>NC_139539.1:51514869-54274869 GCF_965153285.1 Podarcis tiliguerta
CTTCCCCTCATCTCCTATTCATAAAACTGCCATCCACACATGTGCAATGGCAGTCTCAAGTGTACACATCTCGGCTTAATTGAAAAGTGGATGTGGCTTATGCTTTCAAACTGGATGGAAGCTGCTTTGGAGGAAAACGCATCAAATGAGAATATTTCTCAAGAAACTACAAGAGAGATATGGATTGTGGCTAGCATCATGCGTACATGGCTTCAACCGCCAGTCATGGGAGCACACTGGAACCAGATTAAATGGTAATGTGTACACAGCACAATTCCTCAATTTAATCTGTTCATTACGGATCTTCAGCCATTTCAGCAATGACTTAAACTTCTACCTACAGACATAATTAACCCCAGGAGATGAGGGATAGGAAGTTGCCTTATATTGAGTCAGACTGTTGGTCCATCTAGCTCAGTGATGTCTACAATGACTGATGTGGCTAACCAAGGTTTCAGACGGGGGACAATTCACAGCCTATTTGGAGATGCTGGGAACTGAACCTGGGATCATCTGCATGCAAAGCAGATGCTCTACTGGAGAGCTATGGCCATGTCTAAACATGAATATAAACTCCCTATTCTAAAATGGATGGAGTTACCTTTCAGAAGGGTGAAGCCTACAGGTCCAAGAGAATCTGCACAATGCAAAAAAGGTCAGTAATAGGAGGAAGGTTGCCTCTGAGTCTTCATCAACCCTGCATATCACCAGAGGGAGCCAGTTTAAGGCTGTCTGCTTCAAGCTACTTACCAATCACAAGTTCTAACAAACCCCAGTTCAGGTTCTCAATGAACATGTCGGAACCCTTAGTGAAAAACTAGACTTCAATATTCCTAAAAAGATGAGGAAAATAGTGCTAAATGCATGTAAGTCCCACCATGAGCCAGAATCAATTTCTTAACATCCCTGTTGACTCTTTATCTGGAGATTCTGCATCTCCACCTTATCAGGATACCTAGCCCCTTGGATGTCCTTGCTAACCTATGGATGACAGGGGCATGAAGACCCTGTATCATTGATGATGGAGCAACAGATGCAGCGTTGCAGCTTATTTGTGCCTGCACTGCACCTTCACCAGGGGTGAAACACAAGCAACATGAAAAGGGCTACTGCCTCTCCTTTTTTCTGCAGCAAATAGGTATATTCATGCATCATATGCAAACAACTGGGGGGGGGGGGTCCACTCTTGTCTTGCCTCTTCTTTAGAGTCACACATTTTTTGGTTGACTATCTTCATTGTAAAATGTATATTGCTTTATTTTCCTTGTGATCTATAGTCTTTTGATGGATGAAGAGCACCATGTTCTTTTCTTTTATTACTTCATCATAATCACACAGTGGAAGTTACTAGAGAACTAAACAGTGACACGAACTGCTTTGATGCCACCGCTCAACCTTAGTGAAATGGAAAAATAAAGTAAACCCTGCAGCTTCAATGACCTAAAGCAGATTGGATTTCTTAGTTTCAGTGATCAAAGGGATTTTAGGCAGCTGCACTTAACAATTTGTTTTAAGGGGTAAGTTTCTATTGGAAATTTCTTGCGAATCCTCCCCCCTCCTCATGTTTATTTGCATCAGTCTTCTTAAACATTGCAGTTGACAGAGAGTAACAAGACCTTGTTGATGCTAGAAGGATATGCGCTGAATAGTATAAAATGCATTGCCAGATGTTATCTACCTACATAACATGGTAGAATTTGTTTAGAGCTCCTCCACTTCAGATTATATGTGGATGATTGTATGCTTTGAATAATTTCCCATGTGAAAACCTGAACGTGGAAAACTAGCATATCAGGAAGTAGGGCTTTGTTTTGATTTGTTTTTGTTTGCTTCTGACATGCTACTTTTTCACATGTAGAGGATTTTTTATGTGGGTTCCTCTCACCTGCAATCTGAAAATGGAAGAGCATATGAAGGGCTGCACTGTAGGCTAATTCTGCAACATTTTAATCAGCATAAAATTCTACTCAAAGTGTGTGGGGGTGAGTAGTATTGACACAATATCAAGTAGCAGGCAGCCACCCAGTGTGGGTAGGGTTGCTCAGCTGGCTTCCAAATGCCACATGTCACATGCACTAATTCAGAATCAGCCAACATGGTCTCTTCAGATACTCTTGGATTGCACTTCCCATCCTCCCTGACTAATTGACTGTGCCAACAAGGGCTAATGGAAATTGGAGTCGAACAACATCTGGAGGGCACCATGTTGGCTTCCCCTGCAAAAAAAAAGTTCTTAACGTGAAACATGAGAAATGCTAGTACTCCAAGCACCCCTGAAAGTCACGAAGTCTGTGACCTAAAAGCCCATCAGGATGATTTCTCCAAGAGAAGTGTAATGCAGCTCACATCTTCTTTGTTCCTTTCATATGCTAGGGCTGAGCCCTGCTGATGAAAATAGATGCCTGGCTAAGTCATGGCTCAGTGTAACACCAGGTGACAATATTCCTGTCAGGAATAATGAAAATATGCTTCTTCTCCTCTCAGCTACACTAAAAAAAGACACAATTTGTGATTTATGCTCTCATCATCCTCATCATCACTGATTCATTAATCACATTCTAAACCACCATCTCAAGGCAATGCGCACTAAAGATAATTGTAAACAGCTAAAAACCAAATCATGGCCAGAATGGACATTTGAGTGAATCTGGAAAGAAAGGGTGTAAAGTTCTGTTGTAATAGAAGCTTTTATAAATGGCATACAAATCATTAAAATAGTAACTTCTCTTCCCTCTTCTCTGTTGGATCGTTTTAGCTTACTTAGCCATGCATAATGGCACCTGCTATCCCAACCTGGTTAGCTCCCTAAAAACTCTGATACCCCATTTTTAAGTACAATATACTTCTATAGAGACTCCTTATACTGCGTTTAAAACCCATCAGAAACTAGGGTCAGGCAGTTTAGATACTTGTAATCCCCTTCCACCTCCAGAAGAACTACGTGGGCTTCATCATCCTTGCAAATTAAAATTGGATTTGTGCCCTGACCCAGAGTTCTCAAATAGAACTACAACAGACGCAAAGGGTGATTGTTTGGTGTTACAATCCTCCTGAGTACAGTGGTACCTCGGGTTAAGAACTTAATTCGTTCTGGAGGTCGTTCTTAACCTGAAACTGTTCTCAACCTGAGGTACCACTGCCGCCACACAATTTCTCCTGAAGCAAAGTTCTTAACCCGAGTACTATTTCTGGGTTAGCATCTGTAACCTGAAGCGTCTGTAACCAGAGGTACCACTGTAGTTGTAAATGTTTACCCTTTTGACATAATGCTATCTTTTGGGGATTCAGTCCCAGATGTCAATTCTAGTCTCCTGGAATAATGAACCATTTTTTAAAGGGTTGCGGTAATGATCCAGGAAACTATTAGTTATCACTCAATTTGCTATCCATTATGAGGAAGTTAAATGCTAGGTTCTTAAGCAACTTATTTATTTGAATTTGATGATATACTTACAAATCCTCAAGCAGCATTTAGACAGAACTGCTCAGTCCTTGATCATTGCCTGGTGCTTTCCCAGCTTGCTGAAAAATATACAAGACTCATGAAACTGCTTACTGTTTTGGGGATTTAAAAGGCAGCTTTTGATTCTGTCCTCAGGGGGAAGTTATGGCAGAATCTGGATGACATTATTGTTGATGAAATACTTTTTTGGCCTTAGTAAAGCTTTCTGTAGCAATCAGAATGCAGCAATCAGGGACAGCTTACCAGAGATATCATATACCCATGACCAGGGGGCTTAGGCACACTTTGTTCAAGGTGTTTCTAAATGACCTTGTAAATGGTTTAAATGACCCAGATGGGCACCTACCAAAACTAGGAGATAGGAAAATTTGTATCCTACTTTATGTTGACAATGCAAAGGTATTATTGATCGTGACTGGGATTCTGGTGTACGGTATGCTTTTATAAATTGATTGATGAGTGTCTGATTCTTTTTAAAATTGGCTTTCTTACATTAGGGCAGGCTTCCTCAACCTCGGCCCTCCAGATGTTTTTGGCCTACAACTCCCATGATCCCTAGCTAGCAGGACCAGTGGTCAGGGATGCTGGGAATTGTAGTCACAAAACATCTGGAGGGCCGAGGTTGAGGAAGCCTGCATTAGGGTGACATAGCCCTTTAATCCACTTTAACTGCACAAACCTAAAGCCCCAGCAAGTGCTTGAATGCACCTCACAAAATAGTGACAGTCTGGAGGTACCCAGTTCATCTTCTGTTCTTTTTTTCCTCCAGGTGCAGATTTTCTGAGCAGTTGAGCTGGGATACAATATTGTGCACTTTGGTTTGGCAGCTAGAATACCCTCCCCCCAAATCCATCCTCCTGCCCCCCAAATTCCCTGCTGCAGCCTTTTGTCTGATGCTTGCAAATTGACTAGAATTTGGAATGTACTTATCTCTGAAACACCTTGCATTGTAAGAGGCATCTTCGCCACAGGCGTGGAAGACTCCTAAAAATAGACCCGGGAGACTTGATGAGGAGTGGCAGCATGCCAGAGGAAATACTCAAGGTATGGTATCCACTGTCTGTGTCTTCCCCATTTCCTCATCTGTGCTCCACCAAAAGGACACCTCCGATCTCATGTGACACATTAGTGCAGTGAATAACATTTCAGAGCAAGCAGCCTCCATCTCTCAGAATCTCCATTTTAAGAACCTTCTTGCTATTATTCCTTGCCACAGCAGGAAAATTCATTTTTAGCAACTTCCCTTGTTGTTGTTGTTGTTTTAAAAAAGTATGAGTCACAAGCCATACTAAGCATTATAATTGTGTATAAAACCAATTCAGTGGAAGAAGAGTGACCCCTCATGTCATGCACATGATGTGTACATGCTAAGTAGCCCTTCCTACTGGAATTCTAGCATTCTGAATTGCTTGGGGAATCTGCACAATCAGAAAAAGCTCCCCACTGCAGAAGTAAAACCCCCAGCACACGGAGGGCCACAAAACTGGCGAAAGTGATGCAACAGATGGGGTGGGGCCAGGGAAGCACAACCCTCCCCCAGAATTCATGTGTGGGGACACTCAGTTAGAACTTTTGATTCCCAGAGTGCTTAAGTGAACAAATGGAAATCCAAGGGCACTTCCAGACTGTCACTATTTTTGTTTTTTCATATCATTTTTATTAGTTTTACAATAATACTTTCCATTGCAATATTTCCTCTTATATTATACATTTTGGCTTTTTAGGGCCCTGACTTCCTTCAAACCTTCCTTATGATTTTCTATCTTTCATTTCAAATTTCTGCATTTTCACTATTTAACCATTGCTATAAAATCAAAAACATTAAAACATCATACATTCTTATTCTTATCTGCAGTGGTTTTTGTACCTTTCCTTACAAAGCTTCTTGCAAACCTACCAACGTATTTGATTGAATACAATTGTCTTTCAAATAATTTACAAATTTGATGAACTTTTGGTCCCACTGTTCTCGGATTCTTCCCATCATTTTGGCCAGTTCCGCACACTCCACTAGCTTCAATTGCCATTCTTTCTTTGTCGGTAATTCCTCTTGTTTCCACTTCTGTGCTAATAAAATTCTTGCTGCTGTTGTTGCATATAGAAAAAGCTTAATATCTTGTCTGTTAATTTCTGTAGCTACAATTCCCAGAAGAAATTCTTCTGGTTTTTTAACATATGTATATTTCAACATTTTCTTAATCTCATTATATATCATATCCCAGAAGCCTTTCACTTTCTTACATTCCCACCACATATGATAAAAGGTACCTTCATTTCCAACATTTGTTGTTTACCTTATAAAGTTTGGCTAGTTTCACCGGTGTAATATACCGTATTTTTCACAGTATATGACGCACCTTTTCCCCTCCAAAAATGAAGGGGAAATGTGTGTGCGTCCTAAGGGGCGAATGCAGGCTTCAGGAAGCTATCCGCTAGCCGTGGGAGAGCTGGGTCTCCCACGGCTAGCGGAGACCTTGCCAGCAACAAACTCACTTCCCTCCCAAACCGCAAAGTGATGGGAAAATATACTGGAAAATGTAAGGTAACATTGCTTGAGACAACATTGTCTAACCTTGCCACAAAAAAATCAGGATGAATGCTCCGTAAATAGCTGACATTGACTAAGCTCCCCACAAATGAATCAGGATGAATGCTCGATAAACAAGTGGCCTCAAAGTGACCTAAGTCTGTGTTTCTAATAACTCTGCTAACACAACTCCACAGGTTTTTGATGTACAAAAAAAGACAATCATCTATATAATTTGACACAGAATCATGGCCTTTCTGTATCCAAGCTAGCTATGTCTTAACTTTCCTATCAGATATGGTTGTATTTATTCCTCAACATAGAAAAGAGCGGAAAGGTATATCTCTGAAACTCCTTATTCTCAAATCAAATGCATCTTGATTGAGTGTTACTGGAGGAAACAGAAAGCGCCTGACCAAGAGCTGATAAGAAATCTCCTACCTGAGAAGCTTACCACTAAGATTTAAGCCCCATAGCCAGAAGTACCCAAGGCCGCTTTCAAGATATTGCTAGCCAGTGCCACTCTTCAGCTTCCTTCAAGAAACAGGCAGAAGCTGAAGGAGACTTCTGTCAGGATTTGTCTGCTTCATCATATCACTTCTGTGCATAGAAGGCAGCTAATTGCCATGCACAAAGGGCTTCTTTTTCAAGAAGGCCTGGGGAGAGTTATGAGAGGCAGATAGAGAGGCTTGGAGAGGGGAGGGGAAACATAAAGAGGGGAAATTTCCCCAAATGGTCCAGAGAACCAAATGTGCTCACTGGCCACAGACAGCTGGCTTAATGTGGAAGGGGTAAAAAAATATCCCGGAAAACTGGGTGGGTGAGGAGATAGAACGGAATGGTGTACCAAGAAAGAGGGCACGGCTGGCTTCATAGTGCAACATTTCAGTGCAGGGCCCCACTTGTATATGCTAAAAATAAACTGATAGGAATGGGGATTCAGTGTAGCTCTCGTTTATGTAAGAAAAAGCTGGTGGGTTAAGTAAGCTATCAAACATTATTTTAGTGAGGCAGTGTAGTACCGTAGATGGAATTCTGGCCTTGAACCCTCATATACTTTTAATTTCATTTTCACTAATGTAATGTATGCATTTAATGTGCACATTTTACCACAGTATATGCATTTTTTTTACATGGCTGCAGAACTGCATTGCAAAATTCAGAGAAGTAAAGTGTGAATTTCAAAAGATGGCTGTGTTTCACTCTGTTATGGCTATAGAAAGTGCAATTTTAGAAAGTTTGTATTTAAACACAAACAATCACATTTGTCCCCCACCCCTAAGACTGGGGCAGGGTTATGGCAAGGTCAGGATTGTGTGGTTCTACCAATGGGAGTACCAGATTGACTGTGCTAGTGTATCCATACAGACCCAACACTGCTGGCTTCCTGTCCCCAAACCTGCAGGACAGCTGGAGTGACACCAGTTGTTGTGAAGTCCATTCTGCCCCAACACACCAGCCACTACTACCAGCTGCACTTCCACCCCTGCCACAACACAGGGAGTGCCTTTATAGGGTTCTTTAGAAGGTCAACCAAGGAGAAGATTGCAAGATGCTTTGGAGTATATGCTATATTGCAAGATGCTTTGGAGTATATGATAGAGTATATGCTCTATCAATCACAACAGAGATGCAGTTCTAATAGGAAGGCCTTTTGTCATCATTAGTTTCCCCCCTTGCTTACTGTTTTAATTTATTCCCATTGCTGTTACAATGTTAGCCTTAAGCCCATGAAATCCATGAGGGGAAAGCAAATAAGTTTCTCTTTATTACAACAAACTATTGCTATATATTTGCTGCAGCTACTTTCAATAAAAATTCAGGATACCAAAGCCCAGAAACAGCTTTCCTTTCTTTGAAAATGAAGGTAAGAATAAAATAACCACAACCTCAATATAAAGGAATTTGCTGGTTGCTGTATAAGTGGGCTCAACAGCTTACTTTGTCTCAAGTGAAATCTCTGATGTAAATTAAAATATTCAGTGACAGTAACCAGTAGGCAGCAGGAAATGTCATGATTTCTTTTTCTCATCTGCTAAGCCAACTTTTATTCTTCTTTGATCCAGTCTTACTCGTTTTGGTCCAAATGTGCTTCCCCCCACCCCTAGCCCGAGAGAGTCTTAAACCATTGATATTTTTGATCGAAGGAACCAGATATTATTTTAGCTTTGTTCCTGTTAAATTCTTACAGTCACAGGCCAAATTATTTTATTTGTTATTTATTTCAACAATTTGTATACCACTTAATAACAGTCGTTGCTAAGCAGTGTATAAGAGACCTGCTACAATAAGGCTAAAACTATAAATCAGAATTCAATTTAAAAGCCTGCTGGAATAAAAATGTATTCAGTAAGCACCAAAAATTCACCTGGAAGGGGGTCTGTCTGATCTTCACTGGAAGTGAGTTCCATAAAAACTCAACCCATAATACTGAAGACAGTTTCTTGCGGATATGAGCCGTGGGAGACCACTAACAGGGACTCTTGCAAATACCTCAGTGATCAAGCAGGAACAAGGGAACAAGTTGTCCTTGTGGTGTCCTCAAGTTGTTAAGGCCCTTGTAAATTGATACAAGAACCTTGAACCTGGCCTGGTAGAGTATGCGCAGCCAGTGCAAGCTTTTGAGCACTGGAGATATATGCTAGTGATAAATTGTCCCCATCAACAGTCTAGCTACAGAATTTTGTACGAACTGGAGCCTCTGAACATTTCCAATACCTTGACTGGAGGAGGCAATCTGGAGAGAATGGTTTAAAAGGCCTCCAACCTTTGTGGAGCAAGTTGCTCACTTGGATCTGTCCGTGGTCCTGCAACCTTCAACCAGTCTTGCCTTCAACCTCCAGTCCTGCCTCTTTTTCCATGGGATCGAGCATCAAAGCAGAACACAAAGCTGTGTTTGTCTGTAAGAAAAGCCTTCAAAATCCACAGTTGGGCAATACCTTTATAGTAACAAAATGAAATTGATGAGCTCTCCAAAAGTATTCTTCAGGCAAGATGTTGCACGAAACAGCAGGATGAAGGGGAAGAAGAAAAGTACAAAAATAAAGCTGTTCTTGTAGCCGAAAGGTCAGCTTGAAGGCCCAGTTTGAAGATGGAGATTGCAGTCTACCTCAGGTGCTACAGATGTTCAAGTTATACACCTAGGATGGCTGCTGCCATCTGAGAAAGTCTGGCTCATAACCAAAATCTGTCCTAACATTTAATGAATCATGCAGATTCATGGTGGTAGGCATATACATATTTATCTCTGTGTTGGATTGTGGCTAGGAAATACAGCTGTTAATGGACACCACTTGAAGCTTAAAGGTACTGTGATCTCTGTTGCGCTATGCATGCTCTCTGATGGAAATAATTTAAGAGGGAGACAAGTAGGTGAGGTCAGAGCATTAAATGGCACTTAACCAGGGAATGACTCAAAATGAAATCATAGTGCAATATAAATAATGGTTATTAAAGACTATTATTAGGCTCTTCCTGAAGAGCCTGCTTGTTAATTGTCTTTGACCATATGCAAATAATAATGTTCAGTAGCAGGAGCAGAGGAAATTATTTTGTCCTTTTGCTGTATAGGCCACTGCAGATTTTTCTCAGACCAATTCACAAGTTAGATTACAATGGATTTATAAAATCAACTCAGGACTTACTTGGACCAATCTTGAAAGCTATGTTTTCCTGGATTTCTAATTAACAGCCAATTTTTTTGGGGGGGGGGGATATTCAAGGGAATGCAGTACTGATACCTTTTTTTCTAGAAGAAAAGCACTGCTCACAGTAATGAGGCCTCACTTTGCTGACATTTGTCTTTGGAGTATAGTATTTAGGGGATTCCAAGGACATGCCATTGCATGTATATTTCTTATATACAGTGGTACCTCGAGTTACATTCGCTTCAGGGTACATATGCTTCAGGTTACAAACTCCGCTAACCCAGAAATAGTACCTTGGGTTAAGAACTTTGCTTCAGGATGAGAACAGAAATCGTGCTCCAGCGGTGCGGTAGCAGCAGGAGGCCCCATTAGCTAAAGTGGTGCTTCAGGTTAAGAACAGTTTCAGGTTAAGAAGGGACCTCCGGAATGAATTAAGTACTTAACGTGAGGTACCACTGTATCATATTTTTTATTACAGTTTGAGGTCTATGTAATGCAAATTGTAATGCAATAAAATGCAACGAAAGAAATAAAAAACAAGGAAAATCAAAATGGATATTTAATGCAATGGATGTGCCATTTCCCACCTCTAACCACAAATCCACAGACAAGCCATGCACCATCTGAATGAAGATCACTGGCAGCCCATGGACCACAGCTTGGGAAACTGTACTCTAAACCATTTTGTTGGCTCTGCCAGCATTGTGGTTCTGTTGGGGGTTATCTCTACCTAGGCCTCTGGTGGAATTTAATTGGACTGTCCAAAAATTCTGAGGATTTTTATGAACTGCTGCTTTTTTTTGTTTATACTTTGTGGCTTTTCTACAGTTTTTTTCTTGTAGGCTCCTATCATTTGTATTGTGTTTTATTGATTGTCAGCGTTTGCAAACTGCCCTGGAATCTGTTTTGATGAAGGGAAGGTTAGATGTTTCACAAATAAATAAATCACTCCAAATTAGCCAGCTGTTGGGGTTGTTGGGAGGTTACAATGATTTATCCAGGAGGAAGGGAAGCTGAGGAGGGATGCAAAGGCTTTGTCCTTGCACTCATTCACACCAGAGTTAAAGTAATTACCAGCAGTCTTCCCATTTCAAAGAGTTGCTGCTTCTTTTTTAATTTTAAGAACTGTTTCCATTTCATAGCATCTTCCTCCCTATGCCTAATACAATATAAAATTTATTTGCCAACAGTACATTCCTGGGTTTTGTCCCTCCAGCAAAAGCAAGAAAATGCAATTGCTTGCATTTTTATTTTTTTTAAAAAATGAGAATTGGGAACCTTCACTTGTTTGCTGAATGAGCAACTTCATTTCCTGACATTCGATGTACCGTATATCTTAAAAGATATGCTGAGGAACGTGCTCAAGGCTAAAGTAGAAGTAACGTGTGGATACTTCTGACATTATATGGCCCTTTAAAAGCAGAGGCCTAGAGGTGAAATCCCAAGGCCTCGTTGCCAAGGCAACCACCTGGACCTACCACTAGCCATGGCATTTCCTCTGCAGCAGGGCCTAGGCCAAGCCTAAACTCTGTTGGCCATGGCCATGGCTCCCTGCTTGCTCCTCTTCAGTCAAGGCCTAGCTCCTCTAGCCCCACCTCACTTGCAACTCATCAATATGAATTTACTGGTAGGTGATTGAATCCCAGGGAAAAATAATGACAGTCTGGAAGCACCTCTAGTAACTAATACATATAGGTAAAAAAGGTGAAGGACCCCTGGACGGTTAAGTCCAGTCAAAGGCGACTATGGGGTGCAGTGCTCATCTTGCTTTCAGGCTGAGGGAGCCACCTTTTGTCCGCAGACAGCTTTCTGGGTCATGTGGCCAGCATGACTAAACTGCTTCTAGCGCAACGGAACACCGCAACAGAAACCAGAGCACACGGAAATGCCGTTTACCTTCCCGCCGGAGTGGTACCTATTTATCTACTTGCACTTGGATGTGCTTTCGAACTGCTAGGTTGGCAGGAGCTGGGACAGAGCAACGAGAGCTTACCCCGCTGCAGGGATTTGAACCGCCGACCTTCTGATCGGCAAGCCCAAGAGGCTCAGTGATTTAGACCACAACGCCACCTGCGTCCCTTATAATACAGTCAGAGGAAAAAGGATTTGTGCCTTTCACATGCATAATTAGAACATGGGGTTTAAAACAGCTTGATAACTGGAAACTGCAGCATGACAAAACCCCATGTAAACTCAAATAAGATGTAAAGTTAAGCAATAGTTTTCACCACTGTCAATTCTTCATAGTTGATCTTCCTGTTATCTTTTGGCTGCAAGGGGGATGTTTCCCATGTAAATATGCCTGGGTCTGGCCTGCAGGCCCTCCTCCATCCAAAACTCTGGCCTCAGTATTTGCCCTACTTTGCCACCTTCTAGAGCTGGCTGTGCCAAAAATCCACTGCACTTCCTGAGGCAGCATCTGGAGCAGTATAACACACATAAATACATACACCTAGAAAGATTGATTTTCAAAGAAGGTGGAAGAATAGCAATCAGGTTCCAGGAGCAAGCTCTGATTAAATAACAAGAACGGTGAATAAGCAAATTATTACAACCAGTGTCTATCTTAGGGTTCTGAGATACAATGCACAAAATTATTTCAGTCTCTTTCTTACATTTCCATTAGGTGAGATTGTTTGAAATGTTAGCCTTAAAATGGCAGAGTGGTAGTACTGGCGGGGAAAAGAGCCTTACTGTCATTGTGCAGTGCAAGTTTGCGTTAGGATAGTCGTGTGATCTACTTTACATCGGAAAGTTCTCTAACTGAAAGAGTCCTTTGTCTGATTGAAGGGCTATCTGATCCAATATCAGTTAAACGATAAGAGTCATAAAAAGAGTAGACAGTAGATATAGGTCACCAGGTTGCAGTCTTCCCTGATATGATGAGATGTATTTTTGTTTAAATACAGTGGTACCTCGGGTTAAATACTTAATTCATTCTGGAGGTCCGTACTTAACCTGAAACTGTTCTTAACCTGAAGCACCACTTTAGCTAATGGGGCCTCTTGCTGCTGCCACACCACCGGAGTTAGCTGGGTTAGCTGAGTCTGTAACCTGAAGCGTATGTAACCTGAAGCGTATGTAACCCAAGGTACCATTGTAATAGTATTTCTAAATTTGCATCTATAGATTAAAAAAATAGCATGCACAAGTTTTATGCAAACCTGTCATTCTTTGGGGATACATTTTCTCTTTTTGCTGTTGCATAAGTGGCCACTTTAGTTTGTATGCAGGATTAGCTCCACTACTTTAAGGCTATGGAGATCATGGCCTACCTAAGCCCCATCTGCAGCATACATTTAAAGCAGCATCATGCCACTTTAACAGCCATAGTGCCCCTGAAATAATCCTCAAACTGTATAAGGAAACCACTATATGGTATGGGAAAAATTTAAAGATATATTGGAACCCCAAACTCCCTGGTGGCTATCCCCTCTGGAGGCCATAGCAGTGAAAAGGAAAAAAATATGGACACAAACTGGGCCACGTATAAATATCTATTAGGAAAAAAATAACAAATTGAAAGTGAAAAAATCTGAGGAAATAAAACATCACTTAACAGGCTGGCTACAATATTATCAACTAAACAAGGTGTTTAAGATAGACAAGAAAAAGGGTTTTGCAATAGAAGAATCAAAAGTAGACAAAGAATTAAAAGTAATAAGAAAAAATAAGAAAAGGTAATATAATGTATAGGCTTCTTCTAGAATGGGAGGTGAAAGATGAAGAGGTGAAAGAAGTAATGATTAAGTGAGCGAAAGATTTTGGTAAAAATATCCAACTATTGGCATGGGAAAGATTACGGAATAAAGTATGGGAATTTACAGCCTGTTATATACTAAAGGAAAATCTTCTGAAGATGTTTTACAGGTGGCATATAACTCCCAGCAAACTATCCAAAATGTATAAAACGAGATCTAATACGTGCTGGAGGTGTAAACAGGCAGAAGGGACACTGTGTCATATGTGGTGGGGTTGCAAAAAAATTAAGAATTTTTGGGATATTCTATATGAGAAATTGAAAAAAAATGTTTAAGCAAACTTTCATAAAGAAACCAGAAGCCTTCCTCTTAGGCATTTTAGATTCAGATATTCCAAATGAAAAAAAAGAGAATATTCTTATATGCTACAACAGCAGCAGGAATATTAATTGCCAGAAATTGGAAAAGTGAATTAGTACCAACAAAAGAGGAATGGCAGGATAAATTATTTGAATACATCGAAGTGGCAAAAATGACAGTGACAATTAGGAGACAGTGAAACCAAAATTTCAAAAAGGAGTGGGAAATTTATAAAGAATATTTCAAAAAACAGTGATTATTTTCACAAACCACAAAATGGATTATAAGTATAGTATTCAGATATCAGAAGAAATGGCTAAATGATTAAAGAAGCAGTTTATTAAACAGATAAGACAGACCCGGTTTGAGGAAGATGGAAGTCTATTGGGGAAGATAAGGAATTTGGAATTAAGAACTTGGTGCCATACGTTCTTTTGTAAGAATGTATGGATTTATGGGTGCATGTATGTTTTTGTTGTTATTATTTTATCATTTTTGTTAATTTCTTGTGTGTGTGTGTTTGTTTAAGTAAGAAAACTAATAAAAAACATATTAAAAAAATTCCTTCCGGTAGCACCTTAGAGACCAACTTTGTTATGGGTGCTGAGACTTGCTGGGAACCCCCTATTCCTCTCACAGAGCTACAATTCTCCCAGTGGTTTAACAGTCAGTCCCTCTTTCTAGGGAACCCTGGGAATTGTAGCTCCATGCTGACACTTACCTGTATGAAAGCCCCAGGAAACTCAATGGGATTTATTTTTCAGTAAGCATCCACAGGATTGTACTGCATGTATGGCCCCAACCCCAGCACTGCAGCAGCAGTGGATGAAATCCAAATATCCTGCAAGCATCTTATTATCCAAATCCCAGGCTCTGCATAGTCACAATCATGCTACTAACTTCAGATCTGGGCTTTGTTGTGCATACTCTGGTAGCTGGGTCAGATTCCTGGAGCTCTCAATTTAGCAGCTCTGAAAGTGCAACTTACTAACTAATAAACATGCCCAGCACTTAAGGTACAATTATGAACAAAGTGCTCAGATGAATTTTCATCATGCAAGATTATTAGTGTGAGGACCTCATAATGATACTCTTTGGCTGCAGCACTCCCTGTCTCATTGTGGAAAGTACAGAGAGGGAAAAAAGAGTAAGAAAATGGGCTAATCTGGCAGCAAATAGCAACCGTAATTGGATGAATGGCTTGAAAGAGGAAAGATGATATTGTTTCCCTCTACTGAATCACTTTCCACTCCGCTTACAAAGGAAATAGTATGGCACATAGGACCAGTGAAACCACAGCCTTCTGTTCACGGTCATGATGGATGAATGAATTACAAATTACACTAGGAAGGAGCAAACTGTCCTTTCCACAAATGAGGTCATTAAACATAGGTTATTTGTCCAGAGGTGAAGAATTCTGGGAATAATGGTGCACTCCAAAGCATTTTAAGAGGAGGGAAAGAAATGACTCTCAGCTGGGTTCCCTTCTGCCCTGACATTTTCCAAAAAGGTTGTAAATAACACTAAAGAATAAAATGAAGCCTAATTCACATATCACTGGGCCTATGATAAATGCCAGGTTTCCACTTGAAGAGTTATCCCCTTCCAAGCTTATGCTCTTGATATCTCTAATAGAAAGAGCTAAAGAGAAACCTAGTTACTCCACTGACAGATGGATTTTCATAGGAATACATTTTTCATTCTTACATTTAGTAATACTTTAACCTTGGAAACCAAGGGTTGCGGCTAAGTAGGGCTTACTCAGAGTACACCCACTGAAATTAATGGACCAAATTTGTCATTGTCATTAATTTCAATGGATCTACAAAAGAGTAGGCCTAGCATGTGATACAACCCTAAGTTTCTGCAGTATAAAACTAAAGTGGCTTAGGGCAAGGGTCAGTGTCAGGTAATGAAATCCCATTGCTTTGCCTACATTGCAAGCTAACCTACATTGCACTTTCCAGGCTACATGAACTGCTGTCTCTTTGCAAGATCACCATCAGAGATGGGTTTGAATCCTTTCCCCTTACACGGATTTGTTACTAGAGAGACATTTCAAAAGGTTGCTTGGATCCTATGATTTTGCTTTGTGAAGAGGAGCTTCCTTTCATGGAATGATAGTTCTATTCCTTCCGTGAATACAACTCTGCTTCTTGAAACTCCTTCCCTACGCAGAGTGAAAACTTAGGATTCAAACCACAGTTTCCTGCCTCTGCCTTAACTAGTGCAGCCCATTCAACCCTCTCATTCTGCTGTGTGTGTAGAGCAGCCTTTTTAGTTGTAAAAGCTTTGGGGTTCCTACTGTTCCGGTCTGCTAATTTCCATGGATTTGGTGTGGGTGGGGTAGTTGAGGGACTCCTTAAAAAAACGAAAACAACAACCTATGGAATGATGTGACAGAAGATCCTATGCCAAAAACAGTCTTGCCAGCCCTTCTGCTACTGCTGGTCTCATGACAACACACACATCTGTCGTGGAGGCAGATGGTGTGTGCTCTCTGGCTTACATGGATTAGATGCATCACAACTCATCCCTGAAAATGCCCCAGACAAATGGAGTGCTCCAAGTTAATTAAAAAGATTGATGGAATATGTTGAACCTTGCATATGTTTGGCTGGACACATGCTGTAGGAAGTTTTCAGATGTACCACTTCCACACGGTAGACTACAGTCCCGTTTTGGACTACAATCCTATCTGGCTGAGGTTGATGGGAGTTATAGACCAAAGCAAATGGAGGGCACCAGGTTGAAGACTGTCAGAGTGCTACCACTTTGGGGGAAATTGGGAGGGGCACATTCATGTGGGGGTGCAGTGACATTTGAAGTGCTCCCATGCTGTTTCAATAAAAGCTTGGTATGACTGGGAACTGCTTGCTCCTCCACATTCCCCTTCCATATATATACTTGCTAATTTAGGAATATATTTTATAGATCTGTTGAAGCGGACTGTGGTCCACAAACGGTTATGTCATAATAAATTTGCTAGTCTCCAAGGTGACCATTTATTGTTTTTGGCTGAAAAACTATAATGGCTAATTGGACAGTCTTTGTTCTGAAGTGCCAGGATTGCTCTGCTGTCTCCTCCTGGGGAGCAAGCTCTGCTTTGTGATTAACTCCCTGCTGATCTCATTGAACTCCTTTCCTATGGTGCCACCCACTTCATTCACTGCAAAATAAGCTAGCTACAGTAAAGGTAAGCTGAATATCAACTTTCTTGGAGAATATAGAAAGGTCTTCCTTTCACTCAGATCAGGCCTTTAAATTCTTAGCTAAATCCTAATTGTGAAATAAGACATCAACTGAGGGGGATGGGAGTAGATAAAACCCAAGGTGGAAATATTTTCTATCATCTTCTGATAGCAAGGCCACCATCAGAGGGAGACATCATTGAGTGGTTGCTGAGGCTCACAACACTCTGTTGGTCCTCACCTCCTCTCCTTCCTGTGCTGTCACTACCTGGGTTGAGTGCAGGCAGAAAGGCAAAGCAGAAGGTATACTAGGCCTAAGCAGGCATCAGAGCAGCTCGGAGTCTCATTTGGGTCAGCAAGTGAGCACCTAGAGGAGCTGATCGCCTACCAGATAACTTACATTGCCTTGGGGCATCCTGGTGCCAGTGAGCACCACATTGGTGACCCCAAACTACATCTTTTGCACTTCTGCTTGATAGGTATGCATTTCATGAGTGTGTTCTGCAACAGCTACTAAAGCATCCCCCCCCCCAAACTTCCCAAGGTACAATTCTGCTATACTAAGAATGCCAACATTCATAGAATCATTTAACTGTAGACTTGCATGTTATGCAAAACCTAAAATCCTACCTGCAATAAAATGTTGCATGAGTCTTCTTAGTCTGAATGCATCTAGAGACTTTTCAGAAATAGCCTTCAGCAACACAGGGACACTTGGTGGCAGAAGAATGTCCACAGGTTTCGTTCTTGTTTCAGAAGGGGAAGATTTCAAAGGACTGCTGACAACACGTCTGATGCTACTTGCTCATGCAAAACAGTTCTGCAAAGCTAATGGCCATGCAAATGTCACCAGAAGCTTCAAATGATTTCGTGACCTTACGCATCAAACAAGGGCATTTTTTTTAAGTAATGTAAAGTCATCTTTTCAAATGAACCAGATATCCAGTTTCTTTAAAAAGAACAACCCTGAAATATTGTAGGATGGCGGGGAGCAGAACAGATAAGAGGTGTAGCCCCAGCTTTGTTTGCTAGCAGATAGAGTCCAGAAACCTCTTATATGATGTTCGTGCTGTAAGTTTCTCACATGGACTTGAATGATTTATTGAAAAGAACAAATGAGCACACCCTGCTCTTCTTAATTGCTTGCTAGCCCTCTCTTTTCATTCAACATATGTGGCTGCTGAAGGTGGGCTGTGACTGGGGCTGCAGTGGAAGATCAACGTGCTGTACTGCTATTGCTTCATACTACAACTCAGGTGTTCTGCATGGTGACCCCCAGCTTAGGTGTTCTGTCTTGGCGGTTTGAAGCCCACATGTTTGGGCCAAGCACAGTAGGCTTGTGGAAATCCTTCCTTTCTGTGCCCCATGGCCATCCACTGGTGGAGGAAACCGTGGGCCTGATCTAAGCTGTGCCATCCTGATAATGAGTGGAAGCTGTACTGCAGCAGGCCCAGGTCTGGCCCTGTTGTTAGGGCAAAGAAGACCCTGGATGGATCTGGGTGGTAGGGGAACAAGAGAGTCCTGCTGCTGTGGCTCACATCCCATACCTGTTTACTTCCTGTGTCCCCTTAGGTCAGAATAACCTGGTGGTTCACAGTCATCAGTTGCAGATTGTGGTGATCCTGCTTCTGCTGCCCACAGAAACCTCTTTGAACAGTGCAAAGCTATGCACACCTTTTGGGGCCCAGCTAGCTCAGCCACCCCACAAATTCCCTTGAATCACAGCTCACTTCCCAGAAAGCCTCATCTAAGAGCCAGCCAAAGAGTGGGCAGCTTGCTTGTTTGCTTGCCTGCTTACTGACCAGCCAGCCAAATGGCTGACCAATGAGCCAATTGGTGCAGCAGTCACATCATAAGATGCTTCATGTTGTGGCTGCCACAACAGGTGCAACACAAAGCACCTGTTGCTCTTGCTGTGCTGGCAGAGAAGAGGCATAGAGGCAGTATGGCAAGAGGAGCAGACATCACCCACCCAGTCACTGTCTGACCCAAGCAACCAGATAAAGGGGTCATGAATGGCTGGGTGAGTGTGCATTGGGCATGTGGGATGTACTGGACACTGTGTCCTTCATGTATTTTGTTGACAGAGTAATGGAGAGAGCTAACTGTTTGCCCCGTATCACATCCCTTATTGATTTGTCATGTAATTAACAGGTTCATTTCTGTACTGCAATATCAGCAAAGTATATCCAAGCTTAGTGCATTAGCACAGCCTGATCCAAAAGCAAGAGTTTAATTAAACTGTGCTAATTGTCACAGTGCAATAATGTTTCCCCATGCCTTCTTGCTGAAGCTACAGGACCATAGTCTTTAGTTTTGTTCATGCTTCATCAGGCTTACTGTGACTGGTAAACAACTAAAATTGGATAATCATTCATTCCCCTACTGTGAGGAAGCAGAATAGGACCCTTTGCAGCCTTTTAGAGTAAGCATCCACAAACAACCTGGATATATGATGCAGCAGCAAAGTTTCCTGAGGTCCTGACAACACCTGATTTCTGTAACTGTGATGTATTGGTGGCCTGTCAGGTAGCTTGATCAGTTAGAAAAAGTTAAGTTGGGTTGATGGATGTTGTACATTTATGGGTGTTTGTCAGTTCAGTATCTGTTCTAAATTACCACACTGAATCTGGAACTTCATGCTGAAGACAACACATGGTACCAGTAGTGAAATATACTTCATGAGGGTACTATGGAATATTTGAAGGTTTTGCATGTTTTACCTTTTCCACCTGAGGCAGCTGAGCAATAAAATAAGTGAAAGTCTGGTTATAGAAAGTCAGCAGGGACACTGACATATTACACTCCATATCTCCCAATACTCTGTCTTGCTTCTCCACAGGATTGCAAATATACCCTTTAACCTCACCCACTTCCATCTACCCTCTCCTCAGTTCCTCCTCTCCAGCTTTTTTCTCCCCAATTGCCAAGTCCTAAAACTGTCTCTCTCTCCCCCACCCAGACATATTTTCTTTCTCTTTCTCTTCCTCCCTCTCACCAAAGGACTAAAACTGTCACACAAAGAGAAACCCACTAAGGCTTTCCCTTATCATCTCCAAGTCTTTTGCTATACAGTGGTACCTCAGTTTTCAAACGTAATCCATTCCAGAAGACCGTTTAACTTCCGAAATGTTTGAAAACTAAAGCATTTACTTCCAGAAGCATTTACTTAAGGGAAACTCAATACCGAAGCCACATGGCACACAGGGGCATAGGAAAGGGGGGCGGGGGGCAGTCCGCCCCAGGTGCCATCATGGGGGGGGGGGCAAATTATCAAGGAACAATTATTGCCCTACTCGTGCAGCTCATTAAAAACTTTTTTTAAAAAAATGCCTGCTCCAAAGGTCTTAGTACACTGGGGATTATATAGCTATGTATAAAATTTCATGCATATCACTTAATATCTTGACCCTCCTCCATGAAAATAGCTGTTTACTTGGCCATTTTCCTATGACGTGAAGGCTGAAATTTCAATTCAGGAGCAGGGTCAAGATATTAACTGATATGCATGAAATTGAATCCACATTCCTTTGTAAGAAAATATGAAATAACGTAAAACCATTTTTGCAGGCAAAAATAAAAAAAACCAGTGTGTGGGGGAGTGACAAGAAATTTTCCACACCTGACCTTCCTATGCCTCTGGTGGCACATTCGACTTCTGAAAAGCGTTTGAAAACTGAAACAGGTACTTCCAGGTTTTCAGCGTTCGAAAATCGAAACGTTCGACCTCCAAGACATTAAAAAACCGAGGTACCACTGTATAAGTGGGAGGAAGGTCTTAAAAACGATCACTTTTGCTAACTTAATGCTTTGTGGTTATTCCTGCTAGTGTGGTGAAAGCAGGGGCATATCTAGGGGTTGGTCAGGTTGGCCCCTGACAAGGGCGCAGCCTGAGTTTGTGTGTGCAAAAAGTGCACTGCTCCACTCTGGCTCAGAGTCCGAGAGGCTAAGAGAAATGTCCCAATTTTTATCTGAGGTGTGTTGGGGGGGTATAAGAATTCAACGTGACTTCCAGGTAAGTGGGCATATATTGTCTAGCCTTAATTTGGATCCAAGTCTTAGTTTGCCTGATGTAGTTAACAATTAACTTGTCTAGTTGCTGGAGAGAAATGTCTTACTGTAACAGTGGCACTTTCTATCTTCTTCTGAGGCCTGCTGATGTCTGTTGGCAATCTTGTTTTCTCTCTTCCCATCAGGAGCCCATAATGCAAGGTAATAGCACTACTAAACCCAGTCTCTCTGCAAAGTCTGCATCATGGTGATTACAGATTAGCCCTTTGATAAAAGAAAGCTGGGCACCTGCTTCTCCACAGGAACTACTTAGCTGCCTCTCTAATTTACCTTCAAGTAGTTATTTTTAAAAAAATATAAAGAATTGATTTTCCCCCCCACAAGAAGGGGATATTGTCTTTCTCTCTCCAGGTGCTGAGAATTTATACCACTATTTGACAAGCTTCAAACTTACTTTGGCACCTGAGAGAGCTAACTGTGAGACAGAGAGACAAAAGATAGTGGCTGTGTGTGTTACATTATATATATATAAAGCACCTTTAAAGCACATTTGAAGCACATTCTTTCCCTCAAAGAATTATGGGTACAGGAGTTACTCCTGTCACAGTGTTACAATCCCCAGCAACCCTTAACAAACTCCATTACCTAGAATTCTTTGAGGAAAAGAATGGGATTCAAAGTTATAGTGTGTACACCGGCTAATTAAATCACCACAGTGATGTCATAATTTCCCATCATTTTGGAATCTAAAGGAAAATTACAGTAAATCATCAGACAGATTAAAGGATCTGTTAGGGTCTGAAGCATTAGCCTTAGGCTTTTAGTGAGTAACATTTCTGCTGTCCCTTGAGCTAGTGTGTCAAGTGCCCAGCAATAAAGCAAAGTATGCAGCAGGCGCAAAAACATGGGCTCCAAATAGTTGCAACTTCTTGTACATGGAAGGTGCTTAGCTGAACACAAGCTGAAGGTAACTCAGGTTCCTGTGCTGTTAAACGTTTGCTGCACAATAATAACACTCCCACAGAGGGAGAGATGCAGATCTTGGCATCTTGGCCTCCAAGATGTGGAAGGGAGGAAAACAAAACAACAGGACATTCTGGTATGAAATCAGAAACTAGGATGGCTTCTGTAATTCCAGGACTGTCCCTGGAAAATCGGGACACTTGGATGGTATGTGTTTCATTATGATGTTTGTCAGGGAACTGCCATCAGCTCAGAGGCGAGAGGTGGAAGGGCAGTTGTGTTATAGGGAGCCTCCAAAAATCTTGCGAAGCAGTTCCTCTTCCGGTGAGGAGGGAAGCCCCACCTCCAGTGGAAAACAAGTGCAGGGGCCAGAGGATGCTAGGGAGAGCCTTAACACTGAGCCTGAGCAAGCCGGAGAGGCGGGAAGCACGCCTTTGCCAGTGCCCATTCTGTGCAGTAGTCTTCAGCACAGGGAGGGGCAGAAAAGGCTGGGGGAGACGTGACTTTTATGCTGGGGGAGGTACAAAGACCGACCACTCCCGGATTCTGCTAGCGATTGAGCCAGACATGAACTTACGACGCTCTTCACTGTAAATAGTTTGCACCAAGAATAAAGCCTGTAAAAGACAGGTTGGAGTCTTGCCTGGTTACTCTCAAGCAACCACCCCACCCTCTGACAATGTTTATAGATTTTAGGAGAAAAGGAGAAGAACTGGGAGGAAGGTTCTCTGGTCCAGCTAAAACTCGGAGATAAAATGGACAGTAAGCCTGCACAAGTGAGGGATTCGGGGTGCAGCAGGGCAGTTTGTTGGAGCTGTGCCTTAGGTACTCATTGAGAGGAAGCAGCAAACTTGGAACAGGGAAATAGGAATCACTCCAGGGGTCAGAGCCAAGGGTGGGGGTGGTGTCAAGCCAAGAGTCTTACCAAGACCATAGCCAGGAAAGGCTTATCACTGCTCTGGCAAAAATCCCAGCCTGAGCAGGAAGCCTTCAATCCAGTCTCATTAAAGAAGGCAGGTCAAATGATGATCTTGTTTGCAATAAAGACTGCTTCCAGAGACATGAAATATCAGGATGCTGTTTGTTCCAGGGATGAGCTGAGAGTCTCTCTAGTTTGGCATTGAGTGACAGCTTGGCTTCTGGTTGGAAGCAAAAGAGGTAAAGGAAGCAGTCAATCAGGCATCTTGTAATCATTCACTCACTGTGATTCCGGCATTTTCTTTTGACATTAGTAGCAGTTGACTGTAGCCCTTCAGGTGGAGAAAACCCTGCTTGCCTAGGTTTCCTTTCCTTTCCTTTTTTTTTTTTTGTATATGCATTTGTCGTTTCCCATTGGTCCAGCTTGCTTCTCAAAAAATGGAAAGCAAAGAAAAAGCAGGGAGGGCGAGGGGAACTAGAATATTTTATAGTCCAGTGAACTTTAATTAATATCTCTTGACAGTGGTTGTGCCTGCAAATCTTCCTAGCTTTTGAGTTGTTTCAAAACATCTTTTTTTCCCTACAATCTTAAGTCGGGGAAAATGTAGATGCTACCATTTGTGAAGTGCGGGGGGGGGGGGCTTTTCCTATACCTACCTCTTTGAGAGAGGTGTCATTTGTGATACATGCTCTTGTGACAAAGTAAATGCTGTGTGCTTTACAGAGACAGTATCATTCCACTCCCCCAGTGCTTTTTTCCTTAAAAAAATGTTTAGGGGTACTCTCATTTTGACTCAAGAAAATCACCATTTTATAGTTCAAATCAGGAAAAATAAATACAGTAAACGGACAAAAGTACAAAGATTCACAAAATGTTTAGGGAAATGCGTACCCCTGCATCCCCCCCAGAAAAAAAAGCACTGCAAAATTCATCCATCAGCTTCTAGCAGATATGGAGGGGGGTGGAGCTGAGAATCTCAACAGTGGAAAGGATGTAATGGTTAAAGCATGGACCACCAACCTAGTGCCCATGGGCATCAGTGTCCCCACTAGTATTTCCTATTAGTAAACATCACGTCAAATTCATAACAGTTCACTTTTCCTGATCAGTTTCTGTTTGCTGTAGCTCAGTCTCTCCTGCACTGAACACATATCCCTGAACATGCCTACATTTTGTTGGATGCCACATACCCTTATATTCTGGACAGAGGAGTAAAGAGCTGTGCTCTGTGAATGAGACAGTGGTGACTAGTGTCTGCACCTTTTTCCACGGATGGAGGCAGGTAGCATGCCCATACCATTTTGTGTTCCCATTTCTGCTCTTTCAGATACAGCAATCATTCTGTTTTATTTTACACTCCCAACAACCACCGTTTTGTCTCTATTTCCCATGGCACTTTCTCAAAATCCAAAATATACCTATTGGTCCAAAAAGACGGGTGACCGCTGGGTTACAGTGCCAGTCTAGGACAGGGAAGATCCAGGTTGAAATCCTCAGTCAGCCATGAAACTAACCCTTGTGACCTTGTGGCAGTCACTATCAGTCACAGCCTAGCCTACCTCAGAGGGGTGTTGTGAAGATAAGAAAATGTAAATAGAACTATGTCTATCACCCATAGAGCTGCTTCCAGGAAAAGTGTGAAAGAGAAATAGCAAACAAAAAAAACCAAACATTTCATAAGTGTGGAAAGAGGCCACTTCGGAATTATGCCTGCAATCTGATGCCCACTTACTTATGAGTAAATTGATTGATTTCAATAACTTCTGAGTGAACATTGAAAGAGGTAACCACATTATGCTCTCTAGATAGTAAGATGTGTGTGGGAGGTGTATTTTATTAAGTAATCCTAGGTTTTAGCATAGAAAATGGCTTCTTGCGGGAGCTTAAGAAATATCACCATCATGCCAGAGGGAAATAAAAGAGTGGTGTCATTTGAATATTGACTATTAAATATATTGCTGTGACCAGGCAGATCAGAAAGTTGCAGACCTCAGTTAAGATGCAAAAACCTCTGGTTTGTTAAGCAAGGAGCAAGATGTGGGAATCGGATATATTTTTAGGAGTGGCTAATGACTTGTCTCTGCCTGCAATTGGCTTTAAGTGGAAGGGCATTTCAGGTGTCTCTGACAGTGATGAAAGCCTATAACTGACCCTGGTGTAGTGGCAATGCACTCACATTCCCACTTGCTGCTTGTGAGGGGATTAGCTGGTAAGTATATAGAAGTAATTACATTGGTACCTGAATAGATCCAAGTCTTATGTGCCCATGACACAGCGAGCCTTGATCTGGGAAAAGGAATCTAGGCAGAAGACTTAGATCAAATAACACTACACAAGCCCAACAAGTGCATCTTTAGTGTATGCTAAGGAAATGGGGGAGGTGGTGTCCCTTGTATGCGGCTTGTATAAGAAAGAAAAATCTTCAATAAAAGCTTTCTGTTTTTTAAGGCTTTCCATAGCTTTTCTGATCAGAACCCTGGTCCATAAAAAACCCAGTTGGATTGTTTCCAGTGGTGAACAGTCCTGTCTGCTACCAAGGAAGTATCAGTATTAGGACGCCAGCAGCATATTGTTGCATTCTCAGATTCTGCAGTTTAAAGCGATGCCCAGCTGTACTGATGCAATGCTGTCTATCAGTTTGCTGCTTCTTCTTCTTCTTACATAATAAAATTATTATAATAAAATTATTATATATGTATCACAGTATTTTAATATTCTTTTGGAAGCCGCCCAGAGTGGCTGGGGAAATCCAGCCAGATGGGCGGGGTATAAATAATAAATTATTATTATTATTATTATTATTATTATTATTATTATTATTATTATTATTATATAAAAATAAAAACAACAACCCAGTAGTGCCCCCCCAAAAAAAACATTTAAAAGGGCACAGGATGCAATGCAATGCAAGGGCCATTTACATTTCCCACAGACACTATCAGAGCAATGCTAAAGTGCTAACATGGCACATTTGTGCTATCCTGGACAGAATGGAAACCACTGGCTTTGCAGTACACAGACGACAAAGGCTGTTGTGCCACAGCTGCACTAAGTCAGTTTTCCTCTTCTGAAGGAAAGACTTGGGGGGGGGGGGGATCTGACTGTTTTTGTGGTCTCCAGTTCACTGTAGGTTTTCCTAGATTTACCTAACCTTGTTGCTTCATAGGAGAAAATTCCCTGCAAATAATTTAGGTGTGAATTGTTCCATCTTGTGCTGATCCCTCAGTGTAGTCCACTGCCCAGACCGGGTGCATCTTAAGATCAGGCTCCTCATATCCATGTAAACCACATATCTTTTGCAGATCTTATCACACACTACAGAACCTAACTGCAAGCACAAGGTATTCCTAAGTGGACATATGGGAAAGGGGACAAGTGCCACGTTCTGCATTTAGGAAAAAACAAAATCAAATGCACGGATAAGGGATAGCCTGATCTTAAGGTTGTAATTGATCATAAGCTGAGCATCGGCTTGGCAGTGTGCTGTGGCTACAAAAAAGGATAAGGCAATTTTCTGCAGAACTTAATTGGCTCTTAAATTAGAGGAGGGTAGATTTGGACTGACCATTAGGAGAAATTCAATTACAGTAGAGCTGTTTGCCAAGAGCAGACATGTCCAACGCGTTGTTCGCGATCAACGGGTAGATCCTGTGATGAATTCTGGTCGATTGCCACCCGCCCTCCGCTGGGGGACGTTGGGGGGGCTGTTTTGACGCTGCGGGCACACCCACCCCTGCCCTGTCGGCACCTGCCCACCCACCCTGCACCCATCTCTGCCCACTCAGGGGAAGCAGCCAGCACCCACTCACCCTGCACCCATCCCTGGGTGGTAGATCACTGCCAGTTTTAATATTGGATTGTGGACCACAGTCAACTTCATGTTGGACATGCCTGGCTTAGAGGGTTGATGAGCTGTCCCTCACTGAAGGTATTTCATTAGAGTTTATACAGCAATGTGCTGGAGATGCTCTAGCATGGGATTTCTTGAACTGAACAGTGGGCTGAACTACATGGCCTGCAGGGACCCCCTCTGGCTCTATGGTTCTAGCTACATCTGGGGACTGAGCCCTTCCCATTCCCATCACTGAGCACCTATTTTTATCCTGATGATATCATGCTAGTTTGCAGCAGGGAACTAATCCAATTCCTTACTCCACATATTTCGCTGACCTGCATTGAGGCTGAACAGTATTGAGAGAAATTACTTCCAGACCACGTATGGGGAGATGAACTATTCATGCAATAATTATTCACGCCATGGGGGGGGGGGAATACCCAATTATCATAATAAATAACCACTTTCTGCCCACTGAGCCTGCAATAGAAATGGCTAAAAGTCATTAAATCTAAAAAGGAGTTCTAAAGTGGAGTGGTGGAAACCATAATTCAAAATTAAATAAAAGATGGAGGTCAAATCTTAGCTCCACTGAATTCTGTTATTCAGCACCCTCTGACTTCAGTGTATCCCCTTTTCAAAGGAGGGAGAGGGGGCTGCAAGAGCATAGATATGTCAGAACTCGCCCCACAACTGAAGCTGGTCATTTCACCCCTTCACTGTCCTTAAAAGTGATATTAGCCAGGCACCTACACTGTATTCTTTCCAGTGCCTGCTGAAGACATTCTTTTTTTGACAAGCCTACTTAGATGTTTAGAATGCTTGTATGAGAGCAAAAGCCAAAACAAAAAGCAGAAATGACACCTGCGAGTTCTTGACTGTCTAAACAGGGGCTCCAGCAGACATTGTCAGCTATAATTACATATAATTAATGAAGCATCAATGAACTGCTGTCAATATTAGGAATCAGGTGTGAGCTACAGCCAAAGCTCAGGCAAACTCCTTAAAACTGCTTTTGTCTGGATGCCAGAGAAATTAATTGGTTACACTTTCCTTGCACTGTAACTTGCAACCAGGTATTTTGAAAGTATAGTAAAATGTCCTTTTGACTTTGAAGAAGTCACCAAACAATTTTGCCAAATACAAGCAGGATGCTTGACATTCAGAAACCAGTGCTGAAAGAAAATTAAATCCGGAAGCAAAAACTCTAAATGCCATAATAAATCTCAATATAGAAAAGGATCTATGTTATGGTATACTTTATTCTGATTTCAACATCTGAGGAGTACGGAGGCTGAAATAACATTGGGGACAAGGGCCATAGTATTGCAGGGAATTAACATATTTGCAGAGCAGTTGGGTCATAGCATTTGGGAATTTTGAGAGGAACGGAAGACGTGTTGAGTGTTGACTAGCGTTGACAAAATTTGCATTTGTGTGCTGTTTTTGTATTTTAGATACCCTGTTACTGACTTTCTTTTTCTTTCTTTTTTTTTTTGCTGTTGCTGTTAGGAGAATCTGTATTTTATTAAGTAGTATTTATATAACTGTTTTAATGTTTGTCTTGTATAAAGGTAAAGGACCCCTGCCAGTTAAGTTCAGTCTCGAACGACTCCAGGGTTGTGGCCCTCATCTTGCTCTATGTCGTGTAATTGCTAACACCCCGCTGGCTGAGTCGGGATCCGAACCTGGGTCTCCTCCAACCCCCAACCCCGAGCCAGAACAAGCTTTGCCGGCCAAGCTGGTGTGTCCTCCAGTTTTTGGACTACAACTCCCATCAGCCCCCGTCAACAGAGTGCCCCGCCCCCTCTTAGCAAGGCTCCTCCTCCTACCTCCCTCCCTTCCCTCCTGTTGGCTGCCGAGTCCCTTTCCTCCCGACAGGCACCCGGAGCTGATCGATGGCAGCTTCCCCGGTCGGCTCGCGATTGGCCTCGCCTCGGCTGAGGGGCGGGGCGAAACCCTGGGAAACCTCCGCGCGGGAAACAGAAAAGAGAGACGCCAGGAAGCGGCTGCTCCTCGCCCCGCGTCCCGGCCAGTGGCGCAGCCCCTTGACGCCCCCCGTCCACGTGCGACCGGCGGAGGGGGCTCGTGCCGCCTTCTCCACCAGGTCCACCCCCCGCCCGCTTCCCTTTTCCCAACTGCCCGAGGGCTCCGACTTCGCCGCTGCCCCCTTCCCATAGGGAAGGCATTTCCACTGTGCCTCCTCTTGCCCCTTCCCCAGTTCAAGCAGCTGCCACTGCTGCCTCCTGTTGCCTTCAGGGTCGCCCCCTCCCCTCCCTTCTTTCCTTCCTTCCTGCTTTCTCCTCGGTCCCTGTTCTTTCTTCCGTTGCTCCCCACAGATGGAAATTAACTCGTTCTGAGAGGAAATGGTAAGCCTAGCGGGGACCGGGGGGGGCAAAGGAATTCCCATGGGCAGGGCCGGATTTACGTATAAGCTAAACAAGCTATAGCTTAGGGCCCCACTCTCTTGGGGGATCCCCCCAAAAAAAATTAAAGGGGAAAAAACATGGATGTACATTTCCAAAAAAAAAAATCTAAAAAAACAAATAAACTAAAACCTACATACAGCAACAGTGGCAAATGGCTTTAGACACTTATTAGGTCCATAAATTACCATATAATCAACACAAAAAACAGTGACAATTTGTTGTTGACAAAGGACAGCTGGACATACAAAGGGCCCCATTACCTTCAGTACCTTAGGGCCTCATCAAACCTAAATCCGGCCGAGAGTGGGGAACCAGAGGAATTCCCATAGGCATTGTTGGACTAAGTTTATATCATTCAAACGGGCAAAAGGTGTTTCAGATAAAGCCGTAGTTTGTTGAAAATGCCAACTTCCACAGTATGCAGATTCTTAATAGGTTGTCTTGATCTATCACTCCTTTTTCCTTTCTCTTTTTGCAGAGGAGAAGCCTAGCTCCTAGTCAGCTTGTCAAGAGGAAGCCAGAAGGGAATGGCTCTGACGAAGATGACACCTGGCATCCTGAAACTGTGAGCATCCTGTCAATCATTCTGTTATACACTTGTGTCCTGCTTTCCTTCCATGATGGAACATGCTGACCAGACCCAGAGCTGCTGAGCTTCAGCAAGGAGACTGCATTGTTAAACCCTTTTTGTATCAGCTTTTCCATTCCTTTACTACACACATATATTCTCATTTCTCACTATGGATGTATCACTTGTGTAGTGGCTGACCTTTGGCCATAAACTCACTAGGGGGACTTATCTGTTGGCCTCAGTATATGCACTGTATTGTGGCTCAAGTATAATAATAGTAATAATGCATCAATTTGGCTATTGTGATTGTTTGTGGGTAAGCGTATTGCTTATATGATGATGGATGTGTACTGCAAGGAGTTGGAGTCACTGGGACATCCTCAAGCTGGTTGTTCTCTTAGATGAAGCAAGCTCCAGTCAATACAGATGCTACATTTTATGTGGTGGCTGGTATATTTGCACCTTGGAGTGTGTTCCTCTAGCTGATCTACATGTGGAAAATGTTTGTTAACCTAAGGATTATCTAATGAAATTCATATTTAAACAATTTTAAACACGCAACTCAACGCAGCCAAATCTTACATATGTTTATTTGAAAGTAAGTCTCATTGAGTTCAATGAACCTTGCATCCAAGAAAGTGTGCATATGATTGTAGCTGTAGTCTTTTTCTCTTCTAAATAAATAAAAAGTAATTATTTTAGCAACTATTGGAAACAAATTATTTCACATTTGTATCCTTCCCTTCCTTGAGACATATATAGTAGACACTATCATTACAAGTTCTCTAATTGCAATAGCCCTCTTTTTGCTTTATGCTTCTTTATATCCAGTGTGCCAACCTCGGCAATGTTTCAAACCCAATTTTAAACCATATTAGCCTTCCAATAATGTTTGCATTTTGTTTTTGCTTTTAACAAGGTTTGCGGCACTTCATTGAAAAACAATATTTAAAAAACGAAGTGCTCAGACGCACAAATAATCTAACTGGATGGTTCTAGGCAGTATGACTGTTGTATGTACACCTGGGTTCTCCAATCCTAATGCAATATTTCTAATCTTTTCTAGACTCGGAAGAGACAGAAACATGGCAGCAAAGTCGATAACAGGGAGTGTTATATGTCACCTTTCCGGAAGCCCTTGGCACAGTTAACCAATCAGCCTCATTGCCTTGATGGCAGTAAACATGCAAGTGATTTATTTATGTTTTCTCATGCAATTTTGCACAATTAACTTATTCCTGGGGGTGGGAGACTTATCCAGCTGTGGCTGGATGGTTTCGTGGGAGCCGATTGAAACTAAATCCTTCGAAGACAGAGGTCCTATGGCTAGGTCGGGATGGCATGGGGATGAGGGACCAACTCCCTTCTCTTGTGGGGGCCCAGTTAGTGCCATTGCCTTCCGTTAAGAGTTTGGGTGTAATCCTTGACGCCTCCCTTTCCATGGAGGCGCAAGTTACAGCAACAGCCAAGGCGACATTTTTCCACCTTCGCCGCATCAAGCAGTTGGTCGCTTACCTTTCCCGCCCCGACCTGGCCACAGTGATCCATGCGACGGTCATCTCCAGGCTTGATTACTGTAATTCGCTCTACGCAGGGCTGCCCTTGAAGCTGTCCCAGAAACTCCAGCGGGTACAGAATGCTGCAGCGAGGCTCCTCACGGGGTCTCTGCCATGGGAGCATATTCACCCAGTGCTTTTCAAGCTGCACTGGCTCCCGGTGGAGTACAGGGTCAGATTTAAGGTGCTGCTTTTGACCTTTAAAGCCCTTCACGGCCTAGGACCCTCGTACCTACGGGATCGCCTCTCCTGGTATGCCCCACGGAGAGCCTCAAGGTCCATAAATAACAACACCCTAGTGGTCCCAGGCCCTAAGGAAGTTAGATTGGCTTCAACCAGAGCCAGGGCCTTTTCAGCTCTGGCTCCGGCCTGGTGGAACGCTCTGCCTCATGAGACCAGGGCTCTGCAGGATCTGATTTCTTTCCGCAGGGCCTGTAAGACAGAGTTGTTCCGCCTGGCCTTTGGCTTGGAGCCAATTTGATTCCCTCCCTCCCTCTCTTTCTTTTTTCTTTTCCTTCTCCTCCTACGATGAGGCTACATTTTAATATTTTAATGTTCCATTATTTTAATGTTGTATTTTATTTTTGTTTTTAAGTTGTAATCATTCATCTTGTTTTTATTATTGCTTGTAAGCCGCTCTGAGCCCGGCCTTGGCTGGGGAGGGCGGGGTATAAATAAAAATTATTATTATTATTATTATTATTATTATTATTATTCCTGAGGGAGTTTCTAGTATGGCTCTTTTATTGGTTGGGTTGTGGATGAACTCACACCACCTGAACGAGAAGCTGTGAGTTTGCAAAGGCACAAAGGCTATGAGCCAGAAGGTCATAAGCACACAGATTTCCTTGCAATCTGCTGTGAAAAAAGATGCTGTGTTATCTGTCTGTAGCCGGCTATAAGAACCTGGTGGTTTTGGACTGGGTTCACAGAGAGAAATGACACTTCTTTGGGATCAACTTCTTCCCAGTTAAATAGTATAGAAAGTTATTTTTATATACGTTCTCTTTGAAATATAATATGAGAGACCTGTAAAGAATAAGCTGTTTATGAACTGTTCTTTATTTAGGAGCCTAATAAAAATGACTTGTTCAAAGAGCTCCCCAAATGTTTTATAAATAAAATAATAGATGAAATTCAATTAAGTTTCTAAATATATTTATTATTATTTAAAACATTTTCTAAACCAATTGATACTTAAACTCTCTTAAACCATTTACAAAAATACAAACGTACAAACAGAAAACCTTCATAAAAACAGAGTTCTAGTAATAACAGGGTCCAATCTGATGGATAGCCTGGGCAAAAAGTGATATCTTTATAAGACTTCTGAAGCAACTGATAGATGATATTTCCTAAATGGCAGGGCTTTCCAGAGTGCAGGAACAATAGTGGAAAATACTTGTTGTCATTCAGTGCTAAATACATTTAGTTGGAAGCAAAATCTGCCAATCTCAGTATAAAGTTCATTATTGCTTACTGATTAGCTTGAAAGGTCTTTTTAATGTTAAACTAATGAATATTTTATACTTTAAATCCCAGGAGGCCTTTATTCGCAGCATTTTGTCAAAACCTTTCAAAGTTCCCATTCCAAACTACACAGGTAAATCCATGAGGTTTCCCTCCTAACATTGTCTTACCTCGCCATCTGTTAACTCTGAATGTGTAGAATAATGAAGTTTTGTGTGTAAAAAAGAAAAAAACGTATGAAAAATATTGAATTATTAAGTGGTGGGCTGTAATGCTTATTTAGGCTGCCCTCCTATGCATGTTTACCTGAAAGTAAGCTTCTTTGAATGTAGTGAGGCTTATTTCCAAGTAAATATGCATAACACAGGTCTATAAGTCATGTAGGCTTACAGAACCCTAGATTTTAGTTATAATTTTGGGTCTCAAACTTCTTGAATTTTATGAATTGCCACCAGGTTTCAAAATGCACCTGCAGTTAATGGGAGGAGATAGACAAAAATGCTTCCTTTGCTGGTTAGTTGTGTCTGGAAATTCATAGACTGAGTTGATGATAAAAGCATAAGCTATGTGCCAAATATATGGGTTCATGAATCATTCCTTGATTCATTAACCTAAAACTTGTGAATAATTACTGTAGTTACACCTTCAAGTATTGGTCTAACTATCCTTTATTAACAAAGGGCACTGTGTGTGTGTGTGTGTGTTTTCTGATGAGGTGTGGATTTTTACATTTTGTTCAGGCCAGGTTTGGCGATAGAGATCTGGTGCTGTAGTTCAGAAGCTCTGTAATGGGAGTAGAACACCATTTTGTTTGTTTGTTTCATGCCACTTGCCTTCATGCATAGTCTCAGTCTGATAGCAGTGGCACACCAGACTTAATGAGATATCTCTGCCGTGTTTATTCTATAGCTTACATCTCACACATAGCACTTTATACTTGGGGCTAACTTTCCCTAAAAGTCAGTGTGTTGTCACTGTAATAGGATATTTGACAGTCCTGCGTTTACTGAAAACAGTCAGCTTGCTGCTTTTTCTTTGTCCTCTTTCAGGTTCCCCAGGCTTTAGAGCTCTGGGTATCAAGCGTGCAGGACTCAGGCATGCTCTCCATGACCCTTTTGAAGAAGGAGCTCTGGTGCTCTACGAACCTCCACCTCTGACTGCTCATGACCAGCTGAAAATCGACAAGTGAGTTGCTTCCTTCCGACCTCCCCTCTCCCCACACCCAGTAGGTTCTGTTCCACCATTTCAGCTTGGTTTGTGTATCTGTTGATTTTTTGACGGATCTTAGAATCGGCATGCAAACTTAGTATTCAATTGCCATTTTGCAGTCATTAGGCTGATTCATCTCCCATAATGGAGACGCAGTGGTGGATCAGTTACAAGTGTTTGTGTTTCACACAAGAAAACTATCCAGATTGTTGAGGATGATTGATTAGGAAGGACATGAAGCATCGTTCCCTGTTCAGTAAATTCCTTACAAATATATCTTTATCAAACACAAACCACAGAGTGTTCATCGCTGCTTGCTCATATTACTGAATTCTGTGTCCCCCAGTAATAAGATAGCTGTGCATTGCTTTCTCTGGAAGGATGCAAAGCATATCTGAATGTTGCTATGACTTTCAACTGGGCCTAGTTGGTTTTGACTGTGAAAGTAGCCACGTGGTAGGAGTCCCTGTCTTGTGAAGCAGAGTGGTGCATTAACAGGCCTTGTGCCCCTTGGGAATATCCTTCAGAATAGTGCTTTGACCTTTATGCCTGCTCTGATCTCTCTCTTGTTTCTTAACTGAAGGGACAAAGTGCCTGTTCATGTTGTGGTGGATCCTGTTCTCAGCCGTGTCTTACGACCCCATCAGAGAGAGGTGAGTTCTGCGAGTTACCAAATGCAGCAGTAATGCTGCTGTGAACTTTTCACTGCATTTTCTTTCACCCTAGAGAGTGGTCCTCTGGCAAGTGTGAAGAGCATTCCTAAGCTTGAAGGTGTGTGGGGGTAGGGTTGTTGAGCAGGTGCCTAATGATGCCTCCCAGCTTCAATATTGGGAGGAAAGCTAGGGGATTGCTTGATAACTATGTGGCCAAGGGCCCTGAAGCAGCTCCTCTATGTAGGGTCGAGCCTGCAAGTCCCTGCTTTGCTCTGAAGCAGGGGAGGGGAGACTTCCTTTGCTGCTGCTGTTGGGAGATGCTGGGAGCCACTGTGCAGCTATGGCCAAGGACCCCACGCCCACCTGCTTACTTTTCCTGCGGCTAGCACACTTCACACACCCCTTTCCTGCAGGCTTCTGTGTCTGCTGCTTCTAGCTGAGTGGCTGCAACCATCTTTCCCTGTGCTTCAAAGGCCAGGCTAAAATGGCAATTCCCTGCACTATGAGCTGTGACACTATTGGCTGTCGTTGGAACCTGTGCATTTCTGAGCAAATCTTTGTGTCTCTCCAGTTTCCCAAGCTCTTCTGTTTCGAGAGCAATGTTGTAATCGGTATTGAATACCAATAGCTTCCTGTGCATCCAGTCACAATTTGCGCAGGTGCTGCTTCATTCGCAATATCACTTTTCGTCCTGCAAGTCTATTCTAATACAAGGGAAACGCTTTCCGTGCAGGGGGTGAAGTTCCTGTGGGAGTGTGTGACAGGCCGCCGCATCCCTGGAAGTCATGGCTGCATTATGGCAGATGAGATGGGTCTGGGCAAGACCTTGCAGTGCATCACTCTGATGTGGACGCTCCTGCGCCAAAGTCCAGATTGCAAGCCTGAGATCGACAAGGCCGTTGTGGTCTCGCCTTCCAGCCTGGTGAAGAACTGGTACAATGAAGTGGGTAAATGGCTTGGAGGAAGGATTCAGCCACTGGCTATCGATGGAGGCTCCAAGGAGGATATAGACAGGAAGCTAGGTATGGAGGCTTCACAATATGTGCTTTTAAAAAAGAAAGAAAATGATTTGCTGTAAAGCAAGAACACTACTACATAAGCTGTATTCCCTTATACTCAGTTGCGACAATCATCACATTCTTGGCAGGCTTTAATTCAAAGATTCATGCTGAGGAATTTGATAAATGGTTTCTACAGTTGTGAACAGAGGGTGAAAACAGCAGAGCTAGCAAAGGACTAGAAATAGGTGTATAGAGGTCCTAGTAAGAGAACTTTGGTCGGTAGCTTGTGGGACCTGGATGACCTAGACTCTTCCAACTCTGCCGTGGATCTCTTGAGCCACTTTGAGGAGTGGAGATGAAGGAAATAATGCATTGTGATGCTTTGGATGTAAAAAACACTTTGTTGCAATATAGCAGAACACAAAAAGTAAGTGTAGAGGTAAATGTGGGATGCACAGTTTTGCAAAACTGCTTATTCCTAAAGCTTACGCTGTCTCCCCTTGGCTTCCAAATACACCTCACTTATTTTTCTTTTGCTGTTTTTATTTTTCCTAATAGCTGGGTTTATGAACCAGCGAGGCCTAAGAGTCCCATCCCCGATCCTGATAATTTCCTACGAAACATTCCGACTTCATGCTGAAGTCCTCCAGAAAGGGAGTGTTGGGTTGGTCATATGTGATGAGGTAGGTGGAAAGCAGCTGGTATTCTCGTTAGCGAGTGATCGATCGCCCATGGAGTCAAAATTTGGCTGATGTCACTCAGCTTCAGTGGTGAGCCTGGGCAGGAATTTCTAGCCACTTAATTGGCAACATGCAGGAAGGTTTGCCCCTACGCTAAGTGCAGCTGAGGGCTAAACCCAAAGTTTCTGTGACTGCATGGTTAGCAACCACACCAGCGGTTCTTAACATTTAAAATGGATGGGGGATGATATTGGTGCATCAAAACCATAAGACAGAGAGCAGCGAATTTCAACCTTTCCTTCCCCACCTGTTATCCTGATGCAAATAGAACCCCTTCCCCAGTAACCAGCAGTAGAAGGCAAAACTCCCCTTGGTGCAAGAGTATTATTATTATTTTTTAAGTGGCGTTGCTATCCCTGTGCCAAAGAAGCAGCTTGATGCTTACAGCACCTGTTCTCCCCTCCTGGCTCCCCATGTCTTGCAGTTCTCTCAGGTACTAGGGATCCTTTAAGAGGGAGATGCCAGGGATCTGAACCGGAGACATTTTGCATGCAAAGCAAAAGAGCTCATCCCCACTGCCCCCCCTTGTGTTTTCCCAGAGGACCTATATTAGATTTAGTCCCATCCCATAATCTTGTATAACTACTTTGGTTCATCGGAAGCCTTTGCAACGTATCCCTTCTCCTTTTATTAATTATTAGCACTTGTCATTGCTTCCAGTGGTTAGCAGCTAGGACATCATAGTGCTCTTCAGGTGTCTTATAACTAGCAGTTAAATAAATCCACTGGCCGTGGGGGGGGGGGGGGAGGGTTGCAGTAGGAACATGCACCTATTAGTATATTTCTTATTTTTTAGTGCTTAGATTTAATCATGTCTGCAGGTTTATAAGATAGGTATATTGATTCTGCAAAAGTAAATATGCATGCATCCTGTTACTCTTTCATTTTTCAGGGTCACAGGCTGAAGAACTCAGATAACCAAACTTACCAAGCTCTGAACAGCCTGAAAACTGCACGGCGAGTGCTCATCTCAGGAACCCCCATTCAGAATGACCTCCTTGAATACTTCAGTCTAGTACATTTTGTCAACTCGGGCATCCTCGGTAGGGACTTCTTTTTTAAAACAACAGCAGTATAATAAGTCTGAAGTTGGCAGCCCAAGTTTCTAAGCTCCCCACCATAATGACTGGGTGTGGGGAAGTGTGGTTGTGTGCTGCAAGTGTATATCAAATTGCCACTCACACTGTGTTTCACACATTATTATAGTATAGCTCTGTTCCACAGAACAGTGGTGAACCATTTTATTGGAAGATGTGGACTAATCAAAGTGCTGCTAGCTTTGGAGTTCCAAAAAAGTGTGAACTACCTCGTGGGAGTCTGCTAGGGAACCTTTTGGGAACAGAGTGACTGTATTTCCAGCTATGTCATATGCTTACCTTTCAGTTTTGGCACAGATGTCTGCTGTGTCTGCTTTCCTCAGCATCTTATTAAATGACCAAGGTTCTGTCAATGTTTAAAAGTGTTGTATAATTGGATCTCTCATTAAGTGAGAGCAGGTGGGACTTGAAGGCATAAGTGATGATGCTTCCAAGGCAAAGGAATGGCTATTTCTAAAGTTTCACATGCCTTTCTGAATTATGAGGTTCTGCCTGATCCAGAAAAAAAGCTGTTGTCTAAACTTACTAGGCTTCAGAGACATTTACATGCATCAGAAAGTTTGAAATGCAATGGAAGACATCTTTGAAATAGTTAATAGCATTTAAAACTTGCAAGAGAATATAGAAAATTAAAGGTAGGGCTATTCCTCATCATCAAGTTTTGCTTTTTTGGACAGGGACAGCTCAGGAGTTTAAAAAGCACTTTGAAATCCCCATCCTGAAAGGCAGGGATGCCGATGCAAGTGAAGCAGGAAGACACAAGGGCGAGGAGAGGCTTAAAGAGCTGATCAGCATTGTCAACAGGTGAAGTTCACAAGTTTCCCTTTTTTATCCTAGGAGCACTTTATTTCCCTAGTTCTAACTCCCCAGATTGTGCTTTGGGAGTTAAAGTTACTTTGACCCTGGAAATGGCTCAGTTCATTATTCCTCATAATTCATCCAGTAGTTCTAATAGAGCTCAGAAAGTGCAAATCCATTCATCTTTAAGTCATCACCCAACAATTGCTATGGGTCATGTACAGTCAGTCTCTCCAAATTGATTTTTTCTTCTCATTGTGACGCTACTGTCTCTCTTGAGTGCTTTGATCGGCTGAGAAGGAAAGTGGGTTTTGGTTTTTTTGTTAAAATGGATGTTTACTTGTTGTCAGAGCTCATGCATGCTGATCAAAGTCTGCAGAGCTGTTACCTGAAAGATCTCTGTTAACACCAGGAAGGTGTTCTGCCGGAAGATGGTCATGAGCTTAGGTATTCTTGTTAACAGCATTAAAATTTATTTTGTTCCTTTTTAGGTGTCTTATAAGGAGGACTTCAGATATTCTCTCCAAATACCTTCCAGTGAAAATAGAGCAGGTGGTGTGCTGCAGGTACAAGATGCAAGTGCAGCTTTTAAAACAAAGCACAGACTTTTCAAACTTAATCAAGAAATGAGGTGGATTGACTCTTGCCTTGCTAAGCAAGAGTCAATAGAAACGTTCTGATCTGTGTTACTCTGGGTGTTGTGGCAGAATATTCCCTTTGCCCCTTCGGTAACAGCCAATTAACCTTCCATCTTAAATTCTGCTGAATTACCGTATTTTTCGCCCCATAGGACGCACCGGCCCATAGGACGCACCTAGGTTTTTTTGGGGGGGGGGGAAATAAAGGGGAAAAAAATTATTTCCCCCCAGGTGTGGGGCTGGGGCGGGGGAAGCCCGAGCTTCCCCCGACCCCAGCCCCTAGAACAGGCTGCTATCCGCTAGCCGTGGGAGAGCCGCGCAACTTCCCACGGCTAGCGGAGCGCTGCGCGAAGCCCCAAGCTTGGGGCGTGCTGAGGTCAGCGCGCCCCAAGCTTCTGGGTGCAGGCAAGCTCTCTGCTAGCCGTGGGAGAGCTGTGTCTTCCACAGCTAGCGGATAGCTTCCTGAAGCCTGCATTCGCCCCATAGGACGCACACACATTTCCCCTTCATTTTTGGAGGGGAAAAAGTGCGTCCTATAGGGCAAAAAATACGGTATTTATCAGCACAATGAAGTCCTTTATTGGAGTCACTATATTTTAAAAAGTTGTGCTTACTTTATTTTAGTATGTAAGTGCACTGATCCTAGGTAACTTGCCTCTCAATGAAAAGGAAGAAACTGAGTTATTGACATATATAATATTCCGCCCCCCCCCAAAGTAAAAAAAAAAGTCAGCATAATTAATTCGGTGATGGAGCTTGCCTCAAATCTATTCTGAAAGAACCACATTCATCTAGATGTCAGAGAATAGTGCCTTTCTTATTCTTCTTAGCTACAACAATGGTTTGTGTTGTTGTTTTTTGCTTTTCATCCAAATCTAATCGTGCCCTTTATAAAATGTTCTGCATTAATGAAGTCGGGAAAATTAATCACGTTTTTAGAAGCCATTCCGTATTTTTTTGTGTGTTTTAAAGAATGTGCAACTCATTTGTTGCTATAAACTGCTAGATGATGTTGGACCTTTAAAAAGAATGCTTTTTTTTAAAAAAAGTATTTTTCTCTATGAAACTTAATAAAATGTATTTAAAAACAAATAAAAATAATGCTTTTAAGGCACCGGGTTTCAAACAGCAACTTGGTGAGCAGCGAGATGTGTAGACAGGAGGTCTTTCCTTAGCAGCAAGGTTGAAAAACACTGACCTGTAAGGAACACCATGTCCTAAGACAATCATGTATGCTAATAGTAGGAATAGCTTTATGAAAGATGTGATGAAACAGCCACCCACCAGTGCCTTCCTGCTTGATAGTTTACTCTTTGGAATATCACTGATGTTCTGAGAGATTCTGGGGGAAATAATTTTTCAAAGTTAGGGTATAGGTCACTGAGTATGCAGTATTCTGACTGGCAGTCTTTTGTTCTGGTTTGAGCATGCTGGCAGAGTTAATAGCATAAAAGTGAAAGTTAATGCTGCCAACATGTCTAGCCTACCACCTCTACCACCTGCACAGTGATCTCAGCATGGCAGCTTTGAGACTGTGGAAAATGGAGCTTTATTATTATTAAGAGTCCAATTTAAAGACCAGTTTGTGAATTAAACGAATGAATTAAAAGAAGAAGAAAAACCAGACTCTGGAGAATGGCTTTCTTTTAAGACTAGGGTATTACCCAGGTCCACCAAAGTCAGTGACAATTTAGCTCCTCTTGTACACCAAGTTTCCTTCTGAGTTTGCAACAAGGGGAACTCAGTAGCTCAAGTAGGTTATACCCTTTGGAAAGTTCTGAGTTATTTTGCATTAAATGTTCATTTGGGACCTAACCTAAGCAATTCCAACATGGGTTGGATAAGATGGGATTTTTTGTAATGGTCATCTGTTCAGTGATTGGAACGTGATTGATGTCTCGTTTCACCTCAGGCTGACTCCCCTTCAGGCAGACCTGTACAAACGCTTCCTCAAGCAAGCAAAGCCCGCTGAGGAACTGAAGGAAGGGAACATGAGTGTTTCATCCCTTTCCTCCATCACATCACTGAAGAAACTCTGTAATCGTAAGTCATCCTGTCAGTTTATGTATACAGTGCCCTGTGCCAAGGACCCAGAATATGGAACAGAAAGTCAGAAATAAGATAAATCTCTGTTGAATGGTCTTCAACCTGAAGCTGAAGTGTTCTTGTGTACTAGAGCCCTGGTCATTAAGATGGTGTTTTTAAAATACTTCTGCTAAGCAGTGTTAAAAACTGAGATATATGAAAGCAAGGAGCTAAATAGCGCCTTAAACCTAGGTTATGGGCGCAACAGCAGAATGTCTAGGCATACTTTTTAATAACAAGAATACAAAGCTGAAAATGAATGAACTGCAGCTAAAATATTATGTTCATTCTTCACAGGGTCTAGTCCTTTCCCTGCCCTCTTAAGAGGGTCTCTTCTCCAATCCTCAGAGAGTAACTGGAAGTGGAGAAGCAGAAAAAGGTCCTCCTTTCCTTCCACTCTGCAGTTTTACTCTGAAGTGTTAGGCGCAGAACTCAGAAACTGCACACACTAATGAAATTCCCTGTCACAAAATGCGCCTAGAACAATGGGAGTTTCAAACACTGCTGCTAAGGCTAAATTCCAAAGCAGTGATGCTGCATGGCAGTTAAAAAGAATAAATTCTGTTTTGTAGGTATCGAAACAAAATAGGGTTCATAATCTTGGCTCACTGTGTTAAGTGGGACGCGGGTGGCGCTGTGGGTAAAACCTCAGCACCTAGGACTTGCTGATCGCATGGTCGGCGGTTCGAATCCCCGCGGCGGGGTGCGTTCCCGTCGTTCGGTCCCAGCGCCTGCCAACCTAGCAGTTCGAAAGCACCCCTGGGTGCAAGTAGATAAATAGGGACCGCTTACCAGCAGGAAGGTAAACGGCGTTCCGTGTGCTGCGCTGGCTCGCCAGATGCAGCTTGTCACGCTGGCCACGTGACCCGGAAGTGTCTGCGGACAGCACTGGCTCCTGGCCTATAGAGTGAGATGAGCACACAACCCTAGAGTCTGGCAAGACTGGCCCGAATGGGCAGGGGTACCTTTACCTTTATTTTGGGTCTGAGGAATAGAAAAAACTCAGTTCACCATCTCTGATTTCCTTGTTGGAGAAAGTGAAGTTGCTGCACTATTATGATTCAACTTCTGTGCAAGCGTAATAGAAGCATGCACTTCGAAAGGACTGGAAGTATTTTTGTATGTTGTCCCTCTCAGTCATTTAAGCCACCCCTGAACCTCCCCTCTTGGAACTCCACAATTTATAAACTAAACTGCTCCCCCCCTCCCCTGAGGAAAAGCACAGTTGTCTAAACTGGAGCACGTGCCGTCTTTTGTTTTTGCTGGTTTTTCACAAGCCCCTGCATTTTGCTTTATGCTCTAAGTGGGGATAGGCAGATGTTTGTCCCATGTAAAGATTTTCCATGTTTAAAGTTTGAGACTCTGGTGCCCTCTTCTGGACTCGAGTTTGCTTGGGCTGGTGGCTGGCCTTCTAGTGCCTGAGTAATACATTGGGATACAGGCTTCTTACTTACAGGACCTTGCAGCAATGCAAAAATGTGCTTTGCCTCTCCACACCCTCTTGGGTTTTAAAAAACGTAATCTTTAATTTTGAATTTTAGCACTCTCATAATTAATGTACACATTTTTAATCTATTGCATAATGTGACTATGGGTTTAAAATCCCTACTATGCATGCTCATGGTTTAAATGCTTGGTTGTGCTATTTTTGAAATTGGGAGCAGAGAGTTTGGGTTTCTTATGGGAAATCAAGGCACCCTTAAATGGAAAGAGAACTAGATAAGCTAGCAGTGTATATGGGCCAGTGTGGGACAGAGGATGCCGTGGGGTCTGGATGAATGCAGAGATACAGGTTCAAAACACTGCTTAATTATGGAACAAGCAAGCAATTATGAGCTACATTCAGAAGGTTACTAGTGGACCGAGGAACACTTGATGTGTGAAAAGGAATATATACAATGTATGGTAATTTATTGTCAGAGAAGCCCCCTAAATCAAGGGTGGGAAACCTGTGGCCCTCCAGATGTTGTTTGGCTCCTCTGGGCCCCATGGGCAACACAGTCAATGATCACTGTTGATGGGAGTTGTAGCTAAGCAACATCTGGAAGGCCACAAGTTCCCCCACCCCTACTCTACATAAAAGTTAGTGATTTAAAATGATCACATGTAGGTTTATAGTTTTCAGGTACTAGACCAGCCTTTCTCAACCTAGATGTTGTTGGACTACAACTCCCATCATTCCTAGCCAGCATGGCCAGTAGTCAGGGATGATGAGAGTTGTAGTTCCAAAACATCCGGGGACCCAAGGTTGAGAGAGGCTATACTAGACCATTGCATGTTAAATACATGGGGAGATTATAGAACTGTTTAGATTATGATGGTGATGATGATGATGATGATTAGGCGCTGCAGTTATTTCTGTCCAGAGATAATAGGACTGTGTAAGGAAGCTGTTTCCGTCACACTAAGACCAATCCTTCCACCTTGCTAAACAGAAAGTGTGTCGACTCCAGTTCTGTGCAGTGATTCTTGATAACTTTTCTCTAGATCCTGCCCTGATCTATGAAAAGTGCGTGGAGGAAGAGGAGGGGTTTGTGGGTGCTCTGCAGTTATTTCCTTCTGGCTATAGCACCAAGTCTGTGGAACCTCAGCTCTCAGGTAAATGTTGCTGCAAAAACGTATCTGTATATCTGTGTGTGAGATTATATTGGGGATTGATTTCTCAGCACTGTTTATAGCAGAGGTCGCCAACCTCCCCAATGGGGATCTGTTGAGAGAGTGTTGTGGGCACGAGTCGCAAAACGGCTGCCAAGGGGGCATGGCATAACACAAAATCGAAGAGCAAATAGTCATTGCTGCTCCCTGTGGTCCTCCTGGACAATCTCATGCTTGTCATGGGAAGTCATTTGCTGTCCCCTGGAATTCACACAGTATTGATTCCTCCCCCTGCCCCATCAATGATGTTGTTGTTGTCTAATAGCAGAGAGCATCCCCCAGTATCTGCTCTTTCTACCCTGGTGCATCTCTCAATCACACACACACTTGAGCAGCCCACTGCCTACAGTCAAAAGAGCCCCTCCAAGGGCAAGAGAAGTGCCTGCCATTTATTTTAAAATTCACAAGGTTCACCAGGCTGGAACCCACAGGCACTGTGTTGTCCTTGGTTGCCAAGGAAAGCCTTTGCATCTGTGGGCATTGGGTTGGCAGTTCCTGGTTTTATAGCGTTTGTATTCATTGATTTTTTTCCTTCAGGAAAGATGCTGGTTTTGGACTACATTTTGGCAGTTACGAGGAGCACCAGTAATGACAAAGTAGTCCTAGTTTCTAATTATACTCAGACGCTGGATCTCTTTGAGAAACTCTGCAGAGCTAGAAGGTATAATGACTGAGAGGTTGTGAGTATTTGAGAGAGAACCTAAGAGGAAGTCCTCCTTGGGAATGATGGGTGCAGAAATGATGGGTCAGGCTTGGCCTGATGTCTCCATAAATCTATTCTAAAACTCTCCTCCCCCAGTATTGCCTTAATTTTTTCCTGATATTAAATTCACTTGTAGAACTATCCCATGTGAAAGGGGTGAGATTGCAGCTATTTCAAGGACATATTGGTATTATAATCTTAATTTGCCCTCTTTTTGTGTCTGTCAGGTACCTGTATGTCCGTCTGGATGGCACCATGTCCATTAAAAAGAGAGCAAAGATAGTGGAGCGTTTCAACAGCATTTCTGTAAGTGAAACTTCCAGGCTCAATTTCCACCCTATCTAGTTCCACCCTTTCTACAAAACAGGGCAGAAGTGGTTACACAATATAGTTTTCCAGTAAAAAAGCCTCTTTGGCCTCCTGCATTTTAAAGCCAGTTATAGCCAAAATATGTACCCCTGCTTGAAATAGAGGTATACTTGCAATAGGAAAATATTTTCAGCATGACTTTCCAATGAGCGTTCATGGCTGTTACACAAATCCAGTGATGTGATGCAGACATGTACTTTGGTGCATGATCCCTTCTCCAGTTGGGAATCTTTTTTATCCGGTGTCCAGGGGTCAAGAAAACCCAGCATGGTTAGAACAGGAAGAGAGGAGGTTGATGTGGAGTTAGGATGGATGCTGCATTATCGCCCTGTTGAGATTTGTGCCTCTAGTTTTCCATCAGTTTTACTAAGTCTTCTAATTATAAGCTTTCATGTACCGTAAGTATTACTGGTTGGAGAATACACGAACAAGTAGTACCAATAATCTTTGGCTCTCTATATATTTGTAGGACAACGGCTTGTGATGTTCTTCACTACAAAGTTGGAAGAGCCCAGTATCTTTAGACTGAAAGGAAAAAAGAGTAGTCTATTAACCAACGTTTGTGTTATTCATTTTGCATACAAGATAAAAGGATAATTTGAAGTGTGTTTTTGCAGAAATAACCTACTGAGTCAGTAGTATCAATTGTGCTGGGCACCTAACTTGAGCTTCTCTTGTCCCCCCAGAACCCTGAATTCATTTTCATGCTGAGCAGCAAAGCAGGTGGCTGCGGCTTAAATTTGATTGGAGCAAACAGACTTGTGATGTTTGACCCAGACTGGAACCCAGCCAATGACGAACAAGCCATGGCCCGGGTCTGGAGAGATGGCCAGAAGAAGACTTGCTATATCTATCGATTGCTTTCGGTAAGACTTGGGTTCCAACCCTGCGTGTGACTGTCCTCATCGCAGAGTACAGATGGCAAAGCTTGAGTCTGTTGTAAAAAGAAACGAGTTTGTAACAGGTGTCTGATTTCCAGTTGCACAAGGGTAGCTGGTGTCATGGCATGCAAAAGCATAAATGTTTTGAACGGACTACAGTGGAGCCTGGTTTTTTACCAATCAGTTATGATAGTGGGCATGCGCAGTGATGTAAAGCGAACTAAAGCTTCACCGGGACATGTCCCAGACGTAAATCTTTGTTTAGAGGCATATCCCCATCAGGCTTAAAGGTTAAGGCCAATGGTTTTCCGCTGCTGCCTGAAAACTGAAGCCACAGCTGCTTTTGGATTATCTATCCTGGTCTTTCAACCAGGAGTTTATATTGTAATTTTTTTATACATATAATAATGAGCATATAGTGTCCTATGGCAAGACCTTAAAGTAGTTAAAGTTACAAGTTGAAACAGAATAAAAACAACGTAACTGGCTAACATATAACACCCCATTTAACAGTTAAGCACCCTACAGATGTGAAGTCTTTGGCCAAATTTCAGAGCCTTATTCCTTATTTACATGCTGAACAAGCTATACAGCAGGCTGCCTCAACCTCGGCCCTCCAGATGTTCTGAGACTACAATTCCCATCATCCATGACCACTGGTCCTGCTAGCTAGGGATCATGGGAGTTGTAGGCCAAAAGCATCTGGAGGGCCGAGGTTGAGGAAGCCTGCTGTACAGGATTGGTGCCCAGAGGGCAATTTTTTGAGAAGGGAACAATGTGAGGAATGGATGGCACCATTCTTCACCCTTGATTTGGAGTGCATGGCAATTGGAATGTGGAAATCAGGTTCTGGCTAAAGAACATATAACGCTAATAAGGATTCTCGGGCCTTTCCAAAAACCCAGCACCAGCCTTAATTTTGTATCCTTTTAGACAGGGACAATTGAGGAAAAGATCTTTCAGCGGCAGACCCACAAGAAGGCTCTCAGCAGCTGCGTCGTAGATGAGGAGCAGGATGTGGAAAGACACTTCTCTCTTGGCGAACTCAAGGAGCTTTTCACACTCAACGAGACCACCGCAAGTGATACCCATGACAAGTTAGTATTGGAAGAGCTGTGGGTAATGTGTTGGGGGACACAAATGAAGGCTTTTGTGTGGTATGTTTATCCAGAACAAGTAAGAAAAATTATCCCTATGTTCAGTCTGTATATGCAGCAATAGATTAGGACCACATCAGCCCACCATGTCCCTCTCTACATGATCATGTATTGGCCTTAACATTTGTGTAGGTTAATGGTATTGTGAGCTGTATGCCTCAAGCCTTGCAGTACACAAATGTGCCTGTCTGTTGGACTCTATGTGAGTAGGCCCCTATAGAAACGTGTACTGGTATGATCCCAGTTCACCTGCTACTCATGCTGATTGGAAGTGTTCATTTTTGGGTTTGGGTTAAATTGCTTCATAAATTGCTTCCATCCTGGGACCTTTTGATGAAAGACAGGTAAAAAAAATCTTTAAATAAATATATATTCCTAGGGCTCTAAACCAGGGGTCAGAAACCCGCGGCTCCGGAGCCGCATGTGGCTCTTTTACACCTTTGCCGCGGCTCTGGGGCGGATACTAGCGAGGGGAGGAGGCACATTGTGTGCCCTGACACTCCCCACTGTTTTAAATGTCACAATGGTTTTGCGGCTCCCAGGTTTTTTTCCTTCGGTCCAAGTGGCTCTTTTTGTCTTAAAGGTTGCAGACCCCTGCTCTAAACCCTCTTAAGAGATTATTAGTGTGCTTGACTGAAGGTCTGAATATCGTAACTTTACTTTGGGAAGGGGTGCGTATGTGTGGCTTTGTATACCAGGAAAGATGGAAGCAAATGTTTTAATCCCAGTTTCGGGTACACGCACTGATTTCTGCCTAGACTTTCTTCATCAGCTATTATCTTTGTTGGTGTCATGAGTGCATTTCACCTAGTAATTTCACCATGCTTCTAAACGATACAGCCTTTGCAAACAATAGTGTCTTCAAGATTGCAGGCCCTTTAAGCTCAGACAATAAAAGCCCGGAGATAAAGTTATGTAGAGGCTCTGGCCCTTATTAGCACAATGCACTCTTTGTTGCAGAATCAAGTGTCGTCGCTGTGTGAATGGCCATCAAGTCAGGCCACCTCCAGAGGGGTCTGACTGCACTTCTGACTTATCCCAGTGGAACCACTGTGCTGAAAAACGTGGACTCCAGGACACAGTCCTCAAGGCTGCTTGGGATGCTGCTGTCACCTTTACCTTCCATCATCATTCCCATGAAGAACAACGGGGGATTCCATGACCGTTGGTTTGGACTGACTTTCTGAAACTCAGGCTATTTGTTATCCTGATCGACCCCGTTTAAGATTACACTTTTTCTCCCATTAATGCCGTGGAAGAACTTTATCTTCTTTGGTGTTTCAAGGCTACCTTTACAAAAGTGGTAGGCCAAATCAGTTGGTCATAGAGCATTAGTGTAATTATGTTTATGAAACCTGGCATGTATGGGAAGACCGCGACAGAAAACTGTTCACTTCTGATCATGGAATTGGTCCCATGCTACTTTATCACTCTTTGCACTATGTTACTTGTTGCGAAAAATTTAAAGACATGCCTACAAAGTTAATTTTTCAAGAATAACAGTGAACAATGGATATACATACCATTTATTGAAACTGAATTTCTTGCTGTTAAATAGTAATCAAAGATCTGTTTTAATTCTGATAATGAGGTAAGGCCTAGTGTAAATAGAATCTGGAAACCTCAGAATCAAAGCAGATGGAAGAAAGAAGTCTGTTTTTCCACTTGAACCTCAGATGGTTGATACCTTAGCTCTCCAGGCAGAAGATTCACTTAAAGAAAATTGAGTTCACGAGTACCGGGACAAAATATTTCTGTATCTTAACTCCTTAAGCTTATTTATTGACTCTCCACAACATTGACTTTAAAAGATAGTGATAACATATGTGCCAGTTATCGCTGTCCTGTTTTTATAGAGTAAAATAAAATGTAGACTGCAATACTTCGTACAGCAATGTGGGGCTTAACTTGGTGGGAAGACTTCTAACATTCGTATGAGTGAGCTGTTGGGACTTCACTTCTCAACCTCTTAAGCCAGTCAGCATCTCATCCTATGAAGCTTATGTAACAGTAATTTTAGGGGTGATTGTTATAAATGGAAGTGTTCAGTTTTCCTTTGCATACCTAGCCATGGCTGAAACCTTGACCTTTGAGGTTCAGGAGAAGTCAAAACACTGCAATCCTGTTCATGTCTCCTCAGAAGTGCTGAGTTCAAAAGTTTAAAGGTAAAGGTACCCCTGACCATTAGGTCCAGTTGCGGACGACTCTGGGGTTGCAGCACTCATCTTGCTCTATAGGCCAAGGGAGCTGGCATTTGTCCGCAGACAGCTTCTGGGTCATGTGGCCAGCATGACTAAGCCGCTTCTGGCAAACCAGAGCAGCGCATGGAAACACGGTTTACCTTCCCACCAGAGCGGTACCTGTTTATCTACTTGCACTTGATGTGCTTTTGAACTGCTAGGTGGGCAGGAGCTGGGACCGAACAACGGGAGCTCACCCTGTCACAGGGATTCGAACCGCCAACCTTCTGATCAGCAAGCCCTAGGCTCTGTGGTTTAGACCACAGCACCACCCGCATCCCCATGGGACTTATATAGGTGTAAGTAATCAGAAGATGGCAACTGAATATACTCTGGCAAACAGTACCACTCTTTTTATAATATTGATATTTTATTGCAACCCATTTCCCATAACCCACTTAAGCTATTTAAGCATTATGTTATTATTTTCCCTAGCTGACACAGACTATAAAAATGTGTGTTCGTACTCAAGTAAGCCCAGTTACGGTTGCGCCTGCCTAGAAAAAACAGGAAAACTTAATCCTGGTAAATTGATTAGGCAGCTTTATTAGAAGATACGTTCACATCACACTGATATAGTCAGCCAAGGCCTGAGATGAATCCCACGTGTCACTGACTATGCTGCACATAGCTTTTAGCCGCCAAAGAGCCTCTTGAGCAGTTACAGTATCTTGGTCCAGCCAGTTCTGATAGAGGCACAGCTTGGTGAATTTGATTTGTTCTCCACGTTGGGCTATGTAATTCTCCAGCTTCTTGGCAAACTCCAGGAGTCCAGCAGGTTTGATACAGTTAGAGCTGTAGGAAAATAGGGTTAGACTAGTCCATTGCTGTTTGCAGATGACATTTGTATAGAATAATGGTTCTTCCCCCATCACAGTAACTACACTCAGGAAACACTTGGTTTCATATTACTATGAATCAGACATTAAACAATTAAATTGTTCAAGTGCTCAGGTATAAATACTTCCCAGCATCAGCTTCAGAAAAGTATACTAGGAAGAGTCATTTTTCTTGGAAATTGACAACTTTCTTTAAAAGTAATTGGTGAATGAATGAAAATACAATTGAGCATTGGATCCTAGTACAGACATTTCCCTTTCCCCCAATAGGGCTTTGTGTTCAGAGGAAGTGGAACCTACCTTAAATCCAGATGACAGATGGAAGATGATGAATCTTCAGAAAAAATGTCAGCCAATGCAACAAGCCTGTGATTTCCTAATAATGAGGGTGGAAGAAAACCAACTATGAATGTTAGGGAATATATAAAGCACATAATTGCAAGTGGTAAATGGTGAAGCAGCAGCAATCAGGCCTAGTCTACTCATGCAGCACAATGCCATAGTAGGCTGCACCCCTTCAGGCAGGAGATTAGGGACATACAATTTTTAATATTATGCCATGGAAACATGCTAATAAAATGCACCATCACATTGGAGATTAAAGTTCCTTGCCATGCAGGTTTTAAAATGAGGCTCCTATGTGCAATCTGAAGTGGTGCAACCCATTCTACCACTCATTGAAGAATGAAGTTGGATTCGATATTCTGGCAGTGGCTTATATTCCTTACATAGCTACCTAAGCACTGAATGCTTAATCTCATGCAACGTGAGAACACGTACTTACCTTTGGCAGTCATTCGCAAAGTCTCAGTGCAAGTTAGTCTATTCTTAATCCTCTCTTTCAAATGATTAAGGCCAGTAAAGTGTGGCTTTCCATTAGCCTTCTGTAGTACCCTGAAAGGGCGCAGTAGTGAGTCTAATACTTCTCATGAAGCATGACTCCTTCTGTGCCAGTGAAGCAGCTGTTTACACCACTGAGTTCTTCCACTTATTTCTGCTGCATGTGTAGACTAACCTTACAGCAGACATAATTCAGCACCAATTCTGTTTCAGATCATTCTGAAACTAGACAATGATTTAAGCACGCAACATAAAAGCCCCCATATATTGAAGGATTTAGCATTCAGGAACCAAGTTAGAAAGGGTGGCTAGTTGGACAGGTGAACACAAAAAGGACAAAGAGTGCCCTGGGCAACTTTTACCGACTTAGTGTGGCCTGAATTTTGGTAAGCAAGAGGCTACATGTGTCAAAAAATAGTTGTGCCTGAAGTCCTCAGCCTATGCCAGTTGGGCTTGAAGGACGAGGGACAAAAGTACCAACATTCTTGATAGCATAGCATCCCTCCCCAGAAAGGTGGAGGAAGTATTCTAGGATAGTTGCTGTACATACCCAGCCTATTTCCAGGGAGTCTGAGGCTCTTCAGTGTTGAGTTCTTCTTCACGGCGTTTATTATTTCGGACAGGAGCTCAGCAGTGCAGTTTTCAAACAGCCGACAGAATGAAAAGGTGATTTCTATTGCAAGAGAAAAATGAAGATGTTCCTCCTGTCTATGGTTTGAAATTGGATTCACTGCATGCATAGCCCAATGAAGGCAGCACCACAGAGTGAAAGCACAGTGATAATCCAGTAAGGAGACTTAAGGATATACTAATGGACAGTGTATATAAGCACCCTTTTCCTTTCTCTCTAAGCTTTACACCCCTTTTGAATACACCTCTTTAGGTGTGAAGTAACTTTTCCGTCACAATGTGCTAGCTTTCTTTTTCTGACACCACTCAACCTCCATCAGGTAGAACTTCAGAGCTATGTGGAGTACAGTGCTATGTGGGTTACAGATGCTTCAGGTTACAGACTCCGCTAACCCAGAAATAGTACCTCGGGTTAAGAACTTTGCTTCAGGGTGAGAACAGAAATTGCGCAGCAGCGGGAAGCCCCATTAGCTAAAGTGGTGCTTCAGGTTAAGAACAGTTTCAGGTTAAGAACGGACCTCCATAACGAATTAAGTTCTTAACCCGAGGTACTACTGTATGAGGCAAAATCCAGCTCTTCACAAAACTATTAAATTGAAATGACACAGTTTTTGAAACAGGATGACCACAAAACTTACAGGCCTCTGCAGAAATCTCCTTCTTGACTGCCTGCAACGGTGGTCGCTGATAAGAGCCAATATCAGTTTGGAGAAGGCAAGTGCATTTAATGTACCTTGAAGAACGGGATCCTGTAGCAGAAGGAGGACTTCTTTTGAGTGGCCAGAAAGGTTGACATCATGAAAGCTTAGCTTCTTCAGGCTAGGGCTGTACTCTGCAAGAGAAACAGGATCTTAAGAGAGAGAAAAATGGAGCCCCCTGCTGCTTACGGTTTTCCTGTTCAGTAGAATGTATGTTGAATATCTTGAAAAGAATGTTTGAGACTAGTTTAGCTCTGCCTGCAGTTCACACAATAATCTTGTATGCCTCGCTGACTGAGGGCCAAAGATGTTATTATCTCTTGGCAAATTGCTACCATTGCTGAGCAGCTGTGGAAAGGGCAAAATTGCTTCCATCATACCTTTGAGTGCCTGTAGGAGAAGCCCAACTTCTTGAGGACAGGAAATTGCAACGCTGTCTAGAGAGAGGCTCTGGAGAGACCTTGAGGCCTTCAACACAGGCACCAGGAGACTTGTCTGAAGAGGCTCTCTAGGGAATCTGATTTCAAGGTGTTCCAAATGGCTCTCTAGATCGGGGGGACGGACAACAACAATAATAATATGGTTTGATTAAAGTAGGAAGTAATGAATTAAGGCACATAAAGTGAGGGGAAGAGGGAGAACGCAAGCTGGCTTCTTCCTGAGCCACCACACCATGGTTTGAAGCAGTGGTGAGGAACCTGTCCACATGCTGTTGGACTACATCAACATTATATCTAACCATTGGCCATGCTGGCTGGGACTGATGGGATATGAAATGAACCTAGGTAAGAAGACTTAGAATCAGATTCCAAATCAGGCTGCATCACTAACGTCACTCACTTCCTCTAGCAGGCCAAGGTGTTCTATCTCAGCAGTTGTACCAAAACAGTCAGGAGCTGTTTGCATCCACTGCATCGGATGTACAGACAGTACAAAAATGAAATGCTTTGCTGCTCTTTGAGAGGGCAGGAGCCTCCTTAATAAGCAGCAAATTTGAAGTGACTAGGCAGCCACTGCAGTGCATAAATGAAAAATTAAATGATCTCACATATGCAGGAAAGGAAAGCGAATGATAAAACGTTTGTCCGGAACTGGTCAGTGCATTACCTGGAATCTCTTCTTCAAAGGGTGACGAGTCCCAGCTTTCTTCCGGCCTGCCTCGCTCTGTGGCGGTCTTGAGATCAAAGCTGACCAAGAGGGTTTGAAGTAACGGCACAGCACTCAGGAAAGCATGAACAAGATTCATGCAGGGGACATGCGAGAACATGTCACTGATGCGCACCACACGGAGGCGGTAATCGCTGTGGCGAGACAGGGCCCGGAGCCCAGAGAGGATACTGAAGATGCCGGGGCCCAGGCCTGGAAAACACATTTTAAGAGGCAGGAATAGGTGGTGAAAACACACAGCAAGATTATTACATCACATATCACCCCCTGAAGGTTTTTGTGGTCCTTAAGCCCCCAACTCCCAAAGTTGTCATTGAAAGAATGGACTATTGACTACTCCAGTGAGTCCCCTGCTATCATGCCATGAAGTAAAAAGGGTTTTTGTGTTTCTCAAGCTTCCCATTTTCTATTTTTAGAAAGTTTTTCAAAAATAATAGTAGGGTTTTGGTTTTTTAAAAAAAATGAAAGCTTTTTACTGATACTCCTGTAGGTACCCCACTATGATATTTGATCCCAAAAGGTTTTTTGCACCCCTACAAGGTCTCACCCATATCTGCCCATTAAATTTTGTAAACTGCTTTGAGGTTTTCTTTCTACAACCCAAGTGGTGCATAATTTTAAAGAAATGAATAAATAAAATGATATTATTATTATTATTATTATTATTATTATTATCTGAATTTAATAATGAATGATACAAAACTATTTAAAACAGGATAGAAAAGTCTTTAGGAAAGGAGCCCTGAGAAATGAAGTTGTCGCCATGCCCCCCTTAACACTTGGCTTACAATTCATTTTGATACACCCTGAACTGTGGGTCAATGTGGCTCTCAAAAGAAAGAAAGAAAGCTGCCTCTGCTTTGCTAAATACACCCGAAGACAAATGTTTTGTTTCTCACTCACCATTCAAAGACAGAACAAGTTTTTCTAAAGACACCCAAGAGCTCAGCAGGTTCCCCAGCATCTGGCACGTATTCCTGGTCAGAGAGATGGAGAACACTTCCAGCGTGGACACACTTCGGAAATGACCCGTTGTTTTCAGAGAAGGCATCCCAGCAGATCGGGTTCCCTCTGTGCAAACCGTACCAGAACTACTGGCAGCCTCTTCTGAGAGACGGGAACAGCTAGCAAGGCTTTCTTCCTCCTTGGCATTCCTTCTTTTGCTACACGGTGTATTCTCCTCCTCTTCCCTCGCAATCGCAAAGACAAAGTCGTAAAGGTCTTCTGACTCTGCGGGGACTTTGCTGCTCCTCTGATGGCAGCTGCGCTTTTTTGCTGTTACAGCTTTACGCCTCTTTTGATATTTTTCCAAAGTAGGGACATCTTGAAATGTCTTTGCTGGGATAAAAGTGACAGATCCCTCTTCAGCACTGTAACTTTCTGAACATGAGCTCTGCTGCATTTTGCTTTGCCTAGAATTGCAACCCAATCTGCATCCCACCGGGGCTTTTAGAGTTTTGCTGCTAGTTCTGGCCAATTCTACTGCATTTTGAAAGCCCAGAAGAGATTCTTGAGGCATACTAGGTAACAGTTTCTCATTCCTCAGATCACTATTATTATGCTGGCCACTGACTGAACTCTGAAATAGCTGCCTTGAACCCCAATGCTCTTCATCTAGCTTTTGGCTCTGGTCAACACATTTCTCTCTGCACAGATGGCAAAGGTTTTCTTGGTCCAGGAGTGTTTTTCCAGGGTGCCAAACCCCAGCACTCATTTTCAGAATGAGGGCTAAAAGTGCTGGGTCAGGGTCAGGCCAAGAATACATAGAGAGGTGGTTCACAGCCCCATGATGAATTAGGCGATGAAGGAACAAACTCAACTGTTGCCTAGTAGACAGACTGGAGGAGAGGAGGTGACGGAATGTCAGGGATGTGAGAGAGACAGCCAAGTTTTCTAGGACGCTCTGATTGTGTTTGGCCATCAGCTCTGACACTCCCTCAAGCATGTTGTAGATGGTAAGCTGGGTAACATGCTGCGAAGTGTGCAACAGGGGCAAAAAGGAAGGGTCACTTAGGCGCTGGTGTAAAGACACATCCAGGATGCCACGGAGCACATTTGAGAAGAAAGTTTCAATGAACTTCTTCCTCCAACACTTGATGCTCTGCAATCAAATTGAACCAAACTGTGATAAATTCATTGCACCACAGTGTCTTACATCACAGTTCCTGCTGATGTGCATACTAAAGGTAGGGGGGTCATGTGATGGCATACATAGGGGGGAAATCCCTGAAGATGAAAAACACTCAAGTCTGAGAAAAAGCTACGCTCAAATTCTTCTCCCTGACATCTAATTATCTGTGGGTGAGGATGTTTTTGTATGGAGGAGCATTCATTCTAGTCTGAAGTAGTGTAGCCTAGGTACAGGTTTACTACTTCAGTGAGAACCTCATATTATTTACAGGAAAAAGGAAATCTTATTAAGTATTTTAAAGTAAAAACAAAATGGAATCTAAAAGCTAGATTTACAGGAGTGCCTGTAAATCACATTCTCACTGCAGTTAGGTTGCAAAATTGTGTGAGCTTCTGACAGTCCAAACCATACATTAATTTTGTAGTAATTAGAAGGCAACAGAGGTCCTGGGCTCCTAATAATCTTAGTAAAAAAAATGCATATGTTCATCAAATCCTTCTCTTTAATTTCTTAGTGTGAACCCAACTTGAGAGGCTAACTTCTCATTTACTCTGCTTTCCACAAACTGGAACTATCTATAGCAGGGGCTGGGATCTTCTGACCTGGGCTCAGATGCGCCTCCCCATCCCACTTAATTTCATGCAGCCAGCAGACATTTCCAGGGAGCTCCTCCCCGTCTCCATACCTTCCAGCAACCACATCCAACCCACCCTGCCCTGCTGGCCTTTTCCTTGGGGAATGGCCACCAAAAATAGCTGCCAGTTGGGTGCTGCCGCTGGCAGGTGCTCCAGGTACCAACCCTCCTCTTTCTGACTCTCTTGTTCTGGTGAAAATATTGCCAGTGGCATGTGGCCCCTGGAAGATTGTCTACAGCAGAATGTGGTCCTTGGACTGAAAAGGTTCCCCACCCCTGGTTTAGATTGCATTCCCATTTACACATATTTTGGAGTAAGTCTAATTGAAACTAGTTAAGATTGATCCAAAACATCATCACAGTTGGCAGATATAAAATCCACTTAGCCATGAAGGTGGAAAACCCAGTCGTTTCAGATATGTCAGCTTTGTAGTTTGCCTCCATAACCTACCTCTAATCTAGAAGGTCTTGTTTTCATTATGTCAAACCAGAGCTTGCACCATATAGGTTGGGTTGAGAGACCTGAGGAAACATAACACATACTTTTAAAAATCGACTATTAAAATCTAAATCTATACCATTAATTATATGCATACAGGTAAAATTCATAACTAATTACACATAACTTGTAACATAATTAAAGTAAGCATTCCATCTCTGATGAAAGCACCAGACTTCAGAATAGCTGAAGCTGCAAATTCAGTGTCAAAACTAGGCTTCAAATGTAAACACTGAGACTTGAAATTATTGCATAGGGTTTTTCGTTTATTATAGCAGTTATCTGTTAGGTTATTCCATTTTGCACACAGGAACCCTATGCTGAAATGACATTTACTCAATCCAGCAAGCCCTCAGTCAAATTGAGATTTGAATCAGGCTTCATGTTAAAGTGCATTATGCATTCCTTAAGAATTATTATCCGGATACTTTAAAGGGTATATCATGAATAGTGGGATTTATTAAATTATAATAGGAATATTTGATTTCTTCAGCAAAGGTTACAAAATTGTAAGGGAGCTCATGATCTAGCCCAATCTGCTAACATCTCCTGTTGCAACAGTTCCCAAAATCAAACTGAAATAAATCTGGCAGCAGCATGAAAATATATTACTTGATATCTGCCCTTGTCCTATGGAGCTCAGATTAACTTTTTAGCCTGAGAAGATGGTGAGGCTGAGAGAATGACTAGTCCACTGCCAAATCTGTGACCATGGATTTGGACATGGTTTTAGTTGGAATATGGGACGCGGGTGGCGCTGTGGGTAAAACCTCAGCGCCTAGGACTTGCCGATCGCATGGTCGGCGGTTCGAATCCCCGTGGCGGGATGAGCTCCCGTCGTTCGGTCCCAGCTCCTGCCCACCTAGCAGTTCGAAAGCACCCCTAAGTGCAAGTAGATAAACAGGTACCGCTTTATAGCGGGAAGGTAAACGGCGTTCCATGTGCTGCTCTGGTGCCGGTTCGTCGGAGCAGCTTCGTCACGCTGGCCACGTGACCCGGAAGTGTCTGCGGACAGCGCTGGCTCCCGGCCTATAGAGTGAGATGAGCGCACAACCCTAGAGTCTGTCAAGACTGGCCCGTACTTCACCAGGTGTGCTTAATTCATTTTGTGGGCAGGGGTACCTTTACCTTTACCTTAGTTGGAATATAGGATATGAAGCTGCCATTTATAGATTTAGGCCTTTCATTTTTCTAGCTCAGTATAGCCTATAAAATGACTGACACCAACTCTCTGAAACTCTGGTTTCAGAAAGCTGGTGCCAATCATTTTATAGGCTATACTGAGCTAGAAAAATAGCTCTGGTTTCAGAGAGCAGCATTTTCTAACCCTATGTCCAGTTGCCAGGTCTGAATCTGGGACCTTCTGTATATGCTCAACCCTGAGATAGTAGGAACGTTAATCCCTTCATTACTGTAATTCTTGAGTTCTTAAACTAAAGTATTGTATGTTGTCTGCTGCTCAAAAGTTTCTGATAAAGCTCTTAAATACCATAAAAAATAATAGCTAAAAACTATGTCCTGAAACCCATCTGCTTTTGATCAGTGTAGCTTATTTGTGCTGTTGAATTCAGTAAGTATATTGCCCGAAGCTGCAATCCTATGCCCTTATGCTGTGATCCTAACCCCCACTTACCTGAAAGTATGCTCCAGTGAATTCAGTAAGTTTACTTCTGAGTAGACCTAGGATTCTGATGTTGCTTGGGAGCAAGCCTCCCCGAAATCAGTAGAGCAGACTTCAGAGTAAACATGCACAGGATATGCAGTTCAACACATTTTACCCTTGTCAAGAACGGGAAAAAACCACTTGACCCAGTTTATTGACACCAGGGCAACAGACACTTGGGAATATGGAGAGCAAGGATTTGTCTCAACCACAAAATTAATTAAGCACACTTGGTGAAATGTGAACAAAATAAACTTTTTAAATGCACCAGAGAGAAACTAGGATAGCAGACAACAGTTTGCTAGCACTATTGTATCCCCGCCTGTCCTCCAGACCAGCAAAGTAGCTCACCCTTTTTCACAGCGGTCTCCTCAATTCGCTCCAGGTAGTAGATGTTAAGCAGAGGCAAGATTCCTTGAAGTATCGGACCTGGAAGTCCTTTTGCGGGGAGAAATCAAGAGAAAGCTGAATTTCAGTTAGAGAAAGGAGGGGGTTTCAGGTGACGCGGCCTATTTAGAGTGCCCCGATTCCTGGCGTCCTTTACGATAGACCCTCACATTTAAGAGCGCCAATACAGTAACTCCCCGTAAATTCGGGAGAGATCAGAGCCGGTCCCAGCTGGCTCCCTTTCCTCTCCTTACCCCAAACCTCTCTCTCCACGCGTCCCATGGCGGAGCTGACTGCCGCCGCGCTGAGCTCGAACAGGCTGAGGGGGCTCCGATCAGAGATCTCTTCCGCAGACTTGGCCTCCATACTGTTCGGGCTCCTGGTCTACTCAGCGAGAACAGGGATGGGCTACGCCATCTTGGGAAGGTCACTCATTGTTATGCGGACGTATGATGCTGCCATACTGAGCGGGTCGACTGTCCCCCCCCGCCCCTCCTCCTCCCTCCTCCCCTCGGCGCCATTTTAGCGGAACTGGCGGCGGCCATCTTGGTAGAGTCACGAAAAGCAATGTGTACGCCGGAGGACGACGCCGCCACCCCGCCCGCGTACGTCGAGAAAGGGAGCCATCTGAAGAAGGTCGTCGCCGTCGGAAAGCGCGCTGTGAGTGGGCGGGATTTCCGCCGAGGTTGCGGGTGACCCTTCGGCGTCCTTCTGGGGAAGCGGAGCCAGGCTTGAGGGAGATTTGCGGCGATGGGGCGGCAGGATGAGAAGGCGCTGGAGGGCCGGAGCGGGGACCCCGAGGTGAGCGCAGCCCGGGAGCCGGGGAGGCGAAGCATCTTTGCTCTGGCCTCCGGGTTGGTGTGCTTTCCTTCCCCTTCCTTCCAGCCTCCCCACCGCTGGGCCTCCCTCTCTTCCCTCCGGGTTTCTTTTCTTTTTCGTTTCTTCTCCTCACAGAGCGACGGTGGGAGACCTGCTCAGAGCTTAGGCCCAGAACGCACTTACCCGGGAGCAAGCTCCGCGGAACGCAATGGGACTTGCTTCCGAGTTGACGCTTATGGGCCTGCCCTGTCAATGGGCCTTCCTCCTTACACTGTCCGAGTGCCGTAGCGGGTGGGGTACAAACAGCCGTGGGCGAGATGCCTCCCTCGCCACCGGCTTCTGGGTTTTCCAGAGCTGACCCATGACTGGAGGCAGAATATCAGTCTTCGTTGTGTCTCCTGTCGACACTCCCCTGCTTTCTTCCTTGATACTCGCAGGTTAATCTCTCTCTCTCTCTCTCCTCTCTCGTGCTAGAGGCCCTCTTTTCATTATTCCTTTCCCCCCCTTGATCCTTCCCTTCTCCGAGTCATTTTTCCTCCTCGCGTCTTGCTTGTTCTCATTTATTTCTATTTATTTGTCACCATCATAACAGATAGAGCCAAATATCTGTTCTCCGTTGCCAAAGGAAGCCCAGAAATGGAGTACAGTGAAAATTAAAACTTAACAGGTTTTCATTAAGGTCCTGACTTCCGTGTGTATATGTGCACACACATGTGTTCTGTTCTTCAAGTAAGAGATCAGCGGTTTCTACCCCTTCTTTTTAATAAGTGGTCTCTGCCATAGGTTTGCTGTTTAATATATGTGTTCTGCCCAGTGCCTGATGTAATATTCGGGTTGCAAATATTAAGTATTATACAGTGCTGTTCTTTTCAGCATTGCTACAGTTTATATCTTGAGTTCCACTATAATTGTATTTGTATGCTTGTTGTGGCTGACTGTCCTTTATTTATCCTGTCCCATATTATGTTGCTTCACAGTATGTTCAGTAAACTGCTGCCTCTGACTCTCCCATCTGTCTTTACCACATCCGTTTCTCAGTTTGTTCTACCCATATTTAAGAGGCTTTCTTAAATAAGACCCTCTGTGGCTTAGCCTTATTTCCATTCTGCTCCTTGACAGGATATCTCCAGTGCATGAAGAGCTGGAGCATTTCCCATGAATTTCGATCTGGTTCTATTTAAGCCATAATTTCCCCTCAGCATTGGGGGCCTATTTCCACAGCAATACTGTGGTCACTATACTTCTTGCCACCAAGTCCCTAACAGGTTAGAAAGATGCCTAGTGAAAGGTTTAAACTCCAACCTGTTAAAATGTACATATACATTGGTTTTGAATATCAGTTTGAAGGGACCCTTTTAAATAAATATCTAGGAATAACAGACATTTTTGTTATAACAGACATATGTGTGTTATGAAAGAGAAGTTGCACAGTACTACATAGCAGAAATGCAAATAAGTGGAATTGGTTTTGATATGGTTAAGTTGTTATGGAAATATCATGACACTTACGACTCTATTCTTATTTTCTTGCATCTCTGTCCAGGAGGAGGAGGAAGAAGAAGAGCTTGTGGTAGGTAAACTTTATTATAATGACAATGGGGAAAGATTAATCCTTTGAGAGCAGCAGACTTCTTAAATCCTAGTCCATAAAATGTCCTATTTGTATTTAGAAAACCAGGGAAAGGTACAAAAGTCTGGGGGTAGGGAAGTACAGGCATGCTTTGTTTTATTGAGATTTGATTTATTGCGTCTCACAGATACTGTTCCTTATGAGGACCTGGGTGCAGCTGCAGGCAGCCTGACCACTTCCAGGGGAAGGAAGCCCCCTGATGACCTTCTTCAGGCCACAGGAGTGGAGCTGGCTAGGGCTGGAACTGAGGTTTCCCCCCTCCTGCTCCTGCACTCAGGAGGGGCATGGCTTAATAGACTACAGTATAGTGGAAACATAACTTTTATATACACTTGGGAAACAAATGGTTTTGTGTGACTCACTTTATTGCGATATTTGCTTTATTGTGGTGGTCTGGAACTGAACCTGCACTATCTCCAAGGTATGCCTGTACTTTGGTTCAGAACTGAAAGTGCATTAGTTAAGTTTTAATACATAGCTACTTTGCTGTAGAAAGGTTATTTGCATCACATTTTGCCATACAGAAAGTGCCATTCACATCCTGTCTGTCTTCAGGATCATAATGTTTAATAAGTGATACTTATAGTGAAAACTTAAATAGTTTTGAATATCTCTGGAGTCCCACAACAGTTTCTGCATATGTATACTTACAGGCATAGGAGTACATATTCATTCTGGCAAACTTGGGTGTAGCTTGCTTGCTTTCCCAGCAGTATATAACTTCCCAGCAGTATATAACTTTTACCTAGGCACGATAAGTCACAGAATGATAAATCAATACACAAATTGTGTTTGTCAAGTGTTATACAAGTGCTGTTTCTTCTCCATATCTATTTTGAACCTTTTATATATTGAGATGTGGTGTAGTACTGCATCATAGGCTTTCCCTACTTTTAAGTACTGCAGTTTAGGAGGAAATTTTTCAAACATCCACAACTTGGTTTTGTATGTAAGTTAGCCATAACATTTCCCCCACAGTCTAGCGCAAGAACGAAAGCCATCTGGATTAGAATCCATATACAGGTTCTGCACCTCATTTAAGTTAGGCTTGGTTCACATGCTCCTTATTTATAATCCTGTTGTGGCTCTTGGTTCTGCCTTAGAAAAATGATTGCAATTTACCTGACTGTAACACTAAAGTGTAGAGGTAGAATATTTTGACAACAGGACTGTTAATGCCTGGCATTTTAGATCTCATCATTTGTATGCTTGTCATTATCATCTATCCAGGACAAATTATAGCAAGCTTTTATATTCTAGCTTGTGGTGGTAAAGTTGAACCTCTCTCTTAGCAATCACTCATTTGCATTAACTGTGCCTATTTTATATCTTCCTTTTTGTCCAGGATCCTTTAACTACTCTAAGGGAGCATTGTGAACAGATTGAGAAATGTGTGAAAGCTCGGGAACGTTTAGAGGAGTGTAATGCTCGAGTGTCATCCAAGTCCCATACAGAGGAGAAGTGTACAGAGGAACTCTTTGACTTCTTGCATGCTAGAGACCATTGTGTAAGTTTGTCTCAGAGTAATTTCTAAGTGTGAACAGTATTTTGTGGCCAAATACCTTATTTCTCCAGTGTTGAGCCACAGACACTTTATTGAAAGTCAATATAGATTGAATAACTGAATCGAAGTACTATTTTGACATTTATCTTGTGGGTGTGGAATTACACTGTCAGCTTTATAAATTAGTTTTTTAGAAGTATTATTATTAATGATTTCATTTCTACACAGCTTTATATTTTAAAGGAAAAATCTCAAAAGCGGATTACACCGCATTAAAACATCAAATAAAACAATCCAGAATAAAACATTACTGAAGAAGGTCAAATATAAAGTATACATTCAAAGCAACATTACTAAGAGGAAACTAAGATGATATTTTTTTAATATTCTTTATTAAAAATATAAAGAATTATAAGACAAAAGAAGAAAAACTAGAAAAAAGAAAACATAAACTTACAAGATTTTTATAACAATATCCTAAAATAGTATCTTTAAAAATTCAAAATAAAACATTACAAAGGAGTGTTGCGTAATAACGATGCAGAGATTTGTGAAATATTGGCTTGTTGCTTCTAAAGTACATTTTTCTGTAACCAGCTTTCTTGATTGTAAGTAGGCAAGAATATATTGTGCAAGAATGCAGTTGGTTCCCAGAGGGAGCAAAACAGTAGCCCTCCTAAGGTGTTACACTGAATAAAACATGTGCTAGCTTTGCCCTCCATTCCATTTGATTGCCTGTGGGAGTTGAAAGATAAATTCCTGAAGTGTGGAGCCTTCTGCACTGTGTGCATTTTAGAATACTGGTTTCCATGGTTCTGAAATGTGTGTGGAGTCTCGACAAGCACAGGAGGCTCCCTGTTTCAAAAGTTCACCCTCCCCAAATCGGTGGGAGATGGGAAAAGTTAAGGGACAGAGCTAGTACACTCATTCCAGCTTCCCCCATCACATATTTCTCTTGGGTATAATGCCTAAAGAAGGCTATTAGGACTAATGTGTGTGTTGCTAAAGAAGCTCCTGTTAATTTAATTTGTTCATCTTTTGGTTTTTTCAGGTGGCTCATAAACTCTTCAGCAAATTGAAATAAATGTTAATATAAGCCTGTGTCGTCCTCATGCATAGCTGATGAAAACCTGAGTGTTCAGTTTGAGTAAACATGCAGCTCTGCACGTGTGATATGAAAGTGAATGCAACTAGCTCTGTGGTAATTCTGGGAGAATTTAAGAGTTGCCATCAGGATACATCTGTTATGTAGAAGATTTGTGGCTGCTTAACAAAGTGTTTCTGTAGACTTCTGATATTAAAGATATTTCCTGTCAAATGTGAAAATGTTTGCTTGTTATGACAGCCAAGACATCTTAGCATGCTCTGAAGTTAAACATAAAAAATTAGGCAATTTAGTAATGCAAAGGATCCATTTTTTCATGACATTGAAAACTTTTAATTGCATATAGATCTTCAGAAAACATCAACTAATATCCTTAATAGTAACTGTGAGGGAGAAACCAAAGAGGAGGTCAGAATACATATATGATAGGTGAAATAAATATTGGAAAGGATGTAGGTGGTTAGGCAGGTTGTGTGTGGGGACGGTATGAGGTTTTAGGGTCCTAAACAATGTAGTCCTGTGTGTGCTGCTGGCTACCTCCTCTTTCCACAATGTCCATTGCTTTCTTTCAATAATATGCATCTTCCTATTTTATAGTAAGCGTGGGAGGTAGAATCCAAAATTTAGAAGAGATTACAGATTAGAAGGGGACGCGGGTGGCGCTGTGGGTAAAAGCCTCAGCGCCTAGGGCTTGCCGATCGAAAGGTTGCCGGTTCGAATCCCCGCAGTGGGGTGCGCTCCTGTTGTTCGGTCCCAGCGCCTGCCAACCTAGCAGTTCGAAAGCACTCCCGGGTGCAAGTAGATAAATAGGGACCGCTTACTAGCGGGAAGGTAAACGGCATTTCCGTGTGCGGCTCTGGCTCGCCAGAGCAGCTTCGTCACGCTGGCCACGTGACCCGGAAGTGTCTGCGGACAGCGCTGGCCCCCGGCCTCTAGAGTGAGATGGGCGCACAACCCTAGAGTCTGTCAAGACTGGCCCGTATGGGCAGAGGTACCTTTACCTTTTTTTACCGATTAGAAGAGATCATGTAGATATGTTTACATAATAATAATATGTGTGGAACCTTTCTTAGTGAGATATATTTTTAAATGGCATTCTGTCTACATTGTCACACATGTAACCTGGAAGCTTGTATGTAATCTTTCCCATGCTACACATGGTGCCTATGTGGTGTCTATCCCAGCTGTATTTGCAGCTGTCTAGCAGCTGTGTTTGCCTGTAAAGCTGGAGACATTCCTATACCAACATCAAACTTACATTGAACGAATCCTAGGAAGGAAAGAACTCCCCACTGTGGAAGAGGGATGCAGAATCAAATCAGCTGAGGTCCTACACTAGCTGCTTTTATTTCAAACAATTCTGGTGACCATGGTACCAAGTTTGCAACATGTTCAGCCAAGCTACTAAGGCTTATTTTGTCGTTTTGTACCATGGGCCCCCATTTTCCTTTCTTAACATCAGAGCTACAGTCTCATCAGTGTCAGGCCTTTTCTTACGATCTGGTCAGGTTTCAGCCGTATCTGAAGTAAGAGCACCTCTGAAGAGTCCTTGGCAACGCCACACAGACCTCTGGAATGGCAGGAGTGTGTGAGGGGAGGGAAGCTGATCAGAAGCCAGTTTAACAACCTAGTGTCTGCCTGACCTGCAGACATCTTGACACAAACTGGGAGAAACTTCAACCACTAATCTTTTGAATATCAGACAACTGCTAAAAAGGATAGGTGTCCTAATTTGAGGTAACAATATCCTACGGAAAACCTCTAGGGTAGATTTCCACTTTGAGGACACAGATTCCTGAAGGTGTGATTGTTTCATGTGAGAGACCAGTGAATTACCTTTTAATGGCAGATATACAATGGTACCTCTGGTTACAAACGCTTCATGTTACGAGCTCTGCTAACCCGGAAGTAGCTGCTCCTGGTGGCGAACTTTGCCCCAGGATGCGAACAGAAATCCTGTGCCTCCAGTGGGAGGCCCCGTTAATAAAGCACGCTTCGGGATAAGAACGGTTTCAGCTTAAGAACAGAACTCTGGAACGAATTAAGTTCATAACCAGAGGTACCACTGTACTTTAGGACAGACTTCCTCAACATTGGGTCCCCTCCAGATGGACTACATCCATCAGCCCTGGCTACTCAAGGACATACCTCACCAGGGTGGCTTGCAGGGACTTTTAAAATCACACAGTAGGAGTTTGCTTTAAACTAAGGAAGAGTTGTTAAATGTCATAAACAAACTTGGGTTACCTTACATATCAATTCAGCACTGAAAATATCAATTCAGCTGATAAGCCAACATTCCATGTTTGTGACTGCTCTATTATGGGCACTACACATCACACACAACTTCATGGTGTAGCCCCACAGTACTAGCAAGCTGAAATTGGGAAGAAATAAAACGAGCTCCTCATTTGGCTTTCACATAATTGAAGAGCAGATGCAGACTCATGTGGTATGTCAGAAATGGAAAACTTGCGTCTCTAGGCTCTGTCACTCTAAACTTGCTGGACCAAGGACACCTGGCTGGTGCCTACCAGATGTTTTGGCCTACAACTCCCATCATCCTCTGCCCTTGGCCATGGTGCTTGGGCTGCTGGGAGTTGCAGTGAAAGGCACCTCGCCGGTTGCCCCTGCTGCAGACCTAGACCACCGATCGTGCGTGCTGGACCAGAAGGCCTGGACCACAGGTTCCCCATGCCTGTGCTAGAGGTAGCAGGACGTTGTAACCTGTGCTCGAAACGACCTGCTTGGAATGAAACCTCCGGCGGCACGCGTCTCGACAAGAGCGAATTCTCCGATACCTTTCGCGGTACATGCCTGGCGCAAATGCATGAGGCTCCGGCAACCCGGCGTCCACCGGAAAAGACGCCCACCCCGCCCCGACGCTTGGCAGAAGAGGAGGAGGAGCTTCTGCGTCGGCCGGCGGGCTGTCCTCATTGGCGCTGGAGCCGAGCGATGGCGGCTGCACGCACTGCAAGCGGGAAGGGGCTGCTGCTGCAGCTGCTGCGGAAAGAGGCGGCTTTGCCGACGGTCCCGTCCTTCGCCTTCGTTCCCTGTCGGCACCGACACGCGCAGAAGAAGAAATGGGTGAGGCGTGAGGGACGCGGACCCCGACCCACAGCTCCTGCGGCGCCCTCCCGTGCCCAGCCCAGTGAAGCCCCAAAGGACACCCTGCCCCGTGCCCTTCAGCGGGTCCCCGCTGCGTTGCTTCCTCCGCCCCCCGGGTTTTTATTACCCACCCCGATCTCCGTCCAGTCCTCGGCACTTTGTCCCGGCTCTGAAATCCGGCCTCTCTCTCCCGCCTCGCTTGCCGTGGCCTCCGTTACGTGAAATTAAGTTAGCGTGTTTGCCTGGCCCTTTTAGAGAAGGCTTCTTGGTAGGAGCTCATTCTCTAGATCAGGGTTTCCCAAACTTGGCACTCCAGCTGGTTTTGGACTACAACTCCCATCATCCCTAGCTAGCAGGGCCAGCGGTCTAGGATGATGGGAATTGTAGTCCAAAACCCAAGTTTGGGAAACCCTGCTCTAGATCGGGATGTTGCACTCCAGCTGCCATTGGCCCCCAGCCTGCATTGTTCCTTGAGTTGTAGTTTTCCTTCTTCTGTTGTGACAAACAGCTTCGAGGCTGTTGCAAAATATGGCATTTCACCTGAACAAATAGCTTAGTTTGTATGAGTTACTTTCAGGTGCAGAATATGGACCTCCTGATGGTAGAACATGTGTGCCCATAAGAAGGGAGCTGTTCCCTGCTGGTGCTATCTCACGAGGATGTGGGTGGAGGACGTTGTATGGGTCCGTCCCTGATGTCAGGATGGGTAGGAAATGCCAGCGACATTGGCCCTGGTCTTTGATTTCACTATGCAGTCATACATCCAAGCACTGTAGGGCCACATCATGGTAAAGAGGTGTGTGGCACATATAATGCCCAAACATTATCAGCACTAATATTTTACCTGTTGCACATTTTCATCCATGTAAAGGCATCCACCACTCCTCGCGTGCCTTGCACCAGACGGGCTCTGCGGGTCTTCGACATGACCTATGGTGTGCAGTTTGGCAGCCTCTGGCCCTCGATCCGCATCGGTCTTCTCTCAGAGCAAAAATATGGAGCTCTTATCAACAATTACTGTGATGCACAGAAGGTCACCCAGGAACTGGAAGAAATGCAGGCAGCAGATTTCATCTGGGAATCTGGAAAAGTAGAGCAGGGCCTGGATCCTACAGCTGAGCAAGGTGCCAGTGAGCCTGAATCATCCTCAGAAACTCACACTGAACCCTCTGAGCTCCAAGCGCAACCTCTTCATTCTCCTTTCATATCCATCAGTCCCAACATAAAATGTTACACATTCCCCAAAGGAGATATCAGCCTTTTTCATCCAGCCAGGTTTGTAGCTGATTTTGGGTGAGGAGGTGGGTTTTGGGGTGCTCTTCAGCATTTGTAAGATGAAAATAATTGCATTGGGCAGAATCCAACTTAGCCCATGGATTTCTTCTTGTACATTGAAATATTCTCCTTCCCATCCCCCTAAATCTGTTCTGGGGTTCTCACAATCCTCCGGAGTAGATTTGGGGAAGCGTCAGGACAGGACACATACAGAGGGGTGGGGAGTTCTGTTACACAAGTGGAACTCCTTATTCTGATGGGCAGTAGTAGTTGAATACTGCCCATTACTTGCAAACTTCTAAAATACCCACTTGCTGCCAATGACAACAAGTGGATCTTTTGCCTCTCTTTCAGTTGTTAAGGTGCTTAGTTCTTGCTTCTTAACTTTTTTCACTTAGTAAAGCTGAGTGTAGGGACAGTCTTCTCTCCCATGAAAATATGGAATAGATGGAAGGGAAGCTAGGTGGTGTCAAAGCCTCTGGTATTATATTGTGCTCTTACTGGCAGAACCCCACCATGCACGGGTGCGTGAGCGTGAATGTTATATGCCTTATACCGAGTCAGACGTTGGTCAGTATTGCCTACACTGACTGGCAGCAGCTTTCCATCATTTGTCTTTCCCAGCTCTACCTAGAGATTCAAGCTGGAACTATTTGCATGCAGAATGTATGCTCCACAGTTGAGCTGCAGACCTTCCATTCTGCCAGTGCATTTTAAGTAGGAGTTAATTGGGGCTCAAATTTCCTGTGCCTGCCACGCCAAACTTCATCTGTTCCCTTTTTTCATAGACCAGACATGTTAGGAGTTCTGGGCTATTATCTTCTGGATGCTGCATCTGTCTTGCCCGTCTTGGTTCTCAATGTGCAGCCTGGCAACCTGGTCCTTGACCTTTGCGCAGCACCAGGTGGAAAGATGCTGGCCCTTCTACAGACTGGATGTTGTCGTAAGTAGAATTCTTCTGCAGCAGATGGTGCTCAAATGGTGTAGGCAGGACCAGTTAGTGAAAACTGTTTTTCCTATATCTGTCCGGAAAGAGTTGAAAGAATCAGATAGTCTGGTGTGATGCATCATGTTTGCTTCTGCTTGTGGTGCAGTGCAATTTTGATTACACAGGTTACTCTCCAGAAGGCCATCTCAGGGAAGGTAGCAGGACATTTTCTCCGGCCTCTTCCAGCTCCAACAACTCCTTCTCTCTTTGTAGAGCAGGGGTGGCCAGAGCGCCACATTCACCCCTTGGCCAACTCTCCAGGCCTCACATGACAAGAGAGGGTGTGACCCACACTCTTGTGCGCGCACACAGAGGGCAGACACATATTCAATGCACACATGATCCATGCCCACCCAGCACTGTGTCTGCATTAAACATAAAAGATAATTTCCTATTATATGTCAACATGGGATGACTCTCTCATTCCCCCAGCATCCTAAATGTCTATCTGGTGGCAGAGTATGGCAAGTTTTTAATTCTGACAAAATATATATATACTTTTTTGGTGTGTGTGTGTGTGTGTGTGTGTGTGTGTACACATACGCACATTCATACACTGCCAAAACTGATGGGGGTCTTCTTTTAAGGAGGTTGGCAACATATTCATCATTTCTCAGTCATGTGCAAATTTTGGTTTGTTGACTTGGAGCCTCCAAGAGTCTGTCTGCCCTTGGTGTATGCTGTTGCTGTTCTTTCATTAGGACAGCTGGCTGCCAATGACCTCTCTGTTTCCCGCACTCGTCGGCTGCGTCAAATTCTCCATAGCTACCTTCCAGAAGAGCTCAGCGAGATAGTGAGGATTACATCATGGGATGGAAGGAAGTGGGGTGACCTGGAGATGAATACTTACGATAGGGTAAGCATTGCTGTAGATAACATTACTGGGAGTAGCCCATTAGAAGAGTGCCAACAGGTGCCTGCAGCTATTGAATGTATGATCTCTTCCATTCCCCCCTCACTTGTACAGAGCGCAGATTGCTCCTATTTGCACCTTGGGGGGGGGGGGGGAATCGTGACAGTGGATGATACTGAACTTAGTCATATTGAGAGTGGACCCCCTGAAATCAATGGACTCGGAGTTAATACTTTGTTGAATATTATCTGGTTTGTCTATAGCCAAGACCTGTGCTTTCTGCCACATCTGATAACTCCATTACTGGTAATGTATGTAACTTTGCTTCAGAGAGTCCAGCTGAAGTCCATTTCTATTGTAAACACCCAGCTAATTAAAAAATAATAATTCCCAAGCCTTTTCCTTGATGTAGGAAAATAATAATTTTAGTTATCAGAATGTGTAGTTCTGGGATACTTTGAATGTCATCTACTTATTTTTACTTCCCATCTTTCTTCTAAGGCAGGCATGGCCAAGCTTGGCCCTCTAGCTGTTTTGGGACTACAATTCCCATCATCCCTGACCACTGGTCCTGTTAGCTAGGGATGATGGGTGTTGTAGTCCCAAAACAGTTGGAGGGCCAAGTTGGGCCATGCTGCTCTAAGGAGTTCAAGGTGGTGTATCTGGTTTCTCCTCACAATCCTGTGAGGGTAGACAGCAAGATGGTGACTAGAGCCTAAACTTGCCGAGGCAGTGTCATGATTGAGTGTGGATTTGAACCTGTGTTTCCTTTCGTTTTAGTCCAGCACTCTAACCACTACACCACAATGGCTGTATGAGTATTACATGCAAGAGGCTTAAGAACAGTTGCAGTTGTAAATGGCAGGAGATGGCCGCCAAGATATCATCCTGTAATGCCTTAAGGAGTCTAATGAGAAGCTGTGTGATATGGGACAAGCTGTGTGGGAGGGCACAAATAGGTAAAAGTCCACCGAGTTTAATTGGGATATATGCCCTCTATCTCATGCAGGTGCTCGTGGATGTACCATGCACAAATGACCGTCACTCAGTCGTAGAAGAGGACAACAATATGTTCAATCCAATGAGAAAGGGGGAGCGTCAGATGCTGCCAATGCTCCAGGTGGAGCTGCTTGTGTAAGTGACCCTGACCTTATGTGATACATGTTAACTTTTGAGCCACACCAGGGTTTCACATTGTGGGCTTTATTAAATCATTCACAGCATTGCAAATGAGTCCACAAAACTCTACAAAAGTGCTTGTCTGCCTGCCATTCTGCCCACATACAAATGTGTAAGGCTCTTGTGGCTTAAAAGACAAAGGGTTGCTTTTAACTAAGTTTTACTTGGAGTAGACTCATTGAAATTCATTGCTATTATTGTCTTAGGCCCATTAATTTCAGCGGGTCTGCTCTGAGTAGGTTAATTAAATATAATTCAAAGGATCCAACTTCAGTAATGCTTCCTTGCTTACTCTTCTGGAGGTGATTTGGTGACTAGAAAAATATTTCTTTAAAAACCTGGAGTTCTAGCCAAATTGGAACCCTTACTTTAATGTAATTATTCAGTAATCTCCTGATGCTAAGTTAGATTCTCCTAAGTCTATCCCAAAGTATGATGGTTGTTTTCAGCTGGAGCTCTTTTAAGCATTGTTGTGTAGTTATTCTGTACGTTGTCTTGTGAAGCTGATGTGCCTTGAGATGTGAATCTTTAAATAAATAAAAAGTTCTTTCTGTTCCTTTCCCAGGGCTGGGATACTTGCTGCCAAGCCAGGGGGAGACGTCGTGTACTCAACGTGCTCCTTGTCTCAGCTCCAGAATGAGTACGTGGTTGAGAGAGCTGTGGAGCTACTAGCAATCCAACATGACATTAGCATCCAGGTTGAAGACTTGAGCTGTTTTCGAAGGCAGTTCCAGAACACATTTTCATTCTATCCTGACTGCAGACTTGGGGAACTCATCCTCCCCCATCTCACAGCTAACTTTGGACCCATGTATTTTTGCAAATTGCACAGATTGAATTAGAATGGGCATGGCACAGCACGAAAAGTTGTCTGGGATATTTCCAACTTCCCTTTGACACCTGTCTTTTTGAATAAAGACTATGATGCAGCTTGCAATAAAAACCAGCATTTTGCTTAATTGACCCCACACCTGTGTGCCATTAAAAAAAATGACCACATTACTCACTGTCTGTGGTTGCTACCAAACAAACTCTTCCCTCCACAGATAGGTGGAAGTCATGTGTACAAGCCTTTGATGTGTGCAACTATCATTGAATACCACCCATGATTTCTGCCATGTATATTGGCTGCATAGGAATATTTTTTTTACATAAGCCCATATGCTGCAAATGGAATGTAAGCCACTCAAGAGATGGAAGAGTATGATTCCAAAAGCACAGAATAAAAATGTGCAAAAATTGTAAACTTTTTTCTGTTTGCATACTTTACACAAACTTCGCAGGAGGAGGAAGACTAGTGTGCACCTTGCAGAGTTCCTCTTGCATATTAGACATATGTTGTTGGAGTGTCCATTTTCTAAATGTTCGCTAAACTTTTCTGAGAACTGATTACCTGATCTAGACCCTGTGTTTGGGTGAAGATACAAATACTTTCTTCCTGTCCATAATGACTTAATAGGCTGCTCAACCGCCTATTAAGACCTTTGGAACCAATGGCTACTGCAGGAAAGAGGTTATATACATGATGTGATTGGAATCTTAGACATGGCTGCTTGAAGCTGTCATCTGGTGGATGGCATAATATAATTGCACCATTAAATTTATTGCATGTATTTTCAGAGGAAAGTCTTCCAGCCTCCCCAAGAGTTCGGGCTGGTGCTGTTCATACTAGAGAAGCTGGAAGAAGCAGTGCATTGCTGGCAGGCTTGCCCATGTATTTCTCAGCATGGGACTGGACTGGTTTGGACATAATTGAAGCATTGTGTGTGTGTGTGGGGGGGGGGGTTCTTAGCCAAGTTTTGTTTCAAAATTTAGCTGCTAGACAGGATAAGATTCCTGTTTTTTAATCTGTCCAGCCACCAGCCTGTTTTGTTATTTAGGGGTCAGTGAGACATAATGATTTTTCCTTGAAATAATTTTTCCATTCTTAACTATTATTATTTTGACCTCTGATCAAGGTGAGGGTGGATGTTGCTTGCTAGACAATGGAAGTGTGGCTCAGACCAGGAATACAGTGGTACCTTGGGTTAAGAACTTAATTCATTCTGGAGGTTCGTTCTTAACTTGAAACTGTTCTTAACCTGAGGAGGTACCACTTTAGCTAATGGGGCCTTGCGCTGCCGGAGCACAATTTCTGTTCTCATCCTGAAGCAAAGTTCTTAACCCAAGGTACTATTTCTGGGTTAGCGGAGTTTGTAACCTGAAGCGTCTGTAACCCAAGGTACCACTGTATAACCTTTTGGTGGACATTTATTAAAAAGGCTTGGTTACAAAGATAAAACAATGGTATATTAAAATGTTAGTTCTAGTACACATTGTGCTTTTACAAGCATATTACTTTGAAAGTGTTTATGATGAAATCCAAGACATGTTGAAAACCAGAAAGTAGCAATCAGATGCCAGGAAAACGTGTAAAGTGGTTAATTAGCATGCTTTCAGCTTTCATGTATTCTTGGTGCATATCTTTTTGGCAAAATTCAGCATGCTACATTTGGAAGCGTAGAGGAGCTGCATTATGTGGATTATACACACAAGCCAGTGGTTTCCAATTGGTGGTCTACAGATCCTAGGGGTCCGTTGCACCATTCACATAACAAAAGCTACCATAGAAATATATATTTTTTCAAAGTCCATGGCTTGGCTTTTGAAAAACGGCCTCCACAGCACTTAGCTGATCAGGAACCACTGCTATACACACCTGTGAAGTTCACTTCCCCACTGTACATCGCAGACCAAGGGTAGGCAAACTAAGGCCTGGGGGCTGGATCCAGCCCAATGGCCTTCTCAATCCGGCCCACAGAGGGTCCTGGAATCAGCGTGTTTTTACATGAGTACAATGTGTCCTTTTATTTAAAATGCATCTCTGGGTTATTTGCAGGGCCTGCTGTTTTTACATGAGTAGAATGTGTCCTTTTATTTAAAATGCATCTCTGGATTATTTGTGGGGCACAGGAATTCATTCATTCCCCCCCCCCCCAAAAAAAAAAATATAGTCCTGCCCTCCCACAAGATGTGAGGGACAGTGGACCGGCCCCCTGCTGAAAAAGTTTGCTGACCCCTGTCATAGACCTTACCTCTAGGATGCATAGGATATCTACATAGCTGGGGAAAGTTTGATGAGCAAAAGACTACGCTCATTCTCATGACCAGGGGAGAAGAGGAGTCCGGGGTTGCTGCACCTTTAATGCAGAAGGAAGAAAATCAGCTGCTGGGGCTTGTCACGAGTTACTGCGGCGGACATCCCTCCTTCTTCCCAACTATTAAAGGCGCAGGAGCCCCGTCCTCTTTGGCATGTAGCGACCCTCGCTCAGCCACCAGAGCTTCCTATCCTCCGCTGCGTTACGGACCAGAAACTTGTCCCTTTCTAAATCGCAGGTGGGGGTTCTCGGGCAGCAGCACTGTATATCCGGGAAACCCGGATTTTAACGGTGCGGGTAGGAGGAAGGCATGAAAACAGAATGCGTTTCCGAGAAATGCGTTTGGAGAAATCCGCGTGGGAGTCCAAGCCCTGAATCCAGTTTCCGCCCCTTTGCGGAGGCCGCACCTTCCGGAGCTGTCAGCTGGCTGCGGGGGTAGCGGACGAAGCAGTAGCCGCGCGGAATCCCGACGAGGATGAGCGTCAGCCTCGTCTCGGCTCTCTTGTGCTGCTCGGCGGCGACGGTGCTCCTGCTGAGATGGCGGCGGCGGAGGAAAGTCCAGAGGAAGGTGGAAGAGGCGAAAGAAAGGCGAGAGCGCGCGCTGGAGCGAATGCTAAAAGCTGCCCGAAAGTTCAAAGAGCAGGTAGGTGGCGTCGGGCTGGAAGCGGCCAGTCGCTGAGCGCACCTGATTCCTGCCTGGAGGGCGGGGGGGGGGGGACGGGACAGCTGGAGGCACCGAGCAAGGGTCGTCGGAAACCCCCGAAGCGGAAAGAACCTGCTGGCTTTGTCTCCCTGGAGGGTCACGGGGCAGCTGCAGCCCTAACATTGAAGGTTCCTCCTGTAACTTTAAGGCTGTGGTGAGAAGCCTCTGTCCTCAGTGTGCGCGTGAATGCACACACCAAGCCTCCTTCTTCCCAGCCGCTCCCCCTACTGGCCCTATTTCAGCATCTCCTTGAGTGTGGGTGTGGGTGCGTGCCCTCCTTCTCGCGTTGCAAGGTGTCCTTGGACTCTGATATTCAGTTACTTTGCCTGGGTGGAAGATGGAGAAGGGGTGTGTCTGCGTGTTGCGCGCTGAAACTAGACTGCTGTATGGAAGCAATTTTTACACGCATTGCTCTGCTCACTTTAACTTCTGAATCTGTGCACCACTGGTACTTGGCCCCCAGAAGGGGATGGCGGCCCCCATATTGATTCTGCTTGCGCATGCTTTAAGGGTTCCTAAAACGGAGCTGTGCCTTTTCACAGTGATGTGGCAGAGAGAGAAGCTGCATGGAGTCTGTTCTGTGCAACAGTTGCATATGTGGGCAGAAGTACGTCCCACTAGTTTGATCTTGACTCATTACCATGTACTTTGTGGCAACTTCTAGACACAAGCATATTAAGTGTGAACTTTTGTCTACAAAAGCTTATGCCTGCAGAAATCTATTTGCCTCTGCTGCCATGGATTTTTGTGGTGGGAGTGGGTGGTGCTGTGGTCTAAACCAGTGCTCCCCACCCTTTTAATCTCCGCGGACCGGTAAATGTTTGATAATTTTTCCGTGGCCCGCTTCCTTCTCAGACAATGGCGTGAGGTTTGCCTTTTGGCTAATCAGGAAGTGGGAGGACCGCTCCCTGATTGGCCAGGAGGAGCATCAGTGTAACAATAGCAAACTTTCATTCGCTATTGTCACACAATGGGCGGGCTTGGGAGGGCGCAATGCTCTGCGCCTCGGCCACCCGCCACAGTGAAATGATTTGAAGTTCCTCAGGCGGCCCGGTGCCGATTGATCCACGGACTGGCACTGATCCGCGGCCCGGGGGTTGGGGAACACTGGTCTAAACCACTGAGCCTCTTTGGCTGGCGGTTCAAATCCGCACAATGGGGTGAGCTCCTGTTGCTCTGTCCCAGCTCCTGCCAACCTAGCAGTTCGAAAGCACGCCAGTGCAAGTAGATAAATAGGTCCCGCTGTGGCAGGAAGGTAAACGACGTTTCCGTGCGCTCTGGCACTCGTCACGGTGTCCCATTGCACCAGAAGTGGTATAGTCACGCTGGCCACATGACCTGGAAAGCTGTCTGTGGACAAACGCCGGCTCCCTCGGCTGAAGCGAGATGAGCGCCGCACCCCATAGTAACCTTTGACTGGACTTTATAGTCCAGGGGTCCTTTACCATGGTTTGTGGTATTAAGAACAGCCAAGCACTGAAATGTGGTAGAATGATGGTGAAGAAAGTTTTGCTTGCTAAACTTATGTGAGTTGGGCTGGGCTGGTGACTGAGGTGTCACAATCCAATCAAAGGCTTGGATTTATTTAATTAACAGTTCAAAATAGGTTGAGAGAAAGTTACTTGCTCAGTGAGCTTCCTGAGTGAATTGAGATTTGAAATTTAGTCTCCCTGGTCCTACTCTAACCATTACACAACGCTGATGATGATGATTTTTAAAGTATGTTGTAGATTTCAAGCTCAATAAAGCTTAGGTCAAAGAACTGGAAAGTTCCCAGTGTACTTTCAGAGGTACATCACAATCACATCTTACGTGTGTTAAACATATGGTTGCAAATTCAACCATAAGTGCTCAGCTGTGGGGCGGGGAGAGTGGGGAGGAAGTGTGGGCCACCCCACCCACTGTTCCACTCAACAAGTGGCCTTGGAGTGAGTGTGATTCCCTCGCTAAGCGTGGTTAGGACAGTCCAAGACCCTGAAATGCAAGCCACCTACCTGTCCCAGAGCGCAATGGAAGAAACAGTGAAGAAACAATGTGGCCACAACAAGTCCAGTCTCCATGCAATCAAGATTTGAGAGAGAGAGGAATTCATCAGACCATGTCATCAAGTGCTTCACTGTCTGTTAATCTTAATGTGATGGAGTGTTGAAAGCCCTGGTGGACGAAGGTGGGGGGAGTGGGCCGCCCTGGGTGCCATCAGGGGGGCGGCGGTGCCATCACAGCTGCCCCCGTCCCCTGGGATGCTCGGTGCTCACTACACACGCCCTGGGACGCCTGTGGTTGCTGTGCACACCCTGGGATGCACGCTGCTCAATGTGCACCCCCACGATGCATGCCACGCCCCCACAGGAAGTGAGCCACGCCCCTTGGGATGTGCACCACGCCCCCTGGGACATGTGCCACGGCCCCTGGGACGCGCACCAGCCACGCCCCCGGATGTACGCTGTTCCTGGTGCCGGAGCAGGTAGCTCCACCACTGGTTGGAAGGTCTTTAACACTGTCAGTTGTACCACTTCTATTAGCCAAGCAATGGATGCAGTCAAGCCTGAATCAGTCTTGCAGAGGAGGCTGCTCCCATGTTACCAGCCAATGAGTAATTGCGTCTGAGAGTTGCTGAAAGCAGGTTTTTTGATCAGTATCTTCAGATAGAGTCAAGTACTCTTTCCAGAGGATTGCGTTAGGTTGTGCAACAAAAATAGTTTTAGCAGGGTCCCTCCTCTTGCTTTGTTGAAACACAAACACTTGCTTTTATGTTGTGGGATTATAGAAGCAGTTGGTGTGAGTCAGCAATGTAATATGATTGCCAAATATATATATATTATATATTATATATATTATATAATATTATATATTATATATTATATATATATATATATAATGGACTTGATCAGTGTTTAGGGGTACTCTCATTTTCCTTCTCATATTGAAGTACTGCCCTTCAATGAGGCCAAACTTAGATTCACAAAATGTTTAGGGGTATGTGTACCCCCCAAAAACAACAACACTGGACTTGATAGTTTTTAAAATTTTTATTATTATTACTATTTCTCCTTCAGAATCCAGGTCACAAATCGGAACCCATCTTGTCTTTGGCTCTTCCTGAACTCTGTGGGAAACTGAGGGATGGATCACTCTCACCTGAGAATGTCCTCTATGCCTACATGGACCAGGTGAGGTGTGGCTGATATTCCACCAAAAGCAAAGGGAAATGAGTGTGGGGAAGGGAATGTGATGGCCAGAGTGAAGTTTTGGCTGGTAAACTGTGCCCTTTGTTCAAGGGAATCCAGGGTGAAAGGGAACTGACCCCGTCTATTGACAGCTGCTAGGAGCTTGTGTTCCTGCTCCCTGCCTGAAAAATCACTCTGCTCCAATTTTCTGGATTTGTTTATTTTCCTCTTTTGCCCTAGTTTCTTTCCCTGCCCACTTCTTGTATCCTGGCTATGAGGCTCTGCCTGCAGACTCACTGTATAATGTATATTATAATACTTGTACAGTGCTTAGAAAATTTTAGGTGCTTTGTAAATGTTGAATACTTGAAGGTTTTTGTGTTGGGCATCTATGCTGTTGTTGTTCATATAGCGCCAATATTGTTCACAATGTTTTGCACTTAATTTGTTCCTTGTGTGCCACTGGGGACTTAGTACTACAGCGGGAACAGAAGTGGTTTTGTCAACTCAAGCAAATAAATGTTACATAGCAGATGTAAATCCTTTGCCTGAACTTCAGTCTGCAGCTCAGGGTGCCAACACGGATTCCCCTTGCATTCCAACCCTGAACCGATAGGTTTGAAAAGTAACTTTCATTGGAAAGAGTCCAGAGGAGGAGGACAAGGATAGTGAAGGGCCTGTTGATCCAGTCCTGTGAGGAAAAGTTGAAAGAGTTTGCTATGTTTAGCTGGGAGAATAGATGGTTAAGAGGCAATATGATAGCGGTCTTCAAATATTTTTATTTATTAATTAAATTTGGGTACTGCCCTTCATCTGAAGATAGCACGGCAGTGCACAACATCAAAATACAAAATGAGAGCATAAGATACATAATAAAACAAAGCAATAACCCCTCCCCTTCACACAAACACATTATTTCATTTTGTTTATTAAACTTTATAAGTTGCATAGATGGTGGAGAAATAATAATAATAATAATAATAATAATAATAATAATAATAATAATATATTTCTACCCCACCCATCTGGGCTGGGGAAACTTTATTTCTATTGCTTCAGTGGGTAGAACACAAACTCCCAAGTACATAAAAGGGGAATTTGATTTAACTATTGGGAAGTATGTCCTGATTATATGAGGTACTAAGCTGTAGAACAGACAGCCTTAGAAGGTGGGTTGAACTGATTGCCTTTTCCTGCTTTTCACAGGCCTTGAAAGTGACTAGAAATGTCAACTGTGTGACCGATTATCTGGAAGATTGTGAGTCTCAGCTTCTACACGTGAAAAGTCAGGGGAAGAAGGGTTTGCTCTATGGCATTCCCATCAGCATCAAGGATTCCATTGACTGCAAGGTACCACCAATCTTGGCCATGGGCAACAATGCCCTGTGCTCATGTGTCAAACCAGTAAATTTGTAGAGAAACCATGTCTTAGAAAAATTGCTGAGGCAAACTCTTATTTAGCAGAATCTGAGGAGCAGGGTGGGATTGGCATTGTAGCATGACGTCTATACTTTTTGCAGAAATGACACTTGGATCTAAGGTTGCCATATTTCAGAAAGTGAAAAACAGGGCACAAAAGTTGTTGTTTTTGGCCAAAGTTGTTGACCTTTTAAAGTTATTTTTAAGGAAAAGCAGCACACATAATGGGTCGCCATACACCTGGATTTTCCTGGACATTTCTGCTGATTCCTGCCCGGACACTGCTTCTGACTGCAGTATTCTGGGTATGTCCAGGAAATTCCGGATGTATGACAACCCTACTTGGATCCCATTCCTTGAGGTCTGATTCATTCAGAATGATGTGCTGTTCCTAATTCGGGGGCAGTTTTTCAGTGTGACATGGCAGTTGCATAGTGGAGCTTCCATAATTTGATGTGATGATCAGTCTTCTAATTGCTTTGATATGTGCCAAGATCCAGCCCCATCACTTGCAGAAGATCCTCTTTCAAGTTGCATTGTAGTAGGAGATATGTGTTTGGTTGTGAATGCCCTCCTGCACATTGTGGGGCATTATCTTTTGCTGGATCAATTCCTTTATAATTCCATGGTTCAGTAGGGTTTCCTATTGCTGTGCTAGAATCCTGTGTGGAGGGGAAACCCTACTGAACCGTGGCAGTGGGACTGACCTGTTAGCCTTCTAGTGTACATGTTGACATGAACGTAGCCAAGTTGGATACAACTGATACTCACTTCAAATTTCTCCATGGATATAACTCTCCATCATCAGGAATATTACTAGCCAATTCATATGTGAAAGAGCATTGGTGACTTATACCGCAGGCAGCATTACTGTTTGATATCCGAAGTATCTGGGGTAAGAACCAGATGTCTTATCTCTGTTCTCCTCCTCACCCCACACCCAGGGCCATGACTCCACACTGGGCCTGGTGAAGCATCTCAACCTGCCTGCAGCAACAGATGCGGTTGTCATTCAGGTGTTGAAACATCAAGGAGCAATTCCATTTGTAAAAACCAATGTTCCTCAGTCTTTATTGAGGTAAATCATATAATCCCCCCCCTTGCTATATTTCTGTGTGGGCATTTACACAAATAACAAATACTATGAGGAAAGGAGTTGAATATGGTTCACCTGTAGAAGAGATAATTCAGGGGCAACATGACAGCCAAATGTTTGAAGTCACATACTGTAAATGGTAGAGCAAAATTTTTCTTCTCTGTTGATCCAGAGCTAACAGGTTCAAATTAAATGAAAGAGGATTTTGGCTGAACATTGGGAAGGACTTCCTGATGGTATGAGCTATTCATCCGTGGAACAGATGGCCTCAGAAAGGGGGTGGGCTTGCCTTCCTTAGGTGGTCACTTAGACTGCTTAAAAAACCAGGTAACAATGGATTTCCTTGATCAGCAGGGGGCAGGTGGGGGCAGCTAGATACCTTTGAGATACAGTGGTGCCTCGCAAGACGAAAAGAATCTGTTCCACGAGTCTTTTCGTCTTGCGGTTTTTTCGTCTTGCAAAGCAAGCCCATTAGCGGATTAGCGCTATTAGCGCTATTGACAGTTTAAGGGCTAAAAACGGCTTTTTAAGGCTTAAGGGATTAGCGGTTTTGCTGCTAAAATGCTTTTAGCAGCTTAGCGCTTCAGAAAAAGGGGTTTTGGAGTGAAAAAAACCCTCAGAAATTTTCGTCAATTTTCATCTTGCGAAGCAAGCCCATAGGGAAATTCGTCTTGCGAAGCGCCTCTGCAAACGGAAAACCCTTTCGTCTTGCGGGTTTTCCGTCTTGCGAGGCATTCGTCTTGCGGGGCACCACTGTACTTCCCAACTCTGATTCTATGCTTTAATGAAGTTTTATTTTTATGAGCCTCCATTAAGAAACAATAAACTACACTTGTTTCTGTTCCTTTTGCCAGAGAGTAGTTTTCGTTCAGTTTATTTGCTTGAGCCTGTTATTCTAGGAAGAAGAGTAAGTGAAAGAGGGAATTTAAACTCTCCCCATTTGCTTGCTGGCCTCTCTGAGTGGTGCATATATCAGAGGAAACTTCTTACTTTGCATGCTCACAGTATTGTGAGTGTTAAGAATTCTAATATCAATAACTCCAGTCTACAGATATTGTGCATTGGCAAGAGGTTGGGCTAGATTACTCTGACTCTTTAAACTCAATAGGTGTTTTCAGACATCAGAAGCCTGGGATGACTATGTGATGTGTGAAAGCACTTTTCTGTGGATAAATAGAAGATGAAACAAATGCTGTCAGACAGAAGTTATGAACTGAATGCTGCAAAACTGCACCCATATGGTTTATAATGGGCCTTCTAGAAACAATCACAAATGTGGGTTGTTGTTGTTTTGTTCTTTTAAGCATTTAAACTGTTGGGCATTGTTGTGATTGCAGTGGAGTGTGGCAAGTGGTTTTGTTAGCTAGGCAACAAGACTTTTCCAGAGCTCTCTATAGCTTTGTTTTCTCTTGAAATCAGCCTCTGAATAGCTGTGGAATAGTTGCTTCCTGCTTGTCAAGTGGTATATGACCCCACCTTCTCTCTCAACCCACTGTCCACCCAACCCTTTTGTTGTGATGGCAGCTCTGTGGTAATGAGAGGATTGGTAACTTGAATCATGCTTCATTAGACAATTCCTGATTGTTTCATTTTGTTGGTGTTTAAAAGGGTTTGTTCTGACTCCATATTTTGTTAAGTGCCTCATGAATTCTTGTGGTTAAAGGGCAGGGTAATATCTGAGACTGGAACATAATGACAGGATTTGTTTATTTTATGCACTGGATTTTAATTCTGCCTTTCTGCCAAGGCACCTGAGGTGTGTTACTATTTTAAAACACTAAAACTACTACATTATATCAAAAGTACAGTGGCAGAGTCCTCTTGAGCCACCTGAGTCAGTGGTATGTGTGCTCTGTGGCCTGGTCTCCCTCAGTTCTGCCTTCCCTCAGTGCACACAGGTCTTCAGCAGCCCCAGGGAAGATGGGAATCAGTTGCCCTGACAAGCCTTTCAGGCCATTGCTGGTTTTATCAGGAGCTGATGGTGTGTGTACCCTCTGGCCTGGTCTTCCTCACTTTTTAGTGTGGTGCCACCTACACTTTGGAACTCCCTGCCTATTGATATGAATCAGGCACCTTCACTGTATACTTTTTGGTGCCTGTGAAAAACATTTTTGTTTAGGCAAGCCTACCTGGATGTTTAGAAAGTTGATGCAAGTTTTATTCTGTTTTTAGTCTATTGCCATTTTACTTTTTGAAAGTCTTAGATTGTTACTGATTCATCTTATGGATGAGTTTATCCTTTTTTTTTTTTTTGTAAACCGCTTTGAGGGTTTTATCCAATCAAGTGGTGCATAAGTGTTACGAAATAAGTAAATAAAAATATTTATATAGGGGGTTGGGCATAGCACGGATCCTATCTGGGATAGGGGGCGGCAAGGTATATTTGACTTAGCTGTGGCTTAATCATCTGACTGCCTTCTCTTGTGTTTTTAGCTATGACTGCAGCAACCTGATCTTTGGTCAGACGCTCCATCCTCTGGATCATTCCAAAAGTCCAGGTGGTTCTTCAGGAGGCGAAGGTGCTCTTATTAAAAGCGGAGGATCCATCTTGGGCTTTGGTACAGATATAGGAGGCAGCATTCGTATCCCGGCTGCTTTCTGTGGAATTTGTGGATTCAAAACCACAGGTGGCCGAATTAGGTACAGTGCAAGTTTGCAGCCTTAAAAAACAGCATTTAAGCTTTATATATATATATAATCTAAAGCCTTTCTTGGGGGCTGGTGGGGGCTGTTCTTCGCAGGATCTAGGCTCATTGTACACATAAAGGCAGAAGACTCCCAAGAATCAGGCAAGCTGTTAACCCTTGGAGCAGAAAGCTACAAATTTAAGTTCTTGCACAGGCACTAAACTTGTTGGGGAGTTAATTCTTTCTTTCTTTCTTTCTTTCTTTCTTTCTTTCTTTCTTTCTTTCTTTCTTTCTTTTACTGATGTGCACTTTTGAAATGGGCAGCAATCCTATGCTCTCTTATCTGTGAGTAAGTTGCATTGAACTTAATGGGATTTACTCTGCCAGTCTCTCAACTTTTCCCTGCTTGGACAAAAGGCCTTTTGGGAGTTTCCTTTAATGGGATGCGCTAGATTGCTGACTAAGATTTATCCCTTCTTCAGTGGAGAGAACTCTCAAAGGGGTGAGAAGCAGCATCTCTGCTGGGGTCTGGGAACAGGTTCCCTGTTAGAACACTGTGGAAACTTAGGTGTTGGAAACCAGCAACCCTGAAAGCTGTGCTGAAACATCTTCTCTGGTGATCTTTTCACAGCAAAAAAGGAGTTACACCAAGCATTCGTGGGCAGAAATCAGGTTGGTGATTATCATTTGCTTGGAAAGAGTGAGATGTCAAAGCGGCAAAAATGTGGTAGCTTTGAATTCTTACATAATAATGGGTTAACCCAACTTTATACACTTTTTCTGAAAAACAACAACACTCTACCTTGTCATCCTTTTAAAAATTGCAAAATGAGTTCTAAAAACATGCTGTTAGGGATGTGTGTTGATATTTTGCTGTCATGTTGAAGTTGAAGTCCTGAGGACCAGAAGCTTTTTTAAAACTGAAGTGATTTTTGGGTGGCAGAAGATGTGGAAATTCTAGCAAGAAAGGTCTCTGAGCTGAGGTCTGCATGTAGCCCACACTCTTCCTGTAATAAATAACTGACCAGCTTCTTCCATAAGTCCCTTTACAGTAGTATTTAATTTGCTTTTCAGATATCACAGGTTATTTTTAAAGGCTTCAGTTTTCATTGTTTATTGAATGGTGAAGAGATTCTAAAGGGGTGTTAGGCAGCAGGGCAATTTGTTATGAGTTAGCTTTTACTGGATTTCTTCTTACTTGCTTTCTGTGGTGAAAGAGCTTCAGTTAGTGCTCTGATCCCCATGATGCCTTGCTCCCAGAAGTGTTTTCTCTGTTTTAAAAGACGATCCTATTGTCAAGACTTGTTGTTCTCTTGTATTTGTTATTCCAGTGACTGCTGGCATAGGGCCAATGGCGAAAGACGTTGACAGCTTAGCTCTCTGCTTAAGAGCTCTCTTGTGCAATGAAATGTTCCGGCTGGATCCCACAGTGCCTCCCCTCCCTTTCAATGAGCAGGTGAGAGGGCTGAAGGAAAAGGCACCCTCCTTTCTATGATGAGTGGTGAAAGCAGTAACATTGCTCTGGCCTTCCTTTTGGGCCACTTCCAATATGTTGGGATTAAAAAAACAACACCTTATGTACTGATGCTCAAGAGTTTAACATACAGTATTCACGGGACGCGGGTGGCGCTGTGGGTAAAAGCCTCAGCGCCTAGGGTTTGCTGATCGAAAGGTCGGCGGTTCGAATCCCCGCGGAGGGGTGCGCTCCCGTTGCTCGGTCCCAGCGCCTGCCAACCTAGCAGTTCGAAAGCACATCAAAGTGCAAGTAAATAAATAGGGACCGCTTACTAGCGGGAAGGTAAACGGCGTTCCGTGTGCGGCTCTGGCTCGCCAGAGCAGTGATGTCACGCTGGCCACGTGACCCGGAAGTGTCTGTGGACAGCGCTGGCCCCTGGCCTCTTGAGTGAGATGGGCGCACAACCCTAGAGTCTGTCAAGACTGGCCCGTACAGGCAGGGGTACCTTTACCTTTACCTTTATTCACTGCTGACAGACACATATTTATTTAGTTGCTGAACCACTGGGGGGAGGGGTTTGTCTAAATCCTTTACCCGTGCAATCTGGCTATGATTCTATGACTAGCCCCAAACCTGGGATCTGTGTGTACAGCACAAACATTTGCAGGGAGTGATCCTTCATGGGTGCAGCTTATATATGCATGAGGGCTGCCTCTCTGCAGATGTCCAGGCTGGACATGGGGAGGAGATGAGGCTAGTTGGCATGGACCCCCTTTGTACCTTGAAAGAACTGGGGTGACTAAGGTCTGAGAGGAATAAGAGTGCTTTCCTTGCAGTGCAAACCTTGAGCTTCACAAAATGGAGGTTCTGGTGCTCATTTCTATGGGGAATGTTATATCCTCTGCCCTAGAAACCTTCACCCTAATCCCAGGTGTGCTGGAGTGTGCTGTGATGAGATGCAACAGGCTCTCTTCATACACTCGGAGGATGCGTTCCATAGTAGTACCTCACACAGCATTGGCACTTTAAAGTAAGATCTAGCAGGCAGCTCTGGCTCATATTTTAAGTTCTGCTGCCATCCCAGATTGTGCAGTTTATTAGTCTACTCTAGTCTGGAGGGGGTGTCTGTGAACATTGGACCTGTATTCCTGACTGTCTGTGCTGAGGGCAAGGGTATTGTGGGGTGAAAGAGGTTAAGAACAACATGTAAATCCTTCTGGATCAGACCGGAAGCCTCCCTAGTCCTCATCCTATTGCCACAAGCTTGTGAGGGAAAATGAAGGGTCTTACTTACATGAGAAACTGCATAACAGTGTTCTTCAGATACATTCCTCCCTACAGAAACGGGTAGAAAATGGCACAACATCACCTATTGGGAAAAGTAGACTTGTGCAGATGTAGTGCAATCATTGCTTAAGGTACACTGGGAATTCAGATTTGCAAGATGCTTTCTCTTGGCATGGATGTGGGATTATTCTGAGAAATATCATTGACTAGTAGAGAATGGGGCTGCATTCAGACCATAGATTTGAAGCACAACCCCGTCCCCAAGAATCCTGGGAACTGTAGTTTAAGGGTGCTGGGAATTGCAGTTCAGTGGCTGATGAACTACAGCTCCCAGGATTCTTTGGAGGATAAGATGTTGACACTTAAGACGTTGATCTAGTGCATCTGTCTTTAAAGACTCCAAAATGATTATGTTATGTTTTGATTTCCAAACTGTTCTCTTAACCTCGTGATCATTTTATCTAGGTGTACTCCAGTTCTCAGCCCCTCCGGATAGGTTACTATGTCACAGATTCCTTCACTATGGCAAGCCCTTCCATGAGACGGGCTGTACTAGAAACCAAGCAACTTCTGGAAAAGGCTGGCCACACGGTATGTATCTGTCTCCACACCTACAAACACCCCCCTCCCCACCAACACCACATATAATTCCATTGATGTCCTGGGCAAGAGAAGATGGGGTGACTAAGAAGTAGAAAGTCAGTCATATTTTAATGAAGAAGAAAAAAGTCATTAAATGTGTTTCCTTTTTCCTTTTTTTTGTGGTGCTTTACATCTTAAAGAATAAGAACTCAGAATGACCAGTATGTCATGATAAGGTGGGGTTGTGACTTGCTGCACTATGCTAACTTTAATGCCTCCCATTTTCATAAGCTATCTGCTGATCCTAGGCCTGAACATGGACAATGCATGATGATTATTTGTGTCTGGCTTTAGACTCGGTATTCCTCACTGCTCTAACCTCAAGCATAGCCGCGTATAGAAACCTTTCATTTAAGTGGGGATGGATATTTTACTTCTTTTCATTTCACCACATGATTTGGGGAGAAAATTTTGAAACTTCTCCAATTTCTCTAGAATGCCAGAATCTGGGTAGCAAGAAATAGCTTCAGTTGAGGGTTGTTTGAAAGAAACAACATCTGCCTCCTTCTCTAGAACTTGCTGTACTTAACACTGCCAGGAAGGTTGGCTGCTGTCCTTGCAAAATGCTTTCCATGAAGAATGAATGAGTGATTTTATTTTTTTTGCAAGTTTACCTTTGTATGGCATTACGGAGAGAAAGATTCTCATCCTGCACTCTCGCTTTCCTTTTCTAGCTGGTCCCCTTTAAGCCCTGCCGCATAGATGATTTCATGTGTAGCATTTCTGCCAAGGGCTTGTTTGCTGATGGCTGTGCCACTTTTTTAGAAGGCTTGTAAGTATTCCTGTATGTATAAATGCTGGCATGTGTATATGCACCCACACCATTAAACCCCAAGAAGAAGAAGATGATTGGTTTCTTACCTTACTTTGGGTGCAAAGGCTTTCACCATCATGTACTCCATACCTTTCTTGGTGAGGTCACTGCTTCTTCTTTCCTTTCTGTTCTCTTTATCCTGCTGTGTTTCAGAGTTCTTTCTGCTGCATGGTGAACAAGGGGAATAATAATAATAATAATAATAATAATAATAATAATAATAATAAAATAAAATAAAAATAAAATAAATATTTATACCCAGCCCATCTGGCTATGTTTTCCCAGCCACTCTGGTCAGCTTACAGTATATATAAAACATAGCAAAACATAGTAAAAAAAAAAAAAGCAAACCATCAGGATTTTTACCTGATGCAAATAAAAGTATTTTTTTTAATGTTATTGTGCAGCATTTTAATTTCCATTCTGTCCTTTCTCTCCCAAGAGTCAGGATGGCAAACAGTAGGGCAGCAGAAGAGTGTGATCAGAAATACAGTGGTACCTCAGTTTTCAAGCGTCTCAGAAGCCGAACATTTCAGTTTTCGAATGCCGGAAACCCAGAAGTAATGGCTTCCGTTTCCAAATGCACCTTGGAAGTCAAACAGCTTCTGCTACGTGTTTTTCAATTTTCTCAATGGAAATTGCAGACGGCCCTTTGTGGCTCGGTTTTTGAATGTTTTGGAAGCCGAACGATCTTCTGGAACAGATTACATTCAAAAACCGAGGTACCACTGTAAAACAAAAACATTAAGGACCACTGAAAACATTTTGGAATGGTCACATACTCTATATGCAACATATAACCTACAGGGAATGCCTCTGCGTGTCAGACAAGAAGGGATCTTTTTGTTAAGCGATCAGTGTTCCGTTCTGAACATCAGTAGCCATGGCTGATGGTTCTGTGGAGCTGAAATGGCTGAAGGTTTGGATAACATAAAATTCACTCAGGGTTGTGTAACCTAATTGTCTTGGTTGCCTTTCAGCAAAGGGGAGTCTGCGGATCCCAAAGCAAAGGAATTGGTGCTTCTAGCAAAGTTGCCAAATTGGTTTCGAAGCCTCCTATCCTGCATTGTCAAGCCAATAGTAAGTTCCCCTTCTCTAGCTCCTGTCTTGATTTGCTGAAGACGGCAGCCTATGGCTGTTGGTACTTTTTGAGAAGGGATTTTTTTAGTCCTGGTGAATGGGCAACAGTTCTGATTAGCACTGCATTTCAGTGCAATGGAATGCTGAAGACACACCTCTTTACCTTTGACTTTGTGTGCTTTCAGGATCCACTCTATTCCTGTGACTGCGTTTTTTTTTATTTTAAAAAAACAGTTTTTAACATTTTTAATTCATGTAACCCACCCTGGGACCCACTAGTGAAAGATGATTTATTTACTTAATAATAAAAAAGAATGTTATACCTCCTAAATGGAAGGTACACTTCTGTTTGAGCATAATGTGTTTATGTAATGGGCATTTTCAGCTCAAAGCCTATCAGTCCTTTCTTTGTTTCCTTAGAGTCTTCGTATTTCCAAAATGCTGACAAGCATGAATGAGAGGTAAGGCTTCAGGATGGGGGTGTGGTGGGCCCACAGCTTTCATATGCTAGCATTGCTAGCATCGATGTTGTTCATGTCCCATTTGAACCCCCAACTGCAGTGGAAAGACGAGAACGGCAACGATTCCCACTTGTTTCCTCCTTGAACTTGGTTCTCCACTTTCCCTGCCTGCTGTGGCAGGCAGGTCACCTGGTCTGCCACACAACCTGGGAGCAAAGAGTCAGGAGATGTCATTGAGGGTGGAATGGCTGGGAGGAGCATTCACTGATTTCTCCCCCCCTCCCCACACACTACCTGATCTAAGTAACTTCTGTGAAAGTCCAGGTGATGGCTAGTTTCCAGTGCTTGCAAATTTCAGCAGAGATCAAAGCAGATTGGGGTTGGCTTTTCATATGGTCTCACTGATTTCTGGTGCAGGATCTTAGCAGTTCAATTCTGTACATGCCTACTGAAAAGTAGTTCCTTTAGCTTTTCTGGAAAAATGCAGTCTAAATTTAAAATGTACAATAGCTGCCTTTTGAAAAAAAGCATAATAAATTTAATTTTTAAAATTTAAAAATGCACAGTAGTATATTAAGGGGGTGAAATGCAGTTTCTAATGGCTGCTCCCTGCTGCCCTTGTGGTGCAAATATAGGTTGGTGCATTTAGGGGGGAACTGAGGCGGGACCTAGGAAGGTGCTCAACCCTCCCTGGTTACTTTTTAATTCCTCCTCAGCAAATCTTTAAAATGGGAATCAACCCTGTTTCACTGGACTGTGGATGTGTGACCTAGTTTGATGGAGGCACAGGTGGATTCATGAGCATGGATGGGGTTTTGTACCATTCATCCCTTCTTCCTCACGAATGCCCCCTCAGTCCCATATATGCTACCTTAGCAAACCAAATATTGTTTGGGTATTGTGTAGTTTTGCCTGTAGCATAGGCCGTGACTAGCTCCTGTGGTGGATTACAACCCCATCATCACCTTTGGCCATGCTGATGGAAGCTGTAGTCTGCCACACCTGGAAGGCACCATCTTGGTACAAACGATGAACATAAAGGCTGAATTCACCAATTTCTCATTCACCTGCAGCTTCTTTTTGAATTTTCAGGTCTGTGAAAGAGCTTTGGAAACTTCACACAGAAATTGAGGTAATTTCCTTTTAGGGTTTTTGTTGTTGTTGTTAAGAGTATTACAAGCTCCATAAATGTCCCAAGAAGTTTATGGGAAAGGCTATTATAACCTTTGTCAGCCTTGGACCAAAATCTTCCTACCTATGAGAAATATTACAATATCTGTTTTATTTCAGATTGTAATATGAAAATCCAGCCAAGTTTCTAGGCTTACTCACATAGCCTTCTGCAGCTGTTTCCCCCAGTAATGTACCCAAGTGAGGTCTAGTTCTGACATAGCTTTATACAAAATCTTCCTTCCATTTTTAATAATGCTGTACATTTAAATCAGTGTTAAAAGACATTACTGGAGTGTCTGTCATGCAAAGAACATCTTTAGAGATAACGGAGAGTTACAACTGCAGTGTATTATTAGTAATGAACTTCATTTGGTCACTTTGGCATCTGAATTGCTCTATATCATCTTGGTCCGCCCCAGAGCTTTAAAAGTTCTAAATCCCTGACTTCTGCAGGTAGGGCTGAGAGAAAACACCCATCTGACGCCCCAGGGAGTCATGGCTGGGTGAGACCAGATGCTTGACTTAATCTAAGGCACCGTCCTATGTTCTTACATCCAAATGTGAACATGTGCAGAGAAGAGGGACTGCATATTTTGCTCCTGTGGCCACATCTGGTAGAGAAGAAATTGGGTGGAGAGGACCTATGGAGGCTGACCCCAATATGACAGGTCTTGGCTGCTCTCCAGAGTTCTGAACTGTGTCCTTGAAGAGGACTAAAGCTGCAAGGGCACTAACTAAATGGCTTGCTGGTGATTCCTTATCAGAAATTGCTGCTGCTTTCCAAGCAATGTCATCTCTCCATGTGCCTGCAGCAGAAGTGACAGTTGCAGAGGATTTTAGAAACATGCAACTTTTAAAGGGGCTTTATTTAAGTAAGGCTTTTGATTGCTGCTTTTTATCACAAGCGAGCCCAAAGCAGTTGATTCCTGCTTCGAACTCTGTGCGACTCCAGGGTACTCTCCTCTCCCCAACATCCCCATTTCTGCTGCCTTGGAGAGAATGTCATTATGCTCATGCTTGATTTGATGCTTGGATCCTGCCATTCACTTAACAGGAATTTTGGGGGTGGGGCCATGCTTAGTTCTTCCGGTTAGCTTCTTGTTTGCTGCCAGTCATGGGCAGCCACTCATGCTGAAGTATGCCTGCTGCTGCTGCTTTTTGTTTTTTGTTTAAACTATTCTCCCCTCTTAGGAATACTGCCAGGAATTCATTGGTGAATGGAGGAGGCTAGATCTAGATGTGGTGCTTTGTCCTGTCCTGGGTCCTGCTTTTAAGATTGGGTTGCCTGGGAGATTGTCAGGTAATTCCACATTGCATGGGAATGAAGTCTCCAGAGGGCACTGGTATATGTTGGGGTACTTTCATGTATACTGCAACTTGCACTGGATTCCGATGCTCTAAGCCAAGAATGGTCAACCTTTGTGTTTACAGAAGCCTCTTTATTGTCCAGACAATACTCTGGGGACTGGATGTACAGTATATCTTGTTGCACAACCTAACCGCCTTTTATGAGTCAGTGTGGCTTAGCAGCAATAGATTCCTACTTAAAAGGCACATATGCTTGGGTGATGTGTAGTGGCATTCATGTTCTTGGCAGAAGATCTTCTCAGCCTGAAGAGGAGGTTGATGGTACTTCTGTACTTCTAACTGAATGTACAAGAGAGCAATGCAATAATAATAAAAACCCCTGATAGGAAATACATTCAGTGTATTAGTACTTCTTCTCTAAGTCACTGCTGAGTAGGGAATTGCAAACAAAACATAATGGAGAGCAAATATCTCTCTGGTTGTCTTCAAGCATTCTACATTAGTGGTTAAGCAAACACTCAAGGGAGGCCATTAGCTCTGCCCCCCTCCACAAGCTTGGAGAGTGAACTTCCAAAGTGGAGAGCCTCCTTGTCAAAGCTTCTAAAAAACCTCAGAGAGCCTATCTGAGTACAGGAGACTCACTGCTTCTGAAGTTTGGCTTCCAATGCATGGCAGGTGACTGGAACAGCAACCAGGCAGAGGTGGGCATAGCTAACCTGGTCATTGCTGCTGTCCTCCCTCACCTGTTGACTGAACCCTAATGTAGGATGCCTGAAGAGGGGCTTTTGTCATGCAGCCTTGGGAAATGGTTTCTTTGCTCCAGTTTTGCTTGTAAGCAGTTTTCTTTAACCACTCCTTGATTGAAACTTGATAGTCATCAGACTCAAGAACAGTTGTCCTTTGCCTTTCTTTTACAGTAGCCCAAGGCTCAGCTGGGCCTTACATCAGTGACTGAGGAGCAGTCAAAACAATTGGATAGTTGCCAGAATGCAGCACTGGAAGCCAAAAGAGAGAGATCTCCCGGCTGCGCCCTGCCTTTAACAGGCAGGCCACATCCCCTGACCGACTGGATTGGCTGGCCCAGCCATTGACACAGCCGGGAAACCCCAATCGCTGGCCACCCACCCTCTGCGCACGGGGAGGGGTTATGAGAACCCGCAACACCACCTCCTCTTATGGCGGAAGTGGCCTTACCAAGCCCTTTGCTATGAGTGCATCTGATGTTGCTCCATCTCCAAATATAAATACAATAAGATGATCCAGGCCAAGTCAGCTGTGCTAATAAGACATTGTGTAGCAGCATGCTTTAAGGCAGGGTGGGGTAGCTGTGCCCCTCCAGATGTAGGACTACAACTCCCATTATACCTGACCATGCTGACTGGGGCTGATGGGAGTTGGAATCCAGCAGCATCTGAAAGCCCATGGGTTCACAGCAACTTGTCACAAGGGCTGCAGCTGGGCTTGGATCGGTGGGAGGGTTTTTCCCATGCTAGCTCTGGCTTTAGAATAATTGCGAATCTATGCCCCTTTTGTGAGAGCAAGTGTACTTGTGTGCTGGAGTAATTGTGTTGATGAGAGTTTGCAGTAGTGGCCCATGTTCTTGTCAAACACCTGACTCAGTTGCATGGTGGCAGTGCTAGTGTAATTCAGCTTTGGTGGTGTTCAACAAACTTGTTGCATTAGCACGAGGATGACCACTGGTGAAATGGGACTTCTCACCCTTCTTGCTCCATGCACCTTCCTGAAATATGCTCTGGAGGGTTGGGGAAACACGTAGGGCAGATCTGGGGGAAGGAGGAAGAGAAAGAATGAGAATATTATGTTGCACAAGGAGGAACCCTTGTGCTGATGGAACGGTTGCTTAGTGCTGCATTGATTATAACCCCTCATGTGTTCAGTGGGTGCTTCCCCTGTAACATTTGTCAGGGCCTTACTATGTATGGGCCAATCTGATCCCACGGGAAGTCTCCAGAAAGACGTTGCCATCTCTTATTGAGGGCCACTGGCATGGAGAAGTCCCTGTATGAAGTGGCCCATGTTTTATTGCTTGAGAGAAGTCGTGATTTCTCCAGTCGGTCTTCTCACCAGTAAAAGGAGGAGGAGAATCTGTCACGTAGGACTTGTAGTGGTGAATCGTAAAGCACTTTCTGCTGTAGGGGTATTAGATGAAGTGCCAAAGAGATTTGACCAGGTGCCCTTATCTATACTTAAAAGTTTTAACCTGTCCTTTTGTCTCTGCAGTGGGAGCCAGTTACACCATCTTGTATAACTACTTGGACTTCCCTGCTGGGGTTGTGCCTGTCACGTCGGTGACAGAGGAGGATGAGGAGGAGCTGAAGAGTTTCAGAGGGCACTTTAATGATATGTGGGACAAGGTCTTTGCGAAGGTTTGTCACCATGTTGGTTTTGGAAGCAACTGCTTTGTAGTGGGCATCAGAAGCCATTATTTGGTAGGAAAAAAACCTTATTCCCTTGTTCTGTACCTGCAGGCAGTGCAAGGGGCTGTGGGACTCCCTGTGGCCGTCCAGTGTGTAGCTTTACCATGGCAAGATGAGCTGTGCCTCCGGTTCATGAAGGAAGTGGAGAAACTGACCCAGGAGAAATCAAACAAGAATTGAATGACATATTGCAGAAACTGATATGACGGGAAGCTGCGGCCTGCGCCTGGGAAGGCCCATAATAACCATGGACTTGTCTGTGCCTATTTTGATTAAATAACTGAGGTGCTTTTGTGTCTGGTGGTCATTTGTGGGCTTGCTGCAACAACGCAGTTGTTTTTAACAAATTAACAAAATGGTTCAAACTAGAAAACCACAATTGTCAGTGAAACCAGAGCAGTCAGAAAGCCAGAGTTAATTGCTGACAAAAGCAGAGCAAGAAAAGTGGGGAGAGGCACAATGGGAAATGCCTTCTTCTAGATTCCCACTGCCAACCTAACATCTGTAAACTGTGGCACAGTTCGGAGGGCCCCATTGCTGCACCATGGTAGAGACTACATTGTGTTTCTGTGAATTCTTCCATTTGAAGGTTTCTTGCAATCTACTAGCCAATACTGTGGAGATAGCCACACACAACCCAGTGAGGAGGCAGGGAGCTTATAGCTTGCTAACTATGAGCAAAGTGTGTGAGAACTTGGTTCACCTTCTGTGCTGTGTGGTGGGTATTGGAGAAGAGCTCGTTGAAAATGCAATAGTAAGTTACTCAGCAGCATAGGTTAGTATTTTATAAACTGCAAATGAGTTTAAGTTTGGAAATGAGTAACTGTTACTCTTTGCTAAGACAGACCAAAGTCTGTCCATCTCCCAGCCATTTTCTTCAGGCTTCTAAAGGTCAGGCCAATTATTTGTGTGTGCTTTCATGCATATACGAGATGGCTTGGTTTCCACCGAGAGGAGGAAAATTAATGTACAGGCTCTATTTACAAGGAATAAGTTGTCATCATAATGACTATTTTGCTCCTAAAAAAAGAAGTGAGCAATGGTGTCATTGCTTGTTACATCTGATGTGAAAGAGACTGCTCAGAATTGTAAGGACTCTTTTGTCGACTCCAGCAGGAAAACAACCTTGAGTTACTGTTTTAACAGATCAAAGGTCAATTTTCTGGGATGCCTTGGGCGGAGTCTTATCTTGGGAGCCCCTATGTTGATGGTCTCTTGGAGTGTGAAATAGCTCAGGAACTGATACTTAAATAGCACCAGCCTCCTCCAGTATCAGAGAGGGGCAAACTGGGAAGACAGAGAGAAGGGCTTTGCCATGATCCAGGAGAAGTTGATAGAGATCCTGCCCAGGGATGGAATTTATCCTCAGGCTGCTCTTGCTGTTGCCTGTGGCTCGGCAGCAGCGGTTGTGGTTTGGAAATGGGTGGCCCGCAAAAGGATTCTGCAGAAGATGGAAGAGGCCAGGCAATGGCGAGACGACAGCTTGGAACAAATGGAAAAAATGATTTGGAAATTTAAACAGAAGGTAACTTTTAATTGGGGTGGAGTGCAGGGGAAAGAGATGGAGGCCTCTTCTGAAAATGAGATCTTTCTCAAACAACACTTTTAATGGCTGTGATCATGTCTAGCTGAGAGCACTCCAGTCAGGTTTGCTAGGGATCGTGTCCACTTTGTGCAGTTCAAATAAAACTTGGGACCTTTTGGATGCAAAGCAGGCACTGCTGCACTGAGCTAATGCTGAGTCCCTAAGACGGACAGCATCTTGTGTGCCTCATTCTGGCAATTCCTGCAGCTAAGCTGGTGCCCAGTGTATTGCTTTCCTTTCCTTTGGACCACATCAGTGAGGCTGAGAGGGGGGTCTTGTCTTCTGGGCAGCCCAGGGCCTCCGTGACACTGCCTAGGCTTGACCCCAGATAGGTCACTTTGGTGCTGCTAATTTAGCAAAAACAAGGCAGGAGGCAGCAGTTACAAGTTACTGGTCTGTTCAATAGTTGTTGTTTTTTTAAAGAGTATTAGGATAAGTGGATTTTTACTGCATAATCCAGTCCTGTAACCATTCAAAATGAAACCCTACTTTTAAAAGTCACCAGAGTATCTCCCACATCCTTCCGATACTAGCTTGAGAGTGGGTCTGTCAGGCCATGCAGGTTGGCTTTGGCTTTTGAACCCAGGATCTTGGTGCCCAAATTGTTAGGATTAGCATGGACTGGGCATGATGATGTTTGCAGCAGTATCCAAAATCTGTCTCTTAACAGCAAATCTCCTCTTCTGAAACTGCTGGTCACAGGCAGGCTTCAGTCCTGCATTTGTGGGTGGAGGAACATGCATTAAAAGTTGGGAGGTTGCTTCCCCAGCCACTGCCGATTGTGATAGTTCTGCTGCACTTACTCAAGAGTTCATAATCCCATAAATAAACAGGAATAACAAGCTGGTGACCCAGGGTTTGACTGTGACTCTCAAGAGGACAGTAGGTTAGTGTTTAACAGATTTGGCAAATATTCCAGCATTGCTTCAAGCTCCTGACTTCAAGTGTACACACTAATTTGAGCAAGATCAAGATAGGAGAAACAATTGAAATGGGGAGTTGGGGCCTCATTACAGGCAGCATCAATGTCCCTATCTGCAACACAGGTCCCATTTTGATTGTATCACCACCTGCATCATCATAGCACTCACTGGGAAATCAACATTGTAATAGGATTGTATGAAGACCTTGCAAATTCTGTACTGTTAAAGTGGGACTTTGCTACCAACTGTTGCAGTGCGTTCTTTGGAGTCCTTTTATTCAGAACGCTGCAACTGAGAAACCAGAGACAGGTTTGTCCATGTGAATAAATAGATATGAATGGTTGTGTGTGTGTGTGTGTTTGTGTGTGTGTGTCTGTCTGTCTGTCTGTGTGTGTGTGTGTGTACACACAAGCACACACACACAGAGTGGTCCACCCTCTCTTGCTGTGACTATGTCCACAGCTAATGTCCACAGCCTTAGTAAGTTCTGGGAAAGGTAATACAGACCCCAACAGACAAAAAGGTGTGAAATGGCAGAAGACCTTGAGCTGTTTTGGGTGCCTTTTTAGAAATGTATTTCTCTGTTCCTTAATATATCTATGTACCTCTGCTTGACTAAGAAATTCCCTGAGGAAATAGAAATCTTTACCTTATTTTAGGGATTGCTTCCAAATGGATAGGCGCTCAACCGCCTTGGTTTACTGTTTGAGGAACTTATGACTGATGCGTGTACAATGTCTGTAAATTCTACTTTAGTTTTTGTTGCTATTTTGTTTTGGTTATTGTTTCCTGGATCTATCATGGAAAAAAATTACCCATGTAAAAGCAACAACAACTGATGGGACTGCATTCTGGTTTCACAATTTTGAGCTTGTGACCAAAGTGACTTTTATAACTTGGGGCTATTCCCAATGTGTGAGGATAAGCATTTCCTTCTGACACAGCTGCCTCCTCTTGCAGAACCCGGGAATCCAGTCAGAATTTATTCTCTCCCTGTCGCTTGTGGAACTGGCAGAGAAACTTAGAGAGGAGACACTTTCTCCAGAAAGTGTCCTGTATACCTATGTAAAGAAGGTGAGTGCAACTGCTTCAGCAGGAAGCCTTCTGACATACTTCTGTTCAACCACGTGACTTTCCAGATAATGCACCATTTTTATGTACTAATTGGTAGCTGTTGCTCATTTAGTCCCAGGTGCTCTGTCAATGTAGTGTGTCTGTTATAGGGATATCTATTCCCCCCTCCCCTCACCCTTTAAACCTTTCCCAATGTCCTCATTTTACAAAGGGCATAAGGGGGGAAAAAATCAAGTAACAGATAGTGCTGAAGGTTTGAAATGTATTGGAGCTCATAGGAGAACAATCCCTGTCACCTGATGCTGCAGAGCATGGCTATGACTGTGCCATTAGGCAGGAGTGAGTAAGCTCTGGTTCCTGGACCAATTGCTGCCATCCCAGACCACTGACATGCCCCTTAGCACTCTCCCAGTGCCAGTGTGGTGTAGTTGTTAAGAGCGGTAGACTCGTAATCTGGTGAACCGGGTTCGCGTCTCCGCTCCTCCACATGCAGCTGCTGGGTGACCTTGGGCTAGTCACACTTCTTTGAAGTCTCTCAGCCCCACTCACCTCACAGAGTGTTTGTTGTGGGGGAGGAAGGGAAAGGAGATTGTTAGCCGCTTTGAGACTCCTTCCTGTAGTGATAAAGCGGGATATCAAATCCAAACTCCTCTTCTTCTTCTCCTCCCCAGGCCATTCACATAACAATGGCCCTGTTCCATGCTCAAATGATTTTATCTGGCTGGAATGTGTTATTGAAATGTGATCATGCCTTTTTCTTGCCTGGCTGGAGAGAGATGTGTGTCTTCTTGTATACCCAAAATGTGATGCAGTGGACAAAGGTCACATACTTTGCTCCACCCATTTTTGACTCTGACCCAACCTATGCGGCTCCTGGAAGGTTACCCATGAGGGAATATGTCCCTCGAGCTACAGAAGTCCCCCAGCCTGCACTGGCTCAACTCTTAATGATTTTGTACCAAGTTATGGGTCATCTAAATCTCAATTATGCTTTTACTGGGCCAAAATGACTGACATGACTTTTAAGTTTGTTAAACTTAGGAGCTACAAGTAGCAAATTAACAGCCTTCTACCTTCCAAGGTTTTTGACAATGATGACATTTTGAACTCACTGCAGAGATACCTTTTTTATAATGTGAATGCTCTCTATCTCCCTATTTTACCACCTCCTCCTCCTCCTCCTCCTTGGCAAGGCTCTTGAAGTGACCCAGGAGGTGAACTGTGTGACTGATTTTATTCACGGCTGTGAGGAACAGCTCCAGGAAGTGAAGAAGCAAAAGGAGAAAGGCCTGCTGTATGGGATTCCTGTCAGCATTAAGGACCACATTGGATGCAAGGTTAATCTCCCTTTTACCCTTAAATGTGGTCACCAATTTCCTTATGATGATCTGTCTGTGCATCAGTTGTGATGTTGATTGGTTCAATGTAATCATTGTTTCTCCCCTCTCACAGCAGCTTCAACTAACATACAGGGCATGGCCCATTCAATTTTGGCCATTGTGGAACTCTAGAGAAGGGAGATAACTGAAATGGAGTACAGCATGATCACATTCCAATGAAATATACATTTCCAAATTTGGCGTACATAACTGTGTGCACATGTGCACATCTACAGATATGAGTGCATGTTACATGGATTGCCTGGTTCCGCTCACTATGAATGCACAAATGTTAAGGTTGAAATGGCTCTTTTTAAAATGACTCCAGTATGGTGTAGTAATTAGCATGTCAGAGTATGGCTGAGACAACTCGAATTCAAATCCTTGATCACCTGTGAGGCTTACTTTGGGCCAGCCCCTGTCTCTTAGCCTAAACTACTCCACAGGTATTGTTGGGTGGATAAATATGGGGAGGAGAGTCATTTTCTTCCATTGTGAGTTCTTTGGAGGAAAGGTGGGATATATAATAAATCGAATGAATGGATGTTTGAGAATTGTAATTGGGTGCTAGGGTATAATATATTCAAGAATCCATTCTAATTCTGTATATGATTATGATTATGATTATTAAAAACTTGCTCCTAGTCCATGGCAGGCCATCAGGGTGGGCCTTGGCTAATTAAATAATATATGACTCTTTAAACTGTGGGTATTGTTTTTGTTTGTTACTATGTTGTGTATGTTTGTTACTATGTTGTCCTGTGATCCTCACATGAAGGATGGTGTAGAAATTCAATCCATCAATCAATCAATCAATCAATCAATAAGTCAATCAGTGTTTTCTATCAGGGCCAATCCCCATGGGATCTGGGAAAGCTTTCTTTGTTTCATGGCATCTATTTTACCAACAAGGCTTAACAGTTTCGTTCTTGGGCTAAGCTACATAGCTCTAGATTTGTTTGCCCCATCATGTTAAATCGGCTGTGTTTGGTTTCCCCCCAAAGGGCCACATCTCCACGTGTGGGTTGGTGCACTTTCTTGGCAAAGTGGAAAAGGATGACAGCGTGATAGTAAAAGTTTTGAAGAAACAAGGGGCAATACCATTTGTGAAGACCAACATTCCCCAAAGCATGATTAAGTATACTTTAGCACACTCTCTTCTTTTGTAATTCCCTGTTGCTTTCTCTTTTTACAAATATACCATAGGACTAAGAAAAAAGAAATAAAAATAGTGAGTAGCTTGGCTTTCCAATGTAGCAAAAAACACTATGGGGGACATTACAGAGATTTGGGGCTTTTTTTCAGACGGCACCTTTCTGGTGGGCGCCATTGCCATTCTAAGAGAATGAGGGAGCTGTTTATGGCATATTTTCTAGAAAAATATCACTGCAGAGTTTGATAGATTATGATCAATGTGGGGGAGAGTGATTTGGGAGGAATTATTCTGAAGAGATCTGAGTCATAAATAGGAAGCATCTCTTCACAATTAAGTTAGGGAATTTACTTCTATAATATGTCATGGCAGACGAACCCTGCCCCAACAGCGTCCACTCGCTGAACAAGTAGATAAACTTTTGCCAAGTTAGATCACTGAGCCATTTAGCTCAGTTTGCCTACCCGGACTGTAAGTGGTGGGTCTTCAAGGATTCAGACAGGAGTGTTTTACACCCCTACTTGAAGATGCAGGAGATAGAAAGTAGGATATTTTATATTATTAATGAAATTATTCAGAATGAAATTTTGCATTTTTCACTCACCCCATAAAGAGCATTCTCTTCCTGGTGAAGGGGGCAGGGCTTTTGTTATGTACCTCATTGCACTCACATGTGCATCTCCAGTGGGCATAGAGCTGGGATGAAGAACCTGTGGGTTTTGCTGGGCTACAACTCCCATCATCCCTGACTATATACTAGCTTGGGTGCTGGGAAATGGATTCCAACATGATAGGAAGAGCCATAAGTTCTCTACTCCTTCCCTAAAAGGATGCAAATGAGGTCGTTAACTGGATTTTACCAGAATGCAGGTGGTTGGTGGTATTTTTGAATGCTTCCCACACATCAAATGTTGCATAGCAGGGAGTATGCAAGTTAGAACTTTCCCCCTGGTTGAACAGTTATTTATTTTCAGGTAACTTTTAATGAACCTTTTTTCAGTTGTGCGGGTTTCCCACAGGCATCTGATTGTCCACTGTGACAATAGGATGCTGGAGTAGGTGGGTCATTAGTCGGATCCAGCAAGCTATTCTTATGTTCTTAATAGTGGCATTCCCCACCCACAGTCAACTCTTAACATTAGGATTCTACCAACTTTTTCTTCAGGATGTGTACATTAGCACTGGTTATTATTACCCACGATGCTAAATGAAACATCTACATTCAGAGAATATATATCTCAGAATAGGGGACAAGCTATTTCCACTACATCCTTCTTGTGCATTTCTCTGCAGCATCTGAATAACCATGAGTGATTCTGCAAGATGGTTCTTATTTCATTACCTTGCATTAGTCTTCATGATGTCATTCAAGTACATTCCCTGTATTTCTCAATTGCCTGATGCTATTTCCATTCTATTATTTACCTACTGGGCAATATTCAACTTAATAGTTGTGCTATTGGAAGGAATAGTGTTAGCATAATGGAATCCCCCCCCAACCCGGCACATGCTTTGCTCAGTCCACAAATCTGCTCCAGAACCGAGAACAGGTTTAGGGGAGGGGTTCAGGGGGGAACGTTTCATTGCACAAGCAGAACTCCTTGTGCTGATGGAACATTTTGTTTAGCCCTATGTTAGATGCAACCCATTGTCTCATGCTTTGTTTAAGTATAAGGCATAAAGCTCCTATAAAACATTAATGGTCAACCCGCTTTCTATTTCACTCAGCTATGACTGCAGCAACTTAATTTTTGGTCAGACAATCAACCCCCTGAACCACAAGAAAAGTCCTGGTGGTTCCTCTGGAGGGGAAGGGGCACTCATTGCAGGAGGAGGGTCCCTCTTGGGCTTTGGGACAGACGTCGCTGGAAGCATTCGGCTCCCATCAAGTTTCTGTGGGCTTTGTGGACTCAAACCAACTGGTAATCGACTGAGGTGGGTCCTGGAAAGTTCACTCAATTAACTGGTCCTGGGCTGGCAGATAGTCAAACAGGTGAATGCTAATGGAATGTGTTTACCGAGCATTAGTGGGAGATGCTTCATTTGAGCAGAAACAACCAGTGCTTTTTGAATTTGCATATTGAATGTAGGCATTCCCGTAGTTCAGGAGTGGGGAACTTTGAGCCTGGGGATGAAATGTGGGCCTGCTCCCATTACCAGCCCTGCACTGTGTCCCCCTTAATTGCTTTTGGCTGGCTAGAATGCATTTTTTTAAAATGCATTTTTATTCCACAAAATGCAGTGGCTGTTTTACAGAACCAAAGTTTCCTCCCCCCTCCCCGTACATGCAGCATAATGTTAGTTGAGATGAAGAGATTTATGTGGGGGGCGGGTATAGAAACTTCTGCCTTTTGTGTGGCTGGACTGTAGCCTATAATACCAAAAGAAGAGTCACATCCATCAGTCCAGCCACTTTTTCCTTCTAACCCTGCCAACCATGGGCCTGTGGCCCCAGGAATGTTGCTCACAAGGGAATGTGGTCCCTGGGGCTGGAAAGGATTTAACACCCTTCCTTGACTGTGATAAATATTCCAATTTTATGCATTCAGAGATAATTGGAGCAAAACTAAGTTTATTGTCATAACTGTTACTGCTACATTTAAATGCCCTGGGCCACTTTAGGAGGAAGAGTGGGATATAAATTTATATGTTTCTATTATTCTAATTATAATTGATACATTATACCATACAATATTATATATTATTTTGAAGTCAGTACTTTAAATTTTAGTTTATTACATAATTTCTTTGCTATACATTCATTCACGTTATAGAAGTTGCACCTGGCTGTTTGAAACATGTGATTGTTCTGTTGTTAATATCATGCTACATCTAAAGTCAAACTCGATTCTCTCATGATAATATTTACCATGCCAGCAAATCGTAACTGAATGAATTGTTAACTCCAGTGTAGCTGAACTCTAGTATCATTTCTGAATGCCTGCATGTGATTTGCAACTGAAACATGGATCATCTTCTACTGTGTTGATAGTTACAACTCTTTCTCTCTCGTTTGCATCATTCCCAGCACACTTGGTCTTGCTAGCCCTATTGCTGGCATGAAGTCGGGTAAGTAATTTTTACCCATTCAGATTAGTAAAAGAACTTTCAACTATGCTAGGAACTCACATATCCTTCAGTGACATTAGAGTGTATTTAAATAATGTAGTCCCCTTGCTGTAAACCAGGGATAGCAATTGTGGTTGTGGCGATCACACAGGGCCCCCGGACGTTTCACGGTCTATTGACCCTGTGCCACCACTACTGTTGCTTTCTTCGCTGCCACCACCCTGCTTCTCATGGGGACACACGGAGTCCAGACAGTTGTTAACATAAACAAATAATCAAGTTTATTTTTAAGTGCAGGAATAAGCATATGGTTTCAGTTTATTTTTCTCTTGTCAGTTTCTTAAATCTTAGTTCCTAACAACTTCAAACTGAATTATTCCCAACTATCTATCTAACTCCCTAACAATTCCTCTCACTCACAAATCAACTCGACCAACCCACTGCCTATTCCACCCTCTTCCTTCTCCAACACCCAAACCTCAACTCCCAACTGACAAACCTCAACTCCCAAACCTCAACTCTATCTTTTCCTCCCCCCTTGCATTCTCACTGGCCAATCACATCACATCCCTTATAACCCTTTCCTTGACCCATCTTAGGAGGCAAATGCCACAGTGGTCCTTCTAGATATTTCTGAACTTCAGCTTCCATTATCTCACATTGACTATCTGTACGTTGATGATGTTGAATGGGGCTGATGGGAGCTGGAATCCAGCATCATCTGCTCACCATGTTGATTATCCCTACCAACCAAATCATTAGTATAGTAGCTCTGAACTTAAATAATTGCATAAAGTTTTAACTTTTGGTAATAAGAGCAGGGATCACAGTGCATCCTATTCAGACTGAAATCCATTGTGTGTCAGTGGAGTTGTGTCCTTGACTTAGTGAAAGTGAACTTGGGAATTTTAAGAACAGTTTTTCTGGGTTACAGTACTTGTCCATTTGGCCCAGTATTGTCTAAATCCCCTACTATGTGACTATTTTAACTGGAGGTGCCTGTGTTTGAACCTGGGACCTTCTGTGTGTAATGCATGTGTTCTACCACTGACCTGTGTGGTTCCTCCCCCTTTCTTGGCTACTGGAATGTAGACTATGGCATAAAAGTCCACATGCTTTCTCTCCTGTTGCAGTTACAGCAACAATTGGCCCAATGGCAAGGGATGTGGACAGCCTGGTTCTGTGCATGAAGGCGCTCCTGTGTGATGAGTTATTCTCCCTTGATCCTTCAATACCACCTATGCCATTCAGAGAGGAGGTAAGTGGTGTCAGTGAGGAGGGAGAAGCTGAAATATTCAGCACCATGGACAGCACAACCCTTGGTCAACAATGAGACCTTTCAAATAATTTATACAATGATCATAACACTGAGAATGTATGATCTGATGCAGTTCTGCGTCTGCCAATATTTTGGCCATTTAATTGAATCCTGGTGCATCAATTTCATCATATCAGTTCAAACTCAGCCCGTTAACTGCTCCACAGACCCAGTGTCCCATAGCTTCTTATTATTTTGATCCACTTCAAATACTTTGCAATATTATTCTTGTGGCACATGAAAGATTTGGAAGAAAAGTTTCTGAACCAATTGATTTGTTAGCTAAGCTTTCATTGGAGGAATATGTAGCAAAACTTCTTACTTGGGATAAGTCATCTCCAGCCTCATTTATTGCACTCTCGCTATGTGAAGAACCAGAGATATCCATATAAGACAAATTAATTTCATCCTGCCACAATAGCCTTGCGATTACTTTTGCCTCCCTTCCTCCAGCTGCTCCAGTTGCTGATTCACAATACTCCAGCATAGATTTCTGGGCTAAATTTGGCAATAGAGTTCCAAATGATTTATCTGAAGCACTGCTGGTCTGTGCTTGTGTGGTAACCATATTAAAACTGTTAAAAGTGCAGGGTCTCCTTTGGTGGAGATTAGCTTCCGAACATTCTTTATCAGCTGAATGCTAAACGCTGAATCAAAGCAGCTGTTCTCCCAGCGCTTGTCCTTCAATTAAAATATGTGGCTTTTAAGTCCACAAAGAGTAAAACAGATAAAACAGAAATGCTATTTGCTTGTATGTGGCAATTAACATCAACAGCTGAGCCAACTGGCTTTAAAAATATTCAAAATAAAAATGAATTTAAACAGGCCATGGAGCTCAAGGACACAAGCAGCCTTACTTGTAGCAATCTTCACCTGGAAATCTAGAAAACCTTCAAGGCATTCTATATTCTGTCACCTTCCAAAACTTTTGATCAGTGTTGAAGAAACAGTGCCACTGCAGGGATCCATGATGTGGTTTATAAAAGTGATTGGAAGCTATTTCTATGCTTCAATGGCCACCTGTAAATAGAAGTTCCTATTTTCTTCATCTTCTTCCAGATATACAGCAGTTCAAAGCCCCTACGGATTGGATACTATGAAGATGATGGCTATTTCCAGCCATCTCCCAGCATGAGGAGGGCTGTTCGGGAAACCAAAAATCTTCTTCAACTCAGAGGGCATACAGTATGTCTGTTTCTTAATTTCTTCACCCAAATTCCATTCTAGGATTTTGTTTGTATCTCTGACACTTTGCCCCAGCTTCTATGGTCATGTGATGAACACTGTCAGATCTACATTGCTTTCAGTTTTTGTTATTGGGTGGGGGAATGAGGCCCAGTTCACACCATGCCTTGTCCATCCAGACATTCTCCTTGCCTTTCCCTGCTATATATTCATGAAAACAAGCACAGTAGGTGAACTGGGCAACTGTGAATATATTAGAATTCTTATGTATGCATTTGTATAACAGAAGAGCTGTAAAAATATGCCATTAAAATACAGTGGTCCCTCGAGTTAAGTACTTAATTCATTCCGGAGGTCCATTCTTAACCTGAAACTGTTCTTAACCTGAAGCATCACTTTAGCTAATGGGGCCTCCTGCTGCCACCGCACTGCCGGAGCACAATTTCTATTCTCATCCTGAAGCAACGTTCTTAACCTGAGGTACTATTTCTGGGTTAGCGGAGTCTGTAACCTGAAGCGTATGTAACCTGAAGTGTATGTAACCCGAGGTACCACTGTATGCCATTTCTCTACAGTTAGGAATTCTGTGCAGGAAAAATGTTTGTATACTGTCATACTCGATGAACATGAATATCTTTCACCACATGTGCACACTTGGTTCTAACACATATTTAGTTGCTCACATGGATACACAGTTTTATACACAGAGAGTATGGAAACCTCCTATGTGGGAAATTTATTGCACATACAGTGGCCTTAATATCAACATACCTGTAGTTTTGGAAACTAATCCACACAACTCAACAAACCTATGCAAGTACTAGAGAGTACATTCCATAAGAAACAGCTTCTAATCCTGGTCCTCAGAATGTATCTGCGTGACATTTTGTTTAAACACTTGTTTGTGGTGGTCAAAATTTATCTGGGGTATACATGAAGAACATAATAGGCCCAGGGCTTATCATTTCTGGGGCAAATTAGCTGCAAAATGAGGAGAGAGCATAGAAAATTTCCATTCCTGTTGCACTTCTACCACCCAACCCTTTACTAGAACTTTGCTTCATTTTCCTCTACATTTTCAGAGAGCTCTCTGAATCTATTAAAGAGTGGGGTGGATTACATAATCCTTATGTGCAGCTCATATAATTTTGCCTGCTGTCAAATAAAAGCTGTTATCTTTTCCTCGCAGCTCATCCCCTTTGTTCCTCCTCGGCTTAATTATGTGGTTGATGAGCTCTACACCAAAGGCCTATTTTCCGATGGATGTGCAAATTTGCTGGACAAGTTGTAAGTAGACGTTCTGGTATGTGAACATGGCTGTTGCTTGATAACATTGCTATTATGGCCATGCATTGGAAAAGCGTGATGCCCAGGATAGCTTTTGTGATAATAATTGGTACATTAATAAATAACAGATTTTCATCAGAGTATGTTTAATTCTAGGGAAAACTCAGGGATAGGAAAAGTTCATTTTGTTAAAAGTCTTAGATAATGAAGAGTACCATGCAAAACACATAGCCAAATGGAGCCAAGAGGATAAACTAACTATGGCTTCACAAACTTTGCAATATAAGAAGTTAGGCAGCCATGAGCTATAACACTGAATGAGGCTATTAATTCCTCTAAGTCAGTGCTACTGGCAAAGACTACCCAAGGTAACAGAGTCTTTTCACAGACTTGCTACCTGAGCACTTTTTCAATGTAGATATCAGGGCTGAACTTTTGTTTTGTTGTGTGCAAAGAAGGTGAGCTATTAAACTATCTGTAAGCTAGGAAATCTGGGGGACGCGGGTGGCGCTGTGGGTTAAAGCCTCAGTGCCTAGGGCTTGCCGATCGCAAGGTTGGCGGTTCGAATCCCCGCGGCGGGGTGCGCTCCCGTTGTTCGGTCCCAGCGCCTGCCAACCTCGCAGTTCGAAAGCGCTCTCGGGTGCAAGTAGATAAATAGGGACTGCTTACTAGCGGGAAGGTAAAACAGCGTTTCCATGTGCGGCTCTGGCTCGCCAGAGCAGCGATGTCACGCTGGCCATGTGACCCAGAAGTGTCTTCGGACAGCGCTGGCCCCCGGCCTCTTTGAGTGAGATGGGCGCACAACCCTAGAGTCTGTCAAGACTGGCCTGTACGGGCAGGGGTACCTTTACCTTTACCTTTAAGCTAGGAAATCAGGAAAGCATCATTCCAAGTTTATTCTTACTTGAAATTCTCAGGAACCGAAATTATTTCGCAGGTTAAGCAATGCAACTTCAGATATAAAAACTGAAAAACTTGATTTTCTTCTTCTTTCATCTTCCAGCAAAGGAGACATTGTGGACCCAAATTTGAAATCCCAGATTAATTGTTACCGTCTTCCCATTCTAGTGAAGAGAATTTTTACATTCCTCTTGAAACCTATAGTAAGTATTTGGCTCCTTTGTTTCACTGCAACTGCACGTGCTTTAAGATGCTGACAAGCATAGGGTAGGATGGCTGGATAGAGTAAGGTGAGTACATGTCAAAGAGATGGTGAAATGACTGCTGTGTACAGTGATACCTCTAGTTACAAACTTAGTTCGTTCCGGAGGTCCATTCTTAACCTGAAACTGTTCTTAACCAGAGGCGTGCTTTCGCTAGTGGGGCCTCTTGCTGCCACTGTGCCGCCGGCACAAGATTTCCGTTCTCCTCCTGGGGCAAAGTTCTCAACTCGAGGTAACTCTTCCAGGTTAGCGGAGTTTGTAACCTGAAGCGTTTGTAACTCGAGGTACCACTGTATTCAACACCAATGATGTGATTGTTGGGGATTCACAATGAAACTAAGCTTGTGTTTCTCTCCAGTACCCTCGGATTGCCAGAGATCTCAATGCACTATGTGGAGTTGGGTAAGAAACATCTGGTTTAAAGATTATCATTGGTGACATTAGCCTTGGGGGTAATCTGTTGGGGGGCACATGCAACTGCGGGTATTTTTCTTGCCATTTCCTTCCTCTTCCTCTTCCAACACCCCCTTCTATCCTGCTTCGTCTTAGCCCAGCAGACTGCCAGGGAAGAGACAGATTTGCTCTTCTCAGAGGACGGAACTGATCACTTGCAGACAGTATTTGTAATTAGGCTGAGGTTCAAATAAAGTTATTCCAAGGATCATGTGCAGCCCTTGGGCCACAGGTTGTCCACTTCTCCTGTAAAACCTTCATCACCTTCTAGCAGCAATGGGGATGCTTGGCCCCTCCAGATGTAGCTGGACTGCAACTCTTGTTATTCCTGACCATTGGACATGCTGGTTGGGTCTGATGGGAGTTGGGATCTAATGACATCTGGTGGGCTGCAGGTTCCCTATCGCTGCCTTTCAGGAAGCACAGATGGAAGGGAGAGTGTAGTACCCAGCAAAAGGACTGTATGTTGTCAACTTTGCTCTAGTCACATAGGAATGCTGTCTGTAAGGAAATCTGGATGCTTTCAGGTCCCATTTATCTCTATAGTTTGGCAGGCAACTTTAAGGTTAATGCAATATGCATATAGCTTCGGTGCTATTCTGCTATGCCTTTCATATGACAGCAGGCATCTTTGGGAGGCTGCAAAGTGTTGCAGAAGCCATGAGGCACAAAGCAGGAGAGTCTGGTTCCTCATCCCTTCCAGTTCCACAGAGTGATTGACTGAGTCCTCTTTTAATCTCTTATGAAGAGCTTGATTGTGAATTACCACATAGCCAACAAACATTAACCAGCACAGGGTGGGCGGCATCCCATTTTTGTACACTGTTGCAGAGCCACAGTGGAACCATCCCATTTCCCCCCCACTCATGCCGACATACTTTAAGCAGCACTCTTGAGTGCTTCTCTTTCTGCTAGGCAGTCACCTCTTCATTATTTCCAATGTTGCAGGTCAGCAAAAAACCTATGGAACCACCATGTGGCAGCAGCGGTGAGTTTATGTTTACGAATAAGGCTTCATACAATAACTAGTTTGCCATCTAATCTTGTCCAGTGAGCTATGCATACATGGATGTTCAACAGATGCTATTTTTTTTGACACAGAATGGATTTCCATGTAAGATTGATACTATACAAAACAGCTCTATGAGTTGCTTCACCTGAGATCTTTTGTATTTGGCTGTTAACAGAAACACCACATTTTAAACTCAGATATGAAGGGCAGGGGGTCTGTTTTCTATTTCACTTCTAAAATGCATTAAGAGACCCTTTATACTTGATGGGTAGTGTGTGTATTTTCTACTGGGGTATTGTTTGTGGGCTGTGGCAGACTCTGCCTTTTTAGAAGAGACCTTGTTCCATTATCAGCTACAATGCTTATATCCCAGCTGGATCACTGAGGTAATCTGTAGAAGCATCATCTCTTGCCCCCCAAATTGGTGAGACTTATTTGACAAGAAACTGAGCCTTCAGAGTTGTTTGCCTACTCTTGTGGCATGCTCCTCCAGTAGAGAGGTGGCTTCTGTACTGACTTTCAAGGGTTTGCTAAAGTTGTTTCTTTGCTGCCAGACTTAAGCAGAAGCTTACAGATAATAAGATAATTCTGTTAAAGGCATCTCTTTTTGGATTGTTCTTGTGGTATTTTAATTGCTGTAAACCACTTTGGTATTTTTTGTGGGTATTAATATTGTTATAAATAATAAATAGAACAAAGGTGGCAATCTAGTCATTGCAATAACAAAGTTTCTGTGTGCTCACAATTTCTCTTGCTTCCAACTTTAACAACATTCTCTTTACAGATGTATCGTGAAGAATTCCTTGCCGAATGGAGGAAACTGAAACTGGATGTCATCCTCTGCCCTGCTTTGGGTCCAGCATTTAATCACGGCTATCCTGGGAAACTATTTGGTACTATCCAGTAATGTCTACTGTGTGTGACATGTGGCCTCCCCGCCTTTCCATAGCAGCAACATAAATTCTTGTCTGTTTCTCAACTCCCTTTGTATCTTCCTACATGCCAAAAACATACTTAGCTCAAGATGACCAAGGGGTCGAAATGTATGAATGTGGGGCCGTTTGGTGAAGGCTACAAGTGTAAATAATAAATAGATACACATGTCAAATAAGAGAATTAACTGGAAGCATATCGTGAAGTTGAGCAGTTCACTCATGGACCTGTGAGCAGTTTGGCTCAGGCTGATTGGGGCTGATGGGAGTTGTAGTCCAACAACATCAAGAGGGCACCATGCTGCCTTGTTTTGCCTCTGGTTTCAGCTTAACTTAAATGGGGGGAAATCCCAGTCAGCTATGGTTTCCCTCCAGAGTAGTTCTAAACAACAGCAAACATCTTGCTGAAATTAAAAACAAAAGCAAAAACCCAGGTCACATTATTTATAGCTTTTCTGTACTTTCAGCTGCTACATCCTACACCAATTTATACAACCTCCTGAACTTTCCAGCTGGAGTTGTGCCAGTCACCACTGTTTCCCAAGCTGATGAAGAAGAGCTCAAACACTACACAGGGCATTATGGTGACCCTTGGGACAAGCGCATGAAAGAGGTCGGCACACATTTACCAGAAAAAACCCACCTGCCTTTGCCCAGTCCTCATGCTACCTAACTATACCCTGAAGCTTTCTAATGCTGTTGTGTTGTCCTGTCTTTTTGCCCCTCCATTTTCAGGCTGTAAGCGATGCTGTTGGGCTCCCTGTGGCTGTCCAGTGTGTGGCTGTGTGTTGGCAAGAGGAGCTGTGTCTTCGGCTCATGAAGGAGGTGGAGACTCTTGTTCGTGAGAGGAGAACTCCCAAATGATTATAGCATCAATACTAATGGAACAATGCAACCTACCACAGTGAGGGTTAGAACATATCCAAGTTCACTTCTGAAATATTTTAAAATGCAGGTTAAGGCATGGTTATTTGTTAAATCCAACATCCTACTCAGCGGGAGGCTATTTATGACTAAGGCCTAGTTCTCACAAACAGCAGAAGTCGTGCTTGCACTGTACTACTTCAAATTGTACATGATCAAATGTTTCTATATTCAGAATATACTCTCATGTATAGAATACAGCGACCTCATACTCTGCATTATTCAGGAATTGTAAGCAACCCAAAAATCAGTTAAGCTTTCATAGGTTGAGTCCGCCATCTTGATTCAAAATGGCATATAATTGAAATGAAGCATAAGCAAAAATCAGTTACTGATTTCAGGAACGATTATGCACAATTTGGTTTTGATATATCTTAAGTGTTGTCCAAATGCCTAGTGAACAAACAACTTCTCAAGTTACAGACTAGCATATCAAGGGGAAAGCTAGGCTAGACTCCCACAGAGCAAATGAGAACTTTTGTTCCTAAGATTAATGGCAGCAAGAAAGATTATTTTTGAGGAATGTGCAGGGGAAGAAAAGGTTCTTCTCCTTCACTTGATGCCCAATAGTAAGTGGCTTCCCACTGTGTCTACTTTCAGTTAAGGGAAAAAGCTAGAGTTACATCTTGTTCGGACCTCGTGTTGTGATTAAAATGCATTTTGTATTCTTTAAACATGGTTCTAGTAAGACGGCCACCCTAATAAAGCAGCAGCACCAGGGACAACTTGTGTATTGGGCTACCTAGTAAGGCAATGCTTGTTAGAGGCATCTGTGCTTGTGATATAGCCATTCTTTATTACAATGATATAAACCTCTTAATTCTACCCTATCTTTTCATCTTAAAGTTAAGTGTATGTAACTCAGATAGACTGAAAATTAGTAGCTCCCTTGATATCAAGGCCAAATATCCTTAGCAACTGCTTAGTGACCACATATCAGAATAGACACATTTGTGTGGATGGTGTTTGCTTTTGGAAGCCAAGAACAAAGATTCAGGGTGGGGCTTGAAGGTGTGAGGTGTGAAGATCAACCTGGAATTATGGTGCAAGCAATCTGGACTTCGCTACTTACTCTGGGCCTACTGGCTTCTTCCATTGATGTGAAGAGGAAAACATTGAGGTAAACCTGGATTTTAGCAGTGGATTCTGGAAATGGATACTGCTGTATCCTAATCTATACAATCAGCACTTCTCTCTTTGTTCCAATTTGGAGAAGGCTACACAGTGAAGTACCAAAGACCCAACACCTGCCTGCAGGCACCTCCATCTCCCACACCTCACCTTCTTCCTATTTTTGCTTGACACAGTGATCAGCCCATCCTTGATATGTGTGTGGATTTGGGTTAGTCTGCTATCCAATTTCTATTTGCATTTTTCCCAGGGTAACATTCCATAAGGGAGGGAATGCCGCTCACGTGAGCAGCATTGCCCCCCACCAAAGGCCCTTGCAAGCTGGTGCCTCTGTACCTAACGGTTCCCCTCTGAAATATTTCTTCACACGCCACTGCACATGGTCTATTTTCCATTCTGCTTCTAAAATGCACTAAGGGACTCTTACTTTTCTACTGGGATATTGCTGTGAGACTGTTCACTCTTCAGAATCAGCCACAAGGTGGCAATGTAACCATCCTAAAAAACCACAAAGTTTATGGGTGTCTAGAATCTCTTTCTTACCTGCAGCTTCACCAAGACTAACTGTGCAGAATTCTTTGCCGAAGGAGGAAACTGAAACTGGGTGTCATCCTCTGCCCTGCTTTGGACCCATCTTTTAAAGAAGGCTATCCTGGGAAATTGTTTATCTGTGTGATGCCCACTGTGTGGGATGTGTGGCTTCCTACCCATTCCATAACAGTGGCTGGCATTCCTCTCTGTCTCCCATGCCACTTCATAACTTTCCACATTCAAAGCTATGGGCTTAGTTTGAGATCACCAAGGTGCAGAAGTGGACAGATGTGGGAGTACAATGAAGAAAATTGATAAATGCATCAAGTATAAGAGAATTAACTGGAGGTGTATTGTGAAGTTGAATAGTTCACATAGGGACCTGTGGGCAGTTGGGTGCTATTTACCTTTTTAAAAAGGTAGTTGCTACTAGTTTGCTTCTTTCTTTCTCCGTTGTTTCTATTGCAGGTGGCATCAGTTAGTGAAACAAGGAGGTAATTTAATTTAACCCCCCTCGCCGAATGGGCCAAAGATTGGGGAGCTGCCGGAAACACCCTAAACTGTAATCATACGACTGCCAGATGATGCTGGACTCCCACCGGTGCAGGCCAGCTTGGCCAGTGATCAAGGTGTGGGGATCTTAAGGACTGTAGGAAAGGATATATTTAATAAGTATTATCCTTCCTTCACTCATGCTAGTAAGTGATGTAGCAGAGCAGATTCCCCTCAATATAGCTGGAAGCTAGTTTGCAGATTTGTTTGAATCTCTTAGTTAAGATTATTTTCTGGTGTCCCCTTTTATCCTTCCTAAAAGAATAAAGACTCAAGAGTCTTTCTGAGTAAAGTAACAAAAAGTTTACTCACATTTCAGTTCACTATTTGATCCCTGAAAGGCAGACTTTACTTGGTAGTTACACAAAGAAACTGTGTGGGTTCATGTCATAGGGAGACTGAACTCACATGCTGCTGGCTGAGAGCCAGCAGACCGCAAAATTACATGAAGACAACAAAATGGCTGCAGGAGAGCAGCATGGCTGCAAAAGATAGAACAAGAAAACACTGGAGCAAGGCAACTTCAAGACTGAGAAAATGGCGGCAAGACTTGGCTCTTTTTATGGAGACAGCCAGAGCCACATTCATCTCCCAGATCACACACAGGGGGAGGAAGCTCCAGACCAGTGGAACAGGAAGTTACACTGACTGGATATCCCTGTGTCCACTCTAGGGAAATAAGGAAAGTTGCATTTAACTGTACCAATGGATTACATCCCACACAAGGATGATGGGTGTTGTGGTACAGTAGCATCTGGAGGACCAAAGGTCAACCATTCCTGCTGTCTATGGCTGGTTAAATCTTTATCCTTGGATGCCTTTCTATCTGGGAAAAAAGAAGATGCAATTTTTAGAGCAAAGTATGGATGTACATAGGTCAAAGTCTTCCGTTGCCTTCTCTTACAGTAGGAGCAGTCAGTATGGTTTCCTCCTGATGTTGTTTAGTTTCAACTCTCAAAATATACTGTTTAACTGTGCTATAGTGTAACAGTTCTTAGAGGAGAAACTACAGAAGCTGTGATAACTATAGAAGCAAAAACAACAAGGAATTTAAGTCTTTAAGGTGGCACAAAAATCTTTGATGCAGAATACTGGAAGTGAAAAGAATATAAAGCCAATGTGGATGTTGGCAACTTTTGTCAACACTGTGCTTAATCATGTAATTTTGCTGGACGACCACAGTCAAAGGAGCTCTTAACATATCTTTAAACCAGTTAATGTTTGGGGGGAAAGGCATTAACTTTTGTATTTCATGGCTATGGAAAATTGTTTTTTCTTAGTTATGTGCAAAATACTATGAAATAAAAATCCATCATGAGCACCAGCAAAATATTCCTTGTATTCAGGACTTTCAGCCCAAGATGCCAAACTGTCCTCCTTCACCTGTCTGCAGTAGGATGACTAAACTATTTCAATTATGTTTAAATAGGCTTGTTAAAAGAAACACTTTAGGAATCCATTAAATCTTATCTCTGGATCAGCAAAATGTTTTCCTTTCCTGCATTTAAAAGTGATATACCAAAGAGCAAAATATGTGGTGGGGGAGAGACTTGCCAAGGCAGGAGGGAAGTACAAAGAAGTCTCTTATCTCACTAGGTAGTAGGTACAATGCCTGACCAACTTATTCCACTAAATTGGATATGTGATTTAAAAAAAATAAAAAATAAAATGTTGTTCCCAAGCACAGTGAAATTCCTCTTCTGGAAGTCTCTCGGAAAGATTAGACGGCCTATTTTGAATAAATATGTGAAATTCAGCTTTACTAATCTTTCCACATCCCTTCTCACCACTGGCTCACATTCCACATGTCGCTATGATGCAGGGTTTTCTCAATCTCTGATTTCATCACCAGGCTGGCCCATGCATACCAAGAACAGGGCGGGAGGGTGGGTGATTGAACGGCAGGAGGCTCCATGCGGGCAAGAGGCTGGGCACTAGGCACTGCTCCCTTTTAAAGGGGAGAGGTGGTCCTGGTCCTTGCCCAGCCCCCCTCCCCCTGCTCACCTGATTGGCTGTCTGGGAAGCTGGTTTTTGCAGTGGGAAATGCACAGTTGGATTGGGAGGTCTTGCACACACACACACAAACAAACAGTTGTGTGATGTGATCCCTCATTCCCCTGACTCCTGGGCCACTGCATGTTGCTCCATGAAGCAAATGATGGCCCCACAAAGACACAGCAAGCCTATGTTGTAAGTAAAACATTTTAAACTTACTTAGCATTATGTGCTCTGTTCATTGCAAGAGGGACAGAAAGAGGGGAGAGTTGCTACAGACTAAATGATATCTGAAAAGCCTATATTCCCAAATTATATGACTGCTTGAGTTTTGTGAGTTTGAACTCTGCCATTGGGGGCTCTTTCCTGCTGGAGTGAGTTTAGCCCTGCATTTTGAATCCAGGCATCCAGGGGATCATTTTGTTATTTACCCCACACATATGGGTCACAGGGTTTCATATCCCCCCACCCCAATATGGAGATTCTGGTAACAGTTTGCCATACCTCAATTTAGGCCCCACCTGCACCCTACATTTAAAGCAGCATGAACAACCCCTTTCCCCAGGGATCTCTGGGAACTGTAACTTGTGAAGGGTGCTGAGAGACCCCATTCCCCACACCAAACTACATTTCTCCAGATTTCAGGATTATTTAAACCTCTCTGAGAATTGTAGCTCTGGTTCAGTAAATCTAGATTAGATTAATGCAATGTTATATGGGGCTGCCTCTGAAGACAGTTCAGAAACTTCAGCTGGTACAGAATTCAGTGGCCAAGTTGCTCATTGGGATAAGATGGTTTGAACATATTGCACCAATCCTAGCCCAACTGCATTGGACGCCAATTAATTTCTAGGCCCAGTGGTACCTCGGATTAAGAACTTAAATCATTCCGGAGGTGCGTTCTTAACCCGAAACTGTTCTTAACCTGAAGCACCACTTTAGCTAATGGGGCCTTCTGCTGCTGCTGCGCCGCTGGAGCACGATTTCTGTTCTCATCCTGAAGCAAAGTTCTTAACCTGAGGTACTATTTTGGGGTTAGCGGTGTCTGTAACCTGAAGCGTATGTAACCTGAGGTACCACTGTAGTTGTTTTAAAGCCGCCCTGTGATCATAATCTGTGGCCCTTTTTCGTGTTTCTCTTCGCAGGATGTCTGGACAGCGGCAACACGAGTGTGGGCCTTTTCTGTGGTGGCTCCCTGCTTGTGGAATGCTCTCCCCGGGGAGGCTTGCCTGGTGCCTTTGTTGCATATTTTTAGGTGCCAGGCAAAAACAGTCCTCTTCTCCCAAGCATGGCTAATTAAACAAGCATTGGCCTCTTAAACTGTGTGTGGGGGTTATTGTTTTTTGTTTATTATTAGTAGTATGTATGTATTTTTATATTGTAAACCACTCTGTGATCTTCAGAAGTAAGTAAGTAAGTAAGTAAATCCATCCATCCATCCATCCATCCATCCATCCATCCATCCATCCCCCAGATGTGCCTCTTAGCTTATCTAGAGTCCATTTGTGGCAGTTCCTAAAACTGCAGCCAGCACCTCAGCTATCATTTGGCACATATAGATTTTCATCACATGTTGCCCTGGAAGTTAATTTCACTTGCTCACGATCTTATTTGATGAGTTGGGCTTGATATCCTCTACTACCCTGCAATTGTCTCCCTCATGCTCACACACCCCTGGGAAGATGATAAGGTGTTTTTTTTTAATAAAATAAAAACAAACAAACCCTAGAATATGGAAAGGAACAGGTGGATCTTGTACTGCTAAGATTAAGAGCTCAGAAGAATGTTGGAATGTTTGGGAGGATTCACTGACGATTGGCAAATGACGTGGAGTCTCTGTCAATCAGTGCCTGGCTATGCTAGTGAGACACTTTCCTAAACTTTCTTCAGTCCTAGGCGCACAAGCTTCTGTTTCCCAGTGGCTTGGAACTGATAGCTCCTGGGTGGGATTAAAATTCACCACCTCCTTCCCTTCCTTGCCGTCTTTGCTATTAGGAACTCGCAGCTCTAGCAGCTCTCCCTGGTTGAGAGCTGTGAGCAGATTTTCCACTATGGCTCTAGACAAAGTGAAATCTTTCTTGCCTGATGAAAGGGTGGATGTCCGCATTGTCTCAGCTGTGCTCTGTGGTTCAGCCACTGCAATCTTGGTGATAAAATGGGTGAATCAGAGGCGGGTGCAGAAGAAACTTGAAGAGGCCAAGGGCAAGCGAGAGCTTGGCTTTCAACGTATGGAGAAAGCAGCAAGACAGTTTAAACAACAGGTGAATATATTTTAGAGGTTTCATATCACTTGGATAAAGGTTTTTTTTTTTCTTTGTATCAAAATTTCAGTGGGTGTCTTCTGGTACTCTCTGCAGAGATGCTGTTGATTGCTGAGGTTTGCAAAAGTGCTAATAGCATGAAAGGTGGCAATTATTTCTAGGTAGTCTTACAGTGATGACAAAATACTTTCCCAATATGTGTATGTTGAATTTAACATGATTGCTTTTCCTCTGAAAGCTCTGCTTTCCTATAAATCTAGTAGGATGGTGCAGTCCATGCTTTCTCTGTTTCCTTCAGCTAAGATTATTATGGGAGCGCCCCCCCCCCCCCCGATTTATGCACCCTATCTAACTTTAGGAACTTGCTGAAACTGAGGCAAACCTTGTGTCATGGAAAAGAGGGTATAAAGTTGCTTTCCTTTTTTCCTCTTGCTGCATTTCAACTGGCAGCCTGAATGCAGCTGTCCCTGGCCGTGTTATTAGCAGACTGTTAACAAATCACCTGTCATTAAAGAAAAGATACTTGAGCCTAAGGATTGCTTGGCAATTGCTGGTGCCTGTCAAGGCCATTGCTGCACTTTCATGCTAGGGCCTGGTATGTCTCTGGATAGAAGGAGCAACTCCTTCCCACTAGTCTCTCATTTTGCACAGGGGTGGGTGAAGAGAGTCATGTTCCCAGAGAGAACTTTGGCCATATCTATACAGCACTTTATTCCGCCTTCACAATGGTTCCTTACCTGTTCATTTTCACATTGTATGGGATCTTTCATGCAATGTAAAAGCTATGCGTGGAATTCTAGTGGAATCAACTGGAGGTCCTCTTGCAACCTCATTAACTTAGAAAACAATGGGAGTTGCATTGACAAAACTTGGGGCAGTATACCAGCATACAGTTATTTCCCGTCATTTCTAATTTAGTGTGCCATGGTGGTATATTGAACAAAAAGCCACAGTTGCATAACACAACAAGGCATCGCAGTATAAAATGAATGCTATAAATTGCATTACAACCAGTAAATCTAACACAATAATCCTCATATCTGACTGCAGACTTACAATGTCCATTGTTAGCTTTAACTCTTTCTACTTGCACTTTGTGGAAATACAGCCCAGAACTCTCTTTGGATGCAGAGGGCATCTGTCACCATATATTTACCTCTTTGGAGAAACTGTTCCAACCTACAGGCTCTGCTTGTGATACAGAACTGTTTCAAAACTCTTGGTGACCACAGTGCAGAGTAGAGGAAGTGTGTAATTGGTTGAAATCAATATTTTTAAGTCGATACTTCAAATTCAAAATTTTCTTGTTCAGTTGTATCATCTTTTTAAGGATATCTTAGCTGTCAGATACAGTCACATATAAAATATCTCTCTGACTTGCCATGCAAAACAGGGTGGAGATCAAGTTAGCTACTAAAGCCTGGGGTCAGTACACATTCCTGGTCATCAGTGAGCTGTTATTTTGCTACTAATTAGATATATAGTCATTGAGCACCCATGTGATGCTGCTGTTGACTGGCCAATCTGTAGCCTGCTTTGCATGTCTGAAAGTGCAATGTGTCCATTATGCTGTGCAGCAATGTTGGTCTAGCAAGCGAGTGCACATGACATAGCAGTTTGCCAGCAATGTGTTTGCTCCCTGCTGCAGAACCCAGGAGTGAAAGCTGCTCCAATCCTAGCTCTTCCCCTTGTGGAATTGTCTGCAAAGTTGAAAGATGGCTCGTTGTCTCCAGAAAGTGTTCTCTACACCTACATGGAAAAGGTAAGACTCCCTGGGGGTAAATCACAGCTGTCCATGGAGGCACAGGTCAATTATTTGTCCAGGCAGCTGTTTACCAGCTCCATCTGGTACGCAGGCTGAGACTCTACCTGCCTGTAGACTGTCTCGCCAGAGTGGTGCATGTCCTGGTTATCTCCTGCTTGAACTATTGCAATGCACTCTACATGGGGCTACCTTTAAAGGTGACTTGGAAACTACAACTAATCCAGAAGATTTGTGACTGGGAGTGGCCACCGAGACCATATAACACTGGTCCTGAAAGATCTACATTGGCTCTCAGTTTATTTCCGAGCACAATTCAAAGTGTTGGTGCTGATCTTTAAAGTCCTAAAAGGTCTCGGTCCAGTATACCTGAAGGAGCGTCTCCACCCCCATCATTCTGCCTGGACACTGAGGTCCAGCTCCGAGGACCTTCTGGTGGTTCTCTCACTGTGAGAAGTAAAGTTACAGGGAACCAGGCAGAGGGCCTTCTCGGTGGTGGCACCCACCCTGTGGAACACTCTCCCATCAGATGTTAAGGAAATAAACAACTATCTGACTTTTAGAAGACATCTGAAGGCAGCCCATGTAGGGAAGTTTTTAAGGATTGATGTTTTTATTATGATTTTAGATATGCTGTGAGCCACCCAGAGTGGCTGGGGAAGCCCAGCCAGATGGACAGGCTATAAATAATAAAATTATTATTATTATTATTATTATTATTATTATTATTACTTAAGGAGTGAGGCAGGATAAACACTGTACAAACTCAAAAGTGACACAGTATAAATGAGTTGCGTCTCTCAGCATAATGGCTCTTGTGCTCATTTTAAGGCACTGATGTGCAATATACTAGCTGAAATACAGCTGTTCTTCAAAATGTGCACAGTTTTGTGGGGCAATTCTCCAGCCAAATAATGTGTCCCAAAATGCATATGGTGCAAAAAATTGCGCTGTTTTTCGTGCAAAAAAGTTCATATATTAGTGGGGAGAGAAAACACAAAAACACATTGTAGCAGGCTCTGCAAATATGTGCCTATTAGGCAAAACTGCAAAGAAATATATGAATATTAGGAAAAATTCACACTGAGGAGGATGGTTTTTTTAAAAATTGCAAACTGATGTGAACTTCAGATTGGAAAAATGACCTAGTGAGAGAAACTAAAACTGACAAATTCCTCCATCCCTACTTACACATTACTGGTCTAATATGTTTGAATTAAGATGATTTAGCTCACAGAATAATTTTGAATTTTAATTAAAAAATAAATAAAAGTCTCCACCATTTTTGCTCTTTAGACCAAATAAACAAGACACTATTCCCTTACCCCAAAGTTCTTGTATCCTCTAACACACACACACACACACACACACACACAGCCAAGCTGATTCAAATCCAGCTCCAAGAAAAGTCAAATTTTGCAACCTGCACTCTTTGTGCTAACAATGCATCTAGGCCTGTCACTGTTACAGGTTTAATGGGAGAGTTTACTATCTTGCTCCCCACCCCCACCCTGCATCTCGGGCATGTAATGGACTCAGGCCTTTCATATACCATATGATCTGCGTAGTTATTTTTAGCTGTGATAGATTTATTATGGTCCCTAGCAGCTAAGCTACAAGGGATTTCCATTTTTGGAGCGACTTGGATTTCAGGCTTCTAGGGAGGAGAGCAGGGGCTTTGCTAAGTGGATGGAGTGAATGCGGCGCCTGCTTGGCAGCTGGAAGATGCCAGCTGTAGAAGTGTATGCAGTCTTGTGTGGTGCTGAGAATAGGCAGCGGATCCGTCCTCAAATAGAGTGGTTTGTTTGGGTGTTTCTTTATACATTGCTTTTCGACACCTGGTGACCCCAAAGCGGTTTCTGTAATAACAGCTGAAACCAACCAGATCCTGATAGGACCAGCATATATCCAGTTTCAACACAGTGAATTGATAGGTGAACCCTATGCTACAAACGGAAGTTGGAGCACACCCTTTTGCTGCAGATTTCTAGCATGCTTGTCTTGCATAATGATCACAGATAAAACACTACGTTTGCAAGGTGGAAAAGACACCTTCACAACGTGAACAGTCAAGAAGAGAGCATATTGTCACAAATTTGCCTTCTTCTCCCCCTGTTTTGTTTCTTGCTCATGCAAAGGCCTTGGAGGTAACCCGGCAAATCAACTGTGTGACCAACTTCCTTCCAGAGTGTGAGGAACAGCTCCGGGAGACCAAAAAAAGGGAGAAAGGTTTGCTTTATGGAGTCCCAGTCAGTATTAAGGAAGATGTGGCCTGCAAGGTACTTTCTGCCCTGAATAATTGCAATGAGGGTAAGATGAGGAGGGCTCTGCAACAGAGGAAGCTTGTGAATTTAAAGCCAAGAGGAATATGCATATTTTTATATTTGTTTAGATAATATGATTAAATCAGCCATGTGGGTCGCCAGTTGGGGGGCAGGTGTCCCTATGCTTTGCCCACCTACAGTGGTACTGCTCCTCTCCAATAAACATCACAAATTTTACCTTTAGTTATGGGCATCTGCATGGAGGGAAAGTCAAAGGAGAGGGCACACTAATTTCTCAAGCTATTTGTGTTATATTTAAAGTTCTACAAATGCTTCTTAGACTAACCTAAAAGGTAAAGGTAAAGGTACCCCTGCCCGTACGGTCCAGTTGTGCCCGACTCTGGGGTCCGCTCCCATCTCGCTTAAGAGGCCGGGGGCCAGCGCTGTCCGAAGACACTTCCGGGTCACGTGGCCAGCGTGACAAGCTGCATCTGGCAAGCCAGCACAGCACACGGAAACACCGTTTACCTTCCGCTAGTGAGCGGTCCCTATTTATCTACTTGCACCTGGGGGTGCTTTCAAACTGCTAGGTTGGCAGGCGCTGGGACCGAGCAATGGGAGTGCACCCCGCCACGGGGATTCGAACCGCCGACCTGACGATCGGCAAGTCCTAGGCGCTGAGGTTTTACCCACAGCACCACTCGCGTCCCTAGACTAACCTAATTCCCTCTAAATATATGCATGAATTCACTCTTAAGTGAAATTTGATGATATTACCTAATGACTGGAGGGACTGTGGTTGTTTTCTTTAAAATAAATGTCACCTCTACATTCTCATCTAATGTTTTGGGTGGTTTTTTGGGGATATGGTCAACAGATGTAAGGCTAAGTATCTCACTTTATTTCTCTAATTCCAGGGGTACCCCAATACACTTGGCTTGGTGAAATTTCTAGACCGTCCTGAGCAGGAGGACTCTGTGATAGTCAAAGTTTTAAAGAAACAGGGGGCAATTCCATTTGTAAAGACCAACCTTTCACAGGCCATAGTGAAGTAAGTGTGTCTTTCTTTCATTTGTTTAATTCTTCAAGGCAGCAGCTGGGCCTTAGCAGTCTAGGTAAATAATGGCAGTTTTGGTGGCTCTACAGCAACTGAAAACACAGAAAATAAGGAGGTCGACCTTTTCCTATCACTTTATCCCCATGCCAGGAAATGATGCACCCGGTAGATCACAGCTAGGTGCCACACAGACACAGTTTGACTCTCACTCAAGAGGAAGAAATCCAAGTCAGGCTTCATGATAGAGTTGGGAGACCTGAGGAGCTACAGATGGTTCTGGACTCCCATCAACCCCAGCCAGCATGGCCAGTGGTCAAGGGATTATGGGAGTTTCAGCTGAACAACATCTGGTGGGCCACAGGTTTCCATCCCTGCTTTTTAGGGTTATTTTTCTAGGCAGAAAGGAGAGAAGTTTGAAGAACTACAGTGTGTTTGTGAAGATCGATTTCCAAGTGTCATCTCAGTACATGGTTTACTGCTTTCATGACAAAGAACTGGTTGAGGCCCCCGAATCCAAGAAACCCAAAGCATGCTGGGCTGCTTCTTCAAGCCAATCTTTCTAGATGCTAGAATTGAACAGATAAGAACAGACTGTACAAAGCACTTCTTCACTCCAACACTTAACATAAGAATGCAACTCAGCATTTTGGCTAATCTACTTTATTTACATATAAACACACATGGAACACTGCAACATGGCTCCCTCCCTATCTAGCATCAGACAGCAAAGAGAAAGAACAAAGGACAATGGTCCCATTTCACGGAACACAGTAACACAAACATCCTGTCTCTGTCACTTCCCACTCTGTGGAGTCAAAACATATATAGTCATGTGAAAGACAACAATCCTATGACTGCAATCACGGAGCAGGAATTCTAACATATTGATGATAGCTGTATTCAAAGTGATAGCTATAGTAAGATGATAGCTATTCAAAGTGAAAGGCCCAGTTTTTAATGGAATTGGTACGTAATTATTAAGGGACAACCTTTACCAAGGAAAGCAGTCTTTGCAACCTTATTCCACCATTCAGATATATAGGATAAACATACATTCAACAACAGAATCCTCCAAGGCCAGGATCACAAGGGCAGTACAACAGAGCTAAAATGCTGGAAGACAGACAAAAGTATTCCATTAAATACTGGGCCTTTCACTTTGAATAGCTATCGTCTCACAGGAGAAAGTGACACCCAGTCACTAGAAGATTTTGATAATAGTTTTGCTCTCAGAAATACCCTTGCTGCAGTCCTTAACAACTGTAAGGATTGCTTGTATACTCTTCCTTACTGGAGCATTAACTTACTAGCCCCTTTCCATCCCATTCAGCATTGACTGTGGCAATACACTCTTTGGACAAACCTTGAATCCTTTCAACCACAAGAAAACCTCCGGAGGTTCTAGCGGAGGGGAAGCTGCACTCATTGGAGGTGGAGGCTCCATTCTTGGGATTGGGACCGATGTGGCTGCAAGTATCCGAGTGCCATGTGGCTTCTGTGGGATCTGTGGAATAAAACCCACCGGCTATAGGCTGAGGTAGGTCTCACAGGTTTGGAACCATCCACCCATAAATCATGTACAATCCACCAAGTGAAGAGCAGCAGAATTGCAGTTTAAAAGCAGACATTCTTGATACAGGTCTGGATACAGAGAGCCCTGAGAAACTAGTTCTCTGGGTGACAAACATTACATAATCCCTGTTAGCGTGATCTGGCATTTGCCAAGGCCCACCTGGCATTCAGGGTCTCCTTAAGAACAGCACCAAGTTCTTCATTCTGTGTGGAGTGGGGGCATATAGAAGTCCCATTGTGCAGGCAAAAATTATTGTACTAACTGGACAACTTCTCACTCAATGAACCCCTGTGTTTTGGCATTTTATTTTTTTAAAAAGCAGATTCTGAGGCTAAGCCCTGTGGAGTCTTGGCTCACATTGAAGTCACATTGGTTTTATTTTTAATATATATTTTTTGTTTTTATGTTGTAAACTGCCCTGTGACCTGTGGGTATAGGGCGATATACAAATTAAATAAGTAAATAAATAACACCAAAAAGAGGTTGCAGTAAAGGGCTCCTCTTTGTCTAAGCAAACTTGGGTTATTGGCAAGTAACATTTGTTTTTTATGAGATGTAGTCAACTAAACTTTCAGAGTATTTGAGGCATGAGGATATGCCAGTTTTCCAGGAAACGTGACTATATCTATGAAAGAGGGGTGGGTGTGGGGGAAGGGAACTGCATTAGTAGCATAATTCCTGACTTCTGGACTAAAAAAAAGTGGGCAGTGCCACAGAAAGTATTAAACACAGGGAAGACCCAGAGCCTGTTTTCACTTAAAGCTCAAATCTCTCTGCAAATTTTTGTTAGTTCTGGTCTAAATTCTAAGAAGGGAAGTGAAATTGTTTGAATCCACAGTGTATGCAAGCTGCATAGTTAAAATATCAGGATCTGCTTCCGTGAGGGGTGGACATCAGATTCTGCCCTCCTCTGTGTAGTTTTACAGAGGCTGGGAAGTTAATTAGGGATAATGAAATGTGCCTATAACATTTCCCTATCAAATATTTTAAAAAGGAAGGTACTTTGCACAGAATTTCCAATAGCTTTCCAATGGCTTTCAGCTATTAGGAACATCCTTTGACGCATGTCACTTGCATTTCATGGCTTGGGTCTCTTTGGCTCTCTCTGTCATTTGGCTTTTCTCCATCATTAATTTACTTTTCCCGTTTGCTCTTGTGCAGCGTCAAAGGTGCTAGCACTCCTGTAGCTGGAATGAACTCAGGTGAGCAAGTCTATTGCTGATAAAATGTAAGCGAGAGTTGAAAGTGTTACTTAGCTCATGGGAGAATTTAAACAAGCACAAGCCCTTTGATGGAGACCGCAGTTTTCCGATAAGCAATAAACTTTTAGAGTTTGGGCTCATTTAAAAACAAACAAATGCAAATGCCATTCTATGAGAAGGCCAGGTGTTAATGGTAATTTCTGATTTGTTTAACGAAGATCAGATGTATCTTAACTGTTTTTGCTGGCTATATGTAAGGAAAAAATGGTGCACATTTCTTTTGCAACCTGGAAATTTATTTAATTTTGTAAGATTCTGTGACAGTAAAAAAAAAATTAAGTCAAATGATCTTTGTGCCTGTGCTTACACCATAGGAGCCAATTGCTAGGGGCCAAGTGGTCTTTGCCCCTCCAATAAAATATTTGAGGTTGCCCCCCCCCCCAAAGCTGATGGGCATTGCTATTCAAATGGTGTGCGTGCACCATGTTGTGTGATTGATTGTGCAGGATGGGGCTTACCTGCCCCCCAATATTTTATTCAAGTTGGCACCCCTGGCTTACACAAATACTCTATGCAAATGTATGTAGACCTTAGGCCTTGTGGGATCTACTTAATTTATTTTTACTAGAACCCTGAGATCCACAGAACCAGGTGCAACAGACATTCTGAGCTCTGCAATTTGTTTTGAAATCCAGAATGTCTTTTCACATAAAAATCCTCTCCCCATCCCCAACGCTCTTCAGTGCAGCAGTATTAAAGGGAAGTCATTATATTGTTGCCATTTAAACAATTGGGGGTCAGATCTACTTCAAATCACCAGAAATTGACCTTCTGCCAACAGCTGCACACAAATATAGCCCCTGATAGGACTTGTAGTCCAAAAGGTGTGGAAGTTACAAGGTTGCAGATGGCTGTGCTAAGCCATAGTTTCACAGCATGTCTGAAATGGGTGCAAAAATTGCAACTCAATTCTTTTTAATGTTCATACTGCAAAATTCATAGTTGCACATTTAAAACTTACCTTCTTCTTCTTGTTACCATGTAGAGGACCTGACTGCTCAGTTTTCATATGGTGAAATGAATTTGTGAACACATTGTCACCCAGTGAGATCTTTAGTTACCACCATCTCCTAGAAAAACATATTTGTAGATGCATTTCGGGATGCAGGTGGCGCTGTGGGTTAAACCACAGAGCCTAGGACTTGCCGATCAGAAGGTCGGAGGTTCGAATCCCCGCGATGGGGTGAGCTCCTGTTGCTTGGTCCCAGCTCCTGCCCACCTAGGAGTTCGAAAGCACGTCAAAGTGCAAGTAGATAAATAGGTACCACTCCGGCGGGAAGGTAAACAGCATTTCCGTGCGCTGCTCTGGTTCACCAGAAGTGGTTTAGTCATGCTGGCCACATGACCCAGAAGCTGTACGCTGGCTCCCTCGGCCAATAAAGCGAGATGAGCGCCGCAACCCCAGAGTCGGTCACGACTGGACCTAATGGTCAGGGGTCCCTTTACTTTTACCTTAGATGCATTTCAGAATACAATAAAATTGGCAGTTTTTGTGGATGGGATGACTGGGTGATCATCATGTGAAAACTGATGGGCCTGGGGAGAAAGTAATTCCAGAGTCCTTTTTCCTCCTCAGAAATGGCCCTTTGGCATTGTTGTGCATGTAGAAACCCTAATAACTGGGAGGCAACTGCATGGAAATCATGCTACTAGCACTCCTATCTTCCTCCCCATGTTCAGAAGTCTTACTCTTTTGTTCCAGTCATCTCCGTGACAGGCCCAATGGCAAGAGATGTGGACAGTCTGGTTCTGTGCATGAGGGCCCTCCTGTGTGACGAACTATTTCGCCTGGATTCATCTGTGCCCCCAATTCCCTTTAATGAGGAGGTAATGGAATTGCGTTCAACAGCACACTGAAGTAGTTGATTCACCATAGGCTTTTAATGCATAATGAAATTTCCTTTTTAGTGGGGGAATCTCAATTTTTGTCAATGCTAAGATATCAGTGCATGCATGCTAGGTGTCACTATAGGGGTTTTACACTCTATAGCAGCAGTGAGTGGAGCTGTCAGCCAGGGAAGGAGCAAAGGTCTAAAGGGTAAAGCCAAAATGGAGGCCCAGGGCGAAGCTTGTTTGAAATCTGAGGTCTGAAACCCTTTCACAACGAAAGAAGGAAAAACTCGAGCTTGGTCTAGGTGTCAGGAGGGAGAAATCTGAAGTCAAATCTGACATCTAGGTAAGAGAAATTAAAGGCTCAGGAGACCCATGAGTCAGTTTGTTATCTCTCTAACAACAAAACGAAACTTGTGACTCCACCTGCAGAGCACTAAGTCTAGTGCCACCTAGTGACTCAAATACATAGTGATATTATCCACACAGAGGAGCTGAAGAATGCATGGCTACATGAATAGTTTAAGACAGGAGCAGGACTCTCTCTTCTTCAGGTATCAGCTGAGGTTTCTGGTAGTTCAGAATATGGCCCTGAATTTTCAGGTTGCTTCATGAAATGTTATTATTTGTCCCCCTGCCAACTTTCGGATGGCTTCCAACAACATAAAAACATATTAAGACATACACAAAACATTAAAAACTTCCCAATACAGGGCTGCTGTTAGATGTCTTCTGAAAGTCGTGTAGTTGTTTATTTCCTTGACATCTGATGGGAGGGTGTTCCATAGAGTGAGTGTCACTACCTGAAAGGCTCTCTGCCTGGTTCCCTGTAACTTCAGTTCTTGCAGTGAGGGAACGTCCAGAAGGCCCTCGGAGCTAGATCTCAGTGTCCGGGCTGAATGATGTGGGTGGAGATGCTCCTTCAGATATACAGGGCCGAGGCTGTTTAGGGCTTTAAAGATCAGCACCAAAGAGGAACAAGGTGAATACTCCACCCCTTACAGTCCTAAATTGATGTGATCTGAATTGATTGATGTTGACACTGCGTCAACAACTCTTCAGTTAACAAGATGGCTGGGCTCAACAAATCAGACAGTGGGAAAGAGCATTCTAAAACCAAAGCAGAGTCAAAATGCCACACCTCATATGATAGTGGTACCCAGGGAAGGGCCTCTGATGGAGATTTTAGCACACAGATACATGGGGAGATGAGCAGTCCGTCAGGTACCCTGATCCCTAGCTTTCACCCTCACCTGAGCTGTGAAAAGCCATGTCACCTTCTTCTCATTGTCCTAGTAACTAGTACTATGTGATTACTCTGGTTCCTCTCTGCAGATTTACTCTAGCTCCCGGCCACTCAGGATTGGCTACTATGATGGAGATGGTTATTTCCAGCCCTCTCCCAGCATGAGGAGAGCTGTGCTGGAAACCCGACAGTTGCTACAGGAAGCAGGACACACGGTAAGCTCTGGGCCCACAGAGAGCCTTTTCTTACATTGCCTGAACTTATATTGAGTTTGTTTGCTGCATTTTCATTGCTTTAATTTTATTGGGTTTTGTAATACATGTAACAAATCAATAATAATAAGAGATGGCTATTTATGCAGAAACAATGCGCACTGCCAGCAAGAACATTGATTCTTGATTTTTGTAAATGATGCAGTGTAATGTGCTATTTGTTAATTAAGAAAAAAAGAAATAGCAAGTGGAAGATGTGGGGAGCAAAGGAGAAAGAAACTTGACGAAAAGTTGCTATGGGAAGGAAGCAGAAGGGGATAATAAAAGTAAGGTATTTTCTTCATTATTTTCTGGAGCCATGCTAGTCTACTGGCGTTGATTTTAGAAGATGCCTGTCACCACTGAAAATGTAGCCATTGGATTGCTGCACGTAACATACACTTGACTTTTGAGTGTACACACCCTAGGTTGTATTCATCTTTCTTTTACACAGAGTAGATCTATTGGAATTAGGAGGCCCAAGTCATACCCTCCAACATTTCTCCGATGAAAATAGGGGTGTCCCATAATGATAATTTTTACTATTTCTATCCCACGCATCTTACTGGGTTGCCCCAGCCACTCTGAGCAGCTTCCAGGATATATAATAACATAACAAAATATTAAACATTTTTTTTAAAAAACCTTCCCTATACACAGGATTGCCTTCAGATGACTCCATACCCCCCAACATTTATCCAATGGAATTCAGGACATCCTAAGGAAAAGAGGGACTTTCCGGAATCAAATCAGAAACCAGGACAGCATCTCTAAATCAGGGATGTCCCTGGAAAATAGGGACACTTGGAGGGTCTGCCATGTTAGTAAGGGTCATTAATCCCAATTAGTCTGAGTAAAATTTAGTTGAATACAGCCCTATGTCTGCACACCAGTTACCAACTACTGGCTGAAACTTACATTTCCAGTTTTCTGACATTAGACATTTTGCAGCTTCCAGAGTTCTGCTAAGTTGACATTTTCTGGTACTTATTCAAGCTTGTGGCTGCACCTGTACCTATAGACTGGGCTGCAGTCTAGACAATTCTAGACAAAAGTTAATAGAGGCCTGTGGAGATTAGACAATAACCAAGAATGTGTATCCAGGCAATATATAGGTCCTCCTTTCCTTTTACTGATTGCAAAGAATCACATGTATAAAGGCAGAATGATAACTGCATATATTTATTATATATTTTTGTTGCCTTTAAATCTTTACCTTGTTTTTCTGCTCAGCTTATACCTTTCACTCCTCCTCGAATTGATTTTTTGGTGGATGAGCTCTTCACCAAAGGCCTCTATGCAGATGGATGCTCAACATTACTGGAAAAGTTGTAAGTAGAAACCAAGACGTACAGACACATATGTAGTGTATGTATGTGTTCACGGGAGGACAAATCGGGAGATCAAAAACTTTCTGAAGAAGAGATATCAAGGCTCTTTAGTGGGAAACAATTAGGAACAAAAGAGGCATATTATTATAAATAATAATTTAACAACAACAACAACAAAAGAGGCTTATAATAATTATTTCAGATTGCTTTGAAAAATCTGGTGTAACATAGTAATTATAACATTCAAATATTATAGAAGAGGAAGTAATGGCCAAAACACATTTCTGGAATGGCTTTTAGAACAGCAGACACTTTTTATTATGTTCTGGAATAACAAATGTCAATAGAATATGTATGAATAAAAATATTTTTTTTTAATTGTAGTATTATTTTGTATACAAGTATTGTGCAGATAACAATGACAATAGGTTGTGGAACCGAATTATAGTGTGTTTCATAAAATTGATAAATGGGGGGGGAGAGGCTTAAATTAAATTATGCTCTTGTTGCATCTTTGGGGGGGTCTTTGCTGAATTACTGAAAATTCCATTTCCTTCAGGAGTTGATTATCTGCCCCTCAGTCATGCTTTAAGTTTCAGATTCTGCATTTGTCTATCAGGGATTTTAACTGCAAGGATAGTAGCTGTAGCATAGGCATGTCATTGCAACAGGTAAATAGCATTTACAGACATTATCTTACAGCATAGAACCTGCTTTCTTCCTCTTTTTACTTTCCCAGTGATGGAGAGTTTGTGGATTCCACTTGGACAAACCAGATAAATTGTTACCGGTTGCCAAATTTATTGAAAAGGATCCTGGCTCTCATTTTAATGCCGTTGGTGAGTCTCCAACTTGTGAAACAGACACACAGACTTTCTTCATATCTACCTTTGTGTATGTCAACAATAAGGGATACGGGTGGCACTGTGATCTAAACCACTGAGCCTCTTGGGCTTACCGATCAGAAGGTCAGCAGTTCAAATCCCCGTGACATGGTGAGCTCCTGTTGTTCGGTCCCAGCTCTTGCCAACCTTGCAGTTTGAAAGCATGCCAGCGCAAGTAGATAAATAGGTACTGCTGTGGCGGGAAGGTAAATGGCATTTCCGTGTGCTGCTCTGGTTTCGCCAGAAGCAGCTTATTTGTGCTGACCACACGACTCGGAAAAACTGTCTGCGGACAAACATCGGGTCCCCTGGCCTGTAAAGCGAGATGAGTGCCGCAACCTCAGATCTATGCTGCTTCATCCTGCTGAGTTCTCTGCATCTCCCTCTCTGAGTAATGATGCACAGTGTTGGGAAGCTGGAAGAGCAATGCCCACACTGTTCCACCAGTTTCTACTGAACAGGATTCTCAGCCAACTTTTGCAGGAAAGGTTCAGGGAAATCCTTCACTTCAAGGAGGTCGCAAGGCAGAAGTAGGGAGTGCAGCTTTGGGATTGCTGGCAACACTCTTGTGTGTTTTATTTTCTCTTGGTAATGCGATCATGGAAAACCTCAGATGCTGCCAGATAGCTAGAGGGAGGCTGATAGACCCTCTGTGAGCTGAATATTTGGAGGCTAGCTTTTCAGCTAGGCCTGGTGTGGGAGCTCAGAGCCTCAGCTAGGAGTACAGCAAAGAAGCCATTGTCTGCCACAACACTAGGTTCCCTACTTGGCAAATATCTTCATGCTCAAGGTTTGATTTAGTCCAGAGGAGGGAAGTGAGCCTAGGTTCATGAGCAGACAGTAAATCTTTAGAAATTGAAAAGTACAGAGATGGGGGCAGGGATTTCAAGAGATGACAAGCCACGGGACTAGAGATGCAGTCATATACTGTACACATTTAACTGGGACTAAGTCACAGAATCATTGAACTGTAGAGTTGGAAGAGACTACGAAGGTCATGTAATCCAACTCCCTGCAATGCACGAATCTTTCACCCAACATGGGGCTCAAACCCACGACCCTGAGATTAAGAGTCTTATGCTATACCAACTGAGCTATCCCATTCCAATTGAACTCAGTGGGCTTACTTCAAAGTTGACTTGCCAAGGATTGCACTACAGGTAGGATGGAAAGGAGAGACTGGTGGGGCAAGGATTTTCACGATCCAGGGCAGAAAGTGCCTCTGTTTTAATATTTTGGCCTATATTCCAAAAATGCCTATGATGAATCTTGATTGCCAGGGAGTAAATCTGCAAGGTTGCTCCAGCATTCTTGGAAATATGCTGAAGCTTTTGTTATGCATCTGAAAATGAGATTGCTTACAGGTTCCTTAACGGCACAGGAAGCTTATGACTCCCTATTTGCATTGATTGCTATTGTTATATTTAAATCAGAACGTGGCTCTGGATCTTTAGAGCAAGCCATGTTCCATTTCCTTCCAAGCTGAATCGTAATGCCAACTAGTATATTTGATTGTTTCCCTCATACAATGTCTCAGAAATGACTGTTTCATTTAGAGCTCGGTCGCCTCAGTCAATCTTGTTAACTGAAATCAAGTTCTAGCTGCCTTCCTTATAAAGCGGAATAACCAAGGTGGAAAATCATAATCTAAGAATAATGACTTTGATGCAGCCAGTCTCAGGTTTTCATATGCTGCTTTCTGATGAGCCCATCCTCTGCAAAACGATCAGGTTGAAAGCAAAGTGGAGAAAATAGAATTGCCAGAAATCTCCCCCCACCCCGTGCAATAACTTTTTTCTTTCCATATGCCACAATACATTCTTTTTATCATGACTATCCACTCAAAAAAATCTCTTGATAGTCAAAAGAAAAAAGGCAGGCACAAACTCCAGCTATAGTTGTGAACTTTCAAGTCCCACTGATTTCATTAAGTGAATTAAGCATGAGTGTTACCCTCTTCTTTTGAAACTAGTGCAACTAGCCTTGCCTGGGTTGAGCACAATTGCTTTTAAGAGGCTGTTTGTGAATTGCACAGGCATAAATTTATCAAACTGTCTCTATCAGTTTCAGTTTTTATCCACAAAGTGTAGATAAAAATGATAGGGAGGGTTTGAGAGAAGGGCCATTCTGATTTTGCGGCATGCATAAAAGCCAACATAATTGATAACTGAATCTTACGTAAATATTGATGATGAGAGCACAGGGATGGGAGAGTTATTTGATTCAGTTTGCATTTAAAGGTGCTCTTTCCCAAGCAATATGTGAACACAGTCAACTTCTGAAATCTGCACCTATCTGAATTTTGCAATCCAGTTCTTCAGCCAAGTCGCCTGTATGCAAATGCATATACAAAAGTTTGCATAGAAATGCAAATATTAGTAAAAATGAAAAATGCATTATATTAGTGGGAAATGACTTGCAAAAATGTGCATATTAGGCAAAAATACATTGATAGATGCATGCATTAGGTGAAATTCCCACAAAATCTCTGATGAATTTTTATGAGGACCTTTAAAAAAATCAGAAAATGATTTGGAGATGTGAATAATTAAAGGAGGAGAAACTTAAATTGACAGATTTACCAACCAGCCCTATGGGGCAGTGGCCTTCACTGCACCTGAGAGCAACAGGCCAGCTTAAGGGGTGCAGAATAGGCTACATGGTCTAATCAGCTCAATTCTCCAGCACTGCAGCTCACTCCCTGCTTTGCCTGCTTGCTACCTGCTCAGACAAATGCTGCAATGCCTTTGTGGCATCAGTGTGCATCACATGAGTAGGATGTGGGCACGTGGAATGCCTGCTGGGATGAATAGCCTGGGCAGGGTTCCTGGTTCTGGCCTGCTCGGTCAGACCCTCTCCTAATGGCATTGTCTGTGATCCATTAGGGGAAGGGCATGGTCAGACAGACAGACAGACAGACAGATCAGGTTCATCCCAGCAACAAGCAAGCATCACTACTGTCAGAGCCCTAGCTCAGAATCTGGGGCTGGCAGGGACTGAAGGGAAACAGCTGGAGGAGCCACTGCTGCCAGCCAGCATCTGTTGCCTGAAGTGGTCTTCTCACTCTGCCTAAAAAGAAATAGAAAAGAAAAAAGCTAAAGGACCCCTGGACAGTTGAGTCCAATCAAAGGCAACTATGGGGTGCAGTGCTCATCTCGCTTCAGGCTGAGGGAGCCAGTGTTTGTCCACAGACAGTTTTCCGGGTCATGTGGCCAGCATGACTAAACTGCTACTGGCGCAATGTAACACCGTGATGGAAGCCAGAGTGCATGGAAGCGCTGTTTACCTTCCAGCCACAGCGGTACCTATTTATCTACTTGTACCTCATCCTGGGGATTCAAGAGGCTCAGTGGTTTAGACCTGCATCCCAGAGACTGCCTAATGGGAGGGCTGGTCCTGTAAAAAGCATGGCTGCTGGAGAGATGTTTGGATCGCAAGAAACTCTTAGCTTTTACTTGACCTTAACTTCTTCATCATGTTAAGCACACTGGGAGCAGATGCTTTTTGGGTAGGTGGGGTACATGTGACAAATTTCAGCCAACTGTGAGAGGAGAAAAATGCTGTGTAACTTGAATACATAACAACAAGCTGATAAGTTGCAAAACAGCTTTGCAAACAGTGCAATTTTGCAATGCCAGTAAATTTCAATCCATATCAGGCAACTTTTAAAAAGTAGTAGATGCTAAGGTTATAACCACTTACCAGAGTAAAGTAAAAGTAGTAAAAATATCACAATTGTTCTTACTAGTCAAAAAATTACAAGTGTTACTTTTTATTCCTATATCTTGCCCTTCCTCCTGAAGGAGCCAAGGGTGGCTGAAAACAACTATACAGATAAAATCAGTAGAAACAATGATGTTGTTATGTGAAGTTTGTCTGAAAGGGATCTGGGCTTATATCTGGAGGGACGTGACCACAGCTGAATTTGTGTGAATGTACTTAAAGTAATTCTGAAAGTCTCCCTTTTTACAAAGTACCTCCACAAAACTGCTTTTCCACCTCCCCTCAAAAAAAACAGTTGGGGATCTTGCACAAAAGCTTTTTAAAGATGTTAGTGATAGTGGAAATATTGTGAGTGTGAATTAACACCCCTTGGGAGCTCATGATTTGTGTGCACTGACAAACCCTGTGGATCATTAGTTTTTAGTTGAATAATGAAATAAGACAGAAAGTCCATCAGTTTCTTTAGTAGAATGCTCCAATGAATAATTTACGAAGAGGATTTACCTCTCATCGAAACCCCATCAGCTGTAATTTGCAACTTATCACTTGGACACTTTTCTAAAAGCTGCTCTGAAGATAGCATCTAGATGGATAGATGTGGGACTATACATATAGGTTTACTATTCCTTCTTTTCTTATATTTATGCCCCACTCTTCAGTCATGCTTGGGTCCCACAGGAGTTAACAGTTTGCACACAGGAACAATAGAGATACATTGGTGTATGCATGATAGTCTATTCTGGGCCCTGGCAATTGGTGACATAGTTCCAGGTACATCCCTGGGTACAACATGGCAGTGAAGAGTAAATTTGTTCTTGGGACTTTTTGTCTCAAACCTGCTTTTAATCAGACACATAGGAGAGTTCAGTCTTTACTATATTTTTGAATTTAGCTATGACTTTTGATCAAAGCATGCTAGATTCCTAATGGAAAAAGGTGGTGTATAATAATAATAATAATAATAATAATAATAATAATAATAATAATAATAAAAATATATTCCCTCTCCCAGTTCCCACGAATCTCTCGACATCTGAATGCCCTTATTGGAGTAGGGTAAGTTAATTTTTACACAATTTTTAAATGGATGCATTGTGAAGTACTAAATAAAATCATGATGGGGATTTTGTGTGGAATACCAATGTTGTTAAAACTTCACAACCACTGTTTTGAATAATGATATTTCCATTGTTGTGAATGTACTGTGTGACTGCATCTGTGATGAAAAGTGACTATATGGCCAAAATGGGCAGTTTTAGTTAATTTTCTCTGAGGAATTTTTTCCCTCTTGTTCCTATCATGAATTCTAATCTGCATGCCTTCTGCAAATTTCCTAGGTCAGTGAAAAACTTCTGGAAGAACAACGTTGACCGGATGGTAATTTTGTTTTCTTGTTAAAAGGCGAAAAAAAGTGCCCAAGTGCTCAAATTTTCTCTGCCCCCAATCACTGCTCATCAGAGAGAAACCTGTTCAGAAAGGGCAGTTTCTTGGGAAAGTGTAAATACAGTCTCCCTATTGGGTAGTTTTTGTGCCTTTCATCGCTGAGAGCAGTTACCTCACAATCCTATATGGTTTAATTCTGGAGACTGATATTAATTGAAAGCTAATATGGTCCCCAGAACTCCAGCTACAGCACCATCAATGATGCTGACCTATGCTAATACTGTATTCCACAGTTCTGGTCTATGTTAACATACAATCGATGGAGCTGTGGTGTGCTGTTATGTACACAAGCAGATAGTTTAAAGTGACCAAAGAGGGTTGGGCCAAATGATGAAGTGAAGAGCATTTTTGACAGAGGTCGATCTGATGATAAAGTACTAATGGGTGAGCAGAAGCCATGAGAGACTGAGGAAAAATAGGACTCATGCTGAGGGTATGCAGTAGCATGTCAATCGTCTCCCAAGTCTTCTGCATTTGGAGTGTCTCAGTCTTCTCCTGATTTGTTTGTAGCAGAGGTAGTAGTAGTAGTAGTATGGTTGTTTAACTCTTTGACATTAGACAGGCATTACACAGATGTGACAACCAAGGCGGCCTTCTGCCTGGTTCCCTGTATTTTCACTTCTTGCAATGAGGGAACCACCAGAAGGTTCTTGGAGCTGGGCCTCAGTGTCTGGGTTGAACAATGTGGGTGGAGACACCCCTTCAGGTATAGCACACTTCAGCCTTTTCTCCACAGCTAAAATGACTAGAACACTGTAGAGTTTCTTAGGTTTTGTGCTGATCAGCAACAAGTAAGGATGTAAATGCATTTCTGTTAATCAATTCACACTGATGGTGGCATTTTGTACATAATAGCCACTGTCTTCTCTTTGTATTTCTCCCCAGGCTTACCGTGATGAATTCATTGCAGAATGGAGGAAGTTGAAGCTGGATGTTGTGCTTTGTCCAGCTTTGGGACCAGCTTTTAATTTGGGATATGCTGGCAAGCTATTTGGTACCAAATAATACATCTTATCTGATTTTCCAGTATACATGCTATTATGTTGATCCTGTTCCCTTGGCTTGTTGCATACTGTGGATTAAATTATGTGGCTTTCTCTGAGCTGACCTATAGAGCATCCTGCTCTGACCAAAGGAGAAATAGATGATGACCATCTTTCTCTCCCAGGCTTATGATCCAAATATTTATAAAAGTTTGTGGAGAGAGGATATATGGGCCCATCTAGCCACATTGTGCCATCCTTGATATCTACCATATTTCCTGGCAGATGATCCCAACTTGGCAGGAGATGGATGTTAGAACATCCATCTACTAATACGTAACTGTCTCCTGCTCAGTAGTAATCAAGCAAGAGGAAGAAATTATTTATTAATCCATTTAGCTCTGGTTCCTTCAAGGGGCATAATGAATTTGAAAAGTGGTGAGGCAGATTTGTAGAGCAGAGCTATGAAGCAGGAACACACTACTACAGAACAGGTCCCATTATTATTAACATCACCACCATCTATTGTATTTATAACCTACCCTTCAACCTGAAGGATACCAGTATGGCAACATACGTAGCTGTAGATTCACCTACATTGTATCATTCCATACTAGTTGGGATGGACTCCTTAACCAACTAAGGTATAGCTAAGACATTAGTCTAGCTCCACCCAGGACATTAATATACTGTGAATCTGTAAGGTATTTCTGGCAGAACTGTAGCTGGGTTGCATTGTAGTCTCACAACCCATACCTTCTTCCAAAACTATTGTGAGTAGATGGGATTTTTTGACTAATGCATTAATTCCTTGATTATTCAATATTTACCTTGCATGAAATTGTACTTATACTTTGGTACTTTTCCTTCAACCGGTGTCAGTGAGAAAATATTATCATTGTTATTTTATAATTGGAATCAAAAGGTGTATTGAGTGAGTGGAAAGGAACTTCTGCCTGTGCAAGGCAGCCCCCTTGAATTCTGGCACCCCCCCCATTCTCTTAGCTGGCCCCTACAGTACCTGGTTGCACACCATTCCAAATGGAGCAGCTTTGGGGAGACCACAGGGGCACTAGTGGTGAGAGGATCCATATTAATCTTGTTTCCTGAGTGGAGTTCTGCTCACTGTTCTCTGGACCCAGTATTATTAATCCCACAAAACAAAACTGAGTGAATTAAGTCTCATCTCCTTTTAAAAACTTCAAGAAGATTGCAACAGATTTCAGCTTGACCAGATCTCTCGAGGTTGCTTGTACAGTTAGGAAGAATGTGCCTGCAGGCAAATGCCATATTTTCTTAGAAGTGATAAGAAAGGACCCTCATTCGTATTCTAATTTTTTTCAAGGCTTCAGGCTTTAATCAAGTCAATTCTTCAGGTTCTCAATATGCTTGAAGCCAAACCAGGAAAACCCAGTTCCTCTTGGGCTGATTCCATGGGTGTGCGCATTGTTGATGTGGATGCTTCTAGGCAAATATCTGAGAAAACACTTGAATCAATCAACACCTTTCTGAGGCTCCTTCCCCTGAGCAGTTGTGCGACTGTTCTTAAGGTTATTTTAGATTAGTTGATAAAGTAGCACAAGACAATCCAGCAGTGCTCTGCCATGTCAGGATCATTTTCATTTTCCTTATTGTGTGTTTGTGCAGAGAAGTATGCACTGCACTCTTATTGCATTTGCATGTTGGTGTCATGAATCATAGAATCATAGAACTGTAGAGTTGGAAGGGACCCTGAGGATCATCTAGTCCAACCCCCTGCAATGCAGGAATATGCAGTTGGTCCATACAGAGATCGAACCTGCAACCTTGGCATTATCAGCACCATGATCTAACCAACAGCTATCCAGGCTCATCAGACCTGCCCCCTCCATCCTCACACAATATCGGGTTGTGGAGGTGGACTGCCTCCACTGTACAAAAGCAGTGCAGGATTTCTTGTTCCAGAAAGGAAGTAAAGACCACACATTTTTCAGCATAGGAACATAAAGAGAGCCCATCTAGTACAGCCTCCTGTTCTCCCAGGGCCAACCATGTGCCCATTGTGGGTTAGGACCCGAGTGCAAGAGCCCTGCCACTGGCTTGCCATTCAGGGATAGACTGCCCCTGGCCCTGGAGGTGCTGCTATCCCAACAGACCTGCTTAAGAGGAGTCTGGCTGCTGGGGGAAGCCAAAGGGTCACTGGTTTACCAGCTGCCCCGCAAGCAGGACCGATGAATCCCAACCATTGCCCTTATTCTCCTGCCTCCATCCAAACAAAGGTCTGGTACCGCAAAATGAGAAGTATTGTGTGTTGTCTTTTCCAGTTGCTACCACTTACACCCATTTATACAACGTCTTGAATTTTCCGGCCGGAGTTGTCCCAGTTACTACAGTGACACAGGCAGATGAGGAAGAGCTGAAGCTTTACAAAGGGCATTATGGAGACCCCTGGGATAAGAGGATGAAGGAGGTCAGTCAATAGCAACCAAGGCAAGGACAGTGCCTAAAAGCTGCATCAAGCACGGGGAACCAGTGACACACACAGAGATGTTGTTGGACTGCAACTTCTATCCATCCTGTCCATTGGTCATGTTGGTTGGTGTAGAGACTGATGGGAGCTGGAGTTCAACAGATTCCTCAACCCCACCACATGTCGTTGGGGCTCTGTTTGCTGCACAGCTTTGTAGCAGATTGACCCTTCCTTCCTTGCTTCCCTTCTGAAATTAGGGAAATTTTGTAGCTGGTTAACACCGCCCATTAAATTGGAAAGCTGGAACTGCTTCATTAATATACCTTCATTGGTGGCTTCTGATTTGAGTAGGATCTTAGTTATTGCCAGACAAAATTACGTTTTAAAAGTAACTTGTACAGCCTTATTCTAAGAGTGTTTATTTGGAATAGGTTCTAAACAGGTTAATGTGATTAAATTGTTTCCTATAAGAGCACTTGACATCAAATCTCTGACCTGGGTAAAAAAAATAAATCACAACCATAAGGTCATGGAGTACAATTATTAGCAATATTCCAACACAAGTGACATGTGTAGGAATACATTTTTATAAACAAATGCATGGGATGCAGCTCCTAACCCAAAACACTAAACCCCCACAGTCATGTTGGAAATCTATTCTGAGCATTTCCATTATCCTGTTGAAAATAGGCCTCCTTGTTGCCCAGTAGATCCTGAAAGTCTCAATCAATTCAAAACGGAGACATGCAGGGAGAAGTCTGAAAGCCACAAGCTCAAACTGGCTGCTTCCCTCTGTAATGAAAGACACTTTGTGATACCATGCTGCCTTTGTATCTCTCCTGCAGGCTGTTGAAGGTGCCATTGGGCTCCCCGTGGCTGTCCAGTGTGTGGCCCTGCCATGGCAGGAGGAATTGTGCCTTCGGTTCATGAAGGAGGTAGAGAAAGTCTCCCATGAAAGGAGGGGCAGGAGGAAAATCTGATCCTGTCGGAAAGGAGCACTGTATCTGCTAAAAGATCTGCTTTGTTGACTACTTTGATGTACCGCTGCATGTGTACTGGACATTGCTTGATCTGCTCAGTTACATTTTTATCAATGTGTGCTAGAAGACAGTTTTGAAGAGGATGTCAGAATGTTAATATGTAACTTAGTGAGCAGTGAACCTTCAACGACGGTATGCAAAGAGGAATGCTTAAAAGATGCACACGCCCCCAATGTTCTATGAGTATATTTTGACTAGCCTCATGCCCCACTGTGGGTATTTTGGTTTCTTCTACTCCATTTGCTTTTAGACTTGGATAGTGCAATAATGTACAGGGTGAGTCTTTTAAAAGAGGCCCCATGGAACATGTGTACTCTGTATCCACGGGGCCTCTTTTAAAGGGCTCGCCCTGTCCTTCTTGGTCTTCTGCAGAATTTGCCTCTTCATTCCTACATGAAGTTCCCTACAGGAAATATAAATCAATAATTTTGGCAGTGTTTCTCAGTCTACAAAGTTGCAACACAACTCTTATGTTTAAGCATGTTATGAGCAAGTTAACATCTTGTCCAGTGGTGGGGTTTTTCTTAGCAGAATTTTAATCTGGGTCTTCCATGTCTGTACCATCACACCACACTTTAATCACTTAGATTTTATTATACTTTGCTTTTTATTGTTTGTCTTTATTCTTGCATTAATATTTCAATTTTTAAAAAATGTACACCATCGTGGAATCCATGGCTGAATGAAGGCACAGTAGAACATTTCAAAATAAAGAAGCAAAAAATGATTTTCTTTCTTTGACAATAACAAGCAGCCTGAGCGCTCCCATCTTACCATAACAATGAATGACCAAACAAATACAAGTACAGCATAAAATTTCAGACTATACCTCTCCAATTTGCTATCACCCTCTTGGATACCTTCCCATCCCACTTCTGTCACAGCTCACTGGAGCATATTTGCTGACCCAATGGCAAATGAATTCTTAATATATAACAGATCAAATCAGTGTTCCTTAAAAAAAAAACCCCACTCCTGACATACACTGCAAGGGCTAATTCCTGCTTTGGGGAGTGGTAGGCTATTAAGGCTTGGTCCCATTCCCCCTGTCGCCCCGTCAGCAGGCAGAAATGCAGCATATGGTTGTTTCCCTCTTACTGCATCTCTGAACTGGGAAAGCTTCAGTCGTTGAATTCCTCCTACCTTATGTTGTTGTTAGAAATGGTGATCCTGTAGGCTGGAAGACTGTACTATGTGAATAGCCCCAGAACTATTCTGAGCCTGTGTCAAACAACAAGAACCTTGCACTGTAATTCCTCATGAATCAAATTACTGGATTTCCGCTATAAGAGTTGATTGAAACAAACACACATGTAGTGCTTCCTGGAGAAGGAAAAAGATCACTTGCTGAACCCCTACCCCATTGGCTGCATTCCCTGGAGCCACCCACTCTGAATGCTGAACAGCTTGGGCAATTCCTTAGCTTCAAGGAAAGAGAAGGAGATTAGAGGAGAAGGTAAGTGTGGCTTTTTTGTAAGGGAAGAAAATTAGAGAGCGTGAGACAGACAAAGTGAGATTTAAGGATTTGACTTATGTGGTTGTGCATTTGGGCAAGAGTCTGGAAAGTGCATCTACTTGATACACATTTATACAAGGAAAATGGAGAAGTCAGGGGAAGAAGGAAGGTAGTACAGTGTCTCCAGGAGTCCATAGGAAACTCCCTTATACTGAGTCAGATCATTGGGCCAGTATATTGATTGGCAGTGACTCTCTGGGATTTTAGAACCAATATGAAATGCTAAAGATTTAACGTTGAATCTACTGCATGCATAGCAGATGCTTGACCAAGGTTGTTGCGCTGTTTCTTTCAATGTGCACATGCTGGGAATCTTTCTCTCTGTGTGTGCATAGGATGCTGACAATGTATGTATGTATGTATGTATGTATGTCCAACTCTGCCCATATATGTCCAGAGCTAGTCAGGAGGTAGAAACTGGATGACTTCACTATTCCAGGATAGGGGCCCTGCAGTCTTCCACACGTTATTGGACTCCATCTCCCATCAGCCTCAGAATGGTATGGTGGGCATTGCAGCCCAGCAACATTGGGAGGGCCACAAGGTCCTCAACTTTGCACTATCCAAGCAGGAAAGCTAGATCTATTTATTTTTTAAATGAATTAAAATCCTGCTTTTATTAAATCAGCAGATGTAATAATCAACTCCATAATATTTAACTGAGGAGAAAGCACCTAATTCTGTATGCATTTGGTGAGCCTGTCTTAGTTGTGTCCACTTCACAATTGGTAGGTACAGGGCAGTGAAATTGTAGGACCGTGCCAAGCACTCTGTATTCAGAGTCCTTAGCTTGTTCCACTGAAAGGAGGGATGAGCTTCTGAAAAGGCTATCTGAGAATCTTTCCAGAGGGCCTCCAGGGGAGAGTTAAACTGTCTCCATCCTTATCTATCTACTTAAAATGTAGAAAAACATGTTCCCCCCCTATCACTGTGTGGAATTCTAACCCAAATGAGGCATTTCCTTTTATTTTTAAAATTGCTTATTTTGAAAATGCTTTTTAAAAATTCATTACATTTCACCTAAATAGCATGAAATATGCGTGTGTTTGAGGCAAGAGGGAGAGAGAGGTGGGAAGAAGGAAGAAACATGCTTATTGTTGCATTCAGCCACATCTGAAGTTCATACTTCCAAGTAGGGCATTAAGCAAAGTGAGGTGTCCAGCAGCAGGAGAGGCTAGCAGGGCAGCGTCAGCCTACAGCCATTCTTGAATTCCCCAGCCATTTCCTTCTGTTGCCACATGGCTTGTCCTGAGACATCTGATCTTGCTTGCTGTCTCAGGTGCAAAGGAGGATTCAGCTCCATCCAGAGGCAGGTTTAGGGCATAGCTGTCAACTTTCAGATTTGAAAATAAGGGATCAGCAGCCTCGAAAATAAGGGATCAGCAGCCTCACCTGTCCCGGGGACAGTCTACGGGATATCTAACAATTCGGGATAGCAGCAGGAAGCAGCAGGAACCGGCGCTGGAATAAGGGAATTTCCCGCAAAAAAAAAAAAAAAAAGGGAAGGTTGACAGCTATGGTTTAGGGCAGGATGACTGTTTCACCCACACTGAGAGCTGAGCTGAGAGTGCGCCACAGGGGTGCTTCAGCATTGACTTAGAACAAAAGGCGAGAGGCAGGACAGGTGTGTGTGCAGAATTTTGGCATCGCACAGGGTGTCACTGAAATTTCAAAACCCAAAGTCCACCACTGTGCCATCATCAGTTTTGAATCATAGAATTGCCTGACATAGGGCTTAAACTTACAACCCTGAGGTTGAAAGTCTCATGCTCTACTGAAAGAACTGTAGGGTTTGACCGCTGGTGCAGTTGGCTTCTGTACATGGAATTGTGGGGGATGGGGTGTCATATTGTCCTTTGCCTCAGGGAGGAAAATGTCTTGGGCCAGTCCTGCTCTCCAAGTTTATTGTCAGCATTCGCTTGAGGTGAAGGCTGTAAATGTGTTCCTGTGCATTTTGGGACATATGAAATTAACTGCAGCTAGTGGAGAACATTGCATATAGAGCAGCTTGATGGAATTATTTGGCCTTCATGTTATTTTTGTGCTGTCTTTTCAGAACCCCCCAAATACTGTCTGCTGATTTGATTCCAGAAAGTTGCAGAGTGCTTCCACTATGATCCACGAATGGTTGAAGCAGTCATGGCCTCAGGTTAAGATTGACCTTCACATTGTCCTTGCTCTGACCAGCAGCACAGCTGCAGCTTTCATGGCATTCAAATGGATGGGCCAGAATAGGATCAAAAAACAAATACAAGAGGCAAGAAGGAAGAGAGACCATGGCTTGGGTCAAATGGAAAAAGTTGTTCAGGAGTTTAAACAGCAGGTATACATCTCTTGGATATGTGTGTGATATTCCCACCGTAGACTTCTGTTATAGTGACATAGGTTGGAATAATTGTTTGACAAAGAAAAGAATTTCAGTGAACAATCACATTTTAAGTATGATCAGATTTTGATTGTTGTCATCTGGGAACAACTAAAATAGAAAGCCTGGTAAATGTTTGACATTAACAAAACTCTACAGAAGGAGTGGGCAACTTTTATTAGCCCAAAGACTTCATTCCCTAGAGCAGTGTTTCTCAACTGGGGGGAGGGGATATGGCCCCTTGGGACCCCCCAGCAGGGCCGGATTTAAGTTTGATGAGGCCCATAGCTACTGGTCCAGCTGTCCTTTGTCAACAACAAATTGTCAGTGTTTTTTGTGTTGAATATATACTATACAGTGGTATCTTGGGTTACATACGCTTCAGGTTACAGACTCCGCTAACCCAGAAATAGTGCTTCAGGGTAAGAACTTTGCTTCAGGATGAGAACAGAAATCGTGCTCCGGCGGCGCAGCACCAGCAGGAGGCCCCATTAGCTAAAGTGGTGCTTCAGGTTAAGAACAGTTTCAGGTTAAGTACGGACCTCCGGAACGAATTAAGTACTTAACCCGAGGTACCACTGTATTGTAATTTATGGACCTAATAGGTATCTAAAGCCATTTGCACATGTTGGCATGCAACCAGTCCATGCAGAACGTAGGCACCCTATATATAGAAATGGGCAAACCAGTGATATTTTGGCGAGCAGGTGGGGCCCATTACTTACATCATAGGAGTCTACACAACATAAAACGCTGTTGCTGTATGTAGGTTGTATTTTATGTGTTTTTAATCTTATATTTTGGAAATGTACATCTGTTTTTTCCCCCTTAAATTTTTTGGGGGGACCCTCCAAGAGAGTGGGGCCCTAAGCTATAGCTTGTTTAGCTTATACATAAATCTGGCACTGCCCCCCAGGATATTCCAAGGGGGCCACAGGTGAAATTATATGTTATATAATTATAAAAATTATAAATAAAACATGTTCTGTTTACAAACAAAATAGCTACCTTTCTACTAGTAGGACAGGGGAGGAAAGAAATAAGGTTGGAAGGGGGCCACGGTCAGAAAAAGGTTGAGAAACCCTGCCCTAGAGGGCAACCTTCCAGAGACAACATGCCCAAGATAGGCTGGGAGAAGCAGTTGGGGAGCACACAAAGCAAGGGATATGATTCCTGCCTTTTTTACAGTAGGTTGCACTCCAGCTATGCAAAACATCAAAAGTGTGTATACCCCACTCCCCTGACATCTCTCCAGTCTTTATTCAGGCAGGCATGCAGAAGTCATTGTCAAAGTTCAAGCACAGATGAGTGCCATGCAAGAGCACTTGAGGAGACTGCTTCTCAGTGCCAGTGAGGGGTGTGGCCTTGGGAGAGGGGTGTGGCCTAAGGAGGAGGTGAGTTCTGAGGGCTGGATAGAGAGGCCCCAGGGCTCAGCTCCCCATCCCCTCTTCACATAGTCCATGAGAATTGACATGCGGTATGCTGTCTCCACAGAATCCTGGGGTACAAGCCGCTCATGTCCTTTCTCTGCCTCTGGCAGAGCTAGTGGAGAAGCTGAAGGAAGGGTCCTTGTCTCCAGAAAGTGTCCTTTACACTTACATGGAAAAGGTGAGAAGAATGATACATTGTGTTCTTCACCATCTTGATACTTTTAAAATGTATTTGGCAGTATAGAAATATTTTCAGATAAATCAATACATAGTTTATTTAATAGGTCCCTCTAGGACAAAAATGCCCATATTCACAGTAGCCAAAATATTTATGCAATCAGGATTATTTCAGCAAATTTGCACAAACTTGTTTTTCCTAATTTAGTTGAAATTCCCAACACCACCTCTTACAATTAGGAATACTTGCTTAGGTCTTGGGTGTCTCAGTCTACACTTTCAGGTCTAAAGCATAGTTTTGCCAGATCATGATCACTTACTCTCTCCCTCTCTGGATTTCCCACAGTTAAGATCCATTACTCTTCAGTAAGTTGGGGGTTGTGGGAGCAACAATGGTATGATCAGGGCCAGTCCAAGATAGTTTGGTGCCTGAGGTTGAGGAAGGAATGGCACTTTCCTCTTCCCTCTCAAATTTCAAATACAGAAGCTAACTGGACCGGCAACTGAACCTTAGTTACACCACTCACGGGACAGCTTTCTCCACTATTCCTAAAGGCTGCAAGGTAGCTTAGAGTGAATGAAGCAGACCACATGACATACCCAGCTCTGTTTTGAATGCTTGGTGCCACTCCCCACCTTCTGGCGGCAGCTGCCTTACTCTGCCTAATGGTAGAGCTGGTCGTGTGGAGGATTCAGTATTTTAATATTAACCGTGTAGTAATCTGTTGTTGGATGCATTCTTGTAGAATCAGAGTATGCAGTAGCTCATTTGTAAGAATCTAAGTATTGCTTCTTCCAGGCTAGTAAGATTTTGTGTGGCCACACACTATGTCCCCAGCCCCACCAAAGGTATCTTGGTTGGAATGTCTGGCTTCCCCTGCACTCCTAGTTTTGCTAGGGCTGATGTAGCAGAGAAGTTCATTTGGATTTCGATATCTGCAGAATGCAAAACACTGTATCAAAGGGACACATATCTATTACTAATTCATTCTCCACCTTGTTTCCCTTGCTTTTCACTGAAAAGGCTTTGGCAGTTCACCAGGAGGTGAACTGCATGCGCCATTTTATTCCAGAATGCGAGCAACATCTCCAGGAGCTGAAGAAACAGAAGGAAAGGGGCTTGCTGTATGGTGTGCCTGTCAGTATCAAGGACCACATTGCATATAAGGTGATTCCATTTATCTGAGTCACAACGGATATCTAGAGTTGGGTGCAGATGGACTACTAAATGCCTAGGGCAGCAAAGCTGGGATTCATATAAGAAAGCTTTGTAAGATTATGGTTAGAACTTCAAAACAGAGCACAACAAAAAACTGTTGACCGTCCAGCTATTTGATATTGCAGCGTATACTGAGATGGCAGTGCAAAGTGTGCTAGTATTAAGAATGCTTTCAATTTGCACAGAATTCTTTGTTAGAATACCTAGCAGAAAATGCCCGTAAGCAGGGTATGATGTTGGAAAGTTATCAAAATACAGAGCTATTTCAGAGTTTTGTTTTAGAACTGTTTCTCTAATAGTTTGAAAAACAGCCACAACCACCCAGGCATTTAACAACTCCTTTGCTTCTAGGGTTATTTATCAACATGTGGCCTTGTCCAGTCACTTGGTGCCTTGGCAGAAGAGGACAGTGTGCTGGTTGAGGTGTTAAAAAGACAAGGAGCAAATCCATTTGTAATCACCAATGTCCCGCAATCCTTATTGAAGTAAGTTGCGTATGCTTTTTTGTGTACTGGTGCAAGTCAACCTTGTGTACTGAATCAATTCACTCTGACTTTTTAACAAAATGAAATCATACATGTAAAAGTTTTGCATTGACTCAAAATGTCAGATCCTGAGGCACATTATTCATCACCAGTGATGGGTATGAGATAGCTTGATATGCACCATGTGAACACTGTGGGCACCCAGGTTGGCCGTTCAATTCCCTCCAAGAGTGATGGAACATCATTAACTCCCATTGTTCCCTAGAAAGTCCCACAGTGCTGCCTGCTGTGGGTGGCGAGCAGCTGGAAGACTTCTGGAAATGGTAGCTTTTTAAAGGAGAAGGAGAAGATTAGCAAGATTGGACAATGCCAGTGCTTTGGTTTTGGCCACCAGGTGTAACGTGACCATCTTTCCAGATGTTCCTCCAGGAGTTTGCAGTCATCTTTGACACAAAAAGTGTAGATAGTAACAATGTTTGGGGTTTTTTAAATTGGGTTGTTGTTTTTGTTTTGATTTTATGTATTTGTTATTTTATGTGAACTGCCCTGAGACCTTCAGGTATAGGGCAGTATAGAAATTAAATAAATAAATTGATGATGGTGATGATGTTGTAAAACAGGGACAAGCCTTTGGCTCTGTATCTAGCATAGGTGAGAGGGATGTGGGTTGAAGGATCTTAAGATGCAGCAGGGCAACAGACATATTCAGATGAAGCTGCATTGAGTGCTAATCAGGTATCAGGTTGCACTGAGGCCTCTAGGGAAGAAAGACACATGGGTTGCATTTAACTAACTTTTACTCAGAGTAGACCCATTGAGATTAATGACCATGACTAATTTAGGTTCCTTAATTTCCATGTGTCTCCTCTTCTCAGTAAAAGTTGGTTGAATACAACCTATAATGGCAATTCCACTATCTTTACAAATACAGAAGTCTGCCGTTATTTGGATCTGTCAACCATTCTAGTACCTGGGTTACAGCCCTGGTAGCCTTCTTTGAAATGTAGCTCTACAAAGGAATGCATTCTTTGAAATTCCAGGCTAAATTAGTATTATAAGTACTGTATTTTTGCTCTTTCAAATATGGTCAGTACCACAGTTCTGTTGCTTGGGCATTAAAAAAATTGCCTAAACTCAAGGGTGGTATATCCTATTTTGCCATTTGAGGCTTCTGCGGCTCAAGGTGAGTGCCTCACCCTGCCTCATCAGTGGGCCAGGCCTGCCTAAACTTGTTGCCAAGATATAGCTGCTTGCACCTGGCCTCTGTTTTCAGCCCATTATAGTCTGGTTGATGGCACATGTCCAATACAGGGTGTTAGTATTTTGTATGCTACTTATCTGCAGTTCCATTGTGAGTTCAACAGACATTTATTTTTAGCAAGTGCATTGATTGCCTTCTAACAAACAAATGGGTAACTGCTGTATTTCTACCGTACTGTAGCTATGACTGCAGCAACTCTATTTTTGGCCAGACAGTGAATCCTCGTGATCATAAGAGAGGCCCTGGTGGATCATCTGGAGGGGAAGGTGCCCTAATAGCTGCAGGAGGGTCCATCCTGGGATTTGGATCAGATTTGGGTGGAAGTATCCGTCTACCCTCCAGCTTCTGTGGTCTTTGTGGGCTGAAGCCAACAGCAGGCAGGCTGAGGTATGTACTGAAAATATCACCTACTGTGCAAATGAATGGCATTTGTTGCTATGAAGCATGAAAATTCTCTCTCATCATATAAATATTGGAGACCTCATTGGGAAAGATGATGAATGACTTCCTGAGTAGCTCTCGAACTTCTTAGGGGAGTGATCTGCTTGATGGCACAGTTTAAAAATCATGGTAAACCATAGTTAATATTTACTGTGAACTTGAAGATGGCTCAAGAGTTGGTGGAGCTGGACCATGGTGAACCTTTCTTGGGCAGTTGCAGTGATCTTTTGATTATGTGGTGCAGTCTTAATTGTAGATATGATCTGTGTTGTGTTGGGAGCAGTAATGAGGTAAACTGCTATGCCTCGGCTCTAAAGGGGAGGGATTTCCTTCAATTTGGGAAGATTTACTGGCAGCACCGGGCTAATTATCCTAACATGTTGCAAGATTGACATGGAAAGTTTTTGAGATTGCAAGATCCTTGCATATCTCAGACCCCCCATCTAAATGCAAAGACTTTTCTGGCTACAGAACTCAAAGATCATAATCTCTGTTCTCATCCTGGTGCTCTGAGGGTCTAAGCAAATTGGCATGAGCAGCCTTATCTCCCAAGGAATGTGGATTTCCTTTAATCTAATGTTAAACAATCTCTTCTTTATCACTATTAGACATTGGAACTTGCTTTTCCTGATTCTGGTAACCTTGCAGAACCATCTTTCCAAAACGTCACTCATCCTTCTCCCATTCCCACAAATTATATTGATTACATTAAACAATAGCAGGACTAACAGTATACATGGCTATATTCACAAATTCTTTAGACTGTTTGCAACATAATATCTAACTTAATAAGGTGTGTTATGTCCAAACTGGGGGTTATAGGATTTTTCCTTCCAAACAAACTTTGATGTTAAGCTAAGGTGTGTTTTGGCTTACCTGTTGTGGTTTGTGTAAGCAAAACACATAATTATCCCTGATTCGGATGCCATGCTAAGCCAGGAATCCTGGTTAAGCATGGTTTAAAGCCATAAAATTACTCCCATTTCCATCTGGTGTGGTTTTAGCATAGCAAATGCATGTGAATATTATGCTGATTGCAATACTCATCAGGCATGCCAGCCTCTCTCAAATCCCATAAATCCTTTTCCTTTTAAAAATATTTATTGTGCATAGTATAATTGTTGTTGTTGTTCATTATTATTCATTATTATTAATCACCTTACACACAAGCATCTCAAGGTGATGCACAATTTAAAAAAGCTTAAAACCAGTTAAAAGTGCAACAACAACAACAACCCAGCAGATATATTTAAAAACTAAACACACACCCATTTATGGGTAGCACCCCATTTATGCAGCTGGGGAAGCTTGGCAAATGGACATTGATTTCGCCTTTCTGAGTGTGAACTAATTGACTCAGCAGCCTACATAAAGACAATTTTCCATTATTTGCATAAATTTGCTGCTAAAAAAACTGCTTCTGATAAATTATTGTGTATATCCATTCTTTCAGAAGGAAGCGCAAAATTCAATTAATAATTGGGGAAATCTATCTGATTCAGTGATAGTGAACTGATTTCATTTTTTCCCCATTGAAGAGGTTAGGTTCTGTTTCATTATTATTCTTGTATCTTTCTTGTCACAACTAACCACAGAATAAAACCTCGGATGGTTTCATTAGGTCATGAGAGTTATTTATAGTCCAAAACATCTGGAAGGCACCAGCATGGGGAAAGTTGGTTTATGGCATTGCTTTCATGTCTGGTAAATAGCACCTTTGGGGCAAATAGCTGGGGGCAATTTTCGACAGGAAACCAAGGCAGGGCCTTGATATGGCTTAGGGCTCCACAAATGCTTTTCTTTCAACAAAAGTAGCCATTGAACATAAGTAGCATGCATTGAATATAATGTGTTGTCTGGGTGGCCATCCTCCAAGAAGCTGGCAGTAGTTCTGGTGGCAGCAGAATTGTCCATGTATCAGATTTACTTTTTTACCAGTTGCATGTTCTGACATTTCTCTGTTCTACAGCAATTTAGGAGTAAGGGGCCCCATTGATGGAATACTCACAGGTAAAGGACCTTTTCCTTTTCTATCCAAATTCAGAAAGGTCTGAAGGATCACTTTTGATTGAATGCAAAAAGGGCATGTATGTGCTATGGCAGATGATTATTGGGTGGGTGTGGTGGTTGAATGTGTAGTTGAAAGACACCTTTCAACCACATTGGTGGGGTAAGGATATGATCTCCACAAAGTGATGAATGTTGGGTAAATTTTAAACAGTGTCTGGCCCAGGTATCATTCCAGCTTGAAACTTATATTGTTTTTGACTAGCAAGTTAAAAGCGGAACCTGCTCTCACTTTCTCTCCCCACCATACTTCAGTTGGGTTCTTCACCCATTTATTTGGTGCAGTTGTATGTTCACTCATTCATTTATCCTTTGCCTTTAAAAAATGCAAACTTTAAAAAAAAAATGTTTAGGGATTAAAATGCACTTCTGTCATTCTGTTAGATGGCCATCATTCCATATCTGACAACCCCATATCCTATGGGTAGTGCATGATGTGCAACCATGTTCACCTTCTCTTTTCAATTGAAGTTCCAGGAACAGTGGGCCCAATGGCAAGGGATGTGGAAAGTCTAGCTCTGTGCATGAAGGCTCTCTTATGTGACGACATGTTCCAGCTGGACCCCTTCGTTCCGCCTGTGTTTTTCAATGAAGAGGTACATAAAAGATTACATTGTGAATTGTTCAGTGTCTGGGAATGTTTTGGGTGATATTTTAGAGAACCCCATTGCTCCTGTAGCTGTAAACACTGCTCCTGAATTTGGTAGCCATTGCCAGAGTCATTGCAGAGTGCCTTGGTAGCAACCCATGTTGCCTTAGGAACTGTCTCCCCCTTTCCCTACTACTGTATTAATTTTACTCATTCTACATTAACTTGATTCCCCGCTTTGCTCTTTTGCTCCAAAACTTCTCCATACACTGAAAGTAAACAGCTCCATAATATAGCATTATTATCCTGCTCTTTCATACATTGAACAAATAATGGAGCTTTGCCCATGAGTGTTAAGCAAGCCCAAGCAATTTTATATAACTTTCAATTTCAGTTCCTGATAACACTTAAGGGTTTGGTTTTTGTGTCCTTGAACTCTGAGAATACTTACTGCTTGTTGGGATAAAGCATAGAGAGAGGTGTGTGAGTGTTTGTAGAAACTACTCTGCTGGGTACAGACATTGTTGTTCACATTAGTTGCTCCTCCCACTTTTGACTCTGGCTCTGTACACCATTGGTATGTTGCCCTCAGAAGATTTCCCAGAAGGAAATGTGACATTAGGATGAAAAGGGTTCCCCATCCCTGGGCTGAAAAATCGTGAGTAGCCCATGATAACCCAATAAGCTTCATGGCTTCATGACTATTCTGAATCTCCCGACTGCTGGTTTTGGTAGCAGCTCTGTAATCTTTGAGATATCTAGTTCAATGCACAGTACGAAAGCAATTCTGATTTCCACAAATTGATTCCAAATCTATCCATCCATTGATGATATTACCCGAAGGTTCTCTCTCTTCTCTCCTAGGTATACTCTAGTTCCATGCCACTTCGGATTGGCTATTATGACACTGATGGCTATTTTTTGCTCCCTCCCTGTATGAGGCGAGCTGTGCATGAAACCAAGAAGCTTCTCCAAGAAGCCGGCCATACGGTGTGTACCTTTGGGACTGTTGCCCTTTGCATTTATCTATGTAGCCAAGTACAAAGAAAGTTAATTGCAAGACAGTTGGCTCTACTTACACAGCACATTCAGTCCAGTTCTGGGAGCAGTCTATAAATGGCTGTTGTTAAGCGCTGAGGACAGAATACTCAGCCTGCAGAATACAGTTTTATTGGAAGTTGGTACTTTGGAAAAATCTAAAAAAGGTCTTTGTCAGCTTCACGGTGCCTTCCATTTTGGGGTAAATTGCCGTTTTAGAGGTAATTAATTCCCTTCTGGCTCTCTACAGTACAAGTCCTAACTGCACACATACTTGGATAGCTAATTGAAAAAGAAAGACCAAAAGAAATAAAATACATTTAATGTAAATGCATTGTCACCCTATGGAATGAATTCAGTTTGCATTTATTTATAGGTGGACTTAGCTAATTCTGTAGCAATACATGAACTGAAACACAGCCATCCTTGAAATTCGCACTTCTCTGAATCTTGCAGTGCAGTCCTCCAACCAAGTCATCATCCTGTTCTCACGGGGCTAACCAGTTGCTTATAGGAAGCCCACATGCAGGACCCAAGCACAAGAACACCCTCCCCACTTGCAACGCCCAGAAACCAGTATTCAGAAGCACACTGCCTCGACAGTGGAGGGAGAACATAGGGAGAATTCATGGCTGGTTGCCATTCATAGCCTTATTATCCATGAATTTGTCTAATCCAAGATGGTGGCCAACGCTGCCTCCTGTGGAAGAGAATTCCATAGTTTAAATATGCCCTGTGCGAATAAGTACTTTCATTTGTCCGTCCTGACTCTTCCAACATTCAGCTTCATTGGACACGCATGGGTTCTAGATTTAGGAGAGAGGAAGAAACACTTTTCTCTACCACTTTCTTCACACCATGCATAGTCTTCTACTGCTCTATCATGACCCACCCTTAGTGGCAGGGGAAGGTGGTGGAGGTGGACTGCACACTACAAATTTGGCTCATAGGCTCCTGTATCTTGTATGTCTTGGGAAGGAAAGATGTTCTGTGCGTGTGTCTGCATTCCGAGCAGACAAACAGCAGATGGGGAAAGAATTAATCTTGACCTCTGTCTGGAGCAGAAAGTTGGGATGTGCTTGTGAAAGAAGACTTTGAGTCAACGAATTGGCACCTGATACTTGCTCAGTGACCAACCCTTTTTTTTGCAGCTCGTTCCCTTCACCCCACCTTCAGTGGACTATGCCATAGATGAACTTTATATCAAAGGCCTTTTTGCTGATGGAGGTTCAACTCTGTTGGCTATGTTGTAAGTAACCATGACTCTTAAAAGGCACTACAAGAGAAGAGCTAAGAGGAGGACAAGAACCCTAATCAAATAATGCTGTCCAGGTAGTCAAAGCATGGCTGGTTCAAGACATTTTGCTGCCTGAGGGTGGAGCAGCCAATGATGTCACTTCCTGCCGCATAGTACATCTCAACCTTCAGAGTCAAACTCTGAAGGAGTCAAATTAGTTCACTATTCAACAGTACTGTGGAAAGGGACTTGCCAATTAATACAGCATTCTTAGCATGGGAAACTTCCTTGAAATATCCTGTCAGATCAGATTAAAGGGTCATCGAGCCCAGCATTTTGTTTTCACAGGAACCGGCCAAATGCCTCTGGGTAGCCCAAATGAAGAACATGAGGGTGATATCCCACTTCCACTGTTCCTCAGCAAGTTGTATTTTGTCTCTGAATGTGGAAGTTGCATTTAACCATCTGGACTAGTAGCAACTTGATAGTCCAGTCCTCCATGAATCTGTCTAACCCCCCTTTAAAGCCATTTAACTGAATGGCTGTAGTCACCACATCCCAGGAGAGCAAATTTTGTATGTTAATCACACAGCTATCTGACTTTTAGAAGACAGCTGAAGGCAGCCCTGTTTAGGGAAGTTTTTAATGTTTGATGCTTTATCGTGCTTTTAACATTCTGTTGGGAGTCGTCCAGAGTGGGCAGGGTATAAATATATTATTATCATCATCATCATCATCATCATGCTGCAGTACATTTTTGTGAGAAATCAATGTTTTCTGTGCAAAAGAGAACTGGATTGCCCTATGTCACCTTCTTCTTCTGTTGCCTTCCAGTGAAAGAGATATAGTCGACCCATGCTTGAAACCCCAAGTGGCTCATCTTAGAATCCCAAAATTGGTGAGGAAAGTTTTGGCCAAGTTTGTCAAACCCTGGGTGAGTCTTGGACCTCTTTAGGTTTCATTTATATTACCAATCTCGTGCTGCTGCTGCTGCTCCAGAGAGAAGTTTAAGAACAACATTTTTGAACAATGTTCTTATTATAAAATGTTGTGTGTAAAATGAGAAATGAGCTACAATGGGTGTGTCATTTATGTGCATTTCTTCCACTAGAGCTACCACAGAAGCTATTTAGAGATTATGTATTCTGAGAAATTGTAGGGCCTGACCATTTTACTTAGATTGGGAGTGGGAAAACTTTAGCCCACCAGTTGTTGCTGACCTACAATTCCCATCACCCTTAGCAATCATGATCAATAGCTAGGAATGATGGGAGTTGTGGTTCAGCAACATCTGGAGGGCCAAAGGCCTGGTTTAGGAGCTTATTCACTTTTAGGTGGTTATTTACTTTTGTAAATAAATTTTGTATTAATAATTAAAGTATTATTATTAAGAAATAATTAATTTCTTCCATTATTATCTGGAACAATCACCGTGCCAACTCTTATCACTGTCGTTCAGGACATGATGGTATTGAGGGGTGGGAAATATTGTAAAACTAGAGGGACAGAGGTTCTGATGGTAGGCACAAGAAAAGAAAGATAGCAGATTTATCAATCTAGTACACAGGAGGAATGAAGAATTTAGCAGCTGGGACAGAAATAAGAATAGCAGATCTACCAAGTAACTGGCTGTTAAGACTCTGTTCCAACTGCAGTTTTGAAATGAAGGGAAGTCCAGGTGGACACCTGGTTTGTTCATCCCAGGCCAGATACCGCTAGTTCTATCCTCCATCATGCTTAGTTTAGGAGGTGGTAGACCTGCTGTTGGAGCCAGATAGCCTATAGAAATCTGTAGAGCTGGCCCATGCAATGGCCCATGAGCAAGAGTAACCTCTGGCTAGTATATTTGCATATAGTAAAGTTGAAAGAAAGATTTATAATGTCATCAGTTTCCAAGATTACAGATATTACTTTTAGGATTCCCCCCCCCCAACAATATATATATTGTTGTTATATGAAAATCTACTAGTCCTAATGGATCCAGTTTTGTTTACATTCTAGTTTCCAAGACTGGCCAGCCATCTCAATGCACTGTGTGGAGTAAGGTAAGAGGTGCAATAGATTCTGACAAAAATACATAAATGAGGCCTGCACAAGATGTAAGGGATGGTGCCTTACATAAGATGGAGGGCGGGGAGGTTGATTTCCCCAACCTCCTTCTGAACTAGATTTCCTGCTGCTGTAGTTAACTCAAAGTCTTATCAGTATTGTTCAACCTTGAGCTAGTATGACTTCAGATTTAGCAGCACTTGCTTGTGGTACTCCAGGAATGAACATTGTCAGATAACAGTGTGAAAATCAGGAACCCTTTGGAGCTGGATGTGAGGTCTGAAAAATAAAAGGCATTTGTTATGTTAAATAGAACTTTGATGATCTAGAATGTGGGATAATGATAATCTGTACAATAAGAATGTCTTGGCCAGCCTCAAGCTTGTCTTGTCTTAGGTACTTATGATCTTGCTCATGCTTATGATCTTTGCAGTGACAGTCTTCTGTCATTTTAATATTATCAGATGTTTATTCTGTCTTGCATGTTTCAGGTCTGTGAATTGCCTGTGGGAGCTGAATGACAAAGTGATGGTAACAATTTTGTGTGTGTGTGGTGGTGGTGAGGACAAATAAAAAGCAAAGCTTAATCTGGGCTGAGAAATCAGTTTTAATACAGAAACTGTATTATATGAATTTCACTCCAAGGGTTGCAGCCAGTTTTAAGAGTAGTGCCCACATCTCTGTGAATATATTATTGCATGCCACCCTGATCTTAATGCAGTTCAAGATTCCAGGGGTTCCAGGTGTGCTTACCCAAGGTTTGTGTTTCCTTTTAGGAATGAGGCACAGCGGAGACGGGGGTGTCTTTATGATATATGGTTTAGTTACGCATATATACAACTTGGGCCTGCAATGGAGGGTTCACAGCACTAACACCCCAAAGGGCCTCTCATAGCTACAGCCTTGGATTCAAACAGAAATCAGCCTTCAGCTTGCTGCCTGTTCCAGCCTGCAATCTTTCATCCCCTAGGTCACATCATAGCCAACCCTAAAGCTCTACTTCAGACACTGGCTTTGTCTTCTGACACTGAGTTGAGGAAGGGGTCCCACTCATTTGCCATCTGGCAAGCTGGTCCTCTCAATCCTCCAGCGAAGTTGGCACCTCTGTGTTCTCCTTATATGTTGTTGTAATTAACAATTGCAACACTTGGGAGACACTCTGTCTGGCTTTCTGAGAGACTGTTTCGAGCTACATGTTTTTAATGTTTAACTGACCACTGATTTTAATATTTTGTTGGAAGCTGCCCAGAGTGGCTGAGGAAACCCAGCCAGATGGGCGGGGTATAAATAAATTACTACTACTACAGATCTATCTGTACACATCTCTACAAATCAATTGTGGAGGGCAGAAGGAGAAGGGGACGACAGAGGACGAGATGGCTGGATAGTGTTTGCGAAGCTACAAACATGAGCCTGACCAAACTGCGGGAGGCAGTGGAAGACAGGAGTGCCTGGCATGCTCTGGTCCATGGGGTCACGAAGAGTCGGACACGACTAAATGACTAAACAACAACAACAACAAATCAATTTGTTACAAGCCAATCAGACTGGTAGTATTTTGCACCTGCTTCAACCCAATTTAGACAGGATGCAAATTGGGCCAAATAGGTTCAGAATTCAGTCAAATCTGGTTCACAGCACTACATACTAGTTTTGTCATCTAATCAGGGTTTAAATTTGCACTTTAGCAACCCAGCAGGTTGGGGAGGGAGTTTGACCTGTAAAATTTTAAATGACCAAAGCCCAAGGTACCTGAGAGACTCTTACAGACACCTCCCTCTTACAGCTGCACCCAAACTAATTCACTTTCAATAGAGATATTGTACGCAGCTTAATGGATATATCTATGCATTGGAGAAATGTCACTTGAAATAAGGTGGATTATGCTGGCAGTATTGTTCTCAACAGATAACAACCCCTGCAGTTTCCAGACTCTTTCTAACTGCTCATCTAAACTCTAACATGCTCTTGCACTGCACATTCAGGCATATCGTAAAAAGTTTGTTGACCAGTGGAAGAAAAGCAAGCTTGATGTTGTCCTCTGTCCAGTTCTGGGACCTGCCTTTAATCTTAGATATCCCTCAAAACTATTGGGTAAGCCTCATTATTCACAGAGTATGTATATTTCTATCACTTTAAAAAAAAATAATTATGAAGATTATTGAGTATCTGTTAAGAATTAGGACAGTTCTGAAATAGGACTGGACTTGCAGTAAGGCCCAGAATCAGTTTTTGCCATTCTCCATTATAAGCCAATACTGAGGCAGTGCAGGTATTCCTGATTTTCTGGGATGGGTCTGTAAACTGGGCCTTGTTTTCACTAATGTGGCTAACCTGTCACCACTTCAGGCTGTAGGTTGGGGGTAGTTTTCTCTCTGTGTATGTGTCGTTACTTCTTGGATTCCATCAGACTGCTTCTTCTGCGTATTCTCTTTCCCCAGCTGCCATCTCGTATACCATGCTGTACAATCTTTTGAACTTTCCTGCTGGAGTTGTGCCAGTCACTACCGTTACAGAGGCTGATGAAGAGGAGCTGGGACAGCACCGAGGACACTTTGGTGACCCCTGGGATAAGAGACTGAAAGAGGTCAGTCTGGATTTAAGCGGTTCAAATACATTGATTACTTCTTGGTTATGTTGTTGTTTAGTCGTTTAGCCGTGTCCGACTCTTCGTGACCCCATGGACCAGAGCATGCCAGGCACTTCTGTCCTCCACTGCCTCCCGCAGTTTGATCAAACTCATGCTGGTAGCTTCAAGAACACCATCCAACCATCTCATCCTCTGTTGTCCCCTTCTCCTTGTGCCCTCCATTTTCCCAGCATCAGGGTCTTTTCCAGGGAGTCTTCTCTTCTCATGAGGTGGCCAAAGTATTGGAGCCTCAGCTTCACGATCTGTCCTTCCAGTGAGAACTCAGGGCTGATTTCCTTAAGAATGGATAGGTTTGATCTTCTTGCAGTCCATGGGACTCTCAAGAGTCTCCTCCAGCACCATAATTCAAAAGCATCAATTCTTCGGTGATCAGCCTTCTTTATGGTCCAGCTCTCACTTCCATACATCACTACTGGGAAAACCATGGCTTTTACTATACGGACCTTTGTCTGCAAGGTGATGTCTCTACTTTTTAAGATGCTGTCTAGGTATACTTCTTGGTTATAGACTGACATATATATTGTTTTGAAGTTGATGAATTGTAAATTTTGGATGACATTCTACTACTAGTAATAACACATTTACTATATTCATTAGCCACATGTTGCGGCTGTATTTGAGGAGATTATTCTGTATTCCAACACAGGGGTTTGGATTTAAGCGATGTCTGAGCTGAACATTTCAAGTTCAGTGACTTTCAAAACTTGGATTTTTATGTCAAATTGTATGATCCCACAATGTGGCATTTGATTTTAGAATCGAACTTTGACATCAACACCTGAAATTGTCTATTGCATAAATCAGTTAAGATGATATAACATAAATTTACTAAATAAATACTATTGCAAATCATCTATCAAAACTGTCCAATACTAACTGCTATAAGGGCATGAATGATGCAATGCCATCATCACGTTCAGCTTATTCATATCCCTCATAAGCAACATCCAATGATGTGGAATGGAAATGGAGAAACACTGAGCATGATGATGACATGCCCCACATATGCTGCAACTAAACAGTTACAGGAGATGTGGATTTGGGGTGGCCATGCATTTAAGGTAATGTTGTTTGGACCTCGGTTGTTAAATGGTGACTGCTACATGTCGCTTTGAAATACTGTCTAGTACTGCATGTCACCTGTGAAATACTGCCACATGTTTATTACTACTGCAGAATCACTGGGTGTCAGATGATGATGCCAAACAGCAAATGTATATACCCAGAGGATATTTGAAGAAGGAACAATAGCAAAAAGACATTCATTATACAGTCGTACCTTGGAAGTTGAACAGAATCCGTTCTGGAAGTCCGTTTGACTTCCAAAATGTTTGACTTCCAAAGCATGGCTTCTGATTGGCTGCAGGAAGCTCCTGCAGCCAACTGGAAGCTGCGGAAGCCCCGGTGGACATTCAGCTTCCCAAAGAACATTCAAAAACCAGAACAATCACTTCTGGTTTTTGATTATTTGGGAGCCAGAATGTTCAACTCCCAAGGTGTTCAGGAGCCGAGGTGCGACTGTATAATGTTTTGATGCAAAATTGTTTCAGCTTTAGGTGAAATACTGTGCATGAGAAATAGAGAATCATAGCAACATCTCTCTGATCCCAACTGACTGCTTCTGTCCTCTTTCTTTAAGGAAGGAAGAGTTTATGACAGGAGACTTGAGACAAGAGTTGCAGACAACAGCGGCAACATTCAGGACTGTGTTCATTTTGTAACAGCAAGGGGGTCAAATTACAACATTTTCAGGCAAATAATAAAATCCTTAAAACTTGTTCATTGCATATTAAGTGACCAACAGGGCACAAATGGTTGTCTGAATCCATCTTCAAGCAAAAGAAAGGGGATAGCAGCGAATTATTTGGTGAATTATTTGGCTAACAGCGCAACTTACCCTGAACGTTGACTACAGTTCAATGTCAGAGAGCAGTCCTGATGTTCCCTGTCCATGCAGGCACACAATAGCAGCTTTTAAAAAATGTCTTTTGGCCAATAGCCCCCAAGGCAGCAGAGAGATAGAGATAGAGATAGAGATAGAGATAGAGATAGAGATAGAGATAGAGATAGAGATAGAGAGAGAGAGAGAGAGAGAGAGAGAGAGAGAGAGATATCAGGAGTCTACCCTTTGATAGATGGGCAAAGCTTGATGATTGACCTCAGCTTGTCTTCAGAGGGTGAAGTCTGTGACCCTAAGTTTTCTGCCTTATTATGCATGCTTACTTGGAAGTAAGCCCTACTGAAGTCAGTGGGATTTACTTCAGAGGAAACAGGCACAGGATCAGGGTGCATCACTCTAGAAAGTTTGAGACCCAGAGCCTAAGCATTCCCAGTAACTCTGCTCTTTGAACATCTCTTGCAGGCTGTTGAAGGTGCTGTGGGGCTCCCTGTGGCAGTTCAGTGTGTGGCATTACCATGGCAGGATGAATTATGCCTTCGTTTTATGAAAGAGGTGGAGATGCTGTCCCACCAAAGGAGACTGGAGAAAGCCATGTGAGCCTAACAGAGAAGATCATTAGCCTCTAAAGAAGGTAGTTGTCTCAGGGAAGCAATCTTGACTATCAAGAAAACATACATTTGGTTCCAGCATTTCATTTGAATTACATTTTTTCCTGACCTTCTGCAACTGACTGAAGAGGGATCAGTAGTAGGCTGATTTGATTAGCTGCATACTGCTTTTGTATTCTATTCATTCACAGTTTATCCAGTATCTAATATTATTTCCCCTCTCTTTTTACCATCACCTTCTCTCTACAAATGAACACAGGAAGTTGCCTTATACTGGGTCAGATCATCAGTCCACCTAGCTCAATATTGTCTACAGAGGGTTCTCAACCTTTAAGAGCATGAGGACTCCTTTCAAACCTCATTTTTTGGGGCCCTCTCCCATGCTAATTGTTGTAATGTTAGGCTCGATTAATTGAGAAAATACAGAAAACTGTTATAAAGTCAGTACACAATAATGTTTTTAAATGAATTCACTTTTTATTCATTGCAACAATAAATATATATGTTTGAAAAATAGTAATGCTGGGACACTGTTTATTCAGTGTTTTAATAATTTATATAACAATACCATGGTTTCTATTGTTATTCAGTCATTCTACAAACTGGCTGGGATTTGAACAGGCTAGTTCCTCCCTCCCTCCTTCCCCTCACATTTCCTTTTTCTGGCTATTTCTCTCTCTTTTCTTCAACTGTTGCTGAACTGCTCTCAACATTTCATGGCACATGCAGGCCACTGAGCATGCTCGGTTCTCATTGACCTGTTGCCACCCTCCCCTCTTTTCTTTTTAAAAATTCAAAGTCAACATTTTTCTACATACGTGAGGAGACCTCTTCTACGGATGCCCCTTTTTTATTCCCATCAAGTAGAAGGAACAATGACATACAACAAGTGTACTGTGTATAAAATGCTCTACAAACTTTGTGTGTTGCCTTCACAACAATCCTGTGTGTTGAATCAGTTTTATTTCCATTTTAGAAATAGCAAAGTAACACTACAAGATTGTAACTTGCACCTAAGGCTGCAGCAGAGGTGGAAGTCTTCAAGATTTTAAGGTGCTTCTTAGATGCCTTCCAAGTATTTAGAGCAGTGCTTGAGCCAAATTGCCACCTGCTCTCTAGGATGTGAATTATCCAGCTTCCTATGAAATGATACAACAATCTAGCTTGCAGCTATGACAGCTTTATTTTCTTGAAGGAGGTTTGGCCTGCATAGATTGAATGAAAAATTGTCAAAAGTCAGAGAAGGGATTTTCTTATGCAAGGGGGGGGGGGTGGCATTTATTGAGCACATAAGATGGTAGTTTACAGTGGTACCTCGGGTTACATACACTTCAGGTTACATACACTTCAGGTTACAGACTCCGCTAACCCAGAAATAGTACCTTGGGTTAAGAACTTTGCTTCAGGATGAGAACAGAAATCGTGCTCCGGCGGCGCGGCAGCAGCAGAAGGCCCCATTAGCTAAAGTGGTGCTTCAGGTTAAGAACAGTTTTAGGTTAAGAACAGACCTCCAGAATGAATTAAGTACTTAGCCCGAGGTAACACTGTATTAAGAGTGCAGTTGCTGAACCATTCCGCTCCACTTCTTCTCCTGCCATCATATATTATATACCACTGGATCCACCCCTGAGATTACACAACTTTCCTCACTGCTTGCCATCCACATATTAAACTTGGATGCTTGCAGGGAGAAAGCCTATGCATGTAGACCTTTCAGGAATAGAACACTTGATTTATCTGGGTCCCAGGTCCAGGGGAAGCCTACATGCCTTGGCTTTCCCTCTGCTGGTGTCCATGCCTAATAGGTGAGCAGTGGTGTCAAAGGAAGCCACGTAACCGTGGGGACCTATTGCACCTTGGTCACAGAGACCCCTCTTCACATGTGTAACAGGTGAAAGGGACTATCCATTGAGAGAGCACAGTGACACTCAGCACATTTTGCTGGTGATTGTCAGTCAACACTGACCAGAACAAAAGTGAGGATTAAAAATAGCAATGGGCAGTTTGGGGAGTGTGCCTGGGAGAACAATTGTCCAGAAAGATCAGAATCAGTAGGGATTTCTTACAGTGTTTGTCAACATTTTAGGGACCCATTCTTGGTGTCATATACAATGTGATAGATAAGTGAATAGACTGATTTACAGTTCCTAAGCTTCCATTTTGTGGTTATGTGAGAACACATGAAGTGGTCTGCCTTGCTAGCCCCCATTTGAAGATCAGCCGCTGACTTGAGTTAGGCTTCTGTGCAGCTTTGCATTTAATGTGAATGTTAAAGAGTGAGAGTTGGGGTGTGTGTGTTTAAGTGGCTAAGAAACACATTTTGGACGTTGTTTTACACAGCTGAATGCCGATAACTCTATTGGCAATTGTGAGTGATTACTGCATTATCTGCACTCAGAGAAAGTTATTGTTTTGAATGCAGAGAGAATTAATGATACATAAAACTATGTTATTATTGGCTGCATTCATCAGCAGAAATGCTCTGCCCAGCACCACTGCACTGTGATTACTCCTGCTTTCTCCTTCCAAAGAGAGCAAGAGATAGGGGCGGAGATGGTTTATTGCTGAAGATTTGCATACATTTACATTCCAAAAGGCTGATCGGGTGCAAGAGCTGATTATGTTGCAAGTCAAGACATACTTACTTATCTCTCCCTTCTGAACCTTTAAACCAGGGAGAATTTGACTACTTCCCTTTGGGCTGGGCAAGATAAAGCATGAGTGAAAAGGAGAACCTAATTTAAAGGCTTTAATTGTGAAGCAGACAAAGATGCGGAAAGCAGATTTTTTTCAGGATGAGATGGCTATTATGATACGATTCCTAGAATGCTGGTGGAATCTATGCAAGAGTGGCTTGCTTTTGCCATCTCTGGGATGCATTCTGAGTAGATTTTCAACAGTGATGCATAATTTCTATGAGAAGAAGAAGAAACTGATCCACAATTTGCCATGAGTGACCTCCAGCAGAGGTGGTGTTATGGCAGCACCGGTTCCCCTGCACAGGGTGCAGAGGTGCCAAGGAGGTCCTTTTCACCTCCTTCCCAAAGTCTAGTTAGTCTAAGTGTTTGCTCAGCTTTGGAAAGGAAGCAGGAGGGCTCTAGGACCCTGCCAGAGCCTTGTGCTTCCTTCCCAGCTTGATGCCTCCCTTAACCAGCTTTGGGAAGGTGGCTTTGGACTAGGAGGTGGGGCATCATGTTTTGGCCTCGCACAGGGAGCACCAGTGGGAGAAGGCTTCCCAAAGGCATTGGGATGGCCACTGTTGGAAGCAGGAGCAGAGGGACCTTTAGTCTGATCTAGCAAAGACTTCTCTTACAGCCTGTTGAGACCATGCCACCTAAACATTTTCTCAGCAGCTTAGCTCCACTTTGATATCTTTGGCCCCAGGGAATGATGGAATAGCTGGTACTTCAGCACAAAATACTGCATGCATCCATTCAAGTCCTAAACATCAATGTTCTAACGTGAATCCACCTTAAAAGGTTGCCTTCCAGGTGTTTCCAGGTGGCAGCACCTTTAAGGATTTAGTACCAACAGGAAGAAGATTTTACAGCACAGGGACTTGCCACACTATTGGCTTGTTTGGAGCAGCTGGCATTTTGCCACACCTTTTGACCATGCTGGCCTGTTTGGGCTTGCTGCTATTGGCTGTAGGAGCTGGCACCATCTCAGAGTGTTTTGCAGGCACCAGGCCTGTGATTCTAGCAAGTCTGACACTTGGAAATACCCGCAACTTGGCAGCACTTGCCCAAACTAGATGTGATGTCGGAAATGCAAGATTAGAATCTCTCCCCCCCCCTTTCTCTCCCTTTCTATTTAGCCTCAGGCATCTGCTTTGAAAAATGTGGGAGTGGAGCTTTGCAAAAGGGAGTTTAAACATTTTCCCAATCAAAATGCCCTCTGGCTCCTATTAGCTGGAGGGATGGGGGGAAAGAGATCCATATGGGATCTGCTAATTTGTAAAACAAAAAAGCAAGTGATCCCAATCATAGATCAAGTCTAGAGACCAACAATTTCTTATAACGTTTAACAATTTCATATTTTATTTTGGGGTTTTTTTAAAGGTGGATTTATGTGCCACTTTCCAGTTCACATGGTTGGGTAATGTGATAAGGGACAATGATCTGCTCAGACTCTTCTCATGTAAAACTGTTGCCATCAATTCTACGTGCTAACGCATAGAACTGATATGTATTCTTATATAATAATGTTGCTTATCACATGACTACCATACAATATGGGACGCAGGGGGCGTTGTGGGTTAAACCACAGAGCCTAGGACTTGCCAATCAGAAGGTTGGCGGTTCAAATCCCTGTGACGGGGTGAGCTCCCGTTGCTTGGTCCCTGCTCCTGCCAACCTAGCAGTTCGAAAGCACGTCAAAGTGCAAGTGGATAAATAGGTACCGCTACGGAGGGAAGGTAAACAGCGTTTCCATGCGCTGCTCTGGTTTGCCAGAAGTGGCTTAGTCATGCTGGCCACATGACCCGGAAGCTGTACGCCGGCTCCCTCGGCCAATAAAGCAAGATGAGCTCCGCAACCCCAGAGTTGGTCATGACTGGACCTAATGGTCAGGGGTCCCTTTACCTTACCATACACTATAGTTCATAGATTTACCTGCAAATACTGGTAGCATACCCCCCTGTGTGTATGATATGATTTTCATAGATCTAATCCTTTGCATACATTGATCCAAAATAAATAATAGGTATTTATTATTAATTTGGTTCTATGTTTCACCATTATTAAAATGGATTTGAATAGCAACCCCATCCTTAAATGTGAATTTAAAGGGTGGAGATGATGCAAGGGGTCAGAAGCAGATTATATTGTTTGCTTGTTGCCAACAGCCCTTTGCTGCAATATTTTTCCACCTCAGGCTCTAATGCAGACTGAAAGGTGCTGCTGGTGATTCCACCCATTTGAACACCCACCCACCCCAGGCCCATTGCATAGCATTGCTCCAGCACCTTTTCCTCACTGGTGGGGTAACAGCACTAATGCTCCAAGCTAAAGAAGCAGTCTGAGACTGAACTACAGATCCTGGGGTGCAACGGCAGAAGAGGACTTTCTCCTTCAAGTCCGACTTGCAAGTTTCCTGGGGATCTGATTGCCCATTATGAGAAGCAGGATGCTAGTCTACACCATGGCTCTTATTGATGTTCTTTATGAGGCTGCTGCTGCTGCAAGGATATAGATTGGCTCCATGCACCAGTGCAAGCAAGGCAAGGCAAGGGAAGGGAAGGGAAGAAGCGCATGTTATAGCATAGGATGAGGCTGCAATATATTCACATTATTCCCACTCTCAAAACACACACCGTTATAGGCATATCCGTGTGATGCTGAAAGATATGAATGGCCGTCTCACTGAGGGAAGGGCACACTTTTTTCATTCATACTCAAAAAACACCGAGTTATTTCTCAAATTATATCACTAGGGGGCGAACTTGAGTTTCTGAAATGAAACAAGGTTGTGCAGCGAGTCTTGCCAAACTTCAGAATTGCTGAAGGAGAGGTGAACAAAAGTGGTTAATGGAGCAGGGGGGGTTAATTTTAAATTTTTGGAAGAGGGGAAGTCTCCATCCCAGGGAATTTGGCATATATGAAAAGAGTGGGGAGAATATAAGACTAGATTGCTTTATTATAAACTGGCACTGCACAGACCCCCAAGTATTCCTTCTTTAAATATATAGATGGCACGCTTGAAGCACTTTAAAGCTGGAGTGGATTTAGGAAAAGGCTGTAGCTCAGTGGTAATCTGCTTTGCATGCAGGAAGTCCCAAGTATCTCCATGTGGGGCTGGGAGAGATCCCTGTCTGAAACTCATCTCTCGTCTCTTTGTGGTTCCAGCTTCATTTCCTGCAGTATTATAGCACTGAGGCACAGAAAAAAGTCTCATGCCACATGGGCATAGCCAGGTGTTTTGTTAGGGGGGACAGGCTTTTGTTAGAGGAGCAGAACCTCAGATTTGTATTGATTTAGGGAGTCAGCTGCCCCCCTTGGCTACGCCCATGTCATGCCAATATTTTGGGCATTGCAGCTCCAGGTAAAGACCTTTCTGTTTGCTTGGACTCTTAAGAGATACCAGGTGCTGCAACAATTGGGACATAAGCAATACCCCTTTGTAGTTCTACATTTTATGTGTTTGTGTTTGGAGTTAAAATGCTCAGCAGAACAGAACTTAATATTGAATCCCTTTTGGAGGGGGACACTTGACTCTGGATATAATCACACCAAGACTCTGAGTTTAGGAAAATAAGAAATCTATGTTTATTACGGGAAATCCATAATTGACATGAAAGATCCAAGTTCTATCTAATTAAGAGGAAGGTGCCTTGAACCGTACTCACTGTTGCATCTCAGCAAGATGTCACCTATTCCAAGGGGAGGATGAAGAAGGAAGGAAGGAAGGAAGGAAGGAAGGAAGGAAGGAAGGAAGGAAGGAAGGAAGGAAATGAGTTCAGCAACCCTAGAAGTATCATTCTAGCACCTGAGGAAAGGTCAGCACAAGTTCAGTCAGAAAGAGGAGTCTAGAAAACTTGGAGGGTCCTCTGTCTACTTGTTTCTATGCAGACACATCAGCTTCCAATGCAAACTTGAGTTGCATCCCAACATTTAAAGTGTTCACCATCCAGATAAGCAAGAGGCTCAAGGACATATTCCAGCCAGGTACAACCACTGATGGAGGCTGCAAAGTAGGCCTAGCTGAAGAGGAACTGTGGCCTGTGTAGAGTTTCAAGGACAATATAGAGAGGACTAGAGGCTGACCACTGGTCCACCTTGCTCAGTTTTGTATGCACTGACTGACCGTGGCTTTCTAAGGTTTTACACAGCAGACATTCCCAGGCCTACCAGGAGATGCTGCCTCTTCTACACACAAAGCATGCTCTCTGCCACTGAGGTGCAACCCTTCTCCAACTTTCCAGGGCCCAGTAAGGATGGGCAAAGCCCAGAAGCCCCTTCAGCACACAAAATAAAATAATAAAAAAAAACATATTTCCAGCCAAATAGCCTGATTAGGCTGGGAATTGTCAATATCTGGGCATAAAAATGCTGACGTGTCGGAGACAATCAGCTTTGCGCGACCTTGTAATATCTCATTTTATCCATGCCACGCTTTATTAAATTCTCATAAACCTGTCAATGGGGACAGGCATCATTTCACTTTACCCCATTAGCTCGACGCAACAGCAGCAGAGAAGGGGAAGCGAGATCCGGGCAGTGGGAGGAGGGAAGGAGCGGGCGGGAGGAGGAGGGGGCGCCTGCACGCGCACAGAGTGTGTAACCCAGCATTGCTCCGATAATGTAATAATGGCGGTGCCCTGGGAAAGTAATTGAATTAAGTGGCTTTTGTTAATGGTTTTAAGATTTAGAAGTGTAAATAACAGTTAGGGCTCTTTAATGGACTTTAGTTTTAGGTAACCGCAGCCCAGCGCCTAAGAAATGCTTTGCTGTTAATATTATGTCAGATTGTTTTGTTACTGCTCCAGCTTCATGCCTGCAAAGCATATTTTGCCATTTTAAAGCTGAGGGTGTTTATCATCCGTCCTTTCTAACTTCAGATGGAGCTTAATTCGGAAAGCATTTGCATGAGCTGCTCTCATTCAGTTCCCTATCAGTTATTCTCACTGCTGGGAATAAAGTCTTATTCCTTCTGTAGCTGCTTTGGAGAAGTTCCCTGACTTAGGGGTTATGCCACTCAAAAGCCCATAGTCCTATTTACATGTTCATTATTAAGTGGGATGCTGCCGCCGCTGTCCTCCATCGGCAAGATGGGAAAGGGGCGGATTCTGCTCAGAGGAGTAAAACTACAGTTACAGGAAGAGTTACCCCTCTAGGAAGAGAAGAGAGTGTGGTGCTTTTATCTCCCTCCCTCTCTCTTCCCCCCTCCTCCCTCTATCTCTCCGCTTCCTCGACAGGTATGATGAGCCAAGGGATTTAAAATGTCTTTCATGGGAACTCATTCTGCTTAAAATATTATTGGATTTTCATTTAGGAGCCTATCAAAATGGGAGACTAAAGTCTGGAGCAAAGCTGGCTAAGCCACATAGGCCCAAACAAACAGTCTTACCTTTGGCCAATGGGATGGGGCTTTCCAGAACTTTGGGCAAGCTGCAAAGTGCTTTGTAAGCATTAATTTGATGAGGCGGATGATTGTCTGAAAGGAGAGCAGGCCTTACTAGGCTGCACCATCAGCCTGCGGCTGCAGGCAGTCTTGGATTACAGAGGGAGGACTGGAATCCAGGGGGAGTGCAATTGAGTCATGCCTAAATCTGACTGAAATGAAGAGAACTGTCTCCTCTCCCACTGATTTCAATGGGATGTAGATAAACCTAGCTTCCTGTGGATTGTAGTCAAAGTGTATCACACCACAAGGAGCTACTGCACCTCCTGTTGAATGTGTATAATGGTCTGAATATTTGGGGGCATACTTTGTTACTGGGATGCGGGTGGTGCTGTGGGTTAAACCACAGAGCCTAGGACTTGCCGATCAGACAGTCGGTGGTTCGAATCCCCACGACGGGGTGAGCTCCCGTTGCTCAGCCTCTGCTCCTGCCAACCTAGCAGTTCGAAAGCACATGCAAGTCGATAAATAGGTACTGCTCCAGTGGGAAGGTAAACGGTGTTTCTGTGCACTGCTCTGGTTTGCCAGAATCGGCTTAGTCATGCTGGCCACATGACCCGGAAGCTGTACGCCGGCTCCCTTGGCCAATAAAGCGAGATGAGCGCCGCAACCCCAGAGTCGGTCACGACTGGACCTAATGGTCAGGGGTCCCTTTACCTTTGTTAACATGATTTATTTCTTGGCCATCTTACTGTAATATCCTCTGATGTTTAATTTGTTTGTTCATTTTGTGTGTTTGTGTGTCCCAAATAGAATGGACAATAATAACTAGAAAGCACAATGCCCCTTTCCCAATTTATTCATGGTTGCAATGCAACATGCATTCCAGGCCAATTATTTTCTCTTCTAATAATGTCCACATATCCATTGACTTTCTGTTATCCAGAAGGATAAATCAAAGACGGGAAAAGAAGGTACTTTTTACCATATGTGGTGGACATGCAAAGAGGTAAAAGCTTTCTGGGAAATGATATATAATGAGTTAAAGAAAATGTTTAAAAACACCTTTGTTAAAAAACCAGAAGCCTTTTTATTAGTTATAGTGGGTAGAGAGATACCAAGACAAGATAAAAAAGTGTTATATGCAACAACTGTGGCAAGAATTTTGTTAGCCCAAAGATGGAAACAACATGAGCTTCCAACAAAAGAAGAGTGGCAGATGAAAATGATGGACTTTGCAGAACTGGCAAAACTGATGGGAAGAATCCAGAACCAGTGAGACCAAGCATTCCAAAAGGACTGGAACAAATTTATATTATATTTGAAAGTCACCTTTGCATAGCGAAAGGAATTATGTTAGGCATATGAGCAAATCCACTCCTGCAATCCTCTTAGTATAAAGTTTTCAAAGTAGCATTTGCAGAATAATGGACAATGGCATTTGCTCCAGCTCCACCAATGTAAACTAGGTTGGAGATGGAAACAGCCTTGCTGGATGCATTCAGTGACTGTGCTTATCTTCGGCTTCATGAGTACTAGCTACACCTCTTGCCTTGATGCAGATGCCTTGCATAGTTGGTTCTGGTGCCAAGGGAAAAGGCAGAGCAGATTATGTGGCATAAGCGGAGATAGGGAAGAGAAAATATGCTCCTATTAGATTTCTCCAAGCCCTCCAATGAGACACTTGATACTTGACACTAGGACATAACAACAGTCCCTAATCCATCTGGGAAGCAGCTGGGAGGGATTTTCCAACCCCGGTGATTTGGGTGGATTATTTCAAGCCTGGGAGAGCTGTGAAATTATTGAGCTGTTTCAGCCAATAGAAGATCAAGATGTGTGAATTTATTTTCAATACCCTTAAGAAGCTGCAGTGTTACTGGCCTATGTGATGTCACCCTTCATGCAGGACGATGACTGAAACGATGACCCTCTGTCCTAAGGGTCAAAGTCACGTGATGCTCATTGAAAGTTCATGTGTGGAGAGGGGGTTCTTCACTCTTTCCTTTTGCTGCCTTTTTTCTGATAAATTATCACACATGCTTTTGCTTTTTTTATTCTGTTTACCTGTCTATTGAACTAGTCCAGCAGGGCCAACTCCAGGATTTTGGGAGCCTTTGGGCACATTTGAAAAGCAGAGAAACTGCTATGGACATCACAGGCATACATTGTAATCAAGCACACACCACAACCCTATTGTTTTAATGAGTATTGTTTTAATATCATACATAGTGTGTGCTGCTTAGAGATTTTTAAAATATCCAGTGGTTAATAAATGCTTCTAAATAAAGATTTTTTTAGTGCAAATTTCTCCTAATAAAGAATTTTTTTATGCAGTTTTGACCAGTGTACACGTTTTCTTCAATATACTTTGTTTTTGTTTTATTTTCACTAATAGCCACATTTTTATGCACAATTCCCCTAATATATGCATTTTTTTAATAAACATTGCTTGATGGGAAGACTGCATCTCTAAAGTATGAGTGCAACTTTCAAAGATGTGTGTGCTTCTGTTCACATTCCCCTGCCCTCCAAAAGTGTGGATTTGATAGATTTGGCTTTAAATACATACTGAATTGATTTTTTCCTCCATCCCTAAACAGGAGGCAGATATAACTAATGACATTAGGATGGTGCACAGAGAAAGGAGATATTGGCATACCTCTACATTTCAAGGCATCACACTTATGAGCGGTGGCTGGTTGATTGTAACTTCTGCTTATGGGAAAGGTTTTTAACCTCTATACTGTATACTGTGAGAGACTGCATGACTTTTAGAGCTGAAAGTCAAGTACTCTCCCTGAAAACCCAAATTGGATTGGCTTAACACAGGATAATTATTGGGCCAGTTTGACTTCCTCTATTCCATCAACCACAAAAAAGCATGCTGAGTCGTAACTGTGACTGCACCCTAGGACCAGGCTTAGCTTCCATTGTGTGAATAGCAGTTTGTGCCACAGCAGGTAAACATAGTGTGTGTGTCAGAAAGAGAGAGAGAGACCTTACTGTGCTTGACTTGCCACAAAGCGTCCATCCTACAGAGCACTCTTAGTGTATGGTTGTCTTTGTCTCCAGGACAAATCTAGACAGAAATGTAGGAAGATGAAATAAACAACTATCTGTCTTTTGGAAGACATGTGAAGGCAGCCCTGTATAGGAAAAAATTTTTATGTTTGGTGTTTTACTGTGCCTAATGTGTTTAATTTGTTGGAAGCCACCCAAAGTGGCTGGGGAAACCCCGTCAGATGGGCGGCATATAAATAAATAAATTGTTGTTGTTGTTACTGAGTCAGGCCCATTGGTCCATCAAGCTCAATATCACCACTGACTGGCCGTCTAGGGTTTCAGACAGGAGCCTTTCTCAGTTTGTGCTCTGCTGCTGAGCTACAGCTTCATCTTCAAGAGAAGAGCACCTGTGCAAGGAATGAGGAAGAGAAGCACATCTGGGAAGCCAACAAGGCTTAAAAAGAAGGTCTTATGGTGCTTAAGGAGGGATATCAGTAGTAGTTTGTGGAGAGAGAGATTTTTACTGTGGGGGGAGGCATGATTCTCAGTGAAGGCCTGTTTGGCTATATGTAGATTGGGGCGGGGGGACTGAATTATAATGCAGTGGGGAAAAATATGCAATTGCATGCTGTCGTGATTTTCAGAACTTGGGAGAAATAAAGTTGTTATGCAGAGGGCCCTCCCTCCCTCCATGAAGTGCACCTAAAAACACCCACAAGATGGGGGGCTTGTCAAAACGAAGGAGCGGCATCTCTGATTCAATCTCGTTCTGGCACAAAAAGGGTTAAAGAGATAATCTGTGGGCTCTCCAACACAAAGAGAAAGTGGGCTTTCTGATCCATAAAGGATAAGGCTGCAGGGGACCCCATCAGACTCCTCAGTGTGAAATTACACCGCAGCAGAGGGTCTACATTCCTCCCACTGTACAACATTAAAGAGATGAATTAGAACCTGACAGTCATAGGCTTAATAGGCCTACTTGCAGCCATAGGAAGAAGGGGCCAATCAAAAGCAAGGACTTTTGGTCACCTGTCCTTGGAGGTTATCTGAGGCTGCCTCTTCCTCCTCCATTGTGGCAAGCCTGAAAATAGAAGCAGTGTGTTGATACCTACAGCAACAGCATGCCTGTACCAATCTGCTGTCAGGATCTCTTAATAAACAACTAGGTAGCATGATACAGCATGGAACATCTGAGGCTATTGGGATTTGTGCCATTTCTTGGGATTTGTTCCACTAAAAGAGACTACAGGTGCCTTTATGTCAGAAACTCTTCTTGGGCAGGTCAGTGCTTTGACAGATTGATGCTTTGAAACCACTGAGATAGCATCTTGGTAGATTATATGATGCTTTAATGGAGATCTTTGATGAGACTAGTCTAAAAGATGTATCTGGAAATACTTCCCAAACTGAAGCTAAAGCCCTTGCTGACACCATCTGTAAGTTCAAGCTTGTGGTATCCCTCGTTACATAGTAGAACATCCATTTTGAAGTCACCTTTACAAGCAAGCTGCTACAAAATTAGGAAAGCTGATTTAAATTCAGCTGCAAGCCAATTGCAAGTAGCCGAGAATTAATTTGTGGGTTGCATGTGTGATGAGAGCTTTCGTAGATGCTTCTGGGATTGCAAGGGAGCTAGAAATACGGTGCTACCAAACTGAGACAGAACAAGCTAGAAAAGGGAGAAAGAAATGGCAGTTGAGTATGAGACCCAAGAAGAGGCACTGCAAGGTCCAAAGTAGAAATTCAAAGTAGGTTTCTACTATGCTGATTTAGGCATAGTCATTCAATCTGTTGAAGAGACAACCCCGGAGCTGCAACAATATGATTCCCTGTTTGGCTTCCTGTTGATACAGTATCAGCAAAAAAAACCTATTGAAGATGTACTTAAAGCCTGCAAGCATTAGGGAAAATCATTGATGCACAATGGAAACAAAGATATTGATGCTGAAGATCTGTGCTGTGAATGTATAGCCATAGCTCAAAGATCTCCAAAATCTGTGCCACCACAAGGTGTACAGAGGTACATACTGCAACAAAAACTCCTGGATAATGTGCCTAATGTTTCTGTTACTCTTAGGATCCTTCTCATACTTTGTGCCACTTCCCTCTGACTGGTATGATCTGCCAATCTGTGAGCTCAGTTCAGAAGAGAGGCATGGGCACTCAAGAGGATGGTACTGAGTCGAGTACTGCTCACAACAGCAGTCATTAGCTGCAGACAAACTCTTATCCCATTAGCTCAGACAGACATGCATTTCTCCTTCCAATCTCCTGTACTCCAACAAGATTAGAATTCTGCAGTACTGGACAGTGCATTTTTCTTAAGTTGCAGAAAGGCTATCCCATGTGCATGCTCATAACTCTAACATTTACTGACTGGAGGGTAATCAAGGGATGGAACTTTTTAATAGTTTGGGCATCACACACAACTGGTGTAAAAAGGGAAACTCTGCACCCACTAGCAGCAATAGGACACCAAGGGTGAGACAATCAGCTGCAAATTCACTCTTAAAACCATTGGATCAAATAGTTACCATAGGATTATAAATGGTAAGTGTGGAAAGGCCCCTCATGTGTTTTCAGAACTGGGCAGGACTGGTCCGGCAGCTCTGCTGGCTATAGGCACCCAAAGAGTCAAGATTTGAGCTGAACATTTACTGTTCCAGTCAACTACATCCCTAAAAGGTGACCTTTTGTTTCCCTTTTAGATGTGAATCTATAAAATCTCTTGGTTCCCTCCTTTTCCCTCCCCTGTTCTTCAGGAAAGCATTCAAAACAGGCTGCAAGCCCCTTGAGAACTTTTGACTTTGGGGAAGGGTCCTGAAGGATTAGCTGTGCCTGTTTGATGGGGAAACATGAGACACTAAAGAACGGAATGTGCTCCCTGCTCAGGTAGCTGATGGGTGACTGGAGGCTGCAGTCCTAGAGCCACTTACCTGGAAGGTAGCCATATTGAACTCAGTGGGGCATAGATAAGATTTGCACTTTGAAGGATTTAGAAGTAGATTGAACACCAAGGCTATAAGGCTACTAGAATGGAAATCTGATGTTTCAATTTTCCCTTGCAGAAGCAGAGATAATGCCCTTTTATCAATGAAAATACTATATTGCTGAAATTTAAGAAAACTATTAAACAACTAACTGAATTAAAATCTGCATGAAAAAGTCTGTAAACCTCAACAATACAATGATCAAAGGGGCTCTGCTGAAGACAAATTTAAATGGAAAGTGACAAAATTCAAGCGCCATGAGTTGGTGGTTTGTTTGCTTTTCTCTACTTAAAGTTGAAGCTGCCACTGAGTGTTGGATTTTGAATCATGGTAGCTGTTCATGCAATTTCCTACCATAGCACTGGGACCATTTGTTTAATTCTGCTTTGGCAGCTGTTCTCTCTGAGTTTGGGGGATGAACTGAATAAATGTGTTGCACGCCTCTAAAGGCATTTGTCAGGGGGAAATGATGACCACACAAATGTGTGTGCACTAGGGTTGCCAACATACCTTTTAGGAAGGCTCCTGTGGTACATTTTTATGTGGCAAAGTGAAATCCAGCTGTCGAAGCTTTCCTTAGCAGGCAGATCAGGTGGCTTGTGCTATACTTCACCCCCAGAGGAAATGCATCACCCCCCCCAAAAAAAAATACTAAATAGGACGGTGACAGCATAAAATGTGCATGTACTCATTTACATACAGCTATGGAAATTCAGTACATCTCACTGTAGTGAATACTCTGCCCAGATGACCTCTGTGTGTGCTCAAAATGTTGTCTTGGCATTTGCTGTTGGTGGGCAACTTCAGGGCCCCTCCTGTTCTCCCACAGTATTTTTTATTTTATTGGACCAGACAGCCCTTGAAATACAGGATGCCATAAATTAGGACACACAGCCACCCTCCACACAGATGTAGCAGTAGGAAAACCATCACCCATTGGATTTCTGCTCTTCCTATGTCAAAGACACAAGGGCCCAGCTAGGAGAAAAATGAAATTGGTGTCTGTGCTTCTAGCCCGACAAGGATAGCCTATGCACAACTGTTAATGAAATATTACTATAATCCTAGACAGGCCTCAAATGCTATTGCTTAGGGAATACAATAGGAGAAGGATGGCAGGCAAGTCTTGTAGACCATCTTTTTATCAACTCCACCACCCACTTACTTTTCTTTCCCATAACTCTGTGAAATTACTGTAGATTTCTCTGCTTCCCTTTGATGGTTATCTGCCCGGTTATTTCCATTTGGGGGATTTGCCACGGTGACAGTTAGAAGAATACAGCAGAGAACAGAGAGGCCAAGCAGCAAGAAGAATGCTGGAAATGGGATTAGGATCATATTCTGCTAGCGCTTGTCAAGACTCTGAATGGGGTTCAAGTTCCTTTTGTCCTGGTGGGGATTTTGCCTTTTGCCCTCCCTTTCACATGACGAGGGAACACAGGAGTAGAGAGATGTGCTGTTCCAAATCCTACCCCTGTGGCTCAGGACCGAGACAAAGTGAAGCTTCGGGCTCTGTTAGTAATGTACTCCAGTTGTCATAGCTGCAGCTTTGCATGGAAAGAACCTCTCCTTAAAATAAGGTGGAAAGGCTGGGAGGTGACAGCAATTACAAAGGAGCCAAAGGGAATTCTATCAGCTGTGTTAATAGGCAAAATTTTATGGTGAGTGTTGCTGCAATTAATTTCCCCACCCAAGATGCTAGCCAGTGTATAGCCCAATCTTATGCATGTTTATTGAAAATCCCACTGGGTTCAATGGAGTTTATGTCACTGTGGTGTTGTTGGGGGTCACATCTATCTATCTCTATCTATCTATCATCTATCTATCTATCATCTATCTATCTATCATCTATCTATCTATCTATCTATCATCTATCTATCTATCATCTATCTATCTATCTATCATCTATCATCTATCTATCTATCATCTATCTATCTATCTATCTATCTATCTATCTATCTATCTATCTATCATCTATCTATCTATCTATCTATCTATCATCTATCTATCTATCTATCTATCTATCTATCATCTATCTATCTATTTATCTATCTATCATCTATCTAATCATCTATCTATCTCTATCTATCATCTATCTATCTATCTATCTATCTATCTATCATCTATCTATCTATCTCTATCTATCTATCTATCTATCATCTATCTATCTATATCTATCTATCTATCATCTATCATCTATCATCTATCATCTATCATCTATCTATCTATCTATCTATCTATCTATCTATCTATCTATCATCTATCAATCTATCTATCATCTATCTATCTATCTATCAATCTATCTATCATCTATCTATCTATCTATCTATCATCTATCAATCTATCATCTATCAATCTATCAATCTATCAATCAATCAATCAATCAATCAATCAATCAATCAACTATCTCTATCTGTCATCTATCTAGCTATCTCTAGTCTGTCTGTCTGTCATCTCCACCAGTATCAGTGCTCATGGTGCTTTAACAGACCACACAGGGAATGGTCTCTGCCCCCAGGGCCTTACAAGCTAAAATTTGACATGGAAGGGGAGATACAACAAAGGAAGGGGAGATAAGTGTAGGCAAAGGTAAATGGGGAAGGAATACATAATGCTCAGGTGTGGTTACCATTAAGCCTAGCAGAGGGAGTGAGGACATGTGGCCCTCCGTGTGTTGAAATCCTTTCTCTAGGGCCATCTTGCTTCCAGCCAAGAGAGGACAAAGAAACTATCTCCTTATGGGACAGATTCCATGTGTATATATTTTGTAACCTATGTCTGCCTTCTGGGATCCTTCTGTGAACAGAATGTGAGTAAACTATTTTATATACTTTTATACAAGACTGTGTTATGTCTATTCTTTTTAAGATGAAATAAAAGGGGAATTACCAGGAAATTTATTTTAGAGGCTTAAACAAGCCTGGCAAAAAAATGTTATCCACTGGGTAAGTTTAAAAGGGGAATGTTACTCTGCTAAATTGTAGAACTTGTTAACACAAGTTGGGAAGGATATAATTAAACAATATATCCTCTCCTGCCTCCCTGAACATTCCCACACTGTTTTTACCTGGTGAAGTGCAGACTGAGAGTGGAAGTCAACCTAGAGTCAAGGCAAACGATCTCTCAGCACAAGTATTTCTGCTTGTGGAATGGAACATTCTCTGACTTTCCTCCTCACGCACCCCTGACTAAATCTGGGCTAGAGGGTGGGGTGGGGAGAAGAGAGCGGGGAAGTCCCACTGTGCAAGTGGAAATACTTGCACTGACAGGACATGGTCACAGAATACTGCCCTGACTGCTGTTGCAATTTGGTGCTCAGTAGCAATTTTCTGAGTCTGTTGCATAAATTTGTAAGCAAGTTGTCCTGGGAACATTTAGAAGTATGGGATAGTGCTTTATACTAAATCAAACCCCTGGTTCATCTGGCTCTACACAGTGACTAGTACAGGTTCTCTCTACATTCTCTTCTATATTCTCAGCTTTTGAACCACGGTTGAATTTTAGTCCAATGTCACCTTCCCATCCCTGGGCAGCTTGACATCATGTGTCACAAGCCATCATTCCCTCATTGGCCCACATAGGTTTTGTTTACAAACAGATCGGCAGGGAGCCTTAGGTTGAAGGAAGGTGGGCAGACACAGCAATGGCGCCACTAATAAATCTGGGTTCTGATCTCAGAGATATTGCAGTTTTGGTACATCAGAGTCAGGGATTCTTGCACATAAAAGACTTATGCGCAGGCTAGATGCATAGTACAGGCTTTGGCAAAATCTCTACTTTCACTTCTTCAGAGTGAACATATGTAAATCAGCAAAGTTTGCCATGTTTGGTCCCTCCATCCACCTCATCAGAACTGTGAGCTTCTCATTATAGAACCTTCACTTGGTATTTCAGAATCTGAGATTCAGCGACATACTATCTCACAGATTTCAGTACCATTGCTTGAATGCCTAGTGGCCTACATCTTCTTTGGTTTTTTAAAACCATGTTTTTGGGGGGCACATCATTGCCTAGATATCCTTATGCCCTTTATGTTTACATTTTTAAAGGCTTAACCCTTTAACCCAATGCTACTCTATGCCTCCCATTATTTGCTCGCATCTATTACATGCTTGCTTCTGAATAAATTCACTTAATGCCATGCTGTTCGTTTGTAAAGCCACAATGGCATATTAAGGAGTTTGAAATCTGAGCACGCTTAATTGTGCCTCTTTAAATTGAAGTGTATTTTGAATAGTTTCTTGACATGGAAATGTTTCTGCTTGTGTTTTGCTGTTGTTAGTGTATCATAAAAAACACATCTGCCTATGAGACCAGGGGGATATTTAAAGAGACATTCTCCATGGAATTGCCTATAAACAAAATGGGGGAATGTACATGCATCATTCTCAAATACCCTTGATCTTGTTTGTAATCTTCCTCATGCTGGCTTTCCTACCAGTGTAACTCACAGAGTTCAACGGGGTTATTTATGTCTTTTTAAGTACAAGGGTTGGCGAGAGCATGTATTATATCAGATTCTAAACACATGCTTAAACATAGTGTTATTTGTCCAATAATCTGTAAAGCCAAGCAAAGAGATATTAAGCAAAATAATAGATTATATGCTTGACTATAAATTGGATGCTTTTTATTTTATTTTACTAGAATGTATTCAGTCTGACAAACCATGATGCTTAGAATATAATAGTGGCATAATCATAGCTCGAGGCTGTCATTCCTCAATGTAATGGGATACTTATTCATCTAAGACAGGGACAGGTCTGTCCTTGGCTTTCATTTTACAAGATTACTTGTATTTCTGTCTCATTTGGCATCAGCGATAACATGTCAGAAAGCAGATTCCACCAATCTGGGGGTCTTTTATGGTTTAGAGCTATTTAGAATCTTCTCTGAGCCAACCATAATTTGGCATGAATACTGGGGGGAAAGGGGAATATTTAAAACAAAATAATTCTGAATAGAGTGCATAGTTTAAAGATGTATTAGTTAAGTGTGACCCTGAAGGAATTTTCTGCATATCAGTCCTATTGGTTCTTGTGTATCAACTGGAGCTGAGACGAATTTTCATAAGTTTTGATTTTTGTGTCGAGAATTGTACATTCACGTTCTCCTGTCAAACAGCAAAGTGCAGTGTGCAAAAGCAAAAGTGTTTCTGATCAGCTCCCCACTGATTTGAAACATATCCTTTTGAGAAAAGTGACATCCTTCTTTCCATATTGCAAGAATTGGGTGGAAAATAGATAGCGCTTTGAACTGCACTTGAAAATATGTCCCCAACGGATATATGGTTTGATAATAATGAGAATAATGTGAAAGTAAAAAGGCTGTTAAAGCTCAACTATGATTTCAACTTTCGAGAGAAAATTTACATTTTTCATATGGGCCTTAAAGAGAAGATTCACCTGTTTTCTGCAGCTTTTGCTGGATCATCGGACTACAGAAACACAGCATTGTGAGTTGTTTACAGTATTTTAGTTTATGCTGGTTCAGGAGCAGCCAGCATAGAAAGGTGGTTTCTTTCCTACAGCAGGGTCACATCCTGAGTACATATATAGTGCAAGCCAAACTCCATATTGCTGCTGCCAGAGCTCTGTGAAGGGTGAAACCATTGCCACATCTGCTGGTTTTGTTTTTTAAAATACTGGCTGCTTGGGTGCTAGCTACAAAATAAACTTATATATTATTTCCCATATCTCAGTGGGTTCCACCTTGTGAGTTCCTAGCAGAAGACAGGTTCAAGCCTGAGACTTACTGGTTTATAGCTCAGTCTCTTCAACTATTATGATTCAGGTTGCAGTATTAAACTAATCAACGCAATCTTGGTTTTTTGTTTGTTTGTTTGTTTGTTTTGCTGTTGTCTGGGCAAACTCCTACACTGAGGAATAGAAACTTTTGTTATTGTTGCTGAAAATGTAAATTCTTAGAACTTGATATTTTAAGAAGCTATGGTCAGCAGCCCAATGTGAAACTGATATTGTCCAAAATGTTCCAAAATTTATGAAGGCTCTGAGGACTTCCCCCCTTTCTTTCTCAAAAGAAATTGTGCTGCACGACGCCTCAGCTATCTCCCAACCAAGAACGAGCTTGCCTTTTCAATTTGTTAAAGATGGAATTACAAATAAGCAAAGAAACTAAAACAAGCACAGCCTTTACAGAGATGGCTGGGCATTAAACATGATTTCCTGCTTATTGTATCATCCATGTGTTTTCTTGTGGATACAGTGCAATCTAATGCGGGGACAATCTTATCTAGTATTGGCAACAGGATGCATTTATAATGAATTTCAGCTGAAGGCAGGGAAGCCTCATTATCATGGTGCAGAACTGGCCAGCAAATCCTCTCTGAAAACAACCATGGAGCAAGATTTGCAGGTGAATAATATGAAGACAAGCTTTTGAGAAACTATTGCCATCTTGAACGAAAATCAGAAAATGTGATGATCCTTAAAACTAGTTGTGCTCAGCATTTAGGCAGTGCTTTATAAAGTTCGAAATCCCTAAAGCAGCCAATATTATTGTTCATTTAGTTGCAGATAAGGGTCTAGGGTAGGGAGATAAGGCCTTGCATTATACTTGCCACGAAAGCACAGATGGTTGCCCCTCACTATGATGCCATTTCTGTTGGCAGGGAGTTTTGTCCCTCCACCCCTCCCTTCACTTGAATGCTGTTTGATGGTCTTGGAAGTGGTAGGTGCTCCTTCAATTTTAACTGGATGGCCACTGGTCAGTTGCAGTCGCCATTACAGGTCCTGCCTAGAGGCTGGAGCTGGAATTGGAGGTCTTCCAGCTCTGAACATTCTACAACGTTGCAATATTCCTCAAACTCATGTCTCTGTTACACCAAAAGAAAGATCTACGTCTGTGTGAAGCAAAGATCCTCCTTGAACACATTTCAAAAGCTTTTGTCATTTTACTTCATTGTCAAATGATCACAAAACATCTTGGAATCTTTTGATGTAACACAATGCACACATGCATTTCTGGTGCAAGCTTCCCATGTTTCTTCACATCCTGGTTGATCAAAGGCATCAAATGATACGATGCCATTGAGAAATAGGCTTCTTTCTGGTCCAGAGAACCCTTATAGTGTTTATTTGGCACTCTTTCAGGGCCTGGAGTGTTGTTATCAATGATCTCAGTTCCCTGTCTTGATACTTCTGTGCTCAGACTGGCACACTCACCCTCCACAAATTCACAAAAGTATGAGATTTGCAGATGGAGGACGCCACCCCAAACAGCCCAATGTGGTCTGAGCTAAGTGGCAGTGGAATACTGACTATAATGAAATGGAAAAATGTGGGGTGGGACGGAAATGGAATGGGGTGGCTGGGATCCTGGTTAGGGACACTCCAAATGGCAATATCTTGTTGCAGGTGCCACTTGTTTTTATTCAGATACTCTCCTTTGGTATCAAGCTATAGGAGGCTTCACATACTCACTCAGAAATAGCATCCGGAAAGGTGAGAAGGATTGTATCTGCTGGCTCCACTGCTGTTAATGTGAAAAGAACTTACACAAATACATCTTGTGTGAGCATCTGCTTGCTAAGAGACTCTACTTTTTACACTGTCGGCTTAAGGATATCCCAGTATACTTACAAGTCCCACTACTAGCAGCCAGAACAAGGGGTCCTACCAGCACAATGAGTTTCCCTCTTTCCTTTCCCCCACCTCTGAAATTGGCTCAAGGGGGAGGTAAGCCCCAGAACGAGTGTTGGGGGGGGGGGAGAACAGAGGGGTCATTCTGGCAAGCTGAGAAGCTTGTGCTGATGAAACCATTGCCATAGCACTGTGCTGAATTCCTCACTTTATACATGCACACACCCCCAACCTATGTGGGGATTATGTCCCGGTCCCCTGCACTTTTAAGCAAAATCACATAAAGAGGGGAGCACCCTCTAAAACCCTTTAAACTCCTTTTCTGCTGCACTCTCATCAATCCATACCAAAAATACTGCACCCCAAAATATCCACAACTAGACCTGAAGCTCTGGGGGCAGCAGGAAGCTGATGGACATGCAGGAAAGTGGCAGCAGCTGCTGCTGCGCTGTCCCGCACATCAGCTGTTAGGCAGCAAGGCTGAGCAGCCTAAACAAATTTCTGCTGCACCTCAGGTATCTTCAGGGCTTCCTCCACCCTCACCGACATCCTCTTCAGGCTCTGGGGAGGATGTCCTCACAAGCCAAGCCAGCTTTCTTCTGCTATTTCTTGGTATGAATTGAATTATTTATTTAATTCCCAGCACCGCATGTATACGCGGTTGTGCACAAGTCGATCCCGTGCAAGCAGGGGAAAGCCTGTATTACACTTTTACTACTATGCAGTGTGAATTTTGTTTGGTTATTATTTCTGATGCTAATGCAGCTGGCCAGGCTTTAACGGATCCAATGCAGATCAAGGTGAAAAACGATGCATCAAGATTGGCAATCAAAAATAAATTTGTAACATGCTACCCCACTTAGCATTTCACAGAAATGAGGCAACCTTTTAGAAATAATGGAATTACTCTCAATTGCGCCCACAACTTAGCCGCTGGAGAGAAACATCAGTAATAAGTGCATTTCCCTGAGCTTTACGTATTGCTGTGTTTATGGGGCTTTACATATCAAGTTAGTCAGGAGAAATTGAATAAAAGCATCTCAGGTCTGGGAAATGAGAGAAGATTATGAAAAGCAGGTTTAATACAGCATCGGTTTTCTGATGTTTATGGCACATTTCATCATGTTACCGGGGACACCCAATTACACCGTTTGCCAAGTAATCTCAAGTGGAGTGTACTTTGAAGAGTATTAATGCTGATTCTTCCCCCATACCTTTCCCATTATGTACATATTTCTTCAGATGATCTTATCCTTACCTTGATGGAAATTATCCATATCTGCTGGTTAATTCTAAGTTGTGAATTGCTCAGAGCAAGTCTTCGTAACATCTCCCCGCTCTGCACTGCAGCTTGTTGGGTTAGCTGTGATTTTGGCAAAATGCCGTGATTTTCCATACCAGCAAAGGTCAGTGTCAATGCGTTGCTCCAGAGCCAACTGTTGCACCAATGATCAGTTGATCTTCACTATTAGACAAGGCACTTTAGGGCCCAAATTCTTAGATCATCATCATCATCATTATACCTCTTCCAAGGAAAAGTACTCTATGTGCTGCTTCTATGAGCTTGAGAGTTGGAACTGGATTTGTTCTGCATGGGATCAGCTTTTTGGAGAGAGATCAATGAGGGTTTGTTTGTTTGTTTGTTTGTTTGTTTATTCTTTCAGAAAAAGGACCAGTATATACACTTGCAAAAACTGAAGTTATTAATAGGATATTATTTGAGGAACTATAAAATATGAACATTTAAAATAGTTCAATTCCCTAACAGACTAAACTTGCGTTTTCAGGAAACTGAGGGTCAGACCTAGATATGCCATTACTCATGCCGCTACCGCTTCCATTGCTGGGTGGTGGTGGAAGTTATCCAACTGAGGTCATGATAGAGATAAAGAATTAAAGCCCTTTTGCCATGCCACACTTCCAGTTCAGCCCCCTTCCCCTGTACTTCCCTAAAACCCCCAGCAACATTCAAGCAAGCCCTAACAATGTAAATCGCCTAACACCTAGTTTGGTCCTGACTTGAGGAATTCCTTGGGTCAGAAAATACCATCCAGCTTCTTTTCTTTTGAGCCCTTGGAGACTCTCCTAATCTTTAGTCAAAGAAAGCAAAAAATTATCCTGATGAACAACTTGCAAACCATTTCCCCTCACATTTTATTATTATTATTATCGGAATATGAAAACAGGCAATTTTACATAAAGTTAAGACAGACACAACTTGGGTACATGGCATCATGCTGTGGCCTGTTTCAAATGAATACAATTGTATTTCTTTATAACTATCAGAATAAATAAATACTATACATGTTTGCATTGCCAGATAGTGAACTCTACAGCACAAAACTGTTACATTACAGCTTAATTTCTTTATTTATTTTTACAGAAAATTATATGGTACATAGCTTTGATGTTCCCCCCCTTTAAAATGCTTTGTTCCTTATTCAGATATGGCCAACATGCATATTTGTGGCTGGGAACTCATTGGTCAGTAACATGAAACAACTTCACAAAGCAGATGCTAAAATCTTTCCACATCCCCACCCACCAAGACACATCTAAATTGGCCGTTCCTTCTCCTCATTAGCTATCCAGAGTTTCAAAAGCCAGAGAGGACCATTTAAATTCAATACTAGGTGCATAGTTTAGGAAATATATCTCCTTATTAAGTCAGGACAGGTCTTTAGAAGGAATTTCACCCTCAACCTTTGTAGCTCAGGACACTTGTTAACAATGCCCGTCCTTTTGTCCCATTATCTGCACTGAAAGCAGATACAGTGGTACCTCGGGTTACATACGCTTCAGGTTACAGACTCCGCTAACCCACAAATAGTACTACTGTATTTTAAAAAATCATTATGTGTACAGTGGTACCTCGGGTTAAGTACTTAATTCGTTCTGGAGGTCTGTTCTTAACTGGAAACTGTTCTTAACCTGAAGCATCACCTGAAGTTAATGGGGCCTCCTGCTGCTGCCGTGCTGCCGGAGCCCAATTTCTGTTCTTATCCTGAAGCAAAGTTCTTAACCTGAAGCACTATTTCTGGGTTAGCGGAGTGTGTAATCTGAAGCGTATGTAACCCGAGGTACCACTGTGATCGTAGGCAAGTGAGAGCACAACTAGGGTTGTTGAGCTTTTTTTTTAGGAAGACCCCAAAGTTGTTCAGCTTTTTTTTTTTTTTAAGAAAAACACCAAAAATGTAATTCTTTGATTGACTTGCCAAAGATCCAGGGCAAGTCAATTCGGAAATTCCCCCTGGACATCAATTCCACATTTGAAATCCTAGCAATGTCTGGGAAAGTCCAGATGCATGGCAGCCCTAAGCATACTTCTATGCGTATTTACTTCTAAGCAAGTCCCACTGTGTTCAACGTGTGTTTAGGATTGCAGCCCCAGTCAGCATTCACCAACCTGGTGCCCTCCCCAAGCATTAGCTTCGACTGATGTGAGTTACAGTCCTAAACATCTAGAGGGAACCATGTTGGTGAAATCTGGTTTAAGCATTATACACAACTTCCTACTATTCCACTGGCTGATTTAGAAAGTCCCAAGGGATTTCTAGTGCTGTTCTTTTTTCTTTTGTTTGGTACCCAAATTAGTGTTTAGTGATTCTATCAATCAGCTTGGGTTATAATGAAATCTTTACTCCCAGGAAAGATAGCCAATAGCAGACAGCTGACTCGCTCTCCACAGAGAATGACTCTTCTTCAACTGCTGTTAGAAAAAGATCATCAATATTTTGCCAGGGAGGAAGCTTCCAGCCTTCCTTTCTCCCCAACTTCTTGCTTTCTATGGACATGGGCTGTTTTGTGGGTGTGCACATAAGACCATTCAGTCATGTGATCCCTCCACCTGCAATGTGAAATCATATAGTACAAAAACTCTAATCTCATCTGCTGTTGGTATGGACAAATGCAGGCCTCAGCGTCATTAAATTTAACGAAATTTACAGTGTGGTGATCCTATGCATGTCTTCTCAGAAATAAGTCCTAATGAATTGTGGCAGCAGAGCTTTTCACCGCCCCATCAGAAAGGCCTCTGACCATAGATCCTTTAGAAAAGCAGCTCTGTAGAATCCTGTGGGGTCTCGGCCACCCTAAAGTTTCAGTCCTATACCCGCTTACCTGGGATTAGGCCTAATTGAAATTAATGGGAATTCTTCTGAGTAGACAAGTATAGCAGGGGTCCTCAACCTTTTGGTGGCCAGGGACACTTGGCAATCTAAGAATCTGCTGTTGGGCATACCACAAAATGACAACTTTATTGGGGGGAGGGACACCTGGTGAAGCTCAGAACTCCCCCTCCAAAAAGACAGATAAAAGACCTACAGACTCGCAAAACAAAACAAACATTTTAAAAATGCAGGGCCACCCCAACAAGAAACTCACTCTCAGCAAAAATGCAAAAATGTTTTTTCTTTTTTTAAAATGGGAGAAGCAGAAAGCGTTGGTGGGCAGGCAAAGAGGATGTCTGAGAGCATTATGGTGCCCACAGCTGCCACACTGGGGACCCCAGATGTATAGATTGCACTGTAAATAATTTTTCAGTATTCTCTTGAAGCACAATCTTTGTTTTTAAAGATCAATATCCTACAAATTTGTGCAAAATACAATAGGTACCGTATTTTTGGCTCTATAAGACGCACCAGACCACAAGACACACCTAGTTTTTGGAGGAGGAAAACAAGAAAAAAAAAATTCTGAATCTCAGAAGCCAGAACAGCAAGAGGGATCGCTGCTTAGTGAAACCAGCAATCCCGCTTGCTGTTCTGGCTTCTGGCTTAGCCGTGCAGCCTGCATTCGCTCCATAAGACACACACACACACTTCCCCTTACTTTTTAGGAGGGAAAAAGTGAGTCTTATAGAGCAAAAAATACGGTAAATCATAAACCTAGCTTGTGTTTTCTTGTGATGTTTTATGACAATTTCGATTAGGAAATACCAGACAATATGGCACTCATAGCGGGTGGAACGGTAAACTCATTTTAGAACAATCTTGTGAGTTCATGCAGATTTTACAGAATAAATATTTCAAGGTCAAGGTGAAGGGATTTGAGACAATGCGAGGGAGAAGAATGAGCATATAAATAAATTCACATGTACATTCCTTTCTTGGTTTATAGCTAAACCAGCTGTAGAATTTGGCCCTTTTTACAAGAAATTAGTACATTCATTGCAATATTTATAAGGGGGGCGGGTGCAGTTAATGAACTGTCCTCATGGAAATGTGCGATCACGTCCACTTATTTACCCTCGAAAGGAATGAAACAGGAAAAAAGCAATGCTTGTTTCATTTCCGAGACAAGTCATTCTCATCTTGGAATGTTAATACTTTATTTTTAAGTTATTTGACTGAATTGTGAACTTCCTATATGCACATATGAAACTCTCCCCTCACCCCCAAAGAATGTGAATACTGTGATGGAAATTGGATCAGACTACTATTGGGAGAAAGAGAGCCAGATGAGAGGGAAACGGGACTACTTTTTCCATTTTACTCTAAACTCTAGAAACAAGCTGAAACACAATCTAGATCTGGAACACAGAACCCGTGGCTCTCTAGATGCTGTTGGACTCCAAATCCCATCAGTCTCTGCCATCATGGCCAATGGTCATGGATGATGGAAATTGTAGTCCAGTATCTTTAAGTGGCAAAACAGGATGACCTGCTCCTAGTCAACACCAACATCTCTGAAATTGAGTGAGAGTAGATTTTCAAGCTCCCTGGTAATTGCTTTTATTTATTTTTATTTTATTTATTACAGTTGTATACCACCCTCCGTCTGTAGATTGTTAATTTAGGTTGCACCCCTAAGCATACTTACAAAGGAGTAAGCCTAATTTAAAGCAATGTGACTTACTTCCTAGAGAACATGCATAAGACTGCACCGTTAATTACTTCTACTAAGCTTTTTAAGAAACATACTTACAGGGTTTTTTGTTTTTTTTTTTAAAAAAGCTTCTGCTTTTCTGTCCTCATTTGTTTAAATAAGGCTGCTATCTCAAAGTTTAAATAAGGTATGAGGTCTAAACTACAATATCTTGAAATAAGAGACGTGCTTTTTAAAATCAGGAGCATCCAGTAAGAGCAAAGCTTCCAGTTTTGGGAGACCAGACTCATAACATTACAGCCACAATCGATGCTTCACCCATCTTGGAAGGCATTCCTATCTGTCTTCAGAATCCAGTAATAGTAATGAATGGCAGGGATAAGGTTTTGATTTTCTAAAACCAAAAGTGATGATCTGTCTGTGCACAGTCAACTTCGTATAGAAATGTTAAGGTGGTCAGATATGATCCTAGATGAGTTTCAGTTACTCTGTATAACGTATCCCCACTATTCAGCCATTGGCACTAGAATAACTTTTTTAAAGATAAAAATATTATAATTAAGTTTAGCAAAGACCTTTCCACTGGAATTGTGTTGTGAATTGTTAGGGAGAAATGTTAGTGCAAAAAGTCAGATTTGAAAGTTTTATTTAGTGATACAATATTCTTTGAAACGCCTTTGTATATATCACCAGCTTTTTAAAAAGTGAACTTGAGGTCTTTATTGATCTTTATATCTGTTGGGTGGGTGGGTGTATTATAAAAGCTATCAAGGTGCTGTTTAACTAGTTCTCTTAAGCACTATTTTTTAGGTGTGGAGAGATACTGACTGAAAAAGAAAAACGGCCAGGAGACAAATACTCATGGTTACTGAAAGGACCTGTCTGTGGTTCTTGGTTTTGTAGAACAGATAGCTGAATTCTAAAATTAACAGGCTAGAAGTTGATCAGTTGAAGGACACAGGAAGCTGCCTCAATGCAAGTCAGACCATTGGTCTTTTTAGTTCCGTATTATCAGCCTTAATGGATGGTGGGGTAGGGTGGGGTGGTACTTACTTGACCTGTGGTTGCTCACCTTGCTGCTCCATGCCACAACGGAGGTGGTGGCAAAGTCAGCATGGCACAAATGCACTGCCTGACTGGTTCTGCCAGTACATTTGCAGGTGAGTGGCAGTGCCCCACACCACTCTCTGCTACTGATTGTCAACACTGACTGGCATTGGTTCTCCAGGATTTCAGACAGAGGTCTTTCCTAGTCTTAGCTGGAGATGCCACGGATGAAGCCTGGGACCATTTGCATGCAAAGCTCTACCACTGAGCTACAGCCCTTCCCTACTTTGACCCTGTCTACAGCTAGATCCTGACCTTATTCTGTGTAACTAAGCGGTTGGATTTTATATTTTTCAAAAATGCTGGGTTAACTACTGTATGTTTCTTCTTCCCAAACCTTCATAGCACCCAGCAGAGCCTTATATGAATGACCACTACCCTTTTCCACATTAAGAGTGTGAATTAAAAAATTCAACTTAGCACTAAGAGTGCCCCCTTAGCATAAGCATTTCTGCTTGCCTGATGGAACTATCTGCCTTTTCCTCCCGCTGCATGCTGCTCCAGGGGTTCTCCTGATCCCTTCAGGGCCAATTTGGGGGCTTGCAGTGGGGAGGGCAGAAGTCCTTGCATGGGCTTCTGCTGGCAGGGCCAGTAGGTTGAATCCAGCCCCATGGCTCCAACATCAGCCAACGTTTTGCACACCCTTTTGTTTATCATCTAGCCTAACTTTGCATGCTACTTTGTGACATTTTGGTTGGCCTAGTAGATTTATTACCCTAATGTGTGTTTTGGAATAAATCCATCCAGTTAACATGTGCATCAGCTGCAGGCAACTGACTCATAAGACTGGATCTCACATTCCATGTTTTCCCTAGGAGTATCCACATGGCCCATGTGATTGACACAGGTTGAGCTTGAGGGACCTTGCCAGGTTTCTTTAGCCATGGATTGTGTTCTTGCATTGTCTGGAAGCAAGTATTCAGTCCCTTCACTTTCGGTTTGAGCTTTACATCAAATCCTTTCATAGTGCTTAGCTCTGGAGTATATGAATTGTCCCTTTGGTCATTTGCTGCAGCTAAACCAGATCATGGATATTGGTAATGCATTTTGATTAATTTGTTTTCTGCTTTTGAAGATCTCAGTCCTCCTCAAGTTTTTCATCTGAAGCCAGAAATAATTTGGCATGGGGGTAATTTTTAATTATTTTGCTAAATCTCTCTTTAACCCTTCAGTCTGTTTATCAAAGATTTGCAATGTGCAACTGATAAAGAAAAACAGTGGAAGATGGCACATTCACACATTTTAATTGCTCTCCATTGTCCAAATTAGTATCAAAGTTTACACGCAGGCACACTAAAATCTTGTAATGGCACAGTCAGTGTGTACAGTTCAGCAGGCAGAAAAAGTCTCTTCATCCAAAAAATTCTAGTGTGTTCATGCCTCTCATTTCATTTGAAGAACTCATCTAGAAATTGCATACTGTCCTACTGGAAGTGCTTTAACCAGGACAAAGTTGCAACCATCACCTGATATTAATAAAATGGGGCAATTTCAAAGAACTAGAGGAGAACATGGCATTGGGGGCTCAGAACAGCTTTGAGTTAAACCACACCAGGGTCAGCTGGCTCTTTGTATTATTATTATTATAATTATTATTATAGAGTTGATTCTATCTACCATCTAAGTATAAATGTAAAAGAAAGGGGAAGGGAGGTGCTTCACAATTCTGCATAAGGCAACACTGACGTTAACACACAAGTGAAGGAACATTTTCCACATCATATAAACTATGTACAATATGAAGCTCCCCAGTCCCGCAAAGAAACAAAGCAATCACATTTATCGTAGCGCCATCTAAAGCATCTCTCTGAATATTACATAGTTTGACTCACAGTTCTGAAGACAAGTTCACATTTTTAAGACATCTTTCCTTCCTCTGGGTTGTTATGATTATTTTTTAAATGGGCCATGGAAACAGGCAGTAGCAATGTCTGACGTGGAAACCAGAGCTATAGGAGACTTGGGTCAACATTTCCCCCAGGACTGGTGGGAGCAACGTGATGTGGGACAGAGCCAAGAGCTGTGCCGTGTGTTAAAGACAAACCCATTCAGTGGCAAAGGCATGGCGCGCTTCCTTAGGGTCGTCTGTTGGTTGGGTTCTTGCCATTTCCCACCCCCCTGCCTGGCTCTCAGTTTGGTAAAGTATCCAGGCCCAGAGAGGCAGCGTGTTGCTTTGCTCGCAGCCGAAGGTTCTCAATACTCGTCGTTTTACTGTTCAGGCTTGGAAGAGAGGACGAAGCCTGCAGGATAGGAGAGGACCACACCTGCTGGGCATGAGAGAGCGACTGGTAATAAGACTGGCAGTGCAGGGAGCTTAGGGGTGCCATGTTGACATTCATGCCCAAATAAGGCATGGTGGAAGGGCTCCCCATTTCGAAGGAGGAGTAATGGACCAAGTTGTTTGTGGCTGCCATGTGCTGGCGGAACTGCTCTTGCAGGCGGAAGAGGCTGAGGGGCGAGGAGGAATAGGAGTGTGTCTGAGACATGCTGCTACTGGAAGATGGCGTGGCCGTGGCATTGATGGGGGAATCTGCATTGTTAAGCACAGCAGAAGAAAGTCAGTCAAAATTATCAGCAGCACAGAGTACAAACCTGAAAAGAATGGTTTCTCTTGATGTTCAAAACATATTATATCCAGCTTGCTGCAACACAGGGCAAAAGAGTTGGAAAAGGACTCCTTTCCCCCATTTCCTACATATGCACATTTACACCCTGTTCAAATGGGGGCATGAATGTCCAGGGACTGGCAAGCCAAGAGATTGGGATGAGAAGTTCTGAAGACAAATTGTAGGAAAGGAACGTTTTGTTTGATCTTGGTCCTGGACCAAAGATAGGGAGCCTGTGGACCTCTACATGCTTTTGGACTACAACTCCCATCATCCTTGGTCATGCTGCCTGGAGATGATGAGGGTCAGAGTCCAACAACATCTGGAGGGCCACATGTTGCCCATTCCTGCCCTAGTATACGTGAAGGAGTGTCTCCACCCCCCTCATTCTGCCTGGACACTGAAGTCCAGCTCCGAGGGCCTTCTGGCAGTTCCCTCACTGTGAGATGTGAGGTTACAGGGAACCAGGTAGAGGGCCTTCTTGGTGGTGGCACCCGCCCTGTGGAATGCCCTCCTATCAGATGTCAAGGAAATAAACAACTATCTGACTTTTAGAAGACATTTGAAGGGAAGTTTATTCCATTTTTAATCTGTTGGCAGCCACCCAGAGTGGCTGGGGAAACCCAGCCAGATGGGTGGGGGTAATAATAATAATAATAATAATAATAATAATAATAATACTAGACTTTCAGACTTTGGCTGGATAAACACAACCAGCAATTGGCTTATCACATGGCACCTGAGGGTAGCATCCCACCATGTAGCTAGGCTCTCTGCCATCCCCACTGCCCTTCCTTAGATTACCATGTGGCAGCAGATAGATGGTAACACTAGGTTAATAATGCAGTCAACTTTGCACAGTGCATGCATTATGCAGTAAGCTTTTAAGTAGCAATTGTCTGATCTGCCTGGATTGAACATACTCAAGGATAAACGGCTTGTGTGATTTTTTTTTTAACCCTACCTATTCACTGCAAGCAGAAGCTGCCTATGAATCCCTAATGAATTGTATTCACCATGGGGGTGAAGTCTGCAGCTGAGCATGGTGTATCATATCATATATGTAGAAAAGATGGCTCAACACTGTAGACATGTATATTTATAAATGTGTCTGTATACCGCTAAATAAATAAAAAAGATCTTCTCAAAGTGATGTACATAAAATCAACATGCAGTCAAATGAGGGGGAAAACGTAAAAAGCAAAGATCCAAAGAACACAGCAATGTGTCGCGGCAAGGTAAGCTTGTAGAAACAAATAAAGAAGTTTTAAGCTAGCACCTAAAGCTCAACACAGATCGTGCCTAATATGCAGAGGCAATAAACTCCACAGTCCGGGTGCTGGTATGCCAAGTGCCATTTTAGCAACACTTCTCTAGCATATTTCAATGTCTGGGCAGGAATGTATGGAGAAAGGCATTAGGTAGGGTGGTCCTAAGTTGTTTAGTGCTTTATGCACTAAGAGCAACACCTTGAATTTGGCCAGGTGGCATATTGGCAGCCAATGTGATTGTAAAGCACTTTGGAGAAATAGTGCAAATAGTAAACAGAAATATGCTTTGCCACAAAGTCCTTAATGTTATGTGTGAACTGGGTCAGTGTCATGATGACTACATCCAGGGTCAGAGGCAGTATGTTTCTAAACAGCAGTTGCTGGGGAGCAGCAACGAAAGAGGCCTGATGCACTCATGTCCTGCTTTGTGGCTTCTCACTGGTATCTGGCTGGTCACTGGGGCAAGCAAGATCCTGACTAGATGCGCCTTTGGTTTGTCCCAATAGGGCTCTTCATATGTCCTTATGTTTAAAATGTAGAACTGTGATTCACATATTTGGGATCAACCAAATCTTAACTTAATTCTTAAACAATCTTCCCCACATGAGTTTCAGAAAATGTCTTGTGGAAAACTTATGGAATAGTAACCATGTAAGGTCTTAGCCCAGGACTAGCTAACATGGGGCTCTGCAGGTTTGTTGGACTACAATTCCCATCATCCCTGGCCAACACCTGCAACAAATCTATCTTTTATTTTGTTTTTGTTTTAAAATTTTATTTTATGGTTTCATACTGTTTTTATTTTGAATTACATATGGGGGCAGCATAATCTTTTCAACGCTTAGGTTCCTGTGCACAGCCTGCCTTTTGCGATGTGTATGTTTTCTTTGCACATTAAGTGACTGGAATGAAAGTGCTAGCTTGATCCTTTAAAAGAAAGGGAGTCAACGTGGTGCCCTTCGAATGCTGTGAAGTACAGCTCCTATTATCCATGATCTTTGACCCTACTGGCTGGGGACTGATGGGAGATGTAGTTCACAGAAGCTAGAGAGTACCACATTGGCTACCCTTGCCTTATTGAGATTATCTGATGGGCAAGAGAAAAGTCTTTGTTTCTGAACCCATCCTTAGGCTCTGCTCACATCAAAACTCTTCCCACAAAGGAGAATGTTGCTTTCCTTCCTCACCTGCTTTTGGGCTTGCTCTCTTGCTGCTCAGTGCCTTGTTTTCAGCTCCGGGGCTCTTTTCTGCTTTGTTCTCCTCCAGCGAGATCTTGAATTCTTCCTCTCTGTCTGTCTGGTCCTCAGCTGCCGACTCGCTGGCCGACTGCTCCGAGAGAGTCAGGTTGAGCTCTGCGTTGACTTCACTGGGCAGGCTCATGGATTTGTCTGCATCAGGAGTCGGAGTCTGTGTTTCTAAGACGGGAGTGTCTGCTTTGCCCTCACTGTGGTTGGCTTCAGAGTCCTTCTGCTTCTGCAGCTGCTCCTTTTGCAGACTGCGCTGCTTCTTTCGGAACTTGGCTCGCCTGTTTTTAAACCAAACCTTGGTTTGGAAGAGAAGGAGAGGGACCGGAAAATTGGTTTAAATTAAACCAGTGTAATCTAACAGTGTTATTTAGTCTGTATCCTCTCCCCATGGTATTTCCTGTTTTGTTCCCTACCTGACATTGCACTTGGTGGGCAATCTTTGTTCACCTGGGAAATCGTATTTGCTATTCTAGGGACTGCCTTAGATAGCTTTGGCTTTTTTCTCCCTGTTTATAATTCCCAACCAGACCTTTTAATCCTTGACTGTGCTTTCTAATTCACAACTATATTTGTTAATTGTATTTTCTAACTGTACTCTCCTATGGGGGGCGTGTGTGTGTGTGTGTGTGTGTGTGTGCGGCGCACACACACACACACACACACACACACACACACACAATCTTTACTATCTTTTAATAAATCTTGGTTACTTGCTATGCTCTAACTTGGTTAAGTAGGACATGTGACAATATAGTTTGGAAAGTTGTCTGTTCTCTATGCATTTGAAAGTGCAGTTGGTGTGGCCACACAGGTGATGCCAGGATTGAGAAGTAAAGCACCTTGGGTGGTCGTATGCACAGAGCCTGAATGCGCAGCCTCATGAAGAGGGTTGTGAAACCATGCCGTGGTAGCTGTGGATCTAAAAACTTTACAATGTCCTTTGAATGAAAAGCTCTGCATATCACAAAAGCACACCGGGGATAAAATATGCATGCACTACCCATTATATCTAAACAAGACATACCATTTTTATGATGCAAAGGGAAGCAACTTCTGGGCTGAGACTAAGGGTGAAGTCAGGTGAAATGTTTATATGTGTGGTAGAAATGGGTTTTGACACCCAGGCACACCATTCCAAGGCACTTAAAATTTCACATCTACCTTCACCCAGGATGGTTAACATGAGATGGTTAACATTATGGGTACCTGAACTCTGGCTTCTGGCAAATTGGTACACATGGCCAACCTCTCCCTCATCACCACATCTGGATAGTGAGTCTTCTGGAAAGTTTTCTCCAGGGCTTCCAGCTGCTGGGCTGTGAAAGCTGTGCGGCTTCTCCTCTGTTTGCGGTGCTGAGAGCCATAACGGGCCTCCAAAATGATGTCTTGAAACGTACAGCCGTTGGAGGACAAGAGAAGTGGCCAATTTAATTAGTGTAATTTGTGTGCATCATATAAAGAAAAGCATTTGGGCAGCTAACAAAGCAGCTTAAATCAGCCTTTCTCAACCTGTGGATCCCCATATACAACTCCCATCACCCCTAGCTAGCAAGGCCAGAGCTCAGGGATGATGGCAGTTGTAGTCCAACAACATCTGAGGACCCACAGGTTGAGAACCACTGGCTTAAATAAATGGGGATGTTTCTAGTGTATAGCTTGAGGTAGCTTTAGATTGGCTTCTCCATGTGGTTGGACCTCATGAGATGGTAGGTCCTGGGGGGCCACAGGTTCCCCATTCCTGATCTACATAAATAGCAGCAAAACTCTAAATGTTCTCTTGCTGCTATTTGTTTTTATTGTATTCAACTGAAGAAACTGAGGCCTAAAGAAGTGATATGACTGTCCTCCAGAGATGCTTCCATTGGTCAGTATTTCAACCTTCAGAACACTGCTGGACTCCAACTCCCATCAGCCCATCTCCTTCTCACCATGGAAGGCTTTTAATCCATTGAAGGGATCCCACTTGGTGGAGATGGGGGAGAGGTGATGTATGTCAATACCATCCTCCCTCATTCTTCCACATTCTTCCAGAGTGTGTCAGAGGTGACATGGGGCTGCAGGGGGGGAGGGAGAAGTTGCAAAAGTCACCTTCCTCATCTGCCGTTTGGAAGCTCCTACAGGCAAGAGCAAAGTCCAAATGCAGTGTATTGGAATTTGAAAGGACAGGTTGCTGTACAGCCATATGTTTTAGTCAGAGTAGCTTGATGCAATTTCTAAATTTGGTATAGCACCTTTACATATTTATTGGATTCTATATGCAACTTTGTGGGAAATAAGTGCATGAAGCAAAATATTAAAATTCCAGTTTGTTTACTTTAACTTTTGCTCACTATTCTGGAGGCTTCACCTAAAGTCCAGGACATTTTGCACAATTGAGCTGCTATTGCATTTCCTTGGATTTGTGCTCATCTTCAGGGATTTTAAAAATTACCAACCCTTTGGTCTTCTCCAAATTCAGCTGTCATTTCAGCCGTGTCCCAGTAATAATCCTGTACACTATCCCAATGCAAAGACAATATCCATAAGTTGTTCTTACCAGCCAGTCTCTCTGCCAGCGTCAGGGCATGCACAGACGGCCTGTAGTCTGGGGCATGCTGAGCTTGCTGTGCTGCCTGTTGGTGAAGATTATACATGGCACTCAGAGAATTCATGGCATGAAGAGAATAGCCATTCACTCCATAGTGCTGCATGGTGACATAAGACCTGTAGCAACAGAAAGAGGAGAAGGAGAAGGAGGAGACTGTTAGTGCGACTAATGCAAAGGCAGCCTTTAATGTGAAACCATCAATCATGTAGATGGAAATTTAATTCCACATGGAAACCCATCAGGTTCACTTTTCTCAAGTCCAAGGTATGTTTGCTTCTGCTTTAATCCCTGTTCAACCATACCTTGGACCAGTCGTGGTCTTGTAGCCTAACCTAGCTCACAGGGTCATGGGGTGTAGCAGACGTGCATGTGGACCTACCACTGTATCCAAAGAGCCATCTTCCCTGAAATTGGCACTACTGCTTACCTGGATGGGACTGAGGATGTGTGGCAGTGAGGATGGGTCCATGCAGGTGCAGCAGTCAGAGTACCAGATTGACAGTGCACAGGTGTGGCCCCTACCTTGCTGCTGCCCCACTCTACCTCCTTTCTAGGTTAGCTACAAAGATGCTGGTGACCATAATATGGCTTTATCTAGGTGTACAGCTGGTTATCAAAAAAAGCAACTGATCTTGTGAAGTTTTGTTTTTTTACACCTGCATTCCCCTCCCCACATTGTTGTGACATACAGCTTTGACAAATGTATGAACAGAAGTGGACTGAACTAATGTAAAGCTCTGGAAGTACATCAGGCTGCTGGGAGAGAAAGTTGCCTTTCCCTCAGTGTTTTCACCAGAAGCGAGAATGGCATATTTCATTTCTAACCAGTCATCTTTCAAACATAGGAAAATGGTTTGCCTCTAGCCTTAGAAATCTCATTATTCTTTGAATCCTGGCTCTCACAATTTTCTTCCCAACAATTTGGGCCTTTCCACATTGGGGGGAAAGGGGTAGTTCTCTGTTATTCAAGGTGGACCTCAACCATGGTCCTCCCACAAGTCCCCTTTCAGTGATAATGGCACAATATCCCATTTGCACATAACGCAAGCATTCTGGTGAACTGTGCTGTGGTTTGCCCTTTTATTTTATTTTCTCCTATAGATGCTAAGTACCCAAATCTTATTCCCAGTATGGTATTTTGTAACATTGCCTGTTGACAAGCCTGTACTTCCTGTATCAGAAAGTGCGTGCATGTGCATGCCTGCAAAATGAATGAACAGATTTTGATAAAACTTTAATAACAAAGCTGGTTACACAAGCACTCTAGGAGAGAGAGAGAACTTTAAATATTCCATGGAATACTGACTATGTTCAATAGCTACCAGCATAATTTACTGATGAAATGAAACATATATTCCAGCAACTCCAAATCAGTGTGCAGGCAGTGAAGCAGTATGTAGAATTCCCATGGAAATCAGGCACATGCAAAAGAAGTTTTAGCACACAATAGTAATAAGTGGTTACATATGTAGTTTATCCAAACACCCATGGGAGAAGGATGAAGTACAAGCAAGTGAAGCTCTCAGTCATGTGTTGGCTCAGGAGGCAAAATGCAGGGCCAGCCCCACTATTAGGCAGAAGGAGACCGTTGCTACAGGTGGCATATGCTGAAGGGTGGGGAGACAGAAGAGCTTTGTGTGCTACTTGCCCTGTATCTTCCCTCAAGTGTAGTGGAGGATGCTATCCCTTTGCCAGTGCTGCAGTAAGATAGATTCAAATGCCACCTTAGTCGGTTTTGATACATGGAATGAGGAAAGGCACCCTCTTGTCCTTTGCCTCAGGCAGAAAAATGTCTTGGCTTAACCTGGACAAGATGAAAGTTTATCACAAAGATATGCCTCCAACTGTGAGTGATAACAATGAAATTAAAACACAAGGCTCCATCAACAGGATGTGAGCTCTCTAATAGTTTCCTAGCCACCAATTTTAAGCAAATATCAAATCAAGGGAATTCTGTTCTGGGTGCAAATCCAACTCAGAATGTCTAACACTGTAGTTTGTTTGTGAAAATATTTCCATCTAGCATTTCCAAACAAGTGGACGTATTTGGTACCCCTGCCCATTCAGGCCAGTCTTGACAGACTCTAGGGTTGTGCGCTCATCTCACTCTATAGGCTGGGAGCCAGCGCTGTCCGCAGACACTTCCAGGTCACGTGGCCAGCGTGACAAGCTGCATCTGGCGAGCCAGCGCAGCACACAGAACGCTGTTTACCTTCCCGCTAGTAAGCGGTCCCTATTTATCTACTTGCACCCGGAGGTGCTTTTGAACTGCTAGGTTGGCAGGCGCTGGGACCGAACGATGGGAGCGCACCCCGCCGCGGGGATTCGAACCGCCGACCATGCGATCGGCAAGTCCTAGGCGCTGAGGTTTTACCCACAGCGCCACCCGTGTCCCTCCAGTGGACGTATTAAAAGGTAAAGGTAAAGGTACCCCTGCCCGTTCGGGCCAGTCTTGCCAGACTCTAGGGTTGTGCGCCCATCTCACTTAAGAGGCCGGGGGCCAGCGCTGTCCGAAGACACTTCCGGGTCACGTGGCCAGCGTGACCAGCTGCATCTGGCGAGCCAGCGCAGCACACGGAACGCCGTTTACCTTCCCGCTAGTAAGCGGTCCCTATTTATCTACTTGCACCCGGAGGTGCTTTCGAACTGCTAGATTGGCAAGTGCTGGGACCGAATGATGGGAGCGCACCCCACCGCGGGGATTCGAACTGCTGACCATGCGATCGGCAAGTCCTAGGCGCTGAGGTTTTACCCACAGCGCCACCCGCGTCCCTCCAGTGGACGTATTAGGTGGCTATAAATAACTTGGCTTCAAAGCATGTTGAAAACCATCTGATTCCTTATGCTCCATCTCAAGCTTAGCTAAAGGAATGCAGGCTCTGGTCTGGTCAGAGCCTGGATGGGAGACTGCCCATGAAAAACACTCATGCAAGCCACCCCGAGTTGCATGATAGATGAAGCCTACTACCTAATTAAATAAAATGAATCATTTGGGCAGAGGCAGCTATAGGGCAGTGTGACCAGTACCGCCACACTGGGCGCCGAGCCTAGAGGGTGTCACAGGGTGTTGCAGTTATGATATAGAGAATTGAGCAGAACAGAAGGTGGTAGGTGGGGGGAGTGCTAGATTTTGGGCTCACACAGGGTGCAGCTGAAATTTGAAAGAGCAAAGTCTGCCCCTGACAAGGGTGTGGCACAAATCCACATATGTTGATCAGAGATCACAAAATCTTACAGTAAGCATCTTTGGGAAATGATGGAAGAAACAATGGCATGAAACCACAGCTGAATGTAAAAAGGCAAGATTAACAACAATAGCAAAACTCATGTATGGGACAGGGTTGTCAGCACAAAGGAAATACACCGAAAACAAAGCTAATTGAACCCACACAAACTATTGAAGAACATACACTGTTTGGGTGTTCACACTCAGGAAAGGAGTGACCTGCCACTAGAAAGTTACAAGGGAAAAAAACCTTTGGATTACTAGAAGACAGTGTGGATTTATTCATTTGAACTTGCCAAACCAAATCTGTATTTTTGTTGCTGGAACAGGAGGAATGCAGCTGCTAGAACAAGACTTGAAATAGGTAGGTAAGCAATTTCGGAGTACAAAATTTGTTATGAAGAAATATTTATGAGTGGACCAGATTGCATAAGAAATTATATTTGCATTTTTAAGGAGGGGACTGAACAAATGCTCATCTTTCCAGGATGATTTGAGTCTGGGAAACTTGGCTCTTGAAGGTCTGAACTAGAAATTCCATGAGATCGGCACAAAAAAACATACAAAAATCTATTCCTGACAAATAGGCTGTGATGGAAACATCATGCTGTAAATTAAAAAATCTCTCCATACATCTACCCAATTCGGTTTTATAACTAGTGCAGTTCCTGCTTTTAATAGCACCTCTGTGGAGAAGAGTACTAAAATCTTCCTGTTATCTCTAACCTGAATTTAAGAATGAACAACTTCTTAGATCCATTCTTTGTAGGCTTGCAGAATCACAGTTAACTTCCCATTTGCCTCCCTGCATGCTCCAAATAGAATAAATTAAATATTTAAAAGACACTATGCAGCAATTTTCTTTTGTAAATGGTGGAGGCCATTTGTCAAGCTGCAGCAGTGTTTTGCAAGCTGTCGAATTGTGCTTACATTGGTTAAAATAATCTTTATATTTCATTAAGCAACCAAATAAGCTGATCTTCCCCACTGGCTGTATAGATGGCTTTAATTTTCAAAATCTGCAAATGCATCTTTTATGTCGTTCAGTGGCTGGAGGGCATTGGTAATGCTGCAGCCAATTGGAGAATAAACAGCAGAGTTTGATTAGGTGGTATATTATATAAATTAACACTGTGCAGTGAAAAGAGCATATCTTAAGTTGTCCTTACTACGATGGGGGATTGAACTTTCACCTCTCCTATTAATAATGGTTGCAGTTCCCATAATGCTCTTTGCTGAAGATTTGAAGAGGGTGAGAATTAGAGGGAAGTTTGCGAAAGCAAAGTTAATAGGAAATGGAAGCATCTGCAATTGATGCAAGTGAGATTAGCCTCAATACTGTGATGTTAAACGACAGGACCAGGAGCTGAATCCAAAAATTCAAGAATAAAACTGTCCCTTTTTTTCTACTAAGACCTGTACACTAGGAGTTTGCACTGTGAAAAGTAACTTCCTGCCAATATTTGACACCCTCATCTGCTGCCCTTGATTATGAATATCAGACCCTAAAAAGGAATCTAATTTTTGCAATAAAAATAAAACTCCACTGAACTGTTAGTTGCTGTTGTTGCTTTTTTATTGCAGACATTTAGGCTCATTTTCATATGCTCTTGACAAAATTTGTATGATAATCCTGGTGCAGTGTCATCTCTGATTCTGGAATACAGGTTCTTATGGACGTTAACCAAGGAAACTGACCAAAATCAAGCAACTGAAATGACAGAATTGCTCCAATCACATCCTCCCAGCTTTGGTAGGAAGCTAGTTGAACGGTAGCACCGAATGAATCAAGGAAAAGTTCTCAAGAGGATAAAGCACGAACTCAACGTCATCAAAGCGCTTGATGAAAGCACTAATGGGGAAGTAGGGGAAAAAAATCATTTCTATACCCATTCCTGGGTTTTTTATCCATTGCCCTATTGGAAATGGTTGTTATCCATCTTTTATTGTTGCTTACAGCATTTTAAATAGAGAGTCATCAGGTTAATAAACATACCAATTTTACTTCCCCTCTCATATTACATCTTCTACTCCATTATAATTTCTGCAGCCTTCTTCTGAAGCATTTCCGCTTAGTATACTTTAGAGCATAAGCCTAGACAGCTTCCCACTCTGGCCTCAGGCTAATGCAGAACAGAACTGAGTTCTTACTTCAGAAATTAATGTTGGATAATACTGAAAAGGACTGGGCCCAGGAGTGACCCCAATGAGATCCTTTGGTGGTTAGCATTGATCAGTCAATTACTCATTGCTCTTCACTCATTTTGTTATCCTTTCTGTAGTTTTCTCATCTGCCTTGCTCTACTCGCCAGGTTTTAGGTCTTTACTGATCCGAAACTTGAAGCCATGCTAAAGCCATTAGTTTGCATCCTAAGATATGTTAGGTTAAGGAAGTTAATGGGAAGATTTCCTCTCCCCTCTTCCACCTGCAGCCACCTGCAACCCTACAGAAAGCCCTTCCAGGCGGAGGGGGATGTCAACCTAAACTCTGCACCTGCTTTTTCTTTGTCTTTATCTTCCTTTGATGTGCAGCATCCTTTCTGGTGCTCCCATATTCTGTGCTAGCAGCAATTAAAATGGTGTACCATATTTCCTGAGTATTTCCTAAGTATGACTTGGGATCCAAAGAACTGTGAGTGGAAATATATTGGTGCTGCTCCATGAACTCTTGCACAATCACTAGCAAAAGGCTTCTTGTGGTGCAGCACGTTTATTTTTTACAGAAGCACAGTGAAGAAGGAAGATACAGCCTTCCAGAAGATACAGGTTCCTGTCAGTCCTGAGTCACTGTTGTCGGTCCTGACACCTGCTGTGACTCACTGTCAACAGCGGTACCTCCTAAAGCTTCCACTTCCCAATAACCACAGCTGCATCCATCTTATTTTTCCCGAAACGCAATACCCCAGAAACGCCATCACATTTTGTCATGAAGAACCATAGCAGTAAGAATGATTTTTTTACACACAATGCTACAGAATGGTGGGACTTCTGGGGCATTGTATCATGAGCAAACTATGATGGCAAATGCTGCTGTTTTTGCACCCTGCCAAGAGCTCTCCTCTATCCTGGAGCTGGTGCCGACTCAAGTCAGTGAAAATATGCATGTTCGAAGTCTTGTGCAAATAAAAGAGCTTCTCTGGATTTAGGGAGTATATTTTTCAAGCAGTGCTCTTTTGCTACATCAGAAAACAGTCCACAAGTGGAAAAGGCCTTCCTCTGGGTCCAGGCCCTGTGTGTTCTTGACATTGTCTGTATTCACCAGTAGTCCTTCCATGTTTTCTTCTGTATAAGTCTCCAGTATGATATTCAGATCGTTGATACCACCATGTTTGGCACATGCACCCAAAAGACCAGTTGAGTACACATGACCCACATATCAAACTTTGTCCAGTTTAGACACGCAACACTCCCAGTCTAACCTTTCCACAAACTCCTGCATGCCACACCATCCTCCCGTCCCACAATTCCTTTGTGAGTCACATTGTGTGCAGCTAGGGAGCTGCATCCCTGCATTTACCACCAGACTAGAGGTATGAATGAATTTTATTATTTCGGTCACAGACCAGTCCCAGCCCACATACAATATCAAGGAAGTCATAAAACATGATAGGGATACATTTGAATCTGCAGTTAGGTATAACAGGGACAATACAGATATAGCTACAGTTTAAAAATATATAAATTAAAACTAGAGGTATTATTTAGGAAGTGGCCAACTTCCCCTCCTTTCCATTTTTGAGAGAGCACAATTATTCCTCAATATGCTTATTTAAAGCCAATTATTATGAAGTACAAAACCCAACCTTTCAGATAGAAGGCTCCTTCAAAGAGGACCATCTGTAGATGGCATGATGAGGTTTCACTGCTCACTGGACCTCCATCTGGCTGAGTCACTGCAGCATAGTGGAATGGAGAGCAGGAGGGACACGGCAGCAATGAGGGTGGGCTCAGGTGGGGCACTTGCAGCACACTCCTCTCCCCTCTGTGCGCCTTCCCCTCTCTGTCTCAGCATGCTGCAGTGCCACAGATGAACAGAGGTCAAGTGGGCAGATCTGCTCCAGCATGTCCTGCACTGCTGCCTCTAACAGCCCTTTATATAGACAACTGTTCTCTGTATGCTGGCCCTCTTATAACACATGATCCCACCTCTTGTGTGTGCCCAACTCCCCTCCTACCACCATGGCCACTGTTCTCCATGCTACCTAACTGCTTCAAATCACGTCTCAGCCTCCACCAACACATCTCCTGGACTCCTTCTGGAATTCCACAGGCTCCTCACCCATATCATAGGACAACAACAGCAGCTCCTTTTACCCTTGTGCCTTAGGATGATGAAAGTTCTGGAGATGGATACATAAGAGCAGAGGCTGTATAAGTAGGTAACCTTTTTTCTGCAGGGAGCTCCCAACCCCTTTTGTCGTTTGACTAGTATAGGGTTTTTATGCCAAGCTATCAAAACAGCAGTAGCAGTCAAAGTCCACTCACCTATGGATCGGATTTGGCCCATGAATTTCAGGTGGCTGACCACAGTGCCAGTACCTCAGGCAGCATCTCACCATGTTCGCTTATTTGCATTTGCATTTCTTGATTACGTTGTCTAATTTGTCAGGAAGGTAGGTAGGCATGAATTCTACTTCACAGCAAAGCATGAATCCTAATCCCCAACATGAGCACTATATAAACACCCGTTTCCTCTTAATGTATTATTCCACCCACCTTTATGAGAAAAACATATTCCGTCCAGGGATGGCTGCAGTTCATAACAATGTAGTGACAGTCCCTTACATATCTAGGAGGGCTCTAAATAAATGATTTCTGCAAGATGTTTTCCCTCATTTCCTCCCTGTATTTCTTGAACCTTTCAGGTCCAAAGGCTCCAAAATTCCCATAAAAATAAATGAATTCTGAGCCCTAAATCAATGTTGTTGTTCCTGAGAGGACACTTGAAATCTATGGAAACATTCCCTTTTTATAATTGATGGGGATATAAACGAAATGCTGCAACTTTCTCTCAGATTCCTCCAAAAAGCTTTTGACTCTCTATGTGCAATAAATCAGGGTTCAAAAGATTTCCTTTAAAAGATCTAAATAAAGTTGAAATGAAAAAACAAAGGCACCAGGATACTTAACCTGCAATGGGTTTAAGCCTTAGTGTGTGTGTGTGTGTGTGTGTGTGTGTTACTGAAAACTATATATATCAGTAGATTTGAATTCTAAACTCTCCAACATAAATGAGCTTTAAATGAGACTATCACCATAATCCATGTCTGCTCAGAAGAAAATCCCATAGATACCAATGAGGTTGAATCTCAGGAAACGGGTATAGGATTGTAACCATTGATAGAAAACTATGTACATAATTTTGCTGACATTGTATTCTAATCTTTCGCTGGTATTTTATTCTAATGGCTTTGGTTATGTGGCCTGATTGTTGGAATTTTTCAGGAAAGAGTGTTTCATAAGGGTGTTTTTTAGCATTTCATAAGATTGTCATTTCAATTTGACAACTTCTAAGGCAACAAGGATTTATTGCTACTGTTCCTTTGCCGAAGTGTCATTTTTCAGTTCTAATGTACAGTCTGCCTTAAGAACATTTCTGCTTGGGCCAGTGCAAATGCTTACAAAAAGCTTCTGTTAAAAGTAGTGAACACCATTCTCTGGTTACACTGCCATATCATCAGCACATTGTCAGTGTTTTAATTTCTTAAATGAGAAAGGGTGTGTGTGCTCAAACCTGCTTCCTAGTGATGCCCTCTACCCTGGAGATGGTTCTCCTTAAATCTGACTTGTGCAGCTGCATACAGTTGATCGCTGAATGAAACACACTGCATTTGAAAACCATCATGAAGCATCAGATTGTTAACAGTGACTGAACATTTCAGTGATACTATCATAGTGTTTCATTATCTGATCTAACTTCCGGTCCTTTTTTTCCCCTTTCATTTTTAAGGCTTTTAAACTCATTATTTTAAAACTGAATGGGATAGTAGAAATAGAAAAAGTATCTCTGTTTTCAACTAGGGATGGACAGATAAGTCTATTTCCATCCCATCTCCTTTTGTTGTGTTCATTCATAAGTCCGCTCCGTCCTGCTTTCACATTAATCTGCATAAAAATCCACATTTAATATATATTTAAATATACATCTTTGAACATGCTTCCTCACAAGATATGCATATATATGTATGTATGTATGTATGTCTCAAAAGTGCACATTTTAAATGCACTTTGATACCTTTTTCTGAGCCAAGAACTGCATCACAAAATTTGGAGAAGTGCAAATTCTGAATGGCATCTGTGTTCTGATCCACACATTATTCTGGGGGATGCAGATCATGTCAGTACTGTGAAGAGTTCCCTAGCCAACCCATGTCAAGCAAACGGGTTCTTGTCTGAAGCCCTGTTAAGTGTCGGCACAAATTATCCCACAGGGAGCTAACATTCATGCATATAAAAAGTGCTGTAAGTGATTGCATGTCTGAATTTAGCATGCTACACCTGCAGCCCCCATGCCAGGAGCACAATAGTTCAGTCACACATAATGGATAATGGTGTATACTTGTGCTGAGCCTATAACCTCCTTGTGGGTTATTATGCAAACAGGTCTAGATGGGCAGTTCAGCACCAGAGTTGAACAACAGGGGAATGCAAATATTTATTTATTTTTAAAATGAAATAAAGGGGAAAGCATTTCAGAGATAGCAGGCGGTAATACTTGTGTGATGCTGTGCTGCTCTTAGAATTTTTAGTGTTAAATTAGTTTTCCAGTATGCACATATACGATTCATTTTAATTGTTCTCTCAATTTAAATTTTTCTCATTTTTTCCAGTATTTCATTCGGTTCAGCATTTTACTGTATCAGTGTATGAATTGATGCTTGTTTGTCTTGAAAGTCCTCACAAAATTTCATCAGAATTTAGTGTGCATTTTTCATTTTGCTTTTTTGCATGTAATTTTCTCTAAAGTGTGCAATTTGTACACTTTTTAAAAAAAATAATCTGAGAACTGTGTCATAAAATTCAGAGAAGTGTAGATTTTGAAAGGTAGGTTTGTGACAATTCCCAGATTGGTAATTTGGACTACCAGAAACAAACTGATTTTTTCCTCATTTCTAACATGCACCAAAAAAAAAGTTTATGTTTTATAAATTTAAAATGTGAGCAGATATATCAAATTTAAAACATATATTCAGAAAAAAGACACAGACATTGGAGAAACTAGTAGCCTCTTTATTTATCACAATTATGTGACATCGCATATGGTACTGAATGAAGCTGCAATCTTATACACATTAACCTAGACAAATGCCGATTTCCAATGCACTTTTAAAGAAGACTCACGAAACTTGAACTGTGGTGAAAACAGGATCAAATATACGAACAGAGTGGATCTGTAAACAACTAAATAAATTAATAATAGCCAAATCAAAATATAGTACACTGGTACCTCAGGTTACTGATGCTTCAGCTTACAGACGCTTCAGGTTACAGACCCCGCTGACCCAGAAATAGTACCTCGGGTTAAGAACTTTGCTTCAGGATGAGAACAGAAATCGTGCTCTGGCAGCGTGGTGGCAGCGGGAGGCCCCAATAGCTAAAGTGGTACCTCAGGTTAAGAACAGTTTCAGGTTAAGAACGGATCTCCAGAACGAATTAAGTTCTTAACCCGAGGTACCACAGTATGGACATGGAAGTCCCCTAAGGCAGGAGGAATCAGGTCGCTCTCCACTCTTGGGCACGTTTACAAGGTGCCGCCTGTTATCCCACAGTAAAGGACTGGAAAGAATTATTCCTCCTCTCTACAAGAACTTTGGGTATGTAAACATGTCAAGCGCACTGCGGTCTTGTGAAGCCTGAAAGGCAGGTAAAAGTAAGGTTACCAGATTTTTTACAATGAATCCAGGGACACTTTTCAACTTCATTAGGAATGATAGGATTTTGTCAGGGGACTGATTTGTAAATTCGGGGGCCATCCCCGGGAAACTGGATGTCTGGTAACCTTACCCCAAAGGGCCCAATGCCAAGGCATCCTAGGGTGACAAAGAGTGCCCTTAGCCCAATAATGCCTTGGACATTTTCCTGTCCAGACTAAAAACCAACTAAACAAATAAAAATGCCACTCCAAGAACAGGACTCCCAGCAGTACAGAGCAGGCAAAAAAGAGGATTCCCAAAGCCAATCAGAGACTACTCCCCAAAAAAATCCTACTCAGCCCTGAAGCAAGCAACTATTGCATAGAGAGGGTGCTTCAAACTGAAGGGTGAAATTCTGGCTTCGTCCTCATCCTGATTGGCCTGACGGCCCACCTGACCCTTTGCCAACTCCTCTCCAGGGCAAAAGCATTTTGAGTCTTCTTCTCAGGAGAGCCGAGGTGCGGCAAATTAGCCACCACTTAGGGGTGGAAGTGGCACTCCACACAGTGGGACTTGTTTCCAAGTTTGTGCGCATGTGTGTGTTGCTCTCACGAACCTACATGCCACAACGCCACACAACAGTTGCAGCAGATATGGAACCTGTGGGAAGAACTGCATTTTCCACAGCGACAAAATATAGCATGGTGCAGTCTGGAGAAAGGTGTATCTGTGCCACATCAAAAAATGCCACAACCAACTTTAGCCAGGTCCAAGTTCCGTTTAAATGAATTCAGTGCCCCAATAACTCAAGCCCCAATTCCTCCAGTGGGACTTAATAAATTTGGAAAAAGTCAATAGACTGCAAAAAAGGGGTGGTAGTAACAAAAGCAATTTTGATTTTAAGATGGATTTGGGGGGGGGGAAGTACTCGCAAAAAATAATAATTAAAAACGTCAGTTTGCAGTTCTTATTTCACATGGTACTGAAGTGCTGGAAACTCACATCACTGGGCCTGAATGATCACTTGGAAAAGTTTGTCCTGGTCATTTATTTTTAATAAAATAAAATAAAATAAAATAAAATAAAATAAAATAATCTATTCAATTCTGCCTGTATCTTAAGACAGGCATGCTAATACATGCTTTCTTTGGCTCAGTCTGTATGACAATTTCTGTGAAGGAGAAAAACATGGTTGAAGGGAATGCCATGTGATTACTGCAAAAGCACCCAGCATTGTCACAAGGGAGAAGTGTCAGGATTTCAGTTTGAACTTGTTACCTGATCACCTTTTCCACCCTGCTGGGGGGAAAAGGTTTTTGAAGAACATTATTTCAAAACCTGATTACCTGAAAGGTATGTGTACTCTCCTCTTCCTCTTCCAGGTGTCCCTGCCATCTGAAGTGAGGTGGGTTGCAATTGCGGGAGAGGGGCTTCTTGGCAGGGGCAACCTGCTTACAGGACTCTCTCTCCAGGAAGGAAAGTTGTTTTTAAAGATGTTTTGATGCTGGTCTCCTTACAAAACTGGGTGGTAGTTTGAGACATGAATGCATTTATGCCTGTGTTTAGAACCCCCTCACTAGGCACAGCCAACATGGGAAAGCAATAATGACAGTGGTGTTACTGCCATTTACTTGGACGGACAGGGCAGCATCAAGGATGGAGCTGTGTGGGTTCACTGGCAGGAGGACTGAACTGGCTCAGCCAGAGTGTCCACAGCCCCAGTGTCACTCCCATCCTGCCCTGATCCCACACTGTCCAGGTAAGCATAAGTAATGCCATTGTCAGGAGGGAAACTTTGCAACATTACCCTGTTCCTGTTCCTCACACTCAACATCTTTCACATAAAGCATGCATGTAGCCCAGTCCTGGTGCCGAACACATGAACATATTATGGAGGAGTCACATACATGAATCAGGTCACATATAGTCTGGCTGCCTGTTTAGTCTAGCTCACCACTAGGCATCTCTCCCTCCCTCTCTAGCAATCCATACATGTTTCTTTTGTTACCCATGAGCCATAAAATTCTGAAATCTCCTGCTCTTTGATAGCCAGCCTCCTCTTTCTGTCTGTGGGCAATAGAAATTCCATCAGAAAGTAGATTTCAAACAGGCTTCTACAGACATCTGTCAGGGATTCTGTAATGAGATCTCCAATGGCAGTCTAATTGGTTAGAGAGGTGGTTTCAGTCTGCTGTGTGTTCATAAGCCAACACAGTGTTGCACATGTTCTTGAAGTCATTCTTAGTCCAGATGGGGCAACAGCGAGAGTCTAAGCTGTGGCATAGCTAGCTGCTTGGGTTCCCGGGGCAGCGCAAATGCCCTGCACCTTGAGGCAGGGCAAGCCAGAGCAGAGCATGCTGCGCAGAACCTCCATGGAGTCTGCAAGCCCCCGCTGCTGTTTCAGGCAGCGCAAAGCCTACAGGTGCCCAAGCCACTGCGTCACTCCCCAGGAGAGACTTGTGGCACAGGTGTGCTGCAGGCCACCCACTGCGCCCCCCCCTTCCTACACCACTGAGCCTAAGAAGGCTTCATAATGCCCAGCACAAAGTGAGGTTTTTTGAATGTACCCTAGCAGGAACACCACTTCCATAAGTGGTTATACATGGAACAGTTGTTCAGCAAGCATGTCCCTCTAATGTACATAATAGAAGATTGCTGGACCACGAGGCATGTCACACTCAATCTTTTCCTATATAATCTGGTAATTAATTACAGTGGTACCTTGGGTTAAGTACTTAATTCGTTCTAAAGGTCTGTTCTTAACCAGAAACGGTTCTTAACCTGAAGACCACTTTAGCTAATGGGGCTTCCCACTGCCGCCGTGCTGCCGCCGCACAATTTCTGTTCTCATCCTGAAGCAAAGTTCTTAACCCGAGGTACTATTTCTGGGTTAGTGGAGTCTGTAACCTGAAGCGTCTGTAACCTGAAGTGTATATAACCCGAGTTACCACTGTATTGCATATCCAGACTCAAATATGTGAGTTCAAACTGGCTGGTATGATGGAAGAATAGAAAGGATTTTTTTTTATTTTTTAATGAATGAGAAAATTAAATCATGCAAGGTACAAAAACCCTTATTGCTCTTTCCCCTTGTCTTCTCTCCTTCTTCCTAGTTGGCCTGTAGATTTGTTTGTGTAAAAAAGGGATGGAGGGAAAGATGGACCCCACAACACAAATGTAATTTGACTCAAGGGGGAAATTGGGACTCCGAATCAGAACAGTTAATGAATCAGCAAAAAGCAACATATTTTGTTCTCAGACTTTGTTTGCTTCTTTTCTTAATTTCCGTCAATATGAGGGCCTTCTCTTGCACATGCTTCACAAACAGATGCTGAATGCACAGACAACAGAGATCTAGCCCTGTGTGCTTAAGCCTATTTTTAGTTCCTATTAACAAGGTGGATATTTCGGGGGAAATATGCAGAATAGCAGAGCTTAGGCACATTAATTGAGCTTAAGTTCCGTTGATTTGTATTTTTTCCATATAGTGGTTAGGATCAAAAGATAGGCTAGTCCACATAACATTTTCCTTTTTTTAAATAATAATAATTAAGCACTCAGTTAAGTAGAAAAGTAACACCCATCAGCAAAGAATTGAAAGCCGTAAAATAATTTGACTGCAGCAGTGTGAGACTGCTTGTGCTGTGTATTACACAAAAACAAATGGCATGTTCCTTATGCTTATATACAATGGCCTAATCAGAACTACTGCAAGGATTTGAGATGAAAAAGATAATCTGTTCTGCCAGTATAGACTTGTTTGCTACATACTGTCTGACAATTTTGCACAGTTCATTTTTAAAGTGATTGCTTCCTTGTGGTTATGAAACTTTGTGCTTTGCAGGCATCAAAGACGCTGAATTGTATACCCAAGGGTCAATTTGCAGTAGCAAAAGTGCTTCTTGCTAGTGCAAGGTTGGTGAGACGCTGTTGGGTTGTAGCCAAAGTCATGCATGTGTAATTCTGCTGGTGCAACCAGCTTCCATAATAACATAATAACGCTGGTTCAGGCCAGTGTGTCATCTGGTCCAGCATCCTGTTCTCAGAGTGGCCAACAAGTGGTTTCCAGCAACTGGTAGTCAGAGGTATTCTTTCCAATAATGGAGGGAGAGCATAGCCACCATGGCTAGCAGCCATTGATTCCATCCCCTTCCTCCCATCTGTTCCAGAAAAGAGGAAGCTCCAGTGTATGTGTGGTGGTCCATTGGGTAGATGGAGCTGCAGGGCAAGCCACCATATCCCATACCTTTCTAGAGGTTCCCTAACCCTCAGAAGTTTGACTAGGGGGGCACTGGTGAAAATAGAGTGTTCTGCCATTTTGGATATAACCCACTGAATTTTATTTGTGCGGCTCTTGTCCACACAAACTGTGACCATATGTTTCCAGATGTGTTGCTATAAACATGCTGTCCAAGGACCTGCTAGGGAGCTGGTCCACATGGACAGAGTTGGTGCTACTGCTTTTCATTAGATCTGTCATAAAGATAGGTTCTGCTTTTTATTCCCTGGTCCGCAACTCCCAAATCAAACACATTTCTTGAATATAAATTGATGTTATCGTACAACAATCTGAACTTGGAAATAATTTCCATTACTATTAGTGGGACTTGGAGTGGCTTCACACATTCATTTTGAGACTATTTTTCCTCTTTCCATGGTGCTACTCTGCATGTGCTATGTATGTTATAGTACCATTGTTTTTCCCACCATGTACTGAGCTGGTGAATAGAACCTGTAGCCCTTTAACAAGTGTAATGTGCTGAAGTATAGCCCTATAATAACATGATGTACATTATGAGCATTGGCTCTCTACATGCTGGAGAACATGATGCACAGGGGGAAATAGTGACGTGACATATCACGCACACATGAAGCCATGTTTTTAGGGCTTGGGTGGCAGCCTCATTGCCTTTAGCTGAGATGACTCAGATGTGTTTCAGTTCAACAGAATTCTGGATCAGATGGTAAGCTACAAAGATGACAATATTTGATTGTTTTTGAAGTGAGCAAACAGGCCTGAAAAGCCAAATTGTTATTATTGGCACCATAATAATAACTTTAAGAAGCTTTTTTTTTTTTTTTAATTTTAAGAAGTTTAAAATTACAAACCTTTGTGATCCTTGATTTTTAAAAAAACAACTAAGAAATTCAGAGGGATTTGGTAGCAACTTAAATTAATTTGGCAGTCTTTTTTGAAAAGGGTAATAATATTTTTCCTTCTCTGCACTCATACCTTTTTATCTATGAGCTCAATGCAGGTTTATTTTTGAAAGCACTTGCAAATCCTAATGTAAGCAACAGAAAGAACGACGAAATAAATGAGTCAGAGCAAAAGCTTGGCTGCTTTGGTTTAGGTATCTTAGCACAGCTTTAGGAATCTAACTTCAGGCATCTCATCTGGAGGTTTCTTCCAGCAGTAATGTCAATGCAGATGTGTTTGCTTGTTTGGCTTTGATCAATTTGATCCTGACCCTCGCACAACACGCCTAGCTGCTATAGCCAGAAGTCTTCATTTTGGTTTGGACACTGCTGAATTTGTTTCTCTGGCTTTTTGTTATGATGTGTTTGGTGTTTAGGAGAGATTGATGACTCTGGGGACAAAACCCATTACAGTTATCCACAGGCTACAGAGACCAATGCTGTGGAGAAAAAAAATAGTTCCTGGCCTCTCGTGACAGTGTCCACTTCGTCTGACCTGGAAGGAGCCTTTTCTGGTAGTCTTTAATATTGTCCCTTCAGGGCACAGCTAATAAGCCTTATGTTGTGACAGGTACCAGAGTCTGCAAAGTGGACAGAACTCTATTGTCTGGTCGCTGGAGCATGCTCTGTCAGGCCGCAACATCACACCAACTATAACTACTGTCCATGGTCGGTAAACATTGTTTATAGTAGTTATCATGTTACAAAGTGATGCTGCTCAGCGCTGTGTCTGCCTTCATATATGGTCATGCAGAGCAGACCCAGGATCAGATCTCATATTAGATTACCCTGATCTTTTTTCTTCAAGAGGATTTAATGATTTTTTTCTTAATCTGGAGCAATTAAGGGAGAAATAGATATGTGTGATATATCTTAATGTCTTTGATATTACTATTCTTCTTATTTTATTTTGACAACCTATGTGCTACTTAACTGCAATGGTCTCTAAATAGTATAAGGAATAATACACAGAAAATATAAGAATCCGTTAGAAACTGTAAAATCAGACTTTAGTTAAAATGCCTGAGGAAATCAAAATGCCTTCAATTGGTGCTGGAAGAGGGCCTGACTGAGCTCAGCTGGAAGAGAGTTCCACAAAATTGGGCCCACAATACTGAACACACAGCTCCTGGTAGAAACGAGCTGTGGATCTGAACCATGGGCGGGGTCACTAACAGGGACTCCCCCCAAGACTTCAGGGATTAAACAGGGATATAAGGGATTAGGCAGTGATTGAGGTGCTTGACCCAAGTTGTTAAGGGTCTTGTAAATTAATACCTGGCGTTGAACCTGGTCCAATAGCCACGGCCAGTCCAGGACATTTTGGCGCTTGAGGTAAACCACAAAATGGTGCCTGCCACCTGCTCCAGCCAGGGGAGAAGGGGTGAGTGAATATCTAAATCAGGAACTGGGGGTGGAAATAAATATACATGGAACAAGGAAGCAGTAAAGATCTAGGTTGAGAACAAGGATGGGAGGAGACTAGCAGTAACTCTGCTATCTGCTAAGAGGCCACTATAGAGGCTGTGAATCCGGCCTCCAAGGAAAGTATCAGAGCTGTCGCTGCCACTGCAACAGAGGCAACAGGTGAGGCATTCCATGGAGGCCAGGTCAGCTGCCCCTGTGGATCCTGCCACCCAAAGGAGTTGCTTCACCTTGCCTTATGGGTGGGCTGGCCCTGCCAGTTGTATATGGGCAGCTAGCACATACATGCATGTAACTGGACACCTATATTTGGAATCACCAGCGGGGGGGAGGGCAGATAGGGCATTTCTACAGGGGAGAGGCTGCATTCGGAACAACTGGAGGAGAGCTTCTCCAGCTTCTCTGCACCCCAACACCTATCTGGGGCCCTTATAAAGAGCTACTGCCTAGACAGACACTGACCCAATGCAGTGATCTCTGACCTTTTTTATAACAATTTTTTTTTTCCCTTTTCTTTTAGGCAGAGGACATTGTTTTTGTTTTAGGTGTGGTAGTGGTTGTTTTTGTTTTTTTAAGTTGTTATTAGACAGTGCCATCTTAAACTTTTGTAAGTTGTATTTTCTTAGTATAATATTGTGGGTCTTTTTTCTGTTTTAAGCTGCCTTAGCGCTTTTTGGTCCAAAGGCAGCATAGAAATCTTGGATAGTAGATGTGATAAGGTGCATTCCTGTGATTATTTCCATAGCTCACACTTATTATTATTATGTAAACTGCTTAGAGGTTCTATTTACAACCAAGCAGTATTTTAATATTAATAATAATAACAACAATAATAAGCACCTGGAATTCCTTTGTAACAAAATGCAAGTTGGAATCAATTCTAAAACCACGTGAAAGTGAAACCTGGCATTCTTGTCTTAAGACAGGGCTTTGGAGAGAGAGACAGAGACTTGCCATTCAAGACTATGTGACCAAAAGGATATTTGGAGACATGTGCTAATGATAATTATTATACAGCCACAGCAGGCACTGCAACCCCCCAACAACTTGACCTCACTCCCATAGGGGCACTGCATTATCTCCTGAGAGAGATGGATGCCAACTCTAGCTTTGTATAAGTTTACCTCTCAGATGTCAATAAATGATCACAAATAAATGTTTGGGAGGGGAGAGCCACTCCTTCTTCTTTCTGTTCCCAATTGATCTGGTGCTTTCTCCTGTTAATGGCTTACTCTGAACAGACAGACACGCTTCTGTACACAGAAGGAAACTATCTTAGTGCAGAAAGTTATTACATACTCTGTCATCTGGCAGAAGAAAATAAGGTGTGCAGTGTTAAGTGAACAAGATCAGTGCCAGCCCAACGCATGCCCCTTCTCCCTGCACACCCCAGACACAACACTTTAAAGTCCTGCTGCGGGGTTCAGACACTAGTTCCTGTCCTTGTCTGTGTATTGCCACCCAAAGCAGGTCTCTGAACAGGACAGAGTAGCAGAGCAGGCAGGGGACCATGGTCAAAGAATTTGGGGGAAATCCAGTTTCTTTCTGTCCTTGCCAGAAACATTCTCTCTCTCTCTCTCTTGCTGTCTCCTTGCTGTGTGCAGCTGTCTTTATTGAGACACAACACCTTATTCCACACGCACCCACACACCTCAAGACTAAAATGTTCCAACTTCCCAGCCTCTGGCACACGTGCAAAGAAAGTTATGGAATTCAATTCTACACTAGCACGGAGCGGTCAGGCAGGCAAGCTCTGCATTGGACATTAATTCAGTAAATGTTTTAGCAATTTACATAATAGCAGGGGGTGGGGTGGGAATGGGTACAACTGGAAGGCATATGAAAGCAGATCATGTATATTTCCTCCCAGCCCTGAGATTCTGTTAAACTGAGACCAGTCATTCCTAATCTTATACTCCCATCTATTCTCATTAACACCGACCAGACTGACTAAAATCGCCCTGCTTCCAGTCTTTACCACTTTTATTGGCACTAAAACAATGAGTTCTAGAAGTTTAAATTGCAAAACTTTTTATTAAACCCTTCACGGTATAGTCCCTTGCAGCCCTAAGATTTTGTATAACTGAGACCCGTCATTCCCAGTCTTATACTTCCACCGATTCTGCTTAACACTACAGTCACCTTCCCTCCCAGCCTTTACCGTTCTCACTGATTCACCTAATAGCAGATTATTTTTTCCTTCATTTGCTTTGAGCAAAAGTAGAAGGAAAGGGGAGGATGGAAAGGCAAGCTGGCCTTTAGGGAAGCTAGGGGCTACTTCCAGACAAAACTGTTATCCATTAACATCCAATTATCACTTGGTCCAAGCCATTAATTATAAATCAGCCTCCTAATTGGGATAATTAGCTCTCTGCTGCTTAATGTAGCGTGACTGATGCGTTTGGAGAGAATGTAATCACTCCATTTGTTTAGCGTTGGGAGAACAATATCTCGTGCGCTTTCATTTCAGACTTATCTCAACTTCCCCCGCCCTCCGCCCCCGCTGGCATTAAGAGCGCTTTATGGGTTCAATTAATTGTTGGGGAGTCACGCCACTGATGGGCATGTGTCAGTTTTCCGGTGAAAGAACAAACAACCCCATGGGAGACGGATTTCCCATCAAGATCTCTAAGGGCAAGATGCGCGGAATAACTTGATTCCAAATACTTGTCTGAAGTGTCTTGTTCTCTGTGCAGGGCAAATGAAGGGCAAAATTGCCGCTGGTCCAAAACCAGAAGTTACAGCGCAAGCCTAACCATATATACTTAAAAGTAAGTCCTACTGAATTCAATCGAGGCTTACTCCTAGCTAAGTGGAGATAAGGTTGCAGCCTTAGTTGCCCTTCCATTGCTTTCTCTTGTGCTGTAGATTTTCTCTTGTCGGTTTTGTTTCCTATGTTGTCCATTTCACTTTCTAACTTTTGCTTTCGTGTCCTGATCCGCAGCGTTCCTTTTTCCTTCACCCCTAAGTCTAACTCCTTATGTTTTTCTCCTCTCGGTAAACGATGCACCTCCCAACAGATGTAGCGTCGAATCTTTCAGTTGGGGAGGGATTGTGAGAGCATGACGAAGAGTTCTGAGTAACCCCGAAGCTTGCCTTTACTCCAATAGCGGGCTGACCCAAGAACAGATACTAATAGCCTGTGATACTGTTTTCTCTCTCCCGCTCTTCCTTCCTCGCTCCACCTGGTCTGGCTGCTTAACAAACAGCACCCAATATGGGTTTTCTTTTTCTGGGGGTACGGAGAGAGAGTTCATTTCTGCTGAAAAACAACAACCACTTTTTCACTTTGGAAACTCGCTATACAACACACGCGCGAGCCTTTTGAAGCAAGCTATCGAAAGATTGTTAATAGCGATCTTGAAAAAGGTAAGTGGCAGGAACCTCCAGGACCTCCTCTGAAATGAGTGAAGGGTGCGCAAGAGCTAGTCCCTCGCCTCTCTCATTCATTTCAAAGGAGCTTGCGCAGGAGACGCTCCGCCGTGGATTGTGTCGATAAAGTCGGACCTGTTTAAATGGAGGTTCCTATTTGTTCCTAACATTATTTCCCCCGCACACATCGACACACTCATAGCTACATAATATATAAAGCTGGCCAGCCAACAAGGCTCGAAATGTTTTTTGTTGTTGATGATTATTACAAGAGATAAACGGCGTTCTTAGGCTATTCCACGCTCTCTTGTGATTCGTGGGTACTTCGCAAACAGTTTTCTCCACAATGCCTGGAAGAAAGAAGAAAAGAAAGAAACTTTCTCCCCCTTTCGCTTGATGTTTCATTAATGAGGCCCTGCTCAGAGAGCCGTATATATATAGCTGCAGGACATGATTAGATATTTATTACTGTCATTTACATGGAAAATTTGAAGAGTCAACCAAGTGGAACTGAAAGGGGGATAGGAAGGGGGGCGAGTGGAAATGGGATGTACAATAGAAGGCAGAGGGACCCCAAGGAAGACGTCCTGGGGTGGTTATCCTAGCAGCTGGGGCGAGGTGACAGGCCGGACCAGCGGGAAGTTCCCTGAACAAAATTAAATGTCAGGGATTTAAATCGGCGCGCAGCAAGGAGAGGAAAAACCCGCGCAGCCTTTGCGAACGCCTTGAAAATTCAGGATCGGGGAATGGCAAGGGCCAAAGCTTCGCCAAATTTCTAAAGCCTCTCAAGTCGTCTGCGTAGCCAGAGACTTTTGTCATCAACAGTACAACACACACACACACTTTAAACTCTGCTTCAAAGTCTTCCCTTAGCTTGCGATCTCCAGCGATTTACAGCCTAATTCTAGAACGTGTCAACTTGGAAGTAAATCCCCTTGAGTTCCATTCGGCTTTCTCGCGGGGATTGCAATTTTAATGGGGGCAAGGGGAGAGAAAGCCTATTGGGCGTGAATGGGATTTGACTTCCGAGTTTACTTCTTTGGGACCCGGACTCTGGGAAACGTTAGAGCGCTTTCAAAAGGCACCGTTTCCAAAATATCAGAAGGCAGCGAGCTAATAGTTTGTACCTGCTGCCTCTTACGAACAACAGCCTAGCGTTCCCTAAAGAGTGAAGCCGTAGCAAATAAAATAAAATAGTCCCTATCTATAGACAGTCAGAAACTAAACCTCGGGGCTAACGGGCAGCGCTCCACTCGAGGTCCTGCTGCAGCCTACAGGTCAGCCGGATGCATTTGACTCGAGGTCCCTGAGATGAGGGGGCTTGGGGGGTTGTCATCCAGATCTAAACAAACCATTGTTTGTGGAGAAAGCCAATGCAAAAAGTTAAAGAGAGACCGTAGATTTTCACCTGGGCACAGCGTGCACACTTTGGTTTTGTTTTCTACAAACGTTTTATTTGTGCAGACAAGTCCATTGCTTTCCTGTTAGTTTACGGACAAACGAATGTGCCTCGCATCTGTCATTTAGAGCCCGCTAGGAGTCCTCGTTGACCCACAGGCTATTCTCCCCCCCCCTCTTTTTTTTGGGGGGGAGGGGAGCGGGTGTCTTTTAAAACCACCAGCCATGTTCAGAACTAGCTTCGCCCTCTGCGATACAGGACCGAACTAGCGTCTTTTATTGAGCCCGATCCACAATCCCGTTAAAGGCTCCGTGCCAGGGACTAGAACCTTGGCGCGCTTTAGTACATCCATGAAACCAAACCTGCTTAAGTCCAAGTATTTCGGCTTAAACAGTTGCCGATCACTTTTTTCCGGGGAACACACACACAGCACATATACTGCTAGTGGAGAAGTCACGCGTGTTTGCCTGACTTCCGCCTTTGTGGGTGTAAACTTTACAAAATCGGTTTGAGTTCAGTTCTTGCTTGGTTGCTTCGTAAGAATGAATGGTTCGAACAAACAGCTAAACCTGTTCATTCAACGACACTCTCAGTTATCTTTCGATTCCCGCCACTTTAAAAAGGCTGTGACCTTCAGATTTATTTGGGAATTAAAGTTTCGTTGAAGTCCATGGGACTTAACTCGTTTCGTTTAGGGGGCGTTTTCCTGGAAAAGGCACGCTGACATTTCGAGGACAATTTATTCACTGCCATTGCAATCGTAGGCTGACTCCGATTTGGAATCGGAGCGCAGGGCAGCGGATCTGACCTGAAATCGTGAATGCCTACGGCTAGCTCCTCTCTCAAGGATACTGGATTTCGGGCCTGATGGCAAACACCACCTAACCGTCTAAATAAGAGGCAGCAGCCGAACACGCGCGGATGGACGAGTTAACGAAGTCACCGAGGTAAAATACATTTGTCCGGAAGTTGGAGTGATTTTTTTTTTTTTGTAAAGGTCGATTTCCTCTGCATTTGTATTTGAAAATAATTTCTCAAACTTTGCCTCCCCGACCTTCCCCCAGAACAATACTCAAGAAGTAACAGGAAACCAACCCCCCCTTTAAAAGTCATATTAATGTTGATCAGAAGAAAATAAGCGGATAGTATAGTTTAAAACCATTTTCTCTCTCCCCCCCCCCCAATCGTTTTGTAAAGAGTCACGGAATTCTTGTTCTTCAGAGCAGCCAGATCTTAAATGGCCCCTCAGAATCCCAAGGGAGTTTCTCAGAGGAGTTAAGCCTACAGAGTTCAGCGGGACTTACTCGGTTGTAAGTAAGTGTGCTTAAGGTTGCTTACATGGAGTTTGAATTATATTGTTAAGCACGAGACTGAATTCCAAACACCTGATGATGACTCAGAAGTATAGCATTTGACTTTGAAAGGGGCGCAACCCGATCCTATGCGCCTCTCACGAAGTTCAAGGGGCCTTAAAGGTACAAAACCTGCATACTGGGTTGGCCCACCAAGAAAGGAAGCCCATTTCCTGATTTTCTGGAACTGCCCCTCCCCCATATGCAAATGTACATCTGCCTGGATCCAAACAGGGGCACAGATTGACTAATACCCCCACCTCCACTCACGTGCATAGTGGGGCGGCTTAGGCTGATTGCCCTCCAGAGGTTGCTGGAAGACAATTCCCGTCATCTCCGACTGTTGCCCCTGCTGGCTGGGGCTGATGGGAACTGGTGTCCGACAACATCTGGAGAGCCACAGAGTCCCCAACTTTGCGCCCCCTGCCAGATATATTTGACTACAACCCCAGGCACGGAGCTTTACTTCTGAGTAGATAGGCGCAGGTTTGCTGTTACTATTAAGGAGTTGTAGGGCTACTTCTCCGCTGAGGGTCCCGATTTACCCAAGGAGAGAAAAATGGTCCTTGCCCAGACTTCCCGTCCACGCTGATCCGTCTTCCAATCTTCCCCTACCCGCTAGCCCACGATCCGAGGGAAATCTCTGGCTATGTAGGCCGATCTCCCCTTCGAATGTCGCCTATTTAAGTATGTGGGTTTGAAGCATATTTTATCTGGGGCCTTGCAAGGACGGGGCGGAGTGAAGGGGCGAGCAGGGATGAGTGGGAAGGAGCGGCTAGCTTCACCAAGGAAACCACCAGCAACAACAGAAAACACAAGGCAGCGTGATCCATAACTCAAGTGAAGGCAAAGTTTCGGAGTGTCTACCTTTAAAGTCTGCTTTAAAGGCCAACGCGTCCCGGTCCTATCCATGTTTGCTCAGGAGAAAGGCCCTTTGAGTTCGATGGGACTTATTACTCCCAGGTAAGTGTGTATAGGATTGCAGCACTGAAGTCTCATTGACTCTGAAATCCTGTGCACACGCATTTAGAAAGAAGTCCCACTGAACCTGCTTCAGAATAAACTTTTGCATAGATTTCGTGCGCGTAATCCTCGAATCCGGGGTGCCTCCACTTTAGGGCTGAATTGGATTGCCGGTGTGTCTACAGCTGATTCGCATTAGCAACGGTGGAGGGGTGGGGTGGGATCTCAAGGCCATCTATTTCACATACTTTGCTCTCAAACGGAGTTCCCACGCCCCGCAATTTTAATTTATTTTTATCCACCAGGTAAAAAAACCCAGATGCGATCTTAAATCCAGACCCTTCCTCCTTGTATTCTCCTGCTATTGAGCTGTATCTCCGCCACTGGCGCTGGTTTCTCTTCTTTGCCTGAAATCTCCCCCGCCCCTCTGCCTCCCGATTCCCACCCCTCGCCCCCGTTTCTCTCCCCCTTGGACCTCACTAGGCTGTTTAGCTTATTAAAACATCATTATGTAAATAGGGGTGAAATTGACAATCTACCACTGGTGCCTACAGACGAAGAGATGCGCTGTTAATTGCCCGTAGGCAAATAGAAGGGATGTGAGGAAAACAGTAGGAGAATAAAGATCTTTTAAACGCACACACGAACAAACACAGACAAAACTTTCACCTTCTTCACTTTCTGCCGAAGCCTGTACTATGGAAAGTTCAAAGGGGAGACTTGACAAATTTGAAGATTTGAAGTGGAGTATTAAAACCATTTGTGGCGCGGCTTCGCCTCTTCGCCAGGCAAAAGCTTTTAACCAAACGAATCTGTGCGCCTGAATTTTATTTCTTTAACCATCTGCTAAAAATTACATTTGAAAAGCGAGGCAAGAGATTTGTCTCTATTTTAGTAAAGGGGAGTGGGGTGAGGAAGGAGGAGTAAAGAAAAAAAAAAACATTTACGGGGCAAACTAATTTATTCCAAATGAAGCCAAGTCAGAACAAACCCAAAAAGCGGAGCCGTTCAAAGGGAAGAAGGGAGGAAAAGAGGAAGAAGAAAGAGTTGGCGGAACGGACAGCAGTCCAGCCATCTGGCCAGAAATGATACACTGGGTCAACGGTGGGAGATGGGAAGCCTCGGCTAGTCAGTAGCCGCCTAGTCACTCACACGCGGGATCGGTGCCTGGCTGTGAAATAGGGAACCGGCCCGTGACAACCGGCGCAAGAGCACAGCGTCGACTTTGGAAACTTTGCTGCGAGGAAACGAGCCCCACGACCACACAGCCCAGTCCCACCCACCTCTCCAGCAAGAGAGAGAGAGCGCCATGGTCGCCAAACCTCCACGCGCTTCCCGGGTGTAAACGCTCCTTCCTTGCTAGCTCAGGCTCAGCGCCGGGGGATCTACGCGCGGAAGGACCAACCTCTGGGCCAAGTTTCGAGCGCCGGGCAGTTCCTCTGTCAAGCAGAGGGAGGGGCAAGCGGGATGAGGAGGCCATACCTTGGGAGCCGAAGTCTCGCCTCTCTTAGGCTCGGCTGCAGTCGGCCCGGGGGGAGCCTCCGTCAGGGTCTCACTCGGGAGCGTGGGGTGCCCAGAAAGGGACTCGGGAGCGGAAGGGGAGCGCTCGCCTTACTCCAGCCTCCTCCTGCTCCGGGTTTCCCAATTGTCTCTGGGTCCTGCAAAGCTGCCATCTACTGGGGGAGGAGGAATCAGGAAGGATTTTTAAAAGGAGCTTCACACAGACCTGGGAGCTCCCCTGCAAGATTTTCAATGGTCCTTCACCCTGTCAATCAAGAGGGAGGCTTGCCGATCTCTCCCCTCCGCCGCCGCCGCCAAGTCTCCCTCCGCCTCCTTCTTACTCTTCTAATAGCAACTTAAGAGGAGTAGGGTGGATGGGCTGCTTTTTTTTTTTTGCCCCCCTCCCCTTCTAGTCATTTACTCCAAGCCTAGTCAAGTGCAACAGTCTAATTGAATCCCTGGCAGATCATCAGAGCAAGCCAGGCTGGCGTGGAAGAAGCGGAGGGGCAGAGGAGAGTTTAATAAGTGGCCGGAGTGGGTGGTGGATCTGAGCCTGAGAAAAGTGACCGCGGCTCTCCAAGGCGGAGAGACGCCTCTTGGCCTTTTTCGCCAAGTTTGATCGCAAAGGAGTTGCCTCTTTTGGCAAGGGCCTGCTGCCAAGCATCGCCATACAATTCACATTTGGAAAGCTGCATTGCCGGGGCCGGCGTGACTGGCTGGCTGGCTGCCCCCTGAAGGGGGTTTGATCTGGGAGCAGATGCGCGCTCTTTATATGACGCGTTTCCTTTCGGATCAGGTCAGTTTCTCTCTGGAACTTTTAAAGCCTGACTTGCTGCGTCTGACAGACCCACTTGCTGCCAATTCCAATACACTTATGCATCGACTCACCGAGTGTCTTCCTTAGAGTCTAGTTTCAGCCCCACAACCAAAGACCAAGGCCCTCTCTTTGCCTTCGCCTAGATCTATGGCCTGCCCTCGGTATCAAGCTGCCTTCGCCAACCTGGTGCCCTCCAGATGTGGTTGGCCGGAATGTCTGTAAGAAATGGCTAATTGCCAGGATTTCTCAGCTTGACCACATCTGGAGGGCATCAGCTTGGCGAAGGCCGGTGTAAGGCATAGAGGGATCTCCAAAAAGAGGCTTCTGGGGGAAAAGATCACCTGTCTCAGTTCCTCAGGTCAAACAGGAGGGAGATCTTCCTAGTCAGGAAAAGTCTGAAGTTGCCTAGCGGCGACTGCGCCCTTGACCTTGGCCCGATTACTACACTCTAACCCTGAGGCGCCAGCGCGTGTTCAGCGGTGTACTTCTCAGTTGATGACGCTTCTGACCCGCTTTAAACGACGATCACAGCTCCCCACTCCTCCATTTGGATGGAAGTGAAGCCCTTTCCCCCCAAACCAACGTGTTTGGCATAGGAACGTAAAGAGAGGTGGTTGCTGCTATTATTACTACTATTACTATTATTACAACGAAGAGGTAACTGGATATAAACAATAACATCTAGGCAAGGCGTAGGAAAGTGAATTGGCCCATGCGGGGTTTAGGGGTGGCCTCCCACCGTTCCCCACCTCTGGGTGTGCGGGAAGACTCCCGGTGGGATTAAGATTGGATCCCTACATAATCCGAGGGATTAAAATGAGGCGGGAGGAGTAGATGCGGCACAATGGGGTGGACAGAACAGATTCCACCCCCTTGGATTTCTATGCTGTCACCCGCACACCGACCCGCACACCTCCAACCTCCCGTCACACGCGCGCACACACATTCTTATGCATGGACCTTGCAGGTCTCTGTCTTCGCCCCCTTCTCCGTCCGCAGGCAGCCAAGACTAGCTCCCTTTTCTCTCCCTTTCTCTCTCCCACTTTTTTTTTGGCAGAGTTGACTAACTGCACAGCGCTGGTTTTATTTGCTTTTCGGCTTTGTCATGCCTTTGCTGCCGAAAAGGGCAGTTGTTGAAAGCCTTCGCGGGGACCGCTAATAGATGCCAGGGGGGTTCTTTGCCTTTCGAGTCTCTCCCATCCCAGAAGGATTTAGGATGGGATTGGGGAGGACAAGACGCCATTTCAGGTTCCAAAACGCCCTGTTTTAAAATGACTGCGGATAAGAGGATTAAAACAATAATACCCTTCTCTTCTTGAGGGCTTCTCCCCCCCCCCTCCTCTAGAAAAGATTTCTTCTCCCAGAGCAAAACCGTTTAGGCAGGAATTAAGGGAACAAGAAAGACTGAAAGGGGGGGAGTGAGGAGAGACGGAGTACCTTTTAATTTAAGCCTATATATTTTCTGGCAAAAAAGTGTGTATGTGTGTGTGGAAGACGCAGTGGAGATCATAAAGTCTTAGGCGCTGAACTACTTAAAGAAGGGGGGACGGACGAAATATGATGATTATTTTTAAACGTGCATGTCCCCAGAAAGAGCAAAGCTATTTAAATCTATTTCCAAACAAATAGGGGTAAGAGAGAGAAAAATAACTGAAGATGAATTTTTATTTTAAATTCACCTCTCCAGAGGTGGCGATTGGGGTTGTGGGGAGACTTCTCCGCGCCGCTAGCCACCCCTCCTCCTCTTCTGATCCATCCAGAAAAGTTTGATCACCTGGCCTGCAGGTGTCACGCGGAGCTATCTATTTCTCTGTTTTCCTGACAAGGAGAATGAAATCGGGTCAGTAGGAAAGGTCAGAAACCCGGCTTGTCGCCTTGTCACCTTTCTCTCCCGCCCCCGCCCCACGTGTTTCGTGCAAACTTTTTTTGGTTTTGTTAGGCTTTTCAAAAAGCAGTGACAACGCGGGGTTTTCTTGGGGCAAACTTGAAGCTTGGGGGTTTTCTCGGGGCAAACTTTTCAGCATAGCGGTGTATCATTCAAAACAAAAACGAGACTGATCGGAATAGAAGGCGACAGGAAGGATGGAGAGAGAGAGAAAAAAAGAAAGAAAGAAAGAAAGAAAGAAAGAAAGAATGCGCTTAGCGTTTTGTTTCAACCTTCCTTGCCCTTGGTCTGTTTAAGCCAGTCACTGTAGCTCCTGTTTAAAACAGGCGGGGAGGGAGGAAGTAGCGATGGTGGAGGAAAGAGACCAGAACCCTTTCCCTATTTTTAGTCTAGGTGTTCCTCTGCGAATCCCCGGAAACGGTGCTTTCCAAACGCCTCGCAACGCCCTCGCCTCTATCCCCGTCCCCTTCTCTCTTCTGTCGCTCCCACGCTGCCCTTTTAGGGACAGCTCCTTCCTTAGAAACCTGTAGCTCCTCGGAGTTGTGACGGTGATTGGTGGATGGGGGGGGGGGCACTTGCCAAAACAAATAAATACCCTGCGCTTCTTTTGATTGGGCCGAAGCGGGAGAGAAGTTCGATTTAAAAGTTACCTTTTCACGTCTGTTGTTTTACAGCATACCTTATCCTGTCTTACTCTGTGTGTATGAAAAAGGAAGGGAGAGGGAGAGAGAGGAAGGAGAGAGAGATGGACTTAGCAAAGGTGACAACTTTCTCCGGTCTTCTTAATTATCGTAGTTTGGGTTGAAACGTTATTATTATTTTAAAGATCACACACAGAAGAGAACCGACCCATATACTGCTTGGTTAAGTTATCCTGCGGTGATGTTATCCTGCCGGTTGATCTATAAAGAATAGATTTTGATAGTAAAATGCAGAAGAGCAAAGAAATCTGTCGAGCAAAAGGGCAGGATTCGATTTCGTAAATCAAACTCAAACAAAAAAGCAGAAGCTCTAATTATAAATTGGTAAAACATATTTTACTCCCTTCTATGGACTTCAATAATTTTTTTATTTTTGTTCACTACTTTTTAAAATTATAACATGTGTGCTGAAATAATATACACCCATGCGACCCAAACTCTCTTTCCTAGAGGGCAACTGGTTAAAAATGGATGTCAAAAACTCCACCGTTTTTAGCGAAGAACGTTTTTCCTTCTGATGCAACAATGTTCTAAGATCAGCTTCATTAATCTTACCATGGATTATATGAAAACTCACTTGGTACAACTTTATCAAATAACGCCCCCATGTTTTCTTTATTTTTATGGTAATCTGAGTTTAGATTTTTTTAAAAAAAAGAAATCCAGTTTCTTTCTACATAACAAAATCTTTCCTGTACCTGACTGATGCGAGATTTCGAAGCGCCTGTATGGGAATGAACACCACTGACTTAATTCGAACCGTTCTCTCTAAATTCCATACCAAAGTTTCCAATCTTTGTCAAAATTGCGATCTCACCAGCATCACCATTTTATTCCCACTTCCTCTGATAATTATTTTAGCGCAACACTCGGTTCTGTTTTTTTAAAATACTACTTCACACCTCACCGTTATTTTTCGAGTGACAACTTAAAGCGTCTTTTTTTTAAAAAAAAAAGGAGAAAAGAAAATGAGAAGAACCTTACTGTTAAGTTTAAACAGTTTTAAAAATGAGCATCTCTCCAGTGCTCACCCCCCCTGAAAGTTTTTTGCATCCTAATTAGTGGCGTAAGAAATGTGGTGGGTTTTTTGTGTGGGTGTGGGTGGGTTAGCCATATTTCCTTGGAAATATGTTGGAATTATTCCTTTTTGACTTCTCTGCGTCCTTCCAGCGCGGAGAGTTAAAGGGGAGGGCGCGCCCTTCCATCTCTTTGCCTATATCAGATAGTTCTCCATGATGTATAAAGTCACCTCGTATTCTAATGATAACAAGGTCTTAAAATAGCTGCTTAACCAAATCAACACCATGCCGGTTACCTCCCTCCTCCCCTTATTTTTTTTAGCTTGGGTGGGGGAAGGGATTGGATTTTTCCCCCTTTAAAAAAATTGGTTTGAAATGTCCCCCCCCCCGCACATTGTCCATTACTTTGTCCCCCTGTGCCAACTGCATTCGTGTGAGACTGAAAGGGGATTAACTTGTGAACTTTTAAAAATCAGAACTTAAATGAGAGGCGAATCTAGGCCACCGCTCATTGTGGGAACCGTTTCTTAAGCAATTAAAGCGAGAAGAAATTCCTCTCAGCCTTTTTCCTTAAAGCTGCTTTCTGAAGGATTTAAGGAGGACTAATGTCCAGTCCATCAAGACAGATTTAAACTGCACAGTGATATAGAAAATCTCCGCTTGCTGTTATTTAAAGGGGCACTATCACCATTTCCATAAGACCCTTGACATTGTTTCTTTAATCTTGTTTATAAACTTAAACAGATTTAAAAAGTTTCCCTCTTTCCCCCCTCCACCATAGCCCACCCCCAGCCCCAACCCCTTTTCCATGAATTCATTGAAAACATATTTGATGCAGGATTTCAAAAGAACCCTGAGCAGGCTGAGTTTTAGGGATTTGCTGATACCCGGAGAGTCTGAAGTGTGGGCTGAGGGGACTCATGATTCTCGCCCCCCCCCCCCATGCCCAAAGTCCTTTGGGGAAGTTAGCAGGTAGTTCCCATATTTGTGGGTGCAGAACATCTTTCTTTCGCTCTGGCACCCCAAACCTTTCTTAACAGCACTTCTGTTTTACACGCCCACAGGGCAGGGAATATTTCACAAAAATCGCCAGGGTCCCGAAATCGTTTCCATTCTACATGATGTTGGATGGTTGCGAAGGAAGCTTTTCTGCAAAGCCTACGAAATAATAAACAGGAGGACACCCCTCTCCACCCCCATCGCCTTTCTACGGTGGAGCCAGCTTGGTCCAGTTTCTGCTCCGGTTTCCTCGATACAATCCGAACCAGCCAAATCAAGATCAGCCCCGGGGCGGGCCGCCTGCACACATACATTCCTTAGGAAGCGAGAGCCGTCCATTTCGCTGCAGATTGACTCCCCCCTCCGCGTGACTCTCTTAGGATCCTCTCCAAAAGGACCTTTCTGGAACCTTTCCGGTCCCAGGGAGGCGAAGCTACAGCCCTGCTTCCGTTTACAAAAGAACAGGCAACCTGTGTAACATCAAGCATTTTCTCCACAGGCTAAAATACCGTACCTGCTTCCCTTATCCCAGGAAGACCCTTTCCCCCTAGGGGAAAAATGGGGGGGGGGGGGAGACCCCAAACAGGAACACCTTGGACTCTCCAAAGCTTGGGTTCTTGCAGCTAATTAATAGCTCTAATGATATTTTGCCAACTCAATGAATACATTAGGCTCAGAATCCAAAAAGGCTTTAGCCTCTTTGCCTCTATTCAAGGGTACTTCAGCATCTGCTCATTTAAGGGCAATTAATCATTTTGATATATGGTTTAAAATTGACTGCTTCCAAGGGACTTTCTTTTTTTTTTTTTTGACAAGAATAACAAAGCAATTTGCCAGAAGCCATCTTCTGGACATGTTATTAGCACAGACTTCATCTTAAAGAGGTTCCCCCTCCCCCCGCACCTTCCTTTCAAGGTACCTGCTTTAAAGGGCTGGCCTGCTCTCTGACATGCTCCTTTTTTTACACCACGGCTGATTCAGTCCCAACCCACTTTCTGATATATATTCATGACATGAGCAACTGATTGCCCTCTTTTGAGTAGAAAGTGGGCACCTTGACTGCTGTGTCACCCCTTTGATGACTTCTAATTCTGATGCAAGGTGATCCCAGGGTCACAAGGCATCACAGGTATTGGTTCCTGCCAAGGATTCTGGGTTGTTTTGCCCTCCTCCTCTTTCTGGATCGAAAGATCCCTGAGTGAAGATTTTGCTGGTGTTTACTAAAGCGAAGCAAACCATCTTTTCTCTTTCTTTCTTTCTTTCCTTTTATACAGGCATGTAAAGCAATGGTTGTTTTTTAAAAACTCAGGCTGCAACTTACCTGGGAGTAAGCCCCAGTGACTTCAACAGGACTTACTTCTGAGTAGACAAGGTTAGGCTTGCGCTGTAAGCCAAGGAAGCATGTCCGCTTGACAAGATCCCAGTGTCCCATACAGAGAGTCAGAGCATTTTGACATAGGACAACTCTGCATGTGTGAATGTGGAATAAAAAGTTGAATGTGCCTTCTGGCCAACCACTGAAATAGCAGCTATGGTTAATTGAGAACAGGGTGTACTTTTATAGATTTAGAATCCTATCTGGTGAAACTCACGAAATATGTTACACTGTGAATATACATGCTATGTATGTGCAGTGTACTCTCCTCCAGGCCCTGGGAGGAATAGGCTCATTGGATGTGTTCAATGAGCATGTGCCCCCAGCAAGCCAGAAGGACCCTGAACTGAGCCTATAGTGGTTCTATGTTAGATGAGAACAAAGTCCAATGGCAGGTAGCCACAAACAGAGCAGGCAAGATTGGCCAATCAACCAAAGGAGCAATATCAACATTGGGTTCTCATAGTTCAGCTTGTTGCTTCCTTATGGGAGGATTTATTTCAAGTCACGTTAGTTTGTCAGTAAATTGTCAAACCTCTCCCATGGGTGGAAGAAGATCTTCTGCAAATGCACCTTCTGATTTACACTGTTGAGACACTGGGCATGAAGGCCCTTCCACTAGAATCTATATGGTCCTTACAACATGTGTATAGAAAAGGTACACAGACACTCACACACTATTCCTCACTATGGATGTCAAACATTTCTTCCTTGAATACCCTCCGCAGCCATTGTATACATGGATTGCACTGGTGAATGCTTGACCAAAAAATTGATGTACTACTCACCTGGCCTTAATATCTTGGGCACAATCCAAGAGTACTTGGTGGATTTCTTCTGGGGTTGTTCCACTTCAGACTGCAAATGAGGAAACTGCAAGAGTGATCCATAATAAAATAAAAAATTGTCCCTGTGGAAAGGTAGCATGTCACAGCTATTTTTTTTTAAAGAAGTACAGAAAGTTTAGATGGATGTGAGAGGTCCTGTTCAATCATGCATTTGTTCACCTGCATTCTCTAGTGGTACAAAAAGAAGTGCTATGTCATTTGCTATAATATACATGGAGGGGGATACAAATCAACGTTTGGACTGTTCATACACCAGTTGGTGGTGTGTTACCTATCTTGTCTGTCATAGTTACAATGGTGACCATGCCAGAGAAACCCTGCATTTTGGCATGATGCTTACTGTGGTCTGTATATTTTGGGCAACTAATCTCTTGGCCTCATGCCCATGTAGCTCATGCCAGTAGGAGACGGTTTTACCTATATGGGGCATTTCTAGCCCATTCATCATTAAAATTAATCCCAGAATGGGGATATTTCATAATATGAAAAACAGAACACAAGACACAATCAAACATAACATTGTACAGAATAACACACACACACACACACACACCCTAACAGGTTAAAACCAATCTGAAATTTAAGAACTCAAGAAATTCTATCCATAAACAATTTTAAATGAAGAACGGGGTGAACACTAAATGGCACCAAACACCCGTCCAAGTCAAATGATTATCATCATTATTAAAAAGAAATACAGTGGTACCTTGGGTTAAGAACTTAATTTGTTCCGGAGGTCCGTTCTTAACCTGAAACTGTTCTTAACCTAAGGTACCACTTTAGCTAATGGGGCCTCCCACTGTCGCTGCACTGCTGCCGCACAGTTTCTGTTCTCATCCTGAAGCAAAGTTCTTAACCCGGGGTACTATTTCAGGGTTAGTGGAGTCTGTAACCTGAAGCATCTGTAACCTGAAGCATCTGTAACCCGAGGTACCACTGTATTAAATAATAACAATAAAGACTACTACTACTACTAATTCTATCCTAGTCTTCCTCCTGCAGGAGCCAAGGGCAGCACACATGATACAATAATCATAAAACCTTAGTTAAAATATTAAATGAAATCTATATCAAAATTCAAAAAGCAGCCAAGACAGCAAATATAGCAATACTTGAGCAGATGGACTGCTTAGTGTCTGTACTGAAGAGACGGATAAATAAATATGTCAGCTGATGCATGAACGTTATCAGTGAAGGGAACAGCCACATTTCCCCAGGAAGGGCATTCCACTATCAGGACATCACCACAGAGAAGGCCCTGTCTCACCTCACTGTTCCATGGACCATACCGATCAATGGAACCATGAGCAGGGCCTTCTCTGTTGCTTGCAGAGCGCAGGGTAGCCAGTATGGGGACAGGTGAAGCTTAAATAGCAGCAGATGGGGGTGGGGTGGGGTGAAGGCACTGACCTGACCTCCCAGTAGGTGAGTAACTGCTGCTTACTGGAAGGGGCACGGAAGTGGCAAGGCATTGTTGAGGTCACGATAGTGCAGATATACTGGCCGAGCCAATCCAGCACTCCTGCTGGTGCATGCTGTCAGTGCTGCTGCCACACCCATCTGCCTCTCTCTGACAGTAAGCCCCTCGCTCGCTGGGAGGTCAAGTGAGTGCCTCCACACCCAGTGGCGGAGGAAGGGGGTGCAGTGCTCCCCAGGTGTCATCACTGAGGGGTGTGTGTGACAAAATGAGTTTGTTTGGTTTTTTAAAAAAATTGGGCTCGCGAAACTTTTTAGGAGTGACATGGTGGCTTAGGTTCCTGCAGGTTCTGTGCTGCCTGATACAGCAGTGTGGGACTTGCGCCTGCCTTCTGACTTTCCCTCAGCCGCCCTACGGCTGAGGGGGAGGCGGTGGAGAGGTTCCAAGCGTCAGAGAGGCTCGCCCCGCCCTTATGGGTGGATTGCCCCACCCCCAGCTGCAGGACACGCCCCCGCCCCAGGAACCCAAGCGGCTAGCTACGCCGCTGTCCACACCATGCCACTACCTGCTACTGATCTTAAAGTACAGTCATACCTCGGGTTACAGACGCTTCAGGTTGCGTTTTTTTGGGTTATGGACCACTGAAACCTGGAAGTACTGGAACGGGTTACTTCCAGGTTTTGGCGGTTGAGCACGTGCAGAAGGGCCAAATCACAACCCGCATGTGCGCATACACGCCACTGTGGGTTGCGAACGCTGCGGGTTGCAAATGTGCACGGATCATGTTCGCAACCCGAGAGTCCACTGTATTCAGGCCCCAAGTTGCTTAGGGCTTTCTACACCTACACCAGTTCCAACACCCTGATTTGGGCCTGGCAGGATACAGGCATAAACTTGCCGTTGTCTGATCATATGAAAGGAAGAGGATGCAATGAAGAAGAGGACATGAGGTATCCACATAACGAAGCACTTACCTGTACTTAGATATGGCCTGTTTGTGATTCTAAACAACTGCAGGAAACCTGGTAGAAGCTATGTGGCATTTGTCTTGCGGTATATCAGCAAAAACCTCGTTGCTCTGAGTTTCTGGCATTTACTAGAATGGGTTGAAAGTCTCTGATTCCAGCCCAGAGGTGAAAAGAAGACCAACTCCCTACCAGAGAGGAAAGGCAAGCTAAGCTGAGGGAGTATGCCAAAATGGCAAAGCTGATTGGAAAACTCAGGAACCAAGAGGACAAAACTTTTTTTAAAAAATGGGAAAAATTGATAAGTTATTTAGGAGATCACTGTAAGCAGATGGAAACTTTAGCAGGATTTTAAATCCACTTGTAATGTAACAAATACTATGGATAATATGGACTGATATAACATTTAGAGTATGGAATAATATGCAGTTGTAAATGTTGAGAATAGGACCCCATGGAGAGGATGGGGGGAAAGTTGCGAGATTCACAGTAATTTCAATATATGGATATGTATTTGGATTGTTACAATTTTATATTTGAAAAATCAAATAAAAATGATTTTAAAAAAGAAAGTCTCTGATTCCAATTCATCTTCCTGCATTTTTGGAAGGCCTGGCTTCAGTATATCATGGATCAGGTCCCTGCAGGAATGTTATTTTACAGTCAGTTGCTCCTTTGTAAAGCAAGACCTAGAACACTGATTCCCCAAAAGCATGCTTGATAAGTTTCCAGTAATGAAAGGAGAAAATTCAGTTTCAGATAATTCAACAAGTGTCAGGAAACGCATGCCTGAAATACTTTGGCAGAAAATATTTGTCATCTTTCCCTCTCTCCCTTTCTCTCAGCTGCATATAGCTCTATCTCTAGAACTAATAGAGTATAAAATATATTTTACAAGAGTTTTACCTACAGGTGACTTGCTCTTTATTACTGGATATGGGCAAAATCAATACTTCTGCAACCAGAAGATCATTTATTTTGTTTTTTGAAGCATTTTTCAGCAGTGGGTCTGCTGCTAAGCCTGCAAAGCTATGATGAAGAATTATGGTGCTCTGGCTTAGTCTCCCTCCCTGCTTCCAAGCTATTTATGGAATTAAATATGTGTGGATTTTCAAACACAGTCTAGTGCATCACTTAGCTACTTTTGTATTATTTCAGGGGAATACAATTATTTTAACTTGTGCCATTTTTAAAGTGGTGAAGAGTCAACATGGTAGAAAAGGCTATAGTTATGGGTCACATTTGGGCTGATTCTATTTCACTGTAAAGCCATGGGCACTGTTAAGGGGATTGAGCAGTAAATTGAGCAGTTAATGTGCATAATAACTGGCTATTATGCACATTCACCAGCATCATGGAAAGTAGGCTTTTAAGCCTTCATTGAAGAGGAAATTCTGCACATTTCCTGGTCAATATAGGTAATCCCCAACAGGTCTTCAGGAATATGCACACAATGACTGAAGTAGTTAAATCTTCCTTCGCCTGCGATTTCTATGATGACTGGCCCTATGCTACTATTAATAGGGATTTCAATCAGAATTGTGGGAAGGTGAGGAGAAGTGTAACATTTCCCTCTCTCTGCAGTCCCCTTTGTGCTGCTCAGCTGAATGGGGAACAGCTGAAAGCAGTTAAAAGGGTCCTGGACTGCAGAAAAAAAGGGAGATCATGAAAATGTACAAAATTCAGTTACTGTTTCCCGTCCCCAAAGGCCTGTTGGGGATTATGCAGACTGACCAGGGAGTGCTTTCAAATGGACTTAGCCCAGGTAAGTATATAGTCTGTTAAATATCCATCTGCATAATATTTGGAATATTATGATTATACTAGTTCGATATTCCATGGTTTTCATTCTGACTCCAAGGATGGCACTGGATCCCATGTTGCCTCCCCCGTTGGCTGGATGCAAATTAACAGTCCTGGCTGAGAGGGTCAGTTGTGCTGAATGCTGGTCTGTTCATTTTGCAATCCACTGAGGTATTATTTTGTGGGTTTCAGCTTCATTCAAATATGCACTTCATTCAAATATGCACTGCCGTTTTCCTTTGGGATAATTAAAAAAACACACAAATGTTTATTTGCTTGTTTATTTATTACAAAGTGGACTAGCATTCTCTACTTTCTCTGGATTTAGATTCTGGGCATGTGCAGAAAGTGGTCATATGTTTTTGTCTTTTCTATAGTGACACTTCTTTAAACACACACATACACTCTCTGCTGGCCAGCAAACTTGCATTATATGAGACCAAGTAGGTTTGCAGCAATGTGCGTGTGTGATTAACATTCATTTGCCTGTGTGCTTTCTTGAGTAAATTCATAACACATTAGAACATACAAGAAGTTAAAATAAAGAAAATAAAGAAAATAAAGGATTCAAAATCCACACCAGCATTTCTAAACATCTGGGTGTTCTTGGCTAAACAAAAACATTTTTAGCAGGTGCGAAAAAGAATACAGTAAAGGCACCTCATCGATATCCATAGGCAGGGAGTTCTCAAGTGTAGTTGCTTAAATGGTGTGGCAAGTACAGTCTGATAACATTCTGGACCATATATCATTATCATTATTCGCTGGTCACTTTATCTTGCCCAGGGTAACCCAAAGTGACTTACAAGCAATGCAACAGGCAGACAGAAGACCCCACATAGACACTTTAAAATCAAGAGGAAAAAGAAATACAGTGGTACCTCTGGTTACTTTGGTGTTGCTGTTGACCTTTAAAGCCATAAACAGCCTCGGCCCAGTATACCTGAAGGAGCGTCTCCACCCCCATCGTTCTGCCCGGACACTGAGGTCCAGCGCCGAGGGACTTCTGGCGATTCCCTCACTGCGATAAGCAAAGCTACAGGGAACCAGGCAGAGGGCCTTCTCGGTAGTGGTGCCCGCCCTGTGGAACGCCCTCCCATTAGACGCCAAAGAGATAAACAACTACCTGACATTTAGAAGACATCTGAAGGCAGCCCTGTTCAGGGAAGTTTTAGATGTATGACATTTTAATGTATTTTTAATCTTTGTTGGAAGCCGCCCAGAGTGGCTGGGGAAACCCAGCCAGATGGGCAGGGTACATATAATAAATTATTATTATTACGTATTTAATCCGTTCTGGAGGTCCACTCTTAACCTGAAACTGTTCTTAACCTGAGGTACCACTTTAGCTAATGGGGTCTCCCGCTGCCGCCACACCGCCAGTGCACAATTTCTGTTCTCATCCTGAGGTAAAGTTCTTAACCCGAGGTTAAGCAGGTTAGCAGAGTCTGTAACCTGAAGTGTTTGTAACCCGAGGTACCAGTGTACGTTTAAAACATCCCACCCAAATGCCTTTATCAAATGGATCCTGGACCCATTTCAAAGGCATCTTCATGTCTCTCCTCCTTCAGCAGGAGCCACAGGAGCATGCTTCCTCCTTCGGGAGGAGCCCAGATCCATGCAGATGTGGGTCACTCGCTGTTGATAATTCAGTCAACTGGCATGGGGAAGATCTGCATTATGGACTTTTTACCCTTATGGTCCACCCTTATGGTCACTGTGCAGTGGAAGGCATGGTTCATGTGACTCCAGCAACATATGTACTAGTGACAGGTCTCATTTGCAGTACTGAGCATGTATAACAAGAATGCACATAGTTTTCTTTTTCAATAGAAAAAAAATGTAAAAAATCTGATTCTTCTGTTCAGTAGGCTCAAAATTATTTGGAGTTTTTAATAGCTAGAACCATACATGAGCACCAGATTTCTCAATGGCTGTTTGCTGCTATAATTCTCCTCTCTGTGTATTCCTCAGGGCTGGGGAGGGGGCAATCTGTTGGAAACATGTTTTCTGCACAGGCACAACCTGTTGTGTCAGTTATCTAGTGGCCTTTATAAGCAGATGTGTTCATCTGCACTGGAGCGGGGAGGCTGATATTAGGTAGGCAATGTATTTAGTTTTTACTGGAGTTCTGGTTTGCTCTGGGAGCACAGAGTATGCTGGCTTGATTGTTCATTTATTTGTTGTTGCCAGGAGTTGCAGAGTATTAAAGGACCTCTGATGTGTGCCTGGTTAAATGCCTGCATAGTGGTGAAATTGATCAGTAGAATTAAAATGGGCTTGAACAACTTTGATTTGATTTGGTTTCATTGTACTTACTTTTTTTTCTGACAATGGGTGCAACCACATAGCAATGTATTTATATTTTGCATCAGCTCCTTCTTATCCTTTTGTACTTCCCCTTATCTATGGATATTACTGCTATATATATATTTGCTTTAGTCTCTTGCTTTTTGCTTTTTTTAAAAAAAAAGCAGACCTAAAGCCAAACATCTCCTGCTTGCATCCTTCTTCCTATACAAAATCTAAAATGCCACAAAGACTTATACAGGATAAAAGAGCGATTCCCTTTTGAAATCAGGATGAATCTGCTTTCTGGGATTTGATAAGTCTTTCAGCTATAGCTGAGGTTGATACAAAGCTTAATCAATCAGAGATAATCTTAAAAGAGACAAAATACAAGTATTATGGAGTATTTTGGGGACAAAAAAAATCAAAAGGCAAAAGCAAAGGTCAGTTGAAAATGCTTCAGCTGTTGGCAATGTTTGTTGCTAGCAGAAAAGGCATCAAGCTGCTGACTTAATTCTGCTACTTTTAATGTCACTTCTTTAAGAACTAAGCATAATCACCCATTTCCCCAAAATCAATATCAATAGATCAATCAATCAACCAAGTGGCTGCTTCCTAGGGTCCGCTCCACAGCAATGCTGCATGTGTGATTCCTTTGTTTATGTAGCAACCCAGATGGGATTGGAAGAGGCACTGCTTCCCATGACATTTACGTATAGTTCTTCTGCCTAACTGCTATCTGTGATCAAACAGCTATTTAGGGTGCACATGTGGGAACAATGCAAAGCCCTGCAAAACCTGTTTACTAAAGGCCCAAATCAAATGGTGGTCACACCACAAACAGGAACTCCTCTTTCAGATCGTCTATAAGTCTCTGCACCAGGGGTCACCAATATTTAATATGGCCAATGGAATACTATGTTAGTCACCCTAAGGTGAACTGTCTCTAGCCTATAGAGCTTATACTATAGTAGCTGCCATTGTCGCTCATATGATTAGGCAGCAGAGTGTTGGTACCAGAATGAGGGTGCAACTCATTCCTTTGTGCAGATGCTGAACCCTGACTCCAGATACAGTACTGGTCCCATGGAAACCATCACTATGTTCAGAAATTGCTACCATTAACAGCTTGTTCAGCTCCTAAAGGCTAGAGCTCACTTGTGAGGAGCCATCTCTACTTATCTCCCCATAGCCGCTTCCTAGAAGCAATTTTCTCCTAGATGAACTTCAGTATTAGAGCTTAGTTAAGGAGATTCATGAGGGGCAGATTGTGGGTGGTAGATCACAGGCAGGAGAAGAATTGAGTACTCCTCTACTTGCACACTCCCTTTGATCTAAAAATCAAGGCACTGATCCCTTGCCTTATGGGTGAGCAGGATGAACCCAGATTTAAACAGGTGAAGCTGCCACAATCACATTTAGTTTGGCTCATAGGCTATTTGTGGTTCAGATTTGGATCAGGCTTCATGTGTGCTGAGTGCTCAGTGACCCAGTTATAAAGCAAGTGTAGGGAATCTTTGGTCCTCCAGATGTTGCTGAACTACAACTCCCAGCAGCCCTAACAAGCATGGTCAAGCTCCAGAAATGATAGGAATTGTGACTCAGCAACATGGGGGTGCCAAAGGTTCCCCATACCTGTTATAAAGGAACATCACACAATATTCACAACACAGATAAGTGCTTCTTGAAGGTAAAAGCAGTTCAACATTGGACTCATTTACCCACAGGAAAGCTGGACTTCCCCTCATTGGACATCTTCAGGCAGAGGTTGGATGGCCATTTGTTGTGGATGCTCCAGCTCTGGATCTCTTGCACAGAGCAGGAAATTGGGCTTAATGGCTTACAAGGCCATCTCTAACTCTATGGTTCCATTGTGACTTCTTCAAAGGGAGTCAGAATTCTATCCTAGCATTATACAAAATAAGTTTGGTTGAATATGAGAAAATACAATCACCTTGCGACCCTACTGGCCTTCTGGAATGAAATGGCTATTATGATTGGTTAAAATGTCTTCTGTGATGTATGATGTCAGCTTGCATTTTGACAGTCAACATATCACAGAGAAAATACTACCTGAGCCACTATGAAATGAAATGACAGGAAAAAACTTTCACAAGTGTGGTGGTAGGATAGTAATCAATTTTGAAGTGTGGCAGAAATTTTCTGTAAGTTTCACTGAATCAAACCCCCTTTCAGTGTTATAAAAATAGCTCATCTACCGAAAGTTTCTCCAAAATTTGTTCCCACAGATTTACTCACCAATATGCTTTTCTTAGCATTTTGAAGTCCATTTTAAAAAAAATATTCACATCTGTTTTTTACACCCCATGATAATTCAGTTCCTGCATTTGATCTGATTTTTATTTCATTCTGTGTAAGTCAGATCCCAGGGTTCTATCAAACTTGGCGGGGGGGGGGGGGGACATGGGGCAGACAGAGGAATTTGTTCATTTCAATTTTTCATTCTACCATTCTTAAGTTCAATTTGCCACATTTCCAGTTCTAGTCCCTGCCAAGAACAATGGCCATGCAGATCTTTATCACACAGCTGGCAAAATCTTCTATACCATTGCCAATGTATAAACGTTGGGCAAGCTGCCACATCAATTCTTTCCTTAAAAACAAGAAGATGCTGTTTTATTTTTCAAGAATGTGGCTGTGAGTCTTCTGCCTTTATCCTCTGTTTCATAACTCTCTGGTCCCCTTTTCTTGTATGTGTGTGAAGGAAATAGATTACTCTTTTTTATGTAGCGTACATTAAAACAGCGGAGAGTTACATTTGACCTTGTCCTTTTGTCCCACAGACGTGCTGCCACAGAGGGAATGCAATACAATGTACAATATGACCAGTTTATGACACAGGCATGTGGGTGAATTCCAGTGTATCGACCCCTGAATCAAACTTAACAGGGGTCTGTTAGCTACTAGTCTATAGCTCGTTTTGCTGGTATATATATGCTATACTAGCATAACTTCCCTGCCTCACCATTTGAAAGCCATGACTTCTGCAGAAGCTGGTACATCTCAGTTTAAGCACTACCGACTCTTTTTGCATATTAGATTATCTTATATCTTTCTGTTACAGTTTTATACATGCTGCTTCACACTCATGTATGAAAGCATGTACATTTGGTGAGAATGGAGGCAGCTGTATTTTTTCAGCATGATACACTCATGGAGAAATTAATCTCTGCATCAGCTTCCACTTGCCTCTATTAGGTAAAAATTCTGGTTAAATCTGCTCTTTTCAAGTGAATTTAATTTGCATGGCAGTAAACCTACCCTGAGTTGATTTTGATTTATTTATCATAAACACAGATATATAATTAAAATCCAAACTACAATGAACAGCTATCATAAGCTCCATACATAAAGTTAAAGGGACCCCTGACAACTAAGTCCAGTCGCGAATGACTCTGGGGTTGCGGCGCTCATCTTGCTTTACAGGCTGAGGGAGCCGGCGTTTCCCTGCTTCTCATACAGTTTTCCCGGGTCATGTGGCCAGCATGACTAAGCCACTTCTGGCTTACAATTTATATACATAGCTTATAATTTATTTGTTACATTTACTATATGTTCCATCTGGGTTCCGTAATGGAGCTCAAGATAATCAACATGGGGTAGACTTCCATTCATACACTGACCAGATGCACACCTGCTTAACTTCAACAATGTTTATATATAATATACCTTCTGGTTATGCTATATGATGTAACCTAATGTTTTTTGCTAGGAAGTAGGAAAAAGATGCATTAGAGAACCAACGCCCTCCCAAACAGAAAAACAAAGCAGAAGTATCAAGGTACGGATTCTCTATAATGCAGGGATGACCCACTGAGCCAGGTGTTGTTGTTGTTTCCACTGCCCTGGCAGGAAGCTCCATTGAACCGAATTGTACATTCTTCTGAGGAGACATTCAAAGGTCCCATTTCTGAATTAAAACAAAAAGAATTAATGAGTGCAACAGTTGTTCTCACTTGATCATTTGATTGAGGCCTGGCATCGCAATGCATTCAAAGCTGCCTCAGAACCTGAACAGCCCTAAAGCTCAATAGAACTTTTGACAACATTTCAAGAAGTTAGTTGGAAACTGTAGCCAAGAAGGAAAATGGTACTGCTGTTGAAGGGTGAGCTGCTTAATGCCTCAAGGCTTTAAGGCAGGAAGATCTCTTATCAGGGACCAGGAGCCCATAAGACAGGAAGAATCTGTGACCCTCCAAGATACAGCTCCCATAATCCCTGATCACTGGCTGTGCTGGCTAGGGATGATGGGGTCCAACCCTACATGGAAGGCCACAGGGTCCCCATACCTGGCATAAAACCATGCTGTCATTCCCAAATGATTCGAATATGCTCAGAACAACAGGAGGCAAATCCACAGGCTGTATCTCCCCAAGGAGGCCTGGGTAGGTACCCAGGTATATTCCACCTGTCTCTTTGGTGCTGTGAACCTGGAAATGTGGTTGAGGCAAAAAAGGGCTCCCCTCAGTCAGCCCCCTGAATCCTGCCTTCTATGAGTAGCAGGCAAAGAAGTGCTTTCTCACCTTGAGGCCGATGGCATCACAGTGCAATCTCTATACACATCTTAGAATTAAGTCCCAATAAGTTTGATGGAACTTACTCCCTGGTAGGGATGGGGAAGTTATCCATTACAGTTCACGTTGAAAAGTGAACCTACTTAATTGGCCCTTTCCAAAACATTGCACAAACTGAAACATAGCCGTCCTTCAAGAGCCACATGTCTCTGAATTTTGCAATGCGCTTTTTGGTTCCCCAAAAGCATATTTTACAGTAAATAATGCATTTCAATGCATATATTAATGAAAATAACATTAAAAATGCAGCATATTAGGGGAAATTGCTTGGCACCAATGTGTGTGTTAGGCATACAGAAATGCATACTTCAGCAGAAATTAAGTTGCTGATGAATTTTCATAAGGATTTTTTTAGAAATTAAAAATCACAAATTGATGTGGAAATGCGGAGAACCAAACCTAAGACTGGAAAAAGGCAAACTTGAGAGAAATAGAAATGGTCTGATTCGGCCATCCCTACTCCTAGGTAAGTGTGCATAGGGCTAAAGCCCCAATGCAGCATGAGGGACAGTGGGCAGTGGCCTTTTGCTTTGTCTACCCCATTATACTCAGAGATGCTCACAGTTAAACCACAGATACAGCTAGACTGGAGACCAAAAACTGCACTAACCAGAACCATCGTTGGAATCAGCCATGATGGGATCATGTTTTGCGGTTCACATTTTCAAGTCTTTACATTCTAAGCAAGGCAAAAAGTTTACTTCTTTGAGGCAGGAAAATGGGCGCACGGTTCTTTGCTGTCTTCTCGAAATACAATTCTCTTCTGCCCAGCCATCCAGCATTCTTTCTCCCCACACCCCTCCTTTTTTCCTTTTCCTTTTTCTCTTTCTTTCTTTTTTTTTTTTTTTTGAAATCTTATATTCACACCATGTCTGGTGAAGTTTGTGTCAGTGGATTTAAACTTTGGCTTTGTGAGACCAAGGGAGCCCATTCCCTTTGCCTCTGTACCCCTGTCTCTCTTTCTCCTCCCCCCTTTCCCCCACTTGGCTGCGAAAAAGCACAAGGAAACTCTTTGTATGCTCCTAATCCTGAAGCAACACAGCTTTAGCAACATCCAGGGATAAAAGCACCATCAAACCACAACTTTATGGGGGCAAATCTCTTTTAATCCCTCGCTTTAGCTAAACAAAGCTTCTCGACCTAATCCGCTATCGCTTCAAGGAAAAAAAAAAAAGCTAAGATTTTGTTTTTAGTAAGAAGATGATCCAAAGGACTAATTTTGAGAGAGACTAACCAAGTCTGACAGCCTTTAAAATAGGCAACGGGAAAATAGATGCAAACTTCCCTCTCAATTCAAGGTTTTCTATGCAATAATAAGAAATATATCTAGGGTTTAACTGCTTTCCCCTTAAGCTCACTCTTATTGTATTAAATTCTCTGACCAACTCAGATTCAAATCGCCCAGGCCTAAATGTCATTTGATCTTTAAAAGGGGAGTAAAACGTGTGCATATGATTCCCAGGAAGGCAGGACAAGGAAAATCAATTATCATAAACAAGGATTATATTACACACAGAGACAGTATTGTGGGGGGCAGGGGCAGGAGGGGGGGGTGTAACATATACCAAAATGGCAAAGGTAGAATATTTAAGCTTTCACAGTTTGAAGAAGTATTTGATTGCATTAAGAATGATTCTTTATGAATAGACTGCCCTGGGGTGTCTGGGAGTATGCAGGATTGAAACTACTTTACAATCCATCTCAAATCATTATCCCACACTTTAATCAAATTCTAGAGTTGACACTGTAGTCCAGGAGAACACATTCCATGTTTTTTGCAACATTAAGGCTGCATCCTTGTGCATGCTTACCTGGAGCAAGTCTCACTGAACTAGGGTTTACTTCTGAGTAGAAATGCTTAACATTGCACTTCAAATTGCTGGTCTAACTTGGGCATTAGTTGTTCCTTCTTGCTGATACTGACAACTGAAATACTGGGAGACAAACAAATAGTGATGAGGAAAGTCCATACGGGCACAATATGAACCCAAAATATTTGAACCAATGTGTGCTCATGTAATACAGTGGTACCTCGGGTTACATACGCTTCAGGTTACAGACTCCGCTAACCCAGAAATATTACCTCAGGTTAAGAACTTTGCTTCAGGATGAGAACAGAAATTTTCCTCCAGCGGTGCAGTGGCAGCGGGAGGCCCCATTAGCTAAAGTGGTGCTTCAGGTTAAGAACAGTTTCAGGTTAAGAACGGACTTCCGGAATGAATTAAGTACTTAACCCGAGGTACCACTGTAAACCGCTTTCGAAGTGGTGCAGGAATAACGTATTTCAACTGAGTTCTTTAGCTCTTGCTTCTGTGCTCTCTGTTTTTAGGGGTTCCATTCTAAGAGCTGTGCAATTAAGGCTGTGTCTCTTCACTGCTTCCTTAGGTCAGGATTTTTCCTTTATGCAACAAGCTGCTTTTGAAAAGGGCTTCAGAAAAGCAGTGTGGAATATGGCCTGGGGTCAACTGTTTGGAGAAAATAAAATAAAAATAAAAAACTCAACCCAGCTAGTGCAAGTCTCTTGAGTGCACTCAGGCAACTCCTTGGATTCCAGCATTAATGGCTGGTTTCATCATTAATTTACTCTCATCTTTGTTACACGTGCCTCTGGATCCTTCTGTGTTGTACTTTGTGTGCTGTACATGGGCTTGCACCTCCTAGAAATTGCTGGACATTTCTTTTTTTCTTTAACGAAGCCATGGGTACACACAGCCCATGCAGCTAGACCAGAGGATGCAAAATGGGGTGTGGGTATTGAACAGACATCTCTACTAGTGATGAAAGCTCAATATGCTTCTTTTTCATCAAGGAATCAAAGCACCCCAATACCCATGGTGGAGAAGGAGGTAGAACAAGGGAGGATATTAAAATAACTCATTTTTCATGTGATATTTGACCGTACTTGGTATTTAATGCAAAGGCATTTGCCAACAGTATTTGATAGGTGACCACCTGACACCTTCAAAAGCAATCAGGTGATGCCAGTAGCTATACAAATGTGCTGTGTTGAAAAAAGCAGGGTTCTATTTCTTGAACATTAATGCCATCCCCCACTTTTTGACCATTTCCTGCATCCCTATAAGAAAAGATGAAAACTGTAAGGAGACAGGCGTTGGTTGGGGTTGGGAGAGGCAATATGTTGACGCACCAGAAGCTAATTGCAGGCATCTGATTAGTTGGGGCCGTGTGTGGATGGGGATGTATATTTAGGTGCACACCTGAAGGTACATCTCAAGGAAAGTAAGATAGCGAGGAGGGCAGAATGCAAATATTTTTGGATGTGCACCGAAAGCAGATTTTGACAATATGCCCCATATTACTTTCAGCAGGATGTTATGCATGTTCACCCAAATGCATATCTCATCCACAACCTGCCCCAACTTAAAATGCTTAAGTATACAGATCAGAGCTGAGCTGGAGTGAAAGTCCTGCAGCATAGCATTGGCAGGCAATAAAATCTCCAGTGCAGTACAGTAAGATTAGAAATGTCGATCCTGTTCCCTAGGCAATGTGGATGCCTTCTCTTCCTGCCCCTCCAGAGTGAGGGTGATAGGAGGATGTGTTTGCTGATTGTGACATTGCTGCCACATAGTCAAATCTGCTTGCTTGCTGTAACATCATCTTGCTCATGATGTGATCCCTGATTGACTAGGACAGGCACAGGCGAACTCGGCCCTCCAGATGTCTTGGGACTACAACTCCCATCATCCCTGACCACTGGTCCTGCTAGCTAAGGATGATGGGAGTTGTAGTCCCAAAACATCTGGAGGGCCGAGCTTGCCTATGCCTGGACTAGGATAATGCAGGGAAAAGATCCTTTTAAAAGGGTATCAAGGCATCAAGAGTTTGGAGGGACAATGGCTGCACAGTGCTAAACCTGCACAAAAGAGTGGGAGGCAGGATTTTTTTTTTTTAAAGAAATCCCCTCAATGTTTAGGGCAAAAATTGAACCTCACACACACAAAATGGCACACCACTAATTTAAAGTTCAATCTAGACAAAACACAGGTAAGCAGTTCACCGATTCTAGGAGGTGGTGATCGATCTGCTCTGGATGGGGCTGCATGCAGGAGTGACTGGTATAGTGGGGCAGAGCCATATGCCTTCCACCCAAGGCCCAGCATTTACCAGGACAGGTCTGAGGTGTGTTGCTTGCAAGGCTAGGACTGCGTGGACTCACTGAAGGGAGAGAGGACTTTCTAATTGCTGATGAATGCCACAAGGACTTGAGAATAAATAAATGGCAAACTGATGTGGGAATGTGGACAAGTGAACTTAATTTGGAGAAATGAGAAACTGAGAGAAACCAAAATGGATAGATTTCCCCATCCCTACTGACAGCAGAGTCCCCTACTCCAAGCTTCCTGCCCAATTATACACTTCAGCTACCATGTTCAAGGCACAGACAAGGGGCTCTTTAGCCCTCTCCTCCCAAAATAAAAAAAAGGTGTTGGGTAGATTTTCTTTCTTTGTGACCCTCAGCTGTTCAAGTCCATTTGCTTCTGACCTGGACAGCAAATGGAAGCAAGCACCTGAGGGGTAAGGGGGAAACCCCACTAAACCCTCAATTGCTATTTTCTCTGGGAAAGGGTGAGGGGTTAAGGAGCCCCTTTTCGTGTCATGCTGAATAAGGTCTTTCAATCCTTGCTCAACTCCAAACATGCCCTGGTTAAAAAAAAAGTTGCTGACCAGGAGATCTAGCTACTACTGCACTGCAATTTAAGGAAAGACACTCAAGCAAAGACGTGATCTCGTACAGCCATCTGGCTAACCCACCCATTTTCAGAAAAATCCATTGTGTTTTACTCCTCTGTTCAGCTCTAATGCTGTCTGCTATCACGCATAGCTGATCACAGTGAACCAATTAGCTGCCATGGCTGATGACAGGTTCTCCCCCTTTAATCTGCTCCTGTTTTATTGTCTAAGCTGACGATGGCGATTCCCCTAGACGTTGATCCCAGAAACACCTCAACTGCGGTTGTTAATCTGGTTAAAATATTTACAAATCTCTTTCTTCTTTCCCCATTCCAGCTGAATAGGCAGGGGTGGGTTGGAGCGGCATAGGCCCATCACTGTGCTAGAGGTGCACAGGATTATTCTTATGTTGTATAGACACAATAGATGGCAGATAAAAAGGAGCTTCCCAGACACCCGACTTGCCAAGTAGCTGTATTAGGTTGCTTAAAAAATGTATCTGCATAATATGTTCCATCTCCATTCGTAAGCATGCAGTGGCACAAGAATGAACTCAAAGCAAATGAGAAACCACTAGGAAGAAAAAACAAACCTGGCCTATAATATGTAGTTGTTTAGCAACAGGTAGAGTTTCTCAGCCTATATTGGGGGTGATAAGCTCAAACCTCGGAAATCAGAGAATCCACAGGTCAGAATCCAATGCTGAGTTTTTGTGGTATTGAATTATGATCCATCTGCATTTATCTAACAGTCATTCACGGCGGTAAAAACAATGTGCTACCAGCAAGACCATTATAGGTCAAGCTCCTTCCATGCAGCTGTTTCCTTGGGAACATGTTCAGTCGAGGTTTTTGGAGAAGGGATGGAGGAAAATTTTCAGCATGAGAGCTGCATTCCCCAAGGAGTAAACTTTCAGGAGCCACAAGATGGTGGTAGGGAAATGGGCAGAGCCACAGGAACAACTTTTAACTGCATGCAGTAGGTGATATTTAAGCCAAGCAAAAGCCAGACTCGTCAAAAACACACATACATCTCTCCACCCACCCAAGCAAGAGGCAGTGTCATAGTTCATGGACATATTCCAGCTGGACAAAAGCTGGAGGGTGCAGAGCAGGGCTGGCGAGGATTGAAGCCTAGGGAGGTGATGTGGGCTGGGAGAGAGTTCCCAGGGCCAGACAGACGTTTCTGGAGGGCCACATTCAGTTGCTGGGCCTAAGGTTCTTTACTGCTGTGTTATATTGTCAGAACCAGAGCTTTGCTGGTGCTGTTCTGATTCCTAAGAAAGACATTCTGCCCTGGAAAAGAGAGGTCTTGGGAGACAATATGATTACAGGGTTCAGATATAGTGTGTACTCTGAACAGGGCGAGAAAGAATCATTTCTGCATTTCTACCATAAGCTACGGGACGTGGGTGGTGCTGTGGATTAAACCACAGAGCCTAGGAGTTACTGATTAGAAGGTCGGTGGTTTGAATCCCTGCAACGGGGTGAGCTCCCGCTGCTCTGTCTCTACTCCTGCCAACCTAGCAGTTCGAAAGCACGTCAAAGTGCAAGTAGATAAATAGGTACCGCTCCGGTGGGAAGGTAAACAGCGTTTTCGTGCGCTGCTCTGGTTTGCCAGAAGCGGCTTAGTCATGCTGTATGCCAGCTCCCTCAGCCAATAAAGCGAGATGAGCACCGCAACCCCAGAGTCGGCTATGACTGGAACTAATGGTCAGGGGTCCCTTTACCTTTACCATAAGCTACCTAGACAGTGACTATTCACCTGGATGTCAAGCTGGTGAAATAGGCATACAGCTGCATCATCAGATGTGCTGCTGAGGATGTGGCCCTTGGGCCCCCTGTGTTTCCCCCCAATGCTGCCTGGTTTCCCAATGCATTAAGCCATTTGCTCAGGCCAGGGCTGGCCAGCTATTTTGTTCTGCGACGGCAACTGCGACTGCATGCCTGTCTGCCAATATCTCACCATACTTTCTGAATGCTGCTATTGCTTGATGAGCTCCACAGACCCAGCTCCATTCCGGCCGCTCCAGCTTGGGAGCAAGATTACTGATGCCAGCTGGTGCTGCTTCATTTGTTGGGGACATTCGGAAACCACCGTCCACAGATCTCGAGGACTCGGCCCTGGCACAAAGGACAGAGTGATGAATCTCTTCAGTGGCTGGTGGTTCTGCCGGTGAGGGGACAGGAGGAAGGGGGCGAGGGAGGAAAGGAAAGGGGAGGGAAGTGGGACAAGAATCGCATCCAGCCTAGGAAGATTACTGCCATAAAAGCAATGCTGGAAGGGGCTAGTTATCAAGTGGAAAACAAGGAAGTACAACCAGCTCCCCAGTCACCAGATTTAGAGGACTCTGGTTGGAAGGTTTGCACTCCTGTGGGCCATTAGGGCCGGAGCAGAAATGGATGCAGTAATCCAGAACATATTGAGTCTCTAGGTTACCATGAAATATAATGCAGAGAAAAATGAATTATTTTCGAAGGGAAGCTGCAGAAAGCACATACAGCCTCCCCCCTCCTCCTTTTATTGGAACTATGATATCAACAGCCTCTCTTAACAGTTGAAAACAGCTGCTTATGTTTTTCATAGAGTTTTAAAGGCCCCCTTTGGACTTGGCTGCTGGGGGTTACAAAGGGGAGCTTGTGCAGGAGGGAAAGGAGGAAGGAGAGATGGGGAAGGTGAACTTCAGAGGAGTAGCAGCAGCAGTAGCTAGCTTTCCTTGTTGCTTTCTTTCAGATCCTGGCTGTAAAAGAGACTCATTCCTGCCCCTGCCATGCTTACAAACTGCCAGTTGAAATTTGCCTGTATGTGGACATGTCCTTACAACAGAGATCATCCTACCATGGGCTGAACTAGGTGTTTTGCTTTGTCGTGCCTCTTGCATGGTTATTATTCCTATATACCTGAAGGAGAGTCTTCACCCCCACCATTCAGCCCAAATACTGAGATCCAGCTTGGAGGGTTTTCTGGCAGTTCCTTCATTGCGAGAAGTGAGGTTACAGGGAACCAGGCAGAGGGCCTTCTCGGTAGTGGTGCCTGCCCTGTGGAACACTCTCCCACCAGATGTCAAGGAAATAAACAAGTATTTGACTTTAAGAAGATGTCTGAAGGCAACCTGTATAGGGAGGTTTTTACTGTTTGATGTTTTATTGCGTTTTTAATATTTTTGGGAGCTTCCCAGAGTGGCTGAGGCAACCCATTCAGATGGGTGACATTAATAATAATAATAATAATAATAATAATAATAATAATTCAAGTTGTCAGCACAGATGTGTGCATGTGCTGAGCCAGATCAGGACTGTAGTCTATGCCCCACAGTGTGCGTCAATTGCAATGGAAAGAAAGGTTCTGTAGGCACTGGTGGATAGCTTTTGCTCCCATTGCAAACAGCAGGCATGGGTTGGGGATTCAGTCAGGACCACAGTGGAACAAAGATTAAAATCTCCCTCCCTCCCCACCAGAGTCCTGATCCAGCTCCCTGCACCATGCCTGCAATTTGTGAAGGGAAAGCAACCAGCCAATCAAATTAAATGACAAATGTCACATCTAGTTTAGTCCTTTAGTCCATCTGGAGTTGTAGATTAGAATAAGGTGGTGATTTCCCTGATTTATAATGCAATCTTATGCATGTCTATTCAGAAGTGAGTCCCACTGAATGCAGTGGAACCTCCAGGTAGGTCAGAATAGGGTTGCAATATTGAAATGTTTGCATGTAAAACATGAGGAGCAAAATGAAGAGCATCCACATGAAAGGTGCTAGGGGGAAAACAAAGAGCCCTTCTTTCCACATGAGTTTACAATTGTCTACCAGCACAGACACTTTCTCATACATCCTGCATGGGTGGGGCAAAATATGACAGGAGGTGAGCTATGAGACCATAAGGAATTATACAACCCCGCCCAGAAGGCATTTGCCTTATTTATTGCCCCTATTTCCAGTTTTGCGCATAACATATGCCACCAAACAAGAGCATGGCCGGTTGATAGATCTGGCAGGTATCAAGGACCTGAAGGACTTGACATCCCAGAATGCTCCAAGGCCAAATGCCATGGAGTTATGGAAAATGGCCTGATTTCATGCAGATGCTCTTAATGGGAAGAGATCCTTCTCCTATTTGCTGCTCGGTTTTAGTTACTCTAAACAGGATAAGCAAACCTCTCTTATGTCACAAAGGTAAGGCAACCGAGAGCAGTTCTGCTCTGTTCTTTGCTGAAACCTTCTAGCTGACAGAGCCTAGGTAGGCACCTCTTCCCTGTGCATCTGTGCGTGTACAGAGAGAGTGCTGTTATCCATGCAGGCCTCTTCATCAGCTTAACAAGCCTAGTGATCAGCATGAAAGCAAGAACAGCAGGACAGGGTATTTGTCACCGAAGAAAAAAGGGCGTGTGGTGCTCCATCCACATTGCCTGTCCTTGGGAAAATTGTAGCCTGAGGGTAACAAAATGTCCAGGCCTTCATCTGGCAGAGAAGGGGCTGCAGGCTGCTGCCTTCTCTAGTCATCGCAAATAAATCTCCGTTACCAATACAAAGGGCTCTTGGGAGAGAGCATTGATATACCTCAGTGTGAAACCCAAACATGTCTGCTACCTCCCCATGAGGATGGAGCAAGTGTAGAATGGGTTAATTAGGAGGATAATGAGCTAACAAGGTTTCATTTCTGTTCAGTGGCTCAATGAGGAATTCATTAGGGGGGCTTAATCTAACAGAACAATTCCAAGGCTTAGAAAGATTGCCCATTGATTGGCAACTGGAGGGTTTATTTACAGGTTTTCACTTGAGGGGAGAGGGTCAAATATGTGTGTGTGTGTCAAATAGGGTCGTTAGATGGATTGTAAAGTGCAATCTGGCTAGGGATGAGTCTTAAAATAATGTTGATATGCAACATTTGGGGGTCGGAGGGATAGGCTCTCAGTAGGAGGTATACTATACTTAATCATGTTGTATTGACGTACCCCAGATGATCCTGTGAATGAGACAGAACTCTTAACTAAACACTCAGCCGAGCAGAAAGACCACAATCCAGAAGTTCCAAGAGAGCAATGCAAACTAAGGATCTGATCCTGCTAGTTGCAATACAAAGTGTGTCAAAGAAATAAACAATTATATGACTTTTTGCAGACATCTGAAGGCAGCCCTGTTTTGGGAAGCTTTTAATGTTTGGTGTTTCGTTGTGTTCTTTTATATTCTGTGGGAAGCCACCCAGAGTGACTGAGGCAACTCCGTTAGATAGGTGGGTACAAGAAAATATTATTATTATTATTATTATTATTATTATTATTATTATTATTATTCTGAATGGGAGCAGCTTGACATCTAGGAGAGCTTAGAGAGCCAACTTCTACTGCACAGAAAATGAACAAATAAATTGGATTTGAATATCTTTGTGGGGAAATCCTTACCTGTTAAATTACAGCTGAATTGCATCAAGTTCACAAACATTCTCAGGGTGTACAATTTGGCATAGCATTGGTTCCCCAGGATGTATCTTTTTGGTTACTTTGCATTTAATTAATTAGTTTTGTGTCCCTTCGGGATTTCAATGTCATAATCACAAATATGGATAGTTTTTTTTAACAAAATTAGCAAAGCTTCATCATTCATACTTCCCAATTAAAGCCTTTTTATTTGTCTCGGGAGGTTATGTTCTACTCTAGTCTGCTCTATGTCTAGTTTAGCCATGCTCCTTGTATACCACCCTGGTATTTGCAAGAATGAAGAGTGGTGTTAGATACCTTAAATAAAATAATTGGTATGGCATGATATGTAATATAATATGATCAGGCAATGTCCCCTGGAATGTGTTGACATGCAGTGAGTGACACCCGCTCATGTTGTGGTAAAGCAAATTTAGTATTTAGAGTTGGACCCAACTTGGCGCTACCTAAAGGTAAAGGTAAAGGACCCTGACAGTTAAGTCCAGTTGTGAACGACTCTGGGGTTGCAGTGCTCATCTCGCTTTACTGGTTGAGGGATCTGACTTTTGTCTGCAGACAGTTTTTCCGGGTCATGTGGCCAGCATGACCAAGCCGCTTCTGGCAAAACCAGAGCAGTGCACGGAAACACTGTTTACCTTCCTGCCGGAGCGGTACCTATTTATCTACTTGCACTTTGATGTGCTTTCGAACTGCTAGGTTGGCAGGAGCTGGGACCGAGCAACGGGAGCTCACCCCAATGTGGGGATTCGAACCGCCAACCTCCCAATCGGCAAGCCCTAGGCTCAGTGGTTTAGACCACGGTGCCACCTGCATCCCCTAACCCCTGCAGCAAATCTGAAGATGGTGCAGGGTGTGTGCGGCGGCAGGATGGGGAGTCAGACGATGTGAATAACAAACGTGGCCCTGTGGTTCATGCTGGCTCGGGTGGTGGTAGTGATAATTTTTCTCCTTAACTAGAGTCTTACCTTCAAGTCTGTGTCATGTAACTCCACTGAGCCAACCATCTTTTGATCAAACATTTAATTTCAATTTCTTGGAGATAAAAGATCAAGATAATGTCCAGAAAGTGTATCTGGCAATTGATAGGAGAGTCTCTCTGCCTAATATTTACATCAATGAATGGTAGGTGAATCTGTTCCCTAGTCTCCCAAAGCAGTTTCCCTGTGAGACACCATAGCAGTGAACTTAAAATGGCAACATTAGATTCATAGGGTTATTAAATAAATACATCCATAAAATAATAGTCCACTGTTGATGCATGAAGTGCTTGCTACAGTTTATTAACTGACAAAACCCAGATTGTTCTTTAATATTCCTAAAGCTGGTGTTAAGCACATTATGAGCAATTTTCACTTTCAATGGCAAACTGACCCTTTTCTTGGCCTTTGACCTAACCTTGGTCTGTTTCTGCAGCCATGAGGGACTTTGTAAAAACAGCAGCTCATGCATCACTGGGATCCCTTAACATAAGCATTGCAGACATTTTCTTCAGGATTTTCTCCTGCTGATTATTCCATCCCCTTAAGCTTCTTTTGAACCCGGATGTATCTCTTTATTTATCTCTATAGTCTCTTCTCTGTTTTCATGTGGGTTCTTTTGAGGAGCAGATGGGCATCTTAGTAAACCAGAGCCCTTTCACTGTGCATTAGGAAAGGCCACGCTGTGCTTTTATTAACAGCAGGGAAAGGTAGAGTGGTGCAGTAGTTAAAACAAGAAACAGGTCATCTCTGATTGTTTTGCAGATTACTCTCTCTCCCACCCCCACCCCCCCCTGCAAATGCTTCTCCCTATATAAACTAATCAATGGATGCGGAATTATTCCAGAAAGGTAGAAATACAAAGGAATAGCATATGGCTCAGGTGAACAACCACAGCACACAAGTCTCCCTTTGGGCAAGGTCTTCCTTGTCTTTCCTAAAACTCAACAGCAAGGAGCAATCCTGTTCTTAAATAACAGTGTCCTTCATCTCCCCACTCCCCCATATCCTCCTCCTCTTTTAGGAGATTGGAATCCTTTCCTACAAAGCACCCTTTTCTAGATGCACCCCTTTCTGCATCTTCACAAAGCAGCTCTGCCTATGTGTGCCATCGGCCTGGGAGCTTTGATTATGTCTTTGCCCCCTCCCCCCTCCTCTCTTGAGTCCTAGTAATCCCAGTGTTCCCAGGAATGTGGTGAGCTGGCAGTGTGGGAGGCACTGTGCAGGTGCCGCCTTCGCTGTCTCACTAGGGAGCACCCAGCAGCAACGTGATTCCCCCCCCCCTCTGCTGGGCCTGTGCCCTTGGCAGGGTCAAACTAGCCAATGGCTAGGTACACCCCTGCATCCCACACTGAACAGGAAGGGTTGTAGGGGACCTATCTAAGCACTTCTTTTGTGGATGTACTCAGAATCCTCCATGTGAATGGGGAACTTGCATGGTTAGGGTTCCTGGTTACCAGGAGGATTCTAAGCACATTCACCCAAACATGCATAGAATCCTCCTTCAGACTTTCCTGTTATTGTGCGTGTGTGCTTGTTTGTGTGGTACAGCTGGTACATGTAGGGATGTTGGGAGCGAAGGTAGTGTGTGCATCCCTGTTTATGGCAAGCAAAGCATGGAAAGGAGAAGGAAATCAGTTCAGAAGCAAGAGAGAAGTGCATGAGCCAGGGGCATGTTTTTGATCTTCAATGTGGTTGAAAGCGCTTCTCTCTCTCATTTGACTCTCGAGTAAGAATTCTCTTGCTAAACTGAAAAAGGTCTGCATTTTAGTTAATCTAACTTCAAAGAGTGGTAGCTGACCCTGTTTTTCCAACCAGGGAGGTCCTGGATCACAAGTACTCCTGTGCAATGTTGCTCTTACATTCATATCCATTAAAAGGGGCAGCAAGTCTCTGCAGTATAGGATGGTAGTCAACTAAACCTTACTCAAAGAAGACCCATTTGGGTTGGGTAGGGGGAGACCTCCACCTCATAACAGCAGATGGGTGGGGATGTGCGTACTGCAGCCTTAATAAGAAGAAAGACTCTCCTCCCTGGAAGAGAGGGGAGTGGTTGTGGGCGGGAGCCCGAGCCCCGCCCCCTAGCAGGGGGCGATAGCCCCCTGCCTTCCCTCTTACCTGGCTGGCGCCCACGCCCATCAGCAAGCACCCAACCAGGTGCCGCTGAGGAGGCGTGTCCTGCAGCACATATGCTGGGCGCCAGCCCTCCCCCGGCCTCACTCTTCGTCGATCGTCGTCCCGTCGCGAGAGATGTGCGTACTGCAGCCTTAATAAGAAGAATACTCATTTCAGGTCCTGGTTCCATACATTTATTTCTTCAGCATATACCCCAAGGGGAAAAGGGGAAAGAGAATCTATCTATATCTATCTATCTATCATCTATCTATCTATCTATCTATCTATCTATCTATCTATCATCTATCATCTATCTATATATCTATCTGTCTATGAGAATAACTTTTGTTTTACCTTCCAGTCCTAAATCCCTTTATTGGAAAACTCTGATCTGAATGGAGCTGGCTTTTGCATGTGCACACCTAGGACCAGGCCCTTAGACGAAAACACTCTTCCCCCCATGAAACCATTTGTACCCCCCACCTTCTGCTCAATTCATAACGGCAAACTTGTGTTTTCAGAGCCCCAGATGGGGCTTATTTTTTCTCCTTCAGCAAGCTAATGGTATCTTGCTGAGACCAACTGGGCATGCAAAAATCTGGGCAAACCTCACAGCAGTGGTCTTGTGACCCAGAGGATTCATGCGAGATGGGTTGACTCAGATGATGGAGCATCTAAGGAGTGCAGAGGGTTTTAGCGATTACAAGGAGACATGTTTGTTTACCAATTGCTCAATAATTTACAATGCTATCATTTGAGGTAGACCAGAAATAGCCTTTGAATATAGATCCCTTCAGCCAGATGAAGAATGCCAATGAAATGAAACAACCTCAAGTTCTTTCTAACATTGCAATAGATTATTCGGTGATTATGCAGTGTTTGTACCACTAATGTAAGAGATCTCTCCCACATACTGGTTTCCATGAAACATTTTCTTGTATAAGTTGACAGATCCTCAATTAAATTAACAGGATAAGTGTGTCACTGTCATAACAAGTCCATGCCTACCCCACTTTTGATGATGACCCCTGCAGTGGGACTAGCACTTACTGGGGCCAAGGCCCACCTCTGTGAAATCTGTGGGTAGGAAGACACCCCACCTAGGGAATCTGCAGACAGAGGCCTGACTGATCACACACCCCAGCTACAAACCCAGTGTGGTGTAGTGGTTAAGAACGGTAGTCTCATAATCTGGGTAACCGGGTTCGCATCTCCGCTCCTCCACATTCACCTGCTGGGTGACCTTGGGCCAGTCACACTTCCTTGAAGTCTCTCAGCCTCACTCACCTCACAGAGTGTTTGTTGTGGGGGAGGAAGGGAAAGGAGATTGTTAGCCGCTTTGAGACTCCTTAAAGGGAGTGAAAGGCGGGATATCAAATCCAAACTCTTCTTCTTCTTCTTCTTCCATAACATCCCCCTGACTCCCAGGAACAGAGGCAGCATTGAGTTCAAGCCAAAATCCAGACCAATAAACAAACCTCATGTTTGTCAGCCCTGTTTGATAGGAAGAATCAACCTATATTGAGACCATCTTAGGGTGCCCTGTCATCTGAGACATTCTCCATCTATGGGCCACCTGGTGCCCACACTAGTATGTTTCCAACATCAGGTGGAAAGCATTTTATCACCCCAGGTTTTGAACATTTTGTCTGCTTTGAGTTATTGTTGTTTTGTTACTGTTTCCCTTTTTTTTTTACTTATTTTGTTTAGGGGGGTATATAAATAAAAAATACTCTTGATCAAGACTCCACTGGTGCTCCAGGAAGGTGGTGAGTGGGCAGAACCATCCTTTCACTTGCTGCAGAGCTGTTGTGGGTGCTGCCTTTCTTTCTACTTAGACCCTAGTCTTGTGTTTCATTTCTGATGGTTTGGCATGGAAATGCTCCATGCCTTGCTGGACAGCTACCTGGTCTCCCTCACAAGACTAGAACTCCAAGTCATGCAGCTCAGTATTGATGGGAGATAGCGATAAAGGTAACTTTGCCAAGCAAGCTGATGAGCATATCCATTTGCTATACCTTTACCTTTAAGCCAGCATGGTGTAGTGGCTAAGAGCGGTGGACTCATAATTTGGTGAACCGGGTTTGCTTCCCTGCTCCTCCACATGCAGCTGCTAGTGTGGGTAGTCACATTTCTTTGAAATCTCTCAGCCGCACTCACCTCGCAGAGTGTTTATTGTGGGGGAGGAAGGGAAAATAGATTGTTAGCTGCTTTGAAGACTCCTTAAGGGGAGTGAAAGGTGAGATATAAAGTCCAAACTCTTCCTCTTCTACTTTAAGGTTTTTCTAAGATGTCTGATTATGCACAGTTCTCACAAATGTTCATACAGTGGTACCTCTGGTTACGTACTTAATTCGTTCCGGAGGTCCATTCTTAACCTGAAACTGTTCTTAACCTGAAGCACCACTTTAGCTAATGGGGCCTCCTGCTGCTGCTGCACTGCCACCGCCCGATTTCTGTTCTTATCCTGAAGCAAAGTTCTTAACCCGAGGTAATATTTCTGGGTTAGCGGAGTCTGTAACCTGAAGAGTATGTAACCCGAGGTATCACTGTATTTAGTAACTTAGCAGATTTATATTGGTCAGCCTTCTGGATTGAAAGCATTTCTCCATTGCTGAGAGTTTGCAGACAAACATCTCAAGAACTTTGGTTTAGTAAGCAGGGTATAAATACTCCTATAAATAAATAAATCTTATGGATTACAACAGATCATGCCTAGGAATAATACCACTGTGCATTTGCAAATCTACCTCATTGTTTGGGGAAGGGGTGGCCACTGCAGTACCCTTTAGATATTGCTGGACGACAACTCCCATCATCCCTGACCATTGGTCATGCTGGCTCGAGTTGAGGGGAAATGGAGTCTAAGAACATAGGGAGAGCACCCTGTTGGCTACCCTTCATTTAGAACTTGAACTCTCCTTAGAAGGCTGCCCTGATTTTGGCAGCTGAACCTGTGAAAATCAGGTTCAGAGCTGTTTGCTAAATGCATCACCTACCCCGAAGGTATCGTTTTCAGCAGATGTGTTTCCTCTGAGCCAAAAGTAACCTTCCTCTCTGTCTCATCTTACGAAAGCTCTTAATGCAGAATCTTCCTCCACTCCACTCCATTCCACTCCACTCTCTCCCACCCCCTACTATGTCAGAAGCTCTCTATGAGTTGATGAATCCATGCACAGTGGTAGGTTATATTCATTTGTCTTCCTCTTCACTTCATTTATCACAATGAGGGCTCTGTTGTGGAGAATCCTGATGGAAAGCCTGCTTATTTTGCTGGCTGGCTGGAATGCAGCATTTCAATCAGCTGATTGCTTATTATTGCTACCTTGCCAGAAAAGCTGGCAGGACACAGAAGGGCACAGGAATCTTCATTTGATACTCCGCTTGTCTAGAAGAGTGATAATAGCACTTGCATATCTGTCCCACTAGAGACGCTACAGAGCCGTGTTGCCAGACTTGTAAAGATAATCTGCTTTCAGCCTCACCTCCTTCAGTCCACTGGGAGTTTTGCACCATGTCCAATTCTGAATGAGATAAGAAGACATGAGCATGGCTGCTAAACATTAGGCTACTTTGTATACAGCCACCTCTTCTCCCCCGAGGTAAGGTAAGCCAAGATTTAATGCAGTGGAGAAGCTCCACCTCCTTCCCCAACCCAACACCCACCAAGTCCAAAAGCTCTAGGCAGATGCTTTGATGTTGCCCTTTGAATCTTACACACAGCAATTTAGGATCAGAAACTGGGCACAATGGGGTTGACTTCTAAGAAAACTGGCATAGGATTGCATTGTTATCATATTTCTGGTCTAGATCACTTTCACACATGTTCTCCAGCAGTAGGCAGCATGGTGGGGCAGTGCCACTCACCTGACCACTTCCAGCTGAGTTGTGGCTGCATGGGGAGAGGATGAGGTGAGGCAGTGGTGAGATTGCCATGAGGCAAATGCACCAGAAGAGCCAACCTGTCATTCCTGCTGGCCTGTTTGCACTGCACCACAAACCTTGCCTTTCCCACTCTTGGTGCACAGCAGTAGCTCAGCCAGAGGGAGTTCAGGTGAGTGGCACAGCCCACGATGCTGTCTGCAACTGGTGTTCACCTGTTTCACCTCATTTCCATATTCACTTGCCTTTTTGCAACATGATGCACTGTTGATTGTGTCTGAGGGTTGCAAAAAGGGTTATCTTTGCAGAAATGTATTCCTGAAACTTGGTTTGCAAGATAACAGGAACCGGGACACAGGGGAGAGATATGCGCTTCACAAGGGAGAATCAACGGGGAGAGATAATTCTTAATCCTCCCATGTCTGACCAGTCTCTTTTGCCATTTCCCCACTGCCATTTTCCTTCAGCATGGCTTTACTTTCAGTTTTGGAAGCTGGCATAAAAATCTATGTCAAGCAGTCCCCCTCTGAAGGAAACGCAGGGCTGGGAATCCTGTGTTTCCTGCTGCAGATCCAGTTCCAAATAATTGCATCCATTCTCTGTGTTGGACACTGAATGCATTTGCACCTAATGCCAAATAAATAAATAACTCCCTGAGCTTCTCTCAAGAGGTATGACCCACTATGAGTTAGGCTGGCAATTTCTATGATTCATTGGATACCTATAGACACAGCATTCTAAGCACATCCAGGGGTGCAGTATACAAATAGCTTACCAACTGCCTTAAAAGTAATATTGGATAACAGATCTCTTTGTCATTTCAGCTGGGATCAAGAGAATTTATTGAAGGCACCATGCTGCTTCAGAGTTTTTCTTAGCATATAAAACAAATAGGTTCCACCCAGCAATGGACACTGCAGGTTTATCATCTTGTTGACAGGTAATTTTCTCCACTGAAAATATATCCCAGACTTATGAGGGCCCATTTTCTACTGAGCGGAATGAGGTTGTTTCACCAGTGGCTGCAAGGAACAGTATTTGGGGATTTGTTCCAAAAAGTCTCAGACCAATGAAAGTCCAATTGGTCATTAATATTATTGATATATTTTTGGATCAACTGTCCTGAATAAGCAAGAGTTCTAAGATCTACACCGAAGATAGATTCTAAGAGACAGACAGATAAATTACAGCTCTGAACCATGGTAATATTTATTTTTGATAAATTAATCTGTAATTTGAATATGACATGGCCATTTGGGTTTTGAATTCTTCAGGAAGACAGTGAACATGGCCCATGAAAAAAATATAGCACACTATTAATAATAATATTATAATAATTTATTATTTGTACCCTGCCCATCTGGCTGGGTTTCCCCAGCCGCTCTGGGCGGTTTCCAACAAAGATTAAAAATACATTAAAATGTCACACATTAAAAAATTTCCCTAAACAGGGCTGCCTTCAGATGTCTTCTAAATGTCAGGTAGTTGTTTATCTCTTTGACATCTGATGGGAGGGCGTTCCACAGGGCGGGTGCCACTACCGAGAAGGCTCTCTGCCTGGTTCCCTGTAACTTTACTTCTCACAGTGAGGTAACCACCAGAAGGCCCTTGGCACTGGACCTCAGCGTCCGGGCAGAATGATGGGGGTGGAGATGCTCCTTCAGGTATACTGGGCAGAGGCCGTTTAGGGCTTTAAAGGTCAGCACCAACACTTTGAATTGTGCTTGGAAATGTACTGGGAGCCAATGTAGGTCTTTCAGGACCGGTGTTATATGGTCTCTGTGGCTGCTCCCAGTCACCAGTCTAGCTGCCACATTCTGGATTAGTTGTAGTTTCTGGGTCAACTTCAAAGGTGGCCCCACGTAGAATGCATTGCAGGAGTCCAAGTGGGAGGTAACTAGAGCATGTACCACTCTAGCCAGGTGCTCTGGTTATTAAACACACATTCAAAGCCCTACCTCCTTTTAACTTTGTTCCTCAGTAGATTATTTATTTGTGTGTAGGGTTGCACTGAATAATCATGTGTTTTGATTTGGGTGTGCATAAAAGTAATGCTTTTGAGTGGGGGTGGGGCATGCAGTTTTTCTCAGGACCCCCCCCCCATTTGCTGCTTTTACCTTTTGGCTGCAAATAGTGATATTAGCCAGTTGTGGATTGCTCAATGTGGAGAGCAGAGGGGAATGTACATGAATTCACTTCCAAATTTGGCCAGACCCAATTCAAATTAGCCTGTGGCCCATTCACCATCATAAAGATGTACAAACACTATGTTACTCTAGGTCCTATTTCCATGTGCTAGCTTTGCCCAGGCCAGAGCTGTTTGTGGAGCTGTGAGAGGCATTTAGGATAGATGGTTTTCTCTTCGAGACCAGTACCCAGCTCAGGCTCTCTTCAGTCTGGAGCTTCAGTTATCGGACAAAGAGGAAGAGGAGCCAGAAGCTGCAAAATTGGGCAGTCACCCACTACCACCAGTTCGTCAGAGAATGGCAGCTGCAACCAGCACCATCCACAAAGTGCTGTCCAGGGTCCTGACAGCCTCTGCCCTTTCTGTTGTTATCCTATCTTGCCTGATGTGCCCCTACCCAACTAGTTAGTGCTTCTGCAGCAGTCTTCTTCCTCAGAATTCTGATAGGAAAGGACATTTGCCCCCTGAAAACCTGTTCCATGCACATTGGGTTGGGGTGTGGGTGGGATTCATCTGCAGCGTTTTGCATTATGAATTTTACAGAAAGTCTCTATAAAAACTAGAGTCACTTCAAATTGGAAAATGAAAAAAGAAAAGCAGCCATTCCTTTGTAATTTTCATTGGGAGCAAAAAAATAGCCAAGCCAACTGAGTGTTTGCATTAAACCTGAATTTCAGTTGACTGACACTAACATGGGGCCAAATCCTGTGATATTCATAAGGCAATTTGCCAGGGCTCCTAAGGCAAAACATAACATTAACTCTATCTCTCCAGAGGAGGAATTAGTTGAGGTGCCTTTTCTTCTAGGTATTGGTTTAGAAGAAGGACTTGTGTTCCTCGATCTCCAAGTTAGAACTTTAAAAATGGTGGCCTAACACATAAGGAAAGTTCTGATCCCGAACTGGGGCACATTCATAATCTCAGTTTATTATCATATGAAATGTACACTTGATCCAACTATGGTAAGCTAGAATACTTCTGGATGCATTAGTAAGATTGGGGAACCTCTTCTGGTCACTGTGCCTTTAAAATAAAACTCAGCACCATCCCAGTGCAGGAATGTGAATTTTGATTATATTTCATAATGAGTTTTGAAAAAGATCTGGAGCCAAATTATAGGTAACAAAAAGCTGGGGAGATAAATGACCCAAACAAGAAATTAAATTGGCTTTTGTGCAATTGGTTGCATAGTGAAGCCTCGTTAATACATTTTGCAGAACGACGGGCCATTTGTCATCTGAACCTTATTCTTAGGGAAAAAATCATTTCCTCCTCTTTATTTTGTTCAAAACTCAGTTTCTCTGGGCCTGATCCTCAGTTTCAACATGCTGCTTTACAACCACCAAAGAACATGCTATTTTAGTTTTAATTATGCTTTAAACTGTAAGTAGCTTTTGAGTTGAAATTTATGCTGGTACAAAGATATATTTTAAGGAAACCTAATTGTTTTTTAAACTGTGCTAATATTATTCCTCTTATTATCACCACTTATTGTTTTATTTTATTTTTTTGGGACTGAGGCCTGCCCCTTCTTTGTTTTGGCAAAATGAAATCTTTTTCTTTTACATTTCCATAATTTCCCTTCCCTTCTTGCTCTGACATAAATTGCCCATAAGCTATTACCATCGTCCCTCTTGGAGTATTCTCTCTCCCTCTTGTTCCTACCTTCATTCTGTCTGAATCAATGGTGGCAAATTTGCTTTATGACAACTTAGACAAACCCATGATGGATCAGAGAGGGCTTCAAAGTAGGCCGAAGCCTGCTAAAGTCAAGAGCACCTGACACGTTTGTTAAAGACCTCATTGACCTCTGACCCTCAGGTTGCTTTAGTATTGATCTTTAGGGTCTTGGGCTCAATTGCACTGGAACAGCATGCTTGGCAGGGAGAGGAGAACTTTATAATGGGAATGGATCGATGGGGAATGATTTAGAGCAAGGTAACTTTAAGGCTTGTTGTGAAAGTTAAGCAGTAATTGAGTTTGTGGATGTGGAGCTCTTTCAGATGGGTATAGTGCCTGTTTTCATAAGCAGCTTTTGGAAAAGCTTCAGTGAGAGGATTGTCCAATGGATACCAAACACAAATGAAAATAGGCTTACAACAACAACAACAACAACAACTTATTTGTAAACCTTCTAGTGAAATGTTGTATAAAAATGGTTTCAACAAATAAGTAAAGATGATTTGCACAATATCTCCAAAGGACAAATCTTAAAGCTCAGATCAATAATATATGAACACTTTCCACATCAACATCTTCCATGGATCTTCTGGGAAAGTTCTAAGGCAAATACTCAGCCCATGTGGGCATGTTGGTTCTCCTGTGTGAATTGCACATGTGCCATAGAACATTTCCCTGTAGCTAAATAGTCCAGCGGAAGAGTGGCATGAATGGGCATCTGAGACACATGAGGGTTCCCTTGAATATGGCATGTGATTGGACAGCAAAACCTAAGTCTCATGTACAACCTTGTTATCTTGCAATGATATTTAACTAGGAGGGAGTCCATGGTAGACAACAGAACTGAAATAGGGTTTTTGTCAAATCTGAAACTGAAAATTCACCTTTGGAATCATGCTTTGAGCTTGAGCACTGAAATTCAGAGGATTAGATAATTCATTTGTGCTTCAACTCCAGCTGGTAGTTTTATCCATATCTGATATAATACTACATTATGATAAAAACTAGAAAGGTGAGAGGTGCTTTAGAGCACATTAGTCTTTAAGAGCCAATAGGCACAGATGCATTAGACTGCTTCATCCCTGTCTAATATTTATTAAGCCAAAAAAAGGGGGGGAAGCCTTGGTGTTATGGCAACTCAATACAGCTCCTGCTATTAAACCTTTACTCAGAGGTGGGGAACAGCCAGCCAGGTTTGTGTGTGTTTATATATGCGGATTATAAAGTGTGGGGATTAGTATAGAGTGATTACAGCATTTCAACTGTATATTAAGTGCCTGAAACAATATCCAAGCAGTCAAGAGTGCTGTATGCATTATGGTTGAGTGTCATAGCTGACATTTCTAATATCCATTATTCAAAAATTGATTCCATGCCTGACTATCATGCATCATCCAGCCACAATATAGGACAAGTAATACATGGCAGCACCTCAATCTCGGCTAAGAGCTTTGCAAACATTATCTAGTTCATCCTGCCCAAGTTTAATGTCTCTTCAGTGAATCAGGTAAGTGTAGCATCACACTTTAGGGATGACAGCAGAAGTCAGGTGCTTTCCCCCTCATGCCTAACCTTTATAAATGCATTAGTGCTGCGATTAAGAACTTCTTTCACTTTTGTTTCATGCCTTGTGATAACAGCGGGGCAGTGGTTAGAAGGATTCCTAGCCATTTGGAGGCAACAGTATAAGGCCTTCCCTGTCCTCCCACATTGCCCTTCAGACCAGCTCCATATCCACCTGTACCCTCCTCTGAATTCCATTGTCCTCTCCAGTCCTTCTTTTGCTCTGCCATGGTCCATAGCACCCTGCCTAGAGCACAGGTAGCCAACTCTAGAAGCCACATCTTCCCTGGTCACTGGCTATGCAGGCTGAGGCTAAAGGGAGTTGAACAACATGTGGAAGTCATGTTTGCTTACCTGGTCTACAGTATAGTCCCTATCTTGCTTTGCACCTCAAGGATGAAACTTGCAGCAGCAGTGGGACAAATACCCTGGACAGATGTTGCATTTGTCCAAGAATGGGACCATTTCTGGAATGAATAGTGCTCAACTGCTCTGTAATAGTAAAAAATCAGTTCCACCATTATTGTTGCTGCTGCTGCTGCAATTGCTATATCCCACTTTTTGCTAATAGTAAACACAAAGCCTCTTTCAAGTTAAAAACAAGTCTCATCCATTGTATGCGATGTGACCTATAACTCAGCATTGTATGCTGCTTTCACAGTGATTCATTTATTATAAGCATTGCTGGAATATTCCCTCTAAGCCACCAGGTATTGGTGAAATAAATACTACGTTAGTATGAATATTGGTTTGATTAATAAGCTAGTAATGAATATGAATTAACAAGACATTATCACTTTATCATGAAGTACTGCACAATATTTCCCTACTTTGGATGTATGAGGGGTTTTTTTGAAAACTCAGAGTGAGTCTGGTCCAATCAGTAAGTTACATGGAGAGAGCTGATGTGTTAGAATTGGGCTGGGAAGATGAACTGAAATCTCAGCTATGAAGTTTTTTGCTTGACTGGCTGAGTCATTATTCCTCCTGGGCTTCAGCCACTTGTTTGTAGAACAGTAAGAGTAGTGCATAGGAGCTTAGGAAGCTGGCTTATACCAAGTAAGACCATTGGCCCATCTAACACAGTATTGTCTTCACCGATTGGCAGTGGCTGTCCAGGGTTTCAGGCAGCGAGTCATTCCAAGCCCTATCTGGAGACCCTCAAAGATTGAACCCAGGATCTTCTGAGTGCAAAGCAAATGCTCTACCACTGAGCTACAGCCCTTTCCCAACACTAATCAATAGCGTAAGACTGTTGACAAGATCACTGAGATAAGGGCTGTGGAGCCAGAATAGCATTACACTTACTATGGAGTAAGTCCTCTTGAACTCATTGAAACAAGATGCATAGGATTAGGCTATTTTGCCCAGCTAAAGTGTTTAAATCATTATTACTAGCAGTTATTATTGCTTCTACAGGCAAATAGTTCCCTTGATTCACTTCTCTACAGAGTTTAGATATTTGTGCTTCCTTAATTTTCATTTTTCTGGGTGTATGGAATTCCCTGACACAATAACTCTGTATTCCTCAATGTGACCCTTTTCTGCTACCACCCATCCTCAGAATACTTTCGAAACCTCCCAGTAGGTTGATATATAATAGGCTTAGGTGTGAGATCAACAAGCAAGCTCTAAAATAATGCTGTGTGGCCTCTCATGGGATGTATCCACTAAATTGGGTTAAAGGGGGAATAAACCTTACACTCCAATCTGACACATGCCTCCTAGGCTAAAGCAAGCCCCATTGAAGTAATTTGGAAAGTCTTCTAAGCAAAGATGCTTAGGATCAGGCTGGACGTCTTAACAGAGGTTTGACACCCTTTGCAATTTGTTTGAAAATCTTTTTCTCCCATCCAGTCCTCCCACTCCCAGCCTGACTTGGTTATAATACAACTGAATAATGTCCTTGGGTCTGAGATTCCATTTCAGTTTTAAAATAATGTTAAGGTCGTCTAAAAAAAAAAAAGATAAACTTGAAAGCAACCTGCCCCTTTAAGAAAGGATTGGTCTTAATCTATTTCCAGCGTACAAGAGATCAGCTCAGGATTGCTGGGACACTTCCACTGACACAAATCTACATAATCGTTTTAAAATTCTCACCATTTCTTCCGATTATTCTCTTTCTGTCACTTTAGGAAGCTCTAAAACTGATTTTCTCTCCGTAATCTTCCAGTATTGCTTAGCACCCAAATCTCTAATATTTTAAGAAGATTATTTCATTTATAATTGATTGAGTGTATTTGCCAGATTGGTACTTCAAAGATGTTGTGCTTTTTTTAAAAAAAAAGAAGGGGGCTCAGGTAGCACAGTATTACCCTGTTGTGCAACCCCGGCCTGTCTCCCTACCCCACCGAAGTTTCGCATCTCTTCCCATCGCACGGTCTATGCATTTATTTACATTATCAGCTGAGCAGCTGAAAAAGCTTGCTGAGGATAAAAAGCAAGCAGGGATGACTCAAAATAGCAAATCAGGCAAAGAATCCGAGTTACTTTAATTGTCACCTACTGGCAAAGCAGAACCCCCTTTGGTTTCTTCTCTAGTGTGCTTTTTCATGGCACGGTGCTTCTCCCTCAGTGTCAAAGCTCTTCCTAACAATGATTGGAATTAAAGAATCTTCTAGCGATATTTTTGACAACTTCAGTACTTAATGAAAGTTGGGAGACCTTGAACAAAGCTCATCTGGTCTAGGTGAAGATGCAGAGGGGCTGCAATGAAATGTTGCAGTGTGGAATGCTCTTGTTCAGTCTTCCAGCTTTTATTCAGAGTATGTGACTCCATTTCCCCTCCCCTATCCCACTCCCAGCTTTTTATCCCTCCCAACAGTCAGTAAACATGGACAGCATATTTAGTCCTCATTGCAAGTGTTGCCCTTGTTTTCTCCTCTGAGATTTTACCACTAAAGTTTTCATATGTAACTCCAAAAAAATCCCTGGGGCTTCTCTGAGCCTGCTGATGTCTTCCTCTTGTGAATGGATGTGCTTGTTTTGGCTGCATAATGATCACCACTTTGAGAATGAGTTTGACATCCTTGGGCATGGGGAAGATGGAGGAGTCATTCTGGCTTTTAGCTGTTGTATCTGATACATAGGTCTCTAATGACAAATGTTGGGTCCTGAAGAAGACAATTCCCATGCCCCTCTTTGTCTTTCAAGAGTCCCAGGGCAGCTTCTTTCAAAAAGTTGTCATGGAGCCAGTAACAGAGTGGCATATCACCTCCCACAGCCCTTCTGTTTTATAAGTCCTTCTTCCCGCACACACCCATTTTTGCTTTGTGAGATGAACAGTGGTGTAGTGGGGTGGGGAATGCAGGTGAATGCAGTGCCAAGACTTTTTCCAGCGTAGAAATGATGACATCATCTGCCTGAGGGCCAGGGTCATTGTCAAGCCCTCCTCGCTCTGGCAAGCAAATGAGATGAGCTGTCCCAAGTGTGTATATTATATTCTTCCATTTATAGAAAACACTTCATTGATAAAGTGTGATTCATAATATGTCATAAAAGTAATAAAAGAGAATATTATTTGTTACAGATTAACGTAGAGAAGGTCAAAGAATGAGAAAAATAATCAAGTAGAGGTTGGGTACTTACCCCCTTTCCTTTGATAGGGTTCCAACTTCAAGATAGCAATTAAAATGGTAAAGCTTCTTTGCTAATTTGTTTGTGTCTCTAATTAAAAGTTAAAGGTTGCATTTCAGTTGGCTTTATAAATTGAACCTATACAATCAGAAGCTAGCACCGCTGAGTTCAATGGACCTCACTCCCAGGAAACTACATATAGGTTTGCAGCCATGCTGATTCTAATAAATGATGAATTATGCTATGTGTTGCTGCTCTCTGGTGTGTGTGTTATATATAATGGATCCTTGTTCACATGACTAGTTCTGTTGTGATCCCTTGTGGATTCTCCCTCATGGAAAGTAGTAATGTAAACAGAGGGCACTACAGATACAGATTCATTTTATTATAAATGAATATGTACCTTGCACAGCCACCTTGGTGGACCTGCAACTGCTGTCCTTGCTCCTCTGGCCCATAATCAGTGTCCAAGATGAGGGCATGGGATCAATTCTGCAGCTCCAATGACACTGCTTAACTCCTGACAGTCCTGCTTCTGTGTCTCACATTCCTCCAGGGGTTTGCCTGCTGCAACGGGCAACCTTCCTCCTACCTAGGGGCACCCCACATGTGTTGCTGTTTCAGGACAGTCCACTCTGCTTTATCAAGAAATTCCTCATTTTGCCCAGTAGCTCAAAGTGTGGATAGACAGGCCTCAAGTTGCTTTACCTTGTCTTCCAGCAAGACAACCAGCTTGCACTTGCTGCAGGTGCAGTTTTGCACATTCTCAGGCAGGAAGACAAACAGTTTTGCACATTCTCAGGCAGGAAGACAAACAGGGGCTGCAGGTCTTGGAGCAGATCCCTTGCTGTCCATGTCTCTGGGTTCTACATACACCGTGAGATAGCACTCCAGGCCTCCCCCTCAAAACGCCCTCGCAAACACCTCTGCTTCATATTACTTGCTGAAACAATTATGAATTATTGTTGCTCCTATTTCCCAGTTGGATAACGAGAGGTTATAAACTGAGGTATGAAATTTACTTGGTCTAACTTTGCCACTTTGCCTGCTGGATTCTAAACATAGTTTGGATATAGTTTGTTCAGGCTCTTGCTCATGTGATTACATGATACATATATGTATATTCCTAGGATTACCAGTGCAGAAACCTACAAGATGATGGAAGGATCACATCTGTAAAAAATTGAAATACAACCCTGAATTACGATTCACATTATTGCCATGTGTGATTATGTACTTGGGCATGCCAACTGCACTTTTGGAAACAGATAATTAACAGCAAAATATCCTATGCACACTTCAGTCCATTGAATTGAATGGATATACAGGTATATACAAATCATAAGCACTGGGCTTTATTCTCCTGACTTCTTAATTTGCATCCATAAAAAGGTATCAGTAGCTGTTTCAGGGTTTCCTACTGAACTAAAGCTAAGCTTAGAGGTTCACAACTCCTGAAACTTTGCTCCACTCCTACCTTTGTTCAGTATATGAGGTTCACTGTGTCCCCCACATTTATCACACTCTGGCACAAGGTTTTTACCAGTAGGCATGATGAGTGAGCCCCCCCCCCCCCCAAATTCAGGCAATGTATTTCCAAAGCTGAAAGGAAATGCAAGATGTGTAAGTTTTATTAGATGCAATAGTCTGGACAATTTTTGCTCTATAGATCTCATAAAATGAATTAAGCATTAAGGGTGACACAGATCATACCTCTTATTCCTTTGAAGTGCAAAGTTTTGCTTGCTACAAGAGGGAGACTACCTATGCAATACCTTTGGAAGCAGTGAACAATTTGTAACTGTTGTTTGCCATATCTAGTTCTGTTTTGATTTTTTCTCCCATTTTTTAAACAATTATCCATCAGTTAATGAGAAAATAAATTGCATTAGAAAATTGACAAAGGGAAGATAAATTTTCAGTGAACTTATGACTGAGCTGCAGAGGTGTTTCTTTTTAATGCTTATCTTATTTTTGAGGTGCCTGAAGGATGTATGTGAATGTCTTTTTGTTTCATTCTTCAAATCATCTTACCACTGCTCTTCACATTGCAGCCTCCCAGGGTGCTTCAATCAAGACTTAGGCTAGGGGAATATATCGTGATATAACTCCTCCCACAAGGCTTCTTCAGATCTGAAGGTGTGGGCAGCCAGGGACACTGTGGAGATAAATGTTCACAAGAAAGTAATAGAAAAGTCAAAACACGGTTAACTTGAAGCCCTGCACCCACAGAAATTATACAGTACCCTGATAATAAGACAGGAAAATTGAAGCCACTTTTGCAGGGCAAGGAAATATTTGAGAAATTGGAGGTGAAGGTTCAGCATAGCAACACTTATAGATAGCTGCTATTCTTTTTCCAAGTGATAATTAAAGGATATTCCCTAGCAATGTACTCTACCATCAGTTTGTAAAATAACAGGTGCTAGGATTCAAGTGTGCCTGAAAATCACATTTCTGGTCCAGAAGCCTTTTCCCTTCATGACAGATGTGCTGGAGAAATCTTTAGATACACTGTGGCGCAAGGAAAGCATTTTGCCCATGCCCATAGCATGCTGCTGTTCTTGCATCACCATCTCCAATGCCTCAGGTCAGAACAGGAGGGGGCAGGTATGCCAGATGAGCCAGTTGGCATGGGCCAACGATTTTGAGAGGGCCTACAGAGGCAACGCGAGAGTGTGCATCACTTTAACATCCTTGGTCAAAAGTTGCTCCAACAGAAAACAGTCCTTCATCCTACTTTGTCCCTCATTTGCTATGATTCAGATTTCATCCAGAAATGTAACCCCAAGGCACCTTTCCTCTCTTCCTCTTTCACTTATCTGAACCAAAAGTGTTGACATAAGTGGGAAGATTCCCTTTCATTTTAGTCAGCTTTGAAGATCACTGACCCACAGTCTGTTTGCCTGCAATGCTCAGATGTGTATCAATGAAAATACAGGCCAGACATGCATTTGCTCTGTATCCATAGTTCCACAGTTAGCTGGGAACTGCATTTTATTACGTCATCCTTCTAGGAACACAAGAACAAAGAAGAACCCGGATGGATCAGACCAAAAGTCCACCTAGTCCAGCATCCTGCCCTCACACTAACCAACGAGATGCTTATGGGAAGGCTGAAAGAGCACTTTCTCCACTTCTGATTAGCAGAAGGGCATACTCACTGCCTCTGACACTGGATGTAATTCATATCTGTTAAGGCTGTGTACAAGCCTCCCAATGTAATTTGGGGCCTGATGCAGTGCTTTGGAACAACCCTGATCTGACCCAGGACTACCTGACCCAAATCCAGGCCTCAAACCTACCCGGGCACAGTCATGAAGCCAGGGGGGAGGATGGCAGGGCCAAGGGGCAAGCTGAGGCCACTGCCTTGGGATGCAGGATCCACAAGGGTAGCAGATCCCAATGAAGATCTTCATTCTACCCACTCCCCAACCCCTTGCTCCTGTTGTAGATCTTCACGTACCCCTTCTTCCCCAGTGGGGAAGGTGGGGGCATTTTATGGTTTGCCTCAGATGCACAAATGTATTTGGCCAGCCTGGGGGTGGGAGAAGAGGCCTGCCTCTCCTTCTCCCCCTCCCAACCATATGTTTAATTAAACATGTGGTTGAGAGGTAGCCCCATGCAGGATGCATACACTGTTAGAATTCCTGCTCCATGATTGCAGTCATAGGATTGTTGTCTTTCACATGACGGTATGTGTTTTGACTCCACAGAGTGGGAAATGACGGAGACAGGATGTTTGTGTTACTGTGTTCCATGAAGTGGGACTATTGTCCTTTGTCCTTTTTCTCTTTGCTGTCTGATGCTAGAGAGAGAGGGAGCCATGTTGTAGTGCTCCGTGTGTGTTTATATGTAAATAAAGTAGATTAGCCAAAATGCTGAGTTGTTGAGGTCTGTCACACAACTGCGAAGACTCTGCGGATTCCTAAGTGTGCCGGTGTCAGATGGCATCGGTCGCTGTGATGTTTGGGCAGAAGAAAGCTTTTGAAGCTCCCAAACAATTGGCCAGGAGGGAGAGACATGCCAGTAGGGCATGTGTCTCTGCCAGGGTCCTATTTGAGTGTAGGCTGAACTCCTGACACACACATCTCCTCACACACACCCCTGCCTTCCTTGCACCAGACCTTCCCTTTTACAGGGCTGGATTGCTTTGGGTGGAGCTGATTCAACCCAGGGCAGTCTGGGACTGATTGAACCTGATCCACACAAATCCCAGGTCAAATCAAATTGGCCTGATTTAGTTCAGGATCTGGGATCTGGCTAGCTCCAGGGCACAGCCTGAATAGCCATCCTGGTTAGCATCCACTGACAGCCTTATCCTTTGTGAATTCGGATGAAGAGATTTGTATGGAAACTTTTCCTGTTCCACCTACCCACAAATAATTCAGGTGCATCTAAGGAGGGTTTGTTGCTGTTGTTTTGGTCAGTGTTGCATAATATCAACATTGGCTCCATGCTTGCCTTCCTGCTGCCCTCATCTAATGGCCAAATATGCAGGGGACCAGGGAGGTGGGTGGGGGTGAGGTGTGCATGGATGGAGAGGATTAGACGTGGCAAACAAGCCAATCTGTCTGCTCAAACAATCCATGTGCTCAGACCTTTAGAAGAGTCACTGACGGCACAACTTGGTTAGCTTAAAAATGAATGCAGCAACAAGTAAACAAGTAAACAAACAGATAAGAGGTTGACACACAATTGATTAAAATAGATAAATACCCTAGAGATTTTGGTGAGTTGAGTTGTAAATTAGCAGCTGTCAGATCTATGCTAGCCTATGAACCTATTAAATGCTGCCCACTGCAATAAGAGACTGATCTCAGAGAGTATGAAAATCCAGTGCTACATTAATCAGATACAAGTGGTCCTATGAATATTAGGAACAGTTGTGGGACAAGCAAAAAGATACAGATTTATATGTTTTCAAACCCATCCTAAAAAATAGTCCAATTGACACATCTGTGGGTTCTAAAGTAGGTTTATTTGAATTTTGCATCCATGGGGAAATATCGGAAGGGTCTCTTTCTTTAAAAGAAGTAGATATTTTCCATTTTCAAAGAACGAGTGTGAGGGAAGATCACCTAAAAGAGGTAGATAATGATTTGCCAGCCACACCTTCTGTTACAGTAAAATAAGCAATGCTTGAAAGAGACATGGAAACAGCCTTCTTCAAATCCAATTCAGGGATTTGGAATCCCCACTAAACGCTTAATTAATTTTTGATTAGCTTGAGAACCCATTAAACAGACTGATTCTTCTAGCTTTATAAAGGATGGCAGCATGCTGCTTTAATTAAATTAATACTAAAAGATGTTCATTTTCAAATCCTTATGTTGGTTATTTGAGAAAAAATCATTCCATTTCATTTCCTCTAAGAGGTTTACCATGTTCTTTTCTCCAATACACTTCAAATATCTTTCTTTTCACATTATTCTGTTTGGGATGCCTTTGCCACTGCCTTCACGCATAGTAAGCCAATTCACAGATTCATAGGGATTGTGAAGCTCAGATGCATCCTCCGAGGTCATCAAGGCTGACCCCCACCAGCTCTTGCACCACACTTTTCTCTGAACTTTCTCCTTTGATAACAATATTCAGACATTTCCTCGATTATGGGTGTCTACATGCATCACATCTGAAAGATTCTCTTCCAAGCAATTGCTAAGCCCATATTCTGAGTTAGATTTGATAGGTCAACATTTCCACAAATAAGAGGCACAGGGTCTTGGCAAAGATGTGAATGTTTTGAAATGAGACATATGCTACAAAATATGATAGTTAATGCAAACAAAGACTCATTCTGTAATCCTGGGTTCAGCTGCCATCACTATCTCTTTATCTTTTAGTTTGATCAGAGGTCTGGGATACAACAAGAGTGAGAGAAATATGTAACTCACTTGTTTCTTGAGGCACTCAACTTCTCACTTGCCAATCAGTGCTCCCATCTGAATAATTGCACCCTTGGGTCTGTTTCTTGGTCACAGTAGGGTGTGACAGACCCCTGGAATGTCTACCTTAAAGCTCTAAGCTGGAGGGAAAACCAGAAAACCTGGGGACAAGAGAGAAATGAAATGGAGTATTCTGAAAGAGGACATATCTGGCTGGCTAGAACCCTGAACAGGAGTACTCAATTTTTCTTCAAGTCCCACTTCTGATTTTTATTATTCAATTTATTTAGTTCCAGTACATATTAAATATTTTGACTTCTTCCTCCGATATTGGAATCGGTATTTATTATGTATTATATCCATGCATTTTTAATATAAAAAATTGCATATTTTATTGTTGGAGTACAAGGAGTCCACTCTATATTTCAAGTCAGTAAGGAATTTTGTTGTAATAAGTTGTCCTTTACAAGTTTGCAGTGCCATATGATTAAAAGAATGTGCTGTTGAAAAAGCATTCAGGAACAGTAACCTTTCCCCACCCCATGCTAAACTCTCTTCCTCTGGTTTCTAACTGCCTTCTCTCTTTGGAGGAGCGCAACAATGATTCTACTATTAAATTAGCAGATGTTTTGGCTATAGAGGTTTGGCTTTACACTGCTATTAATATGCCTTCTGGACCCCTATGCCGCCCTTATGCTTCAGAGCTGGGCTAAAGCTATCCTCTCAGGAGGTAAATTAATCCCAACTCCCAAGACCATATTAAATTCATTTTTATTAAAAGAAGAGGGGATGGCTCATCTTGAAAGCTATGCTGAGGCTTAAACCATCTGTAGGCTATCTGCAAGCATTCAGGTTGTGGAAGAATGGTGTCAGGTTGGCAGGGGAACTAGAGCAGACCTGGCCAGTTCTGGTCGTCTAAAGGTTCAGCTCTGAAGGCCAGCTGTGTGATCTGGACTGTCTTTGAAGGTCTGAATTGAGAGGCAGTATTATATGGCATGCTGCAGCTGTGCTGCTCCTCTGACCTCTTTCTGGCTGAGTATAATGGGACAGAGGCAATTAAGGGTGAGGCAGCACTGAGGTTGACATGGTGCAAATGCACTGGCAGAGCCTTTCCAGTGCTCCTGCCAGCATGTTTGCACCATGCTGCTCCTTGTTCCTCTCCCTTTCTGCAGCAGGGACTCAGCTGGTGGGGAGGATCAGGTGAGCGGCACAGCTCCACAAAGCCATCCACAACTGGTGGGAAGCATTGCAGATGCACAGAACACTGGGAAATGTTCATTATGAAATGGGTTGTTGAATGGCTGTGGCAACCTTCACATATGCCCCCCCACCCCCAGACACATGCACAGACCGTAAACATCCACCACCACAAACAACTGCAACCAGTCTTCCTTTGCCACAGTTTGAAGGGTCTCTCAGTAAAATAGCATCACAACTATTCTGGGCTGTCAATGTGAACATTCCTCATGTACATCACTCAGAGGTTAAAGCCGTCTTGGTGGTGTTTATCCCATTATGAAACCTTTGCTGGAATCTGACACCTTCACCCTAAATACTTGTGGCAACTGTCTCCATGAGCAGAGAAACTGAAGTTAAGTCCAACAAGAATGAATTGTGTGTTTGTTCCAGGACAGAGATGGATTAAGGATTAGGACACATGTGCTGCAGAAAAAGGGCTCCTGCTGTAGTTTGATTATCTGAGAAAATACTTGGTAGAAAATGAGACTCGGGGACCAAAATTCTCCCTGTCTGCTTTTCTTCCTGGATTTTGGAGTTCTGAATTACCTGTTCTTGTTTCCAAAATGGAACCAATCCATCAGGGATTTTTGATTGTTTACTGTCATCATCATCACCATCATCCAGTTTTTGCACAGTTTTCTGCAGCTTTCTATTCCTTTCATTTATTTACATCTTTCCCCTTCCTCTGCAAGTATACAATGATAAAACACTGCAAAAAAAGCAACATTTATGGGCAAATCTTTCTATTTTGGTTTGTCTCGGTTTCTCACTTTTCCAGTCTTACAATCAATTCTTCACCTATTCACATCACTTTGCAATACTGTAATAATAAAAGTTCATATGAAAAATCACCAGCATTTTAGTGCACATTTCTCCTAATAAGGCACATGTTTACATGCAGTTTTACCTAATATGTACATTTCTGTAAAGCAAGTTTTCCTAGAATACATTTTTTTATGTTTTCACCAGTACATGCATTTTTATGTATACTTCGCTCCAGCGTTTTCACATTACTTAGCTGAAGAACTGCATTGCAGAATTTGGAGGAGTGTGAATCTTGAAGGGTGGCTGTGTTTTGGTTCTTGTAATGTTTTGGAAAGTGTGGGTTTTGGTAGGTTTGATCCCATCATCCCTAATCAGCAGCCATTCTGTCTGGCTGCAACAGAAAGAGAGATGGACCAGCAGACTTAGCTGAGACACCAACTGCCTTTGATTTCTCCTTTCCCTTCATTGTCATCTCTTTCAGCTGATGGGCAGCTAGGCAAATTTATACCCTGAACCTTATGGTCTTATACCTTTTAGATGACCATGTGTATTGCTCTCTTTTGACTGAAGTGCATCATAGAGAAACAGATAGCATATATGGGAGAATAGATTGTAGATGTGAAAACAGTGCTTGCTTTCTGAGAGTTCCGGACAGAGTGGTGAGAGAAGGGATTGGCTGTGTGTCCTGCGGTATTTCCACATAGAAAGCCCTTGCCTTTAGCTCCAAGTCTTCTCCTCAGAAAAGTCTGAGTCTAATCTGCCTGTGGAATTTTTCACACTACTCTGATAATGTTGATATTTACCATGTCTTGGAGATGGACTGACAGTACCAGAGGCATGTTCTCTCTCCCACTTTGATTTTATCTTTTTATATCTGTTGCCTTCTAAAACCCCAAATCACCAGCTTCCCAACCCACACACCTAGTGCTTGGACCCTCTTGCAGCTCCCAGTTCCTTCTAAATCCTCTAACACTCTTTCACAGCTGCCACCATACACCCTCCCACATCAAACATCTGCATCATGCAAGTCACTGCAGGCCGGCACTACCCATCCCATGCCCTTCCCCCTTGGATGCAATTATGGGTAAATTGCCAGAGGTACCACTGTATAGGAAAGTGGGTTTTTTTGTTTTTTATGTTTTATATATGCTGGAAGCTGCCCAGAGTTCTGGGGCAATCCAATAAGATGTGTGAGGTATAAATAGTAAAATTATTGTTATGGAATAGGACGTTCCTATTTTCATCGGAGGAAATGTTGGAGTGTATGTGAGCAACACAAAGCAGTCTCTTCTTCTCCAGTTTCCAGCAATGAGTATTCAGAAGTACTGCTGCCTCCCCTGTGAAGGCAGAGCATAGACATCTGAGTAGGAATTAGTCACATACAACTCATTATTTTCAGTGTTATTGGGATTATGGCTTTGTGTTTTTATTATTACATCTCATTGTGAAGTAGGTGGGGATTGCTTAATTTTGTTGACTATTTACTGAGCTTAATCTTGTTGGCTATTTACTGAGCTATCTTCATTAGTTTGTTTATGACTATTTAAATTGTGCTATCTTTTGTGATTTTATTTGGGGAGGGCATGTTGCAGCAACCTTCAGCATGTTTCAACTATGGGAAGTTGGCATACAAGGAAATGATAATGGTGATGATGGGAGAAGTGAAATCTAGGGTAGCTGCCATCTTGAGATGCTCTACAAGGAGTTGGACCATTCTGCAGCCACGTAGGTGCTGCATTGGTGATGGGGAGGTGCATCTGGTAGCTGGGGAGTGCTTTGCTAAGCATGACAAAGTGGAGGAAATTAGGAGGGAAAGTGCGGTAGTGTTCTAAAGACTGGGAACTCTTGAGCAGTTCCACACAGTTATCAGCATGTCGTAGGTCTAGCAAAGGCAATTTGTGTTACAGCTAGCAAACTGGTCAGTTGTAAGGAAGCCTAAATCTACCCCTTTTAGATTTCCGGTTACAAGTGGATAGGCAAGCTGAAATTTATATGCCTTCTTCGGCAATTGTCACCTGACTTTCAAAAGACATTCAAAAATGCTTCCCCTGCACCCCAAAAGAAGCAGAGATATTCTGCCAGCCACCAATTTATGCCATGGCATCTCACGATTCAAGAAAAAGAAAATATATAACACCATGTAACACCAGATACAGACTGGACTTGATAAGAAATTAGCACTAGCTTGCAAGGGGAATAGCTTATTCCAGCAAGTCATATTAACAAAATAGGCACACTATTTCTTTTTATCCAGCCCAGCCCTTCCACCAGATCCATAGCAAAATGTATGCAGATTTATACAGCACAGTGCATGAAAAATACTCTGGAGGAAGGGGACAAAATAGACATTAATCAGATATTAAAGGACTAACATGCCAGAAGGAAATGTACATGTGAATGCTGTCAGGGTTTTTTTTTTTCTTTTAATGCAACTTTTCTGCATTGCTTGATTGGGTGTAGAAATATAATGTATTCCATTGCAAAATTGCCACAAATTAGCAAATGGATACAAACTAGCCATGATATACTTAATCTGAATTGCTTAAATGAGGGAGGGTGTTTTAAATATATCTGACAGTCTGTAGAGCTGAACTAGTGTTTGGGGATTGGCTTGGCTAGTCTCTCCCCCCCCCCCATTGGGTTTGGATCAATCCGATTAGGTTTCATCATGGCCCTAATTCAGGTGAAAAGGAACAATGCCAGGGTGAGCACAATGAGGAATTGGTCAACGGTCGGCAAAAGAGGTTTGGGCGTATCTTTTCCCTCTTTCGGTGCTTTCTCATTTATTTGAAAATTTTGGACTGTTTACGGTAATTTCTCATTGTGTTCCTTGTAATTTCCAGATATCAGAAATAAGCTGATATGATTAGTCAAGAACAGAGCTGGCTTAGTGCTTCTCAAGCTTAAAAAGGTGTTAAAGACTTGCCGAATTAGAAATACTGAGTTAATAGAGAGACTAATAAATAAGAGAGGGTGCTTAATTCCTCTACATCTCAAGCTCTCCCGGGGCATTAGAGTGATGGATGGATGGATACGACTCTGGACAGGGAGAAAGGAGCACATACAATGTTTGTGCTTTTCAGAATGGCTTCTAAAACCTGGTGCACATGTATCAGAACTGGAAGGTAAGGGAGACAGGGAGAAAGATGAGCAGTTGTTGTTTTTGTCTTCTCTGGATTGCAATTCCATCTCCCCCCCCCCCATCAAATCTCTTCAAGCTGTCTTGCATTAATTAGTCTTAACCACACTGTTGCATGTTTAGAAAGAGATCGCTGAATTCAAATAAGGCTTGACCCTAGAGGGACTGGCTCTCTTGCTTTTCTTCTCTCATCTCCTTAAATCTAAAAATTGCTAAGTGATCTCTGTGGCTCAGGCTTTCCTCGCAGATTAGTGTAAGAAAAGCCCCAACATCTGCAAAAGTGACTGCTTTTGACAACCGTACCGATATCTTAAAGAGCAGGAATTTCCCTAATAAAACCCCTTAAAAATAAGTCTTCTTAAGATTTCTTAATGCCACAGTGATCAGTTTGCATGTTTCAGAAATTCAAGAATTTTATATATGTATATAAATATATATCTGCTTTGGAAAGCTATGAAAAAAGCAGGTTTATTTAAAAGGAAAGGAGTGTGTGTGTGTGTGTGTGTGTGTGTGTGAAATGCAGGAGCCCAGCCTCATGAAGCTTAGGAGCCCTTGATAAAACCATAAATTGCATAGTTGCGTGACTATGCAGTGGGAGTAAAAATGACAATTAGTGGTTGATTTGAACTTAGACATGCTAATAACAACATCAGCAACAACAATAATGACAATACACGAAACAGCTTTTCTGTAGCTCTCCACTGGTATTATGGTGGGCTCAAATTCTTCGTTAAATATCTAAAGCAGAACTGCACAGTTGTATTTTCCCACTGTAATTGAATTACAGAGTACTGCAGTATTGTCTTTATTAGGGAAAACTGCTTATTATTACAGACATTGACCAGGATTTTGTTGGGGTGAGGAATGCAGTTTCCACGTTTGCATTCAAGAGGTTATGCAGTGATCGTGATGCAGCCACGCATTTACTTGGTAGGCATTGGTAAGCAACCCTCTCTCAGTCTCAGTCATCCACCTGCAGCGTGACAGTAATAAATACTGGCTTAAATGAAATGTGCTACATAAATGTTCCATATTGTTTGGGTCAATGAAGAGCTTGCTCCCTTGCGCAGTCTGATTTGCTGTCTCTGGCTATGTTACCATGCACAGTCCAGTGCCTAGTATAGAACCCAGCTCCCATGCACTCCATGTGAGCCAACATGTTCCCCACCCCCTGTTGCCATTGTTTAACCACATGGCACACAAATGCATAGTACATTTAAATATCTTTTGTACTGGAACAAAGAGTAGGTGTGGTACAGTGGTTAGGGCCTCCGCCTAAGACTAGAAATAACTGCTTAGCCATGAATCATACCAGGCAAGCTTGGGCCAGCCACTATTTCTCAGACTACCTTGCAAGGTTGCTGTGAGAGTAAATTGAAGTGGGTAAAAAACTGTGCATCCTGAACTCTTTGGAGGATAGGTGGGGTGAGAATGGAATAAATGAATAAAAGTAATGGTATCTTTCAGGGAAGCATCCAGAGAATATGCATTTTATATAGCAGGAGTTGGGGAAGGTGGCACAGTATCCAAAGAGGCTGGGGTAAATGGGAAATTCCCAGATGAGAGTTTTCTGAGAAAAATTGTTCCTGCTCCAGAATATTCATTGAAATGACTCAGCCACCACCTCCAATATCAGCACCCACAACTAACATTGAAAAATTTAAGACGTGATTTTTGCTCAACCCTAGTCCTTAGGTGGATCAACAAGGCCAAGAAGTTCCAATTATTCATATAGTTTCTCGCTTGTATCCTACCCAGCCTCTAACACTGCTGAAGTTGTTTACCCTCACTGCACCACTTTACTCCCTCCCTCCCTTCTCTAATAGGTGTGGAAATGGAGACTGAGATATGGTGACCTATTAAAGCCATATCTTTAATAGGAAGGAAGGGGTGCAGTGGGGGAGTTGCGCCCCGGGTGTCACCACTGAGGGGGGTGACAAAATGCTGAGCGGCACTCACCACGGGGCCTGCAGCATGCCCGAGCCATGTGTCTCTCCTGGGAGTGGTGCTGTGGCTTGGGTGCCAGCAGGCCCCGTGCTGCCCCAAACGGTCCACCCGCCTCCTCCCCCTCAGCTGTAGGGTGGCTGAGGGGGAGGAGGCAGGCAGACTCCTTGGAGGCCCCGTGGAGCATCCTGCCCTGGCTGGCCCTGCCCCGTGGGTGGCTGGGCTCACCCCTGCAGGCGGCTGGCCCCGCCCCTGGGTGCATGGGACACATGCTGCCCCAGGGGCCCAATCGGCTTGCTCTGCCTCTGTTAAAGCCTTCCAGTAAATTCATGGCAGCTCAGCCTGGGTTTGACCTCTTGACTAGCAGCATAATACATACTGGTATCCACTAGCCCTCAACAGGCACAGAACAAATATATGCACTGGAGTGATGTTAAGAGTGCTGTCTAGCTAGCAAGCACTGTTAAGATGTAGGCAACGATAATATGATATATTATAGAAATTGAGTATAATAAGAAAAAGAAATCAGAAAGAAAAGGAGGTAGGGAAGGTGAAGACACATTGCTCTGAACATATGCTCAAGGGGACTCTGAGAATCAATGGGCTTTGCTGAGCCATAGGACATAGCACCTTAGTGTGTGTGTGTGTGACCATTAAAATTAAGTATGTCACAGCATTAAACTATGCGATTTGAAGGAAGCCAAGCCATATTTATTCTGTATGATGGAAGCAGTAGAACAAATCTGTGTAAGCCACAGCAATTTGCTGCTGGAACTTTCTATGGGGAGCTGAGTGGAAGCTGGCTACAGCAGGATTTTATGCAAGGCTAGGAGAAGCACAAAGGTAAATTTTTAAGAATAATTAATTTCCTACAGAAGAAGGACTTGGATGGGCTATGGTCTCAGCTACTCAGGCCTGGCAACAGAAAGAATTCTGGAGGCACATGGAACAATTGAGCTGGCATTACTGTTTGGGAACTCAGGTAGGGTGAAAGGGATGGGGATTTCTTTTCAATGATGTGGCAGAGATCTTATGTTGCCCTGTCCCCAATTTTTCCAGTAAGGTCTGTGTTGGAGAATACAGACATGTACCTCCATGGGGCAGTGGAATCTGCCTTCCCTTTAAAAAAAATTCTCTACTTTGTGCAGCACCCCTAAACCAGTGCCAATTCTCTGCTCTGCAACTGAGCTTATGGAGATCCTTCTGCAGCATGGGGTGCATGGCTGCTAGGATCTGTGGAACAGGCTACTCTTCTGAACACTCAGTTAGAAGAGGGGGGGAAACAAGATGTCCCTAATTCCTTCCAACTCAGGGAAACTCTGTTGAATCAAACACTGTATCTTCCTGAGCTGCCTTCCTACCAAACCAGATTGGGATGCTGGAGAGGTGGAGGAGGAGTCACATAATCCAAATGTCAACAGTATAAGTCACTCTCCCTCAGCTAGTGCCCTCTAGGCTTTGCCAGAATGGCCAGTGGTCAAGGATGATGAGAACTGTAGTCCAACTGTATCTGAAGGACACAAGGTTGGTGAAGAAAGGTGTAGGGCATTCAGTTCACTCATGCCTTAGTAGCTTGTGGTAGAGGAGGAAGATTCATTTGGTCTATTATTCCTTTGAACAAGCTCCAAATCCCCTTCTGGTGCCTGGTACAAAGAGGGTTGTACCACAGATTGGAGTGCCTCAGTCATAAGGGAATAAGTCCTCAGGTGGTAGCAGGCTACCAGTTACAAGCAAAGGCTCAGCCTGTACAGGTGAGATGTCAAGGTCCTCTGTGATAGAGAGGAGCAATCTGGTTCATGTACAACTTACATATGAGCTACCTACCTACAACCAGAAATTTCCATGGAAGATAAGACATACTTTGGTCCTTATAAAAGGGTCCATATCATCCAAAAGCAAACTAACCAATTGTTCTGAACTGAATACTTTTAAAGAGTCTTCAACTTTGGGGGCATTTTCATAAGAGCCAGATCCTTACCCTACCATGGGCCACATTTGACAGTGAGTAAGTAAGGTGGCGGGTGACGCTGTGGGTTAAACCACAGAGCCTTGCCGATCAGAAGGTTGGCGGTTTGAATCCCCGCGACGGGGTGAGCTCTCATTGTTCAGTCCCTGCTCCTGCCAACCTAGCAGTTCGAAAGCACGTAAAGTGGAAGTAGATAAATAGGTACCACTCCGGCAGGAAGGTAAACGGTGTTTCCGTGTGCTGCTCTGGTTCACCAGAAGTGGCTTAGTCATGCTGGCCACATGACCTGGAAGCTGTACACCGGCTCCTTCGGCCAATAAAGCGAGATGAGCGCCGCAACCCCAGAATCGGTAATGACTGGACCTAATGGTCAGGGGTCCCTTTACCTTTACCTTTAAGTAAGGCTACCAGGCATCCCCGTTTCCCAGGGCCAGCCCCCAGATTTACAATTCAATCCCCTGACAAAATCCATCTATTTAATAGGAAGTTGAAAAGTGTCCCCAGATTCATTGAAAAAATTCTGGTAACCTTATGGTAGGGCTGCCCACATGTCAATCACCTGACATCACCTACCAGCCATGGGACTTTTTGGAACTTCAATGCTCTGCACAGGGTTTGCAAAGATTCCACATGAGGAACTTGGTGGTGCAGTCAACCGAGCAGACTGTGTTCCCCATGGGAGCTCAGACATGTAGCTGAGCCAGCTGCATCTCTACCTGTCCCATCCTGATATCACATATGATGTCAAGTGTGGGACAGGTGGATGTGGTTTGGGGAACATGGTCTCATGGCTAATTTGGGACCCAGGTAAGGCCAAAGTTGGCCTGTGAGCCAGTGCTTCCACACCCCTGCAACAATGGAATCAATTCAAGATTGAAATGGTATAAGACTAGCAATCAGATACTTTTTTCTCTTTCATCTCAAAAGAATGGTATAAACTAATATCTGAACTACAATAAATGGTTTCCACCCCATACTCTGAAGGCCCACTTGCCTGCTTCTAGAAGTAATCAGTCTCCCAGCCTTTTCACATGGCTGCAACTAGGAAAGCCAGTCTTCAAGCTTTTTAAACAAAAGTCAGATATGCAGGAGTAGCTTGCAATAAAGTTAGGATGTGTTTGTCTTGCTAGTTCACCTCTTGCAAAGTTTAGCTGTCCTAATTTGATTGGTATCAGGAAAGACGTCAGGTTATAATATGCAGAACAATTATTTAGAAAAATGTCCCATTGAAATGTGAGATTTGCTTTCAACTGGGCGTGTGTAGGATCAGGTTGTCCTGCAGAACAAAAGGGGGAAACCACCAGGGGATGATTAGCTCTATTATTGATAGTCTGACTGCTCAGAAAAGTCAGAAAGCAATTTCCTGATATCTTCACAGATGGGAAAAAAATGGAATTCACATATTATTTTAAGCACCTTTTCCAGCTTAATATCTCAATCAGTGCAAACTGTCCTTTGTAATTCAGAGAGTGGGCTGCAGAGCTGTTTTCCCCAAAGATGCTGTGTTGTATTGGGAATATTGGGAGCTGCCAATTGCAATAATAGCATCTAATTCCAAATTAATTCAGTGTAAATGAACTGTCAAGAGAAGATTGATTTGTTTTAGTAATTGCCCTGGTTCAGACTGCTTGGTGACAGCAGGAAAGAGCCAACAGGAATGGTGTGATGGCAGGCCTGGTGGAGCCTAAGGGGAGACTTGAGAGGCAGGGGACTGGTTACAAATATCAACTGTCAGGCCTGCAGCTGAATGGGATGCTATTCCAGGCATAAATGTCTGCAGGAATGACTTGAATGTTGCCAAAAGTCCTTTCGTGAAATTGAGATATCAAAGACTTGTGGTGCATCCCTGTTGTGTTTTTGAAGGAGGGGTAGGCATGCATGCAAACTATACCACCCCCCCCCATTAGACATTTCTCACCATGATGCTGCCATGTGGATAGTGGGAGTTTTGGAACTGGTGGAGGCTCCAAATCACATGATTAACCTCTCTGCTTCTTTAAGGGATCTGATTTTTGTGCTTTACACATTGCAGTTTTACATGCAACATGAAGCTGAGAGCAGGGGAACTATTATATGGATGCCCTTGAAGAGCAGGGCCAATTTTCTCATGGGGGGAGGAGATGTTCTGGGGAAAAAATCTGAGAATATTCTATTCCCAACTATTGAATAATTTCAGCCTTGCAGAATAATTTGTAAGATGCTCACCCTCCAGCTTGCTCTGAATAGATCAGAAAATTTTGTGTGAAATTGTTGATCCAATTCAATGGGCACATGTTCTATCAGCAGAACATGCCCCCCTCCTTGCCCTGCATGTACCCCACACTTTCCCTGTGTCTGCTGTGGATGGATGGAGGAAAACCCAGAACAGATTTAGGGGGTGCATGGGGGAAGGAGAGAGGGAAAAAATATGTTGTGCAAACCTTATTCTTTCCATTCCTCTTCTTTTCACCCATGGCTTCCTTCAGCCTCCAGTATGAGTAAGAGATATCTGGTGTAATTCAGCCCTGTTAGCAGAAGCCCTTTGTAAGGACTTCTGCTAGTGCGATGGGGCTTTCCCGCTCCCCTCCCCTCCCCACCCCATGCATGTTTCTATTCATATTTTGCTGAAATCTGCTTCCTTGAGATTCCCAGCCATTCATTCTAGTCTTGCCCTCTAAAGCAATAGAAAACAAGTCAGCATCATCTTCTGCATGGCATCTTCTCCAAACGCTTAGAGGCTGAAAGTACACCTAATAATTCACCCATCGTTGCAGCAGCATCACCAGTCACTGTCTGCTTCACTATCGAGGTGCAGGGAGCGTATCTTAGTGGAAGAGTTTAAAACTTATGGGGAGAGGGAATGATTCAGTTGCTGATCTGGTGCTCTGCTGTGCCATGTACAGTGGTACCGCTGGATACAAACGGGATCCGTTCCAGAGCCCTGTTTGCATCCTGAAGTAAACACAACCTACGTCTGTGGGTCGCGATTCGCCGCTTCCACGCATGCGCGTGACATCATTTTGACCATCTGCACATGCACACACGGCGAAACCCGGAAGTAACACGTTCTGTTACTTCTGGGTCACTGCGGAGCACAACCCGAAAGTGCTCAACCTGAAGCAACCTCAACCCCAGGTATGACTGTACACTGATCCTGCTATACTGCTTTGACTGATAGCATGGAGAAGGAGAAGAAGAGTTTGGATTTGATATCCCGCCTTTCACTCCCTTTAAGGAGTCTCAAAGCGGCTAACATTCTCCTTTCCCTTCCTCCCCACAACAAACACTCTGTGAGGTGAGTGGGGCTGAGGGACTTCAGAGAAGTGTGACTAGCCCAAGGTCACCCAGCAGCTGCATGTGGAGGCGCGGGGAAGCGAACCCGGTTCACCAGATTACGAATCCATCACTCTTAACCACAATACACCACACTGGCTCCCATGATGTGGTTCCCATGAGGCTTGGGCAGTCTCACAGAGTCAGCACAGTGGAACTTGCAAAACAGACAAACAAAGTGACTGAAGAGATCACTGCAATTTGAGAGAGTGCGGCTGAGTCTGAGCAGTCTGTATCTTTCAGCCGAGGGATCCATTTTTATGCAGTCATTATATTTTGAGCAGAGTTGGATTGTTCTCAGGGGAATCCCATGCGCGTTAACTCAGAAGTGTCCTGTTGTGCTTCCTCCAAGGTCTGCATGGAGAGGATTGTAGCCTTCATGCAGCAGAGGTGGTGAAAAATCTTATACATGAGGTGGAACAATTGCACTACATACAGTCACTGTATATCCCCCGCCCACCGCACATGATATTTAGTGGTACCTGAATCTGCCAGGACTCAAGAAATGAGGACAAAGCCATAGGGGGCCTGCTTACTTGACATCCCACAAATCTTCCATTATTGCCTGGAAGGCTTTTCAGGATGCTTTCATTTCCTAATTTGCTTGCATGTGAAAAAATGAAGAATAAATACCAGACTAGGTTGTTAGACTTGGGATCTGACTACACACAAGGCTTGAAAAGTTGCAACAAAATATTAAACAAACCCAGTAACCATCATCCCCCTAAGGTGGCTACTGCTAACATTAAGGATACTATTAGGCTTGTGTTTCCCCCTCCCCTCCCACCTCTTTTGTTTTTGTTGTTTAAATTCTCTAATCAATACAGGTGGTATGTGAGTGAATTGCTAATGAGGCTGTCTAGATGATTTTATCAATAACATTTAAATACTTTTCACACTTGCAGTGGATTTTGAATAATTTATTTGTTTCTGGTCAATTGCATATTATCTCATTAGCATTAGTCTGAGACAAGTTAGCAATCTTTAAAATTATTTAGACTAGTTATTTGGACTAGTTAGCAATCTTTAAAGACTCTGGGGTTGAAATTTTGGATTTCCTTCCTCTTAAGAATCAGAGTTTTCAAGGATTCAGTTCTGAAAAATCTTAATTTGTGGGAGTAATTAAAGGGATGCTCTGTACAAATTCAGAATAAACATTAATCTGATATCCTTTAACGGTGTGTTTGTGTTTTTCAGAAAACAAAATTTGATTTGCAAATCAATCAATCAATGTATATTTTATTTATATTTATAAAAATGTTTTCTTCTAAATAAAGCTATATTAATTAATTTAAAGTTGTGGTTGGTTTTTTTTTTTTAAAAAAAACCCTAAACTTCCCTTAATCTTAACAGATTTCAGAGCAGTGTATAATAGCAACAACATACAATAAAGGCAAAACACATCCCACAAAGATAATAATAATAATAATAATAATAATAATAATAATAATAATAATTTTATTTATATCCCACCCTCCCCAGCCGAAGCTGGGCTCAGAGCGGCTAACAACAATAAAAGTAACACAGCATTCTAAAGTCAATTCATTCTAAAATCAATTCAAAATCAAATTAATGGCAACCTTTGGGCTAGAGTTCTGTGAGAATTACCAAAGGAGGGGGTCAGACTGTGCCTTGGCCAAAGGCCTTGTGGAACAGCTCTGTCTTGCAGGCCTTGCAGAAAGATGTCAAGTCCCGCAGGGCCCTAGTCTCTTGTGACAGAGTGTTCCACTAGATCAGGGCCACAGCTGAAAAAGCCCTGGCTCTGGTTGAGGCCAGCCTAACCTCCCTGTGGCCCAGGACCTCCAAGATGTTTTTGTTTGAAGACCGTAAGGTCCTCTGTGGGACATACCAGGAGAGGCGGTCCCATAGGTCCGAGGGTACAAGGCCGTATAAGGCTTTAAAGGTTAAAACCAGCACCTGAAACCCGATCCTGAAACCTAAAAGGCAATAGCTTCTCATCCTGAAGCAAAGTTCTTAACCCAAGGTACTATTTCTGGGCTAGCGGAATCTGTAACCTGAAGCGTATGTAACCTGAAGTGTATGTAACCTGAGGTACCACTGTATATAAAGCAGAACACAGACCAAAGATGAGGAAAAGGCAATAAAATTCATCCCTTCTGCAGCACAGAGAAACATGCACAACTTGCTCATGTCCACTCTGAAACTGATAACATGATTGGAATGTAGTCATATTTACTAAGTTTCATTTCAGAACCCACATGCACGGACAGCTCCCCACTAGCTTAACTAAGGGCTTAGCCACACTTACCCTTTGCCCTGCTCTTTCCAGGCACAGGTCTGTGCTTAAAAGCTCAGTAGGAATGTGGTTTTTTTACCCTTGAACTTTCACTGTGAAAATCCACTCTTTAGCACTCAATTGGAGCAAACATCAATTTTAGTTTTTCGTGGGTTGCCATTTGCTCCGATTTAGCTTTAAATAGCGAGTTTTCACAGGGAAAGCTCTGGAGCAAAAAAGAAAAGAAGGGGGGGCACTTAAACATGGATCTTAAAAGTGCAGGCCATGCCTGGGAATAGCAGAGGAATGATAAGTGTGGCTACGCCCTCTCATGGTTCCATTCATTAGGATGCCCAAGATTTCATCATCAAAACAATATGATGCACATTCTGCTGTTGCATTTCTTCTTCTGCTTTCTCTCATGTCAGGTGGAAAAACACACATGAAACAAGCCATGAATAGTTGCTCGAGCCCCATTTTTGCCCAGGCATTTAAAGAACTACTAAAGCCATTTCTCTAAGCCAGGGGGTAACTTTCCAGATGCTGTGAACCACACCCAACAGCCATAGCTAGTCTGCCAATGATCAGGTATGATGAGGAGTCTACAACATCTGGAATGCACAAACCTCTGGAAGCAGCTTTTTCTGAGTGAAGATGGGTACAAGGGAGGGAAAATTTGCATTTGTGAGGCTGACAGCTTTTATATTTTATTTTGTCTGCGTATGTATAGTGTGGCCTGCATGAAAATGCCCTACCTTCATTCTTCCTTAATGGCAAAACACTGCAGAATGAAATGCTACTATACATGTAACCGCAAACTGATGTTGTGTGCTGGCAAGGAGATACCTGGAAAGTAAGGGAGAAAGGACCTTCTAAGCAGCTGGTCTATTTGGCATTTCAAACATTTTCCCAACATGAATATGATTTCCCTGATGGAAGTCTTGTTTTCTATTTTATTTTATGCATGATATTTATATGTCCACCCTAATCAAAAGTTGATTCCAAGACAGTTCACAACAATAACACTTAAAAAAAGAAGCCTCTGAATACTAAATATGTGAAGCAATCTCCAGAGCACTGCAGAAGTTCACTACTTACTATTCTGTCCATTAAGACTCTGCTACCAGCTTAATCTTTCTATTTTATGTCTACAGACTTCAATTTCCCCTGCCAATTTCTCTTCCTAACTGATCCACAGTGTTTCTGCACAGTCCAAATGAGCAGCAGTATTTCAGATGGATCCCTGAAAACAATCAAAAATATCTTGTTGGAAATAAATTGTTGGTTGACACTCAGACATATTCTTTCCCTGGAACAATATATAAGATTTCATGGCATGGAATGACTGAGGGAGCCAGAGACATAAAACTGTAGTTTTCTGCTTCTTTTCTTTACCCCTCTTTCTGTTTTTGCACCCCTTTGTTCTTCCCCGGCCTCCATTTAACCCCTCAAGATGGCATACGTGATCTAGGACAGCTCTGTCCCTTTAAGAATGAGCTTTTAAAAGTGCAGTCTAATCTCCTTCTATCCACTTGAACCTTGGATTAAAAAAATTTCCACCAATCCGGATTTCCAAACTCTTGACGATTCCACAGGGGCTTGTTTATGGAAGTATCCTTTAGAAAAACGGCTTATACTTTGAGATGAAGAGAACGCAGGGAGCTAATGTGAAGATTTAGGACTTTCTAGGAGGCTTGTGGTGCCTAAGCGTGGCTTGCTTGAGCAGTCTGAGGGTCCTTTTGCAGACTAAGAGGGATTAATCTCCCCTTAACCAGCAGGCCTATGCACACATTCATAAATATAACCGTCTCTCTCTAATCGCTTCACTCCATAATCCACAATGATTTCTTAGGAATTATCATTTTATCTCAGCTAAATAAACACATTCCTTATATTTTCCTGGGGGACAAAAAAAAAATCTTCCCAAAGCTTTCCTTTTAGAACTGATAGCATGAAATTCAAGCGTTTCATTAAAACTTGGGAGTAGGTAATAGAAATGCCATCCCTTTGAAAGACAATAAACTTGAATGCCCCATTGCTTTTGCTTACTTACAGTCTGGGAAAACTTCCTGGGAGTTTTTCCTCTTGATTATACAGCTGAGCATCAAAAATGGCCCAGTTCCATTCCCAAGAAGCTCAAAATAAAGAAGAATTATTCGTGGTTTCCCCCTTGTCATTTATCGTGTTCAAAACAATAGGATATTTGGACATTCATTGCTGTTGTTACTCCATATCAGAACAGACAGCAGAGCTGGTTTGCCTGCTACAACCCCTTTTGGACAGGATGGCTTAGCCACTGTCCTTTTTTGCTTTTGTTACTTTCAGACTATTACAGTATACTCTACACAGGGTTATCCTTAAAGAGGACTCAGAAATTAGAAGCAGAAGTTGCCAGGAAAAAATACAGGGCTATTGTTCTCATGCTCTACTTGTGGTTTTCCATAGGCATCTGGCTGTCCACAAGTTGTTGGACCAGATGAGACTTTGGTTTGATTCAGCAGGGCTTTCCTTATGTCTTTATGTTACCAGTCCTGTTACCAGTCTAGGTAGCGGTCATAATACTGTGGGCCATTGGTCTATGCATACCGGTATGCAAGCTCCAAGGACGGTGAGAGGGGCCAGCCTCTATGGAGGGGGCTTGCAAACCAACACTACACACCCAAGACGTACGGATGTAATGCTTTCATTATTGCCATGTTGCTCTTCTTTTGGTCTTCTTTGCTGTGGGCCAGGACTTTGCAAAGTGAATTATGTAGAACTATGGAGCTGTCACACATTTTCTGGGTCTTTTGTTGCTAAGGTTTATTTCTTTTTGTTCTCCAATAAATACCCGCAATCAGAAAAAACAAACAGCTTAATCGACTAATCTCAGCAGCCTGATTTAATAGAATCTGAGGAATTAAAACACAGACCTAGGCTTTAAAATGCTGTTGCTAGCTGAGTGGCAGGAAGTGTTGGTTATAGAATCTGCTCTCAGTAATCCCATGTTAATTGTTAAAACAATGGAAAGCCATTGCACTAAAATGACCCCAGTCATAAGCAAATGGGGGGGGGGGTGAAATACAGCAGACAGATGGGTCTCCCAACCTTCTGCTGTCCGTTTGCCTATAGGCATGAACTGGGGAACAAAAGGGAAGATTGCATACAAAGCCTGATGCCACTTTTGCTCTTTTTAAGTTTGCTCCAAGAGTCCTGCTTCCATGTTTTGTGGAAGCTCATGCCCTAGAATCTATCCACCTACTGTTTTAGCAATTGAGCAGTTTCTCTCCACCAGTCTGAATCTTACTCCTGAGCTGCTTTGTATACAATGAAGCTCTGCATTTCCCCATTCACTATATGGAAGAATCTTTAAATGGTGATGTTTTCCCTTTGGGGCCAAAGAGGAAGAAATTTACAGGTACAGGTGCCAAACTGCAGACATATAGTTCCAGGAACTTTTGTAGGAGAAATAGAAATAGAAACTTTATTATTATTATTATTATTAGTTGTTGTTGTTGTTGTTGTTGTTGTTGTTAATATCCCTGCTTTCCCCAGACTCAAGGTTGCTTACACAAATTAAAACAATATTATTATATGGATATATTTGTTTAGGACAACTAAAACTCTTAAATGCATATTAGTTTCATATGTTCAAAGAGTGGAGACCAAGGGTTTATCTCTTGCACTTTCTTACCTGAAAAAAATTAAAATATGGCCAAGTGGTTGTACTTGTTTGTACAATTTTTAAAATTTTCAGCTTCACACTGACCTTTCTGGTGCTGTTTTGTGCTTTCTGATAAGTTGTACAGAATGAGGCCACCTAGCTGTCTGCCTGTTCTGTAGAGCAGTGTAAGATTTTTTTAAAATAATGAAATTATACTTTAACATTTTAAAAATAATAATGCAGTTTTTCAGTGCTCTGGGTGGTATTCAGCTATAGTTTACTCAGAGCACACATACTGAAATTGTCCTAAGTGATGGAAAGATTTTGGAATCTAAACAACACTCCCTTTCAGGTACTGTACAGTTTGGCTGTCTTTACTTTCTGTTCTCCAAAACTCTTCATATCTATATGACAGGCAGTAATCCAACGAACTGTACAGCTTGATCTTAGTGAAGTGGAGGGGCCGCTGCTACATCTTCCTCTGACAGCTTCAGCAATGGCAGTTGGCAACTAGAGGAAGGCTGACTCTCAGAGCTGTATCCAGGCAGGATGGAGGGTTGTCCTGATTGCTTCAGCAATAGCAATTGGTAGCTAGAGAGAGGTTGGGGGGGGGGGGTTCCTCTGTTAACAGTGTCTCCAGGCACAGTGGAGGAGTGCCTGAGAATACCCATAATAGTAGGTTCTCTGGGTGGTATTCAACTGCATTTTGCAAAAGAATTAGTGCTAGTGCAAAAGGATCCCCCACTTTCCTCTCCTTGCATGCATCCCATGCTATCCCCAAATATGTTCTGGGGGGTTGGGGAGGAGAGAGGGAGAACATTTCATTGCACAAGGAGAAATATTTGCACTGACATAATGATTTGCTTAGTGCAACATTGCGTACAACCATGTATCCTGTCTTAGGTAATCTGCATTTTATATGCCAGTGTATTAAGGGACTATAATGGCTTGCAAATTCAACAAATATGTGATAAATTTACTTAAATATTACACCTTCATGGGATGTGACTTGGTGTTAGTCATGACAGCTAAACATGAATTTCCTGGAGGATAAGGCTATCATTGGCTCCTAGTCATGAGGTCTATATACTACTATTTCCAAGATCATGGGGCAGTATGCCTCTTAATAGCAGTCGCTGGGAAACAACAGTGGAAAAGCTGTCATCCTCATGTACTGCTTGTGAGCTTCCAGAGGCACCTGGCTGGCCACTGTGAGAAAGAGAATCCTGGACTAGATAGACCTTTGGTCTGATTCAGCAAGGTTTCTCTAATGTTCTTCATTTTGAAAGGCAGGGCATCTCTGATCACTGCATTCTGGAAAGAGGGGAGGACTCTTCTCATCACACTATGCGTGTGAATCTATTTCATGCAAGTGGTTAGGCCATGTTAGCCAGAGTTGAAGACAAATTAGATCAGAGATGGTGAACTGGTGGTCCTCCAAATACTTTTGGACAACAATTCCCATCAGCCCCAACATGCATGCCCAATGGGTAGGGATGATGGGAGCTGTAGTCCAACCACATCTGGAGGATCACAGTTTCCCTCAACCCTGATGGGCTAAATCAGGCTTCCTCAACCTTGGCCCTCCAGATGTTTTCAGACTACAATTCCCATCATCCCTGACTATTGGTCCTTCTAGTGAGGGATCATGGGAGTTGTAGTCCAAAAACACCTGGAGGGCCGAGATTGAGGAAGCCTGGGCTAAATGGACTTTGGATTGATGAAGTGAGGCGGTTCTTACATTCTGAGATTGAAATAATTCCAGAATTAAGGTGGAAATGCCATTCTTTCCAACACTGGAAAACAGTTGGAGGGGGAGGCCATGTGAGAACTTTTGAAATGCTAACATAAAAATATGTATTACATTGCCGAACAATCCAGAGACCGGATTTTCACATTTGGATAAAATGGTTACATGCCACATTTCAAAAACACACCCAGTTTGGGAATTTCATAGTGTAATTTATTATGCACTATTGAGGCTGTGAGCTCCATGCTCAGTTTTGATGCAAAGAAAACAGAACAATGACAGCTAAACAGATATAGCTAGCAGGCAAGCTTCAATAAATTCAAATTAAGTACAAACTCAATGCAAAGCAGCAAGCAGAGTGAGAAAATGGAAACTGCTAACTATTTCATTTAGCGTAGTTTGAGGGTATATAAAGAATAATGCAGAAACCACAGAACAATAGTATGTGCCATATGAAAAATATGGAAAATGTAACAATGTATGACTCAGTTAAATGAAAACAAGGGCTTAGGCTCAACTAGCCTTAGGTTCAGATTGGCCAAATGTAAACCATCCGTGGCTTTGCCATGCTTTAATACTGTCCCTTGAGCAATTTCATCTGATAATCCTGTTATATTATTTTGTTGTGTTTTGATCACTGTTATTAGAGGAGCCCATCTGTGATTTTAATCCTCTCTTTCTTAATTAGCCCAGATGGCCAAGCACCAAGTGGAGCAATTCCCCAACAGGCTTTAAAAGCTACGAAACGATTCCTACCAGTAAATAAATTTTAGCACGAAGGAAGCCACTGTTTGTAAATGTATCCTGGCTAATGTTTTGCACGGAGTAATCAAGCTTAATTTGCAGCCCCTGCTGTGTGCCTGCTAGTGCCCTGGGGTAGTTTTTAAAAAATATGTATATTTCTCAAAGAGTGCTCTTTCATTGTTCTGAAAGAGTATAGGCATGCTTCATTGGGACTTCCTTTCAGTGGACCCCAGGAAGAAAATGTAACGCTCAAATGGGCCACTGCACAAGCATATTGGAGCAGGCCAGTCCTAGGATCCATTAAGGTCATATATGTAGGAACTCATGGAAGAGCCTTTTTGGTGGTGACCCCACAGCTGTGACCCCAGAGAATAATCTCCCCTATGAGCTGTTTCATGCCATTACAATGTATTCATTTCAGGGACAGGGGAAGATGCACCTCTTTCATCAGGCTTGTAGGGGTGGAGAAGTGTGATGAGTAAAGTCAGCTTTATGTATAAGCACTGCTACTATATTAATTATGCAGCTGTCTTATATAAATTGATCTTAATGAGTGTATAATTAAGTTGTGTTGTAATTATTTTTTTATGTACACTGCTCTTGATACTTGGAGCACCTTAATAAATCAATCAATAAAATAAACGAATAGCTGCCTGTTGAATGGTGTTCATGCACTAGCGAGATGGCTACTGTACTCCAACACACTATTGGGATTTAAAGACCCTATTGGGATTTCAAGTTACATTACCTGGCTATGACTGGATAGCTCACTCTGCTTCTTGCCTGGAAATATGGAGGCTCTGAGCAATATAGTTTCTTTTCATATAACAAACAAAGGCATGTCCAGCTGTTGTCTTTTCACTTTTGGGGTGTGGATATTCTGCTTCACTACATTAGATCCTCACAAATGACACAGCTTGGAAGGCAAATTGAAAAGCATTCAGACAATGCAAGATGTGTAGGGAGGGGCAGGTCTCAAAAGCTAAAGGAGGAGTTGATCACAATTTCCAGTGATTGAGAACAAATTCTTAATCTGCATGACATGTCACTCCTCCCCATTTTTAACAGAAGTGAAATCAAGTATGCAAAATATGCACATTTTATCATTTATATACATTCTAGAATTCAGTTTTTCTTGGGACAAACTATGGGTTCCCTCAGTGCAGTTTTGTGTTTTTGCGTGTGTGTGTGCTTTGATTAGTATAGACTATGTATAGCTCCACATATATATTCTTCCATATGTATATATATGAATTTCCCTTTGGTGCCGATGTAATGATGGAACTGCTTAGAATGTGCAGTTCAAATGCTTAGCCAAGAAAGCAACTTCTGGGTTTGCCCCTTCTGTGGAAGCTTCTTACACTTCTGATTCAGTGCTTTGCCAAGCTAAAAGGTTGGGGGGAAAGAGCCATGATAAAACTGACATGGTAAAATGTGGAGCAATTCCATGCTGACATTTTGCTCCAGGGTATATAGGTGAGCATCTGTTGGCCTTGCTATGGTACTTTCCTCCCAGATACTGCAAAGTGTGGTGATGGGGAAACTGCAGCCCTCCAGATGATGTCCAGCATGGCCAAATGTCAAAGATAAAGGGAGGTGTATTTCAGCAACATCTGGAGCTACAGGTTCCCCCACCTCTAGCCTACAGGCTTTCATCTGGACCCTTATGACAAGCACTGTACAACCAATCCCCTTAGGAAATTTATTGAATCCTCATGCACTGAGGATGGGTTGGGGTGGGTGGGATGGCTGTCCATTATCCTTTTTTAAAAAATCAATGAGGGGGGAAAGAGAGAATGAAAAAGCAAAGAACACACTGCATAAGCCCATACATATAGTTTATGGGCTAAAGATGATTTGTGAATGATGCAGGACGACGTCTTTGAGCGGAAACCTCCGGATCACCTACTGAGATTTAAGACACAACAGTCCAACTTAACTAATGATTTTTTTAAAGCTTTGCCCGGTTGCGTCAAGGTCGGGGAAGTTAATGCTGGCCAGATGGTTACGTTAGTCTCTCGCTTATCCTCTCACCCTGGCTCAAGCCTGTACTCTAAATAGTATAATCCTAATCACAAAATAGATCATTTTAATGCAGTCGTATCAGTGATATTTAGCTAAAGTAGAAAAATGGGCTTTAAAGGAAGCAAGAAAGGCATGTTTCCTTTTGTGTGGAAAAGAATAGAAGCTACTCTTTACTGACAACAGAGAATGATTTTTGGAAGGTACTAGTCAGGTGCAGACCATTGCTAGATATTGAAAAAGCTCAGAGCGCAGGTCCGAGACACAAATTTGAATATAATTTACATAAGCTAATTTTATGCAAATGTTGGACTGTGAGCAAATCAAGAGAGTGGGTGGCTGGGGTCACAACACTGTATTCTGCTGCTTGGTGTCATGGACTGGTTGGATGCAGAGGAATGGTCGGAGGAAACAGCTGGGGAACCCACAAGGGAAGAAGGCTCAGATCCTGGGGATTGGTGATGGGATGACAAAAATTGGTCAGAGGGAGAAGAGGAGAAAGACTGGGAGGAGAAAGTGTTTTGGGGAATGTTGTGGATAGTAGGAGAGGATATATTGATTAAATATTATCCTCGCTAGTGAGTCAGTAGCAGAGTACATTCCCCAATATATTGCTGGAAGCTAGTTGGTAGATTCGTTTGAATCTCTTTACTTAATCCAGTCTGCCTTGTCCAGATTGGGTTTGTTCCTGGTCAATCCCCTTTGTTCCCTTTTAAAAAGAATAAAGACACAACAGTCCTCTTTTAAAAGTAATGATCAGAAGTTTACTTACATTCAGTTCACAGTTGGTTCCCTGAAGGCAGGCTTTAGCTTGTAGTTACAGATAAGAGTCTGAGTTCATCCCATATAGGAATGAGCACATGTGCTGCTGGCTGAGAGCCAGCAGACAGCAAAATCATCAAGAGTCGCAAGAAAGTCAAAGAGGAAGAGGGCTGCGTGACTGGCCCTTTTACAGGGTCTACCCGGGGTCACGCCCATCTACATGGTCACACGCAGGGGGAGGATGCTCCAGACAGGTGTGACAGGAAGTCCTAGCTGGAGTAATATCCCCATGTGTGTTTGCCACTCTGGAAGTACAACGGTTCCTGTTTGCCACCCTGGCAAACAGGAAGTGTTGTACTTGGCTGCTTATGTTACTTCCCACGGGTGTCAGAAGCGGAAGGTGTAGTGAGCTGGGAGAGTCTGTGGCAGAGAGAAGTCCTGAATCAGAGGCAGAAGCGGGAGAGGAGGGAGGCCAAGAGGCAGAGATGAGTCTGGCTGGTGAAGATGCATGAGTGTCTCCCACTTCTGCTGTGACAAACCCCTCTTCTACCTGCTCTTCCAGAACCAGAAGATGCATGAGGAGAGCAGAGGAGAAGATAGCTGATTTTGCTGATAAAGCATTAAGTCCAACTTGCACTGTGCTATTTATTGTTGGCTGGCTCCTGTCACATGGCTGCTAATAGCCTAGTGAGCAAAGTAACTTATTTTAGATTTTTAAAGAGGGGATGGAAGGAGATCTGGAACTCAACACAAAAGACCAATCCTCCCTCATCCATCCCAGCAATGCACCTGGTCTCAATTCTTTTCTACTCTGACAAAAAATGGAAGCAGGAAACTTCTCCCTAATATAACAGTAGAGCTGCATACCTGTGTTTTGTAAATGGAAGTTAAGCTTATATAAAAAGTGGCCACAGAAGCAGTGGAGTTTCAAAGATTACACATTTGTTGTGTTGGTAGGGTAATGAGGGGGGAAAGAGACCAAATGCAGATGCCTCGTCTTTTCAAAAACCTTTCCATGTGTTTCAGAGCCCCAGTTGGCTATCACTAACTAAGCTGATTCTGAATTGAGCTGAGAAGAGTTTGGCCATGATGTGCAACAATACACCTCTTAAGTAGTATTCGTTCCTTCCCACCAAAAAGGGTTTCAATGAACTGACTGGGACAGACAGGGTAGGGAGTGGCAATTTAGCCACCCAACTTTCCCCTGCAGAACAGAAGCAGTAGCATTAGAGACATGTCACTGTGTCCCTAAACTCTGCATTCTTGCCATATGGATCCATGAGAACTTGTCAAAGAGCAGTTCCTTTAGGCACAATCATTTGAGGCGCTAAATCTTACCTTAACTTGTTTGGCTGATCCATCTTATATCAGATTATGTTTGTATTTATTGGGATTTGTGGCTGCATTATTGCCTCTGAGCCCATATGGATGGCTAATTTGTCAATTAGAGCAATGCAATGCAGATCACAGCAAAGGGGCTCTTAAATATCATTATCGGTTTCAAAACAGGGCTGACCTTGAGACACAAATTCATTTTGCCTGACAACCTTTTCTTCTTTTCCCTGTCGGATTACAGATATGTAAATTGCAGGAAGGCCTTGAATATTCATCTTAGGCAACACAGAAGCTGTTTAGGCCTTGCTTGAAATGAAAAATGAATCTGGCTGTGTGCTAAGCTGTGCACAGTGGTGTAAAGAAACAGCACCCGTTGCTATTAATTCCGCTTACATAATCGGAACCTACAGGACCATTTGTATTGTGATGCAGGGCTTATTTATATGATTGCTTATCCAGCTACTCCTTTATTTTCTTCAGTTTTTGGATTGGTAGACTTAATCAAAGGGTTAATCTAAGGAGCTAAGTTAAAAGTAATGGAAAGAGTCCCTTGATATTTAGGGGCACTTTCTCCCCTTAGGAACATAGGAAGCTTCCTAATACCAGGTTGATGCTTTTTTCTGCTGACCAAGTCATTCTCACCAAGCTGTAGCATCACAGCATCCAGGAGACCATGCTGCACCATCTTTCACTCAAACTTTGGACTACAGGTGTCCCAACACATGCCCCTCTGGCCCACCTTCCACACCAATAGACCCACTGTTTGATGGATGAGATTTGCAGATAACTGATAACTGTGCAATATTATTTCTTCAAATCCGTTGTTCTAAGCAACAGCAGCACTCCTTAAAGTTGCTAGGAAACTGCAACTGAGAGACAAACAAACACAACACTCCCTCATGCTATGCTGCAGGAACAGTGGTTGTATGAGTGCTATGACCCCTGATTGGATGGAGCCCATCATTACTCCCTCCTTCCCTCCCCACCATAGTGGAACCATTTTAAATTATCTTGGCTTTTCCTCCCCGTCATCTTTTTTGTGTTTATTTTTCCCTGTAGGCTATACATTTATGTTTGTACAAAGCCAATGGCATTATTTCCATGTGAAACCACTGCTGGTAAAGAACCCAAAAAGGCTGTTTTAAAAATATGTTTAGTTGCTATGCTATCACTGGAGTTCAACTAGCTTTAGCACCAGGGACCTAGGAATACTGAGACCCTTAAGTCTGATCTTAAGCCTGATTCTCAGTGCCAGATTTATGTATAGGCTAAGTAGGCTGAAGCCTAGGGCCTCTAAATCTAGGGGGCCTCGCCAGCCTGCCATCTCCCCAGTGCCGCAGTCTCTCCTCTCTCAAAATTGCAAACCCAAGACTTCATGCAAGGGCAGGGCAATTCAGGCCCAGCAACTATGAGACTCAGGGCTAGCCAGTGGGGCCCAATTTGAAGAAGTGGGGCCCAACTTTAGGTTTTTCTTTATAGGGCCCCAGTTCATAGTAAAGTCTGTGAAATCTTATAGATAAAAATAAATCCATCTAGATTGCCCTGGTGCGGGGGCCCCCTTAGGAGCAGCCCACAGGGCCCAATTTGGCCAAATTGCTCCAATTGCCTTAAGGTCAGCCCTGATGAGATTGTGCAGGGGTTGGACTGACAAGCCCTGCACCTTCTAGGTCCCTGGTGTCACTATTCAGAGTACAGGCCTTGTTTCGGAAATAAAGGGGGGCACTTAATTGGAAATCTGTTTTGTGTCCCCCCAAACCCCGAGACGATGAGCCCAGCCACCTTTTATTCACAGTTGCATAAGCACTACACTACAACATGGCCATAAAACTGTACGTTCAACCATTGAAATACACACCCAATATGTGGCAAAGGAGATTTATGTTACTGCTTTATGAATGAGCACTGTGTTTTATTAATGGACTCTGTATTTTTGGAATTACCTAAGAGCCACCAATAGGGAGCTCTAGAATCTGACAGCTAACTAATTGGGTACTACCAAACAGCGACCCTTATTGCTGAAAGCAGGTAACTAGCAGGAAATGCTTCAGCTCAGCCTTTGCACTGTTGACTGACAACCCCTGCTGTGCAGATAATGGAGAAAACTCATAAATTGAATCCCTTCTGGTGTCCTGGCCAACTCTATTATGCTGGTGTAAACCCTGGTGCACCAGAAGCCCAGAATAGCAGCAAATAAAATCTGCTCATACATCAGCGACTTGTCAACGAGTTCTTCCAAAGTCTTCCTAAATTATAAAGCTCCAAAATACAAGCCAAAAGACAGCAGGTCTGGGAAGAGTGGGAAGAATGAGCACCACCAGTGAAAAGGCCCTGCTCCATGTAGCTCCTGCCCTGTCATCATTTGATAGGGTGCCCACTTGCCCTCCTTGTTGACATGGAATGTTCTCTCTTGGAGTCTCCAGGTCCAATATAAAGACCATAAGAAGGGAGAGCAGGGACCTTGAAGTTCCTAACAGTTGTTACTCAAGCAAGCAAGCCCACAGGTCACCTTTGTCACAGGTGCGTCACACCTATGTCCTGGCCAGGCCTGCACCCAATCTTGTTTTTGTACAGTCTTGTTTGTTCTCAGTAACCAAAATTATATTATCAACATATACAAGCAGAAAAGTTGTTTTCCTTCATTTGCAAATAATTGTACAAAACAAAGTGGCACTAATAAAGAAAATTTCCAGAGTGGCAACAGAAAGCAAACTAATAATGCTTTTGCAGTTCATCAGGACTATCCAGCAATATCAAGTTATAGGAAAACTGGTGCTATTAACAGTAACCCTTCTAGTTGGTTAATTGATTTGGCAACTTCCATGCACATGACGTCTGATGCTAATTCCCCACCAAAGAGTTAAATGATAACTCATCAGAGGGAGCTACAGTTGCAAATGGAAACAAAATATCTGTGAAAGGAAGAGGAGCAGCTTTGTTCAAGTGTGTTGCAGGTAGAAATCCTGTTTGTAATGAAGTGAGAGCAGTATTTGCTCAAATTAACAAATAAGAAAGTTTTGAGAATTTACATGCTAGCTTAAAATTGATTAATGCATTGAGAAGGGGATTGTAAGAAAAACACTGGGGCCTAATTTGAATAACAGAATGCATGGAATCTTGTGAGCAATCTCTTCCTTTATTTCCACACTGTGGCTGCAGACCAAATCACCTGTCAGGAGAGCTATGAGATTCAGGTGAGGGTCATATGCCTTGTCAATCCCAGCAGGTATATAACAGGAAGGTCTGCGGCCTGCCCAGGCCTTACAACTAATTTTCCTAAGAAATAATGCTTATTCCACAAAATGTTTACAATTTCAGCTATTGCAAAAGTTTTTCAGTGTTAATTTTATGCATTTTTTAAAATCACCACGGTGTTTAACAATAACATCTTATGTCCTTGAGAGGAGAAATTGTGAATTGCAGAATTTTAAATACCCGTCATCATCCTTGGTTTCACTCTTCCATTTTCTTCTAGTCGTGAGGGTGGGGGATGGGGAGGGGCCACACAAGTGGAGTATCCTAGGGCTACTTTATCTAAATCTGGCCCTGCTGATTCTGCATTGCAGGGGGTTGGACTAGATGAACGTTGGGTTCCATTCCATTCCAACTCTACTATTATAAGCTGCTGCAGTCCAGAGGCTCATAGGTCTGAGTCCTAAAACACCTCAAATCCAGGTATTTCAACTTAACTGGGTTTTTGAGCTGGATGTGAGAAAGAGGGAAGACCCAGCTTGCTAAAAAAAGGGCACACAAACTCGCTACGCAAACATTCCTTTCTCTCCTCCAATATTCTCTTGTTAAATCAGCTTGGAATCTCAATAAATCCAAGATTAGGATAACAAAAACGGATCAGCTATTTCCAGGGAATGGACTGGCTTTTTGACTAGGTATTAAAGAAGGGCAGAGGTTAAGTCCTTCCTCCTTCTCTCTTCCACTTCCACTCCCCCGTAAAAAGAGATCTAGTAGATAGTACCTGTGTTTGCACATCCACGGTATGTATTAGTGAAAGTGGAGTGAACTGCAAACGCAACTTCATTACAAAGTTTTAAATTAAAGCACTGTAAGTGGGATGGAGTACAAAAGAACAGACTGTCCTAGTTCCCCACGGTATCCCCATGTGCAATTTGTAACTCCAAAGGAGAACTGGTATTGACTAAGACATCAAATCATGATTTGCCTTTTGACTAAATGCGGTTTTGCTCAAGGCCACCATAAAAAAGCTCTTCATCAGTTAGGCACTGGGTTCATGAGCCATTGTCCATTTGAAGATTATCTCCTTGAGTAGTTATATCGTACTTTGCTGAGATTTGTATGTTGTATTATTTAATGCAGGGGCTTGCCCAAAAAAATTCCAGCCAGTTCCTAGGACTAAGGTCTCATGTTTCATATCTGAGAAGAAACAGATAAGTACTGAGGCTGCCATGTGATTCCTTTACCATGCATTTAGTTCACAACCCACATTTCCTATGTTACTGGAGATCTGAAAAATCAGACTGAATGGCAGTGTATTGATTGACTCAGAAACAGGGTGTGTTGTGAAATCATCAGATAAACAAATCCAAACAGGAACATATTATCCTACCTGGGACAATCTATAAATCACCATGCAATCAGCTATCTTTCAAATTTCATCTTCCTCAAGCTCAGGGTTAAACAAAAGAAAAAGATGGGACCATGATTCACCACCAAACCATCCCTTCCTTGCTTACAGGGCAGAGGAAAATGTGTGGCTTCCAGTCCTAAAGTAGCAATTCGGATCTGAGTTACGTGTTCATGTGAATAAGCTTCCTGAATTCACATGAACACTAAACTCAGACCAGCATGAAGCCATTCAGCCTGCATTCACCAATACACACGCTAGATGAGTTGAAGACTGTTGCTGATCTCTCTTGCCATTCATTGCACATGCTCAATTTTCCCAATTGAAAACACACACACACACACACACACACGATGAAGATAGATGTCAGAGATACAGTGCAATAATCTGATTCAAATATTTTTGCATGCAATAGATGGATGGGTTATTCCGGTGCATAGAAGGATTTCCTCAAACCCGAACTGATGATTGCCACTGTCAACTTTGATAGCACTGAGCTGACCACTAATGCTGATATGGGGAGTTAAGGATTCAGTCACACACACTTCAAAACCCCCAAATATTCAGTCTTGGTAGTGTTTTTCACTACCTGTTAGAGGGTAAGGTAAAGGAAATATGAAGTAAATCACAGAAAGCAAACAGTGATAAGTAGGGCAGAAGCAGAAATTGTGATGGCAACAAATCTTCCACTCAAAATGAATGTATATTAATATTCACCCCTCAACATCTTATTTCTGTGCACTAGTTCACATCCCCCAAACTATGCCTTGTTTTAAAGGAGGGGTGTTTGGCAGCTAATCTGTTATCTGCCACCCCAGTGAGGCTAGGCTGCACTTTCCTAGGATCAGGTAATAAGCAAGCTGAAGCCCCGAAGACAACAAATTTAAAAACAAGAAAAGATTTACTTTGGACACCTAATTAGGAATCCTAATCAGAAGTCATCAAGGCCTCTAATTAGCAAGGTTTGTTCAAACTCATTGCTTTCTCCTTAACGGCCACAGGACATCCAAGTGGTTTTAAATTATGTATCACAGGCCCCTAATCAGTATATTGAGCGTCATAAATTGTTAAAAGGAGCTAATAGCTTGCGTTCCTTGATAGAAAGCGCTGATACTGGAGGCAGGGAACTCATCAAATGAGGGAGCCTCGTTAGGCAGGCAGGGTGGTGGGAGGCTGTGCTTCAGTGTCTCATTTTGTTTTAGTAATTAGCTTTTACTGGATTATCCGATCCAAATCTTTATTCAGTTTACTCTGTCAAATCTCGTTTGCATTTTAAATGGGAAACTGACAAGGAGAGCAATTTATCTCCTGACTAGGTTAAACATGTTCAACTTGGTATGGCGCATCTGATGAGAGAAGGAGCTGATGCAAGTATAGAACGCACATCCATCCACTTCATCAATGTATGTGTTGCACCCTGCTGGTCCACTCAAAATGCATATCCTTCCATATAGCCCACAGAGTTAAATTTGAAGGTGAGAGCCATTACTCAACGAGCTACATAGAACTTAGGTGATTGGTGAATTAGGGACAGGGCCTTTTCTGTAGTGGCACTCCATTACTGGAATATTTTCTCAGGTACATCGTCCCACCAGGTCCAGGTCCATATCTGAGCACACCCTCAGCAAAGTAATCTGGTGGACCTTACCTTGGTGAGCTTACTTTGGTGGGTCTGCATAACAGCAGACAGCAGTTCCTTCTGAATTAGTGACACTACACCATGGGTATTGTGGGAAATTAAAATGGCAGTTCCCAGATCCAGCTGCTTCTTTTTAAAAAGGAGGCCCCTGAACAGCCACCAGTGGCGGGCTCTGGCAGCTGCTACCATTCGTAGCAGTTTTAATCTGCTTTTCAAGGCCACTTTAAAATGTTTGATTTTGCCAAAGCATCTGATGGACTGTGTGCTGTTCTTGTTTCTGTGGCTACTGCTGTTGTTTGGAGATGGCTTTGTTGAATTGTTATTTTTTAGATTTGCACTAGGATACTATTTAATTGCTATTTGAGGTCCTCTGTCACTTTCAGGTGTGGTAGAAGCAAGGTGATCATTTGCATTGTCCAGTGGTGACAAAATTTATGTGAATCCGCCCAACACATTCCTATAATAATATAACAATAATTTATTATTTATACCTCGCCCATTTGTCTGGGTTTCCCCAGCCACTCTGGGTGGCTTCTAACAAAAGATAAAAAATACATCCTAAGAGCATTTCCAAGCATTTAATTGAATTTTGAATGAGGATTCACATTGTTCATAAAGCTTATTTTAAGGTAACTAAGAAAGCATTGAAATGTGGGGTTATCTTTTACTGACAATTCACCCAATTGCCTGAAATTATTTTTCAGCATTAAAAAGGAAATATATTATTTTTTACTTGCATATTACACATTTGTAATCTTTCTAACTCTCAGCGAAAAGGAAGATTTTCAGTAATTTTAACTAAAATTGTAGTATGGGTAATTTCCTATATGATGATAATGGTAAAAAAAAATTCCTAGGTACTTAATATGAATGCACATTAAAAACCATGAAGGGATTAATTTTAATTTTAAGGAATGAGTACTGGTTGATTGATACGTTAATTTAACTACATGTTAGTTTCATTGCATTTGTTCAGCTTGTTGAAATTGCCTTGGGCAGACCCAAATGTTGTAACCTTGGCTAACAGGCATCATTTTAAAAAAATGTTGTTTTTTTGAAGTGAAATATTCCGAGTTCATTTTTGTTTGTAAATGTAGAGTTCTGGACTTTTCATTCATTTATTATAAAACATTTTAAAATCACATTTCAGTCATATTCCCTGAATGGTTTACAACAAGAATAAAACTAAAATGTTCCTACGAAAACATAATTAACTAAAAAACATGGCCAAAATATCATCCAACATGGATGATATGGGATACTGCTGGTTCTATCTAACAGCAGTTCAGTAGACTAGGCTGGGTGTTCCTAGGCTAGAGGATCCTTATAGCATTTCTGATTTGGCATGAAACGGTTTATTTTTCATAATCTATTGTCAACAGGAGGATGAAGACAGCTGGTTAGTGGCCCTGCCCATGGTAGCTGAAAGGCCAGCCATTCCATTCATCAATCTCCTGGTAACAAACTAGATCAGGCATGGACAAACTTTGGCCCGCCAGATGTTTGGGACTACAATTCCCATCATCCCTGACCACTGGGTCCTGTTAGCTAGGAATGATGGGAATTGTAGTCCCAAACATCTGGAGGGCCAGAGCTTGCCTATGCCTGAACTAGATCTCGTTACCAAGACAGATGTAAGTGGGACATCTGTATGCAAAACAAATGTTTCATTGTAGACTATTCTGTTCAAGGTTCTGGCCAGCCATTCCCTTTCCCAATATAATTCCATACCACCATCACCCCCAACAGCCAATATTCTATGTCCATTTAACATGGCCAGTCCTCACTGAACTGAGCCATCATTTAAAGGAAGACCTCCTTAAATTTTTCTAAAGTTTCTTTTGTACTTCTGTGAACTGGGAAGTCCCATTGAGCCTGCTAATACTTCTTTCTTGTTCATGGTTGCTGAGTTTTTGGATGCATAAGGGTTGATACTTAGAGAATGAATTTGTTGTTGTTAGTATATAGGATAGGATACTTCAGTGAGTTCTCGCAGTTAGCCAAAAGCAGATGCTGATGACAGCTTTATTTGCAAGTGTACATGATTCATTCCCTTCCCAAAGGTGGCTAGCAGCTTTAATGCTTGCATTTGAATGTATCTGGATTTGAATTTATTAAGCAGAAAATCAATATAAGGGTACTGGCTGGAAAATCAGCTGCTCTTTGCATTTAAATAAATAGTAGCTGAGCTTGAAATTTGCTTTGCTGGCCACCAAAGGGTTGAAATATATATATGCTAAATTACAACATGGACCAATAATTCTGATTGGCCTGAGTCTCCAGATACTACTTACTGAGTGGCTGTAGAAAATACAACACTGCGGTGTAAATTCTGTCTCCTAAACACTGTTTGATAGGGCTATCGATGTCAAAAACTTTTTTTTTGGGGGGGGGGAGACTTTGCAAGATTCTGCAAATGTCACACCCTTTCCTCCACCCTCCCCCACCTCCAAAGAAGATCTAAGTCCACAACGTAAAGACAAAAGAGACACATCCCTCTGTTGCCGCTTGGGGAACAAAATCTATATCTTTCTATAAAATATGCCGGGAAAGTCAGTCTTTTTCATGCTAATGTCACACAATTACCTCTTAACTGCCAAAACAAATGGCAGAAATAGGGAAAGTGACACCAAATCAAAAATGTCACAGGTGATCGATTTGTGTCATCTACCGTCCTCGCTGGCGAGGCTACAGAGAAAGACACGGTGATAACCCAACACTAATATTATATTACAGCCTTCACAGCGCCGAGTGCCAAGTGATGAATATGTGTCACTTTCTGTGTCGCTCACTCTCAGGGCCTGGGCGGGCAAGCATGGAAAATGGAGTGTTTAGGATTAATGATATCGAAAATGATAGAGAGGAGATTGAAAATTCCTGCCTTCCTGAACCATGCAGATTGAAATGTACCTCAGAGCTATCTTGGGTTGTCCCCTCCTCCTTACCCTCCTCCTTCTCCTTTCCCAAACGCTCACTTTTTAAAAAGGAGAGAGAGAGCTATGTTTCCTCTGTTTCCCTCTCTTTCCCGCAGAGTTTGGGTTGTAAAAACAGAAGAAGAAATCCTTCCTTTCTGTGTCAGCTACCAAAAACAGTGGGAGATTCCCTGTGCCGCTTTAAAATAAACACGTCCACGCAGATTAAAAATGAAAGCAACACAGAAAAACCGATAATCTGACAATTGGTCTGATAATCACATTGGACCTAACTAATACATGTTACACAACTACTTTGAGGTATGTTTGTGTGTTACAATCAAATGGTATATACATTTTATAAAGGAAATATTGGGTGATATCTTTAGTCTGTTAGTAATCCTTTAAAGCAGAAGGTTGCAAGCATGGGAGCAGTGGAACCTATAGTAGAGTTGCTTTACGGTCCCTTCCAGATGATGTTGGGGCTGATGGGAGCTGGAGTCCAGCACCATCTGGAAGGCCACAGGTTCTTCTTCCCTACCAGACATTTCCAAATAGTGTCAGAAATGCCCCAAATCATGGAGCCTAGAAGGTAATACAAGCAGGCTGCCAAGGAATAGGCCCAAAAGCAGAAGGCAGAATGCAAGTGCTAGATCTGAGCATGCAGAAGCTCCCGGTTGAGGCAGAAGTAAGCTTCTGGTGTTTTTGCCATGCTGCGGCCAACATGTTCCAAGAGCTTAGAACACAGTGGAGGATGGTCCGTGAAGTTTTATAGAACCACCAAGCATGAGGAGTCCCTTCCAGGATACTGAGACATCCCAAAGTTCAAAAACACCATTTCCACCAAGCTACACAGCACAGATCTTTCACAAACTCCATCTCTGAGCATGTGGGAAGGAAGCAGCCGATGATTGCATGATATGGAAGACCACTGTTGTCTTTCAGGTCCAGAGGAGGGGAAGATGGCAGGAGAAGTGACAGCCTCTCGCAGAACCTCAAGGAGATCCAGATCCACCTCTGCCAGTGCTTACCAGCCAACCAGGGGGACAGAGATTTCATTAAACAACATTATGTGAACTTTAAAGAAGGATAAGAACCACGTATCTATATAGTTGACGGCTCTGGTGAGATTCAACCTAGGGACTTCCTAATTCATAGCTCATCCCAGCCTCTATGCTAAGTAGTCTTGTAGTCTGTGGTTATGCAAACCTAAACTGAGTGTTTCCCTCTCAACTTGTTGGGTTGCTGTATGTCCTCATTTTCCAGGAAACATTCTCTTTTTCATGGGTACAGTTGTCTGTGAGGGCACAAGGAGAAGGGGATGACAGAGGACAAGATGGTCGAAGCTACCAACATGAGTTTAACCAAACTGTGGGAGGCAGTGGAAGACAGGAGTGCCTGGCGTGCTCTGGTCCATGGGGTCATGAAGAGTCGGATATGACTAAACGACTAAACAACAACAAAACAGTTGTCATAGCGATTCCTAGTTAAAAGTAGAAGTCAGCAAATGTCCTCTTTTTTGCTCTTCAAAATATGGCAACCCTACGTGAGCCTATTTGTATGCTGAATGGTATTTGAATACATTCTTGTGAACTGACCTGAGATATTTTGATAAAGGGCAGTATATAAGTCTAAATAATAATAATAATAATAATAATAATAATAATAATAATAATAATAATAATTTATTATTTATACCCTGCCCATCTGGCTGGGTTTCTCCAGCCACTCTGGTGGCTTGCAACAGAATTAAAAGCACAATAGAACATCAACATAACAACAGCAGCAGCAGCAACAATAGTGATAGTAATAATAATACCTATACAATTTTATCATCTTTATATTTAATAAATGTTATCATTTATTATTGGACATACAGTGGCAACATAAAATTGTGCCTAAAGGGCCTGTCAACGTTATGTTGATATAATAATAGGTAGGCAGCAAACGCACAAACTGAGAGCCAGCAGAGAACACAATTAATTGGGTAATAATTACATTTGCATCATGTGGGTGGAGGATGGGTGCCAGGATAATGGCTCTACTTGAATTATGACCCTCATAAAGTAACCCTAGTGAGCCTTGGGAGCAAGAAGGTGAGAGCAGACTCATTAGCAGACAAACTGAGAAAGCAGAATGCACTGAATGCAACACATGAACCTGTTTGCTTCAAGGAAATCGTAGTAGCAAATCCTTCAGTGCCAGTCCTGTCTGCAGACCAGTTAAGCTGAAAAACATGGGAGGATGCCTGATTATGACCCACTCCTCAACACTGTTGTCTGTGTGACACACCAATTATTATAACCTTTTTTCGAATGTGGCTTCTCCCTTTAAGATGTGGCCTTTCAAGTGTTGTTGGACCACAACTGCCGTCATCATCACAACTGCCCACCATTGGCCCTGCTGGGCTGGGACTTATGGGAGATGGAGTCCAACGATATCTGGAGGGCGAAAGATTCCCCAGCCCTGCTTTAAAAATCCACAGAAATTGCAGTGGGGTGAGTTGTTTCTTTCCTATCCACTTCTTCCACATAGTTTTAAGGGGAAAGATGTATTTAAAACATGTGTGTTCTTTGTAATTATTGATTAAGGCATATATATGTGTGTGTGTATTTGGAGAGGGGGTATTTCTCTCTTCTCTGCACCAATTTTAGTCTGTAAATTAGTTCATTTACATGGTATATATTTTTCAGGGAGGGGAGGGAATCCCACCATCAAAGATGTTTCATGGCAACTGAAGCACAGAGTGACTTAGCCTGGATAATGTGCAAGTTAAATGCAGAGTAATGGGAGACACTTCTGTCAAAGCTATCAGTCTAAGAAGATGGTAATGATATGCAAATTAACAGCACCAGGAGCCAATTGGGTAAAGTTTCTCCTTGGGGCATATTAAGCACTATTTTGCTTAAGTGGAATGGTTGGGTGCCCAATAAATACATGCAAAATCTGAGACAATCAATTTGAAAACTGTACTAAGATAAACAAAACACTCTGAAAAGGAGAAAGGATGCATGCTGTGTCTATATATCATATGCAAGTGTATAATAATAAATCCAGCTTGCACTGTGGAGGTATAGAGACATGGTCCTTGCTATTAGACACAAGGCTGATTCTGGTGTGTGAAAGGGAACCCTCCACAGCTCATATAACTATCCTTTGTATGACTTGACATGCTCTGTACAGGAGTGTTGGCTGAGGTAATCAGCTATGTGTCATCCACTTACCGCAGAAGTTGTATGAAGGGGATTGATGGGGACCTCTCTGACAGGAATCACCCACTCCCCATCAGAGGCTGTTTAAGTGAGAGCCAAACTAGACGTGATATAATTCACATTTTCAACCCTTACACAGCGGGTTAAAAATAATAAAAAGCTGGTATGCAGGAGACAAACCAGATCACAATTCTGGCATGAGGGATGGGGGACTTTAATCCTTTTGCCCTTTGCCATGGTCCCAACTGAAATCGGCCCACCAGCAATTTGCAATGGCAGGAAAGAACATGAAAAGTGCATCAATAGAAATATGGAACTAAAATTCAATATGGTTTAGGATGGGCTGTTATTTACTTTCAAGGAGCTACGATGTTTCAAACCTGGAAAGTCCAGACCCTCATCTACACCTGCCAATCCAGCTTTTGATAAATATTGAGCAGGTTCCCTGTGACATATTAATTATAACATTATGGATTTCAGGAGACTGAGAGTTAGCAAGGGAATGTTTCAACATTTGCTTCATTTTAGCTTAACACAATACAGAAAGCAGCCATAAGGCTCCACGTTAAGGCTTCATTTGGAATATTTTCCAAGTGTTTTTGAGATGGACTCAACATTCAGAGCAAAGCCTTATATATCAAATGTTGTATCTAAAATCAGAAGCAGTATTCCATACCCTCCAACATTTCTCCAGTGAAAATAGGGACGTTTCATTTCATAATGATAATTTTACTATTTATACCCCGCACACCTTACTGGATTGCCCCAGCCACTCTGGGCAGCTTCCAACACATATAAACACATAATAAAACATTAAACATTAAAAAAAACCCTTCCCTATACAGGATTGCCTTCAGATGGCTCGGGGGGGGGGGGTCAGATAACTCCATACCCTCCAACATTTCTCAAATGAAAATAGGGACATCCTAAGGAAAAGTGGGACATTCCAGGATCAAATCAGAAACCAGGGCGGCTTCTCTAAATCTGGGACGTCCCTGGAAAATAGGGACACTTGGAGGGTCTGGTATTCTATTATTATTATTATTATTATTATTACTTGTTTGTTTCTCTATTTTTGTTGTTATTATTAGCATCGCCTTGGACATTCAAAAACATGTAACATCTCAAACTCAAATGCAGCATTCCAAAATGGAAATTCTGATTATACAGTCACAAGGTCAGATCATGTAATGTCACAGCACAACTAATGTGGAAATGAGTCAAAGGAATAGAGTGAATTAAAGAGAATTTGACAAGGCCAATGTGCCCCTAAAATGCTGCTGAAAATAATGAGCTACAGTAGTGCTTAAGTATTCTAAGGAAATGTTAATGCCTTGTTATACCAGGAACAAGCACTGCCAAATCAAAAAGAAAAATGTAAGGAACAATGCATTGTTTATGAAGTGCTCTGGTACCTTTCAAGAAATCATTTCTGGATTTTTGGTGAGTGTGTTTTTAAACTATTTTTATGACATGCATACAGATAATAATTCTTTAAACCATGATTTTCTGTGATTACAGGAATAAGTTCCTGATTCAGTCTTGCTTTTCTATAATAATCATTCCAATAGTCTATAAAGCATGTCCATTTGTCAGCAGTTAAAATCTGATTACTACCACTCTATGTATCACATCTGTTGATTTGTCCATTTCTGCAAGGTCTAAACATTAGGTGACTAATCTGTCCCAGCCTGAGGACTACATTGTTCCACTGCCACCCCACCTAGGTGGCGTATGCCAATAGAGGGTGTGGCCTACTAGAAACTGGTTTTACTAGAGGGGCACTATATGAAAGAGATTCAGTGGTGGCCATTCTCACCTCTGAAAAGAGGTAGCTGGCTACTTCCACAGCCACAACTACAACTCCTCACAGACAACTGAGACCTAATAGTATCCCTTATATAACTGAATTTGGCTCTGGGGCAGCTAGTTGCTGGCACCACCCCAACCATTGACCATACTGGTGGAAGGTGTAGATCAACATCTGGAAGGTTACATGTTCTCCACCTCGATCCTAGCTTAAGGAAACACCACTAAGAAAGCCAGTGTGGTGTAGTGGTTAAGAGTGGTAGTCTCGCAATCTGGGGAACCGGGTTCGCGTCTCCGCTCCTCCACATGCAGCTGCTGGGTGACCTTGGGCTAGTCACACTTCTCTGAAGTCTCTCAGCCCCACTCACCTCACAGAGTGTTTGTTGTGGGGGAGGAAGGGAAAGGAGAATGTTAGCCGCTTTGAGACTCCTTAAAGGGAGTGAAAGGCGGGATATCAAATCCAAACTCTTCTTCTTCTCTTCTACTAAATTAACAACCTCTAGATAAACATGCTCCTGTTCAAACAACATATGCCTGTGTCTCTCTTTGTTAGCACCACACCATTCCCAAATGAATGCAGCTATTTTGATCCCTGACTTTCTGTTTCCAAGTACAGTGGTACCTCGGGTTACATACGCTTCAGGTTACATACGCTTCAGGTTACACACACCACTAACCCAGAAATAGTGCTTCAGGTTAAGAACTTTGCTTCAGGATGAGAACAGAAATCAAGCTCTGGTGGCGCGGCGGCAGCAGGAGGCCCCTTTAGCTAAAGTGGTGCTTCAGGTTAAGAACAGTTTCAGGTTAAGAATGGACCTCTGGAACGAATTAAGTACTTAACCCGAGGTACCACTCTACAGTGGTACTTTGATACTCGAATGGCTTGGCTCCCAAACGAATTGGCTCCCAAATGCCGCAAACCCGGAAGTGTATGTTCATGTTTGTGAACATTTTTTGGAAGCCGAACATCTGACGTGGCTTCTGTGGCTTCCGATTGAGTGCAGGAAGCTCCTGCAGCCAATCAGAAGCTGCGCCTTGGTTTTCAAATGGTTCTGGGAGTCGAATGGACTCCCAGAATGGATTAAGTTCAAGAACCAAGGTACCACTGTGTATTGCCTTGGATATGTTGAAAAGTACTGTACCTACACACTGTCTAGCACTTCCTCTTTTCCAATAATGTATTTTGACCTACTGCAGTTCAGCTAGAGTGTGAGTGTCCCTCCATTTGGCCAAATCAGTCTTGATTCAGAGCAGGCAGGCAGGCAAAAGATATGTTGGTGATTTATTTGCTAGCCAAGCCCAGTATTCTGAGAGGGGGGGTGGAAGCTTAGCCAGCCCACTGGATCCACTGGATGGTGTGGATGGATTGCATGATGGCATTGGGCATGATCTGGATGTGGTCATTGTGACAGCCTAGAGCACTTGGGCCCAGTTGTCATCTTCTGTGTCGTACACACCTTCCACTGAAGCTGCTGTGAGTGGCTGGGCTAAGGATGCAGCCATGGCTTTGCCATTCCACAAAGCTCCATACGTTTGGATTGTGACCTGAGTGTAGTTTGCAACATAGCTGGCAACTAAGCCCAATCAGGAGCGGAGGAAGGGGGTGCGGTGGGGACGAGTGCCCCGAGTGTCACCACTGAGGGGGGTGACAAAATGCTGGTGGCACTCACCGTGGGGCCTGCAGCATGCCCAAGCCAAGCGTCTCTCCTGGGAGTGATGGGGTGGCTTGGGCACCCGCAGGCTCTGCGCTGCCCCAAACAGTCCACCAGCCACCTCCCCCTCAGCCGTAGGGTGGCTGAGTGGGAGGAGGCAGGCAGACTCCTTGGAGGCCCCGTGGAGCGTCCTGCCCCGCCCCGCCCCCATGGGCAGCTGGCCCTGCCCTTGGGCACAGGGCACACACGCTTCTCCAGACGCCCAATTGGCTTGCTCCGCCACTGCACCCAGTAGTGGAGATATAGGACTGAGAAGTGGGGGAGAGTTAATCAGCAGGGAGAAAGGCAGGCACCTATTCCATCTAGACACTACCCTGGTAAAATTTCATATCATATATTTGTTCACCTATGTTACATACTTATGCGATGAATGGTGTATAACGACCATCTTTAATTCCAGTATCTTCAGAGTAATTACTAACCACGGGTGAAATGTATTTTGGGAAAGTTCACACCACCAAGAAAAGACACTTGTATAGACAAGATCCAAGAGATGTGATGCCGTATACACTATATGAAGTCAGCGCTGTGTTAATCACAGCCTTCTTTCTACCTAGGAGCAGGTTATTATCCTGTATTAGAGAGCAGGCTAACTCCATCTGCTTCGCAACATGCTCAAAGCCATAAGGCTATATTGGTTTTCACTCCCCTGCTGTGCTGCCATGAACATACTTTTATGAAAGGACGTGGTGTGCCTGGCAGAAATGTCTGCAGCCCAATGAAGAAATCAAGGAGGATCTCCGTTTGTCCGTAGCCTGAACTATTTCCAGGTGGGGAAAGCGGAGGGTGCAAACTGAAGACTCATTCTTCAATGTCTCAAATACATCAGGGGTTCGGGTCCTGTGTTACGGCCCACTGGATGCTTTGGACTCCAGCTCCCATTAGCCCCAAATTACATGGCCTGTAGTCAAGGATGATGGGAGTTGTAGTCCAACAAAGTCTGGAGGTCCACCTAGGTGTTTTCAGAGTTATCTTTGGCACTGTTTGTTTTTAAAGGGTTTCATTATCACTTGCATGCTTCCATGACACATGCATCTCCAGAAGCTGCTGAAATTAAATTGACATTGCATCGTTCATGACTGATGCATTGGCAGTTTCTAATAGCAAGGGCAGGGATAGGAATTTTCTGGTTAGAGAGGGAAGTTGTTTGCTGGCTCTGCCCCATCACCCAGAAAGAGGAAGTTGCTTTACTCAGTGCTGGGCCCTTAAAAAATACACATTATGCCCACATATGTTGTGCTTTCCTTGCTGGCAAAATTCAGAAAGAAGCAGAGGCAAGTTGCAAAAAGCTAAGCAAAGGCCCCACCCAAAAAAAGCTCCCTTCCTGATGGAGTCTAGGCATCCTCTTTTTATTTAATGCACTTTGTCAGCAAGCTTGAAAAATGGATTCTGATTCACTTCTATTTATTTCAGACAATGTTTCTTGGCACCCTGTAAATTCAGCCTATTCATTTCATTTCAGGCGATGCAATCCGGCACAGCCTTAATGTTGCCACTCTGTCTTTGTATGCTCGCAAATCTGACAGCCCTGTGCCCGCTGACCCTCCTTCACCCCACCTCCCCAAAATCCCCTCTTTGTCATTTAAAGAAAAAAAGACACCCTCTGAAATATGTTTAAAAAGCCCTTAGTGGAGACATCGGAGAATAAAGCCAAGCTAGTGTCTCCTTTGCATGCGTTCACTAATGTAGCCAATGAAGAAACAGATGTGATAGACTTTCTATTTTTTTTAAAAAAAAAGGGAAGGAAGATGAAATTATTCTTTTGGCAAAATCTAAATGGGATTCTATCCAGGTATCATTTGCAAAACATTGGAGGAAATTACATTTCTATTTGGGAATAAATGAAGACCCAGGTGATAATGGAAGGGAGTCCAACTGAAATTGAAATTTATGACTTTGCAAATGACTAGCAGACATACACACACCCCTATCAGGGCTTCCTTGTGCTCTCTATCTCCCTGCTTTGAACAGATGAGAGGAGGGTTGTGTTGAAGGAAAATGGAACTAAGCTTTTTCCCCCTCCTGGTCTCAAGCCATCAAGGGGAGGGAGGGAAAAGAGGAGAAGGAGACAGGAGGACTCGAAAGAAAGAGATGACATTAGTGCCTGTTATAACATTGTCACCGGCAATGTAAATTGACGTGCTACATAGTCAACAGGACACGCTTGGCTGCCCACAAGTGGGAAGTACTTAAATCTTGGCACTGATAAATGAAATATTTTTAAGGGAGCTAATAAGTGAAAATGGGGTTTCATCAGGCGCTGACATGTCTTGCTTGCTTCAGTGAACCCAAGAGAGAAAAATGATTGCATAGCACGGACCAGAAACACACACACAGTCTTGCGTGTGCACAGGGAGATGGAGCCAAGGGTGGTAGCAAGGAAGGCTATGCTAAGGATGCTAACTGTACACTGATCTGGGCCCCTGCCGCTGCTGGGTTCCCTCGTGCTTCAGGCCCGCACACACTGCCAGCCTCCACTCTCCCTCCTGCGCGCTCTCTCACTCTCGCTCTCTCTCTTGCACTTTTGATAAATGTGTTTGCATGGAATGGAGTTGGTGCAAATCCCCAATCTACAGCCTGCTGGGCTCAGTTGGCTCAGCAGCAGGCTAGCCAGTATTTCTGGATAAACACTAATAAATCTTTCTTTTCTTAGTGGCAATCAGTCATTTCCCCTGACTTTCCTTCTCCTCTCCAGTGTTCACAGTGGTAGAAAATGGGAATCAAGTTAGGAGGTACTTGGATGTTTGGGGGTTGGAGAGGATAGAGAAGGTGTGGGGGGGGGACAGAGGGGCTTAAAAGGAGCGTGGGATGGGGAAAAGGGGGTCTGGGTTGGGCAGTTGAGAAGCAGCAATGTGAGGATGAGAGGGGAGGCAAGGAAATGCGGTGTGGAGGACTGAGAGTCCCATCTGCACCTGTTATGGCCATACTTGGGTTTCTCGAAACTTGGGTCTCCAGCTGGCTTTGGACTACAATTCCCATCATCCCTAATCACTGGTCCTGCTAGCTAGGGATGATGGGGATTGTAATCCAAAAACAGCAATTACAGTAGCAAAATGAAAGCAGGCTTATAACTACTATCTAAGTTAGGTAAAGGTAAAGTGACCCCTGACCATTAGGTCCAGTCATGGCTGACTCTGGGGTTGCGGCGCTCATCTTGCTTTATTGGCCAAGGGAGCCGGCGTACAGCTTCCGGGTCATGTGGCTAGCATGACTAAGCTGCTTCTGGTGAACCAGAGCAGCGCACGGAAATGCTGTTTACCTTCCTGCTGGAGCCGTACCTATTTATCTACTTGCACTTTGACATGCTTTCAAGCTGCTAGGTTGGCAGGAGCAGGGACCGAGCAACGGAAGCTCACCCCATCAAGGGGTTTCGAACCGCCAACCTTCTGATCGGCAAGTCCTAGGCTCTGTGGTTTAACCCACAGTGCCACCCGCATCCCACTATCTAAGTTACAAAAGTAACTATCTAAGTTACAAAAGTATAAAATTTAAATGCAAAAATTGTGTCTGAGCTGCACAGCTCAAATATGCACATGTGGTCAGCTTGGAAGCATGAAGAAAGAGGAGGCTGCCCAGGCAGGAAGTATGTAGTGTTACAACTTCCTTCCAAGGCAAACAAAGGAAGTAATGTCACAGAGTTCTCTCTAGAATTTTTTTTACAGGAAAGTTCTATGTGCCTGTGCCTATCTGGCAAAACATGAATTGTTGGTTTGACTGCAATAATGTCCCACACTTACAACATTTACCTGCATCTGCAAATATGCCGATGAAGTATCAAATTAGTCACAGTGCAGGAAATCCATTGGCTACAGCATCCCTGATAGATGGCCATCCAGCCTCTGCTTGAAATTTTCTAAGAAAGGAGAGTCTACCATCTTCCAGAGCTCTATGATTTACTGATGAGCAATTCGCATCATCAGGAATTTCTTCCTAATATTTACTCAAAATCCTCTTTCTCATAATATGTACCTTTTTATTTGGGTCCTACTCTGCAAGGCAACAGAAAATTTGCTCCATCATCTATGTGACAAAACTTCCAATATCTGATAACAGTGTCATATTTTCTTTTATTTCTTCTCCAGGCTACCCATACCCAACTCAATCATTTTTTCCTCTTAAAACTTGGTCCCACATGATCTTTGTTGCTCTCCTCTGGACATGTTCCAGTTTGCTAATATCCATCTTAAACTGTGGTGCCCATTCCAAGTGAAGTTTGACCAACGTAGAATAGATTAGTACCATTACTTCTCAAGATCTGGGTACTCTGTTTCTGTTGAAGCAGCCCAGAATTGCATTAGTCTTTTGAGCTGCTGCGTTGCACAGCTCACTCATGTTCATCTTGTGCTCTAGATCCTTTTCACACATACAGCTGTCAAACCTGACTGGATGACACGACAAAAAAAATTTCCTACTTAAGTGCAGAACGTGGCATTTATCTCTGTTGAAATTCTTTGGGGGGGGGGTTGGCCCAGTTTGCTATCCTGCCAGAGCGATCTTGAATCCTGTTTCTGTCTTTTAAGGCCATATCAGTTTGATGTCTTCCTCAAATTTCATGTGCATTCACTTTACCATCCATGCATTTGGGGAAAGTTCTGGAGGCAGAAGCCTGCATCACACACACCTGCCAGACAGTATACAAGTACTGGAGGTCTACCTCCAAGTGTCCATTGTGTAGGCTACATTTTAGACAACTTTAGACAACTACCAGCAACCCCTGATTTGCACAGTGGTTGCTTTCCAGGTTATCTTGCACAACAGTGGAGCACATGTAAGCCCGGCCCACTCCGTTATGCCCTGTAATGCCTTGAATGTTCACAAAATGGTCGTTGCCTATATGTTAATGCATAGACACCCAGAAGCGAAGCAGGGATGTGCCTTTTCACCAGCATTTATGTGATGCTTTTATCACATGAGCAACACATGAAGAGAACTTTAGAAACTCAATTGCAGGGGAATCACAGACACACAGAGAGCAGGTTCCCCCAGTTTGTGGCTGGTGAAGGGGTGGGATAGGGAAGGCAAGGATGATCATGTGTGATCTTATGCCATTATGCTGTGTGTGATGCCAGTTGCATGGTTTGGAACACCTGAACGGGACTTTTGAGAGACATGATGCAAGCCACACAGAACCAGTGAGGAATTTAATGCACAGAGCACCCTGATCATACAGAAAGGCCCTAATAGGCTACGTGACTGGCAAAAGCAATAACCTGGAAAGAGGTGCCTCCTCGCTTCTCATCTAGCATGTTCTCAGACAATATGCTGTCTTTAAAACCAGAAGTCAAGCTTTTAAGAACATCGACAGTGTGAATTCATTTGAGGGTAGCAAGAGGAGGAAATGTGAGATTTAGGCCAGTACAATTAATATTGTTGTGTCAAGAAGGACAAGCCTGTAATGCAAGGGTACAATGGGCTGGCTAGCAAGGTGAGTTGCATACACCTCTTCAGACGGGAATTGTAAAGCACGCACACATAGTATTAAAAAAGAATGTTTCTGTTGTCAGTACAGCCAAGCGAGGTCTCCATTGCATTCATTATTCAGCCCTAAGAAGGACAAGCGTGTGTGTGATTTGTCATTCAGGGCTTGGCTTTTGTTTGTTTCCTGGATGAAGGGACGTTTGCTTGCGTCAGTGGCAGTTCAATAGAGATCAAGGTCCTAAAGGCTGGTGCAGTACCTAAGACAGGAAACAGCACGTAAATACACTGTTTGTGCCAAGGAATCTGCACCTTTCACACTCTTCATTCTTTGTGGCTGGGGTTCTCAGCTAGACCACCACAGAAATAAAGGCAGCTGATGTAACAGGAGGCAGCAGTGGGTGTGGAGGAAGATTGGAGCAAAATTGTTTTCCTTCTTCCCTTAGCACGTCAGAGTCCATTTCCTACAGCTCTGGGCAGGAGGGCTGGATCAGGACTAGGGTTGGCATTGTGGTGGCTTGAACCAAGCCTCTCTCTCTTACATTGCTGCATTCCTGCGTCAATTGTGGGGTTGGGTGGTTGCTATTGTTTTCAGGAAAGAAAAAACACTAAAGACATCCTAATCATGCCTCTCCAGTGTCCTATGTAGTTTGTCCCTCAGTGATTGATATGACAGATACCGATTCAGATCTCAGGTCAGCCACATAAGCAGCCTCATTTTCCTCCTCTGTGAAATGGGAATAACAGTGGCCTGTCTCGCAAGATTGTTGAAAATATGAACAAAAATAATGACATATTACAAATGGTCTCAATTTCCAGAGCATAGTAGACTATAAACCAAAGCCAGATATAAAATGTTTTCTATATAAACATGTGCATGCATGCACAGACACACACACACAATATGACAGAGAATTTGTAAGTTCTGCTCCCATAACATCATTTTTGCAGAGCATAATGGGTCTTGAATTATCCTAGAAATTGTAGTTATCCTGCAGCTTGAAAATACCTAAATGTATAATGTAAGCTTTCACCCAACTGTCATAGAAGGCCAATAATTAAAGACTTTAAAGGTGTAAAAGCCAGCAAGAGTAAATTATTGGAATAAGGAAGGGAATGTGTCGTGTGTGTGTGTGTGTGAAATCACCCTGTACTTACATCACAGCATCATAAAAAAGGTTCGAACTGCAATTCCCAGGGTGATCATGAAATGAAAATGTCCTTCGATTACTGAGCATTTTAAGACATGATTATTTCATGTGCATGATATTAAGAAAATGACAGTTGAAAATTCATCACGAAAGAAATTAATACTTAAACATTTTAACAAAGACTCCCTTGTGGTTTTCCACCTCCCATTCTGACTCTGTAATGAGTTATTCTCCCCACTCCCCCTAAAAAAAAAAATCACCAGGAACAAAGATGATAAAAGGCATGATGAAAAATGCATCTAGAAAACAAATTCATAACTACAATTGCTCTTTTTTTCTTAAAGAAAAAGGTTGCAGCTTAGCTGATAATATGTAAAACAGAAAAACGATTTAATATTCTTGCTGGTGGGTAAGGGGATGGGGTTCCCCCCCCCTCTATGAAGTCAAGCCAGTTAGGGTTTGAATAATGACAACAAAATATTGTAGGAAGCCAACAATTTAGATCATGTTCTCCTCCGCCCCTCCACACACACACACACACACACACACCGCCTTCCTTTTCTCCCTTTCAGATGCAACGTACCCTTAACTCACTGCATAACAGCAGGAATAAATCAAAGCAGTACTGCAAGTGTATAGCAGCTAAAAAACATAGATAAATGCTGGATGTGATTTATTTTATTTTATTTAAATGGAATTTAGCCCCATTGAGAGTTCTGGTAATGTTATGTGCTTTGATTCCTCTTGTTGCCACTGGAGGATCCAATATCCCTTCTCTCCCCCACCTGTCAGAATCCGGGGGAGGACCATGGCTCAGTGGCTCTCCATCGGCTGTTACAGGTTCAGTCCCCAGCATCTCTCAGTACAGCTGTGAAAGACCCATCAATGTCTGGTCAGTGTGGACAATACTGAGCTGGATGGCTCATTGGTCTGGCTCAGGGTCCTTTGAGATGACCTGTTTACTAAGCATTTATTCCCGTTCATTTGTAGGGAAGTTAGACGATATTGTATCAAAGCAAGTTTTATTCCGCACTTTCCCATGCATTTCCTTATTGAAAAAAGCCCAATCTTTTAGGAAAGCAAGTTGGTTGCGCAAGAGCTCTAGATCAACATTAATTACCCAGCCTGAATTTGTTAGTATGGGACAGAATCCCACCTGAAAATAGAGATCGTCTGGAAGTGCCCTCAGTATAAAACAGTTTCCTATTTATAATCCTGTGTTTGTTGCCCTGGGCAAGAAATGTTCAAACAAATGTTATATGATCATACAATATATGATCAAACTGAGGCCACAGTCAGTGGAGGCAAAACATTAAAAAAACAAAAACCTATCCCAGCCAGGGTCCCAAGTTGGTTTAGATCCTAACAGCTGCTATTGACTAGGTAGTAGTTTTCTTCAACAAGATGCTTTATGGATGTTTTGGACAGGAGCATCCCTCAGCTCCAGTCAGGAATGATGGGAACTGTAGTCTAAAACCTCTGGAGGGCATCAGGTTGCGTAAGGTTGCTTCATAAAAACTGCTGGTTGTGTGAATGGTGTCACATCTCGTTTGGCCTTAAGAGGCTATCTTTCCCCGTTCATCTCATTGTGATCTCCTGAGAACAGCTTTTGAATTATTCCTTCAGTGCTCAAAACTTAGTGGACAACAAGGCCGTACATACTCTGTACCTGCTGTAATGGAAAGGTGGAAGGCCCTTGTATTTTGAAGAGTTAGTGATGTACAGCATTGGATCGTCTCCTGCCAATACCTTCTTTCTGGAGTCCCGCACCCTTTATTTAGCCAACTGCATTTCTTATCTCGTGTTCAGACACTTGTTGATAAGGTGGCTAATTTCTTATTCGTGGCAGTTCTTCAGGTGCTGGGAGAGAAGGGCCTTCTAGGTTAGCCACCTGTTAAAATGCAACTGTAGTGGAAGCCTGCCCAGAGTCAACTAGCAGAATAAAGTAGCAGCAGAGAAAACATATTCCTCTCTTTATTTTCAACTTTCTTGGGCACATGAAACTAACCACAATTACCTTGAATTTCTGCTTAACCCTCAAGAAAGAAGGGCATTTTCGCTGGCCAGGTTTAATTCAAATCCATCAAACCTTCTTTGGGGAAGGTTCTCAGGCAGGGTGGAAGGAGAAAGAACTTGCCCATGTGAAGACCACCTGGTGGAAACCCTTACACATATGGTTCTTAATTGTAAACTCTGTCAGCAATTTCTAGATCAACTCTGTATCCCCAAATGGAAACCAGAGTTGGAGGTCATACATTTTCTATTACTGGGGAATGATCAGGAGCTCACCAAGTTAGTGGCTAAATATCTCTATTTGGTTTTTTGCTGTTGAAATACACTGCAGATATCTGATCTCCCTGGAGACCTAGAGATGTGACGAGAGACAAGAGACTCCTCTGCCTCCTTTCTTTTAGCAAATGTTTTGTGCCACTGGGGAAGTGGTAATTCTGTATTGATTTGTTTTGGATGTTTGTATGTGATGCCAATAAAAGGTTTGATGATGATGATGATGAACTAGTAGAGTATTACTGAAGCTTTTCAGAAGTTCCATGCCTCTAGTTAGTAACTTCTTCTTTGACGCTTCTACCTCTGTTGTTGTTTCCTGTTTAATATGGTGGCAGCCAGTGGCTGCACATCCTGTTTTGCCACTTGAGGCGGCTGCCTCACGCCGTGTCAGGGCCAGGCCAACTCTGGCAGCAGTATTACTGATCAGCTGCCTGTTAATTGCCTGTTAATTGCTCCTTAAATAATTGATTCCTTTCCCAGATGTGAGGAGGTTTCATCTCATTCTCTATCTTTTCGTTAATGCTATCTTGAATTTTAAAATGAAAAGAAAATAATAGAGCAAAACAGTTCCCCACTGACAAATAAAAGCCTATTTGTCTACAATACTACCTCCATATAAAAAAAAAGGAAAGCAGGAACAAAATCTTCAAGGAAGTTACTAATTAAAGTTACAGGGGATCTTTCCTTAATAGGACTTGACCTTGGTCATGGGAATGAGCATTACTGATGGCAAAGAAGCACTGCCTCAGCCATACTAAACAGCACTGTTAAGGACACACCTGGGTGCAGTGCCAGCTCCAGGCTGCATTAGCTTTGCCACCTCAGAGGAATAGGGAGAGTTTGGATTCCTGCCTTCGCTGATGCTGGCCATGCAGCCAAGCAATCCCACTAGCAATTCCATGGTATTCCAAGCTATATACAGTTGCCCTCAAACAGCATCCTCAAGTCTCAATGTGCCAACCTGATCAGGTAAATCAGACCAGAATTTCTTCCTGAGTCTGTATGCCATGCAGCTGACTGACTTTCCCACCACATACTAGTATGTGTGAGACCATTTTGGAAGAGACTGATTATACCGTACTCTCTGTCAGTTCCTAAGCAGAGGGGGAATGGAGCGCAAGTCATTATGAAGGCCTGTCTGCACAGCCCACCAATGGGATACGCATAGCCCTCTCCAACCGATGGAAACAGCAGGCCTGATGCTGCTTTCATGCCTTCTGATTGCACCTTGCCAGAGGGGTTTCTGCAGGTATAAAAATATTGGTTATACCTTACAGGAGCTCATGCTATTAGTACGGTTGTAGATGTAATATGATTTACTGGTGTTTTTTTATTTCCCACTGGCCTGGTATCAATATATTTATACCACAAGAGTGGCCAATAAATTTCTCTTATGAATCCTGTTATACACCATTGACTATTTATCATTTTTATTAGGAGGTCACAACTTAAAGGTGTAACATGATTTTATACCTAATTTGCGACCCTTTCCAAAATAATACATGGTCACTTCTGAACTATTCACCTCCTCCTCTGGCATTTGCAATTCTTCAGCCTCTCTCTCTCTCCCCGCCCCTCAACCAGATGGTCCTGGCTTCAGGTTCTTAGGAACCCTCTTTCTCCTGCCATCTCTAGTACAAAGAATAAAGAAACTAGAACTAACGAGTCCCAGTTGCTTGCATTTATATAATTCTGCAATGGCAACCAGGAAATGGTCAATGTTTGGACCTAGTTCACTATATCAGTGACCCAGAGGAGCAATTTTATGGCTTTTTCTCAGCATCGCTTCACATTTTCGGCTTCTTTCTCAGGTTCAGTGCTAAAAATGACAGTCAAAGGAGGAGTTGACATTGCAATAAATTAAGTATGGTCTTTCTTTTTCCTGAGTTCTTACTGTGACATCTATAACCCATAAGATGATGGGCACAGGGAGAGTGATTTGTATGCATGCACAGTCTTCATTGATGGTGCCCCTGCATAAATCACACTTTTTACTACTGCCCCTATACTTGGACAGTGAAAAACACTACCTACACACATGGATTCTGATCACAACACAGTGTCTTTTGTTTAAAAAATAACAATACCATGCAATCAATTAGGTTCCTTGAATAATATGAGGTTGCCAGGGCAGTTTCATATGCTAACAGTCCTAAATGAGTGAGTGAAAGTGTGGCCACAGGCAACCTGGCCACCGTAAATGCCATGAGACCAGATAACATATCAGGTCTCCACCCTCAGGGAGATTGATCACATGTGCTTTTCATGCAAAAGGCCCAATATTCAATAGTAAACATCAGGGTAGCCAACGTGCTGTCCTCCAGTTGCTGTGGACTCCAACTCCCAGCCAGCGTGGCCAAGCTCCTGGGCTGATGCGAGTTGGAATCCAGCAACCTTTGGAGGGCACCATTTTGGCTACCCCTTTTCTAGTGTCACCAGTTGAAAAGCCATCAGGTAGCAGATGATGTAAAAAAATCTCGGCTTGAGACCTTGACAGGGTCAGAATTAAGAGTGATCTTGATAAAACGCCTGATTTGTGAACAATGTGTGGCAATGGGTAGGGATTTTATGTGAAGACATTCCCACCTGACCATACAACCTATGATCTGTTGTGCTACAGATACCGCTCATTGGATTTGCTACAAATACCAAAACCCAGTCTTGGCAACGAAGCGTGTCTGGAAGCTCAAGGCAACTTTGTATAGTAATATAAACTATAATTGCTGCTCCAAATAGCCTGCAGCAAAATGTGGAGAAAATTCTTGTGCTATCATTTCTATTAAATACAAAACGCAAAAATGCAAAATGCGAAAAAAATGTTATTTTCCAGATTTGCCATGTAATGAATAAGTCCTTGAATAATCATAGAAAAGGGCTGTAGTGCCCTCCAAATATTATTGGACCACAAATCCACCATCCCTGCCATTGAACATGTTAGCTGGGACTGATGGGAGTGTCCAGAAGTTACCAGATTGGCTACTTCTGCCTTAGAGAAAGAGGCTCAGGGAGCTCGATCCTTTATTGAATAAGCACTTAGAGTGCTGAAAAAACAATAACAACCACTTATATCACATCTCGTGAGTGTTTAGAGCCCTTCATAGTTATTAGTTATAATCTCAACATATCTGTAGTATTTGTCAGAATTATCCCATCTTGCCAGTGGAGAAGTGAAGCTTTGCCCAAAGCTGCCAAGTTTGAGCCAAAATCCTGGTACTGGTATTGAAGGTGCCTTTGGTCAAGACTAGGGATGGAGGAGAAACTTGCCATTCAACCTGGATCTATCAAATTTGCAGTCTCCAAAACAATATGTGAACTTAAACACTACTATCCTTCAATATTCACATTTATCAAAATTTTGTTATTCAGTTCTCCAACCAGCAATGTTTAGAAAAATGTATTTATTACGAGAAAGTGTGCATAAATCTGAATAAATTCACAAACATTTAAAAGGCATTATATTAGGGGAAATTGCCTGCAAAGACGTGTGCATCAGTCGAAACGGCATATGAAAATGTGTCCATGAAGAGAATTTTGCACTAAAATGCTGGTGAATTTTCATGAGGATTTTTAAAAAATTGCAAATTGCTGCAAACTGTGGAGAACTGAATTTCAGACTGGAAAAAGGAGACACAGAGAGAACCAAACTTGGCAGATTCTTCTATCCCTAGTCAAGACTGAGGGGAGAAGAGTCATCCCTTGCCTTCCTGTCAGGTACTCCATGGCCTATAAATGCCCAGAGGCCCTGAAAGCTGGAAGTAAGAGAAGGGAGAGGGGTTTGCAGGGACAGCAGTGCAAACCCATTCTCCCCAAGTATGAAAATGAGGAAATTAATGGCACCAGATTGTCCACCAAACTTCGGAAAAGAAAAATAATGCCAGAAAGTTCATTCCCTGTTTCTTCAGGAGCTACGGACTTTTTAATGGCGCCCACAACTTCTTAAAAGTAATAAGTGACTGTGGCCTTGTTTAAAGCCAGAAATAAGTTGACCAATTGCTGCTATGTTTTACTTCAGGGTATCCATCTCAGGCAGAAAGAGAGAGGAAAAGACCAGCCTATAATGGTTTGCCTGGCTTGAAAACTCCATTTTGGACCGTGGAGAGTCATATTTCAGAGAGTATTGATCAGACTGCAGTTTGTGTTTCCTTGCGTCCATGATCCTGTTTGCAGCCCTGTAAAATAATAATAGTACTCGTGTCAGTGAGGTAATTACCATTGATCTAACACACTGTGACAAATTTTTCAGTCATGCCACTTGATTCATACTTAAAGTTATGGCACTGTTGACTGCTCCTTAAATAATTGAAGGGTGCCCTTTGTAAATCAGCGGGCTTTCCCCCCAAAAGTGGCAGTTTCTTCTTTGTTGAGAGCTCGTTACCTAGCTTCATCAGGGATTTGCAAATTAAACAGACAGGCTTTTAGCATCACATGTAGCTTACGGGAGGCGCTAATATCGTTTGAGCTGGCAAATCATTTATGACAGTTTGCAAAACTACAGGGGAGACCGGCTATCGCATTTCAGCCGCCCTGACTGCTTGAAGAACAACGAGGATTGAAATGCAGCAGAGATGGGGGAGGACTGTGAAAATTCTCAGGTTTTGCTTGAGGGAAGGCTGAAATTCTCACAACCTCTTCCGTATCTGAACACAGGACAGACATATGCTGAATGAAAAACAGGGGTCACTTATGGTTTTCGTTCCCTTCACAAGAATTGTAACAGGAAGCAGTGCAACCTGTTGACCACAGCAAAGACCTCTGAAATAATTGGGCTCTTCTTTGCCTTGGAAATAGGGTGACCAGGTGAAAAACAGGACAGTGTTCCTGCACCTTTAATAGGATGTGGGCATTTCAGGAGGCATCAGTCTGCACAACATTACTGAAACTGATAGACAGCTATTAACGGTGCAGGAATCATGCTCTGTCCTTCACCTGGCTCTGCTACCTGGAAAGCAGGGAGTCTGGAATCTATATTTCTCAGTGTTGCCAGGATCAAGAGTAAGCAGATGCAGCACCCATGAAGTCTTTCACATGCATTCCTCCTAGAACAACTTTCTGGTCCAGGCATGAGGAATTTGCAGCTGCTGTATTTGTTAGTAGCTGGACTCCATCTTTCTTTGGCCCCAGACCTGCATGGTCAATGGACAGAGAGTATGTGGGTTGGAGTCTAACAACATCTAGAGGGTCAGTTTCCCTATCCCTTGAACTAGTCCAAGATGTTCTGTTGGCTCACCCTGTTTCTAACAAAATTGGGCTCTAAAAGATTACCCAGAGCTGGGTTTGACTTTGTAAATAGATCAATTGTTTACATCTGCTGGGCAATAAATATAAAAGAAATGAATGAGATGAGTGCTATACATACCCTCTGCAATCATTCTGCAACCACCCAGCCTAAGAGATAAAGCTCACTATCAATTGCTCCTGCCCAGTGGTTCTGCTCGGGTCAGACTTCCAGATGGATGTCCTAGGACCTGCAGCACTGGAGCACACCCCTGCAACAGCAAGGCAAATGACAGCTTTCTTCTTTGTTTCTTTTTTAACTTTTCACAGGGAGTGGAATGTTGTCAGAGAGTAGCTCTCATCCGTGATGCCCCATCTTTAATTCCCAAGAATGTCTCCAGAAACTGAAAAGGGCAGGTAGGACTATGGAGATGTTTTGGAGAACACAAGCCCTAACTGACTGGTAAGGAGGAGCAGTGGACCATAACTGTGCAGGAGGAGGAAACCAGGACACTGATACACTAGGGGTGGGCGCTCACCAGCAAACTGCAACCAGTGCAGAGGAACAATAGGTTGTACTGCAGTGCGTTGGATGAAGTCAACCCACCCTGTGCTTTGTTTTTCAGTGTGCTGGCCCTGGGTGTAACCCAAGAAACGCGGTCCAGGTCATGTCCAGAATCTGAAGGTTCCGCTAGGAGTCAGTCCAATGGGGCCAAGGCAAGATGCGAGGCAGGAAACCAGGCAGGGACAGGGACAGGTACAGGATCTCAGGCAGGATCTGGCATACAGCAATGTTGCTCCTGCAACCTGGGGCGGGTTCTGACAGCCTTTTATCTTTGTCAGGGTAACGGCCAGTCCTGATCCCCCAGTGATTCACCTCCCTGTTTCGCCTGAAGGCGAGGACTCCTCCTGCAAGTACTCAGGTCTCTCCTTCTCTCAGACCTTAGTCTCTGCAGCTCAGGAGACGTCGGTGGGTTACTAGACCCAGGGGCCACCTCAGCCTCCCCTGACCAAACAGTAGTGGAGCAGCTGTAAGTGATGGCCCAGCTGAAGGCAACGAGGTACTCCCCACATCTGGAGCCAGGGCAGGCTCGAGCCCCTGACTCGGCCCAGCTGGTTTTTGCTGCAGGGGCACCTGTGCAGACTGGGACTTTTCAGGATCAGGCCCCAGACTTGGTGAGACCCCTCTGGTTCCAAGTCTGAGCCCGAGTCCCAGGCCATCACATTCAGGATAGTAAGACATGCCAGCCCAGTTCCAAGCAGCTGAACTGCGCAGCCAGAAAGGGAGGCAAACAGGATTCTGGAAATAGGGAGGAGATGTTACAAACACATCACAGAATCATCAAATTGTACAGTTAGAAGTGAGCTTGAGGACCATCTAGCCAAACCCACTGCAATGCAGGAATATGCAGTTTCCCATACAGGGACTGAATCTGCAACCTGGGCGTTATCAGCAGCATGCTCTAACCCCAACTCCCAAATGTTGTGCCCACTCACCACTGAGAGATTGAAAAGGATCAACAGGGCATTACAGTGGTTCTACTGCTCCATACAGGGCCACTACCAGAGAATAGCACTGGGTGTTTTTTGGTTTGGACCCATGACACTTATGCTTTGTGGTGCCACAGAAAGACAATCTTCTCCCCTGTGCTCAACATCAATATGAAATGCTCAAAGTGAAGTGCAAATTCAAACCCTGGCTGCCCTTATCCACACTGAGAAGTTTGCTGATAATTTGTAGGAATCCTGGTCTGCAGTTTGTCCAGCATAAAGTATAATCCAAGCTCTGCAATTCGGGGTTGCAAGAAGCACTGCGGCACTTCCAGCGCCAGTCCTTTTTATGTCGCAAGCTTCCTCGCAAACTCTTCAGTGAAAGTCAAAGTCTCTGCCAATCCACTGGATATCACTGATGCAACAGGCTACTTGAAAATAAGAATTCTGAAAGGGGTCACAACCTTTTTTCACACAATACTGAAGACAATAGTTGTTGTTTTTTTAATCCAGTAATGCAAGAGGGTGTTTTTCAACAAGATGTTATAGCATAATAGTCTTTTTCGCAGAGGAAATTAAATTAACTGCCCTCCTCAGAAACCTGTAGAACCTCTGCATTGTTGAAATGTGAAAAGCAAAGGCCTCAGTTCTAAGGCTCATTGAATGATGCATAAAGGGTTTGCAATTGTGGGCATTTTCGTACCTCCTTGAGGTGATCGCAGAACAAATACAAAAGCATCTTTAAAAGAGTTTACTAAATAAGTCTGGGATTGAACAGGCAGTGTATTCAGGGGTCAAATTTAATTCCTTCCCCGCTTTTGTATTCAGATTAAAGGCCAAGGTGGATTTGCGGAAGCCAGCCTCTCCTCTGTTAATGCTGCTTTTGCACTTAACCTGCAATTTACCTGTCAGGAGCCAACACTTTAAAGAAGAGCTAAGCTCTTACCACTTCCAAGCAATTTACCTTGCCCCTGAATGAATGTCCTTCGGCTCCATGATGATTACAAAAGCTCTCTGCAATGGAGGCAACCCCTGGATCAGAACTCAATTTTGTGGAAACGAGAAGGACCAATTTCAGGCAAATCAGCCACCGCGAGACAAAATGGAAAATAAAAAATAAAATCGGCCCAGATCAGCTCCGTGATGATGAAATGCAGCCTTCACTCAACACACCGACGTTTGAAAAGCCTTGTGAAATTCCAGGATCCCAAGTGCAAGCAAAGTGATTTATTAAGTGGCCTGTCTGTACCGATATCAAACTTTTCCCTAGTGGGGGGCCAATGTTAAATTCTATCATTAAAACCTATTACTGAGCTATCAAAAACCCGCTGTAATTCTGTGTAATGACCTCATTTCCCTAAGTGTAACCCATGCCACTCAGTGGAAGTTTTGCTGATTTGGTTTGGGCCTCTCAGTAGGATGTAGTTCCTTCAATTTTTATTTTTTTTTAAGAGAGGAGAAAGGGTGAGAAGGGAAAAATCAATGTCTGTAGAGATGACAAGCCATGAGGCCAGTAGCTGGGGACTTCGAAAACAATCCAATATACCATTTCCTATCCAGTCTATTAGCTACCCTAGTCAGCCTAGCCTCTAAGTTTTGATTGAAGGCTGGGCTGAGACCAGATAGACGGGGAACGAGGCCGAGGCCGGGTGGCTGCTAAACAAGCCTGCTTTATAGCTTGCTGAAATCAGTCATAAAAGTAGGTGTATATAAAAATGGATTATTGCATTAAAAGTTTAAAATGGTTCCTTCCTCTCTCGCCCCATCTCTTTCCTTTTCCCGTTACCCCAGCTCTGGTTAAGGTAAGATGTGGATAAAAAAAGAGAGGGGGGGAACCAGACTGGAAATGGTTCGTCGTCGTCCCCCGGCCAGCGCCACATGCGTATACACCTTTTCACCCCCCCCCCCCACCCTGCACTACTTCTACTTGCCATGAAATCATTTCGTAAATACAAAAGAGGCCCCTCGGGCTATTGGTGCCCAGACACTCATTTTTGGAGTGGATAATTGACTTCTTTCAGTTGATAATTCATAGCTTGCATATGCGGGCTAATACATCAGCGCCCAGAGACTTCTGAAGAGCCCGGAGCCAGAAAGAGAAAGGGCGAGCGGAGAGAGGAGAAGGGGGGGAAATTCAGATGATAGATGAGTGCATTACAGCTTTATGAATGAATTATGTCCCACAAATACCTTGAGCAGGAAAGTCCGTCGGCCTCTATCTATACTAATCTGGGAGGAATTATGACGATTTTCACATTAAAAGTATGGGAGCGGGGGGTGGGAGGGGGGAGAGAAGAAAGGAGCTAGGAATTAATTGAGCAATTGGGCCATTAAAAATGTATGCCCTCGCATTTTGGTGTCCGTTCTCTCATTCATCATACAGTAGGAAGCTTCTGTCATTTGTGGGGTATTTCTTTTTTTAAAAAAATGCAGGTTCTTGTCGTATAAAAACCAGTTGGGATTATTTTGACAAGACAAAGTCTATTTTATGTATGGAGGGTCTGGGTTTCTTTAGAACCACGCTGGTGTTTTCTTTGTGTGATAGAACAGAGCAGAGTTCCCCAACTGCTAGCTTCAAAAAAATTCAGCATTTGTGGCTTCGAGTGAAAAAAGAAAGGAAGAAAATGAAATCAATCTTATTTCATCTTTCCTTCAACCTGGCTGCTTTGGTTTTCTAAGCATTTTTGCTATCAGAATATGGGGCACGTAACACAGAATGGATCATTCTCAGCTGAAAAGTTCCGCTGGCAAACAGGCAACCATTAAATGAGTAGAATCCCTTGAAAAAGTATTGGCATTTTTTCATGTATCTAAGGGAGAAAATGCAAGGGCATCAATAGGAGTGTGTGTGTGTGTGGTTTTTTCTAATCATTTGATGGCTCCTTAGTGAAGTCTGATAGGCATAAATGCATCCACACCCTTTCCCCTTGGGATTTTCTTTTTAGGAACAGGTCACAGTTAATCTAGTTCAACTAAAAGCAATCCAAACACTGGACACAGGAGCAGTTTAAATAGAGAAGCTTGGTGGAAAATGGTACCTGTTCCTTTAAGCTGCCCCAAATATTGTTTTTATAAACTTTGTGTGGTAGTGCTAAAATAAACAACTTTGGGGGTCCTTTGGAGACATCTTCTGGAAAGGAACCTCTTTCCCAAGCTGTGATGATCAAGGGGATCAGGGTCTTGTCTGGCTCCCTTGTATAGTATCCCCCAGGGTAGATCACTCCCGTGAAAAGCATACAGGACACCACACAGAACATGCATGTACTCTTAGGTTGGTGACACATATGTTTCTTAAAGTATACAATACTAAATCAGTTCTTCTATCTTATTTCAACTGAAATTCTTTTGGTTTGATAACTGATAAGATCATCTACCTAGCTTGGAACACTTTTATATATAAAAGTTAAGATTCTTTTAAAAAAACCCAAATGATGTCAAAATTGATCAGGTGCACGCACACATGCAAATATTTAAACCCATGCTGTAAAGACATGATCATAAGTTTAATTCCTTAACAGATCAATTCTTATTAAAGATTAGTATGTTCCACAGTCCAGTTGTCAACTTGCTCTGATCTAGTTCCGTTTGATGCAGATAAAGTGGGATTTGTTTGAGTCCAAACATGTTACCATGGCTTAACTTGCTTATGTATTTATTGCCTGTAAAGTCTCAGTAACAGGACAACCTTAAGCCTGCTTTTTTGAACTGGGTTCAAAGGGAGTTGCTCCTGAATAATTGGCATAGGGTTGCAACCTCAGCTATAGCTTCAGGTTTTATAAATAAGCATTTTAATACTTTTATTATGTCTTCTTATGTGTAAATGAAACAATGCTTAAAAGGAAATCATCGTTAGTGCTACTAACCTTGAAATAAATAACACTTAAGCAACAAAGCCTGATTCAAGTTAAAATGCCATTTAAGAAACTTACTAAATATGTTATCCTCATGCTCTCAGTCCTCTTCTCTGCTTTAGAAATTATTTTTCACTTAATCATTTTAACTTGAATCAGACTATAAATATTGAAATGTGCAGCCAACAATCATGAGATAGTAAACAATTTCTGAAGTATGTTTGCTCCCTACGTCTGCATACTAAATTGCAATTTAAAGTTAGGGGTGGGGTGAGGAGGTGGGAGGGACAGAGTATTCCAAGAGATCTGGGTGGGTTGAGATACTTTGCCACATTGCTAGTGGGCGGGGCTTCAAGTGTCCCAGAAGACTAGAAGTTTGTGTTGCAACAAAGCAGCCCAGGAGCAGCCCAGCCATGTCAAAGAGTAATCGTATCACTTTCCTGCAAAATGCCTTGCGTCCTCTTCTCCCATTTCCCATCACAATGAAGCCACTAAAGCTGGAGGGGTCCGCAAATCTGCATCAAAATAAAACTGCTCTGGGAATATGACGGATGGTTAGCATACTATAAATAAATAAATCTTGACTGTGAGTCCTGCAAGACCTGCTCCCTGCTTTGCTGGCCTATTTCCACCTGGCCTGGGAGGGTTGGGGCCAACTTTTCCCTTTTCTTGTGAGGAATCCTATTTGGAATAAGGGAATTTCCCTTAAAAAAAAGGAAAACGTTGACCGTTATTGGGGCTCTGACTGATTCCAGCTGCAAAAGCTGCTGCTGAAAGTACCAGAGGCCATCTTGCTGGGAGTCCAGAAGAAACATGCTGGTCAGGGCGCCTAGAGACCGGGGGGAGGTAGGTGTTGGGAATTCTGTTGGGGCCAAGATCTAATTTTGATGGTGTCTTTTTTTGCTTTTTTTGTAAGTTGTTGTTTGACCTTACTATGCATTCTAAGGGGACGTTGAATTTTACTGAAAATGTCTTCATGAGATGCTTTCATTAGCTTCTTGTTAATTTGAATTTTGTTATATTGTGTGAATTAAGAACATATTATGAACTAAATAACTTGTGAATTATGGAAATAAAGTTCCTAATGTAAGCCTCCTTGAGCATAGTATACTATGGAAGGTAAAGGAGACCCCTGACCATTAGGTCCAGTCGTGGCTGACTCTGGGGTTGCGGCACTCATCTCGCTTTATTGGCCGAGGGAGCCGGCGTGCAGCTTCCAGGTCATGTGGCCAGCATGACTAAGCCACTTCTGGCGAACCAGAGCAGCGCACGGAAATGCCGTTTACCTTCCCGCCGGAGTGGTACCTATTTCTCTACTTGCACTTTGACATGCTTTTGAACTGCTAGGTTGGCAGGAGCTGGGACTGAACAATGAGAGCTCACCCCATCGTGGGGATTCAAACCGCCGACCTTCTGATCGGCAAGTCCTAGGCTCTGTGGTTTGACCCACAGTGCCACCCACATCCCTATACTATGGAAAGGAGGCCTACAAATAAATGGTGGTGATCTGCTGCTAGCATCTGTCTGCCTTGAGAGATAATGGAGTATGCCTCCAGGGGTGGAGTCAAACTGCTGTGTTAGGAGCACTGAACTGATCTCCCCAGAATGCAAGCTTGGGCAGTGTGTGTGGAAGTCCTGGGCTGCCCAGATGATAAGACCTCCTTCTTGGCCTAATGGATGTGGTCCAAAGGAGAGCGGAGCAAGATGTTTGGTACCAGCTTGGCTACAGGAGTAGCTGGAAGGAAGCATACAACATGTCATCCAACCACTTTAGGGAGTCCACTCCAGATTTGTGTAGGGTTTACTCCCTAGCCTTTTCTTCTCCCAGAGATTTAGTATCAGAGTTTTCCTTCCCCTAGATGAGCTACCTTCCCAGGTTGACGAGTCCAATCTTCCCCTCACTTCCCTCTAAGAAACATGCAGAAACCACCTTCTTGACCATTGGGCCCACTATTGGTCTCATCTGCTCAATCCACCAGAGCCTGTCTTTGCATGCTTGGGAAGTCTATAACTCACTGAAGATTTGATACCCATCAAGCTACCCTCACCTGGTTTAGCTGGCCAGTCAAAGCCATTCCAGAGGTGTGGCCACTGTTGCATGCTGATAACTTCTAGGTGCCACATGTGAGAGCTGAGTGCAAAGTGGGGACCTTGCTACTCGAGAAGGAGCACAACATACCAGAGGTACAATCCCTCCCATTAACCACTTTTTTAAAATTTGGTTGTGTTGTCTCCTTTTGTCCTTTTGTTGTTGTTTAGTTGGTTTGTTTTCCCTGTTTAGGGTTGGAAGTGTCTGTTTTGCCTCTGTTGCATTTGTTTGGGTGTGAGTGTTCTGCCTGGTTTTTTTGCATTAATTAGTGAATTAATGTTGGTGCCTTTGATAGTGTCTTCTAAGTAGGTGCCAGAAGTGGAAATATAAGCCAAAAATATCCAGTTTTTATTCCTTCATTTAAAATATCTGACATCTTGTCTGTAAAACTACAGTGGTACCTCAGGTTACATATGCTTCAGGTTACGTACACTTCAGGATACAGACTCCGCTAACCCAGGAATATTACCTCGGGTTAAGAACTTTGCTTCAGGATGAGAACAGAAATTGTGCTCTGGTGGCACGGCAGCAGCAGGAGGCCTCATTAGCTAAAGTGGTGCTTCAGGTTAAGAACGGACCTCCGGAACGAATTAAGTACAGAACCAGAGGTACCACTGTATTAAAATTTTCCTGTTTGAAGCACCCTCATGGCCCTCCCCACAACAAACATGCTAAGAGCTCCAACTGCATACCTTCAAGGCTGTGGACACACCATGCTTTTATATCACATGGCTGCCCCAAAAAGAATCCTGGGATCTGTAGTTTGTTAAGGGTTCTGAGAAGTGCTATTTTTCTAGAAAAAGAGGTGCTGGAACTCACCATGAACACCTCCCTTGTTCTCTTATAATGGCAATGGGGCCCGCCAGAGAGGGGCTGGAACTGAGTTCCAGTGCATTCCAGCTGAAAAAAAGCCCTGGTGCTGGGGATTGTAGGTATGTGAGAGTAAAATACAGTTCCCATCAATCTTTGGGGAAAGCCATGTGCTTCAAAGTTATGGCGTGTACTCAGCCCAAGTCAGTTTCATCCCTCTAAAGATCTACTTAGGCACACACAAGGACTTGTGCATGTCTAGTGGAACTATAACAAATTAAATGTTTTCATTGGACAGCACATCTCAGCTTGGATGACATCTCACAGATTGCTTGTGAAACTTTCCTGAGTTAGAATCTCCTGTAATGGGGGGTGGGAAGAGGCAGGTTCTCTTTTGGAAAATGTACAACTTTTTTAGAGCTCCTTTTCGTATTCTGCTATGTATTTCTAAAAAGCAATTCTGCGACCCCCCAAAATATAATGACACCCCATGTACTGTTAAATCTTTTTTTATTAAGCTGTTGTTTGATGCTCAAGAACATTTTTACTCCTGACAATTTGATATATGCTGCAGTAAATACAAATCATTCAGCCTGCAGTCCTCTGCTCATTTAACTTGGGAGTAAGCCCCTTTGAACTTAACGGGAATCTGGATGGATACAGATCCTCCAAGTGTCCCTATTTTCCTGAGAGAGTGCCAGGTTTACAGAAGCCACATCACAGTTTCTGATTTGATCCCAGAATGTCTCACTTTTCCTTAAGACGTCCCTATTTTCATCGGAGAAATGTTGGAGGGTATGGAGTTATGCAGCAGCTAAGGAGATAAGTAACTATACAACCTTTAGAAGGCATCTGAAGACAGGCCCTTCTAGGGAAGGTTTTTTAAAATGTTAATTGTTTTATTATATTTTTATATATGTTGGAAGCCACCCAGAGTGGCTGGGGCAACCCAGTCAGATGGGTGGGGTATGAATAACATTTTAAAATAATTCTTATGATGGAATAGGATGTTTCTCTTTTCATCAGGCAAATGTTGCAGGATATGTAGCTATGTATAGGATTAAACTGTCATAAATTTCAAAATATGTTCATAATGGAAGATACCTGAAGCTTTAGAGACAGGGTGGGCTGCAATTTCAAATAAATAAGGCTATTTCAGAGCAGAATAAAAATGTATAAGAAACTAAATATTTTTCTCATTCTATTAATTGTCCTTCATGAATTTTGCAAGCTGCAGCCCCGGGTTCAAATCTCTGTGCTTGTCCCATTATCTGTCTGTGCACATAATGTGGGTTGGTTGTTTTTCCAATGGATTTATCATTTGCATTTGCACTGAAACAACTGCAGCGCTTCAGGAAGAGCCAGCTATCTCTCAAGAAAGAAAACTTTCTGATTGGGCAATGCAGAAAAAAAGACGACCCAGGCAGGTGTCTGGCACCTGAACAGTTTACATTTTAAGTATGGGAAACTTAAAATACCAGCATTGCCACCTAGTGATTATTTTCTGTACTGCAGTACTAAAAAGAGATGCTTTCGAAGTTATGTTGATATCAGTCATTCTACGGGGTGTGCAGGGTGCTCCATGGGAACTGTAGACCTATGGTGACAAGAACCCTCTTATTGGGCCCTGATACATTGCCTGGTCCAAATTGGTCAGTTCTCCACAGTTTGCAATTTTTAAAAAATCCATGAAAATTCAGCAGCATTTTAGTGCAAAATTCTCTTAATAGACACATTTTCATATGCCATTTCGACTGATGCACACATCTTTGCTGGCATTTTCCCCTAATATAATGCCTTTTAAATGTTTGTGAATTTATTCAGCTTTATGCACACTTTCCCATAACAAATACATTTTTGTAAACATTGCTGGCTGGAGAACTGCATAACAAAATTTTGATAAATGTGAATTTTGAAGGACAGTAGTGTTTATGTTCATATATTGTTGTTCATATAGGGACCAATAAGGCTGTGAAGAATTTACCTTGTAGATAGCAATGTACTGGGTGGCATGGTAGCATGAGGTGAGCAGGAATTGATACATACAATCACTGCCAGCTAGCTGTTGAAGTCACTGGACCAGTTTACTTTGGGTGGGGAGGAGCAGATTGAACTGTTTGTGGGGAGAATCAATCCACAGGATGCCACCTGGCCTGCCCCAGTCTGGATCATTGGTTGCCAAGCTGCTGGACTTGAATAACCTGCTGCCCTGCAAAGTCAAGGTACTATATGTTACCCACTCCTGGACTGTAGGAAAATATTACCTTTTCTTCTTTTGTTTTCCAAAGGAGCCTGTTTAATATCCAAGTGTTTACATCTTCTAAATAAGACTGTCCAGTTGCTTGTACTGTCCAGTTTCGGGGCAGAGGGGATCCTCACCTGAAAATGCAGAAGATGCTCTATTCTGCTTCATAATCAATGACACCAACTGCAAGGGATGATTTCATTTCATGTGAATCAGCGCCCTCTGCTGACGACACCTCTTTCGGCAGTTCGAAAGAATGAAAAACTGAAACAGTCCTTATAGCCTCGATTTCGTAACTTTACAGGCACCCAGAAAACTTCTTCGTATACCCTTCTTGAGTGATCATCTGCCCACCTCAGTCCCAAAGGTCCATCTATGAAACACATGCTTCTCCATGCCGAAATCAGAGGGCAGGTCCACCACTGCAGAAAGATGCTTAATGCAAAAAGCTGCAGATGACCCAAAGGGGATGAGCCAGGCAAGTCACCTTGTGATTCATTTGTCTCTTGCTACTTACCTCTCCACTCATTCTGGGCTCTGCTTTTCTACAGTACAATTTCCATGCTCATATTGACCACAGACCAATTCACATTTTGTCATTAGTGAGTAAGACACACAGCAAACTTGAAGAAAAGGAAAGCAAGCCAATTTTGGTCCATAAGAACAATTCTAAAATGCTTGATCAGACAATACCTCCATTAGGGCCAACCCAAAGGACACAAAATGGTGAGGAATCTTTTGAGTCCACCACTAGTCTCCATTATGCTGACTGTTCATCAAAGCAGGGCTGTGTGGGAAAGAGAAAAGCGGAGTTCAATGGGACTTGCTTCCAAGTAAGTAGGCAGGTATAGCAAGGACTGGGACCCCGTGGACACTGTAGTCAGTATGAAGAAGCAATAAACAACCTTTCTGGATATAATCAGGTTACCTATTGAATTACTATGAGTATGGGCCACAAGCATCATTCAGTTAATAGCCAGAGTTCCATGCCTTCCTGATGCTGTTAGACTCAAACTCCCATCAGCCTTGATCAGCATGGCCAATGGTGAGGGATGATGGAAGTTGTGGACCAAAGTATCTGAAGAGCAGCAGCTGGGAAAAGCTGGCTATACTTTTCACTTTCTGTTCAACTATCTTTAAGAAGGATACCATTGATTCCAGATAGCACCTTCCTTCCAGTGCTGCATTTTTAGACAGCAGAAAGTTCACCACCACTACCACTACTAATTTTATTATTTATGCTCCAGGGATCTAGCTGGGTTGTCCCATCCACTCCAGGCAGCTTCCAACACGTATAAAAACACAATAAAATATCAAACATTAAAAACTTCCCAGTACAGGGCTGCCTTCAGGTGCATTCTAAAAGTCAGATAGTTGTTTCCCTTGCAGTTGGATCTCAGTGTCTGGGCTGAGTAATGGGGGTGGAGACACTGCTTCCGGTAAGCTGGGCCAAGGCCCTTTAGGGCTTTAAAGGTCAGCACCAACACTTTGAATTGTGCTTGGAAACATACTGGGAGCCAGTTTAGATCCTTTAGGACCGGTGTTATATGGTCCCGACAGCCGCCCCCAGTCACCAATCTAGCTGCCGTATTCTGAATTAGTTGTAGTTTCCGAGTCACCTTCGAAGGTAGCCCCATGTAGAGTGCATTGCAGTAGTCCAATCACTTTTATATCAAGCAATTAATGAAGGATCTTCCAGATTTTTAAAAATATAAAAGCTGAGTCAATGAGAGGGGATTCATATTTGCATACAAGTAATATTAGTTATTTGGTGTATACTAGGTTTGTGCATCAGCTCTGGGAGGCAGGGTTGAATAGAAAATCAAATGAAGTTAAGTTGGGTGTTTTACCTCACCTCCAAAATGCAATGTCAATAAATCCCTTCAAGTCAGATCACGTCTCTCATAAAGCCTTGTGTCACTCTTTTCTGTCCTAATATAGCTCCACATGTTCCTATAACTCTGGGTTTTTCTAAGTCCATGGTAAAGTTGCCCAGCGTGCCACATGAGGAACACTGAAGACTTGTGGTCCCCCCCCCCCCAATTTTTGTTTTGTTAAAAGTTAAAAGATTCAATTGAAGTTACCCCCCAATGCTACATTGTTCTGCTTTGAGAAGAAAAGATAAAACTGAAGCCCTTCACAATTCTGTATGCAGTGTTCTAGACGGCTTCATGTTGTAACAAGTATCAGAGGCCTCTAACATCTAATGGAGGACAGAAACAAGCACCAGAAAGGGGAGGCCTGTGTGGAGCTACAAAGATTGTAAAAATAGACAAGTTAGAACAGGCACAGGCAAACTCGGCCCTCCAGATGTTTTGGGACTCCAACTCCCATCATCCCTAGCTAACAGGACCAGTGGTCAGGGATGATGTAGTCTCAAAACATCTGGAGGGCCAAGTCTGCCTATGCCTGAGTTAGAATATGTACCACTTGACCAACCCTTTATCATTTTCACATGAGAAAGACCAAGAGGAAAAGGCCTACCTGCTGCCCCATATGAGAACATGGAGGAAAGTGAATACTTTCACTATCTCACCAAAAAATGCCCCTGGACCTATTTGCCTGCAATTTGGCAGACTTGAGACATTCTGGAGAGGCTCCTGTGCCTGTAAATTTCATCCACTTTGGCAAAAAGGGAGTTATAGCAGTTTTTGAATTCCTTGCTACAGTAAATGTGGTAAAGAGAGTTTTACTTGTTGTTATTGGCCTTTATTGGCATAAGGAGTTTTACTTTATATCGGGGACCCAATTTATAGATTGAAGCAGAAAGAGAGAATATAGAGCAACTCAGAAACAAATAAGATTTTTTTAAAATGTACACATATAAGGCAAATATTGGGGCCCATGCACCTCCCTCAGCGTAAATCAACCCTTCACAACCTGGTGCCTTACAAAACAAAACAAAAAGCTACAGCTCCCATCATCACTGGCCATTGGCCATCCTGGCTGCAGCTGGTGGAAGTTGGAGTCCAAAATATCTGGAGGCACCAGGTTACGGGAAGCTTGTATTATACTTATGTGGTGACAAGTGAGCTCTCTGGGTGAAAGAAATAGATTTATACTGGTGTGTAGAGTTTAGACCTGAGCTAATAAAATTATAGTCCAGAGTCCAGGGCTGTTGTAAATAAATTTCCCCATCTATGAAAGGCATATGGAAAAACGCAATCTGTCTTTTCAAAAATACTTTTATGCAAAATATCGGACGTTTCTCTCCACCAGAGGGCACCATCATAGTGGTTTGCAACAAAGAGGAAGTGTTTTTCTTAGACAACTTCTGTTTTTTGCCAGTTTTGTTCCTGTTCCCAAGTGCAATAGTAAAACCAAATAACAGAAACTAGGGGTGCAATCCTATACAGCCCTACAATGGTATTTGCTTCCAAGTAACCATAAATAAGATCGCACCGCCTCTCTTGGAATTTGCGGGTGGATGAAAAGCAAGAAAACAGAACAGCGTTGAGGCCCTTTTTCTGCCCGCTGTAACATTTGGGAGGAGATGGTGCTAGAAGGAAACAAAAGATCTATGGCAAAGAAGAAGGTGGTGCTTCAATAGGTACACGTGATGCACACAGTGAACAGCACCTCTCTGAGATTTCTCTTGACATCCTTGCAGTACCGTGCCCATCTCTAGTTGCCTGGAAATTGCACTGAGCAAACTGCCCCAACTAAAGATACAGCCATGGTGATGCAGAAGTGCTTCCTGCAATGGTGAGAGTACATTTCAGCTACGCACATAATGACGCAAACCTGTATGGTGTTACTATGGCAGTATCCATAGGCAAGCTGCTTTATTCTTTACATTCTCTCTGTGAATGGCTTTGGGATGCTTCCCACACAGCCAGTCACATTAGCCAGTCCACTGAAGCTAAGTTCGCAAAGCAGCTTGTCCTTTAATTGGAATATTAAGGGTATTATCCTAAGGGGGAGAAGGAAGTTTTGCTCCTCCCATCCCCCCAGGAAATGCTTCCTAAACTTCCATTTGGACAGTACTGCCCTCAGGCAGCAATATCAGAAAGCCCGTTCCATTCTGACTGGTGGTGCTCACTTCCATTTTCAGGTTAGAGTGCTAAAAGTCTGCGTGCAAATTCCCATTTCCCTGCTCCATGCCACTACGTGCAAGAAGTATTGCTAGACTCTCCCCTGCAAAAGGATAATTTAATAAGCATGCCTGTTGATTGCATTAGGAGGCTTGAGGGAGTATCTGAAAGCCATCCCATCATAGGTCGCTTAATATTGCAGAAGCCATGCCTGTAATTAAAATATAAAGGCAATGATACAGATCTCTTACCACCACCAGTCAATTTTGGTCTTTTTTTTTTTTTTTTGGAGGAGCTTGGAAGTGGATGTAGTATTTCACATTTTCAGGAAACCCTCCAATTTTTTTGTGCTTTGAATAATTCCTGCATATTGGATATAGGAGAATTCTCATCTCTCTCTCTCTCTCTCTGACTTTCAGATGTGCATCTTCTCTTCCCTTCATGGAGTGGTGGTATTTGAGTACATCGCATCAAGGACTGGGGGAGAAATTTGGACCAGTCTGAATTTTAATGCAAATCCTACTTAAATTTACACTTCCTGAAAGAATATATGAACCAAATGCAATTATCCTTCTGAATTTTGCACTTCTCCAAATTTTATGATGCAGTTCTCCAGTTTTTATGCAAACTGATGCAGAAATGGGGAGACTTAAACTTAGAGACTAGAAAAATGGAAAGCAAACAGAATTATGTGATTTATTTTAAAAAAAATCAACTGCTATTTCATAAATAATATCAAAGTGGTTTACAACAAAAATACATAAAACCATACAGTAAAACAATATAAAAACAATAAAAGGGACATCAATTAACCACTACAGGAAGATGTATTATTAAATGCCTGGCAGAAAAGAAAAGTTTTCAGCAGGCATTTAAGAGTTAAAGCAAAAGGTGCCTGCTGACAGATTCATCCATCCCTACTCACAACAATGTATATTCCTGAAGATGAGATGAAGCAATGGTTCCACTTGGAGAGAGAAACCATCAAAAACATCCCCACAACAGCTTACCCATTTCTCGAAAACAAACTAAAGAAAATCCCCACAACATTGAGCAGGTTCACACAGAAGAGAAAAGCAAGGAAACCCATCCCCACTAACCCCCCCGGCCTATCACCAACATGCAGCACAAACCTCCAGATAAAAACCTGACAAGCCAAAGGCCAACACTCTCTAAAAGATTTCTATAACAACAACAAACCTATACCAACACAAGAAATACAAGACAAACGAGGGAACACCCAAATACCTTGGCTAACACATCATCAACTACATGCCTTCTTAAACAATCCAACAGTAAAACCAGCAGCCACTAGGCCCTTGACCACCTTCAAAAACCTTCTCCTGATAGCAGAGGGACACGGTAAAGGGATGGTATCCACAATATACAAAATACTGCTCCAAAATCCCACAAACCCCCTTGACGCAATCAAAGAACAATGGGAGCAGGACATAGGCTATGAAATTAATCCCACCCAATGGACTAGAATGTGCTCTAAACTTCCCTTTAAGTCCATATCAGCCAAAAGAAGGGAACTCACTCTGAAACTTACCTATAGGTGCTACTTAACACCACAGAAACTGAAGCTGATACGCCCAGGAACCTCACCAAGATGTTTGAGAGGCTGCACCTCTGCAGGCACATACCTCCACATGTGGTGGAAATGCCCTATAATCCAACCCTTCTGGACAGCAGTTCTACACGAGATATACAAAATAACTAAACAGCTACAGTGGTACCTCTGGTTAAGAACTTAAGTTGTTCTGGAGATCCGTTCTTAACCTGAAACTGTTCTTAACCTGAGGTACCACTTTAGCTCATGAGGCCTCCCGCTGCCGCTGCACGATTTCTGTTCTCACCCGAGGTACTACTTCTGGGTTAGCGGAGTCTGTAACCTGAAGCGTCTTTAACCCAAGGTACCTCTGTATTAGAACCCACCCCAGAACTGGCCCTACTGAACATCTTCCAAGATCTGAATGACCACTCACATGGTCATTTATAACCCATCTACTCTCAGCAGCCATAAGCCTCATAGCCAAACACTGGAGAGACCTGTCAGGAGTAAACATGGACCACTGGTATCAAATTGTATGGGGAAACGGCCTTGCTAGAAAAGCTAACCAATAAACTGAAACTGTCACGGGGACAAATAGAAGAGGACGCCTTCACCCCATTCTGGCTCCCCTTCATCACATACACAGCCCAACAAGATAATGACAAGAATCCATCAACAGCATATGAATCAATCTGGCTTACTTGACCTAACAAGCCCTCCCCACCTCACAAATGCAAACAAACCCCACTGCAGACAACCACAGACAACTAACCACACCCTGCCCCTAATACATCTCACCACCAAGGAGATGTAATAAACAAATAGAAAAAGAACCTACCCAGTTGATGCTGACACAAAACCCCACATGTACACTATACAAAAGAATATAAGCCTCACCACTCCTCCTCTCCCCGCTCTTCTTCCCTAACTGATTTGTAAGAAAGGCTGTACAACCTGAAAATAGAGACAAGGCATGTACTTTTAAAATATTTAATAAAAAATAAATTATAAAAAGCAACAATGTTGTGAAATAGGCTAGGCTGGAGCATGGTGACTTGCCCAAAGCCATTTGTTAAGCATCACTACGACTATACTCACCCTCTAGTTTCCAGAGACTCTGATTTCATACCACTAATAACAGTTCATTGTCAAGTTGTTCTCTGTGCTGTTTTATCTCTGCCAAATCTAAAGCAGGGAAGATGAGGGAGGGAGGTGGGAAAATGTGTTCCACCAGGGAAACACTTGTCACAGGAAATGCTGAGGGCTTATTGTTGCCATCAGCCACTTGAACTAGTGACAGGCCTAAAGATGATGGGCAGGGAGGGCGTTTAAGCTAATTGCTGCTTTGTACAGAAGCCTAATGTGGACTGCATCCTTTGATGGCTTGATGGTAGGATATGTAAGAACACCGTGAATGTAAATGGCCAGCATTATTGACAGGCAGTCCTGTTGAATGGTCAACAGTTGTGGAACCATCTCCAGCTCAGCAATCCTTTCCCGTGTTTGGCTGTCAAGTGTGAAAAGCCAATGTGGTACTTTCATGCCCACATGAAATAGTCCCCAAAGCAGTGGTGCTAAATGATTTGAGGAGGCTCAGTGCTTAAGGAAAACAGGTTGAGGATTCTGCATTGCAGTTGTTTTCCAGGTCTGCCCATTCACATAGCTATCATAAACTGACTCAATCCAACCCTGCCTCAAAATGTGTACTGAACGATTTCACAATGGCTGTGTATTTCAGGTTGCAATTACAGTGAAGTTTAGTGACAATTCAGGTCTCAGCTGCAGTTTCCCATGTTATCCAGTGTGCTCTGAAATTTCATGCCAGCAAAATATGCCGATCAGGTTTTCTTCCACTGTCTCGAGACACAAATGTTTGAGTCTTGCTGCTTATCACTTCTTCCCAATTGCTACCCTTCTCCCTGGGCTTTGCGTGCATTTGAAATCAACACTTAGCTGCTGCAAAATACCATGTAAATCAAATGTATACATGGACACGAGGGCCAGGGGCAGTAGGCACAATTCTGACCTCTCTTTTTCTTACGCATACAATAGCATCATGGTACACAATATCTTGTATGAGCAGGCCTCTGCCCATGCCTTGCGAATCCAGTGCCCACCAGAGCAGTTCCAATCCTAAAAGTTTCCCCTTGTTCAGTTTAATAGGATTTACTTTGTAGAAGAGTTGAATAGGATTGTAACCTTCTAACTAGCATTATCACTATGGTTTTCAGTGAACGTCTGGGGATTTTGTGCATCTCTCCATGCTAGAAAGAAAAATAAAGATGTTTGTGCTGTCTGTATAAACCACAAGATGTAGTGAAGGCTGCCAAGTTGGGTGGTCAAATCATTTTGTGGAGCCTGTCCATAGCTGCCAGTAATCATGGCTTTATTCTTTCCTCAGTATCAGAAACTCCCTTCCTCTAAATTGTGAGGAAGCTGGAACAACAGTGGGAGAAGCCAATTGCACTCATGCCATGCTTGTGGAATTCCAAAAGCCTGTCAACTGCAGGAAGGAGGAGGCTGGAGTAAATGGACCTTTAGTCTAATCCAGCAGGACTCTTTTTACACGCTCTTGACCATGAGTATTCTTGCATTCACTCAGGAACTGCTGAGACTCTGCACTCACAAGAGGCTTGCCCCTCGTCTGCAAGCTTCGTGCAACCTAGGTACTTATTTTCACCCAGTAAATGCTAGAGGGCATGCCAGGTTACATCTTGGTCTCTCTGTGGATACCAATTAGCACAATGTGTCCTGCAGCTGAGCTTGTTTCAAGCCTGAAGATTCCTCAAGCACTATTTATTAGCCAGCACTTTATTTAATCAGCCCTCTGAGTTTCTCTGTTACATTTTAATCTTTGAGCAAAATTCTCTCTCCCCCCCCCCTCTTTTGCCACAGACTCTTTAATCTCATTACTCTTGGATGTCAGACGAGACTAATCACCTCGGCCATGAAATCAAAGACAACTGTTGCAATAGCCAGGAGACGAGTCTTTTCTGGAAATTAATTCTTCCAGCAGACAAGCAAAATGCCATTTTAAGAATGGGAGGTGGGTCTTAATTTTGCTGTGGAAAATCAAGGCATTTTTATGAAGGTGGAGACTAATGTACAAGGTTGCCACCTATTTTAATCCCTGGGCGGGATCCCTCTGCCTTTCACAATGGCACAATATAGGTGGAGCTTCTCCTGATGTGGTGATGCGAAGAAGGGGAAAGCTTCAGCTACTGAGATTGCTTAGCAGCTATTTAAGGCACAAGGCAGAGGCTCAGCTATTGATGCGGACCCACTCCAGCCTGGTGCTGGCCCTGGTAAAACTTGAAAAAGTTCTTTGGAATAGGTATTTGGGATAGGTACAGCCTTGTAGCCCTATTGAGGTGCTCAGGCCAATGTCTGAGGGTGCAAGCTATATAGGGGCTTGCACCAGACCCATCATCCCAGCACATCCCTCACACCTTTAGCACAAAGGGGTGGAGGTAAGTTGTGGTTGTTGCTGTTGTTTATTGAATTTATATACCGTCCTATACCCAGGAGTCACAAGGCAGTTCCCAGAATAAAATCAAGATATAAAACCACAAAATACCTGATAAAAATAAAATGACAAGCCAATACACACACACACACACACACACACACACACACACACACACACACACAAACACACACAGAGCACATTTTAAAAGGGCATAGGATGTAAATTAAATCAACCAAAGGCCTGGTTAAAAAGGAACATATTTGCCTGCCTCCTAAAGGTGTATAATGAAGGCACCAGGCAAACTTCCCTGTGGAGAGCATTCCACAAATGGGGAGCCACTGCAGAGAAGGCCCGTTCTCGTGTTGCCACCCTCCGAACCTCTCAAGGAGGAGGCACATGAAGGAGTGCCTCAGAAGATGGATCTCAGGGACCGGGTAGGTTCATATGGCAGTCATTGAGTTCTTAGCATCATCCCTCAACCCTCACACTGGATGCCCGAACAGAGCTTGTGACAGCATGTGTTGTAAGTGGGTCAATGTTTTAATGTCCAGAGCAGCTATTAAATAGCTCCATCACCACTATTTCCAACTGGGGGTGGGTTTTCCCAGTTTCACACACTTCCTATCTTAGGTTCATTTCTCCACATTTGTTTGTTTTTTAAAAAAAAGCCTTCACAAGGATACAGCATCATTTTACTGCACATTTCTCCATATACACAGCTTTTTGTATGCAATTTTGCCTAATGTACAATTTTTGTAAGCCTTATTTTTTAAAACAACACATTTTCAGATGCTGTTTGTGCCAATATGTGGATTTTTATGCACACTTTCCCCCAATGTCTGCCTATTTGTGCATATAGTTTACTTGCAGACCTACATAGCCACATTCAGGGAAGTGCAAATTTTGAAGAATATCTGTGGTTGGTTTGCAAATTCTTTCTGGAAGTATGAATTGGGTAGTTTTGCATTAACATGTGAAGCTAACTGAATTTCCCCCTGATCCCTATTCCCAACTGTCATCATCACCTTGTCCCCTAGAAACTCCCTTTCATTTCCCCATAGTACTTCCTCGTGTACTTTTGGTTTTCACACCCACTTCACATAGCTTGTTAAACTACCCACAAGGCTCCTATCCTGCTTTTGGAAATATGTAGTGGAGGGATTGTTTAGAGCAGGTTGTGCACTGATCAATTTGCCCCCCCCCCCCTCACCTTCCATTCTGCTCAATTCACTACTACATCATAGTTGTGCTGCCCTGCAGTACCCCCTATGCTCGCCGCCCAGTGCAGCAGAACCAGTCATGCCGGCTAAATCCACCTCTATCTACAGTGTCAAGATGACATTGGTTTTATCCTTCTGGACCCTATGCATAATAGGACCCAAAATCAAAGCCATTAGTCAGCTCCAAGTGTTGCGCTGCTCTAAAGGGCTAGGTTCTCAAACAGTCAGATCGGAAGTTAAAAGTTCACTTAACAGAGCCATCAAACTATCCAGCAGGCCTAAAAGGTTTCTTGATTCCATAAGATCTGAGTGACTTTTATGTTTTCCAGTGATGCATTGATCGGATGGTGAATCAGAGCAGACTGCAGGCCAAAGTAGATCATGTTGCAAATTGCTTTGATGGGGCTGTAGTGTTTGGACAGAGACACACACACATCTCCAGTTCTTAGGTAACCCATCATATGCCATTGATAATATATGGACCTCTTTCACAACATCCAATGTATACCTTGCTTCTCCCAAGGTTACGGCATGATGCATTGATTGATAAGAATGAGGTTGCTCAGGTCTGGCTGCAGAAGACTAAGGAAATATCTGAATATATTTTATTGAACACATGGAAAGTCCAAAGGGCAGCACTGAACACGTGCTAAACAGTCACTTGCTTTTGTAAACATGGAAACTGTCACCAGAAGCATGACCACATGTTAACTCCAAAGACTGTGCTTCTGTACAGGACTGGCCACAAGCATTTCACACAATGAAATTGACATAATTCAACATGTTTCTAACGGGAACAAAAGTGCCTTCTACCCCAACCCCAACAGCCCATTTTTAAAAGTAATTCAGGCAGCTGTTTTGTTTTTTGTTTTGCTTACTGTGCAAAATGCCCCCACTCCCCAAAACATTCAGTTTCTGAAGACAAGAAATGAATTTGAAAAATAACACAAATCCACTTGCTTTTGGATTGTTTCAAAGTTCTCCAGCATTAGAAGAAAATGGAGTTAAGCAACTTGTTGCACAGATTGACAATAAGGACCTTAAATGTAGACCTCCCTAAAATGGGCAATATCATTTTCCTCCGTGATGTACTGAAGAAAATATTTAGATCAAGGTGACAATGAAGAAAATTACTAACATTTAGTAGTCAACCTTAACATGCATGGGCTTACTCACTAAAACAATGCATCATCACATATTTCTGGCTCTTTTCTTTGCTGCAATTTGTGCTAATTTCAGAGTGCATTTACAGTGTTAAATCTCAATAACAATTAAGTACTAGCATAATAAGCACTTGGATCTTATTACATCCAACTTCTCAGGATGCACTTGTAGGGAGCATCTTGTTAGTTAGTGCTGCAACTTAGACTATGAAAGTTGTCTTTGAAGAATATTCTGCCAAATGTGAATGGATTCTAAATCTCTCTTCTCTCTGGAAGGTTCAGATTAACCCCCTCACACCTTAAAAGCATACATGAGGGGGACTGGTGCAGGCCAGCACCCACCAGCCGCCTACCCCACTGGTCACATGTTCTGCAACTATGAGAAGGGGCCTATCCTGCACACAACCCTGTAGTCCCCACAGTTGCAGGAGTTCCTGTGTGAACCCCCTTGGTATGAGAGATGGGCCAGTGGACCCCGTTCATTCAGGCATGGTTCCATGAGTGGGTTCAGCCACTTACTTCAATTATATCAGCTTCTCTTGAGGAACTTCCACTATCAGTTTCAGGAAGATTAGTGCTTATGTACTTTGCTGCACTTTTTGGTTTACATGTCACCTTCCTTAACAGGTTACCGGTGAGGGACTGGATGATTGCCTCAGAATTTCTTTCTGTTGTAAAACATACCTTTTCAGTTCGAGGTAAGAGGTGGTAAGCAACTGATGGACCCTTGAGAAATATCCCTTTTATAACACAAATATGCACAGTAAACAAATAAATGATAACTATCAACAGTGCAGAAAATGAACCTATTTACTAGGGTGTAAGACCTTGTGGGTTGTATCCATCTAAGTCATACTCATTGAACACAGACTCACTGACATCATTAATATGCAGACCCATTAAAATCAACGGACTTAAGTTGGACAGACTAACTTCTCCTTCGATTTCGGTGGGTCTACTATGAGGATAAGTCAGATACAACCCACTGAACTTAGTGGGACTTCTGAGAAAAAACACATAGGATTACTGTGGGGCAAGCCTTTCTGACAGATGTACAACAGAGCCAGCACTGCTGGCTCATGCCAAACAGAACAGAAGATGTGGAGGATGTGCCTTATTTTATTCACTGAACCCAAATTGGAGGGAGTCAAATAGACCAACTCTAGGGAGCTTAGGAGCATTCCCTTAGATCTTCTTTTCTGCTCTTCTGCACTAATTTATTCTCTTCTTTGTTAGAGTGGTTGGTAGGGAAGGGGTGGTGCTGTGAACATGGTCTCCCAGCAGCACTCTCACTACTACATACTGGGATGGAGTGATGTAGGGTGGCAGCAAAGTCAGGTGGCGCAGAAGCACTGGTGGAGCCAATCCAGCGCTCTTTCTGATGCACCTGCCTCAACCTTGCTGGTGCCTTGCCCCAGCCCTGCTCCATCCCAATACAGGTCTGTGGTGCCACCCCCACCCCTTGCCAGCTCCTCCTGCATCTGTCTCTTTCACCATCATTGTCTCCCAGCAATTCTTACTCCCCTCTGACTTTCCCTTCACATTGCATTCCCCTTCCTTCAGTCACTGCACACAGAAGAAAGGCATGATCCCAGGTCATAATGGTTTGTTGCCCAATATCTTCCTTAATGTGCATACATGTTCCATGTGGACTGATGACATGCAAGGGCAAAACATAAGAAGGTGAAAACAAGGGGTTGGGGAGCCAGCAATTTGTACATGCCCAATAGTCTTTTTAAAAAGGCCAGAAATCAAGACTGGAAGAATCACAAACATATCGGCATCACTGCAAGAAGTATGGAACACCAAAATTTGGTGAGAAATTCAGATGGGGGAAATGTCATGAGCATCCCTACTATAGCCTCGTCTGTATCACTCCTCTTATTACAGTAAAAAGATGCTCCCAAGCAAAATGTGGAAGTCTCAGCTAAATAGGCCGCTTTACTTTTAAGGGGACAAATAATATCTGCAAGTTAAAAAAACCAAATCTTTCTGAGTTAGATTGAGGCCATTGATTGGACAACCAACACACAACATATTTCTCTGAAGCATCGTCAATTCTAATGACCTCAGGAAAGGACCATCTAACCCTGAAATCACTGTGTTGTCTGGTATTTTGATACAAGCAGAGGAGAACATGTTCATTCTCTCATTCACAACCAATATCATAGAGTAGTTGCATAAGAAGGGCTTTGAGTGATTATTTTCCCCAAATTTAAGACTCTTCTTAAGATGTAAAGACATCAAAATTTCCATTATGTGCACTAATGTTTGTCACCATATATTTCTGCACATGTCTCCTTATTATACATATCCATGTTTCAGAGGTCAAATCTTGGTCAAGCCATTTTCCTCCCAAATGGGTGGATGTTCAGACTAGCCTGCTGGTCGCAAGCTAGTTATAAAACGTTGTTTTGTCCCACTTCCTGTTATATAAAGTCTTTCCATGATTTCTCTTCCTGTTTTCTCTGTAACCTTGCAACTCTGCCCATTGCTACCCTGCACATCCTCTGTAGGACCATCTGAAACCCAACCCAATGCAGCCGAGCCTGCTGCCAGTGGCACAACCAAAACATGAATCTGAAAACCAGAGGATGGAGGGAGGTCAATCAAGGCGATATTTATGTGTGGAACCTCCAGTGACTTTTGCAGCAAGCAGTGAAAAGGAGGAAAGTATGAAGGCAGGGCAAAACAAGAGGCCAGGTGGATTTTAAATTGCACTCAAGAAGCACTGACCTCAGAATAAGAAAACAAATCAACCTCATAAAATCTGAGTGCCAATTTTCTTTTCCTTGTTCAATGTTCATTACGGTCCACATTCCTTCTAAAAAAATAACCAGAATCTATAAATTTCCCACTGTTCTTGTATCATCAGACTCTGACCACCATATTATCATTTATAAACCCATTAAAATAATGAATGAGATCCAGAGGCTGTGCTGTTTTCAGTAGCTGTGCCCTGCTGATTCGTATGTGCCATCTTTCACTTTAATTTCATTGCTCAAAATCCAGTCCTTCCACACAAGTGCCTGGCACTTCCCACTTCAGCTGTGCATTGATTTCTAAGTAATTGCTACTTCATTATGCCTTTCCCTTAAATTTCTCAACATATTCTGATGCACGTGTCGGCCAACACTAAATTGGATCCCAGATGCTTGGTGTGCTGCGAGCTCATCTAACCATCTGGTCACATGCTAAAATGCCTGCTGCCCAGCTACTCATAAATATTCTCCAGTTTGGCTTTATGACATGCCCATGTCTCTGGGCAAATTCAGTTGTATGGATTCTCCACCTGCTATGTATTTGGCCGCCGGCCCATTGCTATCCATTGTAAAAAGTTTGCAGGTCTTTGAATTCTCGTGAACAGGGGTAGACCTTTTGGAGGACATGGGGGAGTTGGTTGGGCTCAGTTGCACGGCCGTGGTGTCTTGAACTGTGTGCTCGCTGGTTTCAATTTCAAAAGCTGTGCTCCCAGGTTTGATGAGCCCGATATTGGCCCCTGGTTTGGATTTCCTTGCACCGTGAGCAGGAGGTCTCCGGCTGCAGATGCAGCACGCCCCAAAGAAGGTGAATGCCACAACCAAAAGGATGGGACCGATGACAATGGGAGGGTTGTTGACAGGCAAGAATGTCCCAAAAGCAAACGCTCCCACCAGGGTGATGTTAATGCCTGCGAGCATGATGCACAGTCCACAGGCGCAGCAAAGAGCTGGGGAAGGGAGACCCTGCGGCCTTGTTTTCTTCTTGCTTGGCTTCTGGGACAAAGGAGTGCTGTTCTTGTCGGTGAACATGTTAGTGTCTCAGGTGGGATCTTGGATTTCACTGATCATACATGGTGTCCACAAGATGGTCGATCGCTGCTCCGAAAGCCTGAAAAACAAGAAAAGGCAGAAAGGAGTGGAATAAACATGTTGATTCATTCAGACTTTCTGTTTGCGTGATTTGCAAAGATTCAAACCCCGGTAACAATGTTTAAACCCCATTTGTTTGCCTCTGTGAGTTGCCATTTGCACCACGGGCAGCTCCAGAGGGTGACAGAGTTGGGCATTTGGTCACAGAGGGCCCAGGGAAATGATAGCATTTCCATTGTGCACAGTGAAGATCAGATGCAGCATAAGAGAATTCTCAGTTTGCATGTCTTCCGGGTTAGCTAATTGGCGCCATGTCTGAGGACCCACAGAAACCTGGACCCATCTCTGGTTTGCACATTGGTTGGAGCCAAGTGCAATTGCCTCAGGATGAGCAGCCAGGAAAGATCTCCTTCCCTTGCATTGCATGAGGTTGGACTAGATGACCCTTCCGACCCTGTGATCCTTTGATTCCTGCATGAGTCGACCTGAAACACAACCACACTTGGAATACTGCATTAGTTCTGGTTGACACACCTCAGGAAGATAGTTACAGAGCTAGAAAAGGTTTGGTAGAAGGCAACAAAAACCATCATGAAGCTAAAGCAACTCTCCTATGAGGAAACACTGCAACATTTGGTGCTTTTTAGTTCAGAAAAAGGTGAGTAATGCATATCAACTTATGCAAGCTGTATAGAGAGGAACATAACATTATGCATAGTGTGGAGAAAATGCAGAGAGACATTGTATTTTATAGGCCCTAATTTGGAGTAGGAACACAGCAGGGGGCAAAGGGTTAAAGTCCTCCTAACCTCCTTGCTATTTTTATCAAGATTAGGGCTGCACACTAAGAGCCCCTGCACATAAAGACACAGGTGCATAGCTAATGTAACATGTACAGTAGCTTGATCCTAGCTTGTGATCTTAGAATCTTAGTTCACAATGCCTGATCTGTTATTTATTGTATATCTGCAGTGCCATCTGCCTTTCATCTGCTGGGGGAAGGGGGGGGGAGCATGCAGCAATTTATTGTTTTATGATATTCCATTTCTGTATTTTGATATTGCATTTCATTTTTCCTGTTGCTTTTTCTCTCTCTTGTGAGCTGCCCAGAAAACTCATGTTTTGGGTGGCCCAGGCAAACAAAGAAAATAAGGAAAACGAAAAAATACTTACTTTAACTTCCTTTAGCGATAACCCACACACTCTTCATCCTAAGCCTACAGCAGTTTGTTCTTGTGTCCCCAATAACTGTCTCAGCTTTTTAAAGCCAGAAGAGGCAGCCTTGAAGCTTCCTGCTCTTTTTCTCATCAGAGAGGCGGTGCAGAATAGTATAAGGACTGTGCATCCTCCCATCCCTTTTCCTGTTCTACAAGGCCATTGATTCTTTAAAGAAAATGCTGCAGCAGTGTGTGTGTGTGTTGAAAAATCATGAGCAAGGCTAATACTGAAGTCTAAGGGGAGAAGAGATGGGAGGTTAAAAGCATCAAAGCACCACTGATTTCATTTTCCTGTTTTATAAGAAGTTTCCAGCGTATGTAAGTTTTACATAGTAAATTCTCAAATTAAATTTCTGATAGATTTGTGGATTAAAACTATCTTCACGTATTGATTACTGTTGCCAGGCACAGCCCAATTCTCCAGGCAGTGAGAGGTTCTAGGGGATGCAGGCCTTTCCCAGGTTTCGTCTCCCTGGAAGGAGGACACTGGTATTGGCCTTTTAAACAAAATTGTGTTTGCTTACAACCTATGCAGAGGCAATGCTTAAACCACTCCAACACATAGCCCAAATCCATGGCTTCTACATAACAGTTTTCCAGGGAGACTGCCAGCCTGCTCCCAGAAATATTGCTGGCTTTCCAGAGTCCAAAACTCAGCTCTCTGACACGCTCTTACTCAGATCTCATCCACACAGGCAGCATTGTCCCCAGCCAAGGGAGGGGCAGAGGAAGCCTCCTTCTATAACAGTTTTTGGTTATAACCTAGTCATTCAGGAAGAGAGTCAAAGAGCTAGGGAGCCTCATGTCTGGGGCCAAAAATGTGGTCCCCACACTTGGAATGAAGATTTAGAATGAAGAAACAATCATGGGAGAGCCCCAATTTTGTTGTCGCTGCTGAAAATATAGAATCCAGTTGTTACTAGGAGCAGTCTTCAGCTCAAAGGGAAACATTCAGGTTCATTGTGAAGCAGAGCACAGAAGTAAAAAGAAAGAAAGGAATCAGATAGTTTATGTACATTAGCAAAGCTGGATATTAATCTTAGCACATAAGGTACACAAAAGTCAAAATAGGTAGCACTACCTAGTGGTTGGGTGGTCTGTACCACCCCAAAAGTAAAGTCCCGTGTTCACATGGAATAAAATAATTTTCCTTCACTTTAAGTATACCTCTCCTCAGAGGTCAAATCCAATCAATATCCTTACTCAATTCATTTGTGCCGTTACTTCCCATTTCTTGTCACTACCATCCAATAAAGCCACAGTCACTTCATTAAAGAAGCATAATTGATTGATTTGCGTTAGGAAGAACAATGCTATTCTGGAAGACATTATATAGGATACTCAATCAGCAGCATTGATCAGTGATACCTTGAATTATCTTCTTAAGATTCACATTGCTCAAAGTATTTGCATAAAATATAGATACCGGGTCATCTTTTCAACCATATAGAATTATTTGATTGGTGGGGAGAGGAATTTTCACAGATATCCAAACCATACATAAAGCTATGTTCATTAGGAACTGGGTCTAACATGTTTGAGAACCTAAGGGCATAGTTCTACAGTTCTATGATTCTATGAAATATGGAGCATGATCTTTCTTGGCTAACATGCCAATCACAGACACAGAAAAACTGAATCTGCACGATCCGTCTCAACAACCTACCCCTACCTGGAAGCACCCACTGTATTTCAGCCTAATCTGCTTCACAGGGATGTTGTGTAGATAAAGAAAGAGTTGAAAGGACCATGCATGCTCAGATCCCTAGGAGAAAGAGCAGCATGGGAAAAAATGGGGTGGGGACCATAACTTGTGCAAGCAGAAGGTCTCACATCCAGTCCTCTGGGGTGCCTAGTTTTCAAGGATCCAGTAGCTGATGGTGAGGATGAGCAAAACTAGAACCTTGGAGAGCAGCCTCCTGTGTTTGGATAATAAGGTATCTTTCCACACCTCACATACCTGCATGCAGAACGTCACTCCAGACTCTCAGTGCACAGTGGAAAAGATGGCCAGTGCCTATTTATTTATGACACCAAATTCAAGTTAGGAGAATTTGCTTGATAACTCCCCCCCCCCCCCCAAGTATATGAGATCTAACTACCTGCCATCAACTCTATGCAAAACAGGATAGAATTTATACTAGCAGCTTGACTGGACCCTTAATAGTCTGTTGTTTTACATATAAAGGTGGAGGCCCTAGCCACCCATAAATGTTTATTTGAATTTAAAATTCCCCAACTGAGAGAATTTAGAATGATGCAAGTAATGCAAAGCTTGGGTGTGAGTAACTGAATTAATAACAAGAAACTGTGGTGAGATGAATAACTGTACTGTTCATCAAGAACATTACCTACCTACACAAACACAAAATGTTGATGTACTCTGAACTCTTACTAAATGTTTTCTCGAAACGCATGCCAAGTAAAAATTAGCAAAATTAAGAAGTGTGTCTGTCCCGCAGAGCTGTCTCACCTCCCCCTCTTACCTTCCTGCATTGGAGAAGCACAAATCTCTCATCTTCAGAAGAATTACCTGCTTCTGTGATGTTTACCTCAAACTCCCTTTGACAGCTGTGAATGGAGTACGTCATTCTGCCTGTCAATCCCTTTTCCCACCTAACCTGGACTCTAGTGAGAGAAAAGGGGGTCATTCCTCCAAGTGGCTTAAGATGGCATAAATTCATGAGTTTTCCAGAGGCAGATTTAAGAGAGTGTGGCTGGTTTGATTGCACTAAGTCCAGAGCCTCAGAGGCACTGCAACTGTGATTTACAATGGAGCATAAGAGGCACCAAATTTTGGCATCACTGAAATTTGAGACCCCCAGATCTGTCACTGGACACCCCCCCCCCCCATCCTAGTGACTGAGCTGGAAAACTGAGGGCCTAAGGCCTTAGTAGCCTCATGATTAAAACTGTTGTTTATGCTACTTCAAATTTATCCAGCTTCACTATCTTAAATCAGGCAGAGGGCCTTGTCAGAAGTGGCACCCACTCTATGGAATGCCCTCCCATCAGATGTCAAGGATATAAACAACTATCTGCCTTTTAGAAGACATCTGAAGGCAGCCCTGTTTAGGGAAGTTTTTATGTTTGAAGTTTTATTCTGTTTTTAGTGTTCTGTGGGGAGCTGTCCAGAGTGGCTAGGGAAACCCAGCCAGATGGGTGGTGGGGTATAAATAGTATTATTATTATTATTATTATTATTATTATTATTATTATTATTATTATTATATCAGGGTTGGGGGATTTCTGGCCTGGGGGCTGAATACAGCCTTCTAAGGCCTCTTTACCTGGCCCTCAGAACTCTCCCAAGCCACACCCTGTGTCTGGCTGAAATGTGCTCCCCCCCCCCTTTGCCTCTGTTCCCTCCCTCCACTGGCATGTAGCCCTCAGGAAGTTGCCTAGAAGGGAATGCAGCCTTGGGCTGAAAAAGATTCCCCGTCCCCCAATAGATCTTTTGTATTGGATTCTGAAGATGACTGGATATTTCGCATGGCTCAAAGTTTCTGTCATATTGCTCATGTCCGTACTTGGCTAAAGGAAAGGTAAAGAGAGCCATGATTTGAGTTATGCCTGGCTGCAGTCAGGATAGACAGAGATTGCTAAAAGTAGGCTAAATAAAATGGAGGTCTTGGGTTTTTCACTCACCAGGAATTAGGTTGGATAGAGTGAGCAGTGGTAGCTACTTGTAAGTCATCGGCACAATCCAGCCCGTTCTGTACCAGCTTCCCTCACAATGGACTTCTCAGGTGGTCTGGGAATCTCAACATCTTCCCCCCCAATCTTAATTTTTATTGTGCATCATAGCATAGTACAAAAGGAGGAAAAGGAAGGAAGCGACAGGTACATACGGTAATCTGTGCATTGATTCCTTTAACTAACAAAAAAATGAATTCAGACTTCCCTAGATTTGTCATTCCAATTAGAAATAAACATCACTCATTTTCCAATAAATCAGTTTTCATATAGAATATTTTTCCCTGCACAATTATCTCCACTGTATTCCAAATCCACAACCAATTCATTAAAAATCAGAAATATAGAGATGGATATCAGTGAATTTCACTGCATGTTGCCTTTTCCTGTGACCAGGAGAAGTAAAATAAAAGTTGTCATTAAGCACTAATTTCCATAATATATTCAAGCCATAGAATTTAAGGGTGGTTTATTCTACCTCAATGAAGTATTTGGATTTAGTACAGTACGCCACATATGGTACGTTCAAAATATATGTACAGCTTAGGAGAGAACTATCTGTCAGCAGCTTGCCAGAGCTCATATCAGGTTTCAGTTAGGTTAGCTTCTCTGGAACACTAATTGCTTTTTCAAGGGCAAACATGACATCATTTCCCAACAATCTTCCCCATTCTATCACACTCAAGCATCACCCAGAGTCGAGGTTAAGAAGATAGCAACAGGCTTGATTCTCACTGTCTGGGATCACTAGAATCAGTTGGCTGGTTTAGCTCCCTCCTCACCCAACTGCTGCCCTGAAATGCACACTTCCGGGGGGGCCACTAAGGGGCGCATTGGAAGATGGCCGACAATACCATCTCTCCGACCCACACGGGGTAATTAAGAGGCTGTTATGGGAGTAGGCAGCCTCCCTTGTTGCCCCAAGGAAATGGGGAACACTGCCCTTGCCTGCTGTGCCCATAAATCACCCCCTAATTCGAAAGAAGGGGGTGAGGACCCTAGGCAGAATGCCCCCATGTGGACCTCGGCTCTCCTGGACGCTGTCTCTGATCGCGCACTAGTTGCAGCAATTTGGAGTAATTAATTACAAAAGAAGCAAATGCACATATTTCAAGTGAAGAAGGGGAGTGAAGTCTGCTAATTTAAGTGACCTCTGCGAAAGAAGACGACGGGCTGGAGAAACAGGAATATTTTACGATGAAGATACACCAAAGGCGGGGTATGTTGACAACGGGGCTGAAGGGGGGGGACCTTTTTTACTTTCCTTCTATGTGATTTACAAGAACCCCTCCTCATTAGAATCGTCGGTTGAACTGACCCAAGCAGGATGGTTAAGGTAATTGGCTGTGTAATTTGGAATTTATGTAATTTGGTTTGATTTGATGTGTTTGGTCGGTTAATAAAAAAATATTCTTAAAAAAAAAAAGAAATACACACTTCCACCTTCTCCCATGTCAACGAATGGCTGTTGTTTATTGCAACAGAGCAGGAGCAAAGCGGTACACTTGGGAACGAGTGTTATGGTGTCACTCCAGCTTCAGCGCTGAGTGGCTCAGTCCCCACTGGCAGGTACACCACACAGCTTACAAAATGTCTTTGCGTGCACAAAAGATGCTACACCACAGTGAGGCCCTTGCATATACAGAACTTCACATGCAGAGAGAGAGAGAGAGAGAGAGAGAGAGAGAGAGAGAGAGAGAGACTGCATCATAAGTCCTTTACAAACAGTTAACTGGAGACTAAACATGTGAAGGTTGGAATGAGACTGCCCATTCTGGTTCCTCCCCTGATTCCACTGGTAACCTGCATATCTGACACATTGTATGAAAGGAGGAGCACATGAACATACAGCTGTACATACTCAGGACCTCACTTAAAAACAGCCATGCTGGATCACACCAATGGACCAAAGTCCAGCATCCCATTTACATAGGAACATAGAAAGCTGCTTTCTACTGAGTCTGACAAATGGTTCATCTAGTTCAGTATTGTCTTACACTGACCGTAAGAAGCTCTCCAGGGTTTCAGATAAGGGTCTCCCCCTGTGCACCCTGAATATGCCAGGGACTGAACCTAAGACCTGTATCCAAGGCAGATGCCCTACCACTCAGCCATGGCCCTTCACTATTTCCCATAGAGGTAATCAAAAGTCAAGTGAAGCCCTCAAGTAGAAAATGAACGCAATGGCATTCTCCTGCTCAAGTTCCTCAGCAACTGATCAGATGCCCCAATCAAAAAGCCTGGGATGTATGTGGTGTGTGTGTTCAAATGACTTTTATTTCTGCAATGCAGAAATGTCTTCTTGTTGCTAGCAATTCCTGCTTCAAAGCATTTCATTTTTTCCCTCATTTTGAATCACACTGTTCCAATATGTGACTTATTTCAAAAAATTGTCCCCCTTACCTGAGGGATTGGAAAGGAGCCACCCGCATTAGCTCAATTTCTGCCCCAGATATTATGAGGTCTAGTACTGACAAACATACAGGAGAGCAAATCTTGCTGAAGAATAATTAGCAATGTGTCTTTTCAATCTTACTGGGAGAAGATTTCATGAATGGGGCCCATTTTACAGCACAATTCTACAGCCTTCTCATTGATATACTCAATATATATTTTTAAAAATGCAACATATTTTATGAGCCCTTGTAGTTACTTTTTATTATGTCATGATGGCAAGAAAGTGAAAAGGCCATCTTTTTGAGAAAGGAGGGATTTGTACTTTAGCATGCATTTCACACATTTATTTGTATATTAAAAGAGTCACAACAATCGTAGACATGTCTACTCAGAGATAATTCCCACTGCGTTCAGTAGGATTTTGCCACATAGTTGAGTAAAGGATTCCAGTCTCTGGTTGTAGGACCAGTAAGGTATTTGGACATAGAAGTATCTCCTGAAGAGTAACCACATGCAACCTGAAGCAGATGTTGGTGTGCTGGGGGCGGGAATGATCCCTGCATAGGACCTCTATGTTCAGAAGCTGTAGATACCTGAATAACAGCTATTATGGACAAGCCTCAGAGGAAGACAATTGCTTTGCTTGTAAGCCCTCAATGGAATTTGACTGGCTGCTGTTGCTAGAATAGAGATACTTTTGGACTGATCAAGCAAGACAAGTCTTAAAATGGTATCATCTAATATATGTTATCCCATCAACTCCACATGGGCTTGAGGCAGCTTACATTAAAGGATGCAACCTTCACCTTCTGCCACATCAACCTGCCCATACGTAAAGACAGGGGTGGTCAACTTGTGGTCTTCTAGGTGTGACCATCAGCCCTAGTCAACATTGCCAAAGGGCAGGGGTGATGGGAATGGTAGGTTAGCTACCTCTGCATTTATATCTGGTTCAGAGGCCCTTCTCTGGAGGCTCCTGCTCTATGAAGTGATGTGCATGGTGATTGGAGGCAGGGCCTTCACAGTGGTGGCACCCTGCTTGTGCAGTTTGTTCCCATGGGAGGCTGACTTGATGCCTGTGCTGTTATACAATCCAAAGAGAAACCAGAGTAACATAACCTGTGCTGTTTCGTTGTATGTGCATTTTCATTTCCCCCAGCTTTTTAACAGATAGCATTGCTGTTTCTTTTTCCACGCACAATGTTTCAGTTGTTATTTCATTCTGTTGTTGTAAACTGGACTGAGAAATTCCTATTAATTGAGAGGTGGTATGGAAATCTTTTGAAATGAAATAAATTAAAATAAAATAATAATAACTTGCCTTTTCCTTCCAAGGGAGATACTTTGCACCTGCACTTCAGCTGTAACTGTCTAGAAAAAAACTGCTAGCTGCCTTTAATATCTTTTTCACTTAATCTTATTCTATGTCACAAAGTTTAAGGGTGGATTCTTATTTAAACTTACCAGAAACTTCATTTAAATCAGAGAGACCAGACATACTTTCCTGAGAGTAAGTTTCAGTGAGGTCCATGAATCTTACTTCTGAGTAGACATACATGGGATCACACTGCTACTTCTCCAGATTTGTTGTCAATCAGTGTTTCTAAAATCTAATGGCTGCTGATATGCTACAGACTGACATTTGGGGAATCTTGTGTGAAATCAGAAAGGCTTAAGCTGTATCTGTGTCACAGATAAATTGACCTAGCCCCTGAGCTGATGATATAGAACTCTTGACATTTACCATCAGAAGAGCAATTGGCACGAGCTCCATACAGTGAGCAGAAGGGTTGGAGTCTCGATCTTGAATCAATTTAGGAGACGTAGCATGTGTGATGTGGCCTGAAAGCATGGCCTCGATAATGAGTTGCAACATGTGTACTTCAGAGTACATTTCAATTTTCTGTATGGAACTGTCCTGCATCAGTTCATTGAGGGGACTAATTATGCAGGGAGAGTGAAAACTTTAAATAGTTTACAGAATACCACAGAGCGTTCACGGCTTTGGCTGCTGTTGACTTTAACTAACAATCTTTAGAGTCAGATAAAGCACTGGAATGGCATATTTTATTTATTTTATAAAATTTTATATACTGCTTGTTGGTAAAAAACCCCCAAAAACCCTCAAAGTGGTTTACGAAAAGATAAAACAAGAAAATCAAGGAAAAAATCAATATTTTAAAACATACAAAAAGTTTAAATACAAAAAAGATTAAAATTCACATCTCATTTCTAAGCACTTGGGTAGTCTTGTCTAGACAAGAATGTTTTTAGCAGGTGCCGAGTAGAATACCATGAAGGCACCTGCCTGCGCTCAAAAGGCAGGAAATTCCAAAGTGTAGGGGCTACCACACTGAAATATCAAATACTTACAAATGCAGAATGGGTATTATGTGGCAGCTGCAGTAGTGCCACTTTTGCCAATAAAAGCGGTCAAATTGTCATATATGGGGTAAGGCCTACTTGGGTAGGTAAAGTGGTCCCAAGTTGTTAAGGCCTTTATATATTAATAATGACACCATGAACCTGGTCTAGTAGCAAATCGGCAACCAATGCAGATCTCTGAGCACAGGTATTCTATGTTGACAGTATGCTATGAGAGTACTTTAAACTTGTGAAGCACTCTATCAAACTTGGAAGACCAGCCAACTCAGTGAATGCCGAAAGAACTTCGCCTGAAATAAGGAATCCCTTCACTCCTTATCTGAACTTATGAATAACACTCCAAACATCTACATATTGGACATTTTGAACATATACTGCACCAACACTTACTGGCCCCTGGAAGTGAGCTCTGACCTCAGGGTGGGAGATCTAATGTTAGGTGTCCCCTAATGCCTGCTGCAGAACTGTGCACAGCCTCTGTCCTACCAAAACTGGAAATCTGACTTTGGAAGAGCCAAGAACAGAGCATGCTAGTGATGCACCAGAAGGCTTGTATTGAAAAGATCCAATACCTTCCCAGTCCACCTGCCCCCCAGCATGTCCCCAAACCAGAGTGAAAATTACACCAGCCCCAGAAGCTGGCAAGGGTGCCATCCCAATTTTGGCTCTCCCATTGTGAACAATGGGAAGAAAACTATTTTATTATATATATATTAAAAAAGGTTGGAGGAGATGAACCTTAGAATGGCAGCCTTAAAGGGTTTAAATTAAACAACTTAAAACTGCATGATTAAAGAAACTTTGAATGGCCACATCCAGTACATTGATTCTATCCTCCAATTTTCATTCACTTGACTGAGGTTTAGAGCAGGACCTGGGCAGTTTATAGAATCCTGTGCATGGTTAGAGTGATTCCATCCTGTAACCAAAATCTCATATAACTTCTAAGCATAGGATGGTCCACTATAAGTGGGTTCTGTTACTGGTAAATCAATTAGCTGAAATCTCCAGTTTAATGAATTACAAGTTTACCCTCAAGGTGAAGAGGGGGGTGGCAGTCCTTAGATCAATAGAAAACTGAAGTACACATTTTATAGAGAGACATTGCTGAAGTGTTTTAGGCGTGAGAGGTGTCTACTTTCTTTGTGAGTGTATTTCTCAGACATATATTTTAAGAAAACCTGCAAATTGAATAAGTGTGGTATTTTGTAATGGAAATGTAATGGAAAAATAGAGGCTCACCCAGGAACTGAAAAATATTACATAGATATTCAAAAGAAAAGCTCAAGCAGCAAGCAATCATTCCCTGTTATAACTCCACAAAAGGAGACTCAAATTACAGAATTTTTCAAATGCTCTCCAGCTTGCAGTAAATGGGTTGAATTAATAGACAGCAACAAGCAGCTAGGAAGTTGCGTATCTAAGGGACACCTCTTCCATTTTAGTGTAAATGGAAAGAATATCAACTGGTTTTCAGCGACCTTTCAACCTGTGGATCTGGACTGCTGGTGCTGAGACATCAGATATAAAGCAAACACATTGCATTTTCAGATAATTGGCTGATTAGTTGTCCATTTCCCCCTCCCCTTCTTTATTATGATCAGCACTGTCTATATACATAGTCTATATATAAAGGCTACCAAGCACTCGGCAGAGAACTGAATGGAAGCCTCTGTCCTCAAACACCATTTCAAAACTCTTCCATGGTAGATGTGAATCAAGCTAGTTTTTTCTCCCAAATAAGTGGTATTTGGGACTGACAATTTCTTAAGTAATATGAACTTCATTATTTAGAGTATGAAAATGTCATTAAAAAAATAAAAATAGGTTTATTATAATGGGGTAAAAATTACCTGGACTTGAATCGCACTATGAAGAGCGCAAGAGAAGCTCTGCGTCCTTAGACAGTTTTCTTTTTCCATTTAATCTTTAGGAAAACCTCAGAGGGAGGGGGGGACGGGTTCAGGGAAGCTTAGACGAAAGGCGATTCACAAGACCCAGAAACATGGAAGGTCCTCCGTGATGGGTGAACTCCACCGGGACATCACAACCGTGAGAAACTTAGACGGAGCTGAGGCATCCTTGAGGTCTGAGGCTCCCTGGGAGGAGGGTATTCTTGGAGCCGGCTGCACGGATCTTCTGGAGCCTCAAGTGGTCTTGATCGGAGCTTGCGTAGAATGCCTTGCTTTGGGGAGCCGCCTCCCGGCAGGATGTTATGCTTTTTCCTAGGGAGAGAAAGATTCACGTGCCGCATGTTTGCCCTCTTCCCCCGGCCGCTGCATCCACGCACACAGCAGGGAGATCGGCTGGTCGCCAAGTCCAGCGACGCAGGAAGCCGGGTCTCGATGGCTTCGTTGCCAGGAGGATGTCACAACCGCTACATCTCTCCGCTCCTATTTCGAGCTGGTCGACAGCCTCTTGCTACAACCCAGCCTCGGCTAGGACTCCCTTCCATGCTCTCCCTGACGCTGTTCACAGCTTTGGTGCTGAAAATAGCAACTGCTCCCAATTTAGCTGCCTTCTGGACTATCAACGCCAGGGGCAGTGCGGCTCTGATTCTTCTTCTTTTTTCTAACCCCCACCCCCACCCCAATCAGCCTAACTTCTCTCCCCGCCGCTCCTTTTCTGCCTAGTGAAATTTTCTAATAAGGCCGCAACTACCGGGAGACCCACGATCCTTCAAACAGCAGGGGATAAGTTTGAAAAATGCAGCTCGCACAGATCTGCACAAACTTGCATCTCTAATGAAGGGGAATGGGTTTTATTGCTTGCCATCTGCTCCTTCCTCGTGCCTTTGTTCCTTGACTTTTTTTAAAAAAAAGTATATTCGCAGACCATTAAATCCCACCTACACCCAAAACAACATCGCACTGTGGCTTTCTTCATTCAGCATTCAAGCAACAGAAGCGAGAATGGAAACAAGAAGGCGTTCATTGAGGACATTCCCCCTCCTCCTCTTCCCTTTCAAAGGCTTCGGGGATCCTTCTAAAGCTGGGGACATCAAAGTGGAAGGACAACAATGAGATATCAGCAGAAGGCACGTGTAGGCATTCAGACAAACCCTTGCATTGTCTAGGAAAAACTGCGTAAAAGGCGTTAGAGGATGGCATCGGCAGGTTATCAGCTGCAATGCCCCTCCTTATCTTTAGGATGCTTAGGGGATCTGCTTAGGTCTGATTGGTGGTGCAAATTGGTCAGGCCTGGACCTATAAGCAGAATGAGGGGGTAGAATTCTGAACTGGGTAGGGACCATTTCAGATTGTAAGAGAGGGCTACCATTTTTAAATGACCCCCCTCCAATTAAAAGCTCCATGTTGTTGTTGTTGTTGTTTTATTTATACCAAACCCATCTGGCTGGATTTCCCCAGCCACTCTGGGCTGCTTACAATACATATAAAAACATAATAAAACACTCAAGCATTAAAAAACCTCCCGATACAAACTCCAAAATGTTAAAAACAAACTCCAAAAATCTAGCACATCGGGGACAAAGGTTCTAGCCGAGTCTACACCCACGTGTGCTGTTTCCTATTTGCAGTCTGAGAGAAATGTTGTGTGTGTGGTTTTTTAAAAAAATGTATGATAGCATTCAGCCTAGAATTGAATTCCATCCACTCTACAACCTCACAGTTCTCACTTTACCACATCATTTTGCTGCGTGTGAGTAGAATCAGAGGACCAGAGGACTGAAAAAGATCTTAGAGATCTTTTAGTCCTACTTCACCCTCCCCACCTTTCACACAGCATGTCTGAGATGCTACAAGATGCAAATGGGTGTTTAGCCCCCAACCAACAACCGTAGTGTTTAGCCCTTGTAGCAAGCTGAGAAATCCGGTGATGCTTTATCCCTTTTCATACGTACAGAAAGGATTTTGGAAGGAACTCTCTTTTACAGTGATATAAGCAATAATGTGAACAGCAGGGCTGTCATTATCTAGTTGACAAAGGTGAGTGACAGCAGAGTTTACGTCAAGCTCTGAATTTACGACAAGACCGGTGGGTGATTTAAGACTGTGAATTAGGAGATGTGCCTAAATCATCCTGGGATTCATTCACCCTGCAGAGTAACATTGCTGATTAATTCACGCTAACTGAATATATTTAGATTACTGTTGAGGAAGCAATAGATAATTTGAAATAAAAAACAGAAAACTATAAACATGAAGTAAAGGTGCATGCGTTTAATCTATTAATTTTATGGATCTGCATGAAGCAAATCCATGTTTGACAAAGGAATTAAATAAACAGCAAGCTTCTGACGGAGGAAATTAGCACTCAAAATGGATTTGCAACTGACAGGGAACCGATATGGAGTGCAGTAAAAGATTTCAAGCTTCAAATTAACTTATCTGAAGTTGATGACTTGATTTAAGCAACTATATTGAGGTATATACTTTCCAGATAATAAAACAAAGCCAAACAAAAGGCACAGTTGTTCCACAGGATCCAGATATGATCCCTGAAGGGGGAGAAAGCACTCAGGACCCAATTGCATCTAATGTGCATCATCTTGGGAGGGGGTGATAACTATAGCAGGTGTGGAAAGGGAATATAATCCTAATACAATCCCCCTCTTATTTACATCAGGGCAAATCTTCATTGATCCTGTTAATAATCAGCACTCCCTTCACTGCTGATGTAATTTGCATTTTATAAACCCTGCACCTTAAACGCAAGGACACATTTAATGTCGCATCAGATTTTCCTCTCTGTTTCACAATCATCACTTTTTCAAAGCACTAACACTGCAATATATTGTTGGTTGGGAAATGCGGCACTTTCATTAGGTAGTGCACTTTCACTGCTGCTGTTGCTGCCAATCGTACCAATGGTGGTTCACGGCAGGTGGTGGCTGTGGAAATTCAGGCTCAGTGACCTGGGTCTGCACCTAAGAGCCAGTCAAGGTGGTCTCTGGCCTTTTCAGCAGTCTCAGCTTTTGCAGCTGGGCCCTTTCAGGCCAGGTGGGGGAAAGTCTTCAAGGCAGGTCTTCCAGAACTCACAGCCAAGATGTGAGTTACATAACAATAAATGCCGAATTGTATCATCTATCATCAATTAAACTTGCAACGCAATCCTATGCATGTCTACTCAGTAATATTTCCCCTTGGTTTCAATTAGACTTAAACCCCCCCCCCCCCAGGTAGGTGCAGAATTAAAGAATAGACTCCTTATACAACATCATTTTCACCTGAAAGTCCGAATTATCCAATTGTGGCTATGAAGTGCGTGCCAATGCAACTATAGCTCTATGGGATTCTCATCTATTTGAAAATCCAGTTATTGGGCCATTGTCCAAATCCTTTGGTTATTCAAATAGCTGTGGTTGGGCTGCACACACTGACAAAATGGAATCTATTTTCTTGGTTTTCTTTCCTGCTTTTTAAATGCAAGAAAGCTACAGCTAATCAAGTTATTTTCCTAAGGCAATGTACTGAATGAGGCTGTAGTCCTAAACCCACCAGCCTGGGAGTAATACTCAGGGAATTCACTAGGGCTTACTTCTGAGTAGACATGCTTAGGATTGCACTGTATGTTTCACAAGTCAATACTGAAACAATTAAGATAAGACCAAAAAAATCAGAAATGTGGTTCAGATTTTGAGAGCCTTTACATATACATATAACATTTGTTAATGTTATACCATCAATCATTTTCTGCAGTCTCAATAGCCAACCATTTGCTGCTGGCAATTTGGAATTTCCCCAACATACCATATACCACTTCCATCCTTACCATGTCTAATATTTTCACACCAATTTCATATTTGCTTTCTTTATACACCTAAGTCTCAGTGAATTCAAAGGGGCTTACTTCTGAGTAGACACATACATAATTGTAGTGTAAGCAGCTGAATAGCAGGATTCCCATGGGATTGTAGAGCAAAGCGTATCCTGTCATATTTTGAAATATTTTAAAGATTTAGACACAACCCCTACAGTTCCACAGACATTAAATAAAATTGGAAAGAGAAAGGTATAGCAAAATTGCATCTCTAGTATTTATTTAAATGGAACTCGAATGCCATTGAAACATTATTTTGCAATAACTTCCTTTCAGGTTCTTGGTACCTTGAGGAAATAAGTAACATAATGGTCCCTTTTCTAAAGCATTTGCCTTCGCTTTCATTTCAGGGCAAATGGTAATAGGATTATAAATTTGATTTTTGCATCTAGATGTGGATCATTGACCCCACCCCTTTTCAGGTAAATTACTTATCAACTATTTAGTTCAAGACTGGCTCTGTTTAATCTGTATTGATTATACAATTACGTTTCATAGCCACCATAAATTTATCTTCATTAACAATTCCTGTGGAGATGCAGCAGTATAAAGCTGATTCGGTATTGCAGCATAATCAGACTCTGACTCAACAGAAGCTTCTGTATTTAAAATGCAGGATTTATATTCAATGGAAGTAAATATCACTCGCATTCTGTGAAATGTTTTACATTGCCACCAGATCTGTTCGTACTGCAACGATGATTTTATTATCAGTGTTTTGCATTCCTCTGGAGGAATCCACTCATTTATAGGTAAAGCATATGAGATGCAGTTTCTCAGAAGACTGTTCACTTTTCACCTTAGGAAAGTTGTTTTTTCCAGCGTCAGTGATATCAATGATCTAAAAATATTTAGAAAGTGTGGAATTTTGGATTTCCTTCTCCAAAGTCCAGGGGACATGAAACTTGTTGTTGTTGTTTAGTTGTTTTGTCATGTCTGACTCTTCGTGACCCCATGGACCAGAGCACGCCAGGCACTCCTGTCTTCCACTGCCTCCCGCAGTTTGGTCAAACTCATGCTGGTAGCTTCGAGAACACTATCCAACCATCTCGTCCTCTTAAAACCTTGCTAAACATCCTTAGAACACAAGGGGATAGATTAGTGGGACTATTTTAGTGAGAAATGCCTCTCAAACCAATTAAGCTTAATGTACATGACAGTTTATGGGGGGGGGGGGAGATGTTGGACAAAAAGAAGACAACAATCACAAAGAGATACGTACAATCAAATCAACAGGAGGAGAGGAAAAGTAAAGACACCAACCTGTCTTGCAGCTACCTTTGGTCTTATATCAGCAAGAGGCAAATATTTTTTAATTAACGTCTGGGAGTTCTTGCACCAACAGTGTTTAACTCTCAGACATTTCCATTTGCAAACCAATTAGCAAAGCTGTTAAATCTGAAGCCCTGCTTTTCAGTTATTTTACCATTCCCTGGAGATACATGTTCCCTGAACTGTTTGGATTAGTTAGCTAATGACTGTCACTATTTTATTTGAGCACTGACCGATGTCCACAAGAGAAAAACAAACCACTGCAGGAAACTGTCAAGCAGATGGTACTGCATTGGGTCCATTTTTGCACAGTCTTTCATCACAGCATATGCCATGGCTGGAAACAGACAATGGCAATCCACTGGAATTTACTCATGTTTGTTGAAGAGCTAAAGCTTCATTACGGACATTGTTTTCCCTCTTCCCATGTGTTAGGTAAATTCTGTGTAGCAGAATATTTATGTAACAAAAAGACCAAGTCATGAGAGCCCATTATTATATTTTGTGAACAAGTAAATAGAAACAAAAGGTATCAAGGTTACTATATAATAGCAAACATGTTTCCCCATGTGCAAGATACTGGAATGATCCAAACAGTACACTGTGAAGCAATTATCCAGTAAATGTGGAATGAGATTTTGAGGATTAAAACTTGCCTCATGCTTTTCAACCCAAAGAGAGTACGTATGAATGTCAGCTAAGGACCCCTCATTGCCTCAGTTCCCTGGTAGGTTTTTCTGCCTTTTAGGGTAGTGTCAATACAGCTGACCTGGAATTTTTTATTGGCCAATACACAACAGCTTCTGCAGTCCAGGGCATGTGCTGAGGTTCAAATAACAGAGGCATTCTTGGGACTTGTATGTTGCTGGAGTTAACGAATGTCACACCCAGTCTCGGGGTCAGTGGATCTTGGGTTTGGATTGCACTGTAAATCATACTCTACTCTGGGTATGCCTTAGCTCAAAACAACTGCATATGGTTTACAAAATAGATAAAGAGTTAAAAGTAGTTGGGCACATTTAACAGCAGGGTGATTAAATACAGTACAATAATATTCCTATTTACTCCAAGTGCCACTGCATTTAATGTGGTTTACAAATTAATAACAATGTTTAGGATTGCAGCCTTAAAAGGAGTAAAGGTTAAAAGGGAAATGAAATATGCTGCTGAAGGATGAAAAGCCAAAAAAAAGCACAGAGCAGGTCTATGAAATGTTATATTTAAAATTATAGCAGTTGAATGCTGCTAAGAGATAAGGAATGCTAAGTGAAAATCCAAAGGGAAAAATGAATATTATTTCACAGAAAAAGCAACTTTCTAAAGAAACCTGTTGCATGATAATGAACATTCTGTCCAATCCCACACCAGGTGTCAGCTGATGCTAGAAAAGCAGACTTTATGTGGCTGGAAATCATTCATTCATTCATTCATTCAATGATTATTTATGCTTATATTTCAGGTATTTGTACACACCAATCAGAGTATACAGTCTGCTTCATACAGTCCCACCTGAAGGCAGCTAGGCTTACTTCCAAGGAAACATGTTTAAATTAGACTAGTCACAGGCAATAGGACTTATACTATTATGCTTTTGGAAACCCCAAAATCTTTTTAAAGCAGTTGATCCAGTGGGAGAAGAGATAGATGGAAAATTGGCTCAGGCGAAGCAGTGGGGTGCTTAACCTTTTCCCCTCACACAATTTCCCCAATGAAATCACCCCATGAGGTGGCTGATAGCCTCACTAAAGAAAAATGCAGGTATCAATTTTGAACTTGACTTCCCTTCCTAGCAGGGCTAATCGCAGCAGCTTTGAGATGGGATAGCGAAAAAGAATAGAAGGAAAGAAGAAAAGAAGAAAAGTTATTTCCTTTTCCACATCTGTTTTTAAGGGTGGGATATCCAGTCACAATCTCCCATCCTATGTAGGAAGGCCTAAAGATGTTTTTTGTTTGCTTGCTTATTAATATAGTTCCAAATCCCCCTGCAGCAGATAATTCTGTTTACAAGATTAAAACAGATAGGAATGAAGAAAAATGCAGTCATAATAAGATAACAGTCAAACAGCCACTAAAAGCAGCAGCAGAATAAAATCAACCATTTAAAATGTTTGTTTAAAAGCACTGGAGGAATTTTAAAAAAGCAATGTGGACAGCAACAGGTGAACATCACCAGGGGGAGAGTTCCACATACCCATAAGGGTCCCTATTTTCCCAGCACATTCATGGAATTGCAGAAGCCATCCCACCTTCTGATTTCTTCTGGGAATGTCCTGGTTTTCCCTCCAGTGCCACTGCTAAACAAGGGAGGAGGATCAGCTGGTGCTTGCAGGTAGCACTTGCAGCCCACACTTGTGCTTGGCTCTGGAATCCTTGTGAAATGAGAACTTTGTGTGCAGAGGAGGCATTTCCCTGCTGGAGTGCAGGTGGCAGATGTGTGCAATGCTCTTGCCCGTCCCTCTCTGCTGCCGCCATGGTGGCGTGAGGTGCAGCATGGGTGGAGGAAGGGAGCGAGGAGGGAAGGGAGTGAGCAACTGCCAGGTAGGGGCTGTGGCAGGGGAGGAAGCAGCTGACTTGTGTGCCTTTTGGTGCAATGCTCTGACATGAGCCAGCTGACTCATGTGGCAGCGCAGCTGAAAAACGTTGGCTGGTTTGGTTCCATCGCTGGGGCACCACAACCAGAAGCATCCTACTAGCCACAATGTCTATTTATACTTCCATGGAATGCCCTGGAATGCCAATTGCTTGGGAATCACTAGTGGGAAGAATGTTGTTGTGCACACGTCCTGTTTGGGGGCTGGCCATAAACATTTGGTTGGCCACTGTGAAAACAGGTTGCTGGACTAGATGAGCCTTTGCCATCTTTGATCCAGCAAGGCTCTTCTCATGTTCTTATGTAGGGCTTTGTCACCACCCATCTCACTTCAGACAATGAGGGGACTAGGAGGAGAGCACCCACAGGTGACAGACAGGTAGACATGGGAGCAGATGCTCCTTCACACATATCTATTGATCTGCAGCATAGGCTCGAATGGCTTAGGAAATAACAGAGTCCAATGAGCTGTCATCTGACCCCTAGAAATGATGGATCCTGGTGCCTCTCCCATGGGAGAGAGTTTCATAAATTGTTCACCACCCCCAAGGCTCAGAAACAGCCTCAAATAGCCACCCATTGTGCATCAGGTGGCAAGGGATGTAGTAGGAATGGAGCCTCAGGAGATGAACTAAGGGCTTGTCCACCTTTACTTTTGCCCCATTCTTTCCAGGCACAGGTCCACACTTAAAAGCTCTGTGTTCAAGCATGGGTTTGTTTGTTTGTTTGTTTGTTTGTTTGTTTGTTTGTGGGGGTTGCCCTGGAGCTTTCGCAGTGAAAACCTGCTCTTTAGTGCTCAGTCAGAGCAAACATCAATTCGAGTTTTCTGTGGAATGCCCTTTGTTCCAATTGAGCTTTGAAGAGCAGGTTTTCACAAGGAAATTCTGGAGCAAGAAAAGTGCACTCAGACACAGAGCTTGGATCATGCCTGGAAAGAGTGAAGGAAATGTAAGTATGGATAACCCCTCAGAGGGCAGGTGGGTTTGTGTGAGAGAAGATATCCTGGCCCCATGCCATTTTAGGCTTTAAAGCAGCCTTTCTCAACCTGTGGGTCCCCAGATGTTGTTGAACTACAACTCCCATTACCCCTAGCTAGCAAGGCTGGAGCTCAGGGATGATGAGAGTTGTAGTCCAACAACATCTGGGAACCCACAGGTTGAGAACCGCTGCTTTAATGGATAAAAAAAAGGTCACCTTGAATAGGACAGAGACACCACATGGAACTTGGTGGATGCAAAACTTGAAAGCTATGGTCTATAGAAGTGAGGGTGATCTGGCTCTGACATCTGCAACATTGATTGCCATGGTTGATTAGGCTTATCTGACTGGCTAGGTGGGTAACCCCTTCCTCCCATGTGCATCCCTCCTGAAACTGCAAGCTCAGAGGAAGAGGACAACCACCCCAAATATAAGGAGTGTACAGTTCTTCAGTCAAGCATATATGATAGCTGCGCTCCTTTGCTAGAACCTTCAAACAAGCTCAAGGTCTATGCAATATAATTGCATCTTTCCAGCCTAACTGTTTTAGTGCTTCTGATTCTCACCACCCTCCAGACCTATGCCTGTGATAGTCTTCAATGACTCACACACAAAACAGACTAGCACAGGTTGCACAAGTGCTGATCCCATCAATCAAGACACAGGTAAGGTTCATACCAGGTTAGCATGAGCAATGCTGCAGTACTAGATGATCCTAGCTGGTATACCTTTGAGCTGCTTAATTTTGCCACTAAGCAAATTACACCTATTCTTTAGAGGACAGTTTAAATTTTTTAAAGTATGCATTACTTTCTTATTCACAATTTCAGTGAGAAGCATTTTGTTTCTGCCTAAAAGGACCTTGGACTTTTCTGCTATCAACCGGTCGATGCAAAGCATGTCACAAATACGTGCCGTTTTCATGTACATATATTAAGAATGATGTCCTGTTGCACACCTATCAGCAGAACTGAACACTGGTCAGGTGTGAACCTGCAAAGAACACGAACCACCAGGGAGCCAAAGGGGAGATATGCTTGGTTTAACAGGGAGAGACATTTTATCTCTGCAGATAGTAGCTCTGGCAAGAGCAAAATAACCTAATAATGCCATGATTGATTTGCGGCACTTTTATGAGCCCTGAGAGGCAAACTCTCCCAAACACTTGGTCCACGGCTTAAATCAGGGAAAAGCTCGACAGCTGTGGCACAAAAACGCTTTGCGGCTTTGTTATTATGGCTAATTAATTCACTTAAAGCACAGAGCCCAGTCACAGGTATGTGGACAGAATACCTAGTGAGGGGGGAAAGAGGAGAGGATAGAAGATACCCTACACAGCAGTGTCAAATATCTCAAGCAGGACTGTGCCGACCTAGTGCTGGCAGATATACTGTAATGCTCACCCCACTTTTCTGAGTGGTGAAAAGTTCCGGGGGTGCAGTGCTTGCACTGTTTTGAATCCCCTTGGGAAGTCACTGGAGACTCATTTTGCAATAAGTTATTTACAAATATACAAGTTGAGTACAGCTGGAGACATGGCTTAAGCACATCAGGTTTCTAAGGAAGATGTTTGGGAGCCCATATTTCCTCTGCCTCCCTCAAAGTGCCATCTGGTTTTTTTGTTTCTTTTCCCCCAGACACCAGGTCCCTTCAGATGTCCTTCGTATTGTGCATTCATGCTGATTTGCACTCATGGGTGGTTATACGAACATCAAACATCTGATAACATTTGAGCCTTCAAGCGTTTTGGGCAGCTGTACTGCTTCATTTGCAATAGGTGCATGTTTCCTGTTTTAAAACCTTTAAATTTTCAAACCAGCAGCATTGGGCGGGAGGGTGTCGCCCCACCTTTGTTCTCCCTCAAGTGTTAATCATGAGGTGACATCGTAGAACAACTAATAAAGCAGAATGATGTGTGGATGTTCCAGTATAAAATCCACCACTAACGTGCCATTGTCATGTAAATTGTTAGTTGCAGAGTGCATCCACCCACCCACCCACAAAAAAAACAACAAAACAAATTACAACACCAGTCTGGAGGCGTCCATAAACTCTTACCCTTTCCTCCTGACTCGACCAGGGAAATCTGGATGAGTCTTTTCAGACTTAGGCTTCTTACTCACCACAGAGACCCATTACTGAGCTAACAACACTCCTTAGTCAGTGGAGGTATTGCCTCAGGTCAACCGACAGTGATAGTCCCAGAAATCTGAGAGGAAAACAATACGAATATATTCCTAGCCTTATGTCTCATATGGAAGCTTTCTTGTTTTTAATATGTCCCAGCTGTGACTCCTTTTTAAGATTCAAGGGCACAATCCTTTGAAGCAGCCAGATTTGCAGGCAGGGATGTAAGGAGTTGGCTGTTACCCATCTCAACCTATTGCGCTGTGTTGGGGGGGGCACCGGTTGAAAAGAAAAGGGGGAGAATGTCATGAAATGCGAAGCATTTGAAAACCAAATTGCAGCCCAGTGTCTTGGCATGCAAACAGAGAAACTGCAATGCTTACATGACCAGGTTGCTGACTTCACCAAGAGAGTTGTTGGATGGGGGGGGGGGAATGGGGTCAGAGGGTGATTGCTTTACCATATACATAGCTGGGAGCTCTCAACACTGATCCACTGCATCATTTCTTCAACCCGCTTTCGGTTACTTTGTGCTTATATAGTCGATGCTTTTGAACTGCAAACTGAACACATGCTTGAAAGCAGCCTTTGGCAACCTGGTGCCCCCCAGATGTTTTGGACTACAACTCCCATCCATCCCAGCCAGGCAGGCAGCCACCAGATTGGTGATTGCACAACTGCTTTGTTACCACATGCTAAGTTTGGAATGGGCCCATTCACTCCTCCCTTAGGCACCAGTTTTCCTACCAGAATTTATATCTGGTGGTTGCCCTGAATCTTACCTGTGACATGCTGCATCTGAGAGCCCATTTTCAGGATCAGGTAACAGTGCTTGTACTTTCTAGCCATAGCCACCAATGCTACCAGTGGCGTAGTGGTAAATTCTGAAGTGCAGGCACTCTCTGTGTCAACTCTCAATAGCCATGTGCCTTCTAAGACTATACAACAGTAATGAATTTCTGCATTATGGCTTAAGTACCAGTATGCTAGTTTTTGTCCTCTCTCACATGCCCCCTCCCACTTTGCTGAACATCCAGCCTGAGGAACAGCTGTGGTGGACTCAAAAGCTTGCTTGCTATTTTATAATAAAGGGAGCCAAGCTAGATGGCTGAGGAGCCACAATATTATGAATAAACTATAATGGGTCTGGGTCCATTTAAATCCTCCAGGGTAGCCACCACCAATTAAGTTTATCATGAGCTATCCAGTTAGAGTATGAGTGGTAATGTGCTGGGTGTGTGGGTGTGGGTGTAATGAAGCTCTTCTCAGGACTGCTTAATTTTCAGTCACATTGTGCATTTATACCTCTCTTCTTTTTTTAAGCTGTTTGCTAGATAGTCTAATCAAGTTCCCAATGGCACCCAAGAGGGCTCTCCCGTCCTGCTACAGAAGGATTTATGAATTCATTGCTGTTTTGTAACATTCACACACAGATGAATATTTTATGCCCTGGGAGTTCCGCGTTTTGCATAATGCAGGGAGCAGGAGAACCTGGAAGATTAACATGAAGCCCCCCTGGGGAAAGGCGCTCAGCAGGGGCCTCAGCCCTGGCAGGATGCATCGTAAGCTCCACCAGATGCATTATCGGGTTGCAATGGCTGGCTGAGCTTGACAAGAAAGTTGGAAGTCACAAAATAAAAAGAGGGAGAGTAACTGCCTTTTATGGAGGAGGGAGGGGGACACACACACACTCTTAACTTGCAATGTGGTCGTACCAAAATATATAGCATATCAAAAGACAAATGTGATCATCTCCACCCCTGCGACGGGGTGAGTTCCCATTGCTCGGTCTCTGCTCCTGCCAACCTAGCAGTTCGAAAGCAAGTCAAAGTGCAAGCAGTTCGAAAGCACGTCAAAGTGCAAGTAGATAAATAGGTACCGCTCCGGCGGGAAGGTAAATAGCGTTTCCGTGTGCTGCTCTGGTTCGCTAGAAGCAGCTTAGTCATGCTGTCCACAGGACCCAGAAGCTGTACCCCGGCTCCCTTGGCCAATAAAGCGAGATGAGTGCTGCAATCCCAGAGTCGGCCACGACTGGACCTAATGGTCAGGGGTCCCTTTACCTTTACTTGAACGGCTGTCAGAGGACAGTCCCCTGTTTGAAGGGCTGTCCAGAGCCATTAGGAGGCACATCAGAGTTGGCCATCCATAGGTAGCAACCTGGACAGCACCTGAGCTGCTACACAGGTCACAGCCTTCCTCACTATGGCAAGGTTATTTCATTTCTATTTACTTCAAAACTCCACATATATTAAATAACATTTTTAGATTTTATGCAAATCACTGTCTTATTTTGTCCCCCTTATTTTAGTGATGCTTAAGCGGCAAACTTAACCCTCCCATATTCAGCTTGGACCCTCACCCAGCTACATAATCTTCTCTAGAGCATGAGAGCAGTGACTAGGTGGAATCCATCTAAGATATACTCACAGCAGGCCCACTGATGTTCATGAACCTTACTAAATTATGCCCATTAATTTTAATTAGCCAACCCTGATTAAAGTTTTGTTGAAGCGCCACGGTCTTTTGGAGGGTTTAAACTGTGTCTCTTCCACCTACACTGAATCTGGATATTTGTAAATAAATGCAAATATTCAAGAACGCCAATATGGCTCCAGTGACCATCCTCCTAATGGGAACCAAAGCTGGGTAAGATGAAGCCCTGTAACTTCTTGCCACATGAAAAAGGGTGGTGAGCTTAACAATGTAAAGCACAGTATGAGCAGACCTCAATAGAAAGGCAAGGAAGGAGAGGAAAGCCTAACAAATGCATCTTTTTATTTGGATTGCTAGCCAGTCCAACAAGGGCAGTCACAATTCACTATTTACTCAGTTTTCAATAAGGATGACACAGGAGTTTTATGAGTGCTGGTTAACTAAATGCACCACTATGGACTTCCCACACTGTTGTTTGAGAGAGAGAGAATCTGACTGAATTATGTTGCTGTGTTTTTGAAAAATGGAGCCATCACTTTGAATTTGCTGCTAATAGAACAGCTTGAGACATTTCAGCTTAATATGAAAGGTCTAGACAAACAGAAATAAAGATGGAGAGGAGCAACTACAATAAATAATAACAAACCATAAAAAGTAAATTTATCGGTTCCAGAAAATGCAGTTCATAGTTGGGGGGGGGGTCTTTAATATGTTACATTAAAGTGTCTTAAGTCTTTGCACTGCTGGTGGCCATTTTTCAGGTATGTTGAGCATTCATGAAATAAGGAAAGGTTTGATTTCAATCATGCAGGCACAAATGGGTCACTTGACATCATTGTGACATCACATCATTGACCATAGCTGTCAACTATTCGGAATAAGGGAATTTCCCTTTAAAAAAGGGAAAAGTTGACAGCTATGTCATTGACAGGAGGGCAGCCCCAGTCAATAGGGCCCATGGGGGAGATAATGACCTGGCCTGTCGACCAGATCCAGCAGCCCACCCTGATGGGTATGACTCAGTATAAGGCAGCTTCTTAGAAGCCTTAGGTAAAGGTAAAGGGACCCCTAACCATTAGGTCCAGTCATGTCCGACTCTGGGGTTGCGGTGCTCATCTCGATTTATTGGCCAAGGGAGCCAGTGTACAGCTTCCGTGTCATGTGGCCAGCATGACTAAGCCGCTTTTGGCGAACCAGAGCAGTGCACGGAAACGGCATTTATCTTCCCGCCAGAGCAGTACCTATTTATCTACTTGCACTTTGATGTGCTTTTGAACTGCTAGGTTGGCAGGAGCAGGGGCTGAGCAACGGGAGCTCACCCCGTTGCAGGGATTTGAACCGCCAACCTTCTGATCGGCAAGTCCTAGGCTCTGTGGTTTAACCAACAGCGCCACCCGTGTCCCTCCTTAGAAGCCTTACTCGGGTGTTAGATCTGCTTGCATTCAAGGAACACATGGAGCAGGGCCATGTCCCCACTTCATCTACTTCCTTCTGCCATACATTTAACACAAAAGCCTGATCAATCAGGTGCTAAACAAGGGTTTTTAAAACTCTTCCAAAAAAATGTCCTGCTTAAATCCGTGATGAGCCACTAAAGGCTTCCATAGCTGAAAAGCAGCTACCAATAACATCTCTCTCTCTCTCTCTCTCTCTCTCTCTTTACTCTTAATTCATGATAAGTGCTTGCGCTTCAACAGCCATAGATATCAAGGGCAGTTCCTGGAAACTTGGGTGTCTCTAAGTGAGCTAAGTGAACCCTCCAAGACCATTGGTCCCGCATTCCTCTACCCTACCGTACGCATGTATGTATTATTTCATAAAATTATACACCACTTGATTGTAGAAGCAGTTTACACAAAATATAAAGTCGTTGCTTTAAAAAATGCCAATAATTTAAGGTCAGTGCATACAGAAAGTAATCAACTGCCTCCACAGTAATTCAATAACAAATCTGCAAGAGCAGAATATGGTGTTTTGAGGTTCTTTCAGGATTTAATACAACATCTATCGTGGTTCAAGACCTGTGCATGCATGTGCGTACAGACATGTAGATGTGTATACTTTGTTCTCAAGAAGCAGAAACAGAACAGGTTGCTACAGATTATACAAATTGCTTTGAGCACAAAAATGGTCGTTATGCTCTATTTCACTGTGTGTTTCTTACATTTCCTATTCCCCCCCACACACACCAATGCCTGAACAGTTGATGGGAACAAGCTCTACATGATTATTAGTGCCATCCCCATCATGCTCTCTGGTTGGTTTTATCAGGTGTAGAGCAGCCCCAAACTTTTGAGGATTTTATATGACATCAGCAGCAGCCCATTTCACATGGCTGGAAGTCTAGAAAGCTAGTTCTGACCACAAAATAGATATTTTAAGCATTTTTTATAATCTACCTTCATAGACTGTTCATTTCTGCTGCGTAAGAAGGGGAATGCACTCTGCTAAGTGAAGGAACTTGCTAGCACAAATTAGGAAGGGTATTAATAAACAATATATCCTCTTCTGCCACCCTCAACATTCCCACAGAGAAGATGCCTTAACTGAGCTCCATCATGCAATGAAGAATAGAGACAACAAATTACTTAACCTGGAACAGGTTGATACATATGAAACAATGTGACTTCATTTTCCCAAAGCATATTGTTCTAGACAAAGGGAACAGTCCCAAAGAGTCATGGCAATGCAGTGAAATGGGAACTTTAGCTTCCTAAGCTGGAAAATATGACAGGCAGGCACCACCTTCCAAACAAATTATAGTAGGAGGGCTGCACTGGCATAAGGTAAATAAGGTGTGCTTGTGCCACAGGCTTCAACTGGTCTTATACTCATTCCTGACCTCAGGAAACTCTGGTGACTGTTAATGCCAGAGAGGGCAAGGAGTCAAGGAAGTGATGCACAGCCAAAATGAGTCCATAGAAAAGCAGTGGCTAAGGTGCATGGAGTTCACACATGGATATTGACATCAAATGGTTATTTACACATTTGAACAAGCTGTCACAGATTTAATCACTACTGGGCATTCATACCACCCAGTGTTAACTCACTTCTGATGATTGACAGAAAGGTTGTCTTGCAGACCTCTCAAAACTGGTGGGGACTGAGACTTCCCAAACAGGACTGAACTCCCTACACATTAGGTGATGTGCAGAGAGTTCAGTATTGCTTTGTGTAGGGTCCAGGCATGTCAGTTCCCAGCAGAAACTGGCAGGCACCCACAGGCTAAACAGGATTGAACTTCCCTTGTGGACAGGGGGCATTTCAGTCCTTCTTTCTGCCTGCCCCATACCTGACTTCCCGTATTATGCCAGGTGGAGGCAGGTGGCTGTGGTTTCATGAAAATGGTCTGTCAGTCCACAACCTAGATCTTCCTTACCCCTAATCTAGACTTAATTAGCCATGAAATCAATGAGGCAAGTTACCCATGATTAACTTAAATCTCATTGATTTCAATGGGACTAAACATGACTTGGTCTGGATTCAACTCTATGAATACAGTGAAGCAAAGAGAAACATCTGGTTTGCTTTGTTCTCCAAGGGTGAGCACAGCCTGAAATTTTCACGCTAAATTACCAAGGTTTTGTGCAAATTAAATAGTACTCTGTTTTCTTTATTAAGACAAGAAGTTTGTTATGGAACCCAGTGTTCCTTACTGCTGTTATCAAGCCTAATTAATAGAATTAGTATGATAATTTTTCCCTGCTCCCACAGCTGTAACAACCAAGTGGCTGAGAATTAAAATCAAGATGCTGTGTCGCACATGCTGAGCTGATCTTACCCTGTTGCTGATCTCCTTTCAAGTGTGAAAATAGTCGCAAGCATTTTGGGTGTGTTTGATATTCATTAGCGCTTGGGTTCTGAAACTCTGGGCTGGACAACCCTGAGAGGGCATAAGATCCATGGAAGTGGGGAGGGGAAGTAAGAATGCCAGACACTCCCAGGCCATTGGAGCAATGCTGACTTAGTGTTTAGCGTAAGTTCCTGCCCAAGGCAGCCTTTCTCATTTCTTCCTCCGTGGCTCAGCCTGGGAGGAGAGTAAGGGTAAAGAGTATGAATACAAGAGAGTGCAGGTGATGGTCAAAGAGGAGCTGCCCTTCTTGACACACTCTAGTATGCCTTCACCCCAACTAAATGATCTGCAAGAAAGGCCATCAATCACATGCCTTGCATGAGATGAAGGTGGTCTCTGAAGCCAGTGTGGTGTAGTGGTTAAGAGCGGTAGTCTCGTAATCTGAGGAACCGGGTTCGCGTCTCCGCTCCTCCACATGCAGCCGCTGGGTGACCTTGGGCTAGTCACACTCCTCTGGAGTCTCTCAGCCCCACTCACCTCACAGAGTGTTTGTTGTGGGGGAGGAAGGGAAAGGAGAATGTTAGCCGCTTTGAGACTCCTGAAGGGAATGAAAGGCGGGATATCAAATCCAAACTCTTCTTCTTCTTGGGTTCAGTCCTTGTTAGAGATGGGGGAAATCCTGAAATCCTAGGCATGTGCTGCTAGAAACTGTGGACAGTACTGAGATAGATGGACCAATGATCTGACTCATTCTCCTCCTTACATGCAGCTGTCCATGTATGTGCACACATGCTCTCGGCAAGGACTTGCACATACTCAGCCACTGCACTAATAGATATGTTCATCTGGAGAAGGGCAGAAGCAGAGCAGTGTAAATATGGGTGAGAGTCCAAGTGCTACATGTTTAAGAAATGCTACTTCAGCAGCCTCAGGATTCTCTCATGCTGTTTGAAACAGCCATTTTTCATTTGGTTTTTAGTCCCTGAAAACGTGGCTATTTTGTTCTACAGTTCAGGAAGAAGCTAATCTTCCTGCTCTTGCGAATTGTTTCTCTGCCTCCTTTTTGAGAGGCGGGTTAAAGTGATACGTGTAATCTACCTACCACACATGGGGATGGGGGAAAAGCGAGAGCACTCTGTCAAACTCTTGTGAAAAGGTAAAGCTTTTAACAGAGACACTATTAATTATAGAAACAGTCAAGACATGACACTAAGCATTAGGCCATACACTTTCATTGTGAATATAAATGCATAACATCTACAACAGTGCTGCATCCACAGTGCAACTGCAAATAAATCTCTCTTGAAATATACAGAGTGAGGTCAATAACGTGTTGCCATAGTTCCTAGGTTAGCAATGGAGCAAACTGACAATATAAATCTAAAGTAGAGAATCAAATGGAAAGATGAAAGGTGCAGAAATGATTTCCATTCCTCAGAAGACTCAGGTATTCTCCATACGTTATGGTGGCATTGTAGGAGCTGTTTGCATTTGGCTTTATTCCAGGATGCTGTAAATTCAGACTGACATTGTGTGAGAAGATCCTCCACAAGGAACCCCACTCATACAATATGGGGCCTTTGGTTTCCATAATATATGAAGGATACCCTCACCTTTTCCAGATGCTGAGACATAAACTTTGTCAATAGCTTACCTAAAATGCTTCAGTGCAATGTGCTGAAAATCTTCGAAACAATTCTCAATTCTCAATTGGGTACTGGTCAGTAGTGATGCTGTGGTTTAAACCACTGAACCTCTTGGGCTTGCCGATCATAAGGTTGATAGTTTGAATCCCCACGCCGGGGCGAGCTCCCATTGCTCTGTCCCAGCTTCTGCCAACCTAGCAGTTTGAAAGCACATCAATGTGAGTAGATAAATAGGTACTGCTGTGGCAAGAAGGTAATCGCCATTTCCATCAGTTCTTGTTTCTGTCATGGTGTCCCGTTGAGCCAAAAGCGGTTTAGTCATGGTGGCCACTTGACCTGGAAAGCTGTCTGTGGACAAACGCCGGCTCCCTCAGCCTGAAAGCAAGATGAGAGTTGCACCCCAAAGTCGCCTTTTACTGGACTTAACAGTCCAGGGGTCCTTTACCTTACAGCTCTGCATATCCTAGAATAATAGAATCTTAGAATTGTAGAGTTGGAAGGGACCACAAGGGTCATCTAGAACAACCCCCAGCAATGCACAGGACATACAGTTACTGTGGCATAAACCTACCCCAGCCCATATAAGATGATGTCACATGTTGGTTGGTTGTTAGTTAGTGTAGCCTTAATAGAAAGAAGTGCAGTCCCCAAACTCCTGTAATACATTCTGGTGGAATGTAATCCTATACATGGCTGCTCAGAATTAGGTTTCATTGAGTTAAATGGGTAGGTATATTAGATTGCAGATTAGATTCTGAAAGTAATTGATTTTGGCAGATTAGATTCTACCTCTGCCATGAGTGCACTGTCAGACACAGAATTTAAGAGACATATATTTTTCTGGACATTCTGAACCAACAGATGAAGTAAGGGAATTAAGTGTTAATTAAATCTGATTGTTTTTAAGGTTTTGCAAATAACTTTTCTTCTTTTTCCCAACCCATAGAAATGAAACTATCTAATGTCAGGAAAGGGCAGGACTAAAAAACTGATAGTTTGGTTATGATATGTGCCTTTTTTGTTTACTTCCAGTTTAAACGTCTGGCAGTGCAATCCTGCATAGACATCTACTCAGAAGTAAACCCCAATGAGTTCAATGAGGCTTACTCAAAGGTGCATAGAACAAATGATTAAATTACCTCTTAAATTATATTGTTGACCAAAATTTTTTTAAAAAAATATTTGCATCCAAATGTTTAAGCAGTGCTTACATGTCTGCTGCTTCTGTGTGAGGAGGGAGGATGAAGAGAAAAGTAGATCTCTCTGGCCCTCCCTGTGTGACCCCCCCAAAGCAGCCGTACCAGGTTCAGGGATCACCAATCTCCACTGCCCCCGCTATTGCTTGAGATCAAAGTAGTGCAGGGGCTACCTCCCAGTGATTCTATTTGACGCAGAGGTCAGTGTTGCTGTGGCAACACATCTAATGCAACTTTAATTCAGTTTGTAGAGTCAAATGCTAAAATAAATAAAAGAAACAGCTCTGATTGCAGTCATTTTCCCCCTGCCTCTCTTTCAGAAACCCATTTCCACTGATTAAAGATACATACACCAGTTTTGTAACATGCAATATACAAAACTTGGGGGTGGGGCTGGGGAGAGAAAAGGAAAACGAACATACAGACAGATCCTACTCAGGGTATCCAGGCCATTATTTCCACATTCCTATTCAGGAAATCAGTGGGAGGTTTGGGGGGGGAGGGCAAGTTGCAAGCATTTTATACCAGTGTGTTGATCTAGTTGCTGGTTATCATCTAGGCACAATTCAAGGGTTCTCTGATCAATGGTGCTAACGATGGTGAAATTTTAAGTTACTCTTGGGAACAATCATGCAAAGTATTTAGATAAACATTTAGCATTTTGCACAAATACCCTAACATTAAATACATGTGTCATTTGTGCAGCAGCTGTGAAAAAGAGATATTTCATATTGGGGAATATTAGGAAAGGAATTGAAAATAAAAGTGCCAGTATCCTAAACACTGTAATTGCAATGGTTTCTTTATCAAAAGATTTAATGGATTAATCTAATGAGTTGACTACACACTGCAGTATTAGGAGCAGAGAGACCTGGTTTCAAATACACACATGGCCATGGAGTCTATTGGGCAACTTTGGGATAATTAGATAGTGGGAATATAAATATAACCACTGCCTTTGAACTTGCCCTAGGCAGCACTGCTATCAGCTTGCAATTGTTTCAGTAACCCACAATGGAAGCAAAAGTAAGGAAATGCTTTTGAAAACATGATCCCATACCAAATCTGTGTGTTTTCCCCCAGCTATTCCCAAGAGCATGAGCATTACCATGTTTTATTTAACTCCTCTCCCTCGTCTCTTAGGATTTTGTGCCAAGCACCTGACCCAACTTTCCTCCAGAGTGAGGTCTTAATGAGGCTCATTTGCAGTCAAGTGTCTGCAGAGTAGGAAGTTGGCAAACAATTCCCCTTGTTAAGCAGCCTGGCTCATGATTGTCTTAATGATGCAGCTAACATGATGATGTGAATGCATTGCCGAGACTGAACACAAAAGGGGGAGCCATTACAAAGAAAAGGCGAAAGAGAGAAAGATTCACCAAACATTGAAATGAGGGGGGGGGTGCTTTTCTTTATTTTAGGGGATTATTATCCTCATTAACTCCAACAACCGAGTACCCTGGGCAATTCATAGAAGGAAAAATTACAGTGTTTACAAATAACTATACACGAGTTGTTTTGTGTCCTCGCAGCAAAAGACTGCAGTGAGGAAAAGGAAACTCAGAAGGGCAACTAATGCTACAAGAAAATTAAGGGAACCGTTTAGAAGATTTCTTTAAGCCATTTTAATTAAAGTTTCAACCCACCCAGCTCGCTCACCACCAAGGTTGAGCTCCATTTAGGAACTTTTTTTTAATCTAAGGGCCACATTCCCTTTGAGGGCCACATGGCAGTGACAGGTGTGGCCCTCCATCCGAAGCACATCCATACTCACAGCACACAAACCGACTCCTCCCTGCCCCAGGTATTAGGTGTAAAAAACCTTTTATAACATTTGAGAGTTTTACTAGGTAGTAAGTATATACTATCAGTTTCTTCAAAGTTTGGACTGAGCTCATGCTTGAAGAAGAATGGGGCAAAAAGTGTTCAGGGTCATCACTTCAAGTCCTGCTGAGAAGCTTTTCCTCCCAAATATTTGTCTCCAAAGCTGAGCACTTTTCTCTGTGACATTTCACAGTCATAAACTCAGTCATTACAAACTCAGAAAGAAAAAGGAGGGTGGTAGATGCCTTTGGAAATATTGACAGGTCCCCTATGCTCAGCTGACAATGCACAAATGACCCTTGAAGTGTTATTGGAAGAATTTTTTATACATCAGACATATGTCTTTTCCTTTCCATGATGCACCTGTTTGATTCTTTAGAGTGATTGCCTTCTGCAACAAGCCAGTCTCAAAACAAAATTGAGTGTTTGTGACCCTGACTTATTAACATTTTCTTCAGGTAGCTTTAATGCAATGAAGACTTTTACATAGGTAACACACCCAATCTTATAGACTTATCATTATATCGAAGATATTGGCACGGCTGCTGGAGTCCAGCAACTTATACAGGACAACAGATCCCCCATCCCTGGAGCAAATGTTGGCACTGCCCTCTGTATAGTTCAGGTTCATTTATATGCAGGGCACTGTAGAAAACTGAGTCATTATAAATCAGGGACAAGTGGAACATGCAACTGTGGAGTGCTCCTATTCAGAGACCCAAGCATTGAATCAGCCTACCTTTTCCAGGAAACTCCATTCCATTAGACTCTCAGTTGCTCCATTCACAAATAAAGATGGTGATCTGTGACCAAATAGGGCTGCCCCATAGGCCTTTGGGGAGTTCAGGAAGGGCAATGCTGAAGAAGGAGCCTTTAAGACAGAGAGACTGGAAGGAGGCGAAGAAACAGCTTGGCTAATGAAGTGGAAGGCAGTTTTAGATGTAGAAACATAACATAAGGCACCAATGGGAAATGATAGTTTCACCTCTTGACTACTCCCATCCCAGAATCCAAATACTGAATGAAAGTGTTTTTCTTAGTACCAGAATGCTGAGCTCCTTCACCCACTATATTATGGTCCTGCAAAACAGACAATTTCTATAATCAAGTCTTTAAATGAAGTCACACAAGTCTTCAGACAACTGCATCTAAAAATAGGCTCCCATGACTCAAAGCAGTGGGCCTGCAAGTCTTATGTGTTACATGAAGTTAGGGAGGATTACTAGGCTACGGTAATTCCATCAGACCTCCTACAATGGATGCTTATTACTACCCTTTGACACCTAAGAGATCAGAAACCTTTTCCTAGATGATGGATATGAAATAGCAGAGGGACAAAATAAGTTGCACTGGTTATACAAGTTGATACCAAAGCCTTCTGATGATCTGTAGGCTACTGTATGATGTTCATGGCAGTGAAGTCTCACCATCAAAAGCGCCTATTTGACATTGGTTAGGAGGGATTTCTGTGCACATCCTCCCTCTAAGAGCAATGCTAGTCTGGGCTGAGAATAATCCCTGCTGCCTTCCTTGAAGTTTGGTTCCAAGGTCCTTGGCTTGGATTCCAGGCGGCACTCGCTCCAGACAGGGACAGCAGAAATGGCCAGGCATCATTCCTAGGCTGGCTGGCAGCATCCCCCACACCTACATCAGATGCCCAGGATCCACGATGAACAATCACAAAGGAGAAGGAATGCCAAGAGTGTGCGTGGCTGAAGCAGCAAATAGCACATGTTTTGAGAAAGTGAGGCATTGGGAGGGGGTGGCTAATGAATGATCTGCACATAGCCAGCCTGGCAAGCTACACAGGTTATCTATAAAATCAGACGGTTTGGGCAGAGTTTCATTGAAGCTTGTGCACAGACTGATTTGCCACAGGGCCGTGTAAACTGAGGCTACCTGGTGGAGTCACTTCGCTGCTTCTTGAGGGCTTCCAAGTGGAGAATTGAAGTGCTTGCTTGGTATATGTATACATTGCTTACTGTCTGTGTATTTTGTATCGCTTCTGAATCTCATTTTAAAAGAACGACCTTGCCTTTGTCAAGACACGTGGGAAAGGAGATTGTTGCAGCAGGAGTGGGAGACACCCATGACTCTTCACCAGCCTGACTCAACCCTGGCTCCCTCCTCCCGCTCACTGGTTTGGGCTTCTGCCTCTGATTCTGGCCTTCTCTCCGTCACAGACTCTTCCAGCTCACTAAGCCCTATTACTCCTTCAGCTTCCAACACCTCCTCTTCCCAGTCCTCTCCCTTCTCACTACTCATCATTGTTCCATCACCACTCCCAGGGCTCTGGGCTTCTTCCCTCGGGGGTTCCCCGGCTGGTTCCTCCCACCATTCCTCTGCATCCAACCAGTCCACAACACCCACTAAGAATTAATAAATCCTCTTATTTTGGTAGAAGGGTCATATCCTCAATGGGATTTGCTTGTTGCTGCCCAAGAAGCGGGGCAGTAAGGGGTGCTTACATGGAGAAGGAAGTTGCTTCTTAGAAGAGGAACTTGTACAATGGAAGTGGAGCTGAAAGAGAATCTCTTGCATGCAGCCCAGGGAAAGGAACTGTGGAATGGAGGTACGAGGGAAATTATGGAGGTTGGGAGGCCTATGGGCCAGGGAATCTAAGGAGTAGATTGTAGCTGAATGCAGCAAAGTTTCATAAACTGATGGAAATTTACCAGCCACATCTCTAGCTGCCAGTCTCTACTCCATTTGTGTTTCGGCACATAATACTTCTCTCCCTCCTGGATGCTTAATCCTGCTCAAGCAGTGGCTAGAAAAAGGAAGCTACTTCAATTGAGCAGGAGAACCATAACCTGCACAAATCATCAAATTCCATCCTAAAGGAGAAACCGGTGTTGCAATTATTGAAATTTTAAAGTTCAAACTTGAATTCAGCAGAGTGACCTTCTTTTGACGGATTTATGGTAGTTTTAGCACAGCCTAATTAGAAGCAGGTTGGAGGCTATGTGACTTGATTAGCAACAATTCCAGCTATGTCACATCACTTTCTACCCAGTCCCCCTAGGAAAAAAAATATGAATCCTCTTTGTCTCTAGGAGAAAAATGCATAAACATAACATGCACGCTTCTTCCACCGGGAGAGAACTGGTTGATTGGCACCAGCACTTTTGAAAGAAAAAAGGTTAAGTACCTTATTTTCAAACAGCCATCCTTTTTATTCACATACCATTACTTGTTTTAAACACAGATTTCTCTATGACTTTCAAAGTGAACTGATCTCTTTCCACCTCCATGAGGATCTTAGCTGAATAGGACAACGTATTTTTGCACCTTTCTTGTCCCTACAGATTAGGAGTCATTTGTCGCTACTGAGTAAACCAAACATATGCATATTCTTCACAATACTGTATCAACAAAGTGCCCTTACATTCCATATTTTGGTGTATGTTGTTCTCAGCTGAACTGGTTAAATGTAATAGTGCTTGAGGACCAAGGCATACTTTACATTGCAAATGCGTAAAACCGTTGGTTCTCTTTGTGAGGAAAAATAGAAGAGGTTGAAATCAGCAGGTGATCCGTGGTTATGAGGATGTGGTTAACTATTTCCCCTGCGTTTTTAGCCTGTAGACCCATGATTACTTTACTCCAATGGTTCACCATGCAGCCATGAACTCATGGACAGAAAAACAGATAGACTTGTGAAGTGCTGCAATACTTGAGGGTATTGGAATTTGAGAGAGGCTTGATATGAGATAGGAAGCTGCCTTATACTGAAGTAAACCCTTCGTCCATCTAGTCTAGCTCGATAACAACACTGTTATACTGAATCAGATCAATTCAATCTAGTTCAGTAATGACTACCTGAAGATGCCAGAGATTAAACCTGGAATTCCCTGTATGCAAAGCAGATGCTCTTCCATTGAGCTACAAGCCTTCCCCATTGCTAAAGTTCAAGAATGCCTTTTACAACATTAAAAAAGCAAAGCAAAACTCAACAACTCTTGCTACAAGCTGCAGTGGTAGGGAAAATAAACCCCACCAAGGTCCACCACTCAGTGTGACCCAATGATCATGCAGTCAAACTTCCACTGTATAGACAAGAACACTGCAAGCTTCCTTCTCCCCTTTCCACCTTAGCAAGTACCATAAATACATGCTTACTACTTTTACACCAATCCAATACTGAGCAAGTACCAGATAAAGTGGCTATCACTGATGAGCAACTCTCCTCCTCCCCAAAGCAGTAGGTGTGTGTATTATAAACTCAGAATTCTTCAGACAGAATGAGCACCAGCATTTAAAAAAAATAATTCTACCAATTTCAAAGGAGTCCATTGAAATTCATGATTCTTGTTGCAAATAAAATCCTCCAAATTACATTAAATAAGGAGGCTCTCCTATTATCCCCTCAGGCTCCTAAGAGTGTTTAAATCCTGCCACCTGCACAAGGCAATCTATTGTGAAAACAATAGATCCATGCTGCTGGAGTGGTTCAGTGGATGTCCCCAACATCCCACTACAGAAGTGTGGCACGGGAAGTGATGTTGCTGGTAGTAGATCCTGAAATGTGTCCTGAGGGGGGGGGGGGGTAGAGCAGGGCTGGCCATAGATCTGCTAGATCAGGGTTTCCCAAACTTGGGTCTCCAGTTGTTTTTGGACTACAACTCCCATCATCCCTAGCTAGTAGGACCAGTGGTCAGGCATGATAGGAATTGTAGACCAAAATCAGCTGGAGGCCCAAGTTTGAGAAACCCTATGCTAGATCCTAAGTTGATCCACATGCTTTTGCTGCTAGCCTGGAAGCTGGTGCAGCAAAAAAGTAAACACTGCCTCTTCTGTCCTGGCCAGCAGGGTTGTGGATGCTGTGGTCCCTGGCCCCACTCAAGATTGCTCTGTCATCTGTGAATAATTCATTGTTGTGTTGTTGCTCCTATTGGCAGAAGAGGTAATGCCAAGAGATGGAAGGCTACTCGTTTCTAAGACTGAGCCTTCTTAATCATATACCCAAAACTGCAGCGTCTCTATTATTGGATTAGTAGCAAATAATCAATGAAAGGAATAAATGAAATAGTAAGCAGTAAAGTGGAAGCTCTGAGAGTGGGCACCAACATATGCTTCTTCAGAATTGTCAAGCCTTCAGTTGCCATGGCAGCAGGTTCCTAAAGAAACCAAAGATGTTTTGTGCCTTACCACAGCAATGGTCCAAAAGAAAAGCCTTGAGAATTAAATAGGCAGATCTTTTCTAAAAAAAACTAATTTGCAAAACAGCCCCTTTTCTAATGATCATACACAAAATTAGTGTCTCTGGGGGAAATATACCCACATGGGTCTAAGATCAATAGATTATTTTTATACCAGCAATAGGAGAGAGGAGGAAAGGGAGTTTTCTTAGAGCTTTGTTTAAGCTAGAGGATGAATTATCCAGTTTAAGAATACCGATAGTAAAGAACCCATGCAGACACACTGCAGAATTCTTGCACTGCGGGAATACAAACTCCAATATTTATTTGTTGGATTATTTGCACTTGCTTTCCCTCTCTCACACAGCAAGAAATGTTTTGGTGGGTGAGTTAGGCAAGAAGAAAGCAATATATAATCAAGTTATAATTTCATCTGCAGGGCTGAAAATAGTGATTGAAACTAACAGAAACAGCAGCAAAGTGTTGCAGTGTATCCTTACCTCCTGTTGCTCAAGGTTCTGGCCAGCCAGCCACAACATGCTCCAGGATAGTTTAAAATATAAGGCGTCCAAGGAGGTCAATTCACTCGGTGAGTTTTCCATTTTTCTTTTCCAAATGGCCCATGGTTCCAGGTTGTAACTTAACATGTTCAGTGTTCCTTGGGCTGCTTGTGAGGAGGGATTATTCCCTTTGTTTAGACCTCTACTCTACTGTGAGAGAATCTCTGCATTTCTAAGGCAACATTTCTACACCTAAGATTAAGCTCCACTGAACTAAATGGGGCATACTTCTGTGCAGGACTGCAACGTTACATCCAGTTTGAGAAAAGGGGATCTGTAGAGTAATTCAAATAGTAAAAAGGAAACAAACCACAACAACCCAGTTTAGAGATGAGGTAAGTTTAATTCTCAGTACACTATGAATTAATGTGTCACATACATAGGGAGATTTCTTCCTGAGTTTTCCAGTGCCTTTTAAAAACCATTAGCTATGGAGCACGTTACAACTGTAACAGCTTAAAGTACATTTAAAAACCACACTATATAATAATATAATTAATAACCTTCACTAATGGTACAATGTATAAAAGACCTTAAGTGTAGCCATTCTTCATAGGCAGTAATAATAAAAGCATATAAATACATAACTTTTATTTAAAGGCAAAACGTGAAGATAGGCAGGCTGAGTTAGGATAACTTTCTAGCATCTTGACTTTGTTCCGTCCCCTGCTCCTTCAACATGAACACTGATCTTTTAAAAGTTAGATTCTTCCCACTTTTCACAATTCACTGGCCTAAATTTTCAACAGCTACAAGCAAATTTAAATACCGTAATCTTCCTGAATTTCCTGAGGCGAACAGCCTTAGCACTTCCAATAAAGCAAAGCTTCTTAAGATACTGAAGATGAAGTCACTAGTTTTGTGTTAAAATAAGACTATTGTGGGACCACAGGTGATTTTCAAACCACCAACTTAATCCTCAGTGGTATACTTAATTTAAAAAACAATCTGATGTTACTCCCATCACTTATATTGCCATAAACCCACTCAAAAGCTCATTGCACTGGAGCCTGCAAGGCTTGCGATGATCCAAGCCTATTCCAAACAAATTCTCTTGTCTGAGATAATATGGGAAGGGATGCAGACAGAGCAACAGCTGGATAAGAAGTCACAAATGACCATGAGAAAATGTGTGCTACAAAAAATGGCATATACAAACCCTGCAGACTCCCCTGTTCCACCTTCAACTATATATCCGTAAAGAAGTATGGAATGTATATTTCAACAGCTAGAACCCACCATGACCCAAATTAAGGGCAGCCCCATGTTGGTTTACCCATCTCAATGGTATATCTTTCTGCTTACTAAAAAAAGACTTTTCACCAAAATTGCACTTAGAAATTACGTTGCTAACCTGGAGGACCGCTGTCCAAGCAAACAATTAAGTGCTCCTAAGGTGGTTGGAGATGGTGAAAACAATTCTGCAAAAATGGAAGACGACGAAGTTTAAAATTAGAGCATGCTACAACACAAACCTCATTTGAAGCAAACAATCATAGGATTAGTTTAGCCAGCCAGGAGAAAGGATCTAGAGGACCTCCCCAAATCAGGACCAGTCCAAATTACAGTCATGATGTGGGCACTGTGAAGGAAGCTCTTCCTTGTGGTGGCACTGCACATAGAAGCTTTGACATCACTGCTAACACCCGTCCAAACACACAAAGCAGACCGCACAAGCAGTGCACTGTCACGGTGCTACATACGACTAGAGTGCACATTAATTACAAGCTTTCAGACATTCCCATTCAGGAAGTTTTGCAGTGGTGCTCACACAGGGGTAGTAACATTTTGATCTTTTCTGTAGGAAATGGTTCCTTGTGGAAATGGTTTATAAAGAATTAAACCCATCGCTTCAAGCAATTGCAAAAGTAGATCACCTGGAAATGTCAACAACGAAACAGGAAAGAAGGTATCACTAAGGCTAGGAAGTATTTACATCCCGAGGGCTGGTTTCAGAATTCATTTTTTACAACAGTTTTTAAGATGTAACCTGTAACAGGTCAAAACATTATTTTGATGTGAGAGTGGAAATGACCCAATTCTGATGATATTATCTCTGCATGAAATAAACATGCTTTGAACCTTCTGAATGTCACATGAACAGACATCCAGGCAAGTATAAGGCCCCTAATAAGTTACAAGTACTACAGAAAGCAACCACCAAAGATAAGTAGTTTGTACATTTAGTTCAAACTCAGAACTTATAGCAAAGAAAGCTAAAAATGCAGATAAGCAAAGCTTCCTAGAGGATGGTCCACATAATTATTTGGTGACTGCAGGTAGAGATCTGGTGTTGTGCAACTATTTTAAGCTCATTCGGGAGCCTGTGAACTCCAAGTCATATTTCCACTATTCACAGGGCTGGTGGCAGAGATTTATCTTCTGGTTACAAAACACTGTGTGCAAACATTGCCTTATGTGGTTTGTTATGTCAGTAACACAGCAGCAATGTCATTTAAGAACATCATATAATTCAACACATTCATTAAAAAATAAAAATAAAATCCCAAGGAAATAGTCCCTTAAATCACTTCATCACAAACTTTGTTGGGAAAAAAGTCTTTTTAAAACACTGATGCACCCATGAGTTCTTTAAAACGACCATACAAAAGCTGAGCCCCCAACTCTGGCAAACAGGAAATGTACATCAAAGGGCTGCATGGGGGGCTGGCTGGAAGTCGCTGCTTTTTGTGGCCTGAGCCATGGCTCTGCGTTTGGCAAGGCGGGATTTGGAGGGGGGAGAAAGCTTCATGGAGCAGAGGGCCTGGGTGATGCTCTCTTGCTCTTCACTGAGCTGGTTCTCGTGCTGGGAGAGCTGACGGTTCAGGGCAATGGCCTCAGCTGCAAAGAGAGTCAGCTCTTTCGTGCTGCTGTTCCTGTAGGTGGGGAAGGAAGATTTCAGTTGAGACCTTAAAGCTGGCAGAAAGGCACAGGTTGTCTCTTCACTGCCTCTCTTATACATAACTAAGTTCTGTGATTAATTTCCAAATAAAGTAAGAACCACAGTAAGCGGTAGTCCTTTAGACAATGGAAGTCACGTGCTCTTGGCAAAGAGCTCTTCTGACTAATGCAGCCCACTACTTTGTCCCTAAACTCCCCTGATTTGATTGGATCCACCCGACAACCACCCTTTCATCTAGTTGTGTGAGAAGCTCAGGAAAGGTTACCTTTGGAGAACCTGTGGCGTAGGCAGTCCTCTTTCAGAAGCATGCTGCACACAATGGAAATGATACGAGATTAGTTGAGGATCCTTAGCAGAAAAATGGATCCTTACAGAGTTCACTATATGGAATGACCATTTATAAACAGATAAAATTTCAGGTGAATTAGATAGTCAGATACAGGCAATGAACATAGAAATAGAGAGATCACAAGAACAAAATAGGTAAGACTTTGCATTTTGCCCATATCAACATAAGGAGAACCTGGTTCTTCCTAAATTGAACCTAGAATTAGTCTCTCGCTAAAATCCCCATTCAGGCTACAGTGGAGATATTGAGGATGCATGGAAATAATTTAGGCCTTTACTAGCGGCTGCTAAAACGTGAGCCACATGGCTCAAGGCTCAACCACTATTCACTTTTATAGCCTAGTACATGACAAAGATATATCCTGTGCAGAAACCTGCGCTTATTACTGATGCTATATAAATAAATGTTGTTGAAAGGCTTACACCTTGTACTTACACCTTGTACCCATGGATGCTGTAGAACCTGAGCGGCACTAAGCCTCTCCTTGGCATCCCGGACCAGTAACTTTGAGATGAGATCCTTAGCATCACTGGAAATATGAGACCAGTCCTTTTCAGGAAACTCATACTTGCCTTCCTGGATACTCTCAAACAGCTTGCTCTAGAATAAACACACACACACACACACACACACACACACACACACACATATAAATATACTACGTTGACAGAAGTTGACAACTTAAAACTTTCATTTCCAACCTTTTACAGAATGACCCAAGTCACCTTAAAATCCTTACAGCCCTAGATTCCTGAATTTTGATGGAAGACTAGCATTGCTAGTCTTTATTAATTGAATCCATATCCCACCCCTTTGCGACAAAGGAGCTATGGGCAGCAAACAGTATTCGCTAACACAGCTTTAGAATGGAACTCTGCATGTCTCGAGGGCAACAACATATAGCCCTTCTCCAATCAAATCACTTCTGAAGATGTGCAGAGGTGGAAATTGCTGCTACCTTCCTCCACACACGCCCAACATACTTCTCTAGTTACCTGGCAAGTTTTGCAGGCTTCTCCCCTGTCCCAGCCGCAGTCTGCGCCACAGTTCCCCACAAACGGTGGGTACCCGCTGAGCATGATATACAAGATCACACCCAAGCTCCACAAATCACAGCGCTTGTCGTAGAATGTGGCTTCTTCTGTGAAGACTTCCACCACCTCGGGGGCCATGTACTCTGCAGAACCACACTAGCAAAGCACATATGAGAGAGTTAAGACAGAAACAAAAACCAAGCCAAATCAAAGTGACAGAAAAACTTCTGCTAACTGCACCAGGTCTTTTGTTTCCAAAGGAGCATCTAAAACATACTGATCAATAGATGCTCCTCTGCTTGGTGGTTGCTGTTTTTAGATCATTTTAATACATAATTTTTTTAATGTTACTACATTAGATTATTATTTTTCACAAAGCTGTTGAAACCTCATTGCTCTCTGAATATCTAACCTTTTCATACAAAGCTAGCAGAGCATAAACCCAGCATAGGGAGTTCTTCTACTGATACTTTTGAATGCATCATTGAGGAAATCCAAGGCAAGATAATGGCCAGGTGATAGGTGGATGCTAGGACAGTGGTCAGGAGGGAAGTAAGTAGTCAGTACTTGCCCTGTTAACCACCTACTTTACCACAGATGCAGATGGTTAACAATCTGGAAATTCAACCTACTGCAAATCATTCACTCCAAGGCAGGCAAACGCAGACTCCAAAACACCAGGAACAAATCTGTAGCATAAGTCTAATTCACACTCATAACACAATACCAAGCCAACACATTCAAAACCAATGATTTTCACTCATGGCAAATTTCATACTCCTTGCAAATAAGCATGAGATTGCTGGTTTGCCACCCACAACTCTGGCAATAAAATACTGAACAGTTGCTGGGCAACAGCAAGACTTATGCAGAAGCAAATGATATCATGAAGGATTTTAATTCTTAGCTATTTCAGTAATTATTCATTAAAAATATTGCTTAACTGCCCTTTATCAACAGATTCCAGGGCAGTGTACGAAAGTGTGAATACAATTATTTCACACCACATTGGTATTTGAAAAAGCACAATTTTAGACTATTTCTGTACAGTAAGAAATTGTTAATGTGGTGACATAATCTATTCTTGCAATACTTTGGACTTGCAAATATGAAGTGTGTATATATTTGCTTCCGCAATTCTACATTTTTTTCAGGTTTCCTGCTCCCTTAAATCATTCCACTCATTCTTCCCCTCTCCCTCTCTCTCTCTCTCTCTCATTCAATACCACTGATTCTGTGAAGCCATAAGCTGAAATGTAATTGAATGCATATTCACTGCCCCCCCATGTTTACCCAAATTTATAATTTTCTCCCTTTCCCTCTATTTTATCCCATATCAAACTTTAGATTGCAAGTTCCTCAAGGCCTTTCTTTTTGTTAAAACACCCAACACATTGGTGGTGCTATATTAACACATATATTATTTAATACTAACGAAGTTAATGCCTTTCAGATCAAACACGTTCATTTTGCAGCTGGTTCTCTTAAACCCTTAAAATCAATATTCCCCTAAAACGATGGTGAAATATTAGCATTATCAATATAATGTTAATGATTGGTTAACTTGCCTCCAGTAAAACTGTGTTATGCTGCAGCAGAAACTTCCCACATGCCCATGTCTACCAATTAAATACAGCCCTGAGCGTTGGCTTGAGGACGAGCCATAGTCTCCATGGTACAGCACACGGGTTACATATGCAAATTTGATCCCTGGCATCACCAGGTGAGACTGCAAAAAGTCTCCATCCTGAATTCTGGAGAACTGCTACCAGTGAGTGCACACCAGGGGTAGCCAACACGGTGCCTTCCAGATGTTACTGAACTACAATTCCCATGAGCCTTGGCCACCGCGACTAAAGATAAAGTATGATGGATGTTGTAGTCTAAAAGCATCTTGAGGGGCACCATTGTTGGCTACTTCTTGTGAGGGCAAGACTGAGATAGATAGGCCAAAAGTCTGACTTGGTCTAATGCAGCTTCCTATTCTCCTATGCAGCATTTAAGTCCTTCTCCACAATGTGTCATTTTTGCATGCTACCAGCCACATGTGCCAGTCTTGTGACCCAGAGGCCCTCACGCAAATGGCTGGGTGGCAGTTTGGTCCCATAAACTGGAAGCAGATCTCATGAATGTGATGTTACATTTCTTTGCAGAGATTGGAGGGAGTGGGAGAAAGGAAACACATGTAAGACACTTGTCAAGCACCTCTTTTGAAGTCAGACTTTGTGCAACATCATACATACTAGAACTAGGACTGGAGCACTATTACTATGTAGGAAATTGTCTCTTTTAGTTGCAAAAATTGAGCATGCAGATTTGAAGGTTGGGTGAGATTTGCTATACACACTTCACATAACTTAAGAACAATTGCCCTTCAAAAGACTAGTTTACTTTGAGTGCCCTTTAAAAAATATGAAGTTGTCGGGGCACCAACCATGTGATATCTGCAAGAGACTGGAGTACACTCAACCAACATGTCTGAAGTTCCACCTTCAACAATTCTGCTGAACTGCAACTTGATTACTATGCACATTTGTGCAACTTTGGGGCACAAAAGATTAGGTGTCGCAGATAAGATGCCCATCCTTCTCCCTGCATTTCAAGAGGATAGCTAATACACAGTAGTCTACATACTGGAGTGGTCAACTCAGGAGTAGTGATTGGAGTACATGCGCTGTTGAGTTTCACCCCACTTCCAAGGTCAAAGTCACAAATTCTCACTGGCGACACCTGAAACGAGGGAAGGAGAAAAACCAGAAACTAATTCACTCAACCCTGAAATCCACCTAACAACAACCAAAAGGGTATCACAAAAGAATGATGTACCTTACTGGGAGATTCGCACAATATGTTTTCAGGTTTTAGGTCTCGGTGAGCAATACCTAACATATAAAACAAGAAGAAGTGAGTTGTGTCAAACTTAAAAGAAAAGAACGGCATTTGCTTCTTGGTGTTAACATACAGGCTGAAGCTGTAATCAAGCAGGTTGCAAGCTGCACTGTGTGCCAAACCAGGATACTGTCAACCAGGCTGAGCAGCCCTAAATGGCCACAGTCACATGGGGATGGAGCCCATGCCATGCCTCCTTCCCCTGCCAGCACTGATCATATTTCTGAGAAGGGCAGTGCCAATGTAAGATGAGGACAGGGCATCATCTCCTTCCATGCGACCAGAGGCTTCTGACATTTCCAAGCAGCATGGAAAAGAGCCATGCTGCAGTAGTTTTCAAGACACTAAATTAAATAGAAAGGGGCTTTGCTGGGAGGCTTGAAGCCGCCACAGGAAATCCTCATGTTGTATAAAGTATGTAGCACTGTTCAGATGTTTAAGAAAAATATGTACTGGAAAAAAAGTTTATTTTTGAACTTTCTGCACAACACTAATACAGTGTCTTACATCTAAAAAGCAGCAAGGGGGAAAAAAACAAGCTTTCTACTGCAGCAAGGTGATGAAAAACAAGCCTCTTTCACCTTCTGAGATTTCTATAATTTTAAACAGCAAAATGATTAAGTGCTGAATTGCAACGATTGCTTCAGTTTCCTGTTTAATATTGTGCATGCTATTGTTTAATAAAGATGTTAATAGTACACAGTGGAACCATAAACTAAATGACAAAAATCAAGAGATATGGCAGTAGATGATTCCAGAAACACGTATTCCCACTGCATAGCTTCTTTCCCAAAACGTAATTTTAACAGCTCTGCATGTAAAGTCTTTTGCAGGGCATCACTGCTCTTGCCATTTCTCTCCTCCAGTGAGCAGCAAGCTCCATGGACAGTTTAAAAAGAAACAAGCCACGAAATTCGCAATCAGCAAGCATTCATACTACTCCTAGCTCACTATTTGGTTTATATAAAATATTTATACCCTACATCTTCCACTGAAACCACAGCCTCCCTATGGCTTAGTATCGATTTAAGAATAAAACACAATAAAACTACAAAACATTGAACAGCAGCATAAAATATTGAAATGTAATCTTTTTAACCGGCTATCTCTACATGCTGAAAGAAGTGGAGAAGCATGCCTGGAACAGTGAATTCCGTACTCTGAATGCTCCTAATGAGAAGATCCAATACAGCAGAGGTATGGTAGAAAGCCTCTTTTAATGACCTCAGTGTGCAATTATGTACACAATCCCTCAAACATCCGAGTCTAAAACCATTTAGGGCAATGATATGGGACCTGTGCTTCCTCCCTGCCCTGATACCCTGGATGTTGTTAAGACTCTTATTGGTGCAATACTTTCATAGGACTGAGCTCCCAATAACATTTTGTTTCAACTGAAATTTCTGGACCCTTTCGAAAGGCAAACCCAAAAAGAGTGTGTCTAATTTCAAAGCAACCAATGAATGTGTAACTGTGGCAAGGTCAGCCTTTTCTAGGAAAAGCTGCAGTTGATACACCAGTTGAAGATGAGAAGAAGTGCCCCTGGCTGCAGCCACTTGTCTGTCTAGTTCACAAAAGCTTACGTCATGTGGAATCTGTTAGTCTTTAAGGTACCCTAATACTCTTTACTCTTTTTGCAGACTAAACACAGTTCCCTCAAACACCTGTTGTTGTTTAGTCGTTCAGTCGTGTCCGACTTCGTGACCCCATGGACCAGAGCACGCCAGGCTCTCCTGTCTTCCACTGCCACCCACAGTTTGGTCAGGTTCATGTTTGTAGCTTCGAGAACACTGTCTAACCATCTCATCCTCTGTCATCCCCTTCTCATTGTGCCCTCCATCTTTCCCAACATCAGGGTCTTTTCCAGTGAGTCTTCTCTTCTCATGAGATGGCCAAATTATTGGAGCCTCAGCTTCACGATCTGTCCTTCCAGTGAGCACTCAGGGCTGATTTCCTTAAGAATGGATGCGTTTGATCTTCTTGCAGTCCATGGGACTCTCAAGAGTCTCCTCCAGCACCATAATTCAAAAGCGTCAATTCTTCGGCGATCAGCCTTCTTTATCAGCCTTCTCAAACACCTAGAACGTGTCAAACACTTTCTTCCAGATTGGCTTCACAATATTTCCACCTCCATCTCATCTGGATGAAGCTTCAGTCTGAGAATTAAGCTTCAACTTGCTGGATGAGAACATAAGAACATAAGAAGAGCCTGCTGGATCAGGCCAGAGGAGCATCTAGTCCAACGTCCTGTTCTCACAGTGGACAACAAGATGCCTGTGGGACGGCTGCAACCAAGACACAGGGGCAACAGCCCTCTCCTGTTCATGACCCCAGCAACTGGTACTCAGAGGCACACTGCCTCCAATTCTGGAGCCACTAGAAGTCTTATCCGTCATGAATTTGTCCAATCCCTTTTCAAATCTGTCTGAATCAGCGGCTATCACGGTATCTTCTGGTAGCTAATTCCACCGTTTATTTGTGTGTTGTGTGAAATACTTCCTTTTGTCTTTCTTGAATGCTCCAACATTCAGCTTCCTTGGGTAGCCCCGGGATCTTATGAGACAGAGAAAAACAACTCTCTGCCTACTTTCTTCACATCATACCTGATCTTATGCATATCAATCATCTCTCCCCCATACTCAACTTTTTTTCCTAAACGATAATGCACCAAACACTGCAATATTTCCTTAGAGGTGAGCCAAAATGCCAATGACCTCTCAGTGGTTTCAGATAGAAGCTAATAATACAAATTTAGTTTGCGTAGGCAGGCAGACATCCCCCCTATATATACTTCAAGAAACAAAGGATGTCTTCATAGCCCTGTTACACCTCATTAAGTCATTACCAACAATTATTCAGTGCAGATTACAACCAATAGCTTCATCTTCTGTTTTCACCTCAAGTCCACCCAACTTGTGTTTGACTCCAAGCTTCAGTCCTTAACCACTCTAAACAAAACATCTCTGCTTCAGTATTTGTTTTCACTTTCTCCATCTCAAGTCAAGCTATTCAACTCAGCAATGCTATTTCCACAAATCAATTTCTCCTGCAGACTAGCCAATCAAGCCCCTCCAATTCTAAGCCTTCAAATGGAATTCTGCCACCTTCAAAGCACACTGGTAAGTTGTTGCTATGGTGGTACCAGAAAACAACATACCAAAGTAGTTACATCAGTTTTAAATCGAATTATGAGTAAGAAAACTCCCTCAATCTTTCTTTTAGCTTTTACTTGGCTTTTAACTTTTAATTTAGCATAAAAAGAATATTCTAGAGATCTAAAAGAGCAAAATTAAAATTTCTGGCATAAATGATTGGATGGAGATGGTTTCTCACACCAGTTTCTCTGAAATTAAACTGCTTGCCTGGAAATTAACAGCTGCTCGTTTGTGACGTAATGTCAGATTTCTTAAAAGGAAAAAAAAATGCATAAATTACTGGCCATGCATAAGACATACCCAAATAATATCAGTATAGCAAAACCAAACTACTATTACTAAGGGATGAATCCAGACAGTTGCTTCTAATTAAGTTTCCATTCAAATCAATGGGAACTAAATCTAACCCTGGAAACATCCAATCCTAATAAAATGCAGGAATCTGAAAACCATGCTTAAAATTGTAGAAAAATGTATAATTTGCTTTATGACTCCTGCAGCAACACTCTCATTGACACTTATTTTACACAGGCAAAATGATAGCAAAGTGATTTGGGGGGCACTGCAGGCAGCTCCCACAACAAATGAACATGGCAGGTCCTCTGCCACTCCAGAACCAGATGTATATGGCTTACATTTATCACTAAACCCTTGATACCTGCTCTCAGGAACATCTGTAGTAATGAACTGGAGCCTTAAACTTTTAAAAGACTACTGCAAAAAAAGCAGTTAGCTTGCAGAAGTATTTATCAACCTTAATTTGCTCATTATCCCTAACTCAAGAGCTTGATCAAACAACCAGCTTCCTTCATAAAGCCCAAACCTATTTGGCTACCAGACACAATAGTTACCTTTAAGTGCAGCATGAATACTAGTCATCATCTCCAAATACCAGTAGGCTTTTGCAAATGACATGTACCCTGAATCACCGTGTCAACCAATTCTTGCTAATCACAGACACTGTGGCACAAAGCCAACGGCCAGCGCTAGTTGGCATGTCACATGTGGGGAGAAAGGGAGTAAATCACAGAAATGCCCTGCTTTTCATGCTGATCTTGTATTTATGTTAGCAGACCTTGTCTGGCTTGAACACTGCTGGCTAATGAGCCTGTAAAATGGAGGAAACGCATTTTCACCTTTTGTGTGGAGGAAATCCAGAGCACAGGCGATGTCTCTCACCACCCTGCTGGCTTCTCTCTCATTAAAGTGTTTTTGCTTTTGTATGTGGGCCAGGATAGAACCTGTGGAGAAAAAGGCAAGCAGGTTGCTTTGAAAAATACAGTGTGACTTGAAAGCAAACCATGCTAGACTCAAAGCATCCAACAGACTATGTAGTGTGAACACACATGCTAAGATTCAAGTTGAATAGCACGGTTCTCTTCTCAACATGAACAGGGCCAAAGGTAACTATGGTAAAGTATTTGCTTTTAGCAGCCAACAATTTCACAGCTCTATAATAGAGAACACACCACTTGACCTATGCATGGTTTTTTCAGAAGCAAATCCTAAATTCAATAGGACTTATTCCAAACCTAAGTGCATATACTACAGGGGCAAGGAGCCTGTTGCCCTAAAGATGTTGCTGGAGCACAAATCCCATCATCCCTGGGAGAGGGCTTGGCTGGAATTTAGGAAAAGCCCTCCCATGCATTTGGGGCATACTCAAAATCACTTGATGTGAAATTCTTTATGATCCTTGTCACAGCACGGAAGAAGCAGATTCCCCACCCCCTTTGTCTGTACTCCTCTGTCCATTTCCCAAAACCAAAGGCTCGACAAATCCTGAGCACGTTACTATCGTTTAACTGTTCTAGCTGCCAGAATGCACCAAACTCTTCTTATAAGAAGAAATCCAATCTGACTTTAGGTATGTATCGCCCTGGTACATGTGCACCATAAGAAGAAACCCAACTTTTCCTAGAAGTGCTTTGCAGAGTAAAAAGGCCACAACCACATCCGCTGCCAGGGTTGGCTCGAGACATTGTGCCACTGTAGACAGAACAGCCCCCACCACACCCTGCTACAGATCTAGTTCCCCACTCTGCTGTGTCTCTGCCCCCACACTGCTGCCAGCCCCATCACCACAACTGTACCCTCACCTGCAGCTGCACCTGCGCTGCCACCACAGCATGTAGCAGTGATGAGAGTAACAGGGCTGTGTTGGCAGCATGGGGGTGGGGGGCGGGTGCTGGATCCGCCACCTGAAGCAAATGGCTGCACCTTGCCTAAAGCTGTTGCACAGCGGCCAGGGTGAAGTTGTGGGGGGTGGCATTCAGCAATTGGCACATCTTGGGAGAGCCAACTCCGAACCCAATGGATTCTGGTTTGGCTCAGCCCTGCCCTCACCTTGGAAAGCCCCACTTTGCGGTTTCTGGTGTTTGGTACCAGTGGCACTTCTGTCTGCTAGCATGTTTGGTGGGTGGAAGGGGAGCTCTGGGTCCGCAGTGATGCTGTCATTACTCCCCAGGTGGCAGCAGCCCAACAGGGGCCAGCAGGGCTGGGAGGAAGGAATCCTCTTCCCAATATAGCCCCCCCAAGCCTGGCACAAAAAGGGCTTGGATTATCTCTGCCAAAGTGGCCTTGAAGTAGAGGGAGGATACGATCCATAAAGTGATAAATCTAGTTATAGAATTTGCCAAAGCAAATTTTTAAACAGTAATGTAGAATAGACTTCACTGAGTTTTGGAACATGCTAACTTCAGAGAGGCACAAGGCCAAGAGCTCATATGTTTGTTCCTGCGATTTTGAAATTCATGCATTCAAGTTCTTTCCCGCTGCCTGTTCCCCGCAAGTAAACACACATCTAACCAGCAAAATAACATAAAATAGTCTGGGTTTTTGAAGGCCTCTCCATTAGGCTCACCCAGTTCTGTGCACTTAACATCCTATCAGCATTAATGGAAAACTGGCAAAATGCCAACTGCTATCCGTAAGCACAGAAAACAATTTTCAGAGGTGATGTCGCAGACATCCAGTGTGAAACTAGCATCCAAAGGACTCAAGAACTAACCACCAGGACCAGCAACATTTTGTGGACTTCCAGCTATTTGCAGGGGGAAGCAATGGTTCATTAATTAATCTATTTTAATGGCTTAGTACAGCAGCTTGCTCTAGTGTTCAAAAGCAATGTCTCCCTCCCCAGAGTGCTAGACGATAATATTCAAATTTTCACTATGAGTTGTGAGCACAATTTCCTGAATGAGTTCAGGATCCTGCCAACAAACATTCCAGACTTGAAGCTTCCTGGAACAGAGCATGGGCTTTTATTGATAGATTTTCAGCATGTTAAGAAAATCAGGCAAAGCCTCTGTAGGAGGTGACAGATTAAGATGTTCTTATGAATCAAGTTCTCAGATTTGTCCTATACACTTGTCTATTCATTTATCCACAGAGAAGTCTGTAACAACTTGTAATTATACAAGTGACTATTATGATCTCATTTGATGGGTAAAGCTTTACATGCCTGTTAAAAGTTTCAGTATGAAAAAATAGTTATTTAAAAACCAGATTTACATCCAAGTTGTCCAATGACTAAACAGGGGAAAATACTAACTACTCATCATCATCACCATCATTCCTACTACTACTATTGAAAAGCCTGAGTCAATGTATATTGCAGTTAGAATTCTGAAACCATTTACACGTTCTTTTAATAGGTTTCCAGTTACATGAATACTAAGACTATGTGCTCATCCTCCCTTTAAAATAACTGCCCCCAATGGTCATATGTGACACACACACACACCAGCTATGTAGATACTAGGCAGCTTCAACATGTCAAAAAAATTTGAAGAGGTGTTTTTTTTTAATAGATTATTAAAATTTGTGGGGAAATACAAAGATGAATGTCAGATATCTTTTAATCAAAACTAAAAAGCTAATCTTGATTAAAACACACAAAGAGAGAGAAGAAAAAGATGAAGAAAAAAGAAAAAAATGGAAAGAAAAAGAAAAGAGAACATCCAATTCTTCATCTGTCAGCTATATATAGAAAATTACCCAACATAACACCCAGCAAATCCACTTTATATAAACCAACATTATCTTCAGTTCCCAAACCCAGATATTGTGAGTTCATTTTCTTTAATAAATGTTGACAATGATACCTCTGAAGAAGTATTTTTAAAATAATTTCTACCCCAGCTTCTGTGCTGAGGTACACTCAATATATGCGATCAAAAGAACTGTAGATAATAAAATGCAAGATCTCTTTTACAAGCAAAGCAGTAATCAGAACATCCAAGAGCTCAAATCAGGATAATGTCCAATGGAATAAAATTGTCTTTACACAAGAATGTGCCAAACACATCAGTATCCACTGTCTTGGCTTGTTTCTAATGCAGTGCTAGGTAATTATCCCATTGGCGCAAATATTTCTGCTTGTGCCATGGGATTCCCCACCCCACACATGTGCTGCACCACCCCCAAATCTACTCTGGAGTGTTGGAGGGGGGGGATGCATAACATATTTAGGGGGCACACAAGGGGAGAAGGAGGAAGTCCCATTACACAAGTGGCAGTGATGGGACAGTTATGCATTAAATGCAAGCCCTGGTGTAAGAGAAGCATGCATTATCACAGGAAACACATTTCCCAAGTCTCAATTCTGACCAGTAGCAGCTTTCCAGGGTTTCAGTTAGCAGTCCTTCCTAGCCTTAGCTGGAAACGCCAGGGAATGAACCTGAACCCTTTCCCACACAAAATAGCCCACCCACATTGGGGGGAAACAATTCTATCTTTATCAAGCTAATTTATTACAAGAAGGTTAAATAAATCACGTACACACATACCTCCGTGCAGTTTTTCAAAGACAAGGTAGTACCTTGCATTATCTTCAAAAAATTCTATTAATTCCAAAATGTTCCTTTAAAAAACACACAAAAAGGCAGTTTTGTTAAATTTGTTGTTCTGTATAATTAAAGCCAAAGTATTTATGGAGTACCCAACAAAAAGGTATCATTGGGAAATGTGTTTAATATTTTGGTAGCGTTTTCTGCTAAACATGGAGGAGTGCTCTAATCAACATAAAAACAGTGTAACTGTTCACATTTCCAAGTTTCACTAAGTGAACTACACTGTTTTGGGTTCAAAGCAATGTCACATCCAATACATGATTACACTAAAGACTTAAAACTCATAATTGTATTGTTAAATGCTGTAACAATTACTTACTTGTTACCTTGACACTGATACAATGTCTCCACTTCCCGAAATACCCGACTACGACTATGCCCAGCGTTCTTCTCAATTATCTGTTTTAAAACAAAAGCCAGTGTGTTTTTTTAAAAAAACAAGAAACATCATGCTGAGCAGCTACTGTTAGTCTCTGTCACCTTTCAAAAAAAGTGTCCATATAAATATTAGACACTTTTTGCTTTGTGTTTGATAACAGATGTGTACTGGCATGATACAGTTTTTGCATGTTCCACATCCACCAAGCCCCCATAATGCCCTGTTTCCATTTCAAGATCTTACAATGGCTACCACTGCAGGAAACACTGCTGGCAGTAGCATGTAGCCTACTGCACTTTTGCTGGGCACAGTAGGAAGATCCACAGCAGTAGAACACAGCCAAGAAACACCTCTGTCTCATCCTAAACCAGCCTTTCTCAACCTTGGGTCCCCAGGTGTTTTGGCCTACAACTCCCATGATCCCTAGCTCACAGGACCAGTGGTCAGGGATGATGGGAGTTGTAGGCCAAAAACATCTGGGGACCCAAGGCTGAGAAAGGCTGTAACCACTCCAGCAGCACTGACTGGGAACTAGGATTGCTCTGCCCATCTCTCACTGAAAATCGACAAGACTTCTGCTTTGGTACAGTGGTACCCCGCAAGACGAATGCCTCGGAAGATGAAAAACTCGCAAGACGAAAGAGTTTTTCGTTTTCTGAGGTGCTTCGCAAGACGGATTTCCCTATGGGCTTGCTTCGCTAGACGAAACGGCCCTGCCTCTCGTGTCATGGCGACGGTCACTGCACGCACGCACGCACGCTCGCTTCCCTGCTCCTCCGGCTCCCTCCCACCTTCCCACTGATGGCTGGTGCCTCACGCTGCCCACCCCCCTCGCGTGCTCCCCTCAGAGAGCCGTTGCCGCCAGCGCCTCTCTCTCCCTCAGGTGAAGAGGATGGTGGCGGTTCCGCCGAGTCGCGCTCCTGAGCCCCGCCGCCCTCCAGCAGCCGCGTCGCACGGTGGCCACAACGCGCGGGTGAGTCTGAGGTACCGGCTGCGGCAGCTGTCCTGCTTCTCCCCGCCCCTCCCCGCCGTTGTCAGTGTTTAAATGCAGTGGTGCTTTGCAAGACGAAAAAACTTGTAGAACGAAAAAACTCACGGAACGAATGAATTTTGTCTTGCGAGGCACCACTGTAATTCTAATGCAACCCATCTCCCTTCTTGAGTCATGGCCAAAGGTTAAAGAATAAAATTAGCGACGTTGAATAAAGTTGTTCATATTTCAACATTTTTATTTCCCAACAAGAAATGAAGACAAGTAAATGAAGACATTTAGAACCCTCTCAAAATCAAATTTCGACCTAGAAAGAGGAGCAGAGGAAGTGGGAGATAATATCATGGAAGATAAGGCATGGGGCACAGTCCTGGCAGTCACAAACACTGCAGTCTCATGTGATATGCATGGCTGTAGATTTAAAAAGTAATGTGCCTATATTAGTGCAAATGTTTGGGATAAGACTTTCTGAATGATTATTTAATATTTAGATAACACAGGATAGAAAGCAAGCTTTATTTTAAACTGGAAATTGACCACTGTTTTCTCAAAGATTTGTAGATTGTTTTGGATGAGCATACACACTACAACCAGCTTTCCCTCTTTCAGTTTTGCCCTTGGTGAGCAGGCTTCTGTATTGTTTGGAAAACTAGCACAGCCTATTTGATCGGACAAAAAAAAAAGTATTTTCACAATGGAAAGTATGCCTCTCTGAAGCCGCTTCCATCTGTTAATAATTTACTGGGATGAATCAGACAATTCCAATCCTCAAAACCATGGTCTAACAAGAGGGGAAGAGTTTTGTTCTTGCATGCTCCCTTCTCACACACTCAGCTAAAAGACAATCTACTTTGTTTGACCAAACCATAGTTTTCCAGTTTAGAGGCAACAATGGCTTGATCAAGCTAGGACAATACTCATTAAACTAAGCAAAGTAGGCAAAGTAGGAAGAGGTATTGCACAAGCACAGGGCTCATTCACAATCCCCCATACCATGGTTTAAAGAATCAGAAATCTAAGAACTAAATTCAATAAAGAAGTGTGCATGCACATGAAAGCTTATACCAGAACAAACTTAGTTGGTCTATAAGGTACTACTGGTTTTCCCAGTGAGAGCTGGACCATAAAGAAGGCTGGTCGCCAAAAAATCGATGCTTTTGAATTATGGTGCTGGAGGAGACTCTTGAGAGTCCCATGGACTACAAGAAGATCAAACCTATCCATTCTTCAGGAAATCAGCCCTGAGTGCTCACTGGAAGGACAGATCCTGAAGCTGAGGCTCCAATACTTTGGCCACCTCATGAGAAGAGAAAACTCCCTGGAATAGACCCTGATGCTGTGAAAGATTGAGGGCACAAGGAGAAGGGGACGACAGAGGATGAGATGGTTGGACAGTGTTCTTGAAGCTACCAACATGAGTTTGACCAAACTGCGGGAGGCAGTGAAAGACAGGAGTGCCTGGTGTGCTCTGGTCCATGGGGTCACAAAGAGTCAGACATGACTAAACGACTAAACAACAACAACAAGGTACTACTGGACAATTTTTTATTTTATTTTTTTTATTTTGACTGTGTCAGACCAACACAGACCTACCTGAATCTAAATTCCATGATGTTAGCAATATCAATGATTTATGACAGAATACATTAGCACAGCAGCATCTGTGAAGAACATTTTCAGGCAGCGAAGACCTTTAATGAATGAAAATAATACTGGAGTACTTTACTTACCTTAACTGCATATTCTTTCCCATTCTGCAAGCTAACTGCTCCCTGAACTTTGGCATATGATCCTTCACCAAGTAACTCTGCAGTGAGTTTGTACAGATCTGCCAAGGAATTCCAGTATACAGAAATCATTATTAGAAAACATTTTTATGAAATGCACGTATAAACAACTGAGCTAATCCCTACCCCTGATAATAAAACAAGAACAGGTGCTCCCTTGGTAATTAACTGAGTTGAAACAGCAGCTTTAGTTTTATTATCAATCTGTTCCCAGTTAGACAAAAGCAAAGGAGTGAAGTTGAGACCTTCTTACCATAAAAATATTAGACTATGCCCAGGAAGGCTGTGATCCTATGTTTTCTGTCTTATAAAACAAACAGAATAAAATATAAGATAGAGATAAGATAACTTAACTAATATAAGCCAAGATATTTCAAGATTGCTTTGAAATGGGGAGCAGGGTGTCTCCAGAGGAAATCTGAATCATTAGAGTAGTTTTGTGATAACATCTTACAGTATCTACAGTGAGAACATCCTGCACCAAGGAAATAACTCAGTAAATGAAGGTATTTAACAGATGGGTCACAAGCTAGAGAAGGGTTGGCAAACTAAGGCCTGTGGGCCGGATGCAGCCCAATCGCCTTCTCAATCCGGCCCACGGACGGTCCAGGAATCAGCATGTTTTTACATGAGTAGAATGTGTCCTTTTATTTAAAATGCATCTCTGGGTTTTTTGTGGGGCCTGCCTGGTGTTTTTACATTAGTAGAATGTGTGCTTTTATTTAAAATGCATCTCTGGGGTATTTGTGGGGCATAGGAATTCATTCATCCCCCCCCCTTCAAAATATAATCCAGCCCACCACATGGTCTGAGGGACGGTGGACTGGCCTACGGCTGAAAGAGGTTGCTGACCCCTGATCTAGAGTGCCCATTAAGCTTCAATGAATTCAACATGCTCAGTGCAACCTAATCCAATGCACATTTATATAGAAATAAGCCCTGAAGAACTCAAGGGAGCAAACCCTCATACACATGTTCATAGGACTGCAGGCTCAAGTGATAACTTTTCCTTCTCTCAAAATTGTTTTGAAATAATCCTATGACAGCAGAAGAAAGACTACTCCCCATGAAATGAAACTATACAATCACATATAATTTCAACACGTTGCTGCCTTTCAAAGAAAGCAAAGCACTAAGAGGGAAGCCACACAACAAAACCACAAAGGCATAATGCAGCCCCCACAAAAGGGGCTACAGAAATGCAATGGCTCAAACAGAGTTTTTGCCATGAAGTAAACAGCAACCCTGAAGCAACTGCTTAACTACTGTGAAAGATCAGGAGGAAACAAAAGCAATGCAGAACATGGGACCGACCTTCAAACCTTCCAGGGACATGGTCTGTAGCTCTGGTTCTTTTTTTCTTTTTTCTTTTCCCATTGTCTGATATGGGAACAGGCTGGCTAATGACCATCTCTACATAGCAGAAGAAAGTTAGAGTTAACGTATGTATATGTAGAGGGAGATAATATGCCATTGTGCTCTTAAAGATTCCAGTGTTCAGATTTTGTTTTTAATCATTCTGTGTTTGAGTCTCTAAAACCCAGCAACTTTTGGTTACACCAAAGGAACAATGTTTTTTTCCAAATCATAAAAAGCAAAGAAAAGCTAAGAAGTAGTTATAGAGAATCTACTCTGAAAAGCAGCACTGCCTTTTTATACTATGGCAATTAGTTTATGTACCAAGCTGGCTCAGCAGAACCACCAATGCTGTTTTAAGAGTGCCCAGTTGCAGGATCTCCATACCGCAGGTTACTGGTCTGTTCTTAATAGGAACAGTATTATTTCTGCACCATTTCAGTTTTCAAAACTAAAGTAGAACCATCTTTGTTATGCTTGAAACAAAACAATAAGGGTGGTGAGAAGAATGTTAAAGGGTATTAGCAAGGCAAGGAGGCAGCAGAATTCAGGCCAAATCTACTAACAAGAAATCACTATACTAGGCCATATCACACCTTATTGTACTGTCCTGGCCTTTTTTGGCTTAAACACCTTGGGCTGAATCCAGAGTTCTTGTGAGCAGAACCAATCACTGTGAATTGGGTTCAGAAATGTGTAAGTGGGTGGAACAGAACTGGTGGTACAGAATCTGTTTGTCTTGATCCTGTCGACAGTGAGGCAACCACATTCAGCACTAACTGAAGCCTCCAAACAGTTTTCCAACAGCCCCATATAAAATGCTATGAAGTGATTCAACCTTGAGGTTCCAGAGCATAGATAACTGCAGCCAAGTTATCCCTGTCCAGATAGGCTCATAGATAGGAAACCAGCATGAGCTGATGGAAGGCACCCCATGCCACCAAGGCGACCTGTGCCTCAAGTGACAGCAATGGAGTTATTAGTATGAACACCTATATTTGACCAAGTGTACTTTGGGGGCAATTTGTTCCTGCAAAGATTTAAGAGAACTGCAAAGATTTCCCCTTTATATCCTATGAACTGTAACAAATAAATAATATTTCCAATATATATTTAAGTATTATCTTCCATCACCCTCACAAATACTAGCAGACTATTTCATCTTCATTTATTTGTAGAAAAACAGAGTAATTAAGCATTATTTGTATGTTTCCGAACAACAAATGCTCAAGGAAAATGCACCATCCTGTATGGGCAGAAATGAAGAGAGAGACTAGAAGCAACAGTGTCAGTCTGACTTTCCTACTGCTTTTGCAGCAATATTATCCTTTTTAAAAAAAACACAGGTTTTTTTATCCCTACTAACGGCCTCTGAGTCTGTACTTACAATGCTGCTATGTTGTAGAAACCATGCTAGTGTCTAAAGGTTTCTATTTGCAGAAGGGGAGAGTACTTTCCGGGAATAAACAAAACTATGTAAATAAAATTAATAGACTCACAGAATTGCAGAGTTGGAAGAGATCCTGAGGATCCTCTAAGCCAACCCCCTGCAATGCAGAAATCTCAACCAGATCATGACAGCCATCCAACCTCTGCTTTAAAGCCTCCAAGGAGAGCCCACTACTTCTCATGGGAGTCTGTTCCACTGTCGAATGGCTCTTAGTGTCACAAAGTTCCTCCTGACGTTTGGCCAGAACCTCCTTTCTTGCAACTTGAATCCATTGGTTCGGGTCCTAGCCTCCAGGCCAGGAGAAAACAAGCTTGCTCCATCCTTCATGTGACAGCCCTTTAGATATTTAAGGATGGCTATCATATCTCCGCTCAGTCTGCTCTTTACCAGGTTAAACAAACCCAGTTCCCTCAACTGTTAATGGATGAGTTGTCATCCATCAACTCAACAGAAAACTTATCATGGTTCATTTTTGTTGTTATTGTTTTAATCCTTATGTCAACAGTAGCAAATTAAGACCTTATCCAAGCCAGGAAAAAATAACTTAAGATTTCCTGCGCAACAGTACAAATAATTGATTTGTTTTGTCTATTTTACACCGGGTCAGCCAGCATATGCTACCCATTGGCTGGCTAACTTCTCAAGCCAGACTTCTATCAGTTTCTTCCATGTCTGACACACCAGAGGTTAAAGAGTTTTCTTTCACACCAGAAAATAACTGGGCTTGTTGATATCTCCAACTTGTGTTCAGGCAGGCATACAAGAGGTGTTAGTTTGGCAGGTTATTCAGCCTGAGGTATGCAATCTGAAATGCATGACATATCCTTGCATGACCTCAGGCTTTCTAAGGATACTTTCTTTGCAAGAATGAAACACACATTGCTCGTTTTAATGTCATTTTTGTATGTGTGCATGTGCGTACAAATGACCTCTGAAAGTCCTCTTAGCCAATCTACAGTTCGCTGTTTTATAAAGGGTGTAGTCTGCTGCAGCAAAACTAAAGAGCCCTATGGCACCTTAAAAACAAATACTCATTACCCTCTAGAACAGCTTTCTTCATGATAGTGCCTTTCCTATGTAGGACCTACAAGTCCCATCATTCATGTCCATTGGCCAGGCTCCCTGGAACTGATGGGAGTTATAGTCCAAAACACCTGGAAGACAGCTGCTTGGGGAAGGCTGGTTTAAAGTCCACTTTAGTAAAACAGTTACAGTTAAAAGCGATCCCACTCGTCTACTTTTAATGAGCAAATCTTCTAATGCCCAAGATTGTCAAGAGTGTCTCACAGAAAATCACTTTCTTAATTAACCTTAATAAAAGTTTATATTTGTAAGACATGCTAACATATCTTGTGGACATGCACAAAAACTCAGTCTTGGCATTAATAAACAGCATCCTGGGGTAAGGAATATTGCTTGGCTATCTTAAATATATTGTACAAAAGGAAGGTATGGAAATGATGGTTCATCAGTTAACTGCAGCAAGGATGACAGTTTGCCAAATTGGAAAAAATACTAATTGTCCCTCTTTAGATGTCTGGTTAACAAAGCTTTAGGACTTCACATGCATGGGAAAGCTGACAAACTTAATTAGAGGTACACAGGGCAGACAATTTGGAAATGTAATTATAGAGAAGCCAAGGCTTTTCGTTCAATATGAGAATAATATAGTGCAGGACTCATCAAATCCATTTACTTTGCTAGGGAAAGTTAAACAATTTAAATAATTAAGGATTATAAATTTCAACACTAATAAAATTGAGTGATGATCACTGTTGCTTATTTATTAGTCTGTTTTATAATACTGACATCTATTAGATGTATCAAATTTATGTGCAGAAAAGAAGATGCAGTGGAAATGCTCTATACCAGATCATTGGCTGCATTGGAACAGTGTTGGTGATTTTTCTGTTTGTAAAGCATATATATATATATTTTTAAAGAAAAAGAGAGAAATGATGCAAGTTCAGCTTTGCGAAATGACTAATTATGAGACATTGGCTCAGTCTAAACAACTTCTGTGATACAAATGCAGAGATAGGGGAGGGCAGTAGCTTATCTGCTTTTTATGTTTTCAAGCTAGATTTATTGATTAATTAATGACATTTGGATTTTCAGTTTGAACAGTTGTTTGGGGTAACATTCAACTAAATGTGTTTTAATACAACTACAAGCTTTGTTTGGTCACCTCGAACAAATCATGAGAACTTTGGAGTAGAAAAGAGAAGAGACTTGTAATTTTGGAAACATCAGAATGAAGAGACTTTGAAGTCCTGCTAGCCTCTTGCAGCCAAATTTGACAAACTTCAAAAAGATTTCTCCCTTCTAGTTTTTATTGAAAGCGAGCAGATTTCTGTCCATTCATGGTACAACAACCATGGGTTCCAGTGCCACTAGCGACAGTGTACACCGAAATCAACATTGATGTGCCTTCTAAATCTGGGCCTTCCACTTATCAGCAATGGGTCTCAGGCCTTCATTTTTGAAACAGTATTTAGCTCTGGTATATAATCTGACAAGAAAACAAATATTAAAGGCAGCATTTCTCAGTGATGAATAGCAGATGTATTCAAGTATTAAAATGATGTATTTGCAGGAGAGTGTTCTATTTATTTAAGAATGTCAAAATGTTTAGCAATATTTATATTTAATTAACTGGCTAAAGAAAGCTATGAGCAATCTAGACTGCACTGTCCAATAAGATACCAATATTTAGGGAGTAAAACAAAGGATTGGAAAACTGTAAACTTCAAATTCAGTGAAGAAGTTCAAAGTCCCCCATGATATTCTTGCAGAAAAACTGGTAAAATGTGGGTTGGATGAGGTAACTGTTAGGTGGATTTCTAGCTGGCTGACTGAATGAACCCAAGGAGTGCTCATTAATGGTTCCTCGTCTTCCTGGAAATAGGTGACGGGTGGGGTGCCGCTGGGTTCTGTCCTGGGCCCACAGTTTTTCATATTTTTTTTTATAAACAACCTGGATGAAGGAATTGAGTTACCAGAAAGAAGAACTAAACGTCAGGAAGAGCTTTCCAACAGCAAGAGCTGTCTGGCAGTGGAACAGACTCCCTCAGGAGGTGGTGGACCCTACTTCCTTGGAGGTTTTTAAGCAGAGGTTGGGTGGCCATCTGTCATGGATGCTCTAGTTGAGATTCCTGCATTGCAGGGGGTTGGACTAGATGACCCTTGGGGCACCTTCCAACTCTACAATTCTAATATTCTATGAATTATTGCTTAACTGCTAATGCTCAGTTAAGTAGGTCAGCAGTATATACATAGCTAGCCTATATTTATCCCTATAGATAAGCAAGGCTACAATGGTCAGAGCAAAGGGTATCTTGCCACCCACCTGCTCGGTAGGCAACCATGGATAATTTTGTCCTTTTGAATATTCTAAGGACAAGTGTACCCCAGGGATAAATATAAGCACAGCAGTTTAATATTCAAAGCAAGATACCTGGTTTATGCTGGATTGGTTTCGCTGAAAAGATGGTTGGTGTAGCCTGGCAACACGTTTCACCCACAAGCGAGCTCAGTGAAGGTTGGCTTTGTGACTGAAAGTAACAAAACCCTATTTAGTTTTGCAGGTTAGCGCCTAGAAAATACCCACTATGCACTATACAGTACAGGGAGATATAACAAAAGGCAAACCCTCAGCAACAGAGGTTACCCATTTACACATACAAAAGAAAGCTTATCCCTTATTGGCAGCTGCAGAATTAATACATGCATATACACGCTAAGCAAACTCAGAAGACAGAATTAACTCTTCTCTCTTGATGCCCAGTCATTTGCATTTGTGCATATTCCTTACTCCTTCCCTTTGTTTTCCCCATTGTGTATCTTAAGCCAAATTCCTAGGAGAGATGTACCTGTTTTTCCACATGAAACTCTGCATGGCACTATAAATAAAATAAATAGGGCAACTGGAGACATTTACTACCTCCTAGTCCTAGTTCTTATCCAGCTTCTTAATAAACTAGTTCACCAGAGGCACATTTGCCAAAGTTGCATGTTTCCAGGAGGGCAAACTGAACTCAGGGAAGGTTCATTAATTGGGAACACTAACTCCTAGCAGTCCATTAAAGAGACTCTTCATTTGGTGAAGATTATATAAGGGCAAGGGGTGGATAATGTTTATGGGGGTAGCACTCAGGGTTTCCCAAGGTCAGAAAATAAATGATGCCATTTGATCTTGACTGAGCAGACTTTATGTTCTGAGAAGTAAACCTTTCCACTCTCTCTCTGTTTCTCAATTCCCTAAAGCAGAGTACTTCTCATGAACAACTGTGCACTGCAACTACAATTCTCAAACAAGCTGCGGGTTCCTGCAGACAAAAAAACCTCATACTTCCCCATACACACGTGGTTCACAGCAGATTGCAGAACTAGATGTACATATGCATGCCACGCAGTCTTGCACGCCCACAGAATTTAGTTTTCATCAAAAGAGCAATCTTTCTGTTGGTATGGTTCTGAAGAGCTGCTGACTATATTTTCTAGTAGTCAGATGCCCATTCCCAAATCAAGAAGGATAATGCATTATGTGAAATAGTAAGAATGGAAGAATTGTGCCAAATATCGCAAATTACACACATTTGCTTAATTTATATATGCTGGTTTTGATTTTGTAGAACTTGAGATCTCTCGGTGCAGGGAGTAAAGGTAAAGGTAAAGGGACCCCTGACCATTAGGTCCAGTCGTGACTCTGGAGTTGTGGCACTCCTCTTGCTTTATTGGCCAGGGGGCCGGCGTACAGCTTCTGGGTCATGTGGCCAGCATGACTAAGCCACTTCTGGCGAACCAGAGCAGCACACGGAAACACCGTTTACCTTCCCACCGGAGTGGTACCTATTTATCTACTTGCACTTTGACGTGCTTTCGAACTGCTAGGTGGGCAGGAGCTGGGACTGGGCAACGGGAGCTCACCCCATGGTGGGAATTCGAACCACCGACCTTCTGATCGGAAAGTCCTAGGCTCCCTGGTGCAGGGAGTACACTCAGGCAAAAGGGATCTCTGGGCAGACTAAGTGGTGACTCCGCTGTCTCCGCAAAACACAGAGAAACACAAAGCAATCATTCTAAAGCCGAGCCCTGGATAAGTCAAGATTTATGGAACAAACAAAGGGCTTATTCAAGCACTCTTCTGCACGTTTTAAAAAAGCACAATTGTTCTCAGCATGTACGGTAATGCACAATCAATACTACTAGAAAAAGACAACCACTTGTACTTTTGCCTGTAAGAATCTCACAGCTTAGAAGGTTCTGCCCCATTTTGTAAGTTAATTTCCTCTTGTCTCCTGAGCACAGGTCCAGAGCAACCATCACCAGCACACTTGGAACTGAGTTCTGCTCCTCACCGATCCCAATCTACAATGCGCCACCTATTTATTAAACAGACTTTTAAAAGGTGCCTGCCTTCAAAAAGCACAGTCCTTTAGATGGCTTTTCAAACTGCGTTGTTGCACTGGTGCTATGAGTTTGGTTAGTTTCTTAACAGACAGTATATTTGCAATGCAGTTTCAATGGACCTGGGATCTTCTGCATGCCAAGAATGTTCTTTGCTACTGAGCTATGGATGATGACTCCAAGCATTGTGTCATTAGGAGCAGCAAAAGATGAAAACACAGCTCAAGATAGACAGACTAGACTATTCATGTTTATAAAGAAAATAATGTCATTGAGAACTGGACACCATATTCCCCCCAGTCCCAAATTTCTAATGGGAGAGTGCACACACAGCAAAGATGAGTGATACTACAGGTCAAATGCAACAACTTTCTTAAACAGATTAAAAAAGTTATTTTCCTCCCCTACATTTAGTGTATATAGCATGTGAATCAACATTTTACAATTCCCCAAGCGAGAACAGTTATTTCAGACATTAAAGGATCTATGAGTAAGCTTCCCAAACTCATTTCAGAAACTTGGGGTTTGTCTCCTTACCTAATATAAAGATGGAATTTTTCCAGGGAAAGTATGTTTTAATAATATACATTTGTAGGCATCTCTTTTCGCAAGAGAACCCACAAATTATTTGGCAGTGGGACATTAAATTTGTTATACAGTGGTACCTCGGGTTAAGTACTTAATTCGTTCCGGAGGTCCGTACTTAACCTGAAACTGTTCTTAACCTGAAGCACCACTTTAGCTAATGGGGCCTCCTGCTGCCGCCACGCCACTGGAGCACGATTTCTGTTCTCATCCTGAAGCAAAGTTCTTAACCTGAAGCACTATTTCTGGGTTAGCGGAGTCTGTAACCTGAAGCGTATGTAACCTGAAGCATCCTAGGGAAGTTTAGTCCAAGAATGACAGTCTGAATTTGCCATGTAGTCAACAAAAAGAAGCTCCTAGCCTGCCTCTCACACCACATATACCTTTGAGGTCCAGGAAAAGAGAGTGACAGAGTCTACAACTGTAAAACCTCACACTGCCTGCAGATGTGTTCAACGTAAGGAATGAGCTATTTAGTTTATAAACCTCATTTAGATTTACTATATATCCTCCCAGTAAGGGTGGAGTACAAACTGACAACATACTCCTAGAAATAAACAGAAATAAAGCAAAAAATAAATAATCAAGAAAAATGCAGCATGTCAGTAGGAACAAAGTAGACCAATACAACAAAATTTGCAAAAACAAGCTGGGTTATTTTTGTATTCTTAGTACTAAAACAAATGCAATGTAAAAAGCCTCAGAGAGATAACAGTGAAAGTAAATGAATATATTTCTTTCTATATAGAGAGCCTAGAACTGTGACTGGGTTGAGTCACCAACTATTATTTAATAGAAGCAGTCTATCTGTTTAATGCATTTGCTTCCATACAGTCTTAGCTAATAAATTAAAATATATATATATAACTTGTAATCTGTGCTTATTATTTTATAATTATTGACAGCTTTGTCTGTTGAGATTTAAGAGTGAAGCTTTTATGGGCAAGATCCAATGTTCTGCAAATGGATTTTTTCCCTCCTCCTCCCAGAAGACTCCCAAGAGCTCTCCAAATATCCTGTGGAGGGTTAGGAAGAAAATGACTCTGAAAGGTCCACTCTTTGAAACTAAGGACCAAACAGAAGGCCTGCAAGGATTTGCTTCCTCCCTTCCTTCATCTCTCTCTCTCTCTCTCTCTCTCTCTCTCTTTCTCTCTCAGGAGTAAGCAAGGAGGGAGGAAATAAAAATGATAGGTTGGGGGCAGGGTAAAAAAGTGCTCTACACTACCCAATAAAATCTCCCTAACTTCTGAGAAGAAAAAAGCTTGTCTTCCCTGAAACTCTATTGGACTCCTCCTGCAATTCTGTGAGTCACTCTCTCACTCAGCTGGTAAGGGGCAAGTTCACCTTTTCTAAGCTGCTCACAGTGTTGCATACAATGCAAAATGGAACCAGTACTTCCAGTACTTGCATCTAAAGTGCAGCCACTGATTATCTACGCCTCTTCTTGGAAAAGCTGCCTCTGCCATCAGGCTCAGAGTTACCCTGCTGGAAGGCATTTTGGTCAACGTATCTGACTGTCTGGCAATCTGAAAAGCGTTTTGTGGATTATTCCCCAATTACGAAACCTATGGAAGAGATAAGCAGATTGGATATTGGGATACAAGTCCCATCCACACAATTAAAACAATATTATACCCCTTTAAACAGTCAAGGCTTCCCCCAATGACTCCTCAGAACTGAAGCTTTTATCGGGTGCTGTGAGGTGTTAGGAAGCCCCATTTCCCCTCACAGGCCTACAATTCCCAGCATTCCCCAGAAAGAGAGATTGACCGTTAAATCACTCTAGGAACAAGTTTGGTGAGGGAAATAGGGAACTCCCAGCACCCTTAACAAACTACAGTTCCCAGGATCCTTTAGGGGAAGCTATGACTGCTCATGATACTGCTTTAAATGTATGGTGCTGATGGAGACACAGTGTAGCACTAAGATGGTATAAGTTTCAAGAGTCTAGAATTGAGAATTGTAGCTAATGACAAGATAAATTTGACTCAGCGGTGTACTGTACTGTAGTGCCACTGCAAAGAAAGGCAATGCCATGCTGGACTGCAATGATATGGTACTATGTATGACGCTGGAATTTATTTTGCATTGGCAAGGCAACGGCAAGAGGAGTACATTCAGTTCTGGTCAACATGCTTAAAGATATGAAGCAGCTGGATGTAAGAATAACAAACATGAAAAATTAAGACGTGCAGAGAACTACCAAAAGAGCTAAGAATGGAGAAAATACAACTAAGAGTCTTCAGAAGCGTTTTTGCCTTGAGAAGCGTGGGAATTGTTTTTATTGGTTAAAACAGATGACAAGAAAGAATGTGCTCAAACTGCATCCAAAGATTTAGGCAGGGGATTGGAACAACTTTCTAAATGTAGGAATGCTGGAGCACAGCAACAGGCTGCATTATTTATGCTGCAATCCAAACTCCTTTTGCACTGGGCTAGAGGGCAGGGAAAGAGGGTTTGGATTGGGTGACTGTTCCCCACTCTGTCCACCAAACAGGCGGATGGAAGGACCACTATCAGATGCTGGCCTGCAAGAACCCTCAAACCAGGACATCCTGGGAGCAGGGAGGGAAAAGCTGAGCCAGGATCTTCTGGATCTGAACCCAGTTCCACTGCAGTCACTCTGTGGTGATCTGCCTGCCGCCACTGCCTTTTGGCAGCACGAGCAATGGTGCTGCAAATGCAGAACTGCCTCCATTGCTGCCTACCCAGGGTTTGGACTGTCCTGCCAGTTATTAATTTTATTTATTGTCTGCTTTTTAGCCATTGCATCTGCCTACGGAATCCAGAATAAAAAGATTTTTAAAAAGAATTCTTAGTGGATTTTCCAACATGGGTGGTTTTTAAAGCATGTTATAGACAGATTCAGTACTCAGAATAGAAGCACTGAACAATGGCTCACTAAGGAGGTAGTCCATCCCTGCAGATGTCAACTTGAAGACCTTTGGGGGCGGAAAGACAGGTTTGGTTAGGAACCCAGTTTCTAAACCCCCGTAATATGTTAGGATTCTTCCAACTTTGGAGACCTCATTTCTAGAAAGATGAAATAGTCAGCGGCATGTTTAAGACAAAACCTCCTCCTAAAGCCATATCATAGCTATTTTTAAATATATAATATATACATTACTGGACATGAATGTATCAAGAAATCTAGAGTCCCTTTGGGAGGAAGTGCAGGATACACATTTTAATTAATTAATTAACAGCTCATGAACATGAAGAATTAACCAGAGGCTCTTCACATTTTACTTCAACAGAACAAGGGAAGATCTTCCATTCCAAAATATTATTGCGACTCATCATGTGTGGAAAGACTGAAAGTAGCAAAATTATCCCTGACCTGCAAAACAGGCGTAATATTGCTGAGATTCTCAGAGTTCTGTACACCATCTCTTTATGTGACAATCACAGGACTTGCAAGTCGATCCACGAGCCATTTTAAAGTAACACTCACCACCTACCTGATTTAAATGTCCAAGCTACAAAGGGTAATAACCTCTCATGAGAGGCACTGACAGGATCTCATCAGAACCCGCTCAAGACTGATGGGTTGCATCAATATTAGATGGGTTGCATCATAAGATCAGAAATAACTGGTTTATTGTTACAGAGCAAATAGAGGTAGCCAAATTTATACAAGATAAGGTCCTATACTTCAATCATTAAGATGTCCACAGCATATGTTTCACTCCCAGCACTTTATCATTATACTACCTTTGAGTCCCCATTAACCCTCTAAACACATTAAAATCCCAGGCCTAAAAAAAGAAAATCCAGTCCTGGGGTAAGAGAAGTCTTCTATGCAATCCTTCTGAAATTAATTAGGACTGTTTTAACACAAGCTTTTTTTTTTTTAACTATGCTTTAAGGTTCTTCCTTATTTATTTATTTATTGAATTTATATATCCCACCCTTCCTCCCCAAAGGAGTCCAAGGCAGCAAACAGATACACAATTTCAAAACAAAAACACTTTGCCCTTCAATATCAATAATCCTGTGCGTGTTCACTCTGAAGTAAGTCCCACTATGTTCAATGGAGCTTAGTACTTGAAAAGGCATTGCCCCCAAATAAGGATTCGAGTATGCACCCTAGAAAAATAAGAATATCCCACAATATCTGTCAACATTAGTTGGCCATGTAGTCAGTGCTGGATTTACATATAAGCTAAACAAGCTATAGCTTAGGGCCCCACTCTCTTGGGAGGCCCCAAAACATTGAAAGAAAAAAACACCTGGATGTACATTTCCAAAATATAAGATAAAAAACAAATAAAATAAAACCTACATATAGCAACAGTGTTATGTGTTGTGTAGGCTCCTATGATGTAAGTAATGGGCCCTGCCCATATCACTGGTTTGCTCATTTCTATATCAATTTGATAAAATACATATTTTGTTATGTGCAAATGGCTTTAGGTACCTATTAGGTCCATAAATTACCATATAGCATATAATCAACACAAAAAACAGTGGCAATTTGTTGTTGACAAAGGACAGCTGGACATATAAAGGGCCCCATTACCTTCAGTAGCTTAGGGCTTCTTCAAACCTAAATCCGGCCCTGTGTGTAGTGCAGAACAAATGCACAACTACAAGGAGCTATGCCATTTCCAGGACCATATACTGAACTATCTCCAAGAATGTCTACTGTAGTTTCATTGACAAGAAAAGGAGGGCATTGACTACATCAATTGATGCGTTATTTTCAGGCAATGGACGAGATGTTATTACATGTCAGGCAATTTTTTTCTGTTTAAGAAATACACAGAGGGCCTGGTATTAATAGTAGTAGTAGTAGTAGTAGTAGTAAATACATGCATACGAAGTATAAAACAGCATTTGAATGTAAACATAGGAATGGACAGCATCAGCACTATTCGGAAGGTGAAAAAAATTATAACCCCAGCAAAGGCACTGAATGATTGTGTAAAGAAATTGTATGAATTGGAAGTTAATCTCCACAGGACTATTTTCTCAAAGAACAAAACAAAACCCCAAGATCTGTTGAATCCAATTTTCACAGAGTCTCCGTTCAGAGGAATGAGCAGGAGAACTCCTGTGAGAGCAGGATGGAAAATATGTGGCTCTCCAGATGTTGTTGTGGACTCCACCAGCCCCACCAGCATTGTAAATGGTCTGGCGTGATGGGAATTATAGTCCAACATTTGGAGTACTGTAGGTTCCCTATCACTGTCCTAAGGAGAGGACACACCTACAGCTGCTAGCTGTAGCAATATACAGGGAAGGCCAACACTTACTTTCACATTTTCCTGGCAAGATTTCAGAAGCAACAGATTGCAGAACTAGAGGGACCATGATGTAACCCAGTGAGGCAATTCTTACATCCTAAACTTTGAGGGCAAAGGAACCATGACTTAGTGCTCCCTCCCAATACCTGTGTGCAGGGTGCTTCAGCTCTCTAGCACGGCTACTGCTCCTAGGCTGCAACAACCCTAGGCTGCAACAAAGCTTACATACAACCCTTGACAAATTCCTGTACTCCCAGAAGAGCACTACAAAGCAGACTCTGCGGGCTAGGAAAGAGTTTCTGTAAAAACCTCAAATTTCTTAATCTCTCAGCTCAATGTGTTAGTCCACTAAATAGATACTCTTTTATCTCCTTGTACCTTATCTAGTATTATTCAGCTTAGAGCAGGCACACTAACAGCCGCCTACAAAACCAAACCTCAAATCTCATTGTGAGTTTGACAAGTTGGAAATGACTTGTCTTCCTGATGCCTCGAGTTCGAAAGACCTTCCAGCTCCTGCATTAACTTATATGGGGAAGTCATACATTCTACCACTCCAAAAGGAAACTGGGGACGTGGAGTGCACTGCTAACCACAAAACCAACATGGTGAGAAGGAGGAGGGGAAAGGAGCACCTCTACTCTATCCAATTACTCCTCCTAGTTGTTGTGCCACTTTACGTATCTCCTCATCAGGGAGGACGCCTCCCCTTCCACTTTCCCCATTCCTGGAAGAAAGAAAGAAAACAACCATCTGCTCTATGGACGGTCCCTATCCCTGCGCCCACCCTGTTTCCCACGCTCATCCCCGGGGAGGTCCAGAAAGTACTTTCTGACAGAGCTCAGGTGAAATCCCCAAGACACAGCAGCATCACTGCAGAACGCCTCTGAGCATGTGAAGAGTTCCTTTTCTCCACCAATAACGAGCGGCTCTGAACTCACCCATCCCTTCGGGCTCAGAAGAAGCTGGGAGACCCCCCGAGGGAAAGGCTTCCCCCCAGCAGCCTTCCCTCCGCCGGCGCCGGCCGCTCCTCCGAAGCGAGCGTTCCCCGCTCCGCCCGCCTCCGCGCTTGCCACGCCGCGGCCCTCTCCCGCCCCGTCGGACGGGGCTCCCGCTTAGCCACGGGGAGGAAGGGAAAGCGAGGGAGCGCGGAGAAGCTCGCCGGCCAGCTGCCGCCCCTCAAGGGTTAAAGACTTTAAAAGGCCGGGCCAGCGCATGCCCAAGGAAAGCCCTGCCGGTCGCGGGAGGAAACGGCGCACGCGCGCAAGGGAAGGCCGGGTGGGGAGAAGTCTGTGCACATGCGCAAAACATTCCGAAACGGGCTGGCTCCCTCTTTTATTGTGTGGGGTTTTTTCTCTCTCGATTCCGGATGGCAGACGCAATAGGAAGGCTGCGTTGCGTTGGGAGAGCAGGCGAGCTCTCCATGGCAGCGGGGATGCCAGTAACCCGGCTTCGGCAGCTGGTTATTCATAGTCCAAAAGATGTTATACATAAACACTGATCCCACGCACCCAAATTTGGATCCCCGCTTACTGCTCAAGCTCTGGCCTGTGAAGTCATGGGGAAGCTAAAAATTAGTTCAAAGGCTGTGCTTTTATCATGACAAAAATCACACCCGTGCAGAAGAATCCAGAAACTAAATCAGGGGACTTGAGCATCAAGGGTGGGGCTAAGAAGGCCAGTGCAAATGGTCTATGAATTGTCTCTTGAGCAAGCCATGAGTTTAATTAAGGTAAACTCATTGCAAAGAGTAAGGGAACAGAGCAAGGCAAAAGTTGGGACCATTACATTGCAGGCCAGAGTTGAACTCTGTGAACCCTTGTGGTACCTTCCAACTCTACAGTTCTGTTACATACTAAGCTTGGTTTCTAGAATAATAGGCAAGTAGGATCCTAAAATGCAACAACTGATTGGCCTGCAGGAAAAGACCAATCAGGCTCCAGGAGGGAAGCAGAGCCAGCCAATCAGACGGGACTCATTCTGCAAATAATGTATATAAAAGCCTGAGGTTTGGGGGGGCAATTCAATCACTGTTTTCCAAGCTGCGATAAAGAGTATGAAAGCACTACAGGACTCGGAGTATAGGTCAAGTTCTATGATCCTACCTTTGAAAATGTAATTATCTTAGATGTGAAATGACATCCATTCTAGTTATGAGTCAAGACCACAAACTTTTACCTCACCCTTGAAAATTTATCATACCATGCTCATGCTACTTTTTTCCCTCCAAAAAGCAATATGTGCTATATTTATGCCCCTCAGCAATGTTTAGTTTTCATATTGCTGACAGCTTGCATTTTGAAAATTTCTTCACCTCCCTGCTTACTTTCTCTTCTCTTCTTGATTCACTTAATCAAGGTTGATACATTGCATACACATTGGTTTCTTAGAGATTTGCAAGCCAGGAAGAAGAAGAAAATCAGCAAGGGGCTCCAGGATTTCAGCTGCCTACCAGCCTATCATGCAAATAGAAGTTTTCACTGTTGGTTTTTGTCCTCAGGAAATTTTGTCTTCAACCAAGTCTCCATATAAGCAATTTTTGTTTTCCGGTGGGCAAGACTAACAACTAGCAGAGTGGGATGTAATGTATTGTAACACTCTGTGCTTCTGCAACTTAAGGGGAGGAGGTCAGGGTGCTAACAGGTTAAGCCTTGATCTGAATAAACAGTGAAATATACACTGCAAGTTTTTGTTATTGGAAGGACTTTACTTGGGTGGGTAGGTTATTGTACTTTCTTTCAAAGCGAGACTCTGATGCTACAGTTTGCCATGCTTTACTCAAGGATAGTTGAAATGCAGGGGAGACCTTGTGACAAACTGTTAACACCCCCTCCTTCCCTACCTCTACCCCTAAGTGCCAGTCAACTGACTTTTACCTTGATGCCTAGAGGGCAACCTGTGCTGTCCAAATGCTGTCCAAGAAAAGGCAACAAATCAGTATGACATCAAAATATGAGCGTAGCCAGGTGGAGACAGGGGGCAGCTGCCTCCATCAAGGAAATAAATAAAAATACATTTTTTTAGCTTCTGTCCCCGTCCCCAACATAAATCCTGGCTATGCCCATGACACAGTTGGATCCATTTTGTTTCTGACCACAATTAAATAGTAGTGACAGCAGACTAACCCAACCAAGTGCTTGAGTGGAGTTAAGCAATCAAGGCTAGGAGGTTGTATCAAGAAAAAGCCCGTGGTATATTAAACCTCACAGGACCTCGTTTGTTTGGGATATAACAGTGTTATTTATTACTGTAGGAGACTGTGATTCTCTCCTGATTTGAAGCCAGCTTACCTAGTGCCAGGCTTCATTCTGGATCACGTGAGGAAGCAAAATGGATTTTTGGCACCAAAAATACTGAATCATTTTTATTGATTTTTCCAAATTTTTACCAAATCAGCCACATTAAAACAAATTTAAAACAAATTTTCCAAAAAGTGGTTTCCCATGTTCCATTCTTGATGTGTCCGAAGGTTCTTCTTGTTGCTGCATTATTTCCCTAGTTATTTCTAATTCACATTCCATCCCTTACAATTAACCTTATATTACAATAGTGTTTTTAAAAAAACATATTATCCTTAACCATCAGCTATCCACTTGCCAATTCCTGCATGTACAATATTTAACATTTACAATATCTACAAGTGAGGTTAGTCAACTAATTATCATTAATTATCCGTTTGGAAATTATCATTTCTAAAATAATTTCTTTTCCTTCATTCTGCTTGTATGAAAGCCTAATAGTTCACATTCACTAGATGTTTCCCTCTTCTTAATAGTACAGTCCACGCCAAGGATTCCAAATTTGAATCCTGCATTTCATCTTGTTATAACCCGCTCCTCTCTTTTGGCAAGCCATGTAACCACAGAGCATATTCTACTCATTTATCTCCTCCTAATAACAATAACTTTGAACTTACTGTAGTGAAATAATATACAAGGACATCTTCACTGGGAAAGCATCACATCCCAAGGACCTGGAGCAAGTGCTTACTCACTGTGTCAGCTTTCTCAGAGCACCTGGGAAAGGAATAACCATCCAACTTAGCCAGATGTAACTTGATTCCAGTTAGGAGTAAGGGGTTTATAAATAAGCTCCCTCTAATTTGACTAGAATTAAGACTGGTACACTGTCTTCAACTTTGATTGCTGTGTCACAACCCCTGACTGCTGTAGAATTCCTTTTTTTCAATTCACTCTCTGAAATATACACACGTATCACTCTTGGAAAATGACCCAAAGCCTGTCCTGATCCAAGGAAAGATAGCATCTCTTCCAGCAGGGTGTATGTGACCAGATCACTTCCAGAAATAGCTGCTATGAACTAAAGAGGAAGAAATGTAATCGACAGACTTGTGACTCTAGTGTCAAGATCCTGTGTAATAAATCGCTTGATACTATATGTGTTCTTACTTTATTTGACACAAAGACAGCTGGCTTTGCTGAAGGCAGTAACCAATTCCAAAGTGGCTTTCCAATCAATGTGGGGGTTTTTTAACTTAAAAAAAAAGGAGGAGGAAATCCAAGCCTGTGTTATTATCCTTGGTCAGCTTGATCTCACTAGCTCTATTGCCTTAAATCCTCATATTACGAAGGAAATCTGAAGTCCATCGTGAGTGTATACCTAAGGAGGAAGCAAGAATGTGCCTCTTGTTTCATTGCAACGAACGCCAAGAAAAGGTTGCACCCAACATTAGCTCTGCTCAAGGAAGCACAGTGAAATAAATGGCATTGACTCGCTTAGGTCCATTGATTTCAATGGGTCTAATCTGAAAAGAACTTAGTTGGCTATAACCCATAAATTGCACAAGAGTTCGGTTTTCCTTTCTCCCCATTCCCCTCCCCACAAATCTGCTCTGGAATCTTTTAATGCTGCGGAGGAGAGATAGAAGCAGCCTAGCTGTGCAGGAGGATGCCTGGCCATTCTAAGGTATCTCATCCATGGGCAAAAATGGGCCATAGTTTTATGGATTGTGACCATTATTCAGCCAGAATTCAGACCTCTCTGAAGATTGATTGTTCTTTATCTCATGGACTGGTCCTGGGCAATCTTTCTGAAAAGGTCTGCAGTATTTTCCAGAAGCCATCTGTGTAACCACTCAATTTTAGCCATGAACAGCCGCTATCAGACGCATGTGTGTACATGTACACAGAAGTGCTCAAAAGCCGATTCCAAGAATGCCTGTACAGTATTAAGAAATTTTAGACTGATTTTATATTTTGCAGCATTAATCTAGCCTAGTTCTGATGTTAAAAACATTTCCTTATTGCGATCTTAATATAACACATTAGAAAAAGTAGTAATATGGAAATAGTGCTTATTGCCATCCAAAACCAGTCAGCTGCAGTCTAAAAGGAACCTTCTGCAAGTCTCAAGTTGTTGTATTGTGTATCCAAAAGACTAAAGGCACAAAGCAGCGCTACTTAAGTTCCATACTTTCTTTGCATATGGTGGCCCGGGTTTTAAAATGGCTACTTAAACTGACACTATTATTTACAGTATTATCCAGGTGTGGTGATGCTAGAGGGGGGAAACGCTCAGGAAATTGCAAAGAAATAGAAACACATGATTCGGAGCCAGCATAAATTAACGTTGAAAGTTTTTTGAAAGGTGCAGCCTAAAGCTTCATATGCAGAGTTTAGCAGAAAACACTCCAAGGCAGTGTTCTGCCGTGATTTGACCTGTGCAACAGTGTTTTACCCACTCAGCATAGAGCTCCCCAACCTGCAATAGCGCATTTCTTCCTGAAACATTTCCAACTGACTCCACCAGAGAGAAAGTGGCAATTGCCCTTTTTTATTTGAAGAAGGGTGTGGACAAAGGTTGCTAAAGTGACCTGGTTAAAGGCAGAAGGGAGGAAGTTAAACAGGAAGTGGATGATGCTGAGGCAGGAGTGGAAGCACAAAGAAATGTGAAGCAGGGTCTGTTGTGTAAGCACATCCTGCAAACAACAGAATGCGCTCACTCCCAGACTCTTACCTAGCTTTATGAATGGAGTGGCATGCAGTTAGATAAGAAAACTCAGAAGGAGGAAGCATTCAGAGCTTTAGAAGACAAGGTACAGAAAAACGTTTCTCAGACACAGGAATTTATTGGGACAAAAATAGAAATATATGGTTATGTATATGGTTTTTTAATGTATAGTCCCAAATAAGTTCTGCTGGCGTCACAGAATGAGAGAGACTCAAGGAATCATATAGGCTAGGCGTGGGCAGATTTCAGGCTTTAGGGAATCTACTTTGGGTTTTTCCAAGAACTGCAAAGTCTACTAATGGGAGAGTCACCCATCACAAAATCGGGAGTGGGGTCACCTGGAAAATGGTAGCGTAGAGGCTAGAGCCAATTACTTGCATGAGAAAAACACTGGAGCGACCTACATCTGAGTTGCTATAGATAGGAGAGTCTAACAGCCTACATTGCAGGCTAAAGAGTCTTTTGTTGCTGCTGTTACTAGACCACTGGGAGTCCAGATCGCTTGCTCATCTACTTCAAATCATCCAGCAATCTACAAGCAGATTCTTTTTATCTTCTATTCATGCTACCTGCTGCAGGGATAGGAAGCCTGTGGTTCTCCAAATGTTGCTGGGGGTCTGACTCCCATCAATCCCAGTCAGCATACCCAAGTGACAGAGATAATGGGAATCGTAGTCGTGGTCAGGGTGTGGGGGTGATGTTTCTATGGAGACCTGCAAACCAAGTCAGAACTTTTCCAGTTGCTCAAATAGAAGCTTCCTTGCTTAAAATCTACATGTCAGCTTTCCCCTTTGCATCAAAGCACTTCTGTCAAGATATACACAGAAATTAATAACACTATATTATCTGTAGTTGCTGATAAATGGTGCAAGAAAAATGATCGTATCAGCATCCAAGCCTCATAAACAAAGTCTCAGTGGGAAGGCACAGATCATGAAGAGGGAAAAATGGTTCCCAATCAATATAACCATAGACGTCCAATGCAATTCAGAATGACACATTTTGAGTTAAGGACTGAGTCAATTATGCTGAAACATGTCTGTACCAAGGGAAAGTATGATACGTTTTCAAAAAAAGCATTTCACTTTTCTCTCACTGACACTGATAAACAGACTTGTGGAATGGTAGAGCTGGAAAAACCAGGAAGTCAGATAATCTAGCTTGTATATAATGAATCAGAATTGTCCTCCTACAGCAACACCCAGGTCTAGTAGTTTAGTTCATCCAATGTGAATACCTTTGGATTGCTGTAACTAGGTCATAAAACAATAACGGTTAAAGTCAGGGTTCTGTAAAACACATCCACACGAAACTGTTGTTGTCTACACATTGCTGGCTTAAAATGCAGTTAGGTCATTCTTTTCCCTAACTTGGATTAAAGCTGGTTTTGGGGAAAACACATCAAACCACACTATTCCACAAGAAACAACAGGGCAGATACAAGCAGTGGAGGCTGGTCCACTAGGGCATTGTCATGACAAGAAATGTTTTTTAAAATCCCCCATAAAATCTCAAAACTACACACTATTTATTGTGCCACACACATTTTATAATTCTATTTGAGCTCAGAGAAGTTTTGCAAACAGTTCTGTCAATCTACTGTTCTCTGTTCAATCAGCTCTCTTCACAGCCAATCCTAATCCCAAAGCATATTATGACAAAGAGGTTCCTTCCACGTGTCTCTAAGCAGAAAAACCCATATGACTGACTGGGCTGCCAGAAAGTCAAGCCCAGTAGGAAAACTCTTACTCTAGCTTTTCTTACGAGGCCTGTCCAGCACAACGACTATAGCAGGTATGGGAAGAGTCAGGACTGTTTCAAAAACAGTCCACTATAGTAGCATCAGCCCATCAGAAGCATGAGTTAGTTCTGAGAATGCTCAGAGCTGTTTCTCTGAAGGTCAGAGAAGCAACATGGTGTGTTTTCTACTTTGAGGAGCTTTTTTCGTTTCATTTCATATTTCTTTTGTGACCTTACTAGAGAAAGAGCAAGCAAGCGAGAGTGATTCTCTTTCTGTAATAAAGGTAAAGGGACCCCTGACCGTTAGGTCCAGTCGCGGACGACTCTGGGGTTGTGGCGCTCATCTCGCTTTACTGGCCGAGGGAGCCAGCGTACAGCTTCCAGGTCATGTGGCCAGCATGACTAAGCCGCTTCTGGCGAACCAGAGCAACTCACGGAAATGCCGTTTACCTCCCCACCAGAGCGGTACCTATTTATCTACTTGCACTTTGACGTGCTTTCGAACTGCTAGGTTGGCAGGAGCAGGGACCGAGCAACGGGAGCACACCCCGTCTTGGGGATTCAAACCACCTACCTTCTGATCGGCAAGCCCTAGGCTCTGTGGTTTAGACCACAGTGCCACCCACGTCCTCTTCCTGTAATAAGTATCTGTTAATTGGGAGAAGAGTTGGTGGGTTGTGTATGTGTTGCAGCAAACTCTGTATTAACCATTTCCCTGTTTGAAACAAACCACTGATCACCTCAGATTTCAACAGGTGTGGCAAGTCCACAGCCTATAGGCTGGCTCAGACCTGCCAAGCGCCCTCAAATTGCCCACTAATGCCCCAGCCAAGTGGGTATCTTCCAAAGGAGTGGTCCTTCCTGTTTCTTGAGCAGCCATATACTAGGCATGCAAGAAGAAGAATAGGTGCCTTTGAAAGGTCAGGAAGAGGCACCGTTGGAAAGCATCTCACTTCTTGCTGCAGTGAAAAAGATAGTGTCCCCCCTCCTCACCACAATGCTGCAGTTGGTGGTAGTGGTAAGCTCTGTCTTACTGAAATACCTTTCTCAGCATTTGAGAGAGAAAGTGAACAGTGCATGTTGAGTGTATTTCTTTGTGGTCTAAATATGTTCTGTATATGTGGTGAGGGCACATGCATACACACGTTATATATGTTTGCCACACCCTCCACTGCCTTGTGGCCCTTGGTGAAGTGGCTGATTTCCAGTAATGCCATCATACCAATAACACCTTCAGGCTGAAAAAGAATAACCATCCCTGTCTATGGGAAATGACATTGTCAAGAGAAACCCATGATGCCATTTGGGGTGGCTTATCAAGAATCCGTAGCAAGAATCAGTGAATCCCTAGAGAACAGAAGATTTATGATTGCTTCAGAACATGTCTGCCAAAAGCATGTTGAAGGGTTGCACAACAAATAACCCAAACCACATTATCACTAGGCCGATTGGGTTATGTCAGTTTCGGCACAGATATTTTTAAGCATCTCAGTGCTCTCATGAAAGAAGGAAGGCTGAAATGCAGTTGACAAAAAAGTTGACAATGACCTTTGGGTGGTGAAGCTGTTGAAAAAATTAAAGCAAGGGAAAATACCAAAGAACTATGAATAAGAACATCTAACACTTTAGTTTTTCTTTTCTTAGCAGAAAGTATTGTGGTAGCACTGGTATGCATTGGTCTTTATCTCCTTGCATCCCTTTCTTTTCTTATTGGGAGAAGACACATATAAGATACAGGATTTTCATGACACAAATAAGTAATGATTTTCTTTATCTGCTTGCTTACCTGGAGAAAATATAGCATAAGGATTTTAAATGTCACAATAAGTGCTGTCAGTTCAAAAAAAAAACTGTGCAATTTTAATATTTAAACTTCACTGACAGAAAAAGTAGGACAACCCAAGATATAAATATTGTTGTAGAAAGTATAAAATCTTGACTAGTAAAACTCATCGATGCATGTGGCTCAGGTCACTTAAGGAAAAAAGTGAAGAAAAAATATTGTTCCCTCCCTTCTCAAAAGAAGAGAGTCGCAGTCAATGGGGAAATGATCACTGGGTTTTATGGGGAAGGAAGACTCATGGCTCAGTGGTAGACCACACATTTTGAATGCAGGAAAATCCCAGGTTCAATTCTTGGCACCTCCAGTTAAATAGCATAGCTCTATACATGCTTATTCAGAAATAATGCCCCCTGTGTTCAAGGGGGGCTATCTTCTAGAAAGTGTGTTTAGGGTTGCAGCTAAAATATCGTAAATAGCTGTCGAGTCACCACCAGCTGGGGTTGGGAGTCTTGGGCTAGAGGAACCATTAATTTGACTCCTTCTAAAGCAGTCTGTATTTTCTATAGTTAAAAAAAATGCATCAAAGTTCCTCAAAAGGACAAGATCTGCATGCTCCATAACTTCAATTCTCTTTAGCAACTGTTGATTGTTTTATGGCACTGATTCCATTTCTGGGATTGGTATCAGTCTTCATAGGACTTGTGTTTTCCCCTCAGCACACAGTGGCTCATTTACTTGTGCAACCTGAAGAGATGTGTTCTGCTGGCCCCTTACTGGGATGCTCCTGCCTTCTGTTTTTGATGTACAGGACTGCAAATATTTGCATGTGGGCTGTTGTGTGGATACTCTGTAAGCTGAGGAAAAACTGAAGCAAATTGTTGTTTCATTCCACTCAGTTCTAATACTAATATTATTTTCTACAAATGACATCTTACGGGGGGGAAATGTTCTTCCAATCCAGCATTCCTAGTGGTCTGGTGTCTTCCTAGCATCTCTGGTTCTCCTGACGAAAGCATATAGAGAGAGGAATAATCAGTAGCTCATTAAAAATAATAATGGAGGAGGGTAGGGTGATAGTGAACCATTTTCCCCCAATCCAGTACAAGGCAGGGCATGTTGCTTGTGAACCTTCTTCACTTTGATAGACTAAAGGGGATGAACATAGTCTTCTGTGTGGAATACATTCATCATTTTTCTTCGGGTCTCGGTGGAAGAATTCTCAGGTTATTTCCCCCTTTGCGCTTCAAAAAAGTGCGAAACACTTAGGAGGAGGTGGGTCTCTGGAGGGCAGAGTACAAGAAACACTAGGGCAGAGTACAAGAGACAGGAACATAATGTTATTGGGTCCATATGTCTACTGGACGTACTGGGGTCCACTATTTCCAAACGTTTCAGTCGCTGGAACACGAAGTTCCTCATATTCCCAGCAGTAGTCGTTCAGATCACCGTGTAAGGCCCTCATGAGGACAGTTTGTCCGTTCAAATGATACCCGAATGATCTTAATGGCAAATCCTTTCTGTCATTTCTTTCTGTGAGGGGAAAAAGAAAAGAAATGTAATTTTTTTTGAAGAAGAAGTCTGTGTCCACAAAACCTTTAGGAAAACAACCATATGATTCAACATGGTGTACAAAGGACCTTGAATCTTTCATAGGGTTGGGACCTTTGAAAGTGATTACGGATGGTCTAGCCACTCATCCCATCAGTGACGCAGAATGGGTACGGTATCAAGAGGCTTTCTGCTACCGTGTTATAATCCAGGGTATTTAATCATTGCATACAAAAGTGGAAAATAGCCTACTAATGCATAGTAATAGCTATATCCTTTTATTATTCTACACAGTAATTTTTGCTTTCATAGAAGACAGGACAAAAAAAAAAATGTGGCAGGTGTTTTATACCATCTTCCAGGCAATAAGTCTTAAAATTTATCTGAATATGCTGCATTTCTACAACCAAACAAAGTATCTGTTTTTGTAGCCCAACTTTCTAGGGGTCCATTTGAAAAGCATAGTTGCTGGCACTTTCCTGCCTACAGGAGCCTGCTCCCACCCACACCCCCAACATACTTTTTCCAAACTGAATCAATATTTATTTGGTCAGACAGCTAGGCCTTCTCCCCAAAATATGTTTTGATGGAGAGGGGATTCCAAAATGTGAACAGCCTATAAACGTGATCAGTGGATGACCAGCCCTACCACTGAGGGTCCCCTGTGAAGTATTTATTTATTACATTTTTATACCCCTGAATTATTCTAATTTCTAACTGGTATAAAACAGTGCCTCTGAGACTCAACCCACAAAGCACGTCTTAGGAGGATACCTTGCTCGACGGTATTAAAAGCTGCCAACAGAATAAGAAGCAAGAGCAGACTCACAGACCCTTGCTCTGCATTTTCTCAATGCAGGTGATCCATTAAAAGGTAAAGGTAAAGGTACCCCTGCCCGTACGGGCCAGTCTTGACAGACTCTAGGGTTGTGCGCCCATCTCACTCAAGAGGCCGGGGGCCAGCGCTGTCCGGAGACACTTCCGGGTCACGTGGCCAGCGTGACATCGCTGCTCTGGCGAGCCAGAGCTGCACACGGAAACACCGTTTACCTTCCCGCTAGTAAGCGGTCCCTATTTATCTACTTGCACCCGGGGGTGCTTTCAAACTGCTAGGTTGGCAGGCGCTGGGACCGAGCAACGGGAGCACACCCCGCCGCGGAGATTCGAACCGCCGACCTTTCGATTGGCAAGCCCTAGGCGCTGAGGCTTTTACCCACAGCGCCACCCGCGTCCCAGGGAGGTGATCCATTAGCCAAAGCTAATTCAGTCTCAAAACCACGGCTGAACCCGGAGAGTCCGTACCCTTTAAGAACTGCTGCAACTGCTCTGCCACCACATTCTCTACTACCATACTCAAGATAACTGGACAGCAGTTATTGCCAATTGCAGGCTCCCAGGGTGGGAAGTCAACGCACCACTGTTTAAGGATAGCCTATGCTGCTTCAGCATATAGCGTGAATTAGGTGCAAAGGTTCCCTTCCCCCAACAGACTGTTCCTTTGATAGAAGGGCTCCTTTCGTATCCCCATACTGCACATAGGAGGGAAAGGGACTTGCCCTTCACCACCTAAATAAATTCATGATTTCAACCAATGCACAATATTCCAGACTGATTAAATTAAATTAGTTTGATCTGATGGATGTCTGCAATATTTCATTGAATGTGTCAGTTAATCCAGGGGAAATATATGACTCAAGACTCTGGATTAATCTGTTGCATAAAAAATAAAATAAAATAAATCCCCCTTCACTTGTTTCACAATAAACTCTTAACGTTTTGTAAGAAATCTGAGACAATGCAGTGATTTTTTTTTTCTTGGTAGACATTATTACATTTCTAAATTGATTTCGACTTAAAACAGCCTAAAGCGTTTAGGTTTGAAAGAAATAAGATTCTGAAGCAAGACACGGGAAGCAAAAAATAGGACAGAATTTCAGTGTCTCTTTGAGTTGCCTTGGTGATAACCAAAAGGGCCAACAGAAGCTGATAATCCACAAAGGGTTGTGTTGGGTCTGAAAAGAATCCAATTTCGACATCTTCGCTGTTTTCCTTTAATACCATGAAGAAAGCATAGGTAACAAAAGGAAATATGCACAATATGTGTAAAAGGGAGTTAAAAACAACATCCTATCAAATATCACTTGGTGAGAAGAAAAGAGGTTGAACTGGTGAATGACATTTACATATAAAGAGCTCCTGAGTTTGGATTTATATAGTCATGTGTTTTATGTGCAAAGGATTGAGGAGCATGGGAAGAAACGTCATTTGTGAATGACAATGGAGAGAGTCTCTTTATGATATTTGAACAGTACAGTATTGAAAGAGAAGCTTACACAACTCAATGAAAGCTTATCATCTGATAATTACCAGGTGAACTGCTCATGTGAATTCACCAGACGCAAATCCATAGTAATAGAGGCACCAATATAAATGCATTATTGTGGCATGTGAGCAGTCACTTGTCTAAATCAGGAGTGAGGAACCTTCAACCTCTTGGCCTGACAGGGGGTCAAATTCGGCTTGTAAGGTCATTTTTAAAGAAACCACACCCACCTGCCAATCAGCTGATTTCACTCCAAGGGTGGGTGACCTCAGTGGCTAGCAGGCTGGTAGCAGTTGATTCTCTTCCCTTTCTGGTAAATCATGCATGCAGCCGAAGCAGCAGGATTTCACTCCAGCTCATCAGCTGATGGGCAGGGGTTAAATCCTGCTCAGTTTGGCTGTGCATGCCTGTTTCATGTTGGGAACGGGCTCGCAGAGCCAAATCTCAGCACGGGTCTCTTTGAAAGCCATTTTGCCAACAGACCTGAACTGCTTTTTAGACCTCCAGGTTTCAGTCCTGTTCCTGGGGCATCCATGGTCACGACAAACCAGTTTCCTGGGTTTTCTGCCATGCTCATATGCTGGCATTTTCTTTGTTGTCACAAACATTCCAAATGCCGGTGGAAGTGGGAATGAGCAAATCTGAACCTCTTTGGGTTGCACTCGACATTGCACAAGCAGAAGTCCACATGTGCAACAGTGTTTCCCCCATGCTCCCACAAGACCCACTCCGGCGGGTCCCCCAACTCTCTGGTGCAGATTTTGAGCATGTGCAAAGGGCTGCAGGGGACAGGAGGGGGAAGTTCAATTGCACAAACAGAATTCTGCTGCGTGAGCGGAACAGTAGTGTTGGATACAACACTTTGAAAATACGTCAGGCCATCTATGAATTGCCACAATAGAGTTAGTAAGGGCAGCAGGAGGGGTGGAGAGAGGACCAACCACATACGAAGAGGCAATGTCAGCTGGTGCCAAATAGATTCTTTTGAAGAAGGCTTCGATCTGAGGACAAAGGGTTAAGCCCTGGAAGCAGAAGCCCACAGGATGAGATGCTGGAAAAGACAAGTAGCTAGCATCTTGAATGCACTTGGTTTGTATTAGTCCCATTCTAGCTAGTGGGCTTATTCTTGTTTTAAGCTAAATGAAAACTGAAAACATGTTCTATTATGTAACATTTGCCTGTGCAATCCAAACATTTATGACCATCTTCAAGTTCTGAAGAATAACAAAAAAACAGAAACGTCAATTCCAGGATTCTGTCTGCCTGGGGAACACAGTGAGAGTTTCTGCTTTTCCAATCAAGATCTCTTAACGCTTCTGTTAAAACAATATTTCCCACCCCCACAGCCTAGTCATTCCACCCACAGATCTGAAAACTTAAAAAAATGACTTGAAGTATATTACTTCCCACTCATTTTTTAGTGAGGAATATGTGTGAGTGAGTGTGTACACATGCAGCTCTGTGTGTGGGGGTGGGTGTGTGTGTGGCAAATACTAAATAATCTCCTAAACAAAAGCAACAGATTTGTGCCGAGGAAAGCAGGGGCATATCTAGGGATTGGCTAGATTGCCCCCAACTAAGGGCGCAGGCCCGGCAGGGTGTGTGTGCAAAAATCATGCCTCTCTACTCTGGCTCAGAAGCAGCTGAATTTCCAGACTGGCTTTCACTTTAAGCCAATAATAATTATTTAAGCAAATAATAATAATAATAAAATTATTCTTGGCTTAAAGTGAAAGCCAGTCTGGAAATTCAGTTGCTTCTGATGCTGCTTCATTTTCTACCTTTATTTTCACACTTCAGATTTCCAATTTCCCCACCTTTTGTTCACACTTTCTCCTGCCTTCTGGGTACCACCTCCACATCAGCTTGTTTAAGTCCTTTAATTTTTCTTCCTGACACAAACAGTGACCCATCTCTACATCAGACAACATTCGTTATGCTGAGAAGGTCCCCACAGCAGCTCCTGTCTTTCCCAGAAATAATCCAAGGCTTTGCCAATGTTATTACTTGTTGCAACAAATCGGTTTTACCCTAGCAAAACAAATTATTGTTTCCTTAGGAGACACATCTCTAAAATTAGTCTCAGGCCAAGAGAGTAAAGCCATTCATTTTATACAACCAAGTAGAATGAAGGAAATTATCTAGAGGCTCAGTTCTGAAAAAGAAGCCCAGAATGTTTAATTTAAAGTATTCCAAAGCTGGTAAATTGATGGGGGAGAATCTAGCCATGAAACAAACAAACAAACAAACACACACACACACACACACACACACACAGAGAGAGAGAGAGAGAGAGAGAGAGAGAGAGAGAGAGAGATTTGAAGAGGTCACTTTATCTCAACTCTACTTTCCCTTCTGTGAAATGGAGAAATAATGACATAATTTGAGGTTACTACCAGCTGAATTGCATCTGTTATTTCCCCTTTCCTTAAAGAATGCATGACATGAGATATTGAGGGGAAAGGACTGCAGAGACATGGAGTCGGGTTGATGCCCAGATTTCAGAAGTCTCTTGAAGTCTCACCTACCCTCTGGGATGTGGTGCTAGCATTTCATGCTGATCTAGCATTTCACCCACAGCCACCAGGGCCAGGAAGAATTTCGGATTTCAAAAAAAGAAAATCTTTCATCTGCCTTTGTGAAATGCAGTGAAGTTTGATGCTAAAAACAAGGATTCACTTTTCTTCCTCTTATTCATAAGCTCGCATGGTTCCTCAAGGTCATAAGAGGCCATAAGCTCTGTCTCCATGATGCAATATCATTTAGAAACGTAGCTATGCCTATAGGTTTGTCAATTCAGAGAGCACCTGAAACCATAGTTAGGAAAACCATGGTTTGCACTACCATGGTTTATTATTCTGGTTTACATTCCTGACTTAGTGATGATAGTACATTTCATGTCAATACCATATTGGATGGTTACTTGTTAGTTGAGAACATTTCCGTATCCTTGCTCACTAGCATACATAATAATATAATCATGACAGAGGGGAAATGATTTTTTGTGATTGTGTTACACGACTGAGATCGCTTAGCTGGTAGAGCATGAGACTCTTAATCTCAGGGTTCTGGGTTTGAGTCCTACACTGGGCAAAAGATTCCTGCATTGCAGGGGGTTGGACTAGATGACTTTGTGGTCCCTTCCAGCTCTACAATTCTAGGATTCTATCAATTTCATAGTGAATGTGTTAGACAGACAATGCTTGCTGCACATGGATCACTTTGAAAGTGGGAATCAGCTGTGCATGTTATAATATCCCAGTACTAGAAATTAAGATAAATCAATATATTCTTTCTAGAATATATGGTTGGAAAAGACGGTACAAGGTCAGAGGCATATAAATTCACACTTGGAAACATGGCCAGCGAGCAACACTAACTGGGAGTTATTGTCACTTTGCAAGGACAATTGGGGAGAAACTTCCTCTTATTATGTCTTAAGGGAAGCAGCAGGAAGGAGGGAAGTGGATTAGAATTGATTTTTTTTTGTTCTTTTCAGCCTCTTCAGTTTCCTGATCTCTAATTACCTTTTAGGGTCAGCTGAAATATAGCTGCTCTTATGGATGTGAAACATTGTACCCATTCCCTCATCTGTTAAGAAGTGACTAATTTTGACTATATTGCCAAAGTTTAGAGAGATCAGGATTTCGGCTCTACCAATCATGGGGCTTGTGCATACCATTTATTTATTACAATTTATTACCCACTCTCACCTGTCTCAGGGTAGGTTACAACAATTAAAACGCACTATTAAAAACAGTTCAAAACGCTAATCATCGTCATCAGTTCATCCATCCTAGCTGATTCTTAAATGGAGCCTTCTAAGAATATTTCCTAGACAGTGAAAAAATTGTGTTTATAGTGTGAAATAGTTGGTGTGATGCACATACACATATGGCATTCTTCTTAAGGTTGCCTGGCCAGCACTCAGCTCTGAACTCTGTTAAAAAACAACAACAGGGCAGTCTCCTGACAGCTGGGAATCTCTCTCAAGCCTTTGGAATGTGATCTCCGTAAGAGCTTGGAGATGCTGACAGCCCTCCTGGCAACCTAAAGTAGCGCTAATGTGTAGTTTGCAGTGCAAACTTAAAGAGTTTTTGGAACACTTTAAGTCTCCGGTGCTCTTCCCTCATCCAAAAGGTGACCCTGCCAATCAGAAGCAGGGTGCATAATAACAGTACCTATGTTCTTACCAGAGGCTCTAATTCCCTTTGGTCGACCAAACTGAACTCGCTGATAAAGTAGTAAAAGTGCTTGTAGCAGGTGTTGACGTGAGCTTCGGCACCCATGCTGATGATGCTGTCAAAATGGTGGATGTAGACATGGACAAAGACTCTGAAGAGGCGGGTGAGGATCTTGGTGCAGACCTGCTGGAAGTTCTTGGGGAAAGGAACACCTGCAAGACACAAGGGGTGGGGTGGGGAGTGTTTAGAGCTTTCAACACTACTGTGGGACATTAGGCTCTATTTAGGGCCTTGCATTTGTGCATCCTTCCTTTTATTCTTATCTATTTATTTTTACATTTAGGCCTCAAGGTGCTCAAGGCAGCATGCATGATTATCCCCCTCCCCATTTAACCAGCAGCCCTATGAGGTAGGCTAGGCTGAGAGATGATGATTGGCATAAGGTCATCCGATGCACTTCATGGCTGAGTGGGGGGTTTGAACCCTAGTATCCCAGGTCCTAGTTCAACACTCTAACCACTCCAACACCCTGGCTTTCTTAAGGACAACAGCTATTGTGTTCTGGTGTGCACAACAGGGCTAGCTCAGTGGTAGCCTTCCAGATATTGGTAGACTACAGCTCCCTTCATTCCTGGCCATTGGTCATGCTGGCTGGGGCTGATGGGAGCTACAATCCAACAGCATCTGGAAACTACCATCTTGGCTACCCCTGGGAGGTAGCATGGCCCAGAGATGCTCCCTCAAATAGTACAGAGATAACTGATTTGGTTTGTTACCCACTTCCCTAAATTCCCTGGTACAGACACATGTTTGTGGTTTTTCAATTCTGAAAAACTTTATTATACAGTGGTACCTTGGATTACAAATGCTTCGGGTTACAAACACTTCAGGCTACAAACTCCACTAACCTGGAAGCAGTACCTCGGGTTGAGTACTTTGCCCTAGGATGAGAGCAGAAATTGTACGCTGGCGGCGCAACGGCAGCAGAAGGCCCCATTAGCAAAAGCGCGCTCAGGTTAAGAACGGTTTCAGGTTAAGAATGGACCTCCGGAACGAATTAAGTTTGTAACCTGAGGTACCACTGTATAGGGCTTCAAAAACATCAGTAAGTGGTCCACCAAGACCCACAGCAATTTTATAGTGGTCCATAGAAGGGGACAAGGGGCAGGGAGTTTGGAAACCACTGCTTGAGTGTTTACTGAATACATGAAACCACACTAGACCTGCAGGGGGAGCTAGAGGATATCCTTAGCATTGAATAGAGCGACACTCTGTTACCACTCTCATAAAAACAACTATATACAACTTGATCACAGTAATGGGAAACAGATGAAACAGCCCCCTAAATGATCCACCACATGTGTTCCATTGCCATGCACACTGCACTGATGAAAAGAGGAATAACCACAAACAATTAAGGGGTCTGGCAGTTACATTTTATTTTCAAGCGGGTATCAGCTCGTCCGTGTTTCCCACAAATGCATTCCAGAGTCTGAAGACAAGCCTAATGAACCAATTATGCACCTGATTTTAATGAAGTCTGGAGTTGTTGGCAGGATTCATAGACACAAAGTTGCACCTGCAATAAGACATGCAGGTTTCAGATGCGCTAATGACTGGGAAGTCAACAAGTGCTGTTGTCGTGCTGTCTGGAGCTTAAAAGCTCTTTTTGCTGTGACTTGTAGAGTGGAAATTACTACAGCAGAATCACAGAACTTCAAAAACCTTGAGACGGCTGCTCCAGGACACTCAGGGATTGTTCTTCCTCTTGAGAGTACAAACTGAGGGGGCCACTAGGGGGCGCATTGGAAGATGGCCGACAATACCATCTCTCCGACCCACACTGGGTAATTAAGAGACAGTTATGGGAGTAGGCAGCCTCCCTTGTTGCCCCAAGGAAATGGGGAACACTGCCCTTGCCTGCTGTGCCCATAAATCACCCCCTAATTCGAAAGAAGGGGGTGAGGGCCCTAGGCAGAATGCCCCCGTGTGGACCTCGGCTCTCCTGGACGCTGTCTCTGATCGCGCACTAGTTGCAGCAATTTGGAATAATTAATTACAAAAGAAGCAAATGCACATATTTCAAGTGAAGAAGGGGAGTGAAGTCTGCTAATTTAAGTGACCTCTGCGAAAGAAGACGACGGGTTGGAGAAACAGGAATATTTTACGATGAAGATACACCAAAGGCTGGGTATGTTGACAACAGGACTGAATGGGGGGGGGGGGACCTTTTTTACTTTCCTTCTATGTGATTTACAAGAACCCCTCCTCATTAGAACCGTCGGTTGAACTGACCCAAGCAGGATGATTAAGGTCTGTGTGGAGATAAACTTTAACCAAAAGTATGCTTTATGGAGATCGAGAAGCAATAAGAGCTTTTGGAATGGTGCAGCAATTAATTCGGAGTCACCATCTTGCCAAAGGATTTATAGCCGAGAGAAGGAATGGACTTATTTTCAGACTGCATTCCTGGTGAATCTCCTCAGAGGTTTTGAGAAAGGAGGCAGATTGGTGAAGATTAATGACGCTAAGACTGTTTTGATGTATGGAAGTGATGTTACATGGAAAATGTCTGGATATGGCTACTGGATAAAAAGTAATAATATCCACGCAGGATTACAAACTGTTCTAACCAGCTTGCGGAGACTATCAGAGGTCACAAAGAGAAAGGAAAAATATATGAAAATAACAACAAGAGATGTGGAAAAACAAGAAGAAAGGACTGGATAGTACTGTGAACATCATAAGGTTAGATTTGTGGACATTAAAACAGCAGTAAGAAGCAAGAAGTTGATTGGATCCCCTTCAGAACTTGAAATATGGGTACCCCCAACAAAAATTTAAAATTCGGCTGTGTAATTTGGAATTTATGTAATTTGGTTTGATTTGATGTGATTGGTCGGTTAATAAAAAATTATTCTTAAAAAAAAGAAAAGAGTACAAACTGAAAGCACTTAGATTTAAAAGTGAAGAGTGCAAATGCTCATTTAAAGAATCAGAAAGGCTTCTTTTCATGCATCCACAGACCTCTTGCGAAAGATGGAATGCAGTCATTCTGATGCTCTAGTTGCACAAGGATTTCAGCCAAGTATAGCCATGAAAAAAGTCTAGTCAGTCTCTGTTGGAGTCCAGACAGTTTTCGCATGTGCATACGCTGCTATAGGCACTAGATTTGAATACCAGACTAGTCTTGTCAAATTGTGGGCTCATAAAGTCCATATTACATCCTGGGGGATCAGTTTCTGGACAGTGTCTCTTTAAAATAGGCACACGCCCCCCACATGCTTGTGCCACTGCTACATGGCCTGCGGCCCCCAGCTTAATTTCTCTTACACTGTACAGTGTAAAGATGAAATAAGAGCTGAACAGCACTTTGTATGCTGAAAATACACTGATGTGAGTAGCAGTCTGGAGACCTGACTTCTCAATGCTGCATGTCACTGCCATGGGGAGGGGCAAGGCATCTCTGGCCACCCTCCCCTGCTGGCCGCTATTGATTAACTCCATAGCCCTAAATGAATGAATAATTATGCACAGTTGTGAAAAGTTATTCAAGTTTCAGAACTTTATAGTGAGCTTTGGAACATCATTATAGACTTCTCTATTCCAGTGAGAGCCCTTTCTGCCGTACATTGTGAACACAAGAAGCAAACTGTCAACAGTAGACAAGCAATCAGGAAGTGCCTGGCATGGTGGCTTGGATGCAGATAAAGGCTTCCCTCGAGCCAGGAAGTGTGGTGGAAATCTGATAAGCAAGACATCCTTTTTGATGTACGATGGTTCAAACCTCTTGATGGCTTGCTGGCCACCCACAACCACTCTGCTCAGGAAATTCAGCTAGTGGTTGACCAGCAAACTCCAGGTTCACCTGGAAGCTAATAGGTTTTCTAGATCCTGCCACCTGGTTGTTTGGCTAGATGTCATACTGAGATTGTGTTTTGGGGCAATGATTTCCATCATGAAATGAAGTTTCCCATAAGGGCAAAAAAATATTTATTTTTTTTAGCTTGTTGAATTTCCTGCGGTGGTCCATCTAGCCCAGCACTCTGTTCTCACAGTGGCCAGCCAGATGCCTGTGAGTAACCTGCAAGCACAGGAACACTCTCTCTTCCTGTGGTTTCCATCACCTGGCTATTCAGAAGCATTACTGCCTCCTACCAGCGAATCAGAGCATCATTTTGGCCTAGTAGCCACTGAGAACCTTATTCTCTGCGAAAGCCGGTTCTTTCTCACTCTGGTCATCTCTGGTCAATCAGATTTTGTATACTTTTTTTAAAGCACCTGCAAAGAAAGATGATAATTGGATGAGTGTGCCTACAATAGGGAGCAGTGCCTCCATCATATTATCCTCTGTAAGAAACTATTGTCCGTCTACGTTCGTACATGGAACAGGGTAACAGAATGGTACTGGTTGGATGGGGAGTTCTCTTTCGAAGACAGATGCTTTCACACAGCATCACTTAACCCAACAAGGAAATAATGAGAAGTGGTGTATTAATGCATTATAAATGAGAGGCATTAAGAGCAAATAAATTACAGGACAGAATGTTAAAGGATTTGTCTCTCCAAGCCAAGATTTTGTCCCCCCGATGCGTTCAAATGAAGCTTGGTAATGGGATTCCTTATTATTAATCACTACAAAGTAATTGTAGGAATTAGCAATTATCCAAAACAACGGCACATATACAGTGATTTTTTTGTCCAAACCCCAAGAGACATGGGCATTGTTAACAGCCTCTCCTTATGAATGTGTGTGTGTGTGTGTGTGTGTGTGTGTGTGTGTGTTTTAACCCAGCACTTAATGGGAATGGTACAAGAACAGCTGCACATTGTTGCACGGCATTAATTCTGAAAGGAGACGGGGTGGCAATAACACAAGCAAGCCTTGACGAAACCAGCCAGCTGCAAAAACAACTAGAAACATGCTGTGTCAAAGTGGTTACAACGGGAGAATAACCCAAAAGGCATCATATTATCCTTCCCCCACACCACACACAAATCCTTTGCCTTCTTTGCAAAAGGCCCTTGGGAACTGAAAATGGAAACTGCAAATAGTCAACAGTACAATGCAATCCTAGGCAGGTGGATTCAAAAATAAGGATGGTATTCAACTAAGTTTTGCTCACAGTAAGTAAAGGTAAAGGGGCCCCTGACTATTCGCGGATGACTCTGGGGTTGCGGCGCTCATCTCGCTTTACTGGCAGAGGGAACAACGGGAGCTCACCCTGCCGTGGGGATTTGAACCGCCGACCTTCTGATCGGCAAGGCCTAGGTTCTGTGCCACCCGCGTCCCTTACTCACAGTAGGCCCATTTAAATGAATGAACATGACTAAGCTATGTAGGTCCATTCATTTCAATCGTATGGGATTCAACATCATGTTTCTGTGGAAACCATCACATAGTCACATCCCACAACGTGCAGGAGGATTACAACAATGCAAATGAGCCCTGCACAGTTGCTTCATTTTAGGATGACCCATAGCAACACCTTGCTATTATTTGAAAAACGCCTGTTCCCACAGCTTGCAGTAGGCAGAGCAAAATTGCCCTACACTATCACTTCACCTTACAATGACCATATAGGCAATATTGTATTAATATTTGAAAAAATGAGATTGCACATGCGCCAAAACTAGATTAATAGTTCCACTATTCAAGGAACTTTCCTATTTATGTATTTATTCACTGCTTGAGTGTATATCCCATCTTTTTCCCCAAGGAGTTCAAGGTGACATACGTGGTACTCCCCCTCCTCATTTAATCCCCACAAGAACCCTGCAAGGTAGGCTGAGAGGCAGTGACTGGCCCAAGGTCATCCAATGAGCTTCCTGGCTGAGTGGAGATTTGAACCCTGGCCTCCGGGGTCCTACCAAATAAGTGAACACAGGACTGTAGCCTTAAGGGCAGTAGGGAGTGCAGTACAGGCTCTTGGTGGCAGCAGCAAGCCTTGCACTTGCCTTGTATCTTTAGAAAGAAAGAATTAATTAGGGGCCATGGTTCAATTGGCAGATCATATGCCAATTGAGAAAGCTCAATCTCTGGCATCTCCAGTTAAAAGGATCAGTTGCATATATGGGAAAGACTAGTAGGAGACAGTGTTGTGGGGACACCACTGCCCTCACCTGACCGCTGGTCGGTTGTGCTGGTCTGCTAGGAGGTAAAGGGGGAGGTGGCAGTTAAGGTCAGTGAATTGAGAACACACCAACAGAGCCAATCACACCAGTGCATTTGCACTGTGCCACTGACCTCACTTCCCCTCCCCGTCCTGGTGAGCAGCAGCAATGTGACCAACCAGAGGCCAGATGAGTAGCAACGCCTGAGAGCCATGGCCAATTGACAGTACAGTGGTACCTTGGATTTCAAACTTAATCCGTTCCAGAAGTCCGTTCCAAAGCCAAAGCGTTCCAAAGCCAAGGCGCACTTTCCCATAGAAAGTAATGCAAAATGGATTAATCCATTCCAGACTTTTAAAAACAACCCCTAAAACAGCAACTTAACACGAATTTTACTATTTAACAAGACCATTGATCCATAAATTGAAAGCAATAAACAATGTACTGCAGTCACACAATCAATCAATCAATCAGTAGCTGAACTGGGTACCACACAGTCACAAAAACAAACAAAAAAGAGCCGCAAAAACAAAAATAAATAGAAAAAAACCAGACAGACCTCAGCTTAACACTCAAAATGGAAGTGTGGCACTCAAAACGGAGCACGTTCGGCTTCCAAAAAAAGGTTGCAAGGTTTGCAGTCTTTGGGTTCCAAGTTGTTTGAGTACCAAGGCATTTGAGAACCAAGGTACCACTGTATATTGAACTGGATGGACAAAGAGTCTGACCCTGAATATGCAGTACCCATTGCCTACTCACCTATCCTGGTAGGAAATATGTCCTCGTTATTAATTAAGGTCTCGATCCAGTCCATCAGCATGCACATATACTGGGGTGCCGACAGCTTGGTGGGCCTCTTGTAGCGGTAGTCATCCTGCCACCGGTACTCATACTTGAGGCCACCTGACATGATGGGGCAGCTCTTCTCGGTACAGAATTCTGACATGGTCCCATAGATGAGATTTATCCTGTTGAAGAAGTCCACAAGGTGCACCGCGATCCAGTCGTTGATGTTCTCCCCTGGAGGAAGCTGGACCACAGCCTTCAGGTCGAGTCCCGATTTCAGAGAGGCTTGAGCTTTCTTGTGCAGCTCAAAACGCTGGGTCCCCGGCTCAAATTTCTTCCGGGGGCGGAAGGTTTTGTCTTTGTTGAAAACTTGCTTAAGGCACAAAGCCATTCTGGGCTGGAACCAGCCAGGGTGATGACAAGGAGGACCAGTCTTTCCAAAGGACAAAAATAAAAATAAAAATAAAAATCAGGATGGTTCCTAAAAGATAAAATGGACACAAAGTTTTTAAGTCAGTTGTTTTACAATATACACCTTGGTTACAGTGTTCAAAACTTCCATTGTTCCAGGCACATTTTGCAACAGGGAATTTCATTAATGCAAGCAGTTTCTAAGCTCTGGGCGCTGTACTGTGCCTAAGATGTCAGATTAAAACTGCAGAGTGGAAGAAAAGGAGGACCTTTTCCTGCCTCCCCACTTCCAGCTATTCTCTGAAGTCTGGAGAAGAGACCCACTTAGGGTGGGCAGGTGAAAGACTAGACCATGTGAAAAATGAACATAATATTTTAGCTGCAGTTCATTCATTTTCAGCTTTGTATTCTTGTTATAAAAAGTATGCATCCATAACCTAGGTTTAAGGTGCATTTAGCTCCTAACTTTCATAACTCAGTTTCTAACACTGCTTAGTTAGGTCAGGTCTTCAATTCAAGCAAAAACAACCACCACCAGATGCATTCCGGAATAAATTTGCATCCTCACAAAAATGACCTGTAGCATCTACACCAGGTTTCAGAAACCTTTATGGGCCTCTGGACACATTTGCAAACTGGATTATGGGTATCACTCTCCCTCCCCCCCCCCCCACACCACACACATAAACACACAACAGATAAGCCACTCAAAAAAACTATTCTATTTGATACAGCACACTGCTTCTTTCCAGCCTAATTTCAGTGTGTGCTCATGGATTGCACATTGGCAGCCCCTGGTCTACACAATCTCTCAGTGCCCACCATTTTGCTCATCTCTATCTCCCGTTTTCATCACTCTGGAAAAATGATCGGCAGAAGTGCTCTAGCCTGATGTAAAATCCTTCTAAAGTAATAATAAGGAAGGGTGCCATATAGATAACTTGCGGTCAACCATGGGCATTATTTATTTCATAAATGGTTTCCAATGAGGTATCAATTCACAATACGAACGTACATGCTTTATAACTCCGATGCTTGTTAAACGATCAAGCCCCAGTGCTATTGGCAACTCAGGCCATCAAGCCAAGCAGGTTGCACAACACCATTCTTAGTGAGACTTTCTGAAACTGTGTAGAGATTAAAAAATAAATAAAAATTCCAGCCATAGAAATGGCAAGGCAAACTACCGCTCAAGGGGCTACCGATGGGGTCAACATAAATATTGCTGTCCTTCTCATAAAATTCACACTTCTCCCAGATTCTCTGGGTTGTGTTTCTGAACCAAATATTTGCCCTGCCCCAGCCCTCGCCTCACCAGAAACAGAATCCTTACTCTTCAGTGATTTGTGCTCCATGATGATTAGAGAATGAAAACTGGAAAATGCTCTTATTATTTCTATGCCATTGCCAAAAAGTTCTTTTAAAGAAGAAAAGAATATCAAAGTGACACCTCAAGGCATATTCTAAAAATACATCTGTCCTTCTGGAGGGAAGCGGGGGGTGGTTTCCTCAGCAGCTGTGCCATTTCCAGCCCTAGAAGAAAACATTCCTTTTGCTTTGTCACTGGTGTGGCCGTTCAGTCCACATCTACTGGGAATACAGATGTTTGGCAGTTCACATCGTTTTGTGGCTCTTGTTTCATAATGCTCCTTTTGCAGTGAAGGATATTTAAAAAGACCCTGGGGCTTCAGCTTCAAGTTCAATGGTGTCCCAGGGGAGGAAGCAAAAAAGTTCTGAGCCATGGGAAGACTCTTAAGCATAAAGGCCAGCAGGCACTGCTTTTGTGCAGCTGCCATTCAGCTGTGAAGAAGCCACTACGCTTAGGCACACCACAGACTCCATGCTCAAAATGATGCAGTACATGCCTAATACTGGCAGCACTGCACAGTCATCTGGGGAAAAGGATCCATCTCTTTAAAAAAAAATAAAAAATTACAGTGGTACCTTGGTTGTCAAATGGCTTGGCTCCCGAACAAATTGGCTGCCGAATGCCACAAACCCGGAAGTGAGTTTGCGAACGTTTTTTGGAAGCTGAACGTCCGGCGCAGCTTCCGATTGAGTGCAGGAAGCTCCTGCAGCCAATTAGAAGCAGCGTCTTGGTTTTTGAACAGTTCCGGGAGTCGAATCCCAGAATGGATTTTAATTAATTTTAATTAATTTTTATAATGAAATGTTTTTAGAATGTTGTACTATTTTATTGTTGTTAGCCGCCCTGAGCCAGGCTTCGGCTGTGGAGGGCAGGATACAAATAAAATTTATTATTATAATTATTATTATTAAGTTTGACAAGCAAGGAACCACTGTATTTGAGACAAGTATCAAAACACACAGAAGTTGAAACATACACTCTGTGGGTTGTATCTAACAAAGCTGTACAACAGAACTTCCCCTCCCTTTACCCTCTTCACAACACCGCATGTCCTCAAAGAAAGTACCACAGGGGGCACGGAGGATGGAACTAGCTCCCCCCAGAGGCCGTGATGGACACCAACATGGATGGTTTTAACACAGAATTAGATAAAATCATGGAGGACAAGGCTACTGACCCTGAAGGCTAAGTTCTACTTCCACTGTTTCTGAATGCCAGTTGCTGATAACTGCAGGAGGGGAAGAATGCAGTTGTGATCGGGTCTTGCTGGCTGGCTGCTCATGGACATCTGCTTCAGTGCTGTGACAACACGATGCTGGATGAGATGCCTTACTGGCCTGAACCAGCAAGCTCTTCTTAAATCTGCTCTGGGGGTCCTCCTCAGCCCTCTGGAGCAGATTTGGTGTGTGCAGAGGGCACACAGGGGGAAGGAGAGGAATTTCCACTGCTCAATTGGATGCCGTTCTGCTCATGCAATTACTTCGTTGAATTCATTCCTATATAAAAGCCACCTTCCTGTAAGATCAAACCCATCTACAACAGACCGAAAAATTATTGCTTGTATCGGGGTTTAACCATTCAACTAGTATCAAAGAGTTCTTTATAAAAACAACTACTGGGCTCCATTTTTCGCCAATGCCTTCAAATGCATTTCAAGGTTTATGGAACACTGTCCATTTGACTAATAAAAGAACATTCCATAATTTCTCCCACCATACTGGTTTCGGAGGTACCACCACGCAGGACTCCTCTTGTGATCATATGTTGACAACCAGGTGCATGATGTTAATCTTACGTTTCCCCTTAAAATTAATAACAGAGGCCTGATGCTTTCCTGGCTGCTATCCATAGATCATTTGAAGGGAAAGCCATTTCGGCACGTAGACACTGTTTACGATGTGCGTGTGTTATGTATCTTGTACCTGAAGGATAAGCCTCTCCTCAAGTTCTGTCATTCCGCAGAAGATTTTCATTGTGTTTCAGTAACAAAACTTCAGGTCCTCTTCAGTTCAGGCATTATCTTGTGCACACAGATCTGCATCCAGCACATCAGCACAGCGGAGAGCTGTCAAGCATCAGCTAAGGCATTTATCTGGGGGAAGCACATGGGCCCTGAACACTTGCTTCCCTGCCGCTGCTTTGCGACTGTTCTTCATTCTATGCACATTTTGAACACTATTTTTAGCATTGTTTCGGTGGGGAAATAAGTTCTGCATTCCCACAGTCTCTCAGATTCAGTAAAGGCAAAAGTTATGTAGGATACTTTCACAAGCTGCTTTTAAAGAATGCAAAGGTTTCGTAAGCCTTAGTGGTGCTTCACACACGACACTGTTCTTACATTAAGGGTAGGGAAACTGTGACCCTCCAGATATTTAAGTCCAGAGTCTAAAATTAACTTAACTTGCACTCCTATATGCTCCAGAATGAGGTAGAAAGGGTGATCCTGGACACAGTCTACAGCTACTTGAGTCTCTGTCAAAGAGCTGCAAGACAAAATGAGCTTGTTCTCTTGGTCCTGCCTTTTCAGGTTTGCTTCCCAGCCAGCCAAGTGCTGGATGACATTTTGGTCCTGTCATATAACACTATGGCTACCAAACCTGGAATGTTTTGCTTTGGAAGGCGATAATCTTGATGCCAGCACCAAATCTTTATACTCCCAAAATCTCCACATTGATTTACTGTTTCCCCCCAAAAGAAGCAATATCTTTACTCTAAATCCTCAACTGGCTCAAGTTAAGCCTCTACTCCCTCATTAAAATGCCACTAGAGCCTCAAAGTGTATATTATACACATGCACAGAACAACATATGTTTTCAGAAAGACACAAATTTAATGGAACTTGGACAGAGAAATCCTATACTTAGGTCCTGCTTCTGAAAGGAATTTGATTGGCCACTGTGGATACAGGATCTGGTCTGATCCAGCAGGCTATTCTTATGCTCTTAGATGTGTCCCTACTATGGTGTGATAATAGCCACTGTATCCAATGTGTTCTCAGTACGAGAGGTGGGAAATACAAAACCAAAAAATAAAAGAAGAAAAATGTAAAAATGACCATGGGATATCTTGTGTTCTGCTAGCACAGTGGGGTTTCTGGCAGATTCTGAAGCCCTTCAAGTGTCTTGGGTCTATATTTTTACTCTAAATGTGTCATTTTGGTGCATTCGTTAAGCACTTACTACTATACAATACTAGCCTTTTTTTAAAAAAAAAATGTCACTTGGAAATTTCTCCTTTGATCTTTTCTGCAGCTGCCAGATAATGAGAATGTATTTAAGAATAAAAATATATTCTCATGTGGGGTGGACAATGCAGCCAGCTGAACACTTTGAAAACCCCAACATCTGAAGACTGAATCACACAATTGATTTCCTTCCCACTTTGTAACAATCTCTGCAATCCTTCATGCTGAGGGCCAGAACAGATGCGAGATGCGTGGAGGTGGTTGTTTTCTAAAAGAGAAACTTTAAAGCATCCATTGGAGGTTCTAGAATTGACCAGAACAATGGCTCTGGGAGTGCTTAACCCCTTCTGTGCTTTCAAAGCTGTTTTTAACCCCAATGGGGAGAAATCCAGTTACATGAACTCAACTTTATTGTTAAAGGTACCAGCGTGCTTTTGAATCATGAGTTGCTGTGTAAAGAGCCATTGTCATCTGTCTTACTATTCTATGGTGGGGTCTGAGTGCAACAAATATTGTTCCCTTCCACACTGACTCTCCACCAACTGAGTCAATACAGTTCAAAGCGAAGATAGCTTGCTTGATTGTGTTCTTTCTTGTTCTGAGACTAGCAACCACACTAAACAGAGGTTCCATGGTTACATATAACCCATACACTTTAAGATTCTCTGACTGGGCCTTAGCGCTCCTGTAAACCTGTGCCAGCTCCATACACCACACATTTCTCCATCCAGGCAGACAAGAAGCATTATCAGAAGCATTGTGGATACATGTCACATCCCCTAAAATTCCAAGCCATTACAGTACACACAAGGTAGCTGAACTCCATTGCCTTTCATGCTGCCCAAATGTGGCCTCCAAGCAGTGTTCGAAATTCGCCAGGCGCATTTTGCACCTGGATATCAGCCACTTGCAACCACGTGAAGATGCCTGGGTACCAGGATGGCCCCTGATGGCTCCACCATCTGGAGGTGTATGCCTGAGGACCCTTGGATCTTGACTGTTTTCGCACACTAGCAAACACATCCTGTAGAATTTATCCCCTGTATTTTATCTGCACAATCAGAATGAACTTCAGTAACCAAAAAGTTGTATTGAAAAATACGACTTTCAAGCCATCTGCCCCCAAAATGGCAACGAGGCATTCCATTCTGGCAACTATAACCCTGGTTTAATAATAATATAATAATAATAATAATAATAATAATAATATAATTTATTATTTATACCCGGCCCATCTGGCTGGATTTCCCCAGCCACTCTGGGTGGCTTCCAACAAAATATTAAAATATAGTAGTCCATCAAACATTAAAAGCTTCCCTAAACAGGGCTGCCTTCAGATGTCTTCTAAAAATCTGGTAGTTGTTGTTCACTTTGACATCTGGTAGGAGGGCATTCCACAGGGTGGGTGCCACTACCGAGAAGGCCCTGTGCCTGGTTCCCTGTAACTTGGCTTCTTGCAGTGAGGGAACCACCAGAAGGCCCTCGGGCTGGACCTCCATGTCCTGGTAGAATGATGGGGGTGGAGACGCTCCTTAAAGAGCCATTTGGTGCTTAGCTTATATATCTGAATTTCTAACCCTGCCTCCAACCCAATTTCAGATGAACTGTGCCTTACAGCTGAAGCTAGAAGTGAAACCAGGGCCTTGGCTGTCAAGAGCCATGATCAGAGAGCAGGAAGAGGCAGACTCAGTAGTCTCAAAACTGAGCCTCTGGCTAGCAGGACACTCATCTCCATAGCTGCACTGCAGACTGAGAGCCACAGATGCCTGTGATTCACTTCCCCTTCCTCTCCAAAACCTCCATGCCCAGGGCCGCCTCTCCACGTTAACTGTCCACTTCCCCTGTAATTTCTCAGATGCACACTCTCAATCCCCTTTCTAGTCATCACTGTAACATTCCAAACTCTGCAGAAAGTAGAAGTAGATTAACTCTTTGAATGACTAGCCGTAAGTAAGTCGTTCAGCCTTCAGTGGAGCTTACTTCCTGGTAAATGTGACTAGGAGCGCTGTCTTAGAATGGCAGACCCAGATAAAATTAGGCACGCTCATCACATTTCACTATTCATCACAGTACTTCAGAACACAGCCAGTCAGACGATTCTTCCATCTAGCTCAGGATTGTCTCAATCAGAGACAGACAACTTCTAGATGTTGTTCGACTAGAACACCCATCATCTCTCCTGGGGCTGAAGGAAGTTGTAGAGCAACAACCTCTGGAGGGTACCACATTGCGTAACCCTGGTCTGCACGGACTGGCAGTGTCTCTCAAGGGTTTTAGAGAAGGTGTTTTTTGTTGTTGTTGTTGTTTACTATCTGGAGATTCCAGACAGGGCTGACTCTGGGCTGGATAGTGCCCAATTGTGGGCCTTGTGGCATGGTTCTGTTCTACAGCCAGCCTGTAGGACCTAAAGATCTATCACTTGGCTTCTGTATCACATAGGTGGACAAACCATGTTGCTCCCAGCAAGTCTGAATTCACAAGCTCAGTAAAGAAGGTTGTCAATCAGTAAAGCTGGACCACTCTGGACCATGCTTTGACAGCCCCCATCTCCTTGACACTGAAACACCAATTGCTTCATTTGCTACCCCAACACACACACAAAAGGTGTTACTTGGTATAATAACATTGATTAATATGAGTATGTATTTAAGCAATACCAGATTGTTTCCAAAAATTCTAGACATCTAAGAAAATAAAATACTTGAATTCATCTTTGCCGTCTGATGAAGCAAGAATAATGATTAATAGGATGTAATCATATCCGACGACTCATTGTAATGAGTTGGTATAGTCAAGACCCATGCATACCTGTGTGGAATGCATACCAGGCATCCATTTTAATCGTTAGGATTTGCCTTGTACTTGAACCCCATAGCAGGATGGGAGCAGGCAGCAAAAAATGAGTATACCAATACAGTAAGGTGTAAAAACAATTTGAAACCTGTTTGGGGCACTGCAGTTAGTCTGTAGTAAAACAATTTCAGACATTAAGATTGGGCTATTGTTATTCTGACAGGAAATTCCCATCTCCTGACCTTACCCTTGACTTTATCAAGTATTTTAATATTTGCATGTAGACTGAAGAAAATGCCCCCAATGCCTGTGGCAAGCTGCTGTTGAGAAACTGGCTCTGCCTTCACTTTATCTGCCAAGCAGATAGCAGCACGTTGTTCATGGTCACTGCACTGCACACCCATCTCTTTTACAGACATTTGCTGAGGTGTGCACTTTATCTCGTTCACAAGCCTTATGTGCAGCTCTCCCTTCCATAAACATCTGGCTGACATGGGAGCATTAGATGGATTTTTATAGATTCCGGGCAAGCGGATTAAGGGCAGAATTCACACAGCCATCTTTTATCCTACACCAACTTCCATCTAATTGGACTGAGTAAAGAACTGCTAATACAAGTGAGCTGCAATGGTTTTCTTCTCACGTTAATTCTGTTCCCATGAATAGAGAAAAGGCGTGTCAAATGATAAAAGCTTATCACTTGGTAACTGCTCCCTTAAGAAGAACAGGCCTTCTGTGTAATAAGGAATAGTAAGGCTAGGAGAAGGTTCATAGCTCAGTGACAAAACATCTGCTTTGCTTGCCAAAGGTCCCAGGTTCAATCCCTGGCATCTCCAGGTAAAGTTGGGAAAGACTCTTAGTCTGAAACCCTGGAAAGCCACTGCCAGCCAGTGTCGGCAATACTGAACTAGATAGGCCAATGGTCCGACCCAGTATTAGACAGATTTTTAAAATTATAAATATAAAGACAGTTGGAAGCAACAGCACACACACAAAATCAATTCAAATTCAACTGGGATATAGATTTTAGAAGGCTTGTTGGAAGATTAATGCCTTTAGCAGTAAAGGTCCAAGGCATGAAAGATTCCAGAAGACAAATATCAAGTCCTAAGAGCATAATATCAAATAGAGTTGCTGATCAAATACTGTCCAGTTCCAAAGATCAAACGACATCTGTGGAATACCAAGCTCCAAAAATTCTCAGATACTATATTAACATCAGCTATTTAATACAACTACACATTAACTATTCTGCTATTTAAATATCAATTGCCAATGGCTCTCAAATGTTGAAACTTGACTATTCTATACAGAAATAAAATATATTAACGCTGAATATTTAGCAAATCTTCGATATAAATATTTACAAATGAGGATGTAGCAGAGGATTGAGGGATTCCAAGTGTTCCCCCGAACTCTTATTAATTAATTTTGTATACTGCCCTTCACCTGAAGATCACAGGGCAGTTCAGAACTATTCATGATGTAAAACTCACTCTCAAGCATTTGCTTTCCAGAGACCACCTTTTCAGCTATCTAAATATTATGGAAAATTCCAGAGTTTGATTCCAAGGAAATGGCTGTAAAAAGAGGTCATTGGCTGGTGTGTGTGTGAGAGGAGGGAGGGAGAAAAACAGAGGCATAGAGAGATTGCAGAGTATAGGCCAGTCTACTTGCCTGACAGGAAGTCTTGAAAAAGGAACTGCAGGAAAATGCAGTTATTCATGGCAAAGAGCAGAGCTGCGAGAGAGCCCCACAGCAAATGGACAGAGAGTGCTGAAAACACCTTTGTCGAGGCCTTCATGTTTGGATTTGGTTCCCAGATGGTTCTGACACTGGAACTAAAGCGGAGCTGTTCACAATCAGCTGTCCTGGGAAAACTTGGTTTCATGTGTGCTTTCCCTAACAAGCAAATAGCAGCTTTGGGTTATCAGCAGGAAAATGATAAGGGGAGTGGCACTGAAGTCCCCCCCCCCCCAGTGTAACAGTTCTAAGACAGTTGGATGGTGTCTTGTACACTTCCTTCCGCCAAGCTGATGCCAAAAGTATTGCTCTGCTTTCCAATGGACCACATCAGTGAGGCCGGGGGGGGGGGGGGTCTTCTCATCCAGGCACCCCATGACCTCCATGCACACTGCCCAGGCTTGCACCCTAAACAGGTCACTTTGGTGCTAGTAACTCAGCAAAAACAACACAGGAGGCAGCAGTTGTGAGTTACTGGTCTTTGCAGCTACCGCAGGCGCTGTGATTCTCCAGAGGATTGACTTGAGCCCCAAAGCTGCACTCTATTTTTTCTGAAAACAGACAGATGCCAACAGCATGCCCTGATTCCCCAATAGTTAGAAATTCTGCACATGACCAGAGGCACTGTTATGGTAGGTCTTAGCCACCTACCACAAAAAAAAAAAGATTCAGGGACTAAGCCCTGGCATACAGGAGCAATAGGTCAGCTAGGATAGATTTTTGCCACCTTCACCAGCCTCACAATTATGGGGACCAGGGAAGGGGTGAACAAAGGCACAACGCATCTCCCCTCCCAGGTGTGGCCTACCTTTGTTTTGCCCAACCTGATGCCCTCAAGATGTTGTTGGACTACACTTGCCACCCCTGATTATTGGCCACGCTGACTGGGGCTGATGGGAACTGCAGTGTGAAACATCTGGTTGGACCAGGTTAGAGAAGACCATTTGAAGTGTCTGCTGCAACACCTCAGCAAATTCACGACATTCCTGAAGCCTGAACTGGCAGTGTTACAGGGGCCACATAATACCCACTCTGAATTTGTAAGAACTTGATATTTTAGTGGGGCAGCAACAACACTATTCATATCAGGCAGGTGCCTTTGCTGAATTCTTTCTGGCTGCTGATAAAAACATTTTTGTTTAGACAAGCCTGCCAGCTGTTTAGAAAATAACTTTCTTATTGTTAACTTTTAAATTATTGCAGTTACTTTTCCTTGCTGATAATTTTATTATATTAACTTTTTAGTTTTGTTTTGAAATCAAGCAGTGTGCATATAACTTGCAAACATTAAACTTGTGTGCGTTCAGCTTCATGCCCTTGGATAAATATATGGAGGCAAAAAGAGGATAGACATTGGGGGGGGGGGCCTTTGGCAATCCCACCCACCTAATGTGTTTTGACTAAGCACGATTTTGGCTTTATGCACTATCTCTGGAACGTAACCCTGACATAAGTTGAGAGTTGCCTGCATAAATTCCATGAAATAAAATAATTAAAAGAAAACCTTGAGAATAGTGACTGGCGATTAAGAAATTATAAATCCAGGGGGCACACAGTCATAGCGTGCCATCTCAGCCAGCCTATTCTCTGCCTCAAACACAGAGGCACCAGTTCTCAGTCCGCACAATTACGCGCTGATTCAGCCCCTCTACCTACCAGGATGGTCGGGCACTGCGCTCTCTCGTCTCCTTGGTGCCGTTGCCAAGCGGCAACTGGCAGGCCTCCAGCGCCAACAAGCGCCCCCCCCCCCCAGCCCCGCCCGGCATAGCGCTGACAAACTCGCTCCTGGATGTTTTCTGCTCCAGAAAACCGCTCTGCTCCCATTTGTTTCTCTCGCCAGCAACCAGCTCCTCGGGCAGCCGCGCGCCTCTCTTGCAAATATTTGCAAACGCCGCCTCGAGCCATTTCCCCCACTCACCGGGGTTGAAAAGTTCAGAAACTCCAGGGCTGCGAAAGGTTCCAAGAGAGAGGCTTGGCCTGGAGCTTTGCCACGCGCCGATCAAACTTCTTTGTGAAACGGGGCAGAGGGGGAGGGAGAGATACTCACCGCCTCCTGCGCAGCCGAGCCGAAGAAAAGTTGCTCCCTCTGGAGCCAAGGAGAAGGATCCCTGCCGCCCTCGTTAAAAGTGCCCGCGGCTTATCAAGAGCGCTGCAGTGAAGGATCCCACGCAAGGAACCTTGGCTGGAGGAGTTCTCATTAACGAAACTTCGGGGCTTTTTCTCTCTCCGCGTTAGTGATGTCACATCCTGACGGTGTCCATAGAAGAGTACAGCTGTCCTTGCAAGCAGCGGCGTGCCAACCCTTTCTTTCAGCCTCCCGGGCTACGCCTCCCTAACTCGCTCCGGGAGTGGGGGCTGCTACTCGCTCCCCCTCTCTCTGAGTGCAATCAAAACTTTTTCTTTTCTTTCTTTTTACTTTTCTCCATTTTCTCTCCCCCTTATCCTTTCTTTCTCTTTCTTTTTCTCCTTTTCTTCTTCTCCCCGCCCCCCTTTCTTGGCTCCTGATTAAACGGGAGTTTTAGGTCCCATGAAAATTCCCCGTAGCAAAAGATTGGGGATGAGGGGACGCCGCAGCGTAATTCAGATTTCTGCCCTGACTCCTCCTGCTCTTCACAAGTGCCAGCCCAAGAGAATGAATTTAGCCTTCCCTGGACACTTGAGAAATAGCCAGTGTTATCTGGCAGCCAAAGAAAGCAAATAAATGACCCCAGTCCAAGTTTTCCTGCCATCTCAGGAGACAAGAGCATTCCTTGCAAGGCGGGGTTGGGGGAGAGTATCATGTGGAGGAGTTGGCAAAAGGCATGTGCTGAGCTCACTGGCTGTGTAGGCATTTAAAATGCAGCTAAGTCACTCTTTTCTCAATTTGAACTACAGCTGGTTTTGGAGGAATTGCAGTATTTCACAACAGAAGAGATATGAATTACAGCTAACAGTATGTGTACACCACTTACCAAAGGGGGAGCAGGAGCGCACTGGATTCAGAGTCCATGGGACTTTGGACACAGCCACCGATAACAGAGTGAAGGATTGAGGATTTGTCACATATAAAAGTGACTTTGATTCTCCCTTGTGATGCTTCTGTGCCCGCTCATATAGTTTAAATATAGAAAGGTGCTGCTGTGTACAGTAGTCAGACAACTGGCATTCTGAACCACCTTTAACCATGGAGGAAGAGCACAGCCATCATGTCTAGTAGCCACAGATAGCCTTATCCATGAATTTGTCTAATCCTCTTTTAAAGGCATATAAGTTGGTGGCCATCACTGGAAGCAAGTTCCACGGTTTTAGTCTGCTCTGTGTGAAGAAGCTAAAGATAAAGGTAAATGACCTCTGGACGGTTAAGCCCAGTCAAAGGTGACTATGGGGTTGCGGCACTCATCTTGCTTTCAGGCCGAGGAAGCTGGCGTTTGTCCACAGACAGCTTTCCAGGTCATGTGGCCAGCATGACTAAACTGCTTCTGGCACAACAGAACACCATGATGGAATCTAGAGTGCATGGAAACGCTGTTTACCTTTTGCCACAGTGGTAACTATTTATTTACTTGCATTGGTGTGCTCTCGAACTGCTAGGTTGGCAGGAGTTGGAACAGAGCAAAGGGAGCTCACCCGTCACGGGATTTGAATTGCTGACCTTCTGATCAGAAAGCACAAGAGGCTCAGTGGTTTCTCAGTCCTGAATGCTCCAACATTCCATTTCATTGGATGTCCACAGAGTCTAGTGTTAGGAGAGGAGAAAAATGTACCCCCACCCACTTTATCAACACTGTGCATAATTTTATACACTTCTATCATGTCTCCACTTGCTTGCTTTTAATTTAAAATTTAATTTAATTTAAAAAGTGCCAAATGCTGCAACCGACAATGCTGAACTATACTGTTGTTGGACTACAACTCCCATCATCCCATTGGTCATGTTGGCTGGCACTGGAAGGAGATAGAGCCCAGAGGGATTCAGGTTCCCCATCCCTGGGCGACACAGAGTGTCGGCTGCTCCTCACTTCAGACGGGAGTGAATCCTAGTTTGTCTTGGAAGTGTCAAAGACTGAAGTTGGGGCCTTCTGCATCCAAAGGAGGTGTCCTACAACTCTGCTACAGCCCTCTCCTTCATATGGAACAAAAAGCCCAATAATCAAATGTACATTCTACACAAAATGAGGTTGCGTGTGTATATGTGAAAATAAGACACACCAGAGACTTGCAACTAGTATTCCTCTAAAAACAACCTTTGAGCTGTCTTTCATTAGGTGTGTCCAGCTCGAAAGGACTGTGGCACCAGGGACTTGTATGTGTGAATGAGGATGGAGCTGGTCCACCCCTCTTTATCACAATGTATGCCACAACCCATGCCATGTATGGAGTGATCACACTGCAGCACACATTGTGTTGTAGAACGTGCTACCAGAAAGCAAAGGAAAGAGCCTTGCGGTCACTCCCAGGCATTCTACTCATTGAGCATTTATCCTGAAGAGCTTGCACAAAGTTTATAGGGAGGTTACACAGTGTTAGCTGTTTGCTGAGCATTCATTCTGAATTGTTATATTATTTGTTTGCAGAGAGGTGATATGGCATTGGACTGAGCAATTGTTATCTCCTAATTTCCAAGGCCCTTCTCCATCACTGTCCTTACTGTCAAAAGTCTGGTTTTGTTTTGCTTTTGTTGTCTGGAGGTTTTATTGTGCAAGAGCTCCAAGTCCACTTTAACTGCGCAACCTGAATTTACAGGGATGTAACTGGATCCCACTTACGAAAGAGCGGCAGCCTGGAAGCATCTTTAGCCAAGCAACACCTGTGTGCCTTTCAGTGCCAAAGTACAAATTCCTTAACTTAAACTACTCCCAAATGCGTTCACCGCCTGCCCCTATAAAAAATCAGTTGCATCAGGACAGGGAATGATGGAGGATTTAGACTGGGGTTCTGGTGCAGGGGAAAGGAAAGCCCAATCCTTGTCTCCATGCCCGAGCCTTGTACCAAATCCCCACCCATCAGGAGTTCCAATCCCAGAACTCCAATGAGATGTGTGGTTTGACCCTAAGCATGCCTGATTCTGCTCTGAGCCATCAAGACTGCAGAGAGAGCGTAGCCCTAATTTCTGCTATAGGGTTTCTCTACGCACTTAGGTATTGTGGATTACAAGTGGGACCTGCAACAAAACATTGCTGTGTGGGGTGCTCCTGTTCTTGTTTCCAGCCATCCAGTCATGCCGTCTTCCAGGACACTCCATTCCACTCCCCCTCAACAGAGCACGCTCAGTCCTCATCTTCATACCTAACTTGTTTCGTCTTTTGAGTCCATTAAGAGATGCAAATCAGGCCTATTGAAAGCAGTCGGCCAACTCATGCACTGGCTAAGGTCCCTAGGAGCTCAGAAGAGCCCAGCACTGATCTGACCCAATCATATTGCCACCCAACCATTGGGACCCAGGCTGGCCATTTTAGTGGGAGGTGGGCTTTACTTTGCATTCTTACTAAGTCTTTTGGTAGTGGCTTCCCCAGGGAGATGGCCTTGGAGTCTTCCTTTTTATTTTTTATTTCATTTATTATTTTTATTGCCTGCTTTTTCTTGCCGAAGGCAACTCAAAGCAACCTAGCTTACCCCAGAAATTTCCCCGCAGCTCATTTGTGTTTGTAGCAAAAATGAGATCAGGAGGCGCAATTGGATGTACAGATAAATCTAATCAACAGAAATATGGCTGTGCCCCTCCACCCCCCCCCCCCCGGCCAAATGAATTCTTTTTTCTTGTTTGTATCCTTAGTTTGACTTTATCTCCAGTGCAGTCAGGCAGAAACAACAGCCGTATTCGTAACATGCTGTTTATTTGTATCAGAACTCAATGTCCTGTCTGACCCCAACACCCCAATGTTTGGCCTGGAAACACTGCAAAGGGTACAAAAGCGGTCTTGCTTTGTGACTAGCTTGAAAGGAAGCCTGATAAGATTTTGATATTTCTTTGAAAATCATGTACTTTGAAAAACCACAAGCGATGCATGGTGAGGAAGAGTGACTTGGATCCGGTGTTTACAAGAAGAATGCCCTTGATACTGAAAAGGATACTGGGAACCACAACCAAAAGCGCAAATAAATCTGAAACCTCTACTAACAATAATTTTGGAGAGACAATCAGGAGCTGTCATCTGGCCGGCAACAGGAGAAATAAGTATGCTTGAATTCTTGCATGGCAGCCTTCAGATATTTGAAGACAGCTATCACATCTCCCCTTAAACTTCCCTTCTCCAAGCTAAACATACCCAGCTTTTTCAGTTGGTCCTCAGGATTCGGTTCCCAGACTACACCCTCCTCTAAATCCTCTCTAGTTTGTCCAAACCTTTCTTAATATGTGGCTTCCACAACCAAACACACTACTCCAGCACAGATCAGGTGGACAGGTTACATTTGTACACATTTAACATAGCTAAACATGCAATAGTCAAGAAGAGAGAACTGCCACAATCTGGAGCAATCCTATGCATATTTGCTAGAAATAAAGTCCCACTGATAAAGCTGCAATAAGTCCCATGAAAACAAAACGCTGCTGACTTCAGAGTAAACATGCACAGGATCACTTCCTGCATGATACTTTTTCTGCATGGGGAATCCTGTCGAGCGTTCCTCTTGGAGAATCTGTGTGCAAAATGTGCACTCTGACAGGCATGAAAATTACATTGATATATCCTGCTCTGTGGTTTCCAAACCCTTGTAAAAAGTAAAATAATAATAATAATGATGATGATGATGATGATGATGCCCCCATTCCCCATGGTGCATACAAGTTTTGTGCAAGGCTTTTCCTACAACCATGTAGCAAAAAAATACATCCTCTACAAAGAGAACCTGAAGCAGCAAAAGCAGAGGAAAATCCCACTGGCTTAAGGCAGTCGGTGAAGGAAAACAAAGAGGAAAGAGCTGGTTTCATATCTCCCTGCCCTCTCGCTCTAGTCAGAGGCCCCATGTACCTGTAGCGAGTTTGCCATCCCACCCACCACCCCGGTTCATGCCAAATCTGTACAGAGGCGAAGAAGCTGTCTTTTCTCACTAGCCGCCATAATAGCCTCTCTGGTGCAAAGTGGGCAAGGCAGAACAGTCTTATAAGTCGACCTTCTTTTCCCCATTACAACCAAACTGAACAGTGACAAACATTTCCTCTTAGGCTGACGTGAAGCAGATAAACAACCAAGCACTACAAAAAGGACAAAAAAACTACAAACCTACCAGTGAAAAGATCCCCCCCACTTTCCTTTGCATTCCAGCACAGCATAGGGCTGACTCCTGATCTGCAGATCAAGCAATTTGAGAGGCAGGAGGAGGAAGAAACCTAGAGGAAGGTTGAGTATTCTTCACTTCCTTTAGGCACTAGTGAGCTTGTGGGGGAAGGGACGTTGACAGTCCCACTTGGCTCATCTGCTGTTCTGCACTGTGCTAACATGCTGTTCCAACCTCTAAGAGGTCTCTTCTCGGCCGAGATCTTCAGCTTGATGCCCACCAGCAGAGCTTACAAAGACACTTTGTACTATCTGAGCATTTATTCCAAATCCTCCTTGGAACTAATAAACCAATGTGTCACTGTGTTTTATATTTACTTAGTTACCTTACCGTATTTACAGATCTCCAGATAACAAAGTCATCTGGATGACTTACAATGGCAAGTAGCACAATAAAATTCAGCAGAGAGTAAAGTCAACAAAGCAGCAACAAAGCATCTCTGAAAGACCAAGACTCAAATAGTTTTAAAGGTTAAAGGCCCAATCCATGGGCAGGCAAACTAAGGCCCGGGGGCCGGATCCAGCCCAATCACCTTCTAAATCCGGCCCGAGAACAGTCCAGGAATCAGCGTGTTTTTACATGAGTAGAATGTGTCCTTTTATTTAAAATGCATCTCTGGGTTATTTGTGGGGCCTGCCTGGTGTTTTTACATGAGTAGAATGTGTGCTTTTATTTGTGGGACATAGTAATTGGTTCATTTCCCCCCAAAAAATATAGTCCAGGCCCCCACAAAGTCTGAGGGACAGTGGACTGGCCCCCTGCTGAAAAAGTTTGCTGACCCCTGGGCCCAATCTTCTTTGAAGGTGTGATGGGGCCATAGGATTTTGTGTATCTGTCTCCACCAGCAGAGGAGGAACTCTGCTCATCCTGGGGAGGAGAGTATGCTGGTCCTGGACCTTACCATTTTGATTATCCTTCCCATTGGGATCAATGGGAATGAAAATCCTTTTTGACAAAAAAAACAAAAACAAACCAAAACCGGGGGGGGGGGGGGAGGTTTCCATCTCGCTGGCACAAGCATGACACATCTTTGGATTTGGTGGTTTCTCTGCCACAACCATTCCTCCCTTCCATCCAACCCTGTAGGATTTCTTTAAAAGGTCTTCACCAGGCACTGGAAAGAGTATAAAGTGGGTGCCATGTGAACATCTCTAGAGTGTGTGTTCAACTCAATGTGTCCCACTTGGCTGGGACACTGAGAGAAGATCTTCTGGCTTCACAGTGAAATCAGCACAGAACACTGAAATGGCCTATCTACATAAGACTGATCCAATATGCAGAAGCTTGTTTTCCTATGGGTGGGCAGACGTCTAGCTGCTCATTCTCCAGAATCAGAACTTGCTGCCTCTACCATATGTCTGGATGCGCCCCCCTGAAGGACCTCCAAGAGTAGACTACTGGTCTGTCTGTCCTGTCCCCCCCCCCCCAGACAGCTGATGCAATACGGACAATCTGCCCAGGAGACTCCTGGAAAAGATCCTGCATATTATACAAGCTGCTGAAAGCAAGAATTGGAAAGCGGCTGAATCACATTGCCAAGATTGAGCAAACTGAGAGAAGTATTACTCATAGGTTCCTGTAACATTGTGCATATGGGGGAAACGACAAAGGACAATGATAAGTCACAAAGGACACCTGTGAGCAAAGTCCATCAGGTTCACCTGCATTCCAGAGAAAATACTTTGCTCTGAAGCAGGACTGGTCTGGCTGTTTCCATTCTTCTGGATGTGCAGGCATGGGGTGCATCAGCACGACTTACAGATTTTAGGACTGACTACTGCAGGGGCAGGGAACTTTTACCCCCCACTAGGGTGAATGTCAGTGGGGCAGAGGTGAGTAACCTTCCATCCAACTTCCCTCCTCCTTTCTCCTTTCCAGCTCTCTAACTCCTTCCCTAGGCTGCTTTCTCACCTGCTGGGGTTCTACATCCCTGCTTACCTCCCACTGGGAATCCCACTGAGGAAAGAGGACAAGACTTTTAATCTCAGGGTTGTGGGTTCAAGCCCCACACTGGGTGAAACGTTGCTGCATTTCAGGGGGCTGGACTAGATGACCCCTGTGGTCCCTTCCAACTCTACAATGCAATGATTCAAAAGCAGGGAGCCAAGTGGGGAGTTTGTCATTTAAAGGAGAAAACTACTGCTTCCCAGGGATGTTTAGCGATGGAAAGCAGCCCATCCAGGTACCAGGGCTCCATTGTAACATGTAGTCTTGTACGAGGCAAGATTTGTTTAGGTGCAAATCAGGGATGTCTCAGGAAATGGTCACTCTATGCAGGGCTGCCCTTGGGCCTGGTTCAGAAGTTCCAGCTGAGGCAAAATGTGGAGGCCAGGCTGTTGATGGGGCCATGGAGCCAATGACATGTGATGCCATTGTTAAAACATCTGCACTGGCTGCCCATCTGCTACCCAGCCAGGTTCAAGGTCCTTGTGTTAATTTACAAAGCCCTGAACAATGAAATCTAGGGTATTTAGGGATCTCCTAAATGCTTATATTCCAATTCAGTCACTGAGATCATCTGCACAAGTAACGTTGCTTAACCCCCAAGCTGGCGAGGCTCATCTGACAGCAACAAGAAACCAAGCCTTCAGTGTCCCCCACCCAGTCCTGTGTAATGCTCTGCCAATAGAAATTCAGCAGATGCCTTCTGTTTCAACCTTCAAATACCTGCTGAAAACTTTGCTATGCTGCCATGCTTATGTAGGTAATTAAGAAAACATCCTTCTGCAATGCTCTCCAATTTTGATTGCTTACTTTTTTAAAAAATTGAAACCATAATGGACCCTGTTTAGCTTTGCAAACGTGCTAGCAGTTTTATTGTGGCATACAGTGTTTTAAAGTGCTTTGATATTGTTTATGATGTAATGGTACACACCCCCACACCCTAATTTTTGGATAGCCTTGTTCTACTTCCTAACTGACAGACACTCAACTACCCAAGTTTGTTATTACAAGTTAATCTGCCATCAATAAACAACAAGAATAAAAGTGGCACCAACCAGAACAGTAACTGACTGAAAGCCAATGCATAGTTGATTAGCAGACTTTGAAGCTGCTATTAATAGATCTCTACAGGATATACCCAGTATGCAAAGTTTTAGGGGAAGTCAAGTTATAGAATCAACAATGCATAGATTGTCTGCTAGCAAAGTTCGGCAGAAAAAATGTGTGAGAAAAAGTTTCAGACTTCCAACTGTTTAAATAGGATCTTGGAAAGATGAATGAGTTTCTAAAGGTTTAGGAAGTAATTAATAACTTAGGACACAAATATTTATCAAACATTTCCTCTCCATTTTTTATAAAATCTAATAGCAAATAATGTTCAACTCTAGGTTGGTCACCTTTACGCTTTTGTTCAGGAAGCTTATTTAGCATAATTTCAATGATGCATAAATACCCGGTTACTAGTTAAAAGAAAATCAGTTAAAAGTTCTAGAAGGAAATGGCAGATGGATGTAATATATGATCTTAAGGTTAATCATGCCAGATAAATGAGATCAAGTTTTGAGATTAGTGTCAGAGGGAAGAACAGCTGGATATTTTCAAACCCCCAAACTGAGTTTCACTAGAATATTTGATGCAATACCACAACAGAAATAACTTTTCTTACGTTATTCTTATTCGTCATGTATATAGTATTCAGTGAGCATGGTGCTCTACTGAGGTGACATGATGCCCTCAGGGTGTTTTGGACTACATATCCCATAATCCATGTTGGCTGAGGCTGAGAGGAGCAGTAGTCCAGAACACAGGGAGGACACCATGTTGCCTGCCCCTGCTCTACCAAGTACAAGAGGCCTGGTCCCTGTTTCAGTCTGAAATTCAACACATGTAAAACAATAAAGGACGGGGGTGGCAGAGGTAAACAAGTAAAGCAACATGCAATTAAATTTCAGTTGTGTGTGCTTAGCCTTAATTACAGGTCTAGCTGCAGAAGGGAATGGAAACAAAGACGTTTCGTCAAGGGCTTCATAGAAAAGGTGGGTTTTGAAGGAAGGAAGACAGCTGGCATCTCAAATGTGTTCCAGGAGACAGTACCAAGCCTACAGGGCAGCGAAGGGAAAAAGGCAAAACCTCCTGAGGTCCTCAGTATTGATGTTCATTTTTTCTTATTTCAATGATCAGTCCATGAAAGCAAAAGTATCCAAAAGTTGAAAGAAGGAAGCAGGAGTAGTGGGGTGATGAAAAGTAATGAAGACATCAAGGACATTATGCTGTATGAACTGCTTGACTTCATAATCTAAGGAGCATCTTCCATTTCTACAATCACTCCAGCTGCAGTTCCCAGCATCTGATCCAATTTCAATTTTGCCTTCTTGAAGGCGGGTGAGAATTCTAAATAGTAGTTCAAACAGGGCCATAACCATTTGCTGAATATCATTATTAATATTCAGTGCTTTTTTTCTTAAAAAAAATGTTTAGGGGGTACTCTCATTTTCCTACTCATATTGAAATACTGCTCCTCAATGAGCCCATTCACAAAATGTTTAGGGGTATGTGTCCCCCTATGCCCCCCCCGAAAAAAGCACTAATATTTAAACCTTACTGGAAACACTGTCCTTCACTGAGCTGCTACAATCCTAAGCATACCTGCTAGAAAGTCTGTCCCAAAGAACTCAGAAGCCCCTTTCTAAGAAACCCAGAAACAGGATTGAGCTGTGGTTGCATTTCTCTTCCCCAAAGCTAGTTGCCTTTGTGGCTCCTGTGGCTGATCCAGTCCCAACCCCTCCTCCTTCCTCCTCCTCCTGTGTCACTCTGTCATTTCCTTGAAGGGAAAAATATATATGTGCTTATTCATTTCCTAAGGGCATATCTTGTGCAATTGTGCAATTGAAGATCTATTTTATGAGAGGTGGCTGGAAGCGTCAGGTCTAAGCAAAACCAAACTGGTCACAGAGGGAATAAAACTACATTCTAAAAATAAAGATTAATACCAGGGCTCCCCCCTCCCCCAGCTAGAACTCAATCCTGGCCCCTCTCAGGTGGTGCCATTGCCATTCCAAGAGAACGAGAGAGGTGTTCATGGTATGCTCCAGACCTTTATAGAAGAATAGCACTGATTAATACTATGCACAGAGATAGGTTATTCAAATTATATGAAAAAGAGAAAGATTACACACATTATCAGGGCTAAATTTACACTGGAGCCCAGAATCAGCTTTCAGTACCATGGTATGCCATGGAACTAGAAAAATCACAAATATGGAAAGTGCCTCAAATCTTGTGGCCCTTCTAGATTTGCACTTTTATGGCTGCAAAAGAAAAGGGTCACTTCATCACTGATTTATTCCATCACGCCCCAGGAAAGCCATGGTGAACTTCACTGATTTTTAGCCAATGGCAACCTAGATTTATCATTATTCTTTTGATTTCCAAGGTTCAGACTGTGTCATTGTTTATATAGCTAAAACAGTAGCACCCCCACACAAGAGGGAGATATCAACAGACTTCTGAAGACCCAAGGCTGGAAGAAGTACCCCCCCAAAAAACGAAAACACCTTTGGTGGGAAAAATCCTAAGAGGGAGGCCCCAAAACAGCCCAAGGTGGACTGAGCATGCCAAGTGATCATGGAATGCTGACCAGCTTTTGAGGTAGGTGGAATATGAGAATGGAATGGCACTGATGCCATCATCATCATCATCATCATCATTATTAAAATTTGTATACAAAATAAAAACACTAATACATAACAACAACAAAACTGTATGAATGTTCTGCCATACGATATATATACACTTTTTAAAAACCCTCTGCACATAGCAAAGTAAATCAAAGTGAAAGCTTCTTGCTAATTATGCTATGGGGGGTGTTCCTGTGCAGGGAAATTTTTGTATGCAGAGCATTCCATTGTGTAAGCCTTCACCTACGGTCTGAAGTGGTACAACCCAGAAACAGATCTGCAACCTCATCAAGAAGTAGGCCTGGTGAAGCTTCACTTTTGCTATTCAGCAGAATGGGCTTTCCTGTTTAAAGAGGAAAGGAGGTGTTTTCCTATAGCGTGTAAAAACAAGGAGGATTTGTAATCAACTGTTGCTCTTTTAAACTAACAAACTTTTCACCTCCCCGTTTCAAGAAAATGAATTATCAGACTGGATTAGAAAAATGTAGAATCACATAAGGATTTTTACCCACTTCAATATACAGATGGTGGGAAGTTGGGGATTGGGGGGGGGAGCTTTTAACAAGTAACTCTTAAAATGGTACAAAATTAAGCTCATCTGCTTTTTATGGCTTCAAAATTAGATTCATGTTGCCTTTTGAGAAAAATCAAAGCCAGCAAACCTCTTCATCAGGCAGCATTTTCTTTCAGATCTGACATTAGTCGAGTCTTTGCTTCATTCATTTCCATTCAAATGATATTTTTTTCCCCTTCAGGGAGAAGAAGGAATACATCGTTTCTTCAGTTTTAATACAGTCAGCTGAGCTAAGAATTTCTGACCAGAAATGCTGATGGCACAAGGACAGTCCTAGGGATATTTATTAACACACTCCCCATGAAATAGATGTGAGCATTAAGACAGAGCAAAAGCAATTTATTTCTATAGAATTTCCAGGTCATCTTTTTGCCACATGGTACCCTTGGCAGCTTAAAGATGATAAAGATAAACACCACACTTCATATATTATTAAGCATTAAGATTCACTTGCTTTCACCTTAAATGACAAAAAGCTTAGATACTTTGTGTACAGCTCCTGCTAGCCACACTCACTCAACCTAGTGACAAAATAATGAAGGTCGTTGGACAAATGTGGTCAGCACACCACAAAGTCTGGCATTGCCCAACATCCAACCAACCTTCTCAGATTTATTTAACTTGCATGCCACTTTATATTTCCACAGAAATCTCTAAGCAGTTTACACACTCCTACAAAAACTGTTTGAAACATGAGCCAATAGTATTGGGACAGGCATCCCCAAACTCAGCCCTCCAGATGTTTTGGGACTACAATTCCCATCATCCCTGACCACCACTGGTCCTGTTAGCTAGGGGTGATGGGAGTTGTAGTCCCAAAACATCTGGAGGGCCGAGTTTGGGGGTGCCTGTATTAGGGCAAATGCGGACTGCCCCACCGAATACAGTTCGCCTGCACTCTGCCTATCATTGGCTCTGGCGCAATCTACTGTTGGTCTCCCTGGTTCCTGCCCAACCCGTCCCAGTGGGCACTAGGCAGCACTGCATATGACTTCTGTTTTGGTTTGGCTAAGAACAAGGTGAGTGCCTGAGTCATTATCACATCTTAACTTTTCTGCATCTCATTTCCGTCTGACCTCACCGTTTACAACTGCCTCTTTCTGGCCCAACCAAATCCCCCCCCCCCCCAAAAAAAACCCTGCTTCTACGTACATGCAACTCAGGATAATGCTTCATGCATCTGATGGACTACCGTACGCAAAAGCTTATTCCATTATCAACCTGTAGGTCAGTGCCACAAAACTCTTTTTCCTGAAAAAGATCTGCCTGACTACCTGTCTGGAAAGAGTGACTTGTGTTTAGCTCACATATTCACAGAGCAAGATGGGATGGTCATTATTCTATAAAGGTCTTCATTGCCTTGTCATGTTTCTTAGGAAGCCAGGCAGCAAGCGCTCGCTCTCTCTCTCTCTGTCTACTTGCAAGGAAGGTCCCTTGCTGCCTGTTGTTATGTCCCTCACTGCATATCTTGTTCCTTATTTATTCCAGTGTTGATAGTTGTACATTTGCAATGCAACACACACACAAAAAGGGGGGAAAACCCCACCAGCATTAGAACAAGAGACTGCAAACAAGTCAGAGCAATGAAAAGTGGTGTGGAACGCTGGCTGAAGAGCATCTAAAAAGAAGTGGGCAATTTTGCCCTCTTGTGGCTGTCTGTGTGATGAGCATTTGTTTCTCCAGCTTTCAAAGGATTGCGCTGGAAGCATATACATTTTGCAATGATATGGTAGAGCAGGGGCAGAGAACTTGTGGGCCTCCAGACATTGATGCACTATAACTCCCAGTAACCCCGACTGGCTGGAGCTGATAGGAGCTGGAGTCTAGCAAAGTCTAGGCTATAGGTTTGCAACCCTATTCTTGAGGTATGGCTAGAAAAGACAAGTTCCATATTCTGTGATTAATAACTCTAATGTAAACCTTGTTGAAATCAGACAAAGGGAAGCTGGGTTCTTGTACCCCGATATCTAAAAAATAACCAACTACCAAGCATACACCTTGATGCTGACGAGGAACGTAACATTAAACGAAATGAAAACCAATGTTTGCAAGAGTCTACCAATCAAATAAGTTGCATACTGAGTGTATATCCTTAATCACTTGCTTTTACCAGATTGGACATTTTATAACCAGAGTAACTGTCATAGTTCCTAGGAGGGAAGTTTATTTATTTGATTTCATAAGCAGAAAATATGCTAGGATCAGAACCACAAAAATTTCCAAAGTCAGGGTGCCACTACTAAAAAGGCTGTCTCACTCTGGTTAGCACCTGTAGGACCCAGAGAAGGACCTCCAAGGAAAATCTCTATATGAAAGGTAGGCTGTTCTGTGAGTAGGCCACCCAGGTGCATACACACACACACACACACACACACACACACAGGAAGGGAGGGGAAGAGAGAGAACTGGTATCTTGAATAGGCTACTGGTTCAAATCTTGCCTCACCCACGCACTCAGCCAATGTAGCTCCCTCTCAGCCTCAGTTGCACATCTGCAACACGGGGATAAAAATGCTGATCTACTTCACAGGGTTAAGGTTACTGTGCTAATGTTTGCAAACCATTTTGGACACCTGAAAGTGTTGAAAAATGCTCAGTGTTAACAGTTACTTATCTTTGCCCTGAATAACTGTTCCAAAACACAAAGACCGCAAAACGTTTAAAGCAGAGCTGGCTAACCTGTGGCTGCCCATATGCTGTTGGACTACAACTCTCATCAGCCCTGACCACTGGTCCTGCTGGCTGAGGCTAATGGGAGGAAGGGTCCAACAAGATCTGAAGAGCCATGGCTAGCTGCCCTGCTTTCACAATGTCATTTAAATGAAGGACTGCAGCTCTTTCATAGTTTAAAGGCTCCCAAAGGCTCCCAGAAGAATTCGGCAAAATTGCACTTCCCACACCCAACCCACCACTCTTTTTTTTATAAAGAAAGATACAGTTGCCCACCCACAGTCTTGTCAATAGTGCATTCTACTCTGCTTCTCTAGGCCTCTCCAGGTCACAGTGATTCACTGTTCCCATGGCGACAAGCGGAGCAACAGGGCTGAGGAGGAGGAATGGGGACAGCCTAATGTGTAAGATCTAACACGCTTCCTCCCCTGGAGCCAAAGCCAGGAGTAATGAATGAAACATTCCGGTCTATGCACAGCAGCACCTCACCTTTCCTCATCTAAGCCGGCACAACTTTGCTTCAGAGGGTAACTTTTGAGACTTGAATTCTATAGCTAAACATATGGCAGAGAATTTGGTTCGTAACACTCCAGATTAAGTTCCAACCTTAATATTTGTGGGAGGATGCACAAGTGAAAGTTTGGAAACAAGGCTTACCCTCTGACTAATTGCCCCTCTGTGGCTGAAGGATCCACTAAGACAGGGGTGGGAACCCTTGATCTGTCATGAGCCTCCTTCCCTTGAGGGTAATCAGTTGAGGCCCACACACCAGTGGTGGGCAAGGCTACTGCTAAAGGTGGGTAGGACCACACCCTTCTTCCTCTCTCCCCTCATCACCAGTGAGAATTGAAGGGCCACATTTAATTAAGCTGAGGGCCACATGCAGCACTACTCTTAAGATCTTGTCTCTAGGTTGGCAGGCCCATCATACATTTAAAACACTATTACAGTGGTACCTCGGGTTACAGATGCTTCAGGTTACAGACGCTTCAGGTTACAGACTCTGCTAACCCAGAAATAGTACCTCGGGTTAAGAACTTTGCTTCAGGATGAGAACAGAAATCGTGTGGCGACGGCACAGAGGCAGTGGGAGGCCCCATTAGCTAAAGTGGTACCTCAGGTTAAGAACAGTTTCAGGTTAAGAACGGACCTCCAGAACGAATTAAGTTCTTAACCCGAGGTACCACTGTATAACTTTTTAAAGAGTCATAGCTTTTCCCCAAAGAATCCTGGGAACTGTCATTTATTAACGGTGCTGGGAGTTGTTAAGAGACATGTATTCTCTTCAAGGAGCTACAAGGAGTTCTCTGGGAAACAGGACTCATTGTTAAACCGCTTTGGGAACTGTAGTTCTGTGAAAGGAAAGGGGTCTCCTAACAACTTGCAGTGCAAAAGTTGCCAGGGTCTTTGAGGAAAGTTATGGCTGTAAAAAGTGGTATAATAGTGCTTTAAAACGTATGGTATAGATGTGGCCTCAGTTAGATTAATCCCTTTTCATTGACCAAAAAGGTATCCTTATTATTTGGGTACAGACTACTACTATTTTTTAAGATGAATTGTTTGCAATACAAGTACGTAGAAAAAATTACCAGTGGCAGATCCCATAATAGAAGAGGCACAAGAAGTTTAGTCCTCTGAACAAAAGTTCCCAAGAGGTGCCTAGTGTAACATGTGCATATAATCTAAAATAAAAGTAGTATGCTTTTTCAGAATATTGTTTTTATTCATATGCAAAGGTATACAGATTCATTCAATCAACACACATGATTAATCAAGCAATTTCTTGGAATCAGGTAGCAATCCTGCTTCTCTCCCTTTCTTTCTTGCCCCATTTCACCTGTTTTCCAAGGTATCGCAAAGCTTTGGTTTTCAAATAACGGAGTATTCAACAATATGCAAATTAGCCCGTGATATGCAAAGCAGAAGGTCTTGAATCATTTCAACTAAGGGGGGGGGGGACACTGGGGTTTTCTCAGCAGGCAGCACATCACAGAACAGTGAAGACAGGCACAAAATAGAAACATTCAAACTTGCAACTTCAAAAAAAATTCTCAAAATTGCAAGTTCTCTCCCTGCTCCCCTTATTTGACCACAGTGAGCCTACTAGTTGCCACTGCCCCTTTACTGTAGATTGAAGGGACTGACAGATACTCATTTCTGATCCCAGCCTGAGAAGGGAGCTAATTAGGCTCACAGATACTGTCTTATGCCTTCCTTCTGTCTATGGGGGGTATGCAGCTAAGTCATGGTATGAGCAGAATTTGCCCCCTTCCCCAAAAGAAATGCTACTGAAGGTTCCCCCAAGCCGCTGGAGCAGGGGAAGGAGAAGTTGTTCTGCTCATGCCATGACTGAGGGATGCATCAAATGCTGTGCATATGGGAGGTCTACTTCTGAAACATGAGCTTCTCTTCTTCTTTTCTGTGTGCCCTTGCCCCTGCCTCCCAAATCTGCTCCTGAGGATCCTACAACCCTCAGGAGATTTTGAGGATGTGGGGTTGCAGGAGAGAGGAGGGCATCGGAAAGCTACGTTGTGTAAGCGGAACAGTAGTGTTGGATGCAACCCAGAGATGGATACAACTCTGTGGGTTGAGAGTCATGCCTAGCGCTTGCAAGACCAGATGCATCTGCACCTGGGCTTTCCTGAACCTGCCACTCGTCCCCCTTCTCACCCCATCCCTGTCAGGTTCAGCAACAAACATCTGGGCCAAATAAGGTTCTGAACCCGTTACACAAAAGCGGCGAGAAAGAGGGGAAACACAAGATAACAAAGCATTATCTCCACTTCACAGATGAATGACGAGTAAAATCACGCACGGCCCAGTTCCTCAACATCTATGGGGCTAGGAATAGCTTAAGATCCTTCTCATTTCTAAAAATATGTAGTTCTATCTCATAAAGGCGCTTTTAGAGGATGAAGGCAACAGGGCATTTCCCTAGCTCTAGTCAGCGTTGGTGAAATTGGCTCAACACCTTTCCAGTACTAAGAATTGCCAGCAGCATCATGGAAAACATTCAATCATCTTTCATGGAGGACAGCCTCAGATGAAAGTTATTTATTCATTTATTAAAAAGAGGAAAAAAATGTTTTTGGTTTTACGTACCAGATGACTGCAAAATTTGGTCGCCCTAAACAGATTTCCATTTTGTGCTTATTCAGGTCCTACTGTCAGATTTTTAAGCTCTCTGGGGCTGGGAATTATACTTTTTGCTTGGGCTGTAGTTTCTTGTATGTCAAGGGTGTTTTAGTGTAAATAATAAAAATATATATTTTGTCTAAGAACGTAGCACATTATGATGTAAATAATGGTAATTTTTGTCGGGAAACTTACCGCATCCATCTACAGTAGTGTCTCCTAGCTCCCCCCTCCCCCCGTCCAATTATGTTCCCTTGCTGAATGAAGAGACTTAAATAAACCTTCATAAATGCTGAAATATGCTGGAGTGTGCGTTTTTTGGGTGGGGGGAAAGCAAATGCCGAACACCATCAAGTGGATATCAAGGTTATGCTTTCCTTCTTTCTCCTACCAGCCAGAAACAAAGGCTGTGCAAGTACCTCCATGCTCCCAGATGCATAGGTCACTTGGTAAGATATTCTTCTCCCCATCAGATGTCAATATCACCCCTTTCCCATCAAGATTATTTCAGTTGGAAGCAGCCGCTCCAGAACTCAAGGCAAGAGCACTTCCGATACCCGTCATGTCTCTTCAAGGCTTCGCCCACCACTCAAGCAGTGGACGCTGGTGGGTCTTGCTGAGGCCTGAGTTCTTCCCCCAGCCTGCTCTGTTCAAGCTCAACTATTACAGACATGTACTTAAACTCATTTGGCCGGTGGTTAAACTCTTCCACTAAACGGTAGGTCTCTTCACGGTCCGTGGCATAAAAAAGCTGCACCTGGCTGGCTAGGCACTGGGCTTCTGTGACAGTCTGTAAAATGTAAAACAGAAAGACACACAATTAAAGTTGTCAGGTCAGTGACAGCCCTTCTTCAGTCCAAAGACCACCCTGTTTTCACCAGCTGACCCAAGTCCAGGAATGGACTGTGGATCCATGTTTTGTGACTATCCTGTTTTGTGCAATAGGGGTGGCTAATCCAGCTGCAATGTAAAAGCCCAGTGCTTGTGGTGCAGAGTCAATAAGGTTCCTGGTCCCATGGCAACACTGGTTAGGAAACTAAATGTCGCACCACCGTGATACTGCTCTCCCCCAACACTACTACACCTCACAATTGAAGGAGGGCAGGAATTTCAAGACTGAATGCTCATTCATGTCAAAATTCAAATCCAAATACCTCCCAGTGATTTGAAAAACAAAGATGTAAAAGAGAATGGTTCGAGGAGACTCTCAGCTGCAAAAACAAAACCCAACAAGAATGTAAAAAGGAGGGAACAACATGCTGCTTGTGTTCTGGACACTATAAACCAGGCATGGCCAAACCTGGCCCTCCAGCTGTTTTTGGGACTACAATTACCATCATCCTTGACCACTGGTCCTGTTAGCTAGGGATGATGGGAGTTGTAGTCCAGAAACAGCTGGAGGGCCAAGTTTGGCCATGCCTGCTATAAACCATAGCTTATGACAGTGGGAATGAACCTGTGCTAGCAACCTGGTGTCTTACCTATGTTCTGATCTGATTTACATTTTAAAGCTTTTGGCAGAAACAGAGCTGGGAGTTCAAGTTCTTCATCTGACAGTGAGAACCAAGATGCTTACCAAAAATCTAGGATCCATTTCACCTGTCATCAGTACAATGCCCTTTTCCTCTTGTAGCTCGGGATAATGATACAGGACCAACTGGGTGGGTGCAGATTCCCCTCGAGACTAAAGGAAATAAAAATATATTATTAAGAAGTATATGCAATGTGGTTCCTTCAAGCAAAAGATCAGAAGCCAGAACTTTCAATAATGAGCTAATCATTTCAAAACTTAATTCAATGCATCTTAAACCTTCCAGACCCAAAAAGTCACCCACCAGATATAGGAAATCAAAACTAATAGTCCTAATGAACATTCCAGGTTTGCATGTGAAAACTATGCTGATATTTAGGAATCTGAAGCTTCTGCAACAGAGCTTTCCATGTTAGTGTCACACGTCATGACACATTAGTGTGGCAGCTGCAATGTGTAGGTGTGTCATGTGAATCCTGCACATGCTCCACCCAGGGCTGGAAAGGGGTTAATTTAACCTCCAGTTTGCTAGTGAAACTGAATCACTGCGTCACAAAATGATGCAGGTCTAAAAAGGGTCACCAGCATGAAAAGTTTGGAAACCTCTGCTCAACAACAATATGAAACTATTTTAGAATGGGTCATGCAGGAGCCTGAAGTTGAAAAACTCTGAACTACTTTGTTTTTCCAGGCAAGGTTTTCTCAAAATTATTTTAGTGAGACCAATGTGTTAACATCTATGAAGATATCCTTACTCGTCAGCCTCTCAAAACCCATGTTCAACCAGTAGGAACACAAATATTCCAACTCTCAATCTTCCAAAGTTAAAAACAATTTCTCTTAAAACAGAGGATAGCTGCCATCCAGAGAAAAAGGGGGGAGAGACCCAAGCAGGACATGCCATAGGACTTTTGCATTCTGGCTCCTAACTGTGTCCTTCTCACCATGTTAAATTTAAAAGGTAGCTGCAAATGTTAGCACAGTATGTGGGCAGCCTTACTCTTCATAGGCAGCCCCTTAAATTAAAGGACTCCCTGAATTCTGGACTACAAAGTCAAGAGAGCACAGAAAAGACACATGGAAATGCAAAGAATAGGGAAACTTAAACAAAGAAACCAGGAGAAAGTTGTGATGGAAAACTGGATTTCTCTAAAAGAAGCCGAATGAACTTTCAACAGGAAAAGACAAGGAAGTATTTTACTACAGGACACAGTTAGCTCCAACAACTGTTTAACTTCCCATGTCTGTACTGTACAAACCTCTGTACTGAGAGACTTTGAACAATGATATCTTAGCTTAATAAACTGAGATAAGAATGAACCTTATGGCCGTGCATGGCAAGCCCTTCACAACCGGAGCAAACCAAACCAGGTAAGTATTCAGTTAACTAGGGATTCCTGTTTCATCCAAACCCAGAATCTTAGACGAACAGTTTAGAACAAGCAAAGCACGAAGCTGACTTTGAAACGTGACTGAGTATCTTGTCTTGCTCTGAAGTGGTTAGACACTTTTATAACGCTAACAGTAAGGACAAATGAACAACCGTATCTGCAAATAGCTGCCTTAGCCTCCATTTTAGAGGAATCTTCTGAAAGCCTCATAACAGAAAAGGCACCCCTTGAAATCCTACAGCTCAAGTAATACTGCATTAACAGTGTCCACGTGAAACAAGGAATTGCCATGTGTTTTATGGAATGTTTTACACAGGACAAATGTAATTAAAAAAACCACATTCAGTTTCTACTTCCAAGTCTGTTTCTGGCAATCAGTTTTGCCAAAGTTCACCTACCTGAACGTTTATCAGAGAAGTGAAGTGGAGTTCTGGTCCTGACCAATGTCCCACAAAAAATTCATAGCCCTGCTTTCTTGGCAGTGGATATAGAAACTGGTGGGGAAATCAAATAGGTTTATTAAATTTAATTAATTTCTTTATCTTTCTTTATTGGATATATACACTGCCCTTCATCGTAAGATCTCTGGGCGGTTAACAAATCCCAGCTCAGGATGAAATCAGAAACATAGAAGCTTCAAGAATAAAATTTTGCAGCCACAATAAATCAAGGTGGGTAGGAAGCATGATAACCTTGATAAAAAGCTTCATTCCAAAAGAAATCAATCAGGACACATGTGCTATACTTACAGATGGGCAGTCCTGAACTCGTTTCCATATCAGATCAAAAGTCTTTCCCTATAGAAAGAAGGGGGGGGGGATATTTAACTAACTCTCAGTGCTAGTAAAGAAAGCTTAGGGGTTTGGGGTTTGCTTTTGTTTATTTAAAACATTTATTTACATCCCATCATTCCAATTGCTTGCAGTGGTTTGCAAATAACAAAGCATTAAGAATGGTTAACTCAAAAAATCAAATATTAAAAATGACCGTAAACCACAGTACATATCAACATTAAAACACCTCCTTTTAACTTCTGAAGGCCTATAAAATCAATAAGACTGATTTTCATGTGTGTGAAAATTCAGCAAAAATAATAATACAATGCCATACTTTTTGAAGAATTCCAACACCTTCTAGTCAGTACTAAGAATATTCAATTTTGCTGCAGATTTAGGTCAATCCATCGGAGGTGCTTGAGTGTTCTTGTCTGAATAGCTAAATGCCACTTACAATATCTAGGGACTTTATAAGAAGATTCCATATGCAGATGGACTCTGTATATGTAGGCAACCACAAGTAGAAAACATTCTTCATTATTTGTTACATTGCCTATTATACACAGAACCTAAGAGACACTGTTTTAATCCCATTTCTTCAAGAAATCAGTCCCTTCTTGGAGGAGAGGGTTCTGTGGCTGCTGAATAACTCAAAACACCTCAGTGACTCATAAAGTGGCCCTTTTTGCACTGGCAGCAAAAAAGAAGGATTTGGACAAAAGAGCAGTAAATTGCAAGGAAGATTAGGATATATAATTTGAAATACACTGTATTTCATGGTGGCTTCCCATTTATAGTCTCGCTTCCATTGCACAGTTCTGTTGGTTTAAACAGAGGATTTGTTCTATATTTTTATAGTGTTTGTATGGTTTGTCATGGCCTTCAGCTAGCACAATAAACTTACTAACTTAACTGTAACTGCTAAGAGCAAAATATATCCTGCTTAGCAGACCTGTGTGCCCTGAACTCGACAGCGCTCACACTGTTGTGTATTGACTGTACTTACAGGAATAACTGCATAAACTGTGTCTTCTCCAGAATAATACTGCTTCCATATCTGAAAGAAAAGGAAGGAAGGAAGGAAGGAAGGAAGGAAGAAAGAAGTACATTAACTTCATAGACCATCACCTAAGATGACTTAGTGATAGCTAACTAAGTGATACTTGGTGTGGACCCACTGAAATCAATGAACTTATGTTATTTACCATGAATTTCAATTGGTCTACCCTGAGGGTGTCTAACACTACAATCCTAACCGTGTCTACACAAAAGTAAGTCCTACTGAATGCAACAGAATTTACTCACAAGTAAGTAGGTTTAGAATTGCAGCCTTTGTTGAAAACCACCCAAATGCAATAATCCTATATTCACATTACTACTTATATGATTAGTCAATACTAATGGAAGCTTGGCCTTGACTGTTGCATTTTTCAGCCCTGATGGATTCGATCTGCTTGGAATAAACAGAGGATCACTGCACAAATTATTTTATTTATTTACTGCCTAAGTGGCTAACTCCCCCCCCCCCAGCCACATTCACCTTAGGCCAAGCATCTGGGGTCACATGCTAGGGGTGGGTGCAGCCACCCAACACTATTGCACATATTTTTGCATGCCCACACATAGCTTCCCTCTCCTCAGGTAATGTGCTGAGGAGAAGAAATTATGGCCCACTCTCTGCTCATCACTGACTGATCAGATGCTCTAGGAGGGGCTAAGTTGAATCCTCAACAGGGTGCTGGGCTACAACCATCCCAGCACAGTATCTGATGTTTTTAATTTTTACTGCCATCAAATAATTCCATTGAGTCTAGGGGCATAGGAAAAAATTGATGGGGGGAGGCTGGATCAAGCTTCTGAATGGGGAGTTAGGCATTCACGGATGTCTATCCTATCCATCAGCAGGGCTTTCAGGGCAGCTAGCAATTCAAACATATGGACACCATAAAAGAAATAATAATAAAATAGCATGCAGAAGTATAAAACAACAACAACAAAAATCTTTAGGTTGACAAGATACCCTTTGGAATATCTGAAAATGTCATCAATCAGTGTGTATGCATCTTATCTCCTTCCCCCACGCACACTCCCTTTCTTCTTGCTTGTTTTCTCTGGGTTATACCCAGTGGTAGTCATACTTTGAACATACTTATTGAAATCAATGGGAATGACAAACTTAGGTACATTAATTTGAATGGGCTAAACTGAGTAGAACTTAGCTGGATACAATCCAGCCATCAGAACGGGCGGGGTGTGTGTGGTGGTTTTATTCTATTTAAATAAATAAGCATCAGCTGATGTTTAAAAGTACCTGGAGGGGGGGGAGGTCTCCATCTGATATTAAAAATACACCAAGGTGGGTACTAAGTGACCCTTCTTCCAGAGAGTATTCTAAAAGTGGGCTACCACTACAAAAAAGACCCTATCCTTGGTAGGGACCCACCACACCACACAATGAAAGAAAGGGGCACCCAAACAGCATCTGATGAAGATCTCAGTGAACAGGCAAGCAATATATGGGAACAGACTTCTGCCCATTACCGTTCTCACAAGGAAATTATCTCTTTGGATAACAACCATGAGTTTATCATTATGAGTGAAGTGTAGTGAATAGCAGCTGCCTGATCCATAACAAACACTTCCCTGTATTTCACACCTGATAGCAGTCTCCTATTTTTATTCACAGCTCCATGTAAGAAACAGGCATGTGTGAAATGGCCCAGAGTGTCTTATGAGCTGCTGGATATATATCTATAGCTACATATCTACTTTCACAAGTTAACATGAAGAAATACTTTCTGTTGAGATAAAAGATTAACAAAAGCTAAATGGAAAATGTTTCTACCACTTCAGTTTGGGTCACCTGTTTTATTTCGTCGGGCTTCTTCCGTTTCATCATCTCCACATTAAGGATAGAATCAAGTGTCTGCAACAAATGACAACAGTTAACGACATAAAAACATATGATATGAGGAAAAGAAACAAAAAGTATGAATTACTGCACATACAAACATGGACAAATCCATCGTGAAAGACAAAAATGCAGCAATGCCCAATAAGAAGGTATAATAGTAATTATAAGACTTCTGTGAAACCTAATGGGGAGAAGGGGGGGGGCAGGAAACAGAGCACAAAATCTGACAGCTCATGAGAGGCAATCAAACACAGCTTCTGCCAGCCTGGTGCCCTCTGGCTGTTTTGGATGACAACTCCCATCAGCACCAGCCAGCACAAGAAGCTGTAGTCCAAATAGATTGAAGGCAACTGGCTGGTGGTCGCAGAACTAGACTCTGCTGGTTCCTCACAAGACTTTATGTAGAAGATCTCATTAAAAAAACAGCTCCCTGTCTGCATCCTCAGAAGGAGAACTTTGCTGACAGTCACACATAAGCCAAAGGCTGAACATGAACTGAAAGTCAAGTCCTTCATACATAATCCCAAGTAAGATAAATAAGAAAAGAAAGGCTACTTTACCTTATTTTTTGTGAACCCATGAAGTGATTCTTTGAACTAAGATTAAACATAAAAATACTTATTTTAAATAGATACCCTTCATGCCATCATAACCTTATTAAAGAAAAAATTGTTAAAGCTATTTATCCAGGAAGGAGAGCAATCTAGACACATACACACATACCCAGATAGTTAAAAATAATACATAGGCCAAGGCATTGTGTGGAAAACATTGCAATTAATGGTAGCGTAGAACAAAGATTTCCTGATGATATAATGTGAAATTGCAGATTTGGAGGGGGGGGATGCCAAAATAAAAAAACTTCCAATCCTTTATAGGGAAAACCTTTTTTGATATTATTGAGAGTTTTTCTGATAAAAATATACATTGTTACAAAAACAACTGGGCAGCAATGTCAGTTTATTGGATAATAAAGTCCTTTAAAAAACTTTTACAGGGCAACCCTATACACACCCACCTAAGACTGTCTCATTCAACTTAATGGGGCTTACCTCTAAGTAGACATGCACTGGATTGTATTATTGAAGTATATTTTTTTAAGCACCAAATTAAGGAGATAGCAGGTTCCCCCCACCCCGTCCCGCCAATTGCTAATCATTTTAACACAAGCATTTACAAAAACTGTTGGTGGCTTTTACAACGTATAAAAATCATCTGACAACATTGAATACCTACTTTTTTACTTCAGAAACAGTGTTTTATTGATATGCCAACATATGCAGATTCAGATATACAGGAAAGAAGTGGCCAACCTGCACTAGTTACATTTTCTGTGTGGTCATGTAAAATGTGTGTGTATACCAAAACAAACACGTTTTGTTAAGCTCACTGGAATGCAAAATCTAGCAAACATAACAAAGGCTTTCATCAATTTGTTTGAAAAGCATTTAGCATAAAATAAACAAGACAGGAACCCATCTGTGCACAGCTACACACATTCACACACATGTAAACAGAAGTCAGGAATAAATAAAATATCTGACAAATGGAGTTTGGATATTGGCCTTGCCTTTTCCTCCATCAGTCTGACAAACTCTGCTTGCTTCGAATCTCCCACGGGCTGCTTTTTCACTTCGCTCCTTTGATCCAGTCGGGATGCAAAAATTTCTGGATTGGATCTGAATCAAAGTTCGAACTGATTATATAGCTGCCAGGCACTCGCGGGTGTTTCATTTCCAGCTCATTCCCGCCCGATCCCAAGCAGCTCAGGGTGGGCCAAAAACATATCCGTTTAGCTTTCCTTTCAATCCCCGCGAGCAAAACAACAGGATGGCAGGAGAGCAGCAACCCATAAGCGCAGGGCTAAGTCTTGCAAGAGCAAAACTACAAGCAGCAACTCTTTCTGATTGATAGCAGCTCCTAAATCAGGGGACCTTGAATCCACACAAGGTTAGGGCGGAGAGTAAACAACCATATGAGGAGGTGTGGCAAAGCAAAGTTTTTAAAATACGGGAGAGGCGGGTGAGAGCCTGATCCTGAAGCGAGTCCCACTGCGAGTCCAATGGAGTTACAAGTGTACCCAGGGTTGCATACATACCCTTGTCTAGTGCTTTTTTTTTCTGGGGGAGGGGGATGCCGCTAAACGTTTTGTGAATCTTTGTACTTTTCTCCATTTACTGCCTTTATTTTCCCGGATTTGAACTACAAAATGGTGATTTTCTTGAGTCAAAATGAGAGTACCCCAAACATATTTTTTAAAGAAAAAAAAGCACTGCCCTTGCCATACACAAAGAGCTTGCCTAAGCGAAGCAGGGGAAAGGGCACCCTTGCTCAGTTTGGGACTTGGAGGTTGCTATCAGATCCCCGCTTCTCTCCCCACCCCACTCAAAATAATAGTAACTCAGGAGGGAGTCGGGCCTATCATGTTCCCCGATCCTCTGCCCGGGACATCTCTGCCTCCTCTGTTACCTGCGGAGCTCCTGGATCTTGCCTTGGTACTTGGCGAAGAAGGGGTTCGCCTCCAGGCCCCCGCCGCCCGCCGCCCCGCGAACCGAAACTGCCAGAAGCCGAGGTTGCGGGGGCAGCAGCAGGCCCAGAGGCCGCAGGGCGGCGAAGCGCCCCACCAGCGCCCCTCGGGACAGCCCCAGCCCCGCCGCCCCCCACCACAGCTGCTGCAGGTGCCCCGCCGCCATCCCGCTCCTGTCGGCCCACATCCGCGGAGAGCAACGCGGAACACCGCCCTCCTCTCCGCCGCGGCCCGGCACAAAAGTTCCGGCGGAGGAAGAAACAACAGGCGGCGGGAGGGCGAGCTGCAGCGACTCCTTTTGAATGGGCGGCGGCGGACGCGGGGAAGGAGGGTACAGGAAGCCCCCTAATATCTGAGGGTGCGCAGCTGCTGCTGCTGTTGCTGCTACAGCTACAGGTCGATCCTGTGCAGTTTTGGTACGGAGGAAGCTCCCCCAGACCAGCTCCGACGGCTAAATCCTTTCTCCACGGCAAAGGTGTAGAGCACGGGATGGTCTATACATGCCAGATCTACCTATAAGCTAAACAAGCTATACCTTGGGGCCCCACTCTCTTGGGGGCCCCCAAAAGATTTAAAGGAAAAAACCACTGGATGTACATTTCCAATATATAAGATAAAAAAATAAAACCTACATGCAGCAACAGTGTTTTGTGTTGTGTAGGCTCCTATGATGTAAGTAATGAGCCCCGCCTGCTCGCCAAAATATCACTGGTTTGCTTATTTCTATATATAGGGTGCCTACATTCTGCATGGACTGCTTGCATGGCAACATGTGCAAATGGCTTCAGATACCTATTAGGTCCATAAATTACCACATATTCAACACAAAAAAACAGCAACAATTTGTTGTTGACAAAGGACAGCTGGACATATAAAGGGCCTCATTACCTTCAGTACCTTACGGCCTCATCAAACCCTAATCCAGCCCTGTCCTTACCACACCTCAGGAGATGCTATGAGGCAAGGACACATTCACAACCTGCCTTATTTCTTTCACTGTCCCTGTGAGATTGGGGGTGTCATGGGGAACTACAAGGGTACCCTAGATCCAGCTGCCTTGCCCTCCTGGGACTAGGAATTAAGGGGTGAGCCAAGGCCTCGAGGGCTGCCTTAAGATATCCAGTAGTGACAGCAGGCCTGGGAGAGAATCTTCAGTTCATTTGAAAGTGTGAGCAAATGCCCTCTTCAGTTCAGTTGGAAGTGCAGGCAACTGTCTTATTCCTCCTGTGTTGCATAAGGAGGAGCTGTTTCTCCTATTTCCACAGGCAAAGTCAGGGCAGAGAGGGGAACCATCCTGAAGATGGATGCCCCACTCCCCCACTCCCACCTGACAAGTTTTTTAAGACGCTCCTTGATTGTCTTTCCAGTCTAATTCACTTGCTGGATGGGAGCCAATGTTACTTGTAGTTCAGCAACAACTGGAGGGCACCAGGTGGAAGGAGGCCATTTATATGGAGTGGTCAGGCACACAAGCTGCTGCTTTATTCCAGGGCAGACACTTTGTGCAGCCAGCCAAGCCTTGCCTATCCTCCTCCTTTGAGGTAGATTTAAAATTCAAACAGTGAAAATCAAATCAAAAACCTCGCCCATTAAGTAGGGCACTCTTCAGCTCAGTGGAAAGTGCAGAGGACAGTTGTTTGTGCATTCAGTTGGACTGAAGATGGCAGTTAACTGCACTTTGAAACTGAGCTGAAGGTGGCAGTTGCCCACGCTTTCAACTGAACCAAGGATTCTCTGTCCCAGGGCTACTGTTGCCTCTGGGCATCTTCAGGCAGACCCCCAGACCTTGGCCCTCCCCTAAATTCCCACCCACAAAACTTCCGCCTCAATTTCCATTTTGGAGACCCCACTGTGATGCTGGAATTCCCCTTACAGAGGCAGTATATTGCTTTATGACAGGTAACAAAATACAGAGGATTATTACACTATCCACAAGTGGTCATATTGCCTTTGGGGTGGTCTTTAATTAATGGTGATACAGTTTCACCATTATTCCTTTTATTCCTTTTGCTAATTTTGGTTTTTGTGCTAATTTTTTCACAATTTTTTTCACAAAGACAGCTATCTACCACACTCTCTTGTTTGAAGTTGCTATGGTGGCAGCATGAAGGTCCTTCCAAAATTTGGTGATGATACGTTCCATGGATTAAGGGTTTGTTAAGGTCCTGGTTTTCTTTCAAATACAAATTCAGTGAAGCCAGCTCGGGGGTTCTGGTGACACGTACAATTTTATTGATGCCATCCATCATCTGTTCCCAAAACCTTGCCACCATAGGGCATGCCTGCTCCCCACTTCCTCCTGCCAGTCCTTTAGGTTTGGCAGAAGTCTCATGCTATTGTAGTACTGCTCTCTTGGAGGTTGCTCAGGGTTCCCATCAACTACCGCTGGCCCAAAATGATGAAGAGGGAAGGGAGGAAGAGAAATATTACTGGTGATGACATTAACAGATTTATAAACAGTTTTACAGCCAGAATCTATTGATGTGGCGTATTTGAAGATGAAAAAACAAGAGAAAACTAAAGATATAGGTTCCAAAAATAATAAGAAAAAACAATTACAATTGTATTACAATTACAAAGGATAACAATGACGATTATTTAACCAAGGATCTAAACTAGGATGATTATCTAACCAAGTCCTATTCAAACCTACTAGGGCCCATCTATTTCAATAGAAATACTTCTGAGTAGGACTAATATGGGGTACAGCCCTGACTACTAGTACCAATAATAAACAAAATCCAGAATCTAATCCTAGGGGCACATCCTTATGAGTAAGCAGGTAGAAGAGGAGGAAGAAAGCCAGGCTGGAGCAGTCTGTGGCCAAGAGCCTGCAAAGGGAAGCCCAGGATGGGAAGGAAGGCCTTCTCCACCTGAGGAGGAGGTCATCCTCCTCTTCTCCTGTTTGTCTGCCTGGCTGTCCTGTGTTTTGAGGCCCCCCCAGAATGGTATCCTAGCTGCCATTGTCTCATGATAAGGCTTTGGAGTGTTCAGCTCTTTGCAGTTCTATTCCAACGACACCAATCACTTCAGCCATATACTCTCTTAGTTCGTTTTTCCTTCCTTCCATAGAATTGGAAAAACAAATAGCCTAACATTGTGAAGACAGTTTTTACACATTCCCGAGTGTTTGTGAATCAATAATGATTATCTCCAGTGGTAAGTCTAGTTTCTAACGCATTAAGTAAGCTTAACTTTTTCTTCTGCAGGTGGTACAAGCAGCAGTTGTGTGCATGGCATTGCTCTAGGGCATGTTCATGGGCAGACTGGTTGGCTACAGCTGTATCTGGCGCATTAGGGTGTGTGTGTGTGTGTGTGTGTGTGTGTATGAGGAAGAGAATGATGATACCAGTTTCTACTCCAGAATCACAAAGCAGAGTTATGTCATTCTGGCACCTGCTTGCCAATGCTTGTTGAACTCTGTGGAAACTCTCCCCTTTAAATAGTAACTGTTAAAACTTTTGGAATTATGGTGTAGCACTTAGAGGCACAGACAGAGAAGCAGACCCATTTCATCCTCCATGCAGAATCCACAAGACTGAATTTGGTAGGTGAGATATAGCAAACGTAGTGCGCTCTAGGTGCTGTAGACTCAAACTCTCATCACCCCTGACCATGGGCCCTGCTGGCTGGGGATGATGGGAGCTGTAGTCCAAAACATTTGGAGGGCCATAAATTGGCAAGCATCTTAAAAAGTAGAGACAACACCTTGCCAACAAAGGTCCGTATAGTAAAAGCTATGGTTTTCCCAGTAGTAATGTATGAAGTGAGTGCTGGACTGTAAAGAAGGCTGATCGCCGAAGAATTGATGCTTTTGAATTATGGTGCTGGAGGAGACTCTTGAGAGTCCCATGGACTGCAAGAAGATCAAACCTATCCATTCTTAAGGAAATCAGCCCCGAGTGCTCACTGGAAGGACAGATCCTGAAGCTGAGGCTCCAATACTTTAGTCCCCTCATGAGAAGAGAAGACTCCCTGGAAAAGACCCTGATGTTGGGAAAGATGGAGGGCACAAGGAGAAGGGGATGACAGAGGACGAGATGGTTGGATAGTGTTCTCGAGGCTACCGGCATGAGTTTAACTAAACTGCAGGAGGCGGTGGAAGACAGAAGTGCCTGGCATGCTCTGGTCCATGGGGTCACGAAGAGTCAGACACGACTAAATGACTAAACAACAAAAACAACAAAATTGGCAAGCCCTGTGGTGGCTACACAACATCACATTTCCTTAGCAGGTGGCAGGATGACCTTGCTACCATTTGGTCCCCATTTTCTTAACTGATATATATGATCCATACATATCCAGTACAACCTCCAAATATTCCCCCCCCCCCCATACTCACAACAGAGCAGGGAGAAAGGATGGAGGAATGCAGCTTTGTTGTTAATCACAATTTGACCTCACAGATTATCCAATAAGGATAATGTGAAATGTCTTGGGAAACTATTGGACATTAATTCTACTATAAACTTGATAACATAGTATTCTGCTATCTTATAATGGAAGTAGATAAAAAAGGAGGAACTCATAACATAACTTCTTTTAATGTGTTTATCAGTTTCCACAGTTGAAGGCTTAACCAAGTAGTCAGGATTGACATATTTGTTTCTTCAGCTGCTGTAGCAGCATCTGAAGAAGTTCAATAGTCATTCTAATCCTCTTTATCCCTTTTTGGATCACAACCCATAGTTGCATAGCTTTGATTGTCATAACTCAGAATCAGCTCTATAAAAATTAGGGAAAACATTACGCAGAATTTCCAAAAGCTCTCTGCAAACACCACCTTCACTTTTCTCCAAAACCACACAAACTTGAAAAAGTTACATCCCCCAAAGCCTAAATTCCATGTCAGAGGCCAAAAGTTGGTGCACCGTAGTGAAACCAACTATCATAGAATCATAGAATCATAGAATCATAGAGTTGGAAGAGACCACAAGGGCCATCGAGTCCAACCCCCTGCCAAGCAGGAAACACCATCAGAGCACTCCTGACATATGGTTGTCAAGCCTCTGCTTAAAGACCTCCAAAGAAGGAGACTCCACCACACTCCTTGGCAACAAATTCCACTGTCGAACAGCTCTTACTGTCAGGAAGTTCTTCCTAATGTTTAGGTGGAATCTTCTTTCTTGTAGTTTGTATCCATTGCTCCGTGTCCGCTTCTCTGGAGCAGCAGAAAACAACCTTTCTCCCTCCTCTATGTGACATCCTTTTATATATTTGAACATGGCTATCATATCACCCCTTAACCTCCTCTTCTCCAGGCTAAACATGCCCAGCTCCCTTAGCCGATCCTCATAAGGCATTGTTTCCAGGCCTTTGACCATTTTGGTTGCCCTCCTCTGTACACGTTCTAGTTTGTCAGTGTCCTTCTTGAACTGTGGTGCCCAGAACTGGACACAGTACTCCAGGTGAGGTCTGACCAGAGCAGAATACAGTGGCACTATAACTTCCCTTGATCTAGATGCTATACTCCTATTGATGCAGCCCAGAATTGCATTGGCTTTTTTAGCTGCCGCGTCACACTGTTGGCTCATGTTAAGTTTGTGGTCAACCAAGACTCCTAGATCCTTTTCACATGTACTGCTCTCAAGCCAGGTGTCACCCATCTTGTATTTGTGCCTCTCATTTTTTTTGCCCAAGTGCAATACTTTACATTTCTCCCTGTTAAAATTCATCTTGTTTGTTTTGGCCCAGTTCTCTAATCTGTCAAGGTCGTTTTGAACTGTGATCCTGTCTTCTGGGGTGTTAGCCACCCCTCCCAGTTTGGTGTCATCTGCAAATTTGATCAGGATGCCCTTGATGGGCAACTATGGACTGCTATGAAGAAGAGAAGAAGAAGAGTTTGGATTTGATATCCCGCCTTTCACTCCCTTTAAGGAGTCTCAAAGCGGCTAACATTCTCCTTTCCCTTCCTCCCCCACAACAAACACTCTGTGAGGTGAGTGGGGCTGAGAGACTTCAAGGAAGTGTGACTGGCCCAAGGTCACCCAGCAGCTGCATGTGGAGGAGCGGAGACGCGAACCTGGTTCCCCAGATTACAAGACTACCGCTCTCTACCACTACACCACACTGGCTCTCACTGGCTATGCCCCTATTTTGATGGAAGTGTATTAAAAAACAGCCCATACTGAGTGGGGTTGTGAGCTAGCTGTTTAAACACTAACATGCACACAAATACACACGTTTCCCAAGGTAAAATGTGGACAAACCTTTCAATCAAAACAGAATTTTGGAATCATTTTTGTAATATTACATACTAGAAGTGTGTTTGTTGTTGTTTTTTTAAGTATATGCCTTTGCCATGCGTTTTAGTCTTACAAGACTAGATTATAGTACACATTACTCTTCTGACTATCTGCAGGTCTGCTGCCCATCTACTTTGGAAGTCTAGGATTTTGTTACATGCTGGTATTCATTTGTATGCTATTTCTTCAATGGAGGAAAGGAATCCAGCAGAAGCGACGTGCAAAAGCCTGGGTGAAACAGCTGAAAACGGAATCGTATTTCCAGCGCGCATTGGCTCACAAGGAAGCTGAACCTGGAAATAAAGCAGAAGCCTGCAGTCCCGAGTCTGATAGCATCCGAAAACCACAAGACAGCTTCTCGGCCAGTGAGATCACCATAGATAGCAGTGGCAATTCCATCCCATCAGCTCAAGAGCCGTACAAGCCAGTGTTTCAGGAAATACCATGCACCTGTGTGCTCTCTCACATGCCGCCACTGCTTGAGCATTCAGCTTCTTACCCTTGCTCGAGTATCCGAACCAAAAGCATGCCATTCAACTCACCTCTGAAATCTGCCACGTTGACAAAGGAGGCATACAATCTCTGTAGCAGCATCTCTGCCTAGCAGTAAGATGAACCAGCAAGTCTTCATGATTTTAATTGTACCCCAAATAAAGACCAGATGCAGAACAATTTCAAAACCGACTGTGTTGGTTTGTCATTCTGATTTCTATTGTATGTGAAAGGCTGCAGCTCAGTGGGACAGAACATGCTTAGGATATAGAAAAGTTCCAGGTTCAATCCCTGGCATTCAGGTAAGAACGCCAGGAGTATGCTGCTCGGGTCCAATCCCAAAATGGTATGAAGTCTCTGGGTTGTAGTCAAACTAGTGCTACAACCATGTTCCACCAGCAGGAGGATTTCTGCTTGTGCAACCTAACTCTCTTCCTCTCCCTCTCTCCTTTCACTGTATGCCCCCTAAAACTTATCCCCATGGTTCCCCCAACTCTCCAGAGCAGATAGGGGGTAGGTACAGGGTACACACACACACAGGTAAAAGAGCGGAAGTTCCATTACACCAATGTAAATCCTTGCACTAATGGAACAAGTGAATTGGATGAGATGAGTGTCAATGTGGAGAATTATTAGCACAGGAAAAGATTGATCTCTCCAACTGTGTGCATAATGGAATGAAAGCCACACAATTTTTAACATTTCTGAACTGAGCCGGCTGCAAGCTTTGAACAGCAATAAACATCTTGTCAGTTTATGCTGCAAAGCATTTCCTTAATATAAAATTTGATTTTGAAAATAAAATGCCAATTACACCCCAAACAAAGTGTTTTTATTTAAATTTAACATTCACAAATGCATGATAGGTGCAAAATTCTGTAGCTAAAACCAGCTTTAATTCATACAAGTTTTTCTACAGTTCTAAAAGATATCCAATTTGCTTATAAGATGTCAGCAATTCAGCCAATATATATGGAAGGCCAGCTTAAAATAAATTATTTACACAACGCTCAACTAAAATATTTAGTGCAGTAGGCTAACACAAATTATAAAGAAAATAAACCAAAGCAAAGCTTATAAAGCACATAATTCTGTTCAAAATTCTAAAAAAAACCCACAAAACTGACTGGCTATTCCTATGCGGAAAAGCTTCTCCTAAGACAAGAAACACTGGAGGATATGAACATGGAATAGCTCAACTTTTCCTGGATAGTTTTAGTTCTCTTCACTGTAGCTAAAACACACGAAGGACAAGATCAATACAACCTTTCCAGCACCAAAGAAGCAGCTGTCTTAAATACTTCAGAGAAAAATAAACTGTCTCTTGCTCTTAATGCTGTGGAGTCCTTACTATTAAATCCTCTTTTTATATGACCACTCCAAACCAAATGTTTTAAGTCACACATTTGTTTTATAAATACACATCAGTTTCATTTCTGCCATCACAAGAGATGCTACAAACAAATTTTATTATTGTGTATTAATTCTCAACCAACATATTTTCAATCTTGGCTGACAGGGATCACTTCAATTTTCAGAGAATGCCTCATCTTCACTGGAAGCATTCCAAAAGTGTTAAAATAAGAAACTCAGTATTCACCCAAAGGCCTTCAGCACTGCAGCACTAAAGTGGCTATCCCAGTTTCGTTGGCATTCTTGAAGAAGCAGGTAAAAAAGCTAACCATAGCTATAACCATCTATGTGCTTCTTCCCAACACAGAATGCCACATCACAATGCTGAGGATACTAAACATTGAACAGAAGCTTGGATTTAAGCTTGTGGCTCAAACTCATTTCCCTCCTTTATTTCCATATGTTACTGGGAGAAGTTACATTAGCACTACTGCACGGGGCTGTATGCTCCACAGCCTACAAAATATAGCAAAACACTTGCATTGTAAAACACAAGCAGCAAACCGTTAGCAACCTGAGCTAAAACAGTATTCCCTAGAATACATGATTTAGTTCTGCTTGGTATGTTACTGGTGTTATAGTCTTCACAGCCCCATGGATGTTCCTGTTAACATACGCAACTATTGTTCTAACCACAGTACTTGGTTTCTTCTTCAGAGAGAAGAAATTAGACCCAGTTCATGTTATCAGAGACGGGTGGAGACCTACTTTTTATCATCGGTCCCCACATCACACCAGCAAAATGGACCCATGTGAGTTTGCTGAATGATGAGGTTCTCTTCCACATGTGCCACACACACACACTCAGGAGCTGGAAAATGCTACTGTGGGAAGGAGCCATATACTGTAATTAAAACAACACACAAGTCTCTGTACAATTCCCTTGCTGCTGAGGCAACATGAACTGGGCTTTGGAAAGCTTTCTGCATGAGAGGCATCCTTTGAAGTGAGATGGTTTCCAAACATGTTTCCCTTCATGAAAACTGAGATGGTAGAGTTCCAGAGGACTATCACTTTAGTAGTTGAGCATCCAGCCAGCCATGAATATTCCAAAGTATTTGAATGAGATTCCCTATTATTGTAAATATACACCTCAAAGAAAAATTAAACAATTGTCAGTTATTTGCTTAAGAGTGGGGCTAGAAAAGAGCTTCCTTCCATATTAACCATACAAACTAATCTTCCAAAAATACCTTCAACAATTTGGCATACAATCATATTACATAGGTACAAATAAATACTAGCCAAGTTATTTTTATTGCTTCATTTAATTTGGTCAACAGTTTTATACAGAAAGCAGATTAAAAAAGTGGTTGATACTTATCTGAGAGAGCACTGGTTTTCAGTAATCTTGAAATATTTTTCTACTTCACTGGGCAAGGTCAGCTTGCCCAGGTAGGAAACTGGTAGTAAAAAATTAGAGAACCTATGAGAGAAATTTGGTTTTCAAGGCTTTTCATTATTGTAATGTTTTTGGAGGAATCGTTTCCATCTACTCTAGAGTAAACCAACATTATATCAGACCTCCATGTACACTAGTCTTCTGTTAACAGCGACCAGAGTGGCTGGGGCAACTCAGATAGGTGGCATATAGATAAAAGTATTATTATTATTGTCCATGGCATGCATATTCAGATGACTGTAAAGTCTGTACTTTGTTGTGTTCCTTTGCTGATCAAATTAAAAGTGAAAAGGTAAAATCCTTTTAAAATATCAAAGAGTTCTTAAGTTTAAGCAAGGGAACTGTAAAAAGGACCAAGCTGCAGTATACATCAACAGACTCTTCACATTTGCACACACTTTTTAAAACAGCACATGTGGAGTCCCCAATCCAGATATGGACTGTGGTGCTGAATCAATGGGTTAATCTTTACTCTCTGTGTGGTGATCCCAATGGAAATCCCTCCCACAAGCTATTTGCCCTATGAGACAATTTCAGAAGGCAGGATTTTCATCACAACAATGATACTGGGAGCGGGGAGGGTTAACAGGGACGCAGGTGGTGCTGTGGTCTAAATCACAGAGCCTTGGGCTTGCTGATCAGATGGTTGGCAGTTCGAATCCCCACAACAGGGAGAGCTCCCGTTGTTCAGTCCCAGCTCCTGCCAACCTAGCAGTTCAAAAGCATGGCAAAGTGCAAGTAGATAAATAGGTACTGCTCCGGCGGGAAGGTAAACGGCATTTCCATGCGCTGCTCTGATTCGCCAGAAGTGGCTTAGACATGCTGGCCACATGACCTGGAAGCTGTCTGTGGACAAACGCTGGCTCCCTCGGCCTATAGAGTGAGATGAGCGCGCAACCCCAGAGTCGTCTGCGACTGGACCTAACGGTCAGGGATACCTTTACCTTTACTCATGCCACAAGGGACGCGGGTGGTGCTGTGGTCTAAACCACTGGACCTCTTGGGCTTGCCAATTGGAAGGTCGGTGGTTCTAATCCCCACTCTGGCACTCGTCACGCTCCTCCATACACCAATAGTGATTTAAGTCATGCAAGCCACATAACCCGGAAAGCTGTCTGTAGACAAACGCTGGCTCCCTCAGCCTGAAAGCGAGATGAGCACCACAACCCCATAGTTGTCTTTGACTGGACACAATCCATCCAGGGGTCCTTTACCATCCTTTTTTTTTTAACTTTACTCATGCCACATTGCCAACTTGGATCAGGACACCACACTGCTATTTTAAAAAAACAACACTTTGTACAAATGCAAAGATACACTTCATGTTTCACTTCACTTACTAGGGTTTGGAAGGGAGATGGGAGGACTCTAGGACGCTGTCAGAGCCCTTGTACAGCCTCCCCCACCAGGGCAAGCAGCCCTCCAACATGCAGGGGCCCTGGTTCCAGGGCTTCCTGACCAGGAACATAACCCCCATGTAACACGACCTCTGATTTGTTGAGATCTGTATTAAGGTGAGGAAATTTAATTCAATAAATTTTAGCCAAAATAAGAGGGAAAGTCTACAGAAAGGCTATTAACTGCACATCTTCTAAAAAAAATTAATACTAAACAATCCATATGAAATTGAATGCCAGAGGGAAAGAACTAGTTATTAATCTTATCTCCCGTGGTTCAAAGTATAAAATAAACAGGAACTTTATTTCATCTCATCTTTAGGAACAAAAGTCCTTCTGAGAGTCTGGTAGACAGGTACCTTAGTTTCTGAAAGTTATCCATGGATTCCCATGCAACTATGGGAAAAGCAGATCCCCAAAGTGTGCTCCTAAGGAGAAACATGTCTTTCCAGCCTCCTCCAACACAACTTACTTTGGGATCCTTATTACTTTTAATAGATTGCCAAGTTGACTCAGATGTAATTGATTCAATTTTAAATATTTACAAGGAAAAGAGCCCCCATCATGTGAAGATAGATGCTTTTATTTTTTTATTCTAAAGTGCAGCTAATTTAAGGCAAATTTGAAATATAAAATACATGTCTGTCAATATATACACACATATTCTAATTTGAAGACAAGTGCTTCCCTTATAAGGGAAATAAAAACTTTGAGCTAAAATTCTTAGTGCAATTTAAGGTGCAGCCCAGTTATCCAAAACCATGGCAGAATATAATCCTCCAAGCCTCAATCCAGAGAAAATTTAGTTGCACCTATGTGCCCTCTACTTGTCAACAGAGTTTAGGCATTACCAAATAATCTCGGGATTAGAGGTTCAAAATTGAAAATCTGAGGAGTCTGTATCTCTTAAATTAAATCAAAAATTAGAAGCTTTCCATATTTTCCAAAGAACACAAAATTAAAACGGTGTCAACATGTACACTAAGTTAGCTGCAAAGATTAGTATATAATTCAGAAAGTGCCAGATGTAGCTTTTAACTTATCAGTTTCTCTTGTATAGCTACTGTAGTCCTTCAATACTGTTATTTATATATGTAGAGATACTATAAACCTAAAGCCATCCTTAGTTCCAGTAAGGAATACTTCTCATCTCCATCTGTATCAAATTCTTTAAAGCTCTGGGAATCATACACTGCAGATCCAACCAGTTTTTGCAGGTTTTCATAGGATAGCTTGCCATCAGAGTCTTGGCTGATGGTCCTGAATAAATCCTGAAGGTCTGCAAGAAGGAACAAATAATTTTAAAGAACAGACAGTAGCTAAGAAGTATTAACACTTTCCTGCAGCAGCAGTAGCTTTTTCCACCAGACACACAAAATACACAATATATGGTCTGTAATATACATTCCAGTAGATAAAGAGCCGGTTTTTTAAGCCAAGAACTACTAGCACTGGGCCTACACAATCCTTCTTCCCTTGCATGCCAACGTTGCTGCTTCTATTGCCATTCGTTTAAACCAGTTTCTCATTACTAACCAGGATATGAAACCAGGTTGTTAGTCAAAATTCACCCAGTTTCCCAGTTCAGAGCTAACAGGAAACTGTGGCTTAAACACAGCACAGCAGAATATTTTCTCAGCATGTAAGGTAAGGAGGGGGAGTGATAACAGGAGGTAAGTGAGGCATGACTCATTCTCAGATTGTTAGATGTGAATCAGCCCAAAAGAGAATCATTCTCTGTGGACATTTAAACAAAAGCAACATTGATTTGCTAAAATATTGGACCTCTCTCAACAGTTTGAACCAGAAACCTCAGATTTGCTTGAGAACATTACAAAGTAAATTGTACTTCTGCCAAATAAATCCTGGTCAGTGTTTCAGTTCACCCTGTATATCTTTTATACATCTTCACCACTGTTTTCTCTACTTTTGAACACTTATGGCTGAACAGCATGCAACTTGCAACTGCACAAATCTTTTAAAAATATCCAAACAGACAAGAATCTACCTCCCTTAAGTTACCCATCTTTGCAGGCTTTTAAGCAGGCATAAATGTTTACCACTGCATTTTCCATAATCTTAAGGATTCAGACTGGCTGCAATTGCGATGCTATTCTTGAGCTACCCACTATGACCTCAAGGTCTTGTTCCTGGCCATCTACTGCCATTTCAGACTCCGTAAGTGCGTAAAATTATCTTTTTACCCAGGCATGCATCGCTTTACACTTGTTTGCACTGAATCGATTTGCTATTTTACTGCACATTCACTCAGCTTGGAGTGGTCCTTTGGATTGTTTATGCTACATTTGAAAAATGTTCTCTATGGTCCATTCATTTCGAACCATATGTGGTTACCTTCTATGTTGGATATTCCAGGTAATGACAAGTCTCTTGGGTGTCTATTCCCCTCAAAACTGCTGCCAACTGATCTTGAAGAAAGTCTTGGAAGCTTTGTAGGCTTTGATGTAGTGCTCTGGAGTTTTCCTCCTGACAAGAAATTTTACAGTAGTTGTTGCTAATTATCTGGCAAGAGTAGGTGGAAGGCAATTATGCTTCAAAAAGGGAGGCTACATGAAGATGGTATCCAACATAATTTGGCACTTTCAACACAGTAACATAACAGAGATGTCATTAGTGGAAAAATCAGTGCAGGTGGCAGCAACCTTTTTGGGCTAGTGGGCATCTATGAAATTTTGAAAAAGTGCCATCGGTGCCAGTCACAAAAGGATTTCTACATCCAAAAGAACAGAAAAAGCAGCAGAGCAAAGTGGTGCAGTCATGCCCCCCGCCCAGCCTATGGGGAAAGGCATCTACATCAGCTACCACTGCACTCTCTCATAAAGAAGCTCACTGCACCTCTCCCCTTGTTCCAACTGGAGGGGGGTGTCCAATTCTGGCATCCAATGTAACATGGGTATCTTTAAAGGGAGCATGTTCAATGTAGGAGAGATTGAGCCAGTGCAAACAGGAACTGAGCCAAAAGAGCAAACGGACACTCACGTATTGCAGATTTCAGAGAGTATATTTACTGGTACTGGTGGACGCATTGGTGCTAGTGGGTGTCACACTGGTAACCCCAGATTTTAACATTTTATAGAAAGTATCTTCTAATGAGGCAGAGGGCTTTCCCCCTTTGAACATGGAAAACTAATGGCCCAGTCTTTTCCAACTTGCTTCTTCTTGTGCATTTTGAATGGAAAAGCACATTTCAAATGTATAACCTAGCCTTACTGATGTGGCACGTGTGTTTCTATGCTAGAGTATTAACTCAATAAGGCAAAGAAAAATATTTTGACTGATCATTTACTGGGGACTTTGACATGATAGCTACCTTGCCTTTTCATTACAGCACAGTAAGAGTGATATACATGTATAAATGCTTACTTGAACGATCAAATGCTGAAAGTGATATAAGTGATAAATTTGGAACTGAATTGTACATGCCTCAATTGTTCCTGTTAATAATGTGGTTCTGTTAATAGTTTTTCCTTCCAAAGTGAGCACTTATATTTTTACACTTCTTGTTATTTGTCTTTGCATAAAGGATGAGCTATGAGAGGCTTCGGTCAGAAGCTCGTAACTAGAGGCCAGCTACCAGACATATTTCCACTCCTTTCAGCACCCGGTTTGCTCGTTTGTCCAAGGAACTGTAGTGCAAGTGACTCGTGATTAAATAAGCTAAAGCAGCAGTATAGTAATTTAGTGTACGAAGTAAAACTATATGGAACATTCACCTTTTTTCGATGCGTCAGATCGATCACTTTCTGGTTTGCTTGACAGAGCGTTGATCAGCTGCAGCTTCTCTCTTAACATAGATACCTGAGAATCCCCATTTTCTATATTCTGTACAATACCAACAGAAATATTTCCATGAAAAAACACTTCCAATTTCAGACTAAGTTGTAATAAACTGCAAGATTCCACAGTTCAGAAGTACTTCATCTATAAGCATCATATCAACCATATGTTCTATAGAACCCCTGTGGCCTATTATGGTGGCCATAGGATTAGATAACACAATCTGTTAGATGCTACAATACACTTTTTCCATAGACCAATAAGGCCAAAATAAAATAATAATTTCACTTGCCCACTAACCTGACAAAACAAGAACATATTCAACCGGACCAGTTTACTATAGCATTTTCTGTATGAGTACCTTATTTGTGAAAAATAAGATACGCTGCACCAACCAACCTCTCCCAGCCAGCATTTAAAATGGTCATTTCCTTTTATCAAAATCTGCATAACCTTGTTAGGATATTTCTGTTCCACCTTAAAAGGGAGCAGGCTTTGTGAGTTACAGAGTCTGCGTATTTCCTGTTCACAGGAAGTTTATGTTTTGTCTATTGCTTTCGTTTCTCTCTCTGTGCCTGAGACACCGAAGTAGGCAGTCAGGGTTTCTTTGTTCTGACCAACGCTGAATAAACTTGTAAATAATGCTCTCCTGCGTGCATCTTTCGCTGTGTGAATTCTGCTGATAGAGCGTGCATCAGCTCTGGAATGTGGCAAGCTATTTCTGGAGCTCGTGTCGCTAATTGCTGATACTGTATCTATGGGAGATCGATGGATCGTCCGGAGGAGATGTGGAGTCATGATGGACTTTGTCTCCCTGGCAGTATCCCAACACCTTGTTTATCCTTAGTAAGTTCTTATTACCTAGGAAGATCTTAGAGTGTCTCTCTGGTGTGCAACATGTAGCTTGCTTTTAAGAGCAAGCCAGAGAGATCTCCAGAATATATAGTTTAATACATTGAAGAATAGATTTATTCTAATTTGAAGCTGTACCATTTTGCATATTTCCTTAGTTGGAGTTTGTTATCACACCTTCCAGTCTTTATGGGTAAATTAGGGAAAGCAGGAAAAAAATGTGTACTAATATGATATGGCTTGCTTTTAAACACTACTTCTGGTTTCCCTAGAATTACCTCCATGCCCTGTACCTTTTCAGTAGTAGTTTCATTCCTTGGTTCATTTTCTTTCACCGAGGTAGTTAAGTCGCCCACCTGCAAAAAGCAAAACCAAAAGAAAGGCTTATGTTTGTGTCTTCTTCTAAAATATAGTTTACCCTTAAGCGATACAAGAAATGAACACCCTAGGACTAGCTAGTAATCACAAATATATTAAAATGTAGCTGTGTGAATAAGCAGCAAGACCTATTATTTGAACTACTATATTGGAGAGAGAAGTTAATATACAAAGCTCACCAGGACATGCTGAGATCAATGGAAGCTCAGACAGTCCTAATCTGCAACTAGCACAACCCAGTGGCTATTTAAGAAAATAGAAAGAGAAGTACACTGGAGGTTGAAATAGCATATCAATAAGGCTGCCACTGCATCAGTAATTACATCAGCATGACTGTATAATAACTGTACAACAGGAACACACACAGAGCAGTGCTGCCAGAAAGGTGAAGCTGGGGATCCAATATGCTGAACAACCAAAATCTAATGAGAGTTACACATTTTAGTGCCAATGTCCAATACAGTCTGATCAATACAGTTTCTCCTAGCCTTCCTTCTACATTTGCCATCTCAGGTGGCAATTGTATTATACAGTTTTCAGTCCTACATATGGCCAAGATTTCCAGCTTCATTATTTGAGATTTCTAATCCCCTAAAAACATTATAGTATACATTCAACTATTACACTTGCTCTAGATGTTTGCCATTTCACCATAGTACTGCCACTCCTGTGTTTAATTTTTTTTAAAAAGAACAGAATCACAGAAAAATATCATTTTGTCTAGTGCCCAGCCAAGTTGCCATTCTGACAGCCAGTTCCACCAGCTCCTTTTCTTTTCATCCCAATATGTCCCAAAATCTTGCAGAACATGGAAAGAAAAATGTTTTCGGTGAGAAAACTTGAAGTAGGCATGTAGAATCTGGCTTTGTCAACATTTCAGGCTACTTATTAATGTACAAGATTTTTCTAGGTGCAGAGTCTCAATGCATAGTCAGATGAGAGTAGCTACACAAAATGCTGCAACAAATATTAATTGATTCAGGTAGGCTCTTACTTGCAATGCAAACACTACTACTGCATCCATACAATCTTGCAATCCAAGTCCAATCTAATGCATGCCGACTCAGAAACAACTCCCTCTGACATAAATGGGGCTTACTTCCCAAGAAGTGTGTAGGACTGCAGTTTTAACTTTGTAATAAAACTGAAGCATAGTTCTCATAGACATTAAGAGTATAGTGGATTTTACTGTTCAAATTATCAGTCAACAAAAGCTGTACAAGCAAATTAGAAATTCAAGGTGACCAAGATCCATGGTAACACAGAAAGCATCACTGAATAGCCAACTGACAGCTCATATTGTTGCAGAAATTCATTAATTCAGTGCAAAGCTTGTGATAGAAGGAATCCAGATAACTAGAGAATGGCCTCTTTCACTATAGTTAGCATTTACAACTCCACACACCAAGCGTAAATTGCAATTTCTTTTTGGAAAGTATGGCTTTCCCAGTATCAGTTCAACCACTATGCAGCACAACTAATCCATATAGCATACAGCAAACATAACTGTTTTGCAAAAATTCGTTTCTCAAACACCCACAATAGCTAGGCACTTACCATGCCAAGGGTCAGGTTTTCTCTTTTTTCCAGTTTATTCACTGTCATATGATTTTCTAATGAAGCAACTCTCCAACTTAGATTGCCAACTGTGGAGTCCATATTGAAAAGTTTTAAATCATTCTGTTTCTGGTACAACATTAGGGTAGAGTTTACCTCTTCTATAGAGGTATGTAGGTACTGGTTATCCTGTTCAACACAGAAAAAAATGTTCTTACATTATAGAAACAGCAATAACTAAGAGTAAGCAGTTTATACTTATGCAATTGTTGTCATTCATCTGCATCTTGACTCTATGCTGGCATAAATAAATCCCTAAATTCAGCAAAGAGTATTCCCAAGAGTCATTGGATTGCAACTCAAATAGGGTTTAGAGCCACTTGACAAATCCTTAAATGAAGGAGGTCTGTTAGTTAGTTTCAGCAACTACCCTCTGTGAAAACAGGTGTGCTAAATCTCACAGGCCTTATGTTCAGTTCTTTTAGTGCAAGCTACCTTCAAAGAGTACAAAGCCTAACAGATCAAACAAAATAATTTGCCAACATGTTGTTTTAATACCACTGTGTTATTTAATATATTTTACTGATACCTTTATTTTATAATAAATACACTTTGCCAGTGTTTTGCAAGGCAGTTTGACAAGTGGGCATAGCAATTTACTACTCACTAATTAAGTACTTAACTAGGGCAAATGACTAACGACAAAGCTAGGAGATCTATTTCAAGAACTACCATGTTGTTGGCTGTTTTAATATTGATGGTTTCTTTCAAAGAAATTGTATGTTTTTCCTTTTTAACAAGCAAAGAAAGACATATTGCTCAATTTTCAGAATTCACAGTTGGACAATAAATTAATTAAAATGAATTAAATTGCCTCAAAATAGTGTGTGAGAAAGCTTCTTAGTTCTCCAGAACTCCACATTGTGCTGGATGTTATGCAATACAAGGGATTGAGGGAAGAGACTATTACACAAATCACAACCTAAAATTAATATCCAGCTTCTTATTATGAAGACTGTCATATTCTCTTTTATTTCTGCTCTCTGCCTAGGAAACTGAATTTCACTAATGGCTAGACACAGACCTGGGCGAAAGATTCCTGCTTTGCAGGGGGTTGGACTAGATCAGTGATGGCCAAACTTGGCCCTCCAGCTATTTCGGGACTACAACTCCCATCATCCCTAGCTAACAGACCAGTGGTCATGGATGATGGGAACTGTAGTCCCAAAACAGCTGGAGGGCCAAGTTTGGCCATCACTGGACTAGATGATCCTTATGGTTCTATATCAATATCAATAATTCTATGATTCCATGAAGTTCTATTCAGTATAGATCCTGTGAAATTAATGACCACGACACCAATTTCAATCAGTCTACTCCAGGGGTCAGCAACCTTCTTCAGTCATGGGCCGGTCCACCGTCCCTCAGAGAATGTGGTGGGCCGGACTATATTTTGGAGGGGGGAAAAATTGAACCAATTCCTATGCCCCATAAATAACCCAGAGATTAATTTTAAATAAAAGCACACATTCTACTCATGTAAAAACACGCTGATTCCCGGACCACCCACGGGTCAGACTGAGAAGCCCACGGGCCTTAGGCTGCCTACCCCTGGTCTACTCCGAGTATAACTAATCTTAAATATCAACCCATGTTTCCTTAAAATAGAGGCTGACAGTTTCTTCTTTGTCCCAGAATCCTAGTTTAAAATAGTTTTACAGAAATATTGAAATACTGATTTGCAAAGCATCTAAAGCAGCAACAAGCTGTACCTGTTTACAACTGTCTGTCAGATTCTTCTCACTTATTTGGGGGGTTGGAGAGGAGGGAAATGAAGGCAGCTGCTTTCCTCTAACATCTTCTGCGAGTTCACTCTAATAAAAGAAGTAAAAATAAATTTTTGAAACCAGTTCTTTAAACTTTGAACATGGGAACCAAGCTTTCACAAACACAAAACTAGGAAGACAGAGGGTAGCAGACTGTGATATACACAAGTATACTGGTGCTCCATGTAAATGTATTTAAGAGATTCAAAATAAATAAACAAGTGCAATATGACAAGTATTGTATGGATGGAAAGCAGTTAGGAAACATGGGAGATATGTGATGCTCCCTCAGCATGCGATTACTCAAAAGGTTCTTGTTATAATTAAAGTCACATTTACTTGCTTTGCTTGATTTAAGAAATAGTACAAGGAGCATATGAAGAGGGTGGATCAGGAAAGTCCATTGAGGCTAGACACCCAATCCCCTATTAATTGGGCATTAATCGTTAACTTATGGGACGTGGGTGGCGCTGTGGGTTAAAGCCTCAGTGCCTAGGGCTTGCCGATCGAAAGGTCGGCGGTTCGAATCCCCGTGGCGGGGTGCACTCCCGTTGTTCAGTCCCAGCGCCTGCCAACCTAGCAGTTCGAAAGCACCCCCGGGTGCAAGTAGATAAATAGGGACCGCTTACTAGCGGGAAGGTAAACGGCGTTTCTGTGTGCGGCTCTGGCTCGCCAGAGCAGCGATGTCATGCTGGCCACGTGACCCGGAAGTGTCTCCGGACAGCGCTGGCCCCCGGCCTCTTGAGTGAGATGGGCGCACAACCCTAGAGTCTGTCAAGACTGGCCCGTACGGGCAGGGGTACCTTTACCTTTACCTTTAATCGTTAACTTATTTACATCCTCAAAGATGACCAATATTTACAAATTTGTTTATAGTATCTAGGAATCTGAAAGACTTAAGCTTCCCATCCCTGTTAAACCTTAACATGGAGTTCTGCAACAATAAACTGGAGAATACAGATTTTCATCCAAAACATTGATTGCCTTTAAAAAGACATTTTTTACTGTCAAATGACATAGCCAAAACGAAGTTCATATGGGAATTATCACAGAATGAACTACTATCAGATTAATACAAGTCCTTACCATCTCATTTTGGAGTGTCTCTATAGTTTTCTTATGTTCTTCAATTGCTGCCTGCATACTCTCAACATCATGATGAACACTAGTTACAGTGCTACCTATAGTAGCAACACTCTGGGGGAAAAAACCAATCATAATCTTGTAGTATCAGTGGTATATTAAAAAGTGTGAGACTCAAATTTATTAATTCCAGAAGAGTAGCTAATAAATAATAATAACCACCACACTTCACATAAGATCCCAGGGCAGGCTACATTTAGAAACTTGTAATATAACACAACAATGCAAACACGAACATGCAACCCCAACCCAAAATACCAAGCAATACAATACAAACAACCCATATAACCTTACAAAAAACCACATGGGAGAGTCATACTGAACAAACTGCGCACATCCTGACATTATGCAATGTGATCCAGTGCAGCAGTATCATTTCCCACCTACATACTTCCTACAAGTGATTAACACCATTGTACACTGATAGCAGTGGTTCAAAAAACTCTGATTCAAAATACTTTTGTAGCTTGCAGAATTTGATAAACACAATATACTTGGTGTAGTACATACTTTCTGAAGCTCTTCTACTGTGACAGGAAGATTAATCAAATCAGAAGCAGATTTAATGTTCGTCTTGAGGTGATTTACAGCTGACATCAACAAAGAAATCTAAAACGAGAGGAAGATGTTATTTCATTCTCTCTCAGAGTAGAGGTTACAGATAAATCATTTAAACATAAATGGCACAGCACCTAATACTGGGAAGCCTCCTGAGTCTGTACTACATACAACTAGGCACAACCATGGTAACACTTTGCTCAGAATCTACTGGTGGATTCATCAGTATCAGCCTACTGATTAAGCAGGTTGCTAGCTCACTGCTAACTTCTAAGCACCATTAACTCTTCCATCATAAGAGAAGTGGGGGTATAAGGAAACATTTTCCAACTACTGAAATACACTAAACAGGCAAAAATTCAAAAAGCACACACTTCCTTCCCAGCTTTTAGAGTCACTGAACATTCTTTTAAAAAATAAGGAACAATCCAATTGTGCAGAGACTTTCTATGTTTACTCCTTCCATGAGAACGCTTCTCAGTTTCCTTTTGAATATGATTTGTTGAAACAAGCTAATTTCATAACCAATGATTTGCAGTTGCCTTTTTTCAGGCAAGCAACAAATATTAACAAGTCAAGTGCAAATGAAGTGGAAGTAAAATTTCTTATTTCCTTTTAGCAGCAGCACAAAAGGAAGAGGGAGAGGGCAACATGCTTGTTACTGTCACAATAAACCATGGTTTATTGCATTGTCAGAACTCAAGCTAAGCCAATGGCCACAACTGCACATAAGACTTAAACTCTATTTAGAAATCCATACTGTGCGCAAGCCACATGCTGGAGCATGCAACTTATGCCCTGCTGCTTTACACAAGCACATGAATAAACTACAAAGTCAACAGCTTTGAGTAACATCTGAACACGAAATCATGTTTTTTTCTCCTAACAAATGACCACTTTAGCCACTCCTAAATCATAGTTTGTTGGTGGCTTAGTTACTATGGCTTGTCAGGGAGAAAGCAAACCATGGCCCCAACTTCGGTAATTATTGTAACCTACCTATATTATGGCTTGTTTACCTGCTTGCACAAAGGAGAAGTGAAGCAGGAGCCCTTGGGTTGCATGAACCAGCACACAACTAATGTACTGTGTGTCTTACGGAACCATACTTTATAGCTTAGCATTATGTACTATCACAGACAGTAAAAAGAATGGATTAATAACTTTTACCAGTTTAAAAAATGTCAACATACACGTTGACCCAGAATGCTGCTCTTCAATAGCAATCATACCAATAGTAGCAAATGGCTCAACTAAGACGTTATAAGACATATTATAAATGGCTTAGATTATAACTTTACTTGAATGGTCACTTACTTTACCTGTTTGCTTATTTCAGTGATGTTTACCCATATTTTGCTTAATCCCGCATCTCCATTCTCAATCTTTTCCAGTTCCTTTTGTTTATTAAGCAGATCTTCAGTCAATCTAGGAATTTCTTGGAATGAGGTTTTTTGATTAGACTCCACTAAAACACAAAGTCAGAAGCAATAGTTATCCATCAACTCGAAGATCTGAGAACACAAGCATGAATTCTTTAATAGGTATGCCTTCATTGCTTTGTAATTTGGGACTGAATTCTAAACATATTAGAATTGATTTTAGCCAAGCTTCCACGCTGTGCATTTAGGAACAAAGAGTAAGCTAAACAAAGTTGTAGATTAACAGACATATGTGAAAGACATCATAAAATTCAGGGAAGTTTTTAATATGTGACATTTTAGTGTATTTTTCATCTTTGTTGGAAGCTGCCCAGAGTGGCTGGGGAAACCCAGCCAGATGGGCGGGGTACAAATAATAAATTCTTCCTGTAATCTTTGTCTGCTCTTAAGAGAGAGAAGTTGAATTAAATAGGCAGTTTATTATTGTCAAGGAAATGAGTTACATACACTAATGACTAAATAACCATTGGAATTATTTTGATGAACAGACAATATGATGCTAAGGTACTATTAGTAATCTTTATTGAATTCCATTTTTACTCAATCATTGTTATGTTCTTACGACTTCAGCTGCGTCATATGCTTCAGCAACATAACAAGAAAAAAGCAATACACAAGCTGCTTGTACATTTGTTTATTATTAATTGCATTCATACCCCACCTTTCCTCCAAGGAGCTCAAGGTGGCATATATAGTCCCTCCCCAATTTTTATCCTCACAACAACCCTGTGTAGTAGGTTATGCTGAGAGACTGACTGACCCAAGATCACCCAGTGATCTTCATGGCCAAGCAGAGATTCAAACTCTTTTGTCTCCCACGTTCTACTCCAACACACTAACCACTATACCATACTGGCTGTTGGAAGAGCACAACGCTGAATTTCACCCACTAAGTATAACGGGACTCCCACTACCACTTTATGAAGTGTATATACAATATAACCTCTTTCTTTCAAGTTTCAAATATGCTTCCGAGCATGCTCTCCTTAGTAATTTTCTTTCATAACAGAGTTACGCCATTAAACTTAACAGTCAGTTAATATCTAGAAACATAGCTTTATTCAAGAATATTTTTATTATATTTTTTCATAAATATGTGTACTATCAGTGTTTCATTAAAAAAAATCAAGGCAGCTTACAACTGACAAAATCTATAACTACCAGTTATCACATTTACTTTTTTTCTTAATTGCTTGCATAAGCCTAGTGACATAAAAAGTGTTCAGCAAAAGTTTAAAGACTAAAGCAGATGTCTGCTGAATCTCAACCAGAACAGCATTTTGCAGGACTGGGTCAATGATGCTGAAAGCTTGCTTTACTGGCTACATAATTTGAACCTCAGTGACTCAAAGGATAACCAGCAATGCTCCTACAGATCATATAACTGATTGAGCTAGGATATAAGGGTTCAGGTAGTCATTAAAATACCTTGGACTTAAGTTGTCCAGAGCTTTGTAGACTAATACAACAACCTTAGGTTGATGGACCTTGGACCTAGCTAGGTAAAATGAAATAAAATTGAATTCTGAATGCCTGTCAAAACTTACAAGATTGGATAGAACTATTTAAAGCTTTTAGAACGAACACCAGAGAGCTCTTTTAAGTACACTGTGTTTTTAATTTTTTTCTTAGCAGAGAATTCAGTTCTTAAAAGCGACAAATACAGCTGAGAAATGCAGTAATTGCTCAGCCTATATGAAAAAATGTCATATTCAACACAGTACATTTTCAAGACAGTTCATTAACAGACATAAAACCAAGTAACCTATTTGAAGAATGAATAGCGCTTTGAAGATTAAGCTCTAAAGCTGATGGGTGACCTGAAAATGTCATAATAAAAAACAAGATAGTATTTCACCATTGCCGTTAGTGGTTTTCCTCCTGGAAACACGCCAATTAATTGTGAAATCCTCTCCCCTACAGAGTTGGGTCAACAGCAAATGTGGTTTGTTATATGCCAGTATATAGTCTCACACATCACCTGGACCAAGTATCCAGGTATGTATATAAATTATATCAAAAAGGCAAATTATAGTTGCTGTGATGATCAATACATGTATGTATACCTTCCAAGATTAACAGATCACAAAAGGAGGATCAGAAGCGTGTTTTGGAGTTTATGGTGAAGAAAAGCTTGGTTACAAATGAACTGGTAGTTTGTTTATCTTTCATAGCTATATAGTGTCAACAGCTTTGAAGAAAATCACTTCCTCCTAAACAATTCCCTTCACCTCATGGTATTAGCCTTCCTTGGAATTTCTGTATGACAATTTCTATCTCATACTTCTAGTAAAATTAGCAAGGCACCAAATCAATATGGATCTTTCCTGTTCACAATCACCATCAGATGACACAGAGATGTGAACTTGTCTACCCACTGCCACCCACAAGACAAAGCAGCTGCAATTTTTCAGGATACTTTAGCAACTCCGCCTTTGAAAATATTCTTGAGTACTTGAATTTTTTTAACACATTCACCAAGGATCACAAAGATCTAATTACATGATTTGTAAGCATTAAATAGTTCAAATAAGACATATGCCAAAAAATATGGCTTCTGCGTTTTAAAAATACACGTATGGCCATGTGTTTTTAATCACCTGTGGCTTATAGAGGATGGCAACAGAGTTATAGTATTTTGTACACAAATGATCATTTGTCAGCATGTTTGCTTCATACAGACTATAAATAGAGTGTTTTTGGCAATTACCAGCTATATAAGACTTTGTCCGATATCCCGCAGGTTATTATAAAGAAAGGAATACCAAAGATCAGTACTTACTGGTTCGAAACCGCTCCTTTAATTCATCCAGGTCTTCCTTGAGAGCAACCTGCATCCATACCAAGCCAACACAAGCTACCACACAAGCAGCCAAAATGACAAAAGCACATAATGGGTAGCAAAGCTTGCAGCATCGCAGGTAGTCACCCCTAAATGAATAAATAAATGGTTCAGCTACATCACAATGGCCAAATATCACACAAAATTGGCACTTATATTGTATTCAATATTAATGCAATATATTACTCTCTCACAATTCAATCCAATGCAAAACAGCTAGATAAATTCAAAACTAGTTTATTATTCAAGGGCCTTCATCTAAATCCCTTGACCAGAGGTTTTTATTAATTCTTGACTGTAGGAATTCCATTAATTATTCAGTATCTAGTAATCTAGGGGACGCGGGTGGCGCTGTGGGTAAAAGCCTCAGCGCCTAGGGCTTGCTGATCGAAAGGTCGGCGGTTCGAATCCCCGTGGCGGGGTGCGCTCCCGTCGTTCGGTCCCAGCGCCTGCCAACCTAGCAGTTCGAAAGCACTCCCAGGTGCAAGTAGATAAATAGGGACCGCTTACCAGCGGGAAGGTAAACGGCGTTCCGTGTGCTGCGCTGGCTCGCCAGAGCAGCGATGTCACGCTGGCCACGTGACCCGGAAGTGTCTCTGGACAGCGCTGGCGCCCGGCCTCTTGAGTGAGATGGGCGCACAACCCTAGAGTCTGTCAAGACTGGCCCGTATGGGCAGGGGTGCCTTTACCTTTATCTAGTAATCCAAGTTCTTGCTGATGTTTTACCTTTTTTGATACAAATGTTCAAGGAAGAGCACTTGTCATGATGTTCTAGATTAGTATCCTAATCCAACAATGGAAACATTGGCAAAAGGGTACTTGCACAGAATAGCACAAGATCAGAATATCTAGCACTCTGTACATTTCCCTGGTCTTAACGTTAATTACAAATTACTACAACCAGCTTTTTTTTGGGGGGGGGTTATAATCAAATTTGAAGTACTGTAAGAACTATTTCTGTTTTAATAAGCTTGAAGGAATTTGATCTTTTTTCACAATGACCCACAAAGCAGAATTTAGGGATAAGTCTTATTAGAACTGGTGCAGGAAACCTTTGGCCTTCCAGATGTTGCTGAACTACAACTACTGACATGCTTGCTGGGGCTGACAGGAGTTGTAGTTCAACCACATTTAAAAGGGCCAAAGGTTCCCCACATCTGTATTGAGGATTCCTTCTTCCAGAACTCAAGCAGAATCTTGTTTTACAACAAACTGTGCTGAAGACTTAATACATCAGATTGCCATTGACCAGCAGAAAGTACACCAAAGACCACAGGAAAGGCATTAACCAGAGGTATAGATCAATCAAGATCAAATGTATTAGAGCATGGTTATGAGCACCCAAAGCTATATTCAGGAGATTTATATTTGCCATGCTCTGGTCCGTGGGGTCATAACGACTAAACAACAACAAGCTTAGCAGAACAGTCCCTGGGCTCCTTCAGGAAGAAGCATGGGATATAAATTGAATAAATGAAATAAACAAAATGACAATAACCAAGCAAAAAGAATGGCATTAATTGTCCCACCCACACACCTGGGCTTAGTGCAAGAGCAACAAGTTATACCAGAAACACACCCAGCTATTCATGCCGCAGACAGCTTCCCTCTCAGAACAAAAACTCACAGTTTGTGTTAACAATCTGCTCCAGATCCTCAGTAGCCTTAACTCACTTTCAACCCCAGCACACCCAAATGTTACCCACCCAGTCACCAACTTTCCAACTCAGCTGCAATCATGTCAACCTTACACTCCCAACGCCCCAACCCCTTTCCTCCCAGCATACTCCCGATGGAGCTAGTCACGTATCAACTCTTCCACATGCACCTCAACCCCCTCCCTTCATCCCTACCCACCCAACCCACTCTGGAGCCCCAAATCCCGCACGGGGCAGCCCCGCGCCCAATAATACATCGTATCTAAAATTATATTTCACTCTCCTCTGGTCCTGCCCGAGCCATGCCTGCCTCTCCACGGACCGAGGTCCCTCGCCCCCTCCTCCCCAAGCGCAGCCCCTCCCTGCTTCTCTTGCGGGCCTCACTTGGCAAAGCGGGAGCGGGCGCCTGGGAGCCCGAAGCCGTCCCCGAACTCCGGGCCGGAAGAGCTGCTGCTGCTGCTCTCGGCGGACTCGGTGCGGAGGAGCCGGTGGCCCGAGGCGGAGCCTTTCCTCGAGTGTCTCTTCTTGCGCCCGCCGCCGCCGCCGCTCCCGCTTCCCCGGTCCCCATTCCCGCCGCCCAGTCCGATGAGCGCGTTGAGCTCCTTGCGCTTCTTCATCCTTTTCTGCTGGGCCGGGGCAGGAGCCGGGGAAGCCGGGCAGCAGCGCAACCCGGGAGGGGCTCCCAACTCCGGACCACGGCTCGCCAGCTTCAGCGTCTCGGAGGATTCCCCGACCGCCCTGGAGCAGCCTCAGCGGGGCTGGCGCGGCGCCCTCAGACGCCGGCGGTGCCGTTGCTGCTCTTTCTTATCGGCTGCTCCTCCCGCCACAACCGCCCGACCCATGGCAGCTGAGCGGGCGCAGCTTCCTCCTCGCTCTCAGCGCCTGCCGGCCAACACGAGGCGCTGCCATTGGCTGGAAAAGGTTGAGGAAGCTGGCTGGACGGCTTTGCTCTGGCGCCTACCAGCATCGGTCGCTCCTATTGGACAAAAGGGCAACTCCTCTTCGCCTGTCACGCCTCTCTCAACCGTAGATGTATTCGGGGATTCTCATTGGCTGCTGAGCCAGTTAATGCCGGCCCACAGCGAGAACGTACGGAAATTATTAAAGGGCAAGTGCTGTATATAGCTTTGGGGTATTACGTAGGTCAGTTTTAAGTACAGTAATGACCGAAACGTACTAAGCAGCTTCCGATTGGAAAATGAGACGGTCATTGACCAAGATGCACTTGAGGCTCAGACTCGGTCTCCTTGAATCTCACTGGAGCAGATGCTTCTCATAGTCTTTTGTTCTCATATTCTGTTCTGTTTAAGCAACCACCTGAGAAAGTTGTGAATAAATCTGAGCTAACAATAATAGCCCTGTTCCTCTAATATATATCCATAGAAAAATGGTCACTGATGGTAATTTCACCTAGATGATCTAGGAAACATAGTTTGGAAGGGTTAGAAAATAAAAAAGTGGGTTCAAAAATCACCAGCGATGCTCTTATGAAGAACAGCACCTACATCCATAAAGGGCATGCCAAATTATAAATCTTTCAATAATAGCCAATGTAATGTAATATAACATTGTTATAAGAGACTAGGTTGTAAAATATATACCCACATCTCCAGGAGAATGTCCTCTACAAGATGGCATTGAACTGAGTCCAATACTTTGTGGGACACAATATGCTGCAAATAGTAATCAAAACATCTAGTGATTAAGCAGCCAGGGGTGTGCACCCTAAAATAATATTTGGGCCACTACAAATCTTTGGCCCACACCTCCATAAGAGAATCCCCTGCTATACAGCTTTGAATTGCATCTGGTCCAATGCTTTGAGAGTAGAACATTATCAAGCATGATGCCCTTGTGCCAATAACCAGAATATGCAGACCAGAATCAGAAACTGCTGGTAAGCAACTGAAAATAATTTTTGGGCTATCACAAATTATTTACCCACACATCAGTGTGGTGGGGTGGCACCACTCATCTGATCTCCTGGCTGTTGAGTCACTGCTGCTTATCTGAGGAGGAGAGGATGAAGCAGCAGGGAGGTCAATGCAATGCAAACATACCAGCAAGACCACCAGATTCCTAGCCACCTCTCCCTCTCCTGCCTGGTAAACAGTGGCAACTCAGCTGTCAGACATTTAGGTGAGTGCCACCACCTCACCATGCTGTCAGCTGCTACCATACGTTGTGAAGAGTGTCTTCTGCAAGTTGACAGTAAACTGTGGGGTCCAGCATTTTGTTTGGGAATCTATGCCAGTAATAACCAAAATATGTAAGAAGAAAAGAAAACTAAACCAGTTCCTTATTTGTGTTTCCCTCTTTGGCTGTCATTGGCCAAGCATTGACCATGATGCAACTCAATGCCATCTCATTGATGATTCTATCCTGGAGGTGCAGGTGTATCATTGAGGTATCATTTACATCTACATCACCTGTTCATCTTTCTTCTCCCATATTTTGGCTATTAAATGCTGTATCATCCTCATCATCATATTATCTTGCTACCACAAGATGTGGTGCCGAGGGCTACTCACTTAGACAGTTTTAAACGGGGATTAGGCAAATTCATGGATATAGAGTCTATCCAGGGCTTCTGATTACTGATAGCTGTATACTGCCTCCAGCATCATATGAAGCATGTATCTAAACCCAGTCGACAGTTTTTGCGAAAGAGGATGCTGGAATGGGCGGACCTTTGGATTCTGGTTGAATACTTTCATGACCGAGGACAGCGGCAACAATATAAGTGACGTGGTTTTTTGGGGTGGGTTTTAATGCAACCACGGAGGCTGCAATCTGCCTCAGAAGCTCCAAGCGTGGCAGCGGCAGCGGCAGCGGCAGCAGCAGTAGCAGTTGCAAAGCTTTTTAACCCTTTCCCCGCAGACACAGCCCCGCGCCCCCGCCGCAGAAAGCTGCTCCTATCTCTCCGATCGCCCAGGTTCCCAGAGGCCTCCGTTGCTTCTTCCTTTCTGACGGCGATCTGGTAGGTTGGGCAATTGTCCCGAGGTGTTGATCACCCATAATATGCAGGAAGCGCCGCCTTCGTCTGTCCGTGGGAGGCACATTGATCGAGGCCGCGTCCTGCTCTGAAGCCCACTTGGTCCACGCCTTCCTGCTGCTGCAATGGATCTGTCGCGGATTTGGCACTTGGCGATTGTCTTTTGCCTAACGTGCGTGCTGGTCAAAGTCATCCAGTTGCATCGCCGGAGGCAGGAGCTACTGAAGGTTTTGAGCTGTTTCCCGGGGCCCCCCACCCACTGGCTGTATGGGCACATCTCTGAGGTAGGCGAAAAGAGAGGAGACTTATTGTGCATGGGAGAAAAGCAGCTTCAAATCCGGACGCCGCCGCAGCGCACAAAGCATCGCGAGGTGGGGTGGGGGTGAGGGACGGGTCCAGCATCATCCGGAGCGCCTGACACACTCTTCTGAATCCTCCAGCCAGGGCCACCCGTCCCAGGGGCGTGTGAGTGCCCGTAAATACTCGCCTACTACGGTACAAAGGTGACATTTACTTTCATTACTGTGCCCATTCCCCCTCCTTGGTGGAAGCTTTGCCCACAAGGAAATGTGGCTGAAAAAGTTTCCCCATCCCCGATCCAAATAGGTGTTGCTTGTAGTTGAGTAAAATTCACAACTATTAAGAGATATTATTATTAATGGATTGTATCATTTATTAATAAATAAAAACATGCATTAATTACCAGTATGTGCTTTGATTAAACAACTATCTGACTTTTAGAAGACATCTGAATGCAGCCCTGTTTAGGGAGGTTTTTAATTTTTGATGTTTTATCACTTTTTATTTATTATTATTATTATTATTATTTTCTTGGGAGCCACCCAGATGGGCGGGGTATAAATAATAAATTGTTATTAAGTTAACAGAAGCAATTAGATCAAGGAAGATTGGTAGCAACTCAGCCTGGAGGAAAAGGTTACATTGTAAATTTCTGAAGTATGAGGCCAAACCTGAATCATAAAGGCAGCAGACCTTTGACACTGCCTTTAGGTCTGGTGACCTGAAAACACAATGACTTGTTTTTTCTAGATTGGCCAATGTCACCTTGCATGTTTATGAACCTTAGGTGGCATTCAGGTGAGTTCTACTCAGACTAGACCCATTAAAATTAATGTTGATGGTTAAGTTAGTTTGATAAATTTCAGTGAGTCTACTCTGATTAAGGCTTAGTTTAATACCGCCCCTTGAACCATTTACATTAACAGCCACAGCTACAGCCACAGCCACATTTTGTGGCATGGAGTTTGTCTTCCCACACTTCTCTGATCAGAGATTGGGATAAAGTTCTGCTCAGATGAAGCAGACCAGATACAATATATTGTTAAAGTTTGTGGTGTGCCTGGGCTCACCTTCTAATTCCTGGACCCCCTTCTCATTTCTGGGTGCCAGATGCCAAATTTAGCAATGTCAAAATATAGGCCAAACCAGTTTTTCTGTGTTCAGGAAATAGCCTGGAGAATTAAGTCCATGGGTCTTGCTGTGGTTTATATCTTTTCTGTTCTGTTTTGTTATGTTTATTCTTCCAGGCATAATTTCCATGTTCATGTTCCCCTTGTGCAGTTACACAATCTCCAACACATATAAAATGCTTTTTCTTTACCAACCTAGTGAAGACATTTTTTCCCCCTTTCAGTAGGCATTTTAATTGAAATTTTATTTTATAGTTTAGTTTTATACTTAAAATTCCAGGTTTATTCCTTCTCCCGTATTGCGCTGGATCCTAGTTCTATCACTCTCAAGCATAATTTAGATTGAATGTTTGTTCTGATCCCTTCAGGAAAATATTCCACCTTCGCCTCCTTCTTTGCTCTCTTAATTTGTTGCAGCTCTTACCTGTTTCCAAGGTTTTCCAGAAGGTAGAAAACTGGAGCCTTCTGTATCCATTTGCCTTTCCTTTGTGGTTTGGGAAATTCTCTGCCTGTGTAACTATCACACACCCTGATTATGCAAAACCATTACTCGCAAGAGCAGGTAAAAAAAAAAAGACATTGATATCTGGTTGATTGGGGAACATGTGCATTGTTGACATCCTAGTTATTCTGATACAACAAGTTGCAGATGCCATTGATAGGTTCCAGTTATCCACAGTGGGGAAAAGGGAAGTCACAGATGCTATATTATCCACCAGATTTGCATGGTGTTCCATGTTGCCCGTAAGTAAATCTGACCTATGCAGCAGAAAAACCAGGTTTCCCCAAGGGGGTGGAATGGAATATCAGGAGTTGGGGAGCTGATGGTTGCTGTATCTGACTTTTGGTAAGCCACACACACATAGCAGGAGACCCTTGTAGGACTTCTCAATGAAGGGGGCATGGTTGTAGTCAGGATTTATTTTATGGGGGGCAGCCGGGGGGGGGGGGGCAGAACCAAGTTATCTGTGACACAATTGGTCAGTTAGTTATTTTTACTTATTTACTCCCCCACCCGCCCGGCTACACCCCGGATAAAGATAGGCTAGGGGGATTGGCTGTTTCCAGCAGACATTTAAATCAGCGCAATAATGCACAACAGCATTTAGTTGCTAGCTTATTCAACTAGAATTGCAAAAGATCTGCCTGTGTTCCTATCTAGATGGACATGCAATATCCTGTGCGATTCTTTCACATGTACCATCATCCTGAATCATGTGGGAACTGGTTCGCTACATTAGTAAATGCACCACTCACAGCTTTATGGTCTCGTCTCTAAATACAGGTGCTATGAGTTAGTACTTAGTTTTGTCTTCTTTGCTTTTCTTCACTTTATTTCTTGCCCTTTACAGAACCAAAGGACAGCTTGGCCTATCGGAACATAACTCCATGGATAGGTATGTATGTTTGTTTGAGGCCTTTATTATGAAGAAGAATTAATGGAAGTTCATAAATACTGTAAATAGCATAGGTTCTCTAGGAATTAAAAAGGTGTACATTCTGGGACTGTTGGCATGGGCATTCCACATCTAGATTTTAAATGTTTTGGGTTTTGTTTTTTTAAATTTTCCTCTTAAGTATACTGCCCATGACATTTATTTTGGAAGATATTTAAATAAATAAATAGAATCCAATAGGATAGTGAACTGGATCCAGATACTAGCTGGGCTATTTAGGTATGATTTCTGCAAAACTAGAAGAAAAGTTTACAAAGTGTTATGAACTAATAAAATTGCAGACAGGGGGAAATGCACTGTTTTGTGAGCAGATTTCTCTTCATGCAGTGGGACTTCACCATCCTCTCCTCCTCCCTGCAGCCCTCATGTGCCCTCAAAATCTTTCCTAGGGGTCTCCAACTACCAGATCTGGTTTTGAGAGTGTGTGGGAAGCTGCAGAGGAGAGGAGGGGAAAGTTCCGTTGCACAAGAAGAAGCCTCTTGCACTAGCAGAATAGGAATGTTTGTTTGCAATACTTTAGCTACATTTAACTTTAGATATTGGAATGACATTTTATACACACGGCCACAGCACAATTCTACGTTTCAGGTTTGAATTCCACATCAATCCCCATACTTATTTTCAAGAAGGGGGTGGGGAGTAAATTATTGTGTAATGCAGTGTCACCTTTGAGCACTGAGGCATCAGAACGACAGGTGGCACACATGCTTAAGGCAACTTGCTGTGTTTGAAACATGAACCCCAGCCCAATGAACCTCCACCTATTTTTATAGAGCTGCTACAGGTGGAAAAGAGTAAGAGAGAGGAAAGAAAGAAAGAAAGAAAGAAAGGGGGGGGGGGGAGAGACCTGTAGAGCAAGGAACAAGTATAGAAAATTCAAACATGTTCACTCAAACCAGACAGACAGCAAGTAAGCCATAAGTGCAAACATGAAATTGAAAAGGCCTGATTGATACTACAAAATCAAGAACCTTAGAGCAGATTGTGACAAAATGTGTCTATTTTTTTGCCATTTGGCTACAATAGAAAGGTAAAAAAGGTAAACAACCCCTGGACGGTTAAGTCCAATCAAATTCGACTATGGGGTGTGGCGCTCATCTCGCTTTCAGGCCAAGGGAGCCGACGCTTGTCCGCAGGCAGCTTTCCGGGTCATGTGACCAGCATGACTAAACTGCTTTTGGTGCAACGGAACACCATGATGGAAGCCAGAACACGTGGAAAAGCTGTTTGCCTTCCTGCCATAGCGGTACCTATTCATCTACTTGTGCTGGTATGCTTTTGAACTGCTTGGTTGGCAGGAACTGGGAAAGAGCAATGGGAGCTCACCTCGTTGCACAGATTCAAACTGCCGACCTTATGATTGGCAAGCCCAAGACGCTCAGTGGTTTAGACACACAGCGCCACCCCTGCCACCCCCCCCCCCCGGCTACAATAGAACTGCCAACTAGATCCTCAATCCAAGCAATCTGTGGTTCTGATCGACATCTCAAAAGCTCCCATCTTTTTCTCTACTTATATCAGGTACCTGTTTCTCCAGTGACTGGAGGAAATAAACAGAGAGAGAAATAAAACAATTGCAGCTGAATTCTGATGACTAGAGAAGATTGTTCTGTTTGATATACCAAGACTCTTATGTTTGTAGATGCTCAATTGAAAGAAAATGTCTGTGTTCCTCCAGGGAAAGGCTTGCTCGTCCTGCATGGGCCAAAGTGGGCACAGCATCGAAAGCTTCTCACTCCAGGTTTCCATTATTCCATTTTGAAACCCTATGTGACGCTGATAGCAGAGTCTACAAAAACAATGTTGGTAAGTCCTGTTGCGGGAATCGACCTAACTACTTGGCTTTGTTGGAACATGTTGTTGCTGCTGATGCTGCTTTGTTAAAACCATTTCAATTAATATTCAACCAAAAGTCAAAATATAAAAATGAGATTGTACTATATGGTGGAGTGAAGCAACAATGCATAGTTAGATTCGTGTATTGGCTACTGAAGGAGTTGTTAGTCTGCTCCAACAGTAGGTGGAGCGGTACTCTATCTTAGTGTGTTAAAGCTTACTTGTCTTTTTCTCCCTGTCTGATCTAAGCCAGCTTCCTCTCTAACTTCCTCTTCTCCCCTCCATGCAACCTAAATTCATGCCATAAAATGTTGCTTGCTGTCTACTGTTGCTGTAAAATTTACAGTGCAAAGCAATACTTCCACTGTTTGCGAGGCTGACTTGATTTGTACTAGCATTCTGTTAATACTATATTTCCCAATGCTTTTTTAAAAAAATAATACTAAAAAGTGTTTACCCTCCACTCAAAAATCAGTAGGGAAGAAGACAGTTGGGCCTCCCTGAGGAAACAATGCCGAAGTCTTGGGACAGTTGCATAGCTATCAACTTACAGATTTGAAAATAAGGGACCAGCAGCCAAAATAAGGGACCTGCAGCCTCACCTGTTCCAGGCACTCCAGTCTTCCTGTCCTCCTGCAGTCTGGTCAAACTCATGCTGGGTAGCTTCGAGAACACTGTCCAACCAACTTTGTAACCAGAGGTTCAACTGAATAGAATCTGAATCACATGCACCACAAGGCCTATGCAGCCTCAACTTAAGATGGCTCCCCGGCCTGGCTTTGCACTGCAAAGTTTGCAGCGGCACGTGCAACAAAATGGGGTCCAGCATTCAAAAACCCCCTTAGCTTGCATTAACTAGCCACACACAAGACATGCAAGCTCCACCCCCCAGTCATTCTTAGACTTCTTATTGGGTGAGCAACACAGCCAAGCAACACAGTTGGAGCCTCCCTCCTCCCTGGCCGGCAGGGAGAGAGGGAGAGGAGCTGCTTCCTTTGAAATTTAAGGGTCATCATTTAAGGGACATCCATCAATAAGGGACAACAGCGGGACATGGCGCTGGAATAAGGGACTGTCCCTTCAAATAAGGGACACTTGCCAGCTATGCAGTTGCTGAGAAAGTTGTTGTTAGCGGGCAGCAGGATTTGTAGAATTCTAAAGTAATGAGCTGGATTGCGCCTGTTTTATACACCAGATCAGTCTGTGCCAACCTGGTGCCCTCCAGGCTGCAGCTCCCATTAGCCCCAATCGCTGAGCTAGCTGGGGCTGCTGGGAGTTTGGTCCAAAACATCTGGGGTACACCAGGCTGGTGAAGGATGCACCAGGCGTTTTCCCATACCATTTATATTTACTTAAAATATCTTCCGCAGTTCAAGGTGGCTTTCAAAAACAGCAACATAGAAAAGGAACAAGGAGCAATGAAAGCCATCAAGAGACAAGTTTAAAACATTGTCTCGTTATTTTATCAAGGGGCTGCAGCCTATATGGGAGCCATGAATAAGGGTCATTTGTCTTAGGGTATAAAGCACATCAGACAGGTTGCTAACGATCAAAGCTCAAGAAACGTTTGCTTCAAATCTGTGTGACGGGAGGCAGAAAAAGGGGAGACGGATGCAGTTCTGATTCTTCTGCCACTTGATAAAGTCGCAGTAAAGTTGGATGTGCCCAAAGTCTATTCTTAATTGAGACATAGTTGCAATGTGTGCCCCAGAGCTGGGAATGAAGGATTCTCAAAAGCTGGAAGAGAAATTGCTGAGACCCAGAGTACAAAGAGAAAATGCAGTAGACAGGCTCCAGACACGCAAAAGGGAGAGATCCATTATTTGGAACTTATCTGTCTTCATACTAATATTTTCCTACTTAAAAATCCCCCATAGGGACTAGACTCTATATGCCTTACTCTACCAGAAATATTCAGGAAATCTTTCCAAGTCCTTTAGATGTTAGGCTCTTTCAGAGTTAGGCCCACCAACCAGTATAGGGAGATCTCACAAAGACACCCCTCTTTTATGCTTTGCGCAATGTGCTTTTTCCATGGTCTAAAAAAGCTAGAATCGGTTTTACACTCTGAGAACATCAGCGGTGAGATTAGGTATGAACCATTTCTCATCTCTTGTCTTAGGATAAATGGGAACAGCTGATCACACAAGGTAAATCAGTGGAGCTCTTTGAACACGTGAGCTTGATGACTCTTGACAGCATCATGAAATGTGCCTTCAGTTATAACAGCAACTGCCAAATGGACAGGTTAGTAGTATTAGTGTCTTTTAGCTCTGAGACAAAAGCCTCCTCTCACAGACTAGGAATGTACTGAGCGGTAATTTTAAAAGATCCAGCTGGCTCTCCTGAATTTACTTTCTGCATTCCACACCATAGCTCACTGCTCTGAAATACACAGTTGATGCCCACTTAAACTACCACATGTGGCAACAGCATAACATCCGGTGCTATTTGCACAAATGTTTGGGATTCTCTTATGATCTGATTCAGCGCTGATTGGTCTGCTTATGTAATTAGAGGAAAACTCCAGTAGCTTACAAAAATAACCAGATTTTTCTTATTATGCATAAACATTATGTCATTGAGGAAATGTTGTTTATATTGTGTAGTAACCTTTCCTTCTCAAAAATAAAATAAAATCGAACTTTTTATACAGTATTTATAAGAGGTAGCAGCAGTATTAGCAAGGGAAAAGCCAGAGCTTTCTCGCACCCTTTTCAGATTTTGAAATATTCACCTATTCATGTGCTTTGTTGTATGATTTGGTGGCACAGAGTTAATTTAATGTTTTAAAACTATACTGTAAAAACAATGTTCATTGGTAAGATTTGGCATCAAAACCAGGATTTCATCATTTGACCTTCAGGGAGAATTCCTACGTCCAAGCTGTCATGGATCTGTGTTGCTTGGTATACACCAGACTGCATCAAATCCTGGGTCAGAGTGATCTGATTTACTGGTTCACCCCCGAAGGATATCGGTTTCGGAAGGCTTGCCAGGTTGCCCATCATCATACAGGTAATTTCCCTGAATCATTCTTTTTTTTTTTTCTGCCTTAGTTTTTAGAAGTCAATTCAAGCAATGCCAGGCTGCTACTGATCCAGAGGATAGAGAAGCAGCCATACACATTTAGGCTTGTATCCAATGCAGTGGCTAAGGAACCATGTGGTCAGTGCAAAAAAAAAAAAAAAAAAAAAAAAAAGCTGCTTGCACAATAGGACTTTTCCTCTCTTTCCCCTGCATGTTTCCCTAAATCTGTTCTGAGGGGGTTCACGTTATTTTAAAAGGTTGTGTGAATGAGGCCACTAGCTTGAAGATAGGGATTAGCTTTGATTACCATATGTTGCTTATAGTCCTCCTATTTCCCTATACAGCTCTTTCTTGTGTAAAGGTCATGGGAATCCTCCAGAGTTTAGCATGCAAAACATTAAAATTGTCATGAAATAAAAGCCTATGTCACATCCACATCATCCATTTAAAGCACTCATATATCACTTTAGCAGACGGGGATTCCCCCAAAGGCTCATGGGAACTATAGTTTATTAAGGGCCTCCTAACAATTCTCTCTTTCTTTTTTAAAATAATTTTTATTAAATTTTCCATTTTAACAATCCAATCCAATCACATTAAATGTTCCGAATTATACAAATACATATCATATAGTACAAATATTCTGCCAAATTATAATTTTTGGGGGGACTTCCCATGCTTCAAGTTGGGGGGGGGGCTCTGATCATCTTACATCTCTACTGCCTTGAGTTTCCAATAGTTCCTTTAAATCTTCCTGTTGTTAACCTTCCTTCTTTCATGGCCTCTGAGTTGTTTCCACAGGCGAGTTGAAGTAAGCAATGATGTGCTTCTGTGTGAATTTTGTATGTGAATTTTGTATGCTTGACTCTCCTATTGTTGCAGCTTGTAAGCCTATTGTTGCAGTATCTCCTTACACGCTGGTGTTTGTGCCGAATCAATCCAAAAGTCATTTCGCTGCTGGCAGATGCCATCTTCTCTCAGTTCCAATGAAATCAAATTAGGCATTTGCTCATTAATTTCCCCAAACCAGTTGCAAACAACATTAGCCTTTCCAGAGGAGATTTGCCAAATCGGACTTGAAGTGCAGATATAATATCAAATTAAGAGCTCACCTCCCCCTATGACTATTTATCTCTGCAGCTCGGTCTTTCAAAAGTTTTTTGAAGTCTCTCCAGCGGCTAACGAGATCCTGCTTCTTTCTAATACAGTGGTGCCTCGCAAGACGAAATTAATTCGTTCTGCGAGTCTCTTCGTCTAGCGGTTTTTTCGTCTTGCGAAGCAACCCTATTAGCGGCTTAGCGGCTTAGCGCTATTAGTGGTTTAGCGGCTATTAGCGGCTTAAGGGATTAGTGGATTAGCTGCTAAAAGGCTATTAGCGGTTCAGCGGCTTAGAAAAAGGGGGTGGGGAGCGGAAAAAAAATCTCAAGACTCGCAAGACATTTTCGTCTTGCGAAGCAAGCCCATAGGAAAATTCTTCCTCTCCGTCTCTCTTGGCACCTCAGTGGCTGGCTTAATTGGCAGATTAATTTTCACCTCCTCACTTGAAGCATGTCCAAAACTTAAATCAAATTTTTCATCTTAAGAAATGGAACTTGGTGCGCTCGCGGGGACAGCGTCCAGGAGATCCGAACTCCCTCGGGGGCTTTCCATCCAGTGCCCCCCCCTCCTTCTTTATGAACTTGGGGGTGGTTTATTGGGCTTCTGCAGATGAGACTGCATCTTCCCTTACACCGGGAAGAATTTGAGAGGCTGATTACTCCCATCTCAGCCTCTAATTACCTTGTGGGAGCTGGAGCGATGGTATTGTCAGCCATCTTCCGTGGCGCCTCAAGTGGAAGTGGGGGCCTCCTAACAATTCTCAGCAAGAATTCTAACAAGCTTCAGTTCCCATAAGTCTTTGTGGGAAACCCTGAATGTGGTATAAGAGTCCTTGCTCCAAATGAATATAGTAGATGTGAACATACTTGATGGAGTCTTAAAAAAAGAATATTAGTGGTTCATGCACATTAAAATACACTAGCATGGTGCTGATAACACCAAGGTTGAAGGTTCAGTCTCTGTGTGGGACAGCTTCATATTCCTGCATTGCAGGGTGTTGGACTAGATGATCCAAAGGATTCCTTCCAACTCTACAGTTCTATTATTCTATGGCAAACATTCACTTATCCAGAAATGTGTATGGGACTAAACATAGTCATCTTAACGAATCTGATCAGTGAGCTAGTAATTTCTGATGAGCTGTTATAGTATTCATTTTCCAACACAGATAAGATAATCAAAGAGAGAAGGAAATCTCTGAGGGATGAAGAAGAACTCCAAAAGATCCAGAAAAAGCGGCACCTTGATTTTCTCGACATCCTTCTCTTTGCCAAAGTGAGTAGTGGGTGGGTGGGTGGGTAATAGTCATTTCAATATTTGAATCTGTTGCACCAAATATAGCTGTGATTTCCAAGTGACTTGTAATACTGGTGACACTTTTAACTTGAATGTGGGATCTTGCAACCATCATTTGTAATTTTGCATACTTGAGGTGAAGGTTCACTAATTCACTGTCCCAGAGCTTTCCTTGGAATGTTTGGAAGTTTCATATGATGGAGAAAGCAGTGCGCAGCTCTTTTTTTTGGAGAGGGGGAGGAACAAAACATGATTGAAGGAAAATATTGCACCAGTGTTTCAACATCTGTACTGACTTCTTTTTGACTTGAAAGAACAAATGGTGACATCATATTTATCCTGCCTTTTGGCACGGCAGAATGCGGCTAGTTCTTCATTCTGTGCCAAGAAAACCCACATTCTGTGAAAATGAATGTTGCAAATCATGCAGTTTTGCAGATGCATTGTGCAAAGGGTCACAAACAATGGATCCCTGAATGAACCCCAGGTGACATTTATCCATCTTTAGGATGAAGATGGTAGTGGGCTATCTGATGAAGATCTGCGTGCTGAGGTGGATACTTTCATGTTTGAAGGCCACGATACCACAGCCAGTGGGATCTCCTGGCTGCTGTATTGTCTTGCAACAAATCCAGAACATCAGCAGAAATGCAGGGAAGAGATCAAGGCCATTCTGGGGGAACGTGACACCATCCATTGGTGAGTGCACATTTTTATTGGACAGTTTCTCCACAATGCAGGGAATTTAGGAGAACACACCCATTTTCCCAAGGATGTGCCAAGCAAAGCAGGGGTACAGTGGGGGGATAGCACTGAGCTTGCAGGAGAGACTGCCCAGCCCGTCTCAAGGCTCTGGCCAGAGTTTTCCTCAGTAGTTGGCTGATCCTTAACCCTAAAGTGAGTAGGGCTCCAGAAGCATTGCCTCCAGATCATCCCCACCAGTCTCCATTGCTTTGTCATTGCTGCCTGTAATTTGTGTGAGAGAGGGGCAAAGGGAGAGGCAAAGGAACAAATCCCTTTCTTCCCCCCCTTTTATTTATTTTTTATTTTGACAAAGTAAGAATCATAAATAAATAAGAATAAATATGTGCACTCCACCACCAAGACCATTCCATCGTAACTATCCAGCCTCCCAAAATTTCAACACTTCTTGCAATGGTTTGACCCCTCTCCGTTTTGACAGTACAAATTCTACAACCCCCCTCCATATCTCCTCAGATCCCCGTCTTACCTTAATGGCACATGTTAATTTATCATTAATAGCTATAATCCACACTTCTTTATACCATTCTTCCATGTTATATTCTGCTTGCCCCTTCCACTTCCTAGCTGTAATAATTCATGCAGCTGTCAATAAATTTGTGAGCAAGTCCTTCATAGCCTGTGAACCTTCCACCCCATCATAAATTGATAATAATGCTACTTTCTTCCGCTCGGCCCCACCCTTTGCCCGCATTGCATTTTCACATTGTGTTGGTGGCATTGCATTAGCGTTTGGTTCTCCTGCAGTTATTGTGCTCCATCTGCTGAGGGAGCGTAGGACTCTCAACAACATTATGGTGGCACCAGCATAACAGCTCCTGGCACAGTGAGAAGATCTGGTCTGCCTGAGGAACAGAGCTGGACTGCTTGGGATGAACTTTTCCCTGTTTTATTGACTTGCCTTTCTTTTTCCTCAGGGATGACCTTGGCAAGATGACCTACTGCACCCTATGCATTAAAGAGAGCCTCCGCCTTTACCCTCCAGTGCCAGGAGTGACCCGAGAGCTCAGCAAACCTATCACATTCTTTGATGGACGGACTTTACCTGAAGGTTTGCTTCATTTTGTTCCGCTCACATAGCCAGAATTTGTCTTTATAGATGTGACCCACATTGTCTTCCATTGTAAAAGTGAGTTATAGATTATAGCAAGAGCCCTTTAGCAATGAATCACTTCTCCTAGGTGAATTCAAAATGGTCATTACAATATTCATGACTTTAAATCTGAAGCTTTGCTGCCTCAAACCCACTTTAACACTATGGTTACTCCCTCAACAAACAGATAACGCAGGGCCTTGTAACACAACTTGACATTTTTTCCATGTTGATTGCTTCCCAGGAACTTGGGTTGCGATAAGCATTCATCTCATCCACAAGAATCCCAGCGTATGGAAGGATCCTGAGGTATGGTACTTTGGTATTCTAGCTATTTCACTTTAAGGCAACAATGCTCCTTCAGTTTGCTAGTGTGAAGTCATTGCTAAATACTATTCACTCTGCAAAAACAAGCTTTTAATGCAGCAAAGGTCCTCCTTATCCACAATCAGTTCATGGATGAGGAAGGTCTTGCTCCAAGACGACCCGGCATTCAGCAATACCAGCTGCAGACTGACTGCAATTCCCCATATTGGAGGAGGGGCTGACACATGGCATAGTCACCTGTGCCCCTTACCTGGCCTGCCCCACCTCCCACACCATACCCCCACTACCCTGAACCCCTGTGATTGCTTCCCATTTCTCTCCACAGCTCCTCTGCTCCCAAATACATCTCCCCTCCGTAATACAAAACAACAACAAACCCACACAAACAGTCCCCCAAGCCTTGCAGCCAAGATGTCTCTGGCATCCTCAGCAGCCTCAGTTTTGTAGCTGCAGTCAGTCCAGTCCCCACCCTCCTAGGCCAGGTGAAAGAGGCCTGCAAGGCAGGGAGCAGATCCCCTGACTCACAGCCAAGATGGTGTGGAGTGCCTTCAATCAGCTTTGACTGGTAGTCCAGCTGCACCCTTATCTGAATAGGAATAGCCTAACTTCTGTTGTCTATCTTCTGGTAACCTCTAGGTTAGATTACTGTAATGAGCTATACTTAGGGTTGCCTTTGAAGACAGTTCAGAAACTTCAGCTGGTGCAGAATTAAGCAGCCAGGTTGCTCACCAGGGCAATCTGGTTTGAGCACACCATTCCTGGCCTGATTGCACTGGCTGCCAATTAGTTTCCAGGCCCAATTCAAAGTACTGGTTTTGAGCAATAAAGCCTTAAATGGCTCAAAACTACAATACCTTAAGGACCACCTCTCTGCATAAGAACCACCCCAGTCCCTGTGATCATCACCTGAGGCCCTTCTTTGACTGCCTTCTCCACAAGGGGTTCAGTAGGTGGCAACAAGAGAACAGGCCTTTTCTGCAGTGGCTCCTGGCTTGTGGAATGCTCTCCCCAGGGAGACTTCCCTGGTGCCTTCATTGCATATTTTTAGGCACCAAATAAAAACGTTTCTCTTCCACCAGGTGTTGGGCTGATTAACATTCTATGGCTTTTAAAACGTCAAACTGATGTTTGGGGTTTGTTTCTCTTTTTAAATAATGAATGCTTTCATTTTAGGTGTTTGATCCTCTGAGGTTTTCTCCTGAGAATGTATCCAACAGAAACTCTCATGCCTTCCTGCCTTTCTCTGCTGGGCCACGGTGACGTTTATATAATATAGATGTAAACTAGAGCAGTGTTTAAGATGTTAAATCGTAGTGGAAAAGCTAAACTCTGAAGACTCTGTAAGCTTGGCATAGTGAAGATGAGTTTAAAATGCATTTTTAGCATGGGGGATATCAACAAAGTCACTTTCGGGTAGCTCCAATCTTACAGAGAGGTCATCGTTAGTATCTTCCATCTATGGGGGAGGTGAGGGTAATCATGCAGGAGTCCTGGGTAAGGTGGCATCCAGGTGCAGGCCATGCTTGCTACTTCCACCCCTCCCCTGCTACTTTGGCCATTCCACTAGTCTACTTTCTTTTGCCCCAGATGCTCCTCTCCTCTCTCCCTGCCACTGCTGCCCACTTTTTTAAAAAGAAGATTTTTGGCATCTGGGTTGCTCCTTTCTTCCTCCCCAGTTTCCGCCTTGCTTGTGGCCCAGAGTTGTTTCTGGGGAAATGAAGGGGAAGGTGGCTTACTATCAGTTTGCCACTACCACTTGCTCTCTCGCATCATGCCCCACGCCCCCCAATCCCCTGCCTGGGCTGCAGGGCCCAGCACTTTGTTCTGAATCTCTGCACTGCCCCCTACTGCTTCACAATTCCTTTGGGCAAAGTCACATGGAAAAGAGGTCCCCCACCCCTGCCTTTGGCCAACAGGAGCTTTAATTTGGGCTTAACCCCCAATGCTCTCTGCACATATATTCCCACCTACAGTGGGGGGGGGGGGGAGAGAACATCCTCCCTCTGCCTGGGGACCAGAGTCCCTTATGGATAATCTGATAAGAATTACATGCCAGTGATTTGGGGGGGGGGGCAGGTGCATAGGGTGCAGTAGGTGTGGCCAGATCCTGAAGTTCCCCACCCCTGACCTAAGGTGGAAATGATGCCAAAAGTGTGTGGGGGGGGGGGTAGAGCTGCTCCCCCTTCTGCCATGCTCACAGCATCCTTCCATTTGCACACACAAGCATCCCCCAGCATTATCCCCACCCACCTGTATTTACACATGCACCTGTTTGGATGTGTGTGCGCACCCAGCTTTTCTCTCTTTTCCTTGCTATTCATCCTCCCCTCCTCTCTTTATCTCTCCCCTTTCCCAGCAGCCTCCCTATCCACCACCCATAGGATAGTTAGAAAGAAGCTTCCACTGACATCAGTGGAATTCCACCCCTGCCCCATGTCTATTTGTTACGTGGGACAGTTTTCAGGGGAGGGAAGCAGGTGGGGGAAAGGATTGCTATTCCTTCCCTCTCCAGCTCCCACACCCTGAAAATCCCCTGCCCCCCCTTCAATGCAGGACCTAGGGGGGAAAGGACCTATTTGTGCAAATGAAACTTTTTTGGCAAGCCAAATCCCACACCTAGGGGGTCAACTGCTGCAGGGGAGGTCATGGGCCACATCAAACAGTCCAGGGAGGTTCTCCAGCCTTGGGTCAAGGGCATTTGCAGGAAGGTTCAGGTTTAGCATGGAGTCTCCGCAAGCTGAGCTTCTCTGTTGTAACCCGCTCTCTTTGTCCTTCCAGGAACTGCATTGGGCAGCAGTTCGCCATGAACGAGATGAAAGTGGCCCTGGCCCTGACTCTGCTTCGGTTCGAGCTTTCGCCTGACCCGACTCAGCCTGCGCCTATCCCCACCCCTCAGATCGTCTTGCGTTCCCACAAAGGGATACACCTTTGCATGAAGAAAGTGGCACAACTCTGAAGCCGCAGCGGGAATAATGTGCGGTGGAAAACTTGGAGCAGGACGTCGCATAAATCATTTGGTGCTTCAATAAAAGCCATTTGTGGCTGAGCACATTGATTGCCGGCCTGCAAATAACGTTTAACAGAGGCTTTATTTTGTACTGAGGAAAGCCAGCAACACTAGCTCCACCTCCTGGCTATTCAATCCTGGTGGGATCCCAGCAAATTGCTTTCTAGTTTTCCTTCTGCACTGTGAACCTCAGCAGTGGCTGCGGTAGGAAGACTCAGTGAGTCCACAGAGACAGAGGGTGAGAAAGCACCTTGAGCTGAGCTCTGGCTTTGCTGTGCAAGCACTACCCAGGCTCCATAAACGGTTTAGAGGTTTCAACTACCAGGTGATGCTTCTTTGGGCACTTCCAGGCTGCTGCTATTTGGGGAGCGGGTTTCAGTCACTTACCGGCAGATTCCAGCTGTGCCATTATATCTGATTGGGAAGCCTTATGCGACAAACCCACTCTCCCAAAATAATGAAAGAGATGGGGAAATGCAATGGAAAGGGTGGGGTAGCACTTGCTTTGATGCAGCCTTGCATAGCTTCTCCAGAAACATTCAAGAGGTGCAGGATTCAGCTACGTTGTTGCATGCATGGAATGAGGTCCACTCATGCAATGGGACTTGCCCCCCCTTCCCCCCACGCACCCCCCACAGCCCCTAAATCTGCTCTGGAGGGTTGGGGGGACCCAGTACAGATTTAGCAGATGCATGGCAGGAGGAGAGAAGGGAAAGTGCCATTGTGTGGGACATGTTGGGAAGGAGGCGGTTGATTTATTTTTGTTTTATTACGTATTTTGTGTTCTCGTTTTGTATTTTTATGATGTGAACTGCCCTGTGACCTTCTGGTGAAGGGTGGTATACAAATCTAACATATAATCATCATCATGATAATTAATAATAATAGTAATTATGTGAGTTGGCCTCATTCTGTGCATGCACACCCCACCTCAAAAAATGTTTGTTGATTTCCACCTCATGGCTAGACACATTATCTGGAAGTGCCCTGCCTTTAAGAGCTGAACCAAAGTGTGTGTGTGTGGGGGGGGGTATAAGTGGAAGGAAAACAAAAAAGCCTGACAATTTTTGCATGCAGGGCTCTTCTAGACTTAGGTGACCCTGTTACTTTGACCCTCCACTTTTTCTGTGCAGGTTCAGTAGTGCTTCTGAGACTAGCTCTTTCAGCCTCCCAGCATGAGTGCTAAACTTCAGTTCCTCCAACATCTGCCTAACAAGCAAAGGAGCAGTGCTGCAAACCCCACCCTTTTCCCTCCTCTGCCTCCCAGACTTTCTTTGCCAGTTTCACTTTCCCAGTGGCCTGACTGTGAGATATAAAAAAAATGTCAGTTCCAAGACTTTGGGTCATGGGACGCTCAAAATAAGATCTGAGCAAAATTGGTATTTCAATATGAGTAGGAAAATGAGAGCACCCCTAAACATTTTTAAGAGGAAAAAAAGCACTGGTTACAGCAACAGCGAGACCACCCCCTCCCAAACTTACGTATTCTCATTTGACAGGGTGCATGTGACCAAAGAGGCTTCTCCTACACAAAAGCCATCTGTCAGGGTTGGAGTTAGAAGTAGGTCAGCAATGAAACAATAAATCTACTGAGGCCAGTGAAGTTAACTCTTTATTGAAGGAAACAAACCACAGCCTAGGCCTAGTAGTCTCAGCAACTCGTTCCAGGAGGTCAAGGATGATGGGAGTTGTGGTCCAGCAACATCTGGAGTGTGCCAGGTTAGCTATCCCCCCACCCTCCTCTTCTTTTTCCAGCAGTTTGGTCCCTGATCTGTTACATGAGCCGTGTATGTGTTTTTGCTTTACAGTTGTCCCTGAAAAAGAGTCTGATGACTGAAATGTTTTAGGCCTTTGAGGTCTCTTCTTCAGCAGTTCTTCCTGTGTACTTCTGCTGTGCTGTGCTGTTCTGTGCACCTTGGTTTACTGAGGAGCTCCGGAAAATGAAGCGGGATCTCAGACGGCTAGAGCGAGTATGGCGACGGACTCGTGACGGAGCCTCAAGAACATCTTATAGGACGCTTATGAAAGCCTATGAGATGGCTATGAAAGCTGCTAAGAAATCTTACTTTGCAGCTTCCATTGCATCCGCTAGCTCTCGCCCGGCACAACTTTTTAGAATAATTAGGTCAATAACGTCCTTAGGAGGACAACCAAATTTAAGCACAAATTCGGCCCACAGCTGTGAGGCATTCGCGAACTTTTTTGCGGGGAAAGTCCTGTTGCTCCGCCGTGACCTCCCTGCCAATTTAGATACAGTGACTGAACTGGAGGCCCCTCGACTGACTTCAGGTCCAGTGTTGGACCTTTTCGATCGGATACTCCCTACTGATGTGGATAGATTCCTCCAAGTTGGTAGGCCCACCACCTGCCTCCTTGATCCGTGCCCGTCTTGGCTAATTAGGGAGTGTCCAGATGTTATGCGGACCCCCCTGGTTGAAATTATCAATTTATCCCTTGACACGGGGACATTCCCAGGGGAACTGAAGGAAGCAGTGGTGTGTTCACTCTTAAAGAAAACTTCATTAGATCCCTTAGACCTATCCAATTACCTCCCAGTTTCAAATCTTCCATACCTGGGTAAGGTAATTGAGAGAGCAGTTGCTGAACAGCTTGGTAGGTTTCTGGAGGAAACATCGGCTTTGGATCCATTTCAGTCCGGTTTCCGTCCTGGTCGAACATCCGATAGGGCTTCCGCGGCTTCATATTGCTGCAGGAGCTTCCTGCAGCCAATCAGAAGCTGCGTTTTGGTTTTGGAAGTCGAACAGACCTCCGGAACAAATTCCGTTCAACATCCAAGGTACGACTGTACATGGCTGGAATGAATTTGTGTGGAAATATGCCCTCTGTTTGAGACATGAAATCTGATTCAATATTAGAAGACAATGCCAGAACCCGACCCTTTATAATTGGCAAGCAACCACACACACACAAACAAGCTCACTCCCCCACCCCTTTAAACTCCTAGCCTATTTTTTGTTTTGTTTGTATTTGCCTCTGAAACGGTTGCCAGAAAAGTCTTGTGTAAGATCCAGAATTCTGGAACTGAGGATACTGGGCTGTTTGGAGAGGTTGGCAGTTTTCCCAGTAAAAGTCAACAACATGCTTTTCACATGCTTTGTTAACCTCCTAAAGATGTGACTCAGAAATAAACCTTCTCGATTTTAATGGAATGTACTTCCCATTGGTGATTTGCTAACGCATAAACTCAGTTGAACCTAGTAATAATCATTCCTGAGTACAGTGGCGTAGCGTGGGGGGTGCAGGGGGGGCCGGCCGCACCGGGCACAACTTCTGGGGGTTAGGGTTAGGGGGCGCAAATCCATGGGTTAGGGGGCGCAAATCCACAGGTTAGGGGGCGCAAATTACTTGCCTTGCCCCGGGTGCTGACAACCCACGCTATGCCACTGCCTGAGTAAACATGCAAAGGACTGCACTGACAGGGAATGTGGCTGAATTTGTAACATGTGAGTTTAGGGTGGCCAAGTTAAAAAGAAAAAAGAAATGACAGGTGTCCTCTGCATAATTGTTCAGGTCACCCTAAACATGCTGAATCCCCTCTTCTACACAGCTATTAAAGGTGCAAGAGCAAATTCCTTATTTTTTACCCTGGCCATCCTACATACACATGAGCTTAGAGGACAGTGTTGCTGTGTTCAGCCCTATCTTACAAATTCATGTATATTCTTCATAGTATGGTGAATGACAGGAATAAAAAATTGCCTCTTGTACCTTTCATTGCTTAGCTCTGCACTAGAACTTAAGCAGAGCCTCAGATCACAATGGATCACATTATCCACCAGTTTGAACCCTAAAAGCAGACAGAAAGCCTTTGCAATTTAGCTCTTGTCCAATCGGACAAGATGGCTGAGATTCCATACCTTAGGCATAGCCATCAGGGGCACTTGCTTTATAAAGGCTTAATGATTAACTCAGGTTAACTAGCTGAGTTGAACTGATAGTTTTATTGCTGTGTTGGCATCGGTCTGTCTCAAGAGACAAAGGTGAAGTCAAACGGCTGGAGAATCACAACGCTTGCTGTGGCTGCCGAAACCGGTAACTCTTAACTGCTGCCTACAATGTTGTTTTTGCTGTATTAGCAGCACTGAAGTGACCTCCTGGGCCGCAAACCTGGGCAGTGTGTATGGAGGTCCTGGGCTGCTCATACAACAAGACCCACCCCCTGGGCCTCAGTGATATGACCCAAAGGAAAGCAGAGCAATACATTTGGCACCAGTTTGGCTGCAGGAAGGAAGTGGACAATACGCCATTCAATCATCTTAGGGGCTCCACTCTGGATTTGTGTAGGGTTTACTCCTTAGCCTTTTCTTCTCCTGAAGAGGTTGTGCAAGGCAGCAGGTATGGGTTTTTCCTTGGGGTCTTTCTCATGAATGAGTATAGCCAGAAGGCAGTGGAGGTTTAGGATCAGCGTTTTCCTTTTCCAAGATGGAATACCTTCCCAGATTGATAAGCCCCCTCTTCCCCTCATTTCACTCTACGGCCTGTGCAGTAACCACATTCTTGACCATTGAACATATTGGTTTCATTGGCTCAGTCCACTGGAGCAGGCGAAGATCCTAACTCACAGAGGGTTTGAGACTCATTGGCTACTTTCCTCTGGTTTAGCTGGCCAGTTAAAGCTATGTCCTGGGGTGTGGCCGCTGTCACATGCTGACAGCTTCTAGGAGCTGAGTGTAGCGTGGAGACCTAAGTTAGACAAACTACCCCAGAAGGAGCACAACATGTCCCCCACCAGAGGTACTGCCCATCCCCTAACACACCATGCACCCCATTAGTACTGATAGCATAAACAGAGAAAAGCTGCCACCCCATGTTTTTGAAAAGTGTGGGGGGGGCAGTTAGCATTAGGAGGCCTCCAGGTTGCTTCATGCTCCTGGCCTTTGCTTAAAATGGTGCTGATCTTAAATGAGATAATAATGTGAGCCAAATTAGCTGTGGTGACTTTCTGCATGAAGCAAGAGAGAGCCTGCTCAGCACTAGCTCTAATAGCTCATATGGGGTGTTGGGTGCATATTCCTGTAAAACCTTTTTCTCATATATTTTGAACTCTCTGGCCTCTTTTCATGAATTAAGGAGGCAATAACTCATCCTCAACGAACTATATATAACTTTATAGGTTTACCTACACACTAACAACATGACATCAATGCTGTCTAAAATAGTGTTCTTCAGGAGGAAACCGCAGGATAAATTGCTTTGAAAATCGCTAGAGCCTGGTATGAAATTAGGTCACCTTGTTCGCTGAGGCTCAGATTCTGAGAATCATCATTGGAGCCTGGGAACACCAGCATTCTAGGGTGGATCAACCAACCAACCAACCAACCAACCAATCCAAGGGCATATCCTGGTTAATGTGTTTGGAATATGGCAGCTATTGGGTCAGGGAGCAGAGTCTGGTGGCTCAGGATAGAGCCTTATGAACATGGGGACAGAGATACAGCAAAAAATTGCCAAGCCAAACAGAAACTATTCTGTCCTCAAAGTTTTAGTCCTCAACTAAGCTTTTCCTTCTTCCTCTAGAAGTAAGATGAAAGAGGATAAAGCCCTGAAATTTCACGTTACATCCTCAGACCTGTCAGCCCTATATAAAACTGTCAGCATCGCCCTTGAGCCAGTGCCACCGACTGGACTCAACCACTTCAGCCCCAACTGGGCTAGGCGAGCTGGGTAGAACTTCCAGAGACCACCTCCTGCACAGGAACAGGTCAAAGTGCTGTGGACTTACAGCTTAGAGTTGTGAGCACCGGATTCACTTCCACAAGAAGACAGTTGTTGCACAGCAGAGTATAGCAGAGCATAAACGACTCGGAGAGCAGCTCTGTAGAATATCTTCTTTTATTCTAACTACAACTATATAATACACAATTATATACAGAGCTAAATGAGGTCTAAACTAAAATGCTGAACTGCACTGAGTGTCTGCAGCTGCTCTTAGCAGCAACCTTATCTATACACTCAGTCTCTCTCTCTCCGACACACTGACTGACTGACACTTTGATGTGGTGCTGGAGCGGAATAAGTAGAGTACAGAAACTGCCCCTCCTCTCTGGAGAATCAGCAGAGCACATCAGCAGATTCTTGGATATGGGAGGGGTGAAATCTCCTCAAAAACTGCTAGATGAACCTGATAATCTAGATTTATTTCAGTCTGGGTTCAGCACAGAAACTGGTTTAGCTGCTCTGATGGATGACTTATACCAGGAGAGAAAGAGGGGGCATGTGGCCCTGAAATTTCTCCTTGGTCTCTCATCAGCTGCATTCCTTCTTGACAAATTGGCTGGTTTGAGAACTGGAAATACAGTGGTACCTCAGTTTACAAACTTAAGCTGTTCCAGAGGTCCGTTCTTAAACTGAAACCATTCTTAAACTAAGGTGCGCTTTCCCTAATGAGGCCTCCTGCCGCCAGTGCCCTTCCACTGTTTGGATTCCATTCTTAGACTGAGGTAAAGTTCTCAAACCAAGACACTATTTCTGGTTTTGTGGAGTTTGTAAACCAAATTGTTCTTAAACCAAACTGTTCTTAAACCAAGGTACCACTGTGGTTCTATTCCTGCTTCCTTGTCCAGTTTCAGAAAGTGGTAATGTGCTCGATCTTTCTATGAAGTTCCATGGGATTCTATTTTTGTCTGCCATGCTTTTCAATATTTACATGAAGCCATTGGAATAGGTCAGAAATCTTAATGAGGTGTCATCAATATGCAGATTATATCCACTTCCATGTCTCATTTGCAATGGAGCCACTGGTTGAGGGCCAATAAACTGAAACTCAATCCAGATAAAAAGAAGGCTACGTTGGCAGATTATTCGTTTGACCAGGAAGGTAGGTTGAACCCATTATTAATGGGATAACAGAAACATTGCCCCTGAAAGATTAATGCCTCTGGCATTCCAGGTAGAACACATACACATACATAGGCATGCACTTGTAAGGCAATGTTGCTGCGTTCAGCCCTAACAGATAGCTGCACCTGTTTCCTTTGCAACCATACTCCAACACCCACCCAATCTGATTCTTGGGTGGAGGGAGGCATGGTAAATGATAAGAATAGAGATCAGCCTCTTGCACCTTACATTGCTTAGCTCGTTCACACTGCACTAGAACTTAAGCAGAGCCTTGGATTACAATGGATCGTTTATCCGCCAACTTGAACCCTAAAAGCAAACAGAATGCTTTTGCAATTAGCTCTTGTCTGATTCAGTGGCTGAGATTCCATACCTTAGGCATAGCCACCAAGATCCCTTGTTTTATAAAGGCTGGTGGATTAACTCAGGTTAATCAGCTGAGCTGTAGTGATATTATTTATAGCATAATCAGTAAAATGCTGATCTCCACCCCGTGTTTTGTTTTTCATTTGTTTGCTCACTTTGGAAGTGGTGCTGCACTTCATTCCAGCCTGTTGATATATGATATCTAAGGCGTCCCCGCCTATTTGTTTCATATATAGCCTTGCATACGAGCTGTATCCTGCCATACTTCAACCAAGAGACCCAGAAGCTGCTTCCAGGGAATTCATACTGAGCAAAATGCAACTCGCCTTGCCTGGACTGGGGTTAAACCTTTACCTGTTTTTTTATGCAGCTGCTACCTTCTGTCTGGTCAGCGTGCTCCTGAAAGTCATCCGGCTATACCAAAGGAGGCAAAAGCTGATCAGATCTTTGGAGAGCTTCCCAGGGCCACCGAAGCATTGGTTTTATGGACACACCAATGAGGTAGGACTTCTTCATCCCATCTAGTAGAACTCAGAAAAAAAGGGAGTGATTGTAATGTTTCGTGCCAAACAAATGTAGTGCTGTTGCCATTGCTGGTACATCAGACTTTTCGTGAGCAACTACAATGCGGGCGGCAAAGGGCAAAGTAGGCATTATGGTGCCATGACCCATGTGTTAGAATGTGAGCTAGATTCCTATAAAGCAGGATGTAATTTCACGTACAGAGAGGCAGACATGAGATGAATGCTAGAAGTGCCTATCTGTACTTTACCCCAGAAGCTGCTTGTCCCTAGCCATGGTGCTGTCGCCTTCTGGTTCAGCACCCACTTCCTATTCAACCCACCCATACACTACCTGAAACCAGCCATTTCTCACATTATAGGAATTTGGTGATTTGATTCTAACACAGGGATATGTCGCCATGACCCTGAGGTTGCTTCCAGGCTGTTGCTGTTTGGGGGAAAGTTCTAGGTTTAGGTTTAGGGACGCGGGTAGCGCTGTGGGTTAAACCACAGAGCCTAGGACTTGACAATCAGATGGTCAGCGGTTCGAATCCCCGCAACAGGGTGAGCTCCCGTTGCTTGGTCCTTGCTCCTGCCAACCTAGCAGTTCGAGAGCACGTCAAAGTGCAAGTAGATAAATAGGTACTGCACTGGTGGGAAGGTAAACGGCGTTTCCGTGCGCTGCTCTGGTTTGCTGGCCACATGACCCGGAAGCTGTACGCTGATAAAGCGAGATGAGTGCTGAGTCAGTCACGACTGGACCTAATGGTCAGGGGTCCCTTTACCTTTACTAGGTTTAGGAGAGAAACTTAAATGGGGTACAAATTACAGGATGAAGGGGATAGTTTTGGAAGGTATATGATAAGCATGCTATGAAGCAGCCCAATGCTTATTGTGGAGTGAGAGATCCCCGATGGCCTGGGGACTCTGTGCTTTAAAGCAGGCTTGAAATGTTTTTGGTCAGAGAGAAGGCTGACTCTCCAAGGAAATGGAGCCCTGGTCATGGAGAGCTATGTTATGCAGTAGCCCAAAACTTGTTTAGGGGTCTAAGAGCGTATGCACTTCTTTGTTCTGATTGCTCATGCAAATCTGCATCAGATACAGAGCTGGGAATTAGGAATCGGCTTCATCTCATGCCTGATCAAAGACTTTGGAAAACTAAAAAACTTGTTTGTTACTTCATGATATTTTAGGTGGATATAGGCTGGGTAGAATTGGTTATACCAGTGTAAGGCTTCTGAGACCATCTTTATATGTAATGTTTATCAGGCTGCCTTAGGACCCTGAGATGGCCTGGACAGCGGGAAGTCCACACCTAGTTGACTATAATAGCATTGATTTGATTTTTGTCCCCAATTGCCACAGCTCGGTCGAATTGGAGAACTTACCACAATGGTGTCCTGGTCGGAGAGATATCCCAAGGGTCATTCCTTGTGGTTTGGAGCTTTCTTGGGGTTTCTCAATATCTACCATCCAGATTACGCCAAGGCTGTATACAGCAGAGGAGGTAACGAAATGGCCCATTTTAAGGCAATATCTGTACATCTCCTATCTGTACACTCAGTGTCATTTGGTAGCTAAGCTCTATTGATGGGGGACCTGTGGCCCTGCAGATGTTCTTGGACTTCTGTTGCCATCAGCCCCAGTCAACATTCCAATGGTCAGGGATGATGGGAGTTGTAGTCCAACATCTGGAGTAGCCCAGGTTTCTCATCACTGTTATGTTGTAAGAGCTTAGCTGTAGAAACATCGGAAGCTGCTTATACTGAGTAAGATCACTGGCCCATCTAGCTCAGGATTGTCTACATCGACTGTCAGTGGTTCTCCAGGGTCTCAGACCTGGGTCTCTCTCAATCCCAACTGGAGATGCCAAGGGTTGAACATGGGACCTTCTGCATGTGAAGCAGATGCCCCACCATTGAGCTTTTACCCTTCCCTTAGGTATGTCTGCACTCATCACTCCCCTCTGAAGTTGTCCCCTTTAGGCCAGTAGCCTGACTGACTCGTTTTTCTATTTGGCAAACCAAACCAAACCAAACCAAACCAAACCAAACCAAACCAAACCAACAACTAAACTGTAAACCAAACAAAACAAAATAAAACAAAACCAACAGCCATTTTAGCCCAGGAAACCCAGGAAGGTGCGAAAAGTATTGCAAATATCACTATAGAATTATATGTGATATAGCAAACATTAACTTGTCTTACAAATGCTAATCGATCGAGAGGGAAATTACCGTATTTTTTGCTCTATAAGACGCACCGGACCATAAGACACACCTAGTTTTTGGAGGAGGAAAACAAGAAAATAAATATTCTGAATCCCAGAAGCCAGAACAGCAAGAGAGATCGCTGCACAGCGAAAGCAGTGATCCCTCTTGCTGTTCAGGCTTCTGTGATAGCTGCGCAGCCTGCATTCGTTCCATAAGACACACACACATTTCCCCTTGCTTTTTAGGAGGGGAAAAGTGAGTCTTATAGAGCAAAAAATACGGTACCTCTGAGATCCAGGGGTTGCACATGGTGCTGAAGCTCCAGAAAGAGCTCATTGTTCAGGGGAAGCCATAACCATTTCACTTCTTTGAATCCTTCTGAGTGTTAGTCTCTGTGTTTTGCACTTACTATCATATTTTCTCATACCATTTTGCAGGTTTTTACTTGTTAAACTTGCCTTAAACTTGCAGCAAGCCCAACCTTACCTGAAAGGCATATTATTGTATAATAAAAGAAGAGTAGGCCTGGCACTCTTCTATTGCAACCCTTTAATTTGTTCTATTGGCATCGATGCTGAGTCTTCTTTTGCCCTTCCTTCCTGGTCTAGGTCAATGGTAGAACTACCAAGTATTCCTGCCAGCCTATGGTTATGAAAAGCCACATACCCAACACAGCTCAGCAGGAAAGGTTGACTAGGATTGTACAGATAGTGTAATCAGGAACAGAAATCCAGACCTCAAAGGTGAAAAGCTACAATTCCATTTTAGTGATTACAGAGGCAATGTAAATGCCTATAGTTAAAAAAAACCTGCCCATAGTGTGACAGCCACAACAGGAAAAATATCTACGGATCAGCAAGGGCTCACGACAACCAAATGCAACCTCTTCAGCAGAGGAGGGGTGATGACCAGTCCTTCAATTTCCAGGTGGAAACAAGCCAGAAATCAGCCCAAGGCTTCATCCTTGGAACAGGCACCAGTCTGATCATAGAATCATAGAGTTGGAAGGGACCCTGAGGGTCATCTTGTCCAACCCCTGCAATGCAGGAATATGCAGCTGTCCCATATGTGGACTGAACCTGCAACCTTGGCCCTATCAGCACCACGTTCTAACCAGCTGAGCTATCCATCCTGCTGCCTATTTATTGTTCAGTGAGTTCTTGTTTAAAGCTCTGTCTACAGTTAGCACAGTTGGAGCTAACTGTGTCTGATGGTTCTCATCTGCTTTTCTTCCCCCCTTTTCTCCATATGCAATAATCTTTTTTCTCTTGCGCTTGCAAAACAAATGATTGATGGTCCCAGTGTGCCCTTACATTCTTTCTTTGTTTACACACACTATAGTTGCTACATAAATACCACGTGGAAAATGTTTTTCTTAAGCATCTGGCTAGAAGCAGAAAGTCTCTCTAAAACATGGAACAAAGCCATGATCTTAACTTATCGTACTGAAACATCCGTTTGTCTGGCTTAAATATCATCCTGTCATTCTCCTGATATTTCCCCCTGTTGATGGCACTTTGTCCTTTTCTTAAGGTTCCTTCCAGGTCATACCAATGCCGTGTGGCCTTTTTAGGTTTGACTTGTCGGCATCTAATCAAGGTGTAACTCGCATATTCCACCATTCTCTACCTCCGTGTTAGCTAAAAGCATAATAGTTTACACAGATTCAGAGCAAGCGCTTCACTCATATCAGGCCAGGTTGACTAGGCCTTCAGTGGGTTTGGCAAGAGCAACAGAAGACTGATGTTTTATGTGGTTGATATGCTTCTTGTATCTGCTATATCGCTCAGTAAAATCAGTGCCAGTTCTGGGTTTTGTGGGAACCCTTGGGCTTTGCTCCCTGAGTGTGCCCACCTGCTCTTCCTTTTCAGTACTGTCCTCTCACTTCTCTGTGCTTCTAGGCTCAGTTGGCACCATCTTCTAGAGAAAGAGAACACAAGGCATGTTCCTTGTGCTTAATCCTAAGCTGCTTGTTTGCAGATATCAAATGACCAGGCAGTAATAGCAAGGAGAAGGAGGAGGAAGAAGTAGAAGATGGCCAAGAGGCTCCAGGAATTGGCAGTGGGCCTTTTACTGGGGTGTGAGTTCTCCAGTGATACCAACTGCTGCTTCTGGCCCTGAGCAGAAAGCTAATACTTTGTGTGCTTGGAAAATGTTTGCCAGACCACTTCAACAGCTTTTGAAAGGAAGCTTTATAATAAGTTTTCTGAGAAGAAACCTGACTCTGTTATGAAGTGGTGTGATAACAGCAGGATTCCAATCCACTACTTTAGCTGAAGGTCACTTCAGCTCTTGAGTCTTTTATACCTTCTACAACATTATTATTCCTAACATTTATTTGTAGGAATAATCAGTGGGCTTCGTATGTTTGTTTTCAGCTCCTTACTAAATATACGAGGTGGCAAAATGGTTTTCATTTAAACAACAACCAACACAGCTTTCCTAGCATTTTCCAGGTGCCCCTTACTTATTCTTATGTATTTTGAGGAGTTTCTGGAGAGCTGTCTGCCAAATTCTGTTTGGTTTCAATTCCTAGTTCTTAATTAACAGAACTTCTGTAGCAGCAGTTGGCACCTTCCTCTGTTGCCTCCAGCTGTTTTCACTGTTACTTCTGCCTTTGGTTGATAAGATCTTGCATGATCATTCTAGCAAGACAGTGGGAGCTAGTTATAGAGATGCTGAAGAAATTGGATTCTGCAGGCATTTAAAACCAAATTATCAATTTCGCAGTTTCCGAATTTGTGAACCAAAACACGGCTATCCTTTGAAATTTGCAGGTATCTGAATTTTTGCAATGCAGTAATCTAACAAATGTTTATTAAAAATATATATTAGGAGAAAGTGTGCATAAAAGAGAAGGTATTAGTGAAAATAACAACAAGGATGCATAATGTTAGGGGATGGCTTGCAGAAATGTGTACGTTCATCAAAACCGCATATAAAATTTGTTTACTCAGAGAAATTTGCACTAAAATGTTGATGAAGTTTCGTGAGGATTTTTATTAAAAAAAATAAAAATGCAAATAGCAGCAATGTGTGGATAATTGAATGTCAGATTAGAAAAATGAAACATGGAGAGAACCACACTTGACAGATCCTTCCCTCCCTAGCCAGCAGAAGTAGTAGCAGAGCTGAGACCCCATCCAACTCAGAACAGCCAATTTTGAAAAGCAAAACCCTTTTTCTAAGTATCCCGGGGATTAAAAACAACAGCTTAAGTTGATTAAACTTGATGGTAAAAGTCCAAAATGAACTCAGGAATGTAACAGAGATATATTTAAATGTGAAAAGTGAAGGCCAGAGAGGAAAGATGGAAAAAGAGAGAGAGCATAGATTGATTGGAGCCTACATTTCAGATTACTGAAGGAAAGGTGATCTTCAGTGGGGATCAATCAATGACATTTCCTCCTCCTCATATCAGCGTGGAGATGGTTGGAAGGGAAGGGAAACATTGTCCCTATGTGTTTCTTGAAGAGCAGGCAACAACATTTTTCACACCTTCATAGCTCAGTATGGAAGTTTTGCAGGAGAGGAAGGGAGAAAAGTTCTCTGTTTGTCTTCCGTGATGTTTCGCTCTTCTCATTTCACCGAGGAGATGCAAAGGGAGGGAGAAACATTGTTAAAGAGCTGGACACAGCATTTCATTCTCCCTATTTATTCTTGGAAGTGCATGTGTGGCATATGCCTATGACAGCATGTATGAGTATCCTGAATGGGTGTGAGAGAGGGAGGAGATAATGCAGGGGTGCCCAAACCTTTTTCAAAGAGGGTCAGATTTGATGAGGTGAACATTCATGAGGGCCGACCAAAGTTGTTGACCTTTTTTTTGAACCACAGGGCACTGGCAGAGGAAGGGGGAGGGCACCGCCCCCGGCAGCACGATCCCTGTGGGGTGCCATTGCGGCTGCCCCCCAACTGTGCTGGTCGCCACACCCCTGTGGGTGGCACGCCACGCCCCCAGGACGCGTGCCAGCTCTGCCCCCACCTGCTCTACGCCCCGCTGGTGCCGGAGCATGAAGCTCCACCACTGCTACGGGGAGGAACTGCCTGTGGGGGCAGGATTGAACTGATCGGCAGGCAGGATTAGGCCCCCAAAACAGACTTTGGACATGCCTGAAATGAGTGTGGAAGAGGAAAATGAGTTAGTGTTTCTGGAAGCAGAACTCCCTACTTCTGGCTCTGATGCCTGTCCACCTTGTGATGAAAATAGATGTGCAAGACCATCATGATCAGCATCATGTGTGTGCGCTTTAAAAAAAGTCATATCCTTAGTCATTAATTCAGCGTATGTGTCAACATGATATTTAGAAAGCAACCCCAAATAGAATGTTAAGATGGAGGGGTATTAATTATAAATTATATGATTGTGTGGTGTGTGTTTTTAAAAAAAACCTTTAAAAAATAGATTTAAGGACAACAACAACATATAGATAAGGGGCGGGGGAATGAAACAACAATAACAAAAGGGGGAAAGGCAATAATAAGCCATTATTTTTCCATGATAATTTTTTTTGTTGCAGTTTCGTAAATGTTCCTTAAATAAAAATAAACATAGTTCTACTAGTTTAGCCAGCCCTCAGCATTTTGTGTCCATCATTCCATTTTGTTATGCTTTCCCTGGGCTACTTGTTTTCTAATGGTTGCATCCAACCAATGTTAGCCATACTCAGAAAAGACCCACTGATTTATTTATTTTTTAAAAATATCCTGCTTTCTTTTTCTACATTGCTCAATGCACTCATCCTTTTTGAATGTTGCAGATCCGAAGGCTCTTGATTTCTACAATTTTTTTCTCCCATGGATCGGTAAGTAGCACTATGCTTTTGCTTATTACATTTTGATAAGGAATCTCCAACTTCTTTAGGCCCTGGGGCACATCTGGAAATGGTAAGGAACTGCCCCCAAATACCCATTTCACAGAAGAAAAATTTGAAGGTGCTCAGAACAGTCCCACCAAAAAGAAAAGAACAACCTTAAAATGACCTGCACAGAGCCTAAAACAAGGAACACACAAAGAAAAGGGGGGGGGAGGTTATCACTTAAAAAAAAAAAAACCCAAGCAAGTATGGGATGGTGAGGGAGCTCTAGCAGGCACCAGTGATCCAATAGTGTCCACAGGTGCCACACCGGGGACTCCAGAGTTAGATGAATTAACTTAACTTAGGGATTCTTCTTGTGGTGCTATCCCTGATTAAATGTGAACAAGGAGTTTCCTCATCCTCATGTGATGTACTCTACCCATGGCATACTATCAATCTATATCATAAAATCAGAACACTGAGTTCCAAAGAACAGCCAAATAAGAGAAACGTTGATTGGGATCCATCTGTCTTGGGAGGCAATGGAAGAGGGCGCCTTTGGGGATGAAGTCAAACTCTTGGAGTTACAGAGCCTGCTGTGGCTGTAGAGACCAATAAAGGAGAGTTGTGCTGATGCAGGTGTACAATGGCTTTTCTTCTTTCTGCGCTCCTCCCAGCAGTCATTCCTCCTCCAGTCACTGCTGTGAATATGTACAACTTGTTATTGCATTGGTCCTTGCATTTAATGTAAGTGACAGCAACATACCTCTGAGGTGTCAAGGGGATTTAAGCTCTTATTGCTCTTTCAAGCAAATATTGGACTTTCTGTCCCTTGGCTGACCTCATTAGGGGAAGGGCAGCTATTCACATTCCATTAATGCAATGTGTTTTGTTTATGTTAGATCACTAGCATCTATTCTAAAGAACTGAGTAATCTTCTTGGGAAGACAACGTATGAGCAACTTTGGATAAGGTTGCGGTGCATGTCACTAACCATTATGCTAAGTATCTTGTATAATAATGCCCTGTTCAGATTGAAGCCCCTACTGCAATGCAAGCATAGATCCAATTCCTATTAAAGTATACCCCTTTGTTTCCTGTGTTAAAGTCCACCATCACGACTGCTGTGTCTCCTTTTGTTTGGGCCACTCCTTTCTTCTGCAATTCCACAAAATTGCCATGGTTGAATTCTTTGTGGTAGCAGGGTGGAGATCAATGTGATGATCCGCATTAATGCCAACAATCTCTGTGTGCCATTTATTGAGAGTACAAAATGCAGGCGTATTAGTTGCAGGATTAGATGGGTTTGGGCATGGAATTTTAAATCTTTTTAGCATGCCTCTGTTCAGACATGTTCTGCAGAGATTACTAACAAAAAGGAGATTTGACTAGCTTTTTCGTTCCATATTAGGGAAAGGGCTACTGGTATTAGATGGGCCCAAATGGTTCCAGCACCGGCGACTGTTGACTCCTGCATTTCACAGTGATATTTTAAAGTCATATGTGGTACTGATGGTCGATTCCACCAAAGTGATGCTGGTAAGGGCTTTTTTTTAAAAAAAAACAACAACCAAAAATACCTCTCTCTTATATCTAATAGACGATCTAAGCCAATAGTATTGTGGTTAAACCAGTTCTTTTTTTTGAGGGTATGCAGGGGTACACATACCCCTAAACATTTTGTGAATCTTTGCACTTTTGTCCATTTACTGTATTTATTTCCCCCGCTTTGAACTATAAAATGGTGATTTTCTTGAGTCAAAACATTTTTTTAAGGAAAAAAAGCACTGGGTTAAACTATTCCAGCATGGCAATTGCACTTTGTGCCCAGGTACCAACCAACCTAGAATTTGGAAACCTTTATCAGAAATGTTGATCCTACTCATAGCTTATTCACAAACTTAAACCATCTTGTTGTACTGCTCTGAGCCTTGGGAACTTCCAGGCGCAGCAGCACCAGTTTGATTTCCTTTGGATGAGGGAGTACAAGCCCAGCACTTTCATGCAGCAAGATGAATGTACCTGTTTCAGGCATCAACCTGATGGTGAGATGAAGACATGAATTTGTAGCTGTTTAGTATTGGCCCTGAGGTTTGGCTTGGGATTCTAGAGTTCTATTTCATTCAGCAAAATGTCTTGGACTAGCACTATTAAAGGATTCAAGCATTGCTTTATTTTCAAATACATTTCAAAATCCTTTGCTTTATTTTCAAATACATAAGTAAAGCATCAGGGAAAGCAACGAGACAGTCCTACAAGGTACCATATATGTGGCTCCACATCAGATCACCCTAAAGAGACTCTGCCTTCAACAAATTCATAGCTTTGCCTCTACCTCTTCCAAACACACACACCTTTCCCTTAGCTAGAGGATGAGTGTCACCACTACCTCCAAGCTGAGATGGGTATCTCATACAAGCACAAACATTGATTCTCAATTAGCTCTCACTGAGGAAAAGCTGACAGTCATGGAGTATTATCCAGAAATCTGCCTAATCTGCCTAACCAGGTCTCATGGAATTATATTTAGACATAGTATTGAAAATACAGGCAACAACACACACACAAACAACACCACAACAAGGTCACCAGCTGCCATCCTTATTTGTTCCATAAACATAATCTATTAACTCACTAACTGACCATATGTACGTTGTATGTTGCATAAGATTCAGGGCGGTGGGGAATCATAGACAGGAAAAAATATAGGCATCAGAGGAGCCAACTCCTAGGAGCAGAGGTCCCTTTGGCTCACCCAATAAAATATTTGAGGGGGCCATGCGCCCCAGGTTGATGGGCATTGCCATTTAAATGGTATGCCATTTAAATGGTATATTATGTGATCAATTATGTGGGGCGGGGCTTACCCCCCCATATTTTATTCAAGTTGGCACCCCTGATAGGCACCTTTAACTGATAGGAATTTGTTCATCAAAGTTTTAAAGGGCTTCCACATTAGCAATAAATTAAAACCATCATACCGCAATATATAAAAATAAGAATTCATTGCTTATTTCCAATCTATAATTGCAACAAGGGATTTTGTGGTATTTGTGGTTGTAGGGGAAATCACCTGGGTGTCGAATGATCTGCCTAAATGTTTTTACCGTGAATTGCAAATGTACTAAATAAAGAAATGGATGGTGTGCCCTGCTCATCCTCCGTATGGTTATATGGACATTGCAGCAGCATGGGTGGATGGCTCAAATATGGATGCCAGAAATCTAATCATCTGAGGAATTTACTTTTGACATGTGAAACCTTTCTCTCTTACATTAGGATAAATGGGAAAGGCTGATCTCAGAAGATAAATCACTGGATATTTTCCAGCATGTTGGGTTCATGACACTGGACAGCATGCTGAAGTGTATCTTCAGTTATCAAAGCAATTGCCAGCTTGACAGGTATCATGAGAACTGGGGGGGGGGGAGGGGAGAGACTTAGGAGCGTCTCCACCCCATCATTCTGCCCGGACACTGAGGTCCAGTGCCAAGGGCCTTCTGGCGGTTCCCTCACTGTGAGAAGTGAAGTTACAGAGCCTTCTTGGTAGTGGTGCTTGCCCTGTGGAATGCCCTCCCATTAGATGTCAAGGAAATAAGCAACTATATTACTTTTAAAGTCATCTGAAGGCAGCCCTGTTTAAGGAAGTTTTTAATGTTTAATGCTGTATTGTTTTTAACATTTGGTTGGGTGCTGCCCAGAGTGGCTGGGGAAACTCATCCAGATGGGCGGAGTCTAAATAATAAATTGTTATTATTATTATTACTTACAGTAAAGGCAAGAGAAAATTTAACTCCAGTTTATAGATGAACCAGAGAACCATTGGGGGCGTGTGGAATCACTTCTTATATAAATCATTGTCTAGTGAGAACCAATTCACGTGAGCATCAGGTGCACAGAAACTGCTTGAAACCCCTGCACCTGTTTTTTCCAGGCCTATGGGCAGTCTCTCACAAGTCCCATGTTACAATCCAGAGTGGAATGGGTCTAACAAATCACTATCCACCAAGAATGCTTGCAGTTGTGCTGCCACTACTGACAGTTGTACTAACAGTTACTTTGGACAAAAATGGGGTTTAGTGACTGGAAAGAAGTTGTCTAGAAACTGTTGGTTCCAGGGTAGTTTTTTTCAGGTGTAGTCACAATTCTGCCTCCTTAGGGACAGGAGCCATCACTTCCTTGGTGTAGTGATTAGGTTAGGACTCAGCCACGATAATTTGCTCTCTCAGACTAATTTGCCTCAGAAGGTTGTTATGAGTATAAAATGGTGATGGTGGGCAAGACCATCTATTTCTTAGAGGACAGGTGGGGTTAGACTGAGTGTGATAAATAAACTACATTGTTTTGTATTGTGCCTGTTAAAAACAATCACCTCTCAATTAAACTCTTTCTTTGACTCCTCTAGTAAGAATACATATGTCCAAGCAATTAGTGACCTCAGTTGTTTGATGCAGGAAAGAATACAGACATTTCTCTATCACAATGATCTAATCTATCGCATCTGTCCTCATGGATACCGTTTCTTCAAGGCTTGCAGAATAGCCCATCACCACACAGGTATTTCCTTTGGTTCTTCTCTTCAGTGGAGGGATCTACACCTGTATGTTCATAGCTAAGGCAGCAAGACTAACCCCACTTACCTGGGAGTAAGCCCTATTGAATTAAATGGATCTTCTGAGCAGATATGGTTAGGCTTGTGCGATAACACCCCAAGGGCATGGATAGCCAGCTGCCAGACCCCAAGCAGAACCCAACTGCAAAATTTAATCTGCAGAAAGTCAACCTGGGCTCTCCTGGGGGGTGGGGGGATGCTGAGCAATTCTGATGCCTCTCAGGGGTTTCCTAAACCCTTGACTTTTCAACAGTGGCACTTCAGATATGTAATAGCTTCTCCAGAGAGACTTGCCTGGCACCTGCTTTACAGTCTTTTCAATACCAGAAGATCTTTTTTATTCACCCACGTTTTTTACCTGTGTTGTAAATCTGGACCATAAACTATTTTATGCTGTCTTTATGTAAGGATGTCTTTATTGCTGTCTAAAACCTAAAACCCTGGGTTTGCTCTGAGAATGGCTTAGTTAGATGCCACCTAAAATAAACTGATGTGCAGACTTTTTAAAAAAAGAATATTTGATAGTTGATAACATGTCAGGTTTCATATATGATTTCTGACAAAATCAAGTCAATCAAAAGATGCTAGCAAGTCTAAAGTATGTGAGTTTCCAATTTTTAGGTTAAGGTTTTACATTTCAAACTCAAAATGTCACATCCAAAGTTAAATAGCAATGTTTGCAAATATTTGTTTGCAAATATTTGTTCCAGCAGGTCTAGTAGCAACAGTCCTAACCATGGACTCAGCTATACAGCTGCAAAGAAAATGTTTTAAGTGCAATATAAAATGTGACACTAGATGGTGATGGCAAGCCTTATGGAAAATTCAATGTATTTTTAAAAATGTTTTTAAAAAGAAACATTTTCAGAATTTTTTTTATGTGTGTAGGTTCCACCCTTAAGTCCTGTCCCACTATGGCAATTTCTTCATCCTTTTAAAGTTAGTAACATGCAGAAAATTACATAGAAGCAGTGAATGTCATGACGTCTGTTTGGGGAAATTATTAGATTTATTACTTTTTTGACACAGAAAAGGTGATTAGGGAAAGAAAGGCACTCCTTAAAGATGAACGGGAACTTGAGAAGATCCAAAAGAAGAGATATCTAGACTTTCTGGATATTCTTCTCTGTGCCAGGGTGAGTAAAATCCACATCATGTATTTCCAGATAAGGGATATATGCACGTATGCCGCCAACAGTCCTGTCCCTTCGATACATCGGTTTACAGTGTTTCTATCTCACTTCCCAGCCAAAAAGGGCTTCCAGAGTGGCTTACTTAAAATAATCAATAATCCCATGAAGGAGGCAAGTGGCTGCATGTGATGGAAAACAAAGCAAGTCATCCGTGGCTTTTGACCTTGATCATTCTCCATTTTCCAGGATGTAAATGGTGAGGGATTATCTGATGAAGACATACGTTCTGAGGTGGACACTTTCCTCTTTGAGGGTCACGATACCACCACCAGCGGGATTTCCTGGACCTTATATGCCATGGCCCAGAATCCAGAGCACCAGCAAAAATGCAGGGAGGAGATAAAGGAGATTCTTGGAGAGCGAGAGACTCTGCGCTGGTGAGAAGGTCCTTCGCTCGCTATCTGTTTTTCTTTTGTGAGGATCCCTGCTGAAGCAGGGCAGGTTTTACTGTTTTCCAAGCAAATCTGTGACTCTCTTGTCAGACCTGGAGTAGAAAAGTTTTAGATTTTTGAAAACCCTGGTTAATACCTGGGAACTCTTTGGAGAGGTAAGATGCCACAAAAGTTTCAATTTGCTTCAGAAATTGCCAATAGTGCTGACCCCCATGAATGTGAGAGTGTGCCATGCTTCAGCATTTTGAGATTCATAGTTAACGCTGAAGGTTAATTTGTTTGGGAGAGGTACACGTGTCTCATATTCAAGTTCCCCTTCAGTTATTTCACTGCAAGTATAAATGCAGAATATGCAAGGATGCTCAATCTCCTTTTTTGTCACTTCTTTTAATATCCGACTCCACTGTCTGTGGAATATTTTTGTCTTCTTGTCACTTGTGAATCTTCCTCACAGTTTGTTTGTTTCTCCCAGGGATGACCTTAGTAAGATGACTTACACTACGATGTGTATTAAGGAAAGCCTCCGTGTTTATCCTCCTGTTCCTCAGGTGTACCGAGAGCTCAACAAACCAGTCACATTTCCTGATGGAAAGACATTGCCTGCAGGTCTGCCTCATTATGTTTGATTACATTTCACAGTATTTTCAATGACAGACATGAAGGATGGAAACTGAAAGAATGGCAACGGTGTCCCGATTGTTGGTTTTGTGACAAGTATCTGGCATGATGGTGTGATAGGGTTGACTTGCTCAGTTGTCTTGAAGGATATAATTCTCTATCTGACTTTGGAGTCATGTGCCCCTAAAGGCTGTTGAGAGGCTTAGAAGTTGTACTACAAAAGTTCTTTGTGTTAGGACACTGGAACTAAAGAGGCAAGACACAAGGCTTGGGATGTTACTAGGGCAACTTCATTAAACTACAACATTAAGAACATCTAAGCTGAATAGGAAATATCTATGTGTGGGAAATACACATCCTCTGTCAGGCTCCTAAGTATGCCATATCCAAATTTTAAAGTATGGCTGGCTAAGATCCTTGCCTCACTGAAGACAAGTTTGAATTAGACAAGCCAATGCCAGGATAAGGTATCTTCATATCTTCCTCTGCAGATACATTTACATATTAAACTATGCACCACTTCGGAGGCAGTTTGTAAAACTGACTGTGGTCAAGGAACGACAAAATAAATAAAAATGAAGTATAAAGTCACCCTGAGGACTTCCAGATTAATCTATCTGCTCCACGAGTTCTGGCAAAACTCTTTGTCACCTCAGAGAATGGCCATGTCTTAATGAAAGCAGACTCAAATCCTCACTAAGGCACTGTAACCAACATGCTAGTAACTCAGCAACAAATACCACAAAATACATTGGGATGCCATAACAGCTGCATCTTAAGCAATCCTTCCCTGGGGCCTTTCTGCAATCCAGCAATGCAGCACTGAAAACACAACTTTGTGATGTGTTCCATCTTCCATTTACTAATCAGATATTTCTCTCCTCTCCCTCCAATCCCTAACAGGTGCTTTGATATCCCTGAATATTTATGCTCTTCACAAAAATCCTGAAGTGTGGGAAGATCCTCAGGTATTTATGCTCTGGAGCATTGTTTGTTCAATGGTTTAGAGCATGTTGAATGCACATTTAAAGTGTGTTTATTGCACACTAAAAGCAGGTGACTCCTCCCCCAAGAATAATGAGAACGGTTGTTTCTGCCTCACAGAGCTTCCATTTCCAGAACCCTTAATATACTACAGCTCCCGGGCTTCTTTGGGGGAAATCATGTGCTTTGACTGTGCACTGAATATGTTTTAAATGTGTATCATGGATGTGCACTTAGAATCACCGTACCACAGCAGCGTTGCATGCAAAATGGGATAAATGTACAGTTGCTCAATTCCTCATGGAGACTTTGGGGATGCTCTAGGATGTGGGCTTCTGGTATTGTACCCCACTTTTTTGAGGGGGGATCCCTTGAGAATTGTACAAAATGGCAAGAGTTGGATCATGAAAATTTGCTGCAATTTGGGACAACTTAGCATCCCACAGCCTAATGTTGACATACCCGCCAACATTTGTCTGATAAAAATAGGGACATCCCATTCCATAATGATAATTTTACTGTTTATACCCCACACATCTTACTGGGTTGTCCCAGCCATTCTGGGCAGCTTCCACATATAAAATCATAATAAAACATTCAGCATTAAAAAAAAAATCCCTATACAGGATTGCCTTCAGACAGCTTGCGGGTCAGAAAACTCCATACCCTTCAACATTTCTCCAGTGAAAATAGAGACATCCTAAGGGAAAGTGGGACATTCTGGGATAAAATCTGAAACTTCCCTAAATCAGGGATGTGCCTGGAAAATAGGGACACTTGGCGGGTCTGCATTGATTGCCCTGTGTTGATGTACAGACAATATCAAGCAGATGCAGCATGGATGCATATTCAGAGCAATGAACATTCTGTAATTGAAAATACAGGAAGGAAAAATAAATAACAATAAAAATTCTTAGCCAAAGTAACTCTGAAAAGAAGAAGAGTTTGGATTTGATATCCCGCTTTATCACTACCTGAAGGAGTCTCAAAGCAGCTAACATTCTCCTTTCCCTTCCTCCCCCACAACAAGCACTCTGTGAGGTGAGTGGGGCTGAGAGACTTCAAAGAAGTGTGACTGGCCCAAGGTCACCCAGCAGCTGCATGTGGAGGAGCAGAGCTGCAAACCCAGTTCACCAGATTATGAGTCTACTGCTCTTAACCACTAGACCACACTGATTCTCTAGACCACAAAAGAAGAATTCTGCAACCTTTAATTTTTCTGCAAATGATACACATTGTACTCTTGCTTAATTTAACTTGCATAATGTAGATTGCTTCTGTTGGCCATGGGCAACATTTATCTAGGGCACTGAAGACTCATTTTCTCCCTTCCCACTGGATGGAAACCTTCAGCCACAGCTTGGAGATTTCACCAGACATTGCCACATACTTTTAAGCCCATTTTGCACAGCCTTTTCAACAGAGCTGCGGGATAGTAGAAAGTAGTATGGATGAGCTACTGGAATAGATGACAATAACCCTGAGAGAAAAAGACGTTGCCGAAAAAGCAGGGGCGTATGGGTAATGAGGAAGGGCTGTAGCTCAGAGCACAAACTTGAGATGCAGTACATGCTGGGTTCAACCCCCCGGCAACTTTCTACATGTCTATGCACATCCATGTTGCCAAACTGAAGGCTAGCCCACATATACATGTACATCACTTGAATTCTGTCTTTGATGTCTGGCAGTGCATCAAGTGACCTCAGTGAAAACCACTTTGCTTTACAAGAGTGAAAGCTCCTCTTGTGGTGTTGTGACTGTGATGGTCTCTTCACTTGTGCAATATCACTTGATATTGCAGTAATCCAATGATGAGCATGCATGCATCAAGCTGGTCCAAGTACATCTTGTCGCTGATGCAAGCTGCTGATAACTACAGTCTTACTCTCTTACTCTCTTTCAGGTGTTTGATCCTCTAAGGTTTTCACCCGATAATTCATCTCAAAGAGATTCCTATGCATTTTTGCCATTTGCTGCTGGACCCAGGTAATACAACTAATGATGTAAAGTTGTTCACTGAAAATAGACAGAAGCAAGATGAAAGATAGTCAGCCAAAGCAAAACTTGATTTATATGATCAATGAGTGAAGTTCATCCTCAGGATTATGGATTGCTGCTTACCTGTGTCTGGTTCTCACTGATACTGTGACAAGGAGAACAGAACAGCCCCCTTCCATGGGACAGAAGGGTTGTTCTCTCTTTTTTAAGAAATGAACAGAGTCATCTTTCCAGAAAGATTAGCTTTCCCCCCGATAAAGGGGTCCCTGTGTAAGTGTTCTGTTTACTGAGGCTTTAGGACCAATCCACACTCTTTGGGTTGCCTCTGCCCCCAAGTCCAGGGTAATCCATGTGGGGGGTTTTCTATGGGTTAAATGCATCCATAGTGAAGCAGTTGTCTGAACACACCACAGATCTTGCTCTTAATTTAGCACACTATTGCACTTAGTACATGGATTCATGGATCCTTAAGAAATAGTTTTACTGTGGATATATTCTGCCTGTGATGACAACAAACACCCAAGATTAAAAATAAACTCAAAATGTGGTTAGTATAAATGGATTATTGTAAGGATTTAGATGGTCATAACTGAGGATCAGGAATCCTGCACTACAATCCAAATTCTTCTTTATTTAAGCCCTCTGTGAAAACGCCCCATTGCTTCAGAACAGGTTTTGCCAAGCTGGCAAAACAGTTCCCATCAGCACAAATTTGCTGGCTGGAGCTGAGGTTCAAAGCGGCCGTAGGGCAGCCGTAGATTGGGAAAGGCTTCTCTAGAGGTATTCCCACCCCCACACCAAAATATCCCATTTCCCATGTACCATCACTTCTTCATTCATTTCATATTCTAGTAACCCATTAGTTCTGCAGCTGGAATAAACAAGGAGAGCTGAGGAGCTGGTTGCAAATTGCAGAAACCACACAGGTTCAGGGTTTATGGGTTTTCAGCACCTGCATTCTTGTTTAGACACATGTACCGAAATGTTTAGAAAATTTGTATGAGTTTTAATTTGTTTGTGGGCTATTCTGTTGCTATCTTCCTGTATGTTTTAAATCATGGTTGTAAATTTTTATTGTTTTATCTTGTATGTAAACCACTTTGAGATTTATTTCTACAATCAAGCAGAACAGGTGACTCCCCATACGTGAAGTACCGGGAGATAATTAAATAATCCAATTCATGCCTGGAAATGGCAGGAGAGAGCTGTAGAGTCCTCATAGTTCATGAGGAGACCCTCAGCGAGGGCAGAGGAAGCCTCAATGAAGGCCAGAGGTGCAGCAAGGCTTTGTTTGCGCTGCCCAGCCTCTCCGCCTAACAGCTGATGTAGCTGCTGCTTTCCTGTGTGTCCTTCAGCCTCCTGCCCGCCCCAGGATATTTTTGGATACTGTATTTTTGGTATGGATTGAAGAGAGAGTGACAGAAAAGGCGTTTGGGGGGGCTCTGTGCCTTATGCACGCAGGGGCCCCCATGTAAGTGTGGCAACGCTTATATATGATTCATATGACATGAAATACTAAATAAAAAATTATTATGAGCCTGTTCAAGTTTCAGCTTGAATGTTTTTTCTTCCTCAGAAATTGCATTGGGCAACAGTTTGCTATGATGGAGTTGAAACTGGCGGTTGCTCTGACTTTGCTGCACTTCCAAGTTGCACCAGATCCTGCTAATCCTCCCCTTGAGAAACCTCAGCTCATAATGCGTTCTTGGAATGGGATACACTTATATTTAAAGAAGCTTGCATAGATTCTCTGTCAATCACAGAACATGACTCTTGTAAATAATAAAACTTGTGGAGCTGCTAAGATGTGTTATCTTTATCGCTATTTGGTAGATCAGGAGAAATATATTACAGTCAAACCTCTGCTCCTGAACGGCTCCATTTTCAAATGTTTTGGCTCCTGAACACCAAAAACCTGGAAGTAAATGCTCCGGCTTTCACAGATTTTTCAGAAGCCAAATGTCTGACGCGACTTCCTCTTGAGTGCAGGAAGCTCTTGCAACCAATTGGAAGCCATGTTTCAGTCATCGAATGTTTCAGAAGCCTAATGGGCTTGCGGAACAGATTAGCTATGATACCAATTCAAACAGCTATAGCTTCCCCCCACAATTTAAGAAAGTGCCACCCCTGCTGTTTTTCAGAACCTGTCAAAGGCCTTCCTCTTCCAACAAGCCTTTTAAGTAGAAATCTTTCCTAGCCTGCACTTGTCTTGGAATTCCCCCCCCCCCCCAATTTAAAAATTGCTTGTGTGTTTTCCTGCCTTGGTTCCATTGGGAGGAAGGGTGAGATATTAAGGAGGGAAGGAAGGAAAAGCCTCTATTAGAAGCAGCCGTGGTGTTGAACAACTTCAAGTAAACATGCACAACAGAATCCAGTTACAGACACAGATTATAATAATAGCTAGTACAGTGCCAGAGTAGCTGGTTAAATGGTTAAATTATCTTAGAAGAGGTGTATTGTGTGTCCCCCCCCCCCCCCAGTGAAGCATGGATATTGGGAGGGCCTGAGAATTTTGTGTCCTTACTAATAAAGGGGGGGGGGAACCAACCCAAACTTCCTTGAGCCAATATTTCTTTGCTTCACTTCTCTCAGCACTCATCTGTGTTGTGTAAGACATTCAGATAAGGCTATATCCAGGACATTATTGAACCATTCCTCTTTAGGTAGCATCAGACATGACTTCAATTGTTCCAATGACCATCTAAGCCACCATTAGTAAGAACAAGTAAAGACATCACATGGCCCTGGCCCCCTCAATCGCCAGGTGACGTGTTTGATTCCATAGTACAACTATGCACTGTGTAGCATATCTGTAACTTGTTTTTCTACCCAGCAGCTCAAATGTGTACATTTTCCTCCCCTACCTGCTTCTATATTTGCAGCAGCCCTGTGAGGTGGGCTAGGTTATGTTAATATAGATACATAAGCAGCAGCAGGGGGCCCAATCCACATACAATGTACCAGGCCCAGGAAATCCTGTTGACGTCTCTGAGATTACCATTGTTCCTGATCTGGAAATTCTCCCAGCTGGTTTATAACGCTGCAGCTAGGCTGATGGTGGGGACAGACTACAGCCAGCACATAACTCTGGGGCTTAAAAGCTTTCACTGGATACCCATACGCCACTGGACCAAGTTAAAAGTTATTGCATTAATTTACAGGGCCCCAAACAACATGGGCACAGGATACCTTAAGGATCCCCTGGTTCTATATATCCAGGGCTTTTTTTCAGAGGGAATTAACAGGAACTCATTTCCGGCACCACTGCCATTCTAAGAAAACAAGGGAGGTGTTCATAGTGAGTTCCAGCACCTCTTTTTCTAGAAAAATAGCACTGTATATATCCTTGGGAAGTGATTTTGATTGGCAGAATGTCCCATGGAAAAAGCTAAAGTCCCCTTACCCTGATTCATAGCTCCAGTCAAATGTGCAGAATTTCTGTACAGTGGTACCTTGGGTTACATATGCTTCAGGTTACAGACTCCACTGACCCAGAAATAGTACCTTGGGTTAAGAACTTTGCTTCAGGATGAGAACAGAAATCGTGCTCCGGCGGCACGGCAGCGGCGGGAGGCCCCATTAGCCAAAGTGGTGCTTCAGGTTAAGAACAGTTTCAGGTTTGCTTCGAATTAAGTACTTAACCCGAGGTACTACTGTATTTTTATTTTGTTTTCTCCTGCATAAATCTTGTGCTTCTCAGCTCCTGCTATCAGAAGCTTGAGCTGTGCAATCTGGGAGCTTGTGACATGGCAATACATTAGATAAATAATTGTACTTTCATACAATAAAACTCAGGTTAATGCTTACAGAGCGTAATTATATGACCTCAACACACACACACATACATTCACATCCAACACAGTCACATGTAGGAACTGCATATTTTATGACTGAATAGATATTAAAGGGCACAATAGTTGTTACACTGTTTCTTGGCAGAGAAAAAGGAAAGCTGAAAGGGAGAATGTTATTGGTTGTTGGCCCCACCCAGTAGACTTTGGCTGGACTCAAATTACAGTTCCTATAGTCACTAAATTTAATCTTTGAGGGAAAGTACGTGGGTGGTTCTTGCAGGCGAATACTTCTGATTTCCCTGGTAATGTACCAGAGATTACAGTGATTTGCAAAAAGATAGTGTTCCGTATTAGGATTAGAACTCCTTCTAGACCTGGCACTTTTAGCAATAGCAGCTCAGTGGAAGAAGGCACAGTAAACCAAGGTGGGAGTGTGAAAACTGTTCCAGAGATGGTCCTAAATTCTTCTTGGTCTTGGCTGCCTTGGGATTTATCTCATATTTTCCACTTGACAATTATTTTGAGCTTTGCCTATGTGGCCCTGAAAGCTGTTCAGCTGTATCGGAAAAAACAGTACCTGGTCAAAGTTCTCAGCAGTTTTCCAGGACCTCCCGCTCACTGGCTATATGGCCATGTCAAAATGGTAAGGTGGCTGTGCAGGCGGTATGTGTGTGGCAGAGCGAAGGTGGTGGAGAAAGTGTCTTTATCTGTGTATTTGCTAAGCTTTATGCTAAGAAAGTAATGGATTGATGCCCACATTCTTCTGTGTTATGTAAACATAGTGAGAAAAGTGCTTTTCGCTTGCTTTTTCTACTAACAGAGATTTAGGAGAAGGTCTTAACCCTTTCAAATGCAAGGAAAAGTCTGCTTGTACTTTTTAAAGTGCTGTGTAATGTTTGTCCACATTTGCGAGAAGTAAATATTTTTGTGTGCTTTGGGACTCCCTCCCTATTTATTGACACTAGGCAGGAACCTCACCACAGTGGTTTGGACACTGACTGAACACGTCCTTATTTCACCAAGCCTACTCAACCATATGATTTAGTGACCTATATCTTTTTAAAAAGTTTTAGTGATTTTATCTGTATTTTAATTATGATTATTTCATACATGTTTGCTGTATCAAGTAAGCAAAACATTCCCTTTTCCAATATGGCTTCTCCACATAGTACTTTCTTTGTCCTCATGCCAAAGGGTGATGTTAAATCACCCAAAAAGTTTCTGCTATGTATGTGGAGAATGAACATTTAAATCTCAGAAACAAAGTTTCACTCCACTTGTTTGAAAGGCACGCACACTTTATTTTGGTATTGTGGTAGGTGATCAAGACAAACCATTGGCCCCATATATTTGTTGTAAAACATGTGTAACACTCTTGACAGCCTGGCTAAAAGAGGCATCTTGCAGAATGCAGCTTGTTGTACCAAGGCAGGTAGAGTCTAAGGATGCTTGTGAACTTCTGCTGCCTGTTAGTCCAGAAACAAAATAGAGACATAAAACAACATCAGCACAATTTTAACTGCTTTCTTGAGCATTGGTTCCAATTCATATTTTGTGCTAAGAGGAATCCAGCCACAGCGGTTTCTCAGCTTCATGTCACATTTTGAAAGGATATTTTATATCAAATGTGCTGTTTCATTAATGTTGTCATTCAGTCTGTTTAAACCTACAAGACAGCTGGCTTGGGGTACTGTACCTCGTCTGTTGAATACTGACTATGTATATTCAGAAATAGGGATGAATAATCTCTCAGTCTCAGTATTGTCTGTTTCTTATTTGCATAGCTGTCAACTTTTCCCTTTCTTGCGAGGAATCCTATTTCGAATAAGGGAATTTCCCCTTAAAAAAGTGAAACGTTGACAGCTATGCTTATTTGTCCAAACTTAAATTTGGTTCTCTACATTTCTGCAGTAACATGCAGATTATAATTTTTTTAAAAAAATAAAATCTTCATACAAATTATTTAGCATTTTACCGTAAATGTCTCCTAAGCAGCACATTTTTAATGCACTTTTAACTAATACAGTGCTATCTCGGGTTAGAAACACCTTGGGTTACAAACACTTTGGGTTACAGACTCCGCTAACCTGGAAGTAGTACCTCGGGTTAAGAACGTTACCTCAGGATGAGAACGGAAATCACACGGCGGTGGTGTAGTGGTAGTGGGAGGCCCCATTAGCTAAAGTGGTACCTGAGGTTAAGAACAGTTTTAGGTTAAGAATGGACCTCCGCAATGAATTAAGTTCGTAACCAGAGGTACCACTGTACACACATTTTTGCAAACTTTTTTCCCTATACAATGCATCTTTGTACATTATTTTTACGTATGTTTGTTTTTATGCACACCTTTACCTAATATATACATTTTTCTAAACATTATTTGCTTGGAGAACTGCAACACAAAATTCAGGTAAGTGTGAATTTCACAGGACGATTGTGTTTTGATTCTCATATTGTTTTGGAACATGAGAATTTTGCATATCCACCTTTAAATGTGAACTGAATCAGTATCCCTACTCAGGAGTTCAGTTTACATTCCAAGCTAGAGAAGAGCTTTTGGGGGACACTGTTTTCAGTTCAGAACATTGCTGAACTTTAAACTAAGTCATATTCCAAGGTAAATAAAAAAAAAATCCTTCCAGTAGCACCTTAGAGACCAACTAAGTTTGTTATTGGTATGAGTTTCGTGTGCATGCACACTTCTGTTATCTGAAGATAAGGTGCTACTGAATCGATTATTTTTATTTTGTTTTGACTACGGCAGACTAACACGGCTACCTGACTGTAACTAGATCCAAGGTAAATGATTGCAACCTGCAGCAACAGCATTAGAGATCAGCTTTAGCAGATCTGCCAGCCATTATGCTAAGCCAAGCTGTAAGGAGTGCTTCATGCCATTACTTCCTCATATTTTGTTTGTTTCACACTTTTTGAAATGCAAGCAAGCGACAAATGATGGAATTTCTCATCACGTTTGTACTAAAAGCTTTCAGCCATTGCCAGATACAGGGCTGAACTGCGAACATTTAAGCCAACATTCAGAAACCAAAGAATCTACTCAGCCAGTAGAAACAAACATTTCTTCCTGAGAGCACTTTGAAGGAAAATAATAGAGAACCTCATATAATCTGTGCCGAACATGAAGAGCAGCGTAAACAGGATGTTATCTGCTCATGACTTAAGGACTTTATGATGATATGATTATTCCACACCCATCGTACATTCCCGAAGTATAACATTAACTTGGTCTTGACTGATACCTGCTAAATATTGTCTTATCATTAGGCACTTGTGGTTGGGGAAGAAATACACTTTCAGTAAAGTGCCAATTTGAAATGCCATTCCATTATGAAAAAATGAGAAGGATTCTGAGTGCAAAATTGCACAGTTGTGACTCATGTGTTATGGAATCTCAAGCTTTTAAATTCAGAGGGGGACCATATTTTCTTTTTCCTAAACAGAAGACTGGCATACAGAGTTTATTTTACTTTGAAAAGAAAAGCCTGATCCATAATTAGGTCAAGAAACTGACAGCCAACAAGCAATTATTAAATTACCGTTGCTTATTTTAAATTGAAAATCAATGATGCAACTTCAACATACCACTGAAGTCTTCCATGAGACATTGTTCATGTATGCTGAGCACTCTGCAACCTTTTGCTGGCTCAGATGATTGCTTAGCAGGTGGAGGGAAAACAACACATTTCCTTTCATCAAGAGAGGGAGTTATCTTGGAAAACCTTAGTTTTCAATGTTTTTAAAAGAGCCTCTCTCCTCTAATACTCATGCTTATGATGGAAAACTCAAAATGTGTGCACACATTTATCACAGGCATATCCCAGTCTCTCTCTTGTTAGTTTCTATACACTTATATGTTCCACAACAGGTCCAGGGTACCTTTGGCTCGCTAGATATTGTTCAGCTACAACTCCCATCAGCCATAGCCACTGCTCATGCTTGCTAAGGCTGATGGGAGTTGTAGTTCAGCAAACTCAAGAGAGCCAAATGTTCCCTTCCCTTGTCCTATTATGTTCTCTGTAAAATCCTACTGTGGGTCCAGTCACAGCACCCTCCACCCCTGTGCAAAAGCAATAGCTATGGTGTAAAGGAACAAACATGACAAGACAACGGTCTGGGATAAAAAGTGGTCACCACTTTATTGATTACAGGTATAGGTAGACTTTGGCTCAGGCATTGGGTGTATATCTATATTAGCCTCCTACTGGAGGACTGAAATTTTGAACAGGGTCATGCCATGTATTGTGGACTCTCCAAGACATGAAGCTCTAATCCCACATTCAGCCTCTACTCCCTGGCTCCCATATTTGACGTGCAAATGTTTGCATATGTGATTGATCTATTTCTCTTATGCAATCTTACCTAAAACAGAGGAAAGATTTGCACACATAAAGAAGCATAATCAATCATAAACGCTATATAATAATGTTATTATAATGGTTCAATTTATTTCAATTAGGAAAAAATGGTTTTTCTATCTGTATTATTTGGTGGCTGTTTTCTTCTTAAAATTTAGACATCAGTGGCTTTATCATTCTTAAGCAGTGTATGTTCTTCTACACCTGTGAGGTTTAGTGCAGAACAGAAAGAAAGCAGGTTTTAAAAGACTGGGGTGTTAGGACAGAGCCAGGGGGTTGAATAATTCCATTGTTAAATATGCATCCTAGCTTAAAGTTATATTATTTTTTAAAACAAATTTTATTAAATTTTCCACAGTGATAACACAAACCACAAAGCAAAATGATACACAAAAACAGAAAAAGAAAAAGAAAAAGAAAAAAGAAGACAGAAAAAGGGGGAACAATAAACAGATAAACAATAACAACAAACTTAATTCTTCACAAATCCAACCTTTTAAACATCTTGGTTGACTTCCTCAAATCCCTCCCTTCTGAGTTTCCTTGTAATTAAATGTAACAGCTTTCCAATATCATTATTAAACTAAAACAATTTCCAATTATAGTCCATCTTATTCACTTTTCTTAACATTCTAAATCCCATTTATTTAATTATAACTTAATTTAATCCTAGGCCTATTTGTTTCTTTCAAGTAATTTCTAATTTTTTATATTACAATATTTATTCAAATAGTCCTTGAATTTCCTCCAGTCCTCTTGAAACTCCTCTTCTTTCTGGTCGCGGATTCTTCCAGTCAGGTCAGCTAGCTCCGAAAAGTCCACCATCTTCATCTGCCAATCTTCCACTGTTGGTAGTTCTTGTGTTTTCCAATTTTTAGCAAGTAATATTCAGGCGGCCGTTGTGGCATGCAAAAATAATTAAACTAGCTTAAAGTTATAAACTATTGCATTATATAACCATCTAAGTCTGATTTCATCCTGAACTAAACATTTAATCACGGTGCCCGAGATGTAAACTGACTACTGATCTTTTTAAAAAATAAATAAATAAATGATGCAGATGAAACCAGAAGAAGAATTCCTGAACATAGCAGCATGGACAGAAAAGTACCCGCACTGCCATCCACTTTGGTATGGAACTTTCTTGGCTTTCCTGGCCCTCAACCACCCTGAATATGCAAAGGCAGTGTTCAGCAGAGGTGGTAAGAAATTTCTATCTTACATCCTTCTGATCGTGAAGTTACATGACTATGCTAGAGGTTGTAAAAATTATCCATGCATTTATCTCTGTGCAGTAAGTTGCACTGCTCTTTGCTTTTATTGAGATACAAATGTAAGTGATTCATATTTCAAGGCCCTCCTAAAGCAACCTTCCCCAAGCTGGTGCCTTTAAGATGTCTTGAACTACAACTCCCATCAGTCCCTCACTGCCAGGCAAAGAACTCCCAGCTCCCAGCTCTAGTTCTCTCCAAGTCTTTAATGCTCAGATCGGATTAATAGGGAAGGCACATTGCAGGCTACAAAGTTCAACAGGTATATTAGAGACTTACAGACACACTGCCTTGAACCCATCATTGAGTGGGCTTGGGGCTATGTGACGTCAGCACACTGTTCACGCATGCCCAGCAACGTGTGCACATGACATCAGCATGCCATGCCATGCGGTGGGTGGGTGCGCCCACTGCAGAATTTGGGGGGGCGGTCCTTTCAATATTGGGTATAATGGCCACCTGCTCCCCCACTTGGTAACCCTGGAGACTTGGATACTTCCTTTTGGAAAGTGGGGGAAACACAACTATTTGCCCAATGGAGGCTGGGCAAGGAGAAGGTTGTTTGTCTTAATTCTCATGTGCAAAGATGTGGGAGTGTGCCTTGGATCTGGCTGCTGAAAAGCAAGAAAAGGCAAGTGAGGGAGCTCTGGGTGCCCATAGGAATCCCCTAGATTCAGGCAACAGAATACAATTCAGCAAATTAAACATTAAAATTTGTTCTCACAAATAGTTTTTTACCATCTCATGCTAAGCTCATTTTCTCTAATTTATCACACTATTCAGATCCTAAAGCTCTTGTAGCATACGACTTCCTGATTCCATGGATTGGTATGTATTTTCTCTCACTAATTTTATGTATTCCTGTATTTTCTGTGACATTCTTATATCGAGCATATCCATATATTCTCAGCTTTCAAAGTTCAAACTTCCTTTGAGTCTAGGGGAAGCTGCTAGTATTTGTTAAGCTGGTGCCTTCCCCACTGGTGCCTTCCAGTGCCAGCTTTATTCCTCTGGCCAACTGATTTCTGTCCATTTTGCTGAAGAATCAGACTCTATAGGATGTTTCCCTACAAACTCAAAAGTCTGTCCTTATAGAGTCTATGAAGATGGACTTCTCAGGTTGTACGGAAATATACACACTGCATTCCATGTTTCAGAAATCCTTTAGTAGGTAAATAGATTCTTAACTTGAATTGTTCCAGCAATTAAGTGCCTACTTCAATGAGTCAAATATAGTGCTGTAAACCCTGTCATCTGTGGTGGATAATTTACCCTGACCCTAATGCCTATGAAAGACAGCATTATCTTTGGCTTCTGTTCCTCATTTTCCTTCCTTTTCCTGGCAGGAAGGGGGCTTCTCATCCTGAATGGGCCAAAGTGGCAGCAGCACCGGAAACTGCTGACTCCCGGATTCCATTACAATATTCTGAAGCCTTATGTGACTCTTATGGCAGAATCAGTCAAGGAGATGCTGGTAAGAAACCCCATTGATACGTTCAGGAGGTCAGTTCCAGTCTAAGAAGTTGCTCATCCACCTTCATGATCTCAGTCCTGCTTTGAGCAGACTCAGAGGGCCAGAGCAGACTCTTTCTTTGACCTGAAAGCCTCCTCTGACATACCACAAAGATTTTTTTGGAAAAGTTTGAGTCAGAAGACCCCACCAAAGTGTGAAGCTACTTGAGCAGCCCTTTGGGTCTCAGGCAATGAGTTTGCAGCAGCATTGAATTCTAAAATTCCTCCATAAACTTGTGAACCTTAATATAGTCTTAATTAGTTCATTCACTTTCTCAAGATAAACGGACGGTGACTACCACGCATCACTTAAAATGCATCACTTTGAAGGGTTGTTCAGTGTTGTATTAGTAAGTAAGTAACTAGACTTTATTTGCGTAGCCGACAGGCCATCGCATCAAAGGACAAACACCAACAGGAATACATTACAGATATAGTTACCATAAAATCTTGTGACCTATTAAAACCCTAGGTAAATTAATAATCTCAGTACTTAAAACGTGGCAGAAGTAATAAAATAATAATAATAAAACATAATGATAATAATCATAAAAACCTAGGCGAGGAATCCGGGTGACGACACTGATGTCATTCAGATAACAGCTCTCAGTCTCATTGCTCTCTCGATAAATTTGGCAACCTTCTCTGTTGTCGAGCTGTTCTGGTCGGCTAGAAGTGAGAACAATTTGGCTTCGCAAGAGCGGCCCGGGATGGCTCAGTGTTGTATTAGCTAGAATTGTATGTCAAAACTGTGTTTACGTTTGCAGACAGTGGTTTTGACTGGAATGCCTGCTATCACCCTTTCCTTTGTAGTCCTGTGAATTAATGATCAGTTCATTAGCTCCTGAGAATCTCCTGACCTGTCTTCTTTGTTTCAGGGTACACATTCAGCCACACAACCCTGAAGCACACAGCCGAGTCTCTCTCAAGGGACAGCTGCACATAATCTTAGCAAAACCATTTCCCAAATGAAAGGATCGTTTGCAGGGGAAAGTTAATGGGCAGCATGGAGAATACTCAATTCTGTCTCAGAAAATAAGTATAACTTATTCTGCAATTAACTAGCAAAATCCATAGTTGGGCAGTCACTGACATACTTGACAATCAAAAGTTTTCATATATTGACCACAGCGGAAAATATATTGTTCCAGTATCTAATAAAGAATCATCTAATCATTCTAGAGACTTTCCCAGAATGAGACTTCTCATTTCTGTCCCTTTCCTAAAATATTAGGATACATGGGGAAAGCTGGTACCAAAGAATGGCACAGCATCAGTGGAGATGTTTGAACATGTCAGTCTGATGACTCTTGATACTATTATGAAATGTGCCTTCAGCTACCAGAAAAATGCTGAAACGGACAGGTGAGTATAAGATGCCTATTTAAGGCAAGGTGGGAGCCACAGGACGATACAGTCTTTCCTTTTTGTGCCATGGGCTAGCAGTGACATGAGAAGCAAGCCCAAGGCTGCAATCACCACTGCAATCTGTATATGGTTAATGAAGCCATTCAGGATGTTGGCCATCACTACATCATTCGTGAGCAAATTCTATAGTTTAACTGTGCAAAGAAATACTTTCTTTTGTTTCTGATGAATCTTCCAACTGTCGGCATCAACGGATGGCCCTGGGTTTCTTCCTCCAGCCCCTGGGCCAATTTGTTTGTCCTTATTGTGGGATAACCAGCCTCACATAACCAGCATGCTTGGGTGTAATTAATGCATGAAGGGGTTAAGACCATAGTGTAAGCTGTCCTGCCAGGCTTAACTCACCTTGGAAGAGAGTAGGTAATCAGAAACTAATTGGCAGCCATTGCAGTCAGGTGTAACATGCTCAAACCATCTTGTCCTTGTGAGCGACCTGGCTGCTGAATTCTGCACCAGCTGAAGTTTCTGAGCTTTCTTCAGAGATAGACATATGTATAACGTGTTGCTATATTCTAACATAGAGGTTACCACAGTATACACAACAGAAGTTGTGTATCCAGATAGGGATACAGCTCGGCCACTAGCCAAAGCTGATGGAAGGAACTCTTTGCCACTGATGTCACCTAGGCCTCAAGTGACAGCAAATGATCCAGAAGTATGCCCAAATTATGTACCCATTCCTTCTGAGGGTGTGTAACCCCATCAAGAGCAGGCAACCTCCCATCCATCCAGTCCAAGGAACCACTCACTAACAGTGCTTCAGTCTTATCTGGATTGAGCTTCAATTTCTTGGTGCTCATACCAAGGCAATTTAATGTCCCAGCACTGCCACACCTGCAGATGTAAAGGAGAAGCAGAACTGTGTTTAATCAGCATATTGCCGACAACATACTCCAAAACTCTGGATAACTCCACTCAGGAGTTTCCTGCAGATGTTGTGGGGGATAAAATTCAACCCTGATGAACCCCACATTAAAGGCTCTGTGGAGCTGAGAAGAATTTCCCAAGCATCACCCTCTGGAAAGAAGCATCAAAGTGGAACCACTACAAAATAATGCCACTCATCCCTACCTCCAATCTCAAATAGAAATGGATCTAAAAAAAATAAAAATGCAAAATCGAATAAAATTTATAAAAAAAACAAAAAAAACAAATAGAAATGGATCTAGAAATGGGACTTTTAATAAACATGTCATCTAACCTTTTTTGTCTTCTTTTTGTGCTTATATTTGTTTCCACTTTCCTACTGTCCACAGAGACAATTCCTACATTCAAACTGTATTTGATCTCAGCTATCTGTTCTATCAGAGACTGAAAACTCCTTGGCATCACAATGATCTCATTTACCGGTTGAGCTCCAAAGGGCGTCAGTTTCACAAAGCTTGCAAAATAGCCCACCATCACACAGGTATGTATCTTTTACTCCCTGGCAACAACTTCTTCTTCCTCCTCATCCCTCTCCTCTTCTTCTGTGCTAATATATACATTTATTTCATAATAGAAAATTCAAAAGCAAAAACATACTGTTTCAGTACCAAATAGGAAAATTAAAAATTGTAACAGTGTCAGTATGATGAACTAAGGGCATATAAAATGTAGGTGTGAAAAGAAGAAGAAAATTAAAAAAAAACCAATTTAATATGGGTTAAATGATTAGTAACACGTGGACTTATTAGGAAAGTTAGAGAAATGAGAAATCTAAAAAGGTTGAATATATTTGCTTGCCTCTTGGGTATAGCTTTATTCATTTCATACTGTATGTTTTCAATGCAGAGAAGGTAATAAGCGAGAGGAAGGATTCCCTCAAGAATGAGAAAGAGCTTGAAAAGATTCTGAAGAAGAGGCATTTGGACTTCCTGGATATTCTTCTTTGCGCAAAGGTGAACATTGTAGAAATAATGCACCTGTGCCTGCCATGCTATATTGCTAAGGGCTTTTCCAGCCATCACTATTCTGTTCATATGACATAGCCCAAGCAAAACTCCCATGGTCTGCAATATATACATAAAATTGTAAGGCTGTCATCACACTGCAGTTTGTGTGGCTGCTGACAGGTGGCCCTGTCAACTCCAGCATGATGGCAGAATGGATGGTGGGCACATGAGTGAGCAAGCACCATAGGTGGCAGGTGGCCCAGGTGGGCTGTTTAATTGAGTGGGTGGTGCTTCAGAGAGCAGCTTGGCAAACCGCTTTCGGAAACACCTCCCCCTTCTTTGATGTGAGCTGGGAGAGGGAGGAGGCTCTTGGAGAACTTTAAATATTGGATCTCACCAAACCTATGAAATTCTATTTTCCCTGTGTGGTTAGGATGAAAATGGAAATCCATTGTCAGATGAAGACATACGTGCAGAAGTGGACACATTCATGTTCGAAGGTCATGATACCACAGCTAGTGGAATCTCTTGGCTCTTTTATTGTATGGCCCAGAACCCTGAACATCAGCAGAGATGCAGAGAGGAGATCATGGAGCTTCTTGGGCAACAGGAGGAGATACAATGGTCAGACTAAATTATCGTTCAACTTTAAATGTTTATTTCCTGGGTCATGCTATGAGGTTTCTGAAGGAGAGCAATACTGCAGAGTAGTTTAGGATCATAGTCTGACCACAGGCCTCAGGTTGAGTGAGTTCCAGGGAAGATGGGCCAGTCCTATACTGTAGGAAAAGAAGCTCTGATTTCTATTTCTATATTTAAATCACTGCTATGGCTGCTGCATGGATGTACTGTAGCTAGTGTGGTCATGCTTGAATCGCCAAAAATAATGCAAAACTCAAAATCTATTATCAAAAAGAGACAGCTCTTCAAAAAGTAGGACACAATTAGTAACCCTCACCCATTACTTGCATGAAGAGGTAACACAGTTACAAGAGATGGGCTGTGGACTGAGCCCACCAATATGCCTGGTCTCTAATGTCCTGATAACTTCTAAAGAGAGGAGCCTCCTCTATTCAGGTGGGATTCCTGCATGATTTGCTTTCCAGGTAGACTTCCTGCATGGTTTAATTTCCCATAACAAACAAAAAACAACAACCCAGTTTTGTGTGCTGTATTTCATTCAATCAATCATTTAACTTATTTACTCATACTATAACAAAACAAGGTGTCTAACAGAATAAATTAAAATAAATAAACCTAAAACCCCCACAATCAATATAATTATTATTTATTTTTAAAAAAGAAGTGCATAACCCTGCTAAAAACAGCCCTAAAAGCACAGATATTCACTAATATATGCATCTCCATGCATGCTTTAAGCTAGCATGTGCATTTTTGCACTTGTTACTTGGCTGGAGAAGTGCAAATTATGAAGGGTGGCTGTGTTCAGTTCACATCTTGTTCCAGAAAGTGTGAGTAAGGTAAGTTCACCTTTAAATAGGAACTGAATCAAATTTCTCCCCTCTCCCCATCCCTTGTTTTGAGTAAGGACAGCTTAGATAGTGGATTCCACTCCAAATCCTTTTTTGCTTCATCTTAATAAAATTTTATGCGACTTAACTCCAGTATTTTTGGGCGGTGTCTTTAAGGGACGACCTGGGAAAGATGACGTACAGCACCATGTGCATTAAGGAGAGCCTTCGGCTTTATCCTCCAGTACCTCTTATAGCACGAGAACTGAATTCTCCTGTGACTTTTGCTGATGGACGAACCTTACCAAAAGGTAGGCTTCCCCTCTCTCCCTTCTGCAGACTTCCTTTGAACTCGCCCCTTCCTCTTCCATCTTCATTCTTACACTGTTCTCATTATTCAGTTCCACTGTCTCTTAACTTTCATCAAGGGTGGCTAACCTTTTGTGGTCCACATTCACCCTGCCAACTGCGATGCGGCCACCCCACACTCTTGCATGCACACACTCACATTCGTGCACACAGGGAATATGTGGAGGACACACACAGGTGTACATGCCAACACCGAGGTACACAGCCCCTGTGTTCAGATGGACAATTTCTGGAGCTGCTAGGCCTTAGATGGACCATCTCTTGAGCCCCACCTATACCTAAATGAATTCCTTGGGCAAACAAACAAATATTTCTTGACCAGGAAAGCACAGTCGTATGCTTTCCAGCTGCCTTCCTGTACTCTGTGCAGGATCATCCTGGTTACCAGTGCAACAACTCTGAAAATCTGCCTGTCTTTGCAGCAAGTTATTGAGAATGAATGTTTTGGTAAATGCCACTGGATAGCAATTAATTCTCATTACATAATATCACTGCTGATGAAATGATTCTAGAAGATGTGTCTCTTTTTCCCCCACAGGCTTTCTAACTGCATTGGATGTTTATGGTCTTCACAGAAATCCTGAGATTTGGGACAATCCTGAGGTAATAATAAAAGAAGAAAAGCCTAAGCAAGACCTATCTGGTGAGACTGAGAGAAGTTGACATGTTTTGAGAAAAAGATGGTGGAATAAGTGCCACAGACACATACAATTTCTTTAAGAAAAGAGGCCAATTGTTTGTCACACTAACACTGTGTGACTAGATGTGTGGATTTATCCCAGCATTTTGTTTTACCAGTTTCTTGCTTGTTTTACCTTACTAAACGCATCCGGACGTATTCCAGTTTGGAGGTGAGAAAGGCTGATTTAGTCCATTGCCTCATATCAATGGCCTAATACCAAACGATCTACCCCCTAGTATGATATTAGGTGTGGAGCAGAAACAGATAAACACAAGTGATGCCTGCGTTTCCTTATGTGGATACTACCAGCTCTAGAGTGTGTGCATGAGAGAGAGATGCTGGTGAAAGTGTGTGTGTCTCTGTGTGTGTCTCTGTGCGTGTGTGTGCATGTAGAGCTAAATTACTCCCTAAGCCGTGACTCTGATCCAAATCCCTTTCCTGCCAGCAGCTCTTAGCAAATAGAAAAATGTTTGATTATATCTTCCAACACTCTGATGTCAAGCTTAGTGTGTCCCTCTACAGAACTGGTTAAGAACAGTATGAGGAACATACTGTACTAATTAAGTAGAAGGACAAACCACATGTTATGTAGTTATGATTCTTAAAATGTTGCTTAAGCACTTACAAAATGGCAAAAATCTATTGCGAAAAGAAAACCATTGCAAAATATATGGGCAAAGCTGCTGTAGAATCCTAATCCACAAAACATTCCTAATCCACGTCAGGAGCTATGGAAGTATTCTGCCAAAAATCCACCCACCCACCAGTCCCTAAAGTGCTGCTTACAAAAGGCTTCCCTCTCCATCTAAGAGCAACTACAGGAGCAACATCAGCAGCACAGCAGCGGGGAAAGGTTCGCATTTCCCTCCCAACCCCTGCAGGCCTGTTGCTGGTCAGACACCCCAATGACTCTGTACAGTTTTTAAAACATGCACACTGGTGCAATTAACATCATGTCTCATTTGGCCCAGGCATTTATAGATATCTCTCATTTGGCGCGGGGATTTATAAATATGTCTCATTTGGCCCAGGCATTTATAGATATGAAGGAATTTTCCTTCAGATTACATTGGGGAAAACATATTGCTAAGTATGCAATCCTATAATCCTATACAGAACTAGGCCCCATGGAGCTCAATGGGCATTATGACCTGGTAAGTGGGTATAGAACAGTATTCTTTTTTCTGAATGCCCCTTTATCCTTTAGCTCTTTTGCCACTATATCTGTTGCCATTCTAATACAAAGTTCCACAACTTATTTTCTGTTGTAGGAGTTTAATCCTCTAAGATTCTCCACAGAGAATTCAAAGCATCGCCACCCATATGCTTTCTTGCCTTTTGCTGCAGGGCCAAGGTAAATATTTTCTCACCTATACTTTGCACTGTTCCCTCCATAAAAGGAGACTTTTACATTAATCTTCCATAAAAGACACAACTGTGTTCAAGGCTTATAAAACTGTGAATGAGTCCACAGCAAAGCAGAATTAGCTGCCAGCATAAAACAATATATACTCAAATGCCTAAAAGGGTGGGGCATACAAAGGAAAACAAAGATGGTGCCAGACATTCATTTCTGGCAAGGGAAACCTAAAAGTGAAGGAGCAACAACTGACATGGCCCTGATTGGACCATCTGCAGAATGCTCTTCTGTTTGTAATGTAATGTTGCCCTTTATTCTACTCAGGAACTGCATTGGACAGCAGTTTGCCATGAATGAGATGAAGGTTGCTCTTGCAATGACCCTCCTGCACTTTGAGCTTTTGCCTGATCCTGCCAACCTCCCGATTCCCATGCTGCAAGTTGTCACCCGATCCATTAATGGGATATATCTGAAGCTGAAGGCTCTCCACTGATGGCTGCTGTTACCAGAGTAGTAATGCTTGCTCCTGGACTCTCAATTCCTGCCAATAAATACATACATACTGTCCCTGATAAAATATGTAAACATCCTACATGCAAAGAATTATTATTACTGTATTTTCCAATAACATTGATCTGGATCCAGCCATGATGTGGGGAAAAGGTGGGGATTTAGCGCCCATGGAGGGAACATATTAGAATGTGTGAGTGAAGGTTCCAGCTGTTCTCATATAAATATAAGCACCAGCTGCCACAAAGTTATTCCATCATTTTGAGCCAGCAGCTCCAGCCGAATCAGAAAGTCTTCAGGACATATTCTAGATAGTGAGCAAAGACAAAGCAGCAGTCAGCTGGCAATGTAGAATCTAGTCGATCCCTTGTGGTCCTGGCTCCCCAGGAGTTTCTCTGTTTTTCTATTGGACTGTGATGTTGATCTTCACCTGCGTGGCTCTGAAAGCCATCCAGCTATTTCAGACAAGGCAGAACCTGATCAAGGGTTTTAGGAGTTTCCCAGGACCTCCCAGCCACTGGCTATGTGGCCATATCCACATGGTAAGGGATTCTCTGACTTTCCTGGTGGGAAGGTGGGTCTCTCTTTGTAAAATTGCATTTTTCGATAAGGAACTGGAAATTGCCTGGATTCTGTGTGCCTTTCAGTAGTGCCTAAAGAGTAGGGCACAGAACAACTACTTTCTGGAGCTTTGGTTCTGATTCATATTGTGTGATGAGAGGAATCCAACCACAGTGCTTTCTCTGTTTCATACAGTCTGAAAGGATATTTTCTATGAAATGTGCTGTTTCATTATTGTTGTCATGCAGTTTTATTGCACCTGCAAGGCAACTGGCTTGGGTACCATGACACTGGTTTGAGAGAGCAGGCTCTTAGAACTTTAGTTTGGGTGGGCTATCCTGCCTTGTAATGTGGCTGGCCAGGGAATGTAGAATGGCCAGACACTGGGACGTGACATCTCTCACCACCCGTGAGGGACCAATAAATATTGGTAGGCACCATTAATATTAATATCATGCAGTGCACTTCTGCTCTTTTTATGAAGGGAATTGTTGTCCTCTCTAGGCATACAGGGGCTGGTTCAAGATCCAGCACCATTTCCAAATATAGATTCTTTCAGTATTTTGAGACTGCTGTGATTGTAATTATATTGTTTGGCAATTTCTTTTAAGCTCTCAGTCCAACCAGGTCATATTCAGAATAGACTTGTGGAAATAAATGCACTTGATTAACTTTGTGGCTTGGAACAGAGAGCTTGGGTTATTTACAATATAAACTCTGATACCAGGGCTTAATATGAATGGATTTATTTTTTTACACATTTTATATCACAGACCTAGAAATACTTTGGGTCCCCCCCCATAAAACAAAGTATATATCATTCAGCTTAATAATATATATGTCATAACTATGGTATTACAAGGATTATACAGGGAAAAGGCTGATCGTTTAGACTTTCTCATTCCCCCTCCATGTTCTCACATCAGCAGTTCTGGGGAAGGAGTCCTGAAGACCTTTTAATATGTCACGATTATTTCTTGTATTTTAAAATATGTAATTTACCTGTAAATCATCTTGGAAGGATTTATTTCTTGTACTGTGGGATATAAATAACTGTCATTAGAGAAGAATAAATAAATAACTCTAGCTGTTGCAAATAAAAAAAAAATCGCATTGACTTCTTCTACATCTTGTGGAAATGTGTTAACTGTTTTTTAAAAATCCAGCCAATCAGCCAGATGGCCCCAGCCAATCAGCCAGATGGACAAAATTCCTACCAGGCCCCCGCTCCAAAGCAGACGACCCCATGACAAGCATAGCAAGGTCAAAGCGAACAACCCTATTCTAGGGAGGGAGGGACGGGCAATCTGATGCATGGGCGAAAAGAGGAAGCCCTAGCATCCTGCAAGGAGTTTTAGTATTTCTGGCCGTCAATCAATAAATGGCAACATTAACTTCTTCCCAACAACAACGAAGCCCTAATCGCATCAGTCGCCAATGATCAATTAGCCCGCCCTCCAACTTTGGAGTGTCCTGGAGGCCCCCACCGCAACACGTGCTCTCCATGAAGGAGAACACGCTTTCCCAATAACAGCGATCCTAATTAAGATGTAGAGTGGGGAATGGGGGAAGATTCTGGGCCCACAGGGAGAAACAAAATAGAATTTGGGGGCTGAGGTCCAAGCAATTCCCAGATTCCTACAGCTCCAGCTGCCACAAACTTGTTCTGGCATTTTGAGCCAGCAGTGCCAGCCGAACCAGAAAGTCTTCAGGACTTACTCTAGACAGTGAGCAGAACAAAACAGGCGTCAGCTGGTGATGGAGAATCTAATCAATCCCTTGTGGTCCTGGCTGCCGGGGAGTTTCTCTCAGTTTTTCTATTGGACTGTGACCTCCCAGCCACTGGCTATATGGCCATGTTCACATGGTGAGGGAATCCCTGACTTTCCTGGTGATATGTTTGGTCTCCCATTGTAAAACTGCAGAACAGAAAGAAACAGAAAGAAAGCAGGTTTAAAATCTGATTAATGATTCAGATGAAACCTGAGGAGAAAAGAACTCGTAAAGTCAAATAAATGAGAATTCAGAGCCCTATTCTTGCTCATCCAAATCTGCCCCTTTTTACCAACCCGTGGGAGAAGGTATGAGAGCCATTTAAGGACAGCTCCCCAGTGTGCCAAGATTCCTGGATGAGAATAATATCAAAGCCAGTTCAGAATGTAATGAAACTCAGTTCTCTGGTGGATGAAGCCTAGCCGGCCATGGTCCAGGTGCGTTGGACAATCTTTTGCTGTTCTTTTCATTGTCATGCAGCTACTTTCGCAGGCAAGTAATTGAGGCTGCCACTCCTCCGTTGCTGGCAAGTATGTTATTGCACCTCCAATTCTTGCCATGGCTCAGCAAAATCAGATTGGTAGATAAAGCCCATTACAGGCTACAAGGTTCAACAGGTACATAAGAGAGTTGGATACTTCCTTTGGGAAAGGGTGGGGCGCGCAACTATTTCTCCCATAAATGGCCAGAGTCCCCAAGGCTGGGCAAAGAACTGGGCACAGCTTGAAATAAGCTGGGCCTGCAAAGGTTGCTTGTCTTAATCTGCATTTGCAAAGATGTGGGAGTATGCATTGGATCCGGCTGCTGAAAAGCAAACGAGGGAGCTCTGAGTGCCCACAGAAATCGCCCAGAATGAGGCAACGTAGGGATGGGAAAGAAGCTCTCTGGGACTTAACTTTAGGCCGGAAAAGAAATCTGCAGGTAGTCCAGGAAGACGATTTGAGAGCCTCGGATATAAGGGAACCGGGTTAGGGGACTAATTTTGACAGAAAAGACTGATAAAATTGGTAAAAAGGACTGGCAGTACCCGATACCAGGGGGATGAGATGGTGGGGGGGAAATGGGAATTTTTTTAAAAAAATAGCATTTGTATAATATGGTATGATTAAGAATAATTGGGAGATGGTGGAATGACTTTTTTGGCTTTAGTGGAAATAACATAATGAAATAAGATATTAAGATTTAAAGGTATATGACTTAAAAGTATAAGATTTAAGGTTTTTTGTTTTTTCCTTTTCTTTTTAACTAGGGAATTGGAAGTTAGTTATTTTATCTTTTATTTTTTAGGTGCTTACTTAAATTGGGATGTTGATAAGACAATAAGATATTAATGGATTAAGTAAATAAGTGAGTAAGCAGTAAAAGACGGAAAGAATTTGCTGATTTGATTAACAATTGGAATACAGAAGGGGAGGTGGGAGGAGGCCCAGGAAATAATTTATTTGAAAATAGATGTTGAAGGATGGAGATTTATTCTTTTTCTTTTTTTTCTGATTTTTGATTTTCTTTTTGTCCTTTTGTCTTTTTTTGTTCTGAAGGGAAGGGTGGAGGGAGGGTTTGGGTTTTGTTTGGGTATATTTTGGTTTTTGTCTTTTTCTCCCTTCTTTTTTCCTCTTTTTTTTATCTTATCTTATTGTATTGTATTTGAATTTTTGTTTTGTTTTTCTAATTTTGTACCTTTTGGAAAATTAATAAATATTATTATGAAAGGAAAAAAAGGAAAGAAAAAAAAAGCAAACGAGGGAGCTCTGAGTGCCCATAGAAATCGCCCAGAATGAGGCAACGTAGTTCGATTTAGCAAAGCATTTAAGTGTGTTCTTACAAATACTGTTTACCATGTCATGCTAACCTCGTCTTCTCTCATTGAACTATTCAGTTCCTTAATCTCTTGCAATATACAGCTTCCTAATTCAATGGATTGGCCTGTAATCTCTTTCACTTCTTTTATGCATCCCTGTAGTTACTATGATATTCTTGCATTCAGCATATACATATATGCCCAGCATTCAAAGTTCAAACTGCTTTTGGGTCTACAGGAAGCTGCTGTAGGTCAGTATAAGATGCCTATTTCAGACAAGGTGGCAGCTCCATGCAGATACAGTCTTTTTTTCCTGTGCCATGCACCATGGCATGAGAAGCAAACCCACGGTTGCAGTCAGTTCAGTCAAGCCAGGATTGCTGCAATATGGTTTTAACCTGGTGAGCACAGGCTGACGCTACTGTAATTATATTCAGAGATACACCCTATATATAACATGTCACAATAATCTAACATAAAGGTTATATAATAATAATAATAATAATAATAATAATAATAATAATAATTGTACCCACCTGTCAGACTAGGTCACCCCAGCCTCTCTGGGCAGCTTCCAGCATATACAGAAGCATAATAAAACATCTATCAATAAAAACTTCCCTGTACAGGGCTACCTTTACATGTCTTCTACTTGACTTTTTAAATATGTAACAAATATTTGTTGTAGCTATTAAATATGTAATTTAATTGTAAGCCTTCTTGGAAATACTGATTTCCTGAACTATGGAATATGAATTACTGTGATAAGAGAAGAATGAATAATAAATCTAGATGTTGCAAATAAGAAAAATTATCACATTGACTTCTTGTACAACTTACGAAAATGTACAGTGGTACCTCTGTTTGCGAACGGGATCCGTTCCGGAGGCCCCATCGCAACATGAAAAGAGCACAACCAACAGCGGCGTGTCTACGCACATGCGGGTTGTGATTCACCGCTTCTGTGCATGCACATGATGTTATTTTGCACTTCTGTGCATGCGCAAGCAGCAAAACCTGGAAGTAACACTTTCCGGTACTTCCGGGTCGCCACGGGATGTAACCTGAAAGAACGTAACATGAAGCGGACGTAACATGAGGTATGACTGTATTAACCATTTTTTAAAAAGGTTAACTAAGCAATCTAAATTTACACAAACTACCATATGACTAAAACAATAATTTTATAGAAAAGGAGACACTTTTTAGATATAACCCATGCACTTTTCCTTTCTTAAGCTAACCAGTAGCAGGGCCTTGAAGAGCCCCAAGCTGCTAACATCCTCCAGCCAAACCCAGAGCAGTGCTCTTTTCCACCTTGAGCCCCAGATGTTGTCAGCCTACAACTCACATCATCCCTGACCATTGACTAAGATGGTGGAAAATTATGGAAGTTGTGGGTGAACATCATCTGGAGACCCAAAGCATATTTTTGCAAAGCAATGTCATTAATAGAATGTGTTGTTTGGTTTCATTTTCCCAAATACATGCAGTGTATGTTGGAGAACTACACCACAAAATTCGGAGACGGGCAAATTTTGAAGAATGTGCTTTGTTTCTTGTATTTTATTGTTTGAATTTTAAAAACAACAACAACAAAACGGAAATTGAATCCAATATGTCCCCTATCACTATTGGGAAATTTGCAGCTACTGGTATAAAGACTTCAGTTCCTGAGAGGAGACTGGTTCAGGAGATGCCTCTGGCTTGATAGGCCGTTTTCCGGAAGTATAGGATTCAGTCCATGCAGATGATGAGGGAAGCCCAACTGAAGCAGGGGTTGGCGGACAACATTTATTCAAACTGGAAGAATTTGCTATTCCTCAGTAGAAACATGGAACAAAATAAGAGGCAAACGTAAAACCGAAAACATATTTTCTTTGCATGGACAGGCGGAGTCCCCAGATCCCAAGCGGTCCCCCCCCCCCCGTCATGTGGAATAATGACTCAAGATAACGTGCTATGGGATTAAATTGGGCACAACTTTATTAAATTTCAAATGTGGGTAGACCTTGGCTCAGGCATTGGGCGCTCTCCCTCCCCAGTCCCCAGCCGGGGACTTGGGGAGCATCAGGGTTATCCAGTGGGGGGGGGGGGATGGGCTGGCTCTGGAGAACATATGTTCAAGCAGAGATAGCCTCCCCCGTTACGCCGCCGCCGCAGGGGAGAGCAATGACGACCTTTCGGCGTACGGTCAAAGCCTCCCTTCAGAAACCCCCTTTAACAGGGAACCCTGGTATCGCCGCCGCAAAGAGGAAGATGGACTAAAGGATTCCGCCCAAGGCCTGATACCGCCAAAGTTGTGACGTTTTTCTACGGGAAAGGCGAAACCTGCCAATGCAGGGAAATTCCTTTCTGGCCCTTTAACAGCGACCTTAACGTAGCAGCACCCGCATACCTGTGAAGAAAAGTTAACCTGCAAAACCTGTGAAGAAAAGTTAAGCTGCAAAATAAGACATTAACTGAGGGTGGGTAGGGTGGGAGAAGCTCTGGAGCCAAGTGAGGATTCCCAGGTAAGATCCTCCCTCTATTGTGTGGACAGGTAATCCCTCCCCTACCTGGCCTGGTCTCCTTGGCAACACTTCCCCCAGGTGGGAATGGACAACTGACTGAGGTAGGCGGAGACCTCCAGGTATCCCACCTATGCTGATGGAGCTGCTCCAGATCTAGGGGCTGCGCACGTCCACGCAAAGGGCGCCCCCCGTTTTATTTTTTTTTAAAAAAATAATATTTATTAGAAGTTTAAAAATTACAAAAAAAAGAAGAGAAAAGAGAAGAGAAAGAAAAAGAATAAAAAGTTACACAGTAAAAAAGCAAAAAACAACACACAATACATCAAAACACAAAAAAGCAAAAACAATTAAAAACCCATCCAATATTTATCCTTATCTTTCATTAACTTATTTCCTCGACCTCCTCACACCTCCCATTTTTGTATTCCAGTTATTAATTATATCAGCAAATCCTTTCCATCTTTCACTGCTTTCTATCTTTTAGTTATCTTAATTTATTTTTACATTATCTTATCATCAAAACCTTAAAATTTATTTATACTTAACTCCGTATAATAATTCTACTAAAGTCATGTGATTTCATTCCAACATTTCCTAACATTCATTAATTTTACAATATTTCTCTAAATAGATTCCCCCCCCCCCAATCTTCTTCCCTGGTCTCGGATTCTGTCAGTCCTTTCTATCAGTTCTACATAGCCCATCAACCTGGTGATCTTCTATCCGAGGCTCTTAACTCTTCTCCATGTCCCAGCTGCAGGTCTTCTTCAAATTTATGCTTACACTTTACTTCCATCTTGACAGTTCCTTTATTCCTTGTCGGCAGGTCAGCCCATGCTCCATAGTCAAAACTAAAGTCCAAAAGATGTTTCAGGACATGCTCCAAAGTCCCTTCGAGGCTGAAGGCCTCCACCACTCCAATCTCCCCCTGGCCCAGATCCGAAACACAAAGTCCAGAGCATCTTTCATAAAGGAGTCTGTCCCACTTTCCTTCTCCGATCCAAGCAGGGCATCATCTCTCCAAATCTGGCTTTCAAAATCAATCACGCATGGCATCAGCTTATATCCATCAAATTGTCTCTGTGAAGACGAAACTGCCACTTGTATTACTTGAGATTCAAAAGCAGTTTTTTCCATCGTCTTCTCCACAGCTTGCCATTTCAAAATGGGTTCCTGAGTCAATACCCAAATATTTTCTGTATAAATGTTCACTTTTTGTCCAAAATCAGTTGTTTTTTGTCCCAAATTGTCAATTTTATTAGCCATCACATCCGTCTTCTCATGAAGTTGTTCCAGTAGGGCGCTTATCTTACAAAATGCATTCACTAGGGCTTCTTGTTATGACATTCTTGTCCAAGGTCACTTTTATTTCTCACAGTCCTTGATTCTAACTGGAAAATTCCTTTACTCCTGCAACAGTTTCAAAGGCTCCCTCTAGAGGAAACAATTTCTATTTGTATCTGTTCTTTTAAACCCAAGTCCAATAACAAAGTTAATTTTCAATTTTCAGTTACTTTTTTCTCCTTTTTAAATGCAAGGGAAAGCAGTGGAAACAATGTATATCTCTTATTTAGCTATCTATCAGCATATGTTCTATTCTCAGTCAATGAGTTTTCCCAGACTTACTGACAGCCTGGTCCCAGGTTCAAAACGATGGTAATTTATCTCTCCTCACTCTCTCTCCTGCAGGCTTAAACAGTCCAAAAAAGAAAAGAATTTCCCCCTCTTCTCCTGCTTCCAAGGGGGGGTTAATATTTTGAATGATGAAAATTTAATCCTTTACAAAGGGCTTTTCCCAGACTTTAGCTTGCAACGTCTTTGCTTTGATCTATTTACAAAACGGAAGGTGGACTTCCTGTTTAGAACCTTCCCGTTTCAGTGCCGAATTCCGATGTTTAGAAATCCAATTTTCCATTCTACTTACAAGTAGTTGTTTAAAGTCCAATTGTCCACAGGAACCTATATTTATTCAAACTGGAAGCAGTTGCTATTACTCAGTAGAAACACTGCACAAAATAAGGCAAACGTAAAACCGAAAGAATATTTTCTTCTCTATCAATTGCCCTTCTCTATATCAGTCCTCCTTGAAATCACTGTGATATCTTCTTTGAATATCAGTGAATTCTGGGTGTACCAATACTTCCATTGATAAAGTACATTATTACCCTGCATGCAGTTAATTAAAACAACATTTCCCAATAACAGTGATCTGATCCAGCTCTGAAGTGAGGAAAAGGGGAGGATTCAGCACCCAGCGGGTGAAACTACTTAGAGTGTGTGGGTGGAAGTTTAAACAGTTCCCAGATTCCTGCAGCAACACCTGCCACAAAGTTGTTTTAGTAATTTGATGCAGCTCACAAGACAAAGCCAGCAAAACAGCAAACCTTTTGAGGACTTATTCTAGTTACTGGAGCAAAGCAAGCAGCAGGCAGCTGGTTATGGAAATTATAACCAATCCCTTGTGGTCCTGGCTCCCCAGGAGTTTCTCTCAGTTTTTCTATTGGACTGTGGCGTTGATCTTCACCTGTGCGGCTCTGAAAGCCATCCACCTATTTCAGACAAGGCAGAAACTGATCAAGGGTTTCAGGAGTTTCCCAGGACCTCCCAGCCACTGGCTGTATGGCCATATCCACATGGTAAGGGAATCTCTGACTTTCCTGGTGAGAGGTTGAGTCTCTCTTTGTAAAACTGTGTTTCTCAATAAGGAACTGAAAATTGACTGAATGTTGTGTTACCAGTCACCATCCAGTTGTGCCTAAACTGTAAGGCAATCATTATGAAACTAAGAAACTTTATTTGGTGTAGTGCATTAGTAAATGAAGTTAAAAGGATCATACAAAGATTGTGGAACATACTCATGGCATTAGCTTATTAACTGCTGATACAGCTTAAACCCACAAGTGAAGCTATACCACACTATCAAAGCTATCGAGAAACTAGGGAAGTGTTGCAGGACTAACCATAAACAGGGATAAATCTGGTTTGTGTTGTTGTTGGCATGCAAAGGCTACATCAGGAACACAGAAAGATAGATGAAATCAGTGGATTTAAACTTTATGATGTGACACAGAATAATTACTTTCTTGAGCATCAGTTCCAATTCATATTGTGCGATGACAGGAATCCAGCCATGTGTTTTCTCAGCTTCATGTCACATTCTGAAAGGATATTTTCTATCAAATGTGCTGCTTCATTAATGTTGTTATTCAGTCTGCTGGCATCTGCAAGGCAGCAGGCTTGGAGACGGCTGTGCGGGTTCAGCAGACTGGGCTCCACTCATTGACTGCACATGATTGGATTGTTGGAACTTTAGATTTGTCCAAGGAATCTACATTCGCTAGTCACTGAGACGTGACTCCTGGCACCTTCTGAATGGAGGGCCGCCAACAAGAAGCCACAACTGCCGCCCACTAGGAGCAGCGTACACGGCCATTGTGGGCCTAGTCATAGCGCCCTCCCTACTGTGTGAAGGCAATGGCTATGGTGTAAAGGAACATACTTGACAAGACAACAATTTGGGAGGGGGGAAGGCCACAACTTTATTGATTTCAGGTGTAGGTGGACTTTGGTTCACATCTATATCCATTTCATTTTCCTGTTGGAGTGCTGAAATTTTGAACAGGGCATTGCCACATATTGTGGCCTCCCCTATATGCTGATCACTAATTCCATATTCAACCTCTACTCCCTGACTCCCATATTTGGCATGCAACAGTTTGCATTTGTGATGGACCTGCTTCTCTTATCCAATTTTACCTAAAGTTGAAGAATGATTCACAGATTCAGGCATAAATATTACATTATAATTTTGTGTATAATGTTTCAATTTATTCCAACAAGAAAAAATGCTTTTCTAAATGTACTCTTTGGTGGCTGTTCCACCCCCCCCCCCTTAACATTTATAGTTCAAAGGCTTATTCATACTCAACCAGTGTGTGTTCTTCTACACCTGAGAGTCTGAAATGAAATTGATAAGGGGAGGCCAATGCAGAATAGAAAGAAACAGGTTTAAAAAGACTGTGGTTTTAGGATTGAGCCAAGTGGGTGAATTATTTCTTTGTTACATATGCATCCCAGCTGAAAGTTATACACTATTACATTACCTGATTATCTTTTTTCATCCTGAACCAAACATTTAATTACAATCGGTAAATTGGTTACCGATACAGATGAAACCTGAGGAAGAATTCCTGAACGCAGCTGCATGGACAGAAAAGTACCCACACTGTTATCCACGTTGGTATGGAAATTTCTTGGCTTTCCTGTCCATTAACCACCCTGTATATGCAAAGGCCGTGTACAGCAGAGGCGGTAAGAAATTTGTATCTTATGTCCCTCTCATTGTGCAGTTACAGGAATACAGTGGTACTTCAGGTTAAGTACTTAATTCGTTCCGGAGGTCCGTTCTTAACCTAAAACTGTTCTTAACCTGAGGCACCACTTTAGCTAATGGGGCCTCCGGCTGCCACTGTGCCGCCGGAGCAAGATTTCTGTTCTTATCCTGAAGCAAACTTCTTAACCTGAAGCATTATTTCTGGGTTAGCGGAGTCTGTAACCTGAAGCGTATGTAACCTGAAGCGTATGTAACCCGAGGTACCACTGTATGCTGAAGGCTGTCAACATTATTCATGCAGTAAGTTGCACTGCTCTTTGTAAGGCAAGAAATAAATGTAAGGGATTCATATTTCAAGGGCATCCTAAAGCAACCTACCCCAACCTGATGCTTTCAATATGTTTTGAACTCCAATTCCCATCAGTCCCTCACTGCCAGGCAAAGAACTCCCAGCTCCCAGCAACTATTTGCCCAACAAATGGCTGGAGTCCCCAAGGCTGGGCAAGCTTGGCCTGCAAAGGTTGTTCCTCTTAATTCTCATGTGCAAAGATGTGGGAGTGTGCATTGGATGTGGCTGCTGAAAAGCAAGGAGAGGCAAGTGAGGGAGCTCTGGGTGCCCATAGGAATCCCCTAGATTGAGGCAACAGAGTACAATTTAGCAAATTAAGCATTCAAATTTGTTCTCACAAATAGTTTTTTACCATCTCATGCTAAGCTCATTTTCTCTCATTTATCACACTATTCAGATCCTAAAGCTCTTGTAACATACAACTTCCTGATTCCATGGATTGGTATGTATTTTCTCTCACTAATTTTATGTATTCCTGTATTTTCTGTGATATTCTTGTATCGAGCATATCCATATATTTCAGCTTTCAAAGTTCCTTTGGGTCTACGTGAAGCTGCTAGTATTTGTTAAGCTGGTGCCTTCCCCACTGGTGCCTTCCAGGAGGCTTCAGTGCCAGCTTTATTCCTTTGGCCAACTGATTTCTGCCCATTTTGCTCAGGAATCAGACTCTATAGTATGTTTCCCTACAATCTCAAAAGTCTGTCCTTATAGAGTCTATGAAGATGGACTTCTCGGGTTATAAGGAAATATACACACTGCATTCCATGTTTCAGAAATCCTTTAGTAGGTAAATAGATTCTTAACTTGAATTATTCCAGCAATTAAGTGCCTACTTCAATGGGTCATATATAGTGCTATAAACCCTGCCATCTGTGGTGGATAATTTACCATGTGACCCTGACCCTAATGCCTATGAAAGACAGCATTATCTTGGGCTTCTGTTCCTCATTTTCCTTCCTTTTCCTGACAGGAAGGGGGCTTCTCATCCTGAATGGGCCAAAGTGGCAGCAGCACCGGAAACTGCTGACTCCCGGATTCCATTACAATATTCTGAAGCCTTATGTGACTCTTATGGCAGAATCAGTCAAGGAGATGCTGGTAAGAAACCCCATTGATACGTTCAGGAGGTCAGCTCCAGTCTAAGAAGTTGCTCATCCACCTTCATGTTCTCAGTCCTGCTTTGAGCAGACTCAGAGGGCCAGAGCAGACTCTTTCTTTGACCTGAAAGCCTCCTCTGACATACCACAAAGATCTTTCAAAAAGTTTGAGTCAGAAGCCCCCATCAAAGTGTGAAACTAGTTGAGCAGCCCTTTGGGTCTCAGGCAATGAGTTTGCAGCAGTATTGAATTCTAAAATTCCTTCATAACCTGTGACACTTGATATTGTCTTAATTAGTTCTTCCACATTTTCAGGACAGACAGATGCTGACTACCATAAGCTTTCTTTGTGGAATATTTAAATGCATCATTTTGAAGGGTTGTGCAGTGTTGTATTAGCTAGAATTGTATGTCAAAACCGTGTTTACTTCCTCTTCCATAACACAAAGTTCTTTTGAAAAGTTTGAGTCTGGAGTACCTGTGAAAGTATGAGGCTAGTTGAGCAGTCCTTTATGTTGCAGGCAATGACTTTTGCAGGAGCAAATACATTTCCCCCCAATGTCTAGTTATGACACACGAACTCTCTCTCCCTCTCTCTCTCTGTCTGATGCTTCCTCATTCTTCTCCACATCTCCCCTGAATCAAAAGGCTTTATGTGTGTCCTTGAGATACGCTTACCAGCCAGTAGAGCAGGGGTCAGCAACCTTTTTCAGCTGTGAGCTGATCCATTGTCCCCCAGACCATGTGGTGGGCCGGACTATTTTTTTTGGGGGGGGTGAATGAATTCCTATGCCCCACAAAGAACCCAGAGATGCATTTTAAATAAAAGCACACATTCTACTCATGTAAAAACATGCTGATTTCCGGACCCTCCCTGGGCCGGATTTAGAAGGTGATTGGGCTGCATCTGGCCCCCGGGCCTTAGGTTGCCTACCCCTGCAGTGGAGGAAGCTGCTTAGCAGATGGTAGTGACTGATGCCCATTGGGACTAGGAGGATAGAAGGCAAAGAGGCCATCAGTGAGTGGAGACAGAGCTAATGACAGGCAGAGCCAACCAGTCCTACTTTAATCCCTATTCCCTGCTGAGTTCTACAAATGCAACATCGTATCTAATAATGAATCATCTAATCATTCAGGAGACTTCTCTATTCTCATTTCTTTCCCTTTCCTAAAATATTAGGATGTATGGGGAAAGCTGGTACTCAGCAACCCCACAGCATCAGTGGAGATGTTCGAACATGTCAGTCTGATGACTCTTGATACTATTATGAAATGTGCCTTCAGCTACCAGAAAAATGCTGAAACGGACAGGTCAGTATAAAATCCCTATTTCAGAGAAGGTGGGAGCCCCAGACAGATACAGACCTTCTTTTCTGTATCATGCGCTAGGAGTGTCATGAGAAGCAAGCCCAAGATTGCAGTCACCTCTGAGATCTGCATATGGTTAAGGAAGCCATTCAGGATGATGCACATAACTACATCTTTGGGGAGTAAATTCTATAGTTTAACTGTGTGAAGAAATACTTTCGTTTGTCTGTGATGAATCTTCCAACTGTCAGCTTCAATGGATGACCCTGGGTTCCTTCCTCTAACCCCTGAACAGAAATATCCTAACATCTGGTAGCAGAGGTCGATGGATCGAAACCATCCTCTGCTACCAGAAGTTAGGATATTTCCGTTCCACCTTAAAAGGGAGCAGGATGTTTGTGTCACAGCCTGCGTATTTCCTGTTCACAGGATGTTTCTGTTGTGTCTTTGCTTTCGTTTCTCTCTCTCTGTGTCTGAGACACTGAAGCAGGCAGTCATGTTTTCTCTTTGTTCTGACCAACGCTGAATAAAGTTGTAAATATGCTCTCCTGAGTGCATCTTTCGCTGTGCATTATCTGCTGATAGAGCGTGCATCAGCTCTGGAATGTGGCAAGCTATTTCTGGAGCTCGTGTCGCTAATTGCTGATACTGTATCTATGGGAGATCGATGGACGTCCGGAGGCGACGTGGAGTCATGATGGACTTTGTCTCCCTGGCAGTATCCCGACATATATAAGGTGTTGCAATAATCAAACATAGAGGTAGCCAGAGTATAGACAATGGAAATAAGGCTATCGCTGTCCAGATCGGAGTGCAGCTGGGCTGCCAGTCAAAGCTGATTGAGGGCACTACAGGCCACCAAGGCTGCCAGAAGTACCCCCAAACTATGTACCCACTCCATCACAATCCATCTAGTCTAGGGAACCACACACCAACAGTACCTCAGACTTATCTGGATTGATCATCAGCTTGTTGGCTCTTACAAAGTCATCTAATCTTTGTTTTTTGTTTTTTTTGTGTGTTTATCTTGGTTTCCATTTCTCACTGTCCACAGAGAAAATTCCTATATTCAAACTGTTTTTGATCTCGGGTTCCTGGCTTATCAGAGACTGAAAACACCATTGCATCACAATGATCTCATTTACTGGTTGAGCTCTAAAGGGCATCAGTTTTACAAAGCTTGCAAAATAGCCCACCATCACACAGGTATGTATTTTTTTACTTTCTGGCAACAACTTTCTCTTCCTGCTCTCCCTCCTCCTCTTCTTCTTCTGAGCTAATATATAATTTTATTTCCTAATAATTTATTTTTTTAAAAAAAGATATTGTTTCAGTACCATTAAATTAAATTAGGAAAATTAAAAATTGTAAGTGTTGGTATGGTGCACTTGAAAAGCAAGATATTTTTTTTAAAAAAATGGTCTTATTATAATAGAGAGACTAGAAATGAAAAAGGTTGAAATTAAGAAAACACATAACTGCCTCCTCCTTTCCAACTCAACTTCTTCTCTAGTTATGTGCTCAATCATTTATATAAGGAGAAAGGACTTTCTATTTATAAGTAAAATTTTATAAATGAAATCAACCAGCACCTTGGCATTATATTTACCTCCCTATCAATTCCTCTCATACTTCCTAATAACATGAATTCTCTTTCTGGAACCCTAAAATCTGATCATTTGTCTAACATAATGAATATATCTTTCTTATACTTCTCAGAATTTTCATGAATGCAGCCAATTCAATAATTTCTCTCTGTCCCCAGAGAAATATTTCATTGTCCTTTTCCCACATCATTCCTGTTCAGGATTTGTCCCTGGATTTCTGGAGATCATGTAACCTTTACTGAATTGTTAAATGTCCAGAGAGGTCAGAAGACCCTGAGGAAACCTGGGGTGTGAGTGTGTGAAAGGGCAGAGTTTGCATCTGGATTCTCATCTTCCCTTTATGCTGGGACTTCTTCTCCTTTTTAGCTTTCTCCTATGTGAAGCTTTAATCCCAACATGATAACTCTCTCTAAGAACATAGGAATAGCCTGCTGGATCAGGCCAATAGCCCATTCTAGTGCAGCATCCTTTCTCACAGTGGTCAACTAGATGCCGGTGGGAAACTAGGAAGCAGAACCTAAACACAAAATAATTTCCCCCTCTTGTGGTTCACAGAAACCAGCATTTGGAAGCCTTAATGCTCCCAACTGTGGACTGAAATTTGGACTGAAAACTGTTTAGCTCTTTAAGCTACTGATCATTCTAAGCTTCCTTTTCAGAGCTCAGCTAATAAAAGTATTTGTTACCCTAAGCATAACACAATCTAAATATATTTGCTTGCCTCTTATGTATAGCTTTATTCATTTCATACTGTATGTTTTCAATGCAGAGAAGGTAATAAGAGAGAGGAAGGATTCCCTCAAGAATGAGAAAGAGCTTGAAAAGATTCTGAAGAAGAGGCATTTGGACTTCCTGGATATTCTTCTTTGCGCAAAGGTAAACATTGTAAAAATAATGCACCTATGCCTGCCATGCTATATTGCTAAGGGCTTTTCCAGCCATCACTAAACTTCTTTGAAAGGTTTGATGTGAGCTGGGAGAGGGAGGAGGGTCTTGGAGAACTTTAAATATTGGATCTCACCAATCCTATAAAACACTATATTCCCTGTGTGGTTAGGATGAAAATGGAAATCCATTGTCAGATGAAGACATACGTGCAGAAGTGGACACATTCATGTTCGAAGGTCATGATACCACAGCTAGTGGAATCTCTTGGCTCTTTTATTGTATGGCCCAGAACCCTGAACATCAGCAGAGATGCAGAGAGGAGATCACGGAGCTTCTTGGGCAAGAGGAGGATATTCAATGGTCAGACTAAATTATTGTTCAACCTTAAATGTTTATTTCCTGCTTTATGGGTTTCTCAGAAATTAAGAGAAGATGAAGGGACAGCAACACTGCAGAGTGTTTTAGGGTCAGAGTACTCTGACCACAAGTCTCAGGTTCCTTAGGTTCCAGGGAAACTGGCCTAATCCTATGCTCTCGAACCCTATTTGCTACATCTTAATAAATGGTTAAAAAGGTAAAAGGTAAAGGTGAAGGACCCCTGACAGTTAAGTCCAGTTGCGGACGACTGTGGGGTTGTGGCACTCATCTCGCTTTACAGGCCGAGGGAGCCAGCATTTGTCTGCAAGCAGTTTTTCCAGGTCATGTGGCCAGCATGAGTAAGTTGCTTCTGGCACAATGGAACTCCGAAATCAGAGCAGCGCAAGGAAACGCCATTTACCTTCCCACCGGAGTGGTACCTACTTGCACTTTTGGGCGTGCTTTCGAACTACTAGCAGGAGCTGGGACTGAGCAATGGGAGCTCACCCCATCGTGGGGATTCTAGCCGCCGATCATCTGATCGGCAAGCCCAAGGCAACCACGCACCACCCGAGTCCCTTAATAGATGGTTATGAGACCTAAATCTGGCAATTTTGGGCTGTGTCTTTAAGGGACGACTTGGGAAAGATGACATACAGCACCATGTGCATTAAGGAGAGCCTTCGGTTATACCCACCAGTACCTCTTATAGCACGAGAAGTGAATTCTCCTGTGACTTTTGCTGATGGACGAACCTTACCAAAAGGTAGGCTTTCCCTCTCTCCCTTCTGCAGACTTCCTTTGAACTCGCCCCTTCCTCTTCCATCTTCATTCTTACACTGTCCTCATTATTCAATTCCAATGTTTTTTTAACTTCCATCAAGGGTTTCTAACCTTTTCTGGACCACATTCACCCTTGGCCTGCCTTGTGGGGTTACTGACAACTGTGATGTGGCCACCCCACACTCTTGCATGCACACACTCATATTCATGCACACAGGGAATATGTGGAGGACACACACAGGTGTACATGCCTACACAGAGGTACACAGCCCCTGTGTTCAGATGGACACTTTCTGGAGCTGCTAGGCCTTAGATGGACCAACTCTTGAGCCCCACCTACGCCTAAATGAATTCCTTGGGCAAACAAACAAATATTACATGACCAGGAAAGCACAGTCGTATGCTTTCCAGCTGCCTTCCTGTACTCTGTGAAGGATCATCCTGGTTATCAGTGCAACAACTCTGAAAATCTGCCTGTCTTTGCAGCAAGTTATTGAGAATGAATGTTTTGGTAAATGCCACTGAATAGCAATTAATTCTCACTGCTGACTAAATGATACTAGGTGATGTATCTCTTTTTTCCCCACAGGCTTTCTAACTATATTGGATATTTATGGTCTTCACAGAAATCCTGAGGTTTGGGAAAATCCTGAGGTAATAATAAAAGAAGAAAAGCCTAAGCAAGACATTTCTGGTGAGACTGAGAGAAGTTGACATGTTTTGAGAAAAAGATGGTGGAATAATTGCCATAAACACATACAATTTCTTTAAGAAAAGAGGCCAATTGTTTGTCACACTAACACTGTGTGACTAGATGTGTGGATTTATCCCAGTGTTTTGTTTTACCTGTTTCTTGCCTGTTTTAGCATACTAAACACATCCAGAAGTATTCCAGTTTAGAGGTGAGAAAGATACATTTAGTCCATTGCCCCATATCAATGGCCTAATGACAAACTATCTACCTCCTGATATAATATTATCTATTGCAAAAAGAAAACCATTGCAAAATATATTCGCAAAGCTGTTGTGGAATCCTAATCCAGAAAACATTCCTAATCCATGTCAGGAGCTATGGAAGTATTCTGCCAAAAATCCACCCACACACCAGTCCCTAAAGTGCTGCTTACAAAATCTGTGTAGGCTTCCCTCTCCATTCAAAGAGCAACTTCAGGAGCAACATCAGCACCACAGCAGCGGGGAAAGGTTAGCATTTCCCTCCCAACCACTGCAGGCCTGTTGCTGGTCAGACACCCCAATGACTCTGTACAGTTTTAAAAACATGCACACTGATGCAATTAACATCATGTCTCATTTGGCCCAGGCATTTATAGATGTGAAGGAATTTTCCTTCAGATTACATTGGGGAGAACATGTTGCTAAGCATGCAGTCCTATAATCCTATACAGAACTAGGCCCCATGGAGCTCAATGGGCATTATGACCTGGTAAGTGGGTATAGAACAGTATTCTTTTTTGTGAATGCCCCTTTATCCTTTAGCTCTTTTGCCACTATATCAGTTGCCATTCTAATACAAAGTTCCACGACTTATTTTCTGTTGTAGGAGTTTAATCCTCTAAGATTCTCCACAGAGAATTCAAAGCATCGCCACCCATATGCTTTCTTGCCTTTTGCTGCAGGGCCAAGGTAAATATTTTCTCACCTATACTTTGCACTGTTCCCTCCATAAAAGGAGACTTTTACATTAAGCTTCAATGAAAGACACAACTGTGTTCAAAGCTTATAAAATTGTGGATGAGTCCACAGCAAAGAAGAATTAACTGCCAGCATAAAGCAATATATACTCAAAAGCCTAAAAGGGTGGTGCATACAAAGGAGAACAAAGATGGTGCCAGACATTCATTTCTGGGAAGGGAAATCTAAAAGTGAAGGAGCAACAACCGAAATGGCCCTGATTTGACCATCTGCAGAATGCTCTTCTGTTTGTAATGTAATGCTGCCCTTCATTCTACTCAGGAACTGCATTGGACAACAGTTTGCCATGAATGAGATGAAGATTGCTCTTGCATTGACACTCCTGCACTTTGAGCTTTTGCCTGATCCTGCCAACCTCCCGATTCCCATGCCGCAAATTGTCACCCGATCCATTAATGGGATATATCTGAAGCTGAAGGCTCTCCACTGATGGCTGCTGTTACCAGAGTAGTAATGCTTGCTTCTGGACTCTCAATTCCTGCCAATAAATATTTTTCTAAGAAGGTTTACAGATAAATTACATATTTTAAAAATACAACAGATAGTTGTGACATATTAAGAAGTATTCAGGACCCTTCCCACAGAACAGCTGATGTGGGACCCTCTTAATTGTTAGAATTCCTGCTCCATGATTGCAGTCATGGGATTGTTGTCTATCACATAACGGTGTATGTTTTGACTCCACAGTGTGGGAAGTGACGGAGACAGGATGTTTGTGTTACTATTGTCCGTTGTTTTTTCTCTTTGCTATCTGATGAGAAAGAGGAAGGAGCTAAGTCAGAATGCTCCATATGTGTTTATATGTAAATAAATGTAGATCAGCCGAAATCTGAGTTCTGTTACGCGGACTGTGCAAACTCTGTGGATTCCTAAGTGTGCCGATGTCTGTTGGCATCAGTCACTGTGATGTTCGGGCAGGAGAAAGCATTTGAAGCTCCCGAATGATTGACCAGGAGGGAGAGAACATGCCAACCAGGCATGTGTCTCTACCAGGGTCCTCCTCGAGAGTAGGATGAGCTAATGACAATGAGCTCCAGATGAGTATTTGCCCCTGGCAGATGGGGTGTTGGGATAATGGGTATTTAGTTGTCATGAATTATTTGCTATCTTTCTGTGATTGTATGGCAAACTCTCCTGTGCTTATTGAACATGCCCACTATAGAGCTTTGGTTATTTACAATATAAACTCTGAAATCAAGGCTTAATATGGCTGGATTTTAATTTTATATGTTTTATATTATAGACCTAGGAATACTTTGGGGTTTGTTTGTTTTTAGTAAAACAAAGGTCGTAACTATTGTGTTCCAAGGATTGTATGGGGAAAAGCCTGATCTTTTGGACTTTCTCCTTGTTGCTGATCTCACATCAACAGTTGTGGGCAAACATCACCTGTGGACCCAAGGTGGAAGAATGTTGAAGCTTGGCACTCTGTCCTCATGAAAATCCATCATTTTAGTGCCATTTTTCCTAGCATACAAAAGTATGAAATTTTGCCTAATGTGCACATTTTTGCAAAGCAATGTCCGTAATAAAATATATTGTTGTATGTTATTTTCACTAATACATGCATTTTTTCATGCACACTTTGCCTCAGTATATTCTGAAGAATTACGCAGTAAAATTTGGAAAAGGGCAAATTTCAAAGTATGTCTGTTTCGGTTCTTGTATTGTTTCAGAGGCTGTGAATTTTGTCATTTTTTTATTTAAATGGAAAGTGAATCAAATATGTCCCCTATCCCTATTGGGGAATTTGAGGCTACTGGTATAAAGACTTCAGTTTCTGATGGGATGCATGCAGTTAATTAAAACATTTCCCAATAACAGTCATCTGGATCCAGCTCTGAAGTGGGGGAAAGGGGAAGATTCAGCGCCCAGCAGGTGGAACTATTTAGAATGTGTGGGTGGAGGTTTAAGCAGTTCCCAGATTCCTGCAGCACCAGGATTTGATCTGATATTTTCACACAGCACACAGAGCAAAGCCAAGCAAGCCAGAAAGTTTTCAGGACTTATTCTAGATGCTGGAGCAAAGCAAGCAGCAAGCAGCTGGCAATGGAAATTGTCATCAATGCCTTATGGTCCTGGCTACCTGTGAGTCCCTCGCCGTTTTTCTATTGGACTGTGGCATTGATCTTCACCTGCGTGGCTCTGAAAGCCATCCAGCTATTTCAGACAAGGCAGAAACTGATCAAGGGTTTTAGGAGTTTCCCAGGACCTCCCAGCCACTGGCTAGGTGGCCATGTCCACATGGTAAGGGAATCTCTGACTTACCTAATGAGATGTTGGGTCTCTCTTTGTAAAACTGTGTTTCTCAATAAGGAACTGAAAATTGACTGAATGTTGTGTTACCAGTCACCATTCAGTTGTGAATAAAGGGCAATCACTATGAAACTAGAAAACTTTATGTCCATAGAGTGCTTTGCTTCTTTGTTGATTGAACAACTTGAGATGTATTTGTCAGGGCATGTTTGCAGGGGTAAATCCAGTTGCCAGCTGTTTTTAGCAATCATGAATAAAGTATGCATGCAGAGGTAAATTACCTGAATGAAAAGAATTTAGCTGGAGGCGAGAATGGCAGGGTGGAGCTATCATTGCTGGCATAGCCTCCATGTGGGTTTTTTTACTTTTTATTCCTTGTTTTCTTTCTTTTTCTTTTTGCCATTCTGTATATAATTTCTATTAAGTTTTCTGTTTTGCAATTTAAGATACTCGTTTTACATCCTTAAGATATCAGTGACTTACCTTCTTCTTTTTCCATGGTTCATTTTACATAAATCCCTGCATATTTTACAAAATATGCAGGAGTAGCTGATAGAATAGAGCAAGGCCATGGGGGTGCCAATCTCAACTCTGGTATTGCTGCCACTTAGTAGCAGGGCTTTTTTTCAGCTGGAACTCACCAGAACTCTGTTCCAGCACTTCTCATGCGGGTGCCATTGCCATTATAAGCAAACAAGGGAGGTGGGTTCTGGCACCTCTTTTCCCAGAAAAATAGCATGCTTTACTGGGATGGTGCCTGGGCAGGGCAGGAAGGCACCATGGTTGGCACAGTGCAGCCACATTGGCAGAGCTAATCTGTTGCTCCCACCACGATGCACACTCGCAACCTTGCCATAACCCTGCCCCGTAAGTAGCAGCAAAACGTATGTTGTGAGGGTGGCTTTGTGGCACTGCCCTGCTGTGCTGACCACTCCTTGACACAAATAGATGAGGCGTGTACCATGTGTCCTTCTGGTATGTTTGAAATGGCCCTGGAGTAATGGAAGTGATTAGGATTAAACCTTACTCAGCATGTTTAGCTACAATATCTCGCAGTGTTCCTATATTCAGGCATGGCCAATTACTTTGTTGACTAAGATCTAAACTAGATATGATCTGTGAGTTTCAGCCAGCAGGCCAACTCCACTGCATTTATTTATTCCATTTGTTTTTTTGAATTTATATCCTGCCCTTCTTCCCAACAGAGCCCAGCACTGCCATGACACCCACTCCTGTCTAGGTGGGTCAAAGCTCTGTTCTGAAGACACTCTGGAGGGGCTGGGAACCTGTCTGATGCCCCTGGAAGTGCCACAGTGGCAGTGGTGCCCTCTTGAACTGGGAGGTAGTCCTGGTGATGGGTTTTTGGAGACAGAGGATGGAGGCATGGTCGACCCAGGGCTCCTTCTTCATAACTGAGCGTTTACTTCATTGACTCTCCTAATATGCTCCATCAGACCCCACCCTCCTCTCAAAGAAGTTTCAAATGATTCACAGCTCGCCTTTAAATATGCCATTTTATTAATTACTGCATTGCAGAGGGTTAGATTAGATGACCCACGGTCCTGTCCAACCCTACAATTGTATATGCTATCAGCTGAGTTTCTTTAGCAACAGGTGTATCCCATTTTGAGATTTTAAGACAATCTGGGGGATCGGAACAGGAGGCCTTGCTGGATCTGGCAGGATTTCAAACCGGAGTAGGATTTGGGCAAGGGCCACTTTCATCTCGTTCATGGCAAACTGCTGCCCAATGCAATTCCTGAGGAAAGAGAGAAAAGTCAGGAAAATCTATTAAAAGCACAGTTAATCATAATGCAGGAGCTTTATCTGAAAATGCCTGTCAAAATACTTTCATTCCAACTTTCAGCCTGGATAGACTCCCAACCGTTAACAAGGAAACCCAAATCCTCTCGGACCCTTGGACCTGGAGCCATGCTGGAATGCATCCCCCAATCCCTGAGTGGGGTGAAAGCTTTCAGGGGTTCCTGAATCTGCTCCAGGATTGGTTTCCTTGGAATGAAGGTCACAGGATACTTATGGCACTTCTGCAATGTGAGGTGCGTTTCGTGTGTGTATGTGTGTTACGATAGCGGAAGGTTCACAGCACTAACAACCCACAACTCAATAGGCTCTCTATTATCATAGCTTTGGTTTCTCCCGAAAAGCAAGTCAAGCCTCTTGAGGACATTGCCTCCAGCCAGCAGAAGGGGTGGGACAGAAATACATGCCCCTTTCCAAGCCCCTGCTTTTTTTTTTTTACTTCCTGTAGCAATACATCACCCATATGTGACAATTAATGCAATCTTTCTGTAGCCACCTGCAAATATGTTCTAGGTCATTGGTGGGGAACCTGATGTTGTTAGACTCCAGCTTCCTTCAAGCAGTATGACCAGTGGTCAGGGGCAATGGAACTTCTAGCCCAGCAACAGATTCTCCACCAGACTCCATAGACAAGCTTCTTTCTCTCCTCCCTATTGCTCATCAGCAACCTCTCACTCATCCGGCCTGAATGTCAGAGACATGGCACCCCAGAGCGACAATGGGGAGGAAGAAGAGGAGATCTGCAGAGACAGGGATCTTCAGAGAGGCAACAAGGAACCTCTCATTCCTCCACCTCAGTTTGAATCCAGCTCCCCTCAATCCTCCTTGGCTTCTCATGTCAGAGAGGAAGAGACAGTTTCTCATGACAGTGAGCCAGGGCTGGCAGAAAGCCCAGGCACTGATAAGGAGCATCAGGTAGCAACTGAGAAGAAGGAAAATACATTAGAGGAAGGGGCAGTATATCAGTATGAATCTGCTCACGCTCATAGGTTTGTGAGGGTTAAAGAGAGGCGTCAATCAAAGAGAAGGGAGGGAGGGGGCTCCTGGAGGATATGCTGTTGGAAGCGAGGACATAGTTCAGATACCTCAATGTGTTAATGACAGTCAGTCGCTGTGAATGGCTTGGAGAGCAATTACTGTATATCATAAACTGTTTGAAACACCGTAAGTATCTGCTTGCTGCCTAATTAAGCCAAGGGTAAATCAGACCGTGACACTGAACTGTCTATATCCTCACCTTGGTCCAGCTGCAAAAGGCACAAAAGCATGAGAATGCCTCTGAGATGACTTTTCGGATGAGAACCTATCGGGGTCAAACACCTGGAGGAGAAGAAGGCAGATGTCTTTTATTAGCATCTCTAGCAATTGATAGTCTTGCTTCACAGTCTGGAAGCTTTTATATAATCTTGGGCCCAGTCTTAAGACATATATGTTTAAAATGTTCTAATGCTTCCTATAAGGTTGCCAGAATTTCGACTGTAGGTTTGGATGCACCAATATCAAATCTTCAGGTCTCTGGGCCAATGGCCCAATTTCCAGGCCACCCACTGCTGTCACTACTGCTGAGGGCCCTGGACAGGAAGAGTGGAAGTGGAAAGAAGGTAGAAGGGCACCATCCTGTGCCAACTTGCACCTTTCCTTGTCATTTTGACCCACCTCCTCCAGTTCTCCGAATTGGCTTGGCAGGTGAGCAGGAAGTAGAGTTGTGCAGTGGTGGCAGAGGAAGAGCATGGTGATGCCAGTGGCATGCCCATCTGGTCACCCCACATTTTGGCAACAGTAACAACAGCAACATTTTGGCAATTGTATCAGACCTGGCTACTATGGTCCCTGTGCAAGGCCACCATTTGGTGCCCTGCCTTCGCGCTGCCTTCCCAAAGGCAGATAAGGAGGTGTCTGACTTTGAGAAGGAGGTTTGGGGGCTCTAGGGCCCTTTAAGAGTCTCCTGCTTCTTTCCCAAAGCCCAGCACCTCGCATACCGGGCTTTGAGAGGACGCCCCCTAAGCTCAGTGCCTAGTGTATGCACACCGCCCACACAGCCCTAAATCTGCCTCTGGTGGCAAGCAACAGGGCAGCGGCAGGAGATTCTGCCTGCTTGTCATCCATTCTCCCCACATTTTGTGTGGGTAAGAGAAGGCATGAACGAATCTGTCCATTACCATTTCCCTCAGTTTCCCAATTTTAAGTTTGGTTCTCCACATTTGTACACCATTAACACAAAAGAGTCCTCTTGAAAATTCATCTGCATTATCATTATGTACACATATTTTGCACACAATTTCACACCAACCGTCAAAATAGATTTAGGAGTGATTCTTTTTAGCAGAAAATGGCAAGGGGGGAACATGATTACAAATTGTTCCCTTATTCATGCTAGAGTTCTGCTTTCAAAACATAAAAGGCCTGTTGGATCACACCAAAGATCCGGCATCCTGCTTTGCAGAGTAGCCAACTAGATGCCTTTGAGAAGCATACAGGCATGGTTTTGAAGGCAACAGCCCTCTCTCACCGTTGCTGTCCAGCAACTGGTACTCATCCAGACATCCTTTTGTGCCATGTTTCTAGGCACAGGTCTGGGCATTCAAGCTCCGTATCCGAGTAGGTGTTTTGTTTTTTTGTTTTGTGCTTTGTCCTGGCACTTTCCCTAAGAGAACCCACATTGTACCATTTTAATTGGAGGAAATGGTAGTCAGGTTCCCCACAGATTGCCATTTGCTTCAGTTCAGCAGTAAAACATGGGTTTTCCCAGGGAAAGCGCCAGGACAAAAAACCACATACACAGACATGGAGCTTTATAGCCCTGACCTGTGCCTGGAAAATGTGGCACAAAAGAAAGTCTGCATGAGCCCTTAGTATGACTCAAAGGGCAACATCCTCAGTAGCTGAGATTATCTAATTGTTGTGCCATGCGATCACTTCACCTTTAATTTTAAAAATGCAGTTTGGCTAAAATCCACCAGCTATGTATTCCAGCTCTGAAACTAGTTGCAGATGTTGTCACATGCCTTTATCTATAACGACAAATTATTACCTCTGGGTCTTGCCATACACTAGGGTTTCGGTGGATACAATAAATATTAATTGCCACCAGGGAACCTGTAACATAAAGTGTTAACATGATTAATTTCAATATCCAAGCACTGCCATTACCGAAGACCTATCTCAGAGCTAACATTTCAACTCAGAGTAGGAAGACAAAGAAGCAACGTTGGGGGCAGAAGGACCTTATGGTTCTGATCCACCTAAATGGACTTGCATGTATGTCCTACTCAAATTGATGGAACATATTAGCCACACCTATGAGAGGGCCCACATAAACATTGTACACAATTTGAGATTACACAACACACCAATAACCATAGTTCCCCTGCAAAAAAAAAAAAAAGTCACACCGAGTAAAGGCAATATAAAGCTGCAACACATATTTTTAACATGTTCCTGTCTTGCCACTTCTTTGCTCCAAATTGCCTGATATTTGGAAACCTGAGGAGAAATTTTGGGTGGGCAATTCAGAGTCAAGAGATAGCGGCAGGAAAAGTGTTAAGCGCACCCTCCCATTGTAGCCTTCGCTTCACTTCACAGAAGCACTTTCTGAAGCTGCTTTCTATCAGTAAATGGGGTCAATGTTGCATTCATTTCTGTGTTAGTTATTTAAAGCATTTTTACCCTGTTCATTAATTGAAAAGGCTCCCAGAGTTTACAAAAATCCATAGGCTTGCCCTCATAAATTCATGGAATGTGAGGAAAGGGGGGTGGAGAGGGAAGAGAGGGGAAACAAGCTCAGGCATGAGTTCTGAAAGTTATCACCCTTATCTTCTATATATTTTGGGAAGTTGTTCGTTCACTTTGCATATGGAGCCTCTTAAGATATATATAGTAACCAAATTTTGGGTGCCAAGGAAAGGAGCCGGTTTTGGCTTTTGCTTAGATGTAATTTGATGCAATTTTGAATCAAGATAGCGGACTGAACATTTCAAAACAGAGATTTTAACGACTAACTTCAAAACTAATTTCAAAACTGAGAGATCTTAACCACTAATTTCAAAGCTGCACTGAGTGTATTCTCTGTGAAGATACACAGGTGCCAGGAGGAAGCTAGTAGAGTGGGCTTGTTTATAACGGGGTTAGGGGGGACTGGATCCAGTCGGCACCCATCTGTCAAAGTTCAAATGGGCTTGCAGTAACTGCTGATCAGCTGATCAGCAGCCTGTTTGCAGGTGTGGTTTGAATCAAGCCATGGCTGCCAGCTGGCAAAGGTGGACTCGCTGACAAATTGGGATCTGATAACCCTAATTAATTCTGCTGGCCAGAGGTTCACCACACTGATTTAGAAAGAGACGTTGCAGTAAGTTCTGAATGGGCAAACAATGGTCAAATGCACATATTCCAAACCTTTCCGTTTTGGTTTGCAAATAATACCTTCCATTGTAAATGAAAATTTCGTAACATTACTGTAATCTAGAATGTGGTTTTGACACCTGAAGTTCACCATCAAATTTTGACTTTGAGTCAGTTTACAAAGAATACAATGCAACATTTTTAAGTCTCCTTGATTTCAACAGGAGAAGGTAGACCATGGGCAACAGAAAAGGGCCAATCTGAACTAACCTTTAGGTAAGCTGCGTCCATCACAAAAAGTTATGGGCTTACTAAGCTGCCGGGAGATGCCAGGCACTGGAGGGTAAAGACGGAGACTCTCCTTAATACACATGGTGGTGTAAGGAATCTTCCCCAGGTCATCCCTGAAAAATTCAGATGAAACCACATTTGAGCAACAACTTTTCCAACTAATATGGTAGGATCTTTCAGCAGCTGTGCAACTGGTCAAACAAGGTAGCAAGGGTCTGAAATATCAGTGTTGTACACCTTGGTTCTCGTTCTCTCTCTATCACAAATCTCCAGTGACAACACTGCTCTAATAGAGTTGATGGCTAGAAGACCTAAGCCCTATTCAGATATTATGGTACCTAGGTGTACTAAACAGATGAGAGGAATAGTGAGGAATCATGGGCTTGACTCTCCCTTGCCACTGCAGTACCAGCAGATACTGATTGTCTAAACAGGTCTCTAGATGTGGAAATGGCGAGTTGGATCCAAAGTCAGTTAGTCATACTTGAGTCTAGCGTTCACCAACGTGGTGCCTTCCAGATGTCTTGAACTACAACTCCAGCCCCAGTAAGCATGGTTGTAGTCCAGATTATCTGAGGGGCACTTGGTTGGAGAATGATGCTTTAGTCCCTTTGAAATCAATGAGCTGAGTTAGTTATGACTTACTTGTCCCACTCATTTCAGTAGATGTTATGATTTTATCAGAATTCTAATTATATGAGTCAAGTTTTTCCCCAAACAAGGAAGATTTTCATTACATATCAAAGCTGGAAGCACATAAACAGAAGGACATAAAAGATGAAGACAAGCAGAAGGACATAAAAGATGAAGACAAGCAAGATCCCAGCAGACTCATCACATAATAATAGGAGGAAGGGCAGGATATAAAATTAATAAATATGTAAGTACATAAATAGACAAAAAATAAAATAATACCAGGTTGGTGAAAAAATGGAAAAACTCAACAATTGCTAACTCCCACCTGTATCTTTTGAAAGTAAACATACTTAGAACTTGGGGGTCTAAGTGTTTGTCGGAGACAAAGGAGCAAAAGGGAAATGATAAAGGAGTCTTTGTGGTTGGCCTATTAAACTGATCTTCTGATTCTAGAATGAGAAAGCAATTATCCTTCCCCTCCAAACAGGCCATACAAGTATAGAAAAAACAGAGTTAGAGGTCTCACCACTGAATTGTGTCTCGATCTCCCAGAGTCTCCTTTATCTCCTCCCTGCACCTTTGTTGGTGTTCTGGGTTCTGGGCCATCGCATATAATAGCCAAGAGATCCCACTGGCTGTGGTATCATGGCCTTCAAACATGAAAGTGTCCACTTCAGCACGCAGATCTTCATCAGATAACCCAACACCATTTTCATCCTGAAGGAAAAAAAGGAGATTAGCTATTTGATGAGTTAGAAATGGTTAGACATTTAAAAGATTACCATGGTTAAAGGACTTAAGAAACTTAAAAAAAAAAAAAGAACCTGTTACTCGTTTACTTGATTATTTCTTCATCAGGGGTATAATATTCACAGATGATGGAAGGCTTCATCACTCTTCACCTACATATGCTTTTTGCTGCTAGAGTTCAGATACCCCACACTCTTTCCATGTACTTCCAGTTGGAAAATTTTATTCATATAAAATCTAGTTATTCTGCACTTTCTGGTGAAACTATCCTGTCACTCATATGGGACAGCTGCATATTCCTTCATTGCAGGGGTTGGACTAGATGATCCTCAGGGTCTCTTCCAACTCTACAATGTAATGGTTCAATGTTTCAAACTGCAAAAGCCTGACTAGGAGGCAATGATGTATAGCCTCCACATGAACCTATCAGGATGAATGCCCATTAAACAGATAACACTGGATAACAGAGCTTTTATTTTATTTTATTTTTTGTCTGTGAACGTATCAGCATGAAGGCTCAATAAATCAATTTTCTTCAGCCTTGGCTCCCCAGAGATGTTGCCTGTCTACAACTCCCGTCATCCCCAAACAATGGCTAAGCAAACTTGGAGGGATAGGAGCTGTAGGCTAACAACATTTGGAAACCGAAAGTTGAGGAATGCTGCAGTAAACAGCCAGTCTGGAAGATTCCTATGTGATTGGTGCAGTTTCAGATGCATCCCTACTTCAAACTAATACATCATCAAGGATTATAAGGGAACAGGGAGGACCAGAAAGCCAGTGTAGAAGACAAGGAATCCAATGTAGTTATTTCTAGAGCTGGTTAGCAGCTAAATGTTTCTAACTTTTAGCTCTCAATATTATCTCTAAATATACTTTTGTTATTTGGTTGGATGTCATGCTTCATGCTCTATTGCAGGATAGTTAGTGTCAGTGTTATTCATGTGTCTACTGATACCACATAGCAAAAACTGTCCATTGCATTGCCATTTTGAAGTTTCTTACCTTGGCACAAAGAAGAATATCCAGAAAATCCAAGTACCGTTTTTGTTTGATTTTTTCAAGTTCTCCCTCCTTCCTAAAAGATTTCTTTCTTTCTTCTATGACTTTTTCTGTGTGACAAATGTTAAGGAATTAAGTCTCTGAGACTTTACACTTCTGCAAAGGCAATAATGCCCCAAGTTCCCAACAATCAGATGAAGTAAACACTGGGTGGGTACTCCATACATGTCAGAAGTCCCTGGACAAATATGGAGTGATTCAGGGCCTCTATCAAGAGCTGACATGTCCCAAGGCTCCTTGCCCCACCAGGAGCTCACTACCAACCCCAGAACCTTCTGATATTGTTCCTTTGTCTTGCTGCTGTCAAGTTCATCTGTCTCCGCAAGTGAGTGTTTTGTCTCCAGTCAGCCATGGTGACTCTTCTCAAAGGGCTAGAGGAAAGTATATCTCTCAAATTGTCATTAGCTAGTTCTCCTGTAAATGAAGGAGGAAACTGATGGTGGGGTGTTACCTGTATGTTGGTGTGCGACTCTACAGGCTTCCTGGAAACTGCGCCCAGCTGCAGTGCATCCATAGATGAGATCAATCCGATACAACAAGGTACGGACTCTCTGTGACACCAAATAGGTCAGGTCATAAACTGCTTTTATGTAAGAATCCAACTCTCTGAAAGAAAAAGCAGACAGTTGCTGTTGCTGCTGCTGCAGACAGTTGTGCAGTTTTGTGAAAACACCTTCAGTTTAAATGGAAATAGGCATCATAAAAAAAAAAATCTATAGGCCAGCTTTATAGGGGGGCGGGGAGAAATAAAAAATAAAACAAGACACCAACTTGTGAGTCTGCCCTTTGCTCTGGTAACTGAAGGCACATTTCATGATGCTTTCCAGAGTCATCAGACTGACATGTTCAAACATCTCCAGTGATTTTGTGGCATCCTTGTCAATCATCTTCTCCCATTTATCCTAGAACAGAAAGCAAAGATAAGGAGAGTTAACTTCTCAGATCCTGAACATTTTATTGAATGGCTGTCCCAGGTCAAATATCAGAGTTTTCTTATCATATGAACAGTTCTATAGTGCAGACTCCATCTGGACTATACATTTATGCAGCCTTAACAAACGCCACTTCCCAAGTTTATGTGAGGGAAACCATGACTGTTTAAAGTACTTTGATTCTGCTTTAAATGTATAGTGCAGACAGGGCCTAACTTATGACTTGTCCATAACCTTTATCCTTGCTAACCATCAGTGGGTAATGTGAACTTGCCCTCTCTGTTTTGAAGGGATAAGAATGGATTGGATGAGCCCACTCATTGCATATAGAAATCGCCAGTTATTATTTTGCCATTCAAGTTCAGGGCATTCCAGTATTAGACCATAACATTTACCTGCCCCTTATTCCATCTTACACTGAACTATGACCAATCCCAACTGTGAGAGAGGTAACTATCCCATTAGTATCATCAACCTTTTACCAGCATCTCAAGCACCTTAGCAGCATCAGGCATCCTACTTACTAGCATCACTTTGGTTGAATCTGCAATCAGTGCTACGTAAGGTTTCAAAATATCATAGTGGAACCCTGGAGTTAACAGTCGGCGGTGCTGAAACCACTTTGCTCCATCCAGGATCAGAAGTCCTTTTCCTGTGGGCACAAAGAACAAGATGCCATTCTGAACATTGCAGGACTGTTGATCCAAAGAGAGCTCAGGATTTCTGGGATGCGAGTTTTCCCAATAAAATCATCTGTTTATAGACATAGAATCATGGAATTGTACAGCCGGAAGGGACCCTGAGGATCATCTAGTCCAACTTCCTGCGTTGCAGGAATATGCAGCTGTCCCAAATGGGGGTCAAACTTGTGACCTTGGCGTTATCAGCACCGTGCTCTAACCAACTGAGCTATCCACGTACATATTCAGAGAGGATTGCAATGGGAAGGAGGCCACTGGGGAAGGACTTTGCAATGACAAAGTGCTAGGAATATCAATAGGTAGACAAAGACCTGAATGCAAGATTTAAACAGGAGTAAGGAACCTGTGGTCATCCAGATATTGCTTTAATGCCAGCCATCACTGACTGTTGGACATTCTGGCTGGGGCTGATGGGAGTTGGAGTCCAACCAGGTTTTCCAAAAAGGACTACTCTAGAAGCAGAAGGAGAAACCAGCACTATTCCTATGTCAGTTTCTGCAAGTCAAAAATACCTGTTTACATAATCTGAAAGGTGGGTTTTTTGTGTGAAGGTATTGGGTGGGTGGGGATATACAGAGGTTCCATTTCAGGTGCCATATAGCTTTTTGAGAATGGGAATACTGGCAGAAATATTGGCAGGTATGGGGCAAATAGAGCCATATTTCCTTAATCAGAAACTCATTCTGTACATTTTCATACCTCTCTGACAGGACTAAGAATGAACCATGTCTACTCAAAAATAAGTCCAAAATAAGTGGGACTTACTCCTAGGTAAGACTAGCTAGGAATGCAACCTTAATGAGGACTGAAAGCCCAGAGACAGGATCCTGTCAAGCACTTCTAAGTCTCACTGATTTAACAGAAGAGAATTAAGCATGTGATAAATGCTTCCATAGAAAGCAACAGCACTTTAAAACGCTCATTTTGGACAGGAGAACTCTCTTTGCTTGTTGTTGTTTTAAAACTAAGGTCCTCCAAGTAGCACATCTGATTTGTTCAATTTGTTTAAAATCTCTACCTTACCATTCAGCTAAAAAATAAATAAATATCAAGGTAAAAGGTTCTGAATGAAATTCTGCTTGGAACTGCATAATATGAACAAGCACAATGGATAGTGGGTCTTGTCCTTGATTCAATAAAGCAAGCTTGAGATTGAAATATTTAGGCACAGGATTGTTCTTTATACAAAAAGAACCCTCTATTTAACTACATATCCTGTGTGAGACACACTTAAAAGCAAAATCTGGGATAAATGGGATAAATGCTCTTTGCCTTTGCTTATACTGAAGTGAAGCAACTTCAGGTGACAGGTTGAACTGAGATCATCAGATATGTGGGATGACTGAGGTTCAGGAAACAAGATTCCCAAGATGCAGATACCCAAGCGTGCTCTCTCTCTCTCCTATATATATATATATATATATATATATATATATATATATATGATGAATTATCATTTTACCTACCAATCCAAGGGAGGAAGAACTTATAGGTCGTCATAGCCTTGGGATCTGAAAATATATATAACACAAAATATTGTTTTGAGGTTGCAATCCTATACACACTCATTGCTCAAAGCAAGACAAAAACAAAAACAGGATGGAATGAAAGGCAAACTGTAGTGAATATTACAAACTTTGTCTATTTTTAAATTTTAAGCAGACCAATCTGTTTTGAGATGGCATTTGGTTTTCAAAGAGGTACTGATGAACCTGTACAAAACTGACAAGGGTGCTGTTTACTTCTTTAAGATTGTGCTCCTTGCCAAATCCAGCTTGAAAGGCACCCTCTTTGATGCCGCAATTGACGGCTCTCATATCTCTAGGCTGGTATTACATCACCGACACAAGCACTAGTAGTAGCTTGTTACTAGTTAGCTTGGACTTTGGCCTCTCTCTAGCGCGCAGAGTCATGATGACCAGCAAAATCCAGAGCTGCAAAAAGAATAATCACTAAGGGAAAGGTGCTGTGGCGCAAATCCAGCCCAGCCGTTTCAGGACATGACGTATAGGACTAAAAACTGAATGTGACCACAAAGGAAACACAACTGAAACCTAAAGCAGGGGTGGAAACATCAGGCTGCGCCCTCGTAGCATCTCAGTCTCCCCAGGCCTCAACCCCTTTCACCTGGTTACTCTCCTCACTGATCCTGAATTGCAGTATTTTTGCCTCTTACTTGTCTGGATGGAGAATAGAAGGGATGGAGAATGCAGTCTATTTTACAATAGGGGAATGTTTGCTGCTCCATCTACTTTTGCACATGGCCCCATCTCCATTCCTGGCACCTGGTGTTCAGAAGTTTACCCACAAGGAAATATGGCCTCCAGGCTGAAAGTGCCCCCCTCCCCAACCACTGTGTCAGGGACTGGGCAGAAGAGGAATGGTGGAGCCTGACCCTTCCAGAGAAGAAGAAGACAGTTCAGAATTACAACAGGGGTATGAGGGAAGTCACAGCTCAGAGGCAGATGAGGGGGAAAGCTGAGAAATAATGGAAGAGGAGGAAGAAGAAGCACCAGAGGGGTGGCAGCTGACAGACACTGTGTCTTTACAAAGCATTCCAGACCCCTCCCTCCCAGAAACCGGCAAGCAGTGAATGTAGGAGAGCACAGGGCTCAGAAGCAAAGGGCCCTCAGCGCCACCCATAGGGGAGATGATGACGAATGAGCAAGTGGGAGAAAAAGGGGGTGGATGCCATTATTCCCAGAGGCTGTAAATATTGAATAAAAAAGCAGATTTTAAGAAATTTTCCTTGTCTTATCCGTTCCTGGCAACCTGCTGTGGGAGTTGTTTCCTCTGCCACCTGACACACTGCCTTAAAGTCTAAGAACCAGTTTTAATAAACAAACAGCTTTGTGTGAAATAGGCATCAGTGTACAATTTAGAAATAAGTATATTGTGCCCAGTTCACTGTGAAGTGTTAAGAGTGTAGCTGCTATTTGCATATGGTAGCCTAGCCTCTGCTACTTGTCCTGCCTATTTACCGCTGGAAAAATGCTCCTCCTCAAGAAAAGCGGGAAGCTTCCCTTGAGGGCCCCATGGGGAGAATGGGGCATGAGGCAGCTGTGGGCTGTGGCAGTCGGGATTTGTGCTTTGGGGGCATCTGTAAGGGGAAATTTGCAGCTGTGTGTAAGCTTACCTCCATGACCAAACACAGTTTTTGCATAATCTGGATGGTTAACTACTAAAACAGCCACGAAGCCACCAAACCATCTAGGGTAGGCATAAGGATATTTTTCTGCCCATTCCAAGCTTTTCTTCAGTTCCTGTCCTCGCTGGATCTGCAATGACAGAAAGTAACCACATAAAATGTTTATTAAATCATGTCCTGAGTGTGTAGATGTTACGGTGGAGAACCCATCCCAGAGAATCATTCATTCAGTGAATGAGAATTTATCTTTCACTTTGTTTCTGAAGAGAGTTCTACAAGAAGGTACTTGCATGGCATATAAGATTAATAGTCAAAATTTTCACAGAAAGTACACTGAAGATCTTATCAACATGACCTTGCAATGGTCACCTCTTCTGGGTGGTGCTGGTTTTGCCCTCCCTCTTCCCCTCCTGCCACCTTTATAGGGTGTTCATCTACCATATTGCACAACTTACATGTGAGGAAGGGTTGTTGTTGTTTTTAAGACAAAGATGAAGAAACAAAAGATAGCTACGCACCAATACAAGCAAAAGAAAACACACATCAGACACATAAGCACAGAGAAAAGGGTGGCAAATGAAATATATTTTCAGTAAATCTGATGAAAGCCAGAACTCGCTTGTAATCACACTACTGGTGAGAATTCGAGGAGAATATCCTGGAAATGTTTCAAGGTGATCTTGTTCTGACTGGGTGAAAAAGCAGAAGGAGAATTGGACAGTAAGAAGAGTCACCTCTTATTCACTCTACTTATGCACATGCACACAGTCACACTCACACACTCTCTTTTCTTACATTTGTAATCACAATTCTCATTCTGCTTTTTAACCTAATACTGTATTTTCCCATATATAACACGCCCCCGTGTATAAGGCGCCAGTCTTATACACGGAAAAGTACGGTATTCTCCTTGAATTCTCACCAATAGTGTGATCAGATGCAAAGGGAGATTGTGATTTTGCACTTGTGCTGGAGGAGAGGGGTTCTTTCTGCCAAGTGAAGCTTCCCATCCATTTAAAGGCTGAGAAAAGCTATATCTGCCTGCCAAGGAGAAAGAAAGCCCATCTTTGTTTGCATCTGCCCCTTCAACTGCAAATAAATATTCCCCCTCCCTTTTCCAAGCCTTCTTCCTTACCTCCCTGTTATGGCCATAAAGCCAGTGACTGGAAGGTCCTAGGAAACTCTTGAAGTTTTTGAGAAGTTCTTTCTTCCTCCGGTACAACTTAATGATTTGCAGGAGCCCAAAAAGAATAATGAGCCCTATAAAAAGATGCAAGACCTGTAGAAAGTGGGTATCCATTTTTTCCAGCAGAGAAAGCATAATGCTTCAGCAGGCTCTGCCCTTTTCCAGCAGCCTTTGTGTTGCCTTATTATGTATATGAATAGAGACTGCCTTTAAGTAACCAGAAACCTCCTATTTAACATGCACACAGAGGCACTTCTTGGGTAACAACTGTGGGCTGGAACGCTCCAGTGCTTCCCCCCAGTGTTTGAGAGGGAATTGTGCAAGGTAGCAAAATATCTTCTGTAGTTTGGAGGGACAAAGGTGATTCCACAACATTTCACCTAGTTAATCCAGAAAACATCCTGAGTTGGAATAGCATTGGTACTTCAAATGTTTATGTACCATGGCCTATGTTGGTAAGGTGATACCTGACTGCTTTGAGCTGAAGATTGGGGGGCTAATGTCATGGCGCATGCATGAGGTTACATTCACAATGTGTGACGTGCACCTGTGATGGCACACACATGATGCAGATCACATGCTTGTCCCATCTCGTGCTCAGGAGGAGCTTGGCTCGGTGGTTCGGACTCCTCTGCCACCTCAATATGAGGGAGCTAAGCCCCCTGCTGAGGAATACTGAAGGGGCTGGTGACGCCTCCGCCCCCTATACTTGGTGCAACTGATACCAGTGCTGTGCATGTTCATTCCCACTTCAGTAGGAGAAATGGGCAGGTCAATGTGCAAAGGTTTTTAATCCTGCAGTACAATCCTAGACATGTCCATTCAAAAATGTAGTCCCATTGAATTCAATGGGTCTCACTCACAGGTTGATGACCACTTTCTCTTTTTCCCAATGTCACTTCCACTTCACCACATTTCTGCACCAGTTTGTGATTATTATTATTTAAAGTCCTCACAAAAATTCATCAACATTTTAGTGCACATATTTTTATATTTGCAATTTTGTGTAATATACACATTTTTGCAGGCAGTTTTACCATGTTGCTAATACACGTTTGTGCACCCATATGCATTTTCTGCACAACTTTTTAAATTGAAGAACTGCATCGTAAAATTCGATCAAGTGCCTGTTCGCTGGTTTGCATTTTGTTTTGGGAAATGTGAATACCACCCTGGCTCTAAACTGCTATTTGTATTCATATATTACCAATATGGACAGTTATTTTGAAACTGCAGTCTTAATTTAAGACGTATTTATTGAACAGATTTTTAACTTTCCTTTCATGTAAATACTTCAAAAAACCACGAGCATCTAACAACTCATTGTTAATAACATTTATATATTAAAGTAGCATTTAAAAGTGATAGCAGCAGCTAAACAAACTGTTCAAACTGGGTTTGTATGGGGAAATAAAGAGTCTTTATGAATAAAGCAATATTCAGCAATACCTATATCTTTCTGAAAAAGAGCAATATCCAAGTAGATCAAATGGCATCAACATATGACTAAATTACTTAATACGTGTTTTTCAGTACCAAAGATTCTGGTGACCTCTGAGAAATCAACAACTTGAGTAAGTTTATGTTCAATGAATGGATCACAGTGTTAAGCTGTTACCTTCCGTCATAGTTGACCAGTTGTAATTATTGATGAAAGGCAGTTTACTGAATGCCCTTTCCCCTTCTGCAGCACTTAGAGGGAGGTAACAAAGATCTTTTTTCTTTTTTAAAGAAACTTTATTAATTTTTTAAAATAAAGACAAAATACAAACATCATCAAACATACTGATACAAAAGGGAGGAAAGGATATGGGTCGGAGGGATGGGAAGATAATGCCCTACATTAATTCATGCAATGCATCTTTTATCATCAGAATCCAAGGCACGCTGGAAGGATGTAAAAAAAGAGCATTAATTGAATGAGTGCACAACTTTTCAAAGCAATATAACATAATGCCGATGAGTGTAAAAAATATGTCACTTAATGCCAGAAGTTTAGGATCACCAGTTAAGAGAGCAAGAATTGAAGCTTTACTGGAAAGGGAACATTTCAATATTGCCTTGATTCAGAAGGACAAAACTATTCAAAGGGTAGGCGATCAAATATCACTGGCATTTGAGACATGAGTCCTTTGACTTTTTGCATACTTCATTGCTGAATCTGGGGAGATGCATTACGGTATATTGCTTTGAAGAGGACGCTACAAAACTAAAAGAGTGTAACAACTTTAACAAAACAAAAAGTCTGAAGTGCATAGCCCCACGACACCTCAGAGCTGGGAGAGCTGTGAAAACCTTCTCCCTGGTGCACCAGAAACAAAATTGGGAGCGAAGGTGGGGGTTTGTTCCCATACTCCACCCTCTCCCTACCCCCAGGGGTGCATTAAGATAGCCTAATGTCTTGTTGAAAAATTATAATGACTACTGATGTATTTTATTTATTTATTTATTTGCTTGGTCTTGCCAGGTTTTATTAGAGGCCTGAAGTATGGAAGCTTTTATCTTGCCTTTGCCTCTCTGGGTTTGCCAAACAACAGGAAGTGAGGACAGCACCATCTTTGAGTGTTGCTTCTGGAATCGGGATATTCAGATCTCTGAATATGCTCTCCACTTGTTGCTCATCAAAACTGCCTGGTATTTGCCATTTATTAGAACCAGCAACTTAAAAGGGAACCCCATTGTCTTAGAGCAGCAATATATAAGGAATGATTTCCATTGAGAGAGGGTCTCTGCACAGATGTCTTGAAACAATTCTAGGGTGACCAAGCCATATTTCAGAAACCTGAAATTGTGCATAGCTTTAAAGTTTAAAGTATTTCTCAAAGTGGATTACTGTGTTTCTAGGTAATGCTGATGTTCTGTATGCTCTTTCTATATCAGTCAGAGAAATAGATACATTTATATTTAAACTTTTTATCCATTCCACTATAAAAGAAATCATGTCTGCTTCCTCCTCCTGTTCTGGAACTGTGCAAAGAGGAAAAATTTCTCTTCCGTCCCAGTTTGAATATTCCTCCCACTTTAGTTCAAGATCTTCATTTGTCTTTTGCAATAGTTGCAATTCTGATTGAGTGGATAAAGTCATATTAAGGGCTTCATTTGCAGTATGTGAGAACTTTGTTGGTAAAGTTTCCATTTCAGCTTCTAAGAGCTGCAATGCTGCAGCCCAGTCTGTTGCTGAAACCTTCCTTAATTTGTTTATAAATTCCTCCATTTTTCCTCACTCCTTTCTGATGCTGAAGGCCAGACATCATGTCATCTTTCCTAATCTCTTCAAACAGCACCAGGCAATCAGCTTCCAATGCTTCTTGTAAATCTTCCTTAACCAGCTTACTTTTATGAACCAGCATCTCCCGTGACATTAACTTTCTGAAGACAAATTTGAGGAGGAGAATGCTTTTATTTAGCAGTCATTCAACTATAAATTAGCCCCATGCATATTGGAGATGCTGGGTCAGGCTGCCATTACCCAGAAGATCTTCACTAGAAGATGCTCAACCCAATCTATGGGTTTGAACCTCTGGTGCCCAAGGGTTCTCAGAAGGGGCAGTTTATGCTCTGTTTCTAGATTTACAATCCCCCCCCTTCAAAAACCTTCAACTAGCATGGGAGGCTGATTGAGCCTTGGGGATCGATCCTTCAGTGGTCTAGAATCTCATAGAATCATAGAATCATAGAGTTGGAAGAGACCACAAGGGCCATCGAGTCCAACCCCCTGCCAAGCAGGAAACCACCATCAGACCACTCCTGACATATGGTTGTCAAGCCTCTGCTTAAAGACCTCCAAAGAAGGAGACTCCACCACACTCCTTGGCAGCAAATTCCACTGTCAAACAGCTCTTACTGTCAGGAAGTTCTTCCTAATGTTTAGGTGGAATCTTCTTTCTTGTAGTTTGGATCCATTGCTCCGTGTCCGCTTCTCTGGAGCAGCAGAAAACAACCTTTCTCCCTCCTCTATGTGACATCCTTTTATATATTTGAACATGGCTATCATATCACCCCTTAACCTCCTCTTCTCCAGGCTAAACATGCCCAGCTCCCTTAGCTGTTCCTCATAAGGCATCGTTTCCAGGCCTTTGACCATTTTGGTTGCCCTCCTCTGGACACGTTCCAGTTTGTCAGTGTCCTTCTAATCTAATCTAATCCTCTAAACTGTTTATTTCTGTTTCAGCCCTGCTTAGGGAAAATTCATTAAAACAATACATAAATGGTTTTTAACCCTGCATGCCAAAAGGATGCCCCCCCCTTTTGTTGGTGGGATTGCAACATGTAAGGCTCTTACTACCTGTGGTGGAATTGTGTGTATGTAAACAAACTTGGGGATTCAGTGGTTTTTGAACTCAGCACCATTACCAGAAAAAAATCTACAGTATATGGGCACCAGACTGTGTTTACTTTCCATGCTTTCTGGAGGACCCTAACAGAGGGTCCATGTTGTGCTCGGCCCCTGAAACTCTTCCCCAACTGGCTTGTGGGTAGGGCTTGCCCCGCTCCAAGCCGGTGGTGCCACAGTTATGCCACTGGCCTTTAGCCAATCGGCATTGTGGCAAAGGTTGGGGGTTGGGGGTATCTATTTGGCAGCTCTCTCTCTCTCTCACACACACAAACTTATCCTCACCGTCTTAGTTTCAACCACATTCTCCCAGCAAGATCTAACTAGTCATATTGCTCTAGGGATTGCTCCTAGGCCACAGTGCTGCAAAAACCTCCCCGACTCCATCAACTAAAAATGTGAAGCTGGATAACCTTAGCCCTCTCAGGATTTGGTGAATGCACTCCATGCTACAAGCGACTGAAAAGCAAATCACAATTCAGCCATACCCAATACATTAAGATTACCTGACGTCCCCATTTCCCGGGGACAGTCGTCAGATTTACAAATCAGTCCCCATACAAAATCCATTGAAGTTGAAAAGTGTCCCTGGATTGATTGAAAAAAATCTGGTAACCTTACAATACATTTTTTAAAAAGCAAACTACATCACTTGGAAAGCAGGCATTTTCATATGTGTTTGTAAAAGCACTGTTTTATCTACCTTGAGTCGTGTTACTTTGTGGATTAAAATGTTTGTAAATCATTTTAACGGGTTTATTTTTTTTAGAAAGACAGAACAGAAGTCAAATAAATAAAGGAGAAGACTCTGCTCGCAATTCTACTGTGTGGTAAACAGAAGTGTGACTACCTCATAAGGACTGGCAGGTCTCTTCAAATATATGGCAGGTGGGACTTGCAAAAGTACCAGCATCCATAGATTGAATTATTTGCTACTCTGTCAGATTAGACATTTAGAGCTGTCTGAAAAACTACTATGTTTTCAATCCTAGGCACACTTATTTAGAAGTCCCATTGAACTCAGTGGGGTTCCTTCTGAAAGCATTTATGTAAACATGTCAATTAATATATTTCCCTGTATTGTATAGACTTGACCATACTTCAGCATACTTTCCACTTTGAAGATTTTTTGGAACCTTGTTAGGTAGCTTCTTCCACACCTTGCAATAGTAAAACTGTATTCATAAAGTACAGTTATGAATAAAGTACATAAGTACATAAAGTACAGTAAAAGTACATAAGTACATAAAGTACATAAAAACATAAAGTACAGTATGTGGACATAAGTGTAAGCAACCTGTTTATAACTTTTTGGCACTGAACAATGGAAGGTTGACTAAGGAACTCAGTAATCTTTGAACTTTGGTTAGCCTTGACAACAGGATAGCTATTTTTAGACATAAAGGTAAACCCTCACATTTGCTTGTAGATAGTTATTAAGTCTTGTTATGGGGTGGGCAATGTCCTTTTATAAAATAGTGGCTTGTGAGAGAGCCACTTCTGTGCTAAGAAGGAGGTGGGGTTGCGGGCTTCGCGGCCCCTCCACATGCGCGTGGCAGCCCCATGCAATGGGGGGGGGATTCCCAGCCGTGTCACTCCCTAGCTGGCCAATCGGCTGGCTCGGGGGCGGAGCCTGCCCTATAAAGGCAGGACAAGGCCAGGGATCACCCTCTTTGCCACCCGCCAGCTGTTCCTGCTTTTTCCCACCCTCCTACCCTATAAGGTTTTATTTTTGACCTTGCTATGGACCTTGGTTGGTCGCTGTTGAGGGGCCTGGTAGGAATTTTTCCACTTGGCAAATTGGCACCAGCCACTTGGTTTTCGCCTACCTCGTAGCAAATCGTCACAACTTCCTGGGTATTGGCGGTTAGGCATTGGTTTAGTTCTGAAGATGGAAGAGGGGGAGTAGCGCCATCACCTGCCCCACGTATTGAAGGGTCGTCCGCTAAAGGATAAATGGTTAAAGCTATGGAACATAGGATTAAAATTTACCGCTTGTCTGACCTTGAAGGAAACTATATTAAAAATGATGCACAGGTGGTATCTTTTGCCAGCCAGGCTAGCAAAGATGTATAGAATGAAAAATAAGAACTGTTGGAAATGTGAATCGAAGGAAGGAAACTTTTTCCACATGTGGTGGTTATGTGAAAAAGTTAAAACTTTCTGGGAAAATATATATAATGAGTTTAAAAAGATTTTTAGATACACTTTCCAAAAAACCCAACAGAGGCATTCTTGCTAGGTATGGTTGGAGATGATAAAACAAAGAGTGACCAGAAACTGTTCCTTTATGCTACTACCACGGCGGGAATATTACTTGCACAGAAATGGAAGAAACATGAAATGCCCACAGTTGAAGAATGGCAGTGGAAACTCATGGAGTATGCAGAAATAGCAAAATTGACTGGAAAAATCAGAGAACAGGGCGACGAAGCATTCCAAAGAGACTGGATGAAATTTACAACATACATAGTAAAGAACTATACACAAATAAAGAAATCGTTCGTTTTGGATTTAAGAATATTGAACAAACATATTACAACAATTGAAGGATGAATGAAATTTTGTTTTGTTTTGTTTTTGTTTTGCTTTTTATAAATTTTTATTAAGCATTTCAGCACAACAATTTGTCAAAAACATATCAACCTTATTTTCCCCCATAAATTTCCCTCCCCCCTCCCTAAAAAGAACCCACCCTCCCTGACTTCCCTCAGTTCCTCTCTCTGGTTTTTGAGCACATGTTATTCTCTGCATATTCTAAAATTGTAATGATCCTTAATTTATCTATCTATATATTACCAATAGCAAATTTGGATTTGTTTATTCAAAACCTACCAATGAGTTCAGTTCATTTTGTTGTTTCTTTAAGTACTTTGTAAAAGGTTCCTACTCTTCTTTAAAATCACAGTTGTCCTTGTCGTGTAATTTATGCATCAGTTTCACCAGTTCCACATAGTCCATCAGTTTTTCTTGCCACAGTTCTTTTGTCTTGATTTCTTCGTTCTTCTAGCCTTGTGCAATTAAGACTCTTGCCACCGTTGTCGCATACATAAATATGTTCTTCAGTTTCCTTGGCAGGTCTTTTCCTACAATCCCTAACAAAAATGCTTCAGGCTTTTTTACAAATGTTAATTGGAACATTTTCTTCAATTCATTATATATCATTTCCCCCAAAAAATTAATTCCCTACAATCCCACCACATATGATAAAAAGTTCATTCTTTTCCAACATACATTTGAGCCAGTTTTGTACATTCTTGCTATCTGAACTGGTGTTATATACCATCTATACATTATTTTCATATAATTTTCTTTAATAAAGAACAATCTGTAAATTTTAAGTTAGTTTTCCACAGTCTTTCCCAATCTTCAAACATTATGTTATGGCCTATATCTTGTGCCCATTTAATCATAACTGATTTCACCTCCTCGTCTTTTGTTTCATTAATGAAATTTTGAATAGTATTATTCCATAGTATTACATAGAATGTAAATATGACAAATGTGTAAATATAAAGAAAATATAGAGAAACCAGAAGAAGGAGGGAGGGAAGTACAATTTTGTTTAGAGTTAAAGTATTAAGGTTAAAAGAAATAATGTATGTATTATGTATTATGTATTATGATGGCAAAATTTGGAAAATCTCTAAAACCAATAAAGATCATTTTTAAGGGGGGGAGCACCTCCTGATAGAATTCTCTGATATATCAGTCAAGTTTCTTCAAGAAGAGGTGTATCCCATTCTCAGACTTCAGGACCATCTGAGGGATAGGAATGGGCAGCTTTGATGGGTCTGGCAGGATTTCAAAGCGAAGCAGCGTTAGAGCAAGAGCTACTTTCATCTCATTCATAGCAAATTGTTGCCCGATACAGTTCCTAATAAGAGTGGAAAAGGAAAGTGGCTATGAATATCATCAAGTGATCAAATTCAAATGCATCACTGTCTATATTAAATGAGGTCAAAGTAGTAGTCCGTGATCTTTTGCACACTGAGTATGGGTGACACCTACTTTCTGCCTACCTTGCGAATTCCACACTTAACCTGAGAAAAGAGCTGTATGAATTGTACAGCCTTCTGAAAGACAAAACGTTCTCTATATGTGCTGCACACATGTACTTCCTATAATTCTTAAAGTCATGCCTGGTAGACCTTGCCTGGGGACAAAACACAAACTTTTCTTCTCCTTTTCAAAAAAGTCGATGCTATTAAAAAGGGTGTGTTTCAGACTCACCTTGATCCAGCTGCAAAAGGGATGAATGAATGAGGATGTCTTTGAGATGGGTTGTCCGCTGAGAATCTTGTAGGATCAAATACCTAAAGTAAACAAGGTTTTAGGTACCTTATTAATGGTTGTTGCTTGCTAAACTGTAGCATTACTTTTGACACGAGAGGAGATGGATTTGTAGGAGAGCTAAACAACCCATATTGTTCAGGGAACAATAAGAAAGAAACACCATTGTTCCAAGTGCAATGGGGAAATGTATATATTTGCATCCTCTAGGTTGCCATTGTAGGCAGCTGTTGGAGCTTCCTAAAATAAGAGCAAGATCTATTGATCTGAAAGCTAGTAAGCATGCAGAACTTCCTCATCATTATGATGACGACTGGACCTAATGGTCAGGGGTCCCTTTACCTTTAAAAGGAATTGAGAGCAAGCTTGTGAAAGTGCAGTTTGAAATGCACGTAGATACCAAATAAAGGTAAAGGGACCCCTGACCAGTACGTCCAGTTGTGGCCGACTCTGGGGTTGCAGCGCTCATCTCGCTTTATTGGCCAAGGGAGCCGGCGTACAGCTTCCGGGTCATGTGGCCAGCATGACTAAGCCGCTTCTGGAGAACCAGAGCAGCGCATGGAAACGCCGTTTACCTTCCCGCCGGAGTGGTACCTATTTATCTACTTGCACTTTGACGTGCTTTCAAACTGCTAGGTTGACAGGAGCAGGGACCGAGCAATGGGAGCTCACCCCCGTCTCGGGGATTCGAACCACCAACCTTCTGATCAGCAAGTCCTGGGCTCTGTGGTTTAACCCACAGTGCCACCCGTGTCCCAGCAGATACCAAATACATGCCCACTATTTAATGGCAATATAGGCTTCCATATGGTTTACAGAGACTAAAAGCCAGTTATATAAACATTAAAATCAAACCATCCACAATTAAACTATACAAGAAGATTTATGTGAATGGGCATTTGCTGCATCACACAGAGGCCCATGTGCATCCTAGAGCCTTGTAGAACTTCAGAACACAGTTGGATGCTTGAATTTAACTATCTGGTTACATACCCTCCAACATGTTGAGACCCCAAACCAGGACATGCTCCCATGCATGTCACGTGACCCTCACAAGACCATGGAGCCCAAAAGGCGTGCTTCGGGGGGGCTGTGCTCTCACAGCTCCCCAAAAATGCATTTTAGGACACCACGCAAGATCACAGCCCCACAGCTTCTTTGGTGCAAGATCTCAGTGTGAAATGGCGTGAGATCATGACACCCAAAATGGCCACTGTGCTCTTGCAGGGAAAAACAAGACGTCCCTTTTTTCCAGGACATTGGCAGGTTTTGTGGTTATTCTTTTCCCTTATAGAAAAGGAAGTATTTACCTCAGGGTCTTGCCATACACTGGGGTTTTTATGAACACAATGGATGGCAACTGAAACTCTAAATCCTGTAAAAGAAAGAACAGGAGAATACAGTGATTACATCATTTTAGAATTGTGAGTGAACTGGAACTCACCAAAAGATCACAGACCAACAACTAATTCAATGCAACCAAGGAGTTTTGGACCTTATAGCATCGAGGGGCTTGATTAAAATAGCTCTTCAGATTCTTGCCTATGTTTCTGTTGTTGATGATTATATGTGCATACAGTGGTTTCAGCAATGGATTTCTCATGCAAACTGCACGGACCAGCAGTTAATTAGCAAATCTGCAATCAAAGTGCAAACTAACAAATATGGGTAAACCACATTTTATTGTGCTTCACATATATGGTTCCTCACAAGGAGGATTCTGGTGTAGCTGAAGGCACCCCTGCCCCTTTCCAGGGAAAGGAAGCCACCCACCTCTGCCGCCTTTCTTCTGCCCTTGTGTTGGTATGTGCACAAATCCCCTGCAAGGGACTGTCAGGATGCTGTCAATGGCTCCCAGCTGGTTGCCCAGGAAAGTATAAAGACAAGAGGAAGTTTCTTACAGACCTTTTTTATTTCAATCTTTATAGAGAGAGGCCATAGAACCCAGCCTCTTGGATAATGGGGGTGTCCCCAGTGACTCTTCATCCACCCACCCCACCGGTCTCTCCCACTTCCTCATTTGTCATTCTCATCATCACCTCTATGAGCTCTTTGCTCTCCTACTTCTGGAAGATGGTGGGTCTGGAATGCTTTCTAATGACAATGTGTCATCCAGGTGTTGCTCTGGCTCTTCCCATGATTTCCCAACTTTTACCCTCATCTGCCTCTTAGTTGAGACCTCCCTCAAACCCTTGTAGTAAATCTATACTGTTGTCCTCTTCCTCCTCCCTGGAAGGGTCAGGACGGGGAAGCGGTCTCCACCATTCCTCCTCTGCCCAGTCCATGACAGCGACTTAGACAAGTTGTCCATTGCTATGTTACCAACCAAGTGGTGATTGAAGAAATGATCTATATTTATTTGCACTTCCTCTTTTGGTGCTTCTTGGGGATATCTGAAATCAGCTGGAATTGCTGAAGTTCAGTCAGTATTACTATGATAGTAGTAGCTAATCTGCGGTCTTCCAGTTCTGGTTGGTTTGCAACCCCTATCATGGCTGGCCATAATGGATGCAGCTTATGGAAGTTGGCAGTCTAGCAACATCTGAAGGCTCACAGTCTAGTCACCCTGGATTTATACTGAAGTTCTGAGCTGCAATCTAATTTCAGGGTTAGGGGCTCTACAGTGAGTAAAAGGGAATGACAAACAGAACTTCGCTCTTAAAGAAAATATGCAAACCTTCAGGTAAAGTGCGTCCATCGAAAAAAGTAATGGGTTTGCTCAGCTGTCGGGACACTACCGGAACTGGAGAATTTAGTCGGAGACTCTCCTTTATGCACATTGTGGTATAGGTCATCTTACCAAGATCATCCCTGAAAGTTGCAAATGAAACCATTCATCTTTCTGCTGGCAAAACACTGGGTGTTAATAGCAGTGCAATATCTGGAAAGCATTCTGTTATCCTTATCAAATGTCCAGGCATGGGCTTTCTTTTCCCTTCCACCAGGAGTGGCAGCTTGGCCCCGTGACCATAGATGCCAAGGGCCATGGGTGCCATGCAGCGTGCATGGCCCTAGCACCAAAATTTGTGGGTGCCTGGCACCTTCATGGGGAATATTATGGTTGCTCAGGCACCCAGGGCCCCAAGGAGTTGGCAGCTATGTCTGCCACCTTGTATAATGGGAATAAAAACCACTAACTCAAGTGGTCATATCACATATCTTAGTTGGGTTCTTGGAGATTTGGAGGTTGATGTCAGGTGAGTAACAGGTTGATCTGGCCTAGGCAGAATGGCTTCAAAGGCCAAATTGGAAAGCCCATAGGTGGGAAATTCCCCACCCATGGATTAAGACGTGCCTCCCACCCAACTTTCCTTCTCTGAAACTGGAAGCTCCCCCCAGCTGCTTTTCAGTTGTTGCTGCTGCTGTTGTTTTTAAAAAGCGTAGGAAGACTTTCCATAACGTTCTTCTCAAGGTTTTCAAGTTTGGCCCTCAGTTTAAGTCACTCGGGGGTGGGGGAATCAAAGGCAAACAATGTTGATCTCACCAATGGATGTCCTCTCGATCCCCAAGAATGTCTTTGATTTCATCTCTGCATTTCTGCTGGTGCTCTGGGTGCTGAGCCATAGAATGTAGGATCCAGGAGATTCCACTGGCCGTAGTATCATGGCCTGCAAACATGAAAGTGTCCACTTCAGCACGCAGGTCTTCATCAGACAACCCAACTCCGTTTTCATCCTGACAAAGTAGGGGATAGGTAATCAGCAGCCAACTCGAGAATTCAAAGAAAAATAGTGTGGTTGTGTTTTATATCAATAGACATGAAGAGGAAATGTAAATGAAAACACCAGACCAAAAAGTGTCACAGTAATGGAATTTTTAGATTTGTTCTACAGATTGGCTTCTGCTTCAGTGGCCCACATAGTGGATTATTCCTCCGTGTCTTGAGCAGGTTTTGTCATGATTAACAATTCTGCAGTTCAACCTCACTGTCCATTTCCCCCCTAATCTGTAACTCTTGTGGACTCAAAAGGCCCATAAAATGATACAAAAGGATGACAAAGGTGAAGCTGACATTTCTGTAGTCCCCTGAAAAGATGGGGCAGAGTTGTCACCTTTTCCCATCATTAGTACTACAGTAATGGACCTGGTAAAAATGTCCTTTCTGTGCAATTCTTAAGGAGAAGATCAAGGTGAACTATATTTAATCAAGTATCTGGCCAGCTGTTTGCTTTGTGAGCCAGTTGTAAAAGATGTGTAAGGTAGAGGATGCTAAAGTGCTTCATATAAATACTTACCTTGGCACAAAGAAGAATGTCCAAAAAATCCAAGCGTCGCTTCTTCTGGATCTTTTCAAGTTCCCTTTCATTCTTAAGTGATTCCTTCCTCTCTGCAATTACTTTTTCTACCATTACAAAATAAAATTACATCAGTATATCACATTTCTTTATCGTTATTTCTTTAACCCTATATTACCCCTTGAGTTCAGGGCAGGTGGCAAATATTTTAAAATATCCAAAATGAAGGTTACTTTAAAATGCAGCTAATATACAACTGGCAGTGCAATCAGGCAATGGAGGGGCATGAGAGAGTCATGTAGCCACCATGGTATCCACAGCTGTCCTTCAAGCACAAGGCAGAAGCCTGATTTGGGTTACACTTGACTGCAGTTGACCCAGTGACTGGGCCTGAGGCTATCAAGTGGGACTGGCATGGGATCCTGTGGATACCAGTGGAGTGATGCTTACACCCCTTCAAGGGTGGAGGGAGACCTCTGTCCCATCCAGCTCTCCCAGCATGAGGGTATGGATTGCACCCTAAAATGTTGCATTAGGTCCAACTGTAATTTAGCAGGTGCCATCTGATTGCAGATAATCTCCCTGGACACTGAAGCCTTATTAGGGCTGGACAGAGGATGCTAGATGCTCGAGGAGTAGCAAGGCTTGTTCCCATGAGTACCAGAAGGAAAATAAGATTGCAGTCTTATATTCATTTACCTGATAGCATCCCATTGAATGCCATGGGTTTTATTTCTGAGTAGACATGTACTGGATTGCAGTGTAAATTATGCTAAAATATGGCAATGTCCTTAAATTGCATAATTTATACTGGTTACAAAGGTTGAGTTGTCTTTCTGCATAATTTTGGAGAACTTATAAAGCAACAACGAAGAGGTGCTCTTGAACACCAGCAGAGACCCTTTTCCTGCACTTAGTGACCCCGTACAAAAGAGTATTTGAGAAAGAGATTCCAGAACTTTCAGCTTAGATGCTCTCAGGCAGGTTTGCTTGAATCCCAACACTACCGATTTTCAACATCAAGCAATGGATAAAGGACAGAACTATTAGCTCTTGCACAGTTGGAACCACCCTCGGCACCACTCGCCACGGGCGCCAACAGGTAAGCCCCACTGCACATAATCAGTGACATGATGTGGCTCATGCACACCACTTGAATGGCGATGCCTATGCATGTGGTGGGGGAGCCCCCTCAGAGATTTCATTGGAAGCTCCTAGGAGTTGGCTCCTATGCCACTCATTATCAGTGAGATATCCTGTTGAACCAAAGGACTTGCTTATAGTAGTCCATTTCGGTAAAGCTCGCATAGGAAGAAGAGAAGAATCTGCCAATGTCTGTAAGATACCTGTATGATGATGTGCCAAGCTGCAGGCTTCCTTAAAGCGCCGTCCTGACGGGGTGCATGAATAGATGAGCTGATTCCGCAGAAATGCTGAGGTGGCTCTCTGAAACACTAGGAGAGTCATATCTTGCACAGCATTGACATAATAATCCTGCTCTCTGGAGGAAAAGAAAAATGGAATATTTCAGACAAAGAGATATGGGCCATGCCACCAAGAACCTTCAATAGTATTAATTTGACAGTACTAACTTGTCCGTCTGGCAGCTACTCTTGTAACTGAATGCACATTTCATGATGCTGTCAAGAGTCATTAAACTGACATGGTCAAACATCTCCAAAGACTTTGTGGGGTCCTCTGCAATCAGCTTCTCCCATTTATCCTGATGTGAGAAACAGGTGAGGAAGCTTAAGTTGCTTGCTTTGGGCAGTGTTCAAGTAAATAATCATGCTAGAACAACGATTACTCTCCTCCCCCGTACATTCCCTGAATCATCCCCAAGTCTGCTACAAATGGTTGGGGGAATTTAAGGCAGGGGTGGAGAGGATGAGAATGTTCCATTGCCCTAGGAGAAATCCTTGTGTAGGCAGAATATTTGCTTTTGCACTCCATTGAGTACCACCCACCGCCTGAAAGCTCTGTATCTTTTCTTTAAAGGTGGAAGTGCTTTGAAAGCATCATATCTGATATTTCCCAAATCCCTTCTTCAGTTTCATTGCGCCTGTGTAGCAATGTGAAGTGCCCTTGTGCAACATGCACCAAGCCATGCACCTGTGCGCTAGTGTACAGCAATGCCACTGGATTTGTGCCACAGATGAGTGTGACTGGTGGTTGCTATGATAATATCATGTCAGGAGCACTGTAAGGTAATCTCATGGGATACAACTCCTAATGCTTTAAAAATGCAATATGCTGAGTTCTCATTATATATGTGTGCAACAGATTTCTAGGTTCTTTTGTGCAACTATGTTTCAGGATGACCATGGGGCTACTTGTGCACAAATTGCTACTGCACTGTATATGAAATGTGGGGGGGGGGGGGGAATCATGCAATACACATGGTACAGATGAGTCTTTGGAAATTCAAAGCAAAGACAGACGTCTCTGCTGGCAACCATGTGGAGGAATGCGGGTCATGTCTAAGGTGCCTGGGCACAGAACTGATGGAAGTGATAAGGCATAGTCTCCATTATTTCATTGACAGAGCTCAGTATTTTGAATAACATGCTACCATTTGGCTGAATACACACACAAACTGGACTGGGGTAATTCTTCCCAGTAATAACTGATACAGAATTGAGTATTTATAATATCATTTCTTTTGCAATGTGAGAATAGGTTAATTACCAGCATAACTTTGACTGAATCTGCAATTTGTTCCACATAGGGTTTCAAAATGTCATAGTGGAAAGCTGGTGTTAGCAATCGCCTGTGCTGGTGCCACTTGGGTCCATTTGAGACAAGCAGTCCTCTCCCTATGGGTACAAATAGCAATAGACTAGTTAGAGGGTACATAGCAAAGGATTCATGTTATTACACCCACTCTTGCCATGATTTGTCCCCTTTGATTTTTCAAATCCTCTTGCAAAGATATTTGCACAGTGCAAAGCTCAGTATGTTTGTTGTTGTTGTTGTTGTTTAGTCGTTTAGTCGTGTCCGACTCTTCGTGACCCCATGGACCAGAGCACGCCAGGCACTCCTGTCTTCCACTGCCTCCCGCAGTTTGGTCAAACTCATGCTGGTAGCTTCGAGAACACTGTCCAACCATCTCATCCTCTGTCGTCCCCTTCTCCTTGTGCCCTCCATCTTTCCCAACATCAGGGTCTTTTCCAGTTCTATGCAAAATGCATCATGGGCTGTCCCTTGAGTCCGCTAGATGACATCGCAAGGGATCGTTGCCTTAGGAGAGTGAGAAAAATTCTCAGGGATGACTCACACCCCGGCCATCACCTCTTTAATCTTCTACCCTCTGGCAGGACATACAGAAGTATAATCAGCCATACCAACAAGCTAAAAAATAGCTTCTATCCGTGGGCTGTTAGGCTGTTGAATGAAAAATAACATAGCAAAATTGACTTGCAAGGTAGTGTGTTGTTGAATAAGAGATTGAGTGTTTTGGGGGGGGAGGCTCGTTAAATTTCATTGTACACAGGTTGTACAATGTCAATAAATGTATTATTATTATTATTATTATTATTATTATTATTATTATGCAGAAAAAGAGATGAATGGATTGGTATTAGCTAATGTTAGGCTGTGGTGCCATGATTAATAATAATAATAATAATAATAATAATAATAATAATAATAATAATAATAATAATTTTATTTATATCCCGTCCTCCCCAGCTGAAGCCGGGCTCAGGGAACAACAGTTCAATAATACAACATTCTAAAATCATTTCATTAGAAAATTAATTCAGATCAAATTGATGGCAACCATTGGGCTATATGGGATAATCCTTAAATTCATCCCTTAGACAAGTAGCACATTACAAACCTAGGTGCAACTGCCCATAAAATCAGTACCATATGACTAAAATCTTTGTCATGTGGGACAGTATTGGGATGGGGACAAGGCACGGGATAGTGAAGTTCATACTGCATATCCAGACCAGCAGGAACACCCATGAAAGCCAAACAATGCCATCGGCATGCCCCATACCATGGTACCATACCCTAAGTGGTGGTGACACAGCTGTCGAGAGGGGAATGCTTCACTTCCCCAGCCATTCCTCCTGAAAGGAGAATTAAAACTCTCCAAAATTAAATCAAGTTAAGGCTTGGGTGACAGTTAAGATTGCAATGCCCTTGTATTCTGTAAATGACAACGATGCGTAGACAAGTAACTCGTACACATACCAATCCAAGGAAGCAAGAGCTCATAGATATCTTTAGCTTTAGGATCTAGAAAATTAGAAAAGTCAAACATACCAATCAGTGTCACAAATTTAAATTTACAGGAAGAGTTAACATTTTCAGCACTCATGTTGGAAATCTGTTAAATTGCGTGTTTTTTTAATGAAAAGATGAGAGACACAGTAAACTTGAGCCACAAAAATTTACACGTTTCGCATGGCAATCAGTATTATTTAGATGTATGTATGTGCTATGGCAGGATGCGGGTGGTGCTTTGGGTTAAACCACAGAGCCTAGGGCTTGCCGATCAGAAGGTCGGCAGTTTGAATCCCCGCGACGGGGTGAGCTCCTGTTGCTCGGTCCCAGCACCTGCCAACCTAGCAGTTTGAAAGCATGTCAAAGTGCAAGTATATAAATAGGTACCACTCCGGTGGGAAGGTAAATGGCGTTTCCGTGCGCTGCTCTGGTTCGCCAGAAGCGGCTTAGTCATGCTGGCCACATGACCAGCTATACACTGGCTCCCTTGGCCAATAAAGCGAGATGAGCACCGCAACCCCAGAGTCGGTCACGACTGGACCTAATGGTCAGGGGTCCCTTTACCTTTTTATGTGCTATGGCAAGCCATGTCTAAGGCCTGTGGTATTCCTCCTCTGTGATACCACAAGAAACTATAGACCTTTCATTGTTTGCCTTGTGAGACATTTCCTTATCATGGCTATTCCACATCCATTAATCTAACCACATAAAGGTTTTAGAAATCTTTTATCTGTGATTGAGATTCATATCAGTTTTTGTTTTTATCAGTAAGTCCCCTTGAACTTACTGATCAGGGGAAAAGGTGGGGTACAGGCAAAACACGCACAAGCACCCCATTTACATGGAGGTTACATTCCAAGGCATTGTGCAATTAAGTGAAATTGTGTACCTTTGAAACAGCAAACACCCCGTTCCACACCACCCCTTTTGTGACCGTTTTGTGATATTCTCAGGTTACTTCTGGGTTCGGTGCAGTGTGCATGTGCACAATTGCACACATATTAAATGTGCATAAATGGGGTGTTTACTGTATAAATTAATTATTAGTATTAGTATTATAGACACATGTTCATAAAATGAAGCAGAGTCTGGAGCATGTTCTCTAGAACATTCTATATCTATAGGTGCATCATCATCAACAACATTATAATTTTATTATTTCTACCCCACCCAGCTGACTGGATTACCCCAGCCACTCTGAACAGCTTCCAACAAAATACTAAAAACATAATAATAAAAAACAACAAACATTAAAACTTATTAATAAAATGGCCATGTGGACCTCTACAGAGGATAGTCCTCTATTTGAAAGCAAGCTCTGTTTAAACAGCTTTCTGGTCCAAATGTGGTTTAAGGACAAATAATCTTGAGAAGGGAGAGCAGGAAGTTAGCAATTAGTTGGCACCCAGATAGCAGACTGAGCAGACACATAATTCTCCTGGTCACAATTTTCCCCCACTATGGCAAAATGTATTTCTATTTAAATTATAGTAATTATTTCTAAAGTTGCACATGCAAGTTTTATGCATGTCCTCATTTTTGTTGATGCACAAATGGCCACCCTACATATAAAAAATGAATTATCCTCAATGAAACACACTTACCGTTTCTGCTAAATAAAGTTTTGGCGTAATCAGGGTGAGTGATAATCACAGCAGGAACAAAACCCCCAAACCATCTGGGGAAAGCGTAAGGGAATTTTTCAGCCCACTTCTCCATCATGTTCTGGTCCTCTGCATGACTGGGGATCTGCAGTGATAGGATTTCCATTTTTAGTTGCACTCCCGTCTCTTTCAAGTGCGACACGTGACCTAAGCTGGGGAAGTGATTTGAGAACTTTCATCTACCTAATTCTCTTCAGTAGGAAATGAATGGGATACCAAGCACATCTCAAAGAGGTCTGCCAGTTTCCATGCACAGTCTCTCCGTATACAGGTGTTGTTTTTCAATAATGCTTGCTAGTGTTTGAAGAAGCCTGTCCGTTTGATAGATTCAGGGAAGCCACAACCACTCATAAACAACAATTCCAGTAATGTAAGGGACCAATTTAAAATAGAAACATTGCCACCTGACCCCACCCCCACCCACCATGGCCCCCTCCACCTCTTCCCCCCTTTTCTTCCTAATGTAACACTAATGTCTCAACAGATGAAACTGACCTGCGGAAAATGTAACTTGAAAAAAGAGACATTGCACATACTTTGCAAACCAAGAAATCTTTAATAAAAATACATTAAAAAGAGACCAATTTAAAAGTCTTTAAAACACAAGTCAAACTGTGTCCCCATTATACCCAAATTTCACCCAAATCTAGCATATTTTCCAAGCTCAATTATCCACACACATATACTGTATCTTTTTGCTTACCTGATGGATATTACCATAGAGCCAATGGCTGGGAGGTCCTGGGAAACTCTCCAAAGTTTTGAGCAATTTTTGTCTCTTGAAATATAACTGGGTGGATTTAATCACCACATAAACCAGACAGAAGCCAGCACATAGTTGCACGATCTGGAAAGTGAGACTTGCCGTTTTCTCTGTTGTGAATACCATGATGGTAGCGTCTCTAGAGCTGTGGCTTGAGATGTCTTGTGTCACCTTCTCCTTTTTATTCTTCCAAGAATAGTTGCTGTAGCCAATAGTCAGGGAGATGACAAGCTCACACTTGTTATTGCATAAGCCTCCTGTTGCAACCTTCTTTGCTGTTTCTCCCATAATAATCACCCCATTCATAACACTTGACTTGAAGAAACCCTGAAGGAAAAATTTCAGTTTACCATCTCATCTAGCCTTTGACCTGCTTCAATTAAGAGAGTTTATTAAATAGAATAAGGGTGAAACTTCACTGTATGTTGGATATCAATTACAGAAAATTATGTATACATTCCATGGTTATGAATCACATTCTAGGATTCACAAGGAGCTCCTTCACCCAGTTGGAATACTGAGCTTCCCTTGGCTTCTTACATGTCACAGATTTTAATTTCAGGTGAAAACTGAGCATATAGCTCCATTTCAATCTGGATTCAGATTTGGTTTGGGGACTAACATAAACTTTGGTCACCTTGTTGGACAATCCACACCAAGAGATCTGAACATGGAGAGTACTTCCTTCTTGGTTTGGTAGACCTTTCAGCTGTGTTTAATACTTGATAATCAAGGATATCTTTCTCATGATGGGAATGGGCAGAGGTTAAACCATTTCACAGTATTTCTGGTCCTTCCTTGAGGGTTGGTGCCAGCTCAAGGATCATCCCCTACCTCCTGTTTGAAATCTGGATCACTGGTGGGCAACCTCGAGCCTATTAGGTAGTTTGGATTGAAAGGGTACTAGAATAATGAGTCCAACACCATACAATAAGCCAGTGACAGAGGAAGATTTTTACATTAGGTCTCCCAATCCTTTGATGTGTTTGCTTCATTTCTATGAATGTGTTTCACTGGAAATGTAATATAAGCCCATGTCCTGACTCTTGCAAGCTACGTTTCCAACATCCAACTTGTTAAAAGTAGCCAACATGCTTTGGTTCCTTCATGCCATAACTTCCAAGGCAGGTAACAACTCATCTCTATGCTCTAGAAGATATCTTCCAAGCAAAAGATCTGCTTGCCAGTCACACCACGGGTTTCAATAAGCAAGGAGTCTATGTGCCACAAGAACTTACTATCAGAAGGCTATAAAGATAGGCCCATATTTCTTGCCTTACAACCCTGAACTGTGTGCTTTCAACCTGTACCCGCAACGCATTGAAGTAATAACACTGAGAAAGTGGTGATTCATACAAGTGTGTCCAATAGTCAAAACAGTTGTTCTTTGTTTAGACACCCATGCGATGACTTGCATGGAATAAGTAGGTGGTTATTTAACCCTAGGGAAATACTTAAAGGGTGCAATCTGCAAATCAATTGAACTGAAATATTTAAGCATCTCCATCTGTGAAGAAGAAGAAAAAGAAGAAGAGTTTGGATTTGATATCCCGCTTTATCACTACCCGAAGGAGTCTCAAAGCAGCTAACATTCTCCTTTCCCTTCCTCCCCCACAACAAACACTCTGTGAGGTGAGTGGGGCTGAGAGACTTCAGAGAAGTGTGACTAGCCCAAGGTCATCCAGCAGCTGCATGTGGAGGAGTGGAGACGCGAACCCGGTTCCCCAGATTACAAGTCTACTGCTCTTAACCACTACACCACACTGGCTGTCTCACACTGTGGCTTGAGATGTCTAACTGAGTAACGTCAATGGGACTTACTTCCAGGTAATTGTACATAGGATTTCAGCCTTGCAGCATAATCCCATATCTGTTCATTTAAAGGAAGCAACTCCCATTGTTTTCCATGAGATATATTCCTTAGTAAGGCTGAAATCCACTTATCTGGAAGTAAACCGCTTTGAATTCAACAGCGCTGAATAGACATGATATGGGCTGCACTATAAGTGTGTTAAGGATGGTAGTTTTACAGTGCAGCCCCATACTAATGTCTACTCAAAAGAAAGTCCCACTAAGTTCAACTGAAATTAAACACAGGTGAGAGTATATAGGACCATAGCACTGATAGACTGCAGTCCTAAACAGGTGTTGATTTCCAAGCTTTTGGGGGGGGGGGGAATTTAATGTATGGAGATAGATAGGATGCACCTCTTAGCCATAGCAGTATACTTTTGGACTGGGATCGTTTGAGTGATACAGAAAGCTGATTAGCCAGGAGAAATTGTCTCAAATATCTCCAGGAGTCTCTCTAACTTCAGATGGAAGGGTGTGAGTGTTTTGAGGACAGTAAAGAGTGCTGCATTGAGATATATTTTGATTTGGGGAAAATATTTTTTGCTTTCAATTCTGCTTGCCAGAACCCATACCCACCAACATTACTCTGATGAAAACAGGGGTGTCCTATTCAATAGTAGTAATAATAATAATAATAATAATAATAATAATAATTTTATTATTTATATCCCACCCATCTATCTAGGCTGCCTGGGTGGCTTCCAACATATCTAAAAACATAATAAAATATTGTCAGTGAAATAGACAGACATTTCCCCAACCTTGTCAATTGCACAGGAGACCGTAAAAAGGGGGAAGTTGGTGGTGGTGAAGGAACCAGCCCTGGCAGCTATGCTCAGGGGAGAGAAGGAGAAATTGGGTAAAGTAGATTTGTCTGTTAGCAGTGGTAATTAAATTTATTTCTATAAAGGAAGACAACGTTAAGACATGAAAAAGCCATACGAAAAACTGGTGGTTGGAAGACTAAAAATGTGCTTCGGATAGAATGGGTAAAAGCCTCAGCGCCTAGGGCTTGCCGATCGAAAGGTCAGCGGTTCGAATCTCCGCGGCGGGGTGCGCTCCCGTCGTTTGGTCCCAGCGCCTGCCAACCTAGCAGTTCGAAAGCACCCCCAGGGGCAAGTAGATAAATAGGGACCGCTTACTAGCGGGAAGGCAAACGGCGTTTCCGTGTGCGGCTCTGGCTCGACAGAGCAGCGATGTCACGCTGGCCACGTGACCCGGAAGTGTCTCCGGACAGCGCTGGCCCCCGGCCTCTTGAGTGAGATGGGCGCACAACCCTAGAGTCTGTCAAGACTGGCCCGTACGGGCAGGGGTACCTTTACCTTTATATGAAATCAGTGTGCTTGCAAGTGCGTGAGAGAGAGATCAACCCAAGGATCAACCTCGGATCTTGTGATGGCTTGAATAATAATAATAATATTGTGTAACTTTCATTCCATTGCATAGGATTTAAATTCTAACTGTGGGAAAGCAGCTCATAAACAACTGCAAGAAAGTATTCCAATAAGTATTCCACCTGAGTCAGGATTTTAAAGGAAAATTGCAGCATTTGACCTTTGGGTTACTTGTTTTCCTAGATCCAGAAATACGGCATGTGTGTAGTGAGCCTGAATTAATCTGTTAAGCTGAGTCACCCTGAGACACATACAGAGTTTCTTTGTGCATTTGCATGCATTGCAAAGGGAAGGTAAAAGCATGGTCGTTCCTTGGAGTGCAAAACATGCTCATTCCTGGGAGTTGCTATCTGCCAGCTGACATATGGAACAGGCCTGAATCAATTTGGGAGCAAGGCTAATTGTTTAAGTTGGGTTTAATTAAACATGCGGTCAGGATGTAACAGGGGAAGGAGGAGACCCTGTATATCCTTTGTCCCCACCCCCACCCCACTAAACTAAGAGCAGGAGAGTTTAATCCTGTAGGGTGCTGCTCCTTCACAAGCACCTTCCATGTGGAGCAGCAGCACCCTGCACGATCAGACCACTCCTACTCCTGGCTCTGTTAGGAAGACAGCAGTGACTCTGAGGTGGGAAACAACCTAAGCAAAAAGAGCTTCTGTAGTGAGGAAAGTGCTGCCATGACTCCCCCTTCGTCCTAGTGCAAAAGAGAGCTGCTACCTGGGGTGTGGATGGGAAGAAGCTTCTTCATGCCTTTTTCTCTCTTTCTCACAGAAGGAAGACTGGTGAATGGAGAAGGCCCTAGCCAAGGAGCTGCAGCCTGCAGGATCAAATCGTCCAATCGCTGGCTGGTACAAGGAGGATTTGATCCTGCTCCTTCACCAGCACCTTCCAACTTGGGTCAAGCCTGCATCCCCCAACTGAGTTTGGATTCCAGCTTTGTCCCAGTTGAGTAAAAGGTAAAATGTAAAAGGACTCTGGATGGTTAAGTCCCTTCAAAGGTGACTATGGAGTGCAGCTCTCATATCACTTTTTAGGCCAAGGAAGCCGGCGCTTGTTCACAGTCAGCTTCCCAGGTCATGTGGCCAGCATGACTAAACCACTACTGGCACATGGAGGACCATGGCAAGTGCACAGAAATGCTGTTTACCTTCCCACCACAGTGGTACCTATTTATCTACTTGCACTGGTATGCCTTCAAACTGCTAGGTTGGTAGGAGCTGGAACCAAGCAACGGGAGCTCACCCCATCGAGTGGATTCGAACTCTCGACCTTCCGATCGGCAAGCCCAAGAGGCTTAGTGGTTAAGACCACAGCGCAACCTGCATCCTTACCCAATCCAGCTTCCCTTACCCAATCTAGTACACAGTCCTACTTTATTTGTAACTTGACAAAATGTAGCATTGCATCAGCTGTGATTCCTTCATGCTACAGAGCTGATGGTACTATGAGGGCTTATTGTTGTAGTGAAGATCCTGAAGATCAGATGTTGTTTGAAATCAGCAGAGTCCTGCAAAAACAGAGCAGGAATTTATGTACATTCCTTCCCATGCCAGTTTTTCCAGTGCCTTTGTTGACCCACAATTAGTTTGCATGTTGTTGAGGGTTTATACGAAGGGCCTTGTACAATTTTCACTTACACCAGTACCTTCTCGATTCCACAAACTCTATTTTCTGTTTTCATAAATTAACCAACTCTTCTAACCCTAACATTTGAGTTGCGTGGAGTCCACATGCTCACATGATAATTAGCATCTTGATTAACAATCAAGAAGATTAAAGTGTGGTGTTTCCTCATCTTCCGAAGTGGGTGGATTGCTGAGTCAATCTACAGTTTGATTCTGGAACTGGTGCACTTAATTAAATTTGAAACGCATTTTAATCTACCAGTGCAAAAACAGTCACTACGATGCAGCTGTAAGAACGAGTACATAAAAATATAAGAAAAGCGCTGTTGGAGTAGACCAACGGTTCATCTCATCTAGTATCCTATTTCTCCACAGTGGTCAACCAGATGCCTCTAGGAAGGCCACCAGCAGGAGATGACAGCACTGGCCTACTTCTTCTGTTGCTCCCTAGCAATTCATATTTAGTGGCATACCTGAAGTTGGAAACCGCATCATGACAGCTAACCACTGATAGATTTATCCTCCATGAATTTGTCTAATTCCCTGTTATAGCCATCTAAGCCAGTATGCCCGGTGCATTGTGTGTCCATGTCCCTAGGCTGTCCCTGATACTGTGGTGAAGCCGCTATAGTCATACATCAATGTATCGTTCATGTTCTTCTAGGTGAAAGTTGATGTCCTCATTTTGTCAGTGTGGCTTTGGTCCAAGCAAGCCTCCACCCCTATATGCATTACTCATCCAGTTTATTGGAATACTTGGCACACCTGTTTTTAAAATGTTTTCAAAAGGCTGTTCATCAAAGGCAACAGTACAATATAGCTCCTTAGAAGGCAATATGGAGCTATAAAAGTCATTTAAATGAAGGATTAAACCAGAACTGGGTGTGAGAGGTAAGGTGTAGGGGAGGAGGAAGCTTTCTGTACATCCAGCATATGCACTTCAGCCAGTGGAGTGTAATGGATGTGGGAGCTGGACTAGGATGTGGGAGCCCAAGGTTTAAGTCCCCACTCAGCCATGAAACTCACTGGGTGACCTTGGGCCACTTTGTCAGGATTCACAGAATGCTGTGTGAGATAGTAAGTCTGCAGGCTTGAGTTTGCTAGCAGATGCAACTGGCTGATGCGATCAGCCTGCAATACTGTCTATGGAAGTGGCAGTAATGTGCTGTCAGTTGATTGGCTGTCATTGGTTTAAAAGGGATGTAAATATAACAATAAAAAAATAAATGGTAGACATGTGGAATGAGAGGAGGGGTTGATCAGGTGTCAAAGAAGAGGGTTGGCAGCCCCACACGTTTGAAACCCCCATGTTTGTTCATAGGATCCTAGGTCACTGAGGGGGAAGGTGTGTCCCTGTCATGCTATGGAATTTCTGCCTGCTTTTGAAAACTTAAGGGTCAGCTCACATGGGACAACTTCTTTGTTTTGTTTCTCTCCCACAATAAATCTTACTTTTATTCAGTTCAGTCTGAAAGCATGTAAAGGTTGCATTTTCACACTCTGTAATAGCTTAAAGCAATTCGATTATTCAGAGCGTGCTCAGAACAATGCATTTCCAAAGTTCTGTGTGAATGTGAATGCTCCAGGTCAATGGAGGGAAAGGATGCAGCTCAGGGGCAGAGCATTTGGTTTGCATGTAGAGGATTCCCAGTTCAATCCCCAACATCTCCACATAGATATGGGAATGTCGCCTGTCCGAAACCCTGAAAAATAGCTTCCAGGCTGTGTGCCATTTTGAACTAGCTGGACCAATGATCTGACTCAGTATAAAGCAGCTTTCTATGTTTCTTCCTGTCAAAAAGAGAGGGAGAAGGAAGGAGGGCAGTAGAGATCCCAAATTTTCAGTGTCATAGTTAATTTTGCAGCAGCTGGTAGAATTGTGGTTATGTTCAATCAAATCACAAGGTGGCAGCAAAGGGATTTCGAAAATATACGAGGTTTTTTAGTGAAGCCAGGCGATGAAATGCTCTGTGCCCTAGCCTAAAATATATTTGGGGTTTGCATTCTACCTCTCATTTATTCTTTAGAATCATAGAATCATAGAGTTGGAAGAGACCACAAGGGCCATCGAGTCCAACCCCCTGCCGAGCAGGAAACACCATCAGAGCACTCCTGACATATGGTTGTCAAGCCTCTGCCTAAAGACCTCCAAAGAAGGAGACTCCACCACACTCCTTGGCAGCAAATTCCACTGTCAAACAGCTCTTACTGTCAGGAAGTTCTTCCTAATGTTTAGGTGGAATCTTCTTTCTTGTAGTTTGGATCCATTGCTCCGTGTCCGCTTCTCTGGAGCAGCAGAAAACAACCTTTCTCCCTCCTCTATGTGACATCCTTTTATATATTTGAACATGGCTATCATATCACCCCTTAACCTCCTCTTCTCCAGGCTAAACATGCCCAGCTCCCTTAGCCATTCCTCATAAGGCATCGTTTCCAGGCCTTTGACCATTTTGGTTGCCCTCCTCTGGACACATTCCAGTTTGTCAGTGTCCTTCTTGAACTGTGGTGCCCAGAACTGGACACAGTACTCCAGGTGAGGTCTGACCAGAGCAGAATACAGTGGCACTATTACTTCCTTTGATCTAGATGCTATACTCCTATTGATGCAGCCCAGAATTGCATTGGCTTTTTTAGCTGCCGCGTCACACTGTTGGCTCATGTCAAGTTTGTGGTCAACCAAGACTCCTAGATCCTTTTCACATGTACTGCTCTCAAGCCAGGTGTCACCCATCTTGTATTTGTGCCTCTCATTTTTTTTGCCCAAGTGCAATACTTTACATTTCTCCCTGTTAAAATTCATCTTGTTTGTTTTGGCCCAGTTCTCTAATCTGTCAAGGTCATTTTGAAGTGTGATCCTGTCCTCTGGGGTGTTAGCCACCCCTCCCAGTTTGGTGTCATCTGCAAATTTGATCAGCATGCCCTTGAGTCCATCATCCAAGTCGTTGATAAAGATGTTGAATAAGACCGGGCCCAAGACAGAACCCTGTGGCACCCCACTAGTCACTCTTCTCCAGGATGAAGAGGAACCATTGATGAGCACCCTTTGGGTCCGGTCAGTCAGCCAGTTACAAATCCACTGAGTGGTAGCATAGTCAAGACCGCATTTTACCAGCTTCTTTACAAGAATATCATGGGGCACCTTGTCAAATGCCTTGCTGAAATCAAGGTAGGCTACATCCACTGCGTTCCCTTCATCTACCAGGCTTGTAATTCTGTCAAAAAATGAGATCAGGTTAGTCTGACATGACTTATTTTTCAGAAATCCATGCTGACTATTGGTGATCACAGCATTCCTTTCTAGGTGCTCACAGACTGTTTGCTTAATAATGATCTGCTCCAGAATCTTCCCTGGTATTGATGTCAGACTGACTGCGCGGTAATTATTTGGGTCCTCTCTTTTCCCCTTTTTGAAAATAGGGACAACATTTGCCCTTTAACTCCAGAACCTTTGACAGAGTAAGATGCTTTTCCTGTAACAACATCCCGTTGTCATTCCCAAAATAATGTCGGAGTTAGAGTGCTATAAGAAAACTGCACTGCTACTGAGCCATTGAAACAGGAAATTATAAGCTTGTGAATCTGAAAAAGTAGGCGGGAAGGTAACAAATATGTTTATTATAGGAAATGCATAACTTGGATATGAAAGAGATGTCTGCTTCTAAGCTAACCTATTAAGCCAGAATCCAAGGAAGCCATTCTTGCTCTTTTGTCCCCAAGACAATTTCTCATCTCGAGATCTGAATGAAGAAGTGAGGAGGGGTTTGGCAGTGAAGAGAGATGCAAGCTGAGAGTACCATTCTACTTCAAAGGAAAGAGGGTCAGCAGCGCAGATCAAAGAACAGAGGCAGTCTAGAAATGGACATCTCCTCTGTGTGTTTTAGCCCCATGCAAAGCTTTATCTTAGCAAGTTGAGTCACACCACAAAAATCTGGCATGTTAGGCCATTCCTAATTACAATCACTGTGTAGATGGGTGGAAGAGGAAGAGATGGTGGAACATAGCAAGCTGCCCAGTAACCAGGTTCTCACAGTACTGTCTGTTCAGATTGGTAGCAGCCCTCAAACAGAAGTATTCACACAAAATTATGTTTGGGCCCTGCCTGGAAGACCAGAAGTTCCCTGCTCCTGAGCTAGATACAAACTAAAGAAGCAATCAGATAGTGGCCTGGTTCACACCTTACTAAAATACGACAGGTTCTCCGGGTGTGGGGGATCGTAGCCGTTTTGCTCCTTCCCAGTTGTTCTGCTGGTCAGCTGAGTCAATCCATGGCTTGTCATCTGAATGTGGGCTTGTGATTTAGCTCTCCCAGATTAACCAGGAGCTGTAAACCAAAACCTTGGTTGCAGCCCAAGCTTAGTTGAGAGACAGAGCTTGAGGTTGGAATCAAGGTTCTCACTTCAGCTTTCCTGTGCAGTGGCTTGACAACATCACTCATCTTGCCAGTGAAGAATTGATTATCACCATTCGGCCCTCTCATCGCATCTTGGCTTCTGGTCTAGATGCTCTTAGCTTATTCAGACTGAGAAGAGTTTTCATATCAGCACTGCATACTTATTTCCCCACACACACCCTTTCCTACCACCTTCCCTGTTTTCAGATTGGCCACATGAGTGTGTTAACTCTCCAACACACTGAACTCGGCAGATAACATGGCAGTGGTTTCCCTGGTGACAGAATGACCAATTGCAGGGTTTGCTGCTCCTTTTCTTCCTCCTCCCTCCCTGGTTCATTTTCATGGTACCCAACTCCTGCAGCAAAGCAGAATGGGGCTGATAGGTGTTTGAAAGAGCTTCATAGTCAGAGGCCACGGGCAACTGATTTCCGTTACTGCGGGCTATTGAAGATATATTCCTGCTGAGCTGCTTTGGAGGGGAAATGTAGCCCAAGAGGTCTGACATATAGTTCTTTTATAAAGAGAAATCTGGTTCTGTTGCATCCACTCTCTGTGTATAGACACAAAGATATCTCTCCTGCTGTTTGTGCAAATTATTTGGACTGATCCATACAACAAGCACACACATCAGCTTTCTCTCCCCCTTAAAGAATTCTGGGCTAGATTTTATAATAACTGCTATATAAAATCCAGTTAAGCCCCATAAACAAAGATGATTGTAAATTGCATGGCTTTTATTTACACTCATTATCAACATATACACACACCAGCTGGTAGTGCAATTTTTTAAAAAGTTAAATTTTATATAATATGCTTTGATATGTTAATCTTGGAAAACTCAGACCTGTTTTCAGATACAGGTAGTGCTAAATTACGTGACTTATGTTTTTTTATAGCCAGGCTAATCATGGTATTGTAGAGTTGGAAGGGATACCAAGGATCATCCATTCCAACCCCCTGCAATGTAGGAATCTCAACTAGATCATACATTTGCTGCCAAGGAGTGTGGTGGAGTCTCCTTCTTTGGAGGTCTTTAAGCAGAGGCTTGACAACCATATGTCAGGAGTGCTCTGATGGTGTTTCCTGCTTGGCAGGGGGTTGGACTCGATGGCCCTTGTGGTCTCTTCCAACTCTATGATTCTATGATTCTATACATGACAGATGGCCATCCAACCTCTGCTTTAAAACCTCCAAGGATGGAGACTCCACTCCTTCTTGCCCTAATAGTTAGGACTGCTGTTCCTATCTAACCTCAAAATCCCAGCAGGAATGCTGCTATAATCTTTTAAATTTGGACTTTAAAATATTTTAAGTAAACACCTAAATATGTCTGCTTCCTTCTTGCAATGATCCTTAACCACGTGGCTAACCATTTTCATTTCTCAGCCTTCTTTGTCAGGGTGTGTGGCTCTCTCTCTCACTCACTCACTCACTCACTCGCTCTCTCGCTCTCTCTCTCCAATGCTGAGGTTTAGCTTTCTTTTCTAACTTGCCTGTATCTGTTCTGTGTTTATTTACTAACATATATACTATTAGTTAGTACAGGAGTCAGCAAACTTTTTCAGCAGGGGGCCAGTCCACTGTCCCTCAGACCTTGTGGGGGGCCGGACTATATTTTGGGGGAAAGAATGAACGAATTCCTATGCCTCACAAATAACCCAGAGATGCATTTTAAATAAAAGCACACATTCTACTCATGTAAAAACACACTGATTCCAGGACTGTCCGCGGGCCAGATTTAGAAGGCGATTGGGCTGGATCTGGCCCCTGGGCCTTAGTTTGCCTACCCATGGTATATACTATACTATACATGTGTGTTTTTTATCGTATGTAAGCCACTCTGGGAGCCATTTTGGCTGAAGAGCAAGGCACAAATGCTCTAAATAAATACATACCTGCATGCATGCATCCATAAAATGAGGTTTAAATGCTCTACACTTCCATGGCTTGGCAAGCTCAAAAATATCCTGGGGCCTGTAGCTGTTATGGGTGGTGAAAGTTGTTAGGAGACCCCTTCTGCACCACACAAACAGAACTACAACTCTCAGAGTGGTTTAACAGCCAATCATTCATCCCAGCCAACTCTGGAAACTGCAGTTCTGTGAGGGGAATAGGGGTCTCCCAGCAACTCTCAGCACCCTTAAAAATCTGACCAGAAGGCATACAATACATACAGCCATCTTAAAAATGCACAATCCTGTGATGTACATTCGAAATACAGTCAGAGGAAACTCAGCTGCTTCTTTGTAGCATTAATATTATAATCTGACAGTGGTTTGGATCTCTTAATAAGTGACAAATCCAAGCAAACCTATGCAAATGAGGAACTGGGTTTATTACATTTTCATTTCTAGTCAATCAAACAGAGCTGTCCCAAGATATTTTGCTCCCTGAGGCAGAGCGGAGAATCGCAGCCCACTCCACAAACAACAGTGCAAGGTTGGCTTATTTGCTTCGGCACCCGAGGCAGGAAATCCCACAAGCACCTCTCCCAACAAATTAAATAATAATTTGCTGCCCTTTCAGCTCCCTAGGGCAGCCACCGAGGGACTGTTGGGGAAACGGGACTGGCCAAAATCTCTCTTTCCCCCTGGTCACTGGATCTCTGGATTCAACCCACTAGAATACACTGTTCAGCTGAGGCTGCAATCCTAAAAATGCTTATTAGGAATCAGTCCTGTTGAGCTCAGTAGGACTTACCTCTAAATAAAGATGCATAGGATTGTACTGCATGAGAATGTTCCTCAGTATGTATTCAGATGTCAAGGAAATAAGCAACTATCCCATTTTTAAAAGACATCTGAAAGCAGCCTTGTTCAGGGAAGTTTTTAATATTTAATGTTGTATTGTTTTAAATTCAGCCAGATGGGTGGGGTATAAATAAATTATTATTAGTAGTAGTAGTAGTGGTAGTAGTAGTAGTAGTAGTAGTATTTTGTCAATGTACTGTTTTTCCTTTCAAATCCCATCGGCAAAACCAATAACTTTGAAGGGTGTCTTTTTTGGTTTTTCCTAAGATTTCATGTGAGGCATGAATTGCTGACCAATATTAGTAAAGATAATTTTTACCTCAGAGGGGGAGACATTCTCTGAAGGCTGCACTATGGCTTTCTGAAAATGCTCTTTTGAATCCAGGTGCTGGGAAATTCTCACAAGCAAACCTTACCTTATGGGGTACATTCATGCCTTTAAGAATACCAAAAGCCAGCTCCCAAATCGATAAGGAAGTCAATTTGCAGCCAGGAATTCCTTCTTGCAGTAGGACTTGCAGTGCTGGCTATTTCTAAAATGAAGCATTGGAAAAGCTGATGGGGAAGAATATAATGAGAACCTAATTGGAGGAGGTGTTATGTTGTAACTAATAAGGAAAGTAGCTTTTGTGTTTTCTCATTAATTGATGGAGAATTATATATACATACACATATGTATGTACATAAGTCTATATAAAAATCTCTCAACAGTTGTTGCTACAGCACTAATCTAATCCAGAGGCAGGGAACCTGTTGCCCTCCAGATGTTGGGCTTTCAACATCCCTGACCATTGGCCATGCTGACTAGGCTTTAAGGGAGTCCTAACAACATCCTGAGGCGGGTGGCGCTGTGGGTTAAACCACGGAGCCTAGGACTTGCCGATCAGAAGGTTGGCGGTTTGAATCCCCATGATGGGGTGAGTTCCCATTGCTCGGTCCCTGCTCCTGCCAACCTAGCAGTTCGAAAGCACGTCAAAGTGCAAGTAGATAAATAGCTACCACTCTGGCGGGAAGGTAAACGGCGTTTCAGTGCGCTGCTCTGGTTCGCCAGAAGCGGCTTAGTCATGCTGGCCACATGACCTGGAAGCTGTACACCAGCTCCCTCGGCCAATAAAGCAAGATGAGTGCCACAACCCCAGAGTCAGTCACAACTGGACCTAATGGTCAGGGGTCCCCTTTACCCCCTAAGAACATCCTAAGGGGCTCTGGTTCCCGATCCCTGGCCAAATCTATCACATCTTCTTGTGTTTTCCCCGTAAGTTGCATCTCATACATTAATGTCTAGAATGTCAGTAGCTATGACATAATGCAAGAGAAAACTTGCAAAATGTAACCTTCCATTTAGGAATGAATCACACGGAGAATGTTACGATCGAGCTTTTGTTGCTCTTTCACCCCGAGGAAGCGGTGGTTTCATCATTCTTCTGATTACAAAGCAAAGCAACCTCTTGGCAGTACGACAGAAGAGAAACTAGAGAGATTAACAAATTGCAGTGGGCAACACCTGCCTTTGTCCAGGGTTTAAGGCACGCCCTCGCTGAGGATTCTGGGAGTTGAACCTGGGACCTTTTTCATGCAAAACAGATGCCAAGCTGTGGCCCTTCGCCCATATACTGTGCATCCATACCTTTTATCTAATGAGGAAATTAGCTTTCATACCTGGCCATTGGCTGGCTGAGTCTTTTCTCATTAGTTGATGGAGGTTTGATCTCTGTAATGGGAGAGCTGGATATTCCTGCATTAGACTAGAGGATCCTGAGGGTCATTTCCATTAGGAAATGGTATGTCCCACAGAGGACACCTAAGGTCCATGAATAATAATAGCTTAAAGGTCCCAGGCCCTAAGGAAGCCAGACTATCCTCCACCAGGGCCAGGGCTTTTTCAGTGATGGCTCCAACCTGATGGAATGCTCTGTCCCACAAGACTAGGGCCCTGCAAGACTTGATCTCCTTCACAGGGCCTGTAAGACAGAGCTATTCCGCCTGGCCTTCAATTTGAATTAGCCTGATCCTCTATTCCCTTTTCCCTTTCCTCTTCTATGAAGAAACCCTTTCTGGGCCCCCACATTTAAATTCTTCCCTGGTCTCCTTGCTGGCCCTAGTAGGACCAACTTGGCCAGTTAGCCCTGGTGATCATTTGATGTCTATTGACTGGTTTTTGTTTTTCCCCCTCAAATGACCCCTGCCCTGAATTTTTTAATTCTATTGATATTGATGCTACATTTTGTGTTTTGCTTTATGCTGTTTTAAAGTCGCATTTTAATCAATGTTTTATATTTGCTGTTAGCCGCCCTGAGCCTGGTTTTTAAACCGGGAAGGGCGGGATATAAATAAATAAATTATTATTATTATTATTATTATTATTATTATTATTATTATTACCTTGCTGAAAGTCTAGCATTTATGAGAGCAAGGCAATTGTCAGGTCTAGCCTCTGCTCCCAGAAATTGCATAAAAGGCTTCTCTCCTTCCCCTTCCCTCTCATAGAATTGAGTGAAAAGTTTATGCTTATTGTGGGCAAGGAATGGGTGAGAGATTGAGGTGGTTGGAATGGGAGATAGACATCTAATTTTAATCACTCAAGTGTTAGGCCCAAATGGCTCCTTTTAGCATGGTTGGTGCTATTTCTGTACCTTCTTCGCCTTCTCCCTGCATCACCATGGCAACGATGGCTGCAACTCAAGCAGCCATTTTTCACAGAGGTCTGAGGGGATGGGCCATAAATCCAGCTAAACAAGCCCGCTAGGTTCCAGTTGCATTCATGACAAGGTTACATCACAGGATTGAGGAAGATGGATGTGCGCATGTGAGTGCTTAGCGCCAAATTTTCTCTTTCTCTCCCTCATTTTTTTAGAAGTGCAAACAATAGAGCTAAAAGGTCGTGTATCAGTGAGATAATCGTCGGCGACGTGTCATTATTACATACTGTGCATTTATTATCTCTTGCTGCAGCCATGTCAGAGGCGGCTGCAGAGGGCTAGATAATTGGGTGCCTTCATGCAGATGGTTTATTATCAGTCTCTTCCAGGAGGAGGTTTAAGACAGTTAGTGATGCTGTTTGCTAGTTAAAGATTAGAGACCCCAGAGAATAATTAACAATCCCAAAAGCCAGTCTTTCTGCAGGATTCTTATGCCTCCACTCCCTCCACTGCCTTTTAATCTATTCATTCTAGCAGGTGTAATAAAGTGATAAGCAGAGGCTCAGGGGATGTTTGTTTGACTGCTTTTGGGTGTACAAACTACAAAGGATGGCATTTTATTTCTGTCTTTCCTTGGCACCAGCAGAAACTAGGAAAACTTTCATGCCCACTCTGTGTCTGTAAACACACACTGCTGCTGGCCAAGTTCTTGCCCAGAGACCACCTGGGCCACCAGCAGGCTTGCCCATTTCCATGGCATTGGGCAGGGGGGAGCGATTCATGTGTCTCCAGCAGCAGAGGCTTTCTGACAAAGTGGCAACCACACACAGCTGCAAAACTGCTCTTTTTGTTTATGAAGACGCAAACGTTCAAACTGATTTTCCTATTTGGTGTACCAGAGACAATTGGATCTTCCATGCTTGCACAGTGTTAAGACTAGGTAGGCAAACATGACATTTTGGCGATAAAGCAGTTACCACCTGAATGTTTTCCATTAAAATATTAAATTAACTGTTTTTAAAATGTGGGAAAGCTCTCAACTTTCCAATCTAGTGAATGAGTGATTGGTTGAGTTTGTGGGTTCCATGGGAAATCTGTGGTACAATTTTAGGGCTCACCCCACCTCTTGAATATGTTCCCCATGGGTTCAGAATTCAGAATGCGGCAGCCAGACTGGTGACTGGGAGTGGCTGCTGAGACCCCATAACACTGGTCTTGAAAGACCTACATTGGCTCCCAGTACGCTTCCGAACACAATTCAAAGTGTTGGTGCTGACCTTTAAAGCCCAAAACGCCTCAGCCCAGTATACCTGAAGGAGCGTCTCCACCCCCATCATTCTGCCTGGACACTGAGGTCCAGCACCAAGGGCCTTCTGGTAGTTCCCTCACCGCGAGAAGCCAAGATACAGGGAACCAGGCAGAGGGCCTTCTTAGTAGTGGCACCCACCCTGTGGAATGCCCTCCCATCAGATGTCAAAGAAATAAACAATTATTTGACATTTAGAAGACATCTGAAGGCAGCCCTGTTTAGGGAAGCTTTTAATGACTGATGTTTTAATGTATTAGTAATCTTTTGTTAGGGACGCGGGTGGCGCTGTGGGTAAAAGCCTCAACGTCTAGGGCTTGCCGATCGAAAGGTCGGCGGTTCGAATCCCCGCGGCGGGGTGCACTCCCGTTGTTCGGTCCCAGCGCCTGCCAACCTAGCAGTTCGAAAGCACCCCCGGGTGCAAGTAGATAAATAGGGACCGCTTACTAGCGGGAAGGTAAACGGCGTTTCCGTGTGCGGCTCTGGCTCGCCAGAGCAGCTTTGTCACGCTGGCCACGTGACCTGGAAGTGTCTCCGGACAGCGCTGGCCCCCGGCCTCTTGAGTGAGATGGGCGCACAACCCTAGAGTCTGTCAAGACTGGCCCGTACGGGCAGGGGTACCTTTACCTTTACCTTTAATCTTTTGTTGGAAGCCGCCCTGAGTGGCTGGGGAAACCCAGCCAGCTGGGCAGGGTTGAAATAAATTATTATTACAGTATTATTATTTTATATTATTATGTCTACAAATACTGCAGTGGAGGACAAAACAGGGACATTATAAACGGCAGCTGCTTTAAGGTATAGCAGCATGTAAAATCCTAGCCATGGCAGAAGACATTTTCGAGAAAAGAAAAAGAAAATGCCCCAATATTGTACTGCCAATTATCCCTGAAAACCAATTTCTCTCCTATAAAGCAAGGTTAAAAAATTAAGCTAGCATTGTTATAGGCATGCTATCTGGTCGGAGAACTGCTTTGCAAAATTTGGAGAAGTGTGAATTTCAAAGGATAGTTGCATTTTGGTCTGTGCATTGTTTCCAGAAGTGTGGGTAAGGAGGGTTCACTTGAGAATGCAAATTACTCCCTCATCCCTACTTCCAACCAGTAGCAGCAGACAGGGCTGCATGGATGGGCCTGCCTGGGTCTCCTGCCCTCCCACTGCCTGTTACCAAGAGGGCGAAGGGCAAGGGAGTTAAGAAACTGGAGGGGCGTGGGTTTTCCGTGAGCACAGCATCAGGAACCTAGGATTGGCTTCAATGCTGCAACTTCACATGCCTTCCCTTTCTCTTCTCAGTAACTGGTCCACAGCACTGGGATGAGAGGAGTGTGGCGCAGCCACGCCATGTAGTTCTGCTGTCTTTTACTGTCTCCAGCTACAGTCCTCAAGTGGGATTTGCAGTTGCGATATAGCATACAGGCAAGCCTGTCTGTGACCTCTTTGTTTAAATGGTTTCTTCATCTAAAGGTGAGAAAAAGAAAAGCAATATGTATGTAGTTGCTGACCAATGCCATTAAATGACTTCAGGAGCCTAAAATCAGTTACATGCCAAGTTCTCCCAACTCCCCAAGTAAATGTATGTATGTTGCATGATCCACTCTGATTGTTCTTAACCTGCATTACAGCATTGGCTTCCACTTTCTGAAATGGTTGGGAATGGAGTCACATGAGGGAATGGCATGGAATCACCCCCACTCAAAAGACGTGTTGTGGTGAGAGAGCAGTGATAGAGAGATCAGTCCTGAAGCCAAATACCTTGGCTGGTTAGTTAAAATTCATGCATGTGGCTTTCAGACAGTGAACTCCCACTTCACACTTACTTAGCTTCCCATCCCACAGTTTGCCTTCTCATTGACCTATATCAGTCATTTCGGGTTACCTAGTCTCAGTCCTGTGACTTTTATAAGCTATGTTATCTATCAACACCCTTGATATTTCAGTCACTCTTCTGGCCTCTAGAGGGCAGCACTCCCACTCTTTTTAAGATTCTGGGTGTTGTCGCCGGGGCCGCCCAATATTCTTTATATTTATATTTTTTCATCCATGAATTTTGGACTTCCTCCCACTCTGTCTCATAGGATTACAAAAAAATAAAGAAAACTTTAGAGATATGGCCTTTTCATAGGTTCACATGACAATTCATTCTCTGTATATAACTGGCTAAATATATGAAAGTTGGTGATTTGTGATGCAAATCCCACCTCACCTTGGTACCTGAATCCTCTTTGTCTACTCAGCTCCTTTCTCTAGAGTAGAACCAACTGCTTCATGGGCTAGAGAAGAGTACTCTTTTGCTTGTTTAACAGACTTGTAGGCCCCTTTTGGCAAAACAGCACCGAGGCAATTAAAGCAGTATTGACTGCTTTATTGACTGGCAGGGATGTGCACAAAGTTCGTGGATTTTTTGAAATTGCTTATGAAATATCACATAATTCACTGGTTTGAATTAGGTCAAAAGCATGTTGCGGGGGAGATAACCTTTTTTTCCTTTGCCAATTTCCCAATGAAGATACAGATATATAAATCACACAGAGACACAGGAAGTGCCTGTATGTTTTCCCTTTGCAGATTTGGGGATTGATTTCCATAGGAGCTAAAGGTTACCTATTATGTACTGAGTTGAATAGGATCCAAACTGCAGCAGTCTGATTGGTCCTAGAACAATAGGATCCAAACTGCAGCAGTCTGATTGGTCCTAGAACAATAGGATTCAGAATGCAGCAGTCTGATTGGTCCTAGAACAATGCAGCAGTATGATTGATCGGCAGGAGCCACCCAATCCAGCTCCAGATAGAAGTGAATCCACAACCTGATTGGCCTACAGGAGAATTCTGGAATTAGCCAATCACGTGCAGCCCATTGTGTAAATAATGTATATAAAGCAGATACTTTGAGGGGACTTTCATTCCCTCCTCACCACTATGAGCTGAATAAAGAGCATGAAATCACTTTGCAACTCTGAGTATATTTCATTACCCCAGGGGCATAGGAAGGGAGGTGCAGTCCGCCCGGGGTGTCATCCCTGAGGGGGTGACAAAATGGCCCACTGCGGGGGGGGGGGGACACTTACAGCGGGACCTGGCCTTCAGCACACCTGAGCCGTGCATCTCTCCTGGGAGTGACGGGGTGTCCCAGGGCCCCGTGCTGCCCGAAACGGCAAGCGTAGGGCTTGCGTCCGCCAGGTGGACTCCATGAGCAGCTCACCATGGCACCTCCCTGGGCGGATTGCCATGGCGCCCCCCTACATGGATCGCTATGGTGCCCCCATGGGCAGCTCACCCCACTCCCGCCACTCCGGGTACTGGAACAGCTAGCTGTGCCCCTAAGTTACCCATCTCCTTTGTACTGGTCCAAATCTTGGGTCCCTGCAGCTGATTTTTGGACAAGAGAAAAGATTGGGAATTCTAGTCCCAGGACTGCGTCATGTCTAGTATGCCCTTGAGCATAATATGTTCAATAAAACTTCTCACATAGGAGAACTGGTTAATAAACAGCCTAGTAGAAAGTGCCTGTTAGAAACTCCAGAGACTGGGGAAAGGTCAGTCATGCTGCTAGGGATGGAGGAGAAATTTGTTTTGCCCACTTTTCGCAGCAAGCCAAACAGATGTCCTGGTCGCAAACTTATTATGTACAGTAGACTGGGATGCAGCTATCAGTTGGCTTATGCACTTCACTATATTGTGTGATGCAGTTTTGGATCCCTCTAAAAATATGCCCAAAAGCATGTGTTTCGTGTTTAAAGTGTGCACAAAATGCACATTTTATGGGGCAAAGAATACAAAAGTATGTTTTTTATCAGATTTATCAGATGCAATTTAATTTATTTATTTTTAAGTCCACAAAAATTGAATCAAAGGACTCATGATTTGGTGTATGTAAAACTGACATGGAATGAAAATAGGCTGATCCTTCCACCCCTTCCACCCACCACCAAGAATACATAGAATGTAAGAGAATGTGACCTTGTTTACCCTCCCATCCAAATCAACAACTGAGTACTCTAGAGCATCTAGTTTTGGTCCATCTACCCTTTGTCATGTTTTTGAGGCTTTGGCATGCACCGTTGAAACATTTCCAAGTGTAACTTTGAACCCAGGCCAATTGGAAACATTTTTTCTTACATAAAAGTGTCGATTGTTTGCAGTAATTGACTCTGACTCTCACCTATCATCCCGTGTTACTTTTGTAACAAAAGGGAGGACAGGGGAGTCAGAAGTGCTATTCTGACAGAGTGCAGCTAAGCACACACTTTAAGAAGAATTTGCTGAATTGCAGGCTATGAGTTGAGGGTGAAACTTGCTCGTGCATTCTCATTAAATGGGACATACCATGTCTCCAAAAGGCTATAGTGTAGGAGTGGATAGAGCAGGACTGTAGTTCCTGAGCTACCGTATTTTAAGTCCCCCCAACACAATTTTTAATAGATTCCACATCTTTAATTCAAATGCAATGTGATTTTGACTTTAGAAATAGTTCTCTCGCGTATTCTAGCATGCATTGACTGCATTTTTAGCTGCACAATATTTGAATGAAAGAGGCTTTAAGGACACTTCTAGTCCCCAGTATGAATGGGCAGCAGCCTTGTCCTGCAAAGTTTTGAAACACAGGATTTTGTTACATCCTGCTTTGCAGGCTAGCTGGTGTGACTAGCTGAACACCCATACTGTAATTAAAAATATCTTTATTGATTATTTAAACAATTAAAAATACACACAGTAATCCATTTTACTTTGGAAAATTATACCTGGGATATTGTTCCCACAATAAAACTGTTGACTTAAAAAATAATAATCAAGAAGTATCAGCCAACACTCACTTGCGGGTAACAAATCCTCCACACATTTGATACATACATGGAAAGAAAAGCAGATGATTCACATCTAAGGCTTGCATCTGAGTCACATAGGCTTTATTCATGCCCTAGTAGCTGGTGTGTCCTTGTGGCAATTCCATAGCAGAGCAAGAATCAAATGAAGCAATCTGGTGGAGCATTACAGGCTTGAGTTGATAATACCTATTTACTGTTCCCATGTAGATGCTTTATTGTGAAGAAAGAGTAGTTTCTCACCAGGAAATTTCCAGGTGGGACATAGCAGTGGGCTACAGAGGACTTTCAAGGAGGTCTGTGTTTGCTGTCTATGGCAAACCAGCAAGAGCTGCTAAGAAGAAATAATAATTAATCTTAGGGGCATTGCTGGGTACTTAGAAGACTTGGGGCAAAAGTCTGTATGAAGTTTGCATGTGTTAGATGCAAATTCAGACTGGTTTTCACAGCCCCTTGCTTTGCTCTAAGGGTTTCCAGGCAGGATCTTCTGGGGTGAGGACCCTGTAGGTCCTCACAGATTATGATGGTGAGTGACTTTGCAGCACAACTAGGTGCCCTGTAAGCTAAATGGGTTTTTTGCGGGGGGGGGGCTCAAAAGGGAGAGGGGCAGAAGATTCAGGGCCTAGTGCAAGAGAATTGGTTTCAGGCCCCCTGAATGTCCCTGGTGATTATGGAATAACACTAACAATCAGGTTTGGTAAAGATTCTGATGTTGGTCTCGACATGATGTGCCAGTTTATCCACCCCCGAGAGGTGCACAGATGACCTCAAAACTTAACACAGGTCTATAACAGCAACATGAAATCTGGTGTGGAAAATTTTTAACATAAAAAGAAATGAAACATAGGCTTCACTCAGCCAGCAACCAATGCCTTGTAGTAAAGTGATTAAATCCATGCACAATAACTGATGTGCAGAACTGGTCTCTTGTATGGAGTCTATAATATGGGCAGGATAAGAAAAGACCAAGAAGTGAGGATGATGGTGATAAAGATGCTACATGCAAGTGGTAAGAACTTGAATATTGTTTTCACTATGACATTCAGTTGTGTTTCTGCACTCCAACTCGACTTTGTTTTCATAAACATGCGGGCCTTCTTCACTCCTGAAATATTAAGAGACAGAAAACACATATTATTTATATACTTCACTGCATCATACCCAGCTTCCAAGGAGAATGGCAGAGTACGCATGGTTCTTTTTCCTTATTTTTATCCTAATTTTGTGCAGTCAGGCTGAAAGATCCCAGCAGACCCAAGTTCACACAGTTAAATTTTCTAGCAGAGCACGGATTTGAACCCTTGAAGTAACTGTTACATCTCAAGTCAGAGCCAAGTAAAAGTGGTTTTCATGATGTTTGAAGCACCTGTTTTATGAAATTGAAGCCTGATGCACAGATGCACTAAGGATGGCTATGCACACTCATCCTTTTTTAGAAACAATGGTTCTAATGCAGGGCTGTCAAAGAAGAGGCTCATAGGCCAAGCAATGCATTTTGGGATTCCACTTCCAGTGTGGCCTATGGCACCCCTATTGCACCCCAAGCTATTCAAGCTCTTTTCAGATATCCAGAGTCAACCAATGGAGTCAGGCTACAAAGAGAGAGAAAATGAGTCAGCAGTGGCTGATACTATGTGCTTTCCTTCCATGTTCTTGAAGCTGGCAGGGCACGTGTCAAGGAAACAAGAGAATGAGGAAAGGTGTGGTGATTTGTTATTGGGAAAGGCAACATGGATTACAGAGCTGTTTCAGATTTGCAGGGTGGAGGAGGCCACAGTTTTGAAAGACAAAGCAGTGACACGTGGGGATTTTCTTTTTTAACATAATGTTCTTTAATTAAAAGAACTCTCAGAGTGGTTTGCAGAAGTAAAATACATATTAAACCAACACAGAGATAATAGGGCAGAAGGGTACAGTGCTAGAGTTCCAAGAAAGCCTGAACAACAAAATAGCTTTTATTAAACAGTGGAAGCCTGTGTCTTCTGAATAATAGTGGGGAGGATGTTCAGAGGCAGACACCAGCATGGGGAGGGCCACTTCCACTTGCCACACGACACTCAGTAAGACACAGTGTAATTAGCAAGGTTTCCTCTGATGAGCTTAATGATTACTGGGTCTGTGTAGGGGAAGGTGGTCCTTTAGTATCCCAGAAACCAGAGACCCTGGGAAACATCCTGTGTTTCCCAGTACTCCTTGTGTCATGCTATGGCGCCACACTAGGTGCAAGGGAACGAAGATGGCCTCACACAGAAACCTCCATTGAGAGCTTCATGGAGCTAAGGGAAAGGAGAGTTGTCAACACCAAGGAGGTGCTCAGAAGTGAGCCAGGAGGGTTATAATTAGGATCAGTGGAGAGATTTCAGCAGCACGATGGGAATGGGTGGCACCTCAGAGTGGAAAGGTGGGAGCATTTTTAGAGGCCAGTTTTTCATGTCTACTCGCAAGACGTTACATCTTGTAACTGGGAGTGAATTATGCAAGCTTTCTGATGCCATGAACTGCTGTGAGCACGGTCTGCTATGGAAAGGCTGCATGCAAATGGAAGGTGATGAGCGTGTGCATAGACCCCTTTCACATGCTGTTAAAATGTATAGGTGGAGAGAGAGGGTGTGGCTGCTGCATGCATGGTGGAGGAGTTCGCTCTGGTGACCCTGTGGCCTCTCCTCATGCAATCTGTAAATGTGGGGAAGGAGTAATCTGAATCCCGCTCTTAGTTAGTTATGCTTTTTTGATATATATAAATATGAAACTAACCTGAAGTCCGCTGCAGTTGTTGAATACCTCCCTTCTGACCCATTTGAAACGGGCATCTCTTCTTTGTTGCTGCTCATGGAGATTGCTTTGTTTTTCTCCTCAAGGGAATCACTGTGGAAATAATCAGAAGGTACACTAGGAGACCAGAAGGATAGGTCTTGTGTTCAATTCAATCACATAGATTGAACTACACTTGAATGCCTCTCTTTCTTTCTTTCTTTCTTTCTTTCTTTCTTTCTTTCTTTCTTTCTTTCTTTCTTTCTTTCCTCCCTTCTCTCTCTCTCTCTCTCAGATTTATAACCTGTGCCTTCAGGACCCAAAAGCACCCCCTAGCACCCCCTAGCAGCTATCACAATAAGGAACAGCAATGAAAACACACTATCATCAGTATAAGAACACATCAAGGTTAAAAAGGCTTGCAAAGTAGAAAAGATTTTTCCTTCTCTGGGGAGGGCATCTCACAGGCCAGGGGCCATCACTTGAAAGTATTTCTCCCACGTAACTGCCCACCTCAGCTTGGATGCCATGGGCTACTGAAGAAAAGTATCAGAGGAATATCTCGGTATACAGGCAGACTGGTAAGGGGTACTTAAGGGAGGAAACATTTGACTATAATTTATTTATTAACTTTTCGTCTCATCCTTCCTCCCAAAAGAACCAATATAAATGTTGGTGTGATTTAAACATAGTGGGGACAGTAGAAGGAAGATTTCAACCCTACTCCACCAGCACTGCAGTCCCAACCCATTTTTTTTTTTTTTTGAGGGGAGCGGGGTAAATGCACTTGCTTTACATATTTTTAAAAGGGTGCAATCCAGTCAGGTATCTACTGACATCGCATCTCGTTTTGTCCCAAAGCAGCCTGATACATCAACACAGAAGCCATACAACCATCTTTGGCTGGAATAATGACAGTGGTGGTGGTACTTACTTGTTGTCCTGGCACCATAACCTATTGACAACAAAGGCAACCATTGCCAAAACCAAGAAGACAGTAACTGCAATGGTGCCCTGCACCCATGGCTGGAGGCTTCGCTGAACTGTCAAGAAAAGGGATGAAAACAAGTTTATTGTGGCTCCCAGAACTGGTAGTCTAGCTAGTTCTGTATTAGGCCTGCAACACTATGCTCACCAACTTGGTGGGAAGGGTTCATAGTTGACTGAAGGAACATCTGTTCTGCATGCAGAAGATCTTTAGTACAATTACTGAAACAGTGCAAGATCTGAAACAGTGCAGAATCCCTGCCAGCCAGTGTAGAGTAGGGGGTTGGAAACCTCAGGACCAAGGTGGCCCTCTGAACCTCTTTCTCTGGCCTTCTCTCCCCAGGCCATCTCCCCCACCAGCCCTGTGTTCCACCCTCCTGTGTGAAATACTTGAGCACAACATCACCCGTGGCTTCCAGCAACTGGTCTTCAGAAGCACTACAGCCTCCAACCATGAAGGCAGAGAGCATAGACATTATGGCTAGGACGCATTGCTAGCCTTCTCCTCCACGAATTTGTCCAACCCACTTTAAATCCTCACTCACCATGTGGGCCCTGCAAGGTTGGCCAGAAAGAAACGTGCCCCCGGGTTGAAAAAGACTCCCCATTTCCAGTGTAGGCAATACTGAGCCAATTCTGGCCTGGCTTGCTATAATGCAACTTCTTATGTTCCCAACTGTAATTTATCTGGGCAGGGTCCGTTTCTGTTTAGTGACAAACTTACTGCTGCTGCCTAATCAAATTAAATAGAAGTAGCAGTATCTAAATAGCAGTACATGTGCATAAATCAAAAAGATTACAATCTATGCTTCCTCTGCCATAGATGCATTTCTTCCCCTTGTTATATTTTCACACCCTAGACAAGTCCCGAGGCAATTGAATATGGGGAATGCCGTGGCAACATGCAATTCATATTCTTAGCTGGCAGAGATCTCTCAGAAAGCAGTCACGTCTCATCTCCCACCAGGTATCATGCTCATCCAGAAACCTGGTTATTAATTCTGAATCAACCTGTGAGGTGTTTGTTCTCCCCCCCCCCCAGCCTTCCCCCAATAGTTCTGATATTAAGTAGAACTAAAAGCATTTATTTGGGGGGGGGGGTGTTAAATAAATTCTCTTGGGTCAAACTTTCATGGGGAAAGCCAAATTTACATCCCCCTGATTTAAGTATGTAAGAGTCAGGCTGACCCAAGGTACCGTACTTTGTTGATTAAGAGGAAGGACAAGGTCATCCCCACCAACTCCATGCACAGAAACAGTTGATGGGCAGTTGAATCTTGCTTCATCGCTTCCTGCCTGAGGGTGGAGCAGCACCAACGCAGAGTGCAAGCAAGGACCCCAGCACACTTTGTGTTCATTTGGCTTTTCTTGAAGTGCCTTGTGGGAGAATTTGTGCAGGAGCAAAATCTACTTTGAAAAATAAATAAATAAAAATCCTGGCTGGCCTTCAGGGTTGGCCATAGAAATTATTTCACATAAATAAATCATAGAAGTTACCTTAAAGGTAATCTAATCTAGTGTTTTGAGCAATGGCAATCCAGCTCCCATGGCCCCATCTGATCTGTGCATTTAAAACAACACCATACCAATTCCCAATCCTTGGAACGGCAGTTTCTTAACATTGCTGAGAGTTGTTAAAGGTAAAGGGACCCCTGACTATTAGGTCCAGTCGTGGCCAACTCTGGGGTTGCGGCGCTCATCTCACTTTATTGGCCGAGGGAGCCGGCGTACAGCTTCTGGGTCATGTGACCAGCATGACTAAGCCGCATCTGGCGAACCAGAACAGCACACGGAAACACTGTTTACCTTCCCGCCAGAGTGGTACCTATTTATCTACCTGCACTTTGACGTGTTTTCGAACTGCTAGGTTGGCAGGAGCAGGGACCGAGCAACGGGAGCTCACCCCATCGCAGGGATTCGAACCTCTGACCTTCTGATGTTAGGAAGCCTCTATTCCCCTCACAGAGCTACAGTTCTCAGAGTGGTTTAGTAGCCAATTCCTCTTCCCAGGGAATTCTGGGAACTGTAGCTTTGTGATTAGGTGTCTCCGAACAACTCTCATCACCCTTAACAAACTACAGTTCTCAGAAGTCTTTGGAGGAAGCTATGGGTGAGATTCATCTAACGAGCCCCATGATCAGAAGCCCTGCTTGTCCCCTCTTCCCTATATGTCCCCCCCGAAATTGGCTAAAGGGTGTTGGGAGAATCTCCCAGAATAGCACACAGGGGAAAGAGAGGGCAGATCATTCACCCTGGCAAGCTGCAATGCTTGCACAATTGGAACATTCATCATAGCTCAAAGTTGATTTCCACCCCATGATTGTTCATGCAGATAGGGCCAGTGTAAGACTACAATATCCCAGGTAAGCAGCCATCCAGCCACAGAAGGAAAATAAAAAGATCAGAGGTAGGGAAGTAATCCCTCCTCTAGAATTTTCTGCCAAAAGGAAGTGCTTTGCATTCCGTGTTACGGTAAAACCGCGGCCCTGCCAGTGTTGACAAACATTTTCTTCTCTAAGAGGGCGGGTGGCCCTTTCGCAAGCTTCTTATGACTACCTGTCCCAGCCCATTCATGTTTTGCTGCCCTCTCAAAACCACTTTCCTGGAACAGAAAATGCCCAACCTTTGCCTCACCCTGAATAGAAATCAGACTGTGTTCTCCTCATGCTGTAATCTGTCACTAATTGTTAGGTCGTTCCAAAGAGGAGGATGGTGACTTGGTACACAATAGGCCTGTCAAAAGTGGGGCCAATGTTCCCAGACTGGAATGTTCAACTGAAACTAAAATTTGCAAACATCTTCTTACAGAACTCACTTGACTCTCCTCAGTTTGGAACGGCTGAGCTTTGAATGCTCAGTTAAGTCAAGATCTTCTGAAGTGGCAAAGGCCTCCCCTCCCATGTTTGAAATCAGATTCCAGGAGCCTAGTTGCTCAGTAGTCCTCAAACATCTGTGGAATTCTCCATGGGAGGAGGTTCAAAGCTCCAAACAGGGCTACGTGAGGACTGGTGTTCTCCCTTGGTTAATGCTGGACTACAGCAGCTGATGAAAGACAGTCCAAAGGTCTCTCCTGCCATTTTACATCTTGCCTTCCTTTAGAAAGTAGAAGAACATCATTCTGCCCTTTGACTGACACATGCATCGCAATAAAGGAAGCTCTTCTCCTTGGCATCTGGCCACTTTATGCAGAATTAAAATTGGAATTAAATCAAAGGGCACTGGAGGCATTCGTCACTCACCACCATCCTATAGAAATCCTACCCTCTTGTTTTGTCTCCCAACAGTTCTAACAGATCATCCACTAATGTCCAGATAATGTTCAACAGGAAAGGAAAAGGTGCACTGTGTCAGAGGTGCTTGTAGGACAACAGTTGGGTTTTGAGTAAATGCACCTAAAGGATTGCCAGCTTCTAGCAGAGCCCATATACGTTTAACAGCTATGTGACTGGCAGACGGTACCAAGTTAGTGTCAGCACCTGGTATCCTTGCAGGACTCACTACTGATGCCAGTCCTGGATAACATGCCCCTATCCCCACCCACCATTTACTTTTCCCACAATGTCCCAAGGTAGCAGCAGACAAACATGAGGAAAACAGAAAACAGGGAGGGAATGAGGTCTCATAGTTTACAATAGCAAAAGACTTCTTGGGCAGGGGGAAATATAGAACAGAAATGAGGGGTGCTTTTATGAAAGTTTATTGTGAATCAGGTCCATTTTTTGGCCATTTCCCACATGTCTTTGGGAAAGAGTGGCAAACTATCTGCGAGGGGTGGCTGCCTAGAAAGATGAGGAACATGTCGCCATTGGCAAAGCAAATCCAGAATTTCTTTCTCTCACCCAGACATGTGCAACAGACCAGAATGCTGATGGAGAATGCATTTAGATGTACATCTGCATAGGCATCTGCATGGACATGGCCACCCTCATTTTCCCCAACTAGTTACCAGTATGTGCAACTAGGTCTGATTAGAAAGTGAAAATTTGCTGTGTGCTTTCCTGGTGATGCTATGAATGAAACTGACATCATGGTAGAGCAGGACAGAGGGTGTTCCCTAGCAATCTGTGCAACAGGAAAACTTCTCCTGTCTCCTTCTGAGTGAGGACAATGAGAGGCATCCATTTGATCTCAGTGACACTGTCCTGTAGCTAAATCTGATTGGCTATGTGGCACCATGGTTTCATCATGTCACAGTGTGATCCCTAACTGGAATGGATCATATAATTAAAAAAGTCACAGAAATGCCATAATGAAAAAGCAGCAGCACACTTGTGCAGGCATGGGGTGTGACAAGGGAGGGAGAGAGTAATGAATTGCCATTTGTGATAGACTGCCTCATTTATTTATTTTTTAAGAGAACCTTTTGTAAATTTAGCACAACTCTAGCAAAAATACAGCTGAAAAACTTCCTGAGTTGCAAACCAGAGAACGACAGCTCTGCCATGTGCCCTGCAGTGTGGGCTCTGCAGCTACCTGCCTTCTACTTGATTAGTGCACACAGGTAAATAGTCCTTTTAAGGGTTGGCACTTTCAGCCCTGTCAGCCCACCTACTCAATGAAACGGCATTTACAAGGCAAAGAATGCAAAGACCTCCTTCATGATGAAGGTAGGTAAAAAAGTGCAATAAACAAAGCTATGTGATGTGCTGCTTTAGCACCTGCAGGCCGGCCAAAATCTGTGCCAAATTCCTCCCAGCCAAAGAGGACTTTAGAAGCCCTGCCAAGGCCAGTATGGGCGACATAGTCTGACTATTAGATGGTGGAAGTACTAATGAGCCACAACCTGTGCAATCTTGCAGTTCTTTGTACCAGGAAAACGCCCTGCCTTTCCAGTTTGGAGCTCAACCACAGAGCCAGCCAGCTGCATGGGAAACTGCTGCTTGGACACATCCTGCACAAAGACTGCAGCCTGGCTGTGTTCAGTGCAAGCTGTCTTACTCCACAGCTTCATTCTAGCTGTTTCATTGGACAGGACATGGTGTCTGCAAAAAGTTTTCATACATAATTGCTGCTGATGTTTCTGGCTTACATCTTTTATATGTGTGGCATCCTTCTTGATTTGCGTATGCATTTATTTGTTGATTAATTCTGTATCCCACCTTCCCTCCCAAAGGAGCCCACATGTGCATCAGAGCTGGAAAGAAGAGAGCTTCCATGGTCAGGTGGAACATATCTGCAGATTTTATTTTTCCTCAGAAGTATTTGCAGGGATCCTTACATTCCACTCAGCAGTGCAAAATAGAAGTGAACAGAAGTCTGCCTATATTGATGTTGGGAATACTCTTCCTGCAGGTTTTTGGGATTTTTAAAAATTCCTCCCATCTTAATTTTGCACTTAACATGAAGGGTGCTGCTATTCAAAGGTGTCAGGGAGGTCAGGCATGGGTGAAGAGGACAAGCATTGGTGTCGCAAAGCAGCCTCACCCCTGGAGATTCAGAGCAAGTGACCAAACAAAAATGGCAGTGGAAATAATCTGGCACTCCCACAGCTGTGCTGCAACAGCTCTGACCTCGCCATCACCCTGCTCCACCCCAGCCCAGCTATAGTGAGCCCAGTGTGGGAGGGTAGCTTTGCAGCTCTGCCCCCCATGACACTGGCTGCAACTGCTGCTTATGTTCAGCAGGTGGCTGCATCATGTGCCCTCCTCAGACCATGCCCAGGGACATAAGGCTGTCTGAATGCTCCAATGTTACTTCATTAGTTCATGCTGGACAACCACAGCTCCTTTTGGTTTATTTAACAGAGACATCTTAGCTCATGCCTGCCCAGAAGTCATGGTCTGTTGTGCCCTAGCAGCTTCCCCAAACTCCAGTGGAGTTGAGGCTGGCTGTGGAAATTCAGTGGTAAACTAAAGGAAGGGAAGAAAACTCTGCAAATTCTATTTTTCCACAGTCAAGGAGAAGGATGGATGAAAGAGATGGAAAGAGATGAGATGAGGGGGATATGGGTGAAGAGACAGCTATGCACATTCAGATTTTTTTAAAAAAATCAAAAGCCTATGATGAAGGAGGAAATAAAGCAGGCCAGTGAATGTAGCAATGGAAGATTCTGTCCAAATAAACACGACTAGCATTAAGCAATGCTGGTGTTGGTTTCATGGTGTCATAATTGTTATAATAGAAAGCAAACAAACTTTGGGCATAAATTCAAGTATATACTGTAGAAGCAGAATAAATGTCAAAACAAAAGAGGTCAAATATGAGCTGGGAAAGGTGAAGAAGAATCAGCATCTGCCAGAAAAGAAATCTGTTACCTCTTTGGCAGTTCACAGGTTCCAAAGCGACCAAGAGACAAAAGGTCACAGCCAGAGCAGCATTCATTTCGGTGGTGTGGGAAGAGACTTTGCTGATCAGCGCCTTGATTTGTCTGCAGAGGCTCCGTGGACTTGTTCCTTCTCTGAGGAATGCAGGAAGGCAAAATGTGAAATCCGAAGACCCAAGGTGTATTTGGGCACGCCTCCCTCCGGGTAATAAGCCTGGTGGATGATCAAGCCCATTAATTGGAGGGTTGCCATGCACCAGCAGCTATGCAAATGAAGCAATTCCAGAGCATTTTAGCAACTTAAGGAGGGACAGGATTGTTTTTACTTGCTGCCTCTTTGCTCCATCACGCATCAGGTTGTTATGCAGCTCACAGAACTTCATCTTGACTTTCCAGCACCTCGTTAATGGCTTGGAAAGAGTACAGAAAAGAGAAAAGGGGCTCTTTCTTTGGCCCATACCCCACTGTCCCCTTCTGGTGCTGCCCATGGATAAAGTACAGATCCAAGTACAGATCAGACACAACTCTGCTAAGCTTCCGTAAGGTAGTCTCCTTGTGTACCTTCAGACCATAGCCTAAGACACATTTTCAAAAGATGTTAAAGCAACCATCTCATAGTCCAGTCTCCCCTGCTATTCTGTACCCTATCATTGAATGAGGCTGTGTACACCATCCCATTTACTCTGCATCCAGTGTGCTCCCACCACTGGTATGGGAAGCAGCAAACATGTGACGTTAGCCACAATCCATATCCTATCATCTTTCTTAGGAAATAGTATATTTTGATGCATTTTCTTGGATTCAAATGGAGAAAAATAATATACAGTAGCTGCATTTTAAGTGTACATGGCTTCAGTGATTATCAGGAGCAAAATTCCTCCACTAGTACAATGGTCTTGCCACTTGGCATTCTGGTAGCTATGCAGCCCCTACAGAATGAAGAAGGTAAACATCACTTTGCACATGCCTTTCTGCAAAAAGCAGGTCAGGGTTTCCTTTGGCAGGGTCTGAATCCGGCCCCATTTACCAGAGATAGCATGCTTGGTTTAGCTAGTTGCACACCACTTGCACTGGATACAGTGGGACTTGTTCCTGAGCAAGCATGCTTATGATCAAACTGAATCTCTCCTCCATTCCACCAGTCCAAACTAGTGTGTCACCATTTTCCAACCACATAAACTGCAGGTTTCCCCACACACATCTGGTTGACCACTGTGAGAAGATGATGCTGGACACTAGATGCATCATTGGCCTGATCCAGCACATTCTCAAGTTGTTGTCTTTCTCCCCCCCCCCCCACTTTTTAAAAAGAAAATAAGAAATAAACTGCAGTCTGGATAAAAAATGGGGGAAGCCCTCTGACACTTGCATCAACAATATTACCAACAATATACTACCAACAATATTACCCTACTCTTGCTTAGGAAACTGTTTCATGTATTTCACTTTGTGCTGATAAATTATCCTTTGCTGCTCAACGAGGAAACCAGCTATTGTGTGTACTGAGATGAGCAAGACAGAGAGATTTGGTAACCATCTCCAAATATTTGAAAAGCTTCCGGAAGAAGACAAGTGAGCATTGTTCTCTGCTTCCAGACTGGGAGAGCAGATGATGGACTTACAAGGCTTAAGTTAAAAGAAGATATTCAGGTTAGGCATTAGGGAAAGGTTACTAACTATGAGAGCAGCAGGGCGACAAAACCAAGTGACTTAAGTAGCTGTCCAATCTCCCACCCTGCAAAGCTTGAATCAGAGGCACCTGTGTTTCTGGCCATACATGATGATCCCTCCAGTGCACCCAAATCAGTCAACTCTTTGGTCAACACAGTGACTTTAAGAGCCTGTCTGGTGTAGTGGTTAGAGTGCTGGACTAGGCCCTGGGAGACCAGGGTTCAAATCCCCACTTGGGCATGTAGGTCACCTTGGGCCAGTCACTTCCTCTCAGTCTAATCTACCTCACAGGCTTGTTGTGGGGGTTAAATAAGAGTGGGGAGAACCATGGATACCACCTTGAGCTCCTTGGATAAAGAAGTGTGAAATAAATGCAATAAACAAATAAGCAGGCGACAAGGTAACCTGTTTGGCCTCGGAGCAGAGAGAATTTTGAAGTTTGCTCAGCTGTGGAGCCCCTGAGTGACAGGTGTGGGAGAGGATATAGGAAGCTGCCTTAGTCCATTGAAGGTCAGCTCTGTATTCCGTAGTTGCTCATTCTGGTTCTCAGCAACAGCATCTTTTTGTCGGTGCTGGTTTATTATTAATCAGCTTGGCAGATTATCTCAAAGCAGAACATGCTGTGATAATAACTGCCTTGTGCAGAGGAGTCTGGCACTGCATCAGAGGGACTGGGAGGGAGACCCAAAGACTAGCTGCAGAAGTCCCTACATTTGAGATGCTCTAACAGGCCATGCATGATAAAGTATTGATGTCTAGATGTTCTCTTGTCAGTACTCGTCAACATCATTGAGCTGCTTTCCCAAGTGATTTTAATGACTTGCTCAGATTCATCTACCTGATTGATCAGCCCCTCTGAGGACTGGAATTTCTGCTTGCCAGACAAAATAATCCCCCCACCTTCTCCCCCCCTCCATGTACACCCTCTTCTGGGGGTTCTCCTAACACAACTTCCCGAGCCAATGTGGGGGCATGGGGGCACTTGGGGGGAGGAGAGGGGCAAGTGCCACTGTGCTGGTGGAAGGCATAGCACAAGGTGCCACTAGCAGGACTCATTCATGTTTCCACTCAGGAAAGAGTTGAGTGGGGGGTATTTGTGGCTTTAATGCATAAATAAAATTACATACCCCTTACTCTTGTTCTCACTCTCTATCTAGCTACCTTTATATGTTTAGGATTTTTTTTAAAAAGAAACTCAAAAGACACCTTGTACTACTTTATTGCTTCTTATGATCAAACAGAAGCTAAATTTAAAAGAGAGTTTTTGGTAAACGCCTAGAAACGTCTACCTAGAAATAATGAGGTGGGGGAGGGGTTGTTTTGTTTTTTAATTTGTAAGAAGTAAGTGTTGTTTTCAATTAAGCAAATTGCATTATAAAACAATGTGGATTGTCACAGATAAACACAAGGAAAGCTGGTCATATATTGCATGCCTCAGCTATGACATTGCAAAGATCTATGTTAGGAACATTCACAAAGCAGTGCCATTTTCCTGTTCCTTAATGCCCGTAACCACTATTTATTTTCTTGAGATAACAGGCAAAGCCCTGGAATGGGGAAGGGTCATTTCTGGGAACAGAATTTCTGTGCTGACTCAAAGGCCACATCAATTCACAGGAGACAGCAGTGGACTTACCTGTGACTCACTTCTACACAACTGTGTACACGATTGCCACCTCACTGTTTTCCTTGCTTTATGCTGCTATCATACACATACTTGCATGGAAGTTACTCCCATTGAATTAAATGGGGCACTTCTGAGTAGAAATGCATAGAGTTGTGCTGTTAGGTAGCAACCTACTTCACAAAGCAGCTTAATTTGAACCACCTGGAGTAAGTGGGATGGGAATTTGGCTTATTTGCTATCTCTAAGACTCTGCTCTTTATCTTTGAGGAGCTATTTCAAAAAAGGTTGTTATTATGTGCTTTGAGTATCATGGATTTACCAGTATAGCTCTTAAGTATCAGGTGTTAGGGTTCCTTTTACCAGTCTTGCCTTATAAATGAGCTGTAATTGCTTCTCTATTTGGTACAGATGATAGTTTATTGATGGACAAACCATGTAGGTCACAATGGCTGTGCCACTTCATTCTTTATTGGATAATTCTAAACCAGGAATGTCCAAAGTCCATTTTGGGGGGCCTAATCTGGCCCACCAATACTACCCCGTGGCAGTATATGTCCTGTGGTAAAATCCTAAAAAAAGCTCAATAACTTCAATCCTAACAACTTTGGTTGGCCCTCACGCATGTTCACTTCATCAAATCTGGCCCTCTTGGAAAAAAGTTTGGGCACCCCTGTTAAACTAACCTAAAGGCAAGAGCTTTAAGCTGGCTAAAGAGATGTCACGTCATTCTCTAGCTGATTGATCTGTTAATAAGGTGAAGGTAAAGGACTCCTGGACAGTTAAGTCCAGTCAAATTTGACTATGGCGTGTGGCACTTATCTCTGCTTTTAGGCCAAGGGAGCCAGCATTTGTCCTCAGACAGCTTTTCCAGGTCATGTGGCCAGCATGACTAAACTGCTTCTCACGCACGAAACACTGTGACGAGTGTCAGGGCCCACGGAAACACCTTTTACCTTCCCGCCACAGCAGTACCTGTTTATCTACTTGCACTGGTGTTCTTTTGAACTGCTAGGTTGGCAGAAGATGGGACAGAGCAACGGGCACTCACCCCGCCATGGGGATTTGAACCACCAACCTTCCAATCAGCAAGCTCAAGAGGCTCAGTGGTTTAGACTGCAGCTCCGCCTGTGTCTAACTGATTGATCTGTTAATAATCTTGTGCATCTCAAAATCAGACCCGGTTGGTCACAAATGTGAAATGTCAGGAGTCCACTGTGCATTCCTACAGCCAAGCACTGATATGAAACAGTCCACCTATGAGCTGAATCTTCATGTGAATTGGCTCTTGACTCTTAACAGCAACAATCTTTAGTTTTCATCTGTTTAAACACAACTGTCTTGGTTTCACTGGTTTGTGGCTCTAATGGCTGAGATTGCATACACATTGTTGCTTGCTAATAACTGTGATGTTAAAGCAAATTTTAAAATGTTTTCCATTGAGCCCAGTGCTGAGTCATCTGAACTGTACCAGCAATTTTTTCTGGTTTCATGGTCCACCAGGTGGTGGAGAAACAGTACTTAAAGGAAATTTTATTTAAGCTACAATGACTGACACAAACTAGTCCAGTAAAACATGTGATTATTTTATTTAATCTTTCAAGTTGTGAAGAGGAAGTAAGTGGTGAGCAGCTATAATGCCAGGAAGTGCTATCTCCTAAGATTAAAACTCACCCCTTCATCTGATTTATGATTTCACAGTTCTTTCCATAGTAATAAGTATTTTTGAAAAATGAAGCAGGTCCTCATAAATTACAATTCAGAGTTTTAGAGCAGGGCTTCCCAAACTTTTCTCCCCACCCTAAACCACTTGAAACTTGTTCCGGGTCTTAGTGGACCACTTCATAGGGGTTTGGTTTGGTTTAGTTTGCCTATTGCAGTGTGTTGTGCTAAATACTGCAAGACTTGAAATTGTATTTCTATTGCTTCTTTTATTTTTATTTTTATATTTTGTTTTATTGTATTACAGTTTGATTTCCATGGAACTGTATAGATTTCAAATTGTAAGTGTTCTTCACTGACATGTTTGGACCAGAGTTCGGGAACCCCTACTTTAGAGAATTCTCTTCCACCTTAAAGAAATGTCTTCCTCTCTGTGTCAGGATCCATCTCATCCATTTCTCAGATGAAAACAAGGCTGTTGGGTTTGCATGGGAACTGCCATCTTACTCCTCTGGAAACGTGAATGTACAAGGATCAAGAATATGTCACAGAGCTTCACTGGAAGCTTCCTTATATTCTGCTGGCGGGGGGGGGGGGGGCGACCATGATTATATTTAGGTTTAGTTTAAACCTAAAAATTTGGTTGGCGTTTACAGTACTAGGCGTGGTTCCAGCAGCTCAAGGATTTACCTGTTGCCAGTGGGGATTTAAAACAAAAAGAAATCTCAGAACTAATGTTAAGATTCAAACATGTTGGCACCATTCAAGCTAAAGTTTAGTTGTGTGACTAATGGAAGAGGGAAGTTGCCCCCCCCCCCCAATATATCATGATCCCCAGATTCCCAGGTTTCATTTCATAAAAAGAGTAAGTTTCCAGCATTTGTAGAGCCTGTGATATGTACAGACACTATTCTTACAAATTTTTGAGAGAAATTAGCCTGCTACCCCATTCAGTATTTTATTTTGCACCCCCCTGGAAACACACACACACACACCCGAATATTTGCTGTGGATGCCTGCATACATGTTTACTCTGGTGACAACCCTGATTGATCTATGTCAGACTTTCTTCTGGGTAAACATGCAGAAGATTATGCATACTTAATTGGGGGCAACCTCTACTGGACTCAGTGAGACTTGCTTTCTGAGTAAAACATTTTCAGTGAGGGTTTAATCACATCTTTAATTGTATTGGAGCCAAGTCACTTACTGCAGCTCACATTTGCATGCAAAACTGTTGCTAAATAAACAGATCAAAGGGTGTTTTCATGCACCAAGTCAGCTGGGCCATGGAACCTGCTCTTGGTGACAAGGATCAGTTCTGGTGTGTAGAATAATGATAGAAATGGGTGTCACAAGAGGTTCGTGATGATACAATTGTAGAGTTGGAAGGGATTCCGAGAGTCATCTAGTCCAACCCCCTGCAATACAAAAAAAAAAAAACCTAAAACATGCATGACATGTGGCCATTCAACCTCTGCTTAAAAACCTCCATTGAAGGAGAGTCCACAGTCTCCCAAGGAAAACCATTCCACTGTTGAACAGCTCTTCCCGCCAGAGTTTTTCCTGATGTTTAGTCAGAATCTCCTTTCTTGTAACTCAAATCCATTGGTTTGAGTTCCACCCTCCAGAGCAGGAAAATACAAGGTTGCTGCATCGTCGTTATGACAGCCCTTGGGATATCTGAAGATAGCTATTGTATTTCCTCAGTCTCCTGAGTGTTCCTGATCTAAATCCCCCTTTCCTGAAAGATGTATTAGCTCCATTGATGAAACAGCACAGGCCAGTGCTTTGGAAGGGGTGTATATCAGTTAAATGTCATGGAGGGGAGAGTAAGGCATCTCCCCCAGCACTAGTGACTGCTTTGATCAAAATGTGGGCCTGTTTTGGATCCTGCGTAATCACAATCAGACCATATACATCTGGAATTTGAAGAATTCTAGGGCAGAAAATGTGGCCACAGGGCCTGTTTGAGCTACAGTGCCTGACTTTTTAAAGTGTGCAACTTCATACAGTTCAGTGTACCATTCAAATTGTAAATCCAAAACTGGAGCAAATAAAAAGCAGAAAACGGTGATCCCTAGAGTGTTAAGCTAAGACTGGGGGTGCCCAGATTCAAATCCCCTCCCAGCCGTGGTGCTCACTGGGCCCACTCATTATCCTTCAGTCTTACCTGCCTCACAGGGTCGTTGTGAGGATAACGTGAGTGGGAAGGGTGAGATAATAAATAAGTAAATGAAAAATATTAATAGCCAGTCCGCATCAGCAAGTACACAGATACTGTATACAATCATGTCACCCCCTAGACTGTTAACCTGGTAGCGTGTCAATGGATATTGAGTATAATGATCTCTGGCAGACAAGCTGCCTGATAAGAAGCAACGACTCTCTGTCAGTTTTATGTAAGTTTATTTACAAGAAAAACATATCCAGAGCACGGCTTCCCACCTGCTCACATTAACAGTAGTTGATCAGTCTGACACATCATCCCTCCCCCAACAGGAAGAACGCCAAAATCCCACCTTTCTTCTCCTTCCCTTCCATTGTTCTCTGAGCTTCTCCAATCTCCTAGTATGGGGACCGAATGGCTGGCCTGCCTCCTTCCCACTCCCAGAAGACACAGCCTCAGACTCTGGCTTATCTGCTGGTTGCCTGGCAACTCTCTGGCCAACTTCCAGCTCTTCCTCTCCTTGGGAGCTAAGAGTATGCTCCCTGGGAAGGAGGGGAGCCAGGCTGTCCTCTCTAAACTCAGACAGACAGCCCCTTGCTCGCTTAGCTCAATTTCTGAGGCTGACTCCTCCGCTGCGCTCAGGGGGGCCACGTTCCTGAAATTGAGAGTGTCAATGGTTGAGAAAGGTGGTAGCTCAGAAGTAGGGCATCTGCCTTACATGCAGAAGATCCCAGGTTCAATCCCTATCATCTCCAGGTAAGGCTGGAAGAGAACCTTCTCTGAAATTATGAAGAGCTACTGCCAGTCAGTGTGGTAGATTGGCCAATGGGTCTGACTCAGTAGAAACAGCTTTCTATGACATTCCAGTTTCATACTAAACCAGCATGGTGAGGATCATCTTGAGCACCGAGATGGTCTTTTTTTGCTTTCCAAACCTTTGAGGCTCAGGCAGCTCAAGAGGAATCAAATTATAGTCACTTCAGAACGTGACCTGTGGTTAAACAGTTTTCTCTGTGAAAATGGGCTTAGCCATTTCTTGGCAGATCTGTAAGCGATTTTTATGAGCAGAAATGCCACAGAGATAGAAGCAGGGGGGAACCTACCAAGCATCTTGTTACAATTAAAGGCAGATCACCCATTTCATCTGAGGTCACTTCTAGATGGTGGAAGAAGGGCAGAAAATTCTCCTGTGGGTCAGCTTCCATGACAGATTATCACTTTCATGTGACTTCCAGTGCTATCAGCCTGGCAACTTATCAGCGAGTGCAGCTTTCAGCCAGAAATATGCTCCCATCTTACTGCCAGTTCGATGCAGCATGAAGATTAGGGACAATGAAATAGTCAATTATTCATTCTGCTTGGTGTCCACTGGGCAGCAGAGCTGACCACCTGCAATTAGCCTTTTTGCCTTTCAAAAACCTGCATGTGGGGACATCTTTGAGACAAAGCAGGGGAGAAAGGGGTCCTTTAAAATGGCAGTGTGAGATTACTTCGAACGTGAGCCTAAGGGCCTCTCTGGCCTTGCATTGTTCTCCATTGCACATGTGCTGACCTCCAACCTCAGCTGCCACATGGTTGACAGCATCACATGACAGTTGCCATAAGACATTGCATAGTACTTTCGATAGCTAGGCGACCATACATCACACTCAGAGGATACACTGAAATGTAAAAGCTTTATTTTTATTTAAACATGTATTTGCAGGGATTTTAAGGCCAAGTGCTGCTTTAACATGTAATCAGCATATCATTCACTCCAGTGGGCCTTACTGCCTTTTTTTAATGATTTAATGCAATAAAATAAAGCAAAGTTTAAACGAACAGGAATGCCATTTTAAGACACACACAAACACACACGCACAAACTATAAAGCTCCCAAAGAAATGTGTTGGGGGGTTTTAAACTGTAATAAGTATTGCAGAGAGCAAGTAAGTGGACACAACTGAGTGCCCAGTTTCTCCATCTTGGTGTCTATAAAAAGGTAAAGGTACCCCTGCCCGTACGGGCCAGTCTTGACAGACTCTAGGGTTGTGCGCCCATCTCACTCAAAGAGGCCGGGGGCCAGCGCTGTCCGAAGACACTTCCGGGTCACGTGGCCAGCGTGACATCGCTGCTCTGGCGAGCCAGAGCTGCACACGGAAACGCCGTTTACCTTCCCGCTAGTAAGCGGTCCCTATTTATCTACTTGCACCCGAGAGTGCTTTCGAACTGCTAGGTTGGCAGGCGCTGGGACCGAACAACGGGAGCGCACCCCGCCGCTGGGATTCGAACCGCCGACCTTTCGATCGGCAAGCCCTAGGCGCTGAGGCTTTAACCCACAGCGCCACCCGCGTCCCCTTGGTGTCTATAATCTTCTACTAACAGAGGAAGCTCCAGAACACCCTGAGCTTATGTGGCAGATGCGGGGCTGAAGCATTGAGGAAGAACACAGGGCCACTGCAGAGAAAGAGAGGGCACACAGGAGGAGAAAAAGGAGAGAAATGTTGGCTTCCTATATTGATATTAGTTTTATCATTTGCAAATGGGAGGGAGTAGCAAAGACAATCTGCTGCCTGTGACACTCTGCGTTGGCACTGTTGTGAAAACAGCAGCAGAGAAAACCCGTGGTCAGTACTGCCTCAAACAAGCCTCAAGCTGGGGAATGGGCAGAGTAAACTTGTACAATGCCATCTAGGGCTGCCTGTCAGAAGGTTTGGTGTGATAGCATATAAAAAGCCACCTGCCCACATCCGGGGGGTGGGGAGGGGACTTGATCTGCACATGGTTGCAACTTGTCCAACCCAGATTTGAAAGCTGTGCAAAGATCAGTTCACATGGCTACACTGGTGGTCTCCTTTCCAATCCATTCTGTGATCTCTATATTTCAGGCTGAAGGCTGAGTTTTTGTATGGCCGACATGGTGACATGCCATCCATAAAGGGTAAAGGTACCCCTGACCATTAGGTCCAGTCGCGGACGACTCTGGGGTTGCACACTCATCTCGCTCTATAGACTGAGGGAACCGGCGTTTGTCCGCAGACAGCTTCCGGGTCATGTGGCCAGCATGACTAAGCCGCTTCTGGCGAGCCAGAGCAGCACACGGAAATGCCGTTTACCTTCCTGCCGGAGTGGTACCTATTTATCTACTTGCTCTTGACGTGCTTTTGAACTGCTAGGTGGGCAGGAGCTGGGATTGAACAACGGGAGCTCACCCCGTCACGGGGATTTGAACTGCCAACCTTCCCATCAGCAAGCTCTAGGCTCTGTGGTTTAGACCACAGCGCCACCCGCATCCCTATCTATGCCACTTACCGACTGGCATTTCAACCAAAGCACAACAAGGGCAGAACTGCAGTTTCTGCATTTGCAAGGAGAGTTGAGCAGCCATCTCTGCTCATGCAGCTGTACTGTAGAACTGCTCCTATTGGTTTATCCCATTCCATCTGAGTTGGAATAGAGATGGCAGGCAACTCCTGCTGTCCAAGATGTAGATATGAACCCAGGCACCGTCCCAATAAATTCTCAGTCACCACAATACCTTTGCATCTTCATCCAGAACTTTACCCAAAATCTAAACACAGCTACAAGCTTTCTTCAAACATGTCAAAGCATATGTGTGAAAGAGTGTACACTTGTTGATTTGCACAGTTCAAGGTACAAAGTTGGAGGTCTGTGCAAGGGGAAATTAAATGGATAAACTATAATCAAATATTATGATGCTTTATTCCGCTGCTGCTGCTAACTGAAATTATCTTCTCTTACCCCAACTGGGTTCACACACAAATTCTCTTCCTTTCAAATGCTAATCCCTACCAGACATGGACTTACAATTACAAATTCATAGGCATCTTTCCCAGGAGCAGGAATTGTTTTGCCCCATAATAACCTCTAAAATGAGGTCTTAATAGAAATTCACTCACAGTCACTGGTAAAGCTTCATTAGCCAAAGAGAAAAGACAGGGCCGGCAGCAGTGGTCCCTAACCACTCTAGGGAAAAATTAATTCAAATTACTTTGTGAAGTAACAAGGCCAGATAATGTGTTTCCTTTGCAGGATTATTGTTTTTTTCACATTCTAATGTGCTTGTAGATTAGGTTGCTGTACTTTATCCTGCAGTGGTCCACAGTGACAAGGCTGGGAACTAGTAGCATCATTGCCCTCTCGGAAAACTTGTTTCAACATGACTTGTGCGATAGCAGGCTGATTTAACACTGAACGCTTCTTCTTTCTTCTAGGAATCTTTCCAATAGCAGTGGCTAGTCTCTGCCAGAGAGCTGAGATCCAAAAAGAGGGAGGGTCTGTGAGTCTACTGATTGCCACTAGTAGGTGATGCTCAAGGAAGGTGGAACAGCGAGGGGCCGGCCAAGTCTATGCCTTTCAAAGGAGATGTCTGGACTCCAAAGTAATGCTTTATGAGATTTTATGATGTCTTTGGTTGAAGCCTATACATTCATAGTGTTCTGTCTTTGCAAAAGGTTTCTAGGCTTTTATATATGGTGCTGGCTTAATCACAGAGCCAGAGGCAGGGTTGTAGACCATCTAGTCCAGCCTAGAGGCAGGAAATTCAGGTTTAGAGCATCCTGTTGACCATGATAATGGGTTACTGGAAGGTAAGGTCAAAGCTGAAGACAACTCACATTGGGAGAGGCTATGGAAAACAGATTTGAAATTCACAGCATTTTGTTCACTGAAAGAAAATTATATGAAAATGATGTATCGGTGGTATTTGACTCCAGTTAAGTTAGCAAAAATGTATAGAACGAGTTCAAATACCTGCTGGAAATGTAAAGAAAAGGAGGGTACCTTTTACCATATGTGGTGGACGTGTAAAGTAATTTTACAAAATTGGAAGATTGTATATAATGAATTGGAAAGAATGTTTAAAATAACTTTTCTTTAAAAACCGGTCTTATTAGGAATTACAGGTACCAAGATACCAAAGGACCAGAAAAGACTATTTATGTGCACAACAACAGCCGCATGGATCCTACTAGCCTAGAGATGGAAGGAAGAAACGACCCCGACCGAAGAAGACTGGCAAACCATAACTGGGAAGCTCAGAAATCAAGAGGACAATAACTATAAAAAAAAAGAATGGGGAAAGTTTGCAATTTATTTACAAGACTATTATAAGCAGGTTAAAACATTAAAGGTAAAGGTAAAGGTAAAGGTACCCCTGCCCGTCAGGGCCAGTCGTGTCCGACTCTAGGGTTGTGCGCCCATCTCACTTAAGAGGCCGGGGCCAGCGCTGTCCGTAGACACTTCCAGGTCACGTGGCCAGCGTGACTAAGCTGCATCTGGCGAGCCAGCACCAGCGCCACACACGGAAATGCCGTTTACCTTCCCGCTAGAAAGCGGTCCCTATTTATCTACTTGCACTTAGGGGTGCTTTCAAACTGCCAGGTGGGCAGGAGCTGGGACCGAACGACGGGAGCTCACCCCGCCGCAGGGATTCGAACCGCCGACCTTTCGATTGGCAGGTCCTATGCTCTGTGGTTTAACCCACAGATCACACTTGTAAAGTATGAATAATTTTTGCGGGGACGCGGGTGACGCTGTGGGTTAAAGCCTCAGTGCCTAGGGCTTGCCGATCGAAAGGTCGGCGGTTCGAATCCCCGCAGCGGGGTGCGCTCCCGCTGTTCGGTCCCAGCGCCTGCCAACCTAGCAGTTCGAAAGCACCCCCGGGTGCAAGTAGATAAATAGGGACCGCTTACTAGCGGGAAGGTAAACGGCGTTTCCGTGTGCGGCTCTGGCTCGCCAGAGCAGCGATGTCACGCTGGTCACGTGACCCGGAAGTGTCTTCGGACAGCGCTGGCCCCCGGCCTCTTTGAGTGAGATGGGCGCACAACCCTAGAGTCTGTCAAGACTGGCCCGTATGGGCAGGGGTACCTTTACTTTTATGAATAATTTTGAAGGATAAATCCTGGATATGCAGTTGTAAATATTGTCACTAGGATCCATGGAAAGGATGGGGGAAGTCAGAAGATTATGAGTAATCTCAATATTTGGATCTTGAATTGATTTTTGTTCTATGTTTATATTTTTAAAAATTAAATAAAAAATTATAAAAAAAGAAAAGCTGAAGACAAATGAGTAGAGCGAATTGAACAAGTATTGCAGGAAGTGGTCTGACATTGGACTCCTTTCCCCTTGGACCCGCTGTCTTCATTTTTGGATGGCATGTATTCCCTTCACACATGATTGTGTCAAATCCCTTAATTATATTGTACTCCCCATCCAAATAAATAAGAGTTAGCTCGTATTTATTTGAATTTGGGATAGAAAATAATTATTGAGATTTAACACCGCCAAGCGAAACAGTGGGGAAGGAAATGCATGCCTGTGCTTCTGCTGGAGATGGTGGACCAGTGTTCTTAGCAACCGGCTTGCATTAAGAGAGGCTGCTGGGGGCTGACAGCACAGAGGGATGATGTGGACATGGCTGGGACACAGAGAGGCAGCCAGGCAAAGAATCAAACTGGCATAGCCTAATGATTCACTGCTGTTTCTTCTCATCCCTTACTGATGGACTTCCCTCCACTGACTTCTATAAGCCATGTTCATTTCTGATGATTCTTTCACACCCTAGGCAGATGAGGACTCGGCTCCCATCACCAGTTTCCGAAATGAACATCTGCCTACTACAAACACATCCAGTGTAGTTTGGTTGTTTCTAAAGCGGGACACACAGAACCCCTAATAGAGTGACATGTTACTCAAAGCTTCCAGTGCCAAAATTGCTCCTTGCTCAGTCACTCAACCAGTGATTAAGAACAGCCCTACTAGATCAGGTCAATGGCCCAACTAGTCCAGCATCTCACAGTGAACAGCCAGGTGCCCCTGGGAAGCCCACAAGCAGGTCCTGGGCACAGCAACACTCCAGTGACTGGCATTGAGAAACATACTGCCTCTGACTGGGGAAGCAAAACATATCTATATTGACTAGTAGCTATTGATAGCCTTATTCTGTATTCGTTTGTCTAGGGCAGTGGTTCCCAGTTAGGGGTCTGGACACTCCAAGGGGTTCTCATCTCTTGCCTCCCTCTAACTAAATTTTTGTCATTTTGGCATGGTAATATCACAAATTTTATGGTCTGTTTTGGTGCTAGGCAATTTTTCAATATATTGGCCAAAATCAGTTTTGAAATCACACCGCGATAATGATTTTGACCTGGCAATGCACAGCAATATATCGCTCCTCACACGAGGGAGAGCAAGGCAGCTGATTTCAAGGCACCGCCAATATCGCACTATAATCTCAGACAATAACGCTGCTGATCTGAGCTGCCTTCCCTCACACTGAGGGGAAACCGGGCCCTCTTTCGGCTGATATTATCCTTTAATATAGGGGTAGCCAACATGGTACTCTGCAGGTGCTACTGGATTATAATACCTCTGCCTATTGGCCATGCTGGTGGGGTTGGGAGTCCAGCAACATCTGGCTGCCCCTGCCTGCACCAATAGCCTGCCTTTCCTTCATCACGAAACTCAATGTTAGCATTCATGGGGCTCTTAGGCAAACTCTCATCAAGCAGCAAATCATCATCATCATCATAACAACCATAACAATCATAATCATAATTATTATTATTTTTACCCCACCCAACTGGCTGGGTTTATTTATTTCTATTTATCTGTATGTGTGCATGCAGACAATCATTATTAGCCCATATTAAATTGCCATGTTGGCACTTTGCGATAAATAAGTGGGTTTTGGGTTGCAGTTTGGGCACTCGATCTCTAAAAGATTCACCACCACTAGAGTGTTCCCTTTCTCTTGCTCAATGAGGCCACCATGTGGCAGAGAAAATGAGAGACATAAATGGGAGGGTAGACTGTAGTTCAAACCATTACCATTGGAGAAACAACATCATTCAAGCCAGCTCTGTCCTCCTTGGATCTCTGAAAATTAAACAGGTGAGGAAACTTAATTTATCCTCTCCCTCACATCCCCATTCCTGCTTTATTTTGTTCACGTTGCAGGTGGAAGCCAAAGAGGAATTGTTGGGAATAAAGCAAACACTCTTCGCTTCCTTAGTTTAGCAAAATAATGTTAAATAGTTTCTACATGTTTGGCAGAAAGCTGGAATCATGTGGCACTAAAGAAATATGGAGCAGCACCTATCCAGAACCAACCTGGTGGCACAAAGGCAGCTAGATGGTGTGCCTGTCTTGGGTCTCTGTTCCCTGGTTTGGTCGATCATAGACATGCAGCCTGAATAATTTCTCTATGCCTGGTAAGAACTTGTAGAATGGCCCTCGTCTCCCCCATGACTACTCTCCCCCATTTTGAAAAACTGGATTATTTTCTGGTGTCTTCTTTTAGTTTCTTTAAGTCCCTTTGACTATGCCAGGAAGGAGGAACCTATGGCCCAGCACAGATGTTTGGGGGCTACAACTCCCATCCCCCCGACTATTGTGGATACCGGCTTGGGCTGATGGGAACTGGATCCTAGCGATATCTGAAGGTCCGCAGATTCCCCATACTTGGATTACGCCCATGTCTCTGGTTGTCTGGCATAAGACAAGGCAGCATGTCATAGGGATACACACCAGATTCAGTGAAACTCTGCATCCCAAACCCAACCAGCCCAATTCAACCTGTTTTAAAGGTATTCTTTCACAAAAGGTACCCCTGGCAGTGACACTACCATTCCTCCATCACTTTCCATTATGGAAGTTCAGGAATGCAGCGGCACTAGCATTGTCTGAGGAGGACTGAGGATATTTGAGTGTCAACAGTGATAATTGCATTCAGAGGGGTGGTCTGCAAAACCTCTAAATTGGTTAAGGTTTGTAAGTTTTCAAGCTCCACCTACTGCTAATCCTGATGAGAACTAAAAGCCTGATTTTTGAAAGACAAGTAAGGAGAAAGTTCCGGATTTCTGCATTTGACACCAGGCGTCTGCTAAACAGGCCTGTCCTGTCAGGTTTCAGCCATGAAGGTTCTGAGATCTGTTCCTCCACATAGTAAAGGTAAAGGGACCCCTGACCATTAGGTCCAGTCATGGCCAACTCTGGGGTTGCGGTGCTCATCTCGCTTTACTGGCCGAGGGAGCCGGTGTACAGCTTCCGGGTCATGTGGCCAGCATGACTAAGCCGCTTCTGGCGAACCAGAGCAGCGTACGGAAACGCCGTATACCTTCCCGCCGGAGCGGTACCTATTTATCTACTTACACTTTGACGTGCTTTCGAACTACTAGGTTGGCAGGAGCAGGGACCGAGCAACAGGAGCTCACCCCGTCACAGGGATTCGAATCGCTGACCTTCTGATCAGCAAGTCCTAGGCTCTGTGGTTTAACCCCCAGCGCCACCCATGTCCCGTTCCTCTACATATACCCCAGAAAAGCTGGTGGTGGCATGGATGCATTAGCAGCCATTAATTTCCCCAGCAGCCACCCAGATCAATGTCTGAAAGGCAGCCATCGTCTTCCTTTACCCCCCCCTTTTTTTTTCTTTTTAGACCAGAGAGCTGATTGTCAAAACATTACATCCGAGTCACTTCCATAATGAAGCTGAAGGGGGAGGGAAGAACCCATCAGAAGGCAGTGACATGAATCTAATCGCCTCCACTTCCATTCAACGAGCTCCAGTTCCACGCTGTTGTTCCCCTTACAAGTGCACTCAAAACCCCAGCAAGTGCCTAACAAAAGGTTTCCTCTCCCCTTTGGTATCTGTTAAACAAGCTCTTTCTTTGCCACCCAGCATCTGCTTAGCAGTGGCAACGGGCTCCTTGCATTACCATAAGAACACTGGGATGGGATTTGGCCCGGCTACTCAGGCAAAAGCACCACAACAACTGGTCTGATTGCCTCTATCAAAAAAAGAAACCAACACACAGAGAGAGAGACAAGAAAGAAATGAGACAGAGGCACATAACTGCTTTAGTCCTTCTGCTGCTGGCCAAAGCCCAAGTGAGCAGCTGCAGGTACCAGTGGAAACTATGTGCAAATCTATGTGCTGATGCTTTTGCAGGCAGGATGGCAGTGAGGAGTTAGAGCTACAGAACAGGTTTTTGCATTGAGTCCAACAAGTATTTATTCTTATTTTTAATTCAGTTCAAAACTTGATAAACAGCTTGATCAAAAATTTCTCCCAACGGTGTCCAAATGTAATTATAGATGACACTTGGCTAAAATCCAGAACCCAATTAAAAGCAATCCACAAACCAATGATGCATAAAATCATCATCATTAACATCAAAGATAATATCGACAAAACTTTTAAAACACATGTAAGCAACTGAATCAAGTGTCTAAATAGGCTTGCCAAAACAAAAATGTTTTCTGCAGAGTATAGTGAGGGTACCTGCCTAAGTATGACTATCTTTGAAGGGTACAGCCCTCTAAAGGGAGCTTCTTACCTTTGAAAAACAATGAGACACAGATTGATGGCAAGTCCTGAGAACAGACAGCAAGTGATGAAGGCAAGGGGGGGCGGGAATTGGGGCTGGGAACAAGCATTCCGTTGGGGGATTGCCCCGGCCTGGGAGAGAAGAGAAGGGCAGACCTCCAGGACCAAAGAGCCTTTCTGATTAGAAAATCATAAGCTGCCACCACTTTGCCCTGCTGAGAAATAGCGTACAAGTCCCTATAGACAGATTCTCAGGCCATGTTTAATGAACTGATAATTGAAGCCCCTTTGACAAATGGCAGGGCACCCCCTGGGGAGCTGTGGAAATGTCAGCTCTGCCAGGATCCCACCAGTCACCAACAGAATTACAATCACATGCAAAGGCAACAGAGCACAACCTGTTTAGGGTTAGGGAGGCTTAAGCCGGTGGTGTCCAAGTCCTGCAGTTTGGGGCAGGAGGGGGGCAGGAGGGCTAGATGCCCTTGTTCCTGAGATCAATGAGTGAAATTAGAAATTCAGAATATAAAGTGTGCACTGAGAGCCAAAGGAATAGAATAGAACAAAATAGAATAGAATAGCATTTATTGCATTAGTTCATAAACCATAGCAGGAGAAAGCCAAAGGGGAGCCAAATGGAGTTAAATTGGTAGAGCAGAGGATGAGAGAGTGGTGGTTAAAGTTGACCCCTGGTTGACTTCCATGCAGTGGTGGAGCTTCATGCTCTGGAGTGCCTGGAGGCAGTTGGAGGATGGATGGCGGCTAATGGATTGAGGTTGAATCCTGACAAGACAGAAGTACTGTTTTGGGGGGGACAGGGGGCGGGCTGGTGTGGAGGACTCCCTGCTTCTGAATGGGGTAAATGTGCCCCTGAAAGACCAGGTGTGCAGCCTGGGAGTCATTTTGGACTCACAACTGTCCATGGAGGCGCAGGTCAATTCTGTATACAGGGCAGCTGTCCACCAACTCCACCTGGTACGCAGGCTGAGACCCTACCTGCCCGCAGACTGTCTTGCCAGAGTGGTGCATACTCTAGTTATCTCCCGCTTGGACTACTGCAATGCGCTCTACGTGGGGCTACCTTTGAAGGTGACCTGGAAACTACAACTAATCCAGAATGCGGCAGCTAGACTGGTGACTGGGGGCGGCCGCCGAGACCACATAACACCGGTCTTGAAAGACCTACATTGGCTCCCAGTACGTTTCCGAGCACAGTTCAAAGTGTTGGTGTTGACCTTTAAAGCCCTAAATGGCCTCGGCCCAGTATACCTGAAGGAGCATCTCCATCCCCATCATTCAGCCCAGATGCTGAGGTCCAGTGCCAAGGGCCTTCTGGCGGTTCCCTCATTGCGAGAAGCAAAGCTGCAGGGAACCAGGCAGACGGCCTTCTCGGTAGTGGCGCCCACCCTGTGGAACGCCCTCCCATCAGATGTCAAAGCGATAAACAACTACCTAACATTCAGAAGACATCTTAAGGCAGCCCTGTTCAGGGAAGTTTTTAATGTGTGACATTTTAGTGTATTTTTGGTCTCTGTGGAAGCCGCCCAGAGTGGCTAGGGAAACCCAGCCAGATGGGAGGGGTACAAATAAATTATTATTATTATTATTATTATTATTATTATTATTATTATTATTATGGCACTGGGGGGCGGAAAGCAGGCAGAGGCGGGGCTGGCGTCCTGGAGGTGTGGCACGTCACCTGCAGGGGCATGACACCCAGCGCTGGTGGGGGAGCAGCCACGATGGCCCCTCACCGGGATCACGCTGCCGGGGGCAGTGTGCTCCCCCCCACACTCCTCTTCCTCCACTAGTGCTTCCATGCTGTGTTGCAGGTGAGCTTGCCACTCAGTCTGATATGAGAACATAGTCTGGACCAGGGAATCCCAAACTGTGGTCCACATGGGGCCCATGGGGGCAGAGGGGGAGTTTGGGAACTACTGGGTTAGGTTATACCAGGTCAGATGCCTGCACATCTGCAAGAATTTTTTAGAAGGACAGGGAAAAGTAAAGCATTGAAAGTTGGGAGCAGACTAGTTGAGAGAGAGAGAGAGAGAGTACTCTTGTACATCTTGCTTCACTTATCAGGTTCTACAAATGCTATGAAATTACTCGCTGAGTTTGGTGATAGGGGGAATATTCTGGCATGGGGCAGAAGTGGGGGGTGCAGGGCTCTTTCCTGTTTCACTTCAGGTGGCAAAATGTGATGGGCTGCCCCTGTTGTGTACACATCACTTTCGCTCATAGCTGTCAACTTACAGATTTGAAAATAAGGGACCAGCAGCCTCACCTGTTCCAGTCTTCCTGTCCTCCTGCAGTCTGGTCAAATTCATGCTGGTAGCTTCGAGGACACTGTCCAACCAACTTTGTAACCAGAGGTTCAACTGAATAGAATCTGAATCACATGCACCACAAGGCCTATGCAGCCTCAACTTAAGATGGCTCCCCGGCCTGGCTTTGCACTGCAAAGTTTGCAGCAGCACGTGCAACAAAATGACATCCAGCATTCAACCCCCCCCCCCCCAGCTTGCTTTAACTAGCCACACACAAGACATGCAAGCTCCACCCCCCAGTCGTTCTTAGACTTCTTATTGGGTGAGCAACACAGCCAAGCAACACAGTTGGAGCCTCCGTCCTCCCTGGCTGGCTGCTTCCTTTGAAATTTAAGGGACATCATTTAAGGGACATTTAAGGGACATCCGTCAATAAGGGACAGCAGCGGGTCATGGCGCTGGAATAAGGGACTGTCCCTTCAAATAAGGGACACTTGACAGCTATGCTTTCACTACCTGTGCATATATTGGAGATCTGCAGTTGCCTAGAGCAGGAGTTCCCAAACTGTGTACTCCAAGGCCCTTAATATCCTGGAGCCAGCACTAGTCAGTATACCCATGGAACTTTAAAGAAGCCTCTCCTGAGAAGTTCAGTCTACCTGGATATTCATGGTGACATCTTCCTCTTTTATTTTCAGCACCTTGGACTGAATGAAAAATTTACCATAAACTGAGGTGCTCAGAGGGACAGGTGGAAGCAAGGGCCTTTGACAATCAACATAGAAAATGCTCTAACCTCCCAGCATCATATTTGCCCATTTCTAGCACCTGCCCTCACCCACCGCAGATGCATCAGGTATGGGACAAGTCCAGGCATCTGAGCTCTCCATGAAGCAAGCACTTCCCATTTTGTTGCTTCATGCATTGTATGAAAGAGTCCTGAGAATCGGTTCCTATTTGTCCGAAAAATGGAATGTTATCATTTTCTTTTTACCCTCTCTTTATTAGCCAGCCAATTTGTCTTGAATAGAAGCAGTGTATAATGCCAATTCTTTCGTATTCTAGATTCACCCAGGAAATCACTTGCAATTTCTCCCTAGGGCCTGGTGGTGGTTCACAGCAGCTTTTGTCCTTCCGTGAGAATAAGCACAGCGAGGCAAGATAACTGGCAGGTCTCTGTCCGGCATATGGCAAGAGGGATGCACTAAGCAGATCGGAAAGCAATAAATTTCCCGTTCCCATTGCAAAGCCTGTATACTAATGAGGAGATGCAGCACTTTGCATCATTATGATTGGGAGTGATTGGAGGCGGGGGGCCTAATTTAATGCATGACTATAGCAGCTCCATTAATGAAACAGATAAGGGAAACTGAATGGAAATAGACACTGTCAGTTCAAGTTGTCCTTAACCCACCTACTTTGTCTCAGTATAATAAAAATTAGGAGGGTTGTGGGGGGAGCTTCTTTGCTTTTAAAAAACAATTTGCTTGCATAAGAACATAAGATCCCACCAGGATCAGACGAAAGGCCTGTCAAGTCCAGCATTCTGTTCCCACAATGGCCAACCAGATGCCTATGGGAAACCACAAGCAAGAGTGATCATCCATTCTTTTCCCCAGCAACTGATGATGCCTCTGACTCTGGAGATAGTATTTATCAGTCATCATGACTAATGGACTTAAACGGGTATCAGGTATAAACGCAGTATAAATTCAGCAAACATGTGAGCCGTCAAGTTCCTAGTAAAGGAGCTTCATCTGTCAAATTCAGAAAGGCATCCCTTCTTGAGATAGTAGTCTCTCAACGGGCACCATAGCATTCCCCAGGCACCAAACCAAGTTCTTCCTTTCATGGTAGGTGAAAGTTCTGTAACAAGAGTGTGGGCAAGCACAGAACTAAATCACTTGGCTATTTTTCTCTAGCCTATAGGTGAGGCATTGCCTGTTTTTATTATCAGTCACAACCAGACCCAACCAAACCAAACAGATATTTGTATACCAATATCCCAATCTAACCACTCCAAGTATGCTTTGCCGTCCTTCCTAACAGACTTGTTCAGATAATCTGGATTATGTGGAAGTACAGTAAAATATTTGGCAAAAGAAGATGGCATGGAGACGGTGTTGTTGTTTTTTTAAACCTTTATTTAGAAATATCCTTCATATAGTCATTATATATATATATATTTATATATATGCAGGTTTTGGTGTCCTCGGGTGTCTTCCCGTGTAAAAGTTGGGGTGTCTAGGCGACGTTTCGACGAGGTCTCACTCGTCATCTTCAGGCTGGTGCTTTCGGCTTCTTGTTACTGGAACAGAGCAGGATCTCAGTGTTTGAGTTCCTATAAATACTGTTGAGGAGGTGTGGTGTATAGCCTCCAATGTTCTGGGCAGAGAGGAGGTTCCCAGGCTAGTGTGCCTTTTCTTCTTTTGTTCCTTAATTACTTGAGGGATATCTTGAGTGATTTCTTGAGTGATTTCCTGAATCCCACTTAGGTGGGTCATTAGGTGTGGATTAGTTGCTAAAGCCTTCGTGTCTTGAACTCTTGAACTTTGTGAAGAGTTTTTCTGAGAAGATGGCTGTACTGCACTTGGTTGTGCTCTGGCTTGGCTTCGTGTATAGGGGCGAGCTGTGGTTTTGTGGCCTGTGCCAGCCAGATCTGTGTAGGGATTGCAGGGGGGTGCAGCATCCGGAGGTGCCACCCTGGTTTGGCTACTGGATGGTGTCTGTAATTTATCTGTGGAGAGGGTCTGGGTTTGGGTCTGGTGTGGTTGATTGGTGATGGCGTTCTGTGTGCCTCTGGATCTGGTGTCAGATTTTGTGGGGAGGGCTAATTTCCAGATGTCTGGCAAGCGGGATGTGTCGTCACGCTTGTTCATGTTGTGAGGGTGTTTCTCTATCTCGATGGCTTCCATGATTATTCTCTTGTGGTGATGTTCCATGTTAAAGAGCAATTTGGAATCTGCAAAATTAATTTCGTGTCCTGTTTCTTTCATGTGTTGGAAAAGAGAGGAAGTTTTTTCTTCTTTTTTGACGGCATTCTTGTGTTCTGCGATCCGTGCATTTATTCGTCTGTTTGTTTGTCCAATGTACGTGGCTGGGCAGACTTTGCAGGGTATTTCATAGACCCCTTGGTTTTCCAACTGAATTTTATCCTTGGGGTTTCTGAGGATATTGGCTATTTTTTGGTTGACAAAAACTTGACAACTGAGTTACAGAATCTCTCAAATGTGTTAATTGCCAATGGATACCAGCAAAACAGGGTTACGAAGCTAATCCAAAAAGAAACACCCCCCAAAAACCAAGACACAGAAGAAAACAATGGCATAGCCCTCCTTCCTTATATCAAGGGCACTACAGATAAAATTAGCAAAATCCTCCATAAACACAATATCAAAACAGCCTTTTGCACCAACCAAAAAATAGCCAATATCCTCAGAAACCCCAAGGATAAAATTCAGTTGGAAAACCAAGGGGTCTATGAAATACCCTGCAAAGTCTGCCCAGCCACGTACATTGGACAAACAAACAGACGAATAAATGCACGGATCGCAGAACACAAGAATGCCGTCAAAAAAGAAGAAAAAACTTCCTCTCTTTTCCAACACATGAAAGAAACAGGACACGAAATTAATTTTGCAGATTCCAAATTGCTCTTTAACATGGAACATCACCACAAGAGAATAATCATGGAAGCCATCGAGATAGAGAAACACCCTCACAACATGAACAAGCGTGACGACACATCCCGCTTGCCAGACATCTGGAAATTAGCCCTCCCCACAAAATCTGACACCAGATCCAGAGGCACACAGAACGCCATCACCAATCAACCACACCAGACCCAAACCCAGACCCTCTCCACAGATAAATTACAGACACCATCCAGTAGCCAAACCAGGGTGGCACCTCCGGATGCTGCACCCCCCTGCAATCCCTACACAGATCTGGCTGGCACAGGCCACAAAACCACAGCTCGCCCCTATACACGAAGCCAAGCCAGAGCACAACCAAGTGCAGTACAGCCATCTTCTCAGAAAAACTCTTCACAAAGTTCAAGAGTTCAAGACACGAAGGCTTTAGCAACTAATCCACACCTAATGACCCACCTAAGTGGGATTCAGGAAATCACTCAAGAAATCACTCAAGATATCCCTCAAGTAATTAAGGAACAAAAGAAGAAAAGGCACACTAGCCTGGGAACCTCCTCTCTGCCCAGAACATTGGAGGCTATACACCACACCTCCTCAACAGTATTTATAGGAACTCAAACACTGAGATCCTGCTCTGTTCCAGTAACAAGAAGCCGAAAGCACCAGCCTGAAGATGACGAGTGAGACCTCGTCGAAACGTCGCCTAGACACCCCAACTTTTACACGGGAAGACACCCGAGGACACCAAAACCTGCATTCCTGTACCCGTGAAAATCTACGAAAGCATTTATATATATATATATACATACACATTACAACAAATGTGTTTTCAAAGTAGCACATCACCTTGTGGGCTTTTACAAAGGTAATCAGAATAAAAATGTACCAAGTCTGGTTATACTTTACTTCTGCTGTAAAATGCAGGGGGGAAAACAACAACAAAAGGGGGCAAAAAGAATCCATCACACAGTACGACACTGACTTGAAAGTGCTGCTTCTTCAGAACCTAAATTTTGTGGGTGTTATATACACCAAGACACAGAGCAGGCAAGAGAGGAGAGGCATGGGGAAGCAGAGTTGTACCATTCCAATCACAATTTAAAGTACACATGAACAGACCTCAGATATACTGAAATTGTACTGTGATGAAAAGATATGAGTTGTACCATTCTCTCATATGGATTAAAACAGTCAAAGAGTGTGAGTAATGCATGTGATGTGTGGAAAGCACCTAACATTTTATTCTCCCCAATTTCTGGGCAACAGAACCCACTAAAGAGATTGAGATGTAAGCAGCTTACATCGATCTGTAGTGACCCTCCCAGTTACACCAGCACTATTCAGATGACGTGTGATGCAGGGAAGGGAAGGGAAGCAGAGGGAGAGAGACCAAAGGCTGGATCCTGTGACCTAGAGACAGTCTGACATCTGTTTAACTAGGGGGGCAATACCATTGATCAACATCCCAGTAGGCCATTCACATCTCAAAACTCAAGATCAGGCACAGTGATTCTTTCCTCCATTCTCACCCAGACCTCCTCCTCCTGCCCACCTTCATTGGCTACATGATAATCTCCGACTCAGGTGTAGAATTACTTATTGGTCTCACTCTTAGTCCCTCCCCGACACTTCGCATTTATAACTATCATAGAAGTAGATACCATATTGTTGTTTTCTTCCATGACCTGGAAGTCTATGAGGCATTACAAAGGAATGCAAGATTTCTGTTGTCTAAGTTAAACACAGAAGGTTAGATGCATACTAAGCTCGTTTCACTATAGCTACAGCCTTTAACTGGAAGCAGATCCCATTGAACTCAATGGGCTTACATCTGAACAGACATGTATAAGACTGCACTTTTCATTCCCATTACAATCTAGGGGACAAGTCATCATTAGTTTAATTCTGTTGATTACAATAGAACCTAAACTCACCTTAGTCTGGATCCAACCTAGAGTGGCATTCTGCATGTCTGAAGAAATTCACACCACATTATTTTACCTTATTTCCCACATATAAAATATCTAGGTGAGGGACAGGATCCAGCAAGTTGAGCACCAGCTATTTTTTATGAACAGTGAGGAAAGCAGAAAAAAAAATTGGTTTATTGAGATGGCATACATGTATAACAGTTCACCAGGGTCTCAATAAATCTAGCTGGTGAGCTGCATTAGGCTTAGTGGTTCACAGACTGGAGCGGCCATCGTTATTATTAATTTTTTGCAAATCCAGTGAACTGTACCAAATAGGTTCACATTGATGGCGAAATCAGACATTCACTGATCAGATGAGGTCAGTTGCTATTTTAGTACATGAAACAACAGTTTGCACTCATCTCTGCTGTGAAGCAGCATGGGAGCGAGGAATTTCTTCAAGATGCACACCCCATTGCCTATAATGTCTCAATGGGAGAATGTGAAAGTCAATGTGTACATGAAATCAAACAATGTACATTTGGATTTTTATCATTAGGAAATGCAACACTGCCCGCACACCTCCTTTGCGGAAGACTGTGTGAAAGCTCACACAATATAGGTTATTTCAACAGCTCAGGGGAGACACGCCACACTTCTGCAGAGTGACAGTACCACCAAGAGCATAGGGGGACGGATCACTTACTTGGAGCAGTTGAATGTTAACCCATGGTAAGGGCTGGTATTGAGCTCCACAGAAATGGTGTTGAGGTCTAGAGAATGCAAGATGTGGAATGAGGTTAAAAAGCTCCTCACACAACTTCCCCGAGCACAGTTCTTTAGACTCACACAAACATTTACCTACAATATTGTGAAGTCAGAGGAATTTGTCCCCTGTGGAATATCAGTTGCAGAAGTTAATTCTGAAGTGGAAGTGCCTGGGGAGGGGGCTTCTCAACTTTATTAAATCTATGCTAACATCGCCCAAAGCCAACTGACATGCCTAAGGGTGAAGCCAAGTCTAAACCAAACAAGACCATTTTGGGCCCTAGAACAATAATACCAAAAACTGGGATTTATTTTTTTTAACGTTTTCACTTGAAAATACTTCTCCATATAATATACCTCTCAACACAAACATACATACAGACATTTTAACATAGCAATAGTTAATGTTCATTTCCTCAGAAAACAGAAGGAGGTATCTCAGGGGCTTGCCTGGTGGGACAGAGGCAGGGGCCTCACTGGTGCTTACTGAGGTGGGCTAGATGAATCAGTGGCAAAGTCAGGGCTGTGCAGAAGCTCCCACTGGAGTGTCCACACAGCCCTGGCCTCATGCCACCCAGTACGTGGCAGCAGTGACACTGGTCCCAGGAGGCTCTTCCTGCAGCTCCACTCACCAGGTGAGCCACTCCTGTTTTTAGCAGTTCTATGAAATCCAGTCATATTTATTTAGGAACAGGCAGCTCTATGCCACAGTTTTCATTGGTCAAAAGACTAGAGAAGGCTGTATCCCATTTCCCAGTTAACTATCAACCTAAGAAAAGAGACTGTAAAGACTGAAATAGGATAAAGTAAATGTGGGGCTGATGAACATGTCCAAAATTTGACCTACGGTGGCTGTGCAGGACCAGTGAATGAATGAAACACACTAAGAGCTCAATCCTATATGTATTAACTCAGAAGTAAACCCCAGGTGTTCAATGAGGATTACTCCCTAGTATGTGTGTGTAGGATTACATCCCAAAACTCAGAATCTGGTGCTTTGCAGTTCATTTAATCTGACTTCCAGATTCCATTTCCTATCTATGGATTTCTGCCAATGCTTCCTGTTCATAACAACTGTTTAAACAGAAACTTTTACAAGCAGTGTTTAGCAAGCTATTTATTCCACCTCTACAAATACATTTGGCTGTTAATGGGATAATGGGGAAATGAAGTCCGCACACATATGCATAAGCAAGCACATCATCCAAAAGAGAAATACTTTAACTTTCACCAAAAAACACAAACCCTCAAAATCAGAAACCCTTTGGCACTAAAAACAAAAGCCTTCTGTAAAGCTGTTTGGATATCTATGAGATGTCTATTTAAAAAATAAAACAAGACTTAAGACTGAAACCGAAAAGGCCTTCTCCATTAAGGGTAGACTTCCATTTGTTTGCAAAGCTCTGTCCTTCAGTCATGGAAGCACCCAGAGTTTTCTGAATCGTGCCTTGAACCTATAAAACTGCTGTAGCTACAGAGAGTGCATAAAACAGAAGCAGTCTTAGCAACTATAGCTTCCCAATATGCATCCTAGAATTGTGGGTGTGCTTGCAAACATGTTGCTTTGTGCACATTCACATGCTACATTTTTATCCGCACACTTAGAAGATCTCCTATGCTCGTCTTGAACATGCAGTACAGTATAAGAATTGGCCCTGAGAAGTGTAAAAACTTCCTGGATCTGCAATCGCCACAGAATCATTGCCTGCAACCTTCAAAGCTCAAAGTATTTCTCAAACACTGTCATAGGCTTTATTGTTGGTGTGGTGAGATTGCAGAGCGCTAGGTGGATTCTGATGGGGGGTAGTTGGAAGAGGTTTTGAACAAAGTACTGGCACTGGGGAAATGCCCAGGAAAGAGCTCACATGCTATCAGAAACATAACATCACAGGGTTATGTTGCACAACAGAATGCACACCAGCTCTGGCTCCCTGCAACTTCTGAGAATAGTACCCCCTGAGCATTGTCCTCCTGGGGCTTCTACTGCAAAGTCTCCTAGGGCACTTCCAGATTGGGGTTTGATTCAATCACATACTGATAAATGCAGGCTGCACAACTATAGTTGCTTGGGAGGTCTTGTGCAACAAACCCCAAAATATTGGACTTTTTGCAATAAGTGAGAGGGGAAACAAAATAAAAAAATTCCTTCCAGTAGCACCTTAGAGACCAACTAAGTTTGTTATTGGTATGACCTTTCGCATGCATGAATAGGTATCTGAAAAAGTGTGCGTGCACGTGAAAGCTCATACCAATAACTAACTTAGTTGGTCTCTAGGGTGCTACTGGAAGGCATTTTTTTATTTTGTTTCAACTATGGCAGACCAACACAGCTACCCACCTGTGATAGGGGGAATGCACTGATACGCTGTCTAGCCTCTCCACAAGCAAGTCAGGGTGAATACTCCATCTGGAGGCACCCTTAGCATGTCTGGCACACAGCACAGTTGGCCATTTGCCATTCCCAGCAAGAACCTGACTCTGATGACCAACAGCATCAACCACAAATATGGTTTGTGGATATGCTTTAGTGCAACTCCCATTCATTTACACAGATCTTGTGCAGGAGAAGCTCCTAGTGGCTCGTGTGACCCCTGACTTTTATGTAAGTAAATCCAAACAAGTCAAAGTGCATTACTGAAACATTGTTTATATCAGTTTTGTATATAAATATATATTTACATACACACACAATTTCTCATCACGCTTGTTTCAGGAAAAATAAAACCAGGAAACCCCATGATAAGAAATCCAAGAAAATGCTGCTGCTCACCCAGGTTAGAAGAAATCATCATTGTGATGAAATGTCAGAAGTTGGGAAACAAACCCTCACTGATGTACCTTTTTAGTTCAACAGATACTGCAGGTTGGAATTAAACAAAAAAAATTCCACCATCATAAAGACAAGACCTCAAACAACCCAAAACTGAGCTAGATTTAATTTGTTAAAAAAATCAGAGAAACCCACAACACAAAGTCAGCTGTTCCTTCGCAAAGGACTATTTCCTTTCTTTCATCAGAAAGGCAAAGCTCTTGAGTGAAGGCAGACAAGTTGCATACATTTTCTCAAAGTGAGCTGGAGAAAAACCACACTGCAGGGATGGTTTTTAAGGGCTTTCATGGCCCCACGGACGCACAATGTTATGGAAGATGCTTGGAACAGATGACAGGGGACGAGGGGCAACACAATACTGAAGCAGTGATAACTCTGCAGAAGGACAGAGTGTCAGGCCAATCCCTTTTAAACCTTGTATGAATACAAGATGAGATGGCTGCATATTTCCACCTTTGAGTGTTAAACTCTTTCAAAAACACAGAGTTAACAAGACAACCCTCCCAGGCCATCAATGCTCTGTCAGTGAAGATGCACTTGATCCATCTGTGTTTTGTGATGCAGCTCTCTTGTTCAAGCCAACAGGAAAACTTGGGAAGTACCCATTTTCTTTTCAAGAGGAGGGGGGTGAAGGACATGCATAAATTCCAGATACCATGTATTCAAGGGCCTGCCTGTGCCTCTTTGCAGGTTCATCATCGCTGTGCACTGTTTTCAATGGGAAGAATAGAATGGTGGAGAGCTCTTGTGTGCTGCTTGGGGTCTAATGGTTCGTGTTCTTCTGTGAAACTGTCTGGGCTTCCTGCTCCATCTAATGAGCTTCCACAGCTTGAGTTTGGAGACAACATGTCCTGAAGAAGGTCCTCTTGCACCAGGCCACTCTCTTTGCTGACTTTACCCCTTTGGTTTCCTTCTTCTTCCTGGTCATTGAGCAGCTTGGCCAAGAAATTGATGTATTTCATAGCCAGGCGTAAGATTTCGTTCTTGCTCAGCTTTTTGTCAGGCGGGTGAGTTGGGATGAGCTTGCGGAGCTCAGCAAAAGCTCCATTGACATTCTGCTGCCTCCACCTCTCCCGGCTATTTGTGAATATTCGACGGACCACCTTTGTGTGAGGACCTACAAATAAAAAGAAATGCAAGTTTAGCAGTGACAGAATTCATGGGGAAACAGTAACATGAACACATCGAAACAACTTATTAAAGTGTGGCTTTCAAGTAGGGATGGGCGAATCTCTCGTTTTTCCCATCTTGAATTCAGTTCACCATATTTCTGCATCAGTTTGCAATTTTTTTGAATTAAAAAACCTCACAAAAATTACTCAGCATTTTAGTGTAAATTTCCCCTAAAATACACAATTTTGTTTGTATGCAAATGTTTCAGTTTGTGTATTTTTTCAGAAGTGTGAATTAGATACGGTTGCATAAAAACTGGATTTCTCCTTCATTCCTACAGTACAATCTGTAGATATCTTAGCAGAGCCAGCCAGGTACACTTTTCATCACTGGAACGGGAGACAGAAATTAGACAGGTGCCCAATTCTATCTTCTCATAAGGTGTGGCACAAACTATAATCAGTTCGTATTTCAACCCAATCTCTTCTGCAGCAACATAACCTGAAGTCTCATCCCACAGTGCAGCTTGGCTAGCTACTAATCAGAGAATCCTTAACAGAAAGGAATATACATACAGCACTTCAGGGAGACACTATCTCTATCTATCTATCTATCTATCTATCTATCTATCTATCTATCTATCTATCATCTATCATCTATAGCATATTGGTGGTGGTGGGTGCTAAATTGACACTTTTCAATAGTGGGTCAGTTGCTGTCTCTTAGCCTAAGCTACCTCACAGGGTAGTTGTGAGGATATGATGGGGAGGCGGGAAAGCATATATGCCACCTTGAGTTCCTTGAGGGAAAGATGGGATATAAATCAAACAACCAAATATTATGCAGACTGTGAATTGTTTCATCTTACAAAAACTCATAACACCCAGTTGGATAGTCTGGTGTTCATGATATGACACATGCTATGTGCATTGGGGTCCTTAAGATCCACCAAATACTCTTATAACTGAGGCCCAGTGTTGAGGAGGGGGCCAAGAGAGAGAGAGAGAGAACTTCAACTGCTTGGTACAGAATGCATCCCAAGTTGGCTTTGTTCCAGTGAAAAAAAGCTTCTGCTTGTGCAACGCAGGGCCCCTAATTTTTGTCACACGTACACAAAAGACCTCCATCTACTGCAACCCTCTGGTTCATATTCCATACTGATCAGGAGGGTCTCCTAACCATCAGAAACAACTTTTCAGGGGACACCTGGGTTGCAGTGGGTAGGAGAGATTAGTTGAGGTGCCCATTGAGACTGGTATGGCAGAAGTCAGAGTGGCGCACAGTAGGTGGAACCATGCCTAGGCAGAGCCAACTAATTCTAGTTTTGCCCCATCCTCCTCATTACTGAGTTCCATAATGATGACACTGAGGACTCAGTGATACAGATGCAAATAAAACATTTTAAATGTGTTGTGAAGTGCAATATACAAATGTGACACTAGAGGGCGAAAGTGAGCTATGCCAAATTCAATGTATTTTTCCAAACTTTTTTTAAAAGCATTTTCGCATCATTTTTTTAAAAAAAAAAAATGTGTGTAGATTCCACCTGAGAGTAATGAGGAGGAAGCTGACAACCAACACTGCCCCTCTCTGGGCTCACTATACAAAAGATGGCAGGCAGGTGGGAACTTCGACTTGGGCTGATGGGGCATTGCTCCATTCCTCCAAACAGACTAGCTTCTCCTGGAGATCAGTAAAAATCATCTTGGGCAAACAGAAATGATTTCCACTAGTGCAAAACCGCCATGGATACAGCCCAATAACTGTAATTCACAACCCATTTCCAGCAATTTGCACATACTCAATTTTAGCAGAATTCAATGCCCGTTGGCAGTCACCTCCCAAGGGAAAGGGGCCTAGGACCCAGCAGTTCCCCACAAGTTAGTCCACCCAACAATCGAAGCAGGAAATTGATCGTGTGGGATACGCCCACCTGATCCTAACAGATGATCCTGCTCAATGCTCCAGAGGAAGGCGAAAAAGCCCCGGTGTCTGCCAATGTGCCGCGGGGGGAATTTCCTTCCCGATGCCAACCCAGGTGACCAGGAAAACCCTGTGCATAAGAGCAAGAATCACCACATGTTACAGCAGAAGGCAGTAGCAAGTGTCATTCCCCTGTCTTTTCCATAAGCAATGTTTACCCTTATATTCTGCATGAATTATGCACTGTGCAGATGAAGGAGATTGCACATACTTGACTTACGAGGCATTGTGGAACGCCCTCCCTTCAGATGTCAAAGAGATAAACAACTACCTGACATTCAGAAGACATCTTAAGGCAGCCCTGTTCAGGGAAGTTTTTAATGTGTGACATTTTAGTGTATTTTTGGTCTCTGTGGAAGCCGCCCAGTGGCTGGAGAAACCCAGCCAGATGGGAGGGGTACAAATAAATTATTATTATTATTATTATTATTATTATTATTATTATTATTATTATTATTATTTACTTCAGCATGAATTTGGCATTTTTTAAATCAGCAGCACTGGTGGCAGTGGTGAAGGGTAACTGGTCTGAGTGGGCAGTCAGGTATGAAGGGTCAGGGGGCTGGAGATGTAATGAGGTCAACTGTTGCAACAGGGAAATCTGAATCGATAGGTATTAAGCGGAGGAAGCTGTTGCTCAAAGCTGGATTTGGTTCTCAGTTTGCAAAGGGATAAGCACTAAGGCAAAAAAACTTATTGATGGATCCCCTGCCCTCTGATCCAGAAGCCAGGTGAATGGAATTGACAGAGACAGGGTCAACTCTAGGACTCAAGGAGCAAATTGCCCTCTGGCGGGTCTTCTACATTCGTGGGCACTGCAGACGTGGTGGCAATGACATCCCGCTAGGAGGCTCCATTTTAAATTTCACACAGTGCCCCTGACAGAACATTGTCATGGGCCACTAAAGAAATCACAAAATGGTGGTTGTCAGGCTATATTGGCAGCATTGTGGGAAATTTTAAAATGCCAAATTCAGGGCAGACGTCACTGTCAGTGACCTCTGATTCAGTACTGGGGGCTCGGCAGTGGCCTGGTGCTGACACCAAGCCTGGACTGAGATGAATTAATGCTTAAGAAAAACAATTCTTTACATGCTCACAGACACTCTGCTTTTAGTCACACCAAGAGCCAATTCCCTCCTGACAATCCACACTTAATATACAATTATTTTGAAACCTGGAGTGGCTGTCTTCTCCCCCAGCAGCACCACCCTGTACATATGCCTGGGTGAGTCTGCAAGGACTGGCTTCCTGATGTATATGTTGCAAGGAAGAAATAGCCCAGTGCATCCATCTCTGCATACAAAATTACATAGTTTGTCTCTTTATTCAGAGTAGAGATGGGCAATTGCTGAGAAAAGCAGACATGTGTCAAGGATTTATTTAGGTGCCTATTTGAGTAGGGCTGCCATATGTCCAGGAATTGGAGTGCCAAAATGGCGTCTGGATGGATTTTCACAGAATCGGCCAAATGTCGGTGGGAATCCAGATGTATGGCAACTAGAGCAATATTTTTTTAAAAAAATGCTTTAAAAACACTTATTTTTTTGGAAGATGCTCCCCAAAGGTCAACAACTTTTCCGGATTTTAACTTTGGGGAATATGGCGACCCTGTATTTGAGATCCTTGTGCCCTTGTGCATATACAGATTATAAATCCCTCCTTGCAGGAGGTTCAACAGAAGGAGCTCCACCTGCCTAACAGTTTTCATGACAAGAAGAGTGGCAGTAAAACTGGAAACTGGCCCTGTTCCTGATCCATTTATGCATGGCTTAAAAATATTGAGGGCTTATCTTAAGAACATGTCATGACTGAGAAAACAAATATTACATCTACTTCCACTGAAGCGCTCAATCTGAGAGGATATTTTTCACAACCCATGAGCAAAACTTCTTTAAAAAAAAAAATAGAAATAAAAATCTAGCATTATCCAAATTGATCTGCCAATCTAAATTTTATATCCTGAGTTTTGATGGCTGAACTAAGCACTAAGCCCTAAAAACTCTTTGACTGTGGAGACATTTTTCTTAAGTTACGGGGGTATTGGTGGCATTGAGCTTTTTTCATTGGATCACAAACTTGGTAGCTGTGAAAAAGTTGTGAGAAGGCAACTCTCTATTCTCCAGACCTTATACTTCAGATCAACCTACTGCAGCAACGGTAGAGAATCTCTGGCCCACAGACTTAACTAGGGCCAGCAAGGGTCCCAGTTTGGCCTGCAAAGCTATTCCCAACAAGCCACACCCAACTGTCAAAGTTGATCCATTGGGTTGCAGATAGATAGTGATCTGGCCCACTGAGCCAAAAAGATTCCCCACCTTCTTTAATATACCAGAAGCCTTATCCTGTGGACTTGATTTCATGCATTTATTTTGGGGTGAAAGAGGGTCTCTGTTTGGGGAACTTCTCCAGGAACCCCAACCATCTTACCTGTGCTTGGAGAAAGTCATGTGTTGCAGGCACATCTGAAGTAATCTCAGTTCATAAATAAGATGGAATATGAACTCTCATCCCACAGATACAAATCCAACTTTTTAGTCCTGGTCCTATCAGTCTACCACATCCAATCTACCGCATCACAGAGATCACAAAGTTCTACCTTAGTTTCCCTGAACAAGGTGGCGTTTTGCCAGTTGATTGGTGCACATCTTTTAGACTAAAAATACTTCCCAAGTCTTGCCTTTGAGGATGAAAAGCAGGGGTAGTTCACCAAAAGCCCAGCTCCCCTCCCCCAAGTTCTTCCCTATGGCCCCTGAGAATTTGGCGGCAGCAATGGAACAAAAAATAATGATGATGTCCTCACCAGCATTGGGACTCTGCTGTCGCATGGAGGAGTACCCGCCATAGGTTTCTGCTGTAGAGGGGTGAAAAGAAGGAGGGTACAGGGAAAATTGTGTTCAGTTGTGGAAAATTGTCCTGAGATTGCTATCTAGGGTCATGGTTTCAAATCCCACCCAACCTCAGCAGTGTGTGTGTGTGTGTGTGTCCTGGAGACAGTGGGTGTGAATGTAGGGCAACCTCTTGATCACCCCACACACTTTATAGGTCACTGGCACAAGGCCCTTGGAGAGGTCCCCAGAGGTCAAAGCAGCCCACAGGCCACCCTTGACATAATGCAAAACTGCATTTAGAATGGATTGAATCAAATATATTAGGATCACTGTTGGTTTGGGCTTCTGTAGGCTTAGGGCTCATTGGGGTTGATCATTTTCTGCTTTCTTTTCTTAGCTTGTTCAGGTGACAGAACCACAGAAATACCCCACAGAGTTAATCCATCACAAAATTAATCCCAGTTTTTGAAAACGCCTGTAAAAATAATTGAATAGCCCTGGCGTGTGGATTCATTGTACTGCTTTTCCAGCAGCCTCCCAACCCAGGGTTGTGGCTTAGTGGCAAAGCATCTGCTTCGCATGCAGAAGGTCTCAGGTTCAATCCCTAGGAAGAGCTGGAGGAGGCCCCTATCTGAAACCCTGGAGAGATGCTGCCAATCTGTATACTTTTCAATGAGGCATCCAAATTATATCCAGTCCTTTTATAAATTGTGGAAATATCAATAGGTGAACAACTGAGTTAGCAACAGACAAAGTCAAATGTTTGATGAAATATAAAAATGGGCTCATTAATAGAGCCAGCACGACTGTTAATGTGAATATTGAGGATTACTAAGCATATGTAAAGCAGCATAGCTAGCAAGCAAGCAACCACCTTGCCAATATGGATGGAGGAAATGTCAAACCTGATATTTAAAATATAATATTAAAAGGGTGGGAGATATATTTCAATCTTTTCAGGTGATTTTGTTTTGTTTTGTTTGATGCCTAATTTAAACATAAATGATTGAAAAGCAGCAAGATCATGACCACTGGATATTTCTATTGCTTTGAAATACATTACAAATCCTCACCATGTTCTGTAAGTGGCGACCTCTCACTGGGAAGGAGTTCTGACCTCCAAATGGCATTTTGCCAGTTAATTACCCTGGGATTATCAGGCTGCCATGGTCACAATAACCCAATTTCTCCATAGCAGTTCTTGAGCAAATGAGGTGTGGGTGACAGCATGTGTCCCATTCATGGAATTAGTTCCAGGGGTTTTTAACAAAGTTTCTACTTCATGTCATTATCCCACATCAATAAAACCTGTTCTGCATCCTCACTTTGGCTTCTTTGATTCTCGACCTGCACAAGTTGTGCCCCACTAAGGCAAACCCTCTTTGTCATATTGCTGCCTGCCTAAGGCTACGAAAGGGCTGCCGAGAATCTGGACATGACTGATTGGGCTGTGTTCAGCTTGGTGGTTACAAGAACACATGCCCAGTTTATACACAGTCCAGACAGGCTAGTAGTACTTCTGGGGCTTAAGTTCATGTCCTCAGTATATATAAGCCAAGAAGGAACATCTCACCAGTCAAGTATACACTGATGCTTCACATGGTTCAGGTGTAAAGAAGCCTAAAATCAACCTTTTGCTCATAGGCAGCTTTTAAATTATTCCATGAACTTCAAGGCCAGTATATATACATTCATAGTTTCCAGCAACTGGTGCTCAGAGGCATATGCCTTCTTTGATAGTGGAGGTAGAACATAGGCATCAGTAGTAGCCACTGATAAGCCCTCTCCTCCATGAATTTGTCTAATCCTGTTTTGAAGCCATCCATGTTGGTGCCCATCGATGCCTCTTGTGGAAGCAAATGCCATAGTTCAATGAGGCTCTATCAAGGACATTGTTTTGTCTGCCTGAACCTTCCAACATTCAGTTTCAGGGGATGAAGAGAGAGGGAGCGTGACTTCTCTCTCTCCACTTTCTCCACACCTTACACACCTCTATCCTGCCACCTGTCTTACTCATCTCTTTTTGTTTTTTTAAACAAAGAAAGGCTCAAGTGTTGTAACCTTTCCTCCTGTCCTGTGATCGTTTTGGCTGTCCTTTAGCTATTCTTTTTCCAGCTGCATAATATCCATTTTGAGGTAAGGTGGCCAGAACTGGACACAATAGGTTCCTATAACAGCATCACGATATTGGCAGCTTTATTTTCAATCCCATGGAATTTGCATTTTTCACAGCTACAATATTGTGTATTGCTTCAAAATGTGGTCAGCCAGTCCTGCTGCTTCAGAGGACCCTCCTTCTTGTTCTGCTGATTGAGGCCCTGGGCTTCTGCACCCAAGTCCAGCCCTGAAAGCTCCAGAACATCTGGACACATGACCCAGCTGAAGGTCCAAAGGCCTCACCCCCTCAAACCCCATCCAACACTGATGGCTACGCTCCTTTGATTTCCAAAAACTGGTTTTGCTTAGTGCATATTGCCTAAATACATGAATAACTACAGGACCAGGGCAATATAGTAGGCAAATATTGTCTTCTCCCTCCTAGGGTGGTCATCAACTAAGCTTTACTCAGAGTAGAAGAACCACAGAACTTAATGGACCTAACTTAGTCATGCCTATTCATTTCAATGGATCTGCTCTGAGTAAAACTTTAATGAATACCACCCAATTGGTTTCATCCCAACATTTTCCCATTATTGCTACTGTCACCATCATCATCACTACTATGAAGCCAACACGGTGCCTTCCAGGTGCTGTAGGTCTATAGCTCCCATCATCTCCGGCCATTAGTCATGCTGGCTGGGGCTGATGGGAGTTGGAGTCCGACAACTATGTTAATTACCTCTGATTTATGTACTTAGGCATCGTATATTCACCAAATGCAGATCCTTAAGTCGCCAAAATGACACACCATCCACACACAAGAGGGAAGTGATAGCAGGCTTGGGGGAACCTCAATGTTTGCTAGGTACAAAAATCATTTGGAGGGGGGAGGAAAACCTGAAAGCAGGACAACAGCCCAAGCAGAACTCAGCATGCTGAATGGCTATGGAATGCTGTGGAGTGAAGGAAGCATGACAGGAGGTGTGGCTGGCTGGAACGCTGAGCAGGAGGACTGCTACTACAACGTTTTGTTGCAAGTTCCACCTGTAGATCATAATCTGTCCGTCCCCCGTCCCCCCGCCAGCACAAAAATAACAGGAAATTAACTAGCAGCTCACAGTTCTTGAGACTCTCAAATTTAAAAAGCTTCCTCACCATCAGAGAGCTCCACTTCATAGGGGGACGGTCTTCTTTTTACTCGGTTGTTGCTGTACATTGAGAAGTTATCTGGCTCTCCAAAGAAACCACTGCAAAGCAAGAGGCAGAACACAGGAGAAAATGAGGAGAGAGAGCACAGTACTGCAAGGCAGATCTCTGCTGAGGACACTGGGCAGTCTTTGAACGTACTCCCATTCAGCTGAGCATATGCAGAGAGAGTGTGAGTGTGGGAAGGGGGGCATTGTGTGATGAGCATTCATAACATCACACATATATGCACATATTACAGATGCTCATCACACACACCGAGAAACCTTGAGCTGCAATTCTAAGCACATTTATTTGGATGTAAGTTCCCCTGAAACCCATTCACCTTCTAAATAAGATGCTCTTAGGATTCAGATGTATTACACACGGGCCTGAAGCACTTTCAGAGTGCTTCTAATGGAAGAATTAAGGTATACTTTGCAGCACCTTTTTTTAAGCCCAAGGGATGCTTACCAGGGTTAAAGGATTTGTGTAACAAGGGGGGGGGGGGGAATCATTGTGGAAGCATCTACTAACCTCAAAGAAGGCTTGGCCCTGGCATGACAGAGCTTTTTAATATACATATGAATTGCGATTAAACTGCATTGCATTTCTGCAGGCAGTGAAAAGGAACCTCAACAATTTCCTAACTAATGGAGGCAACACATTGATTAAACACTCAGAATAATCCCTGGGAGGAAATGTTTCCTCTCTGTTTTTGATCTCTTCCACTATAGACAATTTCTCGGCGAGGGAGGGTGGGAGAGGGATCCAGAGCGCTAGCATTACCTTTGTTACTTTAAGGCTATCAACGTCTGCTGGTTAGTAATGCTAGTTAGTTCAATGGCATTTCACGGCACAGCCTTTTTTACAGTTCTAGCCCGTACACTTAACAAATGGCATTAAAAAAAAAAAAAAGACCTGGCAGTCAACGGGTTCCTTCATCATTATTGTTTTAAAAATGATGCATAATTGTGGTTTAGAAAATGACGTATACAGAGGGGCCACTGAATTTGATTGTCAATAGAGAACAGGCGATCCACCAGAGAGAATCTGTTTCCTTCTGGCTCCTATAGACGAAGGTGGCGGCTATTAATTTCGTAGCAAGTAAGGCAAAAAATCAATTCTCTCTATAGCAAGCGGACAAAAGGGAAAGGCAGACACAGCTCAGGTTTGGCACTCAGAGGGCATAAGAAGGCGAGAGGACAAAAAAAAAAGAGCGGGGAAAGAAACAGATGTTGGTTTGTAAAAGAAAAATGAAGGAGAGAGAGGAAGCGTGGGGGCATGGCAAAGCCCCCAAACCAGAGCATGAGACTCTTAAACTCAAGGTCGTGGGTTCGAAGCCTACGCTGGGCAAAATATTCCTCCACTGCAGGGCCCTCGTGCTCCCTTCCAATTCTACAATTCTGTGATTCTGTGAAACCGGAGGACATCCTCGACAATGGTGGCATATGACAAAGGCGACCCTAAGCAAACCAAGCCGAGAACGGATGGCCCAGGCAGAAAAATCCCTTCCTCCCCCCTCTCCCTCCCCCGACGCTGCGGCGGACCTGCTGGCGGTGCTGAGCGGGGGGCCGAGGCCGTAGAGCATGGCTCGCGCAGGTGGCTGGAGCGGGAGCGCAGGGGCTGCCGTGGGGCTGAGCTGCACCATGCGGGCGTCGCTGCTGGCGTTGCTGCTGCTGCTGCTGGTGAGGTTGGCGCCGGCGGGGGGCGTGCCCGTGCCTGTGCCCGCGGCGGTGGCGAGGGCGAGGGCAAGGGCGCTGGCCGGCTCGGCGCGCTGCGCTCGGCTGTTGGTGCTGCTGCTGCTGTTGGTGCTGCTGCCTCCGTCTCGCTCGCGCTGGCTCTGCCTGGCGCCGCTCGGCGCGTCCGCGGCTTTTATAGGGCGCCCGGCGCGCACCAGCTCGATCACGGGCACCGGCGCGGCGGGGGGCGCCGGGCCGGGGGAGGGGGGCGGCCGGCCTGTCTCCTTGGCAACCCCATTGAGCAGCGCCGGCTCCCCCGGGAGGGCCATCCCCCCGCGCCTCCGATCGCCAACGCCGCCGACGCTGTGGCTGCCCGAGCCCAAGCCCAAGTCCGGCTCGCCGACGCCCTCCGCTGCGGCTCCGGCTCCGTGCGCGGCATCCCGCGGCGGGTCACTGGGGGGCCTCTCCATCAGCATCCTGGGGAGAAAGAGGGAGAGGAGAGCCGTGAGGGAGGGAGGGGCGCGCGGGGGGGCGGGGAGGGGAGGGAAAGGAGGAGAAAGGGAAAGTGGAGGAAGAGGAAGGAAGGAAGGAAGGAAGGAAGGAAGGAAGGAAGGAAGGAAGGAAGGAAGGAAGGAAGGAAGGAAGGAAGGAAGGAAGATGAAACGGGGAGGGAGACGAGGGAGGAAAATTGCGCTCAGGGTGAAGAAAGGAGAAGGGCGAACGAGACGAGCTTCCACCCCAAAAAAGGGCTGGAAGACTGGGAGGAGGAAGGATCGGGAAAGAAAGCGACGCCTTCCCCGCCCGCGACGTCGCCCGCTTGTCATTGGCAGCGCAGCGGGCGCCCAGAGGGGTTGGGCACCGGCTCAGGGCCGCTCAGCAGCCGCGGAGGACAGTTGTGCGGCTAGCATGGCGCGCCGCGTAGAGCGCGCGGCCCTTGTGTGGCCCGGTGGCCGGGCAAGCTCGGGCGGGGACCCCCACGCGAATCTAAGACGGGAGAAGAGGGCAGAGCAAAGGGGGTCCCTTCCCCAACCTCCGGCTCTGAGACTTCCCTGCGTCCCAGGAAAGCGAAAGGATTTTCTCTTCAACCCGCCCTCCATCCTCTTGCGGGAAACTCTTTGCCTGCCCTGCCCATATCTCGTTTTTGCTTTTTAATTCCACACACGCACCCTTCGGACTTCGTGGCAATCGGGCGCGCATACCGCGCAAAGGTGTTGCGCGGGTGCGTTTCCTAAGAGAGTGAGGGTGGCCTCGGGGAAGTCATGCTAACAGATATGAGGTGGGTGGGGAGAGCGGCCGGAGGATCAGATATCTACCATTTGGTGGAAGAGGAGGACGGTGGCAGAGTGACAGTGTCAACCAAAAGAGGAGGAGTTGTGCAGTGGGGAGAAGGAGACGGAGACGAAGGGAAGCCAGCAAAGCATCTTTGTTGCTGAAATAAAAAGAAAATCGCCACCATTCGCTGAAGCAGCCTGCGCGGAAGAGAAACTTTTTCATTCCACATTAATGTCAGGGATAATTGGGGGGGGGGGTGTAATAAGAAATCATATCACAATGGAAGAGTGAAAAGGAAGGAAAGAAGGAAAGAAGGAATTCACCTGTCTGTAATAACCTCTTAAAAAACAGCGCTGTAACTGCGTTCCCATCTCCTTTTTTATTTATTCTACCGATCCAAAATTAAAATGAAATGAAAACTCAGGTGTTTCTTGAGTGAATCGCAATGCTGATGTATTCTGTTATGGTGTTTTTCCGGATAAAAAGGTAAAGGACCCCTGACAGTTAAGTCCAGTCGCGAACGACTCTGGGGTTGATATCAGCTTTTAAATTAACTTTGCATAGCCATATCGATGCCTTCAACTAATAATACTTTGGGGGGGGGGTAATAGGACTCTCGTCCTGAGTGTTCCCTCTAGCCAACACTTGCCTTGCCTTCCTCGCTGCAACAAAGCGCGAAATAAAGGCACTTTCCCAAAGTCGGCTGCGCCCAGGCTCTGAGAACAGAGCCAGATTTGTTAACCTCCAAGCGCTCCACGAAATAGATGAATTATCCCGAACCTGGGCGCGCGCACACACACACAGCCAGTTAAATTCGAATATTTGGGCTTCACAACACATTTTGACTCGAATTCTCCCGATTACGTCAATAGGCCTTTCTCCAAGTAAATGTTCCGATCGGCGATAGTATTGTGATCAGCAGAACCAAACGTGTCTCAGTTCCAACTCTTCTGGCCGCAGCCAACACAGTTTTATTATAACGAACGGAGACCCTCCCCCTCTATCGCTTTGCAGCCATCAGATTTCTGGGGATCGCGATGAACTCTAAGGCTATTTGGTGGCACAGACTGCTGCGGGGGTGGGGAATGGCTTCCGGTTTGATCCAGAAACGCCAAACAACAGGAAGCTGTCTGTGAGCCCAAACTCGGTTTTTCCAACTATCTCCATAATACTTGCAGAGGGAGTAGCCGTGCTGATATCTTGACACCTCTCCCCGCCCCCCAAAAGGAGTACTGTTGCACCTCAAAGACTAAAAATTATTACGGCATAAGCTTCATCTTAAATACTTGGTAGACCAGGTAGCCCTTTCAGATGGCAATCCGATATGCACTTAATTGGAAGCAAGTCCCACGAGAATGAGGGGTGCTATCTTCCGAATATACATCCCTAGAACCACCCACCTACACACACACACAACACATCGCTGGGGTGATTTTCCCGGAGTCCCTCTGAGTCCAAGGAGATTGGTTCCCGAGGACCGAGTGAAATATGTTCAGGATTTCAGCCTCAAACCGGCGGTCCTGGTTAGCTAGTGAATGGGTTGGTTGCGTTCAAGCAAACAGTAGATCAGGGCTCCCGTTTAAAGCAAGAACAAAACAAAGCACGAAGAAATAGAGGCGTTTGAAACGCAATTTATATTGGGGCTGATTGGCGGAGGGGGCCTAGAGAAATCCATATTTTATGGTGTTTCGTTTAAATCGCTTAAATGCAGCGGAATTATTCCCGTCCGGCTTTCTCCGCTGAGCTGCGGGCTGTTAATTTCACGCCTGGAGCATAAATCCGGTCAGCGCCTCGCTCGGCTGCATAGAAAAACCGAGGCTTATATTGGTTTCTGGCGAACTGAAACCACAACAGCCCCCGGGGATCGGCCGAGGAGTTGTCTCTGCCCACCCAGCGGGGCTCTCCTCCGAACACTGGCGCGTCGAAAGGCAAGCAAGACCAGCGGCTGAAGCGGGGAGCGGAACGCGGGGAGCCCAAGACCATTGAGGGCGGGTGGCCTAACCCAACTCCTACGCTTGTTGGACCTCAAAGGTCAAAACACCACACTGAGTTTCTCGAGTACATAAGGAAGGATTCCCAACGCCTTGGCTACTAGTGCATAGGGTCTTAATTTAATAATAATAATAATAATAATAATAATAATAATAATAATAATAATAAATTTTATTATTTATACCCCGCCCAGGATTTATACCCCGTAAGGGCAGCATGGAGAACGTTTAGAATATCTAGCATTCAGACCTGCCCGACTGTCCCCAGACTTACGCTGCAGCCCATAAGACCCATGAACTCGATAGTATTTTATCATTTATCTCAACGATTGGTATGACGCTTGATTGCGGTTGTCTCTGTGTGCAGGAGACCTAACCTATCATAAAAAGACGAACGCGAGTTAAAACTATAAAATCATAATTCATCCTGCAGGAAATACGACGACAATCTTCAGTAAGTTCAGGGGTGGAAGGACTTGTCTGGCCTCAACTGGGAGGGAGCTGCACAAAATTAGACCTCGCAACGTTGAAGGCAGGAGGACTCTTTGTGGTTACAAATTGAGCATCATCCCAGCCACCGCACCGCCCCCAGTGACTTCCCTGAAGACTTCAGTAGTCCAGCAGGGATATAATGGATCTGGCGATCCCTGGTACCTCTGGACCGACCCAAGTTGGGAATTAATACAAAGACCTGACCCAGCAGCGAATATGACAAGTGGCTTATATATGCGATTGTCGCTTTGCTGCTCGGAATTAATCAGTTCGTATGCTGTGGCAGCAAAGCATCATTTAAACCAAGGGACCTGATTTCAAGGCTTTGTAGGCAGACGGACCTGCCCAAGCCCAGCCCAACCATACCAGTGAAGGACCACGCCACCAAGAATGTCCTAAACGCCCGCGAAACCAGCAGGATTTCCTTGTTGTCAAAATCTCCGTTTGGGACCGGGGCTTTTCTTTCCATTCCTTCGGCTTCTGCCGGGATGGGTTGGAAGAGGGAGATCTTTGGGTGGCAGCTTTGGAGAGAGTAAGGGGGCTGGAGGGGGGCGTCGTGGAGAAGGAGGAAAGCGCCATCAAGATAGCACGACTCTATCTTTGACCAGTCACGACCCCTCCCCTGCTTTCAACTGCCTCGGCAGCAGCACCCACCCAATCCGGCCGCCTCCTTCCTCCTTTTAATTGGACTTTCTGATACTGTACAAGGAGGTAGAATTGGCCTCTGCCAGATGTTAAGCAGCGGCAGCCCCTCGCCTCTTGCCTCCACAAAGCCCCTCTCATTATCAAGGCCGCCTCTCCTCCTCCTCCTACCTCGAGGGGGCTCGCATTTAGGGAGGGGCTAGCCCAGGATGCTGCCTCCTGCCACGGCTTAAGCAGAGGAAGAAGCATCTCGGATCAGGAGGGATCCGTCCCGGATATGGGACTGAGGAAGTGGAGCGCGAGGAGAGCTATTTAGATCTGGGCAGGGTAGGGGGTATATTTAACTAGAAAGCCAGGGGAAAATGAGTGTCTGTGCAAATGGGCCATAACATAATATTTCACATCAATGCTCACATCCTAAACGCATTCTCGGTCTGAAATAAGTACAATTGATTTTGATGGGGTTAGTTTCGAAGGAAATGTTAAGGTTCGCAGTCTGGTTTCGATTTCCGGTTCATGCGTCAATTATCATATGTATGTGAGAAGTGCCTTTCCTACCAGTAACCACAGGAGTCCAGCAGGAGGGAGGGGGGGACAGAAAGCTTCACCCCCATCTCTCCATTCCCCACGCCACTAACAATCTTGTCTCAAAGAAGTCAGTCTCACCAATGAGAGAGAAGTCGTCTACCACTGGTATGTCTAGCCTAGTAAAGGAGACTGAGAGGAGATATGATAGACATCTTCAAATATCTAAAGGGCTGTCACACTGAGGATAGAAAAAGTTGTTTTCTCCTGCTCCGAAGGCTAGGGCCCGAACCAATGGCGTCTAGCTACAAGATTCCGACTAAACATCAGAAGTAACTGTTCGACAGTGGAACAGACTCCCACCAGAGGTGGTGGACTCTCCTTCCTCGGAGGTTTTTAAGTAGAGATGGGATGGCTGTCTGTCATGTATGATCTAGTTGAGATTCCTGGATTTAAGGAGGCTGGACTAGTTGACCTTCAGTGTCCCTTCCAACTCTACAATTCTATGATTCTATGACAATTTAATTTCGCTTTATGTACCCCTAAATATTTGCCGAACCACATTTTGGGATGTGAAAAGTCTGAAGGAACGGGATAGCTTCTATCTCTTACCACCCCCTCCTTCTAATCGAGTATGCTTTTGCAGGCAAAAAAACCCCTACCCACAATATTATTATTATTATTATTATTATTATTATTATTATTTGCAGCTTCAGGCCTGGTGAAGATTCCTGTGCGACTCAGAAGCTTGTTTTTGTACCCTGCCTTTTGTATTCGCTCTTGGGCGCAAAGGAAACGATCGTTTTCTTTCCTTCGACGCTTCCTTCCCATTGTATTGTTGTGGGGGAGAGGTGTGGGGCTCTTCCTTTTACATAGAAGGAAGCCGCGATCCCTGCGGTAGTTGTTCGCTCTGCTCCTGACACAAGCCCTGGATCTCCAGCAGCCTTGAGTCTGTCCAACCACGGAACTGCGGGAGAAGCGAGCGGCCAGCAAATTGCAGATAAGTGGCGGGAAAAGTCCGGCGCACGTCTTAGCAGGGTCTGGAGGAGTGAGCTGCGTTTGGGGTTTTGTTGTACGCACGCTGTACCCAGAAAGAAATGTATGAAACGCGAAAATGTGTGTGTTTGGGGGATGGGGAGAGAAGCATTCGAGAGACGTGGATTACACGCACACACCATACTGAATTCACCGTCAGCATATGCACTGCTACAAAATCGAGAGATGGCCAGGAGAAGCAAGTTTGTGGAGGAAGATGACGTCTGTTAAAGGTTATCTGCGGAGCTTCCATTTCGGAGGCAGTCTACCCCTGGTAACCGGATGCCTGAACAAAAGAGGAGAGTACCGCTCTCTTGCCTTGCCTTTTATTCTAACAATAAGTTACCAGTGCCAAATTTAATTATTTAAAATTTAGATGCACGGGCTGCTTTTAAAAGACAAAATAAAAGAGTTACAAAAAGATGATTAAGACATAATAGGGATGGCATAGGACACCATTTAAAGCTTAAATTGAATTAAACGAGAGTTGTAAACTAGAGTATCATCCAGCTGCATTAACTATTTATTTATTATTGGACTTATTCGTCTTTTTTACAGACTGTAAACTCAAAACAACTTACAATGTAATCGCAAAACTAAAACCAATATAAAGTTTCAATACAACAACAACACCGATATACATTAAAAGCATTCTGACACAACTGACCTACTGAAAAAGGCCTCAATAGCTAAAAGTCTCCAGGATAAAGGTCGGGGGCGGGGACACGTTCGTGATTGGCTCCCAAAAGCAGCCAGTAATCGCATCAGGCGCAATTCCCTGGAGAGAGAGCATTCTATAAACTGGGAGCCACCACTGAAAAGGTCCCTTATTGTGTTGTCACCCTGCAGACCTAATTCAGAGGGGGCACATGGAGAAAGAGCTCCCGTGATGATCACAGGGCTGGGGTTGGTTCACCTGGCGAGAGGCGGTCCCTGAGGTAGTGGGGTCCCGAGTGGCACAAAGCGTTACAGGTCGAAACCAGCACTTCGAATTGAGCTCGGAAACTAATTGGCAGCCAGTGAGTCGTGTCAGAATTAGCTTTATACGCTCAGATCATCTTGCGCCCGTCAGCAATGCGGTCGCGGAATTTCGCACCGGTGTGGTTTCTGAACTGTCTTCAAGACAGCCCTACGTATAATGCATTGCAGTAATCTAGCCTAAATACGCATGCTTCTGTCTGGCCACAGTTGCAGAGAGGCTGCTGAGCCGATGGGCTTGTAAAGGTCATTCTGTTCTGAAGCATAGCTTAGCAGCCTTGAGGGGCTGTGGGTGTCTTCTCCTACAAAGTTATCACGCATTTCAAGCGAGATGTGGGTTTTACCATCAGGACATCGCGCAGCCTGCTTGTGTGTTTACCTGATCTGTCTGTCAATAAATCAAGGGCGGAAGCGCGAGTGGAAACGTCTACAGGGAGAAAGCCTCAGTACAGGCTTCTACACGATCTGGATGTTTTTTGCGTGTAAGCCAATACACGCAGAGGGAAGGAGGAGGAGCTGCTTGGTAAGGCTCCGCCCCCCGATTTGGACCTAGGCGACCTTTCTACATTCCCACACAAACGTCTATCTATCTATCCATCTATCTATCTATCCATCTATCTATCCATCTCTCCATCATCTAAATGCAATGTATTCTTTTGCTCTCAGTTCCTAAGCGCGCAGATGCCATAATTGTGGTGTACATATTTTGATGGATGCAAATATATCACTTTTCTGCTCTACTGTAAAACACACAACGCTCCCTGTATTAGTAGGCAGATGATAGTCTATTTTATTTATTCTTTGTACCACGAGGAATTAGAGGACTGTATGCACCAGCATGCTGGCTGCAGGAAACCGAAGGAAAAAAGAGAACGAAAGGAAACATTTGAGCAGGCTAGCGCCTCGCTTGGCTTTTGGGGCTATATTATTCAGAAATACCGTTTTAAGTGAAAATTGGTATGGGGGAGGGGGGAAGTTTTAAAATTTTATTTGAAGGAACCCGTTTTACAGGAAATATTCAGAATCGGAATTCCTAAAAGACGAAGAAGGGAGCAGGGTGCGACAAATTACAGTTCGGAATGTGTTGCATTTTCAGCCTTCTGCTGTTTTTATGCACACGTGCATTAGCTGAATACTGTAACACGGTAGATCTTGACAGCATCTGAATTGGGAGAACGAAATTCCCACCCTCTGCAATATTGCCCATCTGCAAATAGGTTCTGTTTTAAGTTAATAAATAATAATCATAAAATAATAATAATTGCACTGCTCCAAATGAGCTTTCTTAAAGAATCCACCTTGTCTGCTCCCAAATCTTTAGCTTTCTCGCGGAAAACATGGGACGACAACGCACAGAGGGCCGCCCAAGCCTTCTCTTCGCGGCCTGTTAGGCTGCCACGCACTTCGGTATCCGCTTAAGAGAGATTCTGCGCCTTCTCAGACAGGCCGTCTTTCCTGGACGCTTCCCATCCCTCTCCCATCAATACCTCGCACTTCTTATTAGTCTTTTAGTCTAATGCGCAAAAAAACGCATTTGATTTCCATCCCTGCAAATCCAAGTATCTCAGGGAGAAAAAGAGGCGACTAGAAGCGGGAAACGAGTCTGAATCTGGGATCTGAGCGCCTGAATCCGCCGGCTAACTCGGTTTGCCGCCTGCGGACTGGCTTAGCTTCTTTTGTTTTACCGATCCGCAGCCACCACCGTAGACATTTCCCCCGCCTTAAAATACCGGGCCAAGCCTGAGCTTCTTAGTGCTGGTTATCTACAGCAACAGGGATAAAGTCCAGCTGCAGTCTTCTGTACACGCGTGCCGGGGAGCAGACGTGCAGAGAATGCGGGACCGGGTTCGCACGCAACCAGCCCGCCTCCCGCTTCCACTTTATTCCACATTTGCTTCTGGACTCACAGCAGGCCGTTTGCTGGATGGGAACGGGCTCCAGCACAAAGAAAAATAGAGAGTTTTTAAAACAACAACAACTCCCAGATAGCAAAAGCAGCTGAAGAGCAACCGCCCTGACGGATAGCTACCTCGTTTCGTTAGCTAACCTGAAAACATCCAGGGGTTTTGCAGTGGAAAGGCGAGGCAGCGAGCGGGCGAAGAAATAAATGAAAATACACATCCACATAATTTGATATTTCTTTCATCCTGCTTTCCTCCCTTCCTCAGTGTGTATATAGGCGTTTGTGTGTGTGCATATATATGTATATGCACATGTGCGCATGAGAGCGACCTCAGAGTCTGGGAATGACGCGGGGATTTATATATATGTAAGTATTTCTATTACTTCTTTGGCCGCCTCCCATCCCTCTTCTCTGTCGGAGGCAAGGCTACCTAATCCAGGCCCATTGGCAGGCCGGCTGCGGAGCGAAGATACCCAAAAAAACACACACACGCACAAAATAACCCGCGAGAAAACAATATCGAGCGCGTCTCGATCGTCTCTCTCTTTTACTCACCATTTGCTTTTCATTGGTGAAAATGACTGGAGCCATTTTGTGGCCTATTCATGGCGGATGGATGCAATTTTTTCCCCCTCTCCCCCTTTTCCTTTCTCCCCGCCTCCCTCTACCGTAAAAAAAAGAAAAAGAAAAAAGATAAAGCAAAAAAAAAAAAAAAAGGAGAAAAGAGAAAGAGAGTGTTGGGTGGCTTCGCAGCGCCGGGATCTCATTCCCACATCACGTCCAGTTTCCTATTTAGTATGGAGAGCGGAACACCGGAGCAATGTGGCCAAGAGAGATAAGGCGCTCGCAGTGGCCCGCCTGCCCTGATAAGCCCCTAAACCCATTATTTATGAAATGATTCATTATTATTTGGCAATTTTATCGAAGGAAAGCGGAAAATTATTGCAGGGATATGCAGAGAGAGGGACTTTGGAATGCATGCCGGATTGCTTTTTTAGACGGGTGCGCGCGCGCGCAAGGGCGCGCGTTTAGATGCGCTTTAAAAAGAGACAGAGGGGGAAAAAACGTGGGAGGGAAGAGGAGGAATAAAATATTCGCCAGGACTGCCCACATTTGAATAACGATCTTTTCTTTCAGCTTTCTTGGTGGTTACGATTCTCCCCCACAGGCTTCCTCTGCGTGCCCCCCCTCACCCGCCCACCCGCCTCCACAGCACACCCGGCATTAAATATGGAACACCTACTCGGCTCTTAATTTAATTTAATGAGCCAAAATAAAATGGATCGAGATATTGAAAAGGGGGAGAAGTGTGCGAGCGTGTAACTAAATGGCTGAGGGGAGCAGCATGTCTGGTACAACTGGGTAAACAAAGGGAAGGGATATAAAAAATCCTTCCCTAGCCAATAAATAAAGAAATAAATAAAATGTGTGGGCATAAACTAGCGATATTTGCTGGTTTAATTTGATATTCGACGGAGGGAAGTGGGGGCAATTAAGGAAATCAGAGGTGGGGGTGCTATTTAGGAATAAAAGCTCATTGAAGTGCGCAGTTATGGTTATTTTTAAATAACCCGTCAAATATGTAACCTTTTCATGGGAAGGAGATGGGCTAATATTCCGGAGGGGGGCATTAAGGCGCTCGGTTGGGGAAGGGACTCAGAACGACCACTGGAGATAGATGCAGAATTGAGTTGGCGGAGCTAAGATCCATAAAGTTCAGAGGCGCTGATGGATGGAAGAAAAACAAATAGAGCCTTTTTATTCCCGTCTATTCTCTCGGATCCTAAGCAAGTATTAGCAGGATGTGCGTCCCATTCATTTTAACAGAGCACCGATGAGCAGTAAATGTCACATTTCCAAACCAAATTTCGTCTCCTTTCAATAGAGTCGTATGTGTGCAAGGCGCGTTCTCATTTGCATCGAACTAGGCGAAAAGCAGCTACAGTTAATCTGGAATACATGGAAGCCCTTTTGTGTCGGTGCATTTATCTCAAATCGGTGGGAAACCGTTTAAGTGTGCTCCCGGTTAACTACTGCGGAGTAATTACCTCCCTTCGGGATCGATGCAGATATAGCATTCCCGTCCGAGGTGCCTTGAAATAAAAGGATGAAAAGTGGAAGTGACTCCGGGGGTCATTAATAGGCGTTGACATGACTTAGGGATGCGCTCAAGGTTTCTTTTTAAGGCTGCCGCAGCTCCTTTACAGAACAAGGGCTCTTTAAATCAGTCCAGGAATCGGGGTGAGCGGGTCGGGGACGACGCAGGAGCAGGAGTAGACTTACTTTGTGTTCTGCCACCTAGCTTTGGGGAGCTGGCTTCAGCCTGCTCTCCTCAGACTATTTTGGACTACACGATGCGACTCAGGAAGGCAAGGCTGATAGTTTTAGGAGACTGTTCTGCATGATGTATTTGAGATCATCATGCTGTTTACACTCAGACGAATCAGTTTGGAAGAGTTCCACCGTATGAAATACAACCTCTTGGCGTTTTATTTACGTCCACACGACACACCAACTACAGGCGCTATGCTGCGAATCTAGAGGCGCCCTTGTCCTGTGAATCCGATTCCGACTGGGTTCCCCATGAAAATTAAACCCGAAAGTGGCAGCAACCATAAAAGAATGGTTGTCTGCCCCGCAATAAATATGCTTTCAGCCAGATTGGCTTGAAATCATCCATTGTCTTTCTTAATACAACATAAATTGTTACTTTGCAGCTTCTAGCGGGGTAGTCTCCTGCCGCAAAAAACAATGAAGATGATTGTGGCACCTTAAAGACGAGCACATTGGTTGTGACATAAGGCTTGGTGGAGTCCAGTCCACTTCATCAGATCAGATGCACTCAGTCCACTAAAGCTTATGCTATAATGCGTGGTTTTTATGGCCTTCTCTGCGGTAGCCCCTTCGTTTTTGGAATGCTCCCCAGGGAAGCACGCCGCAACTTTGCTATCATGTTTTTATCAGGTATTATTGTAGATCTCAGACACTGAGAGATCTTTCGCAACATAAAATTACAAAAGGAAAAACATTGGATTGGATAGTTCAGTTGATAGAGCATGAGACTCTTAATGTCAGAGTCGTGGGTTCAAGCCTCACATCGGGCAAATGATTCCTGTATTGCAGGGGGTTGGACTAGATGACCCTCGTGGTCCCTCCCAACTCTACAATTCTATGATGATATAATAATACAGTGGTACCTCTGGTTACGTACTTAATTCGTTCCAGAGGTCCGTTCTTAACCTGAAACTGTTCTTAACCTGAAGCACCACTTTAGCTAATGGGGCCTCCTGCTGCCGCCGGAGCACGATTTCTGTTCTCATCCTGAAGCAAAGTTCTTAACCCGAGGTACAATTTCTGGGTTAAGGGAGTCTGTAACCTGAAGCGTATGTAACCCGAGGTACCACTGTAATGAGAACAAAAACAAGCCAGCAATCTCTCCTCCCACTTCTATCGCGCTTCTTATCTTTCTGAAAGTGGCTGACCGAAAGGGGAGAGACTGGAAGACGGAGTAGCGATGAGCAAACGTTAAACGCGGGAGTCGGTCTGTCAGTCATCCGGACATCAAGGGGGGAACTAGGGCTTCGTGATCCAGGGAAATGCAAAGAGCCCGATCAGCAGATTAGGCCCGCTTCCCTTAGACGCGAGGATTTCCCTAATGATGCTGCTTCAAGGGGACTCAGCCGCCGCCTGACGTCTCTAACCCAGGCTCTAAGATCGGAGGAAGGAGGCCGAGGAAGAGCTTCCTCCCCCCAGGGAGGCCGCTCACGACGCTGCTGGGAAGCCAGGAAGATCAGCCCCAGAGCAGTCACGACTTGTCCGCCAGGCCTGTCCTGCACGCTGCATCCGGGAAACACGAGCGCCACTTCCTCTATCCAGAGAGGAGAGAAAACGAAGGCGGCAGAGGGACGCGATCGCGGGATGGGGATGAATTAAGAGTCACGTCTCGCCCTCCTTAACCCGGCACAAGATCCTAAGAGAGCTCCGTTTAGGCCGGAGGGGTGTCTGCGCTCCCGTATGACCTCGCCACAGTGCGTAAAAGTAGTGCTCCGAGCATGTGCAGAGTGCTGCAGCCTTGTCCCTGAAAAGTCACATTTGGGCACTCCCAGGACTTGAGCTGCAATGTATCTTGTTATACAGAAGGAACCAGCTGGCACATGGTGACTTGAAGTTCACCATAATTGTGACCTGGTACAGTATGCAGTAATATTTCAGCTTTAAGATGCAGAGGCAGAGTGGGGGTCTGTCAGCATATCTACAAGAAGCCATGATAGAATAATCAATGCAATTCTAAGCTTATTAATCAGTGGTTAAACACTTGGCATCTTAATAATATAATAATTTATTATTTATACCCCGCCCATCTTAACTGACCTCCATTCAAAACTTCCCTTTGGCAGGGTCTTCAAGCTCCCATTGCACTCTTCAAAACACTTGCTACACATTTCTTGGGACACAGGAAATATGCAAGAAAAAGGCAATGAGGCATCTAAGAACAGCACAGATTGGGGCAGAGGAACAGGCAGTCTCAGTGCCAGAACAGATGGCAAACAGCAGCAGTCTCAATGGGAAAAGCATCTCTCACATCCCTCAACCATAGACAACCGTCTCATGCATCAATATTCCAGTCTCAGCCACAATAGGGCTGAATCTCAGGTGCATAAATGTTGTTGCTAGAGACTTCAGTCCTTTTCACATCCATGCTCCCCATACCAAAGGGGCAACCTCACTTTTTTGCACTATGGAACACAACTTGGAATAGCAGGGCCAGAGGTAGTAGTGAAAGAAATTAGAAAAAGAGAAGGTTCTTTTTACACAATACCTTAGATAAGGTATTTCTCCACTGTCACATAAAATAAATATTTTAAATATGTGGGAATACAGAGAAAGGAGATGAGAATTAAGTTGCCATAGGAGAAAAATGAATGTGAAAAGTGCACGAAGGAAAGGAACAGTAAAAGACGAAGATGTGGTGGTGGGGTAAAGCTTATGGAACAGATTTTGCAGAAAAGGGGGGGGAGGAGTTATACCTCTGCAGCCAATGTCTGTATTTAGCTTGAGGAAAGCTGAAGTTTGGAACTTCTTGCTAAAGGGAAATTGCTGTGGTAAAGAATTCAGCAATTTCCAAAGAGGGACTGGATATCAATAGTTGACAGCTAATTACAGTGGTACCTTGGGTTACAAACACTTCGAGTAACAGACTCTGCTAACCCAGAAGTAGGACCTTGGGTTAAGAACTTTTCCCCTAGGATGAGAACAGAAATCGCACAGTGGCAGCAGGAGGCCCCATTAGCTAAAGTGGTACCTCAGGTTAAGAACGGTTTCAGGTTAAGAACGGACCTCCAGAACAAATTAAGTTTGTAACCAGAGGTACCACTATATGTCAAACTCCACCTAAATTTTGTAGCTTGTTCTGGCCCTGCATTGCCAATTTGTGCCTAGTGGGCTTCAGTAATTTTCAGCTTTCTCAAGTGGCCCTAGGAAAGTTTGAGAACCCTGTTTTAGGCAATTACCAAGAGTCGTATGTAACTTCTGCTAAGCTAATATAATGCATTTCCCCACCACATCCAGCAGTCCCCACTCTGCATATACCAGCAAAAATACTATGAAGTGAGGGACATCACTGTGCAATAATGATGGATATCATTCCAATTTTTTTATTGGAAAAAACAATGTAAAACAGGCTAAAGGACCTGAAGGCCTTCATGGAAGATAATGAATTAAAACTATTATGGTAACACACAGAGAAATAAAATAAACCAAATTTAATTTTTAAAAACCCTGAGTATAACAAGTCTGCATATTACAAGTGTCAAGTACATTTTATTTAGACATTCAAAAAATGTTAATGATTTCAAACACAAATAATAGATAAACAGTTCAGCAATTTATCCAGCATTTGTTCATGTTCATACTACAAGACAAAAAAAAAGATAAGGATGACCTTGTTTTTGTTTCATGATCATAGTAAACATTATGAAATTTTATTTCACATTTGTGTAAGAATCGGGGCTGTCTAATGAAGTGCATTACTCCAATGCTTGAATGGACTCAAAAAAGGTTAATGCTTTAAACTGAGTAACCAAAATAATCTCATCCTAAACCCCCTTTTCACTTCAGCATTGATTAAGTTGCCAAAGTCCATTTTACAAAATTCATACATATGTTTTAAAAAGTATGTCCCATTAGATATATATTTGCTGACCTTTAAGAGTATAAAGACACATCAATAAACATAAAGGTAAAAATATTTATATTTGAGGTAACAGTCAAGCCATCACACCAGGCACACATTGAACCCTTTCCTCCCATTTAGTTTGTTGTCAAAACCACTTGAAAAGAGTTGGTGGCTTCTTGATTAAATTGAATTACAGAAAACTGGTTCAACTTGTATTGAAAAGTCCTGCAAGGAGTTGGTTGCCAATGAATCAGACAGGTTAAAATAACTTGGGTAACTGTCTGAGTTTTTGTACATCAAGGAAAGTACCCACTGAATTCATGTTGTCCACTTGCTTTAAATTATCAACAATAGGAGCTTGATGAGTTTCAGATACAATTTGATTATCTAGATTCTCTTTGTCCGGATGCTGAGTAAACTCTGCTTTTCCAGGTAGAAGTTTCATTTGGGGGTTCATGTCTTTAAAAAATGGATAGGAACTCTCATCTGACTGGTGAAGGATTCGAAGTGGAATGACTGCATTTGTAACATTTCTTAATATGGGGCCCTCTGGATTAGACAGATGAGTACTAGATAGTTCAGATTCATGATGTGCTGGATTAACAGAAAGTCTCTCACTTCCTCTTTCGTAGGGGTCTTTCTGGCAGCTAAAGCCATCTAAAATAGGGTTTAAATTGAGTTGCAGAACAGGTTTTATGTTCTTTCCTCTACTGTAGTCAGTCTGTTCTTTCTCTTCATCATCACTGCCATCACTGCTTTGCAATAGTCCATACCTTTTCATGTACTTCTTGGTTGCAAATGACATATTGCTTGGGGAAATTAAGCCAAAGCCCACCAAAGTCTTATCAGTATTAGTGTGCAAGAGAGTCTGTACAGATGAAGCCATAGAATTTTTTTGGCTTGAGTGACTCAGAGAAAGCTGTGACAGTTGACTTTCACTTAGGTACTTGAGTGCAATAGCATTTGCTTCCATACTCAGATCTACTCCATTGGGAGTTAAGCCACTCATGCCAACATTAGCAAAAGAGATGTAGTTTAGACCTGGGACTACAGCTTCAGGATTAATACAGGCCAATATGCTAGAAGAAAACAAAGAAAAACAAGTTATTTTAACTCGATGCAAGTAAGTATACGGGGTGTACCTTATTCTACCTAATTGTAGCCATCAGGTCACAAAATGTCAATGTACTTTAAAGATAGGCTATCCTACTAGCTAAGGAGCCGAGGACAGTATTTAAAGCTTAGGTTGACAAGTCAGTCTTTGGAAGCCTAGTTCTGTCCTACAGATATAGTAGCTGCTAACTATGGCTTACCAGCTCAGACAACATTGATAAATGCTTTTTGGTCCTTTGGAAACAGACTGCATGCCAATTCAAACTGCCAATGCTTATATCCATCCCTACCCACAAAAGTCATTATTTTTGGCCCTCTGAAGTATGGATATGGGGAGCCCTCCAGATGATGTCGTCTACAACTCCCATCATCTCTGAACACTGACTATACTGTTGAAGAATATCCGATTCCCATCCCCCGCTTTAGAGGGATGAAGCCATTTATAAGCTCAGTCAGACTTTTTTGTTCTTTATTTAGAGCAATCTTTCTACCTGGCATTCTCTACTTTGTGTGCACTGTTCATCATCTTGTCAGGAGAGTCAAATTTTACTCCAAGGTTCCTCAGTTGTTTCAAGGTTGCATTCAGAACAATATCTTTATCACTTAGGAGTGGATCAGGATTGACTGAGCCTCTTCTTTCTGTTTTGTTCATTTTTGAAGCTGTGGTACATTCACTGCTGGTAATGTCCTTTTGTACTGATGAACTGTTTTCTTCAGAAGATTCCTTCAAGAAGTGGTTCACTTGACCCTAAGGAAACGTAGAAAGGGAGGTACAGAGAACTGTAGAAAAAGCTAATCAAAGCTATAGGATATTAGCAGTCTCATACTTAGCATGCTAGGGAATAGTTTTGTATGTCAAGGCCAATCAAATATTCACAGAAGATCAGAACTTTTTTCATAATGAAACTTCATTTTAGATACTAAGAGTGACATCTGACTAAGTCATACTCAGAGTCGGAAAGTACAACTTAGATATCACCCCCAGTCATTGCAATCTTAAATTATTGTTGTGCCACATACTATTTGAATTGAAAGATACACAAATTACATCTTAAAAAACTATTCTGGCATGCAAAATATCAGAAATGCCTACTATGGACGGTAAAATGAAACATGAAGGCTCAATAAACAGTTGGACAACACAAATCTGTTTTATAAAAACTGCATTTTTTTAAAAAAATAAAGCCTGGTAGCTTCTCTGCTAATACCACTAAGGAGCATTGGGTTAAGGAATGATACATCGAAATAACTTACCAATATATCCTGGTAAAACTTCTGGTCATCTGGTGGGGCATTTGGAAGGTAAGTGATAACATGCTCAATATTTTGTTCATTAACTGCTACCAAATGACTGTCAGCTCTCTCTGATGGGCTGGTCTGCATGCACATGCTAACACTTTCATTCATTGATGAAATTGGGGCAAGTCCTGAGTCAGCATCTGGTCCACTACTAGAAGCAGAGAATAGTGAATTAATAGAGAAGATTCAAATGAGTTGATTTTCAACAGAAGTGGGAAAGTGGGTCAATACTAGTGTGAAGGCTATAAAATGGGATGGTCATTATCAGCAATGCCATGGCAAAATGCAAAAGCTGTATTACGATGAGTATTCAACCATATTCTACACAGCAAGTTGGAATAACTTCAATAATGGAGAAAAAAAAGTATGCCGCTTAAGTATACTCTTGTCATTCCCAAACCTCAAGCACTTCCTTGATGGAGTAAGTTTCGACCAAACAACCAAGTTAGCAACACCTGTACATTTGCTGCACAGTAAAGAATTATGCAGAGTCCCTTAATTAAATAAGACTTAATGCATATTTGCAGATCACAACAAGAATTGCTATTTTAACAGCTAAGGCTAGAAACATGGATAATTAATGCCAAAATGCCTACTAGATCATCAAATGACCCGAAGAGCAACATAGGTATTAATGGTATTCAAATAATGCAGCTTAAAGCAATCAATTGTGTATGTTGAAAGAGATAAGATTAAATCATGTACTGTCATTACAGGTTATCAGTTACTGCCAGAGAAGTGATTTTTCATCACTCAGAAAATTTTTGAAAGCTCAATATGTGAAAAATCACTTTTAGCAACTGGGACGCAAGCTTCATCAAGAGATTGCTTGCTTGATTAAAGTAAGTTCTGTATGCCCATGACTTATTTCTATAGTTTGAGATCCTAGTCATCAGTAAAGCTGCACATGAAGTTGCAGTGAGGCAGGCATGCTTTTTTTAAAATTCATCGCCTCCACAAATAAGCAATCCATTTTTACCCATGAAAAGTGAAGTTAGGGTTGATTAATGGGGCTGCTGCATTGTAGCTGCCACTTAACTCAGTCATTAGCATTTCAAGCAAGTTGTCTGCAGTATCTGGTCATATAGGAGGAAAACATCTGCTAAAGATGCACAACTTTGAGTGGCTGTAGATATATTGTAGAATCTTTGCTGATTAATTCATTGCTGCAGTCAGTGTTCTACATGGTTTTAGCTGCTATACTGTTTATTTAAAACAGTGAACATAATACAAAGTCAATTAGACTCACTTTTTTTGGGGGGGGGGGAATGAAAATAGCCTTTTTGAAACCAACCCAAATTTTTGGAATTAACATTTTAGTTCTGACAGGTGACACACACACATAAAATGGCTTGTTCTGAAGCTGAGCAGAGAAATACAGATGTACAACAAAACAATCATGAATGAGAGATTACTGAACTTAAGTGAATAATACAAACCACTTCAGCTCAGGCAAACAAGGCTGCCAACTGTGGTCAACTTCTTCTACAAATATGCATTATTGAAGGCAAAGGGAGGGAACTGAGGCAAACCAATGTGGAACTGTATGCCTCCACCAGTGTACTCCTGAAAGATCAGATGGGTTTCACACAACATAGTATATGTAGGTTATTAAAGTATGGGGAGTTTAAACGAGGGTTGTTTTTTTACCGGAGTCCAGAGGGTTGACTAGCTCCTTCTACAAGATGAATACTATCCACAAAACTGGGTATGTCAACAGCATTTAATGAAGAGGCAATGCTTGCTTGACTCCTGTTCTTCTCAGTGTTCATAGAAATATTGATGTCTTCATTGGATATTTCAACATCATCTTGTTTCACATGCTCATTTTTATTTTCCAAAGTAGCATTCCACATCAAGCTAGCACCTAAAGTAAAACAGGAAGAAAGCCTTGGTTGAATTTAGCTAGGCTGGTGGCACCACTCTCTGTCTCCGCATGTATTGTGTATTCTATCCCAGTCCCAGTTGTCCATCAACTTCATGCGTTATAGCAAATCACTGGTACAGCTTGTTGCAATTACTAGCAGTTCGTTAATGTGACACTCAGTGTTTAAGTAACTGAAAATGACAAATATTAGCAGTCCTCTCATGGGCAGTTTCACAACATGATGAGCTTGTGCATTTCATACAAATTTGGTAATCTTGATAATACCAGTTTTGGACTCTAGCAGCAGCCATCAAAACAAAAGTAGTTGAAGTCACAACACACTGAAGTGTGATTTGAGGCTGTGACGATCACATTAGTAACTTCTCTTTAGCAAGACAAGATCTACTGCACTAACCCCTCCCCCACAACTTTAACATTTGAACACTGCTATGAGCAAACCAACTCAATCACATTAATTATTACACAAAATTTACAGCCTTTCAAGCAATTAATATCCAGTTCTCAGTCATACTATACTGTATTGGAATCTACCATGATATAACAGTCTGGGTACAGGACCCAAGTTTGTTAGCAGAGTGGATCAAATAGGAAGACAGCACAACACTACTGGATCAAATAGGAAGACAGCAGAGCAGACTCTGGACAGCTAAAATGGCGCCCGTGTCAGGTATTTTCCCACTGCTGAGTTATACCAGTGTAACTTCAATAAGGTGTACAATAAACCAATACCTGTGCTCACTGCAATGCTGACACTTTTCTTCATGTGTAACCCTGTGGACGATTGGGTTTCCATGGCAACAAATTCTAGTTGCTTCTCAGACTGTATGCTACTGTTTGCTATAGTTTTGGTTGAACAGGGCTGAAGAGTTTGTGCTTCTAAAAGCCGCTGAATCTGTAACCATGTAAGATCAGTGTTAATTATACTGCCAAGATAATAAAAGTGGGAGAAGTAATTAGTAAATATCACTGTCATATCAATTTGTCTCTTATGAATACAGAACTATTCTTTCTTTAAGATGATTAAAGGCAGCATCTTTAAGTCCTCTTTATATAAAAATGCAACACTGCTAACTGTAGAATGTAGAAAAGCACATATTGCTATTAAAACAGTTGAGTTTCATTAATTAAAACCTAGTTGGTTTCTATTCTGCACTGAACTTAATTCCAAACAACTTAATGGCTCACTAAATTGACTAGTAAACCAGCCAGCTTAATTCTGAAAGCATAGCTAACGAGCTATGTGAAACTGTTAAAAGACATAGTATTAACCCACTAAATATTTCTACTAGGCTCTGAAGAGGCCACTTATTAACAGACAAGTACACAAGACCAAAGTTGTAATCTGATAATATCATAAGTACCATGAGTATAAAGACCATGTTCCTGTGATGAACCTAGTAAATTCTAAGCATGTACACAATAGATTTAACCCAACAAACCTGAGCTTGTAGCAGTTTGATCTGCTTATCTTGTTCAGCAAGAATTTTGTAAACATCTGAAGGTAAGTTCATTATTCCATTATTGGGTCCCAACTTTGATGCATGAGTGTGCACACAAGCCGGATACACTGCATGTGATTGTGCACTGCCAGGGTCTGAAGAAGAACTCTTTACTGTAGCTGACATGTCATCATTATGGGGGCAAAACTTCCCCACTATTCCATGATGGCCAAGGTTCATAGGGCTACTTGTGGGACACACTGGGTTGCAGCAAGCATCTATATATTCTGTATTATGATGAAACATTAATTGTGTACTCTCCTGGGAACTACTTGACTGGATTTCAGGTGTGTGACCGGGACCCACTGTAGACATCCCTTGCCAAACATTTGTTGGACTGTATTGCATATGGTCACGTAACTGGCAGCTGCAGACACAATGGGGACAGCAAGGTGAGCTCTGAGATGGTATCCGAAGTTCCATGGGTCTTCTCATGTGTGGAGATGACAAAGCACAGCTGTGCCAGGAAGGCTGGGAAACTAAATGAGATTGTTTAGAGTTAGATCCTGAGGGTCCATTAAAAGGAAGCTCTCCTTTGCTTTGTGTAGGCTCATTATTTGCCAAATGTTGTTCTGGTGTTCCAAGCTGGTGGGAAGAGGTGTTGGGAGAGAACCCGCTACAAGGAGTTGAAGGAGAAGAAGAGGAAGAAGACCCAGAGCTCTTACTCGCTTGAGATCCAATTACACCACAGTTGGACTGCTGTTGTAGTGGAGGTTTCTTTCCATTGGAAGATTTTAAAACTGAATTTCTCTGCTTTATCTGGTTTGGTAACTGCCTTGGAGAAGGCTCTCGGGCACAGAAACCCAAGCTTTGTTTCCCAGAATCACAGCTCTGAAGTTGGTGGGGTGGATGCCCTATGGAACATGCCATCTTAGCAGGTTGATGCCCCAATGAAGGTTGGGGTTTTTTATCCATCACCATGACATTTTTGGATGTTGACATAGATTCTGTGGAGATGCCATCAAACACAATAGACAGTTCAGGAACCGAAGGCTGGATCTCTGTCATCTGGAAACGAGGACAATATAAACTTAAAATACGTGTTGATCTATGCATTTCTTATGTTACCAATTTAACTGGAATGTTCCTCCCCCACCTGAGAAACTGTTGTAGCAGCTTCCACTACACTATGGAGAAAGAGAAAGCAGACATCACTATGTAAGTCATACCCCATTGTAAAGGAAACCTACTTCTACCAGGAGACCTTTAATAAGATATTATCCCAAGTCCTGCCAAAATACGAGTCCTTGTGCCATGTTAATAGAACCTCAAATAATGATACTATACATGTACTGTAGGCAGATGCACAGGTGAAAGTGTTTCAAATGGAAAGAAAAAGCTATTGCAGAAAAACACTGTTTCTATTTTGTCAAAGTGCATAGAAGTCTCTCTATAAAAACACTACCAGCACAGTTATTGTCTACATCAAGAGACAGTCATTGGTTCCATCTTTAGCTTAGGAAGCAGAAAAATTGAAGGCAATCAACATTTGCATTCTTAAGAAGCCTATCTGTACAGCTCAACCATTATTTCTTCTCCCTCCTTCAATGTGCTTTTAGAGGACCTCCCTAGTAAATTAAGTCAAACAATGGGGCTATGGGTCAGCTGGTTTATTTGGTCTACATGCTTCCCACAGTAGAATATGAAGTCTCCTTAAGAGGTTTCTTTATAAGGTTAATCTGAAACATGTACTTGCAGCAATAAAGGGTTAACAGCACCACAGCACAACCTGGTGGTAACAGCATGGAATACAACTATCCCGGCAGCACTGATGCAGAAGCTGAATGCTTAAGAATTCCTACCAACTACACAAAGGTACTGATATTTTCTCTAAAAACTTGAAGATACTTAATCTTGGAGATACCTGCTGACTCACTGGGTGAGGATGGGGAAATGGTCTTGGGGATGCATCCTCTTCCACACCAGAGTCATGATCACTAACAGAAAGTTTACTAGCTGAGGAACCTTGTGATGGGCTAAAAAAAAAATTAAAATCAAGTTTTGAGTTTTGTATTACATAGAAAATGTTTTGATTGCATAATAGAAAACAAAAATGTCTGATTAAATGCATAAGTATTTGAAAAAGGTCTCACCTGCTAAAGGAAACATTCTTTGAAATTTTACTGAAGCACTCCACTTCTGCATTTTTATTTTCTGAACTTAGTTCAAATTGAATATGGTATTTATCTGATGGCTCCACGTTCTGAAATGAAGTAGATGTAGTCAGTAAGCTCCATTTGACAATTACCACACAACTTATCCTAACCAAAGTCATGTAAGAACTCTTCAAATAAACCCTAGTGCTGGTGCTACCTTCTTGCTTCCTGTGAGTTTTTATATTCAGGGGACCCTGGACTGGAGTAAAGATTAATGTTAAACAGGCAGGTACTTAGTAGAGGTTAAGAGCTAGAGCAGTGGTTTCTAATTGGTGGTCTGTGGACATCTGTGGCACATACCCATCAACTATCCAGGACATCCCATTTGGGGACTGTGCTCTTACATGGGTCATGCGACTCACATGGGAGCACAGCCCAGAAGACACGTTTGGTCTTCTGGGACATGTTGGTGCTAGGACAACATTTTCAAAAGTAGGGGGTCCATGCCTTGGCTTCTGAAAAACAGGGGCTACACAGTACTTAGCCAATTGACAACCACTGAGGTAGAGGATCATTGGATACAGCAAATCCTCAGCTATAGCACCAGATCTAGTGTACACAAGTATTTTGGCACACAGAGAAATGAGCAATAATTCCCAAAGGGAATCTGCCTGCTAGAACAAGCTTACCACATTCACAGTCCTGAACAAAAAGCATGGGCAGAGATATTGGAATACTTATTTGCTTCCTAGTCCTATGAAGTTGTTCTCACTCCTGATTGTTGCTTTAAAGCCATGACAGTACCTGGCCTTCACCTGACATCACATATGACTTCAGAGATAGGGAATGGTTAGTCAGGAATGGTTTGCTGGGCCAACTTTGCCCCTGTGATAAACAACCGTTGACAAGCACCCCCTTGTAGCTGCACAGCCAACTTAAGTATGGAAATCAAGCAACTTACTTTAAAGCAACGTAATGTTTCTTTGCTTGTAAGTAGCTGGAAACCTAGTTTAGTATGTCCACCACAAGGAAGGCATTCATAGAACTCTGGATCTTTATGCGTCAGAGAATAAAGAATTACAAGGAAACTTCCTGATTCTGAAAGTACCCTGAAGAAAATAAAATAAAATACACTCATTAAACAGAAACAATAAATAAAAAAAAATCATTTGGCAATGTGATGTTCTGAATTCAAATGAAATAAATATTTTTTTAAATTGAATTCAAATGGTAAAGCTTAATATAACAAATGCCATCAGATCACCTACAAGAACAGGAAGCAAAGGGGTAGTTCATATTTCAAATATAATTCAGCAATTGTGCTTTCTTGTTAAACTAAGTCCAGTTCATTTATCTTCAGCAAGTTGCCCAGCTCACTATCTGAAAATCATATTGCTCACTTAGTTCTGGGGAGCATGTAATTCTGTTATAGAAGCTATAAGGGCTAGCAGGTACAACAGTTTCCAATTCACAACCCAGGCTCAATTAATAGTGCTGCTGATCATCTTTGAATGGTTTGAGTCAGGTTATCTTAAATATTATCTCTTCCTACATTAACCTACTTAGATCTGTCTGGGACAATCAAGCAATCTCCTGCTCCCTGATTTGTTTAATCTCTCTCACACACACCCTTTCTCTGTGGTTTCTGCCCAAAATGGCTGCCACCAACCAGCAAAGAACAAAAAAACCCAAGGATGTAAGGAAGTAAGTTGTTTGGATAAGTGAATCTGTGGGGGATATAGTGAGGTTTGGTCATAACTCTAAGTGTGGATAAATGATTTTTTGATAGTGAGCTTGCAGGTGGCGGGACCTGTGTGTACTTATCATTTATTGAGAAAAGTTCATTTTAATTATTATCACCTTTCTTGAATTGAAGAGTTGAATAAGTAGTGCAGGCTGCAAGTCCAGACTTGTGGGCTGTTGATATGAGAGATTCCACTTAACCAGCTAAAGGAAGAAAAAAAATAGGTTTGATGCTATAAGCCAGTGCATTCTCATGTAGCATATATATTTTACTCAACTGAGTTATCCAGTTTAAGATTAATATTTCTGCAGTACATATTAAAACATTCTGCTTTTCTGGTCAATGCCAAGCTAAAAGAAAGAAAAACAGAGGAAAGGTTCATACTTCATCTAAATACTTACATGCCAATCAGTGGCAAAGTATAAGCTTTGGGATCAGATTCAAGAACTAGCAGTAGTTTTCTGGTCTGGTCCATTGTAAGATAGCTGTAAATAAGAAAAAAAATCCAAACTGTTTGAAAACCTATCTCAATCACTTGAGTCAACAAAAAGCTAGCCTTAAAAAACCCCCAATAAATTCCTTCTGAGGATTTTTCATTGGTCACAATCAGGCATGTTACTGGTGCAGGGAACTTGTGATGCTTTTAAAATATTGGTTGTATCCAATGGTGCTCTTGTGCTAGAAAAAGTGCTTCTGCAAAGGAGGGCGTCTGATTTTCACTGACCCATCCTACACAATAAAGTCCCCTGTGCCTCCTCCCACCAATCTTCTGTGGGTTTAGAGGACCCTCAGCATAGAGTTGCAATTGATAGAAAGGGGATTGGTGAAAATAGGGTGTCTTGCGGAAGTGCTTCCACTAGCTTAAAACCATTTTATATCCACAGTGTAATACTAGAACTTAACACACAGGACATCTCTTATAATGATACACAAAACTATAGGTGGTATGTTCTCACATGTGTCAAGGAAAACCTGATTTCTAATACCAGAGTGGGCACACAAATTCAACCTTTGACTTATATATCGATTGAAAGAAATGACTGAACTTGCTTGTATAGCACCAGTTTTAATTTCAAAATCCAATAGAAACTAAGAATCCTCTGTGTAGGCCAATTCTTACACTAGAGCTGTTGAGAAGTCTTCCGTGTGGTGGAGACACAATGTGTAAAAGCTGCATTTCATATGACTAATTAGTGTATTTTCCCCATTGTGTGGAGTTTCAATACCAGTCGATATACTATACTGACCAGCAAACTGTTCACAGGATAACAGGCAATTTACGTGGTAGACAATATTAGTGTGTTACAGACACTGTCTTAAGCTGCATTTTCAGCAGCTTCCACATGACAATAAATAAATCCATTCATGCTAGGCCAGTAATTTAAAGTGAGATGTAGAAGGTTGCATCAGTTAATAATACGAAAGAGAGACCGTGTAATATAGCACAGTTTAGCTGTGACTGATGAAAATAGTCTTTAAATAGTGTCAGATCATTATATTCAAAACAAAGAAACTCCCCTAGCCCTAGTCAATTATATAAAAAACCTGGAAATCATATTGGATGATTTGAAGGGACTGGAAGCTACTTTCCAAATCTCCTTAGAAATTATGCATTGATATATTTTACTCCAAGACCAAATGAAACAATACAGACAACTGAAATTTACCAAAGTGAATAGCAATGAAGCTTAACATACCCACATTTGCAGGTACCCTGAACTTGTGTAATGCTCATGTGGCTGCTCAGATTTCTAGCAAGAGCTGTAGGAATTATTGGAACAGAATTCACAGGAGTGTATTTTAAGGCATTGGCAAATGTAACAGCTGCCCAGTGAAAGTCAAAGTTTAGGTTGTCCATATCTTCTGTGGAATAAATGTGAACTCTTAAAGTCAGCAATTTCGAAGGTTCCAAAGAATCTTGACTGTTCAAATTCTGTTGCAGTATCTACAGGGGAAAATTATGTCCGAATTAGTCTCAGACACAAGCATGTTAGCAGGGTTTGTTCAAAGTTTAAGAACTGTAATGGCATTCTTTTTAGGCTAGGCATCTAAACTTCTGAAAAGAAACTTAGCTGGTCAGAACTGTGATATATGGAGATTATTTTATTTCCCCTCTCCTATAAGAGTGCTCCAGAGAAAAAGATGTGAGAGAGTGAAAACAGAAATAAACAGAAGGGAATGTTAAAGAAAAACAGTCGCCCTTTCCAAACTTATACTGAATAAAAAAGCTACACCCAGATACAGCTTTTCATGTCTAAGCATCTACCACTGTCCGGGACAAACTGAGAATAGCCAATGGATATTAACATAGAAAGACAGCAGCTATTCAATAAACAACCTTTGTGTTAAAATAAGGGTCCCAAGTTTCTTACCTTAAAAGCCAAGCTGAAATCTTCAGAATTGTGCACTATGACATCACCTGATGAAAATCCCCAAGCACTAACAGTACATGGAATCAAAAAATCTCCAGGAAGCGATGCTGTTGGTATTTTCCCCAAGCCACCAGTTACTTCACGACCCGGATCAAAACGATCTATTGTTAGTGATACACCTTCACCATCTGTGCCAGAGAAGTTAGGCAAGTTAGAATACATTCTATGAAGATGGCTCACTGATCCCAAATTTCACCAAGGCTTAAAACAAGACCGTTTGTTAGACTTATCCAGCACTATGATGCTCACTCACATTTCAAGGTTAACACAAACCCTGCCCAAAGTAATTAGAAAGCTGTAATTTTGATGAAGTCTTATTTAAGTGATAGTCATCTTTGCATACAGCAGGTTGCTGGTTCAACATTTCCAGTTAAAAGGACATAAGGTAGCAGAACAGAAGATATTTTCCTGAGGTTACAAAGTCACTGCCAGTTACAATAGGCTAGTAGACCATTGAGGTAACACTGTAAACAGGTTTGCATGTACTTAAAGTAACACAAACATCAAAATGCACAGTTCAGTGAAATAGTCATCAACATGCCATCACTGTACAGTGCAACCTCAGTTGTCAAACGTAATCTCTAGTTGAATCTCAAGCAGCAGGGTTGGTAAAGTCACCTCAGACCTTGAAGAGCCATTACCTGTCAGGAGACAATATTTAGATAGAACATGTGTAACCAAGAGGGTCCCCCACCCCCAATATTGTTGGATTACCAACATTGTGAGTGGCAAGGGGCATTGGAAGTTGTAGTCCAGCAACATCTGGAGAAAGCAATGCTGATTCCACTGGCCTAGAAGGATCAATAGCCCAACAATGTAAGGCAGGCTCATGTTTACACCCCTTGGTATCACTCACAAAATAATCATGTTAGAAAGACACACTGCTGTAAGGCTTATTTGTTGAGTCAAATAGAATGGCAATGGCCTCTAACAAGATACCTACCTTCATCTACTGCAAGATTTCCAATCAGAAAACATGTGAAGGGTTTTCTTCTACTCTGCCTAGCATGACGATGGGTCAGTCGCAGTGTTTTCTCATGCATTATCAGTTTAGGATTTCTGAAGAAACACAAATTAAAGGTTTCAGTACTTGAGTTTACTATTTCTAAGTATACGAAGACTGATATTTATCTCAAAGAATAATTCACTACTGCCACATAATACAAATGATCCATGTTACCAAAAAAAAAAAAAAAAAAAAAAAAGGGAAAGCAAGAATTGATGTGGGAAAAATTGGAGAGCACCTTGAAAAAGTTGCTTAGGTTTGAAATTGTTCATTTATGTGTTATTAGTCCAAAAGCAACCATGATGCATTGTAATTATTTTTAGTAATTTTCCCAAGCTCAAATTTTGTATTTATTTTGCTACAATGAAAATAGTTGAGTCTATCAGTTCTGAGTTGTTTATTGATTTAAAAAAACCATTACACTTCACTGAAATTATCTTGCTCCATGTATGGCAGGAAAATCAACTATGTCACTCTTGTGCCACATTACAGAAAGCACAAACTACAGTATTAGCTGTGGCTTCTAGGGACACCTTTTTCTCCGCCCTAAATACAATTTGTACTTGCCCAATGTCTTTTCTTGGGGTGCTGTATGATTTGTTGTTCCAATGGGTAAAATTGAAGGAAAGCAGTTACTGGCAAAACTTTAATAAAAGTTTCCTTACAGTACAAAATTGTTCAAACATGGAACAGACCGCATATGGTGGTACTGGGCTTCCCTTTACTGGAAGAATGTAAGCAGCAGGTAGTCATCCATCTGTCAATAATACTGCTGCTGCATCCTGCATTAAACAGGACTTGGACTAGATGACCTCCATGGTATTATAACAATTGGATTCAGAGTTGGAGGAAGAGTTATTGATAGATGAGTAAACAGTTCAGGGCAAGAAAAACTCTTAATCTATATGAGACACCATACCTATAACACAGGTGAGAGACAATGCTTTCTCCAACAGGAGCTGGATTCCAAAGTGCACATTTTGATGCAGGAAAGCTGAAAGGCACCATTTTCCCCAAAACACCTCTGAAAAGACATACAAATTTACTACTTTTTATTTGGGTACAGTTGGAGATAAGCAGAAGACAAGTTTGCCAAATTCTCCCAAAAGAATAATAATAATAATAATAATAATAATAATAATAATAATAATAATAATAATTTATACCCCACTCATCTGGCTGGACTTCCCCAGCCACTCTGGGCAGCTTCCAACAAAATATTAAAACACAGTAATCCATCAAACATTAAAAGTTTCCCTAAACATGGTAGGAGTGTGCTCCTTTAAGATGGAAAATGTAGGTTTTTCATATTCTCTTTAAATATATGTATTGCAAAGCAATGGGTGGTATTCACCTAACTTTTATGCAGAGTAGACCTCCTGAAATGGCTCTAAATTAGTTATGTGCATTAATTTCAATTGGTTTACTCTGACTTAATTGAATACCACCCATTAACTACTTTTATGGTATTTTTCAAAAGAAGCCATTTCAAACAGAACACTTTCAGCTTAATTCAACCCAGTTGTAAGCAGTGCTGAATGTTTCATACACAAACTCAACTTAGAACTCCAGGGCATACTAGGACTGAGCTGAATAGCCTTTTTAAAGAATCATTCAAGGGCTGAGGAAATCAAATAGGTCCTCAAAAACAGTGCAATGGGAAAAAGCTTTGGACAATTCTGCTCCTTTTTTGTGGGGTGGAGGGTTGTGTTTGCCTTATTTTACATTACAAGTTACCTGAGGGGAGCTTTATTTTTCTTTAAACACTATGTTTAAGTAGTGCAGCGCTCTCATGCTATCTTCCACGCTAGCAACAATTCCTGAGTTGTCCACATGGTCATGTCAGGAAATGCTGCCAGGCTGGGAGCTAACTTGCAGAGAGCTCTGGACTGCTACGAGTGCATGCAAGGCTTTAAACACATGTGGTACAGTCAATGAATATCAATATGATTATCTCAAGGAAAACAGCCCACACCTCTGGTTTTCCCAAGCAACAGTGGCAAACTGGTGTAGTAGAGGGGAAAGGAGGAGGGAGTACACCAGCAAGTAATATCAACTACAGTGGTACCTCTGGATGCGAACGGGATCTGTTCCGGAGCCCCGTTCGCATCCTGAGCAGAATGCAACCCACGTCTGCGCATGTTACGATTCACTGCTTCTGTACATGACATTTTGAGCGTCTGCACATGCATGAGCGGCGAAACCCAGAAGTAACCCATTCTGTTACTTCCAGGTCACTGGAACACAACCTGAAAACGCTCAACCTGAAGCTACTTTAACGCGAGGTATGACTGTATCAGGAATAAACATGCACCAGATACATATTACTGTTAAACACATAAACAAAGCCAAGCTACTGGAACATATCATGTTGTCCTGGGTTCCTTAGATGGTAGGGCAGAACCTAACTTTAAAAAATAAAAATAAAATAAATATCAGTGACACATTTAGGACTGAACTGTTATAATTAACAAGCAGTGATACAATTTCTAGCTATCCATACTTTTCAACGTCTTCAGGGTACTCTGTTCTATTTGCCTTTATAGTGACTGAGTCAGAATCAGGGCCTCAGGAAATAAACATAAAAACCCCTGAACAAATAGGAAACGCTGCTGACGTTGACTTGGATCCCTCATGTGACAGGCTGTAAATCATATTCATATTGAAAGAGATCAAAATTTCTGCAATAATACCTTTGGTTTTGAGACACAGGTGAAATTAGTTCCATGAGGCTTTAAGCATCCGTTTGATCACTTCACCCTCTGAGAAAATGCAAGAACAGGAATAAGATAAAAGATACAGTTAAGTACTGCGAAGTAATCATGTCTGATACCAGTATTTTAGCATATTCCATTTCTGATATATCAAGGGAAGTTATTTATTGTCTAACTTGCAACATCTAATCTGCAACCTACCAGCAAATAATTGTATCTTGGCTCTCAAGTTTTACTTTTACATTATTCCAGTGCTAGGTCTGGTATGCCCATGTACATAATACCCACGTACATAAAAACATAAGAGCCTGCTGAATCAGGCCAATGGGCCATCTAGTTCAACATCCTGTTCTCACAGTGGATGAACAGTACACCTCTATCATGGTTATCACAATTTTGTGGAAGGGCTATTATTGACCATGGAACTTTTAAATAACAAGTAGTCAATGTGGTGCCCTCCAGGTGTTCTTGAATTACAACTCCCATCATTCCTGATGACTAGTACTAGTCATTCTGGCTGGGGCTGATGGAAGTTGTAGTCCAACAGAATCTTGAGGGCACATTGGCTAACACCATTTTAAAGGCACAAATTCAATAACCGTCTCATTCCCCAGCATAAGTTATTGCTACTGTGTTCTACTTTTTCTTCCAACTGCTCAAAATCACAGTTAAGGTGACTAACAGTCATAATTTTAAATTTATGAAACAAAAACTTTTGTTTAAAGCAAACAAGAGTTTGCTTTCAGAATAGAAAATCAGCGGTGAATGATTCTATACTCCCCAAGAGTTGGTAGTCAAAACTCCATCCATCTGACCTGCTCATTTCTACCTGCCCAAGATTTCTACTTTTAAAGATCACCATCACTTTTTATTGTGCTTCAGTGGTCTTTGGGGGCTTTGTCTATTTTGCCCAGTGAAAGAAGCACTGCACTCAAGAAAGCAAACAGCAATGCTAGTTCAAACCACTGCTCTCAGATTTCCCTCCCACCAGGTCTCCAGAACCATCCCCCACAGGTCAAATACTAGTTGGCAATCATCAGCTTAACGTGGTGAATTACCGGTATTGAAATCCTATTAAATTCATAGGTAGCCAGCAACCAAAAGATGGCCTGAAGTGGCATTTTTTTTTTGAGACAATTCATAATCAAAAGTGATCAGTATTAGAGGAATATTAATTTATGAGCATTTTATATAACTGGGTGGTAGGCAACATCACCCTAATTTCAAATATTAACTGCCTCAATTTTTATGACTGCCCCCTCCCAAACCCATTTGATTCAAGGTTTGGGTAGTTTGCCTACCCATGTGCTAGTCCTTCTGGTGTTGTGCACTGCTACAACTGCCAGTATTCTTGGCATATACTTTTATTCTTATTTTTGTATACTATTGTGCTATTTCATAACGGTGAGCCGTTTATACCTAATGATGATGATGATGATGGGGGGGGGACCTTAATAGTAGATAAAACAGCTGCGGCTCTGGATTTTTCCCAAGGCGATACACTGAAAAACACGGATCTGAGCCATGTTTTCCCCAACCCAACCTCCGCGTCCCAGCCCCTACTGAACCTCACGGCCAGGCAGAGGGCAGGTGGGGAGACGAGGGGACTTCACCTATTGAACGTCCACGAGGCCCACAAGCTGTGACAGAAAGAGACAGAAACGCTAATTTGCTCGTGGACACAGCTAGTTATGAGGGAAGCGCACAGGGAACCGAAGGGGCGGAAAGGAAACGGCGGGCGACGCAGGCAGAGAAAAGCCACCCAGCTCAGGCGCAGCGGTTCCCCACCTACCTCACGACTCCTCGCCAGAGCCCCCTTTTCCACGCGCCGCCAACGCACTCTCGGCGCTCGAGAGCCTGGCGCGGCGACCAAGATGTAACCGAATTCCTACCTCCTCCCTGTTGTGGCGGCTCCGATGGCGGCACGGGCGGCCAATCAGCGATCCCTCTCCCGCGAGGTCCACCCAGCCAATCGTGGCTCTCGACCCCTTCTATTAATCGCTGACATCGCGTCAATCAAAACCGTCGCACCCGCCCAGCAGGTCTCCGTAACCAATCCAAAAGCCCTAAATGAGACTAAGGCCCGTTGCGCGCGCGCGGACTTCTTGTGGGAGGGATATTTAAAAAAACATGGCTTTGTTTTAAACGGTCGCAGCAAGGGAGCTATTGCGCAAGCGCAGAGTCGGAAAGTGGAAAGAGGAAGGGGCGTGATTCCTTTTGTTACCTTAGTGATAACAGATACCTAGGCTTCGAGCGATGCTTCAGAAACTGTTTGGGTAAACATAGTTGTGGGAAGGTCTATTCAAGTCATGCTTACATATAATCTTGTATACGTTTTCTTGAAAGTAAATGCCGCTATATTTCAGGGGATTCGCCCCAGTAAGTACCTCCGAGGGTCGTTGGTAGGACTACTCGGCATGTCTTATTCAGAGCGAAGTCCATTTTCAGTGGGTAAGCGAATACAGGATGGAAGCCTAAATACATCGCAGCAAAACCGTTATTTTGGCGCCTTAAAGACGAACAGGTTTAAGTGGCATCATCTGCAGACTGGTCCACTTTCAGCTGATTTATGTCATCCCCGGTTGCAAGATGCTTCCTCTACTACACTCTCACCTGCCAACTAGAATGCATCTGAGGAAGTGGACTCTTGTCCACTAAAACGGGAGGGGGCCACAATGCTTCGGCTTTGTGGTGCTTTGTCTTGCCCTCTTCCCAAACAATGCCAGCATAGTAGCATTTCTGCTGCCAAAAGTTTCTAAGCAATCGCAGAAAGGACAGAGACCTACAGGAAGCTCCTTTCGGGCGCCTATCGCATGCATAAATCCATATATACTTCCAAACGAGAATAGGTATTTATAGATGTCTATCTCTCTGTGTGTATATGTGTGCGTGTGCGTGCGTACACACATACGCGTTTCTTTGTTTCTTTTTTAGTTGCTCCTGAAAGTGTCCCCTCCTCATCCAAGCAGGATCCCTCCTAGACAAGGCGACTCACCCCCCGTCTAAAACAGCCTCTCCTCCGGAGCCCTTCACGGGACGCCGCGCGGGCACAAGCGCGTAGCCCCGCCCCCTCCCTTGGCCCCGCCCCTCCCTGCCCGCCATGTCGCCCCTCCCCCAGCAGCAGCAGCGAGAGTGACCGGGCGGGAACCCGGAAGCGCTTTCCCTTCCCGGTGACACCTCAGCAGCCACCTCAGCCGGAGGAGTGAGGTGGCGTCGGGACAGTTAGCGAGCCCACCATCCTGCCGGCGCGGCGCTCCCCCCCCCGGCGTATGTTCTGTCGCTGCCTCTTGGCTTCCGCGGCTCGTGTCGGTCCCTCGGCTCCTCGGCTGGGCGCGGCGGCGGCGTCCTTGGCTTCTTCCGCCCCTTCCCCTCGCTTGCTGCTCCTCATGAAGCCGGTGGTTGTGTTCGTTCTCGGCGGGCCTGGCGCCGGAAAGGGGACCCAGTGCGCCCGCGTTGTGGAGGTAAGGGACGGAAAGGGCACCTCGTCTCTTCTCCCTCTTTCTTCCCTCCGCGATAGAACTACCATGCCTAGCAAGCAGCGCGCCCGTAGAAGCGCCCTAGACCCTGTCCACTGGCGCCCAGAGGATGATGGGGGTTGTAGTTGTGACCGACTTGGCTTGTGGCCCTCGAGATTCTCAAATGGTTTGGACCCGACTTGATATCGGTGGGATCAAATATGCTACGAGTCTGGTGTTGAGGCTCAGAGCTAGAAATAGCAGTTGCACGGTAAGCAGGGCAACGGATGTTATAAGATACACGTGATAATAAAAGAATCTTTTCTTTTCAACAGAAAAAATAAATAAATAAGCAAAAGCTGTAGCCGTCTCAGGGATGCTTCAGGGGAAGGTATTCCACAGTCAGACACAGAAAAGCAGTGGCGTAGCGTGGGGGGTGCAGGGGGGGCAGGCCGCACCGGGCGCAACATCTGGGGGTTAGGGGGCGCAAATCCACGGGATAGGGGGCGCAAATCCATGGGTTAGGGGGTGCAAATTACTTGCCTTGCCCCGGGTGCTGACAACCCACGTTACGCCTGCAGAAAAGGACAGATCCTCGGTAACTAAGCAGGTGCTTATGGAAGGAGGTGGTGGTTACCGGTATATTGTGGGCTAGAAAAAGCTTGGGTTCAATGCTCATCTAAACCTCTGGTGTGATTGTTTCTGTTAGTAATTTATGAAGATCCTATGTATGGAGGGTAAAGAGGGGGGAAAGCAATTTTGTGCATCTTTGCATTCATTCTTTAATTGGGGAATGGTTCAAGCTATTCAACTCTCATGGCTTCCAACTAATTGAAAGAATCTTCATAATCAATAAGCTGCTGGTCTTAAGATTCATTGGGAGATGCTGTTGGGTTTAAACCGACTTCAGTTTGTAGTATAAGTATGCCCCTAAGTTCTAGAAACTCGCATCAAGGTGTAAAACCATGTCCACCTTCAAGGCTACTATTACACGTTGAGGGGGTATGAGGCAAGTACACACAGCACTTCTGCCTTAGAAAGCTTGTTGGGAAGAAACAAGGAGTGGTCTACTTAAGCCTCTTTCTCTTGAGGCAGGCAGGGTTTCCTTTGCAGGCTTGGAGACCGCAAACATAACTTGTTAAAATAAGGGTTGGTATGAGTCACAAATTTTGTGGCACTATAAAACCTTAAAAGTCCAATTTATGCTGAAATCAAAAGTTGGCAACACAATTAGGTCATAAATGGTATAAATGCATGTTGAGTTATGTGTTCTAATACCTTATTCCACTCTGAATGTAACCTTTTCTGTAATCTGTGGTGATCATGAAAGCATACATTGTGGCTCAGTGCTTAATCCTTCAGTTTAGCTTTCAACTTAATCAATTGAAACAAAAAATACGATTTTGACTAGTTTCTCAGTACCATTGCAGTACTACTAATGGTAATCTTACACCACATACAGTCATGAGCAACGGAAGGAATAAGGCATAGGTCACATGTCACAATGATTCTTAGTAATGACTTACAGCTTGGGTGTGGCTCCCAACTGTAAAACTACTTGCATTGCGTCACTAAGATCCATTATTTGTATTGGCAAATTGCTGACCAGAAAATATTGTCTTACAAGGCATCTTAAGATTTTTTTAAAAAAGTTTAATGTATTGTACAAAGCAGTTAAGTCAGAATATGCTAACTGAGTTGTGGGTTAGATTTACAGATACATAAATGGGTGCCAAATAGTGATTTATTTCTGCCTGTTCTCTTCTATAGAAAATGTTTTTAAAACCATAATCCTCAACTGCAGACAGAAATGCTGCATGTCGGTGTGAGGGTTTTCAGGGTAAAACTTCTTATGAAAAGCTTTGATTTAGGTTATGGCTTCTGCAGGTAATATTAGGAATAACAGACTTATTATTTATATACAACATTAGTTTAAAATATGTAGTAAGGCTATGGAGCACACCATGAGGATCCTTTGAGAGATATCAGTATGCAAAATTTTGCCTTGATGTTTTACAAAGTAACATACATTTCACTGAGATTTAGGTGAATGTGTACAGTATTCCTAACATCGTCTTCTAGCATAACTTTCCTTTAGTCCTCTGTTGGTGGAACAGGAATTCAATGAAATTGTTCCTGCTTTGGCATCTGTTGGGTTGGTGTAACATCTGCATATTGTGCTGGCCAAATTAACGTTCTAAATTCAGAGCAGTAAACAGTAATTATATAAACAAGCAGAAACTTATGGTGCAATTACACACCCACCCACCCACCCTGCTCTTTAGCCAGGTGGCTTACAGAGCAGTAAAAGCAAGGCAAGGTAGACTCCTGCCCTCAGGCTTGCAATGTAAAAGATGCACCAGAAAAAGAAAATGGAGAGGAAGGAAGGAAGGAAGGAGAAAATAAGCAAGCTTGGATAACAATTCTAAGTTACAGGTTCCTATAATGATTAGTTGGGATGGAAGCAGTTCAGGAAGAGGAGAAACCAAAATCTACTTCTCTCCATTGCCTTGCATCCTTTCTCTTTTTCTGCTACAGCTTGATGGAATGATTCTGTTCAGGTGACAGTTGTATTTGATAACACTTGTAACAAAATGATAACCTTATTTTCAGTTAATTGTTCAGAAGTTATCAATTGCTATTAACAGTTATGATTATTGCGGATGTGAGGGCGATCTGGCTGCGACATCTGTCACCCCATTGATCGCCAGGGTTGATTCGGCTGATCTGACTGGCTAGGTGGGTGTCCCCTTCCTCCCTCACCGCTCCATGTGCGTCCCTCCCGAAGCTGCGCGCTCGGTGGAAGAGGACGACCATCCCAGATAGAAGGAGTGTACCGTTCTTCGGTCAAGGGTATACGATAGCTGCGCTCCCCTGCTAGAACCTCCAAACAGTTATGATTGTTGCATGCTACTTTCAAATTCAGAGGCACAATGCTTCTGAATACTAGTCACCGGAGAGCAATGTTGGAGAGGTCTACAGGCCAATTGATGCGTGTCCAGTTGACACATGACCTTGCACATGTGCATCCCCACAACCTGGAAGTGGCTGGGAAAGGGAGTGGGGCAGGCTTAATGTGTGCTTCACCAACAGCAGGGGAGTCAGGAAAACAACCCTTGTGCAAAACAGTCATTGCCTATATTGTCCTTCCTACTGTACTTGTGGGTTGGCCACTGTGGGAAGCAGGATACTGGTCTAGATAGGTCCCTTGTCTGATCTGATGGGGCTGCCCATATATTCTTAACATTGCCAGCTTTCCTTGACACCTGGATTGAATTGTGAGTCATTTGTCCAAGTGAGCTTGCTATAAGGGAAATTCAGTGTATTTTAAAAACCTGTTGATTACATGAAGGTGTTGAGGAAATGGAAAACATATTAACTAATAGGTTTCTGCAAAGTTCCATAGAGGAAATAACTCCAACAAATGTGAGAGTTCTTACAAAATTACATATTAAACTTTGGTGAGGGAGCCTAAAGGAAAATGTTCTATGCATATGTGGATTGCATGTTGTCTTTTAGTAATAGTGATGCATGTGGTGCATTTAAAAAGAAGAATACGTACCAATTTCATTTAAGATGTTGCTTATACTTAATTATAAGATATTTAAATGTATATTTTTCTTTTAGAAATACGGTTACACACACCTCTCAGCAGGTGACCTGCTTCGAGATGAGAGGAAGAGACCGGGCTCTCAATATGGAGAGCTCATTGAAAGTTACATTAAAGATGGAAAAATTGTTCCTGTTGAGATAACCATCAGCTTGTTAAAGAGGGTAAGATTTTAACACTGCGCTGAGTATACAGTTTTCCATGGGGAGCTATAACAAAACAAAACAGCTTAAAACAAAACTTTCACGTGGTTAGATAAAAATTTGCTTTCCCTTTGTTAGTAGCTAACAAAAACATGCAAGACCAGTGGGGGGGGGGAGCTTTTTCAGCTTGACCGCTGCATTCCCTTGTGGGTAGTCTTCAAGGGAGGGGCACATGCAGACATACCAGCCAGGCAAAAGAACTCTCAAGGGGTGTGTGGAGCAGAACTAATGCTAAGTGGAAGCCCAAGTGCCAGGCAGAGAGGTCTGGAGCGCTACATTCAGGCTCCAGGCCTGAGATTTCCCACTGCTGTGCAAGACAGATAGATGAATTACTTTTGTACCTGTTACGTTTTTCATAAAAAACAATGCTTTTCTCTTTAGGGTTGCCAGAACCCTATGTGGAACAGAAACCAGCAGATATTTGGTCTTTATGAATACACTGATCCATTGGGACTTCTGTCTATATTATTGCACTTTATATGTTGTTAAATGCAAGATAAACATTTGATATTGTGATAAGAATATATAGAATAGTATTGTTTATGTGAATGCACAGCCGGTTACGTCTTGTGTGCTTTAGAGCCCAGAGATAGGCAAATCACTCATCTACGAAGGATGTTTTTTATTAATAAATGCTTTACTGCATTGCTGCAAGTAATTGGACTACATGGGCTATATATTTAGGATTCATTTGGCTAGAGCATGATGCGGATAATGTCAAGGTTGCAGGTTCGATTCCTGTAAGGGACAGCTGCATTTACCTGTATTGCAAGGGGTTGGACTAGATGATCCTCAGAGTCCCAATTCTGTAATTGGATCCAGAGTTGCCATTCTGTGAATGGAAGTGGCTGAGATCCTGCAAGGACTCCCTTTGGAGAAAAGGAAGGGAGAAGCAATTCTCTTTCATCCCTCTTGTAGCTCTCACTGCCATCTCCTATTCTGATCTATGAAATCCTCCGCCTTTCAGAACATCTTCTCCTCAAGTTGCAGAGTGAACAAGGAATGAGTGGAAACTGTCTCTCCCTTGTTTCCTTCTGTGTGAATGTCTCATCTATTTTATTTTTGTGGTACACATTTGTTCATTAAAATGCTTTTCCAATTGTGCCATAAGTATATTGGTATTAAGATAGTATGGAATTAACTTTAAGGTTGCAAGAAATGTGTTTGGTACACCTGTAACAGTTCACATGAAAAGCACACGTGTATTTGTAGTACAGGGGGATTATTACTTAGATGTCACAATACTATGCTTGTAGAAAATCATGTTTAATATGAGCTCTCTGTTACCCATCAGGCTATGGATGAAACTATGGAAGCCAATGCACAGAAGAATAAATTCTTAATTGATGGATTTCCCAGAAATGAAGACAATCTTCAGGGCTGGAACAAAACCATGGATGGAAAAGCAGATGTATTGTTTGTTCTCTTTTTTGATTGTGACAATGAGGTAATCACAATATCAAGACACTTGCAACTTTCCTCTGTGCTGTATGAAGAGAGACAATGAAAAATGTTCCATTGTTCCATTTCTCTTTTCCCTTCTATACATTTTGATACTAATTACAGTATGTGCTAATTGGTTCCTTCCAGCAATAAGCCTAGATAATTTTGTGGCAAAATTGTCTCGCAATTACAATTAACTGACATGGTGGAAAAAAGTTCTATTGAACTGTCCCATAGCAGAAAGAAGTATTGATTACCAGAGCACAATTAGAATTGTAGAAAGTGGGGGATATCTTTTTTTCTTTTGCTTCCAGCAGTGAAGAAGTCTTTGCGAGCACTGATATTCTATAGTATTCAGGCAAAATTAATTCTTATATCAACCACCTCTTTCCCCCAGTTCTGTCATCTTGAAAAATCACTTTGTCCTTTGCATTAGATAGGGTATTCTCTTTAGGAAATAAAAGACTGCATACATTCTTGAATGCTGTACATAAATGATAGTTCAGTATATGTGTTGTATTTTGCCTGGTACAGTGAATTTCAGTGGATAATTAGACTTCAAGGGCTTTTACCACAGTATGCTAGGTCCGTTTTGGAGATGCCTTTCTGTTCTACTGATTGTGAAATGTCAGATTTCACGTTGCTGGAATAAGGTCTAAATTCTTATTTCACTTGAAAGTTTCCAAAAGTGGTGTTATCGATATACAGCATAAGTAATTGAAGGTAAGCTGAATATATTAGTGCAAAATGTTTAATGTATAGCTTTAGTCTTGTACCTTAAAAAAGTCAAGTATTTTGTTTACTTTTTGTAGCTTCATGTTTTGATAGTGGCTTCATGTTTCAATAACACTTTTATTTTTGTTTGAAGGTATGTATTAACCGTTGCCTTGAAAGAGGAAAGAGCAGTGGCAGAAGTGATGACAACAGAGAAAGTCTGGAAAAAAGGTACCGGGTCCATGCATCATTTCTGTGTTAGACTTCCTGATGCTTTTCAATTTCACGACTTTGCTGTATCTTTCTTTCCCTTAGAATCCATACATATCTAGAGTCTACCAAGCCCATAATAGACCTCTATGAGAAAATGGGCAAAGTTAGGAAAGTAGATGCCTCTAAATCTGTTGATGAGGTAAGTTGTGAAGAGAGAAGGTTTGGTTTTGAATTTCTTTACATGACCTATTAACCACACACAAGCACCAGGATTTTCTTAGGGCTTAAATATCCCAACTCTTCATTGCATTTTAAATTATCTTCTTTCTCTTACATGGGGAAGATACCAGGTAAATCTGTGGTCAGCGTTAAAACAGAAATGTCTTAACGGTCAAGCGATTTACACCTATTTTCAGTTCATCAATTCAAAACAGCTACCCAGATCCCAGGCACAAGCATGGCTGCACATAAGATTGAAAGTGTGTGTGCAGGGGGTTTGTTCAGGGCACCATGCGTACAGGAATAGGGCATGGATCCAAGTGCAGTGTACTTCATCATACAATTGGCATGCCCTTATTGTCTAAGACAGGATGGCACAATGGTTGATGTGGTTGGCACAGTGAGACAGAGCTGCAGCAATAGCATTAGCATTGCTTCTACTTACCAAGAGGGGGAGCACTGAGGTGGCACTGAGATTGGAATTTTGAGAGCACATTGACATGAGCACTAGATTCTCTGCCAGTATGCCCATGCAGTCCTGACCTCCCTTGCCACTTTGCCCTTCCTCTTCTTGGTAAGTGTTAGTGACTTGGCTGCAGAATCCTGAGCTTGCACTCCAGGGATCACACTATAAATTTGATTGCCAGGATTGGAAGCTCCTTGAGACCGTCCATTATAGTTTCTGATTTTTGTACTGCAGATGACATTCAAATGTTCAAATCAGTGCAACCATAAATTATTATCAAGGTGACAATCTATATAGTGAAGACAGGCAGTTGAAATACAACTATGGCCTTCTGTCAGGAGAACAGACACCATTAGTTTCCTTCTATCCCCTGAAATCTTCTATGCACCCCCAAAATCTGCAAAAGATTTGGGACCCTTGAGCAGATAAGTAGGAGAGGGGCAGAAGTCCCATTGTGTGAGTGGAAGTTTTCTTGTGCATCACAGTATCATCCACAGGCCTCACATTAACTTCAATGACAGATATATCAGTTAGAAAATAATGATTTCACTGTCAATCCCGTCCCTTCTGTGTTTCATTGACTACCTGACTTCCAAGCTGCCTCCATCACTGCTCTAAAACATTTACATCTGTTTTCACCTCTAATTGCCTTAGGCTGGGTGCTACATGTGCATGGTGGTAGATTGTAACTTGAATAGGCCTGTTGAACATAGTGATTATAAGAAACTCACAGTTCCATCCCTTTTAAGACTCTGAACACTTTGTGTTAGTGTTTGTCCTGCCTTTTTATACTATGAATGTGTTTTTAGCTTTTACTCTCTTTTAGCTTTATGTTTTAATGTGCAGTGTGTGCTTTTTTGATACATCACTTGAGTTTATTTTTTCATTTTTAAAAAGGAGCTAATAAGTGCAATAAATAATTGTTTGCAGTATTCATGAAACGTGCTTGTTGGTATAATGTAGAAAAATTATGTAATGTCTTTTCTTTTGCAGGTTTTTGGCAAAGTTGTGAAGATCTTTGATAAAGAAGGCTAGTTCTCTACTTGAACACTGTTTTCAAACTTGCTTGAATCTTGCTTTAAGAGCTGCTACTATAGTTCATTTTATAACGGTGATAAAATATGCCTTTTTAAACACTTTTGTGTTGAAAACAGTTTAAAAATGGTTAATTCGAAAGCCTGGTTTAAAATATGAGTTAGAATTAGATGTGGCTTGTCATTAAGATAGATACAGTCAAAAAGATTTGCAACTGGTAAAGAACCCTAATTGCAGAACAAAAATAGTAATTAAATGCTAATCCTAGCTATTTTCAGAAAGCATCTGGTGCTCCCCTTAATTTGTCTTTTCTTACTGTCCAAAGCCATGTTATTTTTTAGAATCCCGTATACTGAAATTGTAAATATAAGTAAGAGGGCCTGTTGAATTTATTTTCGGTTTCTTTTTCTTTTAGTTTTGGACCAAATATAGGGAAATCATATGTGTTTTTTAAAAAAAATTATGATATTTGCTGTTTTGAATGACAGGCAATTGCTGTAAGCAAAAGTTTTAAACAGAGTATCCCCTTTGTATTGAATAGTTCTTGTTTAGTTGGTTGCTAATAAAGCAATGACCCTCATGAGGCACCCCAATATTAACCACACTACTTGGAAGTTGTCCCATTGCTTTCACATTTTGGTGCTCCCTGTATCCCACACAAGCTTGAAGGCGAAGCCTCTGAGAAAAGGAACCGCACAGTATGCAGAGTGTTTGCAAGTGTGGCAAGAGGGACAGCTCCTTTCCCAGAGATAATGAGGAGCAACAGTATCTGGAAATCACGTACGTTATAGTTTATAATCGGTGGGTTGGATTCAATCTACGTTGCACTTAGGTCCCACTGAAATCAATTTGAAAAGTTTAGTCATGAGTAATTTTAATCCCATTGATTTTAATGGGAGAATGCAATCAGCAGAGCAATCCTTAACAGCTCCTGCAGGATCCATCCTGATAATCCCATTTTGCGAGTTTTGCACTGTCTATCCCCCTGAGCACAGCAGAAGCCTCCATCACAGCAAAACCAGGCAAATACATACCATCTCAGAGGGTTAGGACTGCAGCCTAACTTAAGTTGGGTCAAGCCTAGTGCATTTAGGGCTGAGGATTCAGATTATGTAGGTGCTGCACACATTTAGGTGTCTGTGTATTTGCAAGTAATATGGGCATTTTGTATTTGCAGTACCCACAAGGGTTAAGAAATCAGATATTTGAAAGCAGCTATTACGGTAACATTCACTTGCCACACAACTCTAGCTGCATGATAAAATAAATCTAGAAGCTTTGTAACAAAATTATTTATTCAGTGATTTGAAGTGTATGTTTTGAGATAGGTTGGAGGGGAAATTCTTATGATTATATTTTCCACTAAAATTGTATAACTTGGACATTTCGACTCAATTATACGTTTGATATGGTTTGACCAATATAAAAGCATACTAGATCTGTATTGTTTAAATTTAATGTGTTACTGGTGGCAGAAATGACTTTTTAATAACTTGATTAATTTGGATAACAAAAACATGCTGAAATGCTTGCACAACTGTTCTAATTGCACATTTCTTTAATTTAAAAATGGCATAAAAATATGGGGCTGGTTACTTACATTTTTGGGGTTATTATTCTTTTTTCTTTTCTTAAAATGTCCATTGAATAGGATCTGGGAAATGTGATGATGCATACTTATTAGTGCACTCATTAAGGTTTCTTGTGATGGATGCTTCATAAGCTACCATTTTAACTATGTTTACAACTATTATTTTTCCTATTTTTGTCTCCCTCTCACAGAATAGCTTTTAGTGATATATTTTGTCTTTTAATTAAAATATAATTAAGGAACTGCAATTGACTTTGGCCAGCTGAACATTTGTGCTTTGACTTCACCGGTGTTCTCAAGAAGTAGAAAGCCTAGGTGAAAATGTGCGGTATTAGGATGAGATTTTTGCATTAAAATACACCATGTTATTGAGATTAGTTGCAAGAACATTGAAAGGTGCAGCTATTTTGTGGGGGGAATCATGGCCAACTTTTCTCAGAGCGTGTACAAACCAACACATAGTCTTATTCTAGAGAATTGGCTTTTCAGTTACTTCCCCACAGGGAAACCTTGATTGTCTGCAAGAGAGCCCTTTATATCTGCCATAGAATCTGCTTGTTGCACAGGATTCTGGGGAGTATTTTGGTGTGCACTCACAAAGGACTTTAGGAAGGTCTGTTGCAGCCCAGCTGTTACTCCTTGCAGACTGAGTACTCCATGCAGGACACACATTCCAGGAAACCCTCTCCTGATCCATTGTTACCAGTTTTGTTTAGTTTTTCTGAGGATCCCTTAATAAGCATCTATGGAACTCTTGGTTCCTTATGACTATAGTTTGAACCACTGTAATAAATTAACATACTGCTCCTACTTGTAGTAACAATCACTAAAGCTGATTAAAATCATCATCAATTCCCTCCTTCCCCCACAAAAATCATTCTATATACATCTTTGAAAATTGGAAAATCTACTCTTCTCCCTTTCTACTGTGAAGGACAATCTCTGCGATTTGCTTATGCCTTAGTAGACATGCTTAAGGCCTAAAATAGTGAATTTGGGAGCTGGGATCCTTCTTGTTGGTAGGTAGCTAGCCAGCTGGTGAGCATTTCCTGGAAGTGGGGATGAACCTGGTGTTTATAAGCATGCTGTGTTCTTGGACTTGTCTCTCCCAAATAGGAAAGGTAATCTATTTGTAGTGATTGTCTGCTATAGCAGGAAGACAAAAAGGGATTCAGTGGAACTAAATTCAGGCCTGAGTCAAAGGAAGCTTGAAGATGGATGGGTACACAAAGGACTTCTTCAACTGCTCAGATAGGAAACCTGTATAACCATAGTTTGTGTGCAGAATGCTTCACATGCTTTGATTGTGGCATTTACTGCACTTCAATGTGCTGGGGGTAATGGATCTATGTATGTTGATCCTGTCTGTATGCTATCAAATAAGCCAACATGACCTGAAGTGTTACCAGCAAAACCTTTTAGAAAGTCCTTCCGTAAAGTTAGTCATTAGATAAGAATCCTCATTGTAGTGATATTGCGGTGTTTGAATTTTACGAATATTAATCGAAGTGAGTATGTTTTCTTACTATGTATTCTGCTATCTGTTTGAAAACTGAAACAACTGTATTTTTTATTTTTAAAAAATATGCTACCAATATTGAATTTGGGGTTTAATCGTGTCGTTTAAACAATTGGGATTGATTCCTTTTGTCACTCTTACAGATGCCATGAATGCAGTGTTTTTCTCTCCAACCCCCCTCCCAGCGCCATTTTCTGCAACCAGAAAAAACCTGTATAATTCCATGGAGCAGCAAATTGTAAAAAAAAATTCTAAAATGTACACAAATAAAATTTTGTTCTCAAATAACCTACTGGTGAATCATTGCCATTATGTGTCTGCAAAACATAGCAGCTCTACTTTAAAATACACCACTGTTTTTTGTAGGAACACATGTGGGGGAAGTAGGGCAGAGCTGTCTGAAAATCGAAACACCATCCTAGTGATATTTGTACTTGACTACAGATGGGACGGGGGAGTGTTTGACTTGTAGCTATGCATTTTGGAAGAAAGCCCTGCTAAATGACAAGACTCAGAACGTGGCCGTACTCATCTTCATTACTCCAGATTGCCACAAGGAGGAGTGCTTGTTTTGTATAGAATGGCTCGAGCTCGCAGGTGAGAGGTTTAGGCTCTGTACATTACTGCTAAACAAAAGTTTGTTTTAAGTGTTCATCATCACAAAGTAATGATGTGGTTCAAAGCGGGTGAATTTCCTGAGCCAAGAACAATTTTTTATGGTTTTACGGACTTTTCAAGCTGCCTGTGGAATCTGCGAGAAGTCTCTAGATAAGAAATGCAAGATCAGTAAGAAGAATCAAGTGCTTCAGTGTAAGCTCTAAAGACTGCCATCCTACAGAGCCTCCAAATCACAACTTGGGAGGTTTGGTGTACTACGTGGCAGCAAGCAAGAGCAAATGCAAGGGCCAGGTACAAGTACTTCCTCTAAACCCTCCTCCAGAACAGCAGAGAGGAGGTGTTGTTTTGTCTGGGAAGTAGAAATGCTTGTGCATGCAGAATGATCAAATCAGAACAATATTGAATTTCTCCCTGTGTTATTAGCAGTCATCAACCAGAGTGATGAATCAATAAGAGATCTTGTGTTGCATGTCTTATGAGACTGAGCTTCAAATGAAGATCCCTTGCTTGAGTCTTGCCACTGCCATGAACTTACCATCTTTTTAAAAGCCAATATGTCTCTGAGCCTCAGACCCTCTCTGCAATACAGAGCTAATAATACTGACCTACCTTACAAGGTTGCAATTGGGGCACAGGTCCTTATGAAACTCACTGATTGTGTTTGTCAAACAGTACAGTAAGTACAGTAAGACAATTTTGTTATTGTTATTGCTATTATTGTTATTAAAAGTTGTATACTACCCTTTATCCGAAGATCTCAGGGCAGTTCACAGCATAAAAATACAATATAAAACAGCAAAAACAAAAACAAACCAATAGATGATCCTCGTGATCCATTCCAGCTCTTCAATTCTATGATTTTGTAATAACCCTCCTCTCCCACAAGCAGATTTAAAAGGATACAGGATGTGAAATGCTTTGAACGCCTATGTTTTGATGGTGTGACAGCACTGCAGGGCCAACCTCCTGACACAGGGACCACTATAGTTTATCTGTTTCGGGCAGGACAGTAGTAGTGATGTGTTGGGGCTGCACAGACGCACCAGCAGGAATCCCAGGTTGGCTCTGCCATTGCATCTGTGCAGCCCTGTTGCTGTAAACCGTAGCAACTCGGGGCTTGTAAACCGCCAGGAGCTCACTTGGTTGCCTTTTGGGCTTGGGAGTGCCCTGCCCTGCCTTTCCTAGAGACTGAAACTGGAACCTTTTGCAGGCAAGGCATGTGATCTATCACTGAACTATAGCCCTTTCCTTTCCCAACTATTTGCTCCCATTGAGAAAACTTCAACCCACCCATTCGGGGCCATTAGCCACTACAGTAATCTGCTTAGGCAAAGGAAATTTGGTCAGTCACTAACAATATTAGTTTTGGTGAATCTGGAGAGTCTTTTCTTTTGTAATGCTTATGAGACATTAGGATGGGAAGCTTGAAGGATGCTTTGAACTTGAAATGTCAGTGTTACTGTAAAGACAGTATCATTTTTGTTGTTGCTGTGATTTCCTTTTTGTGTCTGGAGAAAGACATTGTGCCCAGGATGGGGGAAGGGGAAGAACTTTGCGAAATAGTGCTTTACTTTGCACGAAAATGAAAGATTTGATTATTACAGTTTGGATGACATGCTTGTTAAAAGTTAATTAAAAAGGCTCTCTTAATTAAAGTGATAAGGCACAGGTGACCTTAATAAAATGTCTCTTCAATATTAAGGTAAAATTACTCATTTTAGGGATGAATGTGACCTTCTCTCCCAGAGATCATTCACGGTAATACTTAATGTTTGTGAGTTTCAGACCTTTGATTTCTACAGTGCTGAAGTGGGTTACTGGTTAGCAGATCCTTATTTGCATGGAAGTTTGAAACACAAAGAAACTATTAATAAGGGCAATTACTGAATTGTTACAGTGGTGCCTCGCAAGATGAAATTAATTCGTTCTGCGAGTTTTTTGTCTTGTGATTTTTTCGTCTTGCGAAGCACCACTGTGCATTGACGGTTTCCCATAGGAATGCATTGGCGGTTTTTTTAAAAAGGCGCAAGACGTTTTCGTCTTGCGAAGCAAGCCCATAGGGAAATCCGTCTTGCAAAGCAACTCAAAAAACGAAAAACTCTTTCGTCTTGTGAGTTTTTCGTCTTCCGAGGCATTCGTCTTGCTAGGTACCACTGTATTTTTCAGTTGACAATTGTTCATTAATGAAGGGTTTTGTTATTGACCTTATTCATTAGAGAAACTTATCTTCTTCTTTTTGCTCTTAAATATATGAATCATGGTAATGGCAATCTCTCTCAACTGGGTCAGTTATTCAACAACACACCTGTGCGCCTTTTGCTACAGACCGTTCCCCTTATACTGCCTTGAGTGAGTGCTACTGAGGAATAAAATGATGAGTAATCTTAGAACAGGAATTTCTGGCCAGAGATAACACTGGACCTTCTCTTTGCTGACATGTGGACTTTTAAAGCTCTCCTGGTCCCTGAAGAATTCAAGGAAACTCAAATTTTGAGCCCTATTTTGTGCCATTTTGATTAGCCTGTTAAAGGCGTCAGCATCGCCCTTGAGCCAGTGCCACCAACTGGACTCACACTGGACTGGGCTAGGCGAGCTGGGTAGCACTTCCAGAGACCACCTCCTGCACAGGAACAGGTCAAAGTGCTGTGGACTTACAGCTTAGAGTTGTGAGCACTGGATTCACTCCAACAAGAAGACAGTCGTCGCACAGCAGAGTACAGCAGAGTATAGCAGAGCATAAACGACTCGGAGAGCAGCTCTGTAGAATATCTTCTTTTATTCTATCTACAACTATAATACACAACTATATACAGAGCTAAATGAGGTCTAAGCTTAAATGAATGCTGAACTGCACTGAGTGTCTGCAGCTGCTCTTAGCAGCAACCTTATCTATACACACGATCTCTAACACTCAGTCTCTCTCTCTCCGACACACTGACTGACTGACTGATGTTAGGCTGGAGCGGAATAAGTAGGGAGCAGAACACCGACCCTCCTCTCTGGAAAATCACCAGACTCATCAGCAGATTCTTGGATATGGGAGGGGTGAAATCTCCTTAAAAGGTATTGCCCATTTTAGATTTTTTCCCCCTTATATGCCAGTACAGCTACCTTTTACTGCTGTATTATTTTAGTCCAACTTCAACTACTCTTATATGAGATTATATTTGATGCAAGTCAGGCTAAGGAACACAAGTAGGGTTAGACTGGACATGGAGGTTTATTGGGGGACAAGCACTGTGGTTGAATGGGCTTAGGTATAGAAACATCTTGGATCCACTGATTCCAGGATCCACTTAAGCTATTGTTGAGTGCTTTGCATGAGAGACAGGAGGCTGTATTTTTACCTCCTGTATTGCTGCCAATTCCGAAAAAGTAATGTTGCTTTATGTCTCATGCATGTGAGGGCCACTGCCTACATCACTTGTTTTTACTTTCCTGGTGTGCACCTGCTGTCTGGTTTAATATATTTACAGCACTGGAGGCAGGGGATAGAATAGATCACCATGTTTTGCATGTTCCAATAAACTTGTGTGGCTCATGGCATTTACACTACAGCATTCCATGTGGTTGTATCTCATCACCTCATGCTGTTTAACACCTACATGAAGCTGCTGGATGTGGTTGGCTCTGGAATTTATTTACAGTGGTACCTCAGGTTAAGTACTTAATTTGTTCCGGAGGTCCGTACTTAACCTGAAACTGTTCTTAACCTGAAGCACCACTTTAGCTAATGGGGCCTCCAGCTGCTGCTGCGCCGCCAGAGCCTGATTTCTGTTCTCATCCTGAAGCAAAGTTTTTAACCTGAAGCGCCTGTAACCTGAGGTACCACTGTATTAAAAAAAATTATATACCAGTATATCATAAAAATATATCACAAAAATAACAACAATATACAGTGGTACCTCGCAAGACGAATGCCTCGCAAGACGAAAAACTCGCAAGACGAAAGAGTTTTTTGTTTTTTGAGCTGCTTCGCAAGACGAATTTCCCTATGGGCTTGCTTTGCAAGACGAAAACGTCTTGCGCCTTTTTCTTAAAACCGTCAATGCATTCCTATGGGAAACCGTCAATGCACAGTGGTGCTTCGCAAGATGAAAAAATTCACAAGACGAAAAAACTCACAGAACGAATTAATTTCGTCTTGCAAGGCACCACTCACTGTACAACCAAAATCAGACAATAAAATCATAAAAGTTGAAAAGAAGTTAAAAGCAATAATTTAAAAAGTGAACATCAATAGACTGTTGTGGGGGATGTACTTTTTAATTGCCCACTTAGGCCAGGCAGAATAGACAGAAATTCAGCAGGTTTTTAAGAGTTGGCACAGAGGCACCCACTGAATCTCTATTAGGAGGGTTTTCCACAGGACGGGGCTGATAACGCTAAAGGCTCGCTTTCTCATTGTCAAATGAGCCTCACCAACTTGGAGAATTGCTGTAAGGTGCTGTCAATACCCAGCTCTGTTTCTCATTTCATGCAATCAAAATGTCACATTGCAGGCCCTGAAAAAATTCACTAAGTAAAAGAGGGAACAAAGGCTAATAAACTGAAGCTACTGTTGGTCGGTGAGATGTTCTTCATCCCAATCAAGATGAGGTTGTATCTCAACCATTCAAGATGCAGTTCACATGATGCCAATGCTTTTAGATCCAACCTTTCTTGTGGATTTGATTCCCTATGGCTGCCAAGTTGGGTTTGGGTATGGCCAACTTTCCAGTACGGAATTAAAGATGCGACCCTAATGCAAAATTGTTTCTCCATCTCAAAATATGGAGCCACATGTTTCTACAAGCCAAATTCCATAAAAAGAAGAAACCAAAGCTCTCTCTAGCTGTGTGTCTGGGAAGAAAAATGCCATAAAAGCCTAATAAAGTCAAAAGCTTTTTATTATTCTAAAATGAGTTGCTCTGTGCTTTTGACCTTTCAGTACATATTGAAGACTTACCTGCCATAAAGATTTAGTCTGGGCCCAAATCCCATCACCTCGCTCCTTTCTTCTCCAGAAAGAGAGCTGTCATCACATTGCTGAATCTTTTAAGTCTGCCTCAATGCTTGTCGTCTCTCTTGCTTAATAAAAAAAAGAGAGAGAGAGAGAGGGATAGGAGCTATGCATTAGGTCACCCTTCTCTTTTATGGTGGGCTGCTTGTTCTTTTACTATTTTCCCTGACCGCCTGCTTGTGGTAATTCTGTCAAACAAAATTTCTGATTGAACGGCTTATTTTAACAGAAACAAAAGAAAACAAACAAGGATTCCCACATGTCTCGATGCAGGATGAGTTGGTTCGGCTGCCAAGTGTCTCTCTCTCTCTAATAGGGGAAATGTATTTAGAAGTTTGCTGCTGCTGTGCTGTTTTATTTGCTTGTTCCTTTTTGTGATCACTTTTTTAAAAGCCCCCCCCCCCCCACCACAATATTCTAGTTTTATACTTGAAGACACTTCGGAAATGTGTGTCAAAAAGGTGACTGACGAAAAACTACAGTCTTGCACGGAATAGAAAAGAGAAATAGCTTAATGTTCTTTTGTAGACATCGATCCATACATACGTAATTTTATTTGTATGCTGCCTTTTCGCAGTTCAAACCATGCTCAAGATGGCTTACAGCATGAAAAACTACATAACTACAACATATCAAAAGTAGTCAGAAACATTAAAATATACACAACCAAATGGCACAATTTCCACATAAATCACAAGAAGATCTTAAATAAAGATGGGGGGGGGGCAACAGCAGCAGCAGCAAACCCACCCATCCCCCTCCCAAAAAAATATCTTCAGTAGCCTCAGGTTTTTGTAGCTGGAGGTAGTCAGGGCCACAGCTTCTCAGGCCAGGTGGGAAAAGACCTGCAAGGTAGGGGAGCAGGTCTTCCAGGATTCACAGCCAAGATGGCATCCTTTGATCTGTAAATAAGTTTTTGCTTTCTCCACTCACCAAAAGTAGGTCTAGCTTTTTTTATTATAGGAGGAAATTGTCAATTTAGTTGTATAGGGAACTTAGTGGGGACTGAGGGAGGAAAGGAGAGAGGGAGCACCAAAAGAAGGGATATGTGGAAGAGGAAAGTGTACCTGCACATTTACAGATGGAATGGACCTCAGTTTAGTCACTCATGGGATTACTAAAATTTATCAGAATACTCCCAGAGGGAGTTGAAAGCTGCATTTTCAGATTACCCCTAGAAAAATGTGGAGGGGGGTAAAATCAATAAATTTCTTCTGGCGGCACAATGCTAGTAATGCAAACAATAGCTTCTGAGGTGGAATTTATTATTTATTAAATACTGGAGGAAAGTAAGTTTGATCATAGGTCATATATTTTTCCTGTAGAAATTAAGCCTTCTGGTATAGCTGTAGTGATTTACTGACAGCGTTGGTTGTTCAAAATGAGCTCTATAAATTGACAGCTAATCTCAGAATCATTGCAAGAACAGGATCTGATCATAAACAGAAGAATTGGGAATGCTAACGCTTATTAACATGAGTATGGAATACTAAGATGAACTGTATTCATGTCATATTTAGGAATGGAAAAGGAGGTGCATTGCCTTAATTCAAACTGGAACCTCTTTATACAATGTTGAGGTAAAATACAATCAAAACCAGTGTTGGAATCAATTCACAGACTTTGCTTTCCTGTGTAATGAATATTCCTTGAGGCGCACACCCTCATTTTACTTGTTTACCTTATTGTAAGATGTAAAAGTAATTAATAACATATTACGGTATCTGACAACTAATCCCAAATGTTAGATATCTGACACCGACACGAGAAAACAATGCTTTGTTGCATGTCAAGAGACTGACATGTCAAAATCAGCCTTGAAAGCCTTTAGAACACAAGTGACCCTGTAACAAGACCTCCTGGGTTGACTGGCAGCTTTTAACTTCAGCATTCGAGATTAGCTGACCTTGTTTATCCAAGATCCACCTGAGATATAGCAGACATGCCCATGTCTATTACGTTTCATGCTGTAAATGTTTGCTCAGGTATCAGAAACCAAGCGGAGTTAAGGGATCATAATAGCCATTTGGCCTCAGTTATAGGTCCTTGAGAACAATGCATAGATGGGCTAGCATTAAGTACAGACTAATGCAACAGTTAATGGTCAAGAGAGGCACTGAAATGACAGTATTGCTTCCAATTAAGCTTTGGCCCCCCAAATATCAGCAGAGATTTTGGAACATATCTGTGGGGGAACAGAGGCAGTCTTGACCTACAAGCTGTTAGTAATGGGAGATCTCGCTGCCTTGACAGGAGCCAGTCTTGACAGACGTCTGTTATGACAACCCTGGGATTGTCTCAATATGTGATATTTAATAGTCTCTTACATTTGTATCCGTTCTTTCCTATCAATGGAGCCCCGGGCAGCAAACACACACAAAAATCAAACCAATACAGTTAAAAATAAAATCTAAGAATTAGAAGCATCTGAAAACATTAAAAAACAATTAACATCCAAAAACAATCACATTCCCCCACTTTGCCAAGTGCTACAGCTGGTCCTGGTGATGCGCGCCCAGGAAATGGAAGAAGCAAAAGCAGATGTGCTCATGCCGACTAGATTATCGGCACACTGCCCAGTAATGTGATTCCGATGACTCAAAAGAGGCTTGAGTTGTGGAAGATGGAGGTAGAGGCTGGGATATCTCTCCAAGACAAGGTTTCAAAATAATAACAGCTACATTTGTATATCTCCCCCTGGTGGGGAAGCCTGTGAGCAGGGAATCTGTGGCTATTACTCGGTGTTCAAGTTGGCAACTTCAACCCTCATCAAGGGAGAAATCAATTTTGTGTGATTGTTTTGAAAGTCTCCATGCCAAGCCAGCCCCAGGCCCTTCTGGGCTACTCTCTATCCCTGAGACACAATGAATGATGGCTCCCCGCAACATCAAGAAGGATACATTTACTGTATACAGGTATATGTGCTTTAAAGGAGCTACAGTGGTACCTCGGGTTAAGAACTTCATTCATTCCGGAGGTCTGTTCTTAACCTGAAACTGTTCTTAACCTGAGGTACCACTTTAGCTAATGGGGCCTCCCACTGCCGCCACATGATTTCTGTTCTCATCCTGAGGTAAAGTTCTTAACCCAAGGTACTATTTCTGGGTTAGTGGAGTCTGTAACCTGAAGCGTCTGTAACCCAAGGTACCACTGTATTTGTAGTTACTGCTTGTGGCCACAGGGTATCTTACCTGATGAATTATTGTATTTTAATATTTTGCTGGAAACCGCCGAGAGTATAAATTTATCATCATCATCATCATCATCATCATCATCATCATCTCCAGTCATCTGTAGGACTTTGGGTGCCACTCTAATAAAATGTATAATGTCTTCACATTCCAAGCAAGCTCAGTGTCACAGAATCATAGAATTGTAGAGTTGGAAGGGACCCTGAGGGTCATTTAGTCCAGCCCCCCACAATGCAGGTCCCTTTTGCCGAACATGGGGGCTTGAACCCACAACCCCGAGATTAAGAGCATTGTGCTCTATCAACTGAGCTACTTGTTCTCTTGTTAATAGCTTGGGAATGTAGATCAGGCCACATTTGTTTCTCTCCCAACCCTCCGTTCTTACTGAAAACACCCACTAACTACCATTTAATCCTTTGTTTCTCCTGCAACCATTGCTTTCACATAATGCAAAAACGGCTTTGTGTTAAGTTGACCCCATTATAGTTGAAAAATCCTGTTGCACTGCAAAGTATCTTTTACACGAACAAGCGATTCATGGTGCAGGACAGGAAACAGGCTAAGCGCGAGCCTTCCCCTTCTGGCTCTGGATTACGTTTGTGGAAACGAGAAGCCCGCCATTTGGATATTTATTTAAGAAAATAAATATTATTATTTCAGGCGTTGGTAGCCTTCCGGGGGAGATACACCAGTGTGTAACAAGTGTGTGTTTAATGCAACTCTCTCCACTTGGATGTTATTTTCCTTCACAGTCAGGCAATTGAATTTAAGACAACTCTGGTTCCCTTGAGCAAACAAGAATGGTTGCTAATGCTACTAATGGCTCTACGCTGGGAGCTGCAACTTCAGTGCATCACAGGAACTGACTTGATGCTTTGCTTACCTTCAGAGCCTCTCTGTCCTATCAGTCTCAAAGCCATAGGAGCCAACTCCTAGGGGCCGGCCCCACCAAATAATTTTTTTGAGGGGGCTGGCCCTCCCAAAGCTGATGGGCATTGCCATTCAAATGGTGTGTGTGTGCCATGTCATGTGGTTGATTATGTGGGACAGGGCTCACCTGCCCCCCAATATTTTATTCAAGTTGGCAACCCTGCTCAAAGCTATGGGAATATTAGGGTTGGATCCAAACTGAACTATGCCACATGGAAATCTATGAGAAAAGTTAATAATGCCCAGGGATTTTTTCCCCAGCAGGAACTACCCAGAACTGATTTCTGGCACCTCTCAGGTGGGCACCACTGCCATTATAAGAAGACAAGGGAGATGTTCATAGTTCCGGCATAGTTTTTAAAAGAAAAATAGTGCTGGTGATAATAATAATAATAATAATAATAATAATAATAATAATAATAAATAATTTATTATTTATACCCCGCCCATCTGGCTGGGTTTCCCACTAACTTCCATGTGAATGATGTGTGACTAACTGAGGCTGTAATCCTATACTCACTTACCTCCAGGGCAGGCCCTACCATTAGGCAGAGTGATGCACTGGTCTGTGGATCAGAACAATGGTGTAGCATCGGGGTGGGGTGGGGGCTGTGGCCCCAGGCTTCATTTGTCAATGAACGTCTCCTCTGCTATTTGCTTTGTTGCATTTCAAGAAACTGCTTAATAATAATAATAATAATAATAATAATAATAATAATAATGTTCTAGTCAAAGGCATGGCAAACATGTCTTAAGCAATAGTATATTGTATTTTCTAAAATATCTACCCAGCCTTTCTGCATAGAGCTCAAGGCAGTCTGCCAAACAGACACACAACACTGCATTAAGAAAGCATACATTATTTCTGTGTAAACACTTATCGGATTGTGCTACAAATTTATCAACCAATACCACAAAGCCTTGATGGATAACTGGTGTGAACTGCCCTTTGGACTTGCTCCTCTGTTAAGTGAAGTGTTAACTCTAGTCACAAATTAATGCAAAGCAAAGTTTAGTCGGAAATGACTCATGCGAATTCCCCCAAGTTGTTTTGGAATATTCTGTTTAATAAATGTAGATTCCACCACCGCCCTCTCCAGAACTGTCCAGGTGGCTAAATATCTTGTCATGTGATATACCCTTGGGGTAAAGAGGACAGTGTGAGACACAGCCTTGAAGAAGGATGCCAATTAGAGAATGGTATAATAGTAGCCTTCCTTGGCGTTATCCAAGGTATGGATAGATGACACAGGCATAGCTTTCCTTAATGGTGTCTAAAATACACAGCTACCAGCTTTGCCCAGTGAAAGCTGCTGGCATTATCATTCCTTCATTTGATTTCTTACCCACTCAGGGCAGATTATGAGAATTTGAAATTCAATATTAGAAATGGTTTAAAGCAAATTACAGTCCCCAGACTAGGGTGGGTCCTGAAAATACATATCTCGGGTGTCAAAGGCCAGGGTAAGCAAGTCTGTCTTCAGCATACTATGGAAACTAATGAAGGTGCCAGACCTACCTTTATGGGGAGAGAATTCTATAGCCTAGGAGCTGCTGTAGAGGATGAGATCTCCTGGACCACCCTCACCCTCCTGAACCTCTGAGGGCAGTGGAATTACCAAGAAGGTCCCCTCTGCTGAGGGTCTGCAGGGAAGGAGGATAAGTTCATGAGCTGTGATGCAGCTAGACCTGCAGAACCAATGGGACTTTGGGCTTGCCTATTTACCAAACTGCCCTGAATGCTGCATGGCAAACAGCTTTTGAAGTTTGTGATATGCCATGGAAGTGGGCTGTAAAACAGACACACATACATGCATGGAGAAATATCAGTGGAAATGCCCACGTCATTGGACATGTCTAAAGTAGATAACTGGACAGTTTAAACTGGGTTATTGGGCATATAAGGGGTTTAAATATGCATCTTACACACACAAACACAAAGATCCCAGATTTTGTGTTTTGCTTTTAAAGAAAAGCAGCTTGAGAAAGCAGGGAGCGCTTAGCCATATGCCTGCTTGCCTGCCTGCTTCTTTGCTCTAAATTCCACTTCTTAAGTGGTTCTTTGCTCTAAATTCCACCTCTTAAGTGGTTTTTCTTTTTTAAAAAATAATAATGCTTCAGGACCTTATTACATGTGTTTGAGCATAATCTGTAGTCAGATCCGAAGAGCAGCAGGAAGAGGATTGTAGAGGAAGAGATATTTTTGAATGAGGCAGCATTCCAGATGTGTGCACTTAGCATTGTAGGGCTCGTCCTTCCTCTTCCTCTTCTTCTTCTTCTTCTTCTTCTTCTTCTTCGACTATTAGGAGCATTGTATTTGGAAGGGGCTGGAGTAACCCAATTTCAAATGCCATCACTGCCAGGAACCTCCTGATTGGCTTTGGCAACTCACTATCTCTCTGCTCCCCTTTCCCATCTGTGAAACAAGAATGACAGTGAGCAGCCTCCACTGGTTCTTCTGAAGGCAAAAGACACGGCAAAAGAAAATCGTAAAGCACCCTGCAATTTAGGATTAGGAAATACCATTGTTGTTCTTTATCCACCGAGAAATCTTCCCGTTTGAACAATGCTTGCTAGGACGGTTTTGGACAGCTTCATATCAGAAAGGATGCTATTTTAAAAACACCCTTTCTCCACTAGGTAAATGTCAGTGTGAAAACTCAGGCATAATTACTATGTTCTCCAAATATCTCTCTCCCTCCCCCCCTTCCTTTTTTTTTTCTTTTTTGTAATTGCGTGTCAGACCAAGTGCACTCCAAATGCAAGCACTGTTGGCTACAAGGAGAGTGCAACGAGATAATCCATGTTTTCATCATTCATAGGCTACTCTTTTCACAAGCCATGGTCCGTACTTTATTAGGTTGAGCAGCTCTGGGTCTGCAAGAAAGACCCAGGCCTTTCTCATCAGTATGAGAACGGCCCAGTGAATGGTTTCCAAGTGTTTACTCAGCATTTGTCTCGTGGCTCATCAGAGGAATGGGGAGGGAGGTGCCGACAGATCTTTTGTCCGACTGAACTGCCTGATGTGTTATGACAATGTTCCATGAATATGCAGAATGGCAGAAGGGATTAGGACCAGTACAATTCCCCCCAGGCCTCTTTTTTTTTTTTTTTTTGCCTAGGATGTTCAGAGCTTTAAGGATGACCTGTTCGCGGTTAGGGCACTAAACACCAGATTTCCCTGCAGATAGGAGTATAAAAATCCCACACTTGTCCAAAGCTGTTAACATCTGACTTGAAGGTCAGCCAGTCTTATTCACAGCCCTCTATCATTTTCCAGCAGGCAAAGGCAGCCTAATCAAAAGCTTTGTTTCAGAGGAGACATGGACATGGTACATTGTGAATGGCAGCCTCGTTCAGCAGTGCACATCCAGCCAAATACAAAGAGGGCAAGGCTTCCTTGCTCTGAGCAGATAATAATATTCTGGCCATCTACTGTTATGTTTCTGTATGCTGGCTTCCTGCTGGCTCATAGAGCTCTTCTCTCAGTTTCCAATTTCAGGTTAGCCTGGAACTAAAATGCCTACAATAACATGGTGCTACAAGAGCGTGCCCATCTAATAAAGGATCTGGGTGCTCACAAAGAAATGTGATAACATGCTCTTTCATTTAAAAGGAGATTGTGTTTATAGCTCTCAAGATTTTATGGGGGGCAGACTGGAAATGAGAGGGGTGCTGGCAGTGGAAGACTTTGGGCTCTCAAATTTCAGCAGGGCCCTGTGCATCACTAGAATTTGGTCCCCCCCCCCCCCACCTCTCATGCTCCATTGTAGTGCATTCTTGTGGCACCTCCTGCAGCCTGACACCCAGGGAGACCACGCCAGTCATGCTACCCTAAAACCACCTCTGGTGCAGTCTTGTCTATACAGTAAGTATTTTGATACCCTAGGCAAAAAGCCAGCCCAGCTATCTGGGTCCTTCTGAGTCTAGCATCTTCGCTAAATCTCACCAGCCCAGCTCCTATGTACTCTTAGAACCTATAAGGAACTCATACCTCTAGTTCCTAGAAACCCATGGCTCAAAAATATTCTATTTTTACTGAAATCGTTCTCCCCTGATTAAACATTGGACGATGGATTCCAGGGCTCTCCTGTTCATGAAGCCTTGCCTAATTGCCATCACTACCTACTGAATTCCTCAGTCCACTACACTGCTGTCAGTGAATGTGGTCTCATGTAGAAGGAAAGAATGAAAGAAATACTGTGGTCCAATGACACAAGCCTGTGAAGTATGGATTGGCTGCCTATTTGAAGGGTGAAGCTGTGCCTAAGAATCATACAACCTGTGGCACCCCACTATCCCCACCAACAGATTCACGGCAGAACCAATCTGCACAGCCCTGACCTCACCCCCACCCTGCCCCACCCCACCTCTGTCCAGGTAAGCTGCAGCGACACTAGTGCAAAGGCATTGAAAGAGCCAATACAACACCCGAAAGGGGATGGACCTGTTATCTAAGGTAGGTATTGAGAAGAGTTAGAGGAGGAAAGTGAGAACTGTCTGCACATGGGGGGGAAACGGAGAGTAGAATGGGCAACTGTGGATAGAGTGGGATAGAGTGAAAACAGAGAAATGAAATATGAACTGATGTCTGGGGTACCGTAATACTTTACATGAAATTGGATGCATAGTCTGAAAATTATCAACTGTTTAAGTTTGCACTTAAGCATTATTATTTATTATTTGTACTTAATTGCCCTCCCTTTAACTTACACTTGTGTACTTGCTGTCTGGAAAAAAATATTACCAAAAGGTCAGACAAGTTAAGGCACAAAGTTAGGGCAATTTTCATGCAACCTGTTAAGGAAATTCAAAATTCAACAATGCTATCAGTTGTGAGTTTGGTAAAATCTAAAGGGCATCCTGTCCAGTTTACATATCAATGCTGAATACTGATGAATTGCACAGATTAGCAGATTTCCAGTGCAAAATGAGTAGGTTCATTTTTAATCCATGTTGCCAGGGACAGGCAGTCCCTGTAATTTCTACCAGACTCCTTTGGGGCTATTGTCAGCTGCCCAAAATGAGGAGCTAAAATAAGGTTTCCAGACGTCCCTGTTTCCTGGTCACAGTCCCTGGATTTACTAATCAGTTCCCTGACAAAATCCATCTATTTAGTAGGAAGTTGAAAAGTGTCCCCAGATTCATTGAGAAAAATCTGGTAACCTTAAGCTAAAATGATTAAAGTTGGAAGGATGTACCCCCCTGTCACTCCATAGGGGTACATACAGAGCTCTGTGGAATAGTGTGTTTTGTGGCACCTTAAAGACCAACAAATATATTACAGCATAAGTTTTTGTGGAACAGACTCCATGAAATCCTAGAGATCCTCGTTTGCCAATCACTGTTCTACAGAGCAGTAAATGAATTTGGAAGCGTTCCATCTTCCCATCAGTATTATTTTAACAGCTCTGTCTATCTACTGCAAAGCAGTGCAAGTCCCAGTCTTCTCTTGGGGATTTTGTTTAATGCAAACGAACTTCCCCTGCAGTTTTTGTTTGTCCGCAATTGGAAACAGAGCAACAGAGACACCTAGCCAGATAGGTGGGCTTTGGGATCTTGGTTTCTAAACCATTGAGCAATGTCAATACAAGCTTCAAAATACTCGCTGCAGGCTTACTGCATTTAAGGTTTGAGACAGGGAAGGAAATGCACCTTGACACACAGATTTTCACAGCCTTGGGGGCAGGAAGAGCCCATCTTGTTACAAATGAACTATATCGCTACTGTCAAGACAATTAGACAAAGAACTGAGACAAGGAGGACCAAGATGACAATGGAGGATATCTTAATTAGCAGCCTAACTGCCCAGAAACTTGAGTGTTGGCATCATCAGGAGGCCATGCTGTAATGTGCATATGCCAATCAATCCACAAAAATGAAAGTGACCTAGGATTCTTAAAGACCTGAGTTCCACTCCCTGGTCCTTAGTCAGGACTCAGAAAAACTGTCTGCTGACAAACATCAGCTCCCTCGGCCAGTAAAGCGAGATGAGTGCCGCAACCCCAGAGCCGTTCACGACTGGACTTAACTGTCAGGGGCCCTTTACCTTTACCTTTTTAAGTCAAACCTTGGTCCATCTAGGTACACTGGGCAAAGTAACTGCTTTGCTTGCAGAAAGTCCTGGATATAATCCCTGGCATTTCCTGGCAGGGCTGGGGAGAGAAATCCCAGTCTGAAATACTGGGGAGGCTGTGCCAGTGAGTGTGGACAATACAGAATTGGCTGGACCAAAGATCTGGCTAAATATGAGGCAGCCTCCTATGCTCCTATACACTTGGCAGTTTTAAAAAGGAGACCTTCCTGGCCCTACTTGAAGATGCCAGGTGTTGAACCTAGAAGCTTTTGCATGAGGAGAAAAAAACCTGGAATGATAGCCCTTCCCCACAACTATAGCCATGCAACAACTTCAGCTTCCATCTATGAAACATCAGTGAGTGACTTGCTTTGTAAGGTTGCTATGGGGCTGCCTCTGAGGCTGGTCTGGGAGCTTGAGCTGGTGCAGAACTCAGTGGTGTGTCTGTGGTGTGAGAGCCTCTAAGGAACGAATTAGACCTGCATTGAAATAATTACACTCAGGGTTGGTCAGTTTGGCCCCCACCAAGGGTGCAGGTCCCCCTCCCACCCCTCCTTCTCTAACAGGCAAGCACCAGTTAAAAACCCTCCTGTGCACCCATGCCTTTAGATGAATTCCCGCCCTGCCCCCTGTTTTTATTGCTGTTTCTTTTATTTTGTTTTGGTTTTATTGTCAACCTGTTCCGGAATGCTGTTTCAGTTTTGAACTGTGGGCTACTTACAAATGGTTAGACTGCCTACCAGTCTCTTATATGTCTAGATGCTGAATTGTAAAACACTTGGAGATGTTCTGAAACAGTCATACTCAGAGCAGACCAGTTGGTTGGTGTGTGTGTGTGTGAGAGAGAGAGAGAGAGAGATACAAATGACATGAGAAAACTTGGTATACTTGTTTGTATAACATTATTCTTGTTTATAAAACCCAATTTAAAAAAGAGTAGGCCAGTTGAAATAAATTGCATATGAATTTTGCAGGTGGACATCCCATTCCGTCCATAACTTTGCATGTGTTAGAATATATTCTTTCCCAATCAGGACCTTTGGATGGCAGGAATCTTAATTCAGTAACTGATAGCAACCGGGCATATGAAGACCCTACCCTGTTTCCCCTGGAGGTTCTGGCAAGGAGGGAGGGAGGGAGGAACAGGTACTCTGATCAGCAGTAGAAAGGGGTAACCTTAAAAGTCCTGAACAGCAGAAACAGTAGTTATAAACCATATTTTTCATCCCACCCAATCTTGAGAAAACTGGAGGGTCACACCATGCCCAAATCTCCAAATATGTTCCCATCTGAACAGAGTCTATTCCCTCCCCTTTCACCTTGACTTCTGCATTTCCACGAAGGGAGGAAACTGGGAGCAATTAAGCAGGCAAAGAAACGGAAAGTGCCGGTGAAAATCTGGGCAAACAGAGGTAAAACCTCACCACCGAGTGAGTCTTTTTGTGTGTGTGCTGATCATGCCAAAGAAGCAATAGTTGTCTGCAACCATCAGGCCCACTCTGTGCTACTCAAGAGAGTTCACCTGAGTGAGCCTTGGTCTGCAGAGGAATGCAGTGGAAGGAAACATCAGCGATCCACTGTCAAGGTTTTAGGCAACCATGTTTCAGGGTAGGCCCATTGAAATCAATGACCTTAACTTGGTGGTGTTCAGCAGGTCTATCCTGAGTAGGGCTACCATTGGCTATGACTCTTCTGCGCAGCATTTCGAAGATTAAATCGCTTGCATCCACCGCCGGTTAGGCATTTCGGTCTGCGGATGAGTCCAGAGAAGCATCTGGTCCTTATTTTGTTGGATGAAAGCCAGCTGTTGTGGCCGGAGGACTTGGAATAGCATTGGAAACGAAACAACTCCCATCAGCCCCAGCCAGCATGGTCAGTTGTCAGGAATGATGGGAGTTGTAGTTCAGCAAAACTCCGGAGGGTCGGCAACCCCTGCTGCTTCGCGCCCGTACGCGGAAGTTAGAGCAGGTGCCTTACATTACGATTGCCATGCTTTCTGTGCATGAGTGGAAGTCTAAATAAAATCGTCTGCCGAATGGAAGCTTTTTCTTACGTCCTAAAATAAATGTGTGCTCACAGCTCAGGCATATCAGCCGGGATGCCCCGAAGGAGCTCCTTTCTAACTCGTCTCCGAGGAAGTGGAAGGCGATGCGCAACGGGGGTTGCCAACTGGCATTCACTTCGGAAACTGTTTGCTGCAGTTGGCACGATGGCAAATATGGGGTGAGAAACGAGAAACGGAATTACTTCGGAGATTTATTTGAAATTAAAGTGCATTTATCACAACAACACTGTTATACTCTCAGTCACATCTGGAGTACGTAGTGCGTGCGGTTCTACTGGCCCATGCCCCAAAAGGTCATTGCTGGAGCCACAGACGATGGAGACGCCAGCGTGAGTATGAAAGTTACTAGCCTATTATAGAAAGGTAATATTGACATTCATTGCTCAACCTGCCTTTGCACCAGGCGTCATCACTGGCATCACGTGACCCCCAGAAAATAATGGATCTCTCCGGCTGCAAAAAAAATCCCACTCCTGATCTAAACTATCGTCCCTTCCCCTCTTTCATAGGACGAACTCCTAGGGGCTGAGGTCCCTTCGCCCCCCCCTAAAATATTTGAAGGGGCCAGCCTCCCAGCAAATTTATGGGCATTGCCATTCAAATGGTGTGCAAATGCCGCGTCTTGTGATAGATTACGCAGGGCGGGGCTTACCTGGGTTCCCCCAATATTTTATTCACGTTGGCGCCCCTGCCCGCTTTCATGATATTGCACAGAAGTCCTAGCACTGGCAAAGTGAGGACTGGTTCAAGAAGGAGCAACGGGACCGGCCTCCCTCGCCTGGTTTCGTAACATTGAACAGCATTGCAGCGCTCTATGCTGCAGCTCAGCCTCCAAGTAGTTTCTTCAGAAAGAAGTCCCACTGAATTCGGCGGGCTTACTCACAGGGAAGTCTGCATACGGTTGCAGCTTCAAGAAGCCTGGATGCTTCTTACAGTCACATTGGCAGCGCCGAGGACCTTCTCCAATCCACAGCAGCCCCGATCAATGTGGGGACTGTCGCTCAGGTCGAAGTCGTCTTGCTCATTGGAGCAACAGTTTAGGGACCTGTGCATCCGAAACCCGCTCAAAGGCTCCCTTGCGTTGAAGAGGAATCCTGCACATTGGGTTCCATGGGGCTCTCTCTAGTAGGATTGCAGCTACAGTCTAGGATTGGAGACCCCGAGCAGCAAATTACGCTCCGGGGAGTCATTTCAGCTGAAATCCGCGGCGATTACTTCTGAAAGGAACGTGTTTAGTGTGGTGGGGCAGGTTTAAGCGCGCCTGGTGGCGGCGGTTCTCCTCTCTGGAGCAGTGAAATGACCATCACTTACCTTCCCCGACCCCGAACTAATTTAGTAAACAGCTCCCAAATAATTTCAGTTTTGCACCGTGCAGGATCTCTCTGTGTTTCCTAACTAAGCACCCTCGTTTGCAAAAGTTAAAAACAAAAGTAAACCAGCATTAAAGAAGCAGTGGGAGGTGTTTTGAACGCTTTGAGAAAAGGTAGATAAGCAGGTGCGTAGGTAGATTATTTATTTTATTATTTATTGCATTCGTATCCCACTTTTCCCTCCAAGGAGCTCTTCTCCCCCTCCTCATTTAATCCCCGCAACCACCCCTGCGAGGTAGGTTAAACTAAGAGGCAGGGACTGGCCCAAGGTCACCCAGTGAGCTTCATGGAGGAATGGAGATGTGAACCCTGCTCTCTCAAGTCCTAGTCTGACACACTAACTATTAGACTGAAGCTGCAGCAATATGTTGCAGCGCAGCTGTGAGACGTGTTTCTGTTCTGGATTCTAACTAGCCAGTCAAGTCCGTTTTCGGGGTACTATTGCGCGTGGACTGTTTCGATGTCGATGTTGAGCTTGGGGGATCCCTGCTGACACCCCCCTGCCTCTTGTTTCTCCGCGGTCTCGTGTTGGCTAGAATACCGGCCGATCGCGCTTCGCAGAGGAGCTGGCTGTTACCTATTTCGCCCCTTAAAGCTGCCATCCTATGGGATTCCAGCGGTTGCAAGCGGAGTTCTCCTCGATTCGCACTACAAGTTTGCGTTGCAAAGGAGAAGTCGCATTGCTCTCGAACGCTTGTCCATAGAATTTACAGCCTCAGTTTGTAAGCAGCTAGGAAGCTCGCCTGAGCAAATCTCTTTGATCTGAAGGGGAACTGCGCACCTCTGGACAGCTCCCAATTGACTTCAGCAGCGCTGAAGTAGGGAAACCTCCAGTGGGTCGTAAAACAGAATCTGCGCAGCTCTATGGCACGCAGGTATCTATAAGGCGAATCCACTGGAATTGACTGCGCAGTCCTGGAATAAGTCACCTGTTGAATCAAATGGGGCTTAACTCCCAGAGAAGTGGCTCTCTGATTGCAGCCTTGTGCTATTACAAATAGGTCTAGGATGGCCATTTTAGCATACTTCCTTGCAAGAATGCCCCTCTGGGTGGTGGTGGGGATAGAGGAGAAGTGGGGCTTGGTTTCGAGCGCACAAGGTCGGGATTGGACTATTCACAGAACAGCCCAATCCTAAAGGAATCACCGAGATGCACTTCCAACAGGCATCGAGATACCGCTGGGAATCAGGACTATTAAGTCAATCCTAGTAAGAGAATTTTAGACATATGTACATCAGTTTTGTGATATTTGATTGGGTACCGGACAATTTTGGGAAACTCAAGAGGGCAGGAGAGACTAGACCAAGACCAAGCAATGGTTCCCTATAGATAAAAAATTGAAAGCAGCCTCCGTTGGCCCACGGGAGCGGGCTGGACGCGGGGAGCGCTGGAGGGCCCAGATCAGAGGTGCCAATTTGAATAAAATATTGTGGGAGCCCAGGTAAGCCCCGCTCCGCATAACCGATCACATAACGCGGTGCACACACACCATTTGAATGGGAATGCCCATCAATTTTGGGGGCCCCGGCCCCCTCAAATATTTTATTGTGGGGGCGGAAACCCCCACGGCCCCTATGAGTTGGCTCCTATGACCTAGATCCACATTAGGCCAACACCCATATCGGGACTAACTAAGATGTTACATAATAGCGAGCAAGATACTGAGTACGTCAGAGCATGAGGATGCATGTTAAAACCAGGTGGGTGGTGGAGCGGATTGGAAACGATGCTGATAGTAGATAATGATCTCCAACCAGTTCAAACAAACCAGTTCAAATAAGCAGGAAAGTCGAGTCCAGTTTTGATGCGGTGAAAACACAGCCACTGGCGATGCCCCCAACCCTCTCCTTTCACCATATGAAGGGGCAAAAAGAGGAAGGCGTGCCTTGAATTCACGGAATTCCCTACACTACAGCCAGGTGTATCATGTACTTGCTAACTGAGGACATCAGGTGGGGAGGACTTGGGTCGGAAGGAGGAAGCTCCTGCCTAAATGTGTAGCACTGAGAAAAGGAGCACACCCCTGCTGTACTCACAAAGGAAAACGAAGCCCATGAATGGCATAAGAGAACTTTGAAAACGTGTTCACAATCCAACACAATAGGAAAAAATAAAATCGCGGTTTTCCTTTGCCTATTTTCCTCCACGCCCCTCGCTTAGCTTGAATCCTCTTGGCAAGCCTGTCGAGTTGAATACATTCTGTTTTCGTTTTAAGGAGGATCTCCGTCTCCTGATCTAGGAGTTAGAGGGTGTGCTAAGTAATTTGGAGACAGCTGGGACAACTCCGTGTGTTGCTTAAGAAAAGCTAATCATAATTAATGTCACCGTTTCCCATCTCATCCTTCAAACATTTCTGGCGTGTGTGAGAGAAGTCTGTATGTACATCGCAAAAGAATGATATACGCGCTCTAATTGAATGTGTGGACGAGCAGAGAACCAGAACTCCCCTGGCAACCGGCTCTGAAACAAAAGCGAATCCAACCGAATCCCATGAGATTTGTTTCTGCCCATTGGCATTATTCACCAGGAAGTTCTCCTGCGCAAATCTCAATGGGAACTGTGCCAGCCCACCCCCCTCTTGCGCAACTTCCATTCTTTTAACTGAAGCATCAGCAGAAGGACTTGCCGGCCGAGTCTGCGCGTCTGTGTTCCTCCATCCCGCTGGCTAAAGCATCTGCAAAGCACACTTCCTTCCAAGTAAGTTCTCTTGAGGTGCACGGACAGTCTTGCCCTTAGGAGCCAGTTGCCGTTCCAGAGTCGCCTCGGGGAATTCCCAGTAGTTCTTCTACGAATCAGCCCATCTCCAAGCCGAAAAGGAGACGATGCGCTCCGCAAACGTCTTACTGAAAAGAAATCCCCTCGTCGTAGTTGCTACGGGCTAAGGCTACAATCCTATAATCCAGCCATGCTTACTTGCAGTAAAAGTCCCCTTGAACGTGGTGCGACGCACTTCTGAGTTAGCACGCATAGGATCGCGCTACACCATGGGCTGGAAACGAAATCCTCCTTTACCTCCTCTCTACCTGGTGCAGACGAAGAAAGGAACCCCGGTTTAGTTTTTCACATACGAAATGCTGGCACTGGCTTGTGGAGCGCTGTTTTCTGACAGCTCTGTGTGTGTGTGTGTGTGTGTGAGAGAGAGAGAGAGAGAGAGAGAGAGAGAGAGAGAGAGAATGCATGCGAGTGAGGAGGGGGAGCGTTCAGGTGGGTGGGCAATAGCCGAGCCATTGAGGGGGTCGCACCAGGGTGGCGCCAGGCCTGATCTATATAAAGCAGGTCGTCCGTCCAATACCTGGTCCCCGAGGGAGCTGTGCTGTTTCATCTGCCTTTCCCTCCCGGGAGCTTCCCTTGTATATGAACCTGGCCGGCTTCTCCTTTTTCTCGGGTATATGCACCATGACAGCGGACTCCCTCCACTCTCCTAGTCAGGGGGCTAGCCCGGGCTCCCCCACTTTGCAGAGGGCCTCCCCGTCGGGCTGCAAAGTGGAACCGCTGCTCATCAAAGCAGAGCCCAGAGGCAGCCCGGCAGAGAGAGCAGCGGAGCAGCCGGTCGAGGAGCAGCCACCTGGCCCCGGCGCAGGTGGGGGTGCGGGAGGCGGCGGCGGCGGCCGTCGGAGGAAGCGCCCGGTGCAGCGCGGCAAGCCGCCGTATTCCTACATCGCGCTGATCGCCATGGCCATCGCCAACGCGCCCGATCGGCGGCTGACGCTGGGCGGCATCTACAAGTTCATCACGGAGCGCTTCCCTTTCTACCGGGAGAACCCCAAGAAGTGGCAGAACTCCATCCGCCACAACCTGACCCTCAACGACTGCTTCGTCAAGATCCCCCGCGAGCCGGGCCACCCGGGCAAGGGCAACTACTGGACGCTGGACCCGGCCGCCGAGGACATGTTCGACAACGGCAGCTTCCTCCGGCGCAGGAAGCGCTTCAAGCGCACCGACCTCACCACCTACCCGGGCTACGTGCACAGCGCCAGCGCCTTCACCCCCAACCCGGGCCCCGTGGCCCGAGCGGGGCCCGGCTGCGGAGGCTCCGGAGGCGCCGCTTACCCGGGCGGCGGGGGCGCCCTCTATTCCCCCGGCGGCGGCGGCGCCTACAGCGCGCAGCTGCCCGGCCTGCCGCAATACCCGGGGGCGCCCCCGGCGCTGCCGCCGCGGATGTTCAGCATCGACAGCCTCATTAGCTCCCAGCAGCAGCAGCAGCAAGCAGCCGCGGCGGCGGCCCTGCAAGGCTCCCCGGTGGGGCCCGAGCTGGCTCACCACCACTTGGGCCTCAACGGCGCCGGGGACCTGGGCAGCTGCCCCGGGAGCAACGCCGAGACCTGCTTCCAAACGCAGCAGGTCAGCCCCGGCTTCCTGGGCCGGCAGCCCCCGGCCATGACCTACCCGTACTCGACCTCGCCGCCCGCCCACCTGGCCTTGCCGCCCGGTGCCTATTCGCCTCCGAGCGCGCAGCTCTACGGCGCCCCCAACAGGCTGGCCCTGCAGCCCGGGCGGCCCGCCGCCTCTTCTTGCGCCGACCACGCCGAGCAGCTTTTGGGCCTGGCGGCCTCCCAGCTCAACGGGCTCGGGCAATTCGGAGGCGCCGCCAACAACTCATACATGAGGCAGCCCAATTTCCACTCCGGCCTGGAAAGGTACTTGTGAAGCCGAGGAGGGAAGCCGGCCTTGGCTGGGCAGGCGGGCAAAGCCACAACGTGAATCACCTAGGACATTTTAAGAATCGGCACGTGGGAAGGGAGCTGCGCGCCTGGTACTTGAATGGAGCTCTTGTCTGCGCGTGTGCCCCTGAATTGCGAGGAAGCCCACGGCGGGGGCGCCCACAGCAATGTCTGAACGGCATCCGCGTGGTTTGGAACCTGTGGAAACTACACGTGAAGCATGCCGGCAGCAGCGCCTCCCCACCCCACGAGTCCAAAGGAACATGCGGTGGGGCATCCCCATGCAAAAAGTGAGGACTGCCACACGTCTTTTGAGAATATTGTACATATGTAACATTTTACGCTCCTCCAATAGGATCATGGATTTGCAATTTAGGACTTTTACATAGGGACTCTCTGCCTGTAACAGCCGCTTGAGAGGCACAGAGCCCCTCATGAATAGACATTATGGAGACCCTACCTGAGGTGTTGCCCACTGTGCTGGAAAATGTGCCGCAACATTGAGCAGGGAGCTTGAAGATCCAAGTCTTGCAGTTTGGCTAGTCCAACAGAATAGGAGATACTGAACAGTGTTTTGCTTTTTGTTTTTAAATGATGTGTTGATTGGCCCAATAAGTTGTGGTTGTGTTTTTTTTAAGAGCTTTTAATGTCATCTGATCCCCATGTTCTGCAGAGGTTTGCAATTGTGCCATTTCCAGGTCACAGACATGAACTTTTCCCCCACAGTGGCAGTCGAATCATGAGTCAGAATTAAGGTCCCACCTCTTCAGGTGGCACTTCTTACCTGCAGTTTAGAGATGGCAGGTTAGAGGAACTTGCCATCTGCTAGTTCAGCCTTCTGCAGCCAGGATAGGGAGGAGGAGATAGAGAAGAAGGCAGCTGATCAGGGCTGGCTTAGGTTAGCCTCTTTGATTTGGCACTAAGATTGGCCCTTTCTTGCCATTGTTTCTGCTGAGGGAAGTGCTGAGGTGGCATTCCTGTTGTCTGCCCTCAAAAGTACTTGTTCTGACAGGTTTTACAGAGCTTTCCTCCTTGTGGGCTCTGTTCTGACATTCTCAGTCCTTTATGTAAGAGAATGGCAGAGGACATGCTTTGCATGCAAAAAGTCCCACGTAGGGCAGGAATGAGCCATGTCAAATTCTGGAGAGCTCCTTCCATTCAGTGCAGACAATACTGAGCTAAATGGACCAGAGATTTGATTCCCATGTTTTGCAGCTGCCTGTGGTTTCTAAGATCACCCAGGAAGCTTTGTGGCTGAGCTTGTATTTTTATTTTTATTTTACCTTTTGCACCAGTGATGGGGAACCAGTGACTCTCCAGGCGTCATTAGGCACCAGCTCCCATCAGCCCTTGCTATCCTGGCCATTGTAGTCCAATAACACCTGGAGGATGGCAGCTTCCTCACCCCTGTTAGATAGATAGGATTCCATTATATCCACACAATTACTGAGATAAGGTTAGGCTGAGAGATGGTGACTGACTGAATTTTACCTGGTGAGCTTCGTGTCTGAGTGATGCTTTGATCCCAGGTTTCCTCCAGTCAACTTCAATGCTATATCTTCTAAACACTGCACTGTCTTGGAGATACCAAGAACGCCAGTAGTAATTTTCTGGTATGTAGCACCTCATTCAGTTTTACAGACCACCTAGTGGCGCAGCAATAAAACTGCTAGCGCATTTGCAAAGCTAAGTCCAGTATGGTTTCAGATTGGATGATGACATTCCTGCATTGGAGGAGATTGGACAAGATGACCCTTAGAGTCCTTCCAGCTCTACAATTATATGATTGTATGATACTTTATTCTGGCAGTGAATAACTGCACTTGACAAAGAGCTGCCTAGTTTTCAAAGCTGGCAAATTTTACACAATGGGTTGGGCCAACGACATACCATTTTTCTTCCTGAGTGTCTCCTTATCACTGCATAGGCAGTGTATAGTACATTTCAAATGTATAACAGTTCCATTTTTTACCATACGTTACGTATGAAAGTGGTTTGCTTTCCCCGTCAGTAATGTTTCATAACGTGCAGGTAATGGACAATCGTCATCATGCTGCACGATGCATGTATTATGCAGTGTTGCTCGCTGGGCTACTGTATCATGTTACAACACCAACATGTCATGCTGCATATGAAATGTACAGTGTATATAGTGCATATTGCATATATAGTGTTAGCATAGTTTGTAGTGCATATTGCATAATGAACAAGAATGCCTTTGGAATAATGCACGGTAGTGCTTTGCATGTATGATGCATTTAAATATCCCAGGATGTGGGATTTCTTGATAACCTATAACCAAATATCTCAGTTCATAACTTAGTTAAGTGTATTTTTATTTAAGCATATTTAGATGCAGCCATAAAATGTGTCATTTAAAAAGTCAATTTCATTTAAATAATTAGGATACTATTGATTCCACTGATTTCAGTCAAAGATTGCAAATATATTTGGGATCAAAGCCTATATTGATTTAAATCTGAACTCTTAAATGGACTGTTGATTCATTGGTGATGCTTAAAGAATTAGTAGCATTAAGTATTTCAATATTAATATTTAATACATTTAAAGCCTGGTTCTCACTGAGGTGATAAACCTTTATCTGATCCGTTCCACATCATACTGCTGGTGAGGTCTCACATGATGCAACTCTGTACCATAAATCAGTCAATCCCTGCACATAGGAAGGTGGCATGTTTGGAAGAAGGCAAGGTTAAGGCCCTTCTTCCCTGACACATATTTTGTTTTGTACAGAGAAGCATTCCTTACCTGCAGTAGGGAAGTGGTACGTTCTAGGCACAGGTTTAACACTTCAGTGACAATTAGTCCTGCTTATTAAATTAAGCAATTCTTTTTGTAAGTAGGAGAAATTTATATTTTTCTAACTTAGGAAAAAAATTAAATACTCATTTTAGACATGTTTAAGTGTGCTGGTCCCTTTTTGACTATGAATAGATGATTTATTATTTAAAAGGAAAAGAAAGCAAGAACAATTCTTAAGCTTTTCAAATCTTTTTTGTGACATGAGCTTTACCTGTGTGTTTTTGCTCCCATATTTGTCAACAGGGGAGTCACTTAGCTCCTTAGTCTTCCTTTGAAGTCATGGACCCTGGTAACAGGGGAGTTTTTGCATGATCAGGGGTGGCAGGTCATAATGAAGCATTTGCACATGATAGTTTACACGCAAAGCTTCCTGCACTACAGAAGAAGAGAAGAAGAAGAGTTTGGATTTGATATCCCGCCTTTCACTCCCTTTAAGGAGTCTCAAAGCGGCTAACATTCTCCTTTCCCTTCCTCCCCCACAACAAACACTCTGTGAGGTGAGTGGGGCTGAGAGACTGTGACTGGCCCAAGGTCACCCAGCAGCTGCATGTGGAGGAGCGGAGACGCGAACCCGGTTACCCAGATTACGTGACTACCGCTCTTAACCACTACACCACACTGGCTCTCAGGGGGCCATGTGGTTTGTGCAAAGGCTGGGAAGCAAGGATTACTCACGCTGATGTACAGTACAGCAGAGCTATCCAAACTGTGTGTCGTGACATGTTAGTTTGTTGCCGTGTTGAACAAACACTCCCCATACTCTTTCAATGGCTGGAAAGGGGTCAGTTTAACTTCCGGTTTGCTACTAAAATTGAATTACTGTGTTGCGATATGATGCTTGTCTAAACAGTTTGTCACCCACGTGAAAAGTTTGGAAAGCTCTGCAGTAGAGTCTCATTGACGGTTATAGATAAGTGTGTGCTTAGTTTCTCTCATTGAAATCAGTGAGTTTTAAGCATTTTTGTTTCTTTTAATCATGCCCCATGTCTTGTATGTCAAATCAGTGAGTGGTCTCAGTTAGGGGAAAAAGAAGTATTAAGTACTTCACTGTTTCATTTGTTGAAATGATCTAAAAGGCAGTTGTGTCCAGCAACCTTATTTGGGCTTATTCAGAAAGTTCTGTGCTTGGAAGGCTATGCTTGGAAGATCCAGCTAGAGTAGTCTAAGCTACAATTGCTTCTGCAACACAGCAACCCTGTCCTGTTACACCAAGTCTTGCGCTCTGTTATATATAGAGTTGCAATCTGGCAAAGGTTTTGAGGTTAATTGCTTGATCTAGTACACGTTTATGTGTCTGACTGAATTCCACAGGACAAGCAAGTTTGCCGTGACAGCCTGAGGGCAAGTGTTGCTAAATTCTGAGGAAATAGGCATGGCACAGGGCTGTCCATAATCTGTCTTTTTTATTTAATTCCCCCAATCCATAACTGGGTCAAATAATTTTGGCAAAAGATGTAAATAAATAATTACCAGCTCAATCCTATATATCACTACTCAGAAGTTAGCCCTTTGAATTCAGAGTGGTGCTTTCTCCCATGGAAGTGGGTTTAGGATTGCCTCCTCAGTGAAATTGCAATACTTGGATATAGAATTTTCACATCCATTAATTTCAGTGTATCAAAATTCCCCTATAGTGTATCCCCTTCAGCTGATAGTGGATCGCGTGACCTGTCAGCAAGGTGTGATAGTTTAAAACATGACTATCCTTCCTTCCTTGAAAAGTATTGAAAGTATTGAAAGGAAGAGCCAAATGTATGGTCAGATCAAAAGGATTGTCAATGGAGCACAAATCTGGACTTCTGTCAATTGTTCTGGAAGCTTTTTGGCTTTTGTTTTGCATTTTGAAATAGTGGAGCATAGCATGTGCAGGGCTGGGGTGCCCTGGAATGTTAGGCTCCTGTTAGAAAGCAATAGTGCATGCTTTCTTTTTTTGAAGCAGATTATTTATAATTTTCATTTTATAAGAAAAAGCAAAAAACTCTTTAAAATCAAGTCTTATGTTTACAGTATAATATTTTACTGCGTTTCTAAACTATATAGTGCATGCTTTCCGCTTCTGTGAATGCATGAATCATAGAATCATAGAATCATAGAGTTGGAAGAGACCACAAGGGTCATCGAGTCCAACCCCCTGCCAAGCAGGAACCACCATCAGAGCACTCCTGACATATGGTTGTCAAGCCTCTGCTTAAAGACCTCCAAAGAAGGAGACTCCACCACATTCCTTGGCAGCAAATTCCACTGTCGAACAGCTCTTACTGTCAGGAAGTTCTTCCTAATGTTTAGGTGGAATCTTCTTTCTTGTAGTTTGGATCCATTGCTCCGTGTCCACTTCTCTGGAGCAGTAGAAAACAACCTTTCTCCCTCCTCTATATGACATCCTTTTATATATTTGAACATGGCTATCATATCACCCCTTAACCTCCTCTTCTCCAGGCTAAACATGCCCAGCTCCCTTAGCCGTTCCTCATAAGGCATCGTTTCCAGGCCTTTGAACATTTTGGTTGCCCTCCTCTGGACACGTTCCAGTTTGTCAGTGACAGCATGTGCATCTTGATCAGAAGAGTTCTCCTTCAGTCCTTGGTTACTCCTCTGGCCAGTGGGATTGTGTGAAGATCTAAGTGAGAAGCAGTTGCCCACTCCCCTTTAAGAGTCATTAGCCTGAGCAAACTGTAGCATTGTTGTAATGGTTTAAACATATGGGAGGAAGATAAGTCAGAATAGTAACTTTCATTTCTTCATTTTTGACCTGTTGCTGTTGGGAGAACAGATGAGCTTTTTCACCTAAGGAAAATGACCAGAAGGTTAGCATATCCAGCAGCAAACTTTAATCTTTAGCAGGGCTCCTTTGTCTCTAGCTCAGATAAATATACATTTATGACATTTTGGGAGACTGTGATGCATTTGATATGGTTCTCGCTAGGCAGTGTAATTAAGGCCAGTGAAACGTACCTATCTCTGTCTTTGGGAAATGGTGCTTGAGCTATTCAAGCCTTTTTCAGTTCCCTGGAAGTCAGAAGAAAGCTTGATCTGCCTGGGAAACTTCTCAGAAGACTCTTGAAGATCTCTGCAGTCTTTGGTTTCCGTTGAAGTGTGCCTGGAGCCAGCAGGGCTCTGGTTGTCTGAAGAGGTGCATTATCGCTCTCTGGAGTTTTTTAGCTGGCTCCTCCTTTGCGCACTTAAAGTTGTCTTCATAGGCTCTTAACATTTTCAAGCATAGCCTGATGTGGAATGTTGCAGCATTTATTTTCCAAAGCTTCACTTAGCCCTGACGACTGTAGTACTATCAATCTGCCCTCCTGCACGTGCACAAACAAACACACATATATACACACAGTGTAGAAACTCAGATATATAAGTTAGGCACCAAATGAGCACCTTAAAAGTAGGTTACAGTTGCCACTATGGAATGTCTATTCTATTTGCTACTGAGTTTAACAAGATGACTCTTGGGGGTCCCTCTCAACACCACAATTCTATGATTCTATGATCTCAAGTACTTTGCTTGGCTGTAGCTTGCTCTTGCAACAAATCACTTGTCTCAGTAGGCAAGAAGGAGAAATACATACAGTGGAAATGGAAATGGCATTAGCAGTGGACTAAGGCAGATGTTTTTTAACTGTAGTTGCCAACCTGAGGCCCAGAAATCTCCACATAGTCGCAACTGGACCTGCGCCAGTAGGAAAATGCGTCTGGGGAATTTCAAACACCGTATACATCCATATAAAGGTAAAGGTAAAGGACCCCTGACAGTTAAGTCCAGTCGCAGACTACTCCGGGGTTACGGCACTCATCTCGCTTTACAGGCCAAGGGAGCCAGCAGTTGTCCACAGACAGTTTTTCTGGGTCATGTGGCCAGCATGACTAAGCCGCTTCTGGCACAACGGAACACTGAAACCAGAGCATCGCATGGAAATGCCATTTACCTTCCTGCCAGAGCAGTGCCTATTTATCTACTTGCACTTTTGGCGTGCTTTCAAACTGCTAGGTTGGCAGGAGCTGGGACTGAACAACGGGAGCTCGCCCCGCCACAGGGATTTGAACCACTGACCTTCTGATCGGCAAGCCCAAGAGGCTCAGTGGTTTAGACCACAGCGCCACCTGCCTTTTGGATTTGGTTTTGTACCATATTTTTTGCCCCATAGGACGCACCGCCCCATAGGACGCACCTAGTTTTTTGGGGGGGAAATAAAGGAAAAAAATCCCCGCCCCCAGCCCCAAGAACAGTCTGCTATCCGCAAGCCTAGGGAGCCCGGCAGGAAGACTTCGCACCAGGCTCCCTAGGGCTGCGCAGAGGTGCGCGAAGCCCGGGACTGCAGGCAGCTCTGCGCAGCTCTCGGGAGACTGGCGCGAAGTCACACCAGTCTCCCGAGGGTTGCGCAGAGCTTCCTGAAGCCTGGAGAGCGAGAGGGGTCGGTGCACACCGACCCCTCTCGCTCTCCAGGCTTCAGCGAAAGCCTGCATTCGCCCCATAGGACTCACACACATTTCCCCTTCATTTTTGGAGGGGGGAAAGTGCGTCCTATAGGGTGAAAAAAATGGTTATATATGTGTGTACACACACACACACACATATGTACACATCCAAAACCAACATAGTAACCAGGAGCCTTATTGGCAATATGTTACTGCTTCTTAAACAGTTCTTACCACAGAGATCAACAAGCTAAGACTAAAGTTCACAAAGCACTTAATTGTCGTAGTCATACTTACTTAACGGAGTTCATCTTATTTCAGTGTAAATGGTTTTATTTAAATCAGTTCGGGATTGCCAGCTTTCACATCTGCATAACAAACATCACCACTGGAATCTGTGCTGGGGATAATTAAGGAGCTGATGAAATAAAAAATTTAATGGGTGCCTCCTATTTACTTGGTTCTGTTCACAATCTGAGTACATTCATCCTTAGCGCATCCACCAGGAATGAAGCTAATCCAAACCGATTAAAAATAATAAAGAGATATGCTTTGCTGAATTCAGAGGACCTGTGAAAGCTGAAGTGGGAGAAGTTGTAAGTTTTCCCGCACAACCAGGAGGTGAGCAATATGGTAATACATATTTTGGGTGGCCTTCTTAAACTCCTGTGGGGAGTTCCTCCATGATTATCTTAATGTATCACAACTAGTCTTTTAAGCTTTCGTTTCAAAAGCTTGTTTATAGCTGGGGTGAACCAAGCAAATGAGCTGGATTAAAGTGTCGTGAGGGGCATAAGCCTAGCAGGGCCAAAGTGGATTTAGGTTGAGGGGAAGTTTACGTTTGCCTTGCCAGTAGGGTAAAGCTATGCTTCTCCAGGTAGGTGAACTTCCAGCGTGAGCAATTATTGTTAAGAAGAAAAGGCAAATTATAAATAGTTAGCCTTCCTTTGCTTAGTAAAAGGAAGGCGATGTAGTCTGTTTTAACTAATGGTATACTTACGGAGGACTGAATTGAGCTTTCATCATAAGAGGCAACAGCAAATTACCTAAAGACTTTCTGTTCCTGATGGGCAATGAGAAATGTATATATTAAAAGTGAAGACGTAGAAGCACAAAACAGAAAGAGGACCAGATGTTGCCCCAGATGCCATTACCAACAGATTGCAATTCACCTGCTGTATCTAGTTGCTGCAAGATATGACCTTCCAAAAGCTCTGAGGAATTTTAATGAGGTTCCATTGGAGAGCTCTTCAAGCAGATATGTAATGGAGCAAATTTATCCTCTACGGAATGAATACATAGAAAGTCAGTTCATCTGCAGTTTTGCTGCAGATACATGGGACGTCTCTCCTGATTATGCTGGGAATTTCGTCCCTCTCCCTAGCATTATGAACTGAAACTAACACAATGTATGGTGGCTTAGCGTGAATGTGTGTTAGAACAATTTGGTTCTAGTTCAGGGATGTATTTTATGAGCAGCTTCATCTAGTACACAAAAACGGGTGTGTGCAGCTAGCAGGATCTTGTGGGGAGCTTTAATACATGGTGTTTTGGAGATGATGGGTGTTTTGTCCAGTACTGAAAGACCTAGGCACTTGTCGTGGGGAGAGGCTGAGTACCAGGTGGTCTATGAAAGGTGAGAAAATAGTGGGATAAAGAAGGGAGAACGTTTCCCAATCTATGTGTATTTTCAAAAGTATCAGTGGCTACTTAAACGTATGCAGCTACTAGTTGTATCACTAGTGATTTTGGCAAAAAAATAAAATCCCCTTTACAGTCTGGTTCTTCTGTAACTGATCTATGTGTTTGGGCATGATTTCCTCCTCATTTGTGTATTGATAAGCACAAATTGTGCAATTATATGTATACTCTTTGTACTTCTTAATAATTCCTTGGTGACAATATATGTGAAGACCTAAATTCATATCTTTCCAGGGGCACCTAGATGGGAGAAGAGTTTCATCTAGGGATGAGCAAATCCGTTCTCTTGGTTTCTCATTTTTCCAATCTTAAATTCAGTTCTCCACATTTTTGCAGCCATTTACCAGTGTGTGCACTTTTTAAAAAGCAAAGAACCCTCATGAAAATTTGTCCGCATTTTAATGTGGCCCTCTTCTAATACACATTTTTCTATGCAGTTTTGACTAGTGCAAGCAGTTTCCCATAATATATTGTAATGCATTTTTGTAAATTATTTAGTCATTTTTCTGCATTTTTATAAATGAGGATGGTTGGAGAACAGCATCTCAGAATTCTGATACATGTGAATTATCAGATTTCTACTGCATCCCTGGCTGCACCTGCTTTTCCAAAGTGCAAGCTCAAAAATGAATTACAGGACTTGCCTGTCTTTTCTCTCTCTGCTCCTCACCGACCCAACCCTGGCCATTCTAAATGCTCAAATAATATGAAGGAAGATGTGTACTGAAAGGTTAACCGCTTAAAAAGGCGGGTGTTGAGGCTGAACAGCTCAAGTGCAACCCCTGCTGTTGTGTAGCAAAGTAGCAATTAAGATGCAGTTTTGCGTTATCTCTGCCTATAGATCCAGGTATTTTGAAGGTATATCCATCTTATTTCATAAACTTTTGGCATGGATGGATTTCTTCCAACAAGGATTAATTTTTATTGTTACCCTGAGAAAGGTATTCGCACACATGTATGAAAAGAGAAATTAACACAGTACGACCGCATTTGCTCAAAACTCCAAACACTTCATTTCCTCAAAAATATTTACATTCTGCATTTAATCAAAAGATCCCAGGTGATCTAAAATGTAATACAATGTTGGTGGAGAAATAAGTTCTTTCTTGTCACCACCATCAAGGAAGATGAACTCTGGCCCACATTTAGTTGGATTAGTTTTCTTTCATTGTCACTCTTAGTGTTATTCTGTGAATGGTAAACCCAAATTAGTCTGTGGGCTTAATATAGAATTAGGGTGCTCACTGCCACTTAAATGAGAGATCTGTTCAGGGATGAAGACAGTTGCCCTTGGAAGACTGGGCTAAAAGTAGTCCACACCTCTATGCTAGGTCTTACAGGGGGAGCACTGAAAGGATGATTGCTAAAATTTCCCCTGTGAATGAAGAAAGTTGAAGTTTAATCTACTCACATCTCTTCCATCCCCAACACATTTTCAAGGCTTTTGACCAATAGCACCTTCACCAACTTGGTGCCCTCCAGTTGCTTTGGAATACAAATCCCATAAGCCTCAGCCAGTGCAGCCATTCTGGCTGGGGCTCATAGGAATCATAGTCCAAAACATTGGAGGGCACCAGATTGGTAAAGGATGGCCTATAGTATCAGACAACTGGCATGTGGCAATTCAGGTGATAATGGCCTGTGAACCTCAATGCCAGACCTGCTAATGACCTGTCCATTCCTGTTTATGTACCCTCATGACTGTTGGGGGAAATGCAAATCTGGTAAAGCAAAGTTTTCCAGTTCTGAAGAAACAGTCCAGCCTTCATAGGCCAGTTTTGGAATTATGTTTGGGATATTGAGTTCCTCTAATTTCTGTTGTTGAATGTGGATGGATGCCCATGGATTGTTCCGATGTGGACTCTATAGGGTTGCTATTCCTTCCTGCATAAATCACTGGAATCGCTGCGTATGCTGAAGACAAATGAACCACCTGGAGTTTGGGAGCCTAAGCCTGCTGCCTAATTTGATGGTGTGGCTGTGGGTAGATGAGCCAATGAAGCTGCTTAAAGAAGAAGTTACAACAAAGTAAAATGATGGTGCTAAGCACACATCATAGAATTGTAGAGTTGGAAGGGACCACAAGAGTCATCTGGTCCAATCCTCTGCAATGCAGGGATCTTTTGCCCAACGTGGGGCTGGAACCCACAACTCTGATATCAAGAGTCTCCTGCTCTACTGACTGAGCTACTATCTCTCAGTGGGAGCATGGTTTTTGGAAATCAACGGCATGAATGCATTGAATGTTCCTCGCTCTGACATTCCCCCCCCCCCTACAATGTTTAAGCCACAAAGGGTTACATGGAAGTTGGCTCTGACTCTGGGCCCAATGAAGTGTGTCGCACTGGAGCCAGCTACATGTTCCGCACCATTACCCCCATTATTCCCTTCGTTTCACACCCTGATCCATTGTTTGCAATGAAACTGTACCAGAGACATGGAAAATTACACTTTTGCACACCCCACATTTTGTGCTGGAACGCGTGGAAGTTTTGGAACAATATGCAAGCTTGTCTTTTTGCTGGTCCCAAGAGCCTCAGGTAAGGTCTTAAGCTCAAAGAACTGAAAACGAGTGTGCTATGTGAACATGATTTGAACAGGCCATGTAGATCTGTCAGAAGCTGGGATGGGGAGAAGCAAGGGCAGAGAAGTAACTCAGATTTCATTACTCCATTTATTAGCACCAATGGAGAAATTCCTTCCAATGCACATGGCGGCTTCAAAGAAGTGGTTTTTGTCAAGTCTGCAGCCAGGGAGGAAAGGGTTAAACTCTCCCTCCTTGTCTGATGTTAAGCATAAGAAGCCATGAGTCATGCTGGTCCAGTAAGAGGCGAAAAAAACAAATCCTCAGGCAATACCTTTATGAGGACCAACCAAAATGTCACAAAAAGTGAGCAAGCTTTTGAGTTCTCCATATTGCTTAATTAACATCCAGGCTGCTGAAAACTGCAGAAATGGTAAGCTTGTTTCCCATTTCATGACATTTCAATTGGTTCTACAATAAAGGCACTGCCAGACTGTAGATGTTTGACATTTTATTATGTTTTTATATGTGTTGGAAGCCACTCAGAGTGACTGGGGCAACCCAGCCAGATAGGTGGGGTATTATTATTATTATTGATTTTTGCATATAGATAATAAATCCTATGTTAGGGTTTTGTTTTGCTTTTTTGCAAGGGGAAATAATAGATTTTTGAAATAATTTAGCCCCTGGGACTCTAGGGGGGAAAAGGAGGAAGGTTCTGTTACTGCATTTGGCATTGCCACAGCAGTGGCGTAGCGTGGGTTGTCAGCACCCGGGGCAAAGCAAGTAATTTGCGCCCCCTAACCCGTGGATTTGCGCCCCCTAACCCTAACCCCCAGATGTTGTGCCCGGTGCGGCCGGCCCCCCCTGCACCCCCCACGCTACGCCACTGTGCCACAGGCCTTCATGGTTGCAAGGCACCCTTGGCAAACCCTCCCCCCCCAAAAAAGTGCTCCAAATCTCAAATTTGGAAAGGGTTTCTGGAACATTTCCTGCAAACTGCTTAGAGATGTTACTACAATTGAGTGGATTATATTTTTTTGTTAGATAAAATAAATAAAACAACGCAGGAAACTGTTTTACAGCCAGTCAGCCCATACCTAGCTCAGTAAGCATACCCTGACTGGCAGTGGCCTTCAGGGTTTCAGGCAGGGGTCATTCTTTGCCCTACCTGAAGATGCTGGGGATTGAACCTGGGAGTTTTTGCATGCAAAGTAGATGCTCCAGTGCTGTGCTTTGGCCCTTTGCGTCCTCTCTCCAAGGTTGGGAAAGGGTAGCTTTTTAGCTTGCAGCCAGAGACTGGTTAACCTGCTTCTTCTTTGATATCCAGTAGATGGTGCTAGCATATAATGGACTTCCCTTATATTATCATCATGATCGTAGCCAGAGGGAAGGATGTCCTGGAAATACATGCTAAATGTTTATAGCCTTTTCCTGTTGATCTGGCTTGTAATCACCACTCTTTCAATCAACTGCCCTCAGCCCTGATGTACTGTGTATCTCCTTTGTATGGCGATGTGGCATATTTCTTTCAGAAACTAAAATAATGTAAGAGACATCCAGTGCTGAATTTAATCACCCGTCAATGGGAAACTGGTTCCTCCGTGCTAGAGGGGAAGAAAGCTACATTTGCTGGCCAGGGGTTGGGTTTTTGTGGGTCTTTATGGAGCGTTAGGGACGTGGGTGGCGCTGTGGGTAAAAGCCTCAGCACCTAGGGCTTGCCGATCGAAAGGTCGGCGGTTCGAATCCCCGCGGCGGGGTGCGCTCCTGCTGTTTGGTCCCAGCGCCTGCCAACCTAGCAGTTCGAAAGCACTCTCGGGTGCAAGTAGATAAATAGGGACCGCTTACTAGCGGGAAGGTAAACGGCGTTTCCGTGTGCGGCTCTGGCTCGCCAGAGCAGCGATGTCACGCTGGCCACGTGACCCGGAAGTGTCTCCGGACAGCGCTGGCCCCCGGCCTCTTGAGTGAGATGGGCGCACAACCCTAGAGTCTGTCAAGACTGGCCCGTACGGGCAGGGGTACCTTTACCTTTTATGGAGCGTTTTGTCTAATTTCTTTACAGAGTGATTATATGGCAGCAAGCATTCATCCTGATTGCTTGCAGGGTGCTAACACTTCTCCATATTATTCATTCATTTTATATGTATGCTGCTGTTACACACACACTATACTCAAAGCAGCTTACAAAAAAAGAAACAGGGATGCATTTCAAACAAAAACAATTTCATAATAACATAGCAAAACAATAGCAAATATAATAACATACCAAGAAACCGCATTCCAGTACTATAAATATACCAAGATTACGTAAATGGCATGCAGAAACCAATAACAAAAATAGCAAGGGAGCTTCACAGTTTCACCTTAGTCCCTGGGACATTTTTTAATGCATTTGCCTGTCATTTTCCAAACCACAAAATATCAGGAGTTTTTAAAAGTAGGGGTTTTTTTTGTTTGTTTTTTCGTTCTAGGGCAATTAATCCACTTTAACTGTGCAAGCCTAATTTTCTGGATAGTGTTCTCAAAGCTACCAGCATGAGTTTGACCAAACTGCGGGAGGCAGTGGAAGACAGGAGTGCCTGGCGTGCTCTGGTCCATGGGGTCACGAAGAGTCGGACACGACTAAACAACTAAACAACAACAATTTTCTGGTATGCACTTGAATTCCTACTACAAAAAGAGTGACAGTCTGGCAACACCCTATAGCAACTTCTATCGTTTGAGAATAGAAGCTCTGCAAACTGGCAGCATGATCTTGAATTTCAATGGCACATATCCTTCTTGACTTCATTATTGGTGTATATTGAGCTGAAAACTGCCTGAATACATGGAAGGTTGAACTATCTAGAATCCTTTGTTTGTTTGTTTGTACCTGGGCACAAAGCTTGGAAAGGGTATGCCAAATTGTTAAATCATTGTCACCCCTACTCTTGTGGGTTTGTTTTCTTTAATGCTCAAGTACATTCTTTGCCATCTCTTTATTTCTTTGTCATGATATCTGTGTGATTTCAGCACATCAAGAAGGTAAAACAGTTATGTAACATTTTTGCCCCCAAATGTGCAGCTTGTCAGTCCGTATATTTAAGAACAAGAAATGGGTTAGACATGGTTTTCCTTCACTCAAAATATCTGCTTCTTTTCATGGGATTGTTAAAATACATATATTGTATAAGAATTGTCTGTTTGATATTTTTCATAGCAACAGTTAATTCACGCTGGTCAGCCATCTTTAGTCATTTGTACATCGTGCACATTGCCACAAGGTGGCAACCTAATAATGCATATTTGCAGTGCCTGGGAAAGATGGAGGGCACAAGGAGAAGGGGACGACAGAGGACGAGATGGTTGGACAGTGTTCTCGAAGCTACCAGCATGAGTTTGACCAAACTGCGGGAGGCAGTGGAAGACAGGAGTGCCTGGCGTGCTCTGGTCCATGGGGTCATGAAGAGTCGGACACAACTAAATGACTAAACAACAACAAAACCACCAATCTTCACAGATTTCTTCATATAGTTTTGATTTTAAGATGAATCTTGTTCTCTTGCTTTGATGCTCCTACACCAATTGGCTGGCTTTTACCCTTGATTTGGTCACATGAATTGGTTATGGAAACAAACCACCTGGGATTTCCCTTCCAACACTGACCCTTCAAAGGCTGCTGCCCTCCGGTAATATTCTTTGGCAACCGGCGTTAGTAGTTTCTTGTGCTTCCTTGATTTTCTTTCTCATTTGATTGACAAGATGGTGGTTGAATGAGGATTGTGGGATGGAAACAGAACTCTAGAGGATGTAGATCTGGAGCAACACCTTTGCACAATCCCCAATACTGGAACTCACTTGTTCTAAGTGAGAATACAGGCTGTCAATCAGAGTTCAGTCACAGGGAGGTGAAGGACACATAGATGTTGAGGTGGTGTGTGTGGCACTCAGAAATCTAGCCTGTATGGAAGCTATAGGTTTATCTTAAATATCACACTTTACTCCCTAGAACTGCTAGGCTAGGGACATAGCTCAGAGCATCTGCTTTGAATTGAAAAGATCCTGGGCTCAATCTCCAGGATCTCCAGGTAGGTCAGGAAGAGATCTCTGTCCAAAATCATGCCAGCCAGTGGACTCAATAGGTTTGACTGCTGTCATTCGCTCTATGCGGGGCTGCCCATGAAACTGTCCCAGAAACTCCGGCAGGTGCAGAATGCTGCAGCGAGGCTCCTCACAGGGTCCCTGCCATGGGATCATATTCACTCAGTGCTTTACCAGTTGCACTGGCTCCCGGTGGAGTATCAGGTCAGGTTTAAGGTGCTGGTTTTGACCTTTAAAGCCCTTTGTGACTTAGGGCCCTCGTACTTACGGGACCGCCTCTTCTGGTATGCCCTGCAGAGGACCTTAAGGTCCATGAATAATCATAGTTTAGAGGTCCCAGGCCCTAAGGAAGTTAGATTATCCTCCACCTGGGCCAGGGCCTTCTCAGTGATGGCTCCGACCTGGTGGAATGCTCTGTCCCATGAGACCAGGGCCCTGTAGGATTTAACTTCCTGCCGCAGGGCCTGTAAGACAGAATTATTCCACCTGGCTTTCAATTTGAACCTGGCCTGATCTTTTGTTCCCCTTCCTTCCCTCCCCCTCTCCTTTTTGTGAAGATTGCCTGCTCTGGGATCCCACAGCTGGTTCTCCCCTGGTCTCCTCGCTGGCCCAAGTGGGACTAATTTAGCCAGCTAGCCCTGGTGATCATCTAATGTTTATTGGATGGATTTCCCCCCTAAATTGATTTTTGATTCTTGATTTTATTGTTATTTACACTTTATACCATATTTTATGCTGGTTGTTGTTGTTTTTTAAGCATCAATTAAGTGTTTTAAATGTTTATTGGATGGATTCCCCCCCCCCAAATTGATTTTTGATTCTTGATTTTATTGTTATTTACACTTTATACCATATTTTATGCTGGTTGGTTTTTTTTTTTAAGCATCAATTAAGTGTTTTAAATTTGTTGTTAGCCGCCCTGAGCCCAGTTTCCTGAATCGGGAATGGCGGGGTATAAATAAAAAATTTTGTATTAAATTTATTATAAAGCTCTTCCTATGCTCCTATGACATCCCTAGAGCCCTGCAAGGAATAGAAGGCATCACAGGCTGCACATGGCGTCACCATGTTTGGCCATGCTTCTTGCTAGTGTGCCACAGTTGCTGGTGTTCCATTATCCTGCACAATGTAGACATTTGAGCCAGACTTCCTATAACCAACCCTTCAAGCAAACACAAAGAGACCTTGCCAATAGCTTCAGTAGTTCCTTCCACTCTCTTCTTCTCTGGTCCTAAGAGAGCGAGGAGCATATTCTGGGATTTCGTCCAGGAATTCTTGTGTGGCCAGAAACATCTTTGGTGCCAAACCAGTTGGATTACCACCAGATTAAGAGAACTCCTTGCACAAATGGATGATGTCAGTGGAACACTAGGAGACAGCTTTGTGACTCCTTTGGAAGGGCTGGTGCAGTGTCTGAGCACAGTTTTGCATTTGGATACAGTGCAGAAGTTTCCATTTTGAGTGAAAAAGTCATGTGTTAATAACTTGTCTTTTAGAACAAGGCAGTGAGCTCATCCATCTTTAAGCAGCTTCCTTTTCTTCTTGAAATGTGCCTTAGGTCATAATTTTGACTGGAACTGAATATGCAAGACTGAATGGCACCAAGGCCAAGAAAAAATGGAATCCTGGTAACATGAATAAGAAAGGGCATTTTTAGTGGACTTTCCCATTATTATATATTTACATAAAATCAACTTTCTTCTGTTTCATTTTGTGCAGCTAGCCAGCTAGCTTTCTATTTCTGATGTTTCATTAAAGAATAATTTACACACATACACATTTCCTACAAAAAAGAAATACTGAACTGTTAATAGGAGAATGAATGCGCTATTGGGCGCAAAATTGCTCAGCATCATACTGCAAGATAATAGCAAAAGTCCAACGTGAGTAAGGGTGTTTTGCTTATTATAGCAACCTCTATTCAGCTAAGTCACGTGACCTAGCAACCCAACGGAAGCAACATGGGCAAAAAGGGTGTATGAGTCCAACTCATTTCACCTGGCTCAGCCAGCAATAGCCCTTCTCCAGAGTTTGGAATATTGGTAAATTACTGTGGCAGATCTGTCTACCTATCATTGTATTTATCCAGGGGAAGTCAGCATGGTAGGGCAGTGATGTTGAACCGCCCTCCCAACAACAGCATCGCTGCCACTTTCCTGGGTGATATGAGGGCAGGGGAGCAGTCAGGCTGGGGCCATCCAGGTGGGCAGCAGCAGCGATGTTGTTGGGAGGGGGCTGCGCTGTGCACCAGCTGCTCCTGACCCCGGCTTTTCTCCAAGGAGCTCAGGGTGGCATATGTGGTTCCCACCTCCCCATTTCATCCCCACCATAAGCCTATGAAGTAGGTTAAGCAAAGAGACAATGAGTGGCCCAAGGCCACCCAGTGGGTGAGGAAGCCTCCCAAGTCCTCGTCCAAACATCTACACCACATTAGTTTGTTTCCCGACATTCTTTTTCCCAGAAGGCACACAGCCAGATTGTCTCATGAGAGATCCTTGGATGAACTACGTTTCCAATTAAATTTCCATGCATAATCCATGATTAGAAAACTAATTGGTGACACAAATTAAGCAAAGTTAAAGCAACACTTTGCAATATTTTAAATTCATCCGAAAGGCGCTTAGTGTTAAGGCTTCCAGCGCCACATCTGTATGCAACCAATTTAGGATCCAGCTTTGATGCTAGCCAAAATGAGGGTTTAAAACCCATTACAGTGTTGAGTTAACATTTGGGACTCCTTAGTGAGGGCTTTATTAGCTTCTGTGTAAACTAGAAATGGCTTCCACATTAGGAGGAAGACTTCAGGATTAGCATGTTTCATTGTTTCTTGGGCTCAGTATGTCAGCTTCTCCCACCCTTTATGCAACAATTATTTCACCAATAACTTTTTATAAGACATTGGAGGTCTAAGGAAAGGTGGGCATTAACTGTGGATAGGAACAAATGAAGCTTCTTTATATTAAGTCAGACCATTGGAACATCTAGCACAGTATGTCTACACTGGTTGCTAGAGGGATCGCCAGAACTTGAGTCAGGGTCCTCTCCCAGCAGTGGGGAAGCTGCATGCTCCGCCACTGGGGGCAGAGAACAGGGTGGGGCATGGTGCACATCCCTGGGGCATGGCAAGTCACACGCAGGGGCGTGGCACACATTCTGGGGGCATGGTGCGCCTCCTGTGGAGGCATGGCACCCGGCGCAGTGTGTGTGCGCACAGTGCATGTCTGGGGGGGCCGCCACAATGGCACCCTACTGGAATAGTGGTGCTGGAGGTGGTCCACTTCCTCCGCACTCCCGTTCCTCCGCCAGTGTCTCCCAGTCCTGCCCTAGGAATTTTTCTGCATGCGAAGCAGATGCTCTAACACTGGGCTATGGCTATGTAAATTATCTCCTTGAAGAGCTCTCCTGTAATTATATTTCAAATTTTCACAGACTGGTGAAAATTATTGGATTGGCATCCACATACCACATACAGCGGTACCTCGGGTTAAGTACTTAATTCGTTCCAGAGGTCCGTTCTTAACCTGAAACTGTTCTTAACCTGAAGCACCACTTTAGCTAATGGGGCCTCCCGCTGCCGCCGCGCCCCCGGAGCACGATTTCTGTTCTCATCCTGAAGCTAAGTTCTTAACCTGAGGTACTATTTCTGGGTTAGCGGAGTCTGTAACCTGAAGCGTATGTAACCCGAGGTACCACTGTACTTTGTGCCTCATGCTGAATCTAGAAACAAGATGTGCTTTCATTGTTTCCCTTGATCTTAGGCTTTGCAAGAAGAATCAATATGCAGCAGGTGAACTATCTACTCAGAAGTAAGTTTCACTGAGCTCAACGGGGCTTACTCCCAGGTATGTATGTAAAGGAGGGCGGTCTTTGTCACCCAAAGTCATTAGGACTCAGCAAGATTTGTAACCTCTTCCAGCATCTGTAGAGGTGATAAATGGCTTGAATTTTAAATAGGCATGTATGATGAAGTCAGCCTGTTTTGTCCATGACTGCTGGAAATGTTTGACATTGCTGCCTTCCTTACCAGAGTGCAACCTGCAGCAATGCTTGTCTATCATACTTGCTGTGTGTGTCGATTTTCAGCTGCCTAAGTAGTTGCATTGACCTCTCCTTCCTTTCTACCCATTGCTCAATAGCCCTTAACTATCTGCATAAATTCTGTGCTACAATTCAACGTTTACCAAACATTTATATGCATGTCTACTTAGATTTAAGTCCCAGTTTGTTCAGTGGGGCTTATTCCCAGGTAGCCGTGTTTAGGACTGTAGATTTGCAATGCAAGCCTATGGGTGTCAGAAGTAAATCCTGTTGAATTCAATCAGCCTTATAGGTGAGTGTGTACAGCAGAGCTGGGGAACCTGTGGCCCTCCAGAGGTTCCTGAACTACAGCTCCCATCATCCCTAGTCATTGGTCATGCTAGCTAGGGTTTATGGGAGTTGGAGTCCAGCAACACCTGCAGGGCCACAGGCTCCCCTTTAAGATTGCACTCTTAAAGGGCTGAATTTAACCTAGCCTTCATTAGCATGGAGGACTGAAAATTTCATCTTAGAATAAGCATCCCACTCTGATCAGCTTTTTCACAAGACCTGCTTTATATAATCTCTTTAACTTGTAAGGCATCAGTTGACCTGTATCATCAAAGGTGGGTGGTTTCCCTTTCCTCAGTCCTTAAGACTTGGGCTGAAATTGTCAGAAATGTTCTTTTGACTGCAGACCTTATCCTGTAGATTCCTGTTTTCCTGTATTTTTGTTCTAGGACTAATGGACTCAGTGCAGAAAGTTTACCTGTGAACTTGAATCCTGCCATGGAGATGGAAGGAGTCTTTGAGAAATGGGATATAATTGGAATACACAAAGTTTGCTTTCATCCAAATTTAGACAATTGGATTTCAGATTTCAAGTGTCTTTGATAGTCAGATAATCTTTTTTAAATCCTCTGCACTGATTTGCCCACCTGTTCCTGAAATTCTCTTCCTTATATACTGTTGCCAAACAAATATTTCAGTTTTGTAAGAGACTATGAAGTAATATCCTATGAGAAATTGAAGTAACTCCAAATGCTTAGAGGATTAGAAATAAAAAGAATAAGGGCCTGTTTGAGTGGTGGGCAGTGAGTCGTACCATTTCGTGATTTAAAAATAATAATAGAAAACTCTAAAAGTACAAGGCTAAGAGACTGAAAGTGAGGACCTTTGCTTAACCCCAAGTTCTGTACACCATTCTACATTTTTCATTGTATTAATTCCTTGGTTGCTACCCTACTCACAAAAGTGACATACAACAAGCACTCATTTTAAGTCAATCTAATTTTATAAACTATGATTTAAAATTTCCTGAAAGGCAATATCTAAATTAGGGACGGGAAACCTGTAAGTTCCAGATGCTGCTAGACTTCCACAATCCCCAGCCAGCATGACTAATGATCAGGGATTATGGATATTGTAGTCCAAAAATATCTGAAGGCCTATTCCTGATCTGAATATTTCATTTAGTGCTCTGTCCCTGAAAGCCTTGTGTATACTTTGAAAGCTTTCCAGCATTACCTCTTTGTAGTTTATCTGAGGTTTGCATCCTTTGTGCATAGTAAATTTTATGTAGACCATCATGTGATGAGCACATATGCACTTATTTTGCCACATGTACATGTCATGGGAACCTGACTGTCCGCCCCCTCCCTCCACAAAATCAGGGCTTCCTAGGCATTGGATAAATACGCATGTATGTGCTCAACATGTGAAGCAATACGTGACGTACATCCCATTTCCCACACAGAACTAATAATCATTTGGGGACAGAACTTGTCCAAAACGGCCCTCCGTATCTTCAGCACCAGATGGGGTGGTGAATTGAAGCAAAGTTTGACAATGTGGTGGGTAAATAATGACCACAGTTTTGCAGGTCCTTTTCATCTTGTGACTCATAGAATTGTAGAGCTGGATGGGACCGAGGGGTCATCTGGTCCATGAGGGTCATGTAATGCAGGAACTGGGGCCAGTGACGTAGCGTGGGTTGTCAGCACCCCGGGCAAGGCAAGTAATTTGCGCCCCCTAACCCATGGATTTGCGCCCCCTAACCCGTGGATTTGCGCCCCCTAACCCTAACCCCCAGATGTTGCGCCCGGTGCGGCTGGCCCCCCCTGCACCCCCCACGCTACGCCACTGACTGGGGCTCAAACCTACAACCCTGAGGTTAAGAGTCTCCTGCTCCACAGTAAATCAGTTTGGCTGTGTCTTCTCTACCACTTGAATATCCAGCCTGAAGAAGAATCCTGCTATATTTCAAAACTTCCTTCCAAATGCTCACTGGCCTGTCCAAGTTCGCAAGATGTATTGTTTACTCTGTTTCTTGCATTTCTAATGCAGATACAGTGGTACCTTGGGTTACATACGCTTCAGGTTACAGACTCCGCTAACCCAGAAATAGTACCTCGGGTTAAGAACTTTGTTTCAGGATGAGAACAGAAATTGTGCTCCAGCGGCGCGGCAGCAGCCGGAGGCCCCATTAGCTAAAGTGGTGCTTCAGGTTAAGAACAGTTTCAGGTTAAGAACGGACCTCTGGAACGAATTAAGTACTTAACCCGAGGTACCACTGTACTGTACAAATGTTTGAATTTCACCCTGACTTTTGAAGGCTTTCATTAGCAACTAACACTATAGCCTCTAGATGGCATGCTTAGCACTGAACTAAAAATATGTGTGTATATATATATATACAGGGAGGGGGGAGGCATGCAAATGTCTACCAAGTACTTGAGTCTGAAGTTATTTTTCTGAATGCAATTTAGACCGCTTTAAAAGGTGGAGGGATTCAGAATGGATCGCTTTCCGGCCTTTTTAAAACATTCAGGCAGACACATTTTCATGAGACCGTAAGGACTGAACACTTCACTTCTGTACTGGGATATATGCAGTTTTCTTTTTAAAAAATAATGAAAATACGACTGCAATGATTAAATCACTGAACTGGCAAAATTAAATTTCATGTTTGTTGTCACTGAAACAGCTACCACAAAGGTACACACACTGCAATACCAATGATCTTTCATCTCTTTCTCGTAGGGTGGGAGGGGGACAGAAGTTTTCATATTCCTCGTTAACACAAAATTATTATTATTTAAATGTATGCTCATGCTTTTGTCAAACAAAAGAAGGACTTGGGCTACTGTCATGCTCAGATGATGGGATTTCCTTTCCTCCACGTTGTTCCTTAAAGGTAAAAGGACCCCTGACCATTAGGTCCAGTCGTGACCGACTCTGGGGTTGTGGCGCTCATCTCGCTTTATTGGCCAAGGGAGCCAGCGTACAGCTTCCAGGTCATGTGGCCAGCATGACTAAGCCGTTTCTGGTGAACCAGAGCAGCACACGGAAATGCTGTTTATCTTCCCCCAGAGCGGTACCTATTTATCTACTTGCACTTTGACGTGCCTTCGAACTGTTGGTTGGCAGGAGCAGGGACTGAGCAATGGGAGCTCCCCAATTTTACATATTTTAGTCCCTTCCCATCCCCGCAAAAAAAGAGACTTTGTATATGCAAATTAAATATATGCAGAACTGTGAATTTGCATGCCAAAAATTTTTGATGGAAAGAATTTCTGATCACAGAAATTTAGACACCATATATATGTGTGTGTGTGTGTGTGTGTGTGTGTGTGTGTATCCAGGTATAACACACATTTACTTTATTTGGTTGCCTGTCAGCTGAAGCACTTTGACAACTTGGTTGCTGAGCTATGGAATATTTGCTATTCATGTGCAACTTGGATGGACAAGATCTAATCTGGGTTTAATTGTTGTGTTAGGATCTTTTACAGATATTAATTGCTTTGTTCTGTCTGTTGATAGCAGCTTTGGAAGGATCTGATAAATATTGAACAACAAAAAGTTAACACCCATGGATTAAAATCCAAAACTAGTCAAAGCTTTTGCTATAGAAGTTTTGCTATGGGCCTTCACAGGATAGAGATTATACTACTAATCATGCGGTTGACCCCTTTGCTAACACATGCACAAATATCTCCAATATCAGCATATAACAGTCTTGCATAAATCTGAACAAGTTGTTAGATAGCTTTGCCAAAATTCTGACTGAGTTATAGTGTGACAATATTTTTTGGAGGGGGGTTGGCAGAGTCCAGGCCATATTTTTAACAGCCCAAATTTAATTACTTACATTTGGAAAACATTGCCCGATATTCTAATTTTATTTTGGGACGTAAAATAATAATTTGAACCAATTGATGTCCACAAGACTATTTTTCTTTTGTGGTAGGTGCAGTTCCCACACTATGGCCTTCAGTGTGCCTGTGTAGGTGCCAAGTCATAATTGGCCTTGTGCAATTTGGCTAACATGTTTTTAGTGGCAAAGAGTGAACTGGCTTGGTCTTATTATTTTTTTAAAAAAAATACACATGGCCATTTATGAGTTGAGATCACCAAGTTCCACTCTACCACCTAGGTGAACAAACATCTCTTCACAGACGTTTGGGGGACTGTACAAAGAGATTGTGGAAAGGTCCTCATAAGGCGGGGGAAGAATTATGGTAGCAATTCTAGTTTGTCCACCTGCAATGCTTGACACTGGGGGTTAACAGGTTATTTAAGCTAGAGAGTTTCCTTTATGGTGATGAAGTCAATGGACTTAAGCCAATTTACATACAAGTGTGCCCATTTAAGTACCATGTGGATTGCAAGGTCTACCTTAATTGGCTGGTGGATCACAGCCAAAAAGTGTAGAGAATTTCTGCCCATAAATTTGGAATCAGGTTAATAACACCTCTTGGATGGAGAGAGAAAGAACCATCATTCACGTGTGTAAGCAGGAACAAAAACAGGACAAAAAAGATAACCCTGAAAGACTTTAGGGATGCCAGGATCTATGGAGCTCAAAACCAGTGCTGAGTTGTGAGATGACCATAGTGGAACACAAGAACTGTTGTCTTGGTGCATGTTTGGACAGGGCATCACCATCCTAAACCTGTTCTGGCCATACCTTTCTCATTAGTCAATCCATCCCTGTTCCCTGGTTGTCTCAAAGCCCTAGCATTTCCTGTTAGTGCTTTTATGTGCAAGAAGGTCATCATCTAGCCTGCTTTAATGGACTGTGTGTTGTCCTCATCCTGCGTTACCTGCCTTGCCTCATTTAAGCCTGTGTGAGTTCCTGCCTTATTTCTTGTCTGCTATTCTGCATTAGAAGTCATTTCTCGTAGCGCATTGCCTAGATGGAAGAGCATAACTTCTGCTGTGCTTTGCTGAGTGCAAGGAGGAAGGCTTGCCTTTCGCTGCCCAATTCAGTTCTCCTGCATCCAATTCATTGCTTTTTATTTTTATTTCATCCTGCATCTGAGCAAATTGTTCCTTCTGGATATCTGTTTTGAAGTGCTTATGCTATTTTTGAAGCTTGCAGGAGTGGAGGAAAATTAAGTTTCAAAACTGAACAGAAGGGTACACAGTACCGGCGCTGTTTTTTCTAGACGAAAATGTGGAGGAAGCAATAGAAGAATGACCGTTGGCTCATTATATTTCTGAAATGCAAGTGGTTTCTTCTCCCACTTCTAAGTAGGACTATGCATTATATGTGCTGATGATCTCTAGACTTGCCCAAATAACAACTTTCCAGCTCAGACTTATATCTTCTTGTTTCCCTACAAACAGAAAGCCATAGGCGGTGGGCGTATTTGGGGGAAAAACAAGGGAGGAAATACATTGCTATTCAAACAGGCTGATCATATAAATGTGTCTAGGTGTCTATGCTCATGCTGCCCCTTCCAAACTATTGTGCCTGGGTAATTATGTGTCCCACTTATAAAGGAAGCAGCTCTAAATAAAATGACCATAATAACCAAGATGAAAAGCATCTGAGGGCAATAGTACCAATAAGGCAGGTTAATCTCTGTAAAGGATGCAAGAGGCTGAACTTTCACATTGAAGCTTCCAGCCCACCCAGTGACCAAGTATCCTGCTTGGACAGGTCCAGTGAGATTTTAGGGGGGTTGAAGCAACACATGTTCATTTCATGTTCCTGTTTTCAGCCTGAAGCCTGCTGGAAAGTGAGTGGGAATGGTGGCTGCCAATTGCAGAGTGAGCAGCACACAGCTACTGAATCTTGGTTAAAGAGTAACTGGCAGCAATCACACACAAACACATGCTTGTAGGTAAAGGAAATAACAAAGTCGTTTATTGTCAGAATGCGTAACTTGAATAGAAAAGTTTCTCATTCCAGACTAATTAGTTTAGAACAGAAAAAGGCAGCAATTGCTTGCTCTCAGAGGATAGTTAAAAATGACCTCTCATCTGGAGGTCCAAGAGAGAAATGTGAGGAGGAAGAAGTTGTAAACAGGATGCAGCCTAAGACAGTATCAGTCTAAACCATGGGTAGGCAAACTAAGGCCCGGGGGCCAGATCCGTCCCAGTCACCTTCTAAATCCAGCCTGCGGACGGTCTGGGAATCAGTGTGCTTTTACATGAGTAGAATGTGTCCTTTTATTTAAAATGCATCTCTGGGTTATTTGTGGAGCATAGGAATTGGTTCATTTCCCCCCCTTCAAAATATAGTCCAGCCTCCCACAAGGTCTGAGGGACAGTGGACCTGGCCCCCTGCTGAAAAAGTTTGCTGACCCCTAGTCTAAACAAACAAGAAGGAAGCTGATAAATTAAAGTGTGGGGATTGTCTAGGAATGTGGCAGTCCCTTGCTCTATCTTTCTTAACCCTATGCAAACCCCTCTTGTGCAAGCTGAGTTTCACCCAAACTTCCAACACAGAATGCTGGTGAGCACCACTGCCACAACCTGTAACAGGTTTGCTGCTGTTTCAACCCACTTTTATACGCAGCACAGATGGCCACCCCTATCCCTGCAGCACTTGAAAAGCATGGCAATTCAGCCCTTTATAGGGCAGCACTGACTTCAGTTTTACGTGGCCTGTACTTACAGGTAAGCAAGAGTATATATGCAGGTGATATTAACAGTTAAAATGTCACTGATATGTACTAAGTAAACTTTACTATGTAGTGCTGCTTAAGAACATAAAACATCTTGCCAAATCAGATCAAGGTCACTATAGCTCAGTACGCTTTGCCAGCAGAGAATAGGTAGCCTACTAGAAATGGGTCACTGGTCCAAGGCGTGAGCCACCTTCTTCACATACCTGGCCTAGAAGGACGCTGTGATTCTTAGTGATCCATAAAAAAATTGAGTGCATTCTTTCAAACTTTCATCCTACTCATGTGGCCAACCCCTGCAAGAATAGAACTTCTAAATATCCTTAGAAGTATTTACGAATAACTTGATTAAGCTATCTTGGACCAAAGAAGCAAAGGAATTTCATTTACTTACTTCAGTTGTCATAATTAAGCGCGCTCTCTCTCTCACACTCTCTAAATGCTGGTGGTTCAAACATGCCCTCTTTCCAGCCCCTTTGGAGGCATGTCAGTACACTCCCCCCCCCCCCCAACATTTATTTGGCCTGAGATTTGCCTTTGGAAGGATACTAACACACAAGCACTCTTCTCCCTCCTCCCTCCCTTCTTCAAACATACAACAAGAAGCACTGGCCATCTGCAGCTTCGAGCTGTTTCATTAGACCTTCCTTTGTGGCTGTAACACGTGAGCAGAGCTTTCTACTGGCGCAGGAGACTTTGGAACCTCATGTCCCATGAAAATGACTGCACTTGTTTTCGTATCAACTGGGTGGAAAAGGAGGCCTTTGGAATCTATATTTAGCTTCTTATTTCCAAACCGGTAGCTGTGCTTATCTGAGCACATAAAGCCGGGGGATACTCATATCATGATGTTGATCCATTTTATGGAAGTGGAACCTGCAACAGAATGTTATTCTACCTTCAACCAGAGCCGTAGCTGGGAGCAGCTAGCTGAGTGTTTTGTCCCGGGTGAAGTCTTCAAAGGGGTGCCATTGAGGCAACCAGCCTGTGTGTGTGTGTGTGTGTGTACGCAAATGCAGGTGGGGTGGGGTGCCAAACTTGGGTCTTTAACCTGGGTGAAATAAAGCTCTTAGCAGGAGTGCTCTTGTTCAAGGTGCCAGCCTGCCTGCCTGCCAGCAGCTAATATTCTCTATCAGGATCCTGTAAACTGCAAGGACCTCAAGCAGGGTTTTCCACCACTCTCCATCTCTACTCAATATTCTGTGGCCACTGAGCATGTACAGTCCCATACTTTGGGGAGGGGAGAGTAATCTGCTTACACTGATTTCTTCAAGATGGTTTGTACTCCTGCAAAAAACAAAAAAACAAAAACAAACACACACACACACACAAAAAACAACAACAACCAGGCACACCAATAATCCATACTGTGTGGTTTTTTTTTCCAGTTTGGCTCCATTTGGCTGCAATCCTGTCTGCACTCATCATCAGAGTTTCTATATTAGAGGGGGAGATGTGAGATGTAACTGTCTAATCCTGTTCAGTCAACCTGATTTTCTAAATTGTCTTTACAAAATTCCTAGCTATGTTTAGTTACAAGTAAGCCTAACTATGACCATTTTACTTCCAGGTAAGGATGTGTTTAGGAGTGGAGCCTCCGGGATGGGATTAAAAAGCCATGCCGATGTGAGTTTCTATAAAGCCTTTGTGAAGCAAAGAAAGATGGAGGTAGGAGAACCAGTGCAATGAACCAGGGACCAGATCGATCTGCTGTCAAACACTGTGACACCAGAGACCCAGGAATATTAGGATCGCGGCAGGCCCTGCCGCACGCACCTTGCGCCGCATAAGCCATCACCAGTAATTTTTAAACACACACATACACACAAAATAAGTATACAGAGTGCTATATATTTCGTGTGTCACTCAGAATACTTTGGGGAATATATGCAATGCATACACTTAGGCGCGCACATGTCTGCGTGCATTTGAATTACAATGCCGAGGTACCGTTAGGACAGCGCCACTGTTGCTCTGGGTGCAATTAGGTCAAGCTGACTTCAGGATGTGGTTGGGATTTATTCAATTTTGTTGTTGGGGTGGGCGATTGTTCAACTAGCGAGGCTCAACAATCGTCTGCGGAGGAGAGCGCCTGGAACACCACGTCGCGGTTCTTCTTTGCCCAACTGCTGGAGGACCGTCGTAACACAACCTCCCGGTTTACACCCTGAGCACACCTCTCTTCTCAAGTAGCCGGCTGTCACGTGTTTATGGAGCTGCACGGACCTGTTAAGAGGATCGGAAGGGCCTGATCCCCAGGCAAGTTCTGCCTGCGTTTTGTAGCCCCCATTCATTTCAGTCCGCTTTAGAAAGAGAGAAAGACACCCCCACTTCGGAATAGAACGGGAGGGAACATCTCTATGAGAACCGAGGCGGGGGGGAGGTGTCTGCAGCAGGGAGGAATTAGCTGGGAGGGGCTTTTATTATTTTAAATGGCATAAACAAAACCACAGCCTACTCCGTCGTTCCCTTGCTCGACGAGAGAGCCCATTCTCTTTCTCTCCCCCACCCCGCCCTTCAGATCAGGGGTAACGAATTCGGGGTGACTTTAAACAAAGAAAGGCTTTCACCTTCGCTTAATGATTTTCCAGTAAATCAGTAGCCATCCATCGCCCTTCCAAAATGAACACACACACCCCCACCTCCGCAGCCGCCCCTCGCCCAGCCGCCGGAGCACAAGGGGGCCGTTCACTCCGGAGTCCTGAAATACACAAGGTGGAAATTCGATCTCGCCCCTTCTGCGTGTGGTCGGGAATCGCAGGCTGCTGCAGCTGCTCGAGACGCGGCTGGGCTTTCTTTCTTTTCTTTTTAATGACACTTGCGTTTATGCAGAGAGGCCAAACTATTATTTTACGCAATAAACGTACAAAGAGAGCGGGTGGGGGAGAGAACTTTCTGCTCGTCCCCCCCCCCCCCCCACCCGCGCCACTTGATTATTTCCCTGTCAGTTTTCCAAAGACCTGATTCGTTTTAAACTGTCGGGAATCTATAGAAGGTAAAATAATAATAATTAAAAATGACCCGTTATTTTGCCCAGTTGCTAGTTTAGGGGGATCGCTCCCTATCCTGAAAACAAAACGATCTGTTTCTGATGGATGTGAATGAATGAGAGAGCAACAGAAACGCGACGCCGTGCTCGTCTCTATTCCCCCCCATTCAGGGTCCTCACTTACACACACGGGCCCGATCCCATTACGGGGTGGGGTGGAAGGTAAGTCCCACGGATTTCAGGGCTGTTCAGTTCCAAGGTGAATGAGTCCTGCCCGATCCCCAAACGTGTTTACCCGGAAGTAAGAGCTACCGAATGCAGGCAGGCGCTCTTTCTCTCCTGCAAACGCGCTTGTGCCTGCAAGCCTTGAGATACGGGGCGCGCCGGTCCAAGATGCGACGCCTGCCTCTGTTCTTTTGCTCCAGGAGAGTCGCCGGCTCTGCAGCTCCTTTTAACAGAGGCCCCTCGGGAGAAATTGCCTCGGTGGCTGCGTTGACGATGGGAGCCTCTTATGCCCCGATCCTAATTTGAATGTGTTGAAATTCATTGGAATACCAAACGACGCTTTTCCCCCCATAGATTGGTGTGCTGAGTTTACTCTCAGAGAGGCGGATATTGGCTTTAGTGACCGCGGATGAGAAAGAGAGAATACATACCATGTTTTAAAATGCTGTTTCACTACATGCGTTTTTGCAGAGAGGCCAGCGTTAATAATAAAATGTTAATGTAATGTGAATTATTGCAACAAAGAGCCTTGCGGCACTTCAAACCGCAACGCATTTATTATAGCATACATTTTCATGGAGTTGAGGCAGACGGGCTGAGGGTGGGGGTTAGTGAAGTCTCTAAGGTGCCACAAGATTCTTCGGATGCACTCCCATGCGTGCTTACCTGTGAGCAAAGCCCATTGGATTTCACGGTGCTTACTTCCAAGTAGACACATATAGGATTGCACTACTGGTAGTTTTTGCTGTAACACAGCTACCTCTCTGGAAAATATAAGGAAATAGAACTTGCTTTCATACGAAGGAGGAATGCCTCGCAAATAACCAGCAGAAGTCTCCCTTTGGGAAAATAGCAATATACACAAAATGCAAACGCAACGCAAACCGTAAACATTAAACCAGCCTTTAGCATGTTCGCATTAAAATGTCCCATTGAAAGTCAATGTCACTTTGATCTCCGAACGATGGGATTTTAGACTACGAGGAGGAAGAGGATGGTGATGATTTTCTGCCAGAGCCCTCGCCCCTGCCCCGAAGTCATTAAGCGTTTGGAAAGCTGCGTTTGGCATTTGGAAGCAGCTTCTGCAGCTGCCTTGGCCCAGTTTGTCAGTATTCGGGCTGGTGATTTGATCACCAAACGCCAGCACCTGTTTGCGGCGGCGGCGGCGGCGGCACCACCAGCAGCAATTCATCATTCTCTTTCTCACCCTCCTGACGGAAGGGTGAAGGATGGGGTGGTGCATTGTTATTAATTATTATGATTATTATTGTTGTTGTTGTTGTTATTCTCATCATCACCAACTTTGGACATTCCAAAGGGCTGGGTTATGTTCTAGCCCCAACTTTTCCTTCTCCACCCCTTCACCCCACCAAACAAATCAAGAACCAAAAAAAGGGAAACGTTTAAGAGAATTTCCACCCACCTTCACTCCGCCAAATACCCTCCCCGCCCCCCCCCCCCACACACCAAGGAGCAAGTGCCAGCGAATGCCAGGGAAGGAGATCGGCTTGGCTTGAGAGAACTGAGGCTCCGAAAATGATTAGAGGATCCGATTATCTTAACTGCTGCAGGAACAGTGGCAGATCTGATTTGCTTCAGGATACCGCGCCTAATATGCGCCTCCTTAAAATTGAGATCCCTGCTTATTGGCTTGATTCCCACGCAAGCGCCGCTCGTGGGTCGGTACCGTGTGTGTGTGTGTGTTTGAGAGAGAGAGAGAGAGAGAGAGAGAGAGAGAGAGAGAGGCACGCGCGCAAACCACACACACACACACAAACAGAGTTAAATCATCACGTGCGATGGGCTAGACTTTTATTTCAGCCAGAGGATTGACCTCCAAGTTCTTCCTCACTGATAAAACGTGAGGAAAACCATATCCTAAACCCCAGGACCATTTTCTCCTGCTCTGACAAAACGTCACACACACTCCCAAGAATAGGGCCCCCATTCCTTTTAGCACAAGGAGCAAAGTGCCAGGGACATGAAGGTTGAGTCCCTGGCGAGTTACTATTGTATTAAACCACCATGGGACATTGCCTAGTACCACCAAGTAAACATAAGCGTGACAGTAAGCTAAATGGACATCGATTACACTTACTTGCAAGAACAATGTTTCTTTATTTATATTTCATGAAATGTATATATATCGCTTGATATTTTTTCTTTTAAAAACCCCAAACCCTCAAAGATTTTGCAGAAAGAATCACGATGAGGGGAGGTCGGTCAGTTGGAAAGTACCGGCTGCTCATCCTGAACGATGTTCACAAACTGTGGAAAGGGAACACCAGGATGTTTTTATACAAACCTCTGGAACAACAGGAGTGCCCGGTGTTTGACAAGTGATGCCTAATTGCAACGTGTATAACACCATCTTTGCTGAATCGAATCTTATTTCAAGACAAAGAATCAATTCGTCAATATATTTCTGTATTTAAATCCTGTCCTCTATACAGCATGCAACTCGCTCTTGTTTTGCATCATCTGCATCTAGGGCCGACTTCTGTGGGGAGCACTGTTCGGGTTTTTTATCCCACTGTGCGCGCGGTAATATTAGCATCTCCTCCCATGTATGCAAATTTTTTTTAAAAAAAACAACAACAGAGAACTAAAAAGGGCTCTAAACTCCAGGTTGCCTCATTTACAGGGAACCTTCTCATCAATTTGTGGCTGGGCTGGGAGTGTCACAACAGGGAACGATGGGCAGAGCATGGATAGGAAGCTTCTTTGGGATTTGGTTTGAAATGTTATTCCTACGCTAAAGGAAAAGGAGAAGGGAATGAAAAAGTTGGCCTATTAAACAGACATAACGAAATTGCTCTATTTCCAGGCACATGGCGAGGAGTGAAGCCAACGGGGTTTGGCTAAATCGGCCCCATCCATGGCCTATTTCATCCCTTCAGTTGAATTAATTATTTTATGGAACAGGCTAGAAAGCCCATCCTTGGGTTTCACCTGATAAGTGAGGGTAATTTCTTTTTTCACCAATCCATAACCCATCACTATTGTAAAGGCTCGGGGGTGGCACTACTGCATTACAGGGGTTTGGACTCGAATACCTTTTGGGGCCCTTACAACTCTGTGATTCTATTAGTATTAGTATCGGCCGAAAAAAGACTCTATTCTATTAGTATCGGCCGAAATCCCTTAGGCTCTCCCTTTCACTTTGCTACGTATATCAAATCAGTAGCAGCCTCACCCTCCCACCTATCATCCCAGTTATGCCCAGCTGTTTATAAAGGCTCTCTGAGCACCTGCCACCTCTCGTTTTCTGTGCAGCGCCTAGCACACGCTCGCTGGCATTTAATACATGAGAAGGGGAGAAACATGTCTACCCAATCCGATACTAAATCCTTTACTTGGCAACAGTGTATCAGGGCTGTTTAGGATCGGGAGGTCAGCCTCTTTCACCTTTCCGCTTTACCTAAATTCAGTTTGCAATCCCAGATTGACCCAGCTGCAAATAAACAAAAAAGGAGCCCCCAGGACCCCTGATGGGCAGCCCCGCCCCACTGCAGTGGAAGGTCTCTCTACTTCTTCTGGGAAGGAGATTTAGTGGGTCTTTCTGCTTAGATCTTCCTTCCGAGCATGTCATCCGTGGATGGGAACCAGCTGTGTTAAGTGAGAGCCTTCCTTCGGACCCTCGACGCACGATATCCCGCCCCAGTGACCCATTGATTTCAAGGGGAGAGGTAAGCCTTCCGGTCTTATTTCTCTTCCCCGGAAATCGATGGGATGCAGACGTGCTCCTCCTCTGTGGCAATGCCATGCCTTCGGCTGTCTGAAGGGTCTAGGGATGCCTTATTAGCTTCTGCCCTTTGGGATGTCTCTGCAAAACCGTGGCTGGGAATCACGAGTATGGAGAGAGCTCCTAGCTCTCGGGTCCTCCTTTCCAGTTCCCCATAATAAGCTTCTGGTTGACCCATGTGAGAAGATGATGCTGGACTAAGATGGGCCTTTGAGCTAACCCACCAGCCCGGATTCTAGCCTAGGTAAACTCAAAAGGAGAAAACGGCTTTCATGTGTCAGGAAATTAATGAAGGGGGAAAACTGGGGATTTGTCCCATAGAGCTTACCTCTACGGCAAGTCCAGCCTTGCAGCAGCCATCTCGACGTTTAAGTGGATGACGGTTTTTCCATTTCTGTTTGCCCCACCCTACTTTCCAGACACCCCATGTCAGGTGCTAATAGCGTTCTTCTACAAAACCAACAACCCAGTCCTTCCTTCCTTCTTTATTCGGAAGGTCCATTGCTTCCAAGGCGACAAGAAAGTTTGTCGCCTTGCTATCCTGTCCTTTTATGGTTTATGCGGGAATAAGGCCCACTGAATTTAGCAGGACTCAAGCTGCAAAAAGGAACGCTTTGGTGAGGCCCATCCGAGGTGGTCTGAAGCTGTCTCTTCAAGACATAGGTTAGCCACACGTGGGAGAATCTCTTTTAAGGATGCAAAATGGGGGTGTCACTTGGCCTTTGCCCTGACTTTGCCTGAGGTTTTTTGTCTGGCGAGAGTGTAAGTGGACATTCTTGGCTCACGGGATACCTGCTCCCTGCTATACAGACCTTTTCCTACCTGGCCTGGGAGGGCGGGGTCCCTACTGACTCCAGCTACAAAAAAGTGAGGCTGCTGGACACAATCTTGGGCTTCTGTATCTTTATTTTACATATTGTCATAATTTGTGTGGAAATTGTTCAGTTTGGTTGTGTATTCTTAAACGTTATGTATCCCCCCCCCCCATAATGTAAGGCGCCTTGAGCATGGTTTGAACGGTGGAAAGGCGGCATACAAATAATATTATGTATGTATGTGCCTACGATGCCTCATGAGTCACACCTAACGAAGCTGCGACCTAATGAAGTTTTTGATTTATTTCAATGTGATCTACCCCCAAAGTAAACCAGACAGCGTATTCCATTGATTTAAGTGGGGGCCGTAAGTCGATTTGGCCGGAGATTCGCTTGGATTTCAGCCTAACCTCGGCTTCTATGCGAGTCTTCCGATTTCGCTTGGTGAAAAAGCCAACCCAGAAAAACAAAGCAGACACGTGGCGATGTGTGTGGTCGGCAGCTCCGCACTAGGGGCCTGGTTCTGCAAAGCTCGCTTCTCCTTTTCCCAGAGCAATTTGAACACCAACCCCGCAACACACATGCTTTTTAATGCAGGGCTGGATATAAACAAACAGCAGCTGCAATATTCAAATGCCTTGTGCTAGCTAAGCCGTATAGACAGCAGTAGGGCGGGTGAGCCCTGACATGGGCAGGGGGAGTCCCTTAGTCCAGCGCCCATAGAAGATTGCAAGGACAGCAACGTACACTGAGGAACTGCTCGCTTCTTATGTAAAATTCCATCGTTCGAGTTGGCAATGTGCAAATTTCCTGAGGCAGGACAGAAAGGAAACCACGACCCCCATATTTTGTGATACCTTTTTTCTTGCTTTTAGAAACCTCGGGTGGAGGGGGCATGATTTAGTTATAAAGTGGAAGGAGTTGGGGGCGAAACATGTGAACATAATTAACGACCTTCGCCCTGCTTTTGTCCCCATAATCCGAGCATTGCTTATTTGCCACAGCTTTCTTGAGTAGCACTGGGGGGGGGGGGGGCATCAGGTTCGCTCAACCAACAGCATCGTCTGCTTCTCACATTCTGATGCTGATAGGCCTTTATAAGCAGGTAGACTGCTTCAAAAGACCTTGTTACTTGGAAAGTTAAGTTCTGTCCAAACCAGCCGGGCTTCTGTCTATGCAGAAATGTTTGCGATCCAGGCAGGGTCTGGCGGGTGCTTATTTTTCGGGGTAGGTGTCCCTACGGCGAAGTCTAGCAGATCGGATCAGATGATGTGACAACTGGGTCCTTAACATATTTGCTTGGAAGCCCTGCTTACCTCCGTCGCAACCCAAGAAGTGGGGAAGTGCTTCCAGATCCTAAACGGATTTGAAAATAAGAAGTTCAAAGGATTTAGAAGGAACCTTCTTCTGGTTTAGGGCTCAATTGCTTGAGTTGACCAGGCATCGCTTTCTGCTGGTATTTTTTTCCCGGGCTTAGTTGTCATTTGTGGAGAAGTTGGGTTTATTTATTTATTTGGAGTTAATTACCCAGGTTAGTAAAATTTGCTCGGGAGAAAAAGGAGGCTATACAGGTCTGGCTGTTAATCCACGCCAATTCCTTCAGAACAATCGCTGGGAATAAATTAATTCTGGACTGCAGTCTTGAGAACCTTCCCCTGAATAAAGAAGTTGAGTCCCGGAACTGCATCAAGCACGTGTCTTCCCAAACAATTGAAAATATTCTTTTGCAGTTTATGTATCGTTTCTGAGACTGCTTTCAGTTCACGAACTAGTTCAGGTTGAACAAGACGAAAACCCCAACTCTGGGAGCAAATCTCCTTGATTTCCACTGAACATTCAGCAATGCGTAAAGGCGCGAGACTTTTCCTGGTCCACCTGGTTTCGGACGCTGTTGCGAAGGGCTTTCGAGCTTGGACTTTTCCAGCCCGCGATGGAACGAGGGCGGCTGTCCTGGGCCCACTGCCGTGGGTGGGGGGAAGCGTCCTGACACGCAAGGTCGCCGCAGCCGCCGCCAGAAGACATGCGCTTTGGCTCGTCGACTCACAACACCAGCTCTCCAAGCCTTTCACGTGCCGTCGGCAATCTCTACAGAGAGAGATGGCTGTTCTGAAGGAGGAAGACTTCGGGGCGTCGTTGCTGCTTGTTTGTTGAGGTGCTGGCGCAGGAGGACGTATCTGAGGGGAGAATAAACCTCCGTGCGACTGGAAGCGAAGGGAGAGCTTCCCAACAGAGACAGGCAACTCTAAGGTTGACTTCGCCCCTGTTGTATCATCATCATCACTACTACTACTACTGTCCTTATTATTAGTCACTGCTCCGAGACCCTCAGACCAGTCTAGGGCGGGAAGAGCGGCGCGCGAGAGGAGTCAAGATGGCGCGCGGCGGCCGGGCCACAGGGCGCCTTCTGGAACGTCTGGCGGGACTGCGAATCAGGTACCCCGCCAGGCGCAAGCAACGGCGCGGCAGGAGGGGGGGGGGAGGGAAGAGCCCGAGGTGGCGCGCAGCTCCGAGCGCGAGTTATAATCGCGCGCGGGCGGGGAGGGACCGAGGGAGAGCGAGCGCCGAGGGTCTGTCTGCGCGCGCCAGCACGTGACGCGCGGGCCGCGCTATAAAGGCTCCTGGCGCTCTCCGACGCCGCTCAGTGCCTGTGAGAAGTTCTGGCGGGAGGGAGCCGCGCTGGAAGGGAGGTTGTCTTTCCTTCCCCTCCCTTCTGCCCCGTCCCCCCTCCCTCACCTCTCCTTACTGCCCACCCCCAGGGATCCCACCCCCATGGCTTCCCCCACCCCGCACCTAGCGCTCTTCGCCTGAGGGGCGGGAACTGCGAGGGAGCGCTGAGCCGGGGGGAGGCGGGGCGGTGGCGCCTCCTCCTGGGACTCCTCCTCCGCTCCGCCGCTAGGGGGTGGCCAAGGCGAGCAGCCCGAGCCCGAGGCAGCGCCGAGCAGCAGCAGAAGAGAGCGCAGCAGCCCCAGCAGCAACCCCGCCAACGCCGTCGCCATGACCCTGGGCTGCAGCAGCGGGAGCAGCCGGCCGTGCGGCTTGCTGGCGGCGCCCTCTCCAGAGGAGGAGGACGACGACGAGGCGCTGTCCGACGTGGAAGACATCGACGTGGTGGGGCCTCCGCACGAGCACGGCCAGGCTAAGTTCAGCGAGGACGACGACGACGACGACGAGGAGGAGCTGCGCCTCCTGCCCAAGCAGGCGGCCCGCGGGAGCCTCTCTCCAGCCCAGGGAGGTCCGGAGGCCGCGCTGGGGGACAGCCACGACACGGCGGTGGCGGCATCGGCGCCAGTTGCGCCAGCCTCCTCCTCTTCCTCCTCCTCCTCCTCCTCTTCGTCGTCGTCGGGCGCTTCGGGGTCCGGCAAGAACCCCCTGGTGAAACCCCCCTACTCTTACATCGCGCTCATCACCATGGCCATCCTGCAGAGCCCCAAGAAGCGGCTGACGCTGAGCGAGATCTGCGAATTCATCAGCGGCCGCTTCCCCTACTACCGGGAGAAGTTCCCCGCGTGGCAGAACTCCATCCGCCACAACCTGTCGCTCAACGACTGCTTCGTCAAGATCCCCCGCGAGCCGGGCAACCCGGGCAAGGGCAACTACTGGACTCTGGACCCGGAGTCGGCCGATATGTTCGACAACGGCTCCTTCCTGCGCCGGAGGAAGCGCTTCAAGCGGCAGCAGCAGCAGCTCCACCCGCAGCCGCCCGAGCTCCTCTTGCGCGCCGCCGCCGCCGCCGCCGACCCGGCCGCCTTCCTCCCCGGCTTCGCCTACGGACCTTACGGCTACAACTATGGGCTCCAGCTGCAGAGCTTTCACCACCACCACCATCACCACCACCACCCCGCGGCGGGGGCCGGCGGGGCGGCGGGGACGTTCCCCTTCCAGCCTCCTCCTTGCGCCCTGCCGGCGCCGCCGGGACCCGGAGCCCCGGCGGCCGCGCCGTCCGTTTTCTCCAGCGGCCTCTCGTCGTTCCTGGGCGGCGACCTGAGTTGCAGGAAAGCCTTCTACCCCGCCGGCCAGCTCAGCCCCACCGCGTCCCTCCTGCAGAGTCTCAAGGCGGACCAGGGAGCCGGCAGCAGGCCTTCCTTTTCAATAGACAACATCATCGGAGGCGGCGGAGGCGGCGCGGCCCCCCCGCCGTCCGGTAGCTCCACCAGCAGCGCCCCCGCTTCGCCCTTCCCGGCGGGCCACGCCGGGGGCCAAGCGCAAGTCCTGGCGATGCTTTCTCCGGCTCTGACGCCCTTACCGAACCATTTGAATCTCACCCACGAGTCCCTCCTGCAGTCCGGACAGAACTTTTCCAGCAAACTCACAAACCTCAACAGCTGTCCTTTTTAAAAACGCGACAACGACCAGCCACCATTACTCACCCCACCCCCGAGATCCTAACCCACAGCCCCTCCTGGCCTCTCTGCCCCCCTCCCTTCCATTCTCACAAATACCCTCCCGTTGTGTTTTAAAAGGTAGGAACTCTTCCTTTTTTGAGAACTGTTCGAGCGTCTGGATCGATTCTGTGTGTGTGTGTCTCTCCCTCTCTCTCTCTCTCCATGCGTGTTCAGGATTCGTAGTGTGTTTTAGGAGGAGGGTTGCTGCGGAGGGAGGACGGGGGGGGGGCGGAGAAGAAGAACCGACCAACTCACGGATCTATTTTAAAAAGTAGTGTTTCTTATCAAATGACTTCTGGCAGCTTGATTTCATTTTAAAAACAGGGCCTATTTTATTAAGGCTGGGATCTTAAGCTACCCAGGTGGATTTTCTGTGGGGATCAGAATGGCCCTATTTCTCCCAATACTTCTTTTGAGAGTATGTAGGGCGCGTCCCTTAAAACGTCTTTCTGCCGCATTCTGTGCAGCTGCTTGCTGGAGAACTGCGCTTTCCCGGTGCAGATCTCCCAGAAGGGTGGCGGTAGCTTCCTAGCAGTCCGCTCCGCCATCCAAATACGATGGGCAGATCCTAGGCATGTTTACTCAGAAACAAGTCCCACGATTCAGTGAGACTTGCTCTCGGATAGGTGTGTAGTCAGCAGCCGTAAACCTTTCGGTTTAAGTGGCTGGAGCATCAGAAATACTCCACTAGTAGCATTTCTCTTAAACAAAAAAATAATTCCCCATATGGTTTCCTACCCCTGTTATTCCTCCGCCCCCAAAGAACTGCTTAAAGAGAATGCCTGTTGAACGTAGTTAAAATTGAAAGTCTCTGTTCCCCCAAAAAGAGGAAACCGGAATGCTAAAAGAAGTTGAGAGATTTCAAGTGCACATCTCGAAAGACCGTGCTACATCAGGAAGTCCCCTATTATCCAATCACCCGCCTTCTCTCCGCCCCTTCAACGTGTGTGTTTCTTGTGTATCTGGACTTATTTGTGTGTGTATATATTGTGCACCTACCAGAGCCTCCTTAGCTCTCCCTAATAGCTGTTCATCCTTTCTATTTTATTGAAAGAATTGTGAATAATTTGATGTGGAAAAGGCAACGTAATTTTTTTGTCCACCTTTGGTGTAAATTAATAAATGTTTGTGATGTCTTTTAAAGAAACCCAGCGGGTCTCGCTATCGGCTTTCTTAACACAAGAAAGAGAAGAGAGAGAAAAGCAAACTAACGACTAAAGCTAGGACTCCAGGGGTCCTCCTAAGCCAGTAGTGTCTGCGTCCGGTGATTTTGATATTTGGGTGATATTTTTTAAGTAATACAAATATTAAAAAGTAATGCGTCTTAACTATTAAACGTACTCTGGAGAGCTAACTAATAACTATATTAGGTGGGCCTTAATCGACTGTACTTTAAGTAACAATAGTAGTGTACAATCTATTATTATTATTATTATTATTATTATTATTATTATTATTATTGCTATTACTAATACTACTAGTAATAATAATTAGATTATGCATTGGAGCAGTAGTGTACCATATAGCTGTAACTGAGGTACTTGGCTTTCCCGCAAAATACAGGGCTGTAGTCTGCAACCGAATTATGGCCTATGCACATGTAGTAAATGGTTCTAGTCAAGCAGGGGCAAGATCAGCGGAGTAGGAGTTCAGCTTAATAACGTTGGGAACTGAGCTTCCCGTTGGGAGAGGAGGGTAGGTCCTTAGCAAGCTCACTTGAGGCTAAACTTTTCCCATCCCGCTGCTAATGCCCTCTTAAATTCATCATTTTCACTCTTCCAAATACATAGGTAGTGTTTCCTCCGTTTCTTTGAAATTTCAAGTGTTAAACTATGAGTTGTACATCATACTTTTAAACTCTGGTGTTACACTTGGCAACCAATTGAACTCTTGTTTTCGGAAAATACTTGGAAGTTGCCAAGGCAGTTCCTAAAGGAGGAAAATTATACTCCCACTCCCCTTTTTGTTTTGGTTGGAAATGTTGACACATGGAAGGAGGAGGCGGGTGTGGAGAAGTGGCGGTGGAGTGGGGGCTGGCGGAGAAACCCCTGAGCCTGAAGGGTTGAACTGACCGTCTGAAACCCGAGATCCCTGCCTAAATTTTGAGGAGAAGAAAAAAGCTACAAAAGTAAACAGACTCCCCCCTCCCCCCCCGAAATGTCTTCATATCTGTGGCCAAATGTGAAAATGCGCCGCTTTGCATAAACAAAATCCTGCCCGGATCGCTCAGGCAGCGACTGCCTTGTCAAGTTTCTGCCCGCCGCCCATGACTTAAATGACCCTGAAAGGAGTAAGTGAATGGATCGGCCTAAAGCCCCATTCTAAAATATTCATTTACTAGCTTTTACACGGCTTTAATAGACTCCCATAGAGATGGGTTTATGAAAGGGGTCGTGAGGGGTGGGGTGGGGGGAGCGGGAAGGAGAGAAAAGAGGCGGATTCTTGTAGCATTTTCCATCTGTCTCTCCATCCAGCCTCTGCCTCCGCTCCCCCTACCCCGCCCGCCCTCCCGGGCCACAAGCCCTGAGCGGAGTTTGTTGATGTTGTTCCTTGAAAAGAGTCCTGCCCTCCCTGCAGGCCTAGGAGCGGTCTCGCGTCTCCCTCTGGCCCACATTTGCTTTTGAAAAGCGATCCCCTGTCAGACACTTAGTCGTCCCTTTTCATGTGCGAGTCCCCACAAAAGAGACTTACAAGGCAGGACGTGGAAAGCGGGGAGAAGAGAATGAGGCAAAATGAATCTATTTTCCAGATTGCTGAGCACATGGTTACAAATCGAAGGAGCTTTGTAGCTCTTTCTACTCTCCTCCGCCACCTCCGCGACGCGTCATCTTCTCCCCCCGCCGCCGCCACCCTAAGACCCTGCGCTTCTGCCCAAATTGTTAAAACTGCTGTGTAAACCTGGGCGGCAAAAAGGGTGGCCTACCCGTTTCCAGCGGCAAGCCTTGATGACGTTAGGATATATTTTCTGTTGGGTAAACAGCTTCCGCGCTCTCGCTTTTTCTGCATAGGCTTCGGGTTGTAAATAAAGAGTGCGTGTCCGTGACCGCGTGGTTGGGGGGCAGTCTGAGCGCAAAGTTGTCCGCACAGTGCGCTTTTTCAAAAGGCGAAAGGGGAATATTTCCATCATCAGGCCCTGAGTTGCAAACAGCTGGCTGCAAAGATGCAGATAGGATTGAATCTGATTCATTAGCCACGTGAAATCAATTTCTGGGTCCAATGTGCAGATATTTATTGCGGATTAGGCAAAGAAAAGGAAAAAAAAGGGGAGTGGGGGACGGGTAACAAACTAGCAAGGGCCGCGCGGGTGGGCCTAAAGCGCTCGGTTTTATGCGGATGGTCGGCCGGATCAAACTTCCTAGGTTAGGTCAACTGCGAAGAAAATCCCATTGATTTCAATGGAGCTTACTCCATCGCATAGGAGGCTTGCGGGAACGCTTGGAAACGAACCCCATGGAAACGTGTCCCTGGTTTGCCGCTCAGTGTGTGCCTCGGGTTACATAGTGTAGCCGCCCCGCAACGGTGGCTTGTTTGGATCATCTCTTCCAAGCTACCGGCGCCCCTGAAAAGCGTCTATTTCCATGTGGAGAGAAGTCGGCAAATCCGTGTCAAATCTTTCCTCCGTGGGACTGAAATCTCGAAGGACTCCCGAGCAGTTCCGCGTATTTCTCAGGGCGGAATCCCGCGGCGTAAAAATGCCTGGCCTCTTTCCCGCGGCTACGACATTAAACCGAACTTTGCACAGTCCTCCTCTCTGTTAAGGCAGGACCGAGGCGCAGAGTTCAGAGGTTAAAGGTTATAATGCGTAAGCAGCTTATTCCAGAGCTGGAGCCTCCAGTAGAACAATCGCAAAGTAAGAAGCCCGAGGGGCTGACTGCAGCAGCAGCCCTGGCCTGCATCTGTTGCCTCTTGCCCTGGCAGGAGTGCGGCGCCAGGGAGAGCGTGTGAGTCCTTCTCCCTTGCATGTGAAACGAACGCGGTGGATCTGGAGTCACAAAAGAGGACAGGCTCCTCTCGCTCGCCCTCATCCCCTAAGATCAGGTGATGCCGTTTGCTTTAGGGGAGCTCTTATGTCGCTTTCTTTCCTCTTCTCCAGTCCGTCCAAGTTTCCCCCTTGGTTGATAAGAGAAGGCCAGGTGTGAGGATGGTGTAGGAAAAGGCATGTCCGGCCTTTGGACCACGAGGTGAACTTCTGAGCAAGTGTGCCAGTTTCCTAATCGTCGCGTGGATTATGTAGGCAGAGTAGCGCGTTGCGTGTGAAGACCCAGAGTCGGTTTCATTTCCCCGTCGCACCACAATCGCCCCTTTCCCTTCACAAGAGCTGGCTCGGCCTCAGGATCGAAGTCTCCAAGCGGGTCGGGGTGAACGCGGCGAGAGAACATCGCTGGGGATTTTTCTGGTTTCTCCCTCTTTTTTTTTTAAGTGGAAGAACATCTCGAACTCGAATTATTTTCCTAGAAAATCGGTAGCGGTTTTTCCCACTGGGGCAGAATAGATCTGTTTTGTAGAAGACTGAAACGTTTCTTGACTGTTGTATGACAGGTTTTATTTTACCGCCCTTCTCTCCTTTGTTGCCTCTATTTAAATATCATGCAGGAGGACCAGCGCGAAATAGGCAACTGCTGCCCCTCCCCCTCCGTACCCTGGAATAAGCTGCTTCTCCACCTTAAAAAAAAGAGAACAACGCAGGACTTTTAAGAGGTCCTCGCGTTTAGATGGGTAAAAGAGAAGGTTACCTGGGAAAGGCGAATAAAGCTCTCCCATCCCACCCGCAAAAAAATATCTTCCCTCGCTATCCGTTTTCCGTTCCCAAGGGCAGATTTTAAGATCCAGGTGCTGATTGTATGCCCTGGAGGAGCTGCTGTTCTTTCTAGGCGCCGCTCACGGTGGGATCCAGTGACAGGGTTTGCGTGGAGGTGGGCTTCATGTCAGCGGGCACGCGCAGCCCATCCTTTTTCTGCAAAACCCTGGCCCGAAAAATTTATCCGAGACCAGGCCCATGATTTCCACTCTTTCCACTCTGCTGGAATTTTTGGCGGGTGTTGTTGTATCTTTCTGGTTACTTTTTCTGTACATGAAACGAACCTGTATCTCCAAGATCGTTCGTGCTCGAGCCACGACCCCAAAACGTAGTCGGGCTGGCCTCCAGGAAACCATCCTGGATTCGACCAATTCCTTCCTAGCGCTTTTCTTGAACTGTTGCCAAGCTGTGGATTTGGGGGTTTCAGTGGATTGAATGGGACGCAGACCCTTAACGCTCCTGCTGGCTGGATGAATATTGTAGAGCGGACCTAAGGTGTGCTCTGTTTCCCCACTCCGCCTTCCATGGGATGTCCAAACTCTAACACATTGTTCACTGACTTCTCCTTTAAAGTGGAACCGGGAACACGACCCTGGTAAGAAATATTTTGTTGTTGCTGTTCAGGAAGCTTTAAAACACAGGTCAGGGAAACGATCTTGTCTTGAGTTAGAGAAGGGCGTGTGGAAGAGCGCGAGAGAGAGATAGTCTTGTTCGGTCCGGGTCTGAATAATAATAATAATAATAATAATAATAATAATAATAATAATAATAATTAATGTGTGAGAAGGGTTTCTGTGCTTCTTTCTCTCTCCCGCTCTGGCGCTAAACTCGGCCTCGGCCTCTCCTCCTCACAATCGGGCCCTTCTCCCTCCTAAGTGGATGATCATCTTTTGCCCTTTTCTGGTTCCCATTACTGCCACCACCAGGAGCCCGCAGGCGCGTTTGAAAGTGACTTGGGGAATTAGGAAGGGTCAGGATTGCAGCCCCCTTGACTGTATCTTTTGTTTCTAACCAGCATCACGAAAATATTTGGAGCGTGACTCGTGTGTGTTTGTGTTTGTGTGAGAGAGAATCGCTACGCAGTGAAAGCATTCTCTTTTTAAGCCGGCGGTATCCCTCCTTCGCTCATAATGCGCAGAAATCTTCACGGTACATTTAAGGCCTTAATTATAGGAGCTATTTCACTTCGCCTTGGGACTCTTAAAATCACTACCAGAGAGGGATATTTTTCTTCCTATCAATAGACCCCCTCCCCTTGAAGAGATATCTAGACAGAACAGGCTTCTCTCCCCGCACCCCGCACTCTTTTTTAAAAGGGAAAATCCTCATTAATGACCAAGTGAGAGAAAAGTTATATTAGCCAACAGCTTATTAAAACCCACAACCCCTAAAAAACCAAAACAAAACAAACCTTTGGAAGGACACACTACATTCGACGACTTGCCGCATAACAATGTTGTTGTTAGGACTTTTGTTGTTGATGGTAGGGTATGTAAAAAACAACAACAACAAAACCACCTCACCATAATTTTCTTTTCACTTCTGGAATGTTTTTGTGCAATTCTTTCACTTCAGAACCAATTAAAATCAACTCATCATAATTAGAGTCTTTTGGATGTTAACCTCTACCCTATTATATTTTTGGTTTTTTAAAAAAATGTGTGTGGATAGGATGCATGGGATGTAAAAGCAGGGGTGGAGAAATTGAAACGGTGCTGCGCGGAGATTAGGTTCAGGGGATGGAGTCAGTAACTTGGCACCCTCCAAAAGCCTCAGAGGGAATGGAAAACTGCTCCAGAAAATTCTAAGCTCTTCATCTTCAGCAACAATTCTGCAAGTTGCAGCGGGGCGGGGGAGGGAGATGAACCGATTTAAAAGTACTTCAGCTTCAGTGGAGTGTGGATGGGCTGTTAATTAAGGACGATCATTTTTTCTCAGAAAGGTACTGCCTGAGAAGCGACGATGTTTTGGGAGGGCGGAACTGCAGGGCGACCACCCACTATCTCCATCTGTATAGTAAATCGCGGACATTTAAAAGAGAAAAAAAAAATCTCTCTGTGTATGTTTAATGGAAACATCAAAAGCCGCATTCTTCCCTTTGGTTCAGTATGCCTAACGATTTGGTTGAAGGCTTAGGAAGTGTGGTGTGTGTGCGCGCACGGGGGAGGGGGGTTATTACCCACTTAGAGAACTTTTAAAATGCGGTCCATCTTCCCAGGAAGACTTTGAAAGGGAAGTTTGTAACACTGATTCGGGGGTGGGTGGAGCTGGTAGCTGAGAGGGGATGAAGCAGTCGTTTCCCCCTTCAGTTTTTGAGGCAGGGCGGAGCGGGGAAGCGGGACAAGCTGGGTTGAATAAAAATGATACAAAGGGGAGAGTGACTGGGGAGAGCGCAGGAAAGTTTTGCGGAGTTGGCTATTTCCCAGGGCATCTTTTCATTCCGAGAAAAGGAGATCCCGCTGCTGCGCTTGTTCCCCCAGAAGGAGTGATGCAGAGGCATTTGCCTTTAGCGACCGGCTTCGCTGATTATCTTTTTTTTAAGGAGAGGGGGAACTGAAGGGTGCTTCTTCAGGGCATCCGGGATGAGAGAACCTCTTTCCCAAGCGATTGGATTCAGGCTTTTTCATACCTCGAGGCTGGATGGTGGTGAAGCTTTTATTGGATTGCTCAGAAGAGGGGCTTGTCCGTGTGGGAGGGATGTGAATTAGTTAACTGGGCAGGACCAAGGGAAATATACCAGTGCGGACCGCATCCAGGGTATTTATTGATAATAACAGTGTATTTCATTTTGCCCCGTGTCCTCTGGGAGGAAGTAGGCTTGCAAACCGCTACACACTTTCCCCTGGGGGTCAGCTTCGTTAGTATTAACGGGAATTCCTTGCGAGTAAACATGTAGTCACAGGATTGCGCTTGAAGCTATCGTTTGTGGGAAACGCGTAGAGAACACAGGACAGAAACGAAACAAAACACAGCACTGTTGTTCTTAGCAGACTCCAGTGTGGCCAGCCTTAATTTGTGCCAGAGTTAAAGTCCTGGAATCTGAGTCCTGGGCACGTGGTGGACCTGAGCATGTGTAGAGTGCCTCAGTCCTGATTACTAAGCAGTTGCTTTCAAACATCCCTATTTGGCTTTTTGCCCAGCTGCCATCTTTGGGCATCTTTGAAGGAAGGCACTACGGAGCAAAGAATTAGGATAGAAATCGTATGGTTATATATCCGCTTCTATCTCACCTATTTCTGGGCAGCACAGAACCCTGGTCAGGGCCAAACGAAGTTGGTTCCCGCTGCTCCAGATCCGCAGGCCTCATATACCCCACCTAATGTCTCTAATAACATCAAGGAGACCATTCGGAACAATTGATTTGCGGACTGAAGCCTGCATCAAGTCAGGTGGTGATTCAATTGCAAGCTACCTTGGACAACCAGGGCCCTGTTGGTTCTGCAGTAGATGTGCTCATATTTATCCCTAGCGCTTTTGCCGATTTCCCTCCCTCCCTCTTATGCAACTAAAGCAGATGGAAAATAGGTGGACTTCTTGGCACGGCCAGTGGAAACTTTAGCTACAGGTCCTTCTCTTCCTTCATTGCAACCCAATAAAGTTCGGATTTAAACAATGGCGAAGAGGGTTGTGCCATTCTTACAGTGCTGTTGTTTTTTCCAGAGCATCAGCCAGGCGGAGGAGTTGGGAAGGGGTGGGGGCGGGGAGTGAAGGCCCGCGGTGTTTCTAGAAAGGAAATGTTTGTTCTGAGTGTTTGCTGCCTGGGTCCCAAGAGCTCTTACTTGGAAGTAAGTTCACTCGAAATCGACGAGGCTCCCTTCCAAGTGTCCTGCGAGGGCCCGTCGTAAATCAAGGGCTCCTCACGCCCCTAGGGTGGAATCCCATAGTCTTCAATATGTTTTAAGACTGGAGTGTGGAGGTGTTTAGTCGCTTCCATACGATTCAGGGCTTCACCTTGCCTCCCTTGGAGAGGAATTGAAGTGTGGCACTAACATAAAGCTGCCCTCCTCTGATCTGACAAGATAATTAGGAGGGGATGATCATCCCTTCCCCGCCCCCCCCCACCCACATTTTCTGACTTGATCTTCTTGGACTGTTTCACCTTCCTTGACTTTATCCACACCTGTTGTACCAAGCAGCCCAAAGAGGGACAGAAGTCCTCGGATGTAGTGCTGCTGCTGCTGCTGCTGCTGCTGCTGCTGCCGCTGCTGCCTTGGTGGCATTGAAGCTGACGCGGAGTTTTAAAAAGGCTTAAATTCAAACGCTTCTGTCCGGGGTAGAACCTGAGCTGTGAACATGTGAATTTGATTACTGAGAGATTCGTTTCAAACGCAGGACCGGATTAAAAAAAAAGCCGTGCATGCTTTCTGTACGGCTCAGCCGTCCTGCTCCTTGGGGGTGGGGAAGTGGGGGAGGGCCTCTCAATCCCAGACCTCATCCCGGTGGTCTTCAGGAAGAGTCGGATAAATAGCTCCTATCCAGCGGGATGGAGGGGAAAGCTCAGTCATGCCGAGGAGCCTCGGTCGTAAAGATATGGCAAGGCACCTTCTAGTTTGGGAGGTCGTCTGCACTGCTGGTATTAAACTATTTCAGAACCTGCAAGTTTCCCAGCGAAGGAGGTCGTGGGAAGTGCAGTTCTTCGGAGGGAAGGGATGGGGGGGGGGGATGATTTCTAACAAATAATTCCCAGGACCACACCAATTGACGATTGCTAGAATTACCAGGGAGCGGGAACCACGATAATGGAACCATTTCCTAACCAGTTTAAACGGGTAATGTAGATTCTAACCTCCTATGAATCAGCTAATTTTTCAAGTGATCGTGGGACAGCAGCCCAAAGCGTGCAGGCTTTTACCTGGTTTTATGGAGATATATGCAAGACAAGAGTAGCTGGCTCAGAAAAATAAAATAAAAGTAACATTCTAATTTAATATTTGCATAACTCGGGCTACGAACCCGGATTCCTTTTTGTTACTCCAGACTAGATATATTGACTAGGAAGGAGTGATTTTAAAAAGGAAACTAGAATGGTTATTTTTTACTACAGGCAAAAATAATTCAATTTTATGTATTTTAATTAGAGGGTGGAAAACTTATAAGTTTATCAAGGAAGGGCATTAGTCTGAAACATTGTCTCCCCTCCCTCCGTTTTTAAACCTGCAGAGTTTGTACCTAAGTAATTGGCCTGTTCTCCGCCCGTGACTCATAGCTTTAGTAAGCAGCGGCAGCACGTTTAACTTTTATTTTATTTTTAATTTTCGCCCTCTGCCTAGCTGTGGCAACAGGTGCCAAGAGGAATTATGGTATGTAACAGAGCCTTTGATCTCCCAGCTTAATTCAAATGCAAGATCTAATGGCTCGTGATCGCCTTTGGTAACCCCAAGGGGGGGGGGGAGAAATATCGATCAAATAATTTAGCCTGGGAGCTGTTAAGTTGCTTTAAACAAAACCCTTTAGAATGGAATGGAATTTGAAGCTAGCGTTTGCTTCCCCAACCTCTACTTTTTCTCCAGTGTTGAAATTAAATAATCATTTTTTTTTCTTTAATAAACGTCACTACCCGTTGGCTTAATTTTCTGATTGCGTGGTGTTTGCTTTGGCAGATCATTTACTTCGCTATTGGCGCGAAATATATTAAATCTAAGCGCTAAATATATATATATATATATATGGGGAATTGGTTTCCAAAGCCCATTCCCCCCCCCAAAAAAGCCCCGTCTTGTAAAGTGCAGTGAAAACGCCATTTTAGGAGACAACCCTGTTCCCTCTCCGAAGCCCCCCCACTCCCACCCCGTCGCGGATAAGATTGCAGGTTTTTAGAAAACGGTTCTAGGATTCAGCTTGCTAAAGGAAGACTGTGGAACGATGATTACTCCACCCCCTAAATTGATAATGATAATAAGAACAGAGCGCATGCAACAGCCGCCAGCCGCCAGCCGCCGGCGACCGGTCAACCTGCAGGGACCGTTGTCCCTGTCATCTGGTAGTTTATGGATAGACAGCTGCTGAACATGGCGGTTCTATTTAGCTGTCCTCTATGAATTGGTCTAATCCTATTTAAAAAAATATATATATAAAAATACGTGGCCACATTAAGTGGCGGCGATAATCTCGCTTGATGGCTTTCAAAATAATCTGTTTTCGCAAAAGCGATCCTGTTCTTGAGTTCTTTCTCACCCCGTATTTATTGGAGCTTGATTCTCTTTCCGAATTTACTATACAGGGATGTAATGCATCTATTCTACACTCTTCGGTTGCAGGGCCGCTGCGGGCTTGATTCGGCTCATTTCCCGGCCTTGGAGATGTTGAGGCCCACGGATGCCAACCCAGCAGCTTCCTTCCCTTCCGAGTAGCTGCGTCTTGCGTTCGGGTGTCCGGGGTCCTTTTGGACACGGCGATTTAGTACTTGAGCAGATTAAGGTCTCTTCAAGTGCCTTGTGAACTGCGCCCGCGGGAGGGACGGAAGGGCCAGCGAAAAGTCGCTTGTCAGATTCGCAGGAGCTGGTTTGCGCCGCGGATAGAAAAGATCCCTTAAGAATCAGCGGCCCACTGAGGCTGCCCTCCACCCCGCGCCCTTTCCAGCCCCGGAGGTGGACCATGGCCCGCTTGATCCGGCCAAGAGGTTAATAATAATAACTTGCCCTTTCTAAGAAAGATTCCCTCCCTAAGCTGCCTCGTTTCACTCTCTCTCTCTCACACACACACCTCGCCAACTAACACTGATTCTGGGACAATACTTCTAACATCCGCCAAGCGTTTATTCTCGCAATTCATCTTGCGTCACTTGCTGTCATGCTGTGGTGCTGGACTTCCAGCCTCTCCCTGCATTTTCCTGTTGCAAACGTGTCCTCCTGAATGGCGGAGAACGAAGGCTGCAACCCTAGGCAGGTTTCAGAAGCAGGTTCCAGTTATGTCATTCAAAGTCCCCTTTGATGCTGTCTGTCTGGCTCTAACCCTGCCCATCCTCTCACCCTCTCAGGGTCCCTGGGTCAGGCAGGTCGGTCTTTGTTATTTACCCTTGGGAACCCAGTCTCAGACACAAGCCGCTTGTTTTAACGCCAGTCGGAGAGTAATTGACAGACTTGGGCCTCGAACTCAGATCTTGCATCAACCCCTCCACCCCCGCATGTTGCACCCGAAGTGAGATGTTTCGAGGGAATTTCTAGGATTTCCACCATTCTAGACCACACTGCTTCTGGGTGTATTCTAAGTACACGCGTTGTGGGCGCTGGGGTTGCAAGATTCTCGAAGCGTCCTGGCATAGGGTCCAACTCCTAGGGGCCGAGGCCCCTTCGCCCCCCCTTAATAAAATATTTGAAGGGGGCGGGTCCCCCACCAAAGTTGATTGCGATTACCATTCAAAAGCTGTGCGCGTTCAACGTCTTGTGATCGAATATGTGGGGCGGGGCTCACCTTCCCCCTCCAAATATTTTATTCAAATTGGCACCCTTGCACCCTGGGCAGACGCGTGAGGAAAAGATCACTGCTGGGGCTCCTCAGTTTATATCTCTGGAAATCCTGTAAATGTCTAAACTTGGCTTCGGGTTTCCCAGTTATCTGAAGGTAAAGGGAGAGCCATACAATACATGGTTGCGAATAATGTAGGGTGAATGTCAGCAGCAGCAGGAAAGCGTTCAAGCTCCAATCGTGGCTATTTGTTGGAAAGCGGATTGGCCTATGTTGGTTGCTCTGGAGGAGGCCCAGTATTTGATATCATCATCATTATATCCTTTAGCTACGGCCGACTTTTGAAGTTTTTGGATCAGAACCCAGTAAAGGATTCCACTCTCAAATAAAATATTCCCCAGCGTTTAAATGTCTATAATGGCTCTCCTCTGTGAATTATAAATCTCAGTCGCGTGACTCTCCCCCCTCCCTTTTCCTTGATCATATGATGGGGGAGCCGTGTAAAACGTATTCCTCTGGGTGGAATGCCTCCTCTCAACCTAGTCGCAGGAAAAAACTTTTTTTAAAAAAGCACACCAAACAGTGAGAGGGTAGGAAATTTCATCACCTGCCTTCCCAGCGCCCCAATGTTGAATAGATTCACTCTTGTGCTGTAGTTCGAATTTTCCTACTCGAACAGAGGGGCTGGGTCAGACAGAACAAACATGTAATATATGTATATTTCAGCCTTACTTTTAAAGTAAATGGAAGTATAGAATAATCCGAAACATGTCTACTGGGGGACAAACCCCACTGAATTCAATAGGAGGCACTTCTCAGTTATGCAAGTGTTGGGATGGCAATCCCGGTTCTCAAATGAATGTGCTTTTTAAAGGGGGGGATGCACTCCCCTCCAACTTTTGAGCTGCAGGCTAGAGCTCTGGCTGCGAAGCACAATCACTTTTCTCCCGAGTAATCCCCTAGACAAGATGAGAGAACCCCTGAACTATGAGTGGGTTTTGCCTTTCTGCCAGAAGCAAGCTGGGGTCCATCACCAGCATTCACCTGTGCGCTGGGCACTTTTGAACTCCGCGAGATTTACGTGTGTGCGTGTCTGTTGATATTCCAATAAAGTCCTCTTCGCGGGCCAAGCAAGGGTGGTGGTAAATGGGGGTGGCTGCTAAGTTTGGGCCTGTTTAACCGGTAGGAAGTTTCACTGGAAATAAAATGGGTTCGCTTTAAAGTGCTGTGTTTAATATCCGGGCTGGTAGCCTCATCGGAGGTGGTTCCCCACAAGAACGTGCGCTTCAGATTTCTCACCTCAAGTAAAGCTCTTGAGTCAAACGCAAGCTCCGAGTGTAACCTCACCGCCGCTATCCTTTCCAGGCCCTCTTCCTTGAATGCTCTGGGGCATATCTGAGTCATGCCTCTCTTAACCGTTCTTGGGGTTCCACAAACAGGTCCAGTAACTTGAACGATTTTACAGATGCCGCGTTCTGTTCCCCAATCGTTAAGGTGAACGAACTAAAGGAGGGAGGATGGATGTACCTAACCCACTTTCATCTTCCAGAGTCCTGACTTTTCCCCCAGACTCCTTAATCTCTAGCTGTCGACCTTCGCTTGGGTTTACGTGGTCTGAATGGCGGAAGAGCTGGACTAAGAAGGTAGCGGCGCAAGGAAGCAGTCAAAGGGCCTGCAACTCAGACTCCAAACGACAGACAGACACTCTTACCCAAATTGCCCAGATGTTAGTAGAGAAGCGAGTGTGGGAAGGGCGAGACCTTTGTTTTCTCCCTTAGCAGGAAGCACAATCTTGTTGGGGACTTGCGGCAGGAAAAGAATTCAATAATAACCATTTAATTATCGTAACTGTTCTAACACACATGCACTAAAACTACGAAACTCATCCCCTCAGAAACTCGATCACTAAACTTTCTTTGGAGCTCCGGAATGCAATCCAGAATATTTAAGATTATTTGTCTTGCTGAAACAATCCAGTTTGCGTTAATGGTCTACTTCGGAGTAAAGAAGTTAAATATCAAAGCCTAACATACCGTCGAAATCGATGGGGTTAATTCAGGGGGGGGGGGGACGGTGACCCTCCGGAAGCCTCACGACTCCAATTCCCATCAGCCTCAGCTGGTTAGGGATGACGGGAGTTAGGAGGCCAACAACATCTAAACAGCCTCAGGTTCTCCTGCGCTTGGTTAATGCTAAATAAATGTGCATCTGTTTAAGTTTTTGTCTTTGGGTTTCATTGTGATTGCTTGTGTCCCATCACAAACTGCGCTTAGGCCCAAGGCTCGGCATACAGCTATGAAGCCCATTCCGCGAAAATATGTCCCGTGGGACGCAGCGTCGCTACTTATGGTAAATGTGGTGCGGAAAGGGGTGCCAACCAGCTCAGCTGAGGTGTGGAACTGCTGCTGCTGCGGTTGCTTGTGAACTTCGGGCGGGAAATGCGAAGCAGGAATATTGCAGTTTTAAGTTGCCAAAAATAAAATATCCGTCAAAATCTCCCAGGGCTGAAACATGTGAAATAATTCTGATGCCTCAGAACGCATGCAGTGCCTTTCCCCTGCCACTAGATGCTTGCATTTGCCGAAGGGTAAGGAAAACCAGCAAAAAAGGGTCTTGGACTAACAGTTTCCTGTGGCAGGCGCTTTTCTGGATCTACGTCCGCTTCATCGGGTGAATGACACATAATCCTAAATTGGCAAACATATACAGTGGTACCTCGGGTTAAGTACTTAATTCGTTCCGGAGGTCTGCTCTTAACCTGAAACTGTTCTTAACCTGAAGCACCACTTTAGCTAATGGGGCCTCCTGCTGCCAATGCGCCGCCGCTGCACGATTTCTGTTCTCATCCTGAAGCAAAGTTCTTAACCTGGGGTTATATTTCTGGGTTAGCGGAGTCTGTAACCTGAAGCGTATGTAACCCGAGGTACCACTGTATAGTGTGTGTGTGTGTCTATAAAGGAGTGAGATCAGAGGGAAATGAAATGCAGGAAAGAACAGTGAACATTACCTGAAAGCAAACTAGTTACAGTGACCAATTAACAAGGCTGTACAGTTTCTGTCACTGTTTCTTAAGAAGAAGAAGAAGAGGAGGAAGAGGAGGAGGAGGAGGAGTTTGGACTTGATATCCCACCTTTCACTCCCCTTAAGGAATCTCAAAGCGGCTAACAATCTCCTTTCCCTTCCTCCCTCACAACAAACACTCTGTGAGGTGAGTGAGGCTGAGAGACATCAGAGAAGTGTGACTGGCCCAAGGTCACCCAGCAGATGCATGTGGAGGCGCGGGGAAGCGAACCCGGTTCACCAGATTACGAGTTCATCGTTCTTAACCACTACATCATTTTATTTTCCTCTGAATCCACTCATGTTCTCATCTATACCCACTCCCCTCGCGTGTGTGTGCACAACCTCCCAACCACTCACAGTATATAAAAAATCTGACTGCCATTTCAGCACCACACATCATACGTTTGATGAAGTAGAGAGTTGGGCAAGGAAAGTTCCCGTTAGGCTACATCTGTCAGCCACCACAACACTCTTTTTTGTGGACACCTGGAGGGAAAAGCTGGGCTCTGGCTGAACACATTAAGCTCAGTTTAGGGGTGGGGTGGGGGAATCTCTTTCTCTGGATGTAAGGTTTGCTTTCATTCACCTTAAGCACTAATCACAAGATCATGGGCAGTGACTGCCTCTTTAAAGGACTAGCTAAGGGCTTGCCGATCAAAAGGTCGGCGGTTCGAATCCCCGCGGCGGGGTGCGCTTCCGCTATTCGGTCCCAGCGCCTGCCAACCTAGCAGTTCGAAAGCACCCCTGGGTGCAAGTAGATAAATAGGGACGGCTTACTAGCGGGAAGGTAAACGGCGTTTCCGTGTGCGGCTCTGGCTCACCAGAGCAGCGATGTCACGCTGGCCACGTGACCCGGAAGTGTCTTCGGACAGCGCTGGCCCTTGGCCTCTTGAGTGAGATGGGCGCACAACCCTAGAGTCTGTCAAGACTGGCCCGTACGGGCAGGGGTACCTTTACCTTTTTAATCTTTAGTTTATGGATGTCCAACTTTAACATTGTGTCCACTTAAGGCTTCTCAACACCTTGTTTTGAGGAACAGCCCATTAACAGAGAAATCCACTCTCCCTTTTACATTCTGGATGACTGACATTTCAGAAAACTGTGGCTTTGTAATGCAAATGCTGCTGTTTGGGAATTCCTTTCCTTTAAAAAATTTGAATGGTGGCCTCCTTACTTTCAAGCTTTCTCTTTCACATTTTGTGTGTGTGTTTTTAATCAAATGGTTATCAAAAATAAAACTAAAAGGGCACCAAATACAGATCTTTTGGGCTGAGTATAACTTAACATGAGGGAATGTTGTAACTTTATTATCCCACCTATTGGAACTACTCTTTTTGTCTATAGTAAAGAATTGAAATAGGCTACTCTGGGATACATGGGGTGGGGATTGTGAGTTTTCCAAGGTAGGATAAAAACTGAAGTTGCATGGGAGAGTGCCTATGTCCTGTCAATTCCTCACTGTCTTGGGTTTGTCTCTTCCTCCTTCCTTAACAAGTTAAGAAACCAAACCAAACCTGGCCTTATCCTTATTTTAAGGCTTGACAAGCAGAAGAGCTAAATTTATAAAGAAGGGAAAACTACAACAACAAACATAGAATTAAAAAAACAAACAGCAACAAACAAGTAAAATAGAAACAGGAAAATCTTAATAGATTTATAATGCCCTATTTCCAGTGGCGTAGCGTGGGGGGTGCAGGCAGGGCCGGCCACACCGGGCGCAACATCTGGGGTGTGGGCGCACGCTCGCACTCGCAGCTCTCTGCCCCTACCTGGCTCACTCACTCTCTCTCACTGCAGTGCTGGCTGTGCAAATCCGATCCGAGCCACCAGGTCGCTGCCCACTGTGGAGGGGGTGTGTGCCAGGCATGCGGTGCGGTGCGGAGAGAGAGCGAGGGACTATCTGGGGGAGGGACAGTGCAGCGGGGGGCGCAAATTACTTGCCTTGCCCCAGGTTAGGGGGCGCAAATTACTTGCCTTGCCCCGGGTGCTGACAACCCATGCAACGTCACTGCCTATTTTGACAGGAGGTCCATTTTACTCAGGGAAACTTTCATTTTAATTGTGAAATGGCAGTGTAGTACTAGTAAAAGTCGTTAATTGTCAGGGACTGTGCTGAGGAGGGCTGCACTGAAGAGGAATGGTGGGAGCCTCCCCCTCCCCCTCCCCTGCTCCTGATCAGGACCCAGAATCTTCCCAGGATCTACCCAGGAGCAGGAGGACAATATAGATTTGGAACAGTGGTTTGTAGAGGGACATAGTTCTGAAGGCAGAAGCTGGGAAATAGTGGGTGGGAAATAGCTAGGAGAAGAAGAACTGGGGGAGAGAGAGTTAACCGACTCACTGTTGCTTGAAAGTGTTCATCCGCCTAGCCCATGGTCAAGAAGAGCAGATAAGGTAGCAGCACAAAAAGCACACCAGTTGCGAGATCAGGTTACAATACGTGATAGTGGTGTGGGTGAATAGAGAGGAAGTGGGTGAAACCCTTAATTGGGAGCACCTTCATTCCTAGGAATGGATTCTTTGTTCTCTCGCTGTGGTCATTAAGGTTTCTAACTGGTAAGAGACTCGTTTCTCTTTGTTCTGCTTATCTCCTGCCAAAGGAGGGAAGGAAGCCGATGCCCTGAAGCCAGACATTAGTTGTGGGAGGAAAGGTAAGGGAATTGGTTCAGAGACCTGGATCAAAGTCTCAACTGTAGGGATTTTAAGGGGGGTAGGAGAGGATATATTGTTTTGATATTATCCCTCCTCATTCACGCTGGTGAGTAAACAGCAGAGCACATTTCATTTGCAACTTGTTGGAAGCAAGCTGATGATGTGTTAGAATCCTTTAATTGTCCAGTCTGGATTGTTCCTGGTAAGTTTCCCCTTTATTTCCCTCTTAAAATAATAACTTTTAACTTCTTTAAAAGTAAGAATAAAGTTTTACTCACATTCACTTCACAGCAGTAATCTGAAGGCAGGCATTGTCTTTTGGTTGCAGTGAAAGTAAGTCTGAGCTACTTCTCACAGTTTCTGCTTGTGGGCTCCATCCTATCTGAAGGTTGAGCCATGCGCTGGCTAAGAGCCAGGAGAGTCCAAGAGTAAGTTTAAGAGAGTAAGAGTCCAAGGGAGAGATGGTTGCGTGGCCAACCCTTTTATCTGGTCAACTTGGGTCATGCCCATCTACCTGGTCACCCACAAGGGGAGGAAGCTCCAGAGCAGGTGTGACAGGAAGTCCTCCCTGTCTGGAGCCACATCCCCCTGTATGTCCATTCTAGGCGACAGAAGAATGTTGTACTTGACTGCTCTAGTAAATAATACATCCCACATACCCCTTCTCAGGAAATACAACATACATTTATACACATAAATTTTATTCAACCACCCAGAGTCCCAGCTTGACACAAAGGTTCTGGAAACTCTCCTTTGGTAGGGGCTTTGTCAGGATGTCCACACTCATCTCCCTGGTATGGCAGTAAGATAGTTCCATAAGTCCCTCTTGGATGGCCTCATGCACATAGTGGTAAAAAGGTACCCCTGCCCATACGGGCCAGTCGTGTCCGACTCTAGGGTTGTGCGCCCATCTCACTTAAGAGGCCGGGGGCCAGCGCTGTCTGGAGACACTTCCGGGTCACGTGGCCAGCGTGACGAAGCTGCTCTGGCAAGCCAGCACCAGCGCAGCACACGGAAACGCCGTTTACCTTCCCACTATGAAGCGGTACCTATTTATCTACTTGCACTTAAGGGTGCTTTCGAACTGCTAGGTGGGCAGGAGCTGGGACTGAAAGGCAGGAGCTCACCCCGCCACGGGGATTCGAACCACCGACCATGTGATCGGCAAGTCCTAGGCACTGAGGTTTTACCCACAGCGCCACCAGCATAACACATAGTGGTACTTCACCCCAATGTGATTTGCCCTTGCGTGGAATTTTTCACTCTGGGACAGCTTTAGGCAGCTCTGGTTGTCCTCCATCAGACTAACAGGCCCCTTTCTCACCAAGTCATTGGTTAGTTGATCGAGCCAGGCCATCTCTCTGTATGCTTTTGTGGCTGCAATGTATTCAGATTCTGTGAAAGATAAAGCTATACAATTCTGTTTATAACTTCCCCATGAAATGGGACCATTTCCAGACATAAATACATATCCACCTGTGGATTTATAATCAGTTGTACATCCAGCCCAATCTGCATCAGTAAAACCAATCATTTTAGGATTACTAACAGCTGGTAAACTTAATTTACAGTTTATCATACCCCGTAAGTACCGAACTACTCTTTTTACACCCGCCCAGTCATATTCAGTGGGAGCATTCACTTTTGTTACTCAGAATTCCCACTACACTGGCTAATCAGGTCTACATGTAGTAACAAGATACAAAAACTTTCTAATCGCTGACCTGTACTCATTGTTGTCTGACAACGGCTTTGAATCATCTTTATTCTTTTTAAAAAGTCAGTAGTCATGGGTATGGCGACTGGGTATGCTTCTTGTATGTGCATGCTTTAGATCAGTTCAGAAATCTTTTGCTAAGCAGAAATGAACCGTCTCCTTCTCTTTCACTTGAATTCCAAGATAGTACTGGATCTTTCCCAGTTCCTTGACTTCTACATCTTTGCTTAAATGTTTCACAACCTGTGTGTAGTCTCTGTCATTTACTGTGGCAATGATCAAATCATTAACGATGGCAAGAATATAAGAAAGTTCTCCATTATTAGACTTAGTGTACAAGCATATGTCTGTGTGGCCTTGCTTGTACCCAAGCTGTGTTAGCATTTGATGTAGCTTCTGAGTCCAGGCTCTAGCAGCCTCTTTAAGTCCCTAAAGGATACTGTGTTAATTCAAGTTTCTGAATGATTGTTGTACATTCATTCACATGTTTGAGAACATCTGTCTTTGAATCTAATTTTAATTTGAGGATGCTTCACATCAACTTTCTGTGAAACCTTTTGCTGGTACTTCCATACACAATTTCCATATCTTTAAGGATATTGGAGGGATCATATAATGTATTAACCTGCGCCGTTGGCACATCTGTAATTGCACTTAAAATGGTAGCTCTTGCTTGGTCATTCTGATTTTCCCATAGATTAATTGCTGCATTGGAGTATTCATCTTCACCAGTAGGCTGTGATTAGTAATTGCATTTAAAACTTTCTTTGCCTGAAGAATTGCTATCAAACGCTTTTTCCACAAAATAAAATTTCCTTCTTCTAATTTAGGCATTCTAAAGCTTGCATCACCAAAAAGATTCCACTTCCCATCTCAAAAACAAAATTTGAAAAATATTTTTAAAATTCTAAACTTGAGAAAAATTTCCAAAATTCGAAATCCCAAAATATCAAAAGTCAAAATTAACTCTTCACTGCTGCAGCTACTGTGAACTCTGAGGGAAGGGGAGGGGGCTAACCCCTCAAAGAATGGAACAATTGGCCATGTGCTTACCAGGAAGTAGACAAAGAAAAATACTTTTCAGTTCAGGATCGCAAACCAGTGTCATCCACCAAAAATACTCAAAAACACTCAACTCTGGGCCCATAACCCTTTGTGGGAATGTAATGAGGATGTATTGCTTTGATATTATACTTCTTCACTCATGCTAGTGAGTAAACAGCAGAGCACATTCCATTTGCAACTTATTGGAAGCAAGCTAATGATACGTTAGAATCCTTTAATTAAGCAACCCAGTCTGGCTTGTCCAGTCTGGATTGTACCTGGACATTTCCCCCTTTATTTCGCTCTTAAAATAATAATAACATAACACAGTTTTCTTTAAAAGTAAGAATACAGTTTTACTCACATTCAGTTCATAGCATTGATCTGAAGGCAGGCATTGTCTTGTGGTTGCAGTGAAAAGAAGTCTGAGCTACATTTCAGACTTTCTGCTTGTGGACTTCATCCTATGTGAAAGTTGAGCCATGCGCTGGCTAAGAGCCAGGAGAGTCCAAGAGTAAGATTAAGAGAGTAAGAGTCCAAGGGAGAGATGGTTGCGTGGCCAGCCCTTTTATCTGGTCAACTTGGGTCATGCCCATCTACCTGGTCACCCACAGGGGGAGGAAGGTCCAGAGCAGGTGTGACAGAAAGTCCTCCCTGTCTGGAGCCACATCCCCCTGCGTGTCCATTCTAGGCAACAGGAAAACGTTGACTGCTCTAGTAATAATACACCCCACATCTACCTCATCCTGCATCAGCGCAGAGCCCAGTTTGCAGTTGTGTTTTCTCTCTCAGAAGCTGGAACTAGTCTGTGAGCAGAGCAGACTTTATTTGAGAGAGAAGAGTTTTAACTAATTCGGGTTGAGTAATCTTTGCTTCATATGCTCCCCTAAGAACTTTTACATGGGGCGGGGAATATGGGTAGGGCAGGGCAGGCAGAAAGGTCTCTATCGCGCATCGCTCTGATTTGACCTCAACGAGTTCATCTAAAAGAATATATCCACTGATGCTAATGGAGTTTAGTTCCCCCAAGATGTGTTTCAGATTGGAGTGTATAAACTTATGTCGTGCATGCAACACCTGCTGAAATTCTCTCGCACACAGCTGCTCTCCTTTGCTCTGGACCACCCGAGACGTCGAAAATCTCCGTGCTGCTTTGCTGCTACGCTCGTCGTGGCCTCTATTCCGAGACAAACTGTTCTCCTTCCATGAGGCTCACCCAGAACAAGCCATCTGGGGCCTCCAGCCACACACACACCCTACATGGTCTGATTAGGAGAAAGTGGATAGAGACGCAAGGCTGCTATCCTACAACCGGTTTACGTGGGGGAGGTAAGAGCTGGAATCCATGAACTTAGCCTCCAAGTCGAAGCATTTAGGCTGAGGGAAACCTGGCAGTCCAAACCCACGCACAATTACTCAGAAACAACTCCCACCAAAAGAAAGAAAACTTACTTCCTTTTACTCCAGTCTCCCCTTTCACGCACCCCGCTTCTATTCCCGTTTAATTGGAAGGGGCCTTCCCCAGGACTGACGCCTTGTCTTGTTCTTTTGTTTTGCTCTGGACATGTAAGAGCGCATAGTAGGAATAAGTCCCGTTGAACATAGTAGGGAATTACTCCCGAGTAACAGTGCATAGGATCGGGCTTTGGGAGGACAATACTGCAATGCGAAAGCTTGCTTCCAGTGTTTCTAAAAGACACAGATGGACCAACTAAAGGTTTATTTTCAACTGATCTGGGTTTGAGATGTCTCACTGGTGATTTTCAAAACAAAAACAAAACAACAATGCTATTTGGCCTTTATAGGCAAAATAACAGATTTTTTGAGCCGGTAGGTAGAGGTTTGAATTTTCACGATTTCGGGAAGGTGGTTCCTTTATTCTGTCCTTCCCTTCTGTCTTCAAGCGATTTCTTCTGAGAAGACCAACAAAAGGCCGGCGGGAAACTCGAATCGGCAAACCAGGAAAAGAATTTTACCAACCCTTAACCTGCTGCATGTATTTATATGCGGCAAAGGAAAGTATTACTCAGTGAACTAAAGGGCTCGTTCTTCCGAGATACCGAAAGGGAGTGTGCGCGTGTGGGTGTGGGGGCGGTATGAGTTTTTTTTTAAAAAAGAAACAACGTCACAATAGCAACCTTGACTTCTACCCTGCATTTTACATATAGACACACTGAAACACACATTCTAGCAGTGCACACAACTATCTAAGGTAATGCGGAACAATGATATGTTTTTATACAATAGGTCGTCATTATATGAGATTTTTTGCAAATTATGCCTGGCCCGACCTGACTCAATTTCCAAGGCAGGACTTTGTTGGTTCCAGGGGGGTGAAGCACACTTTTTCTCCCACCCTGCCTTTCGTTTCCTTCTCTGCTCACTTTACACCCACCCCATGTTCATAACTTCCTGTATCGATACCATGTGCAGTAGATACATAACCCTTCGCGAAAGGAACTGTGGCCTGTTAATTTGTTACTCTTCAGGTGCGAAGGGACTCTTGGACTTTCCCGAATTTTACTTTGAGATCAGACCAGGAACCACGATCTCTCTCCATCCTCGATCCACCCAGCCGTCAGTACGTGGCTTTGTAGCGGATGAGGCAGAAACACACACAAGTATCCCGAAAAGGAAAATCCACAGTTTTCCTCCAGGGAGCCACTTCTTCAGGGAAATGAAATGAAATCGAATTAATTTTATCGCAAGCTTAGGTCACGTACTCCTCCATGGTTCGCTAGAATTTGCACCTTGGGGTGCGAGGTGTCTGCCTACACCTTTCAGTTCTGTACATTCTCCCCAAGCACTGATCCAAAACGGGTTCCTTCTATAGGTTCGTTCCGCAACCCACAGATAACTTTTTGATAGAAGTACTGAAATAAAACCATGTCTGCAGATTTACACCTCTTAATGATGTGGGACTGATGTCGGTTTCCCCGAGAGTCGGCAGGGCTAGTGCTGCGATCCACAAGCGGACTGAGATGGGGCCCTGACCTGAATCACTTCTGTGCCATTGACTAAAGCTGAAATCTTTAGAATGCGCTTACTTGGGAAGAATCCATTTAAATGAACGGAACATATTTCAGATTAAACGCAGTTGCGTTTCAGTTAGAAAATAAATCTTACCTGATTTGGATGGGACTGGCCAGCCCCTCTTCCCTAAGTCTTTGTCATAAGCTGTTGAGGGAAAACATACAGTCGTGATTGGTCATGTCTCTCTATTCACCCTCTGCCCAACCATGAAGGTGCGGGTGGGTTGACTCTATTTTAATGTCATTATAGTTGCCTTGGCAACCCATTGGATCATTGCTCTTGGAATGAAGCTTGCAAAAATGGTTGGTTTAAGGGAAATCAGTAAAAGGGCAGCAGAGGGACACATATATATTAGGTTGAACGACAGCGAGGGTTTAACATGTGACCTCTCCAATTAGACTGATGATACATTGGCGCAGCTGCCTCTGCCACGCTGAGATAATGTTGGTTCTGTGCGCATTAGGAGGAGGGGAAACTGGAGGAAGGGGGGCGCAGATTCCCCCCTTCTTTTTAAAGCAGGTTCTGTTCACCGACTGGGCGCTTCGTGCTCATTGTGGGCCACGCGGGGAGACGCAAAGCAAATAGGAACTAAAAAGCTAATTCCCTGGAAAAGCGTCCGTTAGGGAGGCGTGGAAAATCCGCGTCATCCTAACCATCCCCCGCCTGCCCCTTTTGCCAGAAACCAAAGCAACAGAACGACAGAAGCAGACACACTTCCAGAGAACATAATTCGTGCTTCCGTCTGGGGGATCTTCGGGGAATAAGTGAAAGCCTTTTCCAAGCACCCCGCCTCTGTCAGCCCAGGTATGTCCCGCATCCAGGTCTCTCTATACCTGCAAGGGTCGGGAGAAAACCCGGGACTGTGATCTTCAACACACACTAAGGAAGTTCTATTGACCTTCACACTGAGTTTACTCTGACCATGTTTCAGATCGCAGGGCACGTTATTTGAATGTCAAAAAGATTTAAACATCAACAAGGTTCCAGGGGTGATGTGTTTGTACGTTCAGTGTATACCTACACAATTGCCTACAATCCTGGTCCCCCCCCCCAACCCCGATAAATTAATCTGCAGCAACTCTCTGAACGTGGTCAGAATCGTCGCTACATCCTCACGCAATTTATCATCCTCCCACTCCACAGCTACCTTTAAAAATTGGGTTGCGATTTTCACAAGTAAAATCATACTCTCGTCCCCTCCCCCGTCCCATTCCCTAGTGATACAATTAGTGCTTCAGGACCAATATCTCCCCATGGCAAGAAATGCTACAAACTGTTTTTAGAAGCCCTTCTTCGCCTGCTGACAGATTTGAGACCAAGAAACCTGAGACTTCCCCATGCCTGAAAGCGTGTGTGATGCCCAGCTATGTTCCAGCCTACCGACGGTGCTCTCTCATAAACGCGGAAACAACAGTCCTCGTGGTTACAGTGGCCGCCAGTCGTCTCCAGAAATGCTTGTTCACTAATTTTGTACCTCACTCGAGCCAGGTGGGCATTTGGCCCGGGTGTCAGGGGGCTGAAACCCCCCGCCAGCTTTTTAACTCGGACTGCATTGACAGGATATGGACGCATTGAATGATCACGAACCATACAAACTGGCAAACATATTTATGCACCTTTGCAAACTATGCGGGGAGGGGATATGCCTCTAGGGGACACCTTAACATGGATGAATTATTCCTTTAGTGACTAAAAGCGTCCTCCTAAAATGTGCCCGATTAGATGTTAAAGAGTAATAAAAGGATGTTTATTCCCACCCATTCAGTGCACGTTGGTGAGTTAAGGTGCTGGTCCTCATCTGTTCTGACGCAAGGAATACACCGTGTGTAAGTTCGATATAATGATATGAACTACACAGAGCAGGTAAAGAGGAGTCCCACATACACCGCAGAGGGAGGACTCGATACTTGGATGCACGTGTGCAAGAGACAGGTACCAGTCTAGCCCGCTCGGGGTGAGCATTAAAAGAGTAAATCAGAATAAGCTCTCGGTTAATGGCAACCGCAATGGTAAGCGAGGATCTCGCCCGTGGGTGCCTGTTAATCCAGGCAATGTTCGTAGGAGAGTACCTTTGTGACTGCCTGTCTACGAAAATCCAAACATTGTTTCAAACAATTAAGCCTCACTTTGTGTGTCAGGGTTCTTCGGGCTCCAAGAACTAGCTACTCTTCTTCTCTTCTGCTTTCCATCTCGACCTAAGCCAAGAAGGTTTTGCGGAAGGGGAAAAAGGAGACGCTTTCACAATCTTAGGCAGCATTTCAGAAGGACGTGGCGCTGAAATCAACGGTCATTTGTAGTCAGAAGTAAGTCCCATTGAATTCAATAGAGCACCCAGGTAAGTGGGGTTAGGATTGCACGTTAAATATATTTTATGCCCAATACTACGCTGGATAACAGCTTCCACATGGCAGTGAAGGGTTTGAGAGAGCGGAGGCCTTGACCTTTTAAAAACGGAAGCTGCAACGGGACAATTTTCGCGTCTAAAGGAAGGCAAATGTGAATAACTACCACGTGCAACTATGACAACTTTCCCCCGCTTCCCAGATACACATAAACTCAGGGGAGAAGTGCTTATTTGGAGAAAAAAGTTAGAAAAGGGGTACCTACTATAGCATAAACACGATCCTGATCCTAAAGCGCTTTGGTACCGCTTTGCCAAGGGACGAGAGGGAATTCGTAGTAAGTTGAATTTCCAGCTTTAAACTGGAAAAAAGCAGCGCGTTTGAAGATCAAAAGGTTATTGGGCATCTGGAAAAGGTGCAGAAAAGGGGCACCGAAAGAATCAAGGGGCTAGAGCCACATTTAGCGAAAAGGCGTGATAGAGGTTCATAAAATGACGTCTGGTGTGGAGAAAGTGAATACAGTAGAACTTGGGGACATTCAATAAAGCTGAATGTTGGAAGATTGTGGACAAATGGAAGACCATCCTCATACAGCGCCTCCTCAAACTGTGGGATCCGTTTTCACCAGAGTCAGCGATGGCCGCGATCACATAAAGAGGGACAGTGACTTTTCGGTGTCTAGATTGGCCCTCCAGCCCGACGGGGTTGGGGTTGGGGACTTGCACGTCTTTAAATATGGTTCAGAGAATTACAAGTAATCAAATCTGCAGGGGGTCAATAGTGCAAACTTTTTAAGACTAATGTTTATTTAGAAAAGTGAGTGGTGTCTGCGTTGCTTTGCCTGTGCCCCTGTGCCAGATCCTTAATGGCTTTTGCATACCTGCCGTAGCAAACTCCCGCGCGCAGCGAAAGGACCACCGGAGCGAGGGGGACCGGGCAGGAAGGCGACGCATCCCCCCCGCAAAACAGCTCCGTGTTTCGCTCAGAAATCCTCTGTTCAAAGAGGGATCTCGGAGGAGGAGGAGGGAGGGAGGACGGGGGGAGCTAGGGGGAAAGCGCTTTCCAAAACTCACCCAAAAAACAAAACGCGTGTGTGGCTGCTTTAGGTTTGTTTAGGAATGAACACCGCGTAACTTGACCCAGCAAGGGATAATCAGCGTTGAGAGAGACCCGACGGGGAGGCTGGAAGAAAAGTCTTGGCATTGCTGGGGGCGGGGACGGCTTTGCCTGGGCTACGTTTGAACATAAGGTGCTGCGAGCCAAAGTCCAATCCTCTTCGTTCTAGAAGATCCATGAGGTAGGTCGGCAAAGCGAAGGAAGAGAAAGGAACAAAACTGAGCGCCAGGCTGACCGTCGAGGTTCCGGTTCCTCTTCTCCTGCGCCAGTGGCTTCTTGTTTGCAGCCGCGGGCGCAAGCCCCTAATCCCAACGGAGAACGCACGTTTGGACCTCCCGCCCAGAAAGTGACCTATCAGTCTCTCGAGCTATATATACGTATATTATATATAGAGAGAGAGAGATCGCCATCCCTTTGGATGCTCTGGAACCAGCCGTCTTGGTCTTGGAGTGGCTGGGGATATAAAGTAAGCCAGATGGGCGGGATATAAATAATAAATTATTGTTGTTATTATTATTATTATTATTATTATTATTATTATTATTATTATTATTATTATTATTATTATTATTATTGGAGAGATCCCATCGACGGTGCCTATCAACGGTGATTTCACCGAGCCATCGCAGGAGTTTTGTTCTGTGCCTCTCCCTTCGCCCCACTCCCTTTCAGCGTCCTGGAAGCAAAGTATCTCGATCTCCAAGGACAGCATTACCGCTTCTCGCTTCGCTCTCTTGGTTCGCCTCACCACACTATCCTTCCCTAACCCCTGTTGGGTTGGCTAAGCTGGAAGATGGTGGCTGGCCCAGTTTCACCTGGTGAGCTTCAGGGGTGAATGGGAATTGGAACCCAGGTTTCCCCCAACCAAAGTTGCCTATTGTAATCACTATTCCACTTTGCCCACATACTATTTTGCTTGTAAACACAACGGCACACCATTTAGGTAGGGCGTTTGAGTGTCCTGAGCAATCCCTATCCATTATTTTAGTAATCTTCACAACATTCCTGAAAGGTAGGTCGCTTAGCCAGAAGCATGTACCACTGAAATAATAGGATTTAATTCATTTTTTTAAAGGAATGGGGTATTAGAATTAGACTAATTTTAATGCAACATACTTGACCCCCTAAGTAGCTAAAGCTGCAGCTGACTGGATTCAACCCCCATCCTCAACACATGGGCCCCGATCCGGCTAAATCTTAAAGTATTGAGCCGTGCTGCAATCCTACGCATGCGTATTAATGATGAGATTTACTTTTGAGAAAACGTCCTTAGGATCGCGCTGCAGGGCTGCAATTTTACTTATTTAAAACTTGAGGTGTCCGCTCTTCCAGCTCATAACTTCCAAGACAGCTTTCAGTTTAATTCAACTATATGCACACTCCCTTACTAGCGGCTCCCACTGAGCTCACTGGGCGTTCTGTCTCAGTATGTAGAGCATCGGGTTTCACGGCAGGGCTAACTTTAGCGGGATCGGGGTTAATGAATATACTGAAGACCGGGGCTTGCCCCTGACTTCAATGTGTCAAACTCGGTTTAAATCAGAGTCCCACTCTGATTTTTCGAATTGCATTGAAGAGATTATTTTTAAAAAAGGTTTTTCGAATAAAAAAACCAAAACGAAGTTAGGCGAGGTTTAAACTCTCAACTTTCCCGTGAGCTATAGATTTATGGTTTAAAACAACCATAAACCTGGAAATCTAATTTGGATAAGGGTAAGGGAGGTACATGTGTGTGTCCCGGTTCTATGTCTCCCTGCCAAAGACAGAACTCCTCAATCTGAGGTTCTACTGTTTATTCTACTGTTTATATTTGAAAGCCACTTTAATTCATTGTATGAAATGGACCCACACACCATTCGCTTTTTGCGCTTGCTCTCCAGCCGTGCAACTCTCTCCAGCCTACTCTCAGCCTTTGGAATTCGCAAACCTGCATGCGAAATCCTAGACTATTGGGGAGGAAGGTTTTACTTGTGAACACTAAACAAAAGGCAGAGAATCCATTTTCTGCCTTTTTTTTCTGGCTTTGCAGTCGTGGGCAGGGAGGGGGGAGAAAAGAAAAGAAAAATCACATGCCCCATAAAGATGCAATGGCCCAACGCGTTTCGAGTTTCTCCATTGCTTTTCCAAGTGTCCCAACAAATGATTAAAATAAGCGCACCAGCTTTCTAATGGAGTTCCTTACTTTTGACCTTTTAAGGGACATATTTTGCACAAGAAAAGCTTTAGAAAAAACACAGAACAGTCACGATTATTCATCTACACCAGGCATGTCCAAAGTCCGTTTCGGGGGCCTAATCCGGTCCCCGTAGCAGTATATGTCCTGGGGCAAAATCCCCCCCCCCCAAAAAAAAGCTCAGTAACTTCAGTCCTAAAACAAGCTCAACAACTGTGGTCGGCCCTCACGCATGTTCACTTCATCAAATCTGGCCCTCTTCCCTCTTTGGAAAAAGTTTGGGCACCCCTGATACACAGTGGTTCTCAAAAGGACGCCACACTGGTGTGGCAAGATAGGATGGCAAGTGTAGCTGGAAGATTCAAGGACAATCAGCATTATATTTTGGGAATGATCCATGTTCCTATGTAGCTGCATTGTTTTATGCTTTCTGGACGTCCCACGATCGTGTTATAAAGTAGTTGTGTTCTATGTTATAATGCAAGTACTGCTAGCCGGTGTTTTTTGTTTTCCAATGTATTTATTACCAATAAAAAAAAATCGGTGTGGCACGAGCAAAGTTTTATTCTGAAAGTGTGGCCCAGAGAAGGAAAGTTTGAGAGCCAATGTTCTGCTAAAATATTCCTGTTCTACAGACACCCAGAGAAACGCATTGTACACACACGATATTTTAAGCCAATGCTGAACAAAAAAAATATTCTGCAGAACTGAATCCGCATTGTGTTCATGAGAAGTGTTCCTTCTAGGGCGAAGGGACAAATACTTTTAAACGTATGCATTCACCCTTTAACCCCGTTTTAAGGTTGAGTCCTATACCCACTTTCCTGGGAGTAAATGCCATCGAATCCAGCGACGTTTCCTTCCGAGTACTGGATCACACCGCTCACCCGCCACCGCCTGTCCTACCCATTGAAATTAATGAACCTAAGTTAGTCGTGCCCATTAACCCCAGAGGTCTACTCTAAGACTAGTATTGCCTACAACTCTCTATTGCGGGATAGTGGAAAGCGGCTTCCTTGGAAAAACAAGGTCCCTTTGCAAGCCGCTAAGGGCGCTTGGCAAGACTGGCCACTCTAGGATCTTGCTTGGCCTCTGGCCGGGTTGCAGAAGTTCTCGTCTCCTTCTGGCTTGAACGTAGCTGGAGGCCCGACGTAAATGTTTCCTCCTCCTCCTCCTCGACCCCGAAATTATCCACAGTTGTCTGTCTCTTTTCTCCCGCGGACAGCAGCCGCGCTTGGACGTTTCAATCACCAGCCTTAGCGTGACAGATACCGGCAGGAGCCCAGGGGTGGGTGGGTGGGAAGGGAGAGGGGATGGGTCTTGATTTTTCTAAGGGATTTCTATCAGATCGCCTACCCAAGAAAAACCACATGACAAGCCTAGGCACATGTTCTCCATTAGAAACTGCTGGTTGTGTTAAGGATGCAAAGTTGAAAAATACAAGGTAAGAAAAGTCAGGCGGGTAAAAAAAGAAAAGAAAAAAGCAGCCTTCATTGGCCCGGCATGCGCTCCCCAGTGTGCTTGTTTTGGATCAGCTTCCTGAAATCCTTGGGAGGTTTCAAGAAATGGCGAGCTGTGCTTTTCTGTCCTGCTTCAGAGGTTTCTCACTAGGCGAGGCTCCTCGACCCTTTTGGAGCTGGAGAGTTTTGTAATCAAAATGTTAACTTTGCGGCGCGGATAGCACAGCTGCAGGATAGAGATCTCTCGACAAACGATCAAGACCGACGCATTTGGTGGACTACGCAAGGTGGCGCTTTGCAGTAGAAATGTAAACCAAGATCGAGGGATCGGATCTAATAGAATTGACTGATAGGCACCCCCCTCCCCGAAAAAAGACATTTGTTTAAAACAAACTAATGAACCGAGGGCAGGTGCACAGGTAGAGCAAAGCGCACTAGCTCGACATGTGGAATCTCAAAATCAGGGGAGGTCGTAACCCGAGGTCATCGCCACAATCCTTTGCTTGTGACTTTATAGTATTGTAGAGTTGGAAGAGACCCCGAGGGTCATCTAGTCCAACCCGCTGCAGTGCAGGAATCTCAGATAAAGCATCCAAGACAGATGGCCATCCCATCATCTCCGCTTAAAAACCTCCAAGGAAGGACAGTCCACCGCTCCAGGATGGTTTCCCCTGGATTAACCCTCCTGGACGCGCAGTGCTGATACCAGGGCGATCAATTTTGGATTGCTTCAGCATTGCCATTCTGAACTCGTTTTCCTTGTTTCTAATACCAGGGAGAAGAGGCGCGTGACAGCCCGTAGCGGAGGCGGGGAACCTTTCTCAGCCCGAAGGCTGAGCCGCCTCCGGGGACAGTTTTCCGGGGGCCGCACGCCAGCGGCGTGCGGGGGCAAGAGGCAGAAAAAGTAGATGGAGTAACGGATGTGACCTTTGTACGGCAAGCTACGCGCCAGGCAAAAGCCAGAGGTTTCTTCCGCTCCCAAATCTCTCCATCCTACAGCAGGATCGCAGCTGAAGCACCCGCCCTAGCCAGGCAAAAGTACTCGAAAGAAGCGGGGAGCAAGGCCCCTGAAGGGTGTGGCCTGCGGAAAACCTTGGAGGCCGGATTGAGAGGCTTGGAGGACCGCATTCGGTCCTGTGCCTGAGGTCATAGACGGAGGCAGTATTTTTGTTGGGGGGGGGGGGCAGGATTTTGTTAGTGGCAAAAAGAACCTCAGTTAAGTATTTTTTATAGATTTTTATTGATTGGGGGGGGGCAGGATTTTGTTAGTGGCAAAAAGAACCTCAGTTAAGTATTTTTTATAGATTTTTATTGATTGGGGGGGGGCAGCTGCCCCCTTGCCCCCCTTGGCCACGCCCATGTCTGAGGTTCCTCATTCTGGACTTCAGCTGCACAGTGAGGTCCGATAACAGGGGTGGGGAGGTTGGGGAACCCGTGGCCAGCATGACTAGGGATTATGGGAAGTGCTTTTTTTCCTAAAAAAATGTTTAGGGGTACTCTCCTTTCCCTACCCATATTGAAATACTGCCCCGCAATGAGGCCACACTTAGATTCACAAAATGTTTAGGGGTATGCCTCCCCCCAGGAAAAAAAAGCACTGGCCTTAAGTCTCTGGAGTAACAGAAAAGGCCCAGTCCTTTCCCACAGAGCTGGCTGCCCTTCCCTCCCTTCGCCTTTCGTAGAAACCATTCATGTCAGGAACCATCTTGGCCACATTGTTAGCTCTACGCGGACTCCACTTTCGTAGCGCAGACCCCGGCGAGGGAAGACCGCTCTTAAAATGGGCTTGTAAACGAAGCTTATCCACCTCCTGCAATCTATAGCGAGATGCATACGCCCCAGAGCCCAAGCAGGCACAGTGTGGCAGAATCTGTGCAACATAGTATCTATATTTATAACTCTCTGTGTGTCTGCATGCGCGCTCTGGGTGAGGGAACAGGGAAAGGGCGGGGGAGAAGAAAGAAAGAAATGCTGAACTTTGAAAGAGCACCCCCATGGGACTCTGATTAAGAAGGTGCTTTGTGAAGTATTGGCAAAACAGAGGCCTGGGTTCTGCTTCTCTCTCTCCCCCTTTTCCAGGGTAAGATTGAAGAGGCTGATGTGAAAGATCCCAGGCTTTGACAATGGGCCTCCCTCCGCCCGCCTTTTGCCTCGCTGCTGATAGAAGTCCTTGAAACTCCCCGCGATGGAGCACCTTCCTCGTTCTTCCCTTGAACTACAAGCACAGTGTGTGCGTGAGAGGGAGACGGATATTATGACTGGAGAGAAGCCGTAACTGAAACCAGTGTGTGTGTGTTGTGGGGGAACCCACGTTACGCATTATTTGGGCGTCTAGCAAGGCGCGGACAATGCTGGATGCTGCAACAACAAACAGGGGTTGCTGAAGTGCAGGAGAGCCGCGCGGCGTTTTGACGCGCCGAAAGGGGGCCCTGGAAATGCCGCGGGAGAAGAAAGATGCCGATTCGCCGCCTTTGCAAGAGGCAATTAGCCGATTCAGACGTGCGCATGCATATAATGCGCGTTAAGGTCGATTTAGTTCCTCCCGGTTAAACAGCAGCGCATGGCTAATTAATGGGTGGAGAGGTCTTTTTCGATGCCGGGCCTCGCTAAACATCGGTGTTTACACAGTGCTCCTTTCAACAAAGTTTTCCCTGGTTGTAGCTCAGGGCATTCAGGCGACCATGCCGGTGGATTCATGCCTTCAACCATCACGACCCCTTCGCTTGGGGAATCAGTTAAGTTTCGGAAATCCACTTATTTAGGGAGATTGTTTCCTGTTGCAATCCTACTTACATTCACCTTGGCATAAGGTAGCAAGGCTTTCTTCCAAGTAAACATGGATGGAGTCTGCCTGCACAGCTCCACTCTTTAAAGAAATGAAGGGAAACCAAAGCTCTTGAGGAAATACACACTTCTATAACTGAATAGATAGAGATATATAGATTGTCAGCTTGCAGCCTCTTTCCCCAGGGCTTACACTAAGCACACATACTCCGAAGTAAATGCCGCAAAAAAGAATGGGCGACGGAACTCTGGGTGGTCGGCCTAGGAGGAGACAGTCTCTGGTCACAAAAAGAGCCTCAGTTGGAGCTAATTGGTATAAATATCTGTACCATATAGACACATGATACATATTGCATTCTGCAGCACTGATCATAGCCGCTAAAGTAGTCTGATTGTGTATAATGTAAACATGTCTTTGAATCGGGCCTAGTATGAATAGTTAAGTTTACTCTCCCCCCCCTTCCTAGATCTTATAAAGTTCATAAGATCCCGTGTTCGGTTTACAAATATCCCTAACGACAAAGTTGTGCAGCTGGTGACAAAGGCAGCCAGAGCCTTTTGTCAGTTTCATTTGCTTTAAAAAGAACAACAACGAACAAGAGAAATAGCCAGACTGCACATCGAACTCCGTCGGACTTCTGAGTAAAACAGCCACAGAAGTGGGCTGCGCAACTTTTTTTTTTTTAAAAAACTATTCAAATAAACAAAGCTGCACCCAGGAAATGGAGGGTTACATTTTTGTTGCTATTTTAGATTTTCAAACTGTGTAAGCTGAATTTAAATATTGGTTTAGGATGCTGTTGGTGTATAAAACTATTCTGTTTTAACCCCTTTTTGAGGGCCTCTTAGTGGAAAAGCAACCTCTAAATTCAATAAATAAATAAATGCAAACCTGAATGTGCACTATGATATATACATAGATCTATAAATAGTTTGTGTGTGGGTGTTGGGGAGGGATTTATGAAGGACTGCCAAACCTGGTATTTATGAACCTGTACTTTTGGCAATTGCTTACTTCCGAGTAAAAATGCCTAGGATCTGGATGCATGTGCCTTTCTCACACAAGCAATAATCTAAGCAGTATATGTCACTTGCAATTACACACTCACACAAAACCACATTCTATTGGCAAATAGATACGCTCAAACAACATGCAATGAAAAAGGGGAGGCACTATCAGTTATAATTTTAATAAATAATGGCAGCGTACAGATCAATAATTTATTTCTAATGGTCAACAGCAACTGATTTATAGATTTACCTCTTTAATTTACTCTTTTAAAATGTAAGTGTATTATTGTGGCTGCAGTTAACATGAATCGGAGGATGGCACACCTCGCACTTTCTTAGAAAAACAAATCACCACAAGAGGAATTCAGATGATTAGAATTACAATTTTATTTATTTATTTCGTTCATAACACTTATATACCGCTTGACTGTAAAGGGAAAAAAAACACCTGTGCAAGATCTTCTTTGCCTGTTCTAAACCTGAATCCCTTCTCAGGATACATAATACGGTAAGGCAATCTTTCTTTATATCTTTTTTTTCCCTTTTAAAGTTGCATCAGCTCCGAACGGGAGATTTTGCAAGCTTCTGAGCGACACCGCTCGCTTCATCTCGAATGTGCTTGAAGTGTTCATCGCAACACGAATGTCTTCAGAGCCACCAGAAATTGAATTCAGGCCCTTTCACCACCATCCTACCCTCCCTTCCCCGCAGTAGGTATCAGTTCCAGATCACAAAAGCCAGTCTTGCCTACTGGCCGCTGTCAAATTCGCAATTTTGCAGTTCTGGGAGTCTCGTCTTGTGCACAACTGGGGAAACGCCAACCTGCGAGGCCAGTCTCTCCATCTTCATAGAAACCCTTCTTATCTATGCAGCAGCCCAGCTACCTGCGCGAGGTCGGATAGGGGTGTCAAGGGACTCCCCTCGCCTGCAAAAACCCTCCCCTTTGCGTGCTGACAACCACCCAGAAGCGTGGCTTTATAGCGCTATTCTAGCTATAAACAGACACCTACCCCTTTCCCACCTTCTCCAAGGTGGCGCTCGCTCCCTATTGCGCCTATTGCGCTCCCTATTGCACTATGGTACAGGCCCAGACGCCTGCCCTTCCTTTCCGATGAAGCCGTCGATGGCGGCGGCGTTTCAGCGGGTGAGGTTTCGGCCGGCCAAGTCCCCCACCTTTGCTCCTAACAGCCAGCCCGCTGCCTCCCCACTGCATGACACGCGAGCGCCATCCTGGTCTTAAGTCAGCCTTTCCCCCGGAATACACCAGCAGGCAAATCAATCAGGAAGAAAGCAGGGACTTCAACTCTGCCCCACTTGGCGCTGCCTCCGGCCGCCTTCTGGACTCTCTGCGTCTTCGAAGGCAAAACGCTGCGCTCGCCCACAGCATGAATGCCTTTCGTCTGCTCGTATGGCTAACAAGTCTCTCCTGAACTCGGCGGGTACCTGAAAAACCAGGCTGTCAGCGGCATTCAACACACACCTCCTCTCCCGTTTTCTCAACACGCTTTTGTTGGAACCCGTCTGCTTTCCTCCTGGTGGGCAGGGACCAGTGGTGCTGCTGGGATCTCCTTGGGAGTTTCAGACAGAGGGGTGCCAACTTGAATAAAATATTGGGGTGGGCGGACAGGTAAGCCCTGCCCCACACAACTGATCACAAGATACGCAGACCATTTGAATGGCAATGCCCCCCTCAATTTTATGGGGAGTGGGCAAAGGGACCTCGGCACCTAGCAGCTGACTCGTATGCTCTCAGATCACATTCGCACCGTCAATTCGAGGCGCATTTATATCACTTTAAACGGCATGGCTCCTTGCAAAGAATCATGGGAACTGTAGTTCACCCCTCTCAGAGCTACAAAGCCCAGCATCCTTAACAAACTACAGTTTCCAAGATTCCTTGGGGGTAGTGGCATAGCGTGGGGGGTGCAGGGGGGCCGGCCGCACCTGGCGCAACATCTGGGGGTTAGGGGGCGCAAATCCACGGGTTAGGGGGCGCAAATTACTTGCCTTGCCCCGGGTGCTGACAACCCACGCTACGCCACTGCTTGGGGGAGTAATATGTATGGTTTAAATGTATGCTGTGGGCGTGACTTCAAACACTCTCCACCCCTGAGATCTCCGATGCAAGTACGGTAGGTGCGCGGGGGTGCAGAGAGAGAGAGAGAGAGAGAGAGAGAGAGAGAGAGAGAGAGAGAGGAGACTTTGGAAATAGGCAGCAAGCTGGGGCTTTTAACCGTATGATAGTAGGCCTGCCTCTTCAGAAGTAGGTTAGTTGGATAGGCCTTACTCTCGGGAAAGTAGGTATTAGGGTTGCAGCCTGAAGCGGTCAGTAGGCTGTGAGTTCTTAGCCTTGTCTCCGGACTGCATCTAGCCAACAAAAGGAAGGGGGATGCAATTGGTTTGGCAAAAGGCAAGGCCGCTTCCAAAAGATCCGCACAACCCCTCGCCAGCTCCCAGTCCTCCAGAGAGTTTCTCTCCCCACCTCAGGTCATGTTTGCCCTGATTTATTTATATGCAGATCGGCAGTCTTAAATCCTGGCTAGATTCTCTCCCCCAGAGGCAGCTTAAATCAACAGCAAGCGTTCCGCCTTTAAGAAGTGATGTGATTTTGTTTCATTCATTAAAAAAAAAAGTACGCTTGTCCCTCATCCTAGGGCTGGAAACAGCAATTAAGTGCTCGCAATTAGCTGGATCAGTCAACAAAATCTTAAATGCCAGACCCTGAAGTGGACGGAGCTTTTCACAATATCCGGAATTATTGAGGTGAAATGCTGGGTTGAGGAGGTTATAGAAACACAAATACTTCAAAATCAAATGAAAATCAGCCTTGCGTGATAACTGCTGTTAACAAGCCTGACAAAATAATTAGCCCTTGTTTTTCATTTTGTTCACAGTTAAGGGTGTTTTAAAAAATGGTTTATATAAAGCACCCTAGTGTTTTAAAACTGATAACCATTTTTAAGGACTAGTAATTTAGTGGAAATTATGTCCCCATTTTGGGCAAAGAGGGACACTATCAGGATAAGAACAGCAATGAAGGCCATTGGTCTCCTTTTTAATAGGAAGACTTGTGCATCATGAATACAGAAGAAGTTCAACGGGTGCAGCTCCCCACATCACTTGTCAGGAAATCTCACTGAACTCTTGCAGGTCACGCAGCAGCTGAGGGCATAGGACCTCTCTGAGTGGGGAGCTCCCTTTGAATCAAGGCCTAGGAGCCACGGAAAGCTACCACTATTCAACGCTTTTGTTCTGCTTTCATATACAGAGCTTTACAATTATTCATATTTAAAATGGTCATACAAAGAGACCAATAAATATAGCCATTGTACAGATGGCAGGTCGAGGCTGAGAGGCAATGACTCAACAGGGCAAATTTTGGCAAGCAGGGCAAAGGAGAAGCAGCAAATTCCCCCTTATCACAATGTTACAGAACTCTTCCTGTATCTGTGCTTTTGGTGAACGCCAAAACATTTTGATTTGGTTTTCTGCTTGCATACTTTAAAATATCTATTTATACCTCTAGATTTCTCCTGAAAATCGCAAGAGGTTTTTGCTTTTTAATGAGCCAGTGCAAGGCACACGTCAGCCACAAAGGCTAAATGTGACGCGTTCTCCACAGCCAAATTTACAGCTCAGCAACACCAAGTAGTAAAATTTGGTCCAAGGTATGCCTAAAGGCAAGGGACGCGGGTGGCGCTGTGGGTTAAACCACAGAGCCTAGGATTTGCCGATCAGAAGGTCGGCGGTTTGAATCCCCACAATGGGGTGAGCTCCCGTTGCTCGGTCCCTGCTTCTGCCAACCTAGCAGTTTGAAAGCACGTCAAAGTGCAAGTAGATAAATAGGTACCGCTCTGGTGGGAAGGTAAACGGCATTTGTGTGCACTGCTTTGGTTCGCCAGAAGTGGCTTAATCATGCTGGCCACGACCCGGAAGCTGTACGCTGGCTCCCTTGGCCAATAAAGTGAGATGAGCGCTGCAACCCAGAGTCGGTCACAACTGGACCTAATGGTCAGGGGTCTCTTTACCTTTATGCCTAAAGGCAGAAGGTCCAGGGGTGGGAACTTGAGGCCCAGGGCCAAATATGCCTCTCCAAATCTCTCTAGTTGGGCTCTAGGCCACACCCACACCCTCGCCCCATTTAACAGCTACTTTGAGCATTTTGCCCAGCATGTTGCTTGCCTGGATAGAGGATTGAGTGGGGGTGCATGCAGAAACTAGCCTTCTCTTCACATGTTAAATTTACAGTTTTTACCTCTGCCTGCCCACTGACATGTGGCCCCTGGAAGGTTGGTAAAACAGCCCTCAGAATTAAAAGGGTTCCCCACCCTATAGGCCTGGTATGTGGGGTGCTTTGTAGGGTTGGGTGCTGCCAGTTCGTATAGCTGAACAGCAGCTGCATGGCCTAGATTGGCCATACCAATAGCTTCCTTCCTGTACTAGCTAGCCTGATGTTCACTGGGGGCCAGGGGCCACCACACTAAAGTCCCTGACCTCAAGAGCATACATCACTACTGAGGGTGTCTTTCTTGAAGATCAAAGTGACAGGGCAGGGATATGCTATGTAATGTGTTCCTTGGTGAGATTTGCTGGGACAAAAAAGGATCAGGAATGATGGGACTGGAATTTTGATCTCCTTTTTGCGTTAAACTCCAAAGTTTGCTATTTTTGGCAGAAGTAAAGGTACCAAAGCGGGAGGAAGGAGAGAGAGAGAGGCTCTGGAGCACTGAGGGGTGAGATACGGTTTGTCTTACCTGATAGATTTGTTAAAGCATAAAATAAACCCACCACACCTTTTTGGGAATATGGGCAAGATTCAAATTTGACAAGTAAATACATGCAGATACTTCCTTATAGCCACTGCTGATTTTAACCAGCGTTTAAATATTTTAATACCTGTTTTGAACTGGGTTTCCTTATCAATAATTTTTAATGTTTTATATTGATGTAAATCATGAAGAAGTTTTTTTTTTAAAAAACAAGCGATACGTAAATTTTGTTAAACAAGCAAACAAACAAATTCTGTCTTCTGGGACTCCTACAGTAACTGTTGGCAGATTTTAAAGTTCTTCATCTTACCAATATGGGCTGAAAGTAATAATCGTAACCACAACATCAAATTTTGTTGCTCACTGGTCCATTATGGTCCATTTATGCAGGTTTTAAAGATCTCCTTCCCATGTTCCTTTCTCTCTGTAACGAAGACAACCATCCCTTGTATATAACATGTATGAGGCGTGCTCACAGCCTTTTACATTATTATTTTTTAAATGCAGGGTGTCAGCTTTAGCGCAGAATGAACCTGAAAAGAAAAACGAGCACTTTGATAGCCTTCCTCCTCCCAGTCCCTCCGCCTTTCACTGTTACCTTTGGATCAGATTGGCACATTCTGATCTCGAATTGGCTGGCCTCTAGCAACAGTTTGCTGGATTCCACAGCTATATCCAGCTGAGAGAAAAAACACTGCCGTTATTGAGGTTTTCATCGTATTGGGGAAATACATTTTTCTCCCTGTTTTTAAGAAACCAGCATAAGCATGTGCTAAATGATTCCCACATTTCAGGACTTAGGGCATAGGGAGGTTGGCGGAATTAAATCTCGCCCTAAAACATCCATTTGATTTTGGGCTATGTAAGGAATGCTAGGTGCATGTGCTTGCATTTTGCTCGGTTCGCTGATGGATGCGATTACTAAATGCAGGAGTAATCTAAATATATCGGTACCAATTAAGAATCCAAAAGTGTGCCCATCTTTCTGATTAGATTTTATTAAGGCTTTGTTCCATTACAGACATTCAAGTGAAAATGAAATACAATTTTACAGTAGGCCAGCGAAAGGATCCTGGGGGTCTGAAAGGTGGAGTATGTGTTTCAAAAACAAATCGTAAACTAGCTTATTTCTGGGGTATGATGGATAATTAAGCGTGGTGAGCTGAAGCAGTCAGTTCTGCCTACCCCCTCCATTTCTCATATCCTTCTAATGCATTGGCATCTCCTAAGAAAAGAACAAGGGCCCAGCGATGGAGGAAGCTGCTTGGGTGCGTGGGGCGGCACACCCGGGGCAGGGTGAGCTGCCAGGCCTCTGGAGTCTGCCTTCCTCCTCCCACTCAGCAGCCCTACAGCTGGGGGGGGGGGGAGGCAGCGGGTGGACAGTTTGGGCAGTGCAGAGCCTACGTGGGCCCAAGCCATTGCATCTCTCCCAGGAGAGACATGTGCTCGGGGGCGCTGCAGGCTCCGTGGTGAGTGCTGCCTGGCATTTTGTCACCCCCTTCAATGGTGACACCTGGGGCGGCTCACACCCCCCTTCTCCGCCCCTGCACGGGCCTGCTGGACCAGGCCAATGGCCCAACAAGCCCATTCTATTGGCCCATTCTATTCTCGCAGTGGCCACCCAGAGGCCTGTGGGAAATTCACAAGCAGGATTCAAGCACAAGAGCACTCTGCCTGCTGTGGTTTCCAGCAAGTATTCAGAAGCATTACTGCCACTAGCTGTGGAGGCAGAACACACCTGTCCTTATTCTCATAAAGCTTAAGTAACGTGACTTAAGAATCATAGTAAGCAAGGACACTAGATTTGCATCTTTGATTTATAGAACTTATTTCAAAATGCAGCAGAACATTAAGTTCTAAATAAGCACATGTAGCTAAAACAAAGTTTGTTATTGAGATCAGTGAGTTGCTCAGTTAGGAAACATCCCTTGAAGCCCATAAACAATAGCCTTTCTTTTTTAAAAGAATAATTTTCATTTGGTTTTACACATATAAAATTATAATAATACAACCATACACATCCATAAATCTCTAGACTTCCCACCTTCCTCTCCATGGGTCCTATTGTCAACCTTTTCAACTGCGTGTTATTCAGTAGTCCCTATTTTATATCACTCCATTTTCTCCATAATATTTGCTGCATTACAAGTGTTAATGCAAACCTGCTAATGTTTTCATCTGCTCACATTGGTCTCCAAGATAAATTATAAAATTTCCCCATTCTTTCTTAAAGTTTTGGTCTTCTTGGTTCCTCAGCTTTCCATCTTTTTGCCATTTTGGCATAGTCCAACAGCATAAACAATAGCCTTCCAATCAAGAGATTGCTGTTCTCCAAGTAAGAAAATTGCAAACAAATATTTCTTCCAGCAGTATGTGTGAATAATGGTTTCATTGCTTCTACAGAGTTGTGAGAATATTATCTTCTCTTTTTATATAAGTTTCTTGCTCTTTTAGCTTGGAGCCTGAAAACACAGGTAGTCAATTTTTTGCAAAACAATGGAGAACCCATAAAGAGACCAGCGCTGTGGGACTTCTGCATTCACCATGGCTGATGTCAGTACTGTGCCATAAGATTTCAATGTTGTCAATGGCAACACCCGGCATAATGTCAATGAGGGCAGAGGGAGAGAAAGTGAAATGCAGCTCTGGCAGAAAAGGGCAACCCAAATGTTCACCTTTTTGGAGCCATTCTCCTGTGAGGAAATATTACTGCATTTGGGACTTTTAGTGGGTTAAAAAGAAAAAAAAAGATAAGGAGGAAAGTGATAGACATGTATAAAATTACACATGAAGGAAGTGGATAGATAGGTTTTTCCTTCTTCCCTCAGAATGCTAGGATCTGGGGTCATCCAGCATTTTTGTGTAAGTTTACAGGCATACCCCCGCATGCGCATAAGTGAAATTGTGTAAAGTGGGGAACACCCCCTAAAAAGCCTCTGTAAAGCCCCAAACTGCCTATTTTCCCCTGCTCTCCAGCTCCCTCTCCCACTCTCTCTCCACATAACTCTCTCTTCAACTTGAGTTGAAGTTCTGGGGCTGGCTGGAGGCTGGAGGATGCGCAGGAAAGTGCCTGCCGCTGCTGCCACTACGTTACCCTGCATGTCAGCTGTCAGGTGCAGAGACCGAGCAGCCTAAACAAAGCCCTGCTGCAACTCCAGTCTCTTTGGGGCTTCCTTCTCCCTTACGAACATCCTCTTCGGGCTCTGGGGAGGGTCTCCTTGAGAGCCACAAGGACTCTCCAGCTCTCTCCTGCCATTTCCTGGTATGGTTCTATCATCTCTCTCTCTCCCCCCCCCCTCTCTCTCTCTATCGTGGTACCTCGGTTCTCGAACATAATCCATTCCGGAAGACTGTTCGAGTTTCGAAACGTTCGAAAACTGAAAACTCAATACATGGTATGTTTGACTTCCAAGGCGTGTTCGAAAACTGAAGCATTTACTTCTGGGTTTACGGCGTTTGGAAACTGAAACGTTCATCCATGGAGACGTTCGAAAAATGTATCTATTTACTGACACCATGTGTATACGCAGTCACACACAAGTAGCATGCATGTAAGTGGGTGTGTGTGTGTGTGTGGAGATGCCAGTAGAGACACTTTTGTTTGCAATTTTATCTAATTCTCAATTTTTAAAAATCAACATTTTATCACATTTTCAATCAACAGCGTTTGGTCGGAGAACTGAAAACTCCAAAGAACAGCTGTGTTTCAGGTCAAATGTTATTTCAAAAGTGTGAATTTGGTTGGTTCACCTTTAAATGTGAATTTTTCCTCATCTTGAATTGCTACTGCCAACCTATGACACCCCTGACCTCGCTGCTGCTACTGCTTCACCGCATCCCAATGAGTGTAGTCCTACTGCCATGAGAATGCCAATGCCATGAGCCACCACCTACCTTTTCTGTGGCAGCCCCAACGTTCTACAATCCTTTACTGAGAGAAGCTTGTCTACCCTCCTCCCCCTGGTTTTCAAGTATTAATAACACTTTTGCTCCCCCCCATGCTGCCTCTTGGTTCATGATGGAAAGGGACACGGGTGGCGCTGTGGTCTAAACCACTGAGCCTCTTGGGCTTGCCGATCAGAAGGTTGGTGGTTAGCATCTGCACAACAGCATGAGCTCCCATTGCTCTGTCCCAGCTCCTGTCTACCTAGCAGTTCGAAAGCATGCCAGTGCAAGTAGATAAATAGGTACCACTGTGGTGGGAAGGTAAACGGCATTTCCGTGCTCTCTGGTTTCTGTCACGGTGTTCTGTTGCACCAGAAGCGGTTTAGTTGTGCTGGCCACATGACCCAGAAAGCTGTCTGTGGACACATACATAAAGATCAATCAGGTTTTTTACCCGAGAGGCATATGAAAGATAATATTAGGAATATAGTGGATGTGCTTGAAAGATTAGAGGCAAAAATAATACTAAAGCAATGTTAATTAAAAAACCAGAAGCCTTTTTACTTGGTACAGTGGGTGGTGAAATCCCCAAAAATGATGTTACTTTTTTTCTGTATGCCACAATAGCTGTGAGAATCTTGTTAGCGAAGAATTGGAAGAAACAAGATTTATCAACCAACTATTGAAGAATGGCAGATGAAGATGAACCTTTAGAAGGTTATTACTATTACTATTAAAATTTATATTGCACCCTTCAACCTGAATATTCCCAGTTGTCTGTCTTCGAAGAGCGCATTAGGAGTGTAGGTTTCCAGGAACAAGCTGAGTAGAGATTTACACATGGTAAGAAGACTTGGGAATGAGCAAAATGTTTCCAAATGTTTCTGTCTGACTCTGATTTTCTCAGAGCTTTGGACACACTGCACACATCCTGGAAGTTTTAACATCACATGCAACTGCAGTGGTCTGGGGTATCCTTCATTGCCTTGTCTGCCTCGACACAGGATTTCTTTGTCCCAAATGCATTTGTAGGCCTTCCATCAGTTTTTCAAATGCACACTTCATCCTGGGAAAAGGAATCTATTCATTATAGTGGCAGAGTTCATTTCTTAGCAGCAAGGGACTTCCTTGTGTAAATGGGCTTCAAAGAGCCCTCAGGGAGAGCCAGCCCTATTCAGTTCCCATCGCCATAGCTCTCATTTGTGACATCTCATATTCCCTGCCAGAATTCAGAGCAACTTATTTCTTAATTAGGTTTAAACAGTCGAGGCAGGTTTTATAATGCTTGCTTTACAGGTGTTAGCATCCTGGAGTTCAACTACTGACATTTTCACAGTCACCACAAAAGGAGCTCAATTCACACCATATTACAATTGAGCATAATCTCCTGTCTGGGGGAATTGACTTTCCTAGTCCTGTAGTTCCTAAACATTTTACTAAGAGGGATAAAGGATGGATGCCCCCCTCCCCCCGCCTGCCCACCACTCCCTGGTTCCAGAGCAAAAAAAGTCCATTGTTCACAACTCCAGCTGCTAGCAGGCTGTTGACCCCACATAACAAGTTGTGGTTTTGGAAGAAGAAGAAGAAAAGTGAGATCAAATTATTGTTGCCCTCCTGCCTTGTGTATTTTAGAACATGATGCTAAAGATGGCTTAACACGGAGGCAGCATAACACTGGGGAGGCAGCAGCACCACATCAAGGCTTTGTTTGGATCTCAAACCAACATGCACAGCGAGAGTTTGTCAACCCTCGGCAAGCCATTCCTGGCTTGACACTTGGGCCATGTGGGCCTGACTCAGCAGCCCGCGTTTCCCTCCAGGGCTGTTCAGCATAAATCAAGCTTTCATAACACCCCTCAGACTGCCGGGAAGGAAGGAATATTTCTTGATATGCTGCCCAGGAAGAGTGGGTGAACCAACGTACCAAGTCGAAAAACAAAACCCAGACTCTCTAATATAGTGCTTGCATATCCAAAACTTCTTTTCCGCCTAAAGGATGCTACAATAAGAACGATGGTAGAATCCATGCAGTCACTCCATATGGTTGTGCGTGAATATACTGTGAATCTCTCTTTAATACTAATTTTAATTGGGACAGGGGTTTCCAAAGGGCTTTCTAAATGTGTCACTTGGTGCAAACAGTCATTTGCCTTGAGGTAACAACCCCTGAACTCCCATCAACCTCTGATTTGCTTACATGTTCAAAGGGGTAAATCTGAGGCTGAAGTGAGCTGAACTTTTCCCTTGGATGATCAGGTAAATAATAGAAGGATTGTTATCTCTGATGGATGATAGTTCACAGAGAAACACATGTGTTTTTCATCATTTGGTACATGTGGTTGCTATAGGAGGGCAAGTATCCAAAAATGGTAACCTGCACATATTCTTGTGTAACTGTTTCCTTTGTAGGAACAATGCGGAAGTGATACTTGGGCAAAGCCAAACTCCTGTTACACTGTGGCATGCAGAATGCTTGACAAGACAGACTTTGGGTCTGATTCAGAAGGAATCTTCTTATGTACACTGATTCAGCTGTTCCTAAAAGAACATTGCATTGTGTGCAGAAGCCTGCAGCGTCCAAAGAGTTAAGCCACACTAGGTTCATTCTCCTGAATTTTTTTACTCAGATCTATACGGTACATTAAGGCTATGAATCTTATTAATGGCCACATAAAAATAAAAAGGAAATTAGAACCTTATGAGAAGTTCTTTGTGTGCACATGGCAAGGGCATCCCATTCCAAGAACTCTTGCCAAAAACTCCTATATTTTCCCCCTCTGACTTTATTTCTTTGTAAAATGAAAAACACAGTTTTCAAATATGGGTTTCAATATTTTCACCCCTCATCTCCTGTGGAACAAAATGGTCTTGGATTGACAAGAGGAAGTGTGGGATGATTAACAGAGAACATAAGAAGAGCTCTGCTGGATTAATCCAAAGGCCCGGTCTATTCTCACGGAAGCCAATCAGATGCCTGTGGGAAGCCTGGAAGGAGGACATGTGATTTGCTGGAACTTGTATATAGAGGCAGGTTGCCTCTGATCCTGGAGGTAACATATGGTCATCATGGCTAGCAGCTATTAATAGCCTTATTTTCCATGAATGGTCTATCTTTGATTATTATTAATTTTCAAAACATGTAATCCTGTTTTTCAAAGGCATTCAAGATAGCAAACACAGTCAGAAACCACAGGCTAAATCTTGAGTCAAAATATTAGCAGAAAACCCAAGACCACAGTCACAAAACAGTCATCAAAATCAAAACATCAAAATAACAGAAAAGGCAACATTCAGTCAAAGGCTCTTTGGGAACAGCATTTCTTCACCCGCTGCTTAAAACAGAACAGGGAGGGGTATAGATGAAACTAATGGGACTGGGAAACATATATATATATATATATATATATATATATATATATATATAGCCTTGTGGATAAAACAATTCACAATTAAACTCAATTTTCTGGTATAAAGCAGTAGGATTTCTTGTAGGGTCTAAATCTGTGCTATACATCTAAAGCAGCACCATGTCATGTTAAACAGTCATGTCTTCCCCCAAATGAGCTGTAGTGCTGAGAGTAGAAGACTCTTCACTCCACATCAGAGAGCTAGAATTCCCAGAGTGGTTTAACAGTCATTCTTTTCCCTGAGGAATTCTGCAAACAGTACCTCTGTGAGAGGTATAGGGATCTCCTAACAGCTCTCAGCACCCCAAACAAACTACAGTTCCCAGAATTCTTTGGGAGAAGCCATGACTGTTTAAAGTGCTGTGATACTGCTTTAAATGTATTGGGCAGATGGGGCCTAGGTGTGTGTCAAATGTCAGTAGCATTCTGAATATCACGCGGCAGCAGAGATGGGGAAGCCCTGACCCACAAGCTGGATTATTTCCACATGGTCCATGGGAGCTTTCTTCCTTAGCCCCTCCTGTTCACCTTAGGCTTCCCTGCTGTCTTTGGAGCTTCCCTTCCTTCCCAACCAGAAGGGGAATGCAGTAGAGAATGCTTAATTTCTTCAAACCTCTCTGTCTCAGCATCCCCTTCATAACATGTTTCTGCCACTGGACCTGATGGCCTGGTGTAGTGGGCAGGTTGTCAGACTTCCACCAAGGAGACCTGGGTTCAAATCCCCAACCAAGCAGTACTGTCTGCATTGTGCTCTTGGTGCACCAAGCCAAGGAAAACAACATCGCTCTGCTGCCGGATTGCCATATCCTGAAACACAAACACCACAACACTATTCGTGTCTACCTGCATGTTAAAATTAATGGCCTCCTGTGCAAGAAACGGTTGGCCACCACCACACTGTGACTCATAATGAACAGCTGCTAGAGGGATTCCTAAGCAGCTGGTGAAGGCAACCTCTCCTGCAACCCCAGGGGAATGACAAGGCTGCGCCTGCCAAGAGTGTGGGGCAGCGGAGCGAGAGTGGCAGGTGACACACAAGCAGTGATTAGTACAGCAGATGGAAAGTTGGTGCTGGAATGTGATTGTATGTCGAAACTATTATTTATGAAGCTCTCACATTTGTCATGTCTGGAGATGACATCTTATTAAAGCAACATAACAGAGTTGCATACTTTTCAGTGCAGATGCGAAGGAAGGCAATGCCTAATGATCACTTGAAGAATTGCAGAGGAAGGGCCATGTTTCTTCTTCTTCTTCTTCTTCTTCTTCTTCTTCTTCTTCCCCCCCTCCTCCTCTTCATCTTCATCTTCCCCTTCCTCTTCCTTTTCTATTATTATTGTTGCTGTTGTTGTTGCTATTCATCACTTTTCCACAAAACCACAAGAGTTCATTAGCCTTTCCATAATTGTGAATTATGGATTAAGGTGCTTGGGGCCCCTGGTGCAGTACTCCAAATAAGGCTCCCCTTCCCCAGGGCTGCCAAACATCCAGAAATTCCTGTACGTAGCTGGGATTCGCCTGTTGAAATTGGCATCCAGGTGGAATTTTCAAAAAGTGCCTAAAATGTCTGGGAAAACCTGGTCGTATGGCAGACCATATCAGAAGTGTTGATTTTTGGGGAGATTTTCCAAAAAAAAGGGGTAAAGCAACTCCATTTTTTGGGAAAAAAAGTAACCTATGAAATAAGGTAGCACAAGATAAGTCTTGTGGCAACTTAAAGATGAATGCATTTATAATGGCACAGGTTTCTGTAGACTTCTAAACCCGCTCCCCGCACATGCAGTTTCACAACTCGCAGCAAACTACAAGCTATTTTTTTGTCAGTCTTGATAAACAAAAGCAAAAAGCAAATCACATTCTGATTTGTTTGTAGGTTATGAAATGTGCTCATCAAGTAAGGGTTATCTTACCTTTCCCAGTGCATTTCCCTATCACTATTCTTATCACAAGAAGAACATAAGGATATGTTCTTGTATTTTGGAAATGCCACCTCTGAAAAAACAGAGGAGAGGAAGAATTAGGGATGTGGAACGTAAGAAGAACTTGCTGGATCAGCGCAATGGCCCATCTAGTCCAGAATCCAGGTCTCACAGTGCCCAGCCAGATGCCTGTGCGAAACCAGGAAAGCACGACCTGAGCACAAGGCCAGGCTCCCTTTCTGCAGTTTTCAGGAAATGGTGTTCAGAAGCAGGCTGTGAAAATAGTTGATTGTGCAGCTCCATTAAGGTATGCACACTTCATTTGTTTATCCTTGACCCCCACAGACTCCTATGGTACTTTTCATAGATGGGTACCAGGAGGCTACAGGTAGCCTGTTCAAGAGCTAGCTCTGGATGAGTCCTTTTGGGGAGCTGTGAGAGGAGTATGCCTGTCCACTTTACTAGTGAAGGAGCAAAGGCTTCCAATATACTTCTCTGAGGTGGCGAATCCTGAGGCCTCTTGTTGCCAGCCTATCGTAGTAGCCATTTCCTGCTTTGCTAGAAGTGTGCTTTGCAAAGGCACACAGTCCTGGCTCACCAGTTTGTTGATTCCTATAGTGACCCACGAGGTTCTCTTTCTGCCCTTCTGAGAAGTTGGGCCGAGTGCTGGTGGGACTTATAAATGATTTCCCTAGCTCCCTTTCCCCACCTTGAAAAACAAACCCAAACTAGGGAGTCCACTAAATCTGATTCCTTTCCCCTTTCGAAAACAAGAAGGCAATCCCTCTTGCTCCCTTTCCTGGCTTTCATATAGCAGCCCTAATGCTCTTGCTGACCTTCTGCCCATCCACTTTCTTGAATAATGTCTTCAACACTTAAAACACCACAGCGGGCACATTCCAGCCACTGACCCCTTACACACGTAAATATTTGGCTTTAAACTTGCATCTGAAAAAGTGCTGAACCGTCCCTTGTCACAGGCTTGGCACAACCTCCATAAAACCACCATCCCCATCTCTGCTGCGGGCTGGGCTCCTTGACTCTAATCTGTGTGCCTCTGCACAGGCAGAAAACAATTATTCTCTTGCCGTCATCTCCACCCAAATCCTCATCCTCCACAGCATGATCTGTGGGTGCAGCATGGAGCAATGTAAAGAAAGCTCTCAAATATCTGCCAGACAAATAATGATCAATTCAGCTGCATGTCTTCCTCCCGCACATTCTTTTGTCCTAACAGCTTGTCTCCCCGCCCCCACTCTCATTTTCATGTACAAATATTGACTTACCTCATACTCCCCACCTTGTGATTCTTTCTTTCTTTCAAAGAAAACCCAGCATTAATCTTGAATTCAGTTTGTTATTTAATGTTCCGTTGCTTGGAATAGGTTTTCAAATTGTAGGTCCACATGGGCGTGCAGGCTGTAGCAAAAAAAACTCCAACTAAGGTTCTCCCCATTTTTATTTATTTAATTTGATGATTTCATTTGCATCCTGCCTTTCATCCAAGGTGGCCTGCTGGGTTCTACTTCTCTCCATTTTATCCTCAGAACAACCCTGTGAGGTGGGTTAGGCTGAGAGACGGTGGTATCAAGTCACCTTGAAGGATTATTTTTGAACCCCTCATTTCAGCTAGTGTTGTAAGTTGGGGTTAAGTTGCCAGAGGGTTGAGACAGTGGCATTTGTTATGTTTCAGCTGCAAGTGACATTAACTGAATAATTTGTTGAAGCACAGAATTGTAGAATTTGAAGGCACCCCAAGGCTCGACTAATCCAATCCCTTGCAATGCAAGAATCTCAACTAAATCATACAAGAAATAGGACCACCCATCCATGAAAAAGCCTGATAGAGAGAAGTATAGTTGGACATGGAACCTGGAATCACTGCACATTGCTTCATAAAGAGGAAAATCATGGGCCAGCTGTGCCCCTATCTGTACAGGGACAACCTAACTACTGCTGTCTATGCTCTGGTAAACTCTAGGCTAGATTATAAGAGGATATTCCAAGGGTATTATAATGCCTTTGCTATCACTAGAAGGATCTTCTCAGCTGGTCTTTTAGGACAGCCATAGAACCCAGGAGAAGGTGGTTTTTTCAGTAGGTCAGGCACAAATCATTTAAGGTTAATTAAAGGTTATTTAAGTACTGTACTGATTATAGCCCAAATGCAATCTTCCCTCAACCTTAGTGTAACTGGATAGAGGGACCTAGATTGTTGGATAAACTATTACCTGAGAATTATTTTAACAGCCCCAGTCCTTCAGAATGCTTGGGATGCCAGAAAGGATCTTCAGTTATGATGGAGGGTCAACACATTTGTGCAGTCTCGGGGAGACAAAGGAGGGTTTCCTTGAGAACAGTGTCTTGTTCGCCTAACCTTTGCTCTCCAAATATTTGGGATCGCACAGCATGCACTGAGAGGCTTGTTCAGTTTGACTGCCATGCCATTTGCCTCTCGTCTTCAGCTGTCCCTAGTAATTTATCTCCTGGCTTGCTGAGTCTTCAATTTAGGAGCGCCCTCCCACACACCACCACCGCAGCTCAGAGCAGAGCAGGCGATGGCGCTGACACCCTGTCATGTCCCATCTGTTCAGGCAACTTAACCGATTTGCACCCTGGTTTGCATTTCATTTTATGAACACCTCCCAAATGATTTTTTTTTTGGGGGGGGGACACAAATGGCTTGATAGGCATCTGGGAGAGGGGGTGGAAGAGCACACAAAGCAGAAAGTCTTGGGAAGCGGAATGAAAAACAAATATTTTTACAGGATTGTTCAGCTTCTGTTCCAGTGCAGCTTTTCAAAATAGCTATATGGTAGCCAAAGGGAAGTTGCTGGGCCAAGTTTTGTCTGTCTGTTCGGCAGTTGTCCTTATGTCCCGACTAATAAAAACGTTAGAGGGGAATGGGACAAAGCTGGAATGCTTTCCATTCGAAATCTGATTTCCTGTTTCAAGTGTAGGAGTAGCCACATCCAGCAATATCTTTCCATTTTACTGCATCTGGAAGTACAGTGATACAAGCAAGCAAAATCTCTTGCCAAAGTCTACTGGCTCTCATATATCCCAACCCTATAAGAAGGCATGCAAATCATCTGCAATTATTTTAAATGACCACGAAGAAAACTTAGATATCCTCAGAATTATAAGTAAGACAAACATGGTTATAGATAAAGGATGAGATACAAAGCAATTTGAACAGGTGCCTTCTCATGCAAAGGGCTTCTCTTCCCTCTCCTCCCCCTTGCAACCTGTTTTGCACCCCCAATACCTGCCCTAGTAGGTTGGGGAATGCTCCAGGAAAGTCTTATGGTGTAAGTTATTTTTTTGTTGCACGAGCATTGGATGCCACCCACAGCATTGTATACGGATCTGAATTAATATCCTTTTGGTTCATGATCAACCAATTGCGTATCATTAGTCACTTTGAAGGCATCGACTGTAGCCTGCACCAGGAGAAGCAGGGCAGCCAAGCAAACCAGCTAACTTAAATCCTCCTACTGTATGAGAGCCCCACCACTGCCACCAAGTGAACATCTTTCATTTCCTGGCTCATTCGCACAAATAGCTGCTTGAACTATGAAACTTGTTTACGGACATAGTGCTGGGTAGTGTGGAAAGGCAAATAGGTGTTGGGTGACAATGAAGGCATCAAAACAAGGTTAAATTAGCAACATCTGAAGCATTCCCGCCCTGTGTAGGTGTGAAACTGTACAGCACATGTCTTTTCTACAAGAATAAAATTTCAGTTATTCACAGCTGTGCAGGGTTTATAGTGCGCCTCCTCATCATCTACTTTTATCTTGTGAACCACCCTGGTATATAAATTTGATAAATAATAATAATAATAATAATAATAATAATAATACTCTATTCATACTCTGCTTTTAACCTGGCTCATTAGCTATGGTTAGAACCAATTCCCAGGCCTTCCTAGAAGTAGGCTGGTGTCATGACCCCAGGATCAGATCCCCCATCTTCAGGGTAGAGGGAATTGTCCTCAGGAAATTAGCCCCAGTATCAAATAGAATGGGAAACAGCCTGATTCAAAAAGCTAACCAATAAACTGAAACTTACAAGGGGACAAATATCACATGCACAGTCCAACAAGACAATGACAAGAATCCGCCAGCAGCATATGAATCAATATCGCTAATCTGATACAAAATACCCACCCACCCCACTCACACATGAAAACAAAGTTCACCACAGCCAATCACAAACAAACCACCACACCCTAGGCCAACCCCAATCTCTCTCACCACCAAAGGAACACAAGCAAATAGTAAAGAGAACCTGCACAAGCGATGCGGACACAAACCCCCACACATACATTAAGTAGAATAGAAGCATTGCCACCCAACCCTACCCCCACTCACCATGCCCCTGTCCACCTCTTTCCCCCTTTCTTCCTAATGTAACACTAATGTCTCAACAAATGAAGCTGATCTGTAGAAAATGTAACTTGAAAAAGGAGACATTGCACATACGTTTGTAAGCCAAGAAATCTTTAATAAAAAATATGTTTTTTTAAAAGGAAAGTAGCCCCAGATGTATAAATGGACCCTTTCATAAGAAAGAAGCTGCTCTCACAGAAGGTAGGGCTAATTACTTGCAGTGTGGTCCAATACACAGCCCAAGGGCCATATGTGGCCCTCAATGCCTTTATTGGTGGCCCTCGACAACATTTGACACACACCCTCAGCCCTCATGCTGCCTTCCCAAAGCCAGCTAAGACAGATGTTGGGCTTTGGGAAGAATGTGTGAGGGCTCTAGAATCCTACTAGAGACTTGTGCCTCCTTTTCAAAGCCCAAGGCCTCGCTTAGGGCTGGGGGTGGGGAAGGATCAAATTTTGGCCTCGTTGCCCCCACCCTTGGTGCCACGCAACAAGGCAGTTTGCAGCTTGTGGGTTCTGTGTTGAAGCGGCTCACTTGGTCTGGGAGGCTGGACCGCCCTGAGTGCTGCAATTTCTATTCTAAGATGACTGCTGCTGAAACAACATTCCAGTTCTGCTCTTCTTGAGCCTCCAGCATGAGCCGTGGATGGAGCTGTCCAGGGTGCCACCAAAGTCTTGCCTCACTTCCATACTGCTGAAGCTATCAATTAAAACAGAACAGCAGTAGCCTTCAAAGCAGGGCATCTCTGTTTTTAAAAAGGGTCCCTCAGGTACAAGTAGCTTTCCTGGATCCATGCCTTACTCCACCTTTCTCCACTGTGATTGGCCACTGCCTTTTGCTGTTAATATGAACACTCCCTTTCTGATAGCAATCAGCTTGCTTGTTTAGACTCTATGTTTGTTTTCACTCTGCCCTGGTGAATTCCCCTCTGTTTTTTTTCTCACTGGCAACCCACCTCATGCTTCTCTACCTGCACCCACCTCACCATCCTGTTCAGCACTGATCTTCACCTTGCCTCCATGGCGTACAATTTTGTTTTACACTTTCACCACACCATCTTGCTGTATGAACAAAGAACCACACACAATGACCCTGGTATACCAAGAAATGTACAAGTCAAACGGGGGTCTATAAATAGAGGAATTAGGGCACCTTCCATTATGCTTTAGCTGTTTAACATGAATGCACTGGAAGCACTGACAATGTTCAAAATATGAAGGAAAAATTATAGCTCTGAAAGCTGTCAGAAAGAATGAGATTGTGTATTTAGTGCTTGGAAAAAGAAGTAGACATGAGGAATTAATCTGTGAAGTTTGCTTTGGCCAGGGAAATGGATTCCTGCACTATTTTGCCCATCTCCTTCCCCTCCATGTGAACCCCTAGACCCTCTCCTCTGCCCTGTGTGCTGTGCATTAGAATGGCTCGCGCTTCCTGTTTGCAAATTCACGACAGACCAAAGAAAGAGCTTTTTCACACAATTAATTCACACACAATGAATTCACACTATTAATTCAGCTATAGAATATGCTCCCTCGGGATGTAGTGATGGCCACCAACCTGGTGGGCTTTAAAAGAGGATAAGACAAATTCAGGGTGGAAGATGGGGACATCAATGGTTGCTAGCCATGAAGGCTATGCTCTGCCTGCACTGTCAGAGGCAATGTGTCTCTGAATGCCAGTTTCTGGGAATCACAAGGGGCAGAGTGCTGCTGCACTTAGGTGCTGCTTATAGGTTCCCTGTAGGCATCTGGTAGGACGCTGTGCTAGATGGACCTTTGGTTGTATCCAACAGGATTCTCCTTGTGTCCTTATGTACCTTTTTACTTATAAGGGAGCAATTTCAAAATATTATCAATGAATCACACCCCTAGATAGTACAACCGAGAAGTGATACCTTTCAGAAATGGATTAGAAACATGTTAAACTATTCAGCATAATTGAATCTCATACAGAATTTGAATATTCTGGTTGATAAATTCTCATTTGTAATTTGTGGGAATTTACCCCCACTTTAAATTCTTGCTATAGACGTGCCCTTAGGTACTGGTTCTGGGAGGCATAAGCTGCTGGTCCCAATTTGTGGTCTTATGTAATGTTAAAGACAGGCTAGAACACCCCCTCCATTCCCACCAAGTATGTAATTTCTATAGTTCCTTTACGTTTTGTCTATAGAATGACAGATTTTCTTTAAAAGACAGCAATGCTCAAAAGACTCCCCTTGGATCCATCCAGTTATAGGTGACAGAATGCCTCTCATTCAACAATGCCTTTAATGACATTTCAAGGTTGCAGGAAAGACAATGGGGGTGTTTACTGCACCTGACACCCGTTCATCTGTTCAGACTGCACATTGCACCCTGGGACCTCTGGAAGAGAGACCACACAAGCAGACCAGGATATGAGGCTGTTGAACTGGATAAGATCATTTCTAGTCTCAACAGGGGAAGATATCCTACAGGCAAAGGTTCTTTGAAGTAATAATCAGCACTGGTGCAGAGTGTGTATTCTGTAGGCAGGAAAATCTATGTCAGAGGGAGATGTGGGTGTGACTGGCATGTGGGGAATGAAATTGTATCATTCACTGATTATCAATCAGCCTGGCACCACTATTTTAATGGCAAATTTTGCCAGCTCGCTATAATGGCTGCTTACCTTCCTGTGAGCAGCAGTTGCTGCCTGACGCAGTGCCTCCTCCTTCGCCCAGGCATGTCCAGACGTTCCCTGTCCCCTTTAACCACTGCAGAGGCTTACGGGTTCCTGCCAAACCTGTCCTTTCAAATTGGCCAATCCACGGCAGCCCTGAGGGGAGGGCGGGGCATGGTAAGTGGACCTGAGGGAGGCAGGCTTCCCTCAAGTCTGCCTGCCTTCTATTTAGTCCAGCTTACCCCCGAGTGCAGCATTCAGTCAGCTGGGAGCATCACCCAGCTGGCCATAATTTAGAACGTTCAAGCATCAGGAAATGTACTAGGCAGGGACACTGTACAAAACTTAAATTTTAAAAGGTTCCTGCCTACAGTGTGAATCCATGGCCATTTTCATATTTCACATGTTAAAAAGCCTCGGCTGAAGTGAGAAAAGAATTAGAAGCTGATGGCAAATGGACATTTCAAGGTATGAGCAAATGACTCAGAAGCTTGGAATGACAGCTGGATTTCCACCATGATTCTATGGAAAGCAGAGTGAAACTGACCACTCTCCCCCACCCCTGTGCACACTATTCTTCCTGCTGTAGGAAATGGAGAATGAGCAGGTCAGGAACAGGATAGGAAGGAATAAGAGGAAATTCAAAGAGCACCATGAAAATCAAGAGCAGGGAACCTGAGCCCTGGAAAAGCTGAGAACTGGAAAGCCTTACCAGCTGCTATATTCATGTTTAATTTCCTTGGCTTTTTGTGTTGAAGGCACACATTGAAGCAGACTTAAGCAGTGGAAAAGAAGCCACTGGAACCTTAGAATTCTATGATTCAACAAAACTACAGAGGAAAGAGAACCATTTTAGGTCCCAAAACCTACTCTGTGCAATGAAAGAAAACAACTAGGGCTATTTTCAAACAGAGTTGACTCTTGTTGCTGAGATTCTTGGCTCTCAGATGGATTGTTGTTTCTTAGGTCAGCCAGAGAGGGCAATGAATGGGCATCTTTAAACCTGTGTGCATCTATTTGAATTAATTCATGCCAACGGGGAACAACTGTAGAAAGTCATATGTCCCTTATCCATTGAAGCTGAGAAAGGGCTTAACCTAAACCAGAGATCATCAAAAATTGCTGCCAGTACTCACCATTAAGACACAAGTTTCAGGTGGCTCACTCTCTCAAGCATCTCGATGTTGATATTATGGTGTAAATGGGCTGTTTCTTAAAGCCATTGGCAGCTGCTGCCAGTGGAGACACATAGTTTAGGACGAGTAACAACATTCTATTTAGAAATAACAGGCATGTGGGTAAAGGGTTTAATAGAAGAAAAACACTCCAATGGGGAGGAATCTGCAAGCCATTCTCTGCCTCTAAGACGAAAACATACTTTAGGATTGATTATTGTACATCAATCCTATTCTCAAACAAACTGCATGGATTTTATACGCAGCTTTATAGGCTTCCACATGAGGCTGTCTAGTTGTTTTCTTTTTTGGCACTTGTCTGGTTTTATTGCTCAGGACCATAGTTAGGTGCAAGAGATATGTGACAGCAAGGAGTCAGCGTTGCCAGCAAATCCATTTTGGGCTTAAGTTTTGAACTGTCTCAGGTGAGGGGGAAAAAAAAAAGTCAACTAGCAAAGTCTACCCCAAGTGTCAACTCTGACTGGCAATCCAAATCCCCATCTGTTAAATTACTTGAGATAAGAAGAATTTGACTTGGACTCCTCTGCCTGCTGGAAACAAAATGTTTGGCTATGGCTTCAGAGCCCACAGTGAAAGCATTCATGGTTAATGTTGACTGTGAACTGCCTTGGTTGGATGGATCTCCATGTTGGCCTCTGTACTGCTCCCCCAGGAGGTTTATTGTGCTGATTTCTAAACTGGAAAAGGAATACCGACAAGATACTGCCAGCTCAAGAAGAACAGGCTGCCCCAGATTTCATTCTGTAATTACAAGGCACTTGTCTAGCTCCTGGCTTTGGTTACTCCAGAGACTGCAGAGAAGAGAGCCGCTTACCCCTCCATTCATACTTGCAGCTATGAAGGTCAACTGGAGAAGCCAAACCACACAACCATTGTTCCAAGCTGTGACTTGGCACTCAGTACCGCCTTGCTGAGCCACTGGAGAAACCCTCTCCTGTAGCTCTAAATGCTGGTGGCCCCTGATTGCAGGGTTCAATCTTAACTCCCCACCTCTGGTTTTGGGAAAGACTGTGTTCCAGGTAACACATTGTACAGCTCCCATTCATTTCAAAGTGGGCTGCACAGCTCAAGAGAACACACCTGGAGAATGTGTTCTTTGTGTGTGTGGGGGATTCAGTGCCATTTTTCATCTAAGCAAGTGTGATTTCCTTTGACAGGGAAAGACAATAACCTAATACAGTGGTACCTCGGGTTACATACGCTTCAGGTTACAGACTCCGTTAACCCAGAAATAGTGCTTCAGGTTAAGAACTTTGCTTCAGGATGAGAACAGAAATCATGCTCTGGCGCCGCGGCGGCAGCAGGAGGCCCCATTAGCTAAAATGGTGCTTCAGGTTAAGAACAGTTTCAGGTTAAGAACGGACCTCCAGAATGAATTAAGTACTTAACCCGAGGTACCACTGTACTTAAAGTGACACCTTGTACCTTTAAAGCACATTCAAAGTACGTCACTCCCTCAAAGAATCCTGGTGACTGTAGTTTGTAAAGGCTGCTGGGAATTGTAACTCTGTCAGTGGGTCAAGTACACTTCCCAGGATTCTTTGGGGTGATGTGCTTTAAAGGTAGAGTGTGTTTGCAGCCTTACACCTGCAGGTGCATCCATAGCATTCTGTGCTGGAGGAAGTGACAGATGGGACAGAGCAGTCAGATGCTGCGCATGGGACAGTATGGGCTTAGGTCAGGGGTGGAGAACATGTTGTTCAGCTCCAGATGTTGCTCAGCTCCATCAGCTGCAGCCAGTATGGCCAACCATCAGGAATGATGAAAGTTGTAGTCCAGCAGCATCTGGAGGGCTACATGTTAGGCCCCACTTGGCCTTAGAAGAAATGCTTATGTTATCACTGTAGCTTACTTGTCTGTGTTCTAATAATAATAATAATAATAATAATAATAATAATAATAATAATATTGTTATTTGTAAGCCACCCATCTGGCTGGGTTTCCCCAGCCACTCTCGGTGGCTTCCAACATATATAAAAATAATAAATCATTACACATTAAAAGGCATCCCTATAGGTACTCATCTGATGGGAGGGCTTTTCACAGGGTGGGTGCCACTACCAAGAAGGCCCTCTGCCTGGTTCCCTGTAGCTTCACTTCTCACAGTGAGGGAACCACCAGAAGGCTGGATTCCAGTGTCTGGGATGAATGATGGGGTGGAGACGCTCCTTCAAATCAAATCAGTGCTTACTGTTCTTAAGTAAACTGTTTTTTTCCCCCCTCCTCCAGTGATGGCTTCCCTTTGTTGTACTGCAAACTTATACATGTTTACTCAGAAGCAAGTGTCATAGAGCTAAGAAGGAATTACTTCCAGGTCTGGAGCCCATAGGAGGGCAGCTGAAGGCTTTCCCTTAGATTGCTGTGAGTTCTCTCTTGAAATATAGATGAAAATACCTTGTAAAAGAGGATTTCCTTGACCCTGCTCCTGACTCCTGTATCTGTTACATGTATCTGGCACGTATCTATGTACTGCAGCCCAGCTATTTTGAAACCAGACACTTTATAATGTTTGATTGGTATGTTTGACCTAGTGTTAATTATACATGTCAGTGATATTTAAGTAGGGTACAGTGGAATGCTATGCAAAAAGCAAGCCTTTCTTTGCAGGTCTGGGTTTTACTAGCTTAACTGAACGCGATATTAATGCATGGAAAAGGGGGGGGGGGGGGAATCCTCCGGCTGCCACAGCACCGGAGAGCTGAATGGGGAAACTTAACTGAAAAGCACTGCAAGCTGCAACGTTAACAAAAGAATCCTCTCATTCTGTCCACCTCTTGAAGGAAATTATAAAGCTAGCAGAGGGAGATAACAGCGAGTGTAATAACAGGTACTGCTGGATACATTAGCGGCACTGCAGAATAAGGGAGGGAAACATTAATCCAACCTTGCTTGAAAGCAGTGCTTTAAAAGAAGAGCTTTACTTTGAGTGAAAGAGTTTCAAAGAATATCCAGGGGGCGGAGGGCATGAATGCACTCAAGGAGAAGCCTTCGCACTTGCGCTATCATGTATATATGTGCAAAGTATGAGGCCATCTAAGACACAAGCCATTTACTCTTATTGAAATCTTACTATCACTTAAATCCATGGGTTGGACTATTCCAGAATGAGTGATTTTTTTTGTATTGGATTATGAATGAGTTCAGCATGCCCATGCCACAGCATTTGTGGCAGTCCGTGTGAAGGATAAGGAAGTGAAGTTTAAGCCACTCAACCTGCATCTGTAAGGCAATAAATTGTCCCAGTCCCGAGGTGGCTGTCAACTGTGGGTCATGCTTATGATAACCATAGGCTAATGAAAGTGAAAGATGTTTGTCAGAGAGGGCACAGGAGCAAGGGGAGGGACGCTTATTTATTTCATAATGCACACCCTGCTTTTTTCTTTAGCTGAAGGCAAACCCGATGCAACTCATAGGTTAAAATAAATAAGAGCATCATGGTAGCACACAAAAGAACACAGAAATAAAAATATCAACACTGAAATATCATTCTGTAGCAGCAACAAATTGAAACAGATCAACATAACCCCACTCTTAGCTGCACAGTTAGCCAGAGTGGTTGACAAAGTGTCACCCCACTATTTTTAGGGGTGCAGTGTGCAGCATAAGTAATTTGTGTGGCATCCTCTAACCTTGCCAGGGGGCCTGGAGCACAGCCCTTGGCTCATGTGGTGTGTGTAGAAGGCAACAAAGACCCCTGGGGCAGTTTTTTCTCCAATGTGAACTAGAGGCAGAGGGATAGTACAGACAATTTGGGATTCCAAGGAATGATTTCAAGCTTCCCAGAAAGAAGTAACAGGCATTGTGATCAGAGACCTCCATTTACCATACAGCCAGATAAAATTTGGTGCCATTCCCCAGGTGCAGGAATAGGGGCTGGGATGGAGTAATGGAATTATAAAAAAGTGAGGAAGGAAAAAGTGGAATAGGAAAAAAGAGGGAAAAGCAGTATAGTGTAGCAGATGGCATATTGGACTAGGATCCAGGAGGCCAAGGCTCATGTCCAGGGCTATGAAATTCACCTGGGCCAGTCAGTGGCTCTCAGCCTGATTTCGGCACCAACTTCCACCAGCCCCAAGTGGCATGGCCAATAGTCAGGGATGATGAGAGTTGGAGTTCAGCAACATCTGGAGGCCCAAAGGCTGGTCACCGCTGCTTGAGAGCTGTATGGTTCAATACAGATGAATCTATTTTTAAAGCTATCTAAGCTAGTGGCGATCACCATATTTGTGGTTGCAAATTCCATAAGTTAATTATGCGGTTTTGCATTATTCTGTGTGATGAAAAAAAGGAGGGATTAATATGCCTAGGTTGTTTAATGTGCTGCCCCAGTTTACACATTATGGCAAACTATAGTTAAGGATTTACTGTGAACATGGAGATGGATTCCACTTTGTTTCTTTCCCTAGTGTGAACTAGACTGTCGAACCAAGATCCCTGGCTTGGTGTTACATCAGAACCAGAGACTGCTTTGTTTCATTTTCTCTCACACACCCTGCCACAGTTGGTAAATCATGAACAAACCTTGGCTTAGCATCATGGTTTCTTTGCAGCAAAACAAACCACAATCCCCAGTTCAAACATAAGAGTAAGACAGGGAGCATGGCTTCTTGCTTCTGCTGGCTAGAGTGGAGAAGTGAAGTGGGAGTGATCTCCATATTCATGGTAAACCATGAACGATGGTTTCCCATGACATGCAAACTTTGCTACTGAGTGTATGCATGGACATTGGGGAGAAATCCCACTATGTGCAAATAACTCATAAGCATTCGCAGCATCCTTGCAATGGTCAGCTGCCTGTTGTATGTGTGAACCTTTTGCTCATAAAACAACAGAGCCAACTCGTAAGTGTACGCACAATTCTATACAGTTCTTTTTTTAGGAACTGTGTGAGGAGGGGGAACCTAAAACCCTCAGTGGAGAAAGAAATATCACCTCCACCCACACAACCCCCCAAATACTGCAGCTGGATCTAATAATCACTTTAGACAAACAATAAATGTTCATTAAGACTAAAGGCGATTTTAATTTCATTGGAATAATGTTGGCAGAGGAATAGGCAGTTCATTCTGCAACACCTAATGGGAGGTCTGTGTTATATATGGAAAAGTTAACAGCAAGCAAAAAAGAAAAAAGGAGAAAAAATGGCCAAACAACAGAATCCAACATGTTGCTATTAATTTCCATACAAACTGCTTTAATTTATTGGTCTCGAGGTTTGACTACATTGTCATGCTATTTTCAAAAGAGTACATCTCTTCATGTGGTGGCGCTTGGGAAGCTGGTTGGGTTTTCCCCACCCCCACTAGACTTCTCCCTTTCTCAAATTCCTGCCAACAGAAAGAAATTGTTATGTCCTGATGCGAGGACTGGAAGAATACAATTCTACAGCTCACTGGGGAGCACCTGGATTCCAGCGCCTGCACTGTTCCTCATCTGCTCCCTGGCCACTGTCAACTTTTTAGGTTGCTGCATCTGGCCACCCCTCCGCCTTTGGTATGTTCCTCTCTCCTGCTGTTCTTACTGCAGATCAGCCTTCACCATGTGGGGTAAAATTAATGCAGGAACATAGCTGGCTGGCTGGAATGTGCCCTGTAATTGAAGATGGAATCGGGGCCCCCCAGGTTGGTTTCTTAGTCCAGACCACAGTCAACTTGCAGAATATGACTTTAAAAATATTTCACCCACTGTGCCTCCATTTTCCCTTTCTAGTTCCTATGTCTGGTCCTTATTTTAATCACATGTGTGGTATTGTTCACAGATGCTTGTAGGGGCTGGGCCAGAGGCAACAAGGAACGTGGTGGCAGCTCTCTGGCTTTGTCTTGGCTAGGACCTCTGCACAAATTTGGAAAGTTGCATGCTCTTCCTAAGTGACACTGTGATGCGCTGCTTCCCTGTCTCAAGTTAGTGTTGGTGTGTACTAGGAACTCACATGATTTGTGTTATTGTGGGTTCCCCAACTTTAGGAGCAACACCTTACATGGAGATCCAAGAGAAGGGCTTCTCTATGATGGTGCCCACCTATGGAATACCCTCTCTACTGAGGTCCACTTGGTGCCAGCTTGGTGCCAGCTCTAGCTTTGGTTCAACACCAGGTTAAGACCAGGTTTATTTAATCAGGCACGTGGGTGCTGTTAAATCTGTCGCCTACTATTGTTTAGTGTTCTAAGATTAATGTTGGTTAATCATTGATCATGTGGGTTATTTTATATACAGAATCATTTGAAATGAATTATCCATCCTGCCATGAGTATTATGAGATGTGTAATTAAAAAAAAACCAAAAACACACACGATAAATACATATACAGTGGTACCTCTGGTTAAGAACTTAATTCGTTCTGGAGGTCCGTTCTTAACCTGAAACTGTTCTTAACCTGAGGTACCACTTTAGCTAATGGGGCCTCCTGCTGCTGTTGTGCTGCCACACGATTTCTGTTCTCATCCTGAGATAAAGTTCTTAACCTAAGGTACTACTTCCGGGTTAGCGGAGTCTGTAACCTGAAGCATTTGTAACCCGAAGCATTTCTAACCTGAGGTACCGCTGTATTGGTCTAAAAGTCACAGAGATTATGTTTCCTCATTGTATTCAGCTAGTGAAGCCATTCCATCACTAGTATACTTAAGAATGCTTTCTCCTATGGCAAGTTCTTTCCCTGCTCTAAAATTTACAAGTCCTGTCACATGACTTGGCTCATGACTGTCACATGACTTGGGATGGAATCATGTGGGGCAAACTTGCAAATGTTCCGAGTTTGCAACATTCCCAGTTTAGGGAAGGGCAAAGCTGGCATTGGGGTGGCATATTTGTCAGTATCCATATGGTAAACCTTAACTTATAGACCAGCTCTGAGAAATCCAATGACAGGCAAGTTTTCTTAATAATTGTTTAACTTTTTGGCCACAACACAGCACAGAATTAGGCAATGTGTCAGCTAATTCAACTCAATGGGCTCAAATACTGGATTGTATTTGCCTTTCCCTTGACTTATAATATTCTTACTCCACCAGGTTTTGTATTGCAGTTTTATATTTTCTTTATTTTTTCCTGAGCTGCCCAGAGAACATATTTTTTATGTAGCCATACAAAATGAAAAAGATAAATAAACAGCACTTTCATGTTGAGGTGAAGCTGCACTCTTAATGCTGTCTTTCAAACCTATCTAACAATGTATCCAGCAGATATGTTAAAGGCAGAAAAGAAAAGTTAAATAAACAAAGCTGGGGATGAGAAAAGGATGTAATTTCTGATGCCACAGCCCATTCTTCCCATAGTAGCTTGAGGAAAGCAGGAGGGAAGTGGCGTGTGCATGTGTGTGCGTATATGTGTGTGTGTACACAGAGTTTACCATGGAACAATCAGCATATAGAAATATGAGGATGATACAAAAGTAGATCAGCTATCCAGAGGATAGTTTTCCATCTCTAAAGGCATACTGGAACTTCACTCATTATAAATTGCTTTCTTCAGGATTTTTCTCGTCTCATCTGGACCAAAACTCCCATCAGTTACAGTTGGTTCTGGGACCATTCTTGACATTTAATGGCCACACTCAACATTTTTTTTTTAAGTGAGATTTTACTCAATGAAATCCAAGTTGGCACTTCACATTCCAGTCTTCATAGGCCAGCACTTGCTCTTGACAGCCTCTGCCACTCTGATAATATTTCCATTTTTGTTTCAGCCCACCCCAGTCATCTTCTCACCCTCCCTTTCTCCTAGACCACCAAGGATCCTGCCCACCCCCTGCAGCCAGCTGACTGCAGCCTGCAGCCACGCCACTCATGTCACGGTCAAGCTGGTGTTAAACATTTTCCTTTTATTAGAGGAGCTGAGTCAACATCTCTTCAAAAAGCTACCACTGTGGTTTTTTTAAATAAAAAAAAATAACCTAAAAAATTGGTATCCTAGCAGGGACACTGTCTGGGGGGGACCCAGGGGGCTCAAACCCAAATGTTTATGGTGCTGGGCCCCAGATCTTCTGCCCACCCTTGGAAAAAAAAATCTAAATTTCCCCTTCTTTGCTTTCAAGGCTGCTGAGCACAGTATCTTAATTTGCTTAATTTTTATATATACACAAATTAGCACATGTAAATGTTATGCATATTTTTGTCACTGCCCTGTGCCTTGAGTCTTTTCTGGGATAAAGATCCCTACATCCCAGGCAGAAGGAATCTCCAGGGAAGAGAGCAAGCTGTGCCAGCTACTTAATAGGATTTGACTGTCATTAGCTCCTAAAGCAGATCATACATAATAGCAGAAATTACTGCTAATCTGTTTCATGGCAGAGATGCTGCCTGTGAAAAGTCCTGAGTGCCACATTAGTCTCTTTCTGGCTTCTCGCTCCTTAAGCCCATGCTGGAAAAGGAAGCTGTACTTCAAAGGTTTCCCTTCCAGGGTAATGATTCGGAAGAATATGTGTGTGATCTTTCAAATCACTGTTAGCTGAAGAGCCAGTTGTAAGGGAGGAGCTGAAAGAGAACATGAAATATTCTCATCCAGTGTGTTAACCTGTGTTTGGCTTTGTGATCTCTCAGAACTACAGCCCTCGGGATGGTAATTGGATAGTGGTGTCAAAGGTCCATTAGCTGCCAACATCTGGACCTTTGACAGGTCAATCTTAGAAAGTCTGCTCAAAAGTAAGCCCTACTGAGCTCAGTGAGGCTTAGTCCCAGGCACGTGGGTGCAGGACAACAGCCTTTAGAAACTAGTGGAAACACAGATTACATTTTTATACACATTACACTCATCCTGGCGACTAGATTTGCACCATCCTTTCCCTGAGTATGGAATGTTGCCTGGCATTCCTAACTCTTACATGTGAATATTGACGTTCGGTGAACTTTGGACATTCACCAAAACATATCTATGTATAACATCTAAATTAATTAAAAGTATGAACTTACACAGCTGGGGAAGGGGAAACATAACTAGCTGAGATCTTGCTGCATCTGGACAGTGTGATTCGTCACTCACATTTCATTTGTTTAACCTTCTGTTTACCAGGGAAACTGTCATGGGATGCTGTGGATCAAGTAATCTGGAAAACACATGCTTTCCTAGCAGCCTTAGTATCTCTTCTCTCGCTAAATCACCGAGTGCACTGGAGTTTGAGTTCTGCTTCTTTTTTTATCTGCCCTGAAGCTATCTCTGTGTGCTAGAGGAGAGCTGTGTGGCGGTATGGGGGCGATGGCTGAATCGAAGGAGGTCTCAGGAGCAGGTGTATGCAACAGGAAGGAAATCTCACTTGGAACATGCATATTACCCAGATGGAGATGAGCGCTGGCTGCTGAGCAAGCACAAAAATACTGCGAGGGCAGGAGAAAAAAAAAGATTTCTGAATGGATTTCAAAAACAAAAAGTGTGCAGAAAGTCATGCATAACCAGCAATTACAGCCCACGAGTAAAAACCATCTGGGGGCAAGTGAGAAGGGCAGACTTTTGTGGTAAGCAAGGAATCAAAAGAAATACCACTTCTGAGAGAGACTCAAAAACCCCTGAACAGGCAACAGGAAAACTGGGGATGTTCAACCTGTGGAGGGGGAGACAGGTTGTGCCCTGCTGCTGCCACTTCTGACCTCCATGAGTTGATTGGGTCTTCTACTGTAGCTCAGTAGTAGGGCTCAGGGGTAGAACACCTGTTTTGCATGCAGAAGGGCAATTCCCAGCATGGCTGAAACTCCAGAGACCTGCTGCCTGTCAGTGTAGGAAATACTGACTTAGATAGACCAATGGTTGACACAGTGTAATGCAGCTTATGTTCCCACACAAGTCACAGGCTTTCTCCGTGCAATATACAGTTAATGTACTGAATGGTTAGAGAGAACCTCTACATCTGGAGTGGGCAATCCTGGCTGCTGCAGATGTTGCTGGATTCTAATTCCCATCAGCCCCAGCCAGCACAATCAGTGATCAGGGTTGGACATTGTGGTGCAACAACAGATGGAGGGCACCAGGTGAGCATGCTTATATATGGAGATTCTGGACAAAAAACAGTACCTGATCAAGGTAAGAAGTAGGGCAAGTGGGTGTGATTCAACTATCCATTGAATGCATTGATTATCCTTAGATTTATGCAACCAGTGTTGAGAGGGCAGAAGAGGCTGAGCGTGGAGCTGAGCATGGTGTGGATCCAGTGGCCAGCTCCTCCTCCTCTTGCTGCAGAGGGGAAGGAATGTGGAAGCAACCTCCCTCTGGTGGCAGCGCCAGGAGGCAGCAATGCAGGAGCTGCCAACCATTGAAGCCATGTGGCCACTGTGTCTGGCTCCACCCCCAGCTCCTCCTGACATCATGCATGATGTCACACGCACAACATTGGCCCTTGCAAGCTGGCACCTTTGTGCATTTTGCTCAGCTTTCAGTGGCGTGTCCATATGTTAACTCCCCACATTTAATTTTACTAGTAAGTGCTCAAGCCAGTTAGCTTTGCCATGGCCTGAAGATCACTGGCTTGTGGAACATGGAGGTGGACTTTTCCCCTGATGACAACAGTGATCTGGAATGCTCTCCCTACTGAAATACGAGAGGTCCTATTGATATTGGCATTTCCCTGGCTCTTGAAGATAACACCTGTTTAAGAAGAGCATTCTCCTGATCTCCTGAGCTGAAGCTAATGATTTAATTGTTTCATTTGCTGCTTTAACTGTTACACTGCTTTGATGAGCTTGTTTATTTCATGTTTTAACTGTGAATGTTTATTTCATCATTTTAATGAAATTATTTTATTGCACATTTTAATGAGGGGTGTGTGTGTGTGTGTATTCAGTTTTATATTGGGAAACGGCTTAAAAGCCATCTTGGCCAAGGAGGTGGTAAATAAATAAATAAATAAATAAATAAATAATAATTGAGGATTGTTATAGCATTATGGAGTGAAGAACATAAACAACAGGCTGTATTCCATGTTAGTTCTTCTCTGAGAAGAACTTAGCTGGATACAACCCAACTTGTCCAAAGTCTGACTCTCTTGTGATCCTTCTTTGTCCTTCTGGAGTGCTGCTGTTTTGCACTCTCAGTTTGCCCTCACTGACTTATGCCAGCCCAATACACATTCCCTTCCCCGAATCTCAGGTTTCCTGCTTGCAGTTTGCCATCGCGGCAACAGCGAATCCCTCTAAGTCTTGCTGCACTTGGCTGACTTTTCTTCTTCTTCATTGGAACAAGTGTCTGTTTACAGAGTTTTAAAGAGGCAGAAACACCTCCGCAATTTGATTTTGGCAAACAGCTGTGAGTCAAATGTGGCGAAAAAAGAAATCCCTGTAAAAATCGGAGAAAATGCCTGCAAATTTCCACACATTTCACAGAGGCACTGTGGTCTGAGAGGCAGCTGGGTGGTCTTGGAGATAAATTAACTGTGGGGCAACGAAACAGAGATGTCTAAAGCCTAAGCTGAGCCCTGCCACTGAATGACCACATGGTCCTGACTAAATCCTCCCCCACCCCACTCTTTGCTTCTCAGTTTTGTTACCCAGATTTACAATGAGAACACTGGCCCCAGTTCTGGGCTGCGGCCAAGTTGAGCTTGGCAAAGTACAAGAAAGCAAGGAGGACAGGGCAAAGGTGGCTGAGATCCCAGATTCTGAAGGCAGGCTGGGACTGGCTAATTTCCAGAGGCTCATTTCATTGCACAGTGCTGGTTGGAAGCCTCAGCTCTGCCTCATGAGGGACTTAAATTGTCCCTAAAGGAGTATCATAAGGTCAGCAGGACACTCAGTAGTACACCCTACCTGGGCCCTGATGCAACGGAACCTAAACACAGGGCTGGAACAGACTCAAGGGAGTTTTGGCAAAAAATATTTGAGTCTTTACATGATCTGGGCTTTTCAAAACATTCATCTTCAGGCAAAACTTTTCCATGCCTGATCTTGGTCCCCAAAGCAATTTACTTTTCAGCACGTTTGAACAAAATCCCCTTTAGCTTTGTTCTTAGTCAACAGAGGGTGAATTAAAGTGTTATATATACATGTACGTATGCATTTGAGAAGGAAAGTATTACCCAATGCTTTATATAGTGCTGAATTTTAACATTTTGAAGTGCTGCGGACCCCACAGAAGCCCTCACAGATCCCACAGATTTGCCTAGAAAGGAATGTTTTTAATTTAACAAAGCTGACATGAGGAGGCATGGGGGGAAGCCAGCGCCAACCAAAGCTTCTTAGGAACCTCAGGAGGTACTGAGATTTGCCCTATGGCATCTAAATAGAGTGGGATATTAATTTTGGCCATAATTGCATGAGATACATTCCCATGGATGAACATTTCCTCAGGTGGCAGAGTGCAATTATTCTCCTTGAAGAGCTGAGGAAAACAATCTGATCAGCTTTTCCTATTATGGGACCAACTCTGTTGGCCATAAGATCTAGGTAACCAAAGCCTGCTGCACGGATTGGAGACCTGTGGCCCTACAAAAGTTACTGGACTTCAATCCCCATCAGCACCAGCTAGCATGGCCAATGGTCAGGGATGATGGGAATTGGAGTTCAGGAGCAACCATTGAGGCACAAGCTCCTCAATCCTGCCATGTTGGTTCTTCCCAGGCATAAGGCCTGGGAATAAGGAATGGCGGAAGAAATCTGAAACATCTCTTACCTATGATTGTAAAATTGGAAGACAACTTAGTAGCAATAGGTCTTCTTTTCCAAAGACATTGTGGGCTGTATCCAACTAAGGCCTACTCATAGCTCTTAATTCCAATGGGTCTACTCTGCATAAGGTTAGCATTAGATACAACCCCACACCCCATGCGCCAAATCTGGCAAAGTACCACATGTTTGATAAACATTGGGTGGCCTGAGAAATTTGAATAGCAGCAATACCAGTAACAAAAGAGTATTCCTTTAGGTAAGTGCCTAAGCTTGTATAAGGTAACAGAGGCATGTTTCCTGAATTTGAGTATTTCTGTATAATCCGATGTACAAACTACAGAATGATAAGCAACATATGCTACGATCTAGACTTTTTTTCTCATCCTCACTTATGGTCCTCCTCAACACCCAGAGTCCTATTGCTTCCGCAATATTGGCAACACCCACAACAACAACACCCCCTCCCCCAGTTCATCTCATTCTATGTGCTTTGTTAAGTCTCTATGACAAATTTGTTCAAGCCACATAGAATGAGTCATGTCTTCAGTTATGGGGACCATAAACTCAGTTTCCTGTGCGTGACTGAAAATGGCCACATATTTATGTCTGAACTTCCAAATATGATGGTGGTGAGCATCTTAGTTCAAATGATAAACAATGACTTTTAACATAAGATGAATGAATCACCACATCTTCAATTCAAAAGACACAGATTCTCTAGCCGAGCTTGTTCACATTTTGGCATACCCTGCAGCATGGGGCAAAAGAAGCAAGAACATTACTTAAATAATTGTGTGAATGTTGTTTTTAAAGAAAAGATCAGTAGACAGGGGGGCTGAAACAGATGAGAACAGTAGTTTATAGGGGAGGGAGACTTTAACCCTTTGATTCCAGTGTGGTCCCAATCTGGATCAATCTCTCTTGCAGCTGCTATTTAGATCAGGAGAAACCAAAGAGCACAAGGCAAACCTGATCCCCCCATGTGTTGCTTTTGTATACACCATCCCACACAAAACAATGATGGAGACTGATCATCCATAAAGGGCTCAGGTGGGCCAGAAAAGACATACTCCTGCCCTCCAGTTCATTACCTAGAGAACAGAGTGGTCATTACAAATGCAGACGATGACCAGCTCAACTTCCTTTCAAATTTGAATTTGGCTCTTCATCAGCTCCTGGTCGCAGGACAGGTTGAAGAGCAAAAAAACACAGCATCAACTAAGAACACCACCATAAACTCAATGCAATGTTACAAAAATACAGCTAGCAGATGGCAGCTACTTTATAACTGGCAAATCAGCTCAGTCCTCCACAAAAGAGAGAATGGTGAGATTTGGAGAAAGAGCTGCATTGTGCTTAGGGCACAAAAACGTGTAAAATCGATGCTGCTTGACTCAAACATACACTGTGCTTAATTTATATTTTGACAGGTTCTTCTAGTTAACATTCCATTATACCACTGTGACAGTGCACTGTAATCCTAAACTTAAGTATCTCTTTCTTATTTAATACTTAGAAGCAAGTAGAGACACCCTCTCCCCCTCCAAGTCCAATCCTCTGAAATGAGTTGGGGTGCTTCCATTTGACCCTTCTTGCACTTAGGCTGAATGAGCAAAGGCTCCCTCCCTAATGTTTCCACCATGTTGACTTGGAAAGATTCCTGACATGAAATCACTACTTCTCTGTGCGTTAGGAGTGGAAAGCCAAATCCTGTCCTGCCAAATAGTCATATTATGTTGCAGAGATTTATTTGTATTATTTGAGGCAGAGATTATAGAAGGAGAATAGAAATTTGGGAGGAAGAACAAAAGTAGCGTTGGATCATCTAATGATGATGATGATTGTTATCATTGGCTTTAATTAGGCTTCCCCTAGTATTACAAGTTGATAGTTGTAAAAACACATATCTCTGATTATTATTAGACTGAACTATCAAGTGCACACATTCTTTGTTTTAAAACTATAATTCCGTTTCTTTCTCTTGGAAACGTCCCACTCATCCCCTTTCCTGTTTTATCTTTCCTCTGTGTGCTTGGAGACATTCCTCTTAAATTTAACATGAAGGCATGAATCCAAATATTGTTGGACTCGAGGTAGTGTATCTGGAAGTTGATGTTTAAAATGCACCATCAAACTCTGTGACCAGAAAACTCAACATGTTGTTATCAGACAGAATACTGGAACCAAATTTACACATCGACCCACCCCTTATTTATTTAAAATATTATTTGTTTCATCTTTTCCGTAACCTACCCTCTAGTTCTGAAGAGCTCCCAGGGCAGATTACTAGTTACTGAACTTAAATAAATACAGGAGGGTATGTTCTTAATTTGTTCTAAATAAGGTTAGAACAAAACTTACCCATTCATAAAAGCAGCAGATCAAACATTAAAAGCTAGCTGAATTAAAAAATAAAATAAAATTCACCAGCTGTTCCTACTAAAAAAAAAAAAGAAAAAAAAAGAGAGGCTGGTGGCTTTCCACTGGAAGGTTGCTCCATAAGTTGGTGCCACCACCAAAAAGGTCCTGGACCTCATAACTGCCAACCCAACAGTAAATAAAAATGGGACATAAAAATGGCTGGAGTTCTGATGCCAACCTTAAAGGCAGGTTTCATACAGGAGTAGATGGATTCTGAGCTAACCAAGTCCAACTGCATTGAAGGTCAACACCAGCACTTTAAATTGTTACTAGAAATAAGTGGCAGTCAATAGGTATGGAACAAGATTAGAGATATATGCTCTGATCTCCAGGTTGTGTGAGACATGTTTTGTACTACTTGAAGTTTCCAGACTATTTTTTAAGGGCAGCCCTATGTAGAAGGTGTTACATGACCAAGACATGTATAAAAACTGTCTCCAGGCCTGTCTTCATCAGGTAAGGCTGCAGCTGGTGAACCAGTCATAGCTGGTAAAAAGCACTCCACTCCAGATACGGCTGGATCAAGACTAAAATGTGCACCTGCAGTGCAACCTCTTTAAGAACATGCTATGTTTTCTCCTCCAGCTCATCAGAAACCTTCACCAGCCACTATATCTGTCTGATCTGGGTAAATGTCAGTTTATCCACCTCCATTCATTCCCAAAATGATCTTAGATACTGATTCACCACATCCACTGCCTCCCAAATCAGAGGATAAATGAGAGATACAGCTGTGTGCCACCAGAGAAAATAATTGGCTTCAACTCTCCTGGTGAAAGTAAAACAAACAATAAGAAAAACAGAAGATTAATGTTAAAACAGGAAAGCAATAAAAGTATCACATTAAAGTCATAGCTAAACTGTTCAAAATATTTTAAAGCCTGGACACATAAAAAGAGTATTTACTTGGTACAAAAAAGAAATAAGCCTACCTTGGGAGAACATTTTTTCAAAGAGAGTTCTTAATTTGCACCGTTTGTTCAGTTTGCAAACTGTGGAGAGTATTATTTCAGTGCTGATAGAAACATTGAGTTGGAAAGTTCCTCAAAGGCAATCTAATTCAAGCTCCTGCTGATGCAGGAAATTATTTCAAGGGTTCTCAAATTGTGGGTTTTGGACCATTAGTGGTCCATAAGCTTAATTCAAGTGATCTGCAGCATGTCTGCAATAAAACATCCATTCTGATTTTTAATTGTATTTGTATTGCTTCTTTTATTTCTTATATTGTATTTTATATATTGCAATTCCATTCAAACTGCAGTACAATAAAATACAATATAAGAAATAAAGGATGCAATAAAATACAATTAAAAATCATGCAGCATTTAGCACAACATATTACAATTTCTACAACAGGCAGAAAACTCATTAAGTAGTCTGCCAAGCCCATCAGCAATTTTCAAATGGCCCATGGGGGAATTTTTTTGGGGAACCACTGATTTATTTCATTGGACTTAGACCTTCCCACCCTTTCTCCCAGGGCAGTCAACAACATAAAAACCACTATATATAATAAAAGTTAAAATATCACTCCAAACATTAAAATATAGCAGTTAATGCCTTCAGTGCATTCCAGATACCTCTAAAAAATCTGGGGAAAGAAAAAGGTCCCAGCATTCTGCCTGAATATGGCCAAAGTGGACCATATGGTTTGATAGTTCCAAGTTCTAGGCTTGTTCCATAGTTCTGTTCCTAACCCTTTGCATGGATCACTCAGCTGTGTATTCATTCTTATTTTGGTCTATGAAGATTTTTGGAAGCACACGGGACTCCATGATAATCTATTCTGGCCTCTTTTTTTTTTTTTTGACAGGCCACAGAGTTGCACCCAGTGGGTTTTCATCACAATCTACTCATTGCTTTTCATCATGCATTCTTCATCATAATACAGTGGTATCTTGGTTCTCAAACGCCTTGGTTCTCAAAAATACCTTGGTTCTAAAACACCAAAAACTCGTAAGTAAGTGTTCTGGTTTTCAAATGTTTTTCGGAAGCCAAATGTCCGGTGTGGCTGTCAGCTATTGTTTTTGGGGTGCCTGCACCAATCAGAAGCTGCGCCTTGGTTTTAGAACATTTCAGAAGTCAAACGGACTTCAGGAAAGGATTAAGTTTGGTGCTTTTGTTTTTGCTATTTATTTTGCGTTTTTGTTTTTGAGGACTTTTCAGTTAATTTGTTTTTGTGACTGTGGATAATAATTTTTGTCATCTACAATACTGTCTTAATTATTTTATAGTACAGTACATTGATTATTGCTTTCATTTTATGGATCAATGGTCTTGTTAGATAGTAAAATTCATGTTAAATTGCTGTTTTAGGGGTTGTTTTTAAAAGTCTGGAACGGATTAATCTGTTTTGCATTACTTTCTATGGGAAAGCGCTTCTTGGTTTTGGAACACCTTGGTTTTGGAACGGACTTCTGGAACGGATTAAGTTTGAGAACCAAAGCACTACTGTACAGGAGTTCTTTGGTTCAGCTCAGGTTTACATTCTGCATTAAGCACTCCTAATTGTTTGTTGCGATTGTAAACAATGTTTATTCTTTGCCATTAACACCCTACTTTATCCTCTGATGTTGCAGCAATAATGGCTTTATTGCTTGATATCATAGCCCACAGCTAAATTTCGGCCCCATGCTCAAGACTTCGTGTTTCACAAGAAATTCTTTCTGATTGCCAGACATGCCCAGCAAGCTATACCTTGTAATCCTGTTTATAGATGGTATCCCCTGCTGTGTTTACATGGCTTTCCCGTTGATTTCTGAGCTGCCCCAGTTTACAGCTAAAGTGAGATAGATAAAATATTCTTGATTTTAATTAAAGCAAACTCTGTTTTGTCATTTCACTAGTCAGCCTTGTTATTTCAGTGTTTGACAATAAAGTTATACAACACCCTCTGGGTCCCTATATTTGCATTATGAGGTTACTTATTCACACATCTGCTTCTCTGCTCTTTAAGTTAGAATCAGGTTAGTTGATGAAAAAAAAATCCTTTAATTGTACCCGAGTTTCCACAGGATCCAATTTAATGAAAAATTGTTCTGTTAATGGTTTTTGTAGACCACTATGCTTGCTTCATCTCCTGTGCCAAAGAAACTGGGAGAATGGGCTTCTAATTACAAAACTGAAAGGTGGGGGCTGCAACAAAACGTTGCAGCATGGAGTCTTTCAGGATTCCACCTGTTCCATTCTATTATTTCCCCACCCATTACCTTTCATTTGCCCCCAACAGTCACTCAGCATTCTAGGGCCACTGAACATGCTTAGCCCTCTTTGAACAGTTCTTTGTGCCCCACAACCTTAGGTTTTTAAAAAAATATATAAATATTTCCTATACTTCCCCACACTCCACTGAGTCTGATGATAGCACTACCCATGGGAGGGAGGTGTTTTAGGTATGTCAGCAATGGCACTCACAGCTTGAACATTGGAAATAGAAGGAATGATGCCAAGTCAAAATAGAGAATAAAGGAAATAATTTTTGTTTGAAAAAAGAGAGCAAGAAGAGTTACTTGGTGCAACTCCCTCTGTGTAAGCAGGGTGCTATACCACGACCTTTAAAGTGCTAAATGGCCTGAGCCTTGTATAGCTGAAGGAGCGTCTCCATGCCCATCGTCCAGTCCAGACACTGGGTTGTCCCAAGCTGATTATGTCCCTGTCTCCAGCAGCCCTGTTTGGGCTCCACTTCTGTTGAGACAGGACACTCAGTTCACTGTAAGTAAAAGTGATGCCTCTAGATCTTGAACAAAGGGAAATTCTGAGGCATCGATGGTTTCTTACAGTGTGTATGTCTCTGATTAAGAAAAAGTTTGGGAACCACAAAATTTGAGTAAAATTCTAATATCTGAATATGAAATATTATATTGGTTTGCAAACACAGATGCACAGACAATGAGGTGCCTAATTCTGTTTTATTATAACATTCTGCAGGATCATAAGAATGTTCACATTTGTTTAATATTAGTTTGTGTGAGTCTGTAAGAGAGAATGCAGGCAGTCGGTACTTTGCCTTTCTGTTCACCCTGTAGTACTGATCACTTATTATCTCAGTAGATCTTACTCAGTCTCCTGTCCCACAGACAATGAGCGCCTCAAAAATTCTGCACCAGAAAAGTAAACATTCTGCAGCCAGGGAGCCTTTTATCTTGCAAACCAAAAATTCAAGTTTTGACAGCAGACTGATAGCCAAATTAAAACTCTTCGAAAATTGCGTAATTAGAGTGGCAAATGTATTGCAGTACAACTGAATGCGAAATTTTTCATCAAGAAAACAAGTAGAGGTGGTGTAGAGCACACATTAAGGCATGGAGCACTGTGAGTCATGCGCGCACACAAAAGGTAATGTGGAGGGGTCCTTAGTTTAAAAGAAAGGACTCAGTAGTGCCTTTGGAATTAAGCTGCTTGACCATTTGGCCGTCGCAAGAAATTTGCTGAAACTTTGTAATGGCCATCAGATACCATAATCTGTCAAGAGAGAGAAAGAGAGATTGTGACTGTGCAGACCTGGACTGTAATTGTACCTGGTACTAATACATCAGATAAGTCCCTCCAGAACTTCATTTGCTTTACCAATATAAATTAGTTTGTTCATGAGACATATATGTTGATCAAGAATAGATTGTTAATAGTAGTAGGAGTATCCGACTGCCCATCTGACTGACCCCATCCCCACCCAACAACCCAATGAGCTTTGAGCATGCTCAGTGGACACCTAGAGATGCAGAATGTTGGGCATCAGTGGGAAAATAACTGGAGTGGGGGGGAAGTGGAACATGCCAGGGGAGGCATGATTGACTTGCTGGAACTCTGAACAGGAGCACTCCTATTGGGGAGGGAGTTATACAGAGCACATTTTGATTCTCATCCCACTTGCAGGATGATATTGATAACCAAAATTTTCCAGATGCACCCTCCCCTGCCCTTGGCACCACCAACATAAAAGAAAAAAAATCGAACCTGCGGAATGTTTAGCTTTCCATACTCAGAGTGTGTCCTCTGCTGTGGTCCACATGCAGATAATTGAAATTAGCTGTTTGCATGCCAAGACTGCAATTCAGTACCCACAGGCATAGCCAGGATTTTTGTTGGGGGGGGGGCAGAACTGACATGATTGGTCAGTTAGTTAAGTATTGTTTTACATGATCGGAGGGGGGGCACATGCCCCTCACCCCCCCAGCTACGCCCATGCCTATACCCACTTGTTTGGGAATAGGCCATATTAAATTAAGTGGGTCTACATGAAGGGCCTTGTATAGGTTGGCAGTGTAAGGGCTGATAATAAATGGGGGTTGTAGAGTTGTCTGCCCCCCCCAACAGCACATCTGCGAAGCTCTGTCATGGTGATGGACATTGAAAAGGAGATGGGGGATTAGATGTCCTCCTCCCTGCTTCCTCCTAAGACTTTTTGAAATACTTTTGGCATGGCTCTTTTAGCATGGCTAAAAGAGAGGTCTGGAAGGACCCAAGCTTGGGACCAAAAAAAAAAAAGGCTGAATATTTTTATAAAGGGTGAGAAAAAGGAAGCCAAAAATTACAGGATAGGACTGCTGTGGAACAGGATAAAAGACTTCATGGTTGTTTTCCTCTGGATCACTTTGCTGTTGTCTCAACCTCAGGACAGCGGCTTTCAGCTTTGCTAACTTTCATCCTAAGTACTCATGGTAGGTTAACATCATTAACTTACATCACACTTCAATTATGTAAAAATATGTGCTTGCTTTATGTCATTTTATCAAAGCTTGGCTCTCCACCAGGGTTGTACTGTATTTAACCTTTAATAAGTAATTGTGTGAGTCCTTTTGTGCAGTACAACTATAATACTTGCTTATGTACTGTAGAACAAAGAAAAATCTCAGAATCCAGGTTCATAACGATTCCAAGAAAGTTTGGTTAATGCAGTTTGCTTCATTCTTGGCTCAACCTTCAGAAGTAGCCAGAGGGGCAGAAAATAATAGGAAATGATACAAATGATATCTTGTTGGATAAAAGAGATCTCATTACGAGGCTTGTCAACATTAATAACTCACGTCTGCCCTACAATACAATGAACTGTCGACTGGAAATTGGACAGAACCAAGATAAAAATGACTTGTCAGAAAGCAGATCATATCAGCATAATAATAGAGTAAATTTAATTTATGGTGCAATGGTTTCCCAAGTAGTGTTGAAAACTGCACTTGGATAGAACTCCTTTGAGGAAGCTGAAGCTAGGCAATAGCCAGAAATGTTTAGTATTAAACATGGCATTTGCAATTGGGGTGTGTGTGGAGGGATAGTCTTGATTTTAAGAATGGACCAGTCATTACCTCTCAACCTGATCTACTTTGCAGGGATGTTGTGAAAAAATAATAAATAAAATAAAATAGGTGAGATTGTGTTCAAACCTAATGGAAAACCACAACATCTCACCTGGAAGCAGAGGAGGGCAACCAAGGGTCTGGAAGCCAAGCCTTATGAGGAGCAGTTGAAGGAACTGGGTATGTTTAGCCTGGAAAAGATGGAGGAAGAAGAAGAAGAAGAAGAAGAGTTTGGATTTGATATCCCGCCTTTCACTCCCTTTAAGGAGTCTCTAAGCGGCTAACATTCTCCTTTCCCTTCCTCCCCCACAACAAACACTCTGTGAGGTGAGTGGGGCTGAGAGACTTCAAAGAAGTGTGACTGGCCCAAGGTCACCCAGCAGCTGCATGTGGAGGAGCGGAGACGCGAACCCGGTTCCCTAGATTACGAGACTACCGCTCTTAACCACTACACCACACTGGCTCTCAGGAGGAGATATGATAGCCATTTTCAAGTAGCCGAAGGGCTGTCAATTGGAAGATGGAGCAAGCTTGTTTTCTCTTGCTCTGGAGGGTAAGACTTGAACCAATGGCTTCATGTTACAAGAAAAAAATTCCAGCTAAATGCCAGGAAGAACTTTCTGATGCTAAGAGTAGTTCAACAGTAGAACTGATTCCCTCTGGAGATTGTGGACTCTGCTTCATTGGAGTTTTTTAAGCAGAGATTGAATGGCCATTTGTAGTGGATGCTTTAGTTGAGGGTTGAACTAGATGACCCTTGGTGTCTCTTCTAACTTTACAATTCTATGATTCTATGGAGCCAGATTTCCCATATCCCATATTTTTGGGGGGGTAAAATTTGGTTATAGAAAGATGAAGGATATGCATTGCAGACATGCTAAAATGCACTCTGTTATTTATTTACTTGTTGAAAACACTTTCTCCCAGCTCTCACACAATCTCCACTGGATCACAAGCCTAAATCCATTAATGCTCTCTAAGGAGCTACTCTAGTGTAAGTGATTTCAGAATATCTGCAATACAGGCTACTCTCTATAGATGGCAGGCACTGTATGCATTCATTGTAATATTCCTGTAAGATGTAACTGCGAGCAGACAATAAGTCACCTTCTCTAGCAAGTGCAGAAAATGTATGATATCGGTCATGCTCAAGACGAAGATTACATCTGTAGATCTGTGCATCTCTTCAGAATATTACTAAACTGGATTGCCAGAAAAATATATTCCGCAAAAGTTTTCAAACTAAGAAATGATTGCCCTTTTTGTTGATGCTGTTGTTGTTCCCAATACCAAATCTGATCACCTGCACACTTTCTGAATCACATCTGGATGTTATTCATGTTCCACTGAGGCTACATTTCATGATGCAAAATATTAATCCCATTCTCTGTTTTGTGTGTGCTTTGCTCCTTTTTTAAAAACAACAACAACAGCAACTCCTCTTTAGCCTTAGTGGTGTTCAATTTTGATTTAAGTTCGACAATAAAAAATCAGCAATTCAAAACCAGTTCATCATAAAAATCAGGTCAAAATAGTGCCTCTGCATATTTATAATAGAAATTCATTTTCAGTAGCTCCTAGAAGCAAAAATATTCCCTTGCAGATGATTTTCTGAGTTGTAATCTAACACAGCTATCTATGTATGTCTCAGTGACTTTTGGAATGTCCACTAGAGAAAAAGGTATTGGATCAGGGGTAGATAAGACTCAATCCTTATTTCAGATCTCCCAGCCATATGTGAGAGCACTTCCATTCTCTCACTCTAATATAATATTTTATTATTTAAATAGTTTAAAGTGGATGGGGTTCAGAGTAGGGATACTCAAGGATTCAATCCAGTCTGCATATTGAAGGACTCAACTCTACAGCTCCAAATAAAATGTTTTAAGTGTGTTGTAAAGTGCAATACACATGTGACACTAGATGTCTATGGTGAGCTATGGCAAATTCAACATATTTATTTATTTATTTTTTGTAAAACATTTTCACAGCGTTTTTTAATATGTGTGTAGATTCCACCTAAGTAAACTGACCTGTTTTACTGGCATAATATGCAGATTGGAATGTGGTTATTCTTCAATGTTTGCACATCTCTGAATTTTGTTATATGGTTATTGGCTCAAAAGGTGTATCAAAGCATATGTTTTAGGGTAAAATGTATAAAAAATGTATATTTTGTTTTTTTAAAAACACTTTAGAAGTAGTCCAACTTAAGTACAGTGGTACCTCTGGTTACAAACTTAATTCGTTCTGGAGGTCCGTTCTTAACCTGAAACCGTTCTTAACCTGAGGTATCACTTTACCTAATGGGGCCTCCCACTGCCGCCACCACCGCACGATTTCTGTTCTCACCCTGAGGTAAAGTTCTTAACCCGAGGTACTACTTCCGGGTTAGCGGAGTCTGTAACCCGAAGTGTTTGTAACCTGAGGTACCACTGTAAATTTACAGATTGGTGCAGCAACGGCACCTGTGAAATTGACATGGACCAGAAATAGATCAATATGTTCACCCCCAGAACATAGGCCCATATGGCATATGTGCATGCTCTGAATCTATCAAATGACATGAACATTTTGGAAATGTGCAGACAGAGGCTTGAAGAACAGGCACTGGATAGCGGTTTGGAGAGCTCTGTAGATTACTTTGTCTCAATGCTTCCTGCAGTATAAAAGCTGAGGTGCATAAGGGTGGTGGGAATATCATTTAAGCAATGCATAAGTCACCTTTGCTGTGGGTCTTTAACAGACATCTAGTTTATACATACATATTTTAATCTTAGAGAAAAATATCTTAGTATGTTCTGTTCAGCCATCCAGCTTTTGTGTCAGAAACCTGAATATCCCCCCCCCCCGCTTATGCATTTAATATACTCACAACTTCTGCTAACAAAGGGCACACTTAATTCACTGTTAAAAGAGCCCCTTAAAATGGCATTAGAGGCATAAACCCAGCTGTTACAAAGGCCAATAATTTGGATCAGGTATCCCCTGTTTGAATCTGACTCTCTCTTCGTGTGTTCAAGCTCTTGACCTCAAAGAAAGCTTTCTTTTAAAAAACAACTTATTGATATATTGCATTACATCAAATTCATTAGAATTAGCAGCATTTCACATCAGCCCAGCACGAGCCATACAGAACACAGTTTGATGGATCAGAAAACATTTACTGTTTCAAAGGTTTTGTATTTTTAGCTGACCACCCACAATCAAGTCATTCCCTCCCTGAGTTAATGCTAAGTGTCGGCTGTTACCATTACCCAGAATACCCTCCACCTTTCTCATGCTCCAGTGCATCTCCCTATCCCTTAGCTCTATCATGAGAACATGCCTCTGAAGAACTGACTTTTTAAAAAACTGGACAAACCCTTCTGCTCTGTTTGAGCAATAATGGGGGGGGGGGAATGAAAAGAAAAAGAAGTCCCATCTGAAAAAAAAGTGCAATGGAAATTTTATCTCATTGCACTCAGATGTTTCTAGATAGGGTAAGGGCTTCTAGATACGATGTTCCCTCAGCAACAATAATCCTAAATGGGAGCTGGGGGCAAGGTACCTCAAGGATAATCATGGGTGTAGCCAGGATTTTTGTCTGGGGGGCAGAACCTCAGTTAGTTATGTATTTTTATTGATTTAGGGGGCAGCTGGGCAGTTGGGCAGGGGCGTAGGAAGGGGGGACAGTGGGAGCAGTCCACCCTGGGTGTCACCTCTGAGGGGGGTGACAAAAAGGCACACTGCAGAGGGCTCGCCCTGCTCCCCCGCACAGCTCTCCCCGCTGCAGCCACCGCGCATGATGGATCGGGGATCGCCTCGCCCCCTGCACAGTGGATAGCACCCCCCCGGGTGCATGGCATGGCCACCGCTCCGGGTACTCATGCAGCTAACTCCACCACTGCAGCTGGGCAGCTGCCCCTGCTGACTATGCCCATGAGGACAGTGATGGTATACTTCACAGATATGCAAACATATGTAGCTGGCTTTCAGCTGCATTCATCCCTGACATATGCTGTCTGATGGGAGTTGGCGTTCCCAGATTCCCTATTCCTGCTCTGGGAGTGGGAGAAGAGGCATCAGAGAGTGTGAATATTTAGAATTAGAATAATTCATTGAGGGCAAAATTCTTCCACTGAATATGCCCTAGCCTATGTCCCAGCAGCAATCAGTGCAGGGAACCAGCACAGTCACTCAGTGGCTTATGGGTACCGGACAGGCTGATTCAGATTACCACCTATACTTGTTCTATGAACAAACTGATGTGAACTTCTTATCCTGTGATAACGATGGGTAAATTATACATTATTCACCCACGGAAGGATTCCCAGTTGGTATAACAATTCCAAACCTTGACATATGCATGTGCGAGCACTGTAGTGGGCTGTTAAGGGGCAAGAGGGGCATGCCATCATTATTAGTACAGTGGTACCTCGGGTTAAGTACATAATTCGTTCCGGAGGTCTGTACTTAACCTGAAACTGTTCTTAACCTGAAGCACCATTTTAGCTAATGGGGCCTCCTGCTGCTGCCACACTGCCGGAGCATGATTTCTGTTCTCATCCTGAAGCAAAGTTTTTAACATGAAGCACTATTTCTGGGTTAGCGGAGTCTGTAACCTGAAGTGTATGTATCCCGAGGTACCACTGTATTTCTTTCCAGTCTGCCCTTTAAAAAATAACAATACTGTATGATTAAATCTAAAGCCAGCAGGCAATAATAAGGCAGTCAAATATTAACTCTCCCATATCCCTATCCAATCCACACCTCTGTTCAGTGAAGGAAAGTGATGTCTGAACTTATGTTCTTTGAGGGAAAGGATTGAACAAAGATTGGCAGGTAGGTACAGAATTCCCCCTAATGGTCTGGAGCAATGTGCTAAGTGGAGGAGAGAAGAGGAATCTCTTAAGCTTTGCTTGATTGTGCCTTTTGGGGAAGGATCATGCACGTGATGTTAAGGCAACTAATAGTTTGGGTGAACGGGAATGCTAACAATGCTATCTAGACACCAGGTGATGGGGCATGCAATGAATTTAGGTCACCTTGAATTATAGGAAACACAGATAACAGGGGCCCTGCTATGTTTGCCTAGATTCATATGGTTGATATGACTGAAAAGTCTAATAAGATTCTGTAGGTATAACACCAAGAGATTCTGATGTCTCTACGTGGCATTTCATACAAAACAGGTTTAGATCCTTTTCACAAACATGGAAGGTGGCTAACTACAGTTAAGGGGCTTGCTGAAATTTATTTGCAATAATCTAACACAGGGATTATTACTTAAAATATAAATTTGAAACAGCCCCAGAAAAAAAGGACTAAAGAACACAGATAGCCCAAATTCCTGCTGGCTTCATGAGTGAATTTGAATGCTGCCAGTTAATGCTGCTGAAGTCCCCTCTCAATTTTGCTGTACTTTATCTTGTCTCAGTAATAAGTCTAACGAATTTGGAGCAGCTGGACTGCATGCCATCTATAATCTGAAAGGCAGCTGAGCTTGCATAGCAGGTGTTGCATGAATGACAACCAAGGTGGTAGTGTGTGGCCACCCACTTAGAATGTACAATGTGGTTGCTGGTTAGATTGCCAGCTAGTTCATTACTTTACTGAGCTGACCAGTAAATATGTGTTGTTGCAGCTTCCATGTGTGACCGGCCAGATTCTACAAAACTTTGCCATGACCCACCGAGTTCCAGAACGGTTCTTCCCCTTGACTCCACCCCACTTCTGCTTCCAAAAACAGGCTCAGTCAGTAGCTACAGATCCATGCAAGTTCCATTCCAGCCTTTTTACTCTGCCTATTTCTCTCTCAGTTGGTTTCCTTTGATCCCCAATCTTTTTATTTTTTAAACAAACATTGGGGTACCTGGGCACATCCAACATACCCGTTGCACAAGCCTATGCAATCAATATATTCATTAGCCTATTTGGTTACATTGTACTCAGTCTTGGCCTTCAGTCCTGGTAGACCTGTTCCCTCCTGCCTTGCAGGCCTTTTCCCACATGGCTTAGGAGGGTGGGCTCTGACAGACTCCAGCTATAAACACTGAGACTGCTGAACATACTCTTGGCTTGGGGTTTTGTTTAGGGCTTTTGTTGTTGTTGCTGTTATTGATATTAATTTTTTGTTTTTTAATTTTTAGATCCTATAATGATTTATGTGGAAATCTTTCATTTACGGTTGTATACTTTTTGATGTTTTATTGATTATTTAAGTCTACTTTTGTTATGTTTGGAATTATATAAATCTTTTCATGTTGTAAGCTGCTTTGAGCATGGTTTTATCTGTGGAAAGGTGGCATACAAATGAAATGCTGATGATCCAAAGTGCCTTGCTATTTTTCAGTTGTATATACTGTTTTCCCCCATGAAGTGAGAATAGTGAAAAGGGGGCTGGACTGAAGTTTTTCTTCATCTGGCGCACCCATTTCCTGCTGCTCTGAACCATTTAAGATTAGACAGTGGGTGAAAAACAGCCCAGGGCACACAGATTGCACACTTCTGAGTAAGACATAGAAAAAAGGCATGTTTCTTGGAAACTATGTATACTGACTAGGATACATAGTACAAAATTCAGTTGCTACACGCAGATTTTTTTAAGGCCTTTTGGAGATTTTGTGAAATGTGCTTAATCCCCTACATGGAAAGATTATGTGCACATTCTCCATGAGGCCTAGTGAATATGCACAATGGCCAGTTGTTATGTGCACCAGTTGTTCAACTTACATTTCCTTTAACACACACACACACACACACACATTTGTTACCATTTGAGGTGAGGATTTAAAGGTGTTTGAGACTATGACCATTATAAGTTGAGCCAGGCCATTTGTTGATATTAAATAACATGGAAAACTGTGACGCAGAAGCATCTGTATACAGGTATGTGGTTTTTTGTAATAATTGAGATAGGTGGGGTGGGATACTTGGAAATCTCAGTCTTTGTAACGAGGGAGGAAGTGGAGATCCAGCGCCAGCGGCATTTGCCTTCAGTCTTGCATCCCTTTCTCCTCCCTCCTACTGAGCTGCTTTCCCAGCAAAGGAAAGAGAAAGAAAGGAGGGCGGAAAACACCCACCCACCCACCCAACCCCAGAACGTCTTTTCCAGATCAGGGGCTGGTGGCCCCACATGTTGACATAGCAATAATTTTTAATGAGAAATTTTTAGTATTTGTGTGGGAGAAGTGAGCATTGTGTACACAGATGCAGTGCTGGCCACCATGCTGTGGAGCTGGGCCGCTCCCTCGCCTCTCTCAGGCCTGGTGTGCAGAGTCCCAAGACAGATTCCTTTCAGGCAAAGGGAAACATTTAGGCCTGCTCACCTTTGAACTGAATGCGATGATGTTTACCTTGGCAAGACAAAGTGGCAGTTTTACAGATATTAAATACAGTCCTGAGGGGAAACTGGAGGCCGTCCGAAATTTTAATCACCCAATTTAGACAGCCTGAGGAGTCAGTTGAAGGGAAAACCTGTGCCACACAGTAAAAAAAAAGGAAAGAAAGAAACCCTACAGAAAACAGCCCAGTGCTGGAAAAGAAGGACCTGGAGGGGAGGAAACAAAATTCAAACATGCAACACATAAACAAATAAACAACCGAAGGAACATTCTTGTTTATTAATTATTTTTACCTGAATGACATTTCACAAATTAATCTCTAGGACCTTCCTGCACCAGATGGTTTCTTTTTAAGGACTTCCTGCTTTATTTCTACCTTAGCTAACCCCAGCTCTGTCCCATTCTCCCAGCTCTAAAGACCCCGTGGACCATTCATCTTTTAATTTGATTTTGCCTGTCAAGGGATATTGTTGCAAACAAGTTTAACACATCTTGAATCAAGATTGCTGTCGTCCCCCAACCTCCTTGGAGCATTATGTGTGTGTTTTAAAAGAGAGAGAGAAATAGAAAGAGAGAGAGATACAAAAGGGTTGTGAATGATACCTAAAAAGTCACACCAGGGTCAAGGCCCTGCTTACTAATTTTCAAGCATAGCAAAAAGAAGGGAGAAAAGGGGAAAACTGGGGAGGGGGGGGAGCAAGGAAGAGATACTCCCCACTGCCTGTAAAGTCTGGCTGCAAGCACCAAGACTTCAACAGTGCTGTCAGAAGACTCCCGGCAAGAAAGCAATTCATGTTGATTTTACAGAGAAGGTTGTTACCCACATTTCACTGTTGATTTATTGTGTTTTAACCAGCTCCTTATGGCACACTTTAAGGAGATTGGTGTGTGTGTGTGTGTGTGTGTGTGTGGAGAAAGAGAGTAAGAAGACAAGAAGCACTTCACGAGGAAAATTGCTGACTATCAGTAAAATGACAATTGGGATTATCTCGACAAAAATAAGACCAGCGTCCATGAGGGAGTTGCAAGGGCTTGTGCTGCAGCTCCCCCCAAAAAGCTCTCTGCTGTCCACTTGGACCATTTGTTGACCACCTGCCACGTTTGTTTAATATTTTCCAGAATTTATGAAGGCCGCGGCTAATGTAGAATAACAAACACCGTGTCCGCAGTTCCGCATGAGGGTTCGACAAGGAAGGCGCTGCCGTTACATGCCTGCTGCCAAGCTGACAAGAGAGGGAGAGGAAAAATATAGCTCTGTGAGGCAAATCTTTAAGTTCCTTAAAGAGGACTTAAAGATATGAGATGGGTAGGTTCGAAGAGAGCCTGATAAAGCCCAATAGAATTTAAGCAGCCAAACGAGGCCTGGGGTTGCCATCTGTGGAATTCATTAGGCAGCCTTGATTGGCCTCTGTTAAACAAAGATGGGATAAGGTTTCAGGCTTTTTCTGTGGGAGTCAAGCTAAAGTTTCAGGCTGATGATTTAGTCAGGTGTAAGCATGAAGTTTCCAATTTAGAGAAATAAATCTAAAGCGGTTTTATTATCCTCTGTTTTACCCTGACACCCTGCTTCACCCCAGCTCCTTGTCAGAATTCACATGATGTGTTTATATAGGCCGTACTGTAATTGATTGGCATGCAGTCTAATATGACACATAAAATGCATCTTCCGTGAAACTCACAGGGTTCAGTAGCTTCCATACTTGATTATGGGAAGTTCACATTCGATGCCGTCGGTGTTCCCTTCTTTCAGAATTCTCTGAATTTTGTCTCCCTCCAGGACCATATGTTCCAAATACAGCCCACTGAGCCAAGCAGTCTCTAGGACAGCCTAAGTTGTTGCACAGAGAATCATGCTTCAAAGCTCCATTTTAAGCCAAGAAGCATTTAAATAGCAAATGGGGCATTGAAAAGCAAATGTAGTCTTTAGAGTCTTCCAACCTGTGTAGCTTTGTCTTTACCAAATACAGTGGTACCTCTGGTTAAGAACTTAATTCATCTTAACCTGAAACTGTTCTTAATCTGAAACTGTTCTTACCCTAAGGTACCACTTTAGGTAATGGGGCCTCCCGCTGCTGCTGTGCCGCCACCGCACGATTTCTGTTCTCATCCTGAAGCAAAGTTCTTAACCCGAGGTACTATTTCTGGGTTAGCGGAGTCTGTAACCTAAAGCGTCTGTAACCCGAGATACCACTGTAGTGTAGAAATACATAGAACTGATTACTATCTGCTACATTGTATTTTATTGCTGATACTGTTTTAATCATTTTTTTATCCTACTATTTTTTATTTTTGTTTTTAGCCACCCTAGACTCTTATAGGAGGAAATCAGGATATAGAATCTATTTTTTAAAAAAAGGTTAAAAGTACTACTCAGTACGTGCATTAATCATGTTCATTTCAATCAATGGGTCTACTCTTAGTAAGAACTATCACTGAATTCAACCCTGATTTACAAATTATTTGATAATACGTGTTAAATTTATAACATATCTCTGTCACGCATTCATAATCTAAATAATATTGGCTTTGATCTCCCTTTCTTTGTGTGTGTGTGAATGTGATAACTTCTACAGTTGTAGTTTATGTACTATTTGCATGTAATTAATAAAAGGGGGCCAAAGTCTCTCAAATGCTTGTCTTTGTATCCCTAAATTTTGACGTAGTGGTAAAACACCATACTTCTCTTCAGTTGGGATAATACAAGTGTACCGTTCAGCTGCTATCAACATTTTAGTTGTAGCCTCCTGCCTCTCCTCAAATGATGAAGCTCATGATTGAAGATCTTAATGTGTGAATAGGTACATTTGGAGCTAGGAAGTCCTTTAAGTATCAAGGTCCTAAGCCACGAAGGACTCTAAATGTGAAAACAGCCCTTTGAAAGGAAATGACCGGGAGCACATGTACTTGGCATAGCTTGGTGTAATATGAGCATAACATCCAGTTTCTGAGCAGTCTTCAGGAGCATCCTCCAGTGCAGCACATTACAGTGGTCTAACCTTATAGCTGCCAGAGCAGGAACAACTGTCCAGAGAGGACAGTTTGCATATGGCAAATCAGCCTAAATCTGGTAAAAGGCTATCTGTACGACAGAAGCAACTTGTGGCCCTACCAAGAAAATGAATCATAGAACTGTAGAGTTGGAAGGGAACTTGAGAGTTATCTAGTCCAATTCCCTGCAATGCAGGGATCGTTTGCTCAATATGAGGCTGAAACCCATGACCAGGAGATCTCAACAAGGGGCACACTTGAGCTGCAAAGCTGTTCCTTCAGAGGAAGCTCAACCCCATCTAAGATGGGCTGAATATTGCTTATTCGGTCAAATGAACAACCCACCCACAACATTTCCACCCTGTCTGAACTGAGCTTTGGTTTATTGATTCTCACCCAGTTCATTATGGTGACCAGACACTGATCTAGTACTTCTACCATATCACATGAATTTGCTGAGAAGCAAAAATAGAGTTGGGTGTCAGCCACATATTGACGACACTCCAAGTGACTTAACTTAGTACAGTGGATGCTTGGGTTGCGAACGTGATCTGTGCGGGAGGCACAGTTGCAACCCGCAGTGCCCTCAACCCACAGCGCCGCATCTGTGCACACACAGGTTGCGATTTGGTGCTTCTGCGCATGCACAAAGCATGATTTAGCGCTTCTGTGCATGTGCAACCACCAAAACCCGGAAGTAACCCATTCCGGTACTTCTGGGTTTCGGCGTGTCCATAACCCAAAAATGCACAACCTGAAGCATCTGTAACCCGAGGTATGACTGTAGTTTCAGGTAAATGCAAAATGGCATGGGGAACAACTATAGAATCCAGTGAGAGAAATGTAGTGCTGGGGAAAACTATTATTTTCTCTCTTTTTATCACCCAGAAAGCAGTAGCTATAGGGCATCTATTAAATGAGGGAGATAGTGAGAGAGCGTGCGCGCGCTGTTGCATGTTTTAAACTAAGCACCAACTTTAAGAAACATGAAAACTTGTAATGGAGTTGTACTGATGTCAATGCAGCTTTAGGCTAAGTTGATATTTCTACCATCTGAGTCACGTCTGCAGAATTTCATCTGCAATGAATCCACCCCCACTGGCTCAAACATAAAGAGAAGCTATTTCTGTTTAATATTTCAACAAAGGGAAGAGGTTAGCAAGGGAATTAATATTGCACAAGGACTGTTTTTCCACACAGTTTACCCAGGGTAGCCAGAACACAGCCGGCCATAGTGTATATTTGTCTTTGCTAAGGCTGAGCGGTTTCCGTATAGACTCTCCACCAGCCACTCTGATGCAGCCCGCATGACAAGTTTTGCTCTAGTGAGTACGTGTGCTCCCGACAGCAATTGAAAGAGCAGTTCAGGCTAGAGCCTTGCTTCTTTTAGAGCTGAGAAACTTATGAGATTCTTCTTTTGTCCACCAAACTACGCCTTAAAAAGGTCATTTCAATAATTTTCTCTAAATATTCTTCATCATTTTCCTGTGACGGCAGTGCCGGATTTATGTATAGGCTAAGTAGGCTGAGGCCTAGGGCCTCTAAATCTAGGGGGCCTCGCCAGCCTGCCATCTCCCCAGTGCCGCAGTCTCCCCTCTCTCAAAATTGCAAACCCAAGACTTCATGTGAGGGCAGGGCAACTTGGGCCTCTAAATTTTGGGGGGCTCAACAGCCTGCTTGCTCCCCAGTGCTGCAGTCTCCCCTCTCCCAAAAATTCAAACCCAAGACTTCATGCAAGGGCAGGGCAACTCAGGCCCAGAAACTATGAGACTCAGGGCTAGCCAGTGGGGCCAATTTGAAGCAGTGGGGCGCAACTTGATTTGTTGTTTTTTTTTGTAGGGCACCAGTTCACAGCTAAAGTCTGCAAAATCTTATAGATATAAATAAAATCCATCTAGATTGCCCTGGTGCAGGGGGCCCCTTAGGAGTGGCATGCAGGGCCCAATTTGGCCAAATTGTTCCAATTGCCCTAAGGTCAGCCCTGATGAGACTGTGCAGGGGTTGGACGACAAGCCCTGCACCTTCTAGGTCTCTGGTGTCACTATTCAGAGTACAGACTCAAGGGCTTGTTATGGAAATAAAGGGGTGGCACTTATTGGAAATCAGTTTTGTCACCTCTCCCCCCCCCCCCATATCCCGAGACAATGAGCCCAGCCACCTTTTATTCACAGTCGCATAAGCACTACACATACAGCATATGCAACACCAATATGGAGGCACCTCTGGAAGAACATTTTGTTTCTCACAATCATGCAGATATGGATTTATTATTTACAGTTTTATGGGTGAATCAGAGGACTAAGGGTATCAGAAAAGATTATGAACGTCAGTTATGGCACCAAGAAACCCGTTTTATTTTTATGTTTAAATCCATTCGTCCAGGGGGACTTAACTTTGAATTAGACCTCAATAGTTTTATTTGATTATCTGTATCCTTGGTGTTACTTTGTACCGTGGCTATATGCTCTATCTCCTTGCTATCAGTATCACCTGGGGCTGGCTATATATATTTTTCAAAAATGTTGTTAGTAACAGACTACATTATCGTATGAGCGCTGTTCCAGAGTATTTTTCATTCTCATGTATATTTTTCATTCTCATGTATATTATATCAATTCAAAAAAAGATTGGGTATGTAAACTTTTTATGTTACAGTTTATAATTTACACACTATTTGAGGGGAATGCTTCACCCAGCCTTTGCACTGTTGACTTAACAGCCCCTGCTGTGCAGATAATGGAGAAAGCTCGTAAATTGTATCCCTTCTGGCATCCTGTTCAACCCTGGCCAACCAGGGTTTCTGGTATAAACCCTGGTGCACCAGAAGCCCAGAATAGCAGCAAATAAAATCCGCTCATACGTCAGTGAGTGATAAGACTTGCCAACCAGTTCTTCCAAAGTCTTCCTAAATTATAAAGCTTCAAAATACAGGCCAAAAGAGAGCAGGTCTGGGAAGAGAGAGGCATACAATGGACACCACCAGTGAAAAGGCCCTGCTCTGTTTGTAATGAAGTGAGAGCAGTACTTGCTCGAATTAACAAATAAGAAAGTTTTGAGAATTTAAATTCTAGATTAAAATTGATTACTTAATCGAGAAGGGGATTGTAACAAAAACACTGGGGCCTAATTTGAATAGTAGAGTGCCTGGTATCTGGTGGGCAATCTCATCCTATATTTCCACACTTTGGCTGCAGACTAAATCACCTATCAGGAGAGCTATGAGATTCAGGTGAGGATCAGATGCCTTGTCAATCCCAGCAGGTATATGAGGATGACCTGGCCTGCCTAGGCCTCTGGCCTGGAGCAAGTCCTTGAACACATCTACTAAGAAATTTGGTACAGTTAGTTTTGACAGTGCCAACCAAGAGGATTGGATAGGAGGTAAAGAAATCAAGCTCTCACTTCCTATTCCCCCAGAAGTGATCACATCAAACCAACAGGTGCACATACAGACATCCTTATGATAAAGTATTCTGCTGTTCTCCATCACATGTATATTTTATAATTTAAAAAGTATAAAAATATTTCATAAAAATACAGCAAGGATATAACACAAAATTACAGTATTACCAAAAATTCAATAAAAACAGAAAGGTCCAGTGCCGAGGGCCTTCTGGCAGTTCCCTCGCTGCGAGAAGCCAAGTTGCTGGGAACCAGGCAGGGGGCCTTCTCGGTAGTGGCACCCACCCTGTGGAATGCCCTCCCTTCAGATGTCAAGGAGATGAAGAATTACAAAACTTTTAGAAGACATCTGAAGGCAGCCCTGTTTAGGGAAGCTTTTAATGTTTGACAGACTATTGTATTTTAATATTTTGTTGGCAGCTGCCCAGAGTGGTTGGGGAAACCCAGCCAGATGGGCGGGGTATAAATAAATTATTATTATTAATAAATACTGGTGGAGGAAAATAAATTTGTGTTAAGGTAAGGCTTGTCTGAATAACACCTTTTCCAGAAAACATGTACTCATGATTGCAATCCAAATAATAGGAAAGCCAGATGAACTCACAGGAGAACCATACCTGCAGGGGAATCTGAATCACTGTTTCTGTGGCAACAGTTTATCTGCCAAAGAAACAAGCCTCCTTTAGACTGTGCACAGTAGCTTTGCTCTTTGGCAGTGGGAACTGCTGCACCAAAAGCAGCCATCAAAGCTCCAACGGGATGCATACATAACTTTTCTGTGGATCATGGCCAATATCTGTAAATCTACCTGTCCAGATAGGTCTTTGGATATTGCAAACAAGCAATATAGATGAGGAAATGTACTTTAAAATGTAGTTATCCTTGGACAGATTTCAGAAACAAGGCATGCATCTGCAACTCTTCATAGCCCAACTAAATGTGACAGCAAAACCTTGCAACTTCTAACAACTTCACTGGGTAAGGTCTTTAAATCATTGACTATTTGTGTAAGTTACATCATTATAATTCAGAGAATAATCATTGCTTTAAAGAACACACACAAGCAAACCCAAAAGGACTTCAGCTTACTTTCTTGCCTGTCGGCGAATCCTGTAGGGAGGATATGTGTTTCTAATTCCATCCCATTATTTTGTTACTATGAGATTATGGGAACTCCATTAGGCAGGGTACCTCCATACACATATTGGAGGTAAAATCATAGCAGCCTCTCCCCAAAAACTGATACCTGCATGTTTGACTTGCAGTTTATAAATCAGATTTTAAAACTCCTTCTGAAAACATTTCCTGAGTGAGAAAGCAAATTCATACCCACATTTATTATAGACTCTGCAACCAATAACTTTGTCAACTGAGTTTAGCATGGCTCCTTTCACTTTATCCAGCCTGGTGGACTGGTATATCTTTTCCATTTGGAGATCTGTGTGCAAAGCGGAAGGTGGCCTGTCAACATGTTATTTCAATAACAATACAGAAACTGATATCTACGTAGCTACGTCCCTTAACTTTCTCATGGTGGTTTGGTCACTCAGCCGTTTACTATGCTTCTGAGAAATTAATACAGCTTGTAATAAATGAACATTTACCTGTGGATTGGAGCATTAGTATTAGCAAACTTTGATGGATGGGAACTTTGTTAGATATATTCATTTCACATATTTATACGTCACATATTTATAACTGGAATGCACCGCAGAATCTGAGATAAGCTGCAGAAGAGAATACTTTCACAAAATATGGTGGAAATAAAAGCAGAGATATACAAACTTTTCAAGCTAGGGGGCACATAACCTCAACAAACTCTCCTCTTGACAGTCTTTTCAGTTTTCAGCCAGGTCTCTCCTTCTGGTTGGATAGTTGGATTGAGTCCACCTGCCTGATTGAGCGAATGGCAGGCAGGCAGGCTTGATTGGGTTCACTCCAAGGGGTGGGCCTGACTGGGTCCATTGAGGACTCCACTCAAGTCCATTCCCTGGAGAGAAAAACAGTGCAGGCCTTGGGGCCAAAGCTGTGAACCATCTCTCTGTCATACAGCTTCTCAGGAGTTATTGTTTCCTGATGTATGGTATCAGTAAAGAGCTTATTATAAAGTAACCTGAGTAACCTGACAGGTATGGGCTGAGCAGGCAAATGTATCCCCCTCCCCATGTTTACTAGGCCCATGAGCCATTGCAGTAAGAGATCTTCTTTTTCTCCCCATTTATTTGTTTATAAAAATATTTACAGACTGCTATTTTGAAAAAAAATTTCAAAGCAGTTTACCGCAAAAATTGGTTTTGCCACCTTTACGCGCTGCCATGTTTTTGATAAGATTATATTGATCCAAATGTTTGCTCGTTTGGATTGCTATTCTTGTGAGCTTTGAATGCAACATTGTTGGTGGAAAAGCAGGACATGAATATCAAATCAAATCTCATGCTGTGCATCCTACTAGAAAGATGGGGGCTACGACATTCAGCGGAAAGTGAACGAGGTCACGGGTTCTTATATTGGCTCAGCATTGCAGGCGCTGAGTTGCAGAAGCAAAACCCGTATCAGTACTTCATGGGACTTTCACTTCACAAAACCAAGTCACCCATTTCTGCAGAAAAGAACAAGTGCTACTTTGCAACTTCCCCCGCAAATTCACAGTGCATTCAGATATTTTTTTTTCAGTTTTGAAAGGGGGCTGCTAATTAAGGCAAATGCCTAAAAGCAAAAATGAAGAAAATGGCTTTCCGCATCAACAGAGTGCTTGCTTTATATGCTGCTGGATTAATTCCTAGCATTAAAACACACTTCAAAGCAACAAGCCCAAATCCCTGCTGAGGCAGGGCTGAGATTTATCTATTTGTCTGACTTCTCTCTCTTACTCTCTTTAGAAAATAAATTGATTAAGCAACCATTACATATATTTGAAAATGCCCCCCCCCCCCCCCCGGTTTGGCATATTGGGATATTTCACAATCTCTCATTTTCTTTAACTTTTAATTCTTTAGAATAAAAATTGTCTTCACTGGATATGGGTATGGAAAGAAATCCCAGGTATAGCATGCCTTTCACAGAAAAACACAATTTAATGGACAACAGGCTTAAAGGAATTTTGTACTCTTTAAAATGGAAAGATCGAAAGTCTAGTCAATGTACTTAGCTAGAAATCCCTGCAGAGATTCAGATTTCTTGAAACAGTTGGCTGCCTGGAGTGGCCGACACCACCAGTCTTTATGATTGTCAGTTTGGAGAATATTAACAGTGTATTACAGAAACGTTGTCTACCTCTCTCCCCTCCTCTTTTGTCCCCTTTTGGTTGGTTGTTTCTGCACGGTGGGAAAGAAAACATTTTCCCAGTCAGCCATTTACTGTGCAACAGGGGGAAACTGTCACTCTGCTATGAGCAACCCTTGCAAGATAAGTCAAAATGATTTACCCTGTAAATAAAGTTTGCTGTTTTCTTTAACGGGAAGAATTGCCCATGTGGCGAGACTTCCTATGGGAGGGGATGTGGCTGGCCTTCTGCATTTATCCACTCTGTTTGTCTTTTTTTTTCTTTTTTGAAAAAAAGCAACACTGGAAAGATTAACAAGTCTATCACTGAAGGAACTGATCTATCAAAGCTAGGGATACAAAGCAGACCATTCATGCCTCACTTTTCTTGAAATCACACTTCAAGTGCAGACCAGCTTTCCCCATTTTCTGATTAAAGGAGGGGCTTTCTGCTCCCAGCCATACACAATGTCGTTTCAAATAAATTATACATATACATTTGGCAGCAGGCTGATTGTGCGTGTGGTGGCAAAGCGGGGCTTTTTAAGATTCTGCAACATTACAAAATAAATGCAGGAAATAAGCTTACAAAATCTGGCATCGTCTTTATCTTGTTTCCGAACTTGATAGGCTTAGTTGTGTGGAATGTTTCGGCACTTGCTGAGGTTACAGAGGCTTAGTTAAAGAGAGTAAGCGCAATTGCACACTGTGTGCAAGGGTAGAAAATAAGTAGCAGGTCATTTTGTGCCCCTTTGGTTAAAAAAAAGAAAGAAAGCCAAATAAATTGTCACACTTTTTATATGTTGTTTTTATTATACTGTAAACTGCTTTGATGATTTTACAGAATCACAGTGTTACCCCCTGCTCACTCGAATTAAACCTCAGCCAGTGTTTAAAATTGTCTCTTTCTGCCTGTCTCTCTCAATCCCTGTTTTACAAAAGCCTCTTCTGTTATTTAAAACCACCATTTCCTCTGTATCTCTCCATCCCTGCTTTATTCAAGCCTCTACTGTTGTTTAAAGTCATCACCTCTCTCTGTGTCCCTCCATCACCGTTTTACTCAAACTTCTGCCATTGTTTTAAACTGTCACTTTTTCCTTTTTCATGTTGCTTGTTTCTCACTGTGCTCAAACTTCTCCCTCTTCCATTTCTCAGCTGCCTCATGTAAGAGAGATAAAGGATGTAGAGCCCTCAAATATGCCATAGCACTTTACTCAGACCTGAGCTGTTGCTTAAAACCAAGATTTTCCTCTCAGTTGCTTCCATTGTTGCTTCATTCAAGCTTTTGCTGTTGTTTGAAACCACCACTTTTCCTATCAGTGTATCTTCTTTCTCACTCCCATGCCATAGCCACTGGTGTTGGACAACTGCCTTCTCTTTTGCTCCTGACTTTATGAAATCCTGACTTTGTGGAATCCAGGATTGTGACGAGGCACTACAAATCCTCCAAGCAGGTCTGTGCAATGATAGCCTTTTTTAAAGGTAATAATAATTTAATAATGTTATTGTTTACACCCTGTCCATCTGGCTGGGTTGCCCCAGCCACTCTAGGTGGGTTCCAGCACATATAAAAACATAATAAAACAGCAAACATTAAAAACTTCCCAATACAGAACTGCCTTCAGATGTCTTCCAAAAGTTTTGTAGTTCTCCTTGACATCTGATGGGTTGGTGTTCCAAAGGGTGGGTAACACTACTGAGGAGGCCCTCTGCCTGATTCTCTATAACTTCACTTCTCTCAGTGAGGGAACTGCCAGAAGGCCCTCAGCATTGGACCTCAGTGTCCGAGCTGAATCATGGGTATAATCTGGCCTTCAGGTACAAGGGCCAAAGCCGTTTAGGACTTTCAAGGTCAGCACCAACACTTTGAATTGTGCTTGGAAACATACTGGGAACCAATGTAGATCTTTTAGGACTGGTGTCATATGGTCCCAGCAGCCACTGCCAGTTACTAGTCTAGCTGCCGCATTCTGGATTAGTTGTAGTTTCTGAGTTACCTTCAAAGGTAGTTTCACATAGAGCGCATTGCAGTGCAAGCAGGAGATTCATGTATGTATGTATGTATGTATGTATGTATACATGTATGTATTTATCTGAAATTTCTTGGCTGTATGTCATAGAAAAGACTGTTTATCTGCAACTGTTTATATGAAATGTGTTGAAGCCCTATTATTGCTCATCAGACCATCGCCTCCCTTTCAGAAAAGGCAGGAAGATGGTTGCTTTACCTCATGAGATCAGAGCTTAAGGGAAAGCTCTAAGAAGGTGCTTCTATTGTGGATCACTGAGGCATTCAATGTATGGTGCTCCCTCAGTAGCCTGCTTTCTTAGGCCATTAATGCACTAAGCCACTGCTCAAACTTCAATATTATATCTCATGACCTTGGGATATGTTTATTTCTGAATAATGTGTTTTCTTTTTTCCTTTCTTTTCAGAGACCCAGCTTGTAGTTTGCTCAAAATATGTACACTCTGATACAGTAAACATGCCCATGAACCCTGAAGGCCTAATTCCTTTATTAAATATCCACTATTTTCCCCCCAAGGTAAAATATATGGAAAGTGTCAAATCTTCATTGCACAAACGACAATAAACTCAGATTGCTAAGCGCAATCCTCTCAGGTTTTACAATTGCCTTTCAGCTGTTAAGTATGCTACATGCTAGTCAAGGATCACTGCTTCACACACAGGCTTCTTGTTTGGTGACATTGACCTTTCAGATACTGATTATTCAAAGGAAAGGAAAGAGCCCATAAAACCTTTTTATAATGGTGCTGCAGATTGTCCCCTTTTAATCTGTGGCTGTAACTCTCAAAAAATTTGTCCTGCAACCGCTTAAACAGGGATAGGTTGGATGCTATGGAGTAAACTGTCAGCATAGGAACTATTCTTGTTACCTGACTGCAGAAGAACCTGAAGAACATGCTCTAGACTAGCTTGTCTGCTTTATATATGTAGCAGTGGGACTGGACCAAGAACTGCTTCTCACACTGCACCGTTGAAGTGCTGGAGCTCATTATGGCAGCCTGAAGAGTCGCTGCCTGCCACAAGACTGTTCACTGCAACATCACCAAATCTGTAGCCACGTCCACAAAGAGAGTCCAACATGCTTCTGAGCACAAGCAGGATGCTCCTTTCTTGCCAAAGAACTACTTTAACTCCCCCCTCATAGTGTACACGGTGATGATGGCCATGCTTCACATTCATGAACTCGCTCCCCAAGGATACAGTGATGGATTTAAAAGAGCATTAGACAAATTCATGGAGGACAAAGCTTTCAATGGCTACTGGCCATGGTGTCTATGCTCTGCCTCTGCTGTTGGACACAAGAATGCTTCCAACTACCAGTTGCTGGGAACCACAGGAGGGCAGAGTTCAATTGTGTTCACTGGTTTCCTACAGGCCATTGTGAGAACAGGATGCTTGACTAGATGGGCCTGATCCAGCAGGCTTTTCTTATGTTCTGATGCATTTACACTGTTTAGGCAGTGGTACCTGGTGCCCATCGAGACTGGTAGGGTGGAACCAGAGCTAATGACAGGCAAAGCTTTCTAATTCTAGTTTTGTTGATTTCTACAAGAGCAAGACTGAGACCAGGGAAGATGGAGCTGTCACCCAATGAACTGGTTGTAAGTAAGAGGGCAGGCAGGTGCTGGCTGAAGGCAGGCTGAGGTTGGTGGCTCAGCATCCCACTAACCCAAATGGACCAGCTTCCACTGCATTTAGAGCTGGGGCAGGGAATCTTTATCAGCCTGAGGACCACGCTACCTTCTAAACAACCTCCTAGGGGCCACATGTCAGTGGCGGGTAGGGCCAGAGGCAAAAATGCAGAGAGAAATGAATGTGGATTTTAGCTTCATACTGTAAGCACATTTCTACATACACTCAAACCTTTTCCACTATCCTTCATCAAGTCAAACAAGAAGTTCAAGGACTTATTCCAACTAGGCGAAAGGGTGTGTGAAGCTTGTGGCGAAGTGTGTGGCCTTAGACCAGTGTGGCTGAGGAGAGTCCCAAGGGGAGTCTCTAGAGAGGCTTTGAGGGCCACATTTGGTTTTGGGGCCTGAGATTCCCCATCCCTGATTTAGAGGCTAATGATTTTGTAGCACACCAAGGCACAGCAATGGGAAGCTCACCCAAGATGGTGCAGCGTTCTTAGACAAAAGTAACAGTTCATTTAAAAGTGTCTCTGAGTATATGCAGAGCACTTTTCTCTCACTGCTAAGCAATCACAACCTCCACACAAGCCACATATACATTCTGCGCCTCTCAGCACAATTGTCCTTCTTTATTTTTCCTTCCTTCAGCAAATCTTCATTAAAAAGATTCTACTTTGCTGCTGGTGTTGTATTTTTTATCACATTTTTTTACAACTGCCCCCTGCCTCACTTTTGTTGTGGACATGCAAGGTCTCCATTGTCTCCTCTCCACAGCTTAACATCATCAAGAGTTGCATAAGATTCAGCTAAGGAGTCTGTTTTCAGTGCTAGGGTTAACGGCACAATCCTATACAGTTACTCGGCAGCAATCCCACAACGTCAATGAGACTTACTCCCAAAAAAGAGTTATAAGAGTGTAGCCTAAGCCCTAGAATATGTGGAACACCTCTGAGCATGTACAGAGTACCTTCCCTGCCCTCCACCACATATTTAAGAATTTACCTGCAGGTGAACTTTGAGCACCTTATTTTTTTACTGAGATGGGAGCCCGATATTTGTCTTCTTCATAAGATTCCTATTCCTGCTTTTACTCCCTTCTCTAATTAGCCCCAAAGGTGTTTGTTTTACTCACCAGCAATTTTCATTTAGTGAAAAGCTCATCTTGGCGCTTCTCAATGGATGTGGGAGACTGAACAAATACTTTCCTTAACTCTATAGCTCTTCCTGCCCTTGTTATCCCCTTCCCTCTTGAAACTTTTCTTGCCATTCCCGGAAGTGGGTCTGCAAGAAGCAGAGAGCAGTTTATAGAGAAACTTCTAATCTTCATGCAAGACGGATATTAGGAACACAGGAAGCTGCTTTTCATTGAGTCAGATGATTAGTCCATTGAGCTCAGTACTGTCTACGCTTTTATTGATAGCAGTTCTCCAGGGTTTCAGGCAGGGGGACATGTCCAGACCTACCTGAAGATGATGGGGGTTGTACCTGGGACCATTTGCATGCAAAGCAGATGCTTTGCCCCTGAGCTACAGTCCTTTCTCTTACATGGAAAATTCTGGGGAGAGAAACTAGCAGATACACTTCAAACCATGGATTTAGTTTCTTTGCTTCAAACCAAAGAACCATTAGTTATATCAAAAGTAGAGCTCCTGGTATCAATTTCACCATAATGTATTGGAGTTTCAATCTACAGCCTACCTTGCTAGATTTCTGTCATTGGTGTCTATATACTTGACTTTCATATTAGCTGCAGATTAAAAGGCTTCACACTACACCCCCTACTGGTCTGCTGAAGGGAGCCAGGCAAAGCCACTGAGCAAAAACAAAACCCAAGGTGGGTTTGTGTTCTGGGATACCTTTGAAAAAAGGTCTAGGCAGGGCTACCCCAAGACATTTGAGGCATAGGACAAGATACCCTGAACCCATTCCACCTCTGTAAGACAATTCATGCTTCCTTCAACAGGACAGTCAACTGAATCTTTAAGAGGACAGTCCTTCACCATACCTGAGGGCAGTAGACTCATTTCAGCAGTGGAATACATACCCAGTTTGTACTCCAGCAGATGAGAAGGAGAAGCATTTGGGGAGCTGCTCCCTCTGCTCCCCATCATCTGTTGCCTGAGGCAGCTTCCTCACTTTGCTTAATGGTAGGGAAACACCCCTACCTCAACTACAGTTCTTCAGGATCAAAGAGCCTTCTATCAGGAGAGGGTCCTGATTGGATATAACCTGCAATAAATAATTGGTGAGCTCCTGCACAAGGTGTTAGCATCATAAGCCCTACTGAAGTCTGTAGGATTTATAGAACAAGAAGTTCATTCAGTGATTGGGGGCTGGGCTAGACTTGGATTTTGCTCCCATTTATCTTGGTTTTATTTTTGCCAAGGTTTGGGAATGGAGCTTCTGGTCTGAAGAGCAAAATCTAGAGAGGTGAGATTGGGCATAGGGGTTGGCAAATAAAAATATTGACGTGTGAATTCACATAACTCAGCATTTACAAGTAGATTGGAACAATAGCAAGGAAAATGTCCGGGGCAGGTTTAGAACATAAAAGAACCAGACTGCAAAGTTCATTAATATTTAGATGATGATAGGGTTGCCATATTTCAAAAAGTGAAAATCCAGACACAAAAGGAAAATCACCAAAACCAACACTGCCAACACAGGTTGCCATACATCCGGATTTTCAAGGTCATTTTGTTTTGTGATTGCCACCCAGACACTGCTACCAACAGCAGTATTCTGGCTATGTCCGGGAAATTCCAGACGTATGGTAACCCTAGATGATGATGATAATAATGATGATTTTCTTTACAATAAAACCCTTTTCACTAGTACTGAAACACCACAGGTGGTATGATGACCTAATTTGATCAGATTATCCCTTTTACTTCTGTGTATACTAGTCATGTCATTTCCCCATCTATGAGATTCAAAGAGCACATTAGCTGTAAGTGGTTATAAAAGAAGCAGCAATTAGATGAAGGAAAAACTGAAGCAGGTTCCACTTTGAGAAGTGAGGGCGGAAAACTTACAAAAAGGAACCATAACCAGAGCAATTATGGGGAAATCTTGGTTGAAATGATACACCCACATGTTGCAAAGACGCATTCCTGTGAGAAGTTTCACTGAAGCCTTTATGATGACTCAAGGTTTCTCCACATGGGATAGCTTCCTACACCAAAATCCACACAAGGAAACAGGAACACTGAGCAGCAGAATATTAAGTCAGAAAATGCTTTCAATTCTGGATTCTAGCCATGGGTAAATAATTGCTGTACTGAAAAGCAATGTGCAACATGCTCAGGCCTGGTGGCAGAGCATGGCATACTTGGGCAACTGCTAGGGTTCTAGTGTTACTCTGGGGCAATGTGGGACAAAACCAAAATGGTGGCTCTTAATTGCAGCTCTACTGCTCCTCTCTGTCACCACTTATGTGCTTCAGTCTTCCTTGCTCTTGCTTCAGTCTGGGGGACAATGAGGTTTGATTTGATTGGGGATAGTGTGAGTTATAAAAATGAGTTTATGCAGTGCGCTATTTTTATAAAAAAGTTTAGGGGTACTCTCATTTTGACTCAAGATAATCACCATTTTATAGTTCAAATCGGGAAAAATAAATACAGTAAATGGACAAAAGTACACAGGTTCACAAAATGTTTAGGGGTATGCATACCTCTGCCCCCCCCCCCCAGAACAAAGCACTGAGTTTATGCCTTGTATCCCAAGTCACTCATTGCTTTCATGCAAAGAAGGGACAATTCTAGCATCTCCCTCCCGCTCTGTATCTCACATCAAAGGTCCCCCAAGCTTCAGCAACGGTTTGGGTGTGTGTGCAAGGGACTTCAGATGTAACAAAGCTCTGTTCCCTGAATGTGAACCCTGTTCCATTCCTGGAAGGAGAGAGTTAGCATCTAAGCTTACCTGTGGTGGGTCATTCCATCTAGCTGAAGTTTCGGACCTCATATACCTTCCAGCTGGATAGTCTTAACATCTTTTAGTAACACACTTTCCACAATCACAATGATTGTGTACTGTGTTGTACCATAAAATGGGACCTTGGCTAAAGAGAGAGAATCCTCAAGAATGTTTGTTTTCTTCTTTGAAGGTTAAGTTGTCCTAACAGGTGCTAATTTTGTGTTTTCCTATGGAGATCAGTCCATATGAGAAGCAACTGTGAGCAAACAAGGAGAGCAATTAAAGTGCAGGGACATGCCTGAGTCTTCACTTGTGTTGCCACAGCCCCCAGCTATGTACATCAGTCATTTTAAGCCACATATTTAGCCCTTTAAGCCTGCTTGGAGGCAGTGGTGTGCTCTTGCCCTCTTGAGGGGATGCTATTCCAAATGTCATGGGGCAAAATAGTGGCATGGGCAGTTGGACAATCCATGCTAACTAGAATATGTCATCAGCTTTAGCAATTTCTGCAGCAGGAGACAAAATTAATGGAGCCAAGGACTTTAAGCAAATACTGTTGTCATGTCATTAAACTGTCAAAGCAACAAGAAAATCCCGCCTCAGCTGACACTAAATAAAGATTTAGTGCCTCTCAAACTCTTTTATTAGCAATTATTTGCAGCCAATTGGAAGCTAAGTTGAATCGCTGTTGACCGTTATATGAGATTTCAACTGTGATATATTTTGTAGGTGCTTTTGTTGGATTCACTGCCAGGCTCATTTCCCTAGAAAATACTGCACCAGGGTCTTGGATGGCATAAATTTAGTTTACAAAAATTTACACATACTGATTCTGTGACCTGACATTTTCACCTTTTCAGTGGATAAAAGAGAGCACGAAATTCTCAAAATCTAGATATTGTATCTGCGTTGACATGGAAGCCAACATTTTTCTTTTTCACATATTCATCAATCACATGTGTATGGTGCAATAAAGTAGAATAGACCATCAATTATAGTATTTTATGATTATTTTATGCTCTTGGCAAAATGCTCATGTTGTTATCTCCAAACCTATTAAGGCTTGGCTGATTAAAGATTTGAGGGTTTTTTCCTCCATAATTTATTGTAGCCGCTTCTTTTATTCAAACATTTTCATAACAAACTAGTTGGGATAATATTTTTCTTGGCCGGATTCTTAAGAGGAGAGTATCATGTTGTAGGTAACAGTACTCAACTGTTTGTTTTTCTTCTGAGCATGAAAAAATACATAACTACTCTGTGTATACGTATGTGATTATGTGTCTGCATTCTTAGAAGAAAGTTGTGAGGAAGCACATTGTTATGTTTGTTACCATTTCATATAAAAATAGATCTTTATTTAAAACAGACAGTGTTAAAAACAACAACAGACAATAGCAAAAGTCCATAGCTTTGGCTGTGGGTTGTTTAGTATTATTATGTACCAACTCTTTTTAGGGCTGCCAACTTTTAACTCAGATGCTCTAGGTGCTTCCTTGACCAGCCATTTGGTCTGCAACCATTAGGAGGTGAGAAGGTTCTATCTAGTCCATCATATAAAAAGCCTAATCTGCTAATGCCTGCAGATTAGACTATTGATAAAGGGACATGAGCATGCCAGCCATTTCTCTCCATGTCATTTGGCAATTCCAAGACTGTCCCCTCATTACAATTTTCCATCCATCTATAGAAATCTATGGTAGCATTTCTCATCACCTTCCAACTTTAAAGCTTCCTTTAGGTTTCAAAGTCTTAAATCTGAGGAAGGTTGCAACTGAGGTCAAACTGCCAAAGATTAAATAAATAAATTATAAATTATAAATAAACAATAAATTATGTTATGTTATGTTATGTTATGTTATATATTATATTATATTAATAAATAATAAATTAAATTAAACTGCCAAATGTATTAAATGTAGCACCAGAAGCAGCACCCAGCAGCTGACAAAGCAATTGCTTCCAATCGAACAATTGAAGATAGGATGCAGTGGGACAAGCAATGCCCTGGGCTGCTTCTTCCTCTCCCACTCATCATATCCTAGGATCTTCTGCTTCCTCTGCCCCTATCTAGGGTCAGAGTAGTTCAGCCAGCTACTGTGAGGATTGGAGCAGAACAGCTATGTAAATAGGGTAGCTTGGTGTCCTATTTTACAGAGAACAATCCTCCACTTGAAGGACTGTCAGAGGGCAATCCTCTGTTTGAGGAGATCCTCTATTTCAGGGGTGGGAAACTTCAGGACCATGTGTGGCCCTCCACCCTCCTTTATCAGACCCATGGGATTGTCTTATAACATGCCAGCGCCCCACAGCAGGACCATGCCTTTCGCCTGCTCTGCACCCTTCTCGAGTGATGATAGAGGACAGAGGGCTCTCTCTCTCTCTCTCTCTCTGTAGGGAATGCAGAAACCTCATACTTTTGAGTGGCTGGACTGTGGCCTGCTATACAGAGGCAAAAACCACCACTATTGCTCTGCCCACTATTACATTCAGCCCCACTCCCTTTTTTGTCTGTCACCTTGCCCACCCCAAAGGCAGGTCCTTGGGCTGCAAATTATTCCCACTTCTGTTGTCTTTGTAGGGCTGCCTGGTCCAAGTCCAGTTTAAAAATAAAGAACTGTCCATCAGCACCTGGACAGAGCAGGCATCCAACTCACCTGATTATTGTGTTCCTCACTGGTGTGATGCATTTCTATTTCTTTTACAGGAATTATTTCTCCATGTGCCTCTCTCCATATGGATCAGCATAGGCAAATATTATGTAGATAGGCATGTTCTTTGTCCTCTTTTGGGGTGATGCATAAGCGGCCACCCTATGTCCAAAGCATTTCTGAGTTTCCGGTCCCTATGTGGCAATCAGGTAGCTGAACATTTGGCCGCCACCAAATCCCCCGGCCTTTGTATTAGTGCCTTGCCTATAGCGTCTCCTTCTAAAATGCCTATGAGTTTCCAGAGCTGATGGAGGAAATGCACATCTCACGTGGAACGTTATTTGTTTTCACATGCCATGTGCTGAGGACGTTTATCCACTGCGAGCATTACCAATCTAAACAACACGAGTTAATGGAGGGCCTTGTGAAAATAAGAAAACAGGCTTGTTTGAAGAGCTGTCATGTGTTCCTGTTATGAAAATATTGAAATGTCAAAAATGCTCAGTGTTTGCAATCTGATTCCGTCATGTTTCCCTCCACATTAAAGACAGCAGAAGAAACAATTTTTCTGGCATCCCCCACTGGATGGCATGACATGACGTGAGCACTTTCCCCCATCCGGTATCATGGTCCGTGCATATTTAAACAACATAATTGGACACACAACAGCCCCTTTTATGGAGGCTGATTGAAAGTAATGGTCCCAGTTGATCTGTGTAATGATCTGTGAAAGAGACCAAAACTGTGATAAATGAAAGGATATTTGAGGAACTTTATTTTCCAGCAGTGCCTGTTTGTACTGAAGAGGGTTAAGTCAACAGAAGCAGAAGACGATGCTTTGGATGGTCCAGATGTGACTCTTTTACTGTGTCCTCACTGGCCTTAAGAAATAGAGAAATTCTTATTATTTGTGGCATTTCTATCCTGCCCTTTCCAATAAACCTAGGGTTCTTCTTCCCCTCATTCATGTCCTCACAACAACCCTGTGTAGGAGCTTAGGCAATATGAAAGTGATTGGCCTAAGGTAACCCTGTGAGCTTCGTGGCTGAGTGAGGATTTGAATTTGTGTCTCCAACAGTGTACCACATTGGCTCAGGAAAGAAAGAAAGAAAGATTGATTTTGCTTTATTTACTCTGCAGAATCCTTCACATTGAACTAGAGCAGGAATGAGAAAACTGGTCCTCCAGATATTGTTTGATTCCAGCTCCTGTCAGCCCCAGCCTGCATGGCCAATGACCAGGGATGATGGGAGTTGGAGCCTAAAAGCATCTGGAAGGTCAAAGGTTTTCCATCCCTGACCTATAGCATTCATTCTGCAACTTTGTTAGCATCCAAAATTTTTTTAGTGCCCATGCAAGGGTTGTGAGCGTTGGGTGTTTCTGTTTTATTCTTAAATAACTGGCCGCTCTGCCATATCCCAAACTGTTGCTGAAAGTATCAGTGGGCCTTGTGCCTCCCAGAATGCTTAGTCCAGGCTGCAGAAGTTGAGAAATGAAAACTAAAAGCCCACCCTGGAGGGTTATTTGGGGACTATGGAGAAGGCAAGAGGGTGGGCTCTGTTGTGAGTTGCACGAAGGACTCTGGGATAACACTTTGTGGTGTGGGTTTTGTAAGAGTGTGGGGACACCATGTAGAAGGTATGGCTGTTGGGGTTGGCTGGTTGTGATTCTTCAGAGGTCAAAGCTTCTGCACCTACTTCTGTGATGTATACAAACTGCATAGTGTTATAAACAGAAATGTTTGTTGTTTTCTAAGTCTCCAAGGGCTCCTGCAGCAAATCAAAGAAAGGATGGAATTCAACAGGGATGCATGTAATTTTGCATCACACGACATATCATGATGAGCACAGTTTATGAGGCAACTCAGCTTTCCTTATAGATAAAATATATTCTTATACATGTCTCCACAGAAATAAAGGCTATTGTGTTCAGTGGAACTTATGCCCAGATAAGTAAATGTAGGATTTCAAACTCCTGCACTCAGTGTCCTCCTGTCATGTCAGTGGAAATTGAAAAATTGGCCCTGGATCTTTTAAAGACACTAATGGTTTATTTCCAACCTAAACAGAAATGGTGAAAATGTTTGTTCTTCTTTCTAATAAACCATACAAAGCAATGATTTTTATAGACAGGAAATTATTCAGCTTCAATGTGGCTCAATATGAAGTAAAGGAATTTATAGCCTTGGTTCAAGGTAGTAAAATATGTAATCTAAGGACACCGGTTAATCTTTAATTTTTAGCCTTCTACTCATTTGACTGTCCTGTCAAACAAAATGGATCACAAAGCCTACTTTAACTTGGCACTTTTACCTTATCCACTGTTGTAAATGGAGCCATTTCAAATGGCAGGCAAGATAACAAGCTGAAGCAGGAAAACTCCCCCCCCCCCCGAATTTCAACTAAAGCTAAAAGGTTGGTTACAGTTTACATTTTCCCGTGATGCACTGCCTTGGATTTAAGACTTCAGTGTTGGGCACAGAGACTTTGATGGTAGGCAAAGACTCCCAAGTCTGCTTCATACAATGACAATTCCCTTTGCATGGTGGTGCACCACTTCCTTCTCCCACACATATAGCATAATGTATGTTTGCTGGGTGATGCAGTCTAACAACACAGGAAGCAGAAAATAAAGGGAAGAAATTTGGCTTGTACTTGAATTACTTACTGAGTGATGCTGCAGTTGTGCTACATTCTTCACTTATTGAAATCAACCATGGGTGGGATTCACCTAATTAACCCCAACAATGGAAGCTTGTGCAATGGGCTTCTGCATGCACAATGGGGCTTCTCCTTTCTCTTCCCACCATGCCCCCCCCAAACTGGTACTGAGTGAGCTGGGAGATCCCCCAGAAGAAGCATGCAGGGGGAGAGGAGGGGCGATTGCTCTATCTAGCAAAGCTGATATACTTGTGCAGACAGAATGTTTGTAATAGCACAGTAATGAACCCCCCATTCCATTTTGTAAGGGCTCTGGTTGACTGGTGGCTCCAAGTAGCCAATCAGAGAGTCTATGGGCAGTCTGGAAGGTGCTGTTAACATCTTTTGGGAAGCTCAGCAGTAGCGCTGTGACATCTCCATTTGGACATGATGGATGTCTAGAAAACTTGAGTATTTTGAAGGGATAGGCTAGGGCAGACTTCCTCAACCTCAGCCCTCCAGATGTTTTTGGCCTCAAACTGGCAGGACCAGTGGTCAGGGATGATGGGAATTGTAGTCTCAAATTGTAGTCTCAAAACATCTGGAGGGCCGAGGTTGAGGAAGCCTAGGCTAGGGCAAGGCAGAGGCATAGAATCATGGAGTTGAAGAGTTGGAATGGACCACAGTCTAACTCCCTGCAATGCAAGAATCTTTTTACCCAACATGGGGCTCGTACCAACAACCCTGAGATTAAGATGCTTAAGATGCTTATGCTCTACCAACTGAGCTAGAGTCAGGATGAAGCACATGGCTTATTTGATAGCGTTCTACAGTATACCACAGAATATATATATATATTTACACATATATCAAAAGCACATTGGAAAACAGAAGTAAAGTTCAGATACATCATTTAAGGTTCCCTACACGGTATATGTACAGAGGCACAAGCAGCCCCATATCTGTAGCTGTTGCCAAGGTGTTATGGCATGTGTGATATAGAACTGGGCAGATTCCCAGGCAGTAAAGGAAAACAGGAGAAAACCCAGTGCACTTAGCAACACATTTGCAAAATACAGCCAGAAAGGCTCATCTGTGCAACAGTAGTCTGGCAGCCTCACTTCCGTGACCTCTGAACAAATCAACACCAAAACACATAGAAGAATGTGCAGCCAAACTGTTACTTTTATGATTTTCATATACAATTACCCCCATAAAATATCATCCCTTCGCAGTCTAGATGCCAACAACCCAATTAGACATCTGTTCCTCTGTCCTGGCTTTGGCAAACTTAAATCTGCTTTGCTTAATGAATAGCATAGGGCTTTTCAAAGCGTGTTCTCAATGCAGGGATGCCTTATAGTATAACATGCTCTAAATATATTCTGTGCACACTTTTTTGGCATAGGTGTGTATACTGCAGATCATGAGTGGTGAATCTGTGGCCCTCCAAATGTTGTTGGGCTCCAACTCTCATCTGACCCAGCCACTATGACCAATAACCAGGAGTGATGGGAAATTCAGTCCAGAAGCATACCAAGGGCCACAAGTTCTCCACTGCTGCCACAGACTTTATGGCATAAAGTATCTAGGGCAATGTTGATAACATTTGGTTCCTCTTTTGTTTTTTTGTTTTTTAATATATATATATTTCTTTTTCCTTAACAAATTATACATCCAAAACATCTTTTTTACATCCAAATTCCTCCTTATTGACTTCCCTCCTCCCGCCTGAAAAACCTTCCTAGTACTTACTTTCTCCATTTGGTTCCTCTTTTGGAAAACACATAGAACATGCAGTGATATCTGACTGGTTGCAGGTCAACACAATGTAATGGACCTACATTGTTACACATTAGGCAGGGCCAGATTTAGATGAAGAGAGGCCCTAGGCTATTATAAACAAAACTGAGTGAAGCCAAGGATAAGGACGGGTATTTAAAATTCTGCAATTGACAATTTCTCCTCTAAAGGACATAAGATATTCTTGTTAAATACCATGGTGATTTTAAAAAATGCATAAAATCAATACTGAAACTTTTGCAATAATGGGCAGAGGCCTGGGCAGGCTGCAGGCCGGGTCGTCCTCTTATATACCTGCTGGGATTGACAAGGCATCTGACCCTCACCTGAATCTCATAGCTCTCCTGACAGGTGATTTGGTCTGCAGCCAAAGTCTGGAAATATAGGATGAGATTGCCCACCAGATACCAGGCGCACTACTATTCAAATTGACAAAAATGTCCTATTTGAGTAAGTATAGTAAATCTGATCTTAAATTAAGAATTTTGGGGGAAGTATGACCTTGTAAACATTTGACATTGCTGTGGAATTGTTTATGTTGCTCTTTAATGATTTAAGAGTTAAATGTATATTTGATCAAGTGCTTATTCTTTTAATATTGTCATGTTGCTCTAGGGCTCCTACTGCATGCCAGGAAGTCTCACAACTTTAGAATTGCCTCATTTCCTATAAAGGTTCTGGGAGTATTTGACAGTTCAGGGAGGACTAGTAATTGTCAATGGTGGAAATATTCCAGATATTCCCCTCTCTCCCCCTCCCCCAGCTTCATATCATGTTGAGACAGCAAATTCCAAATTGTGGGTTGTATCTAACTAAGACAAGTCAGAGTAGCTTAACTGAAACCAAATGGACATTAGTAGCAGTGGATGATAATGATTTTAGTGTGTTGGGCTAGAACCTTGGAAACCAGGGTTCAAATTCCAACTCAGCCATGAAGCTCACCTTGGATCACAGTCTCTCAGCCTATCCTATCTCAAAGTTTTGTGTAGCTTCAGAGGGGCAATGGGGGGGGGGGGAACTATGGCAGGAGTTAAATTCTTCCTCCTAACCCTTCAATGTCCTGAGTTTACACAGGCTTCCCTTTCTGTTGCTACAATTTACGCAGAATAAATGTGCACACCAATTAAAATCACATTTGTGCAATTAATTAATGCCATATAGTCCTCAGCCAGCCTCTGCTGCTCATTCCAAAGATCTGCCTGGTTCTGAGTATGGAGATGCTGCTTGTAGGTATCACAGATCAAGGTATTGAATACTTAGAAGATGAGCGGCCACTGCAGCATTAATATAGGTTAGTATGAACAGCTTGAACACATACTTTCATTGCATTAGTCTGAGTTTGTACCTGTTAATTTCACTGGATTACCTATCTATGAACATGGATGAAAACTAAAAGAAAATCAAAATACTTCTCAAACCATTCTCCAATGCACAATTAATGGGAGAGTAGGATAATACAGGCAGTGGAAGAAATGCAGAGAAGAGACTCCAAAATAATATACTCAGGAAATACACTTTTAGCACTATGCTAAAATAATCTTTTCTCTTTCACTTCTCATGGGATAACTTAAATTCCTGTTCGGCAGCTATTTAGTTAAGAGTTATGAATAGTATTCAGCTAAGTTTTACTAAAAGTAGATTTATTGAAGTTAATGTTCATTAATTTCATTGGGTGTACCCTGAGTAAAATGTAGCTGAATACCTCCTAATGATTTTTGTTAAAGCTGGCCCTAAGCAATTAGAGGTCCTAATCTATTGTTATCTACATAAAGTAGCGATGGTACTAACATTTTTATTTACCAGTAGAGTAATACAGGAGTTTCTTTTTCATGGCTTTACAATGTGACAAATTGGTCTATAATTTGATGCTGAATATTGTGTCCAGAATTTACTTGACATGTGCAATGATAAATTTTAATTACTTTAGATTTGGACCTTCTCTGCTGTCTTTTAGGTGGGCAATGAATACATGCTTTCCACCAAGTTTTTTACTACAAATTAATCCTACTTCTTGAGGATTTGATTTATTTGCTTCAGCTCAGCTTATATTCATGCTTTCAGGTTTTAATGGTGTAGTACTGAGATTTCAGTTGTAAGTCACCCTGGGCAACTCCATTGAGGTCAAAATGTTGTCTATAGTTGTGTGAAATAAATATATATATTAAAGCAGGCTGAACGTTTAGTCTTAAAAACATTGAAATGTTAATTAAAATACTTGTATGGCCATGCTGTATACTGACATACCATTAACCTCTTTTTCTAGAAATAAAACATCTGTCTTTTATGGAAAAATGGCTGAATCACCATTGGTGACATTAACACTGGCACAATATGGTTAAAAAAAAGCAAGTTATGGGAAACATGAGATTCCTATATATGGTGTAGTTATTTAAAAAACAACGAAGATGCTGAAAATCCTCTCAAACTAGGCAGTTTCCCTATCTCATTCCCTCCTACCCTATTTTATTTTTATTTTTCTCTATCCATTTGGCTCCCCAAAAAAGAATCAGCAGAGTACAGCAAAAAACAACAGCACAAAAACATATCTGCAGTTAATTCAGCCTAGACAGAAGCAGGAATTGCCCCAGGAAAAGTCTGCTGTGTTTTTCAGCCCATTGTTCCAGATGTTGGTCATCATAGGTGTCATTGCAGGACTTAAAATTATTATAAGGCTAATCGCAAACTGGTCTGTCCCCTCCATTTGACAACCCTGGATTCCTTCTGGTGGACTGAACCCGGCTTGGGGCAATCTGGGGCAGTCTCAACCCACTTTGGATAAATCTTGGATCTACCTGGATCAGCCTAATTTGGTTCAGGGCCCATGATTTGTTTGGGACAGATGAAAAGCTGTTACTGACCATGCTTAGTGGGCACAGAATGCTAAGTGTTTTTCAGGAAGAAATTGGGGAATTGAATATTCTGAAAAGGCATAGCTAGCTGGCTGGAATGCTTTCATTGTCATCCATTTTCCCACTCCATCGCACCTCTCCCACCAGTGTGTGTGCATCCCATTTCCATTGCTCTGAGAGATCTTGCGAGACCTTGCTCTGAGAGATCTTGGTAGATGAAGGGAACGCAGTGGATGTAGTCTACCTTGATTTCAGCAAGGCATTTGACAAGGTGCCCCATGATATTCTTGTAAAGAAGCTGGTAAAATGCGGTCTTGACTATGCTACCACTCAGTGGATTTGTAACTGGCTGACTGACCGGACCCAAAGGGTGCTCATCAATGGTTCCTCTTCATCCTGGAGAAGAGTGACTAGTGGGGTGCCACAGGGTTCTGTCTTGGGCCCGGTCTTATTCAACATCTTTATCAACGACTTGGATGATGGACTCAAGGGCATCCTGATCAAATTTGCAGATGACACCAAACTGGGAGGGGTGGCTAACACCCCAGAAGACAGGATCACACTTCAAAACGACCTTGACAGATTAGAGAACTGGGCCAAAACAAACAAGATGAATTTTAACAGGGAGAAATGTAAAGTATTGCACTTGGGCAAAAAAAATGAGAGGCACAAATACAAGATGGGTGACACCTGGCTTGAGAGCAGTACATGTGAAAAGGATCTAGGAGTCTTGGTTGACCACAAACTTAACATGAGCCAACAGTGTGACGCGGCAGCTAAAAAAGCCAATGCAATTCTGGGCTGCATCAATAGGAGTATAGCATCTAGATCAAGGGAAGTTATAGTGCCACTGTATTCTGCTCTGGTCAGACCTCACCTGGAGTACTGTGTCCAGTTCTGGGCACCACAGTTCAAGAAGGACACTGACAAACTAGAACGTGTACAGAGGAGGGCAACCAAAATGGTCAAAGGCCTGGAAACAATGCCTTATGAGGATCGGCTAAGGGAGCTGGGCATGTTTAGCCTGGAGAAGAGGAGGTTAAGGGGTGATATGATAGCCATGTTCAAATATATAAAAGGATGTCACATAGAGGAGGGAGAAAGGTTGTTTTCTGCTGCTCCAGAGAAGCGGACACGGAGCAATGGATCCAAACTCCAAGAAAGAAGATTCCACCTAAACATTAGGAAGAACTTCCTGACAGTAAGAGCTGTTCGACAGTGGAATTTGCTGCCAAGGAGTGTGGTGGAGTCTCCTTCTTTGGAGGTCTTTAAGCAGAGGCTTGACAACCATATGTCAGGAGTGCTCTGATGGTGTTTCCTGCTTGGCAGGGGGTTGGACTCGATGACCCTTGTGGTCTCTTCCAACTCTATGATTCTATGAGACCTTGGAGAGATCTCACTAGAAATGGATGCTGCCAATGCTGGCTGTGGAGGTGGTGGGGAAGGGGGGGGGAATACCCATGGAAACGCCACCTTGGGGACTTCTGCCACCTGAGGCAGCTGCTTCACCTCACCTCATGTGTGGGCCAGCCCTGTCTCCTCACTATTTGTTCCCCAAGCACGAGTTCTAGGCCCATGTTTTCAAAATCAGACATGAAATTTGGTCTAATGGGAAAGCAGCTCATGTGGAGGTGGGGAGCTGCAGGGTTAAAGCAGTGGGTGAGGATTCTTAAGGAACTCTCCTTCTGCCTTCCGCTTCTCCACTGGCACCTTCCTAGACCTGATTTGCCAGTGGCTGGGATGAATAATAATTAATAATAATAATAATAATAATAATAATAATAATAATATTTATACCCCATCCACCTGTCTTTTAAACCAAATAGGTGCCAAATTTTATATGTCCAATAAGAGCAAATTCTAGAGAGCTCCACAGACTCAACCCCACCCCACTTCCTGGAGTGGAAAAAAACCCTTATCTTTGCTTATTTGTATAGATAATGTCACTGAACGTAAGAAGAGCCTTCTGGATCAGGCCTGTGGCCCATCTAGTCCAGCCTCCTGTTCTCACAGTGGCCAACCAGATGCCTGTCAGAAGACCACAAGAAGGACATGAGCGCAAGAGCCCTCTCCCCTCCTGAGGCTGCAACTGAAATTCAGGAGTATCTTGCCTACAGCAGTTAAAATATAGCAGGCATGTCCAACTCCCAAGAGACTGTGATCTACTCCCAGTATAAAAAAACTGGCAGTGATCCACCCATTGTCATTGGAGGGAGGAGGAGTGTGCGTGGAGTGGGTGGATTGCCCAGAGTTGTTGAGCTTTTTTTTGATCTACTGGTTGGACATCCCTGGAATATAGCAATCAGGATTAAAAGCCACTGATTTCCTTCTCCCCGAAAGTACTGCTCAAAATCATAAGCACATTGATGTGCATATAACATTTGCTCATAAGCCGAGGAAAAAACCAAGCTGATTTTAAAGAAGACAGATGGCTCAGCGAAAAGCCTCATGAAATCTGCCTTGCTTATGCTGTCTCTCAGGATCAGATCACACCGTCAGTTTCCCTTATTCACAAACTGCCACAGCACCTCCTCAGCCATGCACTTACTGTGAGGAAACATAGATACAAACTCACCAATTTCTGTTTCAGCCGAAGCAGGAATAAGTGCTGTTGTTGTGATTTTCTTTTTTAGAAAATGCCAGTGGCTGTGTTTAGGCCCGTTAACGTTCACATTTTCCGATTCTGTACTGCTTCTGTCGAAAGGAATCTGTGTGTAGCAGCTGCAAAGCAAATGACACGATAAGTCTTGCACCATTGCTTTTAGCATCGGTGATGGCCAGCTGAAGAACTGTCCAGATTCCATACAATACAAATGATTTATGCTGATTTAATCTGCCACTTGGTATTCCTGTCCCCCACCCCCTTGTAATCTGGGCAGCAGAAATAGTTTGGGTAGCTTCCTTTATGTGAGATATGAAATCAGATATCGGTATTTTGCTACAATTCTGATCAGATTGCTGTGAATATGTCTGTCTCAGTGGATTACCCCCAAAGGCAGGGGTAGAGTCATAGAATCATAGAATTGACGGACTTCAGACATGTAAATTCTACTTTGTTTTTACAAGAACTCTGAAGTTCACCAACAGGGATGTGGTACAAAATAGTGGTTCAGGGTTGCACACAGACATTAAAAATTGAGGAACAGAAGACTTATGGGAATGTTACTCAAAAAAACAAAACACACAAAAAACAAAAACCCTCCCAAACTCTCCCCCCAATCAATCTAGACTGTCAAGAGTGTTTAACCTGTGTTGCCAACCAAGCACATTTGTAAATAAACTAAAAAATGCTGCAAGTTTCCAATGTCAAAATGAAACCAAACTCAGAAAAGTGCTCATCACACTAAGGGCTTATCCACACCTCCTCTTGTTCCATTCTTTAGTGCTCAATCAGAGCAAATGGCAATTTGGGTTTTGCCCAGATTGACATTTGCTCTGATTTAGAGCCAAAGAGCAAGTTTTCCCTGGGAAAGGAGCAGGGTTGGGGGGAACTGCTCAGACCCATGCTTAGAAAGCATGGGTCAAGTGGAAAACTGTACTTTCTAGGCATGGCACAAGAGGAAGTTTGGACAAGCCCTAAGTGGGTCAAGCACAACTGTTTTCATCTCATTCTCCCCCTTTCCCTTATTTCTCCCACCAAAGCAATGGATCGTGAGTGAACCATTGATGCTTTTATTTCAGCAAAGTACTGCTCAAAAAAATAGAGTGGGGTAGTAAAGCTAGAAAACATGAAATACAGTATATACATGTGGTGTTAAACTGGAGTTATCGCCAGACCAGATTGTAATATCAAGACTCTCCACAAGTTGCTTCTTTATGATGCTCATGTTTCCCGATGCTAAAAATTATGCTCAAGACCTATTCCCCTTCTCTCACCGGGTAGCAACTGTGTGCATTTCTTTTTTAAAAAGAAAGAAAACAGCAGTTGGACTAGCTATTCCAAACTAGAATTGTGGTTGGGTCTGCCACCCCTCCCACTGGGGCCCTAATTCAGTTTGGAAGGTGGGCTAAACATCTCTGTGATTTATTTTCCAAAGAGCATTTATGCAATTGCATAAATGTCACACATGTTTGGCCCCTAATCTCCAGGTTGCAGAAGGAAGTCATTTAATGGGTTCTGAATCACTCTTTGCTGCTACCCAACTACTGGGCACACGGCTCTCTAGAAGACATAAGGATTAATCCAAACAACCATAGAGCCTACAATTGCTTCGCAGATTGTAATTACTTCTTCCTTTTGTCATCACTTGACATTTGACATTACTCGATGGCCACATTTGCTGTGCTTGAATCAGCCCTAAAGGTACCTCCCACTTAAACAGCAAGAGGTCCTGCAGTAAGGAAAACTGTGTGTTTTATCAATGCTTGGAGTGCGATTTAAAGTACTACGAGGAGAAGGCATGACGTCTCAGGATAAAGGTGTCATATTAGCATAATTGTTGAGTAACCTTTTGAGAACGCTGCAGTCTCCTGGATTATGAATCTCATGTGATTGGGAGCTAATTGGATAGTGTTGCAGAAAGAATAAGCAAGTACAGGGATATACTTACAATTCCACAAGTTTTTCAAATAAATAAATAAATAAATAAACAAATAAATAAACAAACAAATAAATAAATAAATAAAGGCAGGCTTTGATTACAATCCTGCACAAACATTAGGTTGCTTAAATCCCACTGTGCTAGATAGGATTTTGGATAGTAAGCATGTGAGAGCAAACATGTTTTGAAGCCTGCAGGAGGGAAAAACATTTTGGGAAGAGTGGGATTTGCAGTGGGGAAGAAGCTGCAGGCAAGAAAGGGTTGCTACTCCTTCTTTCCTCTCCAAATTCCACCTTCCTATAGCTGCTTTTCTTAGTATCCTTGTTAGTCAATAAAAACACCACCAGTAGGCAATGGAAACTTTCCCTCCAATCATGAATTGTGCCTAGAAAATTCATACACTAGGTACCTTCTGTATCTGATATGGAGAATTTTTTTCCTCTTTCCCATTTATTTCATTCAATTTTAAGAGAGTCTGTGTACTGGTCCAGTAAGCGCTTCCGCTGCGCCACCAGCAACAGCTTTCTTTGCAGAGTATTAATTAAGTCCAGTGCAGAGATTCTTGTTGCAGTACAAGCTCCAAAGTCTCAGCAGCAAAAAAAACGACACAGGGAAGCCTGTCTTTCCAAAGACAGGTTTATTGCAGAAAGATAACAGAAACACCTCCGGAGCTTTCACACATTTTGCTTCACGTCCAGCACTCCCCAAACAGGCAGAGAAAACAAACACTCTTTATATACTGAGCAACTTAACAACTTAACGAGCTTGACTTCTTAAAGTCACATGACATTGCTAATTTGCCAGCGTCTTAGGTTTCACACCCTAACACCCCCTCTCGCTGGCAATACAAAAACAAAAAATTACTTCAGACCCATTTCTTCACAAAAGTTTTCATGCCGCTGAAACCCAAGCGGTTTTGTAAAACCATCAGCTTGATTTTCATGACTGGGACAGTAATTTAATTTAACAATTCCTGCTTTTACCGTTTGACAAACATTTTGAAAGCGGATATCCAAATGTTTTGTACGACCTTTAAACTGCCCATTTTGTGCTAACTTAAGACACGGTTGATTATCACCCCATACAGTAATTGGAGTGATGGCCTTTTCATACATCTCTTGTGCCAAGCATTTGTAAAATTCTAGATCTCTACATAACTCAGATAAGGCACAGAACTCAGCTTCTGTTGACGACAAAGCAATCAGGTTCTGTTTCTTGGATCTCCACCCAATCAGAGAGTTACCAAATTTTATTACACAGCCAGACACTGATTTTCTATCCTTTAAATTTGCCCAATCACTATCTGCCCAACAAGTAATCTGTGCTTGTCCTTCCGAAGATAATTCAAGGCAAAAATCTTTGGTGTATTGTAAATATCTTAACACTCTTTGAATTCCTTTCCATTCATTTACACTAGGTTTTGAAGCTTCTCTGCTGAGTAAGTTAACAGCGTAAGCAATATCTGGTCTACTCCATTGCGAAAGATGAAGTAAGCTTCCCAGTGCTGACAGAAAGATTTCAGCATGCTTGAATTCAGCACTATCCTTGAACTCATTGTCTTTTACAAAACCCATTTCCATTGGTGTTCTAACACCTGCACACTCCGTCATGCCAAACTTTTTCAACATTTGCAATATCTTGCCTTTTTGATTCAGTAGAAAACTGCCATTTTTGGTCCTATCTATCTGAACACCAAGATAGACCTTCACATCACCAAGATTCTTAACTTTGAAGTGTTTATTTAACTCTTTGGCTAGTTTTTTTACTTGTTCTTGTGTCTTTGAAGTATAAATCAGGTCATCTACATAAACAAGCAAAGATTCTTGAGCATCTCCTGAACCTCTGAAATATAGGCAATTGTCAGCCTTGCTTCTGCTAAAACCAATGCCTACCAAAACGTCATTCAAACACTCATTCCAATTATGAGCAGATTGCTTGAGTCCATAAATAGATTTATGTAGTTTCCATACCTGATTTGATTTACCAACTTTCAATCCTGGCGGTAGCTCCATATAGAGCTCTTCAGCCAAGTCTGAATGAAGATAAGCTGTAGAGACATCAAATTGATTCACTTTAAACCCTTTCTGAGCAGCAACTGCCAATAGTGCCCGTAGGGTTTCACTCCTTGAAGTGGGTGCATAGACTTCGGAATAATGTAACCCCTTTCTTTGCGTAAAACCACGAGCTACAAGTCTTGCTTTGTACTCTGGTTTCCCCATCGCTGTTGTCTTTATCCTGTACACCCACCTACAACTTACTGCCTTGGTACCTTCCGGCAGTTTGGTGACGGAAAACACACCCAGTTCTTTCATAGAATTCAACTCCTTTTGCATGGCCTCACGCCACCTACTGGCCTCCTCCTGGGGTAATTGCTCAACCTCCTCAAAACTTTCAGGTTCGCAATTTGCCAAACCAGCCCAAACACTGATAGCTTGGTACCTTTCAGGAGGTTTACCTTTGTTGGTACGCTTGGAACGCCTTGGCAGTTCCTGCGATGTTCCTTCAGTTTCCCCCTCTGACTCAGAATCACTAGTCGTCACCTGTTTGTCACTAGTAGTCACCTGTTTGTCACTAGTAGTTGAAGAACTTTCTGATTCTGACTTTACACGTCTCTCTTGCTGTACAGGTGAACTTTTAGAGCTAGAAGATTCTGACTTTACAGACTTGGGTGAACTAGGCGATTTCTCACCCTCGTCCTCAGACTTAAATTCCTCAGCCTGTTCTGGAACTAATACCTGCTCTGGGGCCTGAGTTTCATTGTTACTGTCCACCACATCAAATAGTATGTCAGGATTTCCATGAATTTTATTCCAACCATCCTGCTCACAAAATTCCGCACTTCTGCTAATTGTGATTTTCGTTTGATTACCTTCTACATTCACAAATCTCCAACCTTTTGTGTTTGCTTGATAACCACAGAAAACCATTTCTTTAGACCTAGGATCGCCTTTCCTACGTTGTGCCCTAGGCACCAGCACATAAGCACGACATCCAAAAACTCTTAGATGATCAATTTTTGGTTTTTTTCCAAACAGCATGAAGTAAGGAGTGTTGCCTACTGTGCTATTGTACACTCTGTTAAAAGTATAATTCGCATACAGTGCAGCCTCAGCCCAAAAACGCTGTGGAAGTCCAGAATCAAACAGCAAAGCAGCAATGGCTTCCTGTAATGTTCGAAATTTTCTTTCGGCAACTGCATTCTCCTGTGGTGAATAGGGATTGGTAAGTCTATGAACTATACCTTTCCTTTTTAACCACGTCTCCAGCGTGTGGTTCACATATTCCCCACCACGATCTGATTGTATTTTACGTACCCTGGTGTCAAATTTACATTCGACTTCTTCAATCCAATCCATCAGGATGGAAGCTGCTTGTGATTTTTCTTTCAGAAAGAAAACCCAACTAGCTCTTGAAAAATCATCCACCAAAATTTGCATAAATCTCGCACCTCCAAGCGATTTGACTGGCATAGGGCCACACACATCTGTGTGCACAAGTTCAAAGGGTTTCTTGCTTACTCTATCAGATCTAGGATAGTTACATGTCTTAACCTTAGCATGTTTACAAGCACAACAATCCAGAAAATTTGGACAGGGTTTAATGTTACACTCCTCAGCTAAATCTGGCATCTTGCTTACATACTTAAAGCATATATGAGCTAACCTTCTGTGTAGTAGATGTACACAACCTGTATGAGGAGCCTTATTTACACACTTAGCTTGCGCTTCACCTGTTGAACATCTACCTGCTGCTAACTGCTCTTCATCCAAAACAAAAAGCCCATCCTCACAGGGAATTTTAACTAGCTCCTTCCCCTGTTTCGAAATGGTGCACACATCATTTTCAAACTCAACCTTAAAACCACTTTTTACCAGGCATGACACACTCAAAAGTCCATTCTTCATTCCTGGAAGAACGAAAACAGGAAGGTTAGTTTGCAAACAGTTAACATAAATTGTGCCTTTAAGGTTCATCTCTCGTTTACTATTGTCTGCTATAGTTACGGTTTTTGCAACTGGCAATGTCTTGCAGTTCATCAAGCTGCCACTAGATGTCGCTGGAACTAAACTGTGACTTGCTCCACTGTCAATTATCCACTTCAAGGTTTGTTGGCTCCTTTTAGGACTCTGTTGTGCTGCCATTGCAGATAGTCCCTTATCAGCACCTGCTCCCCCTCTGGATCGTTGATTCTTGTAGTTCTCACGTCGTCTTCCCCTGTAGCTCCGGAAACTGGCCTTGGACTGTTGAAATTCCTGTTGCTTTTCTGGACACTTTGCTATCAAATGAAACCTGCTGCCACATCGAAAACATGACTTGCTGGCCATAGCAGACACTTGTGAGGCTTCCTTACAGCTCTGCCTGCTAGTTCCCTCACGCTGGGAATTATCTGAACATCCAACCCTTGGGGTATTTGAATTATCAATACGTTTTCGATGATGTTGATATTCTTGCTCACACAATCTACCAGTCACATAATTCATATTCAGCTGGTCCTCTGGCAAAACTTGTAAAGTTAGTACTAAGTTTTCAAACCCTGCATGCAGGCTGCTAAGCAGAGTATAAACTTTAATATTTTCAGGAAAATTCACACCTAGAGATGACAGTCGGTTGAAATACTCAGTCATCTGTGACGTGTGCTCAACCACACTATCCCCTGGCTTCAGTTTCAACTCATACAAAGCACGTATAATGTTCACCTTCTCTCCGGGCGTGGCTCTATGGTGAATTCGCCTAAGAGCTTCCCAAATTTCAAATGCAGACCTTAAATTTTCCACATGAGGTAATTGGGAATCGTCTATCGATACCATCAACATGCATCTAGCTTTAGTGTCCATTTTATCATGTTCCCTGTTCTGAGCATGTGCAGCAGCCTGTTGCTCTGCTGTGGCATCTGCTGCAACAGCCACAAATGGCTTTCGCCTCTGGACATAGTCAGCCCACACTTCTTTGGCTTCCAACCAGACTTGAGCCCTCTTAGACCACTGCACGTAATTAGCAGAGTTCAACTTTGTAAAGGGAACCTGGAAATTTTCCATTGCCATTCTTGGGGTCTGCTGCTACTCCCTCTGTGTGCCCTTGCTTCTCTTTCCCCTTGGGATTTGTTTTACTCACTTTTCAGACGCCTCCAGCCTCTCAGTTCCTTTAAGAGCTGGATTTACGACCAAGCCGGTCTTCTCTCATCCGAAAGCTGCTTTCACTTTCTCTGCACACAATACAGCTGTAGAAATGTAGAAGGACCCATAACCTAAGAGAGTCTGTGTACTGGTCCAGTAAGCGCTTCCGCTGCGCCACCAGCAACAGCTTTCTTTGCAGAGTATTAATTAAGTCCAGTGCAGAGATTCTTGTTGCAGTACAAGCTCCAAAGTCTCAGCAGCAAAAAAAACGACACAGGGAAGCCTGTCTTTCCAAAGACAGGTTTATTGCAGAAAGATAACAGAAACACCTCCGGAGCTTTCACACATTTTGCTTCACGTCCAGCACTCCCCAAACAGGCAGAGAAAACAAACACTCTTTATATACTGAGCAACTTAACAACTTAACGAGCTTGACTTCTTAAAGTCACATGACATTGCTAATTTGCCAGCGTCTTAGGTTTCACACCCTAACAAATTTGTGTTATTATTTTCATCTAATTTCATTATGTTTGCCAAATATCTCCTTTTTTTGTTTCTATACATTACTGATGAGGGTTCTACTTGTGTGCATTATTCCCTTCTGTTTTCAGATGCTGATAGGCATTTAATCTTAAGAGGAGGAAAGTTGGAGAATTTCCTCAGAAATGAAAATGGCAGCAGAAATTGCCACAGTTCACACGTTTGTACGAGGTCAGGAATGGAAATCATGAAAGTTAATATGAAAGGTATTCACTATCATTTTAGCCTGCCTCCACTATGAACCACAAGACTATGTGGATTCTATATTTAAGTATCTGCTGCTGAACAAAAACAATTATTCCATCATAACAAAGCTCATTCTTTTTCCTCCATGAGTGTTCAGCCAACAATTTAATTATACACACATTTGCATAAAAATTAAATGATTTATTAGACAGCTTGACTTTTTTGGAAGCTTTGTCATAAAACAGGACATAAACTGTTACTGGGACATGGTTAGAAACTCATCCATTTGCAGATGGCTTACAAAACTGTAAAGCTTTGGACTGTATTCTGTTTGTGTTTGAAATGTTATACAATGCTATTTATATTATTTCAGACTCTCTGTACTGCTAATCATGCTATTAACCAGAAGGAAGTGACCTTGGATTGGTAGAGATGTTAATTGTTGCCAAACTGATCAAGAATAGTGATCACAGTGCTATTAAATTTGACATGCAGCATACTGAGGAAGTACAACACAGTCACATTTTATTTTAAAAGAGGGAACCTCTAGAAAGAAAAGGATAAGTGAGAGGATAAAATATCTTCAGAACGCTTGGAGATTACCAAAGACCACATTAAAAGAGACTCTGAGAGATATGAAAGGTACAAGCAAATCCAAGAGAATGCCAGCATGGTTAATGAGTATGGAAATGGTAAGATGCAAGAAGACATCTTCCAAAACAGGAAAGGGGAACCTGCGGCCCTCTAGCTGTTGTTGGACTCCCTTCAGCTCCAGTCAGCATGGCCACTGGTTAGGGATGATGGGAACAGTGGCGTAGCGTGGGGGGTGCAGGGGGGGCCGGCCGCACCGGGCGCAACATCTCGGGGTTAGGGTTAGGGGGCGCAAATCCACGGGTTAGGGGGCGCAAATTACTTGCCTTGCCCCGGGTGCTGACAACCCACGCTACGCCACTGGATGGGAAAATATTCCCCATCGCTGCTCTAAAAATATTTACCCAATGAGAGAACAAGAAGAAAGAAGAAAGCAACAAGCAAAACAGTAAAAGCAGAATTTCTAATGAAACATATGCAAACTGATAATAAGGCAATAATAAGAATCTGAGGAACATATTACTAAAAACATGGGCAGAGAGGGAGGACTGCCATCAAGCAGCCCTCACATCGAACAAAGGCTTCTTGAAAACACCCGTGAAAAGCTTGGGGAGGAGAAACAGAGTATTTGGGGGGGGGGTCATGCTCGGGGAATTTGTGGGTTTGCAGGATATTTAACTAGGGTTTGGCTGGTGAACATTGGAAGCAGGTTACTTGTTTAGGGCGAGTGTTGGTTTTATCTTTCATGGCTCTTCTTATGTTCAAACGCTATTGATGCAATTATCAATGATCAAAGGTTATGCAAGGATAGGAGTTATGAGTTTCTGTGTGTTTTATGCATGAATAGCTAGGGGCATGGCTGCAGTCAACAGCCACAATCCAGCACAAAGCTACATATGCTCAACCCACAGAATTCCCTACACCCACCTGAATTCTCTACCAGCCCGCCCCTCGATCAACTTGTCAGATGCAATGCTCTCGTTTTCCAGTATAAATGATTTAAATAAAATAGTAAAATAATTTATTTTCATCCAGTCTTGGTGCTATGTTTCTAGGAATGACTGAAGTAGAAATTCCCGTCTGGATACTCCCAAATACCTTGAATATAATTCCATGTACTGCCTGTTCAGAGTGAAATTGCCTTCGGCTCCATCATGTGAATGAATCAACATGTATATCAGGACAGCGAAACCATCAGATGCACAAGAAGCACCAAAAAAATAATACATTGCATTTGATTAATGCAAAATTGTACCAAGAAAACAAAAAGGCTGTAATTGTAGCAAGCTGCAAATAAAAACTCCAGTTAAGTCTCCTGAAATGGTAATGACTGTAAAACACTGTAGAACAAAAGCGTTGTACTTTGCTACTTGTATTGTTTCAGAAAGTGTGACTTAGGTAGGTTTGTCTTTAAACACAAACTTAACTGAAGGATCCAAGTCCTTGATCCTCATGTCCCCCATCTGCCCAAAATTCAGCAGGCACTCAAAATTTCCATTCCTGGGGAAAACCCTGGTTTCAGCTGATTCAAACCAAACACACCTGGCTATGCTGGATGGTGGACCTATACTTTTAAATGTAAAAACAGAAGTTTTGAAAGGTAAATATGATCGTAATCATTTTTATTTGTGGAGTTCTTAGAAGCTCTTTGGTCTAAAATTTAACTGTTGCCCTGTGAAAGCAGCAAATGGAGCACAGGCCACATGATCCCAATCTTCTTATCACAGGAGCCGACTCCTAGGGGCTGAGGTCCCTTTGGCCCCAGCAATACATTATTTGAGGGGCCCAGCTCTCCATCAAGTTGATGAGCACTGCCATTCAAGTGGTGTGTGTTTGCCGTGTCATGTGATTAATTATGCAGGGTGGGACTTACCTGCCTCCCCATATTTTATTCATACTTTATATGTTGTGACATTTCTTGTGAAGAAATGTGGAATCCTCAGTGCTGTAGGCTCTCATCCTGATCCATGAACCAGTTGTGTGGAAACATTTTGCTCTACAGCAATTCCAGTCTGATACTAATAATTGAAACCTGGAGTTTTATTTAAAACATAAGACTGATATATGTTCGTGCAGTGCAGTCCTATGCATGTTTACTCAGAAGTAAGCCTCGTTGTATCCTATGGGGTTTTACTCCCTAGTCATTTATGTTTGGGATTGCAGCCATAAACCCACATACTTTTTGAATGACTAAAAGCGTGCCTAGTGTAAATATATATCTTCATCCACAGCACGACACTGTTGCTGATCGCAGGGCATTGCTAATCATATTCCAGGCATCTTGATTAAAAACCTCTTTCCAGAAGTTCTTCTTCTGCCTAATCTGTTTCAAATAAAGACGATAAAACAAACAACTGTTTATAAATAGATTGCAAAAGAGCAACGCTTTGCTGCTCTCCCTATTGTAAGCCTGGCGGTTGTCTGTCAGTGGGAATTCCTGTTCTCCTCCGAAAGCAGGCTGCTGCTCTTTATTTGGAAAACCCACCCAGTGTGATCCTCTGGGACAGTTGTCGGAAACCATATGTACCCTACCCCACCCCTCAAATCTGCAGAGTGATGAGGGAGTTCTGTTTAGCGGATAGGGCTGAGAGCCAAAACTCCTGAATTCTTCTAACTCTGGCTGCGCTAGCTACTCCCTGTGTGGCCTTGGAAAAGGCACTTAACTGTTCCATGGCTGTTTGCTGGGCAAGAGGGAGCAACACCAGCTCAGGGAAATATAGGCAGGGCAGGGTGTGCCCTACAGAACATAGGCACAGGAGGAAGGGTGCACCCTATAGCAAAAGTTCTGTAAATGATATCCACTTGAAGCACAGAACTGTGGGGTTGGAACTCCACAGCCAACAGATTGTTGAGGGCAGGCCTGTGTTACTTAGGACACACCAAGCCAAATGCAGCCTTCACAATTGTGCTTTGGGGTGTGCTGAGTGACTTAAGGTTCTCTGGCCTTTGCAGTTGTAGGCAGGCTGCAGGACTTGAGTATTTATCTGGTAGTTGCCAAACAAAGCTGGCAGGAGTGCCACCAAAACAACTCAGGAAGGGGAACAGTGTTGGTGTTTAGATGTAGTGATTCTGACCTAGGGGGTTAAGTTAGGCAAGGTGGCCTTGTGATGCCTGCAGAAGAAGGCCTTGGTAGCAATATGGAACAATGTCATGTTTCCATCGTGATGGAGTCTGCTGCACTTGGCCCTGAAGTCTGGGGCTAATTGTTCAAGGCAGAAACCTAACAGGTGGAAGAAAGACACAGAAAACAATGTTAAGGAAAGGAGATGTCCATTAAACATTTTCAGGCTGAAGGTTTAGGTTGGTCAGTCTAAATGGCTTATCTTTAGTGCTTGGCTTATATCCGGTTCTTTGCAATAGGAAGGATTCCGCCTCTTCCAGCAGCTGGCACTTCTGCAGCAACAGGATATTTCTGAGTTCCTTTGTCCCTTGTGCAAGTAGCTTGTAGAGAAAAAGGTCAGAGGGTGTAACTATTCCACCTCCTGGCGGGGCAAATCTGTGCTAGCTAGGAGAATTAGGATGGATATTTCTAACATGCTTTGTTAAACCATAAACAATTCGAAACAAGGTCTGGAGAAGCAGGTAACTTTGATTAGATGTGCTTGAATGATAACTTTTATTGGAATGTTGTATTTCTGGAGTAGCCAACATGTGGCTGGGCTCCAACACTCATCAACTCCAGCCAGCATGACTGAAAGGATGATGGGAGTTGGAGTCCTACAACATCTGGAGGGCAACACATTGACTACCCTTCCCATATTTGATATATTAACTAATTGCTGTATTTAAATGCATTGGAATCATAGGAATGTATGCACATGGAGGATGCACATAAAGAAAGGCCTCAAAGGATGATCTCAGTGTCCAGGTAGGTTCATACGAGGAGAGGCAGTCCTTGAGGTATTGCGGTCCCATTTAAGGTGTAAATTAATATGAATAATTTGCACAAGATGTAAGAATAGAGCTTGTCTGGAATCTCTTGCACATTGGACGACTTCAGATGATAGTGAGCTTCCAACGGACTTTTGAAGTAGCCATTCTTCACTTTCAGTGTTTCCTAAGGAAAAGTTATTTATTTATATTTATTTATTAAGTTTCTATACCACCCTTCATCCAAGGATCACAGAGTAGTTTTCAATATAAAAGCACAAAAATATATAACATAACAACAAACAAAAATAATAACTGCTCCTCCAGTTTAAAAGGCCATAGTATTTCTTAAATTTCTATAAAAAAACCAGACTTTCTCTTCCGGCTCCACCTCTCTTTCTAAGCTTAGGGAAATTTATGCCTACAACCTGAGTCTCTTTATAAACCAAGGTGCTCTATAAATAGTTGTAAAATGCACTGACAATGGACTGTTGTGGTGTGTGTGTGGGTGTGTGTGTGTGGAGTGGGGGGACAACACAACATTGTTTATCACCATCTCTCTTCATTACACACTCCATAGCGCTCTGTTTTACTAGTGTAAGTTTACATGTTAAGGGCAACATAAGGTTGAAGGGACCATATAAAATGGGCTCATGTTGGTTTAAAGTAATTCAGAAATTACTGCCTGAGCATACTGATCTGGTTAAACCCACATTTGCAGCTCTCATTTATGACAAGAGCCCTGTAAATTGTTAATTTCAGTATTATGATCAGGCCTGCCCTTTGATCCTACCACCCTCACCAGATTCATTTGTGTATGCGCAAGAGTCCTAGAGCAGAAACATGATGTTTATTTGTGCAGCAAACTGGCAAATGGTTTTTCATGTCTTTTTCTGTGCGAGTTATATTCTCTCTCTCTCTCTCTCTCTCTCTCTCACACACACACACACACACACACACAAAACTTTGATATGAAGAAAAAGCAGTTCAGCCCCTTCCTTCCCTCCCCCCCCCAACCCATAACCAGCCATCTCTCTGGTCTTTATTTAATTTTCAGCTGTTTTATTTGAACATTCATAAACTTTGAGCCCTAAGCCAGGCTTAAAACCACATCGGGAACACATTAGAAAAAACCATGTCTCAAACAATGCTGAGAAGAATAGGCCCATGTTGAGACGATGTACGTCTGATAAACATGTGGATTTACAGGCGCATTGGACTAAGCAGCCACTTCTGTAGCATATAGCCTTTTTTATTTATAGATGTCTATTTTGTGGAGTGAAGAGCAGGTTCTGTTTAGCTGTCTCTCTGGGTGGTCCAGGATAGCTCTCGCTTAGGCTTTCAGTAGCCTGCAGGCGTAATTGGTATGCATGCTGTTGTATCTAAGATAGCTTAATAAAGCATTACATATCTTACTGCTTCCATATTTTATTACCTAACCCAGTGCATGTGGTCAGCGAGTAATTCGAATCAGCTGTGTTTTTACTTTCTGTTTTAAGGTTGAAGTATGAATTTCTCTGTGAATTCTTTGAAATGAACTAATACGATGCATGCAATGATAAAGGGGGTTAATCAGAGACAGACTGTTAGTACAATATTGGGTTGCCCCAGGTGTAGTTTATTTTCATATTATTGGTGGTTTTACCATTGAGTATATTAAGAAGAAGAAATAATATTTCTCCTCGCCGTATGGAACGAAAAGTGCAGACTCACTGCAGAATTTGGATTTGCTTTCCATTTAATGGCTACTGCATCTCGTCCTCCAAATTAGGTTAGCTTGAATTAGCCCATTTATTCATTAACTTACCTGTAACAGAATATTGACTCTATATTAAAAGGATTGTAAGGCTGTCTTTATGAAAAGTATTGCAAGGAATTCAATTAAGCCCAGCAAATGTTCCAGAAAGGCCCTTTAAAATGTGAGTAAATGGGTTTCCAGGGTGGTTAGTACTTACAGAAGTAGATTAGTCAGCCAATGCATTTATTCTAAAATGACAATTTTTCTTTGACAGGAGATCTTAAGAGATTCATAGGGACCCAATTCAGGGCCTGACAAACTCTAACTCATAGGCCTATAAAATGCTAATAATATACCTTATCTGCCCCCCCCCTACTGTTTTTGACAGTTCTGGTTAGTGAGCTTGTGCTAAAAAGAGCTGAGTCAAACCAGAATTGCAGTCAAGCACTCTTCTCCTTTGCAAAGTCTCATAAGCCAAGGAAACCTGAAGAGCTGAGGATGTTTTTTTTTTTAAAAAAAAAAATGACAATTCTTTTCAAGGACTCATGTTTCTGTCAGTTAATTGAACTGTAGCAATCTTTGCAAGAGTTACCACTAGACGAAGGCAATATCCATGAAAGATCTTAGCTCTCTTGAAAGTTATGAATCACAAGTTAATGAAGATTGAAATTCAAAACCTTAAAATGTCGTAACAGCGTAACAATATGAAGCGTCTTCATATTTTTCTGTGAGATATAGTAAGGAGCCAAGTTTTTGGCGAGTCTAAGAGCTCGTTCCAAGAAATCATCTTTTCATCATTTGATTTAAATAAGCAAATCTGATTGAAATTTGCAAGAGCCGATGTGCCAAAGTGTTTTTTTTGTTTTGTTTTTTGCAAAATCACAACTCCTTAAATGGAGCAGTGTGACAACATAATAAATGTTTTGTATGACTTTTTGTGAGCTATTGTCTGAGGCATGAATATAACTATAAAATAAATTACCTTTAAGTGTCCAGCTGTAATCATGGGATGCATTGGCTGCTGGGCTAGATGGACATTGGTTTGTTAGAAGGGTCACTTCCAATTCTAAAATGCTGTGATTCTTATTCTGCCAGTAGCAGTATGCAGCAACTCATTTCATTCAATGTCTGTACCCTATTTTTCTGCCCAAAGTATCTAATAATAACCTGTTGTTGACATCCATCTTGGGAGACAATGGAGGTTTTGGGGTTGAAGTCTAATTATTGGAGAGGTACAGCGCCTGCTGTGGCTGTAGAGACCGATGCTTTGCTGCAGCTGGGGTAGATGAAGGCACCTGGTTGTGCTGCTGTAGATAAATTATGGCATTTCTTCTCTCTGCATTCTTCCCAGTGGATATTCCTTCTCTGGTCACTGCTACAGATGCATGACATGACTGTCTCAAGGCACTGTGGTCATCTGCAAGGGATTCTCACATAGTGGGGTTGATGTTGTCAGCCTTCAAGTCTTGTTTGCAGACATCTTTGTAACACAGAATTGGTCTGCCTGGTGCCTGAAACCAGCTCCCATAGAGCACATCCTTGGGGATCCTACCATCTTCCATTCTGTGGACATGACCAAGCCAGTGTAGATGTTGCTAGGACATGAGTGTGAACATGCTGGGAATGTGGGCTTGGAAGAGCACATCTTTGTTTGAGACTCTGTGATGCTCAAAAGCTTCTGGATGCAGCACATGTGGAAGGCACTGAGACAACACTCCTGGCTGTTGTAAGTTGCCCACAGCTCACTTCCATAAAGCAGCATGCCTGGTAGACCTTCATCTTGGTAATGGATGTTAGAATCACATTCTCTGTGACATTGTACCCCATCTGTCCCCACATTTGCAAGATGCCAACTTCCAAGTTGTGGAGCAGGCAGAAGCTATGTGCTGTAGTCAATTAGAGCACAGTTTCCTTGAGTTAGAATGCTATTTAAGTTCATAACCAGCAAAGGGTATATGTCAGGGCAGGAGGATTCTTAATACTTTCTTTCTTATCTACAAGAATAAGCCATATTTTTTTTGCTGGTGGTGCGAATCCTAACCACAGTATTCATGTGCATATAAAGCAGGTACTTGTTCACCTGAGTTTTGTCATCTTTTCTTGATAACCAATAAATTTTAATCCAATGTCAAGGCAAGGAAACTGAGATTTGCCATTGAGAAGCTGTTTGAAGGACTGACAAAAGGAAGTAAGCCCTTTGGGAAATGGGATGTGTTGACTCCCTTCCATCACACCCATCTGGATTTACCCCAAGAGGCAACAGTTCACTGCTAAAATAAAAGAATAGGAAAGCACAGCTTCTGGCTTGAAGAATAAAGAGAACCATAAGGGTATGGGGGGGAAAAGTGTCCCAGAGAGGACATTTTAGGTGACATTGCCACACAGAGGAGCAATTAACATCCCACCCATTGCTCAGCAGTGTGCTCATAAAAGCCCTCTGGGATTTCAGGTCCTGTTTCCGACTTTTAATATCCAGCCTCCACCGCATGCTGCAAGCTTAATCGTGTTCATCTGTGTCTTTTTAGAAATGTGGCTGCCTGCTGGTTGCATTTAATCCTTTATCTTATTCCTGCTAATCTGTTTTCTATTTCTAGACAAATTCCCAAATCCTGGCCACCTAAATAGAACCCACAAAATGTTCACATGCAACCAAAGGAAGGAGTCTCTTTTGGAGGGCAGATTTCAATGAGTACTTCTTTACACTGCCTAGTTTGCAGCTGACAACCAGGAACCTGCCCTTTACTTATAAGGTGGAAACAGCATCTTCTCAAGACGGTCACCACAAGTTGTTAATTGCTCTGAAGAGGGAACAGCATAAATTCAATGGGGCATCCAAAAAACATGGGCCCAGACTTTTATGGCTAGGAAAATTACAGTGGAAAGCTGAATGCGTTCGACCGGCTAGGTGGTCTGCAAACTCAGATGCTCCCTTTGCGTGCCATGGGCAACTGGGAGTGCTGTGGATAGAATGCTATGCCCTCTGAATGATGACACAGTGACTCATTATCCTCCCAACTGGCCACCAACCTCCACAATTCTCTTGTTGTTGTATTAGGATTGTTTAAAGAATGCTTTAGATGTGAAACTTAATGTAGTGGTGGAATTCTCCTTTTATAACCATATTGTTTCATTATTATTATTCAGTTTATGATCGCTATATTAGCACAATAGAAACCAAATCAGCCCATTACAACATTTTAACTGAATCTGTTACATGCTTAGACTGCACTCCTCTATGCATGTACCTTGGAGTGAGCTCCCTTAACCTATTTTGGAATCAACAGGTTTGGGTTGTGCTGTGCTCAACAAGGTTTTGCTGAGTAGACCCATCAAAATTAATGGAAATTACTTAGATGTGTTAATTAATTTCAGTGGGACTACTCTGTTTAAAACTTAGTTGAATATGACCTCATAGCTCTGTGCAGTCAGTTGCTTTTGTGTTGGAGTGTCTCTGTGCTTCCATTTTATGTTTTAGAAGTCATTCTCAAATTCAAGACAGTAGCCTTGGGGAAAAGGAAGAGCTATGTGACCCTGGACTCCTGATGCCACATATGCTGCCCATGAGGACTGTAGCTCAGCCTGGAATTTTTGAGGAGGTAGGTAGAAAATAGGTTAAGGCAGCTTTCAGGAATGCAGTCTATATGGGGCACTTCAGAAGTCCCCCTTCAGCATCTTCAGTTTTTGGATACACAAGTTCAAACTATGTATGGATTTTCAAGAGTGGTCATTGGATTTCAGTTTCAGTATGCAATCTGATTTGAAAACAAGGCCTCCATTTCAACCAAAAGAGGAAGAGAAGATTATTTGAAATTCAAAAAAACTAAGTCTGTGACACCACCTAACGTTGTCTGGTATACTTTTGAGTAATACTTGAGCCCTTTTCCTGATGAGGAATAGGGCACATATTAAAGATTCTTGATAAAAATGAAGGCGCAGGGACTGGTTTAAGGCGTGGTGGGTTCAAACGAAAGTCTAAACTCAAACTCTCATTTTCAAAATCAGCTGGATGTCTTTTAAAAACTCTTTAAAAAGTTGTAACATTTATTCAATATCTACCTGACACTGCTGTTCTCTAACCCAACACTTGTGGCTGGTAGTTTAATAAATCATCCACAAACCTCTTGTGAACTACCCCACCATTTGCAATCAATAATGTGATGAAAATTATGGTTGTTTTTGAAATGAATAGACTAAACATTTGTCTCTGGGCTGAACAGGCGGGGAAGCTGGGGGAGAGAACAGGCCAGAGAAACAAGATAGCTTCCCCTGAAATAGCATTCCTCTTTCTCATCTGTTAAAAAGACAGCTCTAATATATGGTCTGACCACAGACCTGAAATCTGGCATATCCTAAATCCTAAACTAAGTTCAGTGTCAATTCTTTATGTGGCTTTAGGGAAACCACTAAACTAAACATTCTTCCTCAGTTCTCTAAGGGCAAGTTCATACAATGAGTTGCATAACTTAATCCAGTGTCCCTCACTGTGCGATGATGCACACACCATGAGATCTCTGGCATGAGATGGTTTCTTTATTAACTTCGCTGGAGGAGGGTGCCTCACATGGTCAAAGAAGTAGCTGTCCCCTGTCTCTAAAACAGGATAGAACCATCCTTGTTGGTATGTTTCTTCAAGGTGAAAATTACACCAGACTAGGTCAGGTTGAATTGGTTCATTTAGTTGTGCCTTATTTCATCAAGAGGAGATGCCAATGCAAGAATATTAACTGTTCTGTTACTTAAAAAACAAAACAAAAACCCACCACTGAAGCTAATAAGATCCCTGTGGTGATTTATACTCTTCAGTAGGGAAGTCTTGATTTTGTACATCACTCATTCAGGGATTCATCTAATGGCATTAAGCAACTCTCATCCTTATTTGGACCGTCAAATAATATGGGTATCCCTAGTGAAGAGAATGGGTAAAATAAGACTTCCGGAATATTCTGCAAAATGGGTTGTGCACACCCAGTTCTACATGGGGAAGGAAATTTTAGACATGCTTGAACACCAAGTTACTGTATTTCAACAAAGAGAATCTCCCTATTTTCTCCTTCCTGTTTCTTCACATTAAAAAATTAGCTCAAGTTTCTTGCAATCCCTGTTGTCACTACTAAGGCTGTAATCCTATACCCATTTGCTTAGGAGTAAACCCTAATGATTTCACTGGGACTTCCTTCTGAGTAGACATATACAGTAGTACCTTGGGTTACAAACTTTATTCGTTCCAGAGGTCCGTTCTTAACCCGAAACCGTTCTTAACCTGAGGCACACTTTCACTAATGGGGCCTCCCGCTGCCGTTGTGCCGCCATCGTGCAATTGGGGTAAAGTTTGTAACCCGAGGTACTACTTCCAGGTTAGCGGAGTTTGTAACCTGAAGTGTTTGTAACCCGAGGTGTTTGTAACCCAAGGTACCACTGTATAGTATTGCACCATATATTGTGAAATTTTGGTTTCTTTCTAGTTTCTTAATCATACCCTTTCCTAGACTATCTCAAAGGTGCTACAGATGCCTTCTGGGTTTTCCCCCTCAGTATACCTAGGGAAGAGATAACATTCCTGGGGTCCAACTGGCCTTAACACAACTCAAAGGAACACCAAGAAAGGGTTTTCTTTCTGCTTCTTTCTGGTAATTATAGTGTCACCAGATGTAGTCCAGTTAATGTGGACCAAGGGACATACTGGTTCAGAATTTTTTTTTAAGTAAACATTTTAATGGAGTACATGATTTACATCAAAAGCCAGAAAGATAAGTGTTTTTTGGTTTTTTTTTTAGAATAAAGACAAAATGAGCAAAGACAAAATGAAAGATAATGCATTTGCACTCCCTCTCCCTACTCAAACTTGCTCATTACGATGTTAATTACAGGGGACCTCATTACCTTGAGTTACAAAGTTTTTATTCTTCTTCAGGTCATGGATTAGGTTTTGAGATGTGTGGAGCAACTTTGGTCATCCATTCTGGACAAAAGATCCAAGCCAACCACTGATGTCTCTTTCCCCTGTATTACCAATATATCCTTGTGGACAGAGTATCTTCTAGCAAAGGGTTTTCTATCTCTGCATAAATTTGGTATTTTACTCACCCTGAATGCAGAATATTTTTCTGTGTGTCTTGTAGATTCTGCCCTGCACACCTGGCACAGGTGACTCTCAGCTGTCTTTCGGGAGACCAATTGAAATGAAAAAAAGTTTGGATCTCAGTATTTATGTTCTCTGTTGCAGATGAAATAGTATCACCAAAGCAAAGCTCAAAAAGCTAGTTTAGGCCAGTCTCTGTACACAAACCGGGTGTTGTTGTTGTTACTCACTTACTACAGAAAAGTCTTGAAGTGAAGAGTATAAAGCAAAAATGTAATGAGCAGCAATAAGAACATTGTTAGATATGGCTTGTGGAGTGATTTTTACTTTTTATTTTTAAAGAAAACTCCTCCCTCTGTTTAAATACTAATGCACATTCCCTTCCCCCAGACTTCACTTGTGTGAATATGGTACAATTTCCACAAAAACCTTTGAAGTGAAAAAGCCATTGGATGACTATTTTATCCTCTCTCCACTTGATTGTTTTTTAATTAGTGAAGTGGTTGTGCAAGAGCAGCCTTTCCTCTCTCTTTTTGGCCAGACAGCAATAGTTTCTATTAGTATCATGCTACACGAGCAATTATGTCATCTTTTGGGGAGGGATGCTTTCAGAAGACTACTTTAACATTAGAAAATTGTTCTGACATTTCCATTTCAACAGTGTCATTATGAATCGGATGGGATTCTTCCTATGCCATCATATAAATATTAAGGGTGCATACTGACATCTTAGCCAGAGTATTGCAAACCAATTCTTAGGCTCTCATTGCGGTCAGATATGTAACAGTGCAAATGTTTAGGATTCCAGATAGGGACTTCAAGGAAGCACTGCTAGCAGATGTAATAGTGCAAACATTTGGTATTGAGAATGTCAAAAAGATTTCTTCAGTTGACAGACCTCATTAAAACAGAGCTGGTGATAATCTCATTAATCTGTAAAGGCAAGACTGTAGATTGGTGCATTTCATAAAATGATTCAGTTGCATGTGAGTCCTGCAAGGATGTAGAGCTCCCATCACTTGGTCCATGAAAAATTATTACTACAGCCTTATCCATCTTTTATCGTTTCCATCTCTTTGTTGAGTGACATGTATTTTCTTCCTCCCATGACCCAGAACTCCAGGACTCTGAGACTACTGAAATGTTTGCACAATCTTGAAGCATTTATTTAAAAGTTGCTTTTCCCTGAAGGGCAAGTGCTAGAGCCAGATTCAAAGTCAGCTCAAGAAAACAAACAAATACTATCTTTACAAGCCCTTCAGACCGGAATGCTCCAAAGGACCTTTCAGGTCCCCCACCCCCCCTTCTTTTTTGGCATCTTGACAAACAACGTGGTGCCTTAAGGCGGTGAGCTGGAATACGTGTTTACAACCCCTTCAAATTCACAGGCCAAACAGGAAAAGAAGGGAAATGTCAAAAATTACAAATAAAACAGTTGATCCTCAAAGGCAACGAGGCCTGCAAATGAATAATTTTTAGGCAAGCAGTATCGGATTTCTTAAATATTTGTCACAGCTGGGTAGTTGCATGGTGAAGTGTTTGTTAACCTTAGAGTTTGTCCTAAGTGCTCTTAGGAATAAAATTTATTTATACTGAATATCTGAGTGGCCTAATAACTACAATGGGGTGTGTGGAGGGGGGGGGGTGGTATGCTTTTTTGTCTGCTGGGGAAATTTCTTCCTGTGTTTTGGTCACTTTGTGGTTTCTTCTTCTGCCTTCAGAGAACCAGAACAACAATGAAAGGAAAGGCTGGGAAAAGTTATTTTAAGAAACAAGGAGACAAAAGGGCCCGTGATCCCTTAAGTTACCCTCGTGCTGAGCTAGATGAGACTACTAAGATCTGCGTTCAGATAGCCTGTCTCTTTCTGTTTTGGCAAATGATAGCCTTTCTCTGTGGGTGGAACAGGACCGTGGTGCTGGGGCATGGGTATGTGTCTGAAAGGGAGTTTAGTTTGGGAAAACGGTACTCCTCTCAGTGGTGGATTTAGGGGAGCATGCCTGATTTGGGTCACACTGGGTGCCTAGTTGGCACTATTGCAATAGTATCCTCTTTTCTACGTAGGAGTAAACCTCTAAATACCAGTTGCTGGAAACTGTGGGAGGGGAGGGGTGCTGTCGTCCTCAAATCCAGCTTGTGGATTTCACCTAGGTACTTGGTTGGCCACTGTGAGAACAGGATGCCGGACTAGATGTTCCATTGGCCTGATCCAGCGGGCTTTTCTTACATTCTGATGTTCTTAAAACAGCTGTATGTCATTCACTTGGGGAAAAATAAAATAAAGGTATCATTCCTGCACCATTCCCTGGTGACCTCAGTATCTGGAGAAGAGGGCACCCCTCAAGAGTGTGCCAGATTGCAGCTGGCACAATTTGTTTAACAAAACTGAATGGAATGGAGTGGCACTGCGTGAACGGAGTCTGGTCTTATTGGCAAAGCCCTGGCCCTTCATCTGTAAAAATCCCACCTTCTGTTTCTTGGTCATCATACAGCGTGATAGAGGCATGGAACTTAAAAACAGGCTTTAATATACAAACACTGTTATCATGGTTTTTGTTGTTGTCATAGCACAAGCAGGATGTTAGGAATGGTTATTTATTAAGTTTCTATTCTGCCTTTCTTTTCCAAGGAGCCCAACCAAGCAGCAAAACAAAATAGAAGAATAATATATTTAAAACTTCTTCTTCTTCTTCTTCTTCTTTTTCTTCTTCTTATTTCCATATCACCCTTCATCTGAGGATCGCAAGACAATTTACAATATAAAAACACAAAAATACACAACATAGTAATTTATCAACAATGGGATGTAAACACAAATTTAAAAGCAAGATATGTGCTGTCCCTTCAGCTCATAATTTCAAGATTGCCAGAAATAGTCTCTTTTTAGCTCTCAAGTGCCTGGGCGAAAAGAAGAGAGAGTGCTCTTTGCTCATGTTCTCTGTTTGTGGGTTTCTCACAGGCATCTGGCTGGCTAATGTGAGAACAGGATACTATACTTACTAGATGGGCCATTGGCATGATTCAGCAGGCTCTTCTTACATTCTTAAGGAGGCAGATGATCCTCACCAGGCAGGGCATTGCACAAATGGGGAACTGCCACCAAGAAGACCCTGTCTTGGCTCAATGCCAACTGGGCAGCACCAATAGTGTCTCCCCTGATGATTGTATGGCCTGAAACAGTTGATAGTTGATGGTGAGGCACTCTTTTACTTACTTGAGTCCCAAGGTGTTTAAGGCTTCATATGACAGTACTAACACCTTGAATTAGTAGTATTATTCACCAACGCTGCTTGTGTTGTCTCTTCACAACAGTGAGGACTAGAACCTTACGATGATTTCAAAGGCCAAGATGGCATCTTGGTAATTACAATATTTAAAGTATTTAGGGCTCATAGACTATTACTTCTTGAGCTGTATCCCTGTAGCCCAGTGAGCAGTCTCTGGGGCAGTCCTGAAGAATTCTGAACATCTACTCTTTGCTGCTGTAATATGAATTCATTTAATTAGTCGCATGGTATAGATTAAAATTTCAGGAAGTGAAATGTCCTCATTGCAGTGCACAAAGCAGAAGTATATGTATTTAAAACCACTTCTTTGGCAAGGTTCTCCATTTTTTTTTAATTTCTGCAAACCAATTCAATGTGAATAGTCTTTTCCTGGAAGTGCTTGGAAATCCTTTAATCAAATACAAATTAGCTCTAGACATGAAAAATAAATGTTTGATGAAAATGCATCTTAAGTCATGGCACATGAATAGCCTCTCACAGTTAATAAATAATCTTGCATCATTGTAAAAGGAAGCAGTCATTACAAATGTAATCTGCAGAGCTATTCCCTCCACTTTCACCTCCACTTTAAGGTAGCTGTTTGGAGACCAATTATTGGCTGTTGTTTTTCCTTTTCTGGTTTACACCCCTGCACATCAGAGGAGAATTGAGCCCCCAAACTCTTAAAAATGCCACAATGGCACGTGAAATTGCTAGCTCATTGGCACCATGCACAGAAAAACAAAACATAGCACTTCCAACATCAGAAGCCCTATTTCTTTCAGCTTCACCTGTGCTCTTAGTCCTTCTGGCGGGTAAACTGTGGTAAGAGAAAATGATGTCTTCTAATCTGATGATGAATTGTGGAGTGAGATTTTTACATTAGCGACCTTGAGTATTTACACTTTTCAAAGATTAAAGGCACTTTTCCAAGGCTGTGCAGGCATATTAATTAGTGCCTGTTAGGAAGACAAATTGCAGGCAGAAATAGTGGAACGAAAATGGAGGTAACCTTTAAAGATGAAATTAATCTCCAGTTTAATGTGGCTTGATCTGATTTAAAGGGTTTTGGTACATTTCCTGGTAGGTTTCCAATAGAAATGAAAGTGGGCCAGAGCACAAAATGTAGAGCTGAATAAACACACCGAGTGCAGCTCTTAAGGAGCTGCAGAGCCACCGTCATTTCTCTAAGGTGCTCATAAATCTCCCCAAATGTGTGGAGTGTGAGCCTATGATTTGGGGATATGTTTTAAAATGGACGGGTTCTCTGTTTCAGTCAGCTGACCCACTTTTAACTGAGCTGGAGTTCTGCTTTTGGATATATTAGAAAATTTGTGTGTGTGTGTGTGTGTGGGTGGGTGGGTGGGTCTGGGATTTGGAGCCTTGGAAGAAGCTTGGCCTTTTCGTTGGCTCCTCTGCCTGCAAGCCTACAATGAGAGAGCTACCACTGTCAATATGGGAGGCAGGAATTCAGCCTACGGACCACCACACAGCTATGACCAAAGCAGTGGGTGACAGGGTGATGGCTGCATCTCTTTGCACTAATAGGCTAGGATGGTTCAGACTGCACTTCCTTGACTTCATAAGGTTCCCCGGTCAGTTTTCCTTAAAAATCTAAGCAGGCTCTAATCTTGCAGAGTACACAATCTTTTACATCACTACAGCTGCATTTGCCCTGCCTTGCTCCCAACTTAATGGAAGGCCAATGACAACAGGCTTGCCTGTTTCCTCCCAAGGTAAGGGAAGTGACATAGCTAAACCTATTGGGGCATCTTACTCTATGGTGTTGACCCCTTCATGCATTAATTAGACTTAAACATGTTGATTATGTGAGGTTGGTCATCCCAGACATTTGAACTTTTGAACAGTGTCGTGAGTGCCTCCCCTCACTTTGGTTACCTCTCCCCCCCCTTCCCTTTTGTCAGATCCCCCCAAAACACAGAGAAAAGGAGGCTGAAAAAGAGAAAGTGTGCACACACAGTTTCCTTTTCTAAGGGATCCAGATTAAAGTTGGATCCAGAATTAATTTGATCCTTGAAAAACATATAGAGTGGAAAGAGGAAGTGGAAAAGAGCGCCACTCTTCTATTTTCCTCCTTCAGCTCTATGTCCTGTTTTAGAGATAAATAGCAAATACTCTCGCCACTAAGGTGGCAGTGAAAGGCTGGGTGAGTTTCAGAGGATTCGTGAGCACCAGGAAATACCTTCAGGGTGCCATTGCGCCCACAGAAACTATGTTGGTGACCCCTGGGTTACAGGATAGAAAGGAAGAAATCAGAAATATCTAGTCCAAGAATTTGAGGCAAAGAGGTGGTGGCTGGAAAGAAGACAAAGGGGGAAGGAGAAACCAGCTGTGGGCATAAAGTAATGTTCTTTTATTAAATATATAATTTTAATAGTTGCAATTAATGTTTAGTTAACCTTTTAAAATTGGCTTAGCAGGTCTTCTAAGAACAGCGATATGTCTCTGGAACAGGACTATAAAGCTGGCAACACCTAGAAGCATTCTTTTGCATTTTGGGGAAAGTAGTCTTGGAACAAGCCCTCCTTATACTATCTGCTTAGTATAAATTCCCCGAGATGTGGCAGGGAGGGACTGGTATGGTTACTCTTTTTTTATTTCTTCTTACCTGGATATAAAAACTATCTGTGACATCTCCCCCTTCTATTTTCTTTTTTTATTACTATATCTTATCCTTTTCAATATTTGTCCAAGACTGTCACGACACTTGTGCTCTTGTGAGCCTGCACAATCAGCTGTAACTGACAGCTCACCCTCCATTGTCTTCTTCTTCATCAGCACCATTTTGTATACCACCCTTCATCTGAAGATCACAGGGTGGTTCACAACCTAAAAATACCCCCCCCCCCGAAATCTGTTAGCTTTCACTCATTAGATTTCATCACAAACATTTGTATCAAGGAAAAAAACTGAATTGAGTCAGGATAATTTGTTTGAAAAAAGTATCTCCAATTTGTCTGAACTCTATTTTACACCACGTAAACCTGGACTTAATTTCATCTGACATTGCTGATGGGTCTGGGTTTGAAGCAAAGCTCACATTGCGACAAAGTAGATGGGGATAGAAATTGAAGTTACAGCAAAATGAGCAAGTAATTGGACATTAAGAAGCCTCAAGTTTCAATGAGTCTCCAAAGATTTATGGCCCTTTTAAAGGCTATTTTCCGGAATTTATTTTACCCACTGTCCTATAAGGTATTGTATGACATTAATAGCCACAGTGATGGAGACATAGCTTTTGGTGAAAATGAAATCCTGTACAACTAGTTAACATGTGTTTCCATAAAGCTGCTAATCTTGTTCAGTTTGCTTTGAAAGTAATCTGGACTCAGTAAAATATGGTGGTGTTATATCCATTTTTATGGTAAACCAAGCTTCAAAATGCTTGCATTGTTACGTAAGTGATTATAATTTTCCTATTTATATCATATTTCCCTGGCACTTCATTTAAGCTTATAAGGATCTGAGGTCATAAGTGGAATGAAAGTTCTGTTTTTGGTTAACTCCTGCTCATGGATCAACCAACATACATTTAATGAAAATGTTGTGATTTTAGTGGCTTGCTAAAACAACCTACAAGGGGAATGCCTTACAAACCAGCCATTTCTTTCAATCAGCAGAGAAATGTTTTGTCAGAGCATTCATCAGAACAGTCAGTGCCAGGTATAAACATTCTGTGCCTAGTTAGGCAGGTTTCCTGCTCTAAAACTCAAAGGCAGTTTGGACACATGGGACCACTTGAGGACTGATTGTGTGATATGTACATAGGTTGGGTGGATGTTCTTAATTCTAAATGATGTTAACTCACAATTGTCTCCCAGCTGATTCTCATTTTGACACTCAGCTGTCATGTGAATTCACTCAATACAAAATTGATCTCTGAACGCTTTGGTGTTTGGAGCAAACGAGAGCTGATATTGGACCATGAAATCTTTTTGTTCTAAATACTTGCAGTTCCCCAAATCTAGGCCATATACTAAACTGGTGAAAACTGTCCCAGATGTCATACAGCCAGTAGTGCTCTTTTCATTTATTCTGGCCAACAGGTATATGTTCTTGAAGAAACCGACCAGTGTTTCATAGTTTTACAAGGTTAAAGTCAATCTATTAAGGATAAGGGTGAGGAAACTGTGGCCTCCTAGATGTTGCTGGGGCTGCACTTCCCAACATCCCTGATGCTGGTGGGGGCTGATGGGAGTTGGAGGCTAACAGCAAGTGGAGGGGCAGAGGTTCCTCACCCCAGCTCTAGGAGATTCAACTACTACTTCTTCGGCCCAGTTCCAGTGTTGCCAAAACATCCCTTTGAAATACTTGAACCACTATTTTCCTCCTCCTCCTCCTCCTCCTCCTCCTCCTCCTCCTCCTCCTCCTCACAACTATGTAGGAGGATGGATGAAGACTCCAACGTAGACAAAATGAGAGGCAAGGAAACTTCCTGTTCTAGATTGTGTTACTATTGCTATAGTTGCTGGAACTGCAAGCAAGGAGAACACACAGCAAAGCAACTCCTGGTTGAAGTTACAATTGCACTAGAGCTGAGAGAACCTGCTATATTTCCCAAATTACACTGCACTCTGCAATGCCTGCTTTTGCTAGAGATAGAAGTCTTGCTCAGGCATTATAGCTTCTATGCAGAGGAACACAAGAGGGGAACACTGAGTAGCTCTGTTCCTGATATTGTGTCTGCTGAGTACATTGTATAAGTAGAGATTTCCACACAACCTTGACCCTTCTCACCTGAGCCTCTGTCTTGTTGGGGCCCTGCAGAGGAGTTGCAAGGTACGTTGGTTGTTGCAGCACCACGGAGAGCTCCTAGCAACCAAATTGCTCTGACAAGGTGTCATGCTCCAAGGAAGATCTGGCTGAGTTTGATCTGGAGCCACAAGAAACTTAGGAACAGACCTGAATAGAAGCCAAGAAGAAGCCAGGACCATTAGAGAAAACTGACTGGGATTCCTCCCTACAGAAAGGGAGCTTGACCTACGGAGGCAGAACCCATCCTCTATTATTTTGTCTAATTCTCTTTTAAAGCCTTCTAAGTCTAAATATATTGTAGCAGCCAATTCCATAAGCGAGTTATGGGTTTCGTGAAGAAATGCCTTCTTTTGCCTACAATGAAAACCAACTAATCTCTATCCACCCTGTTCACCCTATTCTACAAAGCTCCACCATGCCTCCCTTTAGCCACCATTTCTCTAAACTTAAAAGGACTGAGCATGTTAACCCTTCCTTATAGGGAAAGTCCTCATGTATTTAGATTGTTCTGATTACCCTTTCCAGCTCTACAATATCAGTTCTGAAATTGAGAGAACTGTACAGAATGGGTGAGAGCATAGCCCCAACCTTGTTGCCACTTGCCCTATCTCCACACCATTCAGGTATGTGGCAGCAATGGCTTCACCCTTGAAGGATGGCTTCATGGCACTACTCAACAAGCTGGCCACTCCTGCCTTCAGGGTTCTTCCTCCAACCTGACAGCATTCGCCCATTCACTTCAATGGAGGAAGAAGTTCTACACAGCTGTTTGAGGCATGTGGAGTTGTTTCCTCTAGTAAAGCAAACAGGGAAATCTTTGTGGGTGAGGTTGCTGTGAAGCCTCTGTGCATGAAGGAAACAGCTGGATCAAGATGCATGTTTTTGATGTGATAGGGCTTTAGATCCCAGTGCTACTTAAAGCTAAAGCTACTTAAATGCCTGGTTCTCTATCTACATGGTGTTCTTCTGCACATATACCATTTCATATGAACTGATCCAAATGAACAATGCAATGCATATACTTTATCACCCAATAGCAATTCCAAAGTAGTGAGGAGCCAGTCACTTGATGAGTCAAGCCTGAGTTTCTCAAGGAGAGATATAGGCAAAGTTAAGGGAATGTCCTGGGAAGAGTGGGGAAGGAATATGGCTACCGTATCCCAAGAAACTTTGCTGTTCCACTCTAGTCTGGGGATTCTTAAGGTTCCTCCACAAATTGCATTTGTCTCCCTCTTCTGACCAGTTTCAGAGTCTCCTTAGTACAGTTCAGATGAATAAAGAATGTCATTAAAATACCCCAGTTAAATAATTTCTCAGTTTTGTAATGACAAAATGCATCACAAAGAATACCATGTCTTTGAAATAACTTGCCATTGGGGTTTGTATAAATAAATGATCAGTGTGCCCCAAAATAGGCCCCTTGAAGCTACCTTTATAAGGCTACAAATGTGTCAGGCAGACTTATTAGATGTGAAGGGAATGATTATTTGTACAAAGTGAAATGAACATGTGCAATAATATTGTAAAATGTTTATTAGTCTAGAAAGTGCTGAATTTTCCTAAAATATATCAAGTTCTCAGTTTGCATTTAATGTAGTGTTAGGTATGACAGCATATCCTTCCTAAGCTATTTTCAGGGTCTAGCATGCTCTTTTTGGACAATAAATCTTGTTTTCAAATGCTTTGTTATCATAATCAACATGAGGCAATGTTACCTGTCTAGGAACATTTGATAGGATCTTTTCTTCATGTGCATGGTAATTTTGCCAAGTTGATTTGTGTGTGTGTGTGTGTGTGTGCATGTGTGCATGCACATGTAACTGTTATTTTAAGGATACTTTGAGCAACACTTCCTTCCACTCAGCTGTTAATGATAGCGTCAGGCTAAAAATTTCCAAGGCATTAACAGAAGGCAAGTATTTCTCAAGCTAAATTTTCCAAATGAATCGTTTAATCCGATCTTTAGGAGACACTGAGGTTGTTGACAAAGCACTGTTGGATACTGGGAGCTGTCAGGTTTAGTAGTTTAAACTTAGAAAACACACAAAGGCATACAATCACAGAAAGCAACAATGATATGTTGATAAAATAACAATAAAATAATTTGCTGTGGCTATTTGCATTTGTGTTTCATGGTCATGCTTGGGTTTTTTGGGTTCAGTATGTCCTTCTCCTTGGTAGGACTACCACACTGGAGAGACTGTGGGAACAGATGGGGTGCCTGCATTATAAGAAGTCAGAACATCTGCATCAGTTATCCACACAACCATATAATTAGTGTCGATGTCTGTAAATACAGCAGGAAGAAACTGTGGTGAAACTGGACAATGTAGAGCACTGGAAAAACTTTTCATCCACATCTATTACTGAGCTTAGAGTTAGCTACCAAGTTAGCTAATCCACAATCCTAACCATGGCTTGGAGTGGTGGGGCTTGATGGAGTGGACTATATCCATAGTCCTGTCACTTGTGACAGCCAAGGCAAAAGGTGAGGGCAGAAAAAATTGCTCCCAGGTTGCTGCAGCAAAGAGTCTTGGATTGGGCTCATTGCCGTCATGTGATGACAACAGAGTCCACATGGGATCCAGCAGATCCTGTGCTACCCCAGTTCACACCAACACACCATTTTGTGGGAAGCGGTTCTGCAGGCTACCTGTCAGGGATGCTGCTCATGGTAGCTTCTGCTTGCCATTTGGGCAGGTGCATTCAGATGCTCCTTGCTGGCGGAGCTCTCCTGCCGACAGGTGAAGTCACATCTCTACTCCATCCAAACCCCCTCCAGCATGATAGAACAGAGGTTTGGATTGCTCTTCTAGATACTTCATGCCTGTCTTTCTTCCATGGAACTCAAGGCAGCAGATGTCGGATCCAAAGGCAGTCAGCTGTCTAGGTATTGACAAATCCTGGACCTGCTTAGCTGTTGCTTCTTTGTATGCCTTAATAACAGTTCCATAACAGTGGTGTGAACATTTTGGAAACACCTGAAATCTACTTTCATCCCCCTGGAGAAGTGGCTGCTGGAAGTATTGAGGGGAAAGACTTCTGAGTGTACTGCAAGACAAGGTGCTCTTGTAAGAATAATTGCAGAATATCTTAACTCCATGTTAATATGAAGTAACTCACTTCCCACCCTCTGTGTAGCTTTGCCGTTGTACATGCCCTGAACAAGTACATCACTGTTTGAACAGTTGAGATCCCATGAAAGAGGAAGCCTGGGTTGCATTGATCTTACACTGTTTCACCTCCACCTCCACTCAGCTGTGCAGCCTTTGGCTGGAAAGGATTTGACCTGATGTTCTTTGACAAACTTTGCTGGGAGCGATATCTTTACAATACCTCTTTGTGTGCTGCCTTCCCACTATGGCCTGTGAATGGAAGTCCAAAGTTTTGATTTGTCCCTTGATAGATGTTTGGATGACCTAATCTGTATTTTTGGATTCCCTCCTTTAGGCTTCTTCTGAGGAACAAAGGAAATGGAATAAATTTACGTTGCATTGGGATTTAAGGTTTTAATTAAAATGGCTCTGAAGTGTTAACACAGCTCATCTTGGGTAAGAAAAAAAAAAAAGAACCCTCATTAGGAATCCAAGATAAGAAAGCTTATGCAATGTATTATTTTTAAAAACAAGCAGGTTTTTAAACCCGCCCCCCCAATCTAATCATTTTCCAGAGGGGTACCTGTGTTTATTTCTTGTAGCAAAAACAGATGAGTTTTGTGGCACTTTAATAACTAACAAATGTACCATGCCAATAGCTTTGTAAATTGCAGTCCACTTCATTAGATACATGAAGTGTTTTCCGGAGTCGCCCCCCCCCCCGTGTTTGTGTGTGTCACACAGATACACAGAGAGAGGGGTGGAGAGTTTTGGGAGTACAGGCATATCTCCACGTACACATGTTCAACTCACATGCAACGACATATATGTGCGGCACTGGGAAATAATTAAATAAACCAATTGGCATGGCAAAAAGGTGTGAAAAGGGCAAAAACGGCCCCAAAAGAGCAGGAAAACTGCAAAAATAGTGCAAAACCATGGGAAAATGGTTAGTAATCGTAGGAGCTTTTGCAACTGTAATCCAAGGAGATTTTGCACCAACCTTTGAGGCCTGTGGAGAGTTGGAGTTTTAGAAAAGAGGTTTGGAGGGAGCAATTATGGTGGGGTTTGGTCGTCTTGTAAGTGCTGCTGGTTTTTTTAAAAAGGTTTTTTAAAGGGTTTCTCAGAGGTTTAGAGGATGTTTACAGGCTTTTCAGATGGTGTTCTCCACAATATGCGATTTCACGTATATGCGTGGTACCTGGGAAGGTAAGCGCTGCATAAGTGGAGAGATGCCAGCAATTATAAACAGTGAGCTCAGAAGGTCCCTATTTCATGCACCAAGGTTTAGCTTGTCCTGTCTGTCATTCATCCACTCTGGTGCCAATGCTTCTTAATGCCAGTTTTGTTCTTAATTCCAATTTCAGCTCCTGTAGATGAGGAAATGGACAAAACACTTGAAGAAGTATGGTTGCCCATCTGTCCTCACAATGCTTGCCGTTATTTGCTGATATGACCTAGCTAGAGGGGTTCCAGAAGATGATGAATGCATATTTTCATGAAAGGGTGGTCCTTGTGGCTTTTATAGAAGGGATAGTCCACCTACTCCTGTAAAGCCCTCCCTGGACCCTGATGTTTATAATAACTACAAATATCCCCTTCTTAGGAGAGATGGTTCAAGATGGTGGTTACCATTCAATTGAAGATGAATCTAGAAGATTATCTAGACCCATTTCTATCTGCATTCAGGCCTGGATTTCAGACTGGCGCTGCCTATTAGGAAAGAGAAAATGTGTCCCTCTTGCTTTTGATCACTCATCAGTACCATATAATCAGTCAAGGTGTCCTGTTGGGCTAGCTCAGTGGGTTAGGTGTTGGAAGCATGGCAATATGGTGGTTCTGCTCCTAATTGCAGGGCTGGTTTCAGACAACAGCCCTGGAAGACTGGTGCTCAGCCCCATGGCACTGGTGTTATGGGGTACCCCATGCTGTTTTACATCTATATGAAGCTGCTGGGTGATGTTATCAGAGTTTTGGAGAGGGGTGTCACCAATACGCTGATGACACCTATCTCTATTTCTCTTCGTCATAGGAGTCAGGTGAGCTTCTACAGAGCCTGGTCCAGTGCTTGGGCACAGTGGTGGGCTTGATGAGGACCAATAAATTAAAGACTGAATCCCGACAACATGGAGATCTTTTGGGTGAGTCATTTCCATGCTGAGGAATTCTTGTTCTAGATGGGCTCACACTCCAGTTGAAAGAGTCAGTGCACAATCTGGGGGTGTTCCTAGAGGCACCACAGTCACTGACAGCTCCAGTAACTTCAGTGGTAAGGAATGCTGAACTCGCTTTAACTGGTTTACCAGTTCCTGCACAGGGATAATCATGCCACAGTGGCCCATGTGCTAGCAATCTCCCCACAATGTGCTCTCTGTGGTGCTGCCTTTGAAGACAGTCTGCAAACTGACCGTTTGTACACAATGCAACTCAGCTGTCAAATGGATTAGCTTATTGGGACCATGTAACACTGTTCTGAAAGAGCTGCGCTGGTTATCAAAGTGCTCTTTGGTCAAACTCAAAGTGCATGTGCAAGGTTCAGTTCCTCCCATCCATTGTGACCTTTTTGTGAGCTAAGATAAACAGGAGAGGCTCTTTTCGCTGTACCACAGCCAGCTGAAATCTGCCACATGATAGTCTAGAAAACGGCCTCCATTGTAGTGATGCCCTGATTATGGAATTTTCTCCTCTCTGACCTACAACTGGCTCTATTTCTTATGAGTTTTCATCACCAGCTGAAAACCCAACTATTAGCAGCCATTTGCTATATAAGTGTTGGGTGGTCTTCAGCCTTCCTTATTATTGCACTGGTTGCCTTTTTAAAAAATCTGCCATTGTTTTGTTATATTTTGATGGAATTGTTTGATGCTTTTAATTTATTCTGTGCCCCATCTTGGAATTGTTTGTCGATGAAGGGTGGGCTAAAAATGTGCTTCAAAGATAAGTAATGAAAACGCAGAAAGTACAGATGGTGGCAATTCCATTTTTAGCCATAACTATTCACATACACACACTAGTAGTGTTGATAATACGGACTTGGTAAGCCAATTAACGCATGTTGTGTGATAAAACTGCACTGTACCAATTCAGTCCACAAGTAACTCCTTATTGTGATGCAAAGCGGGACTTCAACTACATGAAGAACAATACATAACAGAATGGCATGATAGACTGTGGGAGAAATGCTGTCTGACATATAAAATGCTGATGAAAAACAAACACATGGTGACTATAAATCCAAGCTGCTTATTTCCAAGACCAATATATACGCAATAAAAGTAAAGCCTTGACAAAATTCAATGTAATTATTATGTTTAAAAAGATCTGCTGGGATAAGGAAGCAGAACCTGCAATTGAATGAATACATTGTTCTCAAAACAGCCACTGTGAGATTGTGTCTGTGAGGCTCCAGCTCTCTTGATGTCTTTGTGGCTCAGAAAGTTGTGGAAGCTTTCATAATGGTTCCTTCCTCTCTTGGAAACTAGAGCTAAGTGTTTTTCACAGGACAAGCACTGGGAGGGTGATAGGCATGACTCTTTACAGTATTTAAGTAAGTAAGTAGGAGTGCAAGCTTGGCTGGTGTCTCAAGAAATGTAGGATATACAGGAGATTCTTCTCCACAAGCAAGAATAGAAGTCTATCCCAGAAGCATCCCTGAAGTAGCGGTGAACAGGGCAGAAAGGAGTCTCCAGTAGCACTAATGGGATAGTCAAACAAATATTGCATAGCAAGGAAAGGGGGGCAGGCAGTAAAAGGTGAACTCCTATTTTCTGCTCGGCTGGTGCAAAATTGTCAGGCCTTTGGCCTCTCCTTATAAGAAGAGCATTGCTGGATCAATCCATTGGCTCATCTAGTCCAGCACCCTGTTCTCACAGAGGCCAACCAGATGCCATTAGCCCTTAGGCAGGGCTCGAGTGCAGTAGCACAATCCTCACTTTTGACGCTAAGCAACTGGCATGCAGATGTATACTTCCTCCAACAGTGGAGGTAAGATGTTTTACACAGGTCCTGGTTAACCAGAGATGGTCCATGCAAGTTGCATCTTGATGTATAGTCAATAAGTGATGACTATGTTAGTGAGATTCAATTCTAATTCAGTTCAGTGGTCCATCTGCCCCTTCCTTATAAAAGCTTAGTCTCATTATTGAGATGGTAAATTCTGATAGCAATACTGCAAAGTGTGCACAGGCCCTCAAATATTTAATAAAAGTCACTGCTAACTTAGCCTTAGGTAGAAGTCTCACTTGGTTTGGTAAAGCCAGGAGGCTGCAAGACACCGTAACCAGAAAATGGCTTCCAAGCTGCCACCCAGATAATCTAATTTAAGTTTAGTTCATAAGCAGATGTATGTAGCATAGACCTACGTTCCCGATGAGTGATAAATTTTTCTCTATGAATCTGGTTGTCAGCACTACAAATCATTTTTATGAGGTTTCTGTATGCAGATGGAGAGATCCTTAAAATAGCATTATTCATTGTTGGCAACAACAATCTTAAAGGGGGGGGGGAGAAACTAAAAAACCCGCTAGTTCTGGCTGCCCTTATGATTCTTGAAGCCTAATCTTTTCGACAGAAAACACAAGTCATCCAAGCTCCCGGAGAGATTAAAAATCACTTCAATAAAAGCCTGGACATCCTGAAGCATTTTAATTGCTCCAGGAAGAATCCATGGAGGCTTGTCTCTTCTCCTGGAGCAGATTTCTCCTCTGCTCTTTCCCCTAGTTTGAGGCTTCCCAGGATCTCAAACTGGGGAAACGAGAGGAGGAGAAATCTGCTGCAGGAGATGGGACAAGCCAGTAAGTTTCCAAGCACAATTCAAAGCAGGGGTCTTCAAACTATGGTCTGAGGGCCAGATCTGGCACACTAGACCCCTAAATCTGGCCCGTGGACCCTGCCGCCCGCTCAGTCAGCCCCCACATGCTGAGGTAAACCTGGGGTGGTGAGATGTTTCCTTGTAAAGAAGTGTGGGTATTGGGCACTCTTATATACCTGCTGGGATTGACAAGGCATCTGACCCTCACCTGAATTTCATAGCTCTCCTGACAGGTGATTTGGTCTGCAGCTAAAGTGTGGAAATATAGGACAAGATTGCCCACCAGATACCAGGCACTCTACTATTCAAATTAGGCCCCAGTATTTATGTTACAATCCCCTTCTCAAGTAATCAATTTTAATCTAGAATTTAAATTCTCAAAACTTTCTTATTTGTTAATTTGATCAAGTAAACTACTGCTCTCACTTCATTACAAACAGTATTTCTACCTGCAACACACTTGAGCCCTGCATGCTGCTCCTAAGGGGGTCCCCACACCAGGGAAATCTAGATGGATTTTATTTATATCTATAAGATTTTGCAGACTTTAGCTGTGAACTGGGGCCCTACAAAAAAAATAAAATTCAAGTTGCGCCCCACTAATTCAAATTGGGCCCCACTGGCCAGCCCTGAGTCTCATAGTTGCTGGGCCTTGCATGAAGTCTTGGGTTTGCAATTTTGGGAGAAGGGAGACTGCCTGCTGGGGAGCAGGCTGGCTGGCTGGCTAGGATCCCTAGATTTAGAGTCCCTAGGCTTCCGCCTACTTAGCCTATACATAAATCCGGCACTGCCCCCTATCATTCTTTCTCCCTGCATGCCACATGGCCTGTGAGGGGAGGGGAGAGCTCAGGCTGCCTTATGTGAGCCAAGCTTCCCCTGTTCCGCACCCCCAGTGTCACATCCCCTTTCTCTTCCATTATAAATATCACCTCAGGGTGTGTTCAGCAGTGGGTTGTAGATGGTTTGTCTTCAAGAGAGGGCAGGGGAAAGGTGGGTATTAAGTTGTCTGCATATGTGGACCTCTGAGACAGCAAAAAAGGAGGTGTTTCTATGCATATGTACGTGGGATGGGTGGATATGTGTTCTCTTCATATTTGGGATATGCAGATGGGTGTTAAAGAAATGGCTGCATATTCCATGTGTCATTGTGAAAGACAGAGAGAGAGAAAGCAGAGTGTCTGGGAGGAAGGGATGTTTGTTCTGCAGGCGTGTGTGAAAAGGAGAGAAAGAGAAAGGGGTGCATACTGGCATGTCTGTGGGGGGGTTGGATCAAGGTTCTGTGTGTGTTTTTGAAAGAGGGAGGGACAGAGGCCGTATGTATACCTGTGTGTCTGGGAGGAATGTGTGTTCTTTCCCTGTGTGTGTATTTATGAAAAAGCGATAGAAAATTACTGGTACAGTGGTGCCCTGCAAGACGAATGTCTCGCAAGACGGAAAACCCGCTAGACGAAAGGGTTTTCCGTTTTGGAGGTGCTTCGCAAAACGAATTTGCTATGGGCTTGCTTCGCAAGACAAAAATGTCTTGCGAGTTCTGCGGGGGTTTTCCCCTCCCCCCCTTTTTCCCCAGCCCCTAAACCGCTTAACAGCTGTTCTCTAAGCCGCTTAACAGCTGATGCTAAGCCGCTTGACAGCTGATCTAAGCCGCTTATCAGCTGATCCACTAAGCCGCTAATAGCCTTTTAGCAGCTAATCCGCTAATCCCTTAATAGCCGCTAATCCCTTAATAGCCGCTAATAGCCACTAAACCGATAATAGCGCTAATAGCGCTAATCCGCTAATGGGCTTGCTTCGCAAGACGAAAAAAACCGCAAGACGAAGAGACTCGCGGAACGGATTCTTTTCGTCTTGCGAGGCACCACTGTAAGTTGAGGGGGTGTACCAAAAGTGGGTTCCTTGAGGGGAGTGAGTAGAGTGTACCAGGCTAGACCAGAACAAGAGAGGATTCATAATAAGGGTGTGTGGGAAATTAAGATGTATCAGAAGGAGAGAAAAAAGAGAAAGTAGGATATACCAAAGATACAAAATTGGGGGTGAGGAAATGAGGTGTTTGTGTGTGCCAAATAGGGTGTGTGTTTCTCTCTCAGATATAGAGCTATAGATACACACATTCACACAGGTTCTGAAATGAACCTGAAAGCATTCTAGTGCAACTCTTGGCCCCAAGCCAGGAACCTTAAGCCTCACTAGGGGCATTTTCACACACATGGCTTAAATTGGCTTTTTCTTAAATCACTCTGCAATACATACGTAAACTTTACACAGGCAAGAATATGATTTCACTTCCATGTCCTCTCATATTAATAACATTCACAGATGACGCAAACAGAAAGAAAGGTCCAAAAGGTATATTTTAGCATCTTGTATGACAACAGTCAAACAGATCTTACCAACCAAATGATTGTTGGTTCCTCTTCAGTTGCAGCTTTACCTATACCATACATGACATTATGGGATGGGGGGAGGGGAACCAAGTCAGGCTTAATTTGGCCTCCTCACACTTTCTGACCAAAATGCTGTAAGACTACAGCTAGTCTCCAGAACTCTTTATCAGGCAAAATGTTGCCCAAATTTAAACAAACGAACCAAAAGGTACAAAAATTAGACTGGATATTGTAGCCTTGAGGTAGACTCAATTCATTGATGGAGATTACAGAATGAAAAAGTCCCTCCTGGTCACCACAGATAACAGCTTTAAACAACTAGGATTGCAGCATGAAGAATCCATGGTATTCTCTGTTTCTGGAACAAAATTGTGTCTGTCCCATGACTTAAGCAAACAGGCTTCTGAGTAGGCAGAGAAAAGAAGTAAAGAGAAGCATGACAACCTTTAATTGAGCAAAGCTGGGGATTAATTTGGGGGTGATGTACTAGATAAAAAAGGTCAACTGAAGTCAAATTACCTAGTGGCTATATAACCCTCAAAATGCAATGTTCATCTTTAGGTGATGGGAAATTATCTTCCTGTGGTTGTAGATTCTGCCTGCACAACTAGATTCGGCATTCACTTCCATCTAAGAAGAGACCTCATGGTTCCAACATTTAGCTTAACTGTACTTTTACACTTAGTGTTACACAATGAAGAGTTCAACAAAACAGCCATGCCAACTCATCAGAACAAAAAAACTTGCAACAGTTTTGCAATGTTTTGGTTGGCTTGAATGAAGGTATTTCCCAATCTTGGGATCTTGGGATGTGTGTTTTTCTCTCTTATGGATCAACACAGCTACCTTTGCTTTTAATGTTCCTGTCCTATCTCAGTCATGCCTAACATGTATAAGCTAGTTAAAAAGGTAATATGGTGCTGGTAAAAATCACCATGGCTGAATTATGAAAACAAACAAATAACATCACTCACTTTTTTTAGTTCCTCCTTTGCTAAGCTACTGGGGAGCTTGATATGCCAACCCTCTGCTTCACAAATTGCCTCTTTGTGTAATTGCTTTTGGTGCAAGCGTCAACATTTTCAGAAGCCTTGATGAATTGATAATTATCAACATACTTCACAGTGATAAAGGTAAACAGCATCCCATAATAGGATGGCCTCTCTTTTTTACACCTTTCATTTCATTCAAGGAAAACTTTACTTTCCTCCGTGCAGAAGGTAAGCATGGAACATATTATTTAATCCTAATGCAAATCACACCGACAGGAAATGTCGTAAAGAGAAAAGTAATCTTCTGAAGGAAAAATAAATTATCAACCATGTTACGAAGGAAAAGAAACATTCTCAAATAATTTCTTTCTTTGTTGGTACTGGCTGGCAGCATAATCCTTCCAAGTAAATTGTAATTTCCAAATTAGATTATACATTATGTCATATTAGTTTTATATTAGAAAAACAAACTGACTTAAGGGAAAAGTGCCAGATTTGGCTTGCCTGGCAATGTAAACATCTTGAGCTTCTGCTGTGAAATGTTTAATTTTATTTTTTTTACAAGTTTAGCAGTAAATATAAAACCTAAATTAAAGCAAGATTTTTTCCCCCTGTGGCCGAGCATTGATCAAACCTTCATGGAGGAAAAGTAAAGAAAAGATTTTTAGCACACCCACAGTCATCTCGGTAACATGAACTGTGGGTTAAAGGCTGGACTTAAACAGCAAAACATACATTGGCAATCAAAAGGCAGGATTTCACCCATGGGCTGCAACTGTATATATATAAGTTGTCAACACTGATATATATATATATATATATATATATATATATATATATATATTTTTTTTTGGTGTCCTCGGGTGTCTTCCCGTGTAAAAGTTGGGGTGTCTAGGCGACGTTTCGACGAGGTCTCACTCGTCATCTTCAGGCTGGTGCTTTCGGCTTCTTGTTACTGGAACAGAGCAGGATCTCAGTGTTTGAGTTCCTATAAATACTGTTGAGGAGGTGTGGTGTATAGCCTCCAATGTTCTGGGCAGAGAGGAGGTTCCCAGGCTAGTGTGCCTTTTCTTCTTTTGTTCCTTAATTACTTGAGGGATATCTTGGGTGATTTCTTGAGTGATTTCCTGAATCCCACTTAGGTGGGTCATTAGGTGTGGATTAGTTGCTAAAGCCTTCGTGTCTTGAACTCTTGAACTTTGTGAAGAGTTTTTCTGAGAAGATGGCTATAAAAACAGATCCCACCACCTATCTGGAAAAAACCACCAAATCCAAAATAAAAGCCTCTCCTATCAGTGAAGAAATCCAGCTAAGAATCATCCCCAGAGAAAAATCATCCAGATGCCCCAAACTCTACGGCCTCCCCAAGATACACAAAGAAGGAACACCACTCAGACCAATAGTCAGCTCCATAGGCTCACCTCTACAAAATCTCGCTAAATTTCTCGCCAAGCAACTTCAGCCCTATGCAGAATCCATCTCTTCACACGTTCCAAACTCCTTCCAGTTCATAGAAACAATAAAGAAGCAAAACCTACAACCCAATGACCTACTTGTGAGCTTCGATGTTGTATCTCTCTTCACACAAGTGCCCATTAATGAAGCCTTGACAGCCATTCAAAACAAATACAATCCCCCCGAATACATCTTGGACCTGACCAACCACTGCCTAACCAACACGTACTTCATCCACAATGGACAAAGATACAAACAGATAGAAGGAGCACCTATGGGATCACCCCTCTCACCGGTCATCGCTAACCTGTACATGGAACACTTTGAAACCAATGCTTTAGACAAGTCAGAACACAAACCCAAACTTTGGCTCAGATATGTTGACGACACCTTTGTAATTTGGCCACACGGGAAGGAAAAACTGGATAGCTTCCTCACACATCTCAACAGCCTACACCCCAAAATACAATTCACTATGGAAATAGAAGCCAACAACCAACTTCCCTTCCTTGACGTCCTAATCTACAAAAAACCTGATGGCTCCCTAGGACACACTATCTACCGGAAAAAAACACACACCAACCGCTACTTACATGCACAATCACACCACCACCCTGCACAAATAAACTCCGTAGCCAAGACTCTCATCTCCAGAACCAAACGCCTGGCTGACGAAGACCACTTGACAACTGAGTTACAGAATCTCTCAAATGTGTTAATTGCCAATGGATACCAGCAAAACAGGGTTACGAAGCTAATCCAAAAAGAAACACCCCCCAAAAACCAAGACACAGAAGAAAACAATGGCATAGCCCTCCTTCCTTATATCAAGGGCACTACAGATAAAATTAGCAAAATCCTCCATAAACACAATATCAAAACAGCCTTTTGCACCAACCAAAAAATAGCCAATATCCTCAGAAACCCCAAGGATAAAATTCAGTTGGAAAACCAAGGGGTCTATGAAATACCCTGCAAAGTCTGCCCAGCCACGTACATTGGACAAACAAACAGACGAATAAATGCACGGATCGCAGAACACAAGAATGCCGTCAAAAAAGAAGAAAAAACTTCCTCTCTTTTCCAACACATGAAAGAAACAGGACACGAAATTAATTTTGCAGATTCCAAATTGCTCTTTAACATGGAACATCACCACAAGAGAATAATCATGGAAGCCATCGAGATAGAGAAACACCCTCACAACATGAACAAGCGTGACGACACATCCCGCTTGCCAGACATCTGGAAATTAGCCCTCCCCACAAAATCTGACACCAGATCCAGAGGCACACAGAACGCCATCACCAATCAACCACACCAGACCCAAACCCAGACCCTCTCCACAGATAAATTACAGACACCATCCAGTAGCCAAACCAGGGTGGCACCTCCGGATGCTGCACCCCCCTGCAATCCCTACACAGATCTGGCTGGCACAGGCCACAAAACCACAGCTCGCCCCTATACACGAAGCCAAGCCAGAGCACAACCAAGTGCAGTACAGCCATCTTCTCAGAAAAACTCTTCACAAAGTTCAAGAGTTCAAGACACGAAGGCTTTAGCAACTAATCCACACCTAATGACCCACCTAAGTGGGATTCAGGAAATCACTCAAGAAATCACCCAAGATATCCCTCAAGTAATTAAGGAACAAAAGAAGAAAAGGCACACTAGCCTGGGAACCTCCTCTCTGCCCAGAACATTGGAGGCTATACACCACACCTCCTCAACAGTATTTATAGGAACTCAAACACTGAGATCCTGCTCTGTTCCAGTAACAAGAAGCCGAAAGCACCAGCCTGAAGATGACGAGTGAGACCTCGTCGAAACGTCGCCTAGACACCCCAACTTTTACACGGGAAGACACCCGAGGACACCAAAACCTGCATTCCTGTACCCGTGAAAATCTACGAAAGCATATATATATATATATATATGTGTGTGTGTGTGTGTGTGTGTGTAGTATGTTTATATCCTATATAAAGATACATACAATTATTGCCAGTAACCAGTGCCCACAGAAGTTATACACATTTTTTAATTGAGCCCATTGGTTCTGACTTTCTGGAACTTTTTGTGTAAAAAGGAAGGGAAATTTTACAGGGATTTTTGACCCCCACTATTTTCATGTTTGAAGTAGGAGAGAATTTAGGAGAGAAAGCTGTGTGATCACATTATTTCCAAGTCCGCTAGGTAGTTTCTGTAGGTAGTATTTTAAAAGAACTCTGCCTTTGACTATGAAGAATTGATATTTCATAAATGATGCTCTATTATCCTGGAGAAGAGGAGGTTAAGGGGTGATATGATAGCCATGTTCAAATATATAAAAGGATGTCACATAGAGGAGGGAGAAAGGTTGTTTTCTGCTGCTCCAGAGAAGCGGACACGGAGCAATGGATCCAAACTACAAGAAAGAAGATTCCACCTAAACATTAGGAAGAACTTCCTGACAGTAAGAGCTGTTTGACAGTGAAATTTGCTGCCAAGGAGTGTGGTGGAGTCTCCTTCTTTGGAGGTCTTTAAGCAGAGGCTTGACAACCATATGTCAGGAGTGCTCTGATGGTGTTCCTGCTTGGCAGGGGGTTGGACTCAATGGCCCTTGTGGTCTCTTCCAACTCTATGATTCTATGATTCTATCCTGACCAAGCAATTCCTCAGTAATGTGTGAGGTGAAGAGGCTGGGTGGTAAACAAAGCCAGGGGGCAGACCCACATTCTTACTGATGGGAATTGTGCAACAGCATTTGGGGGAAAGATTAGCTAGGGCAGCACCACACAAACCTGTTGCTGGATGCTGAATGGCCAGGAGTCCCCCAGATGGACTGGTGCATCATCACCCCATGTGGGGCATGGCTGACCAATCAGGGTCTTGCTGTCTGCATCAGAGTGAAGAATCTCTCCCAGCGCAAGAGCTGCATTCCTTCATGGGCATCCTTATGGACACCACTTGCTAGTGGTGGACAAGGCCAGCGGGAAAAGTGGGCAGAGCAACGGATGATGTGGCTTTTGCCTTTGTACAAATAGGCTGCCTTTCAGTCACATAAAAGCCTGAGGTTTCTATACATACCCACATCTCTGCATCAGGCAAGCAAGCAAATGAAAAGCATCATCTCAAGGACATGTTCCACCTGGGCAAAAACACCCAAGGAGTGCATGCAGTTGGAGAGGTGGGGGGGGCTTGGAAAGAAATCTGAGGACTGGATAGAGAGGGCTAAATTTGTCCTCCTGGCCCACAGTTCACGGCCTCTAATCTCCATGGTACTGACTTTTCCCAGCCTTCAATGCCACTGTGCAATGCATGCTGGTACGGGTATGGTATCTACACACTCAGTACAGGGGACTCAGCACAGTGCCCGATTTATGTATAGGCTAAGTAGGCTGAAGCCTAGGGCCTCTAAATCTAGGGGGCCTCACCAGCCAGCCTGCTCCCTAGTGAGCAGTCTCCCCTCTTCCAAAATTGCAAACCCAAGACTTCACGTGAGGGCAGGGCAATTCAGGCCTCTAAATCTAGGGGGCCTCACCAGCCTGCCCTCTCCCCAGTGCCACAGTCTCCCCTCGCAAAATTGCAAACCCAAGACTTCATGCGAGGGCAGGACATGCAGGTTTATAAAGTTCAGTTATTGCAAATGTTTTTCAGTGTTAATTTTATGCATTTTTAAAAATCACCACAGTATTTAACAATAATATCTTATGTCCTTTAGAGGAGAAAATTGTGAATTGCAGAATTTTAAATACCCTAAAATATCCCTCAATTTTGTTTATAACACTTAAATATCCCTTAAATATTACTCCATTTTGTTGATAACACTCTTCCATTTTTTTCTAGTTGTGAGGGTGGGAGATGGGGCGGCGCCTCACAAGTGGAGTCGCCTAGGGCCTCTCTTCATTTAAATCCTGCCCTGATAGGGAGGACAAGCTGTCAGTCATAGTTGGCTGTACATGCACACAAGAGCGCTAGCGTGATTACAGTCTTAGGCAAATGGGAGATGATACACACACGCATTCCTGCTCTGATGTCATAGGTATCAGCACTGATTCCTGGGACAAGTAATGTGCTCTTCAAGTTTTCAGTGATCGTTGCATGGACCAGTGATATTCCAAGGATTTCTTCCTGCCTGTTCTCATACCCAAATAAGCGACTAAGTCAAACGGTGCCAGTTTTTTTTTTTATTTTTATGGTCTGGGGTTTAATGTGGCCTGTGAGTTGATCTGATAGTGAGTTTTAGCAATGCAAAAGCAACTATGTAGTCTTAATAAGGCTCAGCAATTATATATCCAAGTATATACTCAGAAAATCTGTATGGACATTGTAAAACACCCTTCCAAATACCCCTCCATAAAAGATATGGATCGGTTCCTTGTGTGGCATTTGAGGACTATAAACATGTTGCCATAATTCACTGTGTTTCCTGAGGGTGTACAGGGGGAATAAGGGCCAAAATGGGGCTTTTTTAAAGGGAAGTCCCATATTGAGATTGACAGGTTGATGTAAACCATTGACCGGGTGTCCAACGTGCTGTCAAATAGAATCCCTGTTTGTCATCTGTAACCAATTACACTTTTCATTGTGTTAAACAACATTGATATGATCCTGTTCCACAGAGCTGTAGTTGAAGTTGTTTTACACAGGCATTCCACATCTACTCATTTTCTCCCCATCTGGGAACTATTGTCGTTAATGTCACATATGCAGTGAAGCACCCAAAGGGATCCTGCTTTTGGATGTAAAACTGATGGGATATCTTAAAAATGGGCGGGGGGGGGGCAAAGTGAGGTTGCATTTATAGTCCTATGGGATAATTCAGTATGCAAGTAAGCCAACTCCACCATCTCCTCCTTTCAATTGCTGAAATGATAAACATTCTAGTTAACCTACAAGACCATTAGATATGCCTTTCAAAACACACATGCACACACCCTTTTTATTAATAAGTAAAGACAGTCCTCTGGTTTAAAAAAGCTTGACAGCACATTTGCGCAAGCACAAAGCAAAAGCTTCATTGCTCGCTGCATCTAATTATCACAGGATGAGCATTACTTCCATTATTAGGTGCAGATGGAATGGTTTGCTGATACTAAATGCAAATATACATTCCTTGGCAGCATATGCCCATTATTTAGCGATATCACTCTTCTTCATCCAAATTTGCTATATTTGCAACCGGTTACATATGTTGCTAATCAACAGCATGGCTGAGACCCAAAGCCAATGTGTGTGCATGACAAAGGGTGTATATAAGAAATCTGCTACATGTGTGTACCTGTACACCTAAGTGCCCACTCTCCTCCTCCATGTATTCCATATGATGGCTTAATGCAGGGGTCAGCAACCTAAGGCCCATGGGCCACAAGCGGCCCACGGGGGTCATTTAACTGGCTCTGAAACTGCCCCCGAACCAAGCCGCCTGCTTAGCGAGTCCCCGCATGCTGCACTAAACCAGCACAGCGCAGCACAGGGGCTCATTTCTGCGGTGCCAGAAATCGTGTCTGTGCAGATGCAGACACTGGAAATCACGCACACATGCGATCCAGCCAACGGAGGGATCTCCGCTGGAGTGAACTGGTCCAGGCGAGGTAAACCTTGCTGACCTCTGGCTTAATGGGACACTAATATACACACCGCTATGTGCCTACAACTGATAGTCCTGCTTTTGAGTTATAAGCATTGGATATTGCTAGATGCACGCATACACACGACCCATTTAGTTGCTATATGCTACATTGAGGAAGATGGGGCATGATTTTGCAGTTTTATTCCACATTCAGGATATGCATATTTCTGAATGTGTACATAATCTTCAGTCTCTACAGTGCCGTAACACCTTTTTGACTTCCTATGAACATCTGTGGCAGTCAGGTGCTAAGTACACACACACACATTACTTCAATGGGGAAGTGCTGGCAAACTCGTCAAGAATGAATCCAGTCTCTCAATGCACCATGATAATCCTTTGGAGACTTTGGGAGATGTCTGAATAGCTTTGCTCTGTGGTCTATGACCTCACTCCTCATTACAATAAGTGAAAGGGCTGCACTTCTTGGTGTCATAAATAACCAGTTAGCATTCATATTGAACACAAAGTGAGGAAGCTGGCCAATAATTCACAAAAGTGGTGCTCCTTCTGAGATGCTTTTCTAGCCAAGTTTCAAATGTGTATTTAACACAATGCTGTTTTGCATGTTTTGGAACCAGCAAAGCATTATTATTTTTTACAATGAAAAGGAATGTATTTCTATGGAAAAATATTCCGCATATGTCAATCCCTATAAGATTCGGCACAAAGGAAAGTGGCAGGAAGATGTGTTGTCTTGACATGGCATTGTATAATCTCCCTGCAAACAAACCAGAATGAATGCTCAAGAAATAGCTGGCATCATGTAGCCTCCCAGCAAACCTTGTGCAAATACGTCAGGGTTAATGCTGGATAAGCAGGTCATCCAGAAGTGACTTGTGCCCCTCACATCTAGGGATAGAGGATAAATTTGATTCAATATGTCAAATCTGCACTTTCCAAAACAACATGCAAACCAGAACACAGTTATCCTTCAAAATTCGCACTTCCCTGAATTTTGTGATGCGGTTATCCAAACAAGCAATGTTTCCATTGAGGAGCAAGTGTTCGTAAAAATGAAGATACTAGTGAGAACAACTTACAAAAATGCATCACATTTGGGGAAAATGCTTTTATGTGTACATTAGTCAAAAGTGCATATAAAATTTACACTAAAACGCTGGTGAATTTTCAGAAACCAAGTTGCTGAAAAATGTGGAAAACCGAATTAAGATTGGAGAAACAAGAAACGGAAAGTTCTGAAACTGATAGAAATGTAGAATTGTAAGAGACCCAAGGGTCATCTACTCTAACCGCCTGTCATGCAGAAATCTCAATAAAGCATCCATGACAGATGACCATCCATCCTCTGCATTAAAACCTCCAAGGAAGGAGAGTGCACCACCTCTCATGGGAGTCTGTTCCACTGTCGATCAGCTCTTACTGCCAGAAAGTTATTCTGGTGTTTAGTTGGAATCTCCTTTCTTGTAACCCTAAGCCATTGGTTCAGGCTTCAACCTCCAGAGCAGGAGAAAACAAGCTTGCTCCATCCTCCATGTGGCAGCCCTTAAGATATTTGAAGATGGCTATAATATCTCCTGTGAAAGGCTGGACTGAATGAATCCCAAGTCAGAATTAAGATTGCCAGAAGAAATATCAACAATCTCAGATATGCAGATGACACAACTTTGATGGCAGAAAGTGAGGAGGAATTAAAGAACCTCTTAATGAGGGCGAAAGAGGAGAGCACAAAATATGGTCTGAAGCTCAACATCGAAAAAACGAAGATCATGGCCACTGGGCCCATCACCTCCTGGCAAAAAGAACGGGAAGAAATGGAGGCAGTGAGAGATTTTACTTTCTTGGGTTCCATGATCACTGCAGATGGTGACAGCAGTCACGAAATTAAAAGACGCCTGCTGCTTGGGAGAAAAGCGATGACAAACCTAGACAGCAGCTTAAAAAGCAGAGACATCACCTTGCCAACAAAGGTCCGTATAGTAAAAGCTATGGTTTTCCCAGTAGTGATGTATGGAAGTGAGAGCTGGACCATAAAGAAGGCTGATTGCCGAAGAATTGATGCTTTTGAATTATGGTGCTGGAGGAGACTCTTGAGAGTCCCATGGACTGCAAGAAGATCAAACCTATCCATTCTTAAGGAAATCAGCCCTGAGTGCTCACTGGACAGATCGTGAAGCTGAGGCTCCAATACTTTGGCCACCTCATGAGAAGAGAAGACTCCCTGGAAAAGACCCTGATGTTGGGAAAGATGGAGGGCACAAGGAGAAGGGGACGACAGAGGACGAGATGGTTGGACAGTGTTCTCGAAGCTACGAACATGAGTCTGACCAAACTGCGGGAGGCACTGGAAGACAGGAGTGCCTGGCGTGCTCTGGTCCATGGGGTCACGAAGAGTCAGACATGACTAAATGACTAAACAACAACAACAATCATAACTCCTCTCAGTTTCCTCTTTCCCATGCTGAACATACCCAACTCCCTCAACCGTTCCTCATAATACCACATTTATACACTGCTCTTTCTTCAAGGAGCTTAGGGTGACACACGCCCACTCCCCCTTCCTTTTATCATCACAACAATGATGTGAGATAGTTTAGGCTGAAAAATGATTACTTTGTCAAGATCACACAGTGAGCCACTTGACTGAGTGTGAATTTGAACTGAGATCTCCCAGTGTCAGCCAACACTAATTACTATGCTATTCTGGTGCTCACATTCTTGTCTGTGGACCACAGGGGTAGTTTACACCTTGAAACAAAAACCAGCCAATGGAAATTGTGTGTTCGTAATTGTAAAAGTCATGCAGATGTATTCATCCTGCTAAAATCATGAACTCCTGACCAAATGTCCTGCATGGTCTGTATTTTGGCACATTCCCTATAGGAGTGGCTCTGGAATTTTTCCCATTGCCTGCTCAGAGTTCACATGAGCTTTGTCCTATGCATCTTCCTCCTTAAATCTTTTCTTTATACTTTATTTTCTGTTCTTTGGGGGATAGGGAGCTTGTTCTGCAGCAAGCTGATTGTTATTTCTCTCTCTCTCTCCAGGGGAAGCACACTTCTTGTCTATACAAATGTGTGTATCTGAGTTTCCTTTATCTGCTCATCTCTTATCACATATGACAATGAGCACCAAACTTCTTGTGGGCACACTTGCAAACCAGAGAAGAAACTGTCAAGGCTCTACACACAGTCTCTCTCTCTCTCTCTCTCTCTCTCTCTCTCTCTCTCTCTCTCACACACACACACACACACACACACACACCACAATTAAGCACCCACCTCACCCTATTCTATTGAGTACAATACCATGATTAATTTCAGCAACAGAAGTGGTGGAAGGGGGCAAGGCCATGAAAGTGCCAGTGAAGGACTTTGTGGGCACATGTGCTACCTGTAGGTGCCATGTTAGTGACCCCTGAAATATGGTCTCTAGGTGCTACTCTGGCCTTCACAACCCTATATATGAGGATGAGTGGGAAGAGAAAGTTTTCACTCACTTTCTGAATCACAAGCTATATACATACACACTGACTTCCCCCCAAATAGCCATGAGAATTGTAGTTGGTTAAGGGTGCTGGGAATTGTAGCTTGGTGTGGTGCAAATTACAGTCCCCAGGATTCTCTGGGGGAAAATCATGCACTTTAGATGTGCGGTGTGTATGCAGCCTAAGTCCAAGGTCAGGAGATTAGGGTGCAGAGGAGTGCATTTATGCTTACCACCCCACCATTATGAAATGTCATGTCACATCAAATGGAGATAGGCCGCCAATATGCCCAGCAAGGTCATGGGTGGGAAAGAACTTTTCTCATCTGCTTCTGAAATAGAGCTAAGCATAGCCCTGAACCAGAGTGGCCTAGTGTTTTGAAAGGAAGTCTTTAGCTCATTGTGTTGATAGCCACACACCACAATATTACACTTGAGGAGCAGTAAAATATCCCTGCTTATTGCAAGTGGGTCAATATTGTGATAAGTGCTCATTTGCTGAAAACCACTTTCACCACAAGTGAGGAAATTCAGCCTCTCTAGAGCTGTCAGAATCTCTGCTGCAGTCTTTTCTCCCCCCATCTGTAAGATGTTAAACTGAAGCTTCAGGTTGTTATTCCCGCTATTTCTTCAAGAGATCCGGTGATTTATTTGCGAGTGGGTGGTGTTGGAGGTACTAGAAAGCCAAGGAAATTCCCTTCCTGCCTCCTCTATAAAACAATCTGTTATGTAACGGTATAGCTTCCCAACGAGGGAAAATTCACTCCCTCTTCTCCTTCCTATGCCGCTTGGTGTTTTGCATTAACATTTGCTAATCTGGAACAGCCTGGTTTTTGCTTCCAACATGCTGTGAGGCATGTGGATTCTTAAGCAGTTTAATGCCTGCCACCTATCATTTTGGCAAGGGAGGAAAGCTAGAAAGTTTCAGAAGCATACAAGCTTAGCACCAGAATCATTGAATTGGAAGGTCACTTCCAGCGTGGAGAAAAGAACAGCTCTTCCATGCGTTCTATGTGTTGGGAACTTGAGGTGAGATATCCATGTAGAGGAAGTTGCCCCACTTCCAGTCACCACACAGAGGCAGCTTAAGGTCCAAAATAGTTTACTGCTGTAGAAGATTAGGCTTCAGTAATACAGTTCCGGACACTGACATGTACATTCAGCTTGTAAGCTTTGCAACTACAGATACAGATATGTACAAGCACAAAGTATCTCTGTTGCTCCTGCTTCAAGATGTAACAAAGTCTCTGACTGTCAGGGGCTGGCCACGGAGGAGGAAGAGGAAGACAGTATAGATTTGCAACAGTGGTTTGCAGGAGGTCACAGCTCAGAGGCAGATGAGGGGAAAAGTTGGGAAATAATGGGAGAGGAGGAGCAGGGAAAGCTGGAGCAGCAGCTGGCTAACTGCTAACAGCAGCTATCATTCCAGACCCACCATCTCCCAGAACCTGGCGAGCCTTAAAAGTAGGAGAGCAAAGAGCTCAAAGACAGAGGGCACTTAGCAGCACTTGTAGAGGAGATGATGATGACAAATGAGGAAGTGGGAGAGAAGGGGGGTGGAGATTCACTCGGGACGATGCCATTATTAAAGAGGCTGGTTCTATAGCCTCTCTCTGTAAAGTTTGAAATAAAAAAGGACTGTGAGAAACCTTTTCCTTGTCTTTATACTTCCCTCAGCAACCAGCTGGGAGCCACTGACAGCACCCTGACACTGACTCATGGGCAGACTCACTGATTGACTAATGAACTAACATGTCTAATCACTTCTATAGATGGCACTGAGCTATTGCCATAGCAACTAGTTTGGCTAATCTTGCATGTGTTGACTTACCTCATACATGGGGTGATTTGTGCCCATGAAAGAAATTAACCCCTTCCTCCATGTCCAGTTCCTCCAACACTATGTTAGAGTGTGGCATGCCAGGCCTGTAGGCAGACACCAGACAAACTAAGGAATATCATGTAAGAGCTGATTAGTCAAGGACCCTCTTGATCAAAGGAAGGCAAATGTTCACTGGAGTTGTCATCAAAAGCTCAAAAGCAAATAGTCACCTGCTTCCCCCCACGGAATACAGATTACTTAGACTTTGAACTTGACCGTGTTCAGTCATATGCTGAACACGGTATGTGTTGATATGCTGTTCAGTCATGCACCACTGAGAATTACATTTTAATTGGGGGGAGAAGGGAGGGAATGTTTCTCAGATTTATGCCATAATGCTGAGGAAGGTGGAATGATATAGGTGATAAGGAAAGCCTGGGAATGAAACACAGTACCTGGTAGCTCATGTGATATATGGGTGGCTTCTAGCTGTATCAGGGCAGTAATGTAGATGCACCTTCATTTAGCACCAAAAATATGTTGCCTGATGTAACTCCGCGCCTTGTTGTTTACAGCTGAAGTATCATAGAGAAAGTTTATTTAGGAATAAGAAATCCAGAGATGTGTCTGAGGTCAATGGCACATAGCACTTCAAAATAAAGCATTATATAAGTGAATCAGATCATTTTAGAAAATACTCTCTCTCACCGAAAACATCTGTGATCCAGAATGTGAGCCACAATCCTGTTTCAACAAAGTCTTTTTTTAAAAAAAAGAAAAGGCAACAACATCCCATCCTTGTCTTGAAGAAGAAGCTGTCGGTCATCCTGAGGAAATTTAAATCTCTCTGTGTTTTCTTTTCCTTCCTTAGACACATTATAGAAATGCTTCTTAGCATCTTTTTCTGTTTCTGAAAACAAGCTGGATCTTTGAAATCATCTGCCCCCAATTTACTCCTGGTTGACCCCAAGACCCTGTTCTGTCACATCAAGCCCACATCTGTGCCCACCGCTGAAGAATGTGGCAATTCAACACAACATGTGGCTGTGCATATGATATTCATGGGAAATTGAAGAAGCATCACCATTTCCTTCATTCCAAACACCTCCTTGAGCTATGTTTGTAACCAGGGCACACAGAGACCCCAAGGTTTTTACTCTGCCTTTAATTATCTCCACCAGACCAGCTTTGATTCAACTGTTCTGAGATGTTTCTTCAAATAAAGTTTTGTTACTTTTAAAAACATGCCTCTGCTAGCTCTTCATTTCCCCCCTCATATCTTTTTATTAAGTTTTGTATATGTGAAAATACATGAATTAAAAAAGAAGTGTCACAGCAGTCAAACTTGTTTCTTATGTAAATTGGTGTACCTGTTTTTGTTTCTACTCTGTTTAGGTGGGTTTTTCAGCCTCAAAGGAAGTTTGTAAAGTCAGGGGCTGAAGTCTGGTTGATCTGTCAGTCGTGTATGTGATGAATGGGAAACACATAACCAAGAAATTGTCTTTCGTACTTAATCCTCTGATCACATGACCATATGATTTTATTTTTTCAGCTAGAAATCTGTCTCACTCTGTTGATCCCATGTAGCCAGATGGGTGACTTCCATTTATTCTCCATCCTTGCTACTGTAAGCACGGATATGATTTTTTCTATATGCAAAGTTGGATGCTGACTACCCAGAAATTATTGTTTGTTTGTTTGTTATTTAAATATTTAAATATTATTTAAATATTTATTTATTATTTATTTATTTATGTCTGCTATTTGACCAAACTCCCAATACCAAGAGGCTTTCACTAATGGACGTTTCTACCACAAGTGGAATAAGGTGTCCTTGTGTTGCAGTCTCTTCAACACAAGGCTAGTTGGTTGTTGGTTGGCATCCATCTGTCTCAAGAGACAATGGAAGAGTGTACCATCGGGAGTGAGGTCAAACTGCTAGAGAGTTACAGTGCCTTCTGTGGCTGCAGAGACTGATATGGGAGAGAGATGTTTTGTTGCATCTGGGGCAGACAAAGGTGTCCGGTTGTGCTGCTGCAGGTGCACCATGCTATTTCTTCTCTGTTCTCCTTCCAGTGGTCATTGCTCCTCTGGCCACTGCTATTTATACAGCCTGTCTGTCTCCAGGCACTGTGGTTGTCTGCAAGGGATTCCCACATGGCGGGGTTAATGTAGCAGACATCTTTGTAACACAGAGTTGGTCTGCCAACGGGCTTGGTACCTGAAGCCAGCTCCCCATAGAGCACTAACTTTAGGATCCTGCCATCTTCCATTCTGTGGACATGACGAAGCAAGCATAGACATCGCTGAGACAGGAGTCTTTAAAAGAAGATACTATGTTGCTTAGATAGATCTGAACATAGCTTTAGCCCACACAGAGTTTCATGTGAGATGGTCCTGAATGGGGTAACTGTGCCTCGGAAGGACCAGGTGCGCAGCCTGGGAGTCATTTTGGACTTACAGCTGTCCATGGAGGCATAGGTCAATTCTGTGTCCAGGGCAGCTGTTTACCAGCTCCATCTGGTATGCAGGCTGAGACCTACTTGCCCGTGGACTGTCTCGCCAGAGTGGTGCATGCTCTAGTTATCTCCCGCTTAGACTACTACAATGCGTTCTACGTGGGGCTACCTTTGAAGGTGACCCGGAAACTACAACTAATCTAGGATGAGGCAGCTAGACTGGTGACAGGGAGTGGCTGCCAAGACCACATAACACCAGTCCTGAAAGACCTACATTGGCCCCCAGTATGTTTCCGAGCACAATTCAAAGTGTTGGTACTGACCTTGAAAGCCCTAAATAGCCCTGGCCCAGTATACCTGAAGGAGCGTCTCCACCCCCATTGTTCTGCTGCCCTGACACTGAGGGCCTTCTGGTGGTTCCCTCACTGCAAGAATAGAAGTTACAGGGAACCAGGCAGAGGGCCTTCTCCGTAGTGGCGCCCGCCCCATCAGATGTCAAAGAAATAAACAACTATCTGACTTTTAGAAGACATCTGAAAGCAGCCCTGTTTAGGGAAGCTTTTAATATTTGATTAATTATTGTATTTTAATATTTTTCTGGAAGCTGCCCAGAGTGGCTGGGGAAACCCAGCCAGATGGGCGGGGTATGTATGTATGTAAGTATGTATGTATGTATGTATGTATGTATGTATAAATAAACAAATAAACAAACAAACAACAACCTCAATATCACATTCCCATGTCTCTTTTGAACCATTTCTGGTTATATGCTTTTGTTATCGGTAAATTATAAATAGTTGAAATGATTGTTTTCAACTGAACTGCTGTTTACAAAGATTCTCAAATGTAGTTGGCACTCTTAACCAACCTTGCTTGCTATACATTTTGTTAGCAAGTGCCTTTACTTGAAGTCTCCATGATGAATTGGAACAATTGTTTCCTACAATTTATTGCAGTTTGTCTTCTGTGAGTGGCTTTCCCCTATCAAATAGGTCCTTCACCTTGCAGATACCTTTATTTTCCTATCCTGAAAACTGGCTTTATGTGTCTGGATTAGTAAATAGAGAATGATCTGAAAGTGGGAGTAAAGATGATTTCGGGTGCTAATTGCATCAGGCAAGTTTTCCAAACACACATTGTGGAATTTAGAAAGGGGATTTGTATTACAATTTGTTAAAAGGGATTAGATTGCAGAGAAGAACTCCATTGACACCCATAAGATTTTCATTTCAAGCAGGTTTTTAAAAACTGAGACATATCACATTAAACCTGTAGTTTAAGGAATCTAAATTATCCTCTTTCAACATGTCTGAATAAAATGTTCTTGCTCATGCAAATGTAATGGTGCATATTGTTCCTTATACTTTGGGAAAGACTATTTGGGAGGTTGCAAAAACTATCTCAAAATAATTGTTGGTGATTTGCTTTTAATATTGTTGTGTTGCTTGTATTGTTTTATATTTTAATTCTGTACACCACTGTGGTATCTTTTTAATGTAGGCAGTTTTATAAATTATGGAACATATGAATTATGGAACATATGAACAAAATATGTATGTATGTATGTATGTATGTATGTAGTTGAGCTGAGCTAAACTGAGCTGTACATTGCCCTCCATTCGTAGATCTCAGGGTTGTTCATAACATAAAAATGCAAGATAAAAAACACTAAATACTTGATAAAAACAAGAACAAAAACACACCGCCTCCCCACCCCACCCATTTATCTAATCTTTTATTTATGTTTATTCCATCTTCTGTTTAAACCCTGATGTCTCTTAGATGCTCCCAGGCAGTTTAGAGAACTCCATGCCTTCTACCAAAGAACCTGATTGGCAAACAATCCTAAAACAGGGCAGGACATTAAAAACCGCCCTATAAATATTCAAAGACTGATGCAGGTGGGCCCCTATCTTAATATCATCAGTACTTCCTAGCAGGAAGGCAACATTTATGCCATTGAATTCCAGCTACTGGGAAGTGCAGGTGGGCAGAGTTCTTTAGCACCCGTGTCCTGTTTGCAGACACTCACAAGCTGGCCACTGTAAGAACAGGATGTAGGACTAAATGCGCCATGGGCCTGATTCTTATGTTCTAACATAATTAGGCAAAAGAAATAATGCATGTATTAGGGACCATTGGACAGCATCTGGCTATAGGACATAGGGAGCTGCCTTATATCAAGTCAGACTAATGGTCTATCTATCTGACTCAGTACTGTCTAACTGGCAGCAGGTTTCAGATATGGGTCTCTCCCTACCTTGCTATACCAGCGACTGAATCTGGGACCTTGTACCTGCACAGAAGATGAGTTACGACTCTTATCTCTGGTCAGTCACAAGAGAGAGTATATGGTCAGAGGAACCAATAGTTTTGACACAGTAGAAGATGTTCTCATATATGTAATAGTTAGGGTCATATATATCTCCATGCATCAGCAAAAAAAAAGGTATTACCTCTTTACTTTGCTGTCAGGACTGTCATCCCAGTCTCAACATCAGCCAGAGCTGCTAAGGAATAACTGGCTAGTTCTGTTATTTACTATTTTTAATTCTTTTGATGGCACTGAACTATGGGACTTAGACCACCAAAAACAATAGGGGACTTTCCATTGTCATGTCTTCTTGCGCTCTGATGTGCACGAGTAGTTTGGTGCTGTCCATTCGCAGAATTTTGTATCCAAAAGTTGGCATGCATGAATAGGATGCCTACAGACATTTCTGTCTGTAGTTTGCCTACAGACATTTCAGGTACAAGCGGCTGTTTTCTTTCTGAATGTAAAACACCACAGTCTTGTCTTTTCTTTTCACTTTCTTGGTGGTGGCTGTTGATTTTCATTTGTGTGTGCATATGTGCATTTTCATTATTCTCAAACCTTGCGGCAGAAAGCAAAGGGCAGACAGCTAGCAATCTGCTTCCACAGCGAGATCTCAAAGGGGATTGCCTGAAGGAGGCTGTGAGAGTTTGTAACAATGCGTTAAACAGTCTTTTCAGGCTGGGCTGTCTTTGCACACTCCAGGAAAAGAATGAGAGAGTGTCTTTGGTTTATTTCCTTGCTGGAACATAAAAGTTGAGCATTTCAACAGCAATGGAAAGCCTGGCTAGGCCTCAAGAGGGAAGGTAAGTCCAAGGGAAGGGCTGTTAATCTCTCAGTGTTGAGTTCCCATTTTTAATGCTGCTGCTTAGTTGGTCCACCAGGAATTCCAATGCATTCTGTTCCTAGAGAGGGTGGTCTGTGAGACTAGTCCAGACCCCACTGAAGCCTGTATGAAGCTTTCCACTGGAACCCTCAGGGTTGGTCTGCTGTGCTTTTAGAATGGATATGTTTTTTTAAAAAATAATGGAGTATCATTTGAAAGCCAGTTTTAGCTCGTTCCAGTAAAAGTGGATGGGGCGGATTAAGAGAGGAAGAGATCTTTATGACAGAGCTTTGCCCCACGTTGTTCCTCTTGCCAATATTGTGTCTCGCATGAGCCAGATGCCAAAACGGGGGTTTAATTATCAGCTTCTTCTATTTTTTAAGGACTTGATACTGTAATACTTGGCTTTGAAGGGTGAAAGGAGGGAATACGTACCCCGTTCATGTTGTATTGTCTTTTGAGTTTGGTGCTCATTCATCTTTTCACCTGTGCCAGCCTTTTGAGTGGGGCGTTGGGAGTTGGGGTGTGTGTGTGTGTGTGTGTGCCGTTCATGCAAAATGCATTAGTGCTCAGCAGCAGGAAAGCTGCCTCCCCCTAGCCAAGAAATTAATGACACTACTTGCACTGGGAGGGAGAGGGAGGGTGAGTTTCCACATCATTTAGCAGAATACCTGAGGCAAAAGACCAAAGTCAAGCTATAAAGTAATTAAACTTCTCTTTATGTTCCATGTGTTCGTTTAATGTTAGCATTTTTACTGAGCAAGGCATGCCAGCAAGATTTTTAAAATAAAATAAATCTTGTCATTGCAATCCTCCACTTACTCAGAGGTAGTCCTGTTGACTTCAATAGGAGTACTTCAGAGAAGCCTTAAAGTAGGGGTCGGCAAAAATAATTAGCCGCAGGCTGGTCCACTGTCCCTCAGAACTTGTGGTGGGCTGCAGAAGCAGCACCAGGGAGTAACTTGAAGAAGAGGCAAGGGGGGCAAGTAGTCCTCCTCCCCACCCCCACCCCCAGCCGCTGCACTTAGCTTGCCGGGGGCTGCTGCCACCAACGCCGCTGCTTCTTCTTGTGGGTATGCAGAGCAAGCTCGTCCACTCCGCTCTCTGGCCAACAGGTGCACCAGGGTGGCGGTGGCAGTGGAGGGAAGATGAGCGGTGTGAAAGAGCTGGCTTCGGAGAGGGGCTGCTTAAAATGGCGCTCAGCCAGCTCAGCCCAGCCCCCTTCTTCCTCTAGGCAGGGCAGGGAGAAGCAGGGAGGAGGGAGGGAGGAGGCACCACCACAGTGTGTGTGAGGGAGGGGGGGGACAGATTGGTGCAGGGGGGAAAATGGCGCAGCCCGAACGAACAGGATCCCAACACAATTGGGCCTGATCCGGACCGTGGAACTTAGTTTGCCAACACCTGCCTTAAAGGACCCCTCCCCTTGCTCCTTGAACATTTTCTGCTTTGTATCAAGTCTTTTGGTCTCCGTACTGTAGCTCTCTAGAGTTTGAAGAAGAGGGCTTTCCTACTTCTGGCATCCCAGAGCAGAGATGCCCTCGATTGGACCCTGTGGATTTCTGTGTGCAGAAGACATGCACTATCTTTAAGCCATATCAAATCTTATAACAGATTCTGTCATGAAGAGAGTGTCTGTACCCAATGGAGAGGGCTTGTGTACACTGAGCGGAGCAGAGCCCGCCAGAGCGCCGCAGCTCTTCTGCGGGCGTGTGAGGTGCTGAGGCAGCCGGCTGGCTCTGCCCTCCTGCGCGCCTGGGCAGAGGCCCACTCAGCGCATGCTGCTCACACGAGGTGCTCAGCTTTGCTCAGTCGCCTCGGGCTCGACTGTTATTGTGCTGGGCTCTGCTTGCCCACTCCGTCAGGTGCCTGACCCCGGCCTTGCTTTGCTGCTGCCTCCTCCTCCTCAGGCTCCTCTGTTGCTGTTGAGGCGGCCGGCCAGGTCAGCTCTGCTGTGTGCGCCTTGCTGCCCCCCCCTAAAAAAGGTTGATAACTCTCGGCAACCTGGGGGGGCACCGGGCGGATCTTTGCACCCCAGTGCTGTATATGCTTAAGATGGCCCTGATCACAGGTGCTGCTGAGCTATTCTCAGTTGGCCCTATGAGAATATGATGTTAGACTAGATGGATCTTTGGCAGAATCCAACAGGTCTCTTCTTATCTTTATGAAGGTAATGCTTAGAGAAGCCTTCTCCAATATGATGTCCTCCAAGTGTTTTGGACTACAACTCACTTCACTGCTGTGCTGACTAGGGCTGATGGGAGTTGTAATCCAAAACATCTGCAGGTCACTCATGATGGTGATGGTGATGACTGGCTTAGAAAAATGGATGAGGACTGCAGATACACGGAGCCCCATGCATGAAGTTCATTGTGTGACCTTGGGACATTCACCATCTCATCTAACCTGCTGTAGCACTGGGTTATTGTGAAGATAAAATGGAAAGCAGGGAGATGCCATCCAGTAAGAAAAGAAAGAGAAGAGGTCCTTATTGGGCTAGGCTACAGCAGCTTTATTATACTTGCTGAACTCATTGAGGCTGACAGTTATTTACTCTTCTGCCAAATGCTTTATTAATGCTGTCACTCTGACCTGGCAGGTCCTGTTTTAACTGCCTCCCTGTATGACTGCTACTACTGTCAGGGGCTTCAGTACCTCCCAGTAGATGCCAGACACATCTGTTTGGACTGCAAAACATTCTGTAAATGCTAAAGTGAACCTCACCTGCCCAAGCTTGTTGGGAGGGCATCTTATGCAACTCATAGTGTTATCTGAGCTGGATCACCCACACACCCTACTAATGCAATAATTAGAAGCGTATCAGTCACAAAACTTGCAGGCAAGAGTCTCTGCTTCAATATGCCTAAACCCTAACATGCCGTGTATGCATCATTTTAGTCTATAATATGTGCTATGCTAGCATGCAATGAATTGCATCCTCACAAGAAGGAAAGAATGAAAAAAATAGAGTTTGAAAAATTATGTGATCTAAACCTGCATCCCTGAAAGGGACTCCTTATTCCTGATTAGTACAATGTGTATTTATTTTCACTCAGGAAATTAACACCATTTGTTAGATGTTCAGCTTTTTAAGCTAATGTTCAGAATCCTTTAATGCTAATCTGTGAATTCATCAGATCTGAGGTTGGCCGTAAAAGCTCATTTATCTGCATGGCCCAGGGACACCCAAAACAATAAGTAATCAGGAGTTTGGATGTATAGCTGCTCTGTTTACAGAAAGTTACATTGACATTTTGCAGATTCAAATTTCTGAGGGGCTTGACAAGACTTGCCTTCATTCTAAAGTCTCTGGTACACAGCTATTTCTTTACATTTCTTCTGATATGCTACCAGTGTTATTAAGTGCTACCAGCTGCAGTAGTATTGGTATTACAGTTGTTACTAACCATATTTTTAATTACAGTAGTTTAAAATACATAATCTGAAGCATTATATTGCATATTTTATTAACTAGGGTTGCACCAAATATTCTCCTTAGTGACTTCGAAACTTCTCCAGAAAAATATCTAGATGGTTTTAAATACTCAGCTTTTTGGTTCTTGTTCAATGCTGTTGTGGCCCCACCTATGGTATACATGTAAAGCACTATGATACCACTGTAAATAATCAGGGCTTACTCCCAGAGAATCCTGGGAAATGTATTTTGTTAGGTGATCCCTATTCCCCTAACATAGCATCAATTCTGAGAGTTCCCTGGGAAGAGAGATGGATTGGATTTGGGAATTGCAGCTCTGTGAGGAGAATAGGGGTCTCCTAACAACTCTCAGCACACTGAATGAATTGCATTGTTCCCAAGATTCTTTGGGGGAAGCCATGCCTGTTTCGAGTGGTATGATATTGTTTTAAATGTATAGTGAAGATGTGGCCTGCTACTTCCCACACCAACATTGGTTAGTGACATGGATTATTATAGCTGATAAGGGATCATAATATGAAGGAGATTTGGATGCTAAAGCACACACACACCCCGTCTCCACCACGGTCAGCAGTTTGAACTCAGTCCACATATTAAATTCTAATTGGGAAAGGATTTAATGTCCCCTCTCACATGTACTGAATGCATGAGGAAGAACTACAATCACACCTCAGGTTGTGCCCTCTCAGCACCTGCTAGCCATACCCCACAGTGCACTAAGGATTCTCATTCATGCAAGAGGCCTATACTTGCCCAAGTGGGGCTGAGTAGGGTCTCTTTATATTTTTGCTGAATGCACTGCATATATGTTGGGGAGCTGTCCAGTGGGTATAATTCTGCTCTCCCTCATACATTCAGTAAACATGGGAGAGACTTATCACATAAAGTGTGGGCTGCTATCATTTCTAGAGGTTGCAGTATTTTTTGTAAACTATTGACTGTCTGAGTCACCTGCTTTGTGTTTATTTGCATTATTCCCATATCAAAACATGACTCACAGGGACTGTGTTTCTTCTTAAAACATGACAGCGATTGCAATTAAAGTGGATCTGTAGGATTAAAAAAAAAGAGGCAGCATAGCTCGACTAATTCACCAACTGCGATTCAACTAGAGGGAGAAATCTTAAAAGAAGTTGTGTGACTAATCTGTTAATTCAGCTCTTCCTAAACTTCTGAAAGTTGAGCCCCTTTTTAGGAAAATGAAAACAATTACAGTTCCTCGAGCTTTGCCATGTGTCATCAGTAGAGATGGGAGAATTTTCAGTTTGGGTTTCTCTCCATTTCTCATTATTCCAAACTTGAGTTCAGTTTTCCATATTTCCTCACCAGTTCATGATGTTTCCTCCTTAACAGCCCTCGTGAAAATTCCCCTCACTTTAATGTGAAGTTTTCCTAATATATACATGTTTGTATGTTTTTGCAAAGCATAGTCCCTTAAAATGACACATTTTTGCATGCTATTTTCACCAATATGCATTATTATTATTATTATTATTATTATTATTATTATTATTATTATTAATTGAATTTGTATACCGGCCTATACCCGGAGGTCTCAAGGCGGTACACATATAAACCAATAATACTCCCCCCCCACCAAAGAGGCACATTTTTAAAGGGTATGGGATGTTGATCAGGTCAACCAAAGGCATGATTTAAAAGGAAACGTTTTGCCTGGCGCTTAAAGGTGTATAATGCACACTTAACCCCAGTATCCTCATTTTTGTGCACATTACATGGCTGGAGAACCGTACTGCAAAATTCAGAGAAGGGCAAATTTTGAAGGACACCTATGTTTCAGTTTGTGCATTATTTCAGAAAGTGTGAATTAGGAAGGTTCACCTTCCAATGCAAACAGAATCAAATTTCTCTCCTACCCTTAGAACTCATCAGGAACCATTTCAAAACAATCCTTATTAATATTGCACTTCTGTTTTCATGCATGTAGTCATGAGAAAAGAAACAGTCGAAATATCAGTGCAACATGAAAAACACACGAAACAATCACTGGAATGCCTGGCTGCTCAAGAAAATTTGAAACAACTGAATAGGCCTATTGACATAAAAACCCTGAAACCAGGCCTAAAGCCAGATTGTAGTGGATCCAGATAATCGCTGTCATCCAGGAACTCTTGCAGTTGCACCACAGCGTGACTCAGATGCTCAGATTTAAAGTAACCAGGGACATCTTTCAAATAATTTTGCACAGTATAAGGTCTTTGGTCTTGTTTTAAAGGTAAACCATGAACAGTTGCGGACGTACAGTTTTAGAGCCCTGAAGCTTGAACTGTTATGCGGGGGGTGGGGGTGGGGATTTGCAACCAGCAATGAGGTCTGGTAATCACGGTTATCTTCAGCGAGGTTGTTTGCAACAACCTTTACAATGTCTGTGCTACCGACTCTCAAACCTGGGGTTTGTTGAAATACATACAATGAAAAAACAATTAATTTCAGTCATGTGACTCAAATTGTGTCTGCTAGACCCATTTTTGAAAAGCAACGTCAACTAAAGTCGCTTCTGGGGTCCCTCTGGCACTGAAGCTTCAACTTCATTACTTTCAGAATATATCTGCCCCTGATCATGACAGTGGTCACAGGTTGCATAATTTAGTCTATATGTGTGTGTGTACTTTAATTGTGCTTGCATGAGAAATCAATACACCACCATCTTGCTATTCGGGTGCAGCTCCACCCAGAGCATCTCCTGTTCAATAGCTCCCTCAGCCACTGTGCATCAAGCTCCAGATTTGCCCTGCCTAAGCGGGGCACTTGTAAGATGAGAGGCATTTAAAAACCAATTTGGGGATGTTTGCTTAAGAGTGGAACATTTGCATAAAATGAAGAACCTCAGCCTTTGCATTTGAAGGATCCGGTTGGCAGGCTGTGCCTCATTCCTGAAAACAACACACGGCCTTTTGCTTTGTGCTGGAAAACAGCCGGGATAAGGAAAGCTGGAGGCGTGCTGATGTTTTGAAAGGTGTCCAAGAGTAACAGAGCTCAGCTCCCCATGGTAGTCTTGCACCTTGTGCTTCCCAACCAGGGTGGTTGAATGCGTTACAGACCTATCCGAAATTTTGCTACAAATGCACAAATATTAATCTACAGCCATTTCCTTTGCTTTCTTAAACATGAAGGAAGATGTTTGTCTCCTTTCCTCCCCTATAAATTGCTCTTGGTCAGAGGGGGCATGTTCCGTGTCAAAGTTTTGACTGCCAGGATCAAACAAACAAACAAAAAAAAGCCTTGTGAACTTAAAAGAGAAACAAATAAATAGCTATTACATTGGGGGGGGAGCGGGGGGGGGCAGACCTTGTCTCTGTCAACAATATTGACTTTGTTCACTTGGAAGGAAGAGAAAAGAAGGGGGGGATTTCTCTCAATGTGTAAAAAAAGAAAAGAAACCCTCTTAGTTTGGAAGGTGGAATGAAAAAAGACAGAGGTTACAGGAAATGGTAGGCATTTTTTGTTGAATTAAACCATTAGGAGTGACCCAAAAACCAAAGGGAAAGAAAGGAAACAACTGGATACATTTAGGTCACAAGAACCAGCCAAATGGTGAGCTGCAACCAATTATCATAAATGAATGTTTCTCTTTTATTCATGACCACCGTGCCTGCTCCCATGATGCTCTCTGTCTTTTTGTAAAAACAGATGAAACTATTTCATTTTGTTCTTATAATATTAGCTAGTGCAATTGATCAAATATTAACACATGTTGCAGTTAATAAGGGCAGAAAATTAATCACTCCTAAAGCCCCCTAAAAAAAATAAAATCTGCGGATGCTGAAGCTGATGGCTTTATATAGACATATATATGTTTACGCAGGATTATGTAACTTAGCTAATGGCTAGAATTATGACGTTAGTCATGCATTTTACATTAAAAGAGTTTTCGGGCCATGTTTGTGCAAGCTGTAATTACACCCCCTTGCTCTGCTATATTGCTTCGCCACACACTAAAAGCCAAACTATGCTGCCGTGTGTGTGTGTGGGGGGGGGGATACAGCACTCATTTGCTGTGAACCATGTAAAGGAATCAATAATTCAGAGTAAAGCTTAACAGGGTTTTTTTTCAGACTTTGATGAAACATCCGCTTTCAAAATTTGACATTGGATATGAAATTAAACATTGATTTTGTTTGGCAAAAATGTATGTATGTATGATTATTATTATTATTTATAAAATCTTCTATATACCTCCCTTCACCTGTAGATCTCAGGGCAGTTCACAACACGTGTGTACAGGCAACTCCCATTTTGTGGGTGTTCAAAGAATGTGTGACTGTGCACATGTAAACGGTGTTTCCGTGTGCTGCTCTGGTTCTCCAGAAGCGGCTTAGTCATGCTGGCCACATGACCCAGAAGCTGTACGCCGGCTCCGCCGGCCAATAAAACAAGATGAGTGCCACAACCCCAGAGTCGGTCACGACAGGACCTAATGGTCAGGGGTCCCTTTACCTTTATGCCCAGTTATAGTACAACCACACAGATGGCTGATCCCTCTAAAGCTTGCCCCTGAATAAACTGGAATTTTGAAAATGTTCAGTTAGAGCACTGGAAACCTCAGGTGTAACCACCCTTTCACCTTCCTTGCTAGCTCCCTGTTCCCTAAGGAAAAGAACTGACCTTGAGGATGTGTGAGGGGTTGGCATTCAGATGTTCACTGGGGTGCGTCTCCTCATGAGCCACTAGGACTCTCCAGGGTGCTCCCCATTATGCGTCATTTTGCATATTTGTGCAGGGGCTCAGAATGGAACCCCCGCATAAATGTCACCTGTACTACTAGTACAAAGGTCCATTTGCAGTGAGTTCCAGCCCCCTTTCTTCTACGCGAAAAAAACCCACACTGGTCGTAAGGATGCTATCTGAAAATGTAAGGTGTAATTCAGCTCTGTGTTTTGCTTAATAGCTTTTGCTTTAAACTCATGTTTACTTGCTAGATTAAAACTTCAATAGCCATCATCCCACGTGAATGCATTAGCAATTACAGTGCAATTAAAGTGATACATTTATGGATGAACAAATAAACCCAAATCCATCCTCCTTCAGTTCATTGGTGGACCTTCAGATCTCATATTTCAGCAGCGCCCTTTGTGATGACAAAAATCCTGCACCCTCCCCCCCCGCTTCATTCTAAATCATAGTTGTTCATCCCCTGCAATGCCCCCAAGGCTCTGCACCCAGTATGACTGAGCCAGTCACACTCCCCTAAACCCTAGCATTCAATCATGGGCCTGTTTTGTTTCATTTTGGGCAGATTAAAAAAAGAAAAAGAATGCAACAATTCTGCCTATAACTTATACACATGATCACACACACCTTTTTGTGATAATCTTTCTCTGTAAGATACATATTTTTACCACAAAATACTTATTTTTGCATGCATACACTTTCTGTGCACCAAAACTACAAAATCTCAAGAAGGGTGTAGTTGGAGTTGCATTTTGAACCGGGAGTAAGTTTGGGACTGTGGAATTGGGTCGGTTGTCTGAGAAAAGCCGATGTAGATTTTTCTGCCATTCACAGCAAGTTTCCACCAGTCAGAGATTAAGTGATACATAAAGTGTCTCTACAAAAATATCAGCTATTGATGGGCTGGTCTTCCTAAAATTCTCCCCTCGTGGAAGAAACTTATGCAACACTGCAGTGCCATGAATTACATAGCTTAATTGTGCATTGTGTGAAAAAGTCTTTCTCTTTGTTTGCTATGTGGTCTCAGTGCTTGATCCAAAGCCCACTCGATAAAAAAGGAACCATTCCATAAGCCTCAAGGAGGTTTTAACATGTAAAGAATTTTTTTGGTCAGCATGCCTGAGTAATCTGTTTGCTTGTTCATGAATGTCTTTGGTTTAGTAACGTTTGTGAAGCGACTTGCTCGAAAGTTAAACAAAAATGTCCCCAAAGACTAAGCTGCTGGAGATACTTTGGCAGACTCAAAAAACATCCCTGTCCAACACCTGCTGATTTCATAATGACAAGAAATTTTGTTCCAGATCTCCTGTGTCTGAGAATTAATATTTTCCCTTCTCCTGAATTAATCCCAATGAAATCCATTCATTTTTAAAAATAGGCATGCATGCCGCAAAGTTTTATTGGTGGGATCTGTATACAATTTGGCCTATGAGGAACATTCCTTTCAGCACATGCTGTGCCAGTACAGACCACCTCCCACCCCCCCCTTTCCATTTTCCAATGGAGATAGCCAGAAACAGAAAATTAAAAAACAGCCCTTTTCTTTTTCTTTTTCTGTTTCGGCACCCCTAATGTGGTCACCAAGGCATTGCTTAGAAACACAAACATTACGGCACATATGGAATCCTACTGCCTAGTGGAGCCGTCCTAAAGCAACATGTTAAGTTGCAGGGGGCATTTGGGGGGGTGCGGGGATTATGTTCATGTTAAAGCAGCAAACTCCAAATCAGTTTCTGTGCAAGCTGAAGGAATGTATTTGAGATGGAAAAGAGTTTTTCCTCTGGATCTTAGAACATAAAGTCCTCTCTGTATTTTGACCAAAAGGCAGCTGGCCTTATCCCAGAGTAAAAAATCATGATGGCAACTTCCTTTCTGTCACATTACCAATAATATTTGCTTGCTCTTCATATTTAAGTGCCATTTTTGGCTCTTTCGTAGCAAAGTGAAATTATGTAAGATAAGTGGGGAGCCTGCCATGATGCCAATATGTTGCTTGCCCTGGTCCATAAGGAAGGAAGATGATGACACCAAAACACTATTCTTTTTGCTCTCAAGACCTGACTGAAATAACTTGTACCCGAAGTTATAAGAACTCTTTTGTACCATCTTGCTTTGAAAAAAATGTAGCCTAGTCTACGGTTTGGTTAATCTTAAATAGCTGGATGTAGTATTTACTTACTTACTTACTTACTTACTTACTTACTTACTTACATCCTGCCTTTCCTCTGTGGAGCTCAAGGAGGCATAACTGGTTCTCCCGCCATCTTGACAACTCTGTGAGGAAGATTAGCTGAGAGTTAGTGACTGGCCCTAGGTCATCCAGTGAGCTTCATGACTGAGTGGAGAGTTCAGCTGTGGTCTTCCAGGCCCTTGTTCAACTCTACTTGCTGCCCTGCAGTATAATTTAGAACCACAGATTTCATTATCATCATTATTAGATGATAATAAAAGATCTAAAAAGAGAGAAAATAAGAAAATTAATATACACACAAATATAACCAAGAGGAACCCCTACAAAAATTTCATACTCAGCATTGTCTTACACCATGTCTGTACTTCATTGACTGCTTTCATAAGTTTTAACTCTGTTCCAAGGCATGGTTTCCATTGTTCCAAAAATGTGGAATGTCTGTTTTATATAGTCTACTGAAGTGTGTTAATTTAACCATTATCTAAGTTTGCCAAGTCTTTCTTATTCTATTCTTCCTCTTTCAGTAGTATTTGGGATTTTCCATTATTGATAATCATTTGACATGCCATAGTTCAAAAGATTGTTCACCAAAACTGATGGTTCTTCTTCACAGCTTGACTAACAGGTTCTGATAAAGGTGTCTGTGGTTCAGAGGACAGTTCACAACTAACAGAATCCACTATATCTTTATCCAGCGTGGTTATTTGGCTGATGGTAAAACTTCTGTCAACAGAGCCTGAGTGGTGTTGTGGTTAGGGTGTTGGACTAGGACTGTGGAGACCAGGGTTTTAATCCCCACTCAACCATGTAGGTCATTCTGTGAATTTGGGCTGGTCACTCACTCTCAGCCTAACCTACCTCACAGGGTTGTTGTGAGGATACAATGGGGAGACCCTGTAAACCACCCTGAGCTCCTGGCCAGCTTTACTGGCATTGCTGTGCAAAGCAAATTGATCTAAAGTTATCTAAATAACTCAGAGGTGGCTATATCTCCAGAATTGCATTTTTTGGCATATGCAATTAACATGGTCTTGTCCATTGTCAGATGTCAGTGAACGTCTACAAAATATTAGACTGTTATACAGCAAACTTATTCTGGACTTATCTGTGACCAGTTTTCACTATGTGTAAGCATACTTGCAAACATTTAATAAGATAATATGTGATTTCCCATCATCAAATGTCTTTCAGAGACATTTCAGCAACCCAAGAGACTGCTTTCCACTTATGTGTCTTGCAAGAGAGAAAAAGCTGCAATTTTTGCCAAAGCAAGAGTGGCCCAATATCAGGGCATTTGTCTTTTGCAGACATGAGCTGGATCTTATTGCAAGCCAAAATAAAATTTCACACATTCCTTTGAATTAGAAAGAGGTCAAAGATTGGGCATCAAGGTGTACAAGATGGCTTGCCCCTAACCTCATGAAAGACACAAAAGAAATTCCTAAAGCTAAAACTGAAATGTCTGCCAATTCTGCCAAGAAAGACTAATATTTCCACTGGAAGAATAACAGTTGGAGTTGGTCTTGGTCTGGCAAATGCCCCACGAAGTAAAACATGGGGCAGGGGTGAAGGAAAGAATAAACAGCATGCCTATGATTGAGATATCCAGTCTTACCTAGAAAACCAAACACTGAAGATAGGTTTTGGGGAGAAAGGGGACTGTAATGTCACAGAGCAATCTATTTTAGTAAAATCTACTATCAAAACATTAAGATATTAAAACCAAGCAATGGTTAAAGAAGTAGTAACATGAGTACCATGTTGGTTTGCTTCTTATGAGGCAAAGGAAAGAATAGCTTGCCATTCTGGTTGTCACACACATGGTAAACCAGCTATGGTTTTCATTTCCACAGTACCTCTAAACACCCAGGAGCTGCACCATGTAGTGGCATCTGAGGCCCAAGGATTCTTGGGTAAAATGGATTGTCTAGACCAGTGTTTCCAGAACAGTGAGACAGGATCTTCTAGAGCACCTTGGGCCACTTGTTAGATGGACCTAAGTGCCACAGCCTGCCCAGTGCCTCTTCACTTGGCTGCCACACCTGCTTGTCGTGTCATAGCCCTTTGGCTAGACCAACAGCAACTCCATGCATGCTGAGGAAAGATGGCCGGGAGACAGAAGTTTGGAGTGGGAAGAGGGAAGGAAGTGTTAAATATCATTGTTTAATTGCACACTGAAATGGAGAATGCATGTATGTACATTGCTGAAGGGTTTAACACTGGAAAAATCAATTGAGGTATACTAAAGCTCATTGGGTGTTTAGCGGGTTAATGATTGACTGTTGAGCATGAAGGGAGAAGGGGGGCAGGAAGTGGAGAGGCATGGGGTGGGTGGGAAGCGGGAAATATTAAATATAAAACATTCTCCACTTAGAGCTTCTAGATCAGCAGATTCTGCCTAAAATGGGGAAGCTGAGCCACAAAACCTCCCGAGCAAATGTCCATAGCTGGCCTGAGGAAAGCTGTGCTGTGGAACTCTTTGCCACAAGAAAAAAAGCTGTGGCACAGAATGTAGTAATTTCCAAAGATAGATCAGATGTCAGTAGAAAGAAATATCAGTAATTGCCAGCTGAACTCTGCCTTAATTGTGTGGCTGCTGGGCCTGATTAAGTTATAGTACATCCCTTCTGGTTTTGCTAGACCTCTCAACAGCATTGGATACCATTTACCATAGTCCTTCTGGGAGGATTAATTCCAGAAGGTGATGCTCATGGAATCCTACTCAGAACCTTGGACATTGGCTTATGGGAATTCACAAGGATCAATCTTGTCCCCCCACCCCGTAATCACTTAACATCTACATGGAACCCCAGGGAGAAATCATCATCATCAGGCAGAGATTTGTGATGCATTGTCATCAATATAAAGATGTCCTGTCATGTTATTTCTCCATGTCACTTTAACACATCGAATCACAATTCAGTCCTGTTTCCACATTAATCTGCATTTAAAAAAAAATCTTCTAAAATATATAAACAAACACATATTTTAATACTTGTTTAAATCATAGAAAGTGCCTTTTCTCCGAAAAATACATATTTAAATGTGCCCTTTCTCTCAAAAATATTTGTGCAGAAAACTTTTAACGCTGGAAATCATAAGACTGCTTTTATAGAAGAGTTTCTACATGTTGTAAAACGTTTTCGAAAACATTGTAAAAGCACACATTCAGTGTAGCTGATTCTTTGAATACAGCTGCCCTGCGTCCCAGGGGTGAAGTATAGGCACTATGTGGCTTAGGGGTAAGTACTGTTTTTACACTGATTTCTGTAGTAAATAATCACATAAAAGCCTGAATAAATAGTGAGTTCAAACTAGAGTTGCCCCAGGGGCTGGCTGTAGTTGTTTGCAAAATGCTTCTTCTGGGTCCTTCACTTGTGTAAGTGTACTGTACAAAGGATACTACTCTTTTAAAAAGGGGTGGGTTTGTGTGTTTTTTAAAGCAAGGAACATCTTTCATACAAAATAGAACTAGCAAGAAAAATTGCCAAATATTCACACTAAATAAACAAGCAATTAAAATTGGATCCAGCATGAAGTTCCATGTTTCAAGGAGAAAAGGGCCGATGGACTGGAAAAAAAGCCTGAAGAGAGCAAGGAAGAGTTTTGCATGAGCAGCAGGTTTTTAAACTAGCTTGAAGTTGGGAATGCTGGGCCCAGGAAACATCAGCTTGAAGTCTGTAGTATAGCGCTTAAAGTAGTTTAAGAGTCTTTTACTCTGGGAATTGAGGTACTGTGACAACACAGGCTCCTTTGAAGACTTTTTATCCTCTCCTTCCCCTAGCAGTTACTGGATCATATCTGCATATAATGCATATTAGACAGGGGTTGGGATGGGAGAAGCTGCCCATTTTTATTCCATTTTACTTTAACCTTTTTCTATCCACAATTCTGTTTCTCTGTTAATCTGCTTCTTTTTTTAAAAAAGAATCTTATAAAAATGTATATTTAATATATGCTTAAAAGTGTATTTTCTCTCAAAAATATTCAGAAACCCTACCTCTTTATTATGTAAGAACTATGTCATGATGTTTGGAGAAATGTGAAATTTCGTGGATAGCTAGGTTCTGATCCATATGGCTTGTGAGGTGTGGACCATGTTAGTTCAAATAGGAATGGACAAAGAGGAAACTCCTTAAACCTATTTAAATGGTGTGTGTGTGTGTGGGGGGGGTACTCTAGCTTTATCACTGGAACTAAATGTACCCTAAAATGCACTATAAATCAGTAGTTCTGCCGCCACCTACTGGAGTATTGGATAGACAAGACTCTTTATACTGGTCCAAATTTTCTAGCCAAGTGTGGTGCAGAGGAGTGGCAAAAAATGCATCTTAAAAAAAAATTAAAGCATTTTTACCCCACCTTTCCTCAGTTGAGCTGACATCAGCTTTTTGGGTGGAGATTATAGAATCAAATAATTGTAAGGAAAGGACAATATGAAATTCATCTAGTCCTCAATCTAGTATCATCATCATAATTTGTTACGGTCAAAGACCAGCTCAAAATCTAGTATGATTCTCCATACACAAACAGCTTAGTTCACATAGAGGAATGCAATCTGGGATCATTCATCTTGTTGAGCTCTGTTGGCAGAAAGGGGAAAAAAAACCAAGACTATGTTCTCCTGTGCGGTGTGTCAGAAAGCAACCTTTCTTCACCCCTATATCCAGTTAATATAAACAGGGGGGTGATCCCTTTATAAGCAAAAGGGTAAATTCCTTCTTGATATAAAGTGTGACCATAGTTGAATCTGCAAGACTAACCTGTTCAAGTGGTGTGGTGGGCCATGTTGCTATAGCAAGGAGATACTAGTTACCTAGGTGTCCAAGTCTCAGGGGAGTAGATACTTCAGTCATCAACAGTGGGTGAAGGACCTGGAAGAGGGGCAGCACCCTTGCTTTAACAATTCTCAAATGAGACTGTGCACATCTAGGATGCAGAACCTTCCAAATGGTATTGGTCTCCAACTCCCATGAACCCTAGCCAGTATTATTTATTTATTTATTTAGGGCCTGATTCAGCTAACTCATTCCACTAGCAGAAGGCAGTGCAAGAACCCCTGTGAGCATAATGGGACTTTTAGAAAGAATTTGGGGAAGTGAACGTCATTTCGAGCTGTGGCCTGCCACTGTGCTCAGCCCCAGTTCCAACAGAGAAACTCACCAGGCTCTGAGGGGACTGCAAGACTCCTGTTGCCGTCATTATTCCTAGTCTCATTGTAAGAATCAGATCCAGTCTCAGGACTTCTATAGCCACCAAGAAGGACCAGCCTAATATATATGGCTATCTGATACGAATAACAAAGCTTTCCCAACTCCATGTACCGAACCCAGGCAGGGAGTTATGGTGGAAGAGGGGTAGCTTCCAAGTTAAAGGTGTCTTTCTTTCACAGCACTAGGCGATCGATGAAGCAGCATCAACAATACCATTATTGTAATTACAGTTACTATTAACATTAGTTTAATGACCCTCAAAACAAGCTCTTTGGGTGGTCTTCATTAGCCATATACAAAAATCAATTCATAATAAAAACACCCAAACCTAGATAAAACAGCTTTGAGGCTGCTATTCATGTGCAGAGGAGCAGTAGGTCAGAGAGCAGTTGGCCTGCTCATTTCCACAGAGCAACTTCTTGTCAGGCATGATTGGGACCCCTCCAGAAGCTCTGCCTTCAGTGCTGGGAGGGTGTAGAAGGTAACCCAAAGAACTTAACATGTTGTCAACTTTACTTTGGGAGTTCCTGGAGTTTTCCCTCCGGGGCTCACTGCTATTAACTGACCTTTGTAAAACAGAACTATCCTTAGTCTGTCTTGAAGGGGCTACATTCTGTGTTAGGAGCTGAGTGCGGTCCTGAGAAGGCAGAACTCCTCAGAGTTTGAAAGGTTCAAAAAGAAATTACCCTCTCCTTGGTCTGTTCCTTCATGGGAGACAGGGCTCATAGGCCTTGGACTTTCTACCCTACTACCGAATGTCTCCATCTTGTCTTGATACCCTTATCCAGGGGTCAGCAAACTTTTTCAGTAGGGGGCCGGTCCACTGTCCTTCAGACCTTGAGGGGGCCAGACTATATTTTGAAAAAAACATATGAAAGAATTCCTATGCCCCACAAATAACCCAGAGATGCATTTTAAATAAAAGCACACATTCTACTCATGTAAAAACACGCTGATTCTCAGACCATCCATGGGCCAGATTTAGAAGGCGATTCGGCTGGATCCAGCCCCCGGGTCTTAGTTTGCCTATCCATGCCCTAGAGCTGTGCCCCAAGCCCTAGAGAGGTACCATGTTGAAAGGCTCTTGAAGGGGTGAAGCTATTTAGGTGAAATCTCAAAAATTGTGGGAATTTATTCCAGTCCTATACATGAATCTGGGGGGAAAAAAGAAATCCTTCCTTCTTTTGACAAAACCCATAAGTTTTATATTGGCAAGAACATATTCACTGGGGAAGTTCCCTTGCATTTCAAAGGGATTATTTTTAAACCATCATTATTAAGTATACTTGATATGGAACAATAAACCCATATTTTTCCTTAGCAATAAAAAAGTCAGCCTTTATCAACCCTTCGAGGATGTAGTAGAGCACAGATACCAATGAACACATAATAAATAAGCCACTGTGCCTTTTCCACAAAGACAGAGCGAAGGATGCGTTTTTAGATTCCACCGTCTGCAGTTTTTAACTACTCAAATGAAAAACAGATATGATATTCTGATGGGGACTGCCTGGCACGTTCACTGCAGTTTAACGTTCAGGAAGGGATGCAGTCGTCCAAAAAGGTAAATGTGCCTTCCCAGCATGCTTTGCTGCATTGTAAGGATGGCCTCGGGAAAATGAGATCTACAGAAATGCCTTCTTCTGAAGAACTTGGAGCATACTATCTGGAGTGCATGGAAAAATAATCTCAAGGATGAGACAGAACAAAATAGTGTAGATGCTATACAGGGAGGGCCGAATGGGAATATTTTCAGACTCGTCCCATAACCGCTAGGGCATGAATCTCAAACTATCACTTACCACAATTGATTGTGTTTATTGAGTCACCAGAACATGGTTTGCTCTCCCTCTCAACTATTTCCTCTCAGCAGGCTACTTAGTCCATCCTATAAAGCCTTTCATTGTTTACAAGCAGCCTTGCTGGGGAGCAAATATTCCAGGCCAAGCCCAGCCATCTGTCTGGGTAACAGTCTATCTGGTCTTGTGAGTATGCTTGGGGATTTTGCACTCCAGCCTTCCTTCTATTCCAGCTGTGTTAAGCCCTGTATGCTGCTTTCCTCCCTGTTTCCAGCTCCTGGAACTACCAATATAGTGTTAGGCACATTCAAATATCTGTTTTCTTTTTCTCCTCCTCCACCACCATCTCAGGCATTAACAGGACAGCAAAGCCAAGGATAGGCCCTGTTACTACCACCTACTGGCAATAGTGCAATCACATTTCAGTCACAACCCTGAAGCTTGGTATCCTTCACAATCTGCCTAAACTCTCCAACACCGAATCCCAGAGAGTCTTGTACTTTCAGGAACTGAACATGTTTCAAGAACCACAGCAAATACCATGGGTTTCGTTTCCCGGGAATGAAGGTCACAGGAAACTGGTGGCATTTTCTGTGATATAAGGTTTATTCACACATATATACAGGATGAGCATAAGATGGAAGACCCTGCTTCCCAGTAGGTTTCTAGCCAGACAACCAGAGCCATAGCCTTTGAGTCTGTGCAGGTATCAAGTCAGGACTCTCTCTTTCCAGCCTTTGCGACAACTAATCACTTGTACTTGGCCAACCCTTCAGTTATGCAAAGAACTATTCTTTAGGGGACGCGGGTGGCGCTGTGGGTTAAAGCCTCAGTGCCTAGGGCTTGCCGATCGAAAGGTCGGCGGTTCGAATCCCCGCGGCGGGGTGCGCTCCTGCTGTTCGGTCCCAGCGCCTGCCAACCTAGCAGTTCGAAAGCACTCCCGGGTACAAGTAGATAAATAGGGACCGCTTACTAGCGGGAAGGTAAACGGCGTTTCCGTGTGCGGCTCTGGCTTGCCAGAGCAGCTTTGTCATGCTGGCCACGTGACCCGGAAGTGTCTCCGGACAGCGCTGGCCCTTGGCCTCTTTGAGTGAGATGGGCGCACAACCCTAGAGTCTGTCAAGACTGGCCCGTACGGGCAGGGGTACCTTTACCTTTACCTTTATTCTTCTGACAAAAGGCTATCTGCCAGATTAAGCATATCCATGGAGTTTGGCCTCTTCTAGAAGACTCCTTTTTTTGCTCATCACTTAGTTTTATACCAATTCTGTTAAACTACCATTTCAAAAATGGGTTGTCTGTTCTCATTCCCTGGCTCCTTCTGATTTTATATTAAAATGTATTATTTCAACTGTCCACTTGGTGTTATTGTGTGGGGAAGATATATATTTACAAGGGAAGGCATCTGAAAGGAAGGAGGTAACCTTCCTGTTGGGAGAGGGGCATAGCTTTATCACTGTTTGCCCTCTTGAGTTGATATATGTACTCCAGCACTGGAAGAGTGGGAGTAATTATAAAATCAAGATGACAAATGGTTCAGAAATTGGAAGAGAAGAGAAGAGAAGAGAAGGGAAGGGAAGGGAAGGGAAGAGAGAGAGATTGAATTTTTAAAAATTTAATATCAGAAGACCAGTCCTGTGGTGGGTAGCAGATTTGACTGCCAGTACAGTTATATGGGAGCCACTGACCAGATGATCTCTTCTCAAAAGCAGAGATGGCTAACCAGTGGCTCTCTAGATGTTGGTGTCCTGCAGTTCCCATCATCCTTGACCATTGGCCATGCTGGCTGGGGCTGATGGGAGCTGGAGTCCAACACAATAAGGAGGGCCGCCGGTTTTGGTTGAAGGCTTCTTAAAATACAGGGTTGTATCAAATGCTAGTTCTACTCACTGAAATTAATAGATGTGACTAACTGAGATCTATTATTTTCAGTGGGTCTGCTCTGAGTATAACTTAGTTGGATACAGAGTCCTTAAAATAACATAATAATTCTGAATAAAATTATTATCATTTCCTCAAAGACAGAAGCCTTGTCTTGGAAAGAGGTAACAAATATGGACCTTCATGATCAGGATTAAGAACAAGCTTCAGTGGTGAGCAAGGGCCAAAGGCTGAGCTGAACTGAATGTAACTCTAAACCTCCACAGCTGTTTTCATTTTCCTCCCTTCAACACAGCCCCTGTGTGGCACTTCAGGGAGAATTATGAAAGTGGTGTGTAATTCAGAGAAGAAATCTCCTCCTCAACTCCCCACCCCTCGCCCCCCGTGATGCCTTTTCCTGAAGCGGTGAAAACTGCTGTAGTAGATAATTTTCTGTTCAAGGGAAATATCAGGTTCTATTAAATATGTATTTGTTATGTAGCCTTCAGTTATTTCTAACTCCTTACTTTACAGGCTTGTTCCGCTTCCATCCTCTTGTAGATCTTCCATCCATTAACCTATTGTGCCTCATCATTCATGATCAAACTGGTGTTGACTTCCAAGGAGGTAGCACAGTTTATAGCAGCTAAAGATCTTTTGTTCCCTGGAAAGCAGTGCTGTGTTCTTGGGTCTATGTCAGGGCCAGTGTTTCATAAATATCTCACAGGTATTGAAATGAACAGACTCCATAACATTCACAGATCAAATCTTAGGTGGCCTCCAGAAGCTTTAATTCGTTCGGAATGGTTTTCATTGGACTCTCCTTCACTGGGATGAGGACATGAGACAATGATTGGGTGAAGGGATGTTTGCTATTAATCCAAAACAATAACAAAGCATGGACCTAACCCTGAATCAATCCCCCTGTGAAGGAAAGGATACACTGAGCCATCGTAACCAGCACATTCATTTGCATGAGAACACCTTCATTTCACATTGGCTTGAAGAATTATTCAGTGCTTTGGCTCCTCTTCTTGAAAATTTAGTAATAGGGCCAGCTGCTGAATTGAGGCACAAAATAACATTTGTACTTTGGATGGAGTTGAAGTTTATTTTAGAAGGAGCTGCAAAATGAGACCAATGTTCAGTTAAGAACATACAGTAAACTGGCATGGAAATTTGACAAGTTCTCTCCCTCTTTTGTAACACTAGAACTCATGGACTTCCAGTGACGCTGGATGTTGGAAGATTGACGACAGACAAAAGAAGATACTTACCCATAGTTGAAACATGGAGCTGTGATGGCCAACAACCTGGATGGCTTTAAAAGAGGATTGGACCAATTCATAGAGATTAAGGCTATCCATGACTACTAGCCATAAAGCTCTGCCTCTACGGCTGGAGGCAGTATGTTTCTGAACACCAGTTGCTAGAAAACATAGGAGGGAAGAGCACTCTATTTCTTGTGTCTGTTAGCGGGTTTGCCAACCGGTGTCTGGTTGGCCACTGTCAAAACAGGATGCTGATCCAGCAAGCTTTTATGTTTTCTTGTGTTCTTAATGATGAAGCTGAAGCCTGTCAAATTCTATAAAGGTAAAGGGACCCCTGACCATTAGGTCCAGTCGTGGCCGACTCTGGGGTTGCGGCGCTCATCTCGCTTTATTGGCCGAGGGAGCCGGCATACAGCTTCCGGGTCATGTGGCCAGCATGATTAAACCACCAGAGCAGCGCATGGAGACACCGTTTACCTTCCTGCCAGAGTGGTACCTATTTATCTACTTGCACTTTGACGTGCTTTCTAACTGCTAGGTTGGCAGGAGCAGGAACCGAGCAACGGGAGCTCACCCTGTCGCGGGGCTTCGAACTGCCAACCTTCTGATTGGCAACTCCTAGGCTCTGTGGTTTAACCCACAGCGCCACCCGCATCCCGTCAAATTTTATAAACAAGGATTAATATAAAATCCACTAACACACACACACACACACACAGAGAGCACTTTATTATGGTCCATAGACCCCCAAATACCCAGTACAACAATAGTATATATCAATACTATCAAGGTGTGAGATTGACCTTTTGCTAGGCAACAGAGGAACTTTAGCCTGTACATACTGAATTCTGATTTTTACTGCCCTGCCTCTTAATTGAGTGCCATGGATAATTTTTCATTGAACTACCAGGTCAGAACTTTTGCTCTTCATTCCAAGGACAGTGATGGAGGCACGTAGCTCTTGTCTGCCAAAGATTCAGCCAACATACTCTACCAGACAGCCAAATTCTATGGAACATACATTGGGCTGGATTAGCTGCACTGATCTAATGAGATTGCGCTAGCAGGAAACTGAGGCTGTGTGCACACCATACTTTTAAAGCACATTCAAAGCATGCACACCTCCAAAGAATAATTGGAGATGTAATTTGTTAAGGGTACTATGAATTGTAGCTCTGTGGGGAAAACTATAATTCCCAAAATTCTTTTTTGGGGAAGATGTGCTGGTATGGTGCATAGGCAGTCTTAGTCTTTCCCAATAGATGTCTACCACAGAGGTAGATTGGGCAGCTGTCCTCAATTCACCTATGTTGGAGTGGTTCCATTAACTGCAGTGGAACTGCTCCGCAGTAATTGGCGTGAGGATGTGAAAGTAATTAAAAACATCCAAGCCAGACCATAACACCATAGGATTCTACTTTCTATGTTTTAAGAGTTCTTGCATTCTTATTACAAAAGTGTTCCTTTTTGAAGGCTATTTTTAGAATGAGCAAAAATATTTTCATATGGCTCATTGACATAAGAGGATGTCTATGTCAAAGAGTCAGATGAAACTCACATCATGCCGAAGATGTTGATTTTGTTTAATAATTTGTCAAGATTGCTACCTAGGAGGTCTCCAGTGGTAACTCTGCGGTATGGATCATGTGGGAGTCAAAAGCCTGTTCAGCCAATGACGTCATGTTTGTGGAACACAGCCGTAAATGTATTTCTTCTGCTGTGGTAACCTACATAAAAAATAAAATAAAATACCACAGCTATGCTTGTGAAACTGAGGCCTTCAGTTATGCACCAGAGAAAGCTAGAGTTACCACATTTTGTTTTTTAAAAATACTTGTCACAAGGAGCAAGCCATTCAAAATAAATACTTTTCCTGGACCTGAAAAATGACAGGCTGGTCAATTGCCAGCTAGGTGCTAATCCTAAAAAAAGCAGTTTCTTAGGCTAAAGGTCAGTAAATCCATTATCACATATTTTCAGCATAGCACTGGTGCCCATTGAGGTGTGTGAGAATTGGGACTTATAAACCCATATTGCATTAGAGAGGTTACTAAAGGTTACTTGCATTTGCAGTCATCAGTACATATCATGAAAAATACAAAGTGAGGAGGAGGGAGGCAATTTTTCATATGGTTTGAACTTTCCTGGAATTAAACCCCACTGAACAGAGTAGGACCTAATTCTAAGTAAACATACACGAGATTGCAGTGCACTGCACAGGTTTAATTCTGAAGAGTTAAAGTCAACAGTGGTGGGTCTGGGGGTTCACTATAGAATGAAAATTGGGTTATACATTAGGAAGTTATTGGAAACACTAGGTGGGATTCAGCACCTCCCTTCCACTGAAGTCATCCATCAGCAGACCAGGGAAGGGGAAAGGTTTTGAGAACTCTCCTGTGCAACCCCCTGCTCCCTAAAATCTGGTCCAGACCCCCCCCCCCAGATTATAAAGGGATGCAGGGACCAGGAGGAATGCCCAAAAAATGTCCACCTTCCCCATTTCATTGACAGACACCTTCCATCAATGGAGGACCAACCATTTATTTTGAAGAAGTCGTAGTCTAATTTGGTCCAGTCTTGGAAAGTGACGTGAGAGACTGGCTTTGATGGACCACTGCAGGACCTTCAGGTTCTTAGCAATGATGATTATTATTATCATAAGCAGAACCCCGCTGGATCAGGCCAATGACTCATCTAGCCCAGCATCCTGTTCTCACAGTGGCCAACCAAGTGCCTATGGAAAGCCCCAAAGTGGGACCTGGGTGCAACAGCACTCTCCCCACTTGTGATTCCCTAACAACTAGCATACAGAGACATACTGCTACCAGCAGTGTAGGCAGAACAGAGTGATTGTGTCTAGTAGCCACCAATATCCTTGTTCTCCAATAATTTACCTAATACTTTTAAAGCAAAGTTGGTGTCAAACATTTACTGCTTGTGGGAGTGAATTCCATAATAGTAATATTATATTATCTGTTTTTACTTAATTGAAATCTAATAGAATTTTAATGGATTTTGAAAAAAATAGCTAGACAGTTGTCTACAGGTAGGCTACAAATAATCTCAAATGGATTAAAAGCAAGTTCAAATATTTGCATCCAGGGCAAAAGCAAATTAATATTCTCGTTAAAGATGTGATGCTTTACTTTACTAGTATATCATTCCTTGCTCCTTTTTATTATTATTAAAGCAAACCAACGCTATAAACTCAAGGATCGGTTTACCTTTTGATGATGTGCTTTTTATCTAGCAATCACACAAGAACCATGCAATTTTAATGCTGCATTAAGCTGGGTAATGAACTAACTTTATTGTGTTTTGTGATTGGGCCTTAATGGAACATTTTTCAAAACTGAAGGCTGCATGGAAGTTTTTATCTCCTGCTTGTGAAAGGTGCCTAGTGAGAAGCTCAAGCTCTCCAGATAATGAAGAGGAAGTATCTACTTCTGCCGTCATCTATTTTGGGAAATACTCTGTGGCAATGGTCACAAAAAGAGATCAAGAGGTGACATGCAGTAATAATGAGAAGCTGTCAAGCAGCCTATTTACCTAGGGCAAGTGATGCTGCAGAGTGGAGATGCTGTTTCAGCTCGGAGAATGGAGATCATAAACATAATTGCTCTTCAGTTTTCAACTGCAATTAGATGGTAACAAATATCATGCTTGCAATTTACATATTTTTTGAATCAGTTAGACTTGCAAGAGGGTTGCATCAGCACAGAAGTTGAAAGATCAGGCTTGTCTTGTGGCAGCACTGACTAGAATATTAAGGTTGTGATCCTGCACACAGTCCTTAAATCTCAATGACTTCAGCAGTATTTAAAAAGCTTAATGTGCACGGCTCCATAGCCTGTTTAATGTGTGAACTGGAAAAATATTCTCCAATTAATAATAGGCCTGTTTCTCATTATCTTCCCCCACCCCCACCATATATATATATTATATATATATATATATAATCTGCAGCCTCCCTGCCTACAAAAAAGTCCTTGGACCTACTTGACTGCAGTTTGTCAGGCTTAATCCACCCCAGGGAGGGGGGTGCTCCTGTGACTGCACATTTTATCCACTTTGGCCAAAAGTGGAACAATTATAACTGTTTTTAGCTTCCCTGTTATAGCAAATGAGTAACACAATACTTCACTATACAAAGAACCCAATCAATCTGGAGAGAGCACAATATGACACAGAAACAGATAGGTATTTTAGGAAAACATACAGTTGCAGATACAAAATGAATCTTTGGGCCCATGCACACCCCATAAAAATATACTTTCCTTCACAGATAATTATACTAGTATCTGTAATTTTTGCCTTAGACACAATAGGTATTAGGCAATAAGGTACCTGCATAACTCAGGCCAGTTTTGAATCAGTTTCTTTAAAAAAATATTAAATCCAAACTCAAAATAATAATATAAAAAACAGCAGCAAAACACAACTATCAGCATCATGGGACAAGACTCAAGTGATGAGAAGTGTCCATCCGTTTTATTCTTTATGTTTGGAGAGGTTCGGATATGGAGCCCCTTTCTATCTGGAAGCAGCTGAAACTGTATACAAAAACCACCCCGAGTAATTCCCAACCTCACTAACCCTAATAATCTACTTAAACTTCTTTTAAACTGTTTTAAAGCAAACACAGTCACCCTTTGCTGACAATTCACATACCTACTTTTTCATGCAGTGTTATTATATACATGACTGGGGTTTAGAAACCTCTGAAGGCTGAGGTTTATAACAGAAATGCTGACAGATCCTTACCGCTCTATCCCATCATAACATTTCAAAGAGGATGGGGGGGGAGGGAGGGGGTTGTGGTGGTTGTGGACATAACTGGCCATGTTCTTGCGTTAAAAAATGTTTCCCTTTATTGACTTAACTGATGTAGCCAGACAGATGGTTTTCCTGTGAATTTATCTTGAGCGTCAAATCAAGATGGCATAACTGAGACAAGAGAAAATATATTAGGCATCTGATCTGGATTGCTTCCATAATTGGTCCCAATCCACCTTGGATGCCTAATATATTTTCTCTTGTCTCAGACAAAGTATGTGGTTCAAAATTGCCAAGTGAGAAAGAAAGAATGGATGCTCCCTTTTCCCACTGTGCCATTTGGGTTGGGTCAAGGCTGGGTTGGGTTAGGGTAGATATTGATTTTTTTTTGTTTTATGTCTTATTTTGTATTTAAATTGTCATCTACTTATCGTAAGATGCCCCAAGAGGTTTATGTTCCAGAGTGGCATACAAATGCAATAAATGAAGAAATGACTTCATGTTGGGATATTTTACGCCGCATGGGTGTATATTTCAGCGGTTGATCGTGCAGGTTTATGGCCATGCTGTAGTGTAGTGCTTATGTGACTGTGAATAAAAGGTGGCTGGGCTCATTGTCTCAGGGTTTGTGGGGAGAGAGATGTGACAAAACTGATTTCCAATAAGTGCCCCCCCTTTATTTCCATAACAAGTTCTTGAGTCTGTACTCTGAATGGTGACACCAGGGACCTAGAAGGTGCAGGGCTTGTCAGTCCAACCCCTGCACAGTCTCATCAGGGCTGACCTTAAGGCAACTGGAGCAATTTGGCCCTGTGTGCTGCTCCTAAGGGGGGCCCCACACCAGGGCAATCTAGATGGATTTTATTTATATCTCTAAGACTTTGGCGGTAAACTGGGGCCCTACAAAAAAAAAAAAAAAATAGGCTGTGCCCCACTGCTTCAAATTGGGCCCCACTGGCTAGCTTTGAGTCTCATAGTTGCTGGGACTGAGTTGCCCTGTCGTCTCATGAAGTCTTTGGGTTTGAAATTTTGGGAGAGGGGAGACTGCCTGCTGGGGAGCGGGCGGGCTGCTTAGCCCCCCTAGATTTAGAGGCCCTAGGCTTCAGCTTACTTAGCACATAGCTGTCAAGTGTCCCTTATTTGAAGGGACAGTCCCTTATTCCAGCGCCATGTCCCGCTGCTGTCCCTTATTGATGGATGTCCCTTAAATGTCCCTTAAATGCTATCCCTTAAATTTCAAAGGAAGCAGCTCCTCTCCCTCCCTCCCTGCCGGAAAGGGAGGAGGGAGGCTCCAACTGTGTTGCTTGGCTGTGTTGCTCACCCAATAAGAAGTCTAAGAATGACTGGGGGGTGGAGCTTGCGTGCCTTGTGTGTGGCTAGTTAATGCAAGCTGAGGGGGTTTTTGAATGCTGGATGCCATTTTGTTGCACGTGCTGCTGCAAACTTTGCAGTGCAAAGCCAGGCCGGGGAGCCATCTTAAGTTGAGGCTGCATAGGCCTTGTGGTGCATGTGATTCAGATTCTATTCAGTTGAGCCTCTGGTTACAAAGTTGGTTGGACAGTGTTCTCAAAGCTGCCAGCATGAGTTTGACCAGACTGCAGGAGGACAGGAAGACTGGAGTGCCTGGAACAGGTGAGGCTGCAGGTCCCTTATTTTGGCTGCAGGTCCCTTATTTTGGCTGCTGGCCCCTTATTTTCAAATCTGTAAATTGACAGCTATGACTTAGCATATACATAAATCCAGCACTGCTCTACTCACAAATGCAACACATGTATAGTTACCAATGTTACTGCTTTCCAAGAGCACTGAGCTTATAAAAGAGCAATGATCCAATCTGCTGATGTTGATTCTCTACTGATGTTGATTCCTTAGTAGCGTACACTTGAAATTTCAGGGCAGCCATGAAGTATTAACACCAATACCTTGTAATGTGAGCTACTGCTCTTACTATTGGCATTATCAAGTGTTGTTCACACTTTCTTACCAGACGAGCTTCATCTTTATTGCCTTTTTGGTGTCTGTTGAAGGCTTTCCTCCTTCAACAAGCCTTCTAAGTGGAGATTTTGATCCCATTCAGTATTTGAACTGATTGAAATTATTTTAGATATGCAATTATTTTTTGTATACCTAGCTGTACATAATAGATGTACATAATAATATTTTTAACAGTGATTATTTATGCATTTTTGTATATGCTTCATAGGAATTGATTAATAAAAGAATTAAATTTAGTAATAAGAATAATGATAATGATAATACTTGCCCAACTCCCCCCTTCTTCTTCGTCTTCATTTGCAAACCATAGTTACTCTTTAAACAGGCTCACTATGGTGCAAATCTCATTAAAATTTCAATTGTAGTGCTCTTGAGAGTGAAGTAATTACTTCTATTCCTCTACTTGCCATCCATGCTGCTCCCCACTACAGCTTCATCTTTCCATCCTGTTTGTCATAATGCCCATTGTTTTTGTGCCACTATATCCTCCCTCTTAAAATTTTTGCTTGGTTGGTTGTGGTGACTTTTGTAATTGCACAGTCAGTGGCATAGCGTGGGGGGTGCAGGGGGGCCCGGCTGGGCGCAACATCTGGGGGGGGGGCGCTCGCACTCGCAGCTCTCTGCCCCTACCTGGTTCACTCACTCTCTCTCACTGCAGTGCTGGCTGTGCGAATCCGATCCGAGCCGCTCACTGTGGAGGGGAGGGTGCCAGGAGTGCAGTGCGGTGCGGAGAGAGAGCGAGGGACTATCTGGGGGAGGGACAGTGCAGCGGGGGGGGGGGGCGCAAATTACTTGCCTTGCCCCGGGTGCTGACAACCCATGCTACGCCACTTTGCACAGCATTTTATGTGACTGTCATAACTCCGACATGCACAATTTTGATACAGAGCCATCTATAATGCACAATTTCACTTAATAGCTTGGGGCGAGGGGCATTGGTGGCTTAAGATGAGTATGAACGGTCACAGTCACAAAGTTCTGTATTTTTTAAAAGAGCTGAACAGCAAAGTGAAACTTTATGGAGATGGAAACACAGCCATACACCCATAGCGGGCATTGCAGCCTAGTTGCTGCTCCCTATATTTATCATGATGTTTAATCTGGCTGTTTGTGGGCTAGTTGACAATGTTGTATGATTATATTCAAAGAGTCTGGATCAAAACTATCATGCTGATGGGTGTATAAATTCTTGCACTGGTTCTCAGCAGGTGTAAGAGCAGTGTGGCTCTCGTCAATTTAAAAGAAGCTAAGTTGGTTTGCAGTATTCACAATTCTAGTCCAGTGTGTATACAATAAAGTACCTATAGTCCATGGGTCATATCAGGAATGTGAAACGGGGAATTGAGAACAGACTGCAGTGGTTTCTCTAAGGCTTAGTCTCAATAAGTTCCTTATGTTCTTCTTGCTTCATGTTTCTTCCTCCTGGCCAGAAAACTTTCTTAGTACAACTCTGTAGGGAAAACATGCTACCCGTTAGATTTATGCCCTTAGAAGTCAATGTGTTAATTTGTGCTGTGCAATGGAAAGGCTGTGTTGCCATATCGTCATTAAATTAAGATGTGCAAGCCAGATGTGGAATCCTGATAGGAAGCTTTATTGCACAGTGGGTCTTGCTTGTTGATTAGTCTTCTAGACACAGCAAGCGGGCCTCTGAGAACTCCTCTGTGTATGAAAGAGGGATCATTTGTGTGTCTTTAAATTATCTCACCTTCAGCGTGTCTGATCTTTACACCATGTGATCCAACAGTACCGCTCAGTGTTTTGAATTAAGGGTTGTCAAAGGCTTTTAAAAGTTACAGGAGAGCAATTCTTATTGGCATCTACTGAAGAAAAGCTTAGGTATTTGCCCTAGTACTGTTATACTGTTATAATATATATCACAACACTTTCCCCTTGCTCCCCCCTATTATCAACGAGATGTCATCTTTTGTCATTGGAACAAGGAATGAGACACCAGGAAAGTTTTGCGTTGATGTGTATCTAGGGCAGATTTTAATGCTTCTTTTTCTAGATTTGCTAAGATAATGAGAGTCCAGCTCTTTATCAATAAACCTGCAGTTAGTGAACATGAAGGACTTAGTTTTCAGCACAAGTTTGCTCTACAATAAAGACGGGACAGATGCCAAAGACTACGTAACAGTTGATCTTTCTTGTAAATATAAAGAACACACAGCAGCAATGGGTTAATGCAAGGGCATGTTGTTCAGTCCATTATATTGTCATAGCAATGGTGTGATGAGAATTAATTCAAAGAGCTAATCCCTGCATCCATATCCGACCTGCAGTATTCAGTAAACTCATTTTTGTACTTCTCCTTTGCATCTATTTGGCAATAGGGATGCATCTCAAACTCAAAACTAGTTCCCAATTTTTCCAACCCCATGTTCAATTCTTCACATTTCCAGGTCAGCTTGTGATTTTTTTAAATAAGAAGCCCTCATGAAAATTAATCAGCACTTAATGTGAATTTATCCAAATACACATTTTTTATAAAATTCTGCTTAATAGACACATATTTGCAAAGCAATTTACCCTCATAGAATGCATATTTGCACATTACATTTTGTACATGTATTTCTAGCTACACTTTACACTAGTACATGCATTTTTGTACCTATTATTTGGATGCAGAACTGCATTGCAAAATTCAGACTTTTGAAGGATGGGAGCACTTCAGTCTGCACATTGCTTCAGAAAGAGTGAGTTCTGTAGATTCACTTTAAGTGCAAACAGAATTGAATTTTTCCAACTACTGAAAAATACTATGGAAAAATAATTTAAAATCAATCATAACCAAACTTTTGATTTGGTTTCATAATTTGGCAAACTGCCAATTAGGATCAGTTAACGTCACCACTGCCCTGTACACAAGGTGCTGAACACATAAGTGATATTGCCTCTTTCTACTATGGTTTACCATTTATATTCTTAATCCAATGGGCATTGCAACTAGCTACGCAACAGAGCAGTAATCGGATTGCAATGCCACTTTGCCCAATTGCTGTTCAGTGGGCAATGAGGGGAGGGGAGAGGGGACAAAACAACGTACTTCACCATGCACTGAACATAATGGAGTTATCAAATGACCACTTTGTCTCCATGTGGCTATCTCTAGCTCATGCAGGATTCCTCTCAATACATCACATGTTGAAAGTTTGCGCGTGTAGGTCCCCAGGCCACCCCTCAAATAACTTCACACATAACACTTAATTTAGTTTTGGTTTTTGGGCACTATTTTGGCCACAACTTTATTAAAATACAAAATCAGTGAGTGGTTGTTTAGACATTGGTTATGACTATCTGTCCCCCCGCCTGGGACAGAACTGGCATCCCGAGGTCCGATCGGTAGCCAGTAGAAGAGAAAGTCAAACTGGGGGGTCACCTGAGCTAAGCGTCGGACCCACGCCGCTCTCCCCAGCAGCTCCCCGAAAGCTTGCCTGCCCGGTCCTATAACAAGGATTCCCATAACAGGGATTGAGCGGCCCTGGTCCCATAACAGGGATTCCCATAACAGGGATTGGGCGGCCCTGGTCCCATAACAGGGATTCCCATAACAGGGATTGGGCGGCCCTGGTCCCATAACAGGGATTGGACGAAATCATGGCAAGCCCCAGGATTCCTTTAACAGAATTCCCTTCATCGCAATAGGAGGGGCAGGCACCGCCTGTTCAGCCCCCTCCAACACCAGCATATTATAACCAATGCCTAACCGCCACAAGAGCTCTAACGCTCGCCGCCAACCACTCACAAACCCAACCAGGAACCCAATTTAGTAGCCACCACATCCAGCCAAACATCATTCCCCAAATCGGAGAGGTGCACTATATCTGCCCGGTAAAGGGCCTCAGCCTTAAAATTAATGTCTGGGTGCGAAATCTCCAAACCACCCAGCTCCAATACCTTCACGCAAACAGCAGAGTTAATGCGCTTCCTGGCCCTTTCAGCGGCCTCCGGGCGGGAACACCGCGCCAGGTTTGCCTCTGCAACCAGTGAGACCAAATTATTCTCACTGAAGGTAATAAGGCTGCCAATGCCTCCAAATCCCTTTTGGATTGAGGTGCGCAAAGCAAGGCAATCAATAGTTGCCACATCATTTTTTCCCAGCTGCACCACTATGGCCATAGGGTGGGGGGTCTGAGGGCAGCCGGTGACCAATCAGCGGCATAAACTCTCCCCATGACATTCCGCGTCTGGAAAACCATGACACTTGCATGTGCTGTGGGAGGCCGAGACACGCTCCCCTTGCAGACTGCCTCGCTCTGCTGCCAGCCCAATGAACGATGCTGTGTCCCACTATCCAGACGTGGACCAGCGTGGGATCTACAAGGGTTGAAACAACAAGCATTAGTACCAAACTCAGCATTTTGTTTCGCACATAACCCTTGAAAGCATACGATTTCCATCTCCCCAAATCCTTGATCCTGGTGGCTGAGAAGCCCCAATGGGCTGCCATAGTCTCTGCATAGTCCATGCGAAAGGAATGAGGAGCGAAACCAGAGGCCGAGATCCCACAAGCAGAGATGGCCTTACGTATGACTTATGTGAACTGGTGTCGCGCCAAAGGGTGACCATTTTATTGCATGAGTAGGGGGCTGTCCTCAGGAGGTCTCAAGGCCAAGTACTTCTTTGCATCCTTGCATCCTTGACCGGGAACGGGCCCACCTCCCCAGTCACTGTGAGGCGGACAACCTCCCCCCGACCCAGCTGGTCAGTTTGTGGAGTTGCGCACTACAAGTCTCAACTCCAAAAGGGAAACACATATATCCCGAAGGAGCAACCCACGAGAACCAGCAACTTCTAGAATCGAGCCAGCCCCCAGGGGAACGAAAAGCCAAATATTTCAGTATACAATAACAGGGCAAGGGCCCACCTTATCTGTGACTGGAAGCCCGATGATGGCAACCCTGCCCACTAGGTCTGACTTAGAGCTCCAGACACTTATGACAAGCTCCAAAGCAGATAAGGAAAAATCCAGAGGCAATAAGCCTCCAAACTCTCAGCCCCGTGCTGGCTCCAATTTCCCCAACCCTCAGTACACCAAAATTACAATGGAATACTGAAAGAAGTCTCGTCTGGAACTAGAACCAGGAGACAAATATTAACTTGTTGCGGATACTGCATAGGTCAAGATTGACCGGCTTCCTGCCTGCAGTCCTGTGAAGGCTGGAGCCTTTACCAACCTTCCGAGACCCTGCGCACGACACACTTTTAGGAGAGTCTCTGAAAAATTAAAGCTTTACTCCAGCAGACATTGCAGCGGACTGAATTCTGATAGTTTTAACAGTGCATCCGATCTGCAGCAGGTGGGCGAATTACTGCAGGTCCTGCTCAGAGAATGGAGGCAAGTTCCTCTGAATGGCCGAGGACTGCCAGCTAAACGCTAAGAAATCAGTTCAGGCCTCCTCATAAGACCTGAAAGCAGAAGGGGAAATGTAAGCTACTCCTCCTCTAAATTATCAATTGTTGCCAAAGCGCCACAGGAGCTCCAGAAAATCCGGCTATAGCTGGGCGTCCAGAGCCCAGGATCTGAAGCTCTCCAACTGAAAACGGGATATAGTGACAGTGAAAACAATAGATGATCCCGTAATAAAACGAGCAGAAACTCAATATTAAACCTTAAGCAGTGCAGCTGGAAAGCACATAAAAGGGGGGCGGAGACTGCCGAAGCATGAGGACCATTTTGCCAGGACCTTCACACTGCCTGGTTATCAGACCAAGACAGACCCGACGGTCCCTGTACTCCTCAGTCCAGATGTGCGCTGACACTACAATGGGGAAAACTCAAGAAAATGATGAAGAGACCACCTGGCCAAGCAGGAATGGAAGGGGCAGCCTGGAACAACCACCCTGCATGCCAATTTTATTTTATTTATTTATTTATTTTTTAAACTGACCTAGCAATGATAGAATCTGACAAAGCAACATTTGCTATCAGAGGAAGTATTACAAGAATAACGTCCTTCACGGCAAACAGCTTTTCCACAGGCAAGCAGAGGTATGAGCAACGGTATCCAGCTAGCCCCCAAATACGTTAAAGGGGCAGTGGAGCCACTGACCTATCCACTGGGAACACCCAGCTCCTCAGGGAATAAAAGGGGCGTACAGTAAGCCTTAGCAGAGGCTGATGTCACATGAACCAGCCAGTAAGATAATCCAAATAATGGTACCCCCAGTTAAACGAGTCTTGACTCGCAATGTTCAAACCAGAAAGGACTTGAGTGCTGCACAGCCTATAGCACAACCCATTGGCATCGCCTTATATTGGCATCGCCTTATAAATGTAAGGACCATCCAATTAAAGCCCAACTACTTATAATCTAGAGGGTGAACTGGCAGCAGCCTAACAGCCAATTCAATATCGCATAATGTCAACCAGGCCCTCATCCAATTTGTTGTTAAGCTCAACTGCCTGATCCAAAGATGCATATTTCACGGAACAATTCCAGAGAGTCATTCACTGAGGTGCCTATGGGATGCGATAAATTATAAGGGGGATTATATGGGGCTTTCTTAGGGACAATCCCTAAAGGGGATAAATGAAAATAGGAATAGCAGGAGAATCAAGGGGATACCTCCATGCGTCCCAATGAAAGCTGCTTCCTAACCTTCTTACTTGCTACCACAGGTAGCTCTCTGACTGGCTTAGAGTTGCTGTGTTCTGAGCCACTGGCTGAAAAGCCAGAGGAATCCCAAACCTTGGGAAAACCCTTCCCACAAGCACAAAACCACCGACCCATCTAGATAACCTTTTAGCCAGGCTTTCAAGGAAGATATTTTTATGGAAATATGGGTGAGAGGTATCGAGTTATTGCTTGCTAGTCGCCAGCCCCCACTTGGGCAGAATGCCCTGCCTTGAGTTGCCACCATGACGTGTAGATTTACAGGGCCAACGCCGGCCAGAAACCCTAAAAAGTCCCAACAAAGCTGCTGCCGGGCCAGCTTCCTGCATACAGCTTAAGGTTCTATTGCTCAGGGAATTTCCATTTGAAATGTGGAGCTGCGCAAGTGGTCCACATGTCCCCGTCCCTGCGATCCTAGCAAGCTGAGGGGATAATGGCAGCCCTGCATCTAACGTTCCCATAGTGAATTGCAACTTAAAGAATAGTGGGGTGGAAGGGACCCTGACGATGATCTAGTCCACTCTCCCACAAAATAATAATAATAATAATAATAATAATAATAATAATAATAATAATGGTGATGATGCCACTCTGGGCAGCTTCCAACAAAAGATTAAAATACAGTAATGCAGCAAACATTAAAGGTTTCCCTAAACAGGGCTGCCTTAGATGTCTTCTAAAAGTCTGGTAGTAGACATCTGATGGATTACCGGCACCATACGCTGACCAGCTGAGCTATCCAGGATGGTCCCTAGAGACCCAGGTTTGACATACCTGCAAGGAGGTGTAAGCATCATCCCTGCTCCCCTTTTCCCTGCTCCTGGATCGCCACCTCTGAAGACGCTTCCTTCTGGAAGAAGGCACCTAGGGCATCAGCAAGTCAACCTCTGCAGGAGAAGCAATCTCTGGAGGCATCTGCAAAGGCTCTGTCATAGTCTGCAAAAAACTAAATGTGAGGAACTGGTGAAACCAATGCTTTGTGCACCACATGGGGAAGCTATTCAGGCCGGAAACGCTGCCAGAGGCCATCAAATTCTAGGGCCAAGCGGGCCAAGCCCTAAGATCACCTGCTAGGCCAGACATAAATGTTTCCAATGAGTTAACAAACTCGAGGCAGCCCACCGCCTGTCCAGGTGCCCCTGTTTGCCCTTTAGAGGGAAGCATGCCCTCAAGAAACCCGAACTTCTTTTTGGGAGCAATATCACAAGTGGGCCGAACTACCATGCAACAGAATAGTCCAAAAGGAGCAGCTTGTTTTGTTATGTGATAAGAATGGCTAAGTGGGGGATATGAACCCTGTCTCCCAGGTCCTAGTCCTGCACTCTAGCCACTAAGCCACAATGGCTCGTCACTAAAATGGCAGTTGCCACTATCAGGGCAAACAAACTTGAAGAAAATAAACTTGTTCAGAAACAGCATAGTTAAAGAGCATACACAGAGTGCTCACTGGAGGCATGGAGAGCCTCTGGCTCCACTCTGTCTGCCTACGATATACATTAGCCACAAGTGAGCCTGCAAACAGATAAATTCTTATAGAGAAAGTGAGTCACATACCACAGAGACTAACAATTGCTGTACTGCTAACTGTAGCAGGCTTAGGCTTGAATGATATGTGCAGGCCGAGAAGGCCGTGAAAGCCTCCCTGCTTCTGCTCTCTGCCTTTTTTGTCTCATTGCAATATTAAAGGAACTCAATATAGTGCTCCTGCCCAAGGCTAAATTAAAACTCGGCCAACAGCACTGCAATCACCCAAAATAAAGCCAACCTATGAGGATACTATAAACGAAAGTGATTCCAGGTAAGCTGGGAATTTACTGTACTGCTAACTGTAGCAGGCTTAGACTTGAATGATATGTGCAGGCCGAGAAGGCCGTGAAGGCCTCCATGCTTCTGCTCTCTGCCTTTTTTGTCTCATTGCAATATTAAAGGAACTCAATATAGTGCTCCTGCCCAAGGCTAAATTAAAACTCGGCCAACAGCACTGCATGCAACCAAAATAAAGCCAACCTTTGGGGATACTATAAACAAAGTGATTCTAGCTAGGCTGAGAACAGCCCTGACTAGCCCCACAATTAAACAGGCAAAAATGGGGGAAACCTTTTTGCAAAAGAAAACCCCTAATGGGGGCTCTCTCCCTATTGGGAAAGGCAAGCCCAGGAGGATTATGCACAGGCAGCGCTCACAGGTACAGGGAGAATCTTCCCACAGGGCAGGGAAAGGGGTGGGGTGGGAAATCAAACAGGAAAAAAAGGGGAATTAAATTAATTAAGGGACTAGAGAGGGGAATTAAATTAATTAAGGGACTAGAGAGGATTAAAAAGAAGGGGGGAAATAAAGAAATGTAACCAGACAATGAGAAGATTGCTCCTGATCCGATGCACTCTGCAAAGAGAAAGAGAAACCAGAGTGCACCAATATTTAAAGACTATGGTCCCACCCACTCAATTTGCAACATACAATTTGCCCCAGCAACCCGGTTATCCAATCACAGATGCCAGGCAATAACTATTAACCAGCCTGGCAACAAGAGGCCTGGCCCGGTGGCCCACACCGCAACACGTGCTCTCATTTATTGGAGAACACGCTTTGTCAGTCTTCATTAACAGTCAGGCGGAAAGGAAATCAGTAAGCACATAAACTTAACTGGATTGTGACTTGGGCTAAATGACAGGGGAAGATTCCAAGCTGGAGTTTGCTTACATATAGATTCTTGCAAAAACAGTATGCTAAGGGTGGTTAAAATATGCCTTTTTAAAAATAAGTTGCTTTGCTTATTTGATATTTGATGGTGGTGCAGTTGTTGTTGTTGTTAAAATTTATATTTCACCCTTCATCCCAAAGGAGCTCAGGGCAGCAAACAAGATCCGCAGTTCAAAAATAAAAACATGCTAAAATCAGTTAGTTAAAAACATGAATGAAATCATAGCAGTTATACAAAAAAAGTATATTAAACTGGGCCTCAAAGTTAGAAAGCTATAAATCAAACAGTTAAGTGTGTGTGATTCTTATAAGACAAGTGTTTAAAGTTAGAGGGGTAAATAAATGCTTTAATTTATATTCTCTTTCTACATCTCTTGATAACATGATCATCCTAACAGTGTTGGGCTTAGAAGACATTGATATTTTCTAACACTGTTTGTAATTTTGTTAATTTTTCAGCATTCTTGTTGATATAACGGATTACATCTCTAGCTTTGAATGGCAAAACTGAGCCAGCTTGATTTTCTCTGTGATATGGGTGTGGTCAAATTGATTAGGATATTAAACAGGATGAAGTAAATATGCAAAATGTAACCCCTCCTCTCCCTGGGTTGACAGGCACTTCTAGAAAAAGATGACTAGCTGGAAAATATAATGGCAAATTAAGACATTCCAAATAGCAGAACTTCTTCTTCTTTTTTCTTTTTTCTTTTTTGTGTGTGCCATTTTCTTATTTTCAGAGAAAATAAATAGAAATTATGCCTTCTGTAAAAATGTCCTGTTCCTCTAAGGAAAATACTTCATGGTGGAAATATTTATTTTAAAGACTTAAACCTCCATGCATGTTTTCCCTTTCTGACTTGTTGTTCCTCTATCTTAAATGCATCTTATGTGTACACATGTGTAATTGTGTAAAAGAAAAGGAGAGAAGACGAGGAGGAGGGAGAAGGAAAGAGTGGGTGCGGCATGTATTTGAGATGTGGAGAGAACAGGTACTCCTTGGCTTCTGGAGAGCATTAAGATGTAAGAGCCAGTTATGCAAGCCAAGTTTCTATCCATCTGTCTCTCCAGTCCACTTTTCCTCCATACTACTCTTTGGTACAGTGGAGAGAATTCAGGATTTGAGCCTCAATGCAAATCCCAGCTGAAGGCTGGTTTTTCCCCTTTACATGGCAAGGAAGGTTTCCAGATATGCACTTAGGAGGTTTTACAAAATGTAGCTACCTCCATTCACCTGTTCTGTAAGCAGTATACATTAACAAGAAGCAGAGATTGCCCAAGAGGCAGATTTAGGCGAGCACAACCAGTTTGGTTGCACTTGGCGCAGTGCCGCAGGGGCGCCACAGGGACCGCTGCAACTATGATGCAGATAGGAAAGTGAGAGGTGGGGTGTGCCAATTTTTCAGGTTGCCACTGAAATCTGGCACTGATTCCCCTCCCCACAACTTTTATTCATGTCCAAAATAAAATGTCAGGTCCAATGCAATAACAGCCTCAATGGACAGGTTATTCTAGTCTGTTATGGTCTCCCTTCAAATAATGTATACTGGGGATCTCAACTTTTCTTCTCCTTCTTACAGGCCAGTAAAAAGCAACGAAACACCCCACCACCACCACAATGATGTATGATGAAGTGGTACTGTCTGAGGCAATAGGAGGGGGAAGTGCTGTTACACTCAGGTCCTGCTTTGAGTGCTCCCACAGGCATCTGGTTGGTCATTGCGAAAACAAAATGCTGGACTAGGTGGCCCACTGGCCTGATCTAGCACACCTCTTCTGTGTTCTTATGTACGGGCTAAAGAATTTTGCAAAGTGGATCCCTCTACTTGGGAGAAAACTCCCCTTGTTTTACAACTTATTACAACATGCTGCTAAAATACTGTTTCATCTTGTAGTGTAGATTGCAACAAAATATGTTTTGAATTTGTCCCCAAATAGCACTCAACCCTCAAGGACCTACCACAGAGGTGGCAGATGCAACTTCTCTTTAAAGTTAGGGCTCTCTCTTCCTTTCCCACAGGATGTGAGTAACTCTTGCTGAAATTAAGAGGCAGTTATTCATATCTTGTGGTAAGAGAATAGATACCTTCCCATTCCACATTCTGGTATCCTGTATCTTAAACAAGAAGTTTTTATTTATTTCATTTATTTATATAAAAATTCACTCAGCCATCTACTGGGCTTCATTTAGAAACTAATTTTATGTTTCTGTGTAAGGTAAAGGTAAAGGTACCCCTGCCCGTATGGGCCAGTCTTGACAGACTCTAGGGTTGTGCGCCCATCTCACTCAAGAGGCCGGGGGCCAGCGCTGTCCGAAGACACTTCCGGGTCACGTGGCCAGCGTGACATCGCTGCTCTGGCGAGCCAGAGCCGCACACGGAACGCCGTTTACCTTCCCACTAGTAAGTGGTCCCTATTTATCTACTTGCACCCGGGGGTGCTTTCGAACTGCTAGGTTGGCAGGCGCTGGGACCGAGCAACGGGAGCGCACCCCGCCGCGGGGATTCGAACCGCCGACCTTTCGATCGGCAAGCCCTAGGTGCTGAGGCTTTTACCCACAGCGCCACCCGCGTCCCACATGTTTCTGTGTATGTACATATTATTACATTTGCCCCACTTTTTTAATGGCGACATGTTTTAGGGGTACAGAGCTTATCCAGGTTTGGTTTCTCTTGAAAGGAGGTCACTGGAGGCTTCCTGGCATTTTGTACAGTGGTGTAGTAGAGGAGAAGTGCAGGGAGCCATAAGCTCTAGGACCTTTCCCAGAGCAGCAATGATGATGTCATCAGCCAGACTGGCAAGGTAATGGATGGACCTTTCTTCTGGAAAGTTATTGAGGTGGTAATGAGGTATTCAAGATTGTCTGAGACTCATTAGCAGAGAGTATGCCAGAGAATGAGAAGATTAATCAGAGACAGATACTTCATTCCTTGGACCTGGATGAGGCATGCCTATGGAAGCTTTCAAGATGAGCTGCTGCAGTTCAATTTTTACCACACCCACTGGTTTTGTTGTATTTTAGCTTATATGCAAATGTACAGGTTGAGCATTGGTGAGGGCATTCCTACCATTCCAACAGCCAGCCAGAATCCACTCTCCCACGTAATAATCCCAGAAGGCACAACCCCCTAAAAATGGCACTTTCTGGATTTTGATCTTACCCGGCATCTCTGTGTATTTCTTTCTCCAAAACTGTAGGCTGTCTCCCTAAATGCTACTATTGTTTTCCCACTCACACCTTGCTTGATTCTTCCCTCTGGCTGGAGGGGCACAGGGACGGGGAGGAAGACGTGTTATCTTATCTTGTGCCTCAGCTGACACAAATCAGGCCTCCACCCTGAATGTAACAGCACCTCTGCCCCCTTATGAAGCCATCTATTTCATGGGGAACCAATGCACATGCAATTTGGACATTTGGATAAGAAACGAACTGAGGTGGTGATGTTTGAATTATATAGGCATCCAAGCATTGGCTGGAGCATTTGTGCAGGATCTTGAATGGAAAAGTCTAGGGAGGGGGTAGGGGCTCTGAAGTTGGTTACACTATCACAAAAAGCAGAACTCCTGCAGAAAACAAGGGAGGTAATACAGTCAGGATGTTTTCTATTTCCAAACCTTCCGCCCACCTCCATGTGTCATGGATGACCCATTGCTCAATAGCTGCACAATGAAGAAGTGCAATGTAGCCACCTGGGTTGCGCTTTGTTGTGTGCACAGTAGCTTTCAAGAGCTGTTTGAGGAACAGAGCTACTGATGGATAAACACCCTTGGCACAGCTCCCTTTTTCTCAATTGAACTTTGCCAATTTGCCCCAGCTTTAAAATAAAAGTGCCTCAGACACCTTTGCCTGGAAAATTAACCGTTGCCATGGCAACAGGCAACTAAGGCAATTCTCTCTGATATCTTGAAGCCACCTTTAGTTCGCACAGCAAGTCCTCAACCTTCCACCCCCAAATATCAATGGGGATGTTAGTTGAAAAGACAAATGGGATTTGCAGCATTTGGAGAGTTATTGACGCTGTTAGGTTGTTTCACATGATCTTAACTTTTCCATTAGTGCACCTAACTTCTGTAGACACTAGCTCAAGTCAACATTTTTTTCCGTTTGCTAACTGCAGCAGTCTAGCATTCTGCAGCTCTTTCAGAGAATCTTATTTTCAGCCTCGATCCAAATAAATTTCTCCCTTCAGTTAGAAGTTTACCCATCTGAAATGTTAGGAAAGTAAGCTGGTCCAATACATCCATTTGGGATGTTTTATTTCTCCTTCATTTGGGAATGGAATTGGCTGGCCCCAATCCAGCAACAGGCCATATACAGTACTTGCAGAACCAGGTTTCCACACTTGGAATCATCCACCAGCAGTAATGGTTGGCAGAACGGGGGGTGAGGTGGGGCGGGGCAAGGTTGCTTCCCAGGCTTCCCAGCGCAGCCATTACTGCCAGTAACTGAGAGGGGATGGGATTGCAGGAGATGGGAAGTCAGCATGGTGTGGTTGCAGAGGCGAAGCCAATTTGATGCTCCTGCCACTGTACCTGCACCACACCAACCTCCCCACTGCCTTGCTCCTCCCCCTTTCAGTTACTAGCAGCAACCTCCACATTGGAAAGCACCCTTTACATGTCTATTGTTCAGGAGCAGCCTAAGTAGGGTGCATCTCTTAGCAATTCATTGAAGTGGGCTGTAAACAGCAAGAGATTAAGGACCAATTACCTCTGAGCTATTGTGTTCATGTTTCAGCTGTGATGTGCTAATAAATCAGGAGTGAGCAACATAACCACCCAAAACTGGGCTTACAAAGAAAACATTCCATTCATTAGGAACAAAGAACACTATCATATCTCATTCATGCACAGTTAACAACCTTGTGTTTAGCTTGGTCAACATTCTTCACTCAGCTACATAATATCGTCCATGCCTTTCCTAGCCCTGGTTTATATGAGATTTTGTTTGTCACTTATTGGTCCAAATCACTAGAAGAGAATGTTACCCTTCTCCCTGTTCTGACAGTTTCTCCCTGAAACTTCCTGAATGTTTTCTTGAACCTTGGGTTATTTCGGGGATAAGGAATTGTTAGCCCATGAGCCAAATTCACCCACAGTTCTTTTAGAGTCACCCCATATTCTCCTGCCTTGGTCCAACCCCCTGGCATGGTCCCTCTTCCCTGACTTTGGTTGGAAAAAAATGGATGGTGGTACCACAGATACAAAAAACTTTATTTCATTAGTTTTTATTTCATTTTTACTTTTGGATTCCCCTCCCCCCCCCAAAAAAAGTTGAATATTTTTATCCTGACGGAGGACAAAAAACAAATTCCTTTAAAAAAAATTACTAAGCTGCCCTTCATCCAAACAGATTCCACGGCAGTGTGTAACAATAATGAAATATAGAAAACAAAACCACCTCACAACAAACAAACAAGCAAACAAACAAAACAAACAATCCAGTGAAGTCATTGTGTGAGTGGAATAGCTTCCATTCACACAGTGGAACTTTCCCTCTCTTCATGACCCCTGTCCAATTTACCCTCATACCACCACTCCCAAATCTGCTCTGGAGCATTAGGGAAATTCACAGAGCAGATTTATGGGGGTGCATAGGAGAGAAGAAGGAGGGGAAGCTCCATTGTGTGAGCAGAAGAGGTTCTGCTCACATAATCACCTGCTTGGGTGCAATCTTGCAGCTTTTTGCTTTTTTGTAAATAAATGCAAATTTAAGCTCTATAAAATGAGTAGGCAAGTAAGCAAGCCTTAACCTAGCATGGGAATATTTTTTTTTATAAAAAAACCCAAATAGATCTTTCCCCAGGATAAAAATCATTATTTATAACAACTCAGCATCTATCTATCATTGCTCCTGCAGAAAGGGTTCCCTAAGGAACCCCCACAGTCTTGCTTCAATATCTTGACACTTTCTGCAGCTACTGCTTGGCTTTATTTACTGTAACTGACCCCAGACTTTCCCGGCCTCCTCACTGGCCACAGAATTTATTTGACACTTTTCATATCACTTCATTTCATTAGTAGTTTGGGATGGAAAGTTTGTAAAAGAGCAATAAAAAAAGCAGGGAAAAGATTATTCCTCCCAAAGAAAATGAAACCCAAGTCATTTAAGCAAGAAGGAATTGAGAATTTGGCTAAATCACATGAGGCATATGCTAGAACCATTAACACTAGGCTAAAATATAACTATATGTTTCCAGTTGTGCATGTCTGTCTTCAGGATACCATGACAATGCAATGCTTTCCTTGTTGAAGATTATGAAGGGTGGCAACTGCTCCTTATTGCTTCAGGTCTCTTCACCTAATCTAGGGCGTTTTTCTTAAAACAATGTTTAGGGGTACTCTCATTTTCCTACTGATATTGAAATACTGCCCCTCAATGAGGCCAAACTTAGATTCACAAAATGTTTAGGCTTATGCGTACCCCTGCGTCCTCCCAGAAAAAAGCACTGACCTAATCTATCATTGTCAGTATTTTTTAGCATGACAGATGCTGACATGAGCATGGTGACGGAAAAGGCAGGGCTTACCATTTCACATTCACGATTGAACCAAGGTACGTATATTAAATAGAGTCTTGTGATGTGTGGTGAACATTGTACAAAGGACATTGTTGGGTCCACTATTTTAACTTGTATAATTTTTGGTTTCCCTAGTTCTCTTCTGATCACACACCCACCCCCCATTTACACAGGAACACAGGACTGCTTTTGGCAAATCAGACCAGTGGTCCATCTAGCGTAATACTGTCTGCTCTCATTTCCAGGGTTCCAGGCAGAAGTCCCTCCCAGTTGTATCTGGAGATGGTGGGGATTGAACCTGGGACCTTCTGTATGCAAAGCAGATGCTCTGCAACTGAGCCACTGCTGTTTCCCGACAAGCTTACTTCCTTCGCAGATGCTGTGCAGATCTTCAACATTCTGAAATGAAATAAATCCTTAGGACACAGCCTGGAAGCTCTGGATATAAATCAAAAGCTTGCACATTAAAGCCACCAGACAGGGGTGAATATGTATCTACTTCACTCATTATTTGCACATGGAAATCCCAACATCACGATTTGGGCCGCATGAGAAACAGAATGCACTGAGTAGCCTTCTGAGTGATTTGATTTCCTTTCATTGATCTCACAACCCATTTGAACAAGACTGTGAAGATGGCAGCACTGTTGAAACCAATGGCATCATCAGGTCTGCTGATTTAGCTGTGCTTATTATTCCTTTTAATAAATATAGACAGTTTTCATTATAATTGGGAAGTACTTAAAGTAGCATTAAAAGCCTAAGCCTAAAGTGTTTCAGAGAACCAAATATACAAAACAGTTGTAATGGACTGGCTGGGCACAGAGGAATGGCGGGAGGTACCAACTGGGGAACCCCAAAGAAAACCCCCAATGGAAGAAAGGTCCGAGCCCAGGGATTGATGGTGGGATGAAGATGAGTGGTCAGAGGGAGAAGATTGGGAGGAGGAGGTGTTGGAAGCTGAAGAGGTAGCAGGGTTTAGTGAGCCAGGAGAGTCTGTGGCAGAGAGAAGTCCAGAAGCAGAAACAGAAGCAGAAGCAAGAGAGGAAGGCCAAGAGACAGAGATGATCAGGCTGGTGAAGAAGCAAGGGTGTCTCCCCTTCCAGGAGAGGTATGAAGCAGGAGGAGCAAAGGCAGGCATGCTAGTTAGTCTCAGTTTGCTTGGGAAAGTCCCCGGAAGAGGAGCAGACTTAGGCAGCTGTGGGAAGGTGGGGACCTTCAGTCTCCACAACTTGCCTCATAGGGGCAAGACCTATTGAAGAAGAGTTGCTGTGCTCGTTAGGCCTGGCACTCCCAAGCAGATTACGTTTCTTCTAATGAAGAGTTAACTTCACTTACTCAGTGTGATTTATTGCTGGCTCACTCCTGGCAACAGTTAAGCTTTCGTAAGTCTCAAACACTATAGGGTCCCTCCAGACATCCTTGTCAGTGCATCCATAATAACTTGTGTGCACAGTTGGATCAGGTCAGCCATACACAAGTTCTCTATCAACACTGATATACTTGCAAAAGTTTTTGGATGGACATACTGCATCAGTTCCAGTCACTACATACCTGCTAACTTCCTACTGAAATCCTGTAACTTTTCAAAGGGCAGGACCAATGGTCAGGATTATGGGATTTGTAGTACAATACATTTGGAGGGTGTCAGATTGTGGAAGATTATTCTAAGGAAATGTAAACTGCTGGATAATGATAAGGAATTACAATGCACATGGCATTAAATTACCTGTTAATCTGACTATAAACTGGCTGTATCACTATCAAATTGGTATAATATCTTGGTCTTTGACAAATCCCAGAACCAAAGCTATCTCTTTCTTGAATAGCCTTTATTAAAGCCAAGCAGATAAAGATTAAACTAATGCTAATTGATTCCATTCATAAAGTTCATAGATGGCGCAATCAGTTGTGATCCTAACAGTAAATGTAGTGTTGAGATTGTTAAGAGCATCTGGGTTCTGTTTGTACATGGTAGCTATATAAAGCAGCAAAACAACAACAACCGGTAGGGATAATATAATATAACCTAATCTGTGAGCAAATGTAAGATGGAATTTTGTTTTCTGAAGATTCAGCATGAGAGTGCCTCTGTACAGTGGAGGCAGATTCTGATTAGTCCAAGTCTACAGGAGTGAGCCTTCATTTCAGAAGAAGTTATTTGCACTGACTGCTTTTTCAAGAAGTTGCTATGCCTTTCCTCTGAGAATTTAATATTTTATTCCTCAGAGCTTCAAAAAGGATAGTAACCCCTAGATGCTGTATTGTGTTTTTAATATTCGATTGGGAACCACCCAGAGTGGCTGGGGAAACCCAGCCAGATGGGCAGGGTAATAATAATAACAACAACAACAACAACAACAACAACAATAATAATAATAATAATAATAATAATAATAATAATAATAATAATAATAGAGGAATATAATGCTCTTGGGGCAAAAAGAGCTATTGGCTAAATTGCTTGTGATAAACAAATGTGGGGTGAGTGAAAGCATAATGGCAGACCCTGCTCTAACACAACTGCATTCACCAGGCTAGGTTTGCAATCCCTGTTCATATAAACATACAATATGTGTTCAGGGTTCTAAGCTGTACTTAAAGTTTGTTCATACATGATGCCCGTACTCAAAGTCTGAAAAACATATGCAGTGCTTTTTTTCTAAAAAAATAATAATGTTTAGGGGTTCCCTTCATTTTGACTGAAGAAAATCACCATTTTATAGTTCAAATTGGGAAAAATAAATACAGTAAATGGACAAAAGTACAAAGATTTACAAAATGTTTAGGGGTATGCGTACCCCTGCGTCCCACCAGAAAAAAGCACTGAACAAATGTCCATTGGGGCAGGACCTGTCGTTGTGCTCCTATTTAACCCTGCATAATGTATCTGAAGAGAGTTTTTATCAAAAGTTTACATATGGGTGGCTTTATTGTGGTTCAGGGGTACTAGGTATTAGGAAAGGAATAAAAGCAAATAAACACTAAACTTACTAAAACATGCCGCTATCTAGGCAGGCAAGCTTGCAAGCTTTAGGAGAGGACTTTCACAGCCGGTCACACAAAGGTTACTGATTGACTCCCTATGCCCATCAAAGGGGGTAAGAGAACCAGAAGAATTAGCTACTGGGAAGAGAACCTGTGCAAATTCCCCCTTATAGCAGATAAGTTATCAACTGTCAACATCTTGCTATAGCAAGGACATCACATAGGTCCTTAACAACACCTCCCTGCTCCAAATACAGCACAGCTACTAGCTCCAGCAGATTCTTTTCAAATGCAAACTTTTCAAATACTCTTTCATATTTTATTTTATATAACAATGATAATAGAGTAATATAGTATACAACAGGGGTCAGCAAACTTTTTCAGCAGGGGGCCAGTCCACTGTCTCTCAGACCTTGTCGAGAGCTGGACTATATTTTGAAAAAAATATATGAATGAATTCCTATGCCCCACAAATAACCCAGAGATGCATTTTAAATAAAAGGACACATTCTACTCATGTAAAAACACACTGATTCCCGGACCATCTGCGGGCTGGATTTAGAAGGCGATTGGGCCGGATCCAGCCCCTGGGCCTTAGTTTGCCTACCTCTCTTCTTCTTCTTCTTCTTCTTCTTCTTCTTCTTCTTCTTCTTCCTCTTCCTCTTCCTCTTCCTCTTCCTCTCTTTTTTTTTTTTAATAAATATTTTATTCGTTTTTGCATAAAAGACAACAAAGCAAAACAAAGCAACAAACAATACACCAAAAACATACAGAATTACACAAACATAACATACTACAAAAAACAGAAATAAAAACAATCTTATCTTCATATTAATCTTGCATTAACTTGTTTCTCTGACTTCCCCGAGTCTCCCTTCCCTGTATTCCAATTCATACAATTAAACAACAAATCCCTTCCCTCTGTCATAATTAACCTCTTTTCTGATTTGAATGTCTTAATATAGCTTATTCAATGCTTAGAACTTAGAATGTTGGGTCTTCTGATCCTTAAAATTTTACTCCAATAACCTTCTACATTCAATCTGATGTTATTTTAACATTCATTAATCTTGTAGTGTTTCTGTAAATAGTCTTTAAATTTCTTCCAATCTTCCTCCACCGTCTCTTCACCCTGGTCTCTGATTCTGCCAGTCATTTCTGCGGATTCCATATAGTCCATGACTTTCATCTGCCATTCCTCCAGCGTGGGTAATTCTTGTGTCTTCCAATACTTTGCAATAAGTATTCTTGCTGCTGTTGTGGCGTACATAAAAAATATCCTGTCTTTCATACGTACCTCTTGGTTGACCATGCCCAGGAGAAAGGCCTCCGGTTTCTTTGGGAATGTGTATTTAAATACTTTCTTCAGTTCATTATAGATCATCTCCCAAAAGGTCTTAATCCTTGGGCATGTCCACCAGAGATGAAAAAAGGTACCTTCAGTTTCTTTACATTTCCAACATTTGTTATCGGGCATATGATAAATTTTTGCTAGTTTGACTGGTGTTATGTACCATCTGTATATCATTTTCATAATATTTTCTCTTAGGGCATTACATGCCGTAAACTTTAGCCCAGTGGTCCATAACCGTTCCCAGTCGGCTAGCATTATGTTGTGACCCACATCTTGTGCCCATTTAATCATTACTGATTTCACTTCCTCATCCTGTGTATTCCATTTCAGCAGCAGATTATACATTCTTGACAATACCTTAGTTTTGGGTTCTAGCAATTCTGTTTCCAATTTTGATTTTTCCACCTGGAAGCCAATTTTTCTATCCAATTTATATGCCTCCATTATCTGATGATAGTGGAGCCAATCACGGACTTTACTTTTTAGTTTGTCAAAACTCTGCAGTTTCAATTTATCTCCATCTTGTTCTAGTATCTCCCAATATTTTGGCCAATTGGCCTCCATATTGAGTTTTTTGACTGCTTTTGCTTCCATCGGAGATAACCACCTTGGAGTCTTGTTTTCAAAGAAATCCTTATATCTAATCCATACATTAAACAATGCTTTCCTGACAATGTGAATCTTAAACATTCTGTGAACTTTAACCTTGTCATACCATAAGTAAGCATGCCACCCAAACGCATTATTGAATCCTTCTAAGTCCAGTATATCTGTATTTTCAAGAAGTAGCCATTCTTTCAGCCAGCAAAAAGCTGCTGCTTCATGGTAAAGTTTCAAGTCTGGCAGGGCAAAGCCTCCTCTTTCCTTTGCATCTGTTAATATTTTAAATTTTATTCTTGGCTTTTTGCCCTGCCAGACAAATCTGGATATATCTTTCTGCCACTTCTTGAAACAGTCCATTTTATCAATAATCTGCAATGTCTGGAACAAAAATAACATTTTTGGCAATACATTCATCTTTATCACAGCAATACGACCTAACAGTGAGAGTTTTAGATTAGACCATATATCTAGATCTTTTTTTATCTCCATCCAACATTTTTCGTAGTTATCCTTATATAAGTTCCCATTTTTTGAGGTCATAATAATTCCCAGATATTTCACTTTTTTCACCACTGTCAAACCTGTCTCATTCTGAAACCTTTCTTTCTCTTTTTCTGTTAGATTCTTTGTCAAAACCTTAGTTTTTGTTTTGTTGAGTTTAAAACCTGCTAATCGACCAAACTCTTGAATCAGTTCTAAAACCCTCTTCACACTGGACTCTGGCTCCTGCAATGTCAAAACCAAGTCATCTGCAAATGCTCTTAATTTAAATTGTTTAACTCCGACCTGTATCCCTCTTACCATCTGGTCCTTTCTAATCATATTCAGCAACACCTCCAGGACCGATATAAAAAGCAGAGGGGAAATAGGACAACCTTGTCGTGTTCCTTTTTCTATTCTGAACTCTTCAGTCAAAACATTGTTAACAATTAATTTTGCTTTTTGTTCAGAATAGATTACACCTATACCATTTTCGAACTCTTGGCCTACCCCCATACTATGGAGATTCTTTTTCATAAAACCCCAAGAAATGTTATCAAAGGCTTTCTCCGCGTCCACAAATACTAAAGCTGCTTTTGTGTTTATTCTTTCCTGTAAAAGTTCCAAAATGTCAATTATATTCCTTACATTATCAGATAGGTGCCTTCCTGGGAGAAAGCCTGCTTGGTCCTTGTGAATCTCCTCCGCTAAAACCCTCTTTAATCTTCTAGCCAAAATGTCAGCAAAAATTTTATAATCCACATTAAGTAATGATATAGGCCGATAGTTCTTAAGTTGGTGTTTTTCCGATTCTGTCTTTGGTATGAGAGTCACAAAAGCTTCTTTCCACGTTTCTGGTGTCCTTTTCCCCTGTAATATGTCATTACATATATCCTTCAAGGGTTGAATTAGCCAGTCTTTCATTGATTTATAATATCTTGCCGTCAACCCATCAGGTCCTGGGGACTTGCCAAGTTTCATATTTTGGATGGCGCTCTCTACCTCTTGTTCTGTTATCCTGCAGCTCAATTTAAATTTACTTTCTTGAGATATTTCCGGTAGCCCATTTTCTTTCAAGAATTCCTCCATATCTGCTTCCTTCTGTGGTTGTTGTGAATAAAGCTGTTTAAAGTATCTTTGAAAGGCACTCCTAATTTCCACTGGGTTCTGAATAATTCTTCCTTCCTCTTCTAAATTTGTTATTGTATTCATTTTCTGTCTCTTCTTTATTTGCCATGCCAATAACTTTCCACATTTGTTTGCTGATTCGAAAGTTCTTTGTCTCATTTGTCTGACCTTCCATTCAATCTCTTGATTTATCATTTGCATGTATTGTACTTGATATAACTTTATCTCTCTCAAGATTTGTTGTGATTTTGGATTTGATCTCAGTCTTTTTTCACCTTCCTTAATCTTTTCCAATATCTTTTCTCTTTTTTCCTGTTGTAATCTCTTCTTGAGTGCGTTCTGTTGTATCAAAAATCCTCTCATAACAGCTTTACTTGCGTCCCATACAGTTCTTTTTTCCACCGTAGTGTTTAAATTTATCTCAAAATAGTCTTTCAGAGTTTTCTGGGCCTTCTTGGTTATTTCCTCATCTCTAAACAGAGAGTCATTCATCCTCCATCTGAAAGAACCAGTTGGTTGTAAGTTCATTACCATCTTTACAGCATTGTGGTCGGAGTAAGTCTTTGGGCAGATTTCTACTTTTTTTGTCTTTGGTGCCAGTCCTCTTGTGATCCAGATTTGGTCAATTCTTGTCCATGTCTTTTTGGCTTCAGAAAAGAAGGTTCCTTCTCTTTCTAAAGGATTTTTGGTTCTCCAGATATCCACCAAGTCCAGGTTATCAGTCAGTTCAAAAAAGGTTTTCGGTAGTCTCCCATCTTTGGTGACTACCTGCCGTTGTGCCTTGTCCATATTTGTAGAAACAACTCCATTCATATCTCCCATCAAGATCACATTGTACTCCAGATAGTCCATCAATGTCTCATGTAACTTTTTGAAAAATTCCGATTTTCCTTCGTTCGGTGCGTATACGCCAACAATCAGATATTTCTGTCCATGGTGTTGAATTTCAATTGCCAAATATCTTCCTTGTTCATCTTTAAAAATTAATTTTGGTGCTAGGCTCTCTTTTGCATATACCACCACTCCTCTTTTTTTAACTTTGTCCGATGAAATAAACTCTTGACCTAGTCTTTTATTAATTAGAATTTTTCTATGGAGCCTAGTTACATGTGTTTCCTGTAAACAAATCAAGTCCAATTGTTCTTTTTTTAAAATGTGAAAAATTGATTTTCTCTTAGAAACCACGTTTAGACCGTTGCAGTTCCAGCTTAATAGTTGCAGAGACATCTTGAAATTGGTCTGCTATATTCCTCCAGAAGCTCCCAATGTGTCTTCTTTCTCTTCTGGTCCCGGTGGTGTCGTCTTGTCCAAATCCAAGATTGCTTTAGCTATATCTCTCCTTTTTCTCTCTTGTGTATCGGACGGGTCTTGGTCTTTAAAGAATTCCTTCTGTAAGTCCTCCTCGTAGTCCTTTAAAAATCTGTCTTTATCTTCCACTGATTTTATTTTTATTTTCCTTCCTTTTATACTAAACGAAAGCCCTTCAGGGAACTCCCACCTAAAGATGATGTTGTTCTTTCTCAGCTGTGTGACCAAGTCTCTGTAGCTAGATCTGAGGTCTAAGAGATGTTTGGGGATGTCCCTGAACAATTCCACTCTTGATTCACCAACTTTCAAAGGCCTTTGGAAATGTAGTCCCAAAATTTTATCTCTCTCCTCTTTAGATCCAAAGGTGACCAAACAGTCTCTTGTCTTGATTCTCCTGCTTGTTTTACCCAGTCGGAAAGCACTTACTATTTTGATTTCTTCTTTATCCAGATCCAGTTTCCAGAAATCTGCAAATTCCTGTGCAAGAAATTCCTTAAGACCTTCTTTTTCAATTTCTGGCAAGGATCTGATCCTGAGATTCATTTGTTTATCTTTTAATTCAAGCATGGAAAATCTTGTTCTATAGTCCTCAAGTTGCCTGTTAATCGGTGGTATTTTTTCTTCTGTGGCCTCTGCAGCTGCTTTAGCTTCTTCTGCAATTTTCCTTGTTTTTGATGATTCCTGCAATAATTGCTGAATTAAATTCGTATTTTGTTTAATACAAGCTGTATTTTGATCTATTTTAGAAGATGTCTCTGACACCTTTTTGTTTGTTTCTACAACCTCCTCTGTCAATTTATTTAATGATTCTTGAATTTTTGCAAATCCTGTATTGAAAAGGTCCTCAGTTGAAGACATAGCTTTTGGTTTAGGTTGTACAGATGCACCTCCAATTGGGTCAGGTATAGAGGCTCTTCTTCCTGAGTAAAAAGTTTTCCCAGATCTTGTAGTCTTCTCCTGCAGCTGGTCTACTTTTCCCTTGTCACTTGCCATACCACAGCAACTTATTTCAAGGTCACTCTCAGCTGAGGCTAGCTGTCAGACTTGTAGTCAAAACAGTGGAAAGTCCCCAGTCACTTTCCCAGCTGCAGCAAGCTGTCAGATTTTAAAACCAAACAGTGGAAAATTCCCAGTTGCTTTCTGTTTCTTTGTATCAGTCTTTGTAACAATCCTTATGTCCACCAGGGGGATACAATAGCCCCTGGGAACAATGGCTCCCGTCTTCTCCTTCTCCTTCCCAGCAACTTTGCAGCTAATTCCTCCCAGTAACAAGACTTAAACAGTCTCAGCTTTTAACAGTATAATCCAGTTTGCAGAGCTTAAAATCTCAGAGTCTCTCTCCGCAGTCCCTCCTTTACCCTGTGTTTTCAGATTGACAGATCAGAGCCGGGCGCGCTGGGCGGTGGTTCTGGGCGCGCCGGGCGCGCCGGGCGGTGGTTCCCCCACAGTCAGCTCTTTCTTACGCAGGCAATACAGTTTCCAGTCCTTCCCCCCCTTTTCCCTGCCACTTAGGGGGGGAAAAGATCCTTATCAAAACGCCAGATTCCATTTCTTCAAAAGCACTTTTAAAGGTTTGGCACGCAAAAGTCTTTGTTTCCAGCTATATACAGAGCGGAAGGCTGACTTCCTGGTTAAACCTTACCGCTTCGGTTCTAATTTAGCTTGCTTTTTTAACTTGCCAAATCCAAAAGTTCCTTAATTTGTTTCTTTCCCTTTTAAAATTTGTAATTCTCCTACTCACGGAAAGTTCTTTTATAATCCAATTTGTCCCAAGAAGAAGTTGAGCGCTCCTCCGATCACGGCTGTGCGACGTCTCTCCGAAAAAGAAGCGATTGACTCTCAGCACAGCGTTACCCCCTCCACACTCCGGAGCTCTTCCTGAGCCCCAGAAACGTTTTAGGGGATCGCTGTTGGTGCCCGCCGAGTCCCACGGACGTAGGCTTCCTCCGCCTACGTTTTCAGGGGTTCACCACGTCGCCGTAGCGGTAGAACCCTGTTTTTTTCGGAGCTCCCCCTCCGGTGCTCAGCAGGGGGCCGCCATGATCGCTGGCGCTCAACTCGGAAGTCGACCCCTCTTCCTCTTCCTCTCTTCTTTGGCGATCACTTGTAGCCGAGTAAGATGTCTTCCATAAACACGGTTTTAACAATGAGTCCGTAAGTTACTGTGGAGGCCAATTCTGGATCCACATGTCCTTCCTCAGTGGGGATATTGGTTTCTGGGCAGGAGTTGATCATGGTGTGGATTTGCCAAGCATGCCTTCCTCTTAGCACATTTCTCCCTTGCGTCCTGAGTTCGAGTGTCTTCAAAGCCCATGACACTTTGGAAAAGGCTGTTCTCCAACTGGAGCGCTTGCAGGCCAGTGTTTCCCAGTTGTCAGTGTTTATATTACTTTTTTTTAGATTTGCCTTGAGACAGTCTTTAAATCTCTTTTATTGACCCATGGTATACAACCATGATATAGAGCAGGCATCCCCAAACTCAGCCCTCCAGATGTTTTGGGACTACAATTCCCATCATCCCTGACCACTGGTCCTGTTACCTAGGGATGATGGAAGTTGTAGTCCCAAAACATCTGGAGGGCTGAGTTTGGGGGTGCCTGATATAGAGCAATACAACCAAAGGTATCTCCTAAATAATTGTGCATAGGATTGCAACTGTATCCCACCCACTAATATGGGCCACATGTTAGCTGTGATTCCTGTATTTCAAGGGGTTGGACTAGATGAATGTTTGGGTCCCTTCCAACTCTACTGTTCTATGATTCTATGTTAAGCAAATGAACCTATGCCAAAACAAAACTGGTTCCATATCAGTAACGTACTGTTTTGCTTTGGTGGTTTGTGGTCTGAAGGTAAATAAGTCATTGAGTTTCAGTAGCATCTGGTGTGGCAGATGGAAAGGCATGGGATATAAGGTCCGTCCTGCATTACAGCTTATTGGTGCTGTGTCTCCTCGGAATTAGTGAAGTACCTCCTCAGGACATTGACCAGGCTCAGTTTCCTGTAGGAGGAAACCCCTGTGTGCAGGAGAAATTCTACTGGATTCAGTTTGGTGGTCAAGTTGCTCACGAATTGACCCACCCACAGGGAAAAAGCAAAATCCAATGTTTTAATCTGTTTTGCATTGGCTATGGCTATTTGACGACCCCCCCCCCTTTTCCATGAACCTAGTTGCACACCTATAAACCATATTCTCCCCCTTGCCTTTATTCTCAGGGAATTGGGAAAAACTAGAGGTGGTGGGAAATCTTGACATGGTAAACCCATTATTAAGTCATTCAGCCTCTCTTTTTTACTCCTGTGAATTAATGGCAAATATTTGAGGGGAAAAGACTTTGCTCAGCAAGAACATTGGTGCTGGCAAGCGCCTCTTGCTCAGTGGGAGACCTCATATTATAGCCTTCCGTGCCATACAGTTAGAATTCCAAATTAGTAGAAAGGTACAATTTTGCTTTTAAAACCTGAAACAACCTTCACTTCATTTTCTACAAGTAAAATACTGCACACACATCAGACTAATTTTTGCATATATTTACATCTTTTGAAAACTTTAATTCTATATGCAACGTTTTGAGTGCCTCCACCTCCCATGTTCAGAATTTTTTATTGGCTATTGAGATAGAGGCAGTGACAACATAAGGAGGTAAGAAGAATCCTGTTGGATGAGGCCCAAGGACCAGCACATTATTCTCACAGCGGCAACTGAATTTAAGATTGTAAACATAAAACTGAGAAAATGAGAAACCCACAGAAAATGAAAATTAAGTATTCCCCCAACCATAGTGAAGAGGGGCCTACATTTTATCCTATCCTGCCTCCCAACTTGCAGGAGGTTTAGGATTATTTCCTTAGTATACTTTGAGAATAGACTTCGTATGTATTTGATGAAGAGGTTCCGACTGAAGTATGGGTTGAAGTCCTCACAATGCTGAAAAAAGCAGGAATAATCTCTACACACATTGCTCCTTCAGCCAGGCAACTTAGTGGTATCAAAACAGAGCCAGAATCAAATTCACAGTTGTGTTCCTTATGCCCTGCATTCAGAAGGATGGTCTGTTCCATTCTCTCTGCCAGTGTATTTTGTATTGACTGTAGAATCAATTTGCCAACCAATGAAGATTGGTTTCTAGATGGTCTATTTCAGACTCAGTCCAGGCTTATGATTGGTCTTGCCGAACAGAAAGGCCTGGCTAGGAGATGAATTGAATTTAGCAAGCAAAGCCAAAGGGGGTTAATAAACTAGTAGACCAGCTCACTAAATGGCTTTTCTCTGCCTCTTATACTCTGCTCTCTCTTCCCATGGAGCCCAGGCTGATGAAAAGTAATCCCTTCATCATGCCATTAAATTCATAGCATGGTCTGGAGTATATCCTTCTGAAAAACATCCAATCTACATTTTAAAATGGAAAATGAGTTTTGCATTTAAAAAAAGAAATAAAGAGATAGTTTAGTCATGTATCATTAAACCACGGTGCCTCCTATTCCTTTTGAAGTTTGTAGAACTGGAAAACATACATAACTACTGCAGAAGTGGACCCAAGCCACTTCAGTCTGTTCCATGAAACCTGTTGCCCCCTGCCTTTCCCGTCCTTCTGCAATCTAGTTTGTATATTTGGCTTTGCTTGTCCCAGGGCTTGGAAAAGCTACTCACTTTCAATATGTTAAGCGAACACCATCTCCTGTTTTCACACACTTCTTAAAGTCAATTATTCTGCAAAGCTAATCCAGTAGGGATGTTGGGTATAAGGATCACATCTCAATACTTCGCATTCAGTTTGCCTAGATGGTCCCTTCCAGCCATTGAAAGTGCAATTGGATACATGTCTACTCAGGGCTTAGCCCCACTGATTTTAGTGGGATATGTGTGTATGGGGCAGCATCTTTCTGTGAATCAGAGATACATTCAGGGGTTTAGCTCATTTAACAACATTGGGAGAGGGGGGCCGGAACCGTCTCACATTTCCTTTTAAAGGTATTTTATGATTCACAACCAGGCATTGGCCAGTGTAAGACCCCATCCACTCCACAGTTTTAATAGGGACACTCCATTTCCATATCTGAAACCAGAACGTTGCTTGGTTGAACCTGTCAATAAATCCCCCCGAGAGACCTGGGCCATTAAAAATTATCTCAAAATGAGACATCATTATAAACAGCACTAAAAAGTGCTATGTTGGATGTCCTTGGTGTAATAAAAATTCACATTTTCAATCAAGAGAAAATAGAGAGGTTGCCAGCAAATACTTCAACTTATCAAAATGTAAAGTGTAATATAAATATTCATACCTGCCTCTCTTTCAAAATCGGATGAAAAGAACATTCTTGAATATTATATTGTGGCACAGGGCCAAAACAGGCACTCGTTGTTACTATGGGAATGAGGAAGAAAGGAAAAACAGCTCTGGAAAAGCAGGCTGCCATAAATATGGACGGATTATTTTTTATGATTAGGTGCCTCTGCAGAAACCAATTTGCCAAGCCTAAGCGATCTAATTGAGGGACGTCATTGTGATGGAGAACCAAAATATACTAGACTTCCATTTTCGTATTAAAATGCCATGCCTTAGTTTAACATCTCCAAGTGGTTATTTTAGTCCTTTCTAAAAAAAACAAAAGCTTGTTCAGGATAGGGTAACTCTGTTGACCAGTATATTATTGAACTTGCTTGTCTCTGGGAAATGGGACCACCCGATCTCAATAGGGTTTTTTGCTCCTTGCTCGAAACATTTCACAATTAAAGCCGAAGAGGTTTGTCCTGTAGTTCTCACCTTTTGTGGTTGTGGCACTGAATAGCTTCAGAAACAGAGGGACACTTCTCTCTCCCCCCGCCCTTCCCATTGAAGTCTGGTGTAATTTTCCTTTGAATGGGCTCTCATGATAAGAACAGGGAGGGGGGAAGGGGGGGTCACTAGATGGGATGGTATGCAATAAAGCTTGTGATTGCACAGTCCTTCTCCATCACAAAACAGGCCCCAAACTCTCGTCTTTATGACAGCACAATTGGGCAGCACAATGGATTCAGGAGAAAGCTAGAGAAACACAGAGAAGGGGGTATAGATATTAGTTAGCTGATTGTCCCTCTTGGTATGTTTCAAGTGCTGAAATGTACAAGTGGCTGAGAACAGGGTCCCCAAACATTGGGCTGAAAAGCAGTGAATGACGGGGGAAAGGATGCTCGTAATGGATCAATCATGCCTATAGAATGCACCTTTGTGGCCCGATGTATAAGATAATATATAGCAGCTGTGTTATAAGCCAGCGAAAAGGAATTGAATGTACAAAGCACAGTGCATTCTCAATAGATTTTGTTGTGGGAACACCCAAAGTTTAAGAGCCAAAGGAGGACTTCCTGACTAGAACCTTTGCTTCATAATAGTTGTTCTGTCTGCTGCTGAGCACAACTTCAGTCCATGTTCACTCCTATTAAATTCAAAAGTGTTGACTGAGCAGGGTCTTGGTTAACAGTTAATTTAGGCATATTTCATCAGGTGTACTTTGGTACTCCGACAATTTGTTGCAGGAACGATGTGTACGTTGGTTGCCCTACCTATTCTTATAAATCCCAAGGAAAATCATGCAAGCCTCTAGACCATTTTATTGATAGGGGGCCTGTACATTTTAATTGTATTTATTTTAATATCAGTAACAGTAGCAGCAGCAGCAATTATAATTAAGGAGCTGAAGATTGTTTCTCAGCTCTGAGGCGATAAATTTCAGTTCCAGTTATGGAGCAACTTCTTCCTTCCTTCCTTCCTTCCTTCCGTCCGTGACGCCCCTTTCTCAAGCTCTGTTTCTCTCTTGCTTTTCCTCCCAAACTAGCAGGCAACCAGGGGATAGACAGATTGCTTGCAGAAGGGATTTGAAATCAGACCAAGGGCTGTATAAAGAAAGGGCAAAGGACCAAAGGTTACCCACCCCTGGAATATTCTGCCACTGCAGGACACCTTTTGCGGCACACCTTCTTACTGCTTATGGAAACATGTGGTCTTCTGTTGGCTGATCTATAGAAGACTAGTAGATAGATATTAAAGCTGTGTAGGATATTTTAATAACAACAAAGAAGACAGACAGGGAAAATGCATGAGCATTTGCATGGAATGAATATTTTGCATCACATAATAAAGGTATGCGAGCCCATATTGGTGTGGTAAACGCAAAATTGTAAATGCATGGATAATGGCACATTAAGATGAATGCATAATATATAATCCTGGTCGCAATGAATGGAAATTACAGAGATAAACCTGAACATTTAAGATCTGTTTCTATAGACAAATGGACCAGTCTGAACAAGAAGATTTGGAACACAGTGTGGAAGTAGCAGAGGATGACAAACCAAGCTGTGAGTGAGAAGTACTGCCAGGGAGACCACACTGCTGGCCAGACATCATCTTAAATAGATTATTCAAACAAATATTAATATAAATTGCTAGGATGGAATATTTTGCTTAACTGTTAAAACTCCCTGCACTTAATGTGTAAGCTAGTGATTAATAACATGCACAGAACAGACTAGAAACCAGAGGAAAGCTGTATGAGACATTAGTTTGCAAGGCTTAGCTTTATATTTGAATTTGCTCTGCGGTCACATATTCTAAACTCAAAATGAATGCTTCCTTGGTGGCCTTCCCATATTAAAGTTCAATTAAAATGAAAAAGGGAAGATTTCTTTGTGTGAGAGTTCCCCCCTCTTATGCACATTACCATGCCATCAAGGAGACTCTTAAAGAGCAGGAAAAGGAAACGTTCATTAGGATTATGGTTGTGACAGGAAGTTGGACTACTTAGGAATTTTCTCATGTTTCTTCTTTAAATTCAAGTGACTACTATATAATAACTAAGCTGCAGTTCTGCTAAGAGTTATATGCACACTATACTACATTATTTGTGTATATTTCATACCTGTAAATATGGACAACATTGCAGGCATAGGCCACAGTTCAGAAAACCACACTTGACTCAACACTTTAGCCTTGTTCATACATAGCACTAGGCCATGGTTTATTTAAGCCTTTAAAAACAAACCATGAGTTAATTCTGTGTTGTCCCATATATAAACAAACCATGGTTTATTGCTTCAAAGGTTTGTTTGTTTTCCATCTGCTCTTGCTTCATCCCTTTATAGCATGGGGAGCATGTGGGCTGCCTCACATTGTCACCAAAACAACCAGGAAGAATGTCAAACAATGAAAAAGACGCCTAAATACAGAACTTCAGAATCTAATACCTGCAATCCAATTAATTTATGCCGAAAATAGGGGTAGCTAAACATAAAACCAAAAGATACCGCAGGGAAAGTAATAGCCACTGTATAAGAAAGAGTGGGATGCGGGTGGCGCTGTGGGTAAAACCTCAGCGCCTAGGACTTGCCGATCGTCAGGTCGGCGGTTCAAATCCCCGCAGCGGGGTGCGCTCCCGTCGTTCGGTCCCAGCGCCTGCCAGCCTAGCAGTTCGAAAGCACCTCCGGGTGCAAGTAGATAAATAGGGACCGCTTCCCAGCCTGAAGGTAAATGGGGTTCCATGTGCTGCACTGGCTCGCCAGATGCAGCTTGTCACGCTGGCCACGTGACCCGGAAGTGTCTGCGGACAACGCTGGCTCCTGGCCTATAGAGTGAGATGAGCGCACAACCCTAGAGTCTGGCAAGACTGGCTCGTATGTGCAGGGGTACCTTTACCTTTATAAGAAAGAGAAATACATAGTATCCAACTATTATTGTGCATTCCAGATTCATGCATAATGGGATGGAGAGTTTTAGTTTTGCTCTTTTTTGTTTACAAAAATAATTACGATCATATCACATTTTAACAAAATTGCTTGGTTTTGATATGCCATTTAGTAATCTTGATATATATATATTTGCGTTAACTTCTCAATGAATGCCAAATACCATGGTTTGTGTTACCATTACTCTAACATTGTTCCCTTTAAGTTGTTCCAGAGTTTTGCCAATCTTTGATGGGCGGCCATTAATAAATGACCAAAGAGCTTTGGCTATGGAGGCTCATAATGAAAATTGCTTTCCTAACAAAACTCCATGCCCTCAACTCCTACACAGAGAGTGGTTTATCTTCTATCATTCAAATTCTAAATATTTAATTTCTAATAAATCTCTCTGTTTCAATGGCTTGGTTATAACTTTACCCTCTTAGGACAAACTTAGACATAGCTTGACCTATGTGTGAATAGATTATTAGTTCATGTTTAGTTCATGGCATCCACCACTCATGAGTTGTTTAAATTAATTGTGCTGAATTAATCATTTCAAGTCACTGAATTATGAAGGGAAAGAACCATCAGTTTGTTAAATTCCCCCAAACTTCAGGGAAGTATGGGCCATAATTAATTTCTGTATAATGTCTCTTCCTTCAGTCTTGCAGTCTTATGTTTTCTTTAAATCTAAAGTTTGACACTTTCAGCCAGCACATTATTATCTAGCTGGTGAATAAGGTGAAAGCCTCTCTGGTTCATTTAAACACAGAGGAATGCATTTTGTCCACTTCAGACTTAAGCCAAAGCTCAACAAATTTCGGGGTTTTCTTGATATTTACTTTTTGAAATATGGCAACCCTACTTCAGCCGCTTGTTCTTTTCATTACGTATAGCATGTGAAATGTTAATCTTACATCTGAAACTGATTTTTCTGTATGAAAAGGAGTGAAAAGAAAATAACGTAAATATAGAAAGTCATGGCAAGCCAAATCAAAAAAACCACACCACGCTAACTGTGAATTGGGCACAGAGTGATTATTCACCTATTATCCTTCTTTTATTGTGCAGCCAATAGTTGTTATTTTGCACAACTGAAAGCCTAACCACATTCTATGTTAACGGCATGAGGTTGTATTCAAGGTAGCACTACATTGCTGGACTCATCTTTCATCAGCCCACTGTTCATGATGTTTGGGGCTGAAGGGAGTTGGAGTCCAGCAACGTGTGGAGGTCACCACACTGGCTAAACCTGCGTTAGTGCTTCCTCACTCAAATGGAAAATACAGGGACAGAAAACAATGGAATGCAAGAGGCTGGGAAGGAAACCATCAAATTCTCTGTAAAATGTGAGTGAATAAAGGAGGACAATTCCAGACTAAACTGCTGGTGTGGAATGATGACAATATTTTAGTGGCAGAAGAGGAGCACATGAGGGCTCATCACCTAACAGTTTTACCTGAATTCTAGCACACATGAATCTAAGGTTACATAAAGTGCTGCGATCCTTTATTTTTTCCCCTTTTATAGAATCTCAAAAGCATTTTCCCTCTGCATCCTGCTTGCATTCTTTTGTCCTTCCGCCACTGTTTTACAATTATATGAAGGCCATCCCAGGCTGCCGGCATCCCACATTTATGCATATATATTGCTAACCTCGTCTGTTTCTCATACCTCTCACATTTGTGCATAAGCACTTTTGGAAGCCCCACTTGAGGCTCCTTTGAATTACGGTACTTGGCAAGCTATCAAATACTTTCTCTGCTTCCATTCCTTCATACATGAATCACGGTGTGAGTGTACAAGCCCCACTTATTCATCTCTTTGCTTTTTTAAAAATAAATAAATAAATAAACCTGGTTTGGAGCCTTCAGCATAATTGCGCTGTAAAAGAGATTCACAATGAAATGAAGTTTCACTTAAGGATCCCGCTTCCCCGTCGATTGTCACATATGCACAAAAGGTTTATATACCTTCACCAGGGAGGTTTTGGGTTCTGCAACCTGGCAGTTGGAAATTCTGCAAGCTAGTTAAAGGATAGAAAGTGTGAACACCGCCCTGCCCCCAGTCTGTTCTGCCACTTCAGAGCTGCACTATGTTATTTCCACCACATTTGTATCTCTGCAGGCCTCTCTTTGCAAACTAAGCAACATTTTTCTCTACCCTGTTACAGAAGCTGAGAGAATGATCGGAGAACAGCCTGGACTCATTAATACAAATGGGGGAGGGGGCACATGCAGTTACTAGTCACAGGAAGTTCACCCTAGAACCTCCCCATTCCAGTTAAGATTGGTTTATTTTTCATACAGAAAACTAAGGGCAATGCCCTAAGCTCCTCACGTCATGAAGGGTCCAGGAAGTGGGTTTGGGTGAATACAAGCGAAGCAAATTGAAATGAAAAGTTAACCACACAAAACATCGTTTCCTCAAATGAAAGCACCCTAGAAATGTCTCCACCCTTTGCAAACATAACATTGATCCTCAAACAAGTTTCTGAGCTTCTGTACAAGCCTGAACTTTGGGAGGTCTGCAATGTGGGGGTAATTTCAGCACTGGGAAACAAAGGAGGAGCCACTGAATTTCTTTGAAACTTTATTGATCAAAGCTGTCTGGTAGTATTGAAAAATAATGTCCTTGGTGGATGGGATGCATCCATGGAAGAAGTGGCTTCCACTGTGATTACCACCACTCTTGCCCCTTCTTTCTCTCCCCACCTTTCTCCTTCACCTCTCCCACTGCTGTTGCTGCCATCACCACCACACCAAACCCTGTCCCTTGCTGCAGCAGTTGTAGCTGTGGTTGCAGCAGCAGTGACTAGCTCCCTCACCCATGCCCAGTCTTACTTTGAGAAAGGGCCTCCGTTAATGCATGAAGCCCACATTCATTCATTGCACTTTGCTCTCTTGGCTAACTTTTCACTTTCATTTCAACAGGACTTGACTGCATGTCTTTCAACAGATGTGGAAGCGCTGAGCTCCCTCCCCAGATAATTTACATTATGCTTGTAAACATACAAATAACTATGGGATATGCATATACAACTAGCTTGCATTCAACTTAGATGCATCCTTTTCCTTCTCTCATAAAACAAAAAAAACAACAGCTATTTTATACATGGTGCTGATCCACCTCCTTCCCTATCAACCTACCTGAATACAAATACAGAATGTCAAAAAATGGTAACTAGTTAAGGTTGCAGTCCTACACCTAATTATTGGGGAGCAAGGCACACTAGACCCAGTGGGACTTACTTTTGAGTAGCCCCATATAGGATTGCACTGTCAATTAACTGATCTTTTGGCACAGAGTCGGAGTTTCCCCAGTGCCTCTGTTTTGGCAGGGACAAATGCAGACTCTCTGAATAATTTGATCAGTGGTAGAGTTCTTATTGAATAGGACTAAACGACAAATGTTCTGTCATCTTCTGCTAAAGAGATGCCTGTTTTGCAGTAGATGGGAAACTCACGAAGCCTGTCGAGCCAGACTTATTTTGAGAGGGGGAATAATGAATCTAATAACCCCAGGCTTAACGAGTCAGTTGGAAGTTTTACATTGAAAGGAAACTATCTGAGACTGCAACAACCCATGCCAATGATCTGAGAACAGACAGATGCCCATTAGGGATTTGACTGATATCTGGAAGTGTGTTTTGTTTTATTTGTTTTTATTTTATTTTCATGCTTTTACATCTGGCTCTTTTGCCATATTAATGATTTAAGGAATGGTTATTGTAAGGTTGAATTTCCTTTTAAAAACGTCAGAGTTCCATCCTGGAATTCGTTCCAGATGCTGGTAACTAACACTGAAGCAATAGGCTTTAGAAAGATAGTCCTTTCTGAATCAGGATGACAGCAAAAAATGTGGGCTGGCCAATAGGCTTCCTAGCCGCTTGGTTCTTTATAGGCTATCTGATTCCCCTGCAGTTTGTTTAAAATTTTTACCATGCAGATGTTCCTTTGGGTGACCAATTTTTATAGTTTTGAAAAGATTATATCAGTTTTCCATGGTATTGTGTTACTGTATTTCTTGGATTTTTTAAATAGCACTTGAAAGGCTAAATTTCTTAATCAGACATTACTAGTGGAATGTAGAAAGAGAGGTTAAAAAGCCAAGCTGGCACTGAGAATTAAACACAGGTTCGTAATAATATGAAAGGAAAACAAAACACATCAACATAAGGATGTTGTTATTGAACGAAAGTGGCCAGGAACATGCACTTTTTATTATTATCAAAGGTGTTAAAATATATACATAGCATATGTTTGGCACAAGCTGATTGTTATACAGTTCTGCAGCATTCAGCTGTCTTGGGTAAAAAATAAAACCCAACACCTATCACTTTGATACTTGGAAATTATTATGAAAATGTTAGTTTTGGGCCTAGCAGTAAAAAGCAAAAGCTGTCGTGCATGCCGACAAGGATTTCGTATAGGGCTTGCGCTGTTTCCAAAAACAATCCTTGGCAATTGTCAGGCTTCACCCCTACCAACAAACTTGTGTAGAAACGTTTTGTCCCCTTTTATCTTATGCTAAGCAGAACTGACAAGGAGACAAAAGACTTACAGTGGCCGGATGCCATGAAATCTACATACAGATTTCCAGCACTGCTCTGTGGTTATGAGGTTATACGAGGGGGGCTTTTTAAAATTGAATTTTACAGCAGGGTGTATAAATGACAACATTTTGATCTATCTCTGGATTTGCATTCAGGGCCTAGGTCAAGAACATTATTTACGCATTGGCTCATACAAGCTGTGGTTAAGAGATCTCTGGGTTCCCTCAAAGGCTACATCTGCACTACAAATGTAAACTGTTATTAAATTGGCTTTAAGGTTATAGCCTCTCCCCAACACTCCATCCCACAGCCAGCATCCTAGGGAATGGTGAGTCTCTGAGAGGACTGGGATAGGGTGGTCAGAGGTCTGTAGCACCAGAAAAGAGTTCATGCACCACTAAAAATGAGGAAGAAAATGGGCTGAGATTTGCAAATTTTTTCATTTTATAATGTATATGCTTCGATGCAGATTTAGGAATATAATAGAATTGACTTTATTTAAATAGAAATACAATGCATCTTAGCTTAGTGGGGAAGACTGTGGCCTGATCACCTAATTCCGCTGTCCATGGGCTGACTATTGGCAGGCAACGTTGAGGTGCCTGTTCTCCATTCTTATGGTCCTTTATCTTCAAAGTGGACTTGGACCAGACAGTCCTACAAAGAGAGGACTGCCTTATAATAGTCCTTCCAAACGAGGAATGCCCACTGTAAGGTAGGTCAAATGAGTACCCTAAAGTTCTCAAAGCACCATCGGCTGGGTGAGGACTGCAGGGCCTGCTCCCTTCCAGGGCCTTTCCCAACTGGCCCAGGAGGCGTGGCCAAGGCCCTCTCTCCCAGCTATAAAGGGACTCCTGCTGTGGTGAGGCCTCGGACCATCCACTATGGGGAGGACTGCAGGGCCGCTCCATTCCAGGGCCTTTTCCAACTGGCCCAGGGGGCGTGGCCCAGGCCCTTATTTGGAACAAACTTTTGAGGAAGTGTGGGAAGTGTTCTGCCATTGCTTCCCTGTTCCAAGTGGTTAATGTGTTTTAAAATGTCCTCAAGCAGTCGGTGGCAATTTAAATTTTTATTTCTTTTCCCCCCTTTTTTCCTTTGTTGGGGGTGGGTGGGTGGGATGCATATTTGGTTGGGGATTAATTTTAGTATAATTGTTCTGTTTTTGTTTTTTGTTGTTTTATTGGTTCTGTATAGTTTGTGTTTTGTTTTTAAGGGGCGGGATCAGGGCTGCCTGGGAGTGGGGCCCCAGCCAATACGATGGCTGGGACAAGTTCCACAGGGGAGGAAGCACTGGGACATCTGATTTCAGTGATCATGGGCAGGAGGCGGAGTTACGCTAAGACCAGACCATGTCATTACCGAGGAGGCAGGTTTAGTCGTTGTTTGAAGACTATCCCTGCCTCCGGGTCTGGCCTTGACCGGATGGGTACTGGAATCAACAGGGGAAACCCACATGACCTGAAGGTGTTGCTGTGTAATGCCAGGTCAATTATGAATAAAACCACTGCCATCCACGACCTGATTGTGGATGGAGGATTTGACCTGGCATGTGTGACAGAGACCTGGTTGGAGGAAGCAGATGGGCCTGCCCTTGCTGCTGCTTGCCCACCAGGTTTCTCTTACACACAGCAACCCAGGTCATGTGGACGGGGAGGGGGGGTTGCAGTGATTTTTAGGAAGTCATTAGCTTGCATCAGGCGTCCTATTGGGAAGACCCAGTTTTCTGAGTGCATGTTCTGGAAGTTGGGCAATAGGGGCGGTACAGGATTCCTTTTGGTGTACTGACCTCCCTGCTACACCAAGGATTCCCTGTCCGAGCTGCTTCAGGTCGTGGCGGATGTTCTCCTGGAGACACCTAGTTTGGTTGTCCTAGGGGATTTTAACATCCATGCCGACACAACCTTACAAGGGGCCGCTCGGGACTTCGTGGAAAGCATGGCCTCCATGGGGTTGTCCCTGAATAAGTTGGGCCCAACTCATAGTCATGGACATGCCTTAGACCTGGTATTCACCTCTAGTGACGTGGGTGATCTGACACTAAGTAAAAGTTAAACAAAAGAAGTGCCATCACTTCCTGGTGCAACTGGACTTCTCAGCAACCCTTCCCCTCTGCAGGGAGGTGGGACCAATTTGGATGGTCTGCCCCCACCACTTAATGGATCCAAATGGTTTCCAGAGAGTGGTAGGGGATGCTTTATCCCATGTTGATGGCCTTTTAGCTGATTCCCTGGTGACCCGCTGGAATGCGGAGTTAACCAGGGCTATCGACTGTCTGGCTCCGAAGCGCCCTCTCCGATTGCATGGAGCCTGGACAGCCCCGTGGTTTTCTTCGGAGCTGAGGGCGATGAAACAATCGCTGAGACGGCTAGAGCGTCGGTGGCACAGAACTCACTCTGAATCTGACCAGACACAGGTTAGAGCTCAACGTCGAGCCTACCAAGTGGCGATAGCGACGGTGAAGAAGACTTCCTCCTGGGCCGTGTCCAGAAAGTGGTGGTGGGGGATGAGTGTTCAGACGCCTGGGCCCTCACTTGTGGGGTGCCTCAGTGTTCCGTCCTCTCCCCCATGCTTTTTAACATCTATATGAAGCCGCTGGGAGAGATCATCAGGGGGTTTGCACTGGGTGTCCATCAATATGCAGATGATACCCAGTTCTACCTCTCTTTCAAATCAGAACCAGTGAAGGCGGTGAAGGTCCTGTGTGAGTGCCTGGAGGCGGTTGGAGGATGGATGGCGGCTAATGGATTGAAGTTGAATCCTGACAAGACAGAAGTACTGTTTTGGGGGGACAGGCTGGTGTGGAGGACTCCCTGGTTCTGAATGGGGTAACTGTGCCCCTGAAGGACCAGGTGCGCAGCCTGGGAATCATTTTGGACTCACAGCTGTCCATGGAGGCGCAGGTCAATTCTGTATCCAGGGCAGCTGTCTACCAACTCCACCTGGTACGCAGGCTGAGACCCTACCTGCCCGCGGACTGTCTCGCCAGAGTAGTGCATGCTCTAGTTATCTCCTGCTTGGACTACTGCAATACGCTCTAAGTGGAACGCCCTCCCATCAGATGTCAAAGTGATAAAGAACTACCTGACATTCAGAAGACATCTTAAGGCAGCCCTGTTCAGGGAAGTATTTAATGTGTGATATTTTAGTGTTTTTTGGTTTCTATGGAAGCTGCCCAGAGTGGCTGGGGAAACCCAGCCAGATGGGTGGGGTACAAATAATAAATTATTATTATTATTATTATTATTATTATTATTATTATTATTATTATTATTATCATGAAAACTATAATCACCAATATTTGTTGGGAGGAAACTATAACATTAAACAGGCTTTAAATAATACAGGTTATAGCCAAATAATCTGATTTTAAATTATAGACATATAATCTGTTAAAAGAGAAAATAACTCAGTGACAAGAGAGTAAGCATTATCATGTACACGGAAGTACACCCAGAAAGGAGATTGTGGCTACTGAGTTTCTTCCCTGGTCCTCTGGCTGTTTGTGCTGCTGTGAGCAAAACTATTATTTGGCTTAGCAAATCATCTGAACCCAGGCTTATTGTTTGCCTCCTCCAGACAAACCACAAGGGGTAAGTCATGCTACAGACCTTGGTTAAACTCATGGTTCATTTGGAGTGAGACGAATCATGAGCCTGGAGTTGGACAACATGCTAAGCCAAGAAGAAGGAGGACCAAGCAGGAGCACAGCGGCTACAGTCTTCCTTCCAGGAGCACACACTAAGCCATAGCTTGGCTTAGTATTACATGCAAACAAGGTCTGTAGAGCAACTAGTGGTCAACTTAAACAAACAATAGCTTTAAAAAACCCAAAACATGGCTTAGCATTATGTGTAAACCAGGCCAGTATTTTCATAAGAAGATCGAATTATCAGGAGGGAACGACCACATCTGCCTTCATTTTCGAAAGCTGTCCAAGCTAGGAAGTGATATTTCAAAATATTTCCTATTAAATAAATATCAGTTATTACAGACTGTGTGAACAGCAAGTTGGCAGTTGTACAATATGCCCCAAAACTTGCTATACATCATTTACTTGAACAGACATATCCTGTCCTGTGACTGACTGATACAATATACAGTGGTACCTCAGTTTTTGAGCGTCTCGGAAGCTGAACGTTTCGGTTTTCGAATGCCAAAAACCCAAAAGTAATTGCTTCTGTTTTTGAGAGCTTTTCGGAAGTCAAATGGCTTCTGCTGAGTTTTTTTTTATTTTCCCCACTGAAATTGCAGATCGCCCTTTGCACCTCAGTTTTTGAACATTTTGGAAGTTGAATGGTCTTCTGGAACGGATTACGTTCGAAAACCAAGGTACCACTGTATGTGATTCTGCCACGACTCAGTAATGAGGCCTAGTTCCTAGCTATATAAAAAGCCAGGACTTTAAGCACAGAGCTCCCTCTTTCAGCAGAAAGCGTGGTGGCTCAGTTAACTACACTTAAGAAAACCTGCTTGCGCTGCGACTTGTTCATCTGATTTATAAGAAAGAAGGGTCGTTTCCTTTCAAAGTCACCAATGAGGAATCACTGATGTGAGCCCACCCTTGAATTGAGGAGACCCAGCAAGCCGATGGCCTGCCAGCTAACATGTTACAGGTGTACACCACATGAGCAGGTGAAAATGCAGCTACAGAGGCGTGATGACAGTTTGCTGCCCGCAGTCAGTCTGTGCATCTGTTATACATTTAAAAAGAGGTTTCTTTTTACTGAGTTATTTTAAAGATATTTAAGACTTTGCAGTAAAAATTTAAGAGAACACATGTTGTAGGGGGTACGTCTGTGGGTGGGCAGGAGTGGCATGCTTTCCACAGGGGCCAAAAATATATGCACTGAAGGACTAGTGCTTCTCAGGGATTGGCCTTCCTGGTTCAAAGACCTCGGCTCTGCTATTGAGTCCTTCTGCTGAAGTTTGGATGGTTCTGATAAACAATCCAAAACTGAGCCGCACATCTCATATTGATGCCCTGAATATGAGTATAAAGCTTTACCTGATTATTTGGTTGTCACTTCTACTACCCTCACATACCCTCCAACATTTCTCTGCTGAAAATAGGGACGTCCCATTCCATAATGATAATTTCACTATTTATACCCCACACATTTAACTGGGTTGCCCCAGCCACTCTGAGCAGCTTCCAACACATATAAAAACATAATAAAACATTCAACATTAAAAACCTATACAGGATTGCCTTCAGACAGCTTGGAGGTTGGATAACTCCATACCCTCCAGCATTTCTCCAATGAAAATAGGGACGTCCTAAGGGAAAGTGGGACATTCTGGGATCAAATCAGAAACCAGGACGGCGTCTCTAAAATTGGTGACGTCCCTGAAAAATAGGGACATTTGGAGGGGCTGCCCTCACTTTCTAGTACTCCAGGTTGTAGTCACGGATCCCCATCTCTTTCTTTTGCTTTCATCCTCACAGCAATCCTGAAGAATAGATGAGGCTGGGATATTGTGACTCGACTAGAGTTTACCCTACATTCAAAATATAGGCAGGTTTATGTAAAACAAATTTGATCAATAAAATTACTAAAGCAATGGAATGAACCGGGCTAATCAATGAAACAATTCTCTCGAGATCATCACATTCTCAGGTCATGCAGCAAGGAATTATGACCCTCTGGGGAAGTTTCATTCAATGCTTATATTGAATCATACTCTGGGGCACTACTCTGACCTATATGCCACATGGGAAAAGACCCCAGGAAGGGGGCACCTTTACTTGTCCTGCAAACACTACTCATAGGCAATGCCTGTCGTCATTGTGAGAGGCAACTGTGTCTATTGTTAGACTTAAACAGAGGAAGTTTTAGCAGCACTGGAAGCAGCATAGGTGTGCTCAGTGCCAGCATCAGGAGTTGATGTCACTGGGCATCTGTCATTTGCCCCACTGCCAATTGCTGGAACAGTCCTGACCCTACTGTGCCTTCTCCTTGGAGCAAAGGGAGCAGCAAACTGCCCATCTTGGAGGAGGAAATGGATACATTCAGAAAGTGGGTTCCATTAAAAACATTTTGCCTCAACGCACCCCAGAAGTTGGAGCTGGCACTAGGTACAGTCTTCTGGGAAGAAGGCACACTCCCTGAAAATTGCACGACAGGAAAATCTTACCACAGCAAGTCCACAATGTACCTACAACCTACTTAGACTAATAATTAATCCAGTTTTGAGGTCATGAGACATGTTGTCATGTTTCAGAAAGCAAAGCTGGTCCCCTGAGGCAAAGCAAAGAATGCTGTCAAGAAAGCTAATATTTATTTTTTAAAAACCCAAAAACCAAAGTTCTGAAATCAAATATTTCAAATATATATATATGTTGCTCTTTATTTACTACAACTACACACAAACACACACACACACACACAGAGAGCTGGTATTAACATCTATTTTTAAAATATGTGGATAGAATGTTATGCTTTTAATATTTGATGTGTTTAAATAATAATAATACTTATCTGTTATTGTTATTATTATTATTTAAAATAGACATAATTGTGGACTCAAAAATCCTTAGTCAGTTCACTTCTAATGCAAACCAAATGGCAGTTCTGTCAAATATTATGAATTTGCCTTTGTGTTTTGATAATCTAGGCAACATACATGGCATTTAATTAGGTATATCCATAAACTGTAACCTAAAACATCTTCTTGGCTTTGAGTTCTGAGACCAAGCAATGGACAGAAGGTTATGTTCCTCTTTCCTTAGCCCTTGGACAAACACAGAGGCCCAGGAGCAGGGAAGACCAGGCAGGGGCAAAAAGCTAAAACCTCTGTACTACTAATGTTCTTATAGTAGGGTGTTCACTAGTTCTAAAAGAAATTTGAATCTGTGGGTTTCCCTGCTCCACATACAGTTCAAAATTCCTCCCCTTTCCTCAACCTTCAGCAGCAGGACGTGGGGCAAGGCAAGTTACAATTTAAAATTCAGACTAAAAACTGTTGAAACAAATCACAGTCAAAGGAATAGGGTGGGCCCTAACACACACAGAGACACAATATGTCAAAGGCCAAGATAAAGAGGTTTATCTTGCCTAAAACTGTAGCGTGAAATTGCCAGTGGGGAGGGAATCCCACAAAATGGGGGCTGCCACAAAGAATGACTGTACTGGGCCACCAGCCCCTCTGAATTTCTGAGGGTGCTGGAACTACCAAGAGGCCTCTGCCTACCAATTTTAACACTTGAGAGGTTCTGCAGAGGAGGCAATATTTTGGCTATTTGGGCTGTTAACACCTTGAACTGGGGCCAGTATAGTAACCAGTATTTCCCCCCGCTCCATTGATCTGAATGTTAAATATATGAGTTGAACTCTAAGTTGTTTAAAGAGCTCAAAAAAGAAAGAAAACTCTTGTGGAAAGAACCCCAATATGAAGGATTGCTGGCTATTTTGTTATAAAACTGCCTCTACCTTTGACAGGCAAACATCGCTTTTCTTAAACTGTAAACTGTAGACATGTAAATAATATAATGTAATGTCTGAATCTGTATTGGTTTTATGTGGATTCCTAAATATACAATATGATGTAGTGGCTCATAAAGTTCAGTGAAGCGGGGGGAAATGGCATAAATCAACACTTGTCCTGCAAGTGTGTGAAATTTTAACAAATATTGGGTGTTGGATATTCTTATGGCCCCATCATAGCACCGTTTCATCAGCACACTTGTCACAATTTGCAGATGGCATGGTGGGATGGTGGCCCTGACTTGACTTCTGATTGGTTGCATTGCTGCTTCTTACCAGGAGGTAAAAGTGGGGAGGCAGCAGCAAGATCAGCCCCATTGGTGCATTTATACCTTACCAACCTCACCCCTCCCATCTACCTCCCAGTAAGCAACAGCAATATGACTGGCAGGTGAGGGGAGCCATCCAAGCACACTATCCACTACTGATCATCACAGTTGTGTTTATCAAATTTTATATCTACAGGAAACATTGACTTGTTTGCTGATATATTTATGAATTGTTCCCATCTGCGTGCTCTGCCAAGGATTCTGGTGCACAGCGCAACATATGTGAGAAGGGAATTTGATGTAGAATGCATACACTGTTCCCCTTCATCTTCAGATTGCAGGAGAAACAGATACGGGTGGGCGGGCAATCTGTATAGGGAAGCTTGTCTACTAATAGTGATCACTGGGATATGTTAAGGGATAGAAAAATCTTAATTGCTATTCATGGCTCAGATCAGAAGTTTAATCTGTGGTTTATGTTAGTCTTCAACTCAACTTTGCTTTAGTGGCTTATCAGGGGAAAGCTCTCCTGTGATGAAATTCATCCTGCACTCTTCCAGAGACGGCCATTTCCTGATGCAAGAGAAATACAAAAGAGCAAAGGATCATCTTTACACAACAAAGAGTCATGAAAATGTGAAAGCTCTTCAAGGTGAAGGAATATTTGCGGGGGGGGGGGGGAGTACTGGCAGTGTGACCGGGTCTGATATGTAATATCTCTCTGTGAAAATTAATTGGAGATTAATGCACTTTTCTTTCAAGTCAAAGGTAATTGGTACTGAAAGGTTTATAAGGGTTGAGAAAATGAACATTTCCTGTTGTGGTTTCTGTAATGTATCTCCAGTTGCAGCTGGCTTCATACCTAAGGCATACGCGTGGACACATAGCCCACTCTGTCCTCAGAGAAGAATGAGTAAGTGCTTAAACATAAAGAACAAATTGTGCAATGAATTCTCTCTCTTTGAATGGCTCAGACCTTTGTCTTCATCTGCTCTAAATGCATATGCATGCCTTTTACTGCAAAAATTTGAATGACGCAACTATGTAACCCTCCACCCTTCCTCTCCCTTCTACTTTGTTTGTGGATGGAGGTGAGCTTACCTGCGGTGAGAAGAGATAAGAAGCAGGAAGTTGGATTGCCAGTATAATTGGCCTTGGACGCTGGGTTTGGATGTTCCATATTCCATTGCCAATTCAGTTAAATGAGTACCAATGAATCTTCCCAATCCCTTGCAGGGTGGGATTAGTAGGTTTCCTATATGGGATGAAGTTGGATTCCTTACTATAGCCTTTTGACCCAAACAAGCACTGGCTGTGGGGATGTGGGTGTTGAATTTCTTCTTCATTTTTTTAAAAAAACCTCACTGTTCACTGCAGTTACCCACTGTCCCTTGGCTGACAGTTTGACTTTGGTCCTACATTAACGATTAGATATGCCACATTTGCATTAAGGCAAATGATATTTGTTTATTTATTTATATTACAAGATTTATATACCACTTTTTATATTTAAAAAAACACACCTCTGAACAGTTTTCATGCCATATAATAAGATAGTCCTAAGAAAATAGCAATAAAATCAACAGATTTTTAAAAATAAGCTGATGTGAAAAAATGAACAAAATCCAGATAAAATCTGCAGTGTTGATGCAAGGCATGTTGATGAACACCTTGAAGCATCATTTCAGAAGTGATGGGGGTGAGCGTGTCTTCCCTGTATCAGCCTCTCAGGGCCACTTGACCTAAAAGGAACTGTCCTCCACTGACGTGTTTTGCACTGTTATGTGCATTTCTGTCTTGCATTTGATGAGAGCTCAATCTGGCATTAATGGTTAGGATGGGCATTATCACCCAGTCTTCCTGTGCCCCCTCCCCAAATCACGTGCAATTGAGCTGGAAAAAAATGGACAGAAGTCCATTCATTCCTTGGGAGGCTTGGTGAATGAGTAGAGCCAACCACTCCCTTTGACGTAAGTCTGGATGGTGTGCTGGCTGATGAGAAACGTGGAATAAATTTTCTCTCTCTCCTTCTCCCTCCTTTTCCATTAACCTGCAGTGCATTGGGGTTTCCAGAGCAGTATCCCAAAGGTCTACACATCTCGCCGCAACCCCAGAGTTGTCCACGACTGGACCTAATGGTCAGGGATCCCTTTACCTTTACACATCTCAAGGAAGCTCATTTCAGGCTTTAAAGAATGCCTGTGATGCCCTTACTCATGATTATGCATCATGAATGGAGGAGAAACCATTAGATGCTGGACCCACAAAGTAGTTGGACTAGCAGTGCTTGTGCAGAATAGGAACTAGAACCTCCTTGAACTTCACCATTGGTAGCCCACTGAGACTGCTTGACCAAAAGGGCAACAGATCAACAAATACCCTAATAGATCAGTCTCCACTGAACTTTATAGAGCTTACTTATCCAAAGCTGATAGTGTCAGAGGGGTTGGCAGGGGAGTAATGATTAGGCCATGCTTCCCTTAGCACATTTGGGATGTGTGGACCATGAGATGATTTGCATTTGGAAGCCCTAATAACTAACTCTTTCTAGTGGACATCTTTGAAACACACATCTTCAAAATTGTAGTTTGCTCTGCACTGCATTAGTTAGGTATACATACTGCAATATGGAAATGTAACCCTATTACTATGTAAGTCTCGGGCAAAATATTCAAGATATGTCTTCCTATACCTATTCTTTGAAAAAAAGACAGGCACTACATTTTCCTGCTTCATTTCTTTTGCTATATTGGGTAAATAGCAAGGATGGTAACAATGTGAAAGCAAAATTCTCTACAAAATTGTATCATCTGCAGTAATAAAAAATCTGATGCTATCTGATGAGATATTTTCATTTAAGGGTCTGGGATTTGATATAGTATTTCATCTAGAGGGTAAGGCATGTTGGTACACTTAGTAATTAGACATTCCTCTCAGATTTAGAATGTAGATTATTTTTATACATCTTGGCAGAAAAGAATATTTTCCTAAGGTTTTACTGGGGTATCATCAAGGTAGAATTGATCAGCACTGTAATTTCCTCAGGATCCTCATTGCAAAGTCCACATGTTATTGGTGACTTGATGATCTGAGAAGTTGGCAAAGCAGTATATTAAAAATGAAAATGAATTTGTCTTTTGTGGTGCCTTCTCAATTCATCCCAAACATGGAGTCCTCCTCCTCATTCATACTTTCCATACCCCAGTGGTCTTTTTTTTTTTTTGTGGTGGTGGGGACACCCACTACTTGTTCATTTTGATATCCTCTAACTGTGCTTCTACCATGCCTGTCCAAACTCCTGATTGCATTCCTTATCATCTCTGCAACTGTTTTGTAGTGCCTGGACCAAATAGATATTCCATTCCATAGTTCCATAAGTCTTGTTCTCAGTACTGCTGGACCTTTTAAAATAAGAGCAGGCTTTCAAATCTGGTTTTAAAGCCTTGGTTCAGGCACCTTTGTAAAAGGCCAGATGACCTTTCCAGCAACCAAGATGGCTGACTCAAAAAGCAGATATGGCAAGCTGTTCAGGCAAAAGGAGAGTCAAAAGTCTAGTTCTTATGTAAGACTTGAGAATAGGCAGATAGTTCCTCCTGGAGGAGGCAAGCAGTGGCAGCCAACTTCTTGCTGTCCTACTTCCACCTTCATCCTTCTCTAGATTCCATATCATATCACTGTATCCCAGCAAGGTGCATCAAGCTCTCCAGAAGACTTATTGAATTTTTGCCTGGTGTTACCCCTTCCCTGGAAACCAGGGGGGATATTGGACTGTATGGACCCACAGACCTATTTGGGCTTAGGCTCTTCCCTCATCAAATTATATGAAGCTTCCTATAATTTGACCCTGAGCCACCACTCATGAAATACCAAGCTAATTTATCTATTTGAGGGAAGTGAAATGGGAATTAGTCCCTTTTATCCCGAGTGCTGGACAATATAATTGTTCATCTAGTAAAGCATGAGACTCTTAATTTCAGGGTGGTGGGTTCAAGCCAAAAGATTCCTCCTTTGCAGGGAGCTAGACTCAATGACCCTCATGGTCCCTTCCTACAGTTCTATGCTTCTATGACTATCTTAATGGAGGACAGAGCTGCAGATAGTGTGGTGGTGAGCTACCTGACTTTTGGTTAATCATGTTGCTGTTGCTTACTAGGAACTTAAAAATGGAAAGTGTAATGCTGGTGGTCAGCAAAAGAAGTTCAAAGACTCTCTCAAGGCAAATCTAAAGAAATGTAGTATAAACACTGACAACTGGGAAACACTGGCCTGAGAGCACTCCAATTGGTGAACAGCCTTTACCAAAGGTGTCATGGATTTTGAAGATGCTCAAACTCAGGACGAAAGGGAGAAGCACACTAAGAGGAAGGCACACTTGGCAAACCCTCACCACAATCAATTCCTGCCCAGAAACCTATGTCCCCACTGTGGAAGAACGTATGGATCCAGAATTGGCCTCCAGACCAGAATTGGTCACTTACAGACTCACCGTGTTTATGGAAGACAATAAAAACCGTGTTTATGGAAGACAATCTTAGAATCATAGAATCATAGAGTTGGAAGAGACCACAAGGGCCATCGAGTCCAACCCCCTGCCAAGCAGGAAACACCATCAGAGCACTCCTGACATATGGTTGTCAAGCCAAAAGAATCTTACTCGGCTACGAGTGATCGCCGAAGAAGAAGAAGAAGAAGAAGAAGAAGAAGAAGAAGAAGAAGCTTACTAGGAGGTAAAGGAGGAGGGAAGAGAAAGTGATAAGGCTGGAATGGTGCAAACACACTGGAAGGAGCACTAGATTGGCTCTACTGGTACATGTGCTTTGCAATGACCTCTCCACTGCCTCCCTCTCCTGGTAAGAGGCAGTGATGCAACCCACTTGAGGTTGGATGAGTGGTGGCTCACCATCACACATTTCCAGTCAAGTAGATCCATGATGCTGAACACAGCCTAGAACAGTGTAAGTAACAAACGACCAGTACCCAATCGGACAGGGAATGTGCTTCCAGATGGCTGTCGATCAAATATCTAGGGTGGGTGTTTGATGAGTTAAAAAGACTTAAACAACATACCAAACAGATACTATCAAATACTAATCAAGCTTTCAGAGTGATAATTTAGTAGAACTTTAACAAAGAGTAAGCTTTATGCTAATTACAAACCCTCCTAATTAGTTACCTGCTATAAAGCAATTAAACAGTTCTGAATAACTGTAACATATTGTTTGTGACTGATATGCAAATCTAAATGCAAATGCAAGATAAGAACTGAACAGGTACCAGAGTGCCAGAAATGGCCTAAATGCAAGAAAGGTAAATTAAACCAAGCAATTATAAATATGTGTTTATAGTCATGGTAAATAGACAGTGGCAATCCTTATTTTCGACACTTTTGAGCTGTACCTCACTGAAGGAGGAAATAATGGAGAAATCATCACTAGGAATGCTTCGTATGGTGGTAGCAGGCAAAGGACATATAAACATGGCTTTAAATGGGCAAGCCAGCCCTGGATCTAAAGATGCTCCTTCCCTCTGGGAAGGGCCAGATCTGTGCCCCTCTCCTGAGCCAGCCTGGAGCTGGAAGAGGAAACAATAACAGCAGCCGCCCTCCTCCCACCTTCCCCTCTGACTACCAGGGCTTTGGATGTCAATTAATTATATCTATGCATTCTTCAATAATCCAGAGGTGTGCCAAAGCAATTTGCAAAAATAAAATATAAAATATGGAACACAGTCAATAAAATACAAACATATTGAGATGGAAGATCCTCTGCTCTTCACCCACAGTTGAGATAGATCTGGCCAACAGCTTAAATCCGGACACTCTGACTGGATATTGACAGGGTGGTAAATGTGTATGAAAGCAACACAAAATAGCATGTTATGACAGCTTTGGCCAACCTAGAGCTGATGGGAATTGTAGTCCAAAACATATGGAGGGCACCTGGTTGGCAAATGCTGTGCTTGGACATTGGGTTAACTCTTTAAAAGCTGGTGAGTCAAATGAAGTTCTGTTTTTGTCTTTGTTTTTTACTGATAGGAAAATACTAAGACTTTGCAAGAAAATGTAAAACTGGAACATGAACATAACTTTCCCCCCAATTAAACAATATTTTGGAAGAGGGGGGGTATTGCATCTGAGTATCAGTAGTCACTAGATGCCGCTGCCATCATTCTCAGTCCCAGTCTGGCTGAAGCTGCAACCTCTTGAGAAAATAGCTTCCAGAACTGCACGCTGCAGTGTCTAAAACTGTAGCCCCCTCAAAGCTCCCAAGGCTGGAACAAAATCACTTTGTAGATGGCGAATGAGGATTAATATTGCAAGGTTCAGTAGCAGTAGGCCTTGTAAATGATAATTGATTCTTTTCTGGAAACAAGTCATTTCCCAGAAGACCGTGAGAAAAGGACTACATGAGGAAACAGGGAGCCACCCATTCCGTAACCTTTGCAGCATGTGTTCATCTTCAGAGACAGGTCCCTTGTTCCACTGGGGTATCTATAAATTACACGCAGGAGTCCGTGTAGACGTGTATGGAGACATATGGAGACCTTGTGTTCCGAATCACTCTTCCCCCCCTCCCCCTTGTAATTTACAGTGATTCCCTTGTTGCTGTCTTGTCTGGCCATTAAATTACCAGGGGGAGTATTCTCTTGATTTATTTGTTATGAAACCTGGATATAAGCTTATTGGAAGCCATTTGGTAAGGAGGGCCACATTCATTTGAAAGAGTGAAGTGAGGTTATTGTAAAGAGCTTAACACTTCCAGTCGCAAATGCATTTGCCCCATGCCAGGGGAGGGTGCCTCCACCCCCCCCCCCCTGCAGATCATCTCTATCACAACCTGAAGGTGGAGTGAGGGGAACCCCCCAAATCGGCTGCATTCATATACAGTGGTACCTCGAGTTACATATGCTTCAGGTTACAGACGCTTCAGATTACAGACTCCACTAACCCAGAAATAGTGATTCAGGTTAAGAACTTTGCTTCAGGATGAGAATAGAAATCGGGCTCCGGCGGCACGGCAGCAGCAGGAGGCCCCATTAGCTAAAGTGGTGCCTCAGGTTAAGAACAGTTTCAGGTTAAGAATGGACCTCCAGAACGAATTAAGTACTTAACCCGAGGTACCACTGTATCATGCAAAACTATGGAGAGAAAAGAACCTAGCCTCACTCTGGACTCCAACATGGCCACAAGGAGTTTGGAAGCTCTTGCCTACAGCTTCACATAAGCTGTGCTCACACCCCCTAGTACTCGCTGCTTTTCCAATGCAAGGTTCTTAATTTTTTTTCACGAGATGTTCTCCAAAATACAACCCCCAAATCATTTGCTCAGGAGTTTGCTGCATTTGAGTCAATGGGACTTCTGTCTTAGGCATGTACAGAATTGCGCTATAAATGTCTTTTAACAGCGCAACCTATGTGTGTCTATTCAGAAGTAAGTCTCACTGTGTTCAATAAGAATTACTTCCAGGTATCCTATTCCCGTATAGGGTTGCAATCTTAATGGATCAGTCTAGCCAATGCAGGGATTGAATTTGTAGTTAATAGCCACAGTAACGGAAGTATTCCTGTTATGCAAAAGAAAAAGTGGAGGATGGGACTGATGAATTAATCATTTACCAAGCTCAGATTCAAATCAAAGTCTGTTGAATTTATTGTCATTGCTGTATCTGCAACCTGTGGACCACTGTAATGAAGCATGCACCATCGCCTTTAACATCTCCCCCCAAAAAAAAATCTTTAAAAAAGAAGCAAGTGGGAGGAATTAGGATCCGGGCCTGGAATCATAGTGGGGATGTGTAATATTTTCCCCACCATGCTCAGGTCTGGACAAAAATCACCCTCTCCTGAAAGTTGCTTTTTGCCAAGTGACAGATGACAATTTAAGTGCACACACACACACACACACACACACACGAAACACATTAATCCTATCACACATTTAACGTAGGGTGTAGTACAGCCCTTATAAATGTGTTGAAAGTGGTCATAAAGGAATGAGACACTAGATGTCATTTGATTACTTCTGACAGCATTTATTATATACTTAGGACTCTGACGTACCTGTTACATTCAGTTCCACATGAATGGAGAAAGCATGGCTGTCACTTGCAATCAGAAAGAAGTAGTTTCAGGTTGTTCAATTAATTTCAGGCTTTATTTTCAAACTACCTTTTGTCCCAGTCCATTCAGCTCACTGACTGCTTACATAGATTAAAAGGAAGGCAAAAGAAAGTCTGTGAAAAAATAAATATGTTGCAATGAAAAGTAAGAATCTCCAACAGAAACCCACAAAGAACATAAACATTTGATGTTGATTCTTTTATTACATCTGTATATTATTATATTATATTATATTATATTATATTATATTATTATATTATATTATTATATTAATATATTATTAGGACCAGGAGTAGCGAGAAGAAGTGGAAAACACACCCAGCAACCCTACATTTGGGGATTTGCAGCCAAGCACATCAATTAGTCATTACTGACATAAATTTCCCTTTCTTGGGGACGTTCAAACTTCTCATATCCCGCGGATGAACTCTGAAGCACCTGCAGTAGATTTCTTTTCAGTAAAGAGATTATAACTACCGTAGATGTTTTTCCAACAAAAATATAATGTTGACAGAATAATGTGTGGAAGAGAAGGGGCTACTTATGTGACTGCTATAAATCGCTTGGCCTCTGCTCCCCCTTGCGAAATGCCCCACACTACAGGATGCTCATTTGTCATAAGCTCCCCATATGGCCTGGAGAGAATGCCCTTCCCTCCCAAACATGATGAAAACTAGGCATGCAGTATTGTGGTAGAGGATCGTATTTTTTTTACCTTTCCTCCCACGATGAATGCTAATCTGCTAGAGGTAGCTTGGAACTGAAGAGGAGGGCGGCGTCCGATGCAATGCTTTCCAGTAGGAAAGCATTAGTGCTTCAGACATTACCCAAGAGATTAGGAAGCACCATGTGGGAATCATTTCCAAGAAGCATTTAAAGACGGGTTCACAATGTCACGTATGCTGTATACATGGGCAGTGTACTGGAGAAAGCACACCCTACCCTATAGAAAGTGTGCAATCTGAATCTGAGCCAGTTATTAGAGAGTGGGACTGACACAAATCTTCTCTTGGGGCAATGTAGCTAGCCTATAATGGAGGTGGTCCACCTCTTCCTCACCACCAATCTCACTGCTGCTCATTCACTAGTCCTTTCCCTCTGGGCCCAGCTAGAGGGCAGAGCAAGTGGGGGAAAACTGTTCCCTCTTGTCACTCTTGATATCGCTTACATGCTGGGGGAGGCAGTTGAGGAAGCTGTGACAGCAAGGAGGAGCAATGCTGAGAGGATCCAGGCCTTGGCAGTGGGGCACTCTGGAGGGGTATGGGCTGTGTGGGTGTCTGAGGTTACTAACTTCTGACACAGTTCTGACTCAGTGCATGTGCTGGGTGTGAGCAAAGGAAAGGCGCTTAACAGGGTGTAGTAAGCATCCCGTTGCTCTGTCCCAGCTCCTGCCAACCTAGCAGTTCGAAAGCATGCCAGTGCAAGTAGATAAATAGGTACCACTCTAGCAGGAAGGTAAACAGCATTTCTGTGCGCTTTGGCACTCGTCACAGTCCTCTGTGTGCTAAGAGGACCCGTGGACCCGGAAAGCTGTCTGTGAACAAACGCCAGCTCCCTTGGCCTGAAAGCGAGATGAGCGCCGCAACCCCAGTCACCTTTGACTGGACTTTACCGTCCAGGGGTCCTTTACCTCCCCCCCCCCTTGCATAGGGATGAATGGATCTTCCATTTTGGTTCTCTCATTTTCCCAATCTTAACTTCAGCTCCACATTTCTCCAGCAATTTGCATTAAAAAAAAGGTCATAGGTATTGTACTGCAAATTTCTGCCAATAAACACATTTTTACATTCAGTTTGAGAGACAGGGATGATGCTGTGGGTTAAAACACAGAGCCTAGGACTTGCCGATCAGAAAGTCGGCGGTTTGAATCCCCGTGACGGGGTGAGCTCCCGTTGCTCTGTATCAGCTCCTGCCAATCTAGCAGTTCGAAAGCACCTCAAAGTGCAAGTAGATAAATAGGTACCGCTCTGGTAAACGGCGTTTCCGTGTGCTGCTCTGGTTTGCCAGAAGCGGCTTAGTCATGCTGGCCACATGACCCGGAAGCTGTACGCCAGCTCCCTCGGCCAATAAAGCGAGATGAGCACCGCAACCCCAGAGTCGGCCACAACTGGACCTAATGGTTAGGGGTCCCTTTACCTTTACCTTTACCTTCAGTTTGGACAAATGTACACATTTTGGACAGTAATTTTCCCCAGATATTATTTTCACTAATATACTCGTTTTCATGCATTTTCACCTAATATGTGCATTAATGTAAACATGATTGGCCCGAGATGTGCACTGCAAAATTCAGATAAGTGTGAAATTTGAACAGCTGTGTTTTGGCTTGCGTATTGTTTCCAGAAAGAATTTGACAAGACTTGCCTTTAAATGTGAGCTGAATCAGATTTCTACCCATCCATACTTGTGAAGCCCTTCAGAGTGTTGATTTGATATGGATTAAAGATGGATTGTGTTGTCCATCTCCCTGCTTCATCCTGAAAAATAGACCTTCCCCTTGCCATGTCAAAGCAAAGGGGGATGTGTGTGTATCTTTAAGCAATTGCTGATATCCTAGGCAAAGGGAGATCTGTTTGGTGTGGAATCTACTTCGTTCTGCATCTTTCCTCCAATGCACATCTTAAGCCTAGCTCTGTCAACCAGGTGCTGGAATATTTTAAACACTGTGCATTTTACTGTTTTTTTAATAATTGCAGTGTTTTACTGCTAAAATCATGAGCTGCTTTGAAATTATATATAAGGCTGGATATAAATATTTGAGATGCAAATATAAATGCAGCCCTGCTGTCAATGCTGTGAAAATCTCCTGCTTCCCAGCACTTACAATTCAGCAGCAGACACACAAGTTGATGCAGCGGTGGTGGTCCTCTTCGTTTGGGAAGCAAATTAACATCTCTAAAAATGCTCTCTGGCATGTGTTTAAGTGGGCCTGTTTATGCAATCATTTATTCTGCAAGGACAACCCCCAGATTCACTTCAGCCTCTGATTAGTTTAAAGAGAAACTCTGATGTATTCAGAGGTAAATTGAAGCCTGAAGTGTCTTGAAAAAGAGCCAACACTCCCCAGCAAAGTCAGTACTGTAACTGTGAATTTAGTTCCTTTTCCTCCTGTGATAAATAAATGTGTGTTGGGTGATTAACTTCTGGACCAGATTGGGAAATGTTTTTTTCCCCTATCCTGAGGAGCACATGCCAGTGGCAGACAGTGCCAGATGCAAAACATTCAGAGATTCACCTTGATCTAATCATATACTTTAGGCCGGGGCGGGGAGCTTCTGGGCCGCACAGCAAATGTGGCCCACTAGGCCTTTATCAGGAAACGATGCCCATTTGCCCGACACCCCACCCCACATCAGGAGCAATGGATCCAAACTACAAGAAAGAAGATTCCACCTAAACATTAGGAAGAACTTCCTGACAGTAAGAGCTGTTCGACAGTGGAATTTGCTGCCAAGGAGTGTGGTGGAGTCTCCTTCTTTGGAGGTCTTTAAGCAGAGGCTTGACAACCATATGTCAGGAGTGCTCTGATGGTGTTTCCTGCTTGGCAGGGGGTTGGACTCGATGGCCCTTGTGGTCTCTTCCAACTCTATGATTCTATGAAATGTTTCTAGGGGCAGCATGGGTAAGGGTGGGACTTCAAAGGAACAATCAGGAGCTTTCTTGGATCCAGAAAGGTGAGTTCCCACCCACTGATGGGTGGGTGGGAGCCTGCCAACACCCTACGCAGCATTTCTTCTTCAAACCACTGCGAGATGGTTAGAATGTTGGAAGGCAGACGCCCAATTTCAGATCATGCCTGCAACTGCAGAGGTTTGAAGGAGAAGTGCCGAGGAGTGGGCATTTAAAGGTGTGTTCCCATCCTCCCCTCAGCTGATGGGGAGATTAGAAGGCACTTTCCAGGAGTGCCAACTTGAATAAAAATTGGGGGGGGGGGCAGGTAAGCCCTGCCCCGCATAATCAATCACAAAATGTGGCACGCACACATCATCTGAATGCCAATGCCCATCAACTTTGGGGGCCCCAGACCCTCAAAAATTGTATGGGGGGCAAAGGGAGCTCAGCCCCTAGATGTTGGCTCCTATGATTCAATTGCGGACCCACCAAGTGTCCCTATTTTCCAGGGGCAGTCCCTGATTTAGAGAAGCCATCCCGGTTTCTAATTTGATTCCAGAATGTCCTGCTTTTCCTTAGGACAGCCCTATTTCATTGGAGAAATGTTGAGGGTATGGAGTTATCTGACCCCTGAGCCATCTGAAGGCAGCCCCGTATAGGGAAGTTTTTAAATGCTTAATTATGTTTTCATATTTGCTGGAAGCTGCCCAGAGTGGCTGGGGCAGCCCAGTCAGATGGGTGGGGTATAAATAGTAAAATTATTGTTATGGAATGGGACGTTCCTGTTTTTATCAGAGAAATGTTGGAGGGTAAGCAATCGCTCCCTTGCTGGGTAGTAAACCCCATTGAATTCAACAGGGATTACCTCTGAATAAACATGGATTGAATTGTGCGGCAGGTTTTCTTTGTGTCTTCTCTGAATTAAAGAATAAAAAACCACTGTCATTTCATAACATAAGTAATTACCAGATTTGAAGGCAGCTGAGTTATCCTTGTATGGTTACTAGTTACTGGGAAATCCAAAGATATATTGTTCTCCTGAATGGTTTTCTATGGGCCATGCCAGAGTCTGAGCTTCCTGTGAGTTTAGCTTCTGGGTCTGTAATCTTTGGCCTACTTCTTGCTCTGGAGAAGCTGAAAAACAAACATGGCTTTGGTTCAAGTCAGTGGCGAAGCTTCAGGACCAGTGTTGCAAGGCCAGCTGGGATGCATAGATTTAGGTCTTCCTGGCAGGAGGTGAATCTCTTTTGTAAATGAAAATCTATGAATTTTTAGCTGCACAACCAATACGTGTGACACCAGCTTGCATTGCGGCCCTGAACTTTCCTCTGTGTTCAAACAGTTCTCGATTAGCACTTGCTGTACAGGTCTGTGACCTTTTTTTTCAAAACGTTCTCTCTCCCCCCCCCCTTTACGAGTTTATTTTGGCTGCTCCTAGGCATTCATAAAATTCCTAGGGAACTGGAGGTTTTAAGCAAGGCTTGTAAAAAGCCTGGGGAAAGGGAGGTGGGAGAACAGGTCGGGAGAGGAGTTTTCCATGACCATGTCAGAGCCTCCCTTATGGGAGTTTTACACCTTTCAAGTCCTTTCTTAAAGCAGCCAGCTTCTGAAAAGGAGAGGGGTGGAGAGCAAACTTCTGTTTCTTACTTGGGGCGGCATGTCTGTGCGTTAGGCAGAGAGAGTTTCTGCCCCCCCCCCCCACCTCTCTCTCTCTCTGTGTTTCCCTTGTCAGTCATCCCTCTAGAGCTTTTGGTCTTCTCAGCAGGTCACCAGAGTTGGTGAACAGCTCAGAAAGCACAGGGCATCTGAAACAAATTAGATCTCTTATAGCCACCCAGAGACCGATGATGGATGGAGGTCTGTATTTACAGCAAAACTAATTGGCAACATACACAGACATCTACACGCACCTCCCCCATGCAAGAAAAAAAAAGGGGGGGGGGAGTATATTATTTTGCCAGACTTCAGAATCACTGGGACGGTTTTATAATTGTAGAACATTACACTGCTCAATTTTTTTTAAAAAAAAAAGAACAGTGAAAGTTTTCAATCTAATAAAAGCATTTGACTGGAGAGTTAAAAATAACAGGGAACAAGGAGTTTGATTTGGAAGTGAGTTTTATTCATGGACTTTGCTTGGCAAAAATGTTTCCAATTATAAAACAATTCAGAAAGTGCTGCATTAATAAATGCCCTCCCTTCCTTCTCTGTTAAAGGGGCTGAGATTTTAAAAACTGAAGTGGATAAAGGGGGGGGGAAATATGGAGAGTTATTAAAATATAATTTAATATAACCTGCATAAAGTACATCTATACCACAGATGGAGTCTATTGCATGAAAAAATCTGAAACAATACAAAAAAAGTTGACTTAGTAACTTAAGTGTGAGCTGCTGATTTTTAAAAGCAACTCCTTTTCCAGCTCAGGAACCTATTATATACAACAAACAGCAAACAGGACCCCTTCTTTTCATGTCATGTTGTTGCTGGGTTTTCTAAAAGGCTGGGAAAGAGAAGGGATGGAAAAGGAAGAATAAATTAGTGGCCTGAAATCTAATTTGTTGCATTGTTTAAATCAGTGTTTGCTAATAACATTTTTCTGTATTGCATATAGAGAGATGCTGCACAGGCAAACTTTAAAGTGGTATTACTGGATGACAGGGAAGAAAGAACCCACTTTGGAGGGGTGCACAAGTTTTGAACATGGAAACAGTGTGCACATCTTACCATGGGGTGGGGGGTGGGAGTGTGATTTCTTTCTCATACATAACAAAGAAGAATAGACAGCAGAAAGTGCAAATCGCTTGTACTTCCTATTCCCTTCACAGTCAGTAACACACCAAACTGCTATTATTCCTAGAGATTATTATGAATTTCCCTCAGTATCTGAAACTAGGAAGGTTACTCCCAGATCCTTTATCTATTGTACTAAAGCAACCTACCTCTCCTAAATCTGTATATATTCACTACTAAGGTTTAAAGGATATTGGCTGTATTGAAGTCAACTACTGCTAAATCACTTAAATCCAAGCACCTGCTTTCTGTTTTGTTTTTTGAAAAGATCGCTGTGTTTCAATTCACTTTCCCAGAATAAAGCAATAGCAAGAATAAATGGATTGAGGATTGCACTTAATACTCTTTTGCACCAGGATAAAACATTACTGTGTATGGCCATCGGTTTTACTTAAGTCAACAATCCTGTGAATTGACTGAAGATGACAATTATTACAGACTGTCCGCTCCCAAAAGGTTCCTTAAACAGCAACAGACTTAGGTTTCTCCCTTTGATATATATTTTTTAAATATTTTGTTTGGCTACATTAAAGATGAGGCCCTAATTCTTACTTATAATAAAATCTGCTGACTCTTCTTTGGCAGTAGAAACGGGTCTACAAGATTATAAAATCCGCTGACTCATGTTTGGCAGTAGAAATGGGTCTACAGGATTGTGCAAACCGAACTTGTGAGGCTATTTTCCACCATCCCACCAGTTTCTATAGAAATTAGAGAGCAGATTTTCTACCAAAAGGGAATTCCTGCTTCTGCATTATGGTTAATGTTCTATTTGCTTCCTGTCTCAGTTAAGTTTGCTCTCTCTCCCTCTCCCAGATCTGGGAAGCTGTGCCTTGCATAAACAACCATCAGAAAGCACTGGAGTATGTGAACACTTAGTTCTGCTGAAAACACAATCATTGTGTTATTCCAAGTTGATGAAAACACCCTCTGCAGTTTTCCCTCGCAAGGTCCACATGCCAATCAGCGTTTGTCAGTGATATAATTTTCTCCCATAAACACAACCTTTGTACAACTTCCACTCAGAGTAAATAGACATAATTCCCAAACCAAATAACGCACGTCGAAGGGAAATGGAGATTATACAAGGGGGAGAGAGGAGGAAGAAAGTTACATGAGAATAGCTCTAATTGCAAGTGTATGTGTGTAAGGGGGCGGGCTGTGGGGCAGTAAGGGATGGGGGTGGGGGGGGGGAGAAACCTCTTCTAAGGAATCAGGCCATGGAAGGGGGAGCTGGTTTATTTCTTCACACTGCAAAGAAACTGGTTAAGGCAAATATTTGGGGAAAATGTTTTTATGCTTGTTGATGGTTTGAGACCACCAGGAATTGCTGAAAGAGGGATTCAGGCTGTTTATGGACAAGGAAAACATTTGTGTTACTGACCTGTCTAAAAGGAAATGGACAATATGCATTGTTAAGAGACTGTTGCTTCCTCTTCTTCAGTCTTTGCCTGAGGACATACATGGGGCCCATTTTTTTCTTTTCTTTTTCCAAATAAAAATGTTACGTTTTCCTAGGGCAGTTTTACGGAATGTGGGACATGAGCTGGATACCATTGTTTTGACAGAGTCTGAGATGGATGGGACTGTTGCAATTTCTGTTCATGGTACTCGGGATACCTTTCCACTTGTGTCGCCTGAGGACATAGACAAACTACCTCAAGGATTGAGACCTGCCATCTGTTTTCAGGACTTTTGTCCATCCTGACTTGTGAAATCCACCAGGGATAGGTGTTTGGACCTTTGAAGGTGGTCAAGGCCTCCTTGAGCAATGGGGCAGCCTTCACTGTTTTGAAGCCTAATTCAGATCCATTGGTTTCTGATAGTTATAGCCTGGCTCAAATTTACAATTATTGAGGAGGGTGTCTGAGTATGTGGCTGTTCCTTGACGCTAGGCACTGATGCTAATTATTTAGATGTATACAAATTTCATTACAGGCTTAGTTTGGGGATGGATAATTTATGCTGGGGAATAGATGAAGAGAGTGCAGGGGAGCCTAACTTCAATGAAATATTGGGGGTGGGGGCTCAGGTAAGCACCATCACGCTTAATCGATCACATGTTGTGGCACATACATGTTGATGGAAATGTCCATCAACTTTGGGGGGTCCTGGTCCCCTCAAATATTTTAGGGGGTGGAGAAGGGACCCCAGCCCCTAGGACTTGGCTCCTATGGGAGTTCAATCCTGTTGTTTCTCCTGGGGCTCTCAGAAGCTTTCAGCTAAAGTTAAATGGACCATATCATTTATCTTGTGGTGTTACAGTGGTTCTGATTCTTTCTGAAGGAGCTGTCCTGTCCTGGCAGATGGTGCTGAGGGTCTTTTATTCCCACCCATGACAATTGCCACAAAGTTCCAAAATGTCTCTCGAGCTTTTTAACATCTACATCTATCTGTTGGAGGAAGCCATCTGGAGGTTTGGATTGAACTTTCACCATTATAGGAATAATACTCAGCAATACCTTTCATTTCCACCTACTAGTCTCAAGGAAACTGGAGAACTCTTGAACCAATACCTGGAAAGAAATTTGGGGTGGGTGAAGGAACAAAAACCCCGAGTCTACATCTTGACAGGGGAATTGTGAGGTAAGGAAATCAAACACTGTGGGTAGAGGTTTAAAACAGGTGTCAGATGGGTTGCACACCCCCAAAGGTCCATGTGGACTGAGTAGGAATCTTTCTGGAGCTGCCACTAACTGGGAATACGCAGGTGGAAGTGGAAGTGGTAGCCGCAGCCAGTAACTGGAGGATTCTGCTCTTGCTTTCATTACTACGTACCTGGAACATTCAGGCTAGACTACTGCACTGCTCTCTATGTGGGGCTACCCTTAAAGATGATTGGGAAATTCCTGCTGCTGTTGAATACAGCCACAGTTGAATACTGAATAAATGGTCAGCAGCACTGGAGGCTACTGCATTTCAAAACTCAATGTAAAATGCTGGGTTTAATCTTCAAAACCTTAAACAGTTTGCACTCAAGCTGCTTGAAGACTACCTTTACCCATATCAGCCTGACCACACTTTAAGGTCAGCAAGAGAGATACTACTCAACAGCCCATCTCAAACAGTTAGATTGGCAGACACTCGGGAGAGGGCATTTTCTACAACGGCTCCACGCCTCTGAAACATACTGTTATCTGGGGGTCATCCCTATAGGCCTTTAAAAGGTAAAGGGACCCCTGACCATTAGGTCCAGTAGTGGCCGACTCTGGGGTTGTGGCGCTCATCTCGCTTTATTGGCCGAGGGAGCTGGCGTACAGCTTCCAGGTCATGTGGCCAGCAGGACTAAGCCGCTTCTGGCGAACCAGAGTAGCGTAATGCCATTTACCTTCCCGCCGGAGCGGTACCTATTTATCTACTTGCACTTGCACTTTGACGTGCTTTCAAACTGCTAGGTTGGCAGGAGCAGGGACTGAGCAACGGGAGCTCACCCCATCACGGGGACTCAAACTGCCAACCTTCTGATCGACAAGTCCTAGGCTCTGTGGTTTAACCCACAGCGCCTAAAGAGACATTTATTTTACTTAGCTTCAGTTGGAACTGTTACTTTATTGGGAGGCTGGTGGCTTTTAGCTGTATATAGGTATTGGATTTTAATATTTTTGGACTGGGTAGATTTTGTGTGACTGTTGCCTTTTATCAGTCAGTTCTGGTTGCCTTTGTTTCTTACTTTAATTGTGTAAATAACTTTCCTAAACTTTTTTTTAACAACAGCAGCAGAAATAAACAAATAAATGGTTTAATAAATAAATGAATGATGCTCAGTTTTAGCCAACACTCAAACTTATGTCTCAGCTATTTCCATTTACCCTGTTTGAAAGAATGGATGGAATTCAGCATTTCAGTTCAAGCCGACTATGTTTCCTACACCTTCCATTTCTGCCATCATGCCATTTCTGAAGAGGAAAAAATAGCATTTTGATAAAACGATGTTGTTCTTATTTTATCATTTCCGTAAGCAAGGAGCTTTGGAACATTGCTATGCACACTTTCAGCTGAGCATTGTTGAATGAAAATTCTACATATGCATGACAATCACACCTATAACAATATTTTGTGTGCATGCTGCATAAACATATTTCTAGGCATATCAGAGCCTAGAAAAATGAGCCTGTTTAAAGGCAAAGCTACAACTTGGGCTACAACTTGCAGTTTTGTAAACAGTCAGAGATGATACAGTAACCACTTCTTTTCTATTAAGTTCCATTTACACATAGAAATAATCACTTTTGTTTTGAAGGAAAATGTAGCCTTTAAAAATTGGGGTGGCGGGGAGCTTGTGAAGAGTCTTTGTGACAGGATTAGGGCCCTTTGTCAGTTTCCTGCTGGAAATCATCAATTGTGGGCAGCCCTTGAGGAGAAAAGATTTGGGCGAGGAAACTGCATGGGCCCCCAGTGAGGATCCAGAGCACAGTCTGGGTTGGGGCTCCACAGCAATTTTTTATTCAAAATAAAAGTGGTCCGTTTAAATGCACTTTTTAAAACACACACATAAATTAGGGCCAAAAAAGAGATGCCTTTATTCATGCACTTAACAATTACTAAACAGATAAACAACAGCCATGGGAACTCTAGATTGTGCCTGTGATGTTGGAGGGAGGATGACTTTAACCCTGTACCCATGTCAATCTCACCCCCATGACTGCTGTTTATATTCAGTGGGAAACGCACCTTTGCACCAGTTTCTTCAGATGAAGGAAGAAATTGCTCATCATAATTTTGTTTGACTGCTTTATGATTTTTAAAAAAATCATCAACATGCATCGCTTGACCCTCTCCCCGGCTTGGCTGCCACTCTTACCAATTAACTTTGTTTCCAAGTCAACAGAAGCTATTTAAAAGTCAACACCACAGTTTCTAAGAACTTGAAGACATTAATCTGACTGTTCCTACCCCAAGTACCCCACCATTTTGGGGGGGGGAGGGGTCTGGCAAATACGACATTTTTATTAACATGGCAATGCAGAAAATTGCATTTTTAAGATGCTGTTTGACCATCTGAAAGCCATTAGCTGTTCAAAATAACTGCCATGTGATCTCATAAGATAAAAGGACACCAGATTCCTCCAAGGACAACAATCAGGGCACAAAGGACTTGACAGATGTTCACAAACTGCAATAAATTCAAAATTTGGTTTGACAGGGCAGTCCAACATGTGAACAGGATTGCAACCTTACTCTGGTGCACTGAAAGCAACAGAAAATTGTTTTATGTAAATAGACTTGATTCTTCCACTTCAACTTGCTCAGGAATAATGACGAGCATTGGTATTCTAATTCCCAATGATTTGATCATTCTATTACTGTGCTCACCCATTGCATTTAGGAGCAGAAATCCAGTGATATAATCCAAATAAATCCAAATAAAAGAGGTGGAATGGAATCTTGCACAACTTTTAAATGTAACCTCAATCCAGGACTCAATTTTGACTTTCTGAGCTACAAACATTTACTCATTTTGCTTTATTGTTTTCCACACTCCAAAACTATCTTGCATCTTTCCTGAAATGTATCAATAATTTACCAAAATTGACTGAATCACAATCATATACCTTATTGCTCTGTTCATACTTTTGGAGTAGCTGTAATAGAGTTGGTAAAAGAGCCTAGGCCTGGTTCATGATTAACATATTAGTCTAAATGAAGTTTATCTCCCTTGAGGCAGTTATGTGTGTGGGCTTTCACCATGCAAACTAGCAGAAAGTCAATCCTGTTGCAAACACGTGCTACATATTACCATATTTACATTTTCCTGTTTGGAAAGATGGGAAGCTTGCTGAGGTCCTAGGTTAGGTGAGCTGAGAGTTGAAACCTTAAACCGTTTCATGCTTATTTATTTTATGATCCTATTGGGTCCAGTGTTTATCCAGATTGTTCAACCATCTGGATTAGATAATTTGTTGGAAATTAACAGTGTTTGATGGTTATCAGTCTCAGAGTGATTAAAACTGGTTGAAAATTTATGGAGGCAGGCAGAAATGTCCTACACTGAAACATGGATCCTCCCTCCCTCCCTGAATAAATCCCCTGATTTATGATGAAGTGATAGAGGATCAATGTGAATCTCACCTCTCATCATCCATCAGTTGGATCCCAAGATGGAGGTACAAAATGCTAATGCACAATGCATCATTCTGGACTCTAAAACAATTCAGAATTAGAAGGCTGAATCTCAAACAGCCTTGATAATACTGTAACATTTTATTTGTCTTGCCACCCATATTCTTCCAGTAATCCAGTTTTGATCATATGTTGTAAAAAACTATAGAAATACGGTAATAAACATGTATGTGCCATTCAGATGTCTACAGCAGCCTTTCCCTGGTGACTAACACATAGACAACAGTGGTTAGGCTATATTGATCCAGAAATGATTGTTGCTGGTAAAAGGCACTACTAGCCACTAAGATTATCTGGGCCTCTGGTGACAGAGATGGGCCCAGGAGTATTCCCAGACTATGAATGTGCACTTTGGGGGAGTATAACCTCATCCAAAGCAGGCAAATGATTGATTATAGGGACTCAATGATCCGATCACAGTACCTCTGGCTTGTCACAATTCAGTCAGGTTACTGGCCCTCATCCAGCCCACTACCAACTTCAGACATCAGTCCAGGGCTTGTACAGCTTCTTCCAATTCAGATGTTACAGAGGGTATCAGTAGTGTACTGATGACAGCTCACCCTCTATGGCCAATGGTATCAGAAGCTAAGTAAGAAAAACAGAGTTACACTCCCCTTGTCATCCATTTGATAAAATTCATCCATCAGGGTGACCAAGGCTTATTCAGTTCTGTAACCAGGCATGAACCCCAACTGAGTCCCGGCTGGCCTCTCAATTAGTGTTTGTTGGATTGGTGATGTATATTACCAAACGTACTTGGGGAGCCATTAACCACAATTACCTGCCTCTATTCTCTTGCACGTCAAGTGGCTTCTGTAGTGTCAGAATGTGCACACAAGCACTAACTGCATCAAACTGGCAAAATCTAGTTCCAGGAATCTACTACAATCAACTCTTGAGACTTTAGAGCCTCACTGAATTCTCTGCCATTAAAAATCCATATAATCACATAATTAAAGCCCTGAGCATTTGAAAAATTTGCATGCATATTTGCAAATGCTTTTAAGATAATGTTGAATGTATTCACAGAGCTTTTATCCCCAACATACTTTTTTTAGGCACACTTTGCTTGGAAATTGCTACTAGTAAACCAATCATGTGAGATTTTTGTTAAGAGCATGTCATTACGTCAAACCCTCCCAGCAGAGCCTCGGTAAATATATATTCGGCAGCTATTTTGCAGTCATTGACATTTGACAGTGTACTTATATTTCCTCCTCTTAGCATGTTTTTCTCTTGAAGAGCACTTGACCTAGGCCAAAAATATCCCACAACTTTCATCATTATTTACTGAGTGGCAGCAGCACTAAAAAAGAAATTCAGGATTTCACAGGCTGTTAAAGTTTCATGGAAACCTGAGGTCCATTTCTAACACTTAAGTATCTTGTTGGCAAAAAATAAATGTGGCATTGGATTTAATTAGGAGATGTGGTATCACTATTTATGCAGCGAATTCCATGAGGATGTGAAAGTTAAGAGTGCACTTTGCATTGAAAGCTAACCTTTCTTTTGCAGAGAGATAGCACATGATGTAATGCCATTTCTCTTCATATTAACCCACTGAAAAGTTTTTCCTGTTTTAACTTTCTTAAAATCAAAACCTGATGTTTAGAAAAGATGTACCTAACTTTTCCAAATATTTAGCAGGAACTGCATTATGGAGCAATTTTATATTTGTCCATTTGAAAGCAGGAGCCCAAATATTTATCCCCCCCCCCCCGTCTTTTATATTTGTTGTCACTAACTTTTGCCCAAACAATCAGCCTCACCCATGGAAGTTTATTTTGACAATTATATTATATGTATATATATTTGACACAAATTAGAATTTTTGACATATTCATTACCTAAAACTAAAACATAATTAAAACAATGGAAAAGCTAGTGTTGTTACTTCTTTTAGTAATGTACCATTATAATGACTTTTTCTTCTTTATTTGGAATGTCAATTTCAGTCGAAAGAGCTATTGTAGTATTCTGACTATAAGGCTGGGCTAGGGTATGGGAGACCCAAGTTCAAATCTCCACTCAGCCATAACATTCACTGGGTAACCTTGAGCTAGTCTCTTTCCCTCAGTCTAATCTACCTCACAGGGTCATTGTGAGGATAAAATAGGAGGAACTATATTTGCCACCTGGAGCATCTTGGAGAGCAGGATATAAATTTCTGAAAAAAACTTAGACCCATATCCAAAGAGTTCCTTATCTGTGTGCACTGGGACTTTCCCCCAATGGTAGCATCTTGTGTTGCATCAGAGTCTACTTTTAAAGACCTCCCAAGTGTCATTATTGAGCTGTCAAGAGATGAGGGGAGGCTGTGGAAGGCAGGCACATACAGAACTTCCCATGTATCATTGCACCCCTCATAACACATGGTCTCCTCAGGGGCACCTGCAATAGAAAGTCTCTGTCCAGGCATTTTGATAGTTTACCACTGTTAATCACATGAGGTTGCTGTCTAAAGAACTGAAACAGGCAAGGAACAGCTGGCCTCAATATCACTCTTCAGAGCCATTAATTATCCTAGGAAAAACACATTACGGACAAAAGTGGAACAGTTTCTACAGAGATATCTTATTGATGTATTTAATAGTCTTCCCCTGCCCAAAGTGATTGGGTTAGAAACGCTTCATTTTGGAGCTGTTTTCATAAGTACACAGCAAGGGTGAGAGTGATCCGAGAATCATTTGATACTTTTCTGGAGTTTTTTTTTAATAGTGATGGCAAACACTAGAAGGACACAGCTTAGTGGTATGTAGTAGAGGTTTATGGGTTCAATCCCTGGGATTTCTATCAAGTAGCAGGTGATGGGAAAGAGACTTTGGAGAGCTCTTCTAGAGAGCCACTGGCCTCTTGAGTCGACAATACTTGGCTAGATGGACAAACAGACTGCTTTCTTTATAATAATGGTTGATTACCATCAGTTTCTTCTGTCATAACAACAGATTATACAGAAAAGATATTTTTATGATGCAGTTTAGTTCATCCCTTACTATGAGGGAAGATTTGAATTGTGAAGGCTGGTCAAACCTGGTTTTTCTCAGAAGCATCCTAAGCAAACATTAACTACGGAAAGAAAGGCTAGCATGCATCAGTGGCCTTGCAGTGGGGAATTGTGGTTGTCCTATCAGGCAGCCCTTGGGTCTGCGGCTGCTGTTGCTGAATGTCTGGTCATCTCAGAGTAAGACCTTCCTCATCCATTAATTGATTGTGGATGAGGAGGCTGATCTAGTCTGTATCATTGAGATCTAGGTGGGGGAGAAGGGTGGAGTTGGTCTCACCCAGCTATGTCTACCTGGCAACAGGGCAGTCTTGAGGTTTGGGTAGTGGGAGTTGCGGTAGTCTATAGAGATTCCATCTCTTTCTCCAGGCTCTGTGTCCAGTTGGGAGGTGGATCTAGACTATGTGTTCCTGGCATTGGGCAATCAAGACAGCTTTGCTGCTTTACCACCCATCTTGATGCCCAGCCGTCTCCCTGCCTGAACTGACACAGCTGGTCTCAGAGGACATGTTGAGGACTCCCAGACTGCAGGTTCTGGGGAACATCCATGCCAAGCTGACTGGCACTCAGGTGGCTCAGGACTTCATGGCTGCCATGACAACCATGTGGCTCTCCCAATATGTCACCAGACCAACACATGTGGCAGGCCACTCTCTGGACCTTATTTTCTCAATTGGGCAGGAAGACATCAGTCCCTTGTCATGGTCAGATCACTTCCTCTTGAGAGTTAGGCTTTCAGCACCATTTCCCCTCTGCAAAGGCACGGGATCAGCCTTCAGATCTAACGAGGGTCAATGAGCCATAGCAACCTTCCAAATGGTGATTGGACCCTTCCAAACCGGTAGGGTTGCCCTGATTTGACCCGTATCATAGAACAACCCTCAATCCAGGGTCAACTCAACCCCCCAATCAGCCAGCAGGCTGGCAGGCTAATGCCAGATTCATACCCAATACCAACATCACAGAATCATAAAATCATAGAGTTGGAAGGGACCCCTACTTAGACCTGTAATCTAATCAATAAAAATTGTGGCCTATTTCAACTCAAATACTGATGTATTGTGTCTTATTTTGCCTCTTCTCCGGCCTGGCTGGGCTGCATACCTCCTGCCACTGGGTATGCAGTGCTATGCAGATTGATCCAAATTTATAACTTTTGCAATGTATTTTCATCAGATATCTTAAGTGCCTATCCATAATTGCTTCTTTCTACTTTGGGTGTTTTTTTTTTCACCTTCATGATTTGCATTTCATAATCCAAGATAGAAGGGGTAGTTTTACAAGTAAGTAAATGGGAAGGAGGGAATCACCTTTGTGTCCTAATTGGTTGCCCACCTTCATGATGGTGGATTGGAATGCTTTGCACTCCCCACTTTCCTGAATCAGAGGAAGTACCTGTGTAACTTTACAGGTGAGCTTCCTTTGGCTATGCATACAGTTGAGGAGAACAGCTAGTTCCCTGAGATCCACCAACCATTGCCAGCTGAAAATATTATGTTGGGAGCAGAACTGATAACATAAAGCAGCCTATGTGCTGTAAAGTGGAATAACCTGCAAAAACAAGCTCAGATTGGCATTAGGGTTGCTACAGGACCTAGACCTATCTTTTGGTGGAGCGTATGTACTGCAGCAAGATTATAGCTCTGAGCAGGCTATATGAATCATTCAATTCACATATTACAACACCTTCACTAGCTACTGGCTCATTTCTGGGAACAGGTTATGACCAACAAAGTCTGTCAGGTTCAGTTGGAAGAACATGAGACTCTTAATCCCAGGGCTGTGGATTCATGTCCTGTGTTGGGCAAAAGATTCCTGCATTGAAAGGGGTTGGACTAGATGACACCTGTGGTCCCTTCCAATTCTACAATTCTATAATTTGGAACCATAGTATTGGAAATATTGCAGTCCCCCTTATGAGCCTGTCCATATATTAAGTTCTTTTGGAGAGGGCCTTCTTTTTATCCCATCAATATTTGTTTGCTAGGAAGTCAGTAAAGACCCTCCTTAATGGCTGCTCCCAGGCTCTGGAACTCCTTGCTAAGGGAGACCCGCTTAGCCCTTTTTCTGATGACTTTCTGCTGGCAGGTAAGTATGTTTTTGTTCAGACAGGCGTTTGACAAGCTAAGCTGACTTGTTTCGGTCAGTGTAAATATGTTTCAGTTTCAATTTGTTCCACTGTCTCTTGCATTTAATCAACATGTATTATCTGCCTCACTTTGGATTGCTATTCTGTATCTTACATTGCATTTTACTACTATTGGTTGCCCTGAGAACCATTTGGGGAAACAAATGTAACAAACAAAGAAATAAAAACAATGTTCAATCTTTTGTCTGCAGTTTGGAAGTCCATCCGCAGACACATCAGGTTACATGTCCTCTGCCTCCAAGCCATGCAATCAGAAGTAAAATCTACCAATTGGATCAGCTTCTTATCACAACTGAATTGATTCATTTATCCAATTTATATTTAGATCCTAAGATCTGTGACACCGACACTTTCAGGTACTTGCCTTATTGTTTATTTCAACAAGTTACATACCACTTATTGCGATAGTTGCTAAGCACTATACAATGAGGTTACAAAAGAAAAACAGAAGATAAAAACTTTTTAAGATTAGCCGTAATAATTAAAAATGCTATCTTAAAATGCTTGATGATTTATTTATTTATTAAGTCTTCCCTAAGCCCCCAAAGTCCAACAAGAAGTGGACCTGTCTGATCTCAGCCAGGAGGGAGTTCCACAGAATTGGAACATATCTAATGGTCTGGTTGTGGGATGTGATCCATGAGAGGCAGTCAGATACAACATTCCTTGTTTTCCTAGAGTGGACATGCAAGCGGATGTTTGGTCCAGCCAGTCGAAACTTCCTGTTCCTCCTGGGCTGGAGCATCCTTTCCTTTGCATGTGACTAGAGGTGGGTGTGACCTTACCTGTCCAGGTAACAAAAGGACAAGTCACGCAGCACTCTCTTTTTGACTTCCTTCTTCGTTTGACCAGCTTTTTAGCTAGGAATGCTCTGCTAGCTTCTTAGCTAGCAGAAGCAATGGGATTATTCCCCCATATGGGGTAGATCCACATGTACATATTTGTAGCTAAGTCTGCCTTCAGGAATCCAACTGTGAACTGATGTGAGTAAACCTGTTTTATTGGCTATGAATAAGATTGTCGTGTCTTTATTATTTTAAGAGGGATTAAAGAGAATTTACCAGGAATGTACAGTTCAATCTGAGACAGACTGAATTGTATAATAGTGAGAGGCTCACACGAGCCTGCAACCAGCTATCTGCTATGTGTGAGAAGGGGAATATAAACTCTGCTAAGTTAAGGAACTTGCTAGCCATCCTGAACATTCCCACACTTGTTACAATAGGTTCTTAGCTCACAGAATGGCCATTACTGTATGAAATATGATTATGCTTAAAATGTGTTTATTTTTCATCATTTTCCTTTTTATATTTCTAATTTTGACAGAGACAGAGGCAGTCTCTATGAGAGTCTTCCATTGTAAATCGTGTGCTTTTCCTTGTGGACAAATTGTCAGAATTAAAAGGATGCGGTAAGAGGTGGGACTTGGCGTATGTGAATCTAGGTAAAGGAATCCAAGACTGTAGAAGCACTTCAAGTTGAATTTTATACTGACATTGCCTCAAATCCAATTACCGTCATGCATAGACTACTTACTAAAGCATATCATTCTAAAGGCATGTTAAGACTGAGCAGTATATCACAGGAGCCTAGTGCATTAAGTCTTAGAGAAAATGCAATAAGATGAGCTAAAGTTATTTCACTTCCAGGTCAGAGATGGGAACCAACTGGTCCTGAACCACGTCTAAATTTCATTAGCAAGTCTCCTGGGAGGCAGAAAAAAAATATTTATGCACTTTTTTAAAGGTGCTTGCATCAAAAAGTTGTATCAAAGCACCAAAAAATAAAAAAATAGAATAGAATAAAATTTGGGTGGGGAAGAAAATTTAGATTTTAAGAACAATAAATATCCAATGTGCTTGGAAGACTTAATTTTCATGCTTTGGTTAGAGTTTATTAAATACTCTTGTGTGTGCAGGTATTTCCAATTACAGAATTTTAACATCTTGAACTAAGAAAAAAAAAACCCACCTCATTTCACCTATTGGTTGCACCTTGATAGATCTTTCAGAACTTGAAATTACATATTTGATTTTTTTATTAAAAAAAGTTAAATGTGGGAACACTTAAAGATGATTAAAACCAGTAACAACCCAATTTTAATAACATATGATATTCTCCATTCTGCGGGTTCAGTGGATTAGGTGGGCACAAGAGTATAAGCATTAGAGTGAAGGTGAAATCTATGTCCCATATCCTCATTCAGTCCTGCGCAGAGCAAGTTAGTTATGCTCTGAAAAAGGTGCATTACTTGTATTGCGGTGAGAGGGCGTAAGGGATGGGGACAGGAGGTACACATAGTTTTTTATATTCACTCTAATGGCTCTTTGGGCTGCCTGTTGATGAGGAGAAGAGGGGAAACTTGTCTCTCTCTTGAGAGAATGAGGATCCTTTGCATGCAAGCACTGGACTTGTAGTAGACTGGAAACTGCGCACAAACAGTTACAGCGAAATATACAGAGTCCACCCCTTCCCCAACTTAAACATATGGTATGTTTCAAAAGTCTTTTTTTGTTAATCTATTTGTTTTTTCAGGCTTTCCTAATTGTTGAAAGATTTGTCATCACCATATATTGTAATGCCACTAAATGCTCAATGCTGTGATTTAGTATTTTAGTGTGTTTTGATCCTATGAATTCTCAGATTTTCACTATGGTTTTATTATTGTGATTTTTCTTGAAATCCACTTAGAGTCTTCTTTTGTAAGCAGAACCACAAGGAACATCTAGTCCAACCCCTTGCAATGCAAGAATCTTATTTAGGCTCAGATTCAGAGAAACTAATTGTTACTCAGGGTAGACCCACTGAAATTAATGGACTTAACTTAGTCATGTCACGTTCTTGTTCTTTATAATCTGCTTTGCATTTCATCTGAATGAAAAGTGGCATAGAAATATAATCACTCAATCATCAGTTTCAATGGGGCTACTCTGAGTATAACGTAGATGAATACCACCCTCTGTGACTCTTTTGGTAGCACTGATGGCATTACCAAAAAGACACTCTTTGCTGATACAAGACATGGTGGTGATGATGGGATGTATGCAAAGACAAATTACATTGTTCCTGGAAGGTCATAGAAAGCCATTGCAGATGCTGGTATCACATGATTCTGTTGATGGACGACTCCACATTTCGCACCAACTGACAGGGAGGTTTGGCTCATGTTCTCTTGATAACTCAGCTTTAACTCCTTAAGCACTTATTTATCTGATTTTAACTTGAGGTACAGTTGTTGCCCTGTTGCGGCTTCAAAGGTGAATGGGAGTCAGCCCCGGACTTGCTCTCTTGGCTAGAAAATTCAATTCCACATCAGCCTCGGGAGGCTTATTGGATCACACTGAACCGACTGCATGCATCTTTCCATGTGGTTGTACTTCAGAGCCACTGGTTCTCATATGTAACCAGTGCCGGATTTACATATAAGCTAAACAAGCTATAGCTTAGGGCCCCACTCTCTTGAGGCCCCCAAAAAATTTAAAGGGAAAAAACCTGGATGTACATATCCAAAATAGAAGATAAAAAACAAATAAAATAAAGCCTACATACAGCAACAGTGTCTTGTGTTGTATAGGCTCCTATGATGTAAGTAATGGGCCCCACCTGCTAGCCTGCTCATTTCTATATATAGGGTGCCTAAATTCTACATGGACTGGTTGCATGGCAACATGTGCAATTGGCTTTAAATATCTATTAGGTTCAGAAATACCATATAGCATACAGTGGTACCTCTGGATACGATTGGGATCCGTTCTGGAGCCCAGTTCGCATCCTGAAGTAAACTTAAGACACAACTGCACGTCTGCGCGTGCCGTGTTTTGCCGCTCCCACGCATGCGTGTGATGTCATTTTGAGCATCTGCGCACGCACGAGCGGCGAAACCCAGAAGTAACGTGCTCCGTTGCTTCCGGGTCGCCGCAGAGTGCAACCGGAAAATACTTAACTTGAAGCTACTTCAGGTGTGACTGTATATCCAACACAAAAACAGCAACCATTTCTTGTTGACAAAGGACAGCTGGACATATAAAGGGCCCCATTACCTTCAGTAGCTTATGGCCTCATCAAACTTAAATACGGCCCTGTACGTAACTAACTGGTCTGAGAGGACGCTGGGCCGGAAACCTTGTGTTTAGTATTGGTCATTTTGACAGTGGGTTGTATGAGCCTTCCTGGATCGAGACGCTTAACCCATAATTCTCCCTTTTGTCTCCATCCTGGCCTTTGCTTGCTCCTTAAGGTGCTTGCTGCACATTTCCTCTTATACGGCACCCCCTTTTTGGCTTGCACACGCATAAAAGTGGGATGCTGCCTGCTTACGTGTGGTCTCGAGGGGTGCCAGAGCGATAGCTGGCTGTTCTTTGGCTGTGGGGGCTGCAATGTTGGAGCTGCAAACGAGTTCAATTAGCAGTTCAGAGCGGAGACCCCACACACGGGGCCTGGGGGGAGAGAGGGGGAGCTGCCATTCTTCCCTCCTCACTCCCCCAGGGTGAGTGCGCCGACCCCTGGCACAAGGGTCATGCCACACCGCAGACAGCGCTGGAGCTCAGGAAAATCCACAGATCAGAGATGCAATCTGTAGCCCTATTCAATCCCCCTCGCTTGTACAACTCAGGGGGTCAAAGCTGGATCATTTGGAAAGCATTTGCTAACATATGGATTGCCTTTAAGCTGCGACTTTTTTTAATTCGCCGCATTTCCCAGTTTCATTTCTTAATTGTGGGCTGAGTTCCCCTGACTTGCGTTTCCTGTGCCGCAGAAAAGCATCGCTGCAAAGAGAAGGTGAGGTCTGCATCCTAATCCAAATAGACCGTGACAAAATCTTCTCCTGTCATGTCACTTCACAAAGGCAGACGGCGAAAGGACAAATATCCCAAACCTCCCATGGAGCAGCTGCCTAGCCAGGAGCCCATTGTATCAAAAAGGCCTCATATTTATTGCTTTGGAAACTGTCAGAAAATCTTTAATTGAAAAATGGCAACCATTTATCTCCCCAAATGGGGAATTTGTATTTGGGGAACTTCTTCCACTTGTGCTTTTTTGTTTACTAGTATGAAATGAGCCAGCCCTGACCCCTGAACAGCCACGAGCCCTTGCTCAAATTGGCAGGCTTTCACATATGGAGAGGTAAAGCATTGCCTGGATTCAGCTCTGGATTCATATCGCTTGCCCAACTATGCCACCACCATCACCCAGATGCATCGCTGCAATATGAACTATACAGGAGATGGAAAGACTGGTGCTTATTTGGGGAAGGAAATGAAATGGAAGCACTAAAATAAGTAACTACATCTCTCTGTTTGTGTATTGCGAAGAATTGTATGAAAGTCTGCTCACAACAATACAATTAGCATGGCCTTATTCAGTAATTTGCAAAATTAAGTCCACACAAAAAGGTTAACAATCAGCATATCTGTAAAATAAAAGAAAGTGCCTGGATCTATTTTGAACATGTCCTACAAAGCGAATGGAATGTAGTGACCACTCCACCATCTGTGGAAAAGGTTCTTCCTCCCTGTTTTGCTTTGCTTTTAATCATTAGTTCTCTACTTCTGGTTTATTTGTTTGTTTAAAGAATTTATATCCTGCTGTTTAGCCAAAAAGCACCCCACAATGGCTTACAAAAATCAATTGTAGCTCCGTTTTGAGCAGAACTGTTTCTCATTAGCCCATTTTTAATAGAACTCTCAACCAACTATACATTTTTACTTGATTAATTATCTGCCTTTGAACTGATTTGAGTAATGAATTTTTAATCAATTACATTTAAATAAATCTGCATACTGTCAACATATCAGCGGAAACATCTTTTATACTCAGAAGTATAGGATTTTGCATTTTAACAAACAAAGCCTAGTAGCCTCTGTTAGTTTATTCCCAATTGCAGTGAGACACCAGCATCAAAATACCCTTGAAATACAGTGTTATGAGCACATGCAAAAGGATAACCACTTCACAGCTTTGTAAAAAAGAATAACAATAATGCCTGGTATACCAGAATTCTAATATTGTGGAAGTATATGAGATTAGAAGGGGAACGACATGTCTGCCTGAACTATGACAAATTTTGATACTATGATGGAATTTTGTCTGCAGCTAATGATTGTTGTCATGGGCAGTACTTTGTCTCAGTACCATACCTATTTCTCCTCTGAAGTGAGCTTGCAAACTGACAGGGAAGTTGCATGAAGCAGATGTTTCCCGAACTATTGAATCTCAATCCTTCCACACAGAAACTGGGACAATCCTTGCACACACATGCCACACTAATGAAAATATTGAGGATCCAATTCAGATTTTTCACAGAAGTTGGCTTTTTGTGGTAGAAGAAAAGGCAGATTTTTTTGAGTACATTATTTCAGAATACTAGCCAAATAATGATGCTGTTGTGTGACAGCATGCCAAAACTAAAAACGCCCCCTGCCCCCTAAATAGTATGGAAAGGCACTTTGCATCTGATTGTTTGTAAATCTATCAAAGTTTATTCCAAAGTCTTTTGCCTAAATATAAAAGTTGGGGTGTGAGCAAATGGCCTCTCAATGCCCCCCCCCAACCTATTTGTGGACAGGGAGGTGCAATATCACTGAATTTATTATGGGGAGAAGAAATTCACAAGTTTATACAGGGTGGGGCACACCATCACAGTTTCTTTATATGAAGAGAAAGCTACTATGTTGGCAGCTTGGCCACCATTTTGTATCCTCCACAGTACCTCAGAGGTATGGAGGTACCTCCAAGGTGCTGATGGTGGCCACCACAAAAAAGATGGAATCTGTAGAGTGGCCTTCTTTTTGGGGGAGGTGAAATAATTAAAAAAATCATAGAAATTTCTTCAAGAAATGGCATGCCAAGTCTGACCAGCTACCTTAGTATTCCCTACACTAACTGGAAATGGCTCACCAGGGTTTCAGGCAGCGGTGTCTCAAAGCCTCATCTGGAGATCCTGAGGAGATGGAACCTGGGACCTTCCACATGCAAAGCAGATGATCTACCACTAGGCTATGACCCTTCGCCTACTGATAAATTTTGGCTCAGCTGGACAGTAAAGCAATGTCAGGTCTTGTTTGAAGTCTCTGAAATCTGTCCTACTCAGTGCTAGAAGCTGCAGTGCCTGGGCTGACAGGCTAAGACTTGAGGCTACAGGAAGGAAGTTGGCCCAGAAGCACTGATGGAGAATACTGCGCTATCACAGCCTGGCCTTGTATAAAAGTGTGGCACAAATGTATCTGCATTCTGAGGGCCGGAGACGCTCCTAGCATGACATTCTGTATCTGATCCACTGTAGGCCAGTTAGAAGCAACACTGGTGAGAATGTATCACATAGCCATAGCAATACAATATAGCAAGGGTTGGCAACGTTTTTGGGGCATGGGCTGGTTTGCAATACTGCAGATACCACAGTGGGCCAGTGTGTGTGTGTGTGTGTGTGTGTGTGTGTGCATGCATGCACAAACGCCATTTCCAGTGCTCCTTCCGGCATGGAGGAGGTGTGCGCAGCTTCCCATTGGCTGAAGGAGCTTCCTGCAGCCAATGGGAAGCTGTACAGCGTCGTGGAAGGCGGTCCCCGTTCTGCTGTGTACCGTTTAGCACAGCACATAGGAGCCGATCGAGCAGGAAGCGGTTAAATGACCCCCATGGACCACTTCCGGCCCATGGGCCTTAGGTTGCCTATGCCTGCAAAATAGTGATGAAGAGCAGTGCATAAGACTTTGAATAACCATATTGTTTGTCTTTTTATTTACACGCCTTTATTTATCTTATCTGTTTTTATATCAAGGGCAGGTTGATTTCTCCCAGCAATCAATACACTAACCAAATCAAGTCAGTCCCATCTCATCTTACCCCTCCCTGAAAGTAATAGCCCTAAATCAGCATCCTTTCTCACATGAGGACACAGAGCTCCTGTCAACTTGCATGTGTAGCCAAAATCAAGATGGGGTTCTCAACCAACCCACAACTTGTTGCATCTTTCCCCCAAGGAAACTGAAGTTAAGCAAAAACTGTGAGAGGCTGGCATGGAGGGTGTGGGTGGGCAAATTTTTACATATTGGCAAAAATCAGTTGTCTCTCTTGACACGTGCCTGATTCATATGCCTGCATGCGCAGATGAGAAGATTATAAGCTAGATGCCAGGGTGAGATGTACTTGCAAGTGAGGACAACCAATGAAAGATGTATGTGTTTATGTGTATATTTCTGTGTCAGCTGTCTAACACGCCGATAATTACTTGCCTTTCAGCCTGATATTTATTTGGATGCAAATCTCAAAGAGTTCAATGGGACTTACTCCCATGTAAGTGTGTATAGGACTAACGCTTTAATCTTATTAAAGTCAATGGGATGAACATCAATTTAAATCCAAGGACTTTGGCTTATCCAAGTTTTGTATCACTGTACTTAATGTGCATTTGAGTGCATGTGTATGTACATAAACATTATTGTGTATTAATGAACACATGTTAATGTAGTTATTGAACAACTTGGGAAACAAGGCAACACCCAAAATATAAACTGATAGACATCAGAAGGCAGCCCTATTTAGGGAAGTTTTTAATATTTAACACTGTATTGTTTTTAACATTCGATTGGGAGCTGCCCAGAGTGGCTGGGGAAACTCAGCCAGGTGGGCAGTGTATAAATAATAAATTATTATTATTATTATTATTATTATTATTATTATTATTAACTGCTGGCTGGAACCTATCACCTACTATAGCCTGTTAGAGCCAATTTTGGATACTTTGCCTACTATTTTCTGGGCTGGCAGCAAGCATTAAGACAATTTTGATGTTTTATTTATGAGTGGTGGGAAATTGTAAAGTTTTCTTTTTTCAAAAAAACAACAAAAAACTCCTTCTCCGCTTTCTTCCCAGCTGAAAACCATTTCCCCTCCCATGTTCTCGTCCATCTGCACCTTATTTGTACAAATGTTCCCGTGTCCTTAGAAATCATCTTCACACACACAAATACCCACACACCAGCCTGCTTCATATTGTGCCTTAGAACATTTGTGAAGATTTTTGTCTCCCTCAATACGGAAAGATCGAGTGAGAGAGACGTTAGCGAAGGGAGGAGGGGAGAGAGGGGGATCGCCCGGAGAAGTGCCTTATTCATTCTCCCGAGCCCCCTCTTTAAAGCTGCTTTGCAGGGCTCTTTAATGTTGGGCAAACTGAAAAGAAAAACAATAATTAGAGATAATTGCTTGTGTCCAAACACAGGCATCAAAGCCTTTGGGACTCATTTGTCATGGGCCCTGGTGTGTGATCCAGAAAAGTGACCCTTATTTTATTTAGAGTGGGGGGACACATAGAAAGTGGCAGATGGAGGGACCCCTCTGCACTCTCCGTCAGCTCAGCTGTGTCTGCCAAGGAGAATAGGCACAGAGGCCGGGATAAAAGGGATGGAAAGGAGGGTCACAAGAGGTTGAATAATTACCAGGGTAAAGGGTAAGGGAGTGGGAAGAGTGGAGGGTACTTCACCACCACCTTGGGGTTAGCTCCATGCATGTGGCAGGCTGTCTGGGGGCTGATGGGGTGGGCATCCGCTCTCATTAACTCCATGTTTGGGGGAATCACACACATTAAAGGAGGAGGAACCTCATTAAGACAACCAAGATCTCAACTGAAGCCCTCGGTGCTGACTTCAATGGAGGTGGTGAATCACCACCTTCGGCTGAATGGGGGTGACCCGAGAGCAAACGAACACTTGATTTTATAGGATTTGGGAGTCCATCAGCCAAAATTTGATAGATAAAATATTTTTAAAACAAACCCAAAAAACCCACACACACCACACATCTTCATTTGTATGTGTGCCATTTTACACTCTCCCTCTCCTTCCCTCTTTGGCTAGAATCTAGCCAAAAGTTTCACAATAGCAAACGTTCATAAAAGGAGGCTTATTTTCAAAGCAGGCTCAGTTCTATTCTTCGGACCCTGTGGAAGGGGATGGGGGGGGGGAGGATCCAAATGGCTAGTGGAGAGGAAGGAAGAGCTGTTCACAATTTTGATTTGAAACACAATCAATAGAAAGACATACACAGCAAACATAAGGCTGCTGGTTGCTTCTTCTTTTTTTTTAATGGTCCACTGTTGGCAGAAAAGTTGTGATCACTTTTACCATGTTAAAAACTCCCTATCTGAGGTTTCATACTTTATTACAGCCTCCATCTATTTTTTTTTCTTTAATAGTGAACTGGGAACTTTTAAATGGACACTTTTTTTTAAAGCTGCTGGTATTCTCTCTCATTGCTATCCCTCACTCACAGCGTCTTTAAAACCAATCCATTAAAACGAGAGAGAAAGGAACGCCTTTTAATGGAAGGAATCAATTAAAATTGGGAAAAGCAATGGACAGACTTGCCAATAAGATAACTCTGATCAGAAAATGAACAGAGCAAGCTCAGCTATGGCACAACTCCAGGAAACCTTGTATGCTGCTGTCTTCACAACTCATTGCTTTGTATGATAAACTGGAGTGAAGGTTTTTAGCTGCCCAGCCTGCCTCTCTGTAATGAGACTGTAATGACCTAAACGATCTGTTGATTAGGGACAATAAATCTGTCCTTTTCATCCTGTCATTTCATTGGCCTGAGTAAGGTTATTGGCTTAAAATAAACTCAGCCGATTTTTCAAAAAGACTTTAAGCAGTAGGTGGGTGGGCATGAATCAAAAGTTCCTGAATGACAATCATACTTTTTTAAAAGGAAAAAAAAGAAAGGAAAGCTTTACAGGAAAAACAATAATAGATGGGTTGTGCTCTTTGTACATGTATATTAATTTTATATGAGATTCAACCTTTTATAATTCATTTTAAGTGTGATACAGCTTGCACACATATGATGTATTTTATTTTCTAGGTTTTAATCTGATTTTAATGACTCTCTCTCTCTCTCTCTCTCTCTCTCTGTGTGTGTGTGTGTGTGTGTGTGTGAAAAGTTGTTCTTTCTAACTTGCAAGTTCAGAATATGGCAGAAATAATGTGTAAAACAGTATGTCTGTAATCCATAACACATTTACTATTAAAATGCCCCGCTGGTGTTTGCACTTCATTGAGGTTACTTACTCAATTGGTTTACAGACTAAGGCCTGTATCCTACATGTGCCGTAAATGCTCAGCAGGGTCAAACATGATAGGCTGAAAGTATTGATTAATTAATCATTATTAATTGCATGAAAGCCTATATGTTTAACTGCATAAAAGCCATTAACAAAGCAGTATTGCAAATTAAGCATTCACGAAGAAAAAAATAAGATAAAAGGCAGCAATCCTGACATTTACCTGGGATTAAGCCCCATTGAACTCAATGGTCCTTAATTCTGATTAGACAAATACAGGACTGCACTGTAAAGTCTAGCAAGTATTCTACATATTCCTGTACATGTAGACACATCGTGATGTGCTCTGAGACACTAAGGGAGAAAACAGTTTAGAAACTGAATGACTGATTTAGTAATTTAAAAGTTGTCAACTGAATTGGGATTGAAATAATGAAACTTAAATGTATGCCTGCAAAAATTTCAGTGTACATCAAGGGAATATTACATGAACTGGTGGCCACAGGCCCATGAGCTGTTTGTGTACAGTACTTTCAAACCAGGTATCACTTCAAGTGATAACTTGCATTGCATGAAGCAACCATCAGGGCCATTTTTTCCCCTTACTACTTTTCATCACCTCAAAGGTAGCCTGAAGAGTTAGGGAGCAAAACACCTCATGGGTGAAGAAGTCATTAAAGCCCTGGAATTGATTAACTTTTTCACTGATCGTAATTTTACAATGTAGGCATTTGATCCAATTTTAATCACCTCTGTTCTCTGCAAACTGATTTTTTTTTCGGGGGGGGGGGGAATGGCAGTGCTGGAAGAGTCTATTTTGTGGCTAATGAATTTAATATGATTTTCCCAAAAGTGAATAAATTGATATTATTTAAAATAGAACATCTACAGTTTAATTAAAATAATCTGATCCTAATCTGATGTAATATATTTGTTTTTCGCTTGTTAAAAAGCTAAAAATGCAATTCTATGTATTTTTTGACTGGAGTCAAGTTCCACTGTGTTTCAAGGGGCATGCTCCATAATTAATTAAACAAAGTTAATTAAACAAAATTATGTAATGCATTGAAAAACTTAATTTAAAGCAATAGTATTTTAAGAAATATCATATGGAAGGGGCATGGGCAACTTATTGCATCTCCTAACTAGCTAGCAGTTTTAGCAGCAATCTGCAACACACTGATTAGACAGTAAACCTCATGGAACCCAGTGGGGCTAACTTCTGACTAAATATGCACAGAGTTGCATTCTGAATTAGGCTATGTAAATGAATTTAGCTAAATGTATGTGTGCAATTTACACTACTATCCACAATCCAATTTAAACATTATTAGATCGCAGCTATGTGTGCTGTACTAGCTTTCTAAATAGCATTTTTGAGCAAGGCAGTGTTTGACACGCCGGCAAAACTTTTTTCTTTTACGCACGTGGGTGAGTCTGAAATTGGCTTGCAGGGATATTGGTCTTACTCTTTCTCATGCTATTGCTCACATCCACAGCACAACTTTCTTTCTCCACTACAATATTTTGATGAAATGAGATCAGATCAGATCGCAAACGGGGGGAAAAACCCGAAGCAAAATGCATCACATTCATTTCTTTTTCTGGGAATTGCGCTCAGCAGAGCACATGAATGGTGACTGTTCTCCTGCGACGGAGGGCAACCTGGGCTCTGCAAGAAAGGAAAGAAAAAGACGGACGGGAAGGGTTGGGGAAAGAGACAGCACGTTTTACCTTTTCCAAACGAGGGTAGTACCAGGAAATCTCGATCCGCAAAAAACACCAATCGTTTGACCTCTCCAGATCTTCTTAAAAAAATTAATAAAAAGCCATCTACTTTGAACTTTCCACTGTTTCCTTAAAATATTTGCAAAAAGGCAAAGCTCGCCGCTTCCGACCGTTGCAATAATCCTGCTGCGCCCCCTAGGCGTAGGAAAAGAAAAGGGTCTCTATTCCTTAAGAACACGCAAAACGGCAAAAAAAATTGTTCTGTCCATACACCCACCCACACATCCTGCCATATACTTAGAAATGTTTTTATTATAGGAACGACGAACAATAATGCTGTTTTCTTAAGCAGGCTGGATTTAAAGAAATAATAATAATGCTTTACTTAATACCCCCCAAAATGTTGTACAGAGGGAACTCTATACCCTAATATATAGGTGGTGGATTAAAATCATGAAATGCATTGCTGGAAGTAGTCTGGTCCTGTTTTCTGTCATCACTGGGGTAAGACCAGTGACACCTGATAGTTAAAATTCTCATTATTCTTATTCTTACTATTATTTGACATGGGAAGATATTACAGCTGAGAAACTGCCAAGGGCTCCCCAAATGTGTATTTCAAGAGGGAAAGGATGTATCATGTATGCACTGCAAGGCCTAGCAGAGAGCAAGGAAATCTGGAATGCCCAAGGATTCTAGTAGATGTCATCACAGAACCCCACACTGACTGTAAAAAAAAATTTCAAACTGAATTTCAGCAGTATTGCTCCACCTGACAGCTAGTACAGCACATTTAACATTTCGCCAGCAGCTCAACATGACTGGACAATTTTCATTCTTTGTGGGCATTTTCCATGGCAACCTGGAAATTGCTTTGGGAGAGGAATTTGGCCTTTTTTCAGCCATCTACAAATGTAGGGATGGGGGGGGGGGATTCAGGCTGAGGCTTCTGTTCCTTTCTGGGCCATATTCTAAGTGCTGAACATGCCAGTGGTGGGTGGACCAAAGGCAAAAGTATGCAGACTCTTGCCTCTGTACAGTAGGCTACATTCCAGCAATGCAAAAAAACCAGTGTTTCTACCCCCACACACATTTCACTAGAGCAGCCAGTTGGATCAGGCAAGCAAAAACCAAAATTTGCACCCACATACTCACTGCTTTCTGTTCTGCTTTCATGGTTGGAGCTAGTAATGCTTTTGAACCCATTGCTGGAAACCACAGGAGGGGAGAGTGCTATGGGAAACACTGGCCTGCGAGCGCTCCAGTTGGAGAACAGCCTTAACCAAAGGTGTCATGGGCTCTGAAGACACTCGAACTCAGGACGCAAGGGAGAAACGTGCTAGGAGGAAGGCTTGCCTGGCAAATCCACACTGTGATCGACTCCTCCCCGGAAACCAATGTCCCCACTGTGGAAGGACGTGTGGGTCCAGAATTGGCCTCCACAGTCACTCATGAATTCATTATTAAAACCATGTTTATGGAAGACAATCTTACTCGGCTACAAGATTGTGCTTGGACACTGTGAGAAGGGGATGCTGCAGTCGATGGACCATTGGCTCTTCTTCTGTTCTCTTTCTCCCCCTCTCTTTCCAAACTCTCTGGAAAGAAGAAAAAGCTAGGTGAAGTCATTGCCAGCCCTCCCCTGCTCTCCAGTCTTCTTCATTATCTGGGCTACTTGGGGAAGCAGCTAAGGTCAAGCAGGATCTGACAAAACCTGGGGATTATTTTTAAGAGGGGAGAGTTGTTTGCAAACATACAAGCTTCCTATGGCAGGAACCAATGGCATAATTACTTATGTCAATATGAGTTTACGATCCCACTATCATTTCCTTGACTGTGGCGTTTTTAATGACGGGGGATGACCTTGAAGTTACTTATTAGATACACCTGAACCAGGCAATAAACTGAAACTGACTAGCTGAAGTCATCTGCGCTCTCTGACCCAACAGACAACAGCCTCCACAGCAGTAAAACCTTCACGGGAGAAGGGGGAGTAGAAGGCGCAAAAGTGTTTCTACGTCTGTCAGAACTGTGTTTTTCTCTCCCCAAGGTCTCTGATCTGGGTGTCGCTTGTTATTCTAAACCACGGGGAATAGGATAACAGAGAACTCTGTGCTTATGGCCATCCACAAATTTCAATTTACTTTGCCAGGAATAAATTGACTGGATGCAAAGGTTTCTCCAGCTAAAGAGTATAAACAGTACTGAAAACAAGAATTTGAAGCTGACGTTAAACATTCTCTTATCTTGGTTTGTTTGTTTCTTTGCTTTGGTCGGAAGACTCTTTTTTCTGCAACCCCATTTTCCCCACTCTCCTAGATGCCCAGGTGTGCCTTTTTCAAATATCAAATGTAGGATTGAAAATGTGAGTGGGGAGCTTTCTGTTGAGAGTTTTATATAAGGCTGTTCATTATGAGCAGCAGGATCATGCTCGCCCATTAGTGATCTGCTGCTGAGACCCTATGCTGCAACAGGACAATTCAGTGTAAAGGATGGTATTTCAGGAGCCCGTACCACATGACCAACTTAAAACACAGCCAGGTTGTTCTTTTTCTCAAATCGGATCAAAACTGGCTTAGGAGGGAAAGGGAATCAAAATTCAGTATTTTGCATAAGAAATGACAAGATAGATATGTATTGCGTTATGTTCGCAACAGTCCTTTCCAAACCAGCATTGGGGATGCAGTGAATGCAGAGTGAACGGGAGTGTGAACATAGCCTTTCAATATGTGTGAGTGAATGAGGGAGGGGCTGCAAGGTTAAAGAGATGTGTAAGAGACATGGACTCTCATGCTGGGAGCAGGCAAGCACTCATACCCTCTTACGTTTTTATTGCATTCCCTGTTACCTTTACATTGTGTTATAGCTCGACTCAGAGATAAAACAGTGGAACCAACCATTTTGCCTCCCCTCTGTACTTTCCCCATTACAGTGGCACCTCTGGTTACGAACTTAATTTGTTCTGGAGGTCCGTTCTTAATCTAAAACCGTTCTTTCTGTTCTCATCCTGAGGTAAAGTTCTTAACTTGTGGTACTACTACTGGGTTAGCAGAGTCTGTAATCCAAAGTGTTTGTAACCTGAGGTGTTTGTAACCCGAGGTACCACTGTATTCATTGGCATATAATATTCCAGTTTGGCCAGTAGGAGGCAGGTGACAATTAATGGCATACATGAATAAGATATTATTGTGGGGAACAGTCTTTAAAAAGAATAGCACAGTTGCTTAAATGTTGATATATTTTCCCATGAGTAACATATTTCAAAGAAGACGGGATTGTTAAAAAAACTTTCTTGAAATACAGAGCATGGTTTTAGGGGGGAAAGCAAGTTACATCTGCAGTATTCCCCTGCTAACCATGTTGTAAAGTGTGCAAGTGTTTCCCTTTTATGTAAATACATATTTTTAAAGTACAGAGAGGGGATCATGAGGAAAGGTCATAGCTTTGCACATAGAAGAGGTGCAAGTTCAATCTCTAGCATCTCCATATAGCATTTGGGAATGCTCCTGTCTGAAACACTGAAGGAAGGCTGCTAATCAGTGTAGGCAGTACTGAGAAACAATGGCCATTCCAATTCCTTATGTTACAAAATATTGAGGCCAGCAAGAGTCCCACAAGCTGTGCACATCTCTATGACTAGGCACGACTTGGACATCCTAGGGCAAGCATTCGGATTAGATTTATCCAGAGGTGCTACTCCAGCCCTGGGGAAAAATAGGTTACTGGTGATGGAAGTACAATGCAAGGGCAACAGAAATTATTTCTACACTGAGAAGAGGACAAAAACACAATATAATCTTTGGGGAATAATTATAAATGGTTTGCCTGAGCAGAACAATGCATTCTACAACTGTGCTCTCTACACAAAGCAACCCTAAAATATCCATATTTAATCTGCAGTTAATTAGCTGAGCAAACAAGTCAATTAATCCACGACTCCAGTGTCACTAAAGCTGTCTTGAGGGGTAACTCTGAGAGATGAAAAAACACTTTAAGGGGATTCTACTCTAACTATTTAGACTTGCTGGATGTTCAGATTAAGATCCAGCCATGAATAATGGATTTCCAGTTGGCAGAAAAGTTTGGAGAAACAAGAAGCAGGAAAAAAAGCCATTATAAACTCCCATGTCGACGGGAGCGCAGAATGAGTTGAGGGATCTCTGCTTAATGCCTTGCAGGGTTATTATAACTTCATGGATCACTGATTGCACAAACCATGGCAGAGAAAAGGGACCAGGTTTCAGTCCCAAAATTGTTGCCTTAACTGGATTGTGGAGGTAACTGCAAACAATGACATATAAGCAATATGCTGTGGCAATCAAGTATGATTAAGCTGAAAGCTATCCTATCTGCTAAACTGCTTTCCATAATAGTCTTCCATCTCTCTCTCTCGCCCCCCGTAATACTCCACCCAGCTGCCCAACTGTTTTTCAGCCCAAGCTCTGCTGTCAAAGGCACTTTAGTAGAAAAAGTTCAGGACGTCTCCTCGAAGAAGAAAACGGGCTGTGAAAACATAACATGAAAAGCTCAGATGCATTGCTTGGGTTTTTAATTTTGATTGACTTCTATACAAGTTCAGGAATAACAATGCTAAATGGATGACATGGGGGGCTGAGGAATGCCCCGGTCTGTGGTGCAAGCGCAGGAGAAGACAAGCAGGCCGCCGAGTTCTGTTAATGAGCTTGGTACCAGGGGATGCCTTTGGGTGGGGAGAGTGGATTTTCAAAAACCAAACAATCCAAACATTGGACACACTGAAAATGAGCAGCCCTGCTTAAGGAAAGCGTACGTTTAGAAAAACACATGCACGCAAAGCAACAGACATTAAAGAGCATGGGAATCAGCTGCATTCAAAGGTAATGAAAGCTTGTTGCAGGGAGGCAGAACAGTGCTCCAAGAAGTCTTCTAGCATATGCTTTCCTCCAGTTCTCCTGCTCCTGAACAGGCCTAGCTATTTGAAATCAAAGCTTAAACCCATACGTTCCCTGTGCTGATTTAAAAGTGAAACATATCTTGCTCTACATCAAGAAGCAAGCAATGCAGAACAGTTTGCTCTGATATGCCAAAGAAAATCAAAACACAAGACTTTTTTCAGTCCTATCACACACCCACACTTACTGCAGCTCTTGGGGGGGGGGGGATATCCAAAGGACAAGAGATGAGGCATAGTGCAAGAGGAGAGTTGTCAAAAATGAGGTAGAGGCACCCATGTAAATGAAATGTCCCAAGAAAGTCCTGTTCCATGGGTGGTCATCGGCTTATTTTATTTATTTAGGTAATGACTTCTGTACCAGATTTCAGACAATCATCTCATTAACCCGTGTACGAAGCATAAAACTTAACAGAACAATTAATACAACAGTAAAAGGGGGGAGGGTAAACAAATTTTTACATCTGAATTATAAAACCAGTCCTAGTCAATAGTCCCCATTATCCAACGTATCAATTTAGGCTCTAAAGTCCATTCTAATCTTCAAAGCTTCTTTAAAGATTAGAGTGGGTCCCCAGAACAGAACAACACCAGGTAGAGGCCCACCAAGGAGAAAGCCCTGTTTCTTGTCCCCACCAACCTATTAGATTTTACTGAATGTCATTCACATACTGGTGACACTTCAGCCTAAACCTCCAGGTAATTTCTCCCAGCATTTTCATGTAGCTTGTTGAACAGCATGAGGAATAAAATGGAACCCTGTGGTGCTAACTGGAAAACTCAGGAACCAAAACTTTAAAAAGGGAATGGGAAAAAATTATAACTTATCTAGGAGACCACTGCAAGCAGATGGAAACATCAGCAGGATTTGAAACCCACTTGTAATGTAACAAATGCTATGGACAATATGGATTGATATAAAATATAGAATATGGAATAATATGCAGTTGTAAATGTTGATAATAGGACTCATGTAGGGGATGGAGGGGAAGTCTTGAGATTCAGAGTAATGGATATGGCTGTGCATTTGGAATGCTATAAATTTATATTTGTACAATCAAATAAAAATGATTTTTTAATAAAAAAAATGGAACCCTGTGGCAGTGTGGCACCCCATAGGCCAATGGCCAAGAGGTCATCCAGTGTTACCATTTGGATCCAGAGACACCGCAGCACTGAGGTAGCTTCCAGAGCAGCGCTGATCTAGAACATTAGCTACTTGGGTCAAGTCTAAATGTTTTGGTCTTAGTGTTGAGTATGAAGAGGTTCTGTGTGTGCGTGTGTTTTGTCATTGAGGAGGAAATGTTGTGTGAGGTGTCTCAAACATTGTAGTCATGGCAGAGGTTTACTGCTATCTACTGCTGTAAGACCAAAGACTGAGACTGGACAAGCCCAGGTTGTGTCATTTGTGCCACTTGCTTCTCAAATTGAACCAGGCCCTGTGCCACAGATCAAGGCACCTGCCTTTCCCATGTGTTCTCTGAAGAAGAAGAGTTTGGATTCGATATCCCGCTTTATCACTACCCTAGGGAGTCTCAAAGTGGCTAACGTTCTCCTTTCCCTTCCTCCTCCTGCTCTGAGTTGTCCAATGTAGAGTCCAGACAGATCACGGGAAGCTTCCTCCAGACATTATCCCCCTCCAACTTTCACCAGAGTCCAAATGACTGTTCATTGATTTATTCTCTCTCTCTCTCTCTCTCTCTCTCTCTCTCTCTCTCTCTCCTCCCCACCTATGTTTCTGTGGTGAATAGTGCCACTGTGCTGGGCATGTTTGTGAATTAGAGAGTGCACAAACATAACACAGAGATAAAAGGAATATGAAAGGAAAACGCTGGCATTTCAGGGAAATTCTATAATCCCTGAGGTTCAGAGATATGCCCTAGCCAAATAAATAAACATACAGTTCCAGTCTCCCATTGATGTATGGATAACCATACCGAGGAGGAATGAAGTTTCAGATTTCACTTTCTCTTGATGGTGAGCTGGTGATTGCTCTTTCTATTTTGTTGCTGTTGTTCAGAGGAAAATTATATTTGAAATGGCAGGTTAAAGAGCAGCACAGACTCAAGCCTGCACTAGGGGAAATGTGATCAACCTATTCTAGAGATGCTAATGATTTCAAAAGCCCCATTTCCTTTTGATAAGATTTTAGGAGTCTAATTTAGAGGCTGGATATGTCAGATTCCAGCCATCTCGATAAAAAGTCAGATCAAAGGTTGACCTATTTTTCAAAGCATAATAGTTACCTTGTGTAATTTACAGGCTGGTGTTAATCTCGACGCTATCATCTGCCTTCCCTGGCTGCTAAAGCTCACTCTGATTCACCTCACGCTAATCATAGGACTGGACAAACAGAAATAAATATCTGTCTTAGATCTGTTTTAGATCTAGGTGCCAATGCTAGCACCCAAAGGGGAATGTGTATCTAAATAAGACAAATTATCTTGTTTGGATGCACAGAGTAGAACACTATATTCTTATTGGGAAATTGAGGCTGTGAGATAATGACATGGTCAATGCTTTTATCCATGTCACTTGAACCTGGGTCTCCCTGTTTAAAAAAATGGCTGGGACATCTTTTCCTTTCGAACTAAAAGAAAATAAGGAGATAATGAAATCTAAAATATCAGGGAAAAGGGGGAATTTCTAACCAGAAAAATCTGGTGAGCACACTTACCTTAAAATTCTGATCATGCAAAACAGCACCAGGTCAATGTTTTTGAGGGGTCTTGGATAAGAACTCCTCTGTGGGTCCTCCCTCCTACCTACAGACGGTCTACTTGCTTGAAGCAGCAGGCAGGTCCAGGAGTCTCCCTGCTGGGGTATGGGGCCTCAGCACATGCCACACCATGCCAACCTTTGACACCCGTCCTGGAACAAAACACTATTAATGGTAGACACTGTCAAAGAAATACCACAAAGTGTCAACCATCCCCGTATGCCTCCAAATAATTTATTATTATTATTTATTAAAAAAAATTGTGGATTGCCCCACATATGAAACACCAGGACAGTGTACAACAAAATTTACAAAAAGCATCAACCCCATAAAAACAATACAGAAGAAAATAATAAAAACACCTGGCTTTTTTCAAATGTTTAAACAACTAAATGGGTCTCCTGACATAAAAAAGTCTCCAAGAGATGCCTGCAGGTTAGTAGCCCAGGATGCTTGCAGAATCTCTGCTGCAAGTGTGTTTCATAGCATGGGTCCAGTGACACCCAATACCTGAGACCAGGTGGGTTTCTGAAACATGGGGGACAATGATCAGCATTCCTTTGTTGGTCTATAAGGTATCCTGGACCCAAGTTGTTCCACTCCCACCTCCTACTGGCATGTGGACTCTGGAAGTTTGCCCAGAATGCAGCCCTCAGGCTGAGGAAGGGTCCCTATCCCTGCTGTAATCGCTCAAAAACAAACATTGTGTATAAGAATAAGACACTGCAGAATCCTAGATTGGCACCTTGGCATCAGCCACCACTGCTGTCATAACTGCACACTTGATGTGTCAACTCGATGTCTTTCCTGAACAGCGCTGTCATGTTGCGTTGCTGCTTCAGTGCTTGACCAATAAGGAAACTAACTTGGACTCTAGAGCCGGCACCATTTAACCTTGGAGTCTTTAAGTCAACAGCTGTATCTGGAGAGGCACTCAAAAGCATACACATTTTATGCCTTAACATGGCTGGTAAATCCTGGGCGGTTAAGTCAACTTAACCTTCATTTATGAAACTTGTGAACCAAATACGGCTTGTGTGAGTAATTATGAAAGAGACTTCGAAAGAGGAGTTATCACTTACGCATTGCTAATGAGTTGACTGAGAATTGATCCTTTTGTAATTTTGCCATTTATATGCAGCTCCCCTTTTCTCTGCGCTGCCATAGGTCAAGCCTACTTTGAACTGCTCAGAGACCCCCAAGTTTGTCAAGCGAGGTCCCAAAGCCATGGCAAAATGATATTTTAGAAAAGCAAATATTGTCCTGAGGGGGTTTGAACGGGGGAGGGAAAGCTGTTTATTTTAGAGCTTGTTCTTTCAACTGGACAACTGTTTCCTGTTACTAAGGACTCTCGCAGCAACTGAGCTCAGCTGCAGTTACACAGGAAAGATCTCCAAGAAAAAGAAAATGTTTGCAGGCATTTTTGAAATGTGCTGTAGAGATAGCAAAATTGCCAAGGCCAAGGTTTTTTATGCAAAGAGGCTAAATCAACCCTGCAAGAACTTGCTAAAATGTAAAATGGTTACTAATGGTAACCAGTTATGCTGTTGCACACCATTCCATGGGCTTTAATGTCATGAAAGAGAAGAATGCTTAAGTTGTACGTCCATGGAAGCCTCACACAATGAAGAATATGGAGTGTGACATTTGATGTGGCTTCCCTGCGATTTATTGCTACATGCTACACATCAAGGCTGCTCATCAGGGATGCGTGTCTGTTATTAGTTGACTGCACTGCAGTCCCATTAATATGTATAACGGAAGATAGGATTTCTGCTTGCCACATCAAGATACTGCAAGAGCTTCTGCTGATAATACAACAGAAGACAACATTCTGCCAAGGACAATGTTGTTCTGTCTCATTGATGGGAAAAGCCATACCTGGCAATGGGAGTAAACTAGTTGGATATTAGCAAAAATGTTCTTCTTCAACCAGGTATTTGGCTGATTACACAATCTATGGCCTTTTAAATGTACTTTTAAATGTACTCAGGAGGTAATTGGTTTTGTTTTGTTATAGTGTTGTGTATTTTGGGTTTTTATTTTGAGTTTTTATGTTGTAGACTGCCCTGTTATTTTTTGGATGAAGGGCATTATATAACAATACTTACAAAAAAGGAACAAAACAACTATACTCCATCTATTCTCAATTACCACAACTTAGTGCTTTTTTTTTAAAAAAGGGGGTACTCAAGGATACACAGTACTGGCACCTCTTTTTTCTTATTAAAAAGTGTGGCACTTACTGCAACAACTTCATGGTGACTGCTGGCACCTATTTTCTAGAAGAAAAGCACTGCTACTACTGATAGTACAGTAACAGAAACAACAAGAATAGTAACACTTATAATGATCATCACAAACTCATGCAGAGAATCATATCAAAAGTTCTGTGCTGGCCGACCCAGGAGAGCGTGAACAATGAAATTTGCAGGTTTACAACAGTGGATGATGAAAACCCAAGTGAGCAGCAAAGGGCTCTGAAATACATCTCTAAATGTAGCGAATGGGCAACAAAAGGGCAAATCAGGTTCAGTGGAACATTAGGAGACCTAACCAGGAAGTAAATCTTGGTGTGACAGTAGGAAATGCCAACTCCATTTGTAGTATTTGGAAAAGTCTGGTGGTGGCAGGGGAACTATCAGCAATACAGTACCTTATATAAATATAAGGTGGAGCCCACTTCGTATAGAGAATACTGTACTGGCTGTTGGATCTCAAAAAGGCTATTTTTATGAAATAGGTTTTCAGTTACGGGAGCACTCTTCATACAAGGAAAGGCTGTATAGGGCATTTTGGTTTAAGAAAAAGGATGACTACTACTACTAAGATGACAAACTGGAGGATAAGGATAATTAGATAATTAGACCCTAATTCATATTTTAGATGTGAACAACCCATCCTTGAAGGAAGACATTGCTGCCACCATTATGTTGAGTTTGACTCTTGATTGGTGTCACAGTGATAGATAGATCATGAGTGGCAGGGCACAGGGCAGGTAGGAACTGTGTAAATAAACTATGATTGGCCCATGAAGGCAGAAGACTCCAGGAGTCTTATAAAGAAATCTTTTTCCTGGTGGCTGAGGGAAGACTGAAAACACACTGAACTGTTGCAAGCTACAGGTTGCCCTCCAGTGGTGCCTTGAGAAGGTTCCTCTCTCCTGTTCCTTAAAAAGTAGTAGTGCACAAAGAATTGTAGCAATGCTCTTGCACTCACTTTTGCTGTGTGCAAGCTGCATTCAGATGGGCGGTCTATTGCAGCAGTGGTCTATTGCAGCAGCTAGCTACGATGCTAGCACTTCAGTCCCAATTTCTAACATTCCCTTTACGCTGCAGCACTTGCATTTGATGGGCATACTATCATGTCACACAAAATTTTAAACAGTGGGAAAGAACTGTGAGAAAGAATAGCACCCCAAAACTGCTGGAAAATTACAATACAAAACTTCCGTGATTTCCCAAAGTTACCAGGGTTGCAAAAAGATTTTTTTTTCTGGAAAAAGTCAACATGGAAATGAGCACTCCAGTTCCAATAGATCCCACTAGATTTCCAGAAGTGGTTTTTACATCATATGAAAGGTCATGTAAAATGCATAAGTTAACAGGTAAGGAAATATTGGGAGGATGGAATAAAGTGCTGTCCAAATGCAGCTGTGATCACAATCAATCTGAACTTAGCAAACAGAAAGATGCCTGCGGGTTTTATTAGACCCTGGATCGTGCTGTGAGCTCTGGGTTCCTGGTTCAAATGTCACTTTAACCTTGAATTCACTAGATGGTCATAGGCAAAGTGCTATTCACTCTGTTTCAGCTCCTCTGCCACATGCCATAAAAAAAGAATAACGCTGGTGTAACTCTTTGCGGAGATGCTGTAAGGTTAATGGAGAAAAATGTAGGCGAATCAAAATGCACACGTCTATAAATGCTAGTATTACTTTTGTTCTCCTCTTGTATGTAGCAGGGATGGCGACCCTGTTGTCTTCCAGACTCCAACTCCAACAACACCTGGAGGCCCAGAGGCTCCCAATTTCTGGTATAAAGTCAGATCTTTTTTCTGGGGGGGACACAGGGGTATGCATACCCCTAAATATTTTGTGAATCTTTGTACTTTTGCCCATTTACTGTATTTATTTTTCCTGATTTGAACTATAAAATGGTGATTTTCTTGAGTCAAAACGAGAGTAACCCTAAATATTTTTTTAAGAAAAAAGCACCGTATAAAGTATAATGTTTTTCTGAATCTCCAGCCCACACACTTCCATGGATGTGTTTGCTACAGATAGCTGCTGACTGGTGAACAACCTAAAACCATTCATGAATACAGAATGAGATTCAGAGCTTTTTTCCACTTGGAACTCAGTTACGGCACCTCTCAGGTGGGTACCATATCCATTCTAAGAGAAAGGGATGTGTTTGTGGTGAGTTCCGGCATCTCATTTTCTAGGAAAATAGCACTGATGATATTGAGTCACACCCTTTGTATGTCCTGTGTTGTAGCTGTACCTGTGCAGAGGGCAGGTTGTTTCTTGGCTTTTGCTATCTGGTGAGCAAAGCTGCTGCCACATTCTGCAATTAAGAGAGAAGAGGGAAGAAGGCGGCTCACTGCTCCCTTAGCCAAGCCCACCTGCTCAGGCACTTCAAGCAGACCAGCCACTATCCTTTGCAGTGGGACCTATTAAATGGGATATTTTAAGTGCCTAGTTAAAGAATAATAGGTCATGTATTTTACATGCAGTGTTTGTGAACTGTATTATCCACCTCCATTCCAAGTTTATGAACGGTACTGATCTGCCTTAAAATGGGCACAGGAGACTGTATGCACCTTACTATTTCTTAGGGGAAGTGTCAGGTCTTCCATAATGACAAGTTAGTGCTGATTCCACAATCACTGTAGATACACGAGATTTAATTAATCACACCACAGAATTTTGAAGCCCTCTAGAAAACTATTCTTCACTATGACTACTATAATTCTGCAGCAAAATCGACACTTTCTGGATTCTTTTGCTATTTTGCAGTCATGGAATAATTGGTCTCCAAACCACCTCATTAGTTCCCCTCTCAGTCTTTTCCTTATAAAGCAAAACATATTTTGTTCCTTCCACTGGTAAATATTTCTTTTAACTGAGGACAAATGTATTTTCTTCAAGGAGTTCTTCCAATGACCAGTGCTATTTTAGGCTGGAAGGTAATTGGATTTTGCCATCTAGTGGTCAATGTTGTAATTATAGACACTTTTACCAGGCGTTCGCCTTCCCCTCCAATTCCCCCTTTTTATTTTTTAAAAAGGGGTGATTTTGTTCTGCTGTGTTTCCAAAAGAAACAACAGAATGATGGGCTATGCTGTATTTCAGAAAACTGTTGCTACATACTTAGTAAGACCCATTGAATGCCGTGGGCCCTTTTTAAAATAAATTTAGGATTTTAAATAATTTAGGATTAGACTGTAAACTAGGAAGTTCTGTCACAAGCATGGAGGTTTCCCTGGCAAAGTAGCAGGGATACATAGGCCTTCTGCCTGTGCCAGAGTAACAACAATCACCTCAATGAAAGAGGTTATATGTGACCTATAATTTTGATTAATTCTCCAGTGGCCTATGAACCCACTGGGGATTGTAATTTAACAGTGTCACCCTATGCATGTCAATGGGACTTACTCCCAGATAAGTGTGTAGAGGATTGTATCCTAAGTGGCCAGAATATAAGACACATCCCAGTTCACCTTCTGGGAGCTCAGTGGAGTCTGGAACAGTGGCAGCTGGGAAGGGTGGAAGAAGGCTATAATTTCCATTCCAGCTAGTGCAATTTCCATTTTGCTGCAGTTCCGTTTCCACCAAATACTATGCTATTTGCCTTGCTGTCTGTTTATGCAACATATTCATTTCAACGTAAAGGAAAACAATTTAGAAACGCCGTTGATTATATAATATGTGCAGGCTTCCAATGTGAATGAATACCAATCATATTTGCTTGACTGATTTCTGTTCCTGACCACAGAAGAATACACAAACTGCAGCAATTTCCACTTCCCTTCTTTGTTTTTATCAGAATTCTCCATCATCCCAAGAGTCTGGTGCCCATTGGGACTGGTCCAATGAAAGGCAGGAAGACCAACAGTAGGTGGCGCCAGAGAAAACTACAGGCAGAGTAGACAGATTCAAGTTTAGTCCCATGTTCCTCCCTCCTAAATTCTACAACACTGAGACTAAGGGTAGGAAGCTGACAGGCAATTTTACCTCTTACACTGTAAGCATGGAGGTTGTAAGTATGGAGGCAGGTGGGGGCTGACCGAAGGCATACTGAGATTGGTGGGGCAGTTCCCATTTGCCCTAACAGACACTGGTCTGGGAGGGGGGAATCTGGTTCCATCGAGCTATTTCTGAAAGAACTACTTGGTGCTATTCCTGGCACCTGAACTTAGCAACACTAGTGAGGCATAACCAACAACACATTTTGCCCTCTTATTATTTAGCATTGCTAGAATCATCAGACTCTTTATGTCCACTCTATATAGAATTTAGAATCATTGGACTCTTTATGTAAAACAAAACAAGAGCTATAACTGCAGAACTGGAACTCTAGATAAGAACGACACAGGGGCAAACCCCTTGTCCAGTCAAATAATCTTGGTTTTATCCAATGTGCTGTGATCTTTTTTATTAATTCTGTTGGATATTTTTAAATATATTTTTGGCTGGAAAGATAAATGTTCCAATCAAGACACATATTACTAAAAAACAAAACAAAACCCACCTAAAACCATTGTAGAATGGTTTGTTTGTTTTGCATAGTGCTATAATCAATGGAGGATGCAAAGTTTCAGAGAAAATCACCACTGCCCAACTTACATATACTTCATTTCTACTTTGTGGGACAGAAGCCTGTTAAAGATCATTACGTAAATTCGCATTGTGGGTCCCAATGAACCTTTCTTTGCTCTGCCTTTTTTAAACTGTACAGGTAAGTAATTCTGAATGATTGAACAAGTGCCATGCACTTCCCCAAGGATGACTGCTTGGGACCCTTAATGTGCACATGCATTTGTAAGTTGCTTTTTAACTGCTTTAGGGCTCCCACTTGACCATATTCATCACTTGTTTATGGAATATACCTCCTGCTAAAGCCAAAGTTCACTGCAGTGGAAAAATGCTGCGTATTATTGTTAAGAGAATTTGGCCGCTATTTACCTTGGCTGCATATCAATGGGTGCTCATATGTAAAAGAGAATGGCATATTCTGCGAATGAAGAAACACACAAGCTGCAAGCCCCATTTTACAACCCAAACGGATGTTTCTCCAGGCTCATAAAATGTGCCCTTTAAGTAGTAGCTGTTTTGCTAAAGCCGCTCCCACACCTGCAATGGCCTTGTAAATGAACCTGGAATATACAGTCCTAAGTCTCCTTGTAAAAACTAAGATCAACACGAGATTTACACAGTTTTATGGATTGACTTTATAAGCCAGTTTGACAATGAATCCTGCTATCAAAATCACCTCTGGCATTAATCGAGGATTAAATGGTAAGTTGAACCCGACACCACAACTTTAATTGTTGGTTAAAGAAGCTGCTGGTAAAGGATGTATGGTCAGAGCCCAACAAAATCTACCCAGCAGACCTTCTGAGGTGATTTCTTAATGGCAGGGGGAACTAAATCTGGTTTGTTTTGTGTGAGGCGAGCAGTTTTGTATACTGGAAGAGCAAGATCTTGCTACCTTGCCACTTTACGTACCTCTTACGTTTGTTAGCAGTTTTCTGACATAGATTGATGGGAATAAATTAGGGGCATCAAAAATGGTATTCTATATGTATGACTGTGGAGTGTATGCATGTATCTCTAGATAGATACGGAGGGGGGGGAATATAAATATGTACCAATAAGATCATAAAACCACAGCACATACTAAAATATACCATCAAACAAACAGAGCAACGAAAAAACAACCCAGCAGCTTAAATTACAAAATGTAATTTATGTTGTGAACCACCCTGGGATCTATGAATGAAGGCCGGTATACAAATTTGATTATTAAAAAAATTAAATGAATAAACTGCCTAGAAAAATAAATAAATACATGAGTAAACTCAAAAAACTTGCTATATTGTAAGCATGTAGGTTAGGGCAGAGCTTGCCATCATGATTCTGTTCCGCTCCACCCACGCCCAACTCCAGAATAGGGCTAAAGTGAATTATTGGCCAAGGGGAGATGGTACAGAAGTGAAGTACAGTAAGACTGCAACTAACACACATCTAACATCTTCCCATTCAGTTTTATGAGCTTGACAAACTTAGAAGAAGAAGAAGAAATAGAAAGGGGGCAGACATCCAGGAAAAAAGGGGCTCTGGCAATCCTACCCGCTATTGTACCCACTGTATTTTGACTACTGTATATGAAATTTTGGCTTTAGATGCAATTCCCAGAACATAATCCCTGTGTGAATTGTGGGCTTCCTGTACTTCATTACTGAAGTACACTACAACAGTAGGCTGTTGATGTTTGAGAGTTATTTGTGCAAATGCACCTATAAACTATCCTTAGGGGCCTTCATGCATATATGGCGAGCGAACTGGTAAAATAATCCTCAGCGTCCTCATCAGTTCTGTATGTGTTTCTGGAAGCCCTAACAGCACAGGAGGTATGTTGAACACTGTTGTATTACATGACATGAAAAGATCTTTTATAATATTGCAGGACTGAGGGCTGATGGTAGGAAGATTCTCAAGACATTGTCCTGACAAGCTGTTCCAAACAGCAAGAGAATAATGTCTGGGGGGAAAGAAGCAAATTGTTTGTTTGATCTGCTGGTTGAAGTATTTTGTTGACAATCCACAAACCCATGAAAGGCAAGCGAGAAAAAGAAAAATCTTGTTATAACGTTGCCTTAAGTGAGCACACGGAATAATTGTAATCGAGAAGCAGCTGACAGCCCACCTGCTGTCAACTAATCTCTTATGGTTTCCTTGCTTGGAGAGCACAGCTATAAGTAGAACCATTCCTGGGAGCAGCATCATTCCATTTTCTTTGTGTTTGGACACAGAAGGTAAGTAAGAAAAAGGATCCTTGTTAGTTTAGTTAGACAAGGAGCCCTGCGGCTTCAGAAGTGTCTTTTAAAGGTCTTTGACAATGCCTTTACAGCTAACTATAGTTGAGATAAATTTTTGGAAAATTCCCAGTTTAGCAAGTGAAATTGGGAGTGTGGCTTCATGAAGTCCACCATGGCCTTTGGAGAACATTCATAGCAGCCCTACTTGGATGGGTCTGCATTACACCTGTCTGGAATCCTTCCCAATTGATGGTGCCCTCTAGATGTTGTTGCTGGATTACCGCTCCCATCAACCCCAGCCAGCATAGTCAGGGATGATGGGATGCATGGACCAAAAACATCTGGAGAGCACTACATTGGCTACCCCTGTTCTCAGTCCAGATAGGCACTGAACCTTGTAACTGCCATCTGCAAGCACCTAGCAGCCTGCAAATCTCTCGTGATCTTCACGGCATGCATGGTTCTTTGCAGATCACTTGTGAAGTCATCAAGGATGCTGAGAGGGCCAAGCTCATTCCATGCTACAGCTGGTTTGGAGGCCTCTAAACCCTGGGATTTAGTAATTATGCCATTGAGGAAGGCCAAAGTTCTTTAAGGCTGCTGGACAGATCTAATATGCACTGGCACAATGGAGATCATGTTGACTGATAGTTTGCTTTGTTGAAATTAAGTAAACCCCCACCTGGATTCCATAGCAAACTGTAACGGTCTGCTTCCCAGTGAGGCAGATTATGGGTAGACCTGTCCTCTGCTGCTGCTAAAACACTGGCCACATACACATACCTGCCAGCTGGGACAGCCCAGATTTAGAGAAGCCGCCTTGGCTTCTGTTTAAAATCTTGGACGTCCTGGTTCCACCACCTCGTCCCTGCCATGACGGTTGTGGAGGAGGCCTTGGCAGAGGTCTCATTTCAGCAGTAGTGGCAAAGGAGGAGGAAGGAGAGCTGGTGATGGCAAGGCAGGAGGGCAGCCAGTGGCAGCATGGTGTAGCATTGGGGAGGGCATTCCTGGATTTTGGTAAGAAAAAGTTGGAAGGTATGCATTCACACCATATATTTAATGTGTCATGGTACCCCCTTAAATAATCATGGCTTCCTCCAAAGAATTCTGGGAGCTTTCATTTGTTAACAGTGCTGAGATCTGTTAGGAGGCCCTTATTCCCTTTATACAGCTCTAATTTCTAGAGTTCCTCAGCTTGTTTTATTTTTAATGAGATCTCAGTTCCCATCACAGAAGAACAGACATGGAGGAACATGAGAAGATGCCTTTGACCAAGTAAAACCATTGGTCCATCTAGCTCAGTATCTAGCTCAATATTGTATGGCGTCTTAGGGGAGGGGTAGTAGCTTTGGTGGGGGACATGTTGTGCTCCTTCGAACCTTCTGTGTGTAAGAGACCAAAGTAAAGTTAGTTGTATTGGCCTGTGCAAAACAATTCCTAAATCCTTATGAGAGCATTGTCACAAAAAACAAATGCAGCATCCCTTAATATTTTGGTGCTTGTGTAATTTCCTTAGGTGCCTCTGGATGGCAGTATAACAGTAACAAATACACTGACAGGCTTATTTCCTCACCAATCTAGTGTGATATTGTTAGGCAGACATTACCTTAAAGTAACACATGGATTATTCAAAAGAAGTAAAGACTTCATTTTCTGCACTTAACATGCTACTAATATTTTACTAGTTTAAAAGAATTTTCAGTTGTCCCTATTATTGTATTGCATTCCAAGTTTCAATTTGGATGTCTGTTGTAATGCAGTTAAGGGTTATTTTGTCATGGGTGGACCTATATCAGGCACCCAGTATAGTATGATGGCTTGCTGTGTACACTCTACAGTCAGATGGGTGGCATATAAATATTATTATTATTATTATTATTATTATTATTATTATTATTATTATTAATCATTTAAAGCACACAGTTCCCTCCTAAGGAATTCTGGGAGCTGTCATTTGTTAGGGCTGCTGGCTCTTATGTGCTTTAAAATGTACTGTACTTTGAATGTATGAGGTGTATGCAGGAGTCAAAGCCACACTTGGCTATGAAACCCACTTAATGACTGGCCCTCAGCCTGAACAACCTCACAGGGCTGTTGTGAGGATTTAAGAAAATGAGAGAGAATCATGTCTAGTTCTCTGATTTCCTTGGCGAAAAGGTAGTAATAAGGATGTAAGCACAGAACTGAGAACCTCACCTGAAGAAATGCCATTCCTGGTGCTTGGACAGGAGGAGTTTTGTGTGGGGAACCTGTGGCCCTCCACATGCTGTTTGATTTCAACTCCCATATGCTTGCTCTAGCCAGCATAACACCCGTTTTAACATGGGTGAGATGTATTCTGAGCAGCCAGTCCCAGTCCATAATCTGGCTCCGCTTTTTGAACCACCTGAAGTTTCTGAAATTATAAATTTCCAGAGCATCTCATTATAAACCCTATGGGATATGTTCATCTTGCCCAGCAGGATAGACCATTGTCTTTATTAACGGCTCAATTTACAACCTAAGTAGTCTTTCATATTCAAGTTTAGCTGATTATAGTCTCGTTGAGCCAGATTAGATAAACCCAGATATGTTAGCCTAACAAAATAGTGAGACAGGTCAGAGGTGGATTTAGGGGAGCACGACCAGTTCAGTTGCACTCGGCACAGAGCCTTGGGGGCACAACAATTATTATTTAGAACAGAGTGCAAGATTCAGGGGGGCATCGAATTTTGGCATCACACAGGGCCCCGCTAACATTTTTGAGACCCCAAGGTCTTAAATGCACATGCTCTTATATGACAGTTTTAGTTATCAAAATGCTTTGGTGAGGAAATTGAACGTGTGTGTGTACACATTTCTTTATTCAATCCACACAATGTGGTTGTATATGGACTAATGGGATGAATCACTAATTTTTATGATTATTATTGTATGACAGAAACATGTAAAAACTGGCATGCGGTAAATAGGCAATGCGCTTCTTTATTTTGTTCAGTTTATATCCTGCTTCAGAAGCCTCAGGGCAGCTATGCTCTGATTTGTCTACTTGAAAATTAGATCAGATTTTAAATTAGGTATGGTTGTGCCTTAAGCAGGAAAAAAATTCTTCAATTATAAATAAAATCAGACCTTCACATTGACTTGGGTATGAATGTTAAGACTTGACTCAGGGCAGGGATATATTTTGCTGACGACCACAGCACTCCTCCTATTAGTTTGTTTCTGGATTACTGAGATACATAATATGGACACTCTTCCTTCCAGTTTCATCTATGGGAATCCGAAAGCAATTTGTTCACCATGGAGATCCCATCTGTGTGTGTCTCTCACCCTACACCACAAAGACTCCGCACAAATTATACAGACATCATGTTTAAAGCAAATGGGTCCAGCTCTTTGAAATGCTGTTGAACTTTTTACAGCTCACATTTTATTTCTAGAGAATTTCAGCAAGGGGGTAGTGGATTCAGAGCGGCACAGCAAGGATTTACCTGTTGTAAAGTAGCAGGTGTTATTAGGGCTGTTTAACACTTTTAAAATGGTATGTTTGGCAAGTGATTGTGGTCTTTTCTGATTCTGTCACGGCACCACATCCCTTAACCACGCATATATACACAATTCTTTCCAAATGGAAACGTTGTTAGTTCATTATTGTCTTTGTATTTTCAGGTGCCTTAGTCTTTGGAACAGCTTTTAGTGAAGAACAGTAAATAGCTTTTCTAAAGGCTTTTCAGTCAGCACAACTGAAAAGCACAGTTTAAGAAAGTGCCACAATGAAAATCTTATATGGGGGAGGAGGTTGGAGTGGACAAAACAAAGTGGTATCATTTCATCCAGTGCTGGGTGCCCATGAACAGAGTCTTGCACCAGGCCCTTTTGAAGTTAATAACATGCTGTGAGAATTGAATGACACTAAGTATCAGACTATCAAAGAAATGCTTTTTATATTATTATTGGATAACTGTAGCTTTATAAGACAATTTGCTCTTCACCTCCATTGATAAAAGCCGCTACTTAAAGCAAAGGAGAATGCTATGGAGATCAAGAAATTAGGAAGCATTTCCATTAAGTGATGATTGAAAGGAAAGTAGAAAATTACACTTTGCACTAAGAAATCCATTTAGCCATTATCTATAGTCTTCAGGAAGTTGTGCAGCCAAGCAGAAAAGGGCCCATGGAAAGAGAATGGGAGGCACTCTGTGCAAAACTGATGCTGTAGACAGGATGAAAATAAAATAAAATATACCCTGTGGGTTTGAGTTTTGCGGATTTGTATGGCCTGTGATCTGTGAAGCCATATCAGTCTACCTAACCGAGATTTCTTGGTAAATTCCTGCTTCTTCCTGCAAGCTAACTAGGCACTGTGGATATTTATCAATGTAATCTGAGCTGAAACATAAAAAAGATAGCATTCTACCTTAAGATTGTTCAGAATCTGAATCTTGAGGACAAAATTGGATTTTTTTGAAACTTTCAGAAGAAAAATATATATATTGAAATTATTGATGCCAAGCAGTTTCAGCTGATTCTGTTCTTAGGTAGCTGGGTAGAGACACACATACGCACATCAGAGCAGGTGGATTAAGGTAGGGAAAGACATGTAGGGCAGATGTAGTCAAGTGGAGTGACTACCTGTAGGAGAAGACAGCCTGGAGAAGAAACAAAGGAGAACCAAGGGGCATCTGAGCAGAAGGGGTTAGGGCAGAATCCTAGAGCAGTAGCCCTGGAAAGAGGGTATGCAGGTGTGCAGAAAGTGATCACTATCCTCTCAAATGGTGGTAATGAGCCCTAACTTGGTGCCATTGTGTCCTTGGGTGGAATTGCCAGTTACTAAAAGAGCAATGAGAGAGAGGAAATGTCAACCCTCCCAAAGATTCTAGTAGCCAAGAGCACCTTTGGGCACAGCTTGCCATCATTTCCTTGGCCATTGAGAAGGAGAGAAAGGGCCCAGAAAATCACCACCTGTCCCTCAAGATTCTTCCTTCCCCTTTGGACAAGTGGCCATCCCTTACGATACCAGCAGGGGCCTCTCTAGGTTAACTGTTGAACCCCAGTGTTTTGTATAGGCTGACATGGAGAGGATTTGAGGTTCCACTTCCCCCATGACACTCTGAATTCAGCTTTTAAATGGCAGTTTGGTGTGCAAGAATGAAACTGTCCAGACGTTTTGTGTTTAGGACAACAGCTGAAATGCCACGACCCTCTCCATTACCTTCCCTAGGAAAGGGGTCACTGCCAGTGTTCAGTAGTTGGTCCAAACCAATTTATCAAATCACCTCATTGCTGGCCCACAAATACTAGCCACCTCTTAAATGGCACACAAAGTGAGAGGCTTGAATGGCCCCCCAGAAACCAGAGGCAAGTGCTAGAACGACATTGTGCTGACACTGGGACAGGGGAAAGGTTCTGGTTTGATTACTATTTTATCTTATTTAACCTATTTATATCCTGCATTTAGTCAAAAGATATCAAGGCAGCTAACAACATCTTAATTTTGGTGCATGGAGGCTAGTTGTACTTTTGTCTTAAACTCAGCACCCTTCAGCACAATCCTATGGACTCTGGTAGCATAGTGCTAGACTTTAGAATTGGACTGTTGGCCCAAGTGATGATGCCCTTAGTGGAGACCTGCAGTGTATCTCCACAAGCTCACTACAATCCCTTTAGCATAAAGATCACAATAGTCATGAACTAGTCAAAGTTGAACATTCTATCTGATTTCACTGGGAAAGTAAAGCATGATGATTCAATAATGGCTAGCATTTGCAGAGCATTTTAGAGTGCTCAGAGCACATCAAACATACAGTATTTCAGTAATCCTTACAACAAAAGGGATGCGGGTGGCGATGTGGTCTAAACCACTGAGCCTCTTGGGCTTGCCGATTGGAAGGTTGGCAGTTTGAATCCCTGCGATGGGGAGTTCCCGTTGCTCTGTCTCAGCTTCTGCCAACCTAGTAGTTCGAAAGCATGACAGTGCAAGTAGATAAATAGGTACCATTGTGGCGGGAAGGTAAATGGCTTTTCCATGCACTCTGGTTTTTGTCATGGTGTTCCATTGCACCAGAAGCGGTTTAGTCATGCTGGCCACATGACTTGGAAAGCTGTCTGTAGACAAACGCTGGCTCCCTTGGCCTGAAAGTGAGATGAGCGCCGCAACCCCATAGTGGCCTTTGACTGGACTTAACCATCCAGGGATCCTTTTCCTTCACCCCTTTAATCCTTACAACAACCCAGGAAGGTACGACTGTTATTCCCATAGTGCAGATAGGAAAAAGCTGAGAGATCAGTGCCTCGACTAAGTGTGTCTTCTGTCTATTTTCATGCCAAGTGTAGTTAGCCTTTTTATTATCCTCATAGGCTCATGTTTGAATAGAGTAATGAATTTCAGAGTTATGCATACGTAGAAGATTAACAAGTATCCCTTAAGTGTCAACATCTTTTAGAAGTTCCACAATTATTCAGTGATACAGTAAGCTTTAGCTCCTTAATGTGTTCCCTGTGATATGCTCAGATGGATCATGTCTTTGTTTTATACAAAATGACAGGCTTTAGCTTTGAATCCTCCACTTCTTTTCAGTAACGACACAAAGGCCTTTACAACAGCAGTGCAGACTTCTCCATAGCAGAATGTTGCCTCTTAGAATTAAGGATAATGCTAACAAAGCATCTAATCCAATGTCAGCAGAAATTAATAGAAAAATATGAATCAAGGTTTTGAATTGAGCTCCCAAATGCCATGCCTTTTGTTTCGTTGCATGTGACACTTTATTACTTCTGTATAGATGGGGAAAGGACAGATCTGGAAGGACAGATCCTGAAGCTTCAGGGAGTCTGGGTGGAGCAGGGAGAAGCCACGCTCAGCTTTCCCTGAATTGTGTGTGCAGGTCCGTATAGTTCAAGCTATGGTTTTAAGTGAGAGCTGGACCATAAAGTAGGCTGATCGCTGAAGAATTGATGCTTTTGAATTATGGTGCTGGAGGAGACTCTTGAGAGTCCCATGGACTGCAAGAAGATCAAACCTATCCATTCTGAAGGAAATCAGCCCTGAGTGCTCACTGGAAGGACAGATCGTGAAGCTGAGGCTCCAATACTTTGGCCACCTCATGAGAAGAGAAGACTCCCTGGAAAAGACCCTGATGCTGGGAAAGATTGAGGGCACAAGGAGAAGGGGACGACAGAGGACAAGATGGTTGGACAGTGTTCTCGAAGCTACCAACATGAGTTTGACCAAACTGCGGGAGGCAGTGGAAGACAGGAGTGCCTGGCGTGCTCTGGTCCATGGGGTCACAAAGAGTCAGACATGACTAAACGACTAAACAACAACAACAAGAGGGGGAAATTATCCATATACCCATAGCATTATCCAAGCAACCACTTGGATCAAGAATGCAGCTTCAGAGAGGACCCACATTGGACAGTTTAGGTCTTGGACTAGAACCTCTGCATCAGAGGTGACTAGCCTCTGAGCCTTCACATGTTTCTAAGCTAAAACCCTTATCATCCTCTACTATTGGCCAGGCTGACTGTGACTTCCTGCAGCTGGTATTCAGAAGCATCACTGCCTCTGACTGTACATAGTCTCCTCTCCATCACATAAACTGCTTGCTGTTTGTTTATTGCTTTTCCTGTCTTTTCCTAATGAAACAGTGCTGCTGCTGGAGTGTTGTGTGTGTGTGTTCCTTTCTTGAAAACACTTATGCAACCATCACACTTAATTTTGAAGCCATCACCACATCCTTGTGGTTTTGGCATTCTGGAACACTCTTATTTGCTGTGAGTCAGAAGCTGAGCGCTCGGCTCTTTTAATCTTCTTTTCCAATCTACCATCATCATTCAATTTCTTCTGCTATTTAAATCATATGGAATCAGTTTCCAAACAAGGCTCATTCTATTCTGCATATAGGATATATCTTGTGACACATAGGCTTGCCATACGTCAGGAAAATTCCTGACATGTTCTGGTTTTCGAGTGTAAAAATGGCATCAGGGGGGAATTTTGCCAAATCTCCAAAATGTCAGGGGAAACCCAAATGTGTGGCAACGCGATGGAAAAAGCAGTGGAAACAGCTCCAAAAGATTTAAGTTACTATTTTAGGGGAGGTTTCCCAAAAAAAAAGCTCAACAACTTTGTGGGTGTCAGGAATTTTAAAATATGGCAACCCTAGTGACACATAAATGAAGATGATGTTTTGTAGGAGTTTTGGATTCAAGCAAACATTTTGGTAAAGACAAAAGCTCACTTGCCGTATATGCATAGAATTCAAAAGGAAAAACCAAGTGTACAGTATCCAGTTTCATGGACAGATATTTCAGAAGAATTTCTAGTGGAATTCCATCCAAGATGGTGGTCCTATTAGGGACTGCAAATCTGTCAATGTTAGTTTCTTTCAGTTTCTCTCATTTTTCCAGTCTTGTGTTTAGTTTTCTAAATTTCCACAAATTGTTTTTTAAAGTGCCTGTGAAAATTAATCAGAGGTTTCAGTGTGAATTTTTCCTAATACACACATTTTCTTCAAAACATATTTCCCCTATGTTTCCCCTAATAGAATACATTTCTCTGTGTTAGTTTCACCAGTTTTATGGATGCTTTATCCCAGTTTATCCATTTTTGCATGCATTACTTGGCAGGACAACTGCATTGCAAAATTCAGAGAAGTACTAATTTCATAGAATGGCTGTGTTTTGTTTCTCATCCTGTTTCACAAAGTGCAGATTAGGTAGCTTCACCTTTAAAAGCAAACTGAATCGATCCCCCCCCCCCCCAAAAAAAAAACACAACAACCCTATCCTAGATGCAACATAAAGCCTGCATAGTTCCTAGGGGATCATAATAGGAGTGCCTTTTGCCAACTTTGGTTGGTAAGACATCTACATAAATTATTGTATTATGATAGCTTGTCCGTGATTGTTCATTCACTGGTAACCTTATTGTTGGATTACTGCAATGTGCTCTATGGGTGGCCCTTGGTGTTGTTACAGAGGCTGCGCCAGGTGCAGAAAGTGATGCGTAGGTTGCTTGTGGGGACAAACTTCTGCCAGCATATAATGCCTGCCTGCAGGATTTCCACTGCCTGCCAGTCTGCTAGTGGGCCAAGTTTGAGGTGTTGCTACTAACATTTAACTTTGGTACCAGCATCCATTTTTGGCCAAATAGAAATGCATGCCCCAGTATATCGAGAGAGAGAGAGAGAGAGAGAGAGAGAGAGAGAGAGAGAAGGAGGGAGGGAGGGAGGGAGGGAGGGAGGGAGGGAAAGAAAGAAAGAAAGAAAGAAAGAAAGAAAGTTTCCTTTCTTTTTCCTTCCCTTCCCTTCCCTTCTCTTCCCTCCCCTCTTCTCTTAACATAGTTATGCTGCCTTCTTAATTGAATTGGCTTTTAATGAGAGTGAATTGCTACAGGAAATGTGGCAAAAACATTTTTAAAGTAATTTGTCATCTCAACAATCTCTATCCATTAAAAAAACAGTGTAATTAAAAGCAAGCAACCCATATATTTTACAAACAAGAGACTCAAACCGAATCTAGTAAAGTTCACTCAAACAAATAGTGAAAAAAGGAAATATAGACTCAAACAACAAGGATGCCCAGGAATGTTGAGCCCAGAGCTTTGCTACTGTGTAGGTATAATCTTCAAGGAAACAGCTCTGAGGACAGATATAATGGCACGTGAGTCTACCAGAAAAGTAGACCTTATGGATTGCTATCCATAGGGGAAGGGGGACAACCCAATGGAGCCAGCGGTTCTGTTAAGTCCACTCACCCTTTACCTGGTGGACGGCATTGCGGCCAGGCAGCCAGGCCTCAATAGTTTTCCAGCTTAGGGGTGGAAGTAGGCCACCTCCCCCCTACATCATGACCCGCCACATCATCTGTGTTTGGGGACAGCCCCAGCCAATCCATTGTAACAGAACTTGCATACTGTTTTGTTCTCTTGAAACTGAAGCACCTTGTGTTTTTAGTGTTCCTAAATGCTTAGCTTTGGAGCATTTACTTGATGTTCTTCCTGCACACTTTTTCCAGAGTGACATTTAGCTCCAGAGAGCACAAAGGGTGAGAAGATTTCTCTGTGGCTAAAACCTCCCCCTTAATGCTGATTAGTCAGCTCTAAGATGATGGAGATAGAGACCCTGCTGAAGAAATAGTAACAGGTATTTGACCTCCCAGACCCACCCCCCAAACCAGACCACTACACCTCTGTTTATAGCACATTTGAGAGGGTAGAATGCATGAACAGATTTTAACTTGTCCATTCATTTGCAGGACCATTGGAACTGGAATATATGCAGCTCTCGAGGATGGAGAAATCCAGTGGCGTAGCGTGGGTTGTCAGCACCCGGGGCAAGGCAAGCAATTTGCGCCCCCTAACCCGTGGAGCCAGGTAGGGGCAGAGAGCTGCGAGAGCGAGCGCGCCCCCCCCCCCAGATGTTGCGCCCGGTGCGGCCGGCACCCCCTGCACCCCCCACGCTACGCCACTGGAGAAATCAGACAATCTGATGAAACCACAGGACATGTTCCATGTTCTATAAAAGATTTGAGTAGTCTGGGAAACATATAGATGCCCCTTGCCCAACTAAGTCCTATATATGATGTATACAGTTTGATGTTAAACTGATCCATGGTTCCATTTTCTTGTTCAGTGTGGCTGGACTGTCACAGATCAAGAAAGAGAGTTGAAGGGCCGTGTGACTGAGTTGTTTAAAAAAGGAATTTAGTATGTTACTTTCCCCTCTCCACTTTCTCTCCCTTGCCCCCGTTATTTTATAACTTATTTCTGTGATTAGGGAGAAAGGGAGTATAGTGCAAGCATAAAACAGCCCATTTACAAGCACCCCAGAAAATGTGTGGAGTTTTATTATACCTCTCAACTGCATGCTGCGAAAGGAGCTTTCGTTTCACACACAACTCACAGCTGGCTGCAGGAAGTTTAAAGTTCATGCAAAGTTTTGTTCAAATGTGTAAATCTCTTTAAGCACAGGTTATTCCCCACCACCACCTTGCTAAATGTTCGGAAAGCTAAGATCCTGGGTTGTAGGTGGCTTACAAGGCAGCTCCACCGTGACCCAATAATATTTATTTATTTATTGAATTTATGGCCTGTCCTTAACCCAAAGGTCCCTGGGTTAAGGACATAAAAATATATAATGCAATATCTAAAAACCACAGCAAATATAAAGCATTAGCAGGAATGCTTCAGTACAGAAGAGGGGGTAGAATTAGCTAAAAACATCAGCTCACCCCACCCCACAAAAGCATTGGGAAGGCTTTTTGGTTAAATGTGAAAAAATGTATGGCTTTGGGGAATGAGAAACTTAGGCCGCATCCATGTTTGTTGAGCGTTCATCCTGCTTTCTTTGCAAAGTTTGTGGTAAGACATTGTTGGCAATATATTAAGCTTTTGTTCCGATTGAGATTATGTAAGTTTAGGCATACATGTTATGACTTGTAGAATCAGTTGGCCCATAACTTGTCAAAAAGTTAAGAAAACTCCTTCCCCGTTCAGTTGAGATTAAAGTTTAAAGTGCTTATTGTAGCAAGACATAAGACAAATCTAAACACACCAACTACTATAATACAGTTCTTCTGATCTTAGAACTAAAGAAACAAGTATACAAAGAGATCCACTAGCACTTTACCATGCCAGCTCACACTGATTTGTAAAACCCACAGACAGCACCGCCACAACCACCACAGACTGCAATGCAGTCTTGACTTTTATACCAGTCTCTGCGCGTACACACATTCCTGAGGTAAAGTGAGAGTGGCTGAGTCAGGACTTTCAGCCTTGTACTCTTGCTAGGCGACTCAGTGCACCTGGTGCTCTATCTCTAAACAAGATAACAAGATTCAAACATGGGAGGTGTGCTAGCTCAAGACATAGACCAAGCCACTAGTGCATTTTCACTTATTTAAAATTATAGCAACAAAGCATGTGTTCACCCACATTTTTCCATTACAGTGGTACCTTGGTTCTCAAATGCCTTGGTTCCCAAACACCAAAAACCTGGAAGTAAGTGCTCCAGTTTCCAAAGGTTTTTCGGAATCCAAACGTCCGATGCGGCTGTTGACTATTGTTTCTGGGGTCCCTGCACCAATCAGAAGCTGTGCCTTGGCTTTTGAACATTTCAGAAGTCAAACAGACTTCTGGAATGGATTAAGTTCTAGAACCAAGTTTGGGGGGTGCATCAAAACCACATTAATCACACAGCTTGAATTTCCCTGTATATGATGGAATCCCATCTGAAAATAGCAGCCACCTGGAAGTGCAAACATATCTTTGTCACATAGCATGGCTGCAAAGTTTTTTTACCTTACCTTTTCACACACCGATTTGAGGAGATACATAACAAGGTATCAATTCACTACCCTTGAAGATCTTAGTACTCTTAAATTTTATTGATAGTGATTACTTTGCAGTAAATCTCATTAAACTCACTGGGGCTTTCTAGTGTGTACACATAGGATTGCACATTGTTGGAGTGTTTGTAAATATTTAATTTTATCTAGTGCAGAGACCTGAATAAATGGGTGGATTACCGTGCCTTCTTATCCTATTGTGTAAGTCATGTTGTTTGAAACTTTTAAAACCCTCCTTTTATGATATAGTACAGATATCTGAAAAGGCATGCACTGTTTTAAAACACCACTGAAATTCTGAACAGCAGTGTCATCTTTTTAATTTTAACCTGGATAATACTTCATGAAGAGGACTGTGGTCCATGGACACTTATGCCATAATACTTTTGTTGGTTCTTAAAGTGCCACCATACACTTAGTTATTTTTATTTTTGTTCTAAGTGGTAAATTAGGATGTGTCTTATCACCTTCATGTTGTTTTCAGTTTCAGTGAGAAATTAGTTTTTTCCCATGGATCAGGGACATCTGAAACAAATTACAAGGCCGACTTCCCACCAGGACTTTCTTCTCATAGCTTTTTTTTGCACCTACAGGAGATGTGGAATGTTTCAATCTTGAATTAGTTAAGCGAAGGCTGTAGCTATCTTTTCTTCTTGGATTGGATTCAAGTCTTCAGTCATATCTCTGTGTTTATTTGTACTATTAAATACAGGGCATTCTTGCATTTTTCTCACATGCTTATGCTACTTTATAAATCTACAAGATTTTGAAAAATATTACAGCATGTACTGCTATTTGATCTGTTCTTGCGATAGAATGGATTTCACACAGTGCAGCCATATTCTGGGGAACATTTTTGTTCAATGCACTCAGCTATGCATGTTCCCCCAGCCCAAAATCAGACAGTCGTAGTGCACATAGATGGTCAAGGATGCAGAGAGAGCCAAGACATTTTCCTTTCATTAATCCCATATTGGGGTTGATAAAACATCCTTGGAAAACAAAAAGGGAAATCCATTTAAAAAAAAAAAAGCAAATAGACTAGTTGAGAAACTGATAAATATGCACTAATGGATTTTTAACGGCATAATAAAGGCACCTGAGAACATGTAGCAATCTCATGTTATAATGTTTTTTTCTTTTTCTTGTTACATATTTATGAAATTAGACGTGAACTTACAAGAGTGGTGGGAAGAAAGAATGTAAGGGAAATCATATGAAGTAAGACTTCTGCAATCTTAATGTGATGTCAGACCTGATAAAACTGAAAACAGAAGTCAAAGTATTGTATATGGACAATACTTGAAATGCATCTCAAACTGATTTCGTTCAATATTTCTCAGATCACAAGGCAAGTTAGGAAATGAACACTTATCAACAGAATGGCTGCCGATAATGTTTTTAAAAATATACAAAGCTGATCTTCTTTAAGTATTTTATGATAGAAATAGTGAAAATAACTGTTTCCCGGCTGAGAATTACTTTATTATACTCACAGATGGCTCTCTCTATTAAGGATAGTTTGTGATACTTCACCTTGTTGCCTAGGCACTGCTTTAAATGAAGGATATATAATTGTATTCAAAGAGTGCCTTACACCTGAGATGCCAAGTCAACAAAGAGGGAGTGTGGAAACAACAATATTAAACACAGTTATTGTGAGTTCTTGCAGGGAACGTTTTTTTAAAAAAGACCTGGGTGACCCACTCTGAAAATGTGTCATTTGCAAATCTTGACTTACCTTTCTCATGCTGAAGCGGTTCTTCAGCAATCAATGCACCTGAGGTTAATGTATCTTGGTAAATATTGACAAGAGGAGCACAAGGAAGTAGACAGATTCTTTTTTTAATGGCACTTTGGATTCATTTCTGAATGACAACAGTGCAACAGTTAGCATATATTTGTTGTAGTTTCACATTCAATTTATTGCTCCCCCTGAAACGTGGAATGGGTTAAATTGGGTTTAGTCATAGGTTTAGTTGAAAACAAGTCTGCATGCTGCATTAGATTCTCCGGTCTACCATTGGTCCCCAGCTTGCATAAACTATTTGAGGGAGCTCAGAGATGAAGTACTGATGATGCAAGAGAAGGTCAGTTATTTAAGCAAGGCTGTTAGACAAGGACAGTTGATCCCATCTTGGGCGCAGACCTCAAATAAGCAAGTTCTCCTAACCACACTGATCACGAGAAATTGTGTGCATTTACAGCACATAGTTAAGTTATGGAATCGACTAGATGGAATGACAGCCATCAATTTAAATGGCCTTTAGAAGGTATTAGGCAAATTCATTGAGGCATCACAGGCAACTGCTTGGCCACTGTGAGAACAGGATGCTGGACTAGATGGGCCATTGGCCTGAGCCAACAGGGTCTTCTTCTGTTCTTATAATCTTATCAATGGCTCCTAGTCATGATGACTTTATATTACCTCCAGGATCACAGGCAACATGCCTGTGAATGCCAGTTTCTGGGGAGCACAAGTGAAGGAGCCTTGTGCTCAGGTTCTGCTGACTGGCTTCTCACGAGGTATCTGCTTGGCCACTCTGAAATGGAGATGCTGGATTAGATGGGCCTTTGGAAGAGTGCCCATTGAATCAGACTACACCTTTCCCCACCTTCCCTTCTTCCCAGTGATCAGGATACTTAAATTGCACTTCAAATATAAATATTTTGTGTTTTGGTTCATATGTTGATTCAAAAAGTGTGAAGTTGATATTTTCTCATTAAAATGCAACAAAATGGAATTTATTCCCAATCTTTACATGTGCTTTTCTTCTTCTTAAATGACACCAGGTGGGAGGCCGAAACAGAGTGGGATTTGGGTGTTGGAATTGCTTTCTCCACACTGGAAAGCAAATGGAACCTTTGGGGGCGAGTGGCAGGTTTCAGGAGGATACCTGTTAGAGAAATGCTGCAGTGACAATGGCGCATCGTGTATTCCCTGCACTATAATTCCAGTCATGATCTCTCTCAATTGCTATTTTAAAATGAACACAAAAAGTCATAAGGATCATGCCTAATAATGCAACATCTGGAATGTTAAATCCATGTAGTTAAACACAGGGTTTGTAACTTATGGGGTGCAGCAGGTACTGTAATTGTCTCAATACTCTGAGACACAATTTTGCATCTGGATCTGCACCCTTCCTCCTTCAAACCTGGTTGGTGGACCTCAAGTTTCAAGTAAAGAGTGTGGAGGAAGGTAGATCACACAATCCAGAGGCCTTCCCACTCCTGTCCTAAGGAGCTGAAAGTTGTCCACCAACTTTGTATGGGTCATCATATGGAACAGTGTTACTATCCCATTTAAGGTGCTATCCTAAGCACACTTACCTGAGAGTAACTGGACTCAGTGTGAATGACTTCAGGATTGCACTGCAATCCTATATATATATATTGATTGGATTTCATTGGTTGGGCATTCTTTGCTGTTATATTTTAAAGACACTCTATGAATGTAAGCGCCCAGGTCCAAGAATGAGGGTTTGCAATGCATGTTTCAGTACGTGGCTCAAACAGCAAACATTATGTAAGATGAGTGACTCCTTGCTAACACAAACATCTCCGATCTTCCAGCAAGCAATGTAGAAATATGCATCAATAGGGGCACTATTTCCGAGGGGCCAAGCTCACTTACCCCCCTTGGAATATTATTTTTTGGTGGGAGGGATGGCAGCAGCAGCAGGCCGAGTTCAAGACAGAGGAACTGCCAGCCATTGAAATTGTGCCTATGCCACATTCGGCTTTGTCCTTGGCTCCTCCCGACATTGTGACAGTGACCCCCCCCCCCCCAATCTTCAGCACAAGTTGGCGCCTCTGTGCATCAACCTGTGCTTGAGATTTTCTCTGGGGTACAGATCTATGTTGCTGTATTTTGTTGTTGTAATAGCTCTGGTATGTGTGTGTGGGGGGGGGGAGCAGCTTTTTACATTTGTTCATTTGAGTAAAGGCTGAATGTCCACAATAAATGGATTGTGCTTCTGTTTATTCAGTAAGCAGGGAAAGTCGATGTGTAAAAGGGACAGCTGATTGCTAAACCAATTGTCTAATTTCTTGGACAAGACTGGGAAAGGAGATTAAAGGCCTATCTACACATTCAGAAGACTCATGTTGCACTGTCCTTCTGGATTGTACATCTTCATAACGCAGGGAAGGAGGCAAACAGTAAACAGTACAGTTATATGGTTTGTTATGTATGTAAAGAATAGGTTGGGGCAGAACTGAATAAAGACACATGCTCCATGGAGCTGCAATGTTCTGCAAAGAAGGGCATTCCTTTAAGATAAGGACATTCCTTTAAATAATCAATATCTGGCAATCCAAGGTTTTATTGCAGCACCACAAAGGAATGTACATTGTTTTACATCCTGCCCATGTTAGCTCTTTGTCCTGGATTTTAGTTTGCCTTCAGTTGAGCAGAACTCATGTAAACATGCTCTTAACTGGAATTGAATTAACATTAAGTCATGTAGTGTAAACTAATTTGTGGATGGAAATGTAGAGCTAAAACTCTTGATTTAGCAGTCCTTGCAGCCCTTTTCTCATAAGTGTTGGTGCAAACGGATGTATCGAGGGACAGCAGCACATTTACAATTGCGTTCACATGGTCATTTTGGGTCGCATTTTTTCCATGTGAAGTAAAGGTAAAGGGACCCCTGACAATTAAGTCCAGTCACGAACGACTCTGGGGTTGCAGTACTCATCTCGCTTTAAAGGCCGAGGGAACCGGCATTTGTCCACAGACAGTTTTTCCAGGTCATGTGGCTAGCATGACTAAGCTGCTACTGGCAAAACCAGAGCAGTGCACAGAAATGCCATTTACCTTCCTGCTGGAGCGGTACCTACTTATCTACTTGCACTGCGTGCTTTCAAACTGCTAGGTTGGCAGGAGCTGGGACAGAGCAATGGGAGCTCACCCCGTCGCAGGGATTCGAACCGCCAACCTTTCGATCGGCAAGCCCAAGTGGCACAGTGGTTTAACCCACGGCGCCACCCGCATGTCACCTCCATGTGAAGTACACCCAGGTAAAAGGACAGCATGGAGAAAGTACTTTGTGAATTGGAAAATGTGCAGAAAACTATTGCAACCCTTTCTACACCACCCCAAAGGACCACTGTGATTATAATAATTGCTGCGAAAGTCTGCCTGTGCCCTGCCAGTTTATAAGGTACCTTCTTCATGTGTTGATGGGCAAGTCCAGTATGTGCTCGTTCAGCAGCAGCAGATGTGACTGTGTGAACCAGTCCACTAATGTGCATTAACGTGAGATTCGGGCATGGATGTGGCCATCAGGCAGTTGCAGTGAAATGGGATGCTTCTGCTCTTCCAGGTGTATTGACACCACTTCTTGCCAGCACACGGTAAGGCAAGATGGTGGTGAGGGGGCATCAGGTTAGTGGCGGGGGCAGATGTATGCACATTTGTGGCTGCCGCCGGCAACCCAAGGCTCCCTTCATTAATCCCAGCTTTTATTTTAGTGGTAAATTGCATGATTTTCTTACTCTTAGGGTTGCAAAGGAAAGTTTGAAGCTTTGAAGTCTAGCAGTGGCATTCAACCAAGTAATTGTGCAAGCACAAGGATTAGAACTAATGCAATGAAATTTCCTCCCTTCCCACATGCCCTGCACCACCCCCAAATCTGCTGTGGAGGGTTGGGGACTCATGGGGGGAGGAGATGGGGAGAACATTCGATTGTGCAAGGAGACATTCACCTTAGTGAAACATTCACCTTACTGATACAGTAGGAACCTCAGAAATAAGGGGCAGAAGGACAAATAAATGGGGATTTTCATTGAATTATTTCCAAGCCCATTTCAGGGCAGATGTTAGGTGTCACATTTGGGGATCATTTCAGACATATACAGTAGATGAAGGCCAGCACATCCGTCAGGGCTAGCTTGGACTCCCCACATGATGGCAAATTAGCTACCATATATACTCAAGTATAAGCCGACTTTTTCACACACTTTTTATGCTGAAAAAGCCCCCCTCGGCTTATACTCGAGTGAGGCGGGTGGTGGTGGTGGAGGGACGAGCTGCCCGAAAGGAGCCCCTTTGGGCAGCTCCCTCCTCCTCCTCTGCCTTTGCCGCTGTCAGCACCACCAGGCTGCTTGTTCTTCCTCCGCCGCTGCCACCACCACCACCAGGTTTGTGGTGTGGTGAACCAGCTTATACTCGAGTCAATAAATTTTCCCAGTTTTTTTGTGTTAAAATTAGATTCCTTGGCTTATATTTGGGTCGGCTTATACTCGAGTACAGTGGTGCCCCGCAAGACGAATGCCTCGCAAGACGGAAAACCCGCAAGACGAAAGGGTTTTCCGTTTTCAGAGGCGCTTCGCAGGACGAATTTCCCTATGGGCTTGCTTCGCAAGATGAAAAATGACGAAAATTTTTGAGTTTTTTCCCCGCTCCCCAACCCCTTTTTCTGAAGCGCTAAGCTGCTAAGAGCCTTTTAGCAGCTAAACTGCTAATCCCTTAAGCCTTAAAAAGCCGTTATTAGCCCTTAAACTGCCAATAGCACTAATAGCGCTAATCCGCTAATGGGCTTGCTTCGCAAGACGAAAAACCCGCAAGACGAAAAGACTCGCGGAACGGATTCTTTTCGTCTTGCGAGGCACCACTGTACTTAATCTTTGGCTCCAGGGATTTTTCTTAAATAGCCCTCATTGTGACCATGGTTCCTATTCTTGCTGTAGACACATGGGAAATTAATGCTGGGTCCCACAACCACCACCACCATTGTTACTAGGAATGTGAATGGAAAGCTCATTTAACAAGCCCCAGAAAAAGTGATTCAGGAGAAGAATTTGTATTGGAAAGTTCGCAATATTGTGCTATCTTACCAGAATATGAATTCAACTATTATTATTGCTGATTGAAAAGGAATATAGAAATTTTTAATTTATATATTTTTTCACTTTGGGGTTAACAAGTTTGTTAACATTTTTGCAGCAACAAAAAATAAATTTACCAATTGAATAAATACACTATTTTTCTTCTTCTTTTATATATATGAACACATATATTTTACAAAACCCCATAGCAGCATGGGAAATAAAGATCCTTCTACAAAAAGAAGATGTTAAGTCAGTGTACAAAATAAAGCTTTAGAGTTTCAAAATCATATCTGGGCAAGAGAGACGTATACCAGCTAGAGGTGCTTCTTCCATTCATTTGCTCCGGAGGCCCAGGTGAAATAGTTCATTGAGAACATACACAATCCTTCTCCTCTTTTCTGGATATTGCACTTACAAATCCTTGTTTTGTCAGGAAGGATTGAGCAGATTCAACAGCAGAGATGTCGTTGCTACACAGACAGAAAGAGTTAAGAGTGATGCCATGTTGCCGCTTATAGCTGAGCTTTTGAGATGACGACGGAATGCAAGGTCTGGCTGGGGCTGCTGGTCCAGAGGCTTTGAAAACCAAACAGAAGGGTTGACTGAGATGTAGCTGTTGGTTATCCTGATGTGAGAAGGCACGGTGGTTGTCCTAGAAGAAAACACAGAAGAGCAAGGTTACAAGGTTACATTGGATTCCATGCATACTTGCCATTGGGCTTTTAAAATGTTGCTGGTGATATTCAGTGCCAAAGGCCCAAATCTCCCCTCCCTCTATTGTCCTGAAAAGGTACAATTTTCCATATGACAAAACGCATATTCAGTTGCTATGCAAATAGTGGGGCAGAGGACCTAATCCATAAACAATAGACTATACTCAGAAAATCCTGTTGCCAAACCTGGTGTTTGGGCATATATATTGAAATGAGCATAAATAAACCTAAATACACTTGGATGAACATTGAAACCGTGGCTTTATTTCAGGTAACTGATGGACGTGTGCTTACCATGGGGATTACTTGTCAGCATGCAGCAAGTTTTCCTTGAGGGATAAATTTGTAATTGAAAGGAAAAGGGACTGATAAATTGTAATGGTGATTCATGGTTCTGTGTAAATATGCCATATAATGAACCTGATTTGAATTTGGGGTTTTGTTCATACAATTTTCTGCATGTGCTTCCTATTTATTTCCAAAACAAAAGTCATCGTGTTGTGTGTGGTTTTTTTTTAAAAGACCTGAACAGATGTGGAGCCAATTCTATCAGAATATTCTCCATGTTGTTTTTGTAGTAGTTCTTGTTGTTTAAGGCTGGAGAACAACTAATTCGTGTTTCTCCTTTGGAGGAGGTCACTGTAATATTAACAGATAACCATGAATTTCATTAACGGTATTGTATCACATGAAAGTCATCAAAATCTTCAATGTGCCAGACTTCAATGGAATTCTCACAATATTTTGAAATTGCACATAGCCTAGCAACACAAACTATTGAACACAATTGGTACTTAGGGAATAACATGTATTCTTAATTGTGAAGGCAGGCAAATAGGTTGATTTGTTGCCTGGGTGGTGGCGAGCTGTTGGTGATACCCCTTGCAGCAGTATCCACAGTACCTACCCTGGAAATATGGGCTGTGTTGTGTTTACTGCATGGGAATGGTGTGGGAGGCTGAGGGAGCTCCATCTTGGTGGTGGCTCTCCAGGTGTGTGGGATGCTGTCACCTGTGGGATGCTGTAACCACCACCAACACAGAGCTCCCCAGCATCTCCCCACCCCCACCCCAAAGCTATGTTTTGGTTCTGCAGATTTCCAGCTGCCCCTAGTTGTTCATCTCAGGGAAATACTGTGTGTTTGAAAGATGGTGTCCACCGAGAATAATCAGAGGTGGTGCTTAGGTTAATTCTTAGACAACTGCAGAGGGGAGAATGCCTTGTAAAATCCAATAACCTTTGAAGCACGCCCTTGGAGTGATTACTCCATCCTCAACCTAATGATTTAAAGATGTGAGAGTCCTTTCTGATTTGGCAACAACAAGAATTTCATCCTTATTAAAACCAGTCTGTCAGGAAACGATATATCATTCTCTGAGAAGGAAAAAAACACCCACCACCCTAACTTTAGAATTGCTATAACTGTTCAAGGTTATGTAGCTGGAAAATGGCACAGATTCTCACAAAGTGTCTGTGTGGTCCTCGGGCAGGAGATGACAACATTAACTCTTCCTTTTGCCCTCCTCCCCACTACCTCAGAAATGCTTTGATGCTTTTGTAATATTTTGGGAACATCCCTTCATAATTCCATACCATGACTTACCACCACAGTCGACACAGCCTCCCTTGAAGAACCCACCCCATTTTTCATCCAAGTCCCTGGGCTGAGACAAGCCTTTCTGTGTGTGTCGTTTATTTTGCCAGCCCTTCACAGACAACCGAGGAAGAATGAATTCAATAATAGACGCAAAGCATGGATGGTAACACTGCCTCATAAAAAGGCCTGCTTGCTGTTTCTGGGCTTACACAAGCGGTGACATTTCTTGATCTTTCAGACATGAAAAGCTGCCTTCTAACAATATGACACCATGGTCTTAGGGCTTATCCATGCCTAACTTTCCTCCGCTCTTTCCAGGCATGGTCCATGATTTAAAGCTCCATGTCTGAGCACCTTTTTTTGTTGTTGCTCTGGAGCTTTCTCACAAAAGCCCACTCTTTTAGAGCTCAGTTGGAACAAACATCAAGCCACAGAAAATGCTAATTGATGTTTGCTCTGATGCAGCTTCAAAGAGTGGGGGTTTTGCAGGGCAAAAAAAATCCCCAAATGCTTGGACACTGAGCATCCAAGCAGAGACTATCACCTGGAAAGGGTGTGGCAAAAGACTAGTGTGGATAAGCCCTTAATACTAGCCAAACAACATAAAGGTTAAAATACCCAATAGATTACTCCAACTCCAACTTGAAAAGGAAACGAGCTCTGACTGATTAGTGCTAGCCATCTAGGTTCTCTTGCAACCTTTAGTGTTCTGAGTACAATCCCTTTCCTACAATTTTTCTATTAATAGTGGGCAAGAGGATTTTTTTATACATCTGTGGTTTCTTCTTTAGCCACAGCTAAAGTCCAATTTGACAGCCAGGATACAGCATACACTGACACTTTCCCCTCTGATTAGGGGTGGACTTTGGTTTTTCAAATTTCAGTGGTGCCAAAATTTGCACCCCTACCACTCACCCTCTGTTCTGCTCAATTCCCTGTCTTCCCTGTGGTGCCCCTTTGCTGGTTCCACTGCCCTAAATTTGCCTCTGCTCTCATCCATTAATTAGAAATGCTTTGGAGCAGCAGTACATACCCTCTAACATGCAGTGTCCATTAGCAGGGTGAAACCTAACAACCTTTTGGGTCTATGCTACTTAAATACTGTAACTCTTTTTTTTTTTTTTGTCACAATCTACCTTGAGGCCTGAATTAATACTTTGGGGGGGGCGGGGAAACTCATCTACATGTACTACAAACTTTCAAGGGTTTGATAAAGAAGCAGGGTATTCAGTGACAGGACAAAACGTACTGCATATACATTATAGATAACAAGAACGAGCCTAGATAATTTTAAATTATTATAAAACTTTCTCTTAAATTAGGATTCCTACCCCTGTGTTTAATCCCCGTTGACCTTTCTTGAAGTGGATATTTTTCTCTTGTGTTTTATAGTGGAGCAGGGTAGCAAGTCGTTAGCCTTCTACACATACAAACTAGATGCTAAACTATATTAAGACTTTTCAGAACTAGTTTTAAGGAACATCTGGCAAGTGAAAGCTATGGATATGGAATATGTAAATGGAGTGGCTCCTATTTATAAATTAAAAGATCCACCAGAACATCTGCTAACATGTGGTCTCCTGGAGCTCATCTGCCACCCACAGTTTTTCATCACCACTGATAAACATGTGCATGGATCATATGCAGAGGCTACCCTTCCTTTGAGGTGCTCAATGAACATGTGGTCAAGCATAGTGTAAACATGCTCTTCTCAGGCAGCAAACTACAAGTGCTTGCAAAGTTCGTGCTTTTGCAGGCCCACAAAATTAGCAGTACAGGAGATGGTTGTTGTGTAGTCATTGTTTGCCTGGTCTGTTTAATCTACACTAAATGTTTAAAAAAGATAGTGACCTTGTAAATTGGACACATAGAGAAGAGAATTGTTACCAAACACATGGAAAGGCCGTAGCTCAGTGGTAGAGTATCTGTTTTGCCTGCAGAAGTTTCTTCTCAAGAAACTCCAGCATCTCAAGTAAGACAGAGAACTCTCCCTAGATATAAAGGTCACCTGCAGAGGAAGTGTGGAAATGCCACACATATCTTCCTCGTGGCTCACCATGGTGTATAATAGTTGGCATCAAGTTATAGAAGCTGAGCTCCAAATCATCACAAGAAGCTTACTGAGTGACCTTGGGCAAATCAGCCACTCAAAAGCCTCCTCAGGTTGTATTGAGGATAAAAGGTGGGGAAGGATATTGTGCATCAACTCCAGAGGAAGGATAGAATTAAAACTTTAAAAAGAGATAAATAAATGGTATTTGTCTATGATGTGATCACAAACCCTTCTAGAAGCTGAAGAAGCCATGTAACAACGTAGCTTCTTGCATGCTATAGCTGTTCAGTAGGCAAAGCACCCTCAGGAACATGGTAGCACTCTTTAGCCTGGCAGGGAATGGCTCTCTTTAAAAGGCTGCTGAACCTGGCACTTGGAGCCCAGAAACTGAGAGCTTATGAGAGACGAACTCAACCAGACTTCAGAACTTGAAAAAGGTTTCCTGAGTGCACTGTGCCCTGACACAGAAGTTCAATGGAAAGGACTCATGGGAGCTCTTACTTTCTGTCTGTCAACCCCAACGATCAGAGCCAAACACCTCTTCTGTGGAGGAGTCTCTGTGGGTTTGACAACAGATTCAATGGCTTTTATTTCTAAGAATTATACTCTGTATTCCCAGCCCACAGGGTTCATATAGTGACTTACAGTCAATTAAAATGGAAGTCTATATAATAAAACAGGGGTTTTATTATAAAACCTGTGGCCCTCCAGATGTTGCCAGACTACAGATTCCTTCTTGCCTGTCTATAGCAGGAATGCTGCCTGGGGCTGGGGGGGGGGGGTAGGACCAGGTGTTCCCCATCCATGCAATTAAAAAACCCCATATAGAATACGCATTCAAACACATTTTTTAAAAAGATCCTGTAGAGGTCTATAAATGAATTTGATCAAGCATAAATTAACCTACACCAATATAAAGATTATAACCATCTTCCATAAACTCACAAATGAGTCGGCCCGGGCAATTAGCTCCTTAAAGAGGGGACCATTATAGAGAAGCCCCTGGAGAGCAGCCTGGGGAAGACTCCTCCCTGCACACCGTCCTCATTGCAATCACACTGTCCACAGCTTGCCAAGTGGACTGCGGTGGAGTATGAGGAGTGCAGTTGACATGGCAAGGATGGCATGTGGTCTTGGAGGAATGCAAGATTAGCAGTGAGGCAGCAAAAATTGGTGGTGGTTGGCATCTTTTGGCGCCCATGTGATCCTCAGTGAAAGCCTCTGGGCCCCGAGCCACAACTTGCCTACAGGTACCTTATTTTCATGTTCTGTTGTAAACTCAGATGGAAAAAAGCAATTCTACTTATTCTACGTTTTCCTGTGTAATGTCAAATAGGCTTAACAACGGTAAAATGAGAAATACTAACGGAGCATGAAAATTTGCTATGCAGGCTGAATATAACGTCTTGCTATGGGCGTGAGCACTAAATTCCTTGCCTCTACTTTAATAATGCAAAGCCTAAGTAGCAGGACTTGAACCCCTGTGAGATTAAAATAAAATAAAAAATGGCTTCCTCTCCTAGCTGGCTGATCATATGAAAATGCATAAAGAACATATGTTCAGAGGGTTCAATTAATATATCCTGCACACTCTGACCAGACAACTAATCCAAAAAGCTCTACTAAAGCCATCAAGGGAAGCAGGGGATGCTGGCAGAAACAATGAGTGGGGAGATTTCCTTTTTCCTCACAGACACTGTTGAGTTATGCCGTGCCGTTATTTTACTTGCACGTCTTGCCTGCATTTATCATATTTATCAGGAAGCTGGGGATGTCAAGAGCAGATGTTGGACCAGTTGCACAGGTGCGGACTCGCGGGCTTGGGCAAGGCTCTGCCGATACAGCGGAAAGGTGGATGTGAGCCTCCTCTATTAGCTGATTTATGCCTGGAGCTTCTTGCCAGATGCGGAAGAAGAAATACATGTGAACGTAATTTAGAGACTCCTCACAAGATTACATAATGCAGCTTGGCTACCTTGAGCACTTGGCGACGCCCCTTTCCTTCGCACAACTGGGTTGCTTGAAGAGCGATAAAAGTATTAGGCTTCCTCCCTTTTTCAAATGGCATCTTCATGATTGTGAGAACGAAACCCAGGTGTGATGTTTATTCCAGATATATTAATTTGTAGTAAAACCAATGGTCACCCAAAACTGAGGCTTCATTCAGTCATTCAAACAAAGCGAAGACTGTTATAAATTCTTTAAGCACAACACTCTTAAACAACAGAGACGGCTATTTTTATACATGCCGTGAGATAAATTGCAACCTGATAGCCTATCATATTCAACAGCAAAGGATGGTTGCTGATGCTTGGGGATGCCCATCTAAATCCTGTCACAAAACCCAGTCTCTTTCACATTAACTCAGTATCAGATAATGCTCTGAGCATGGACAGCATTCTCCTGCTACTTCTAGGGAAGGATAATTTATATGGTATTCTTTCAGATTTCTATAGGTGGAAAAGACCTATAAAAGCTTGAAAATACAAGACACGTAGCAACCTGCTTTGAACTGAAGAGGCACCTGGTCAGATTATCAGGAAAATGGGACAGCCATGCCCAAAACAGTACAAAGCAGCAGGAGGGCACCAGGTTGGGAAAGACTATATTATATCAATCAACTTGTCAGAAGAAGGACACAGTTTCTAAAGCCTTTGAAGTCAGTGTTAGCCTATGAACTGTGGCTGAGCATTCTCAAGGTTGACAAAGTTTCAGGGTGGCTTCCAAAGGCAGATACCATTCAGATGGCATAATCAGACTCTCCCAGGGGTGCAGAGAAGCCTGGCCCACTTCCAGCATTTGAGGCCACTGGTCATGAGAAAAAATTAAAATGACGGCACCCAAAAGCAAAATAAGGTATCCAAAATAAAGTGAGGCATAATTTGAATACATCTTTTATTTAATGAACACTTATGTAGCTGAGATACGTTTTGGTCTGCAAAATACCGAGCTGAATGGCTCCCCTGACCACCACCACCTTGCCTCTGATTGGCTGCCTGACATAAAACTGGCATGTCTCAGCTCCAATGCCACTCACACAATATCTTCCATTTTTGCATAACTGGCCCCCTTCTTTTATACCTTTGTGCCATTTCCAACCTTTTAAATAAGATATTAGTATAGCAAACAAGGAGCTTGTAGGTGTCTCAAACCACTGTGGGGGAAGGTTAGATGGCCAAAAATAATAATAAATCTGATTCTTATTCTTTATTTCTACTGTTCTCATGTATACTACTTAAGAGAGTTTTATTATATTAAGCAACATTTAAATCTGTATACATTAACAAAAGCACCTCTGCCTCTTCTGCATTTCTGTGTTGAAATGCAATGGAAACAATGGGCATTTATTCATTTCAGGGGCAGTTAAATGAAATTAAACATCATTGTGACTGACAGCATTCTGTTTTGCATCACTACATTGCCTACAAGGAAAGGGCAAGTGCCTGAAATTCCAGCACAATTGATAAGGATTGCTAGCAATGGCTATAATTAGTGCATTTTATTGCACTTGACTGCCTTCACCATTGGGGTGGAGTGTTTCTCCTCCTTGCTTTCTCTCTTTCTTACACTGTTAACATTGAGGCTGAAAGAGCTGTCATATCTAAAAGAAGCTGATAGTTGCTTGTGTTTTGTTGTCTTTCGGGACTGAGCATTCATTGTCAGCATGCCACATAAATGCCATTCTTGGTACTATTATTTTCCATTCAAGTACAACTTGCTTTGCCTTCCACATATATAGAAAGCACACACACTGTGGGGGAGGAAAGGATGCCAAGGAAAATGTTCTCTCTTAAACTGATGAAACATGACGGCAAAACTCAGTCAACAGAAATTGGGAAGAGAGGTCAAAGTTTATCTTTCATAACATAGGGCTTGTCCACAAAACCAGTTATCTCTGCAGATAATGCTATTTGTTCTTAGTTGAAAGCCCATAATCTTATCTTTCTCCTTCTCTTTCCCCTGATTGCTTGTTTTCTCTGTACCCTGATTTCACTCATAATCACTTAAAAGGTCTGATCAACTTTAATCCCTACTTTTGCACCATCTGGAAAAAGCACCATCTGGAAATGCTGTCAGAAAAGTGCTTCAGATGTTGGAAATCACTGAGCAAGCCTTTGTAGACTCACCCATCTTCTATCCGAACCCAGAGGTCATTGAATTGTCTTTGGCGATGGTTTTTATACTGCTTCTTGTGCCACTTCTTCTGCCGCCCAAACTCTTCCAGCTGACTGATGCTGTCTGGCAGTAGAAGATGTGGAGGAAGACTGTCTTCTTCACTGGACTGAGGAGGCACTGAAGATGATGGTGGTGGCACAGGGTCAAAAAAATGGATAGCAGGTGTGGCTGTTGCAGAGGAGCCTCTAGAGGGTGCGTCGATGTTTGCTCTGGGGATGCAAAACAAGCTTATCAAGAAGTGATTTGTGGCTGTGCTAGAAAAATCAAGATCTGAAACAACTGGGTTGAACTTAATTCACACAATGCCACTATTAGGCACAACAGATAGTACACAATACAGTCATACTTTGGGACAAATACGCTTCAGGATAAGTATTTTGGGGTTGCGCTCCATGGCAACCTGGAAGTAATGGAGTGTGTTACTTCCGGGTTTTGCCGCTCGCGCAGACGGTCAAAATGACATAATGCGCATGTGCGGAAGTGGCAAAACGTGACCCGCAGACATGCAGCCACATCTTGTGTTCTATTCAGGATGCGAACAGGGCTCTGGAACGGATCCCGTTCGCATCCCGAGGTACCACTGTATGCAATATTGGTGGTGCAAATATTAGCAGTGCAAAGGTGGCTGAAGTCTTATGTTGTGCCTTCCATGGGAAGGAAAATCAAGAGCCACAAAGGTTGTGGATCTGCCTCCTTATTTTATTCTGAGCACACAAGTCAGACATCAGCAAACCTGTCCTGGGCAAACAATCCTGATCTGGGGAAGTGAATGAGAGCCTGAAGCTGAAGAATGAATAAACTGCTACAGTGAAATCTTTTTCTTTGGAATTTTTGGGAAACCAACTAGTTTGAGCAATGGACTTTCACTCACAATCTTATCGCTCCTTACCTCCCCACTGCAGCCCTCTGTGTGCCTACAAAAACTGTTCTAGAGGGTAGGAGGAATCTTCCAGAGCACAGAGAGGGATGAAGGAGCTACAGAGTGGAGAAGAACAAGTAGGATCTCCTTGTTCTTAGAATCATATGATTGTAGATTTGGCAGGGGCCACAAAGGTCATCAAGTCCAATCCCCTGCAATGCAGGAATCTTTTGCCCAACGTGGGGCTTGAACCCTGAGACCCTGAGATTAAGAGCCTCATGCTCTACCGACTGAACTTTCCCAGCAGGATTCTCCTGGTACAATGTTGCATCTCACACTAACTTTGCACAGGCACTCAGTAAGGATGCTTCCGGTTTCTGTTTGGGAGAAAGAGGTTAGATTCACATAACCATATTGTTCCTTCCAAGTCTATGATGGTCTTATCTTTGAAGAAGTAGAGTTTCGTTTTAGTTTCATTACATTTTTGATAATAGTACAAAACATATAATGTGGCAGCTTTGGGCCTTGTGCCATCATTTTGCTACTGCATCAGAAGCAATGCCAAACATGAGCTAATATCGCTTTATAGATTCCCATAAATTCCACAATGGGAATATTTGTCAGTTCAAGAATTCTACACTTCTTTACATATAACTTTCATCCTCTGCCCTCAGACCACAAAGGCATCTGTCTTGTTGTATGCAAATCATGTAAGTATGGAAAAGCTTGCAACATACATAATTATTTGCCATTTTATATCCCCCTCCCAAGTATTTGGCTGCAATTGTTAAGGTTTTGGTGACAAATGCTTGTACATCTCATCGCCTGAAACTGCCACACTCCAGCAGTGTAGAAAGGAAGGCATATATAATATACATAGGGTCTTGTGGCTTGCATTTAGGAGACACTAACATATGTGATGATGCAGTAGTAGTAGTAGCAGTAGTAGTAGTAGTAGTAGTAAGAATACCTTAATATATTCAATGGCAATATGTCTCTGATCTGTCACCCTACTGCGGAGAACCACATAAACTGTGAGATGTTTAATCTTCTTCATTTTATCTTAGGACTCAAATGTCTCAGTAAAAGGAAGAGAGGAAGTGGAGATATTTGTTGCAGTCATTGGCACTTCACTCATATGGGTTAAGCTTATGCTTGAAACATGTAGCAGTGGGTAGCAGTGGGTTCTTCTTAGCTGGTTCGCACATGCCATAGAACTGGCTACAGTCCATTGACTGTAGTGTGCAGCTACCGTCCCACAGTCATCTATGCCTCCTCTTCAAAATTTGTGCTATTTGAGGACTATACTCATTTTGGAAGGAAGTTATATTTATTGCGAATACTTAAAACAACAAGAACAACAACAAGTAGAATAACAACAACAACAGGAAAGGGGAAATAGCTTCCATTGTTTCTCAGGAACCATAATTCATAATCTTTGCCCCTGAAATAAAGCCATTTCATTTCTCTTACCGTCAAGAAAACCCCATTATGCAATAAATGAAACTCTGAGAAAATGAAAACCACTTGCGGTGTCCTTCCCCAGAGCATATTAGGTCACTCAGGAAACATCCTCCTTGGCGTGTATGATTTTTTCATTGAAAGTTTACTTGTTTGATTGGAAGTGCTTTATCACCATGCCAGCTGCCTGAGATGGTATCTTCGCCATTCATCCACATACTTCCCAATGGCTGAATGACACCCTCATTCCAATAGGTTTGGCAACTGCTGCAGATTATAGCTGAAACTATGGGTGGCATTTGGCCTAGATTCTAGCAAACCTGTTGCTAGTATTTTTCTATGCATTGCTTCATATTTTGGCAATATCCTCCAGCCGCTTGCTTTCCTGCCTTTGCTAGCTTGTGTATGGTCCACTAATGTTTTTATTTAGTGGCTCGACCAGAAGTCTTGTTGGTGTTGAATTAAACTTGCATTTCCAGTCAAACAGCTACTTCTAATATTAGCATGCAACACTTCATATAACTTCTCTGGACACCACCATTAATAAAAGGCCATCTCACCTGTAGTCATTTGATGGTGACGCCCAGAGAAAGGTTTCTAAAGAGGAATAAATATATAACAAACTAAGATTTCAATCCACAACCCACTTACTTAAAAACAGTCCCATTATAAATTGCTTTTGATTCTCCCTCAAGTCCCTTTATAGCATTGTGGCTAAATGGTCAGTTAGCTACAAACTGGGATTACAATCCTGACAGCTGTGAGCAGAAAAAGCTGCTATTTTGTGCTTGACATAGAAGTGTAGAAGACATAACAACCAGGGAGATGGACAAGAACTTTATGTTCTCTCTTGAAAAAGAACATAACAAGAGAAGAAAGCCTCGGACTCCACCCAGATTCAAGTACTCCCAGTGCCACCCAGGGACTAAACTGTATAATAACACTATCCACACAGTGCACTTGCATGAGCCATGTGTACAGCTAGCTATATGAACCAAGCTTCCATACATGGAACAGATTATTGGGTTGCAGTTTGATTTTCCTTATGTCAGGATCTTGGGTAAACAGCTGCCCTGCATTAGAAAGAAGTTCTGTGAATTGTGGCCTACAATTATAGAGTTCTGCATTGACTTTGAAACAGTCCCATTAAAGTCAGAAATACTGGAGAAAGTGGGTAGTGGGTTGCAGTAGTAGCCCTTGTGAGTAGTTGTAATGATTTCAACACATGCTGAACCATTGTTGCTCAGTTTAAAGAGATTAACTTTGGAAGCTGTTCAGACAAATGTGTGAGAGGCTTCTTAGCTTGAAGGCATGATAGTATAGGTGGGAGAAGTAAGTGCCGGACAGTCCTGAGTGACTGCAAACAGACCGCAGACGTCAACAGATAAAACCAGCAATCTCTGTAGGCACATGATGCCACTCAATACTTTTGTAGCCACTTGGGATGGTACAAAGTGTAGCAGCACTTTGTTCCAGAGGAATATTACTGGAGGCTGAAAAGTTTCATCCACAAGACACAAGTGCCGAATGAAAGAAAGCAGGATAAGCTCCTTTCACCCTGCATGCTGCAATCACTTGGAGAGATTGCTTTTCCCTCACTATGTAATTTGGAGTGGTAAAGAGGTATGATTCGTGTTAGAACCACTCCAGTTATTTAAAGTGGATTACTGCAACACAGGGCTGCATTTGAAAATGGTCCTTTAATGCTTCAATTAATTCATAGCTGATTTTGAACCTTTAAGGTCCTTCACAGTTTGGGACCAAGGTACCTGAAGGATTGCATTTTACCAAGTTTAGTGACTCAGATTGCGAGATCTTCTTCTGAGGCCCTTCTTTGAGTGTCCCTACAAGGTGAGGTGGGTGGCTGTTTGGAAAAGGGCCTTTTAAGTGGTGGCACCCTGGATGTGAAATGTTCTCCCCATAGAGGCTCATCTGATTGCTAATTTGTCATCATTTCAGTACCGAGTCTTTTCTTCCCCCCCATTCCTTCAAAATTTGCTATAGTCTCAAAATTTCTTTAGTTTACGCTTCTTTTTCTGCTTTTCAAGTTTTCTGCTGTTTGTTGTTTTGCTCTGACCGTTTTTTTTTTAAAAAAATCTATATAGTAACTTGCCCAGAGAATGTTTTGTTATAGGGTGGCCTATAAAGGAAGGAAGGAACAGATACTGTAGTCTATTTTTTCACAGGTAAAGGTAAAGGGACCCCTGACCATTAGGTCCAGTCACGGATGACTCTGGGGTTGCGGCACTCATCTCGCTTTACTGGCCGAGGGAGCCGGTGTTTGTCCGCAGACAGCTTCCGGGTCATGTGGCCAGCATGACTAAGCCGCTTCTGGCGAACCAGAGCAGTGCATGGAAACGCTGTTTAGCTTCCCGTCAGAGGAAGCTACTTGCACTTGACATTCTTTCGAACTGCTAGGTTGGCAGGAGCAGGGACCAAGGAATGGGAGCACACCCCATAGCAGGGATTCAACCCTAGGCTCTGTGTCTTAAGAAAATATTCCAAAAAAAGAGAAACAAAACAAATCTGGTCCAAACCCATCAGTGAGATTTCAATAAGACCTGTACTCATACAGCAAATATTTTCAGCTTCTCTACCCAGCTTTACAAAGGCACTTGGCATGAATGGACAATTTTACTCTCTACCCTTTTGCAAATGAGTACTAGTAGCATATGCATGTGCATTTTTTTATTGTGCCGATGAAAGATCAGGGAATAAATTATGGAGAACTGGGAGCAAAAGATTTGCTGCATCTTTCTCATTATCCCTTAACCACTCAGACTGCAATGCATAATATCAACAGGGGTTTCTTTTGGAGATATAAAAACTTGTTGGTTAAAGCACCAAGATATTACTACCAAATTAGCAGGTTTTCTTAGGAACAAGTAAATAGATGTCACTACATGCTCTGGAAATATCTTGCTGGATATGAATGATATGTAAAGAAAATCTAGTTCTTCTATCAGTCAAATCAACAGGACATTTCTCAGAGCAACAGGACTAAATTGTTTTAAAAATCTTATTTTAAAGTATGTTGCTAATTCTTTTATCTAAAATTTACCCAGAACAACTACGTTCCTTGAAAGTTAATTGGATATATAAATGCAATAAAATCACAAAGGAAACAATTTTATGAGCAGATGGAAATTCCTTGGAAATCTGGTGTGCATATTTCCAGTGACCAATTTGTAAAGCATTCATTCCTTCTAATCCCACAGATTTGGTTTAAATTAATTTGTGCACACTCAAGTTGAAATGTTTTGATTTAATCCCCCACCCATCCTAGTTAGAGGCTATTGAAAAACCTGTTGTCATATAAAAACAGGTGGAAGGATGGAATGGTAGAATAAAAGACTCCATGCCCACAACAAATCATAACATCAAGGCCATGGAGGCTTAACATTTGGCTATGGGCTTTGGTTTCACAAGCCCCAATAGAGGATCTCACAGGCCAAGTTATTCAAAGTAAACAAAATACGTATTCTTGGCAGGTTAAGGAAGCCTTATTTGGCTTTCAAAAAACCAAGTTAGCTTTAGGAACAACTGATGCACAATGTCACAGTGAGCCTTGGGCTCCCTTGCTCTGTCCCCTTTTCTCTTTCATGCCCAAAGGTTTTCACAACCCTGAGTTCCTCTTCTTGACATACAATCTCAGGGAACAGTGGTTTAAACCATGCTATGAAAACAAGCCAGAATATGAAATCATGGTTTCGTCTTGGCTCGTTCTCACTAAACACAGGCTCCAACTGCACTATACATTTAAAGCATTATCATGTGATTTTCAACAGCCATGGCTTCCATCAGATAATCCTGGGGACTGCAGTTTGTGAAGAGTCCTGAGAATTATTAGGAAACCTCTATCCCTCACACTGAGCTACAGTTCTCAACCCCTGTTCCCAAGGAACCCTGAGAACAGGATGTGTGTGTGTGTGTATGTGTGTCCTAACAACTTTCAGCACACTTAGCAAACTACAGTTCCCAAGATTCTCTGGGGGAAGCCATGACTTTTTAAAAATTACATGATACTGTTTTAAATATATAGGACAGATGGGACCTTGGTTTAAACAAATCACAATTCCTAAAATTCATATAATGAGGGGGGACAGCGGTTAGTTTACAAATTAAAAGTTGAAGCTTTCAATCTCCTTGCAATTAAAAAAGAAGAGGAAAGCTGGAGAGAGAGCATAGAAGCCTGTGACCATGGATTCTCATTTTGAATGAGTCCTTCAAATGTTATATAATTCCTCGAGTGCTTTGATTCAAGGCAACCACAAACATTTTTTATCACTTTTCTCCTCTTTTGCAGGGGGGAAGAGGAGCAAAGTAAAGAAGTTCCACTCTATACAAATTCCAGTGAGCAAATCCAATGTAGCAGCTGCTACCCATTTAATCTGAAAGAACCTATCGAAAAGAGCAATTCACTATGCACCTGTGACCAGTGATGACTTTCTATTGTTGCTGAATTCTCAGAATCTACTCTGCTCTTCAGAAGCGTATCAGTATTGTGTGCCCAACGTAGCTTGAAATGCTGACAATGTTGCATTTCTTCTCCCTTGAATTCCACAATTAATGTTTACTCCATGAACTGAATTATTGAGGCAATATCCTTACTTGTGATCTTGGAATCTATAAAACCATCAGCAAAAACTATTGGGGGGCATTGTTCCCCCCCCCAAAAAAATCAAGCTCAAGCCAGAATTGGCATCTAAATAAATATGGATATAAGACAAAACAGAACTGGTGACTGTCATACTTAACATTGGTTCAAGGCACTGTGACAAAATTAAGCTTCTGTTTTGCTAGTGATAGTCCTCAAGTCAATTGTCTTCAAGAGCCTCCCTTTTTATAGAGCATTTATATACAGTTAGATAACAGCAATTCCCTCACCTCACCGCCGGATCAAAGTTGTGACTGTGTGATTGTGAATTCAGAATAAGTCAATTAGACTTGCTTCCAGACATTAAAATTGGTAGAATTATATAACACATGGATAGGGATGGTTTGCATTTAAATGTGAACCTGTCTAATTCATACTTCCAGAAACAATACAGAAACTGAACCACAGTTATCATTTGAAATTTACATGTCTCTGAATTTTGTGATACAGTTTTCCATCCAGAAAACAAGTACAAAGTACGTACACTGGGGAAAGTACAAACAAAAATGCATGCATTAGTGAAAGAACATGTAAAACTGAATTGTTTGCAAAACTGCAAAGTGGTGTGCATATTGAAAAAGTGTGTGTGTTGTATATGAAAATGGGTATGAATTTTCATGCAGGCTAATGAAAAAAATTCAGAGACTGATGTGGAAATGGTCTTAACTTAAGATTGGCAAAATGAGAAACTGAGAGAAAATGACCGTTGAAAGATAGAAGGAAACTTTACTTTTTTGACCCTGTGCCATTCTGAAAAACAACTTCTTATCACTATTCTACAATCTAGTGTTTATGTAATGTCCTATGTTTTTGCGAACAATGCACTATTGAAAATGTAATAGATTTGCTTATTCACAGGAAAAGGGGGGAAATAAAGACAAATGAAGCTTACTTTTCTATTGGTTGTCCTGCAGGAATATGCTTTACTTCAAACCCAGCTTGCTTCAGCACATCGATAACAGTGTTGTTGCCCAAGAAGTGACCTAAAAGTGGACAAATAGAAAAGTCATTCAGAAACCTGATGAAAAACTTTTTATTTATCGCTGGACCTGTATCACAATATATTCAAGAGGTTCAGGGTAGATAACAAAGTCAACAGATTAGCTAAAGAACAATTCAAGTCCCTGAATGCAGAGCATTCCTACTGTTGCAGCTATAGTGACGGAAGTAAAGGATAAACTAGACTGCTCACTCATGACACTCAATCCTTTAGAAGCTCTGCTTACAGTTTCTATCCCTCAGCAATGGCAAAGGATAAGTTCCAGGCCAATTTCATGTGGGAACATTATGAAACATACAAACTAAGATCAAACCTGCAATTATAATTGCAGTGTAGGTGAAGGCAAGTAAGGAAAATGCTAGTTTTCTTCTATTTCAGGAGACACTACAATCATATACACCCACCTAGGTTATCATACAGACACAGGCAGATACTTTCCTCTGTCCTAGTAATCTATACTGGCAACAATTTCTCTATTATTTGTTGACAAATCAACCATCATGTCCATCATGCTTTTCTGTCTGCATTGGCTTATCTGCCTGGATTGATTTTGGAATTGAAACTGTAGATGGGAGAAGTAAGCTAAGGTCATCTCACCCAAATTTGACATCACAGTCCAACACTTTTCCTGGAAAAGAACAAACCCTGTGAAGATCCAGATTAATTCATTCCTCTGAGAAGCCCAGGCTCCTCAGTGAGCCACAGGAATTCTCTAGTGTGCAACACTTGTCTTTGTTCTGTTTGTTCATTTTTATGAGAGCTGGATTTAGTTTCAGTAATTAGCAGCAAAAATTACCAGCCTGGTGATCAGGATGTTGTGCATACACAGAATCAAAGAGAGAAGAGCAATTCCTGATTACTCAATACCAAGACACAGGGTAAAAAGTGATGCCCACCAAACCGTAATTTTACACAGTTAAATTAAAAAAGCAAAAGTCAATGTGGCTTAACAGCTTAATGAAGATATACAACACTTGCAGTTGCCCAACAGTGAGATAAAATGGGTTCAAAACTCAGCAACAAAATACAATGTGCACTGGAAGACAGAATAAAAAGTGTCCAAATGGCCTGCTACAATTAAACACTTTAAGTTGCCAAATGTATTTCAATGCACAGGTTGTCTTCAGTGGCACATACTGAAAAATAAGTTAACAGCTTCAAAGTGGATCGAGTACATAATATCTCAGGCTTGTTTATAATGGGGAGTGCAATATTGAAAAAGCAAAAAACAAATATGTGACATTATGTTATATTTGTATCTTACTAGCATCACTCCTTTTTGAAAGCTCTGTATATGTAGCTTCCTTAGCAGACCAGAATGATGGATACAAAAATGCATCCCCTTTCACAAGTGGGGAAAGTGCCCAGATGCGAATTGTGATGCAGTGCACACCTGAGCATGGCTTGGGAAGGTGGCTGGGCACCAGGGCTCACAGACAGACTCCTGGGAATGGCACATGTAGCCCTGATATTAGGATGCAGGCATTCAGCTTGGAGAACAACGCAAGCAGCAAGCTATTTCACTTGGGGATCTCAACACATTAAGCAGTGAGGAAATGTATTCTCTATCAGTAGAGTAACATGCGCTGGGGTAGGAGTAATGAGAGCATGGGGAAGGAATGAGGCTTAAAGCTCTTCTGATTGGAGTTTAGAGCTCCGCGGTGGGAAAGAAGTGGGGAGATGATGGTCCAGAGGCCTAGCTGGCTGGATTAGGCCAGCAGGTCTGAGGTTCCCCATCTCTGCAGTGCAGCAAAGGCATTTGCGTGCCACCGCCTGCGTTTGCATGTGGCTCTTCTTTGCTGGCTCAGGATGAGCCTGGAAATTACTCAATATTCAATGGTAATTTGGATGCCAAGCTCTTCAATGATTCCTCCCCTGTTTATTCCTGTTTATAATTCAGAGAAAGCATGATAATCAGTATCAGTTGTAAGGGTGATATGCATGTAGAAATTTTAGTACTGTTTGCAAGAGCCATAAAGCGGTACTTTCTAGCCAAAACACACTTTTTAGAAGACTTAAAAAATACCATATGAAATGAATCTCAAAACAAAAACAGACAATAAACCCCAATTAAAATTGCATTTGCAGGTTCCAACTGGATCCAGCATTCCACCCACTCCTTTAGAGAATTGTTTGATTCTGGTTTACTAACTGGCTTATAACTAAAGCAAAGACCAGGGTCCCGAAAATGTGTTACATGACCTCAGAGATCTGAATGCTAGGACCCTTGTGAGTCATTAAGTCGGCTCTATTGTAAGCATCCAAGAACTGTGGTTAAAATGCAAAGCATGAAGAAACAATGGGCTTGAGTCCTGCAACTTCACAATTACAGAGACTTTCCAAAAATACTAGCCCAGATTGTGGTCAGCTCCAAGGCAACGCTGCCAGTACTGCTTGCATATACAGATTATTGAAGCAACAGATATCCAAAATTGACACAAATCCTTGCGAGGAAAATCACATTGCGAGCAGCTATCTTGAAAACATTTAGCATACAATCACCACACCAGCTTCAATATGGTTTACCTCAGTGGTCTGAAGAGTATGGGCTCTCTCCCATCTCTCTCACGGTCCAATGCTAAGCGAATTTAAGAGGTTTTTGGCTCTACGGATCTCAATTTGGACATCACATAGGTAGTTCTGTTCCATCTGCTGTTAGTAAAAGACTGAAACAGACACTGCATAGATAAACTTACAATGCAGCAACCTTTTGGTCTTCCCACAGACTTTCAGTTTGCTAATCAGCATTCCTTTGTTTATGGTCCAGGCTCTCCTGGTTTCAGTATGGCAGACAGCACCCTCTTTGCTATAAACAGAGCCAGCACAGCTTTATAGATATTATAAAATATTTGTCCCTTTCTTCCACTTTGGAAACCATGATAAGTGCTAAGTAGGCCAGGCTGAAATCCAGAGGTTCTCTCTCTCTCTCTCCTCCCACCCCCCCAAGTTTAAATATTCTGCTGAATTAGGAGATGAAGTAGTTGCAGCTATTCCTGGTTTTCCCATCTGGTCCTGTAATCTGCTCCATTCCTTACCTGCTGTAACAAGCTGGACTCAAGGTGTGCCATAGATTGCAGGTGTGTGTGTGTGTTATGTGTGTGAGAGAGAGACAGATTCAGGAGGGGAAAGCTATGGGTGCCTTTTCTTCTGAGTCCACAGCAACATAAAGATAAAAGTTGGGATCTCTGGGTTGCAGCTTGACAAATCTAAAAAAAGGGCAAGGGCTTTCTTACCCAACTCTGAAGTGCTAATGGCCTCTTTCTCTGCCTGGAGATAACCAGCAGTGGAAGAAGCCACTCGGGCACCTGGGGTGGCATGCCCGGGGGGGGGGGGGGGCAGCTGCCCATAGGGGCCTCTGGAGTATGCCTGCCTCCTGCCACTCAGCTGCCCTACAGCTGAACGTGGGGAGGCTGCAGGCAGACCATTTGGGCAGCGCAGAGCCTTTTGCGCGCCCAAGACACCGCTTTCTCCCAGGAGAGATGCATGGCTCAGGCATGCTGCAGGCCCCACGGTGAGTGCCATCTGGCATTTTGTCACCCCCCTTAGTGGTGGCACCCGGGGTGACCTGCACCCACCGCACCCCCCTTCATAGCTGTCAACTTACAGATTTGAAAATAAGGGACCAGCAGCCAAAATAAGGGACCTGCAGCCTCACCTGTTTCAGGCACTTCAGTCTTCCTGTCCTCCTGCAGTCTGGTCAAACTCATGCTGGGTAGCTTCGAGAACACTGTCCAACCAACTTTGTAACCAGAGGTTCAACTCAATAGAATCTGAATCACATGCACCACAAGGCCTATGTAGCCTCAACTTAAGATGGCTCCCCGGCCTGGCTTTGCACTGCAAAGTTTGCAGCAGCACGTGCAACAAAAATGGCGTCCAGCATTCAACCCCCCCCCCAGCTTGCATTAACTAGCCACGCACAAGGCATGCAAGCTCCACCCCCCCCAGTCGTTCTTAGACTTCTTATTGGGTGAGCAACACAGCCAAGCAACACAGTTGAAGCCTCCCTCCTCCCTGGCCGGCAGGGAGGGTGGGAGAGGAGCTGCTTCCTTTGAAATTTAAGGGACATCATTTAAGGGACATCCATCAATAAGGGACAGCAGCGGGACATGGCACTGGAATAAGGGACTGTCCCTTCAAATAAGGGACACTTGACAGCTATGCCCCCCTTCCTCCACCCCTGGAGATAATGAATCTGTATCCAGGCTGTACTACATGAGGCTGCAGGAAGAAACTCATGTGAAGGGTTTTCTTATATAATATATGGCCTGTAAATATAAAACTAGCACACCAGGGAGGAGGTTGGGCTAGAGTCCTTAACAGTTATAGTTTTCTGTGTGCAGAGATGATTTTGTCTGGAAGATATTCCACTACATGGACCTCACACTGGCAACAGTAAGCCATATGACCCAGACACAGACCTTTCCACCAGTGAGAACTAGGTCTCAGATATCCCTTATCTCTTATCTCTAGTAGGGAATTTCCACCTGAGATGCAGTTCACCATTTTACAGGTATGTTCAAGTGTCAGTAAACATTCCCTGCATTCAAAGCCACCATAAAAAAATGGTTCAAACCCTGGCATCTCCAGGTAGCCCTGGAGAGCCACTGCTAGCCAGAGTTGATCAGGGCTACCCTCCAAATGTTGCTGGACTACAATTACCATCATCTCTGATCACTGGCCATACTGGGAATTTGTTTAGCAACACCATGTTGAGTCTAGTCAGAAGTGGCACATCCTGTTTCACCACCTGAAATGAACTGAGAATGTGCTGCTATGCCACCAACCTCCCTTATGTGGGTTATGTGGCAGTGCCCACAAAGCAGAGGCACTGTGAGCGGGTTCCAGCAAGATCTCATGAGTTTTGGTGAGCTCTAGTGAGATTTTGGTGAGATCTTGCTGCTGCTGGCACTGCTTCTCTGCTGGTTGTTGGGTGGACAAGGTGACTACAGGGACATTGCTTCTTGGGCTTCCGTCACCAGATGGAGTCACCAGATGGAGTACCAGAGTACTCCATCCTGCCTCATGGGTGGGCCAGCCCTGGCTCTACTGTAGGCAATAATGAACTAGATTAATAAATGGTCTGGCTCAGTGTAAGGCAACTTACCATGTTCCTAAATGGGTGACAATTGTCTACCCAATTGTTTGATCATCAACAAACAATGGTTAGATTTTCCCAGCTACACATGTAATTTTGTTTGTTTGTTTTAAAAAAGGGTGATTGCTTTTGCCAGATAACTCATTTAATAAAAATGTCAATTTCTCCTCCCAAAAATGAAAGTTTTAAGTTTTATTCTTGAAATATTTCTACAGAGGTAGACATTTGTTGCTGGTCTCGATTCTGTGTTGATTTGCTACATTTGTCCTGGACAAAATCCTTACAGCATTATTCTAATTTATTGTGACAGCTGGTGAAAGCTGGGTCAGATGAGGGCAGGATATCTATTTGATTGGGGAATACCTAGCACACATGCAGCAGGGAAGGGGGGGGGGGAGCCTCATACGGGATTGTATTTAATTCTCTCCATAGGCATGTAATGAATACTATCAAGTTCAAATGGTTCCAGTGCTGTTGATGAAACAAAAGGGGTCAAATATAACACTGTGTATAGAAACTGCAGGAAATAAGATATTTTTCAGCTCAATGAAATAAAGTTTTGTCATTCACAAGAAAGGCTCAGAATTTGTTGTATCAAGCCATAAGTAACGTGGCTGGTTAGAGGAAGCTTTAGAGGAAGACATGGGCATTGTCTTGCACCCAGTGCACAGTGCATGTGTGTGACTGCATGCACATGCATGCACATGCATTCAACATGCACTGCACGTGTGATGTCGCATTGTCAGGAGACCAAGCATGGAGCCCAGTGTGGCACAGCTTTAATGGCTCACAGCTTCTCTCTCATGCTCAGGCGGAGCCCTCATTGCGCTCAGCTCTGTGCTCAGCATCCTCCACCCCCTCAACATTGAGGGAGTCTGGCCCTTTGCCAACAGATATTGAGGGGGCCAAAGACACCTCGGCCCTATAGAACTGGCGCGCTTGGGTGAGGATAATGCTCAGTCAGATTTTTACAAGCTTAGCTTTTTAATGTGGCACTTAGTGTCAGCAGAGCCTGGGGAAAGAGTTTCCAAAACTTATGGTTAGCTTGAAACATACCCTGACCTCATTTTTTAAAATTATTAATATTGCCAAACTTTAAAAGACAATTCAGATTTTTAAAAGGAGGTAGAGCTGCGTGTGGTAGAGTTACTATAGATTTCAACATTGATTTTCAGCAAAATTATTGTCATTTACACCTCAATCCCAACCAATATTTTCTTGGAATTCTCATTGTGTTTAAAAATACATAAGCTGTTTTGATCAGTTCCAGTTTGATGTAGAGAGTACACATACAATTTGCTAGCAGTTGGCAGAAGACAAGAGGAAAAGGTGGCCCTTAGCATTTTAGAAAGATGACACTGTGACAGTGACAGTGGGCTTGGATTGGAAAATCTGGAAGCAGGTCCAAGTACCTTACTCTCTGCTGCCACTAAGGAAGTTCAGGTGAGGTTGAAACTTCTGGTTTGATCTTTGACTACTTCATAATGGATCAGTCTGTCTGGGGAGACAGGGGCCCTTCTGGCTTGATATAACTCCTGGCATGGGTTTGCCTCCCCGGTCTGAGGACTTTCCTAGTTTTCAGGAACCCTGCCTTGCCTGAAGGTCTGTTGAGCCCTGTGGCCTGGCTATTGAACTGCTGGGTCATTGCCTCCTGACAGCCAGCTACCAGCTCTGACAATGGCAATTAGTATGTCATGTCTGTTTCTCATTTGCATGCCATTGCACAAGCCTCACAGGAAAATGCAGGATCAAAGCTGAGCTCTTATCTTCCGGCATTAAAAGAAAAAGAAATATTGAAAATGAAAATAAAAACCTTAATAGTGAAAAAGGCTGAGATCTATGCAATTATTTATTTTATTGTTTACTACCTCACCCACTGCTTTTTTTGGGGGGGGGGAGGTCAGGGGTACGCAAACCCCTAAACATTTTGTGAATCTAAGTTTGGCCTCATTGAGGGGCAGTATTTCAATATGAGCAGGAAAATGAGAGTACCCCTAAACATTTTTTAAAGGGAAAAAAGCACTGCATAATACACCCTGCAACTCTGAATTTTTATCGGCACAACATATGATTCTGTACTGCATTGCAAGCCCCAGTTGAAGACCACTGCCTGGATTTTAAAAATTACTCCTGGCTTAAAAACATCACTTTCCACAAAGCATAATAAGCTGAGATTGCTAATTATTTTTGGTGTTTATGTACAATCTGTTCTGAACTGTATCTTGTTTATGTTTGTTTTGGACAGATTCATGGAGGCTAAAACAATGATGCTTCTGAATACCAGTTGCTGGAAACCCAAGGGGGGGGGAGAGTGCTCTCGTGTCAGGCCCTGTTTGCTGGTTTATCATAAGCATCTGGGTCAGCCACTTTGAGGACAGGATGCTGGGCTAGATGGGGCTTTGGTCCAATCCAGCAGGCTCATCTTATGTTTGCACCTTTATTTTATAACCATGACCAAAAAGAAAAAAGAATAACATTTTTTTTTTTTTTTACAATTAAGTAATTTATCTATTTAATCAAATACATAAACAAAATATAACATAATGGCTGTGTTGGATATAAGCTGGAAAATGTGATACTCTGGAATGAAAAGAATCAAAAGCAGGTTAACATGATTGCCAGAGGTGGTCTGGGGCTAGTAACTTGAAGAGATTCTCATCTGTCTTAAATGGCAAAAAGCTCTCGTTGGTGTGTCTCAAAAGTATTCTTCAAAGAGCACAAATGGCAGAATAGCAACAGATATCCAGTAGTAGAGAACAAGATAATGAGAATGCTGATACACCAAAACAAGTCTATATACCTGTTTGGACATGGTTTGTGAACCTGGTTGTGTACTGAGGTAATTTTATCTGGATCTTATGGGTGGCTGGTGGTGGTGTGTAATATTTCATTTCAAAAAATTGTAAGCCAGTCTGCTACTTTTGAGGTTCCTCCTGCTGCTTTTTTTCCTGTCAAATGGGCTCTGGACATGTGCCCCAAAGTCCTGCTCTAATGGCAATGCTGTGTGCATCCAACACCTGAAGGTTTTCTCAGCCGTTCGGTCCTCTAGTGCTACAAAGTTTGTCGAAACCTGGCACATTCAATCTCATTGAACCTCCTCATGAAAGGTTAACTTTGCTCCAATTTCACAGTCTGAAAGGGCTCAGCTTTTGTGGCTAACGATACAAAATGGTTAACAATTGGATTCAATAGATTAGGTCTTCTCTATTCACATGGGATCACACAAATATTATCTTGTTTGTGTGACAGGGGCAAGAAGATGGTTTTAAAGAAATGTTTTGTGCTATTATCCAGCTCTGGAGATGCTCTCCACGTTTCTTAGCCTGCTTGCTACACAGCATTCACAGTAATGGGGAATTAGAGGGGTAAAATGATACAAAAGAGAAATGGATTAATTCCTTCACAAAGGCCTCCATCAACGGTCCCTTTGATGTTGTATAAAGGGTGGGGGGCTCTCGCCCTTACTAGGCCATTAGCTGACACACTGCAGAGACCCAAACTATTTCCATGCACACTCCAAACAGAGCTATTTTCTCCACAATTAGTCATTGAAATGGCCAACGTAAACAGGGTCAGGAGTTCTCTGATTCTTTACATTCCCTGCAAAGCAAATCAGACATTTGCAGCCTTTTAGCCTCTTTGGTTTGAAGAGCCGGCAGTCTCTGTCCCTATTTTCCTCCGTCACCAGCTCCGGCATATTTGGCACAACCGGAGTGTTTATTGCAGCCCAGCTTAAGCAATTGGATAAAAGACAAAAAAGCAAGTTCTGTGTATTCACTACTGTAGAAAATATTTACTGGTTACTTTGCTCCCTTCTTTAAACTGTATATTTTTGAGACAGGTCAACTGTAACATTGGCAGCAGTTGAGGCATCCACATGACCAGGAGGCGCCACGGTATTGCTGTATATTTTTCTAACCTCATTGTTAAGTCCTTTTATTCTATATTAACTTTCATCAAGGAAATGGAATGGCCCAAGCCCAATGCAATTTTCACACGTTGCTTCGGGATCTCCTTTCACAGATATGGTATTTGATCTTGCTGCCAGATGGTGGTGGTGTTTTTTTAAAAAAAAAATATGTGATGGGGTGGTACAGTGAACTGTGTGCTGAATAGGGTTGGGACCTTGAATGACCAAACAATAACTATCATTACGCATTGCTTCGTGTAGTAATGCGTAATGATAGAGTTAAGAACTTAAGACTTTTCCTGCAATTAAGCTCACATCATTGGATAGCAACCAGCAAATCACGGGACACGATCGAGAGATGCCTCTGTAGAAAAGTGTGCCACGAATAGCCTTGTGAAATATTTTAAGGTGAATAATCTTTTATATCTGCTTTAAAAGATGTGTTGGCTATACATTCTAGTTTTCTTTGCAATGCAGATAGTTAGTCCAGCAGGATACATACTGGACCACCAATGTATTTATTCCTGCATATGCAACATTATGTGGAATAGAAAGGGAGACGCATCCACACCACTGCCCTGCATGTGATTTTGTGTCTGTTCCCTTTGTCTACATTAGACCTGTGTGGAGCCTCAGAATGGCATGTGGACAACAATGGCATCTGCAGTCATTTTAATGTTTTTAACAATGCTTTCATATTGCTCTACACCCTCTGAAATATGAGAGAGTAGCATATAAATATTTCAATCAATAAACAAATGGGTCATATTTGCATGGTGACATCTCCATTTGGAGAGGAGCGCCATCATGTAGGACAGACCGATTAAGTCCACACATGCCCACATTCAAGTGGACTGAATGTTCTGACTTCTCCTGTCCAGGATGTATTAACAGTGTGTAGGGTTATTGCAACCATTCTGGCCTACGCAGAGAATAGTGAAGATTGTGGGGTGTTGGGTCAATAGCAGGGCTACAGGGCAAGAAGGTGAATTATCTGGGGTCAGGGCTCTCCTTGTATTCCTCTTCCTATGAAGTCTTGATTGTATGCCATGATGCTAATGTGAGTAGGCTAAGTGGCTACATATTTGGAGCACTTCTGTTGGGGATGACCGGTAGCCATGGATTATGTAACTTCACATCTTCCATACATTTTATAGAGTAGGCTGACAAAAAAGCATCTGCAGACAGCATCTCTGGCATGTGTGAGCATAGACACAATGTCGCAGCCATGCATGTGGTATGGCATCCTAATTAGTACTTTCCTATGCAGTGTCTGAGAAAACTGTCTGGCAGAATTGCTCTGATTAGTGAAGGATCTGAACAGTTGCTCTGGCATATGGGTGGTGTTGTAGTTCCTGTTCTGAGTGTTTCTTGTTTTCATATGAGCAAGTTGTTCTGAGCATAGGATGCAGGCTAGATGGCTCTGATACAAGTGGCATTCATCTTAGGAGAACCGTAGCATCAGGCAGCTCAACATATTTCAGTGAAAAGAACCTCCAGCATGTTTGCAAACCAGACTTTTCTGTAAGTAACTAAATGTTGCTACCCTGGCCATACAGATGGAGAAGTCATTTTCTTGTCCTGTTTGATCTTATTCCCCACAGTACACTGAGGCTCTGACTGACTCATAGCTGCTTTCAGACAAAGTCATTGGAAGGAAAGTTGCAAAGCACAGAAAAGGCCAAGACTAAATTGCAGGATTTTGAACTTGAAGTCCCTGCAGACTAATTCTCTGTTCTTTCTCTAGATTTGATTGCCTCCCCCCCCCCTTGCAATTGTTTGATGCTTACAAAATACATTCTAGACTAGAGGCGTACTACAGATGGGTGGAGAGAAACTGTGGGCCAAAAATGTCAATGAAAGTTTCTTAAGATCAAGGCTGGCATTTCTAGGAACAATCTATGGTCCCCATTGACTCATTACAAGCTGCAGTGTAATTCTGCTCTCACTGGAGAAAGCCCTGAAATCTGGACAGACATTCAGGGAACTGTTCCAGCACATTATTTCTTGCTGTCTTATGAAGTACAGAAAACCTACTCAGCACCACCTTTTGACCTACATATTTGCACTGAGTCTTCCCAATCGGCTCTCCTTGCTTCACCTAGACCACTGCTGCTTCAGCTTGCTGCCTGCAGTGTGGAAGAGGGATTTACCTTCACCCGTTGGCCAAGATGGAGCATGAAGCACTGAGGTGGAGCTGGCTAATGAGTGCCTCCTGCCAACCAAGCAATTGGGGAGGGGGCTATCAATGAAGCAAACATTTAAAGTGCCCATGCCTCTTCCTCTGCCTACCCCACCTATGCTGTTTTCAAAGTAGGCAGATACCAAAGTGCAGCGACCCTCTTGGACTACATGAGTCAGAAATAAATGTGATAAAGAATCCCGGAAATGAGTCAAACATTATCCTCTTTTAATTTGTTGGATGAACTTCAGAGCTGTTTCATTTCATTGTGATGGTGACATAGCCTAACTCCACAGAACAGGCAAACATAGGAAAAGTAGGGAAGATGCAGTAATTTGTACATATATAAAGATGTGATGCTTTTGAACAAAACCAAGGATGGAAGAACTGATCTTTGTTTAGGATCCTTGAAAGTCATTTGGGCTGAGTCCTGAACCATCCAACCATTTATTTCAACAGGATTTGGATGGCATCCTGTTTTCTTGTTTAGTTGTAGTTGTCAGTATTTGAAAGAGTAATTCTATGAATTGAGACTATTACTCATAAAACCTGCAGGAGGTTGCTATTGGAAGTTTATCAAATATTTAGCAATACAGTGGTACCTCAGGCTAAGTACTTAATTCGTTCTGGACGTCCATACTTAACCTGAAACTGTTCTTAACCTGAAGTACCACTTTAGCTAATGGGGCCTCCTGCTGCCGCCGCGCCACCAGAGCATGATTTCTGTTCTCATCCTGAAGCAAATTTCTTAACCTGAAGCACTATTTCTGGGTTAGTGGAGTCTGTAACCTGAAGCATATGTAACCTGAAGCGTATGTAACCTGAGGTACCACTGTACAGTGGTACCTCTACTTACGAGTACCTCTGGTTACGTATCCTTTGGGATATGCATGCAGCAAACCCGGAAGTATTTTTCTGGGTTTCACCATGGGAGCATGCACAGAAGTGCTCTACCGCGTCACCGCATGCGCAGAACAGGCATCTCTGGTTGCAAAAACCTTGGGATCTGACCGGAGCTCTGGAACGGATCCCGCCTGCAGCCAGAGGTACCACTGTACCTAAATTAAACAGTTTATAGACTCTTGTAAATAAGAAACCATTCAACTGCACAGAGAACTGAAGTCCCATCTTTGGCTTCTGAGATATATAGTTGAATTTATTACTCTGCTATCCTTTATGGTAAAGATTATCATTGCCTGATAGCACATTGTAACCATGAGTGCAAAATGAGTTTTGTGATGCACAAAATCAGAACCATCCCAAGGGACACAATTAGAGCAAGCTGTATAGAAACATGTGATATGGGAGAAAACCTGTCACCACATTTTCCATATATATCACCATCTTGTCCCCTCAGCTGGATTAAGGCAGGTAACCTTGAAATGAAGTGTTTCATATCCCATTGTAAATCCCCCAAGAACTCCAAAGCTATTTTGGATAGGGCAAAAGTCTATACTTGCCAAAGCCAAGAAAAAGGGAGAATGGTTTCCAAATCTTGCAGCTCTGCCTTAATTTCCACCGAAGCAGATAACCTAAACAATTTGAACGGGTTACTAAAGCAAATAGCAATGATAGCAGAGGGCTAAAGAAAGCAACCTATCAGCAAAAAGTTCAATGTAAAATCTGAATATATAATGAAATCTTCTGTGGCCTGACACCTTTTGGACTACATAGTCCATCAGCACCAGCCAACATGGTCAATGGTCTGGGATGATGGTTGTTGTATCTCATCATCCCAACAACACATAGAGGACTGCAAGTTGCAGATTTAATTATTTAACAAATGCCTAAGCATTATGTCTCACCTTGTACAGCGGTGCCTTGGTTCTCAAACTTAATCTGTTCCTGGAGTCCGTTCCTTCTCCTGAAACCATTTGAAAACCAAGGCACAGCTTCCAATTGGCTATAGGAGCTTCCTGCACTCAAGCGGAAGCCGCGTCAGATGTTCAGCTTCCAAAAAACTTTCGCAAAGCGGAACACTGACTTCTGGGTTTGCAGCATTTGGGAGTCGATTTGTTCAACAATTAAGTCGTTCGAGAACCAAGGTACCACTGTAATAGCATAGGTTGGTTCCATATAAGATTAGGAGTTTACCAACAACAATAATAATTAAATTAGTGAATACTAATCCTAAATTTGAAATCAGAAGGTCCCCTTTCTAATGTCAATTGCTCAACTTACCTTCAAGTGCCCACCGACCTCACTCAGATACTAATCATTCAGCATTACCCATTCAGCACAATGGTCCTTTTCTATAGTGGCATCTATTTTGGAGAATAAGCTCCCTATGAAGATCAGACAAGCATCAACAATGGGACACCTTTCTTTTTGCCCTGGCACTTCCTGGTCTGGCCCCTACCCCCAAAATATAGGGTGGGAGCAAAAGGGCTCAGGCCCCAGGAGCCGGTGCTTGGGAAGGATCAGTGCTTGAAAGCAGTGTGTCATGGCCAGTCCAAGATTTTTTTCTGATTTAGGTGGAATAACAAACGGCACCCACTCTCCTCCTGGGTCAAGGCGCATCTAGTTATTTTGGCACCTGATGCAGAAAATCCCACACCTTTTCATGGGATGAAAAATTCAATAATTGACACCCAAAGTCAGTTGCCTGTGTTGGTTATCTCACTCTGCCTAATGATGGGGCCGGCCCTAACAGGCATAGATTGTACTGTGTGAGACTGACTGATGGTGTGACTCAAGTATAATGCAGCTTCATACATTCATACCACTACACTCTCTAAATAAAGCAGCTAGTTCAGCTGAGAAGAACATAATTCATGTTAATATACCCTTTCTCAAAGGTCACACCTTTCCAAATCGGGTTGCATTTCTACACATTTCTTTTAGTTTTGCAGTTGCTGTTTCACTTCCCACTTAAAGCAGTTGGATGGTGATTGGATGGTGCTAAATCATCCCCTCCCCCACGGAAGTACCGGTATCTTCAAGGTTTTTTTAAAATTACTCTCACTTCCTAAGCTCTTTTAGGGGTCTCAGTTCTCTGCCAATTTCTTTCAGCTGTGATTTCAGAAAACAAAAAACCACTAACTAGCACACTTCCTGCGACTCATGTTTCAATGCAGAGTTCTCAGGAAGATGCAAGAACAATATCAAAAGTCTGGCAACTGGCATTTTGCTAGTTGCTTCATCGTCTCGTTCACTCTGCTCAAAACTATTCAGATTTTCACAAGCAGGCACAAATGTGGCACTTCAATCATTGCTGGTCACAGAAAGGAGGGCCCTGTAGCAAACTTGTAGATTTTGACACAAGTGTGCATCTTCAGCTACACTTGGTCGCTTTTAACAGTTTAGTGGTCAAGACAAGTTATTGTGGGAGGCTGGAAACCTCAAGACAAACACAACCCCTTTCCAAAAATCTTGTGGCTGTGTGGTCTCAAGCTCTGAAAAGTAGCATTTAAATTGATACCCACAAACTTTCTGTTTAGCTGACTTTGAATTAAGTCTACTTAGCTCTGTATGTGTGCATTCTAATTTAAGGTAAGGTAAAGGTAAAGGGACCCCTGACCATTAGGTCCAGTCGTGACCGACTCTGGGGTTGTGGCACTCATCTCGCTTTATTGGCCGAGGGAGCCGGCATACAGTTTCCAGGTCATGTGCCCAGCATGACTAAGCCACTTCTGGCGAACCAGAGCAGCGCACGGAAACGCCATTTACCTTCCCACCAGAGCAGTACCTATTTATCTACTTGCACTTTGACGTGCTTTCGAACTGCTAGGTTGGCAGGAGCAGGGACTGAGAAACGGGCGCTCACCCTATCACGGGGATTCGAACTGCCGACCTTCTCATTGGCAAGTCCTAGGCTCTGTGGTTTAACCCACAGCGCCACCTGTGTCCCTAATTTAAGGTACAGTTAAGCAGTAAAGAGACCTTGTTGGCCTATCTCTAGAGCAGCCCCAATGCTCTGGTCCAATACATCAGAAGTGCACCAAGTTGGGGAAGGCTACTAGGGACAAACCTGTTCACACATGTGGCTCAAATGGACACACCCAAAGTACTTCTCTCAGCCTGGGTGACAGCATCAAGATTATGCTAGCAAATCATCTCTCCCTTTTTAAATGTTCTTTCTTATCAAATACAAAAAAAAAAGATAAAAGATTAAAAAGGTATCCTTTCTGAAGGTAATAAAAGGTGTGTATTTTTCAATAAACTGAACTATTTGTTTTCTTCAAGGACATACATTAGTTTCATCATTAGTCGTATGTTCCACATTCTTCTCAACTAGCCTGGAACTGAAAGTGATGTTGGTGATTATTGCAGGATACTGTGCTGAGTTATTCTCATAACTCTGCAGTGTTTGATTGGAACACTGGCAGTGGTCTCTTGGAACTATTTCAGAGCAAAGAATGGGTTGCTCCTGTATCCGAACTGCCTTCTTTCTTGCCTTGCCAGTCATTTCATCCTATGCCCTTTTAAAATGTGGGGGTTTGGGGGGGGGCTATTGGGTTGTTGTTTTTATTTTTATTATGTATTTTGTAGTTTTATATCTTGCTTTTATTCTGTGAACTGCCCTGAGACCTCCGGGTATAGGGCAGTATATAAATTCAATTAATATTATTTATTATTATTTCTGTACAATCATAATATGACTGAATACATGTGAATACATTGCCTTTGTTTCTAACTCACTGCCAGTTTTAACTCCAGGTCTTAACCCACTTTGCTGAATTATTTCCAATCTCGGCTACTGGCAGTTGTTTATCATGGTTATAAGCAGGTGGTTTTCAACTCATGCCTAAGCAAAGTCCCATTAATTTTAATGAAATAGGATCCATGCTACTCTCCTATTTTAAACTACATATTCCTCCAAGCTTCACGAAGCACTTGCTGCTTTGTGAACTACACAGGTCACTGTGCCCAGCATCGTGCGTGAATGTATTGTGTGTTCTCCATGCACAACCCCTTCTGTGTGATGTGGTCATCAGTTCCTTAAACCTCCTGAGAACACTATGAAGTCTCAAGAAGTACAGAAGAAGGAGAATAGAAGACTATGATTGAATTAGAGAATAGCTACATTCAATTACTAAAGTTAAGGAAAGGCCAATATCATTTATTTACTTGGAATGCAGCTGTGGCCTCTTACAGAACTGGCTCATGAATTGTAAGGACTGGGATCAGGTGGATGTTGAAAAATCACTTAGAGAAAATTAATGCTTTCTTGATAAATAAAATGAACTCAGCACTAAAGAAAACAATTTTGTTGCTGTACAAGGAAATTCCTACCATTAAAGGGACAGGCTGTTCCCTTGTTTTCATTTGTATTCTCTCAGTGATGTGGGCAGAGCAATATTTCTTTTATAAGTAGTATAAGACCGATGTCTCTCTCTGCTGGATTGTATAGAGATATATTTTGTCCCTCTAGTTCACCATTATTGCAAGAAGAACTTTTGTCCATTTTTGATCCCATAAGCTTGAAGGAAGAGTAAATATATAAACGTTAATAAATATCTGATGCTATTGCCTGAAATGTGTTCTATAATTTTTATTTTATTGATTGATTGATTGATATAATAAAATTAGGTCTTACAAAAAAGGGTGGGGAAGGCAGATTAAAACCCCTTTAATTTTGGTTATAATAAAAAGTAATTCTGCAAAATTTAAGAGTTATGTTTGGACAAATCACAGACTTCCAAACATGCTAATAATTATTTTTGACTGAGCTGAAAATCTGCAGCACATCAAATCACTGTAAAAATCTAGAGTTGGTATTCATAATTTTTGTGGCAATTCAACCAAAAATATGCAGCTTGAGATTTCACTTCAGCAGAGTCATTTAATGACTAAATAAAAGACTAAGTAATAATTGCAGTAATATTTTCAGTCTTTTGCATTCCCTCTTCTTCTTCATCTGATTTGTCCATACTATCTAGAACCCAAATGTCCAGGAATGAATAGGCACAGCATAGTATTCATCATCTGACACAGAAGCTGGCTGGGCAAATATGTTTAAGTACTACGCAAATCCTTATGCTCTATCTCAATAATGGATACTCTCTGATGGGGAACTTCTGGTGGCCCCCACCCCACCCCAGAAGTTTGGTTGGCCTTTACTAGGGCCCTCTAACAGCAGAGTCTGGGCAGGATTCATCCCTCCCTTCTTTCAGATGTTTTTTGAAACTATACCATTTAGACAGGGCTTTGAAATCCAATTTTTAACCAATCAGTATTTATTGATGTTTTTAATAATGTGTTTATGGGTGATTTTATTCTCGTCTGTTGCATACTGTCTTGAAATTGGTTGTTTTTTTAAAAATGTGAATTATAATAAATAAAATATTGCTGATCCTGTTTCCAAATATTGTTATACCGTCCTATAACCTAAGGTTTTGCATTACACATAGGGAGAAATATTAGCACCCATCCTCTCCCCCTCCCACTTTTTTGAGGACTTGCACTATTTCCACAAATATACATTTGCAGAAATGCATCTGGCTAGGTGAATGTTCAAAGGAATGCTTTTGATTTATTTGCTCAAAAAATGGTGGACATTTTCCATGGCTTCCTAATGGCAATTTTTAAAAAATCATAAATAGTTCAGGCTAAGTTCTTTCACTTTGTTCTTTCACTGACTTGTGATTGTTTTGCTTGGTTGGAACTATTGCTTGGAACAGTTATCCAAGTGAATAGCTCTGTCTAATCAACAACGATTTCTGGGAACTCTTCCTCCTCTATTAGGGATGGATGTGAAATTTTCACATGGCAAGAGGAATCATAACAGAGTTGCACTGCCACATTTGCAGATATAAGAAGCTGAGGAGAGAGCCCAAAACAGATGGGGTGGAAAGCAAGGCAGGTCCATAAACATCAGCTGCAGAAAACAGAAGCAGATGGATGAAAGAAAAAAAAGAATCAGGAGAATGGGGAGAGTAGAGGAAAAACAAAAGTTAGAGATGCCTGACCACTTCATTGTAATTTTGCACAGCATTAAGAACACGCCAGAAGGGACTCGGGTGGCGCTGTGGGTTAAAGCCTCAGCGCCTAGGGCTTGCCGATCGAAAGGTCGGCGGTTCGAATCCCCGCGGCGGGGTGCGCTCCCGTTGTTCGGTCCCAGCGCCTGCCAACCTAGCAGTTCGAAAGCACTCTCGGGTGCAAGTAGATAAATAGGGACCGCTTACTAGCGGGAAGGTAAACAGCGTTTCCGTGTGCGGCTCTGGCTCGCCAGAGCAGCGATGTCACGCTGGCCACGTGACCCGGAAGTGTCTTCGGACAGCGCTGGCCCCCGGCCTCTTTCAGTGAGATGGGCGCACAACCCTAGAGCCTGTCAAGACTGGCCCGTACGGGCAGGGGTACCTTTACCTTTACCTTTAAGAACACGCCAGAAGGGATTGCATGAAATGCTGTGGTTCCTGATTCAACCAGGAACAACATATTGTGAGGAAACCTTGGAGGACAGAACAGGAACTTGCAATAACACGCAGTATGAGCACCTGCACTGCATCAAGCTATCGAGAAGAGCAGATAACGTGAAATGGTTGTAGTGCATTCATGCCCTTAGCCACAAAGATTCTCCAGATGACATCACAATAAACCAAAGATGCTATAATAAAGGGAGACATATTTGTTTCCCTTCTGCACTGTGGGGGGGGAAAGTATTTTCCTTGAGTCTTCTAAAATATCTGGCTGCTTTCTTTGGATGTGATTCAGATCATCTGATGGGGGAAAATATTCGCCACCTGCCTGATGGATTTTTTTTTGGCAATTTTATAAAGAGGGTTTAGTTTTTCAGCTCTTTGCATGACAGCCATTTGCTACGGCTTGGCTGGCCATACCTTCCTGTTTCATTATACAAATTCTTTGGCATCTCCTTGGTCCATTCTGTCCAACCTCCACACTTCTTTCCGCTAGCCAAGTCCCTACTCCACCTCCCCCCCCCCCAGCAAAGAAGGAAAGCACTTTACACTGGGGCCAGTTTGTAAAAGAAAACAAAGCGCAATAATAATAAATTTCATAGAAGCTGTTGGGCTATTGATAAAAGGAGAACAGAATGTTCAAGAACTAAAGACTTTCACACTTTCTCAGTGAAAATTATTTATCCAAGACGAAGTTGATTCTATGGCTTAAACAGAAGGGAGGAGGGAGGAAATTACCCAAGGATGTAAGGATACGGATTATTAATTTCTTTCTATCCCTTACAGTCAATCAGTCCTATCCCCATCTAAATACGTGTCAAGAGACTGTTTGCATGAGAAGCACACAGAGTATTCTTTTGCATTCTTATTCCACATAATGTGCAATCAGCCTCCATGTGCATAGTGAACCACATGCAACAGCACTCCTCAAATCACAGAGCGGTTGGAGAGAGCTTGCCCCTTTTAACCTTTTTGAAAGCTATGGGGACATATTTTTGCTAAACATCCAGGGGGGTGGGTAATTCAAGGGATGGACCTTATGGGTATCAATATGGTCCGCAACTTTACCTGACGATAATTTGATAGTGAGTCTCATACTTTGCCACCTTCTAGCATCCATTCACTAGCTTTAAAGAACTTATCAGCCTTTGCAAAATATATACAGTCATCCCTCATGTTGCGTCTGCTTCAGGTTACGTGTTTTCGTGTTGGGTTCCACGGCAACCCGGAAGTACCAGAATGGGTTACTTCTGGGTTTTGCCGCTTGCGCATGCGCAGAAGCACTAAATCACACTTTGCGCATGCACAGAGGTGCTAAATTGTGCCGTGTGCGTGCGCAGATGCGGCGCTTCGGCTTGTGTCAGTTCTTTGTTACAGATGGACCTCCGGAACAGATCCCGTCCGTAACACAAGGTTCCACTGTACATGGATGTATAATCATCATCACTGCATTACAAGATGAGCAAAGAAAATGGGAAGCCAAGGAGTCTGGGCCATCACCCAAACCATATATCTTTCAAAGCAGCCGTGCACTTAAAGAAATTTCTCCTCCTCCCCCCGCCCCCAATGTCTAAATTTTCCAAAGTGTTTATGACTGATGTCTGCCCCACAGGAGACCAGGTTAGATGAGACAGGCCTGGCCAACAGCATCAAAAAAATTCTCCTTCCTGAACTGGGGAACAATAGATTAAGTGTCTGTAAATGGGGCTGATCCATAGTTACTCAGCTTGCACCTCCAAAATTCCAGGATCTGCTTCTAGTTACTATCAAGGAGCACAGCTGCTGATTCTTTCCCTCCCACCTTTTGCTTCTTACAGAGCTCAGATATCTTTCATAACACCTGTTTCTGAAGGATGTGACATATTGGCTTGATAGGATTCCAACCCAAATATCTTCTATATAAAGGAGTAAAAATATGCTTGCTGTTTTTTTAATCCCTCCTGCAATAAATCCAACCCCCCCCCTTTCTTATGGAAACTGGTGACTGTGAAAATCTGTCTGACCAAAACACTTTAGGACCATTTATCTCAAGCAGTATGAAATAATAATAATCAGAAGAGATGAAGGCTTCTGAACAAAGAGGGAACTACAAAGTAAGTTAGAGACTAGTGCAGACATAGTTTTCGCACAGAAAAGGTGCTCTAATGACATGTTATACTATTTGTCATTTGCAGGCATTTTGCTTTTATATTAGTTATTAGTTGTTTACACCCACACAAATGGAAACTACTAATAGTGACCAAAAGGTAAATTAAGAAATAAAAGGAGAAAAAGGGGAGGAGAATTCTTCTGAGCCATATATCCCTATCCGTACCAGCAGGAAGTTTACTAAGGAAGAACCATCCCATATTCCTCCCCAGTTGATTCTCCACATTCACAGTCCCATCAGATTAAAGTCCATATTTAGCCCAGATGTTCAAAGCATGTGTGTTGGGGAGGGGGGAACCAAATATAATTTCTGCAAAGTTTGCACATCAGTCAGTAGAACATGAGACTCTTAATCTCAGGGTCATGGGTCTGAGCCCCATGTTGGGAAAAAGATTCTTGCATTGCAGGGGGTTGGACTAGATGACCCTCGTGGTCCCTCCCCACTCCACAATTCTATGAACCTATGATCTTACTAAATTGATTAACAAATATAGAAATTGGGCCACAAGCAGTGCAATCCTTTTCATGTTTACAGAAAATAATATTGTAAATGTGTTTAGATCACAAGCTTGGTTAGAGAATTAGGAAGTGGCGATAGGAGAGAATTCTAGCCTTGCCATCATCCAGAGCTGGGGTGCGCATACTTAAGGAATTTTTAGGTACTGAGTAAGATGTAAAATAGCCCTAGTGGTTGTTTACTCATGCAATGAGGCTTCTACTTCCTGCTTTTTCCCATATACACACCCAAACCTGCGCCACAACACAGAAGTGGGAAAGAAAAACTGGATGTCCTGTTGCGCAGGCAGATTTCTCTTGTGCAAGTGGGTAGCTCATATAGGATGTTACATGCTCAACTGAACAGGAAAGTTTCTGCTAGTGAAAAAATCCTTTTCCTCCACCCTGACCATTTCCATTCATCTAAATTATGGCTTAACACTAAAATCCTCTGCACACTTAATTAGGAGTAGGGGACCTGATCAATCATGCACAGGTTTGCACTGCCATTCTTTCTTCTTTCGTGGCAAGATTTTAATCTGGGTATTTAGGGAAGAGCAGCTGATATAGTAAGTTGAGGTCTCAGCATCCCCAAGAATCACACTGTGCTAAGATTCGTGAAGTAGTTTGATACCTTGGAAGCACAAACTTCAATAGCATGCCATATGTGAATCCCTGGAGATGTCTGCTCAGTTCCAGTGCCCTGTGTCTGAACCTGCCTTGGGCAAATAGCTTATGAAATATACAAGCGGGAGAGGTGTGATATCTTTACCATGGAACTTGGCAAGACATCTTGAGTCCTCTCTAAAACAGCTTTGTGACAAAGCCCAACACAGTTGGGAGATTGAGAAGATATGGAAACTCTGGCACGTTTTCACAGAAATCTTGCACTCTGTAAAATCACACATCCCCATTCTCCCACTCAGATCTCAGAGCTGTGGAAACTGAAGGAACTTGTTTTTTCTCTTCAACAGCTCAGGAGTCCAAAAATGGAGACCAAACTCGGTGGCCTTTATGTGAAGTTGTAGAACCCAATGCACAAAGTGTCTCATGACATCTTCTTGCAGCCCTTAGATAATCCAAGAAAATTAAATGGGGTCTCTGATAAAATCTATTGGCTTAGGAGAAGGTGAAGTGCTCTTAAATGAAGTGCTGAACTCTCCTTGATTCATGGTTGGGATAGTTGCTCATGGAACCAGCAAATTGTCCAGTGTCTCCTCCATATCCCTTCCAAAGGAAACTTTGAGGGCATCATTCCAAGCATTGCCAGCAGGATTTTGCCCACTCATGTCTTTGAGTATCAGGATCTCAGTTGTCCTATGTTTGACAACTGTCTGCTACTTTTGTCTTCCAAAACCTCCCCCCCGCCACCTGAATATTGGTGGCTCCACATCCTTGCTTTCACTTGTCTGTATCACAAGCTGTTTCCTACATCATATATTTATTTCACCTGCCTCTGGCACTGTTATAGATGACTGCTTAAATACCCATTAATACATTCTGGCTACATTCCAAAGAGTGGAGCTAACAAGAATGTTAAATCCTCCATCTCTTTCCTAGTTAGATAATGGTACCTTGGAGCTTTCCAATGGCTGCTAAAGATACTTTATCTGACTTAAATGTTGCAGAAAATTACGCTTGAGGTCAAAGCTTGCATGCCATCAGATAGGGGAAAGGAAGGTCCTGTTGCTATAAATTCCCTTCCTCAGTTCCTGATGGTTGTGGGTACATTTGAGTCTCAGCCACAACCAGAGTTGAGAGAGTACAATTATATTAATGAACTAGGTAATTGATGATGACTGATGAAGAATGCGGAGCTGAACCTTAATCCCCTATTAAATATTAGCCTGACATTCAGAGCCAAGGGAATATTGTAAAGGGTGAAAATGTAAGAGTTTAGAAGCAACAAAGTAGTTCTGGTCTGCTCTAATGAACCTCTGGCAGAGTGTTTAAATTTCAGGGCTGGTGGGGAATACTTACTGGGCCACAAAGTCAAAGGCATTACTTATTGCTAAGTTCTTTCAGAGCTCTACCATATCTCACACCTGCAAAGCAAAAGAGCAATTAGGGGTTTACTGCGGAGATAGCTTAAGCACCAGTTGTTGTCGGGCTGAGAGTACACTCTCTCTGTTAAGATATCCCATTTTAGGATATTTGAGAATTCACACATAAAGCTAAGCCAAACCATGGCTTATGAACATGTGGGCTCCTCTCTTTGCTGGTTCTCAGATCTTGTATCTCAGCATGGCAGTCCTTTTAACTTAGTATGGTATGGCAGCTAAACCAAGGTTTAACATACAGTCATACCTCATGTTGCATCTGCTTCAGGTTATGTGTTTTTGTGTGGTCTCCTGTGGCAACCTGGAAGTACCAGAATGGGTTACTTCTGGGTTTCGCCGCTCGTACATGCACAAAAGTGCTAAATTGCACTGCACATGCATGCACGCAGATGCGGCGCTTCGGCTTGCATCAGTTCCATGTTACGGACAGGCCTCCAGAACGGATCCCGTCCATAACATGAGGTTCCACTGTAGTGTGTTTTCTGAACATGAGCTTTTGCTTAATCACGCTCCTCCTTAACCATGGTTTGTTCTTGATTACAGCTCATGGTAAAAGAGGAGAGAACTTAACCAAGATCCTGAGTTTGGATGATAGTTTAACGTGAACTTTAGTTTAGTTACCACATCTTCCAAAGACCAGGGAAGAGCAAAGCAAGTGTGAGTTCCTTGCCAGAGGGCAGCACATTCACATGGTCCCATCAAGTCAAAGCTTGGCTTACTAACTACTACAAAAGAAGTTAAAGCCAAAGGATAGCCTTGATGGATAGCTCAGTTGCTAGAGCATGGGACTCTTAATCTCAGGGCAGTGGGTTCAAACCCCACGTTGGGCAAATATTTCTGCACTGCATGGAATTGGACTAAATGATCCTTGGGGTCCCTTCCAACTCTGCAAATCTATGATTCTATGATTCAAAACCAACATGTAAAGCACAGCAACAAACAGAAGCCCCAAAGAGGACGAAATAGGGGGAGATAAGGAAAGGAGCCTGAACGTTAATTCAGTCTTCCTTGGCAATACAGTTCAGAGATTCTGAAAATGTACTCATAAAACTGTCCGTGAACAACAACTCTCCAAGTTAACCATTTCCAAAGAAGTAGCTATGCTAGTCTATTGCAGAAGAAGAAGTCGTGCAGCACCTTAAAGACTTACAAAATCCAGGGGTGAGGGACCTGTGGCATGCCAAGGAACATTTGAAGGGCCACAGGTTCCTCAGATCTGGTAAAAGTTTTCGTGGACTAGAGCCCAGTTCCTTAGATACAGATTGTCCAAATTGTATTTATAAGTACTCCAGCATTACTGGGGATACCAAATGCCAGTGTTTCATGTGTAAAATCATTTCAAGACTTTATCCCAAACCAGATAAACATTCTTTCCTTCTGAAAAACCTTTTCAACAATTTAAGATTTATAAGGCCCAGCTATTTGGAAATTTGGAACGGTTGAAGTCCTGTTTGGAGAGGTGGCAAAATGATTTGTGAAGAAATGCAATCCAGAGCAGATCAATTTGGCCATAATTGTTAAAGAAATCTGTCAGATTGACTGGAAATGAAATGTAACATGCACAGTTCTCTGTCCACTCTTACTCCCAACAAGGAGCAACAGGTGCTTGCAAAAAACATCTGCAAGTAAGAAGGAAGGAAAAGCCACAACTATCTTGAAGGAGAAAATATCCTGCATTTTATCTGAATAAATCACCATGACAACTACAAGGCTAAACAATCTGGAACAAAAGAGAATATAAGCACCACAAAAAGCAGAACAGCAAACTAGCCAAAGAAGCAACAGTGGAGCAACCAGCCATATTCACCCTCCATCCCCCACCATTATTATTACTACTGCTAATTGCTTAGAAGTGAGAGATGCAACCTTCTTATTTTGTGGCAGGATTTTCAATGGCTTAAAATTCCATCAATCATTAAGAGGGCTTAGTGAGCAGGAAGAGGCTGTGGCAGAGAGCAGTCCAGACATAGAGGCAGAAGCAGAGGGGGGGACAAGAGGCAGAGTGGAGGCAGGCTGCTGAAGAAGCCAGGGAATCTCACCCTTCTGCTGTGGCCAGCTCCCCTCTCCCCTGGTCTCCCAGAACACACATAGAAATTAAGAGGATGGAGCAAAGAGAGTCAAGATGAAGATTGCTGGGGAAGGAACCTTAGAAAGTGTTGGGAAGCCAAAGACATTCTGTCCTCACAACTGTCTCATTGGGACAAGACCTACGTTGAAGAGTTCCTGTGATCACTAGATCTGAGCTGTTTGGGGTTTTTTGAATGAAGAGTTAATTTCACTGACACCAGTGTTTTTTATTGCTCCCCTACCCCTGACTCCAGTTCCTGACATCCTTTAGGCCTCTCTGTCTGGGCCTCAGAAATCTCCCTGGGCCACCCCTTCTCTCCCCAGCTAACACCCCTCATGGCCCTTCTACACAGCCCCAAGTATTTCTGTCTGGATGGAACATGGACTCTGATAATGCCTCCTGCATGTTTTTACTATTCTGCTGGGAGCTGCCCAGAGTGGCTGGGACACCTAGCCAGAAGGGTGGGGTGCAAATAATAAAATTAGTAGTAGTAGTAGTAGTAGTAGTAGTAGTATCCTGTGTGTGTGTGTGTGTGAGAGAGAGAGAGAGAGAGAGAGAGAGAGAGAGAGAGAACAGAAACTAGTCTGGCCATCCTTCTGGTATGTGGCCATCAGATGCTAGCCCAGAAGGGAATGTGGGTGGCCCATCCCTGAACTAGGGGGACGGCAGTACACAAGAGCATACACAGCAGCATAACCATTTTAATCCAAACAATTAATTCCCACGTCACCTAGGATGGAAACAAAGTAAAGCCCTAATAGCTGGAAAAACTCTCAACAGTCCAACCCCTTTTACTTATGTTGTTCCACAATCAATTGCATCCAAAGATCTAAAATTAGAGATGCTGGAGAAGCTGGCTAGGCTTAGTCCTGGATTGCAGCTTCAAGGGCTTGCAGTGCTGGCCTCAAAACAATTCTGGCCACACTAAGCGGCCAAGGAAGCCTGTGCAACACAATGAAGTCCCCTCTGGAACGCTCACAAGTTGTGGGGAACTGGCTGCCTTTTGCAACCCAAGACTGGGGCACTTGCACCAATAGGAAGCCACCTATCACCTAACATGTTTTTCTGGGCTGGTTGCCATTCAGCAGCTTTGTAGAGCCTGGACTCCTGACCGGACTGTGTGTAGCTGCCAAAAGGCAGCAAGCCTAGTGCAACCCAGAAGAGTCTTTTATCCTTCCTTCCGCCTTTCTTTCTGTTCCTGCACGGGGTTCTTGAAAGCACAGTGCAATTCAAAGATTCTTCATAGTATGAGGCAGGGGTGCTTGCAAGCCTGTATCTGATGCATGTTTTAGGGGAGAATTGGAGTTGTGCCCACTCACAGCCAGATCTACTAGTCTGAATTAGGCAGAGCTGCTGTATCTCCAACCCTCAGGTGAAGAGGATCTCAGGGTGAAAAATAAAAATTAATAATTTTATTATTTATACCCCACCCATCTGGCTGGGTTTCCCCAGCCACTCTGGGCGGCTTACAGCACAGCAAAACATCATACATAGTAAAATATCAAACATTAAAAACTTCCCAATACAGGGCTGCTTTAAAAGTTATGTACCGGTAGTTCTTTATCTCACTGATATCTGAAAGGAGGGTGTTCCACAAGGAGGGCCCTTCTGCCTGGTTCCCTGTAGCTTCTAGCAGTGAGGGAATCAGCAGAAGACCCCTGAAGGAGGACCTCAGTGTCTAGGCTGATCAATGGGGGTGAAGACGCTCCTTCAGGTATACTGGACAGAGACAGTTTAGGGCTTTAAAGGTCAGCACCAACACTTTGAATTGTGCTCGGAAACATACTGGGAGCCAGTGTAGGTCTTTCAAGACCATTGTTATGTGGTGTTGGCAGCCGCTTCCAGTCGCCAGTCTAGCTGCCGCATTCTGGATTAATTGCAGTTTCCGGGTCACCTTCAAAGGTAGCCCCACATAGAGCGCATTGCAGTAGTCCAAGCGAGAGATAACTAGAGCATGCACCACTCTGGCGAGACAGTCTGTGGGCAGGTAGGGTCTCAGCCTGCGTACCAGATGGAGCTGATAAACAGCTGCCCTGGACACAGAATTGACCAGCGCCTCTATACACAGCTGTGACTCCAAAATGACTCCCAGGCTGCGCACTTGGTCAAAAGCAAAAGGACAGAGTTTCCTGAGACTAGAGCAAAGCTAGGCAACCTGGTTCCCTCCATATGTTGCTGGACCCCTGCTCCCATTGACCACCAATCAGGGATGATTGAAGTTTTAGTCCAATGTCTGGAGAGTTCTCTAATCCTTCCCTGGAGCAAAAACATATTTCCTTCAGTCCACCTCTAGGTGGCCCAGCTCTAATACAGATCCGGCTGGATGGATAGAAAGATGGTAGATATTTGAAGGGGAGATTAAATTAATCATTTAAGAATTCAGAAATGTGAAAGCTAAGGACCAAACAACTAGATTTTCAGTGGGCCTGTGAAATGATTATCATTTTACAAGGCACAGCTAATTAGTTTCCATTACTGCCTCTCCTGCAGACAGAAATTACCAAAATAAGGTCAATGAATATTAATGTGAGAGACATTTTCTAATCATTCGGGGGACAAATCCAGAGTGTGTGATGCCCCTACAACCCTCTTGTCTGAATAGCCATATCAACCTCATAAACTTCTGTTACATCAATATTGTTCCTGTCTCAGCACTCAGCTTAATTAATTCAGATGCAATCAATGTGGAGAGGAAAACACTTTTGCAAAGTACCACTGATGCAGCATCTCTGATGGCATTTTAGGAGTGGCTTAATCAAATGCTAATCAGACGCAGGAGAGTTCAGGCAGGTGTACAGAAAAATAATCTAACATGATTACAGTGCTCCAGCCCTAGTTGTATTGCTGTGATGGAAAGGCACATCTCCATAAAGGCCACAGGTTATTTTCCATCTTGTTTTGTTTAATGTGGGTCACTTTAATTGTCTCATTATTTGTTTTTTCAATTGGGAGTACTTGAAGCACTTGCAATGTGGAATCCATCACCTTTTCTCCTTATCTGAGGCAGAGTCATGCAGAGTCAAAATGACATAGTCAGGGCGTTTGCCTGCAGAACTTACTTGGGAGGGTAGGATACTCAGACACAACTTTAAGGCTAATATTTCGTATATTTTTTCTTTCTTTCTTTCTTTCTTTCTTTCTTTCTTTCTTTCTTTCTTTCTTTCTTTCTTTCCTTCTTCTTTTTTGCCATTTCCCCCCAAACATTTCACCTTCAAGTTACTCAATAAGAATCCAGATCTTCTGAGCAAGGGAGCAATAGCTCAGGTGACAAAGTTAGCCAACAAGCTTCACCCTGCTGTTACATGACAAACATTATATGTTCAGTCATCATACCCTGTAGCATGTAACACTGGGGTGGGGAATTTATCACTTTCCATATATTGTTGCTCTCCAAATCCCACCAACCCCAGTCAGCATGGTTAGTGGTCAAGTATGATGGAAGTTACAGAAATATCTGGAGGGCTTCATGTTCCATGGACTGCTGACACTGCTATGCCACATAATTGTCTTGATACTGGACTTTTGTAAGTATATTCCTTTTTTGTTACTGATCTTTTACATGCACTGAGCGCATTGCTTATTTATTGAGCCATATTCTAGAAATCCAGATTAGGATCCCAGTTGACAGTGCATAAGTGCTGCTATTGTCATACAGGAGATGTGGTTGAATGCAAGTTGTTTCTTCTGACTAAAGTTACCTAGTGTTTTCATGGCCGAGTTGGGATCTGAAGTTGCTATACCCACCACCACTATACTATACCAGACCACAACTTGAATGCGAAAGTCAAATCAATATGTAATTCCATTTTGGTCCTCCCAATGGATGCCAGAGCTTAATATAGGTTCAAGTAAATCTGTTTAAGCAATTTAGAGTTGAGCACTCATTGCAAAGGCAGAGGGGGTAAGGAGAAAGCTGAATTGTTCACATTATCTAAGCACAGCCACATTGGGGTTGAACTGAGGAAGATATCTGTTTTGCATCACCAGTTACATGAACCATAACTCCACAGTGAAATGTAACTTCTTGGGAGTCCCTTTTGACTGCTTACATCTAAAAATAGCTTCCGCTGTTAATTGTAGCAGCTGAACAATATATCCATAGAAAGTAGCAAAAATTTAGAGCTTCAATAATGCTAAAGGAACAGAACATTGGATCTTACTTATTTGGTCTTGCTTAACCTAGACCCGCCTGAAAGTCATATTCTTTGAGCTGGGAAGCTTTCGCCTCTAATCCCAAACCTCTGGGGGTTGGCTGTGACTATTCTGGTGAACGAAAGGCTTTGACATAGACTCTGAAAGAAACCATATGTTTCAGGGCTGGGCCTTGACACTGAAAATAGTCTCAATGTTCTGTGGCTCAAATTAACTGATAGTCCCAAGTCTCACCTGTCCTCTGTTCTTGAAGTTCTTCTGTGGTTGAAACAGCAAGCTGAAAGGCAATGCCGTGCCATTTCTAAAAATTCACATTCACTGTTGTGTTTCCAGCACTAACAGGGCTTATGCATGCTGAAATCTGTCCCATTTTTAAATAATCTGTGATTTCTACATCTTGGACTTGGATGCTTATAATACTTATAATACTGAGTGCTGTGTTCTGTCACAATTCCTGGATTTTTGTGACAACATTTCCATGCCAAATAAGCTGTATTCTCATGCTGCTCTAATTGTTCTATATCAAATAGTCTACAGTATACTCACCAGACAACATGTTATCAGGCAGTACTTTATGGGGGTGGGGGGTGGGGAAAATATGACTGTGCAACAACAGCATAGAGTTGATACAGTTTCAAGATCACAAAACTTTTGTATAGAACATTCTAGAAAAGCATTGGGATATACTTGACTAAGTAATCCCTTTCATATGCTACTTGAGTGAAGGGCAAAGTGTGCAGACAGGAGCAGCCTTCAAGGTCACTCCTGGTGGCATGCAGCTCATCCTGCCTCCATCACCCATGCACATCTGAAGCACAGAAATCTACACATGTAATTTTGTATAAAGGCACGCCCCACTTACATGGGGGTTACATTCCAGGTCTCCACAGGCATAAGTGAAATCATGTAAAGTGGGGAGCCCCCTCTAAGCACCCTTTAAATGCCCTCTCTGCCACTCTCTCTTCAATCCACACCAAAAATACTGTATCCAAAAAATCTTCACAATTAGAATTGAAGCTCTGGGGTGGGCAAGAGGCTGGAGGGCATGCAAGAAAGTGGCTGCTGCTGCTGCGCCACCTTGCACGTCAGCTGTTAGGTGGGGAGGCTGAGCAGCGGAAACAAAGCCCTGTTCTATCTCCAGTCTCTTCGGGTTTCCTCTGCCCTCACTGACATCCTCTTTGGGCTCTGAGGAGGGTCTCCTCATGAGCCACAAGGACCCTTCAGCTCTCTCCTGCCATTTCCATCGAGTTGTATTATTGAATTATTTCCCGGCAGTGCGCGTGTGAATCAATTGCATGTAAGTGGGGGGACACCTGTATGCATAGATGGCCTTATGTCCTGGAACCCCGCAAAGCCAGGGTTCGTGATATCGGGGAACCCTGTTGCACATGTGCGCAAGGCTTCCCTGCCTCAGATGCTGCCATGTTACATTTCTGAATATAGCTTGGCTCTTAGCTATTGCTTGTCACAAGGCCACTCAACATAATGCTGATGGTTAGCTGCTGCTCATTATTAAAAAAAAACAAACATTTTCAAATAAGCATCAGTTGCCACAGATAAGAACGAACACGTTCATGGAGCCATGCCAAAAGGAGTTGCACATGCCATCACACACAATCCCTTTGAAATCTAAATATCATTTATTTGAAATAACAGTATTAGCAACCTGCTCTCCACAGAGCTAGACAGAAATGTCTGCCTGTGTGCTTGCGGTTGCACAAAGACAGGCATGCCACAATGGAAAGGCAACCACAGCACCTCCAACATTTTGAAGCCCACTCCCCACTGAAGTAGTAGCTTGGAGAAACATGCAAACCTCCTTTTGTGCAATTACATGCATGCACACATGTCCACATGCCAGGGCTGCCTTGTCCCTTTCTTGGAGGAAGTGATGCAACTCTAATAGGCAATGAGGAAGGCTCCATATACCTCCAGATTATTTTCCTACCCTAAGCTTTGTATTCGGTCTCCACATGGTCTGCCTCTTCTGCTATTTTAGACCTTAGATCATGGGTAGGCAAACTAAGGCTTGGGGGCCGGATCCGGCCCAATCACCTTCTAAATCTGGCCTGCAGGCAGTCCGGGAATCAGCATTTTTTACATGAGTAGGATGTGAGCTTTTATTTAAAATGCATCTCTGGATTATTTGTGGGGCATAGGAATTCGTTCTTTTTTTCTTTCAAAATATAGTCCAGGAGGTCTGAGGAACAGAGGACCAGCCCCCTCTGAGGACCAGCTGAAAAAGTCTGCTGACCCCTGCCCTAGATTATTCCATATATAACCTTTAGAGACAAGCTGATAGTCTGATATGATGAATGCTAAGCAGCCGTTTACTTCACACTCTCCCAGCACACCACTTTGCTATTTTCTGTGCCCATGGCTATCTAGGACTAGGCAAGGAATCCAGGAGGATATATGAGATGGAAATACTTAATGTACATACAAACCACCTTCGATTTGTAAACATTCACCCTTCTTACTTCTGGGCCTGTATGACCACAAGAGGGGGAAAGAGCACCACATACTGTATACTGTATGTGCTACATAATGCAGACCTGCTAATCCATATATATATATATATATATATATATATATATATATATATGCTCCTACTCTGAAAGTAAAGTGTTAATGAGTTATTTGCTCATATGTGGTACAAGACAATTAAAATAACATGGACTGAATTGTAGGAATGGTACCAGGGGAAATCAATCTCATTGGAATGCTAACTCTTTGATATATATATATAAAACCTGTCAAGGGTCAGACATCTAGAGTGCTCCAGCTCCACCCTCATAAATTGCCATAGCAAAAATTGTAATTTTTCAATAGCAAAAGAGACACATGTTGCTGCATTCTTTCCTTTTTACTGACTGAACCACACTCAGAAAAGGAAAAGCAAACATCTCCCACCACATCTGAATCAAATATATAACTATTGGCAGCTCTCAGTTTTGCATTTCACCCTGAGCTTTAACTGGCAGGAGGTAGCAAATTCACGAGTCCCCCCCCCCCTTTTTCCAATGGAGCCCAGCATGAGGGAGGGGGCCATTTTGACAGGGTTATATCTCTGGCAAAGCACAGTTTTCTGCAAAGTTAATAATCACTTTCACTGGAGATGCTGTAAAGTGGCTCATAATTCACTCCTTTTGTGCAATAAATGCAGGACAATTAAATCCAGGTCTTTTGAATATTTCTTTTAAAGACTGGGGGACAATCCATCATAGCTTGCTTATGTACAGCATAGGAGAATTAACAAAGAAAAAGCAGATGTGCTCAGTCATGTCATCTCATCACATTTTCCCACAGTTGTGGCTATTCAAGATGAGCAAACTGAAACAGCAATGTGATCTAGTGGATGGAGGACTGGGTTTACACCTGCAAGATGTGGGTTTAAATCCCTAGGCAACCATCAAGTCAATGGATAGATTTAGGGCCAGACATCTAGTCACATGGGAGATGCATGATTGGATATCCCTTCATTTTTACTTTAAGCAGTGCTGGAGGAGGTAAATGTTCCTTTCTCAGCATGCCATTTTCCTGATCAAAATCTCACCACAAGCTGTAGTTTGCCTTGATGGCATAAAATATAGGAAGGTGAACCCACCCACCCACCTATCCTTGACTAATATCAGGTTCAGTGTGCTGGTGGGGAGTAAGAACTAAACATGTGTAGCATGACCTTCAGGTAACTTGTCATCTGTCTCAGTCCTCCATCCCACTTGTGGTCTAAGATTAGTGTGGCATGACCCTATAATGAAGGAATGAAAGAAAGATGTTTAAGCTGTGTAGCACAGGTCCAGAGGTTTCCCCTTACCTCAAGTTCCAATCGTGCTTTCTTGAAAAAAAAGTTTATCAGTCTGATCCACCTGGGAAGCATGAGTTCCTAGAAGATGTTTTCCAAATACATATCCCTAGTTAGATGAGGAACTGGACACAAGAAGGGGTGTTTCCAGGAGCGGCTGGTGCAGTGGGGTGGTACCGGGCCACTGACCTCCTGACGACACTGCTGCCATTTGCCAAGAGAGCGTGGAGTTGGGGCAAGGGTGATGGTGATGGTGAGGATTGGGCCTGCATGAGCACACTGGTGGCCTGGCTTTGGTGGTGCACCTAGGTAGCCCCAACCCCACAACAGCCCCAAACCATTCCATTAAGTGGCAGCCATGCTGCTGCCAGGACGGTAATGGTGTGGCATTGTCCCACCATGCTGACTATTCCTGAAGTATATGTACTAAAAATAATTCTCTATTGTTGTTTTCAGCTGTTGCCCAGTTAATTGGAGCACCTTATCGTCGCCGTCGCCGTCATCATTAAAGATTAGATATTTTGACTCCCTAAACAATATAGCCTATCAACTGTTCAGGTTGGAGAGGGGGGCTGCAAATATTTCACTTTCCCTGTTAAAAAGCCATTGGTGCATCTGCCAATCACTCTGGCTGCTAAGCATGTTTCCAGAAAGAGCATTTAACTTAAGGAAGCTTCCTTATATTGAGCCAGTCCATTGGCCCATCTAGCTTAGTATTTTTTACACCCTTGTTGTCCAACCTGCTGCTCAACTTATTTATTATTTATTAATTAAAATTGTATACCATTTTTGACAGTCTCTTGCTTGCTTATTCTTACCTATGTAAAGTGTTATGCAGAAGCAAATTTTGTGGCCCAAGTATGCCACAGAATCTACAAAAGCAAAGATATGTTTGAAAAATCAGGTTCCTGGGTTTTTGGATTCTCCTACCTCTCACAAAACAAACACATCCCCTTGTGAGACTTGGTGATGTGTGGAAATAAGACGCTTCCTTCATCTGGATACCACACAATACATGTGCTGCCTGCAATGTATATTTATTCTAGTTGCCTATTTAAAATTACCCCACATGCTGAAAGGCATGGGGGCATGAGTAGGCAGCCAATTTCTCTTCTCAGTCCTTAATCCTCCTCCTTTGAAGGTCAGGGCAAGCCACAATGTGAAGGCTTTGTCTAGGGTGAATGCCAAATCCTGATGGCTGAGAATTCGTGGCCTGTGTTGTTGTTGTTTTTAAACAAAACCCTTTCCCTTTCCATTAGAATTTCAAACCTTTACTCTAGCTTCTCTGGAAAATGCTGGGATCTTCTATGCTCTCTGACTTTTCCCATTTCTTCCCTGTGGAAAAAGCAGGTTGAAGAAATGAAGATCACCGTACATAAAAGAGAACTGTAGAGGCTGGAGAACAACCAGGCAGTGACCACAGTGGCCTGGTTCCAAAAACACTTGTTGAGGGGGAGAAGGTTGACCAAGTAAGAGATGAAAGACGGATGATATCATCATACTGCCTTAGGCTAGGAGAAAGAGAAAAATGCCAGCAATCAGTAAATGTCTGGCAGGGAGTGAGAATAAGGGGAATAAGGTTTTGGAATTGTATCTAGAAGTGTTCGGTTCATTTGCATCATCTGGAGGAAACCAGATTGTGATGTTTAGCATTTAGGGGTGGATGATCAGTCCTGCCCACTTTTGATGGGGACTGCTATCCTCTGCCAGCTTGATAAGAGTTTTAGAGCTGGTTTTGCAGTGTTTTCACTGGTAGTTTGTGCCCATAAGGGGACTATAGGGAGACCAACAGCCAGAGTCAATGACAGGCAGAGCCAACTCATTCTAGTTGCATCTCCAGCCTGCTTCTCCCTGCTGAGTCCTACAAGGGCCACACTGAGATCAAAGAGGAGGAAACTGAGAGGCAGTGCCGCCCCCTGGACAGGTTATAAGTAAGAAGACAGGCAGGTGGGGGCTGGTTGAGAGAAGACTTGAGGTTGGTGGGGCAGTGCCCCATTCACCCATTTGCCACTGGGGTTTGTGCAGGAATAAATTTTAGCTGCTTTGCTCTTTTTTCTTCTTGGCATGGACTGCAGAGTAACCATAATTAGATCACAAAAAATAGTTTTTCTAATATAAAAAAGAAACAAATGAGCAAACAGCTAACAAATGTTAAATAACATAACTATCCCCACCACATAATGTCATCTGAATTCCATTGTGACTTATTGCCACTAGTTAATGTAACTTTACTCTGATATTGTAGCCGTCCACCCAAATACCTCTCTGTAGTGATGTTTCTTAAGGCAATGGGCACAAAGAAAAAGAAAGCGAGTGATCTATACATGTTTTTGTGGTTTCACACCAATCATAAATCTACAGATCTCCCAGCCCTCATCTGGGATATGATACACGATCTGAGCCAATGGCAGAGATGCACACGGTCCCCCTCAGCACTAGTTCTCTGAAGTGCAGAAACAGGTGATCAGAATTTTCTTTATTAATGTTATTACATTTATTTATATCCCACCATTTTCCCTGACAGGGATTCAATATGGCTATTGTATTTACAGGCCACATGGTGAGATACCTCAAAATTGCACTGTGCTGTAGCCATTTCTCAAACCATTATATAAATATTCATTATTAGCAAATGGATTCAGAATGCTCAGTGCAGCTGAATGTTGGAGGATGCAGGACAGGACAGATAAACGGATGTATTTTTCCACACAGCAAGACCAGCCTAAGACATTTTGCAACTGTAGGCCAAACACCTTGACACCCCAGCCCTCTGCCCTCACAGAGCTAAATCTCCATCCTCTGGATTAAAAACCCAGTACTGGAAATGTAGGCAATGCACATTAAATGGAAGTGTGAACACAGTCTAAGATTAGCCCATGAGTAGTGTGGATGGTGTTACAGTCTTCTGGACTTAATGTTTTGCAACAGACTCTGTTACAGCATTGACATTCTTTTGGAAATATGGCAAGCGTTCAAAACTTTCAATGCAATAGAGGTTTTGCTTTTTTAAAAAAACATTGTGTTGGAAACATAAAAATATTATTGGTTAATGTAAACACATTTTCCTTGTTTAAAAAAATGCTCTGTGCACCACCAGTTTTTAGTCACTTAGTAAGGAAGTAAAATGCTTTAAGATTAGTCTGACAATGGTTCCAATGCTGTTATGTTATAGAATATCACCTCAGCAAATCCTGGAGGTAACAGCAGCCATGTTGGTACAATGCCTTCATTTGAACAGAAGATAACAAGGCTCCTCATGAATAAGCTCAGTCATTACTTGTGTAGAATTGTATCACTTCTTCCTACAATCTAAATCATGATTGGCCTCCTGCTTCTTCAGGACGTGAAAGCATATTTTGTTACACATATATTCTAACTGCTCCATCTTACTCCAATAAGTGTAAAGGGGCAAAAAGAAAGGAAATTGATCCTGGGATCTCTAAAGATATCAAGGGGGAAATGCGCTAGTTGTCATTCTTCATAAGCAGAGTGTTTGTTTAAACCGTATTAGTTAAAGGCAGACTGAGGGGCCAACTTTTGGATGAAAAGTTTTGCAAATATTTTAAGTAGCCTTTTAATTGACCCAGTTTGACATTAAAAGCACTCTCTAAACTCTTGATATTGTTAGCCATTTAAGATAAGTGGCAATAAATACAGATTAATTGAAACCCATGAAATGAAATATTTGAGGCAGCAGCAAGGCCGTGAAAAGCCCCTTTGTGCTCTGGTTGGATGCCAGGTTGTACGCTTGAGTTAGGTTAACAGAATCTCTTGTCAGACTCACTGAAGCTTTTGGTAGCTCATGCTGTGACCATCTGCAAAGACAACAAACTTTGGGCAAAGGCAAACGGCATGATTGGCAAGTCTGAAGAAAAATAGAAACACGCAGAGGAAGGGTTCCTTCTCAATGTTGTCAGCTCGGCAGAGTAAGGATAAGAGGCCGGAGAGAAAAACACTGACGTTTTCATTGCACACACTGAGTGCCTTTTCAAAACTGCCAGCCAAAAGCTTCAGAAGGTGCTTTGTAACGATGCTCTGCAATGTACACGCTGAAAGGTGGTTCACACAAACAGTCGGCATATTCAGTATGCATACTGAGATGATCCAACTGACTTGTAATGGACAGGGTAATTGTAATTTTTTTAATCACACCATCTAAGATAACCAAGGCCAGTAGTAAGCACAAGAAATGTAAGGAACAAACAGAAAGAAGCCAACCATACAAACTGCATATTTGTTGTTCTCAAGAACAGTGCATCCCAGAACATGTGGCCTCCATCCCCGCCACTGGTGCTGTGCATCTCTAAACTGCATTGTGAGCCAGTGCCTGCAGTGGCACCAGTTTCTGGCAAGATCTCACGAGATCTCTCACGTTCCTTGAGATCTTGTGAGATTTTGGCAAGAGCTCGCTGGAAACTGGAGTCACTGCTGGTACCACTATCGGTGGAGATGACAGAATGTGTGGGCAGCAAAGCTGAGGCGAGAGTTGCCTCTAGGTTCTGAATAGACATGGTTAGGATTGTGATTAGTCTGGGATCACCTCATCAAACAATCCAGTTGCTATCTATTGTCCAAGTGACTTACAAAAATCACATATATGCCTGCTCAGAAATAAGTCCCGCTGAGTTTGTCAGGGCTACTTCCAGGTAAGTGGGTATATGACTGAAACCTTAGATATGCAATCAAACACTTTAGTCTGGTGATGGCAACATTACTCCTTATATTTGTCCATAATGATTCTATTTCAACTTCTTTTTCAAAGAGACAAATTAGTTCCTAAAATCCTTTGCTTTGGGTAACTGAAGCCAAAATGTCCATCACTGAAATAGGCTATCAGAACAGAACAATGAGCCATCAAATCAAGCATCCGCATATTTGGCAGATGCCCACCCTGAGGTCACAGAGAACACATATGATGGCATACAACCAGTGCTTTTTTCGGGGGGGGGGGAGGGATACACATACCCTTAAGCATTTTGTGAATCTATGTTTGGCCTCATTGAGGGGCAGTATTTCAATATGAGTAGGAAAATGAGAGTGCTCATAACCTTTTTAAAAAAAAAATAAGAAAAAAGTGCTGCATACAACTCTCATTTAATCTCAACATCTTTAGGTATGCCTTTGGTAATGTAAAGTTAACTCATCAATTAGAACAACACTTTCTCAGGTTTCATGCTGATTCTTCTTCTGGAAACACCATTTATATGTGCAATTTAAATATATAACTGGGCCATGTCTTACTATCTGTGATATGTATGGAGCTTCTCAGGTTCTTTACAGATGAGGATGGTGAAGACATTTTAGAGTGAAGGGAGCTTATTTTGATTTACAGCAGTCGAAAGGATGAGGTCTCAATGACTAGCTGTTAGGAAGACAAGAGGTAGCTCTGGCTCCCAGTTGATGAGAGGTGAAGAAAGGTGGAAAGGCTTTACTAGCATACAAGCATCTATCCGTCTGTTTTGAAACTATTCACACTAATGGGCAAACATTACATTTTCATACTGGTACTCATTCAGCCTCTGTAGTCGTGATTTATCTTTTTCCAGTCAAAAATATGAAATAACCTATGTGTGAAACAGGGGCAGAAAACTGAATCTAGTCAGTGGGCTGGATCAAGACATGTCAAGCTCTCCTGGAACCATGCACCTGTCAAACACTTGACATTATATGATGTAAGGTGATTGTAACTTCAATGTATGGGTCCAAACCCTAGACCATTCCTAGTGCTCTCACTGCCTGATCTCAGTATAGCCTGATGACTATGAATGACAGAGAACTTTAATTAAACTTCTGTCTTAGTCATAGCTGTCAACTTATCCCTTTTCTTGCGAGGAATCCTATTCAGAATAAGGGAATTTCCCTTTAAAAAAGGGAAACGTTGACAGCTATGGGCTTAGTACTACCCACTTGGTTGTTCTTATCACTGGGCAAAACACAGGAAATAAGTGAGTCATTCTGAGATAGCCAATGGTTTTTTTGCATTAGAAATAAAGTGGTTAACATTAACATTGTACCACAAAAGTTTTGCCAGACTACTGGAAACATTAATGCAATTTCAGTGGGGACAGGAGGTGGCGTTCACAATTTTGTTGTGATTAGTGGATTTTCACTGTTCACTTGAAGCTACAGTGGAACTTTGGTTGTCAAATGTAATCCATTCTGAAAGACCGTTCGATTTCCAAAACTTCCGACAACTGAGGCTCAATGGACGGTCAAATTCCATTAAGAAAATGGAGAAATGTGCCTCAGAAGCCATTTGACTTCCGAGGTGCATTCGAAAACAGAAGCAATTACTTCTGGGTTTTCTGTGTTCGAAAACTGAAATGTTCAGCTTCCGAGATGCTCGAAAACCGAGGTTCCACTGTATTTCCAAATTTCCTTCAGTCTGTCAATTTGCACTTCATATTTTCACTTTTTAAAATAAACTTTTTTGGGAAATACATTCCACAACTTTCCCAAATATGCATGGACGGGTGTAATTCCAGCAACTGTGAAACATTAGTTCACTCTTTTCTTTTGTAAGTTTACCAGATTCTGTCCCTGGTTGCCTCTGCTCACCCTCTGATACCCAAAGGTGATTATGTAATCAGTTAGAACAGAGAGATTGTCTCTGAAGAAGGGTCTTTGAATTTAAGTATTCCTCACATATATGCAGGCATTATTTTATTATTTACTCTCATTTTACTCCTGTGTGAAGATGAATCACTGAACTGGTTGTCTGTGTCGTGCCCAATGACTGTAAGTAAGTCATTAGACTGAGACCATACCATTCAACCACCCCACTTTAAGCAGGACACCCCAGAATTGCAGAAGCCAATTCTGGCTTCTGGCTACATCCCAGAAAGTGCTGGTTTTGGGTCCAACACTCTGGCGTGAGTCAACTAGGTTGCACCAGAGCGCCACACTGAAAGACTCTACTTTTTCGCCTTGGCCTTCATCTGGTGGGTCACGCCAGAGCATCACAATGAATGATAAAATCTTTAAGAAAAGTGCCAAACAAGTCAACAGATGACGCCAAGATGTTGTAGCCAAGTGTCATTGCTTCTCGGCCTTTTGGCTAAGATCAAGTGATGTTGTAGCCAAGTGTCAATTTGCTAAAAGGGACACAGAATTTTCATTATGTTTTCAATCTAGCTGCTACTCATCCTTTTTTTCACAAGCTATTTTTCACAATAAATTTCTGTCAAATACCTAATATATTTCAGGAACTTATTAAAACAATGGTTAAACGAATTAGGCAAAAGAATATAGACTATTTAGAGAGCTTAAGCCTAACCACATCTCAGAGGGATTCTACCATTAATCCAATTGCAGTAGAACCCCTATTGTTTAAATCTTATTTATCTTAAACATCTTTTGTGTAATCTGATTCTACTAAATTTAGTAGGAGACAGATTCTGAATTTGCTGTGTGTTTCTCAACTGCAGTGGCTGTAAACCTATACAAACAGCTTCATGGTTTAACTGAATTAACCCAATGACTCAAGTGCTCTACATATCTCCCAGGCCATTCACTAAGTGAAATTGTACTCACTTGTTTTCTATTGAACAAATTCTTAAATCCTCTACTAATGTTTCCCCTTACATCCATCTACAGTAAGACTCAAATCCCCTTAAAAAGAAGAGAAAGGGGGAAATGGTGAATCAGTGGGGATCTTCCACTGATTTACTATGAGATTTTCTTCATAATCAATCCAGCTCAATGACAGATAACACACGAAAATGGTATTGTGTGATGATTGTTGTTGTATAGTCATGCCCATTACCAACTGTGAATTTTTCCTATAAAAAATGGAGCTATATAACTAGAAACCATCCACTGATTAGAACTATGGATTGTGTCCCTTGCTTATCCTGTTCACATCCGTTTCCTGCTTCGTGGATCAGTGTTAATCAATGCTGACTGAAGCAGCATACACACTGGCCTATTTGTGGCACAGAAAAAATTCATGCTCACTCTCAACATGCAGCTTTCAATCTAGACTGGCTTTAGTTCTTGCCCTCCACAAGGATGGGCGTGGCTAATTGAAAAACACAATTAAAAACTTTCTCCTTGATTAGGTTATCCACTCCTTTTCTTCCCTGCACATGCCCCAGGTGAAGGAAGTTGTAATTGCACTCCCTCCATATAAGCCCACCCACAACATCATCGGGCAGGTGAGATCACCATCATCTGTTTTCTTCTACAGTGGTACCTTGGGTTAAGTACTTAATTTGTTCCAGAGGTCCGTTCTTAACCTGAAACTGTTCTTAACCTGAAGCACCACTTTAGCTAATGGGGCCTTCTGCTGCGCCACCGCTGCACGATTTCTGTTCTCATCCTGAAGCAAAGTTCTTAACCCGAGGAAATATTTCTGGGTTAGCGGTGTCTGTAACCTGAAGCGTATGTAACCTGGAGCATATGTAACCCAAGGTACCCCTGTATTTTCAAATGGATACACTGGGAGATAATGCAGAATCAATCTGTAAAGCTTTTATTTTTGGAATTAAATCAGTTGCTCAGAAGCACTTTTCAGAGGCAAAAATATGCAATAGATTGAGATTATGTGTGGACTGCATAGAAAAGAACATTACCTTGGATCCCAAACGCATTGGTACTCGGACATTTTGGCTCCCGAATGCCGCAAACTTGGAAGTGAGTGTTCCGGTTTGTGAACTTTCTTTGGAACCCGAAAGTCCGACAGGGCTTCCACGGCTTCCGATTGGCTGTAGGAGCTTCCTGCAGCCAATCAGAAGCTGTGCTTTGGTTTCCAAACGTTCTGGAAGTTGAACAGACTTCCAGAACGGATCCTGTTTGACTTCCAAGGTACAACTGTACTCAGTTTCCATTGCTTCTAGAGTAAAATGTGTGTATGGAGCCTGAAAAACATGAAGGCTCTTTTCTTCAGTCCAATGAATTATAAGGAAGAAACATCTAGAAACGAAATCGCATGCTACATCTTTTGGCTGCGAGGTAGGTGGCACTGAAACCAGCATGCTGCCTCCTAAATCTGAACCATATTTATGTGGCATGTGTTTAGTTCCTAACTGGCCTTAGGAGCACAGCCTTCTGTTGCTTAGCTAAACATGATTTCCTCCCATGATCAAACAGTTAGCAAACATTGTGTCCTTGAACCCTGTCTTAATTTCGGAGGTGATAAACTCAGCCATCAAGTCCAAAAGTGGCAAAGATAATTTTAGAATAAAAGGCAAAGTAGAAATGAACATAAGTAAGTCAGACTTCTTAAGAAAAATAAAGCCCAAATTAACAGCATACATAAATTCTGTTTGTTATCATATGTGTTACTTGCAAATTATTTGCCCATAAAAATGAAATAAGCCAGAAGACATTCTCCCCTTAAACATTGATTTTATGTGTGTATTCTTTGTTGCCAAAATATTAACTCTTTTTAATGGCACATGTGATCCTGGCTGCTTGGCTATTTCTCAGCTGGAGAAGGCAGTTGGGAAACTCCCTGTTCACTTCATCACTTACAAGTTTGCCTGGTACAATGTGCTGTCTATCAATCACTTGAGTTCACAAGGGCGAAGCTTTCCAACAAAGACCAACTCTACTCCAAAGCGTGTCAAACTAACCCATTTATTTAATCCCCAAAGGGTTATAATCAAGCCTAATGTCCTGGAATAACAATTGTATTTTAACAGACAACACACACTATATCCAAGAGCTCGGGAATCGTGCTCTAGAATGTCCCAAATTCTGCCACCATAAAATCTAATTCCTATAAACACACAGCCATGCAATGTAAGTTGCACAAGTTTATATTTATTGCTCCGATTTGCAAATCTAAACGTCTCACGAAATGTGCATAGATGCAACACTTCTGGAATGTACTAACTTTTCAAAAGTTTTTTTAAAAGTGTGTGTGTGCGCGCGAAGTAAATGACCTGGGAAGGTTAGGGATTCTTCGAAAGTGTCAGTTGAACTTACACAGGTCTAGAAAGTAGAAAGTGCATATGGGAGTGAAGCCCCAATCACTAATTCACCCTCCATACATAAAGCAAACAGTGATGGGGAATTGGCAGCACACCTGCTATCCCACCATGCCTCCTGGCCCTACTCTAGATATTCATGTATTTCTGATAACATCTGATAGGGGAGCAAATAGGGGTGGGACTGATGGGCATGCAACACTGGAGGCCTCAGATCAGGCATGGGAAAACTTGGCCCTTCAGATGTTTTGGGACTACAACTCCCATCATCCCTAGCTAACAGGACCAGTGGTCAGGGATGATGGGAATTGTAGTCCCAAAACATCTGGAGGGCTGAGTTTGCCCATGCCTGCCTCATATACTATACAACTGGATGGGGGAGATAGTGGAATGGAACTTCAAACTGTATGTAGACCCCTACAGTCTACATCTAGAATGTCTTGATTTTGAAAATTTTAACCAAAATATTCACTTTAAGGGGGAGGCTGCATTAAATACTCCCAGATTCCAGCTCTTCGTATTTCATGGCTCTCTGGATATGACTGTATTAGAGAATAAATGAGGGGGAACAAGTGCTACTCATAAGAGTAGCAGGAGGAATGACCCAAACACATGGCTGCTTATCATTTTTCAGACGATAAGATGTAGATGCAGAATGTAGGGGTAGGCAGGGTGTTGTAGAGACAAAGGTTATTTATTCTTTACCACTTCCCACTTCTTCATCAAATGTATATCTCAGCAAGCTCTTAGATAAAGTAATGGCGTGTCTGGTCTGGTGGGATTGAATGGGACTAAATAATCTTAAATCCAAATATTTTCCCTTAAGTGAGTTACAAAGCAGTATCCAACGGGTTGAGCGATCTGAGGCATTCCCATATGCCCCCATTCCTAGAAATACAGCCCAGATTAGCCTCCCTTGTGGAATCCAATTGCATGTCCATTGCCATATTGCACAATTTCCAGACTCTGACTCATTCTTGTTGATATTTCTGGAACCTTTCCAATTTGTGTGAGCCTGGGAGTGTGGTATATTTCAAGGCAGACTTTGAGTTTGGTTTTGGAAAGCAATCCTATGGGTTTCCAATAAATGAAATTTGAGCTCAGCTGTAATGATGGTTTAGCACTGCAATCATGTAGTACGTGGCTGTGGGGAATAGAGGCATTTCAGAGCGGCCTATGGAAGTTCAATAGTGTCTTGCGTTGTAGGTGATTTGAAAAATGTGTGTGTAATTTCACTTAAGAGATTGCCCCAAAGTGTAACAAATGAAGGGGCCACTATAGGATCATCTGTCATTGAGGCATGGTGGCTGAAACTGCAGCTTTAAATCCCACCACTGCCACAAACTCATCACAAGCCAATATCTACCTGTCTTAGTACACCATCTACACTATGGAAGCAATAATGTATTTTGTACAGGGCTTTACTGATTACTGAAAATGCCTGAGAGATGCTAAGAACACTTTAAACTGCCTAGATTCATACAAAGTACTATTAAATATTATGGCTCCTTGTCAGGGCATGCCAACATGTATATGCCACTGTCTGGCCAATGATAACAGTGTAAAGTGATTCTTATAGTCCATGCATCATTTCTGCAATGTTGCACTGCAAGGATGAGGTTTCACACAACATTGTATCATGTCTCATACATTTAATCCCTCATCAGCTACTGCTTTATCCACACAGTAAATGTCACATGGAGGAGGAACCAGGGATGAGTATGCTTAACCCACCCCTTCCATTGCTTTCCTTGTTGCTCTCCGTGAGTTGAAGAGTAATCAGGGCTCTGCAAAGTGTGGCATGCCTACACAACTCACCCTCCACCCTCCGCTGCAGATAGTCATCCTCTAACTCCTGGAGCTCCACAGAGAGAGCAGATGGTGAGTTCATTCATTAAGTGCATGGAGAAAGAAATGCCTGAAGGGGCCTATGCTCATAAGAATATGATAGTAGTTTGGGGAAAGTGTTTTAGCAGCTTTTAAACTGGGCAGCTCATGCAGCCAATGTATCCCTCCATATGATACATCCCAACATATTATGTGGAGAACATATTATGAGGCTCTATGGATACTGCTGTAGCTACTTGGAAATGATGATAATTACTGAAGTGGTTGAAAATTAGACCTTGAGCCTAAAAATTTCCACCTTGAGCCTAGAAATTTCACCAAGAAGTATTCCACCTTGAGCCTATAAATTTCCACCATGAAGCTGCAACAGGGGCAGTGACTTGATCCACAGCAGCTAAATCTCAATACAATGTATTCTGAGGTGTATTTCATTTTGTGCTGCTTGCCATGCAAACTGTTTATTAGTAAAACAACAACAACAACAACAACAACAACAACAACAACAGCAACAACAACACACCATTATGTGTTGTTCTAATGAATTTAAGGCCCAACGTCTCTGGTCTCTCCTGCCAGAACGGCTTGAGTAGAAAACTGCTGTTGTAAAGATGTCAGTGCTACAAGTCTTACAGATTTCATAAGCTACAATTGCCCGTTCAGAAGCTCACAAGGTTGAGTTGTAATAAAAGGAGAAGACTTTTCCTTTCAACTCTGGAAGGTCTGTGTTGATGTGAAGGGTTAACATGGCAGTTCAGACATTCAAAATCTCTTCTATGTTTTCTGACAACCCTCAGGGATACATTTGTGTACCGTCCAGACCAAGGTTATTCATTAAAGAGAATGTTTGTTTATCAAGAACTCCTTATATAGCTCTGATGAAGCTCAAACAGGCTTCCAGTCATATTCACAAACACCAATTATAATGGAATATTCTTTTATCTCTGCTGCAAAGAAACAAAGCACTGTCCTTTGGCATATGTAGCAGCAGTTTCTTAAAAGCAGCAGAACACATCAACACTCATGCTGGAACCCCTGTTCTAAACCAATAGTAGAAATTATCACCCTCCCATCTCCTGTCTGGTATCGTCTGGTGTCCATGCGCACACACATTCACCACTGCTGCTAACTCCACGGCAAGAAAAGGTTGTAAAGGGGTGACATTTATGTTAACAACAGCAGACTGGCAAGGGCCTTGGCATTAGAGCCTTGGCCCATTCATCCCTTTTCTATTTTTGACCAAGTCCTCTGAAAGAATGAAATGCTGGCTGGGAACTAGAAGCAGAACCACAGATAGATGCCATGATATGGAGAGCCTAATGTGTAAAAACTGACTCCTTCACAGATACCACTGCAGCATCCCAGCACTGATGCCTATGACCATGGTATTTTTCAGGTGCAAAAGCATGAGTCCCCACACCTGTATTCATAGATGGGTAGCGACACACACCGTGCCTTCCACGGGAAATTATGACTCAACAAAAATATAATTTCTTACAATGAGGTACAACATATATGCATGATACACTTTCTCTCTGTGTGTAAACATATTTTAGAAGCTGAGTTGTGAAGATGCATGAATCCAAACTTTCTTATACGACTTCCATTCCAGACTAAGCAAGAATGTATACGGCCTCTTATGTGTAGATGGAATTTCAAGAGAAGAATTAAAACAAAAGATAACTTAGAAATTTCATGTGAAATGGGATTTCCACAATTTGTGCTCAAAAAGCATTTGTTAGAATTGAGCTCCATTGAGCTCTATTCCTCTCCAGTGTCTGCATACATACTTTAAACTGATACTTTTATTCCGATGCCATAACCCAGAAGATCACAAACAAATCTAACCTAACAATTTATATCATTACAAAACCACCTTAAGATTTATGTCCCAGTCAGTGACCTGCCATATTCACAGCTGCTAATTATTAACTATTTTAATAATCCCATGATTAACATGATGACATTCCCGCTGTCTCATTGGCTGAAGAATGAAATACCGGCAAATGTAGAGAATGAGATGGTCCTAGTCATTCAATAAATCAATGGTTCCATACCACTGGGTGCCTTTTGTCTTTCATGCCATATCCTGGCAATAAAGAGATGATAGAATTACCATTTGTTTTCTTCGCAGCATGGCTTACATTAGCTGTGACCAAAGGAGAACAAACTTTTTGCACAACTTTCTTTTCCACACTTTTATTGAAATGATGCTGCTCAATAAACAGCATCTGTTTTCAGTTTGGGAAGGAGGAGGAAGGATCACTCTAAGTGTTTGCGATCATCTCATTCTCCCAGGGTACAGCAGATCGCAGAAACCTGACACTCTAAGTGGATATGCATGAAGTAGGCTTGTACCTATTGTAGAAACATGCTGACTCCATGGGAGGCAAATAATAAATTGGAAACTCCAGTACTGGACTGAGGCCAGAATACATACAGGGGACTAGTGTGTATTCCCACATGCAATACATATGTTGTTTCAAAATATCCCCCCTCCCACTTTTCCTGCTTGCTCCCCCTTCCTCCACAAAATGAATGATGGTTTGAGTTCATCTTAAGGTCTCCTTAAATGAGACCTTTGGATTCAATTTTATGTCAATATCCTAAACATGTGATTGCTTGTTTTGTTTCACTTCAATGGAAACTTAGCTGCCAGCTGTGAAATTCTGCATTCTGTTCTAGTTTGGCACTCCAAATCCCTCCTCGGCAGCAAAGTTAGCAAGAGGCGTGTTTCTCGACTTAAGTTTGAATCCATTTTAAGCGTATGAAATTGTGCTCCATAGGTCTGCTGCAAATTAGCGGACAGGCAGGCAACCTTTGACTATACTGCAAATGCCATTGCAAAACAGCAGGTAACACTTTTCTTTGTGAAAAATGCTGAAAACATGTATATGCAGCCTATGGGAAAAGGGAGAGAACAGTTGTTTCTCTCTGTGTGTCACTAGTATATGTGGAAATCAACAAAACCAGACCCTACCTGCTCCAAAGGCAAAGAAGAAGCTCTTGTCAGTATTGTCTCTTAAGAGGGCTATCACTCTTTTCCCCATTCTCTCATTCCTCTTGTAGATGAGTTCCTGGCGGAAGTAGCTGTCAATTTCCTGTGCTGTAACCTGTTCATGTGGAGGAAGGGTTGTGTTGATGAAGTTAGGGAGCTGAAATGGAAATGAATAATAAGTGTCAGGAAGAGGTCATGATAGGGGGAAAATAAAATAAACCTGGCTCATCAAAAGAAGGATGTGATGGAACATGAAGGGACGGGGGGGGGGGGGAATAGGCCACTGTTTCCACATTCTGAATGCTGTTGGTTAGTCCATTAATCAAAGATACCCCCCACTCTCTCCCCATTTCTATCATTAGACATACATAATGCTTGGCTCAAAGGTAGCTGTTCCTTGTTGATTTGTGTGATATTCTGCTTTCTTAATCAGAAGTATTCAATAATGGGTCATGTGCAGTGAATTCTTTTTTGACATAGAATCATAGACGTGTATTTCTTTTATAAAATATTTTGTTATATATAAAAAAACTAGAACCTCAAGTGTTCAGATAGAGAACCATAGACTCACTGGAATGGGAAAGGGCTTACTTTATTATACAAATCTCTTTAAAAAAATCTATTGAAAATAAAAGCAATTCCCATCTCATAGTCCAAAGCATAGTACCTAGTATTCAAGGGAAACAGCCCGCTATTAGGACTAGTAGGAACACTTGTTTCTGTACATTGAGAAATATCTGACTTGGCTATAATTGGATTCTTACCATAGTTCTTTAAAAAGAGTTGAAAGTGATTTGGGAAAAGCATTGCTTCCGTATGTACAGATGTATTTCTTTTGTTCCCTTATGACCTCTGGTTCACAGGTTTTTGAAACAATATAGAAATATGTGGACCCTGTTCCCTAGAGGTGAGTGCAATGAATACACGTACCACAAGCCAAGATTCCTCTTTCAAACTCTCTAAAGAATTATTCTCTATCTTTAGCCTCACATGTTCAGAAGATAGATTCAAGTTTTTCTTGCAGGTGACTTTGGGGACAGAGTTAAAACCAGAAAGTCTTTATCTGTAAGCCATCAAATGGGCTGAAACACAGCTGTGGGGTTCTTTTTTTAGTATCTGAAGTGCCCGCCTGATAAGGTATGTGCTACCCTGATTAAGGAATGGTGTCTAAAGGGATGTTTACCTAAGAAATCCTGCCTGGAGAAGGAGAAGGAGGAGGAGGAGTTGACAACACTGGACTATAACAGGGGTAGGCAACCTAAGGCCCATGGGCCACAAGCAGCCCACGGGGGTTGTTTAAGCGGCCCACAAGCCACCCCCAAACCGAGCCGCCCGCTTGGTGAGTCCCTGCGCACTGCACTAAACCGGCACAGCACAGCGTGGAGACTCACCAAGCAGTGCCGGAAATCATGTCTGTGAATGCGCAGATGCCGGAAATCGCACACACACGTGTGACCCAGCACCTAGAGGGATCTCCACTGGAGTGAACCAGCCCAGGCAAGGTAAACCTTGCCGACCCCTGGACTGTAAGTAGAATTAGGCAGGCAGAAACAAAAGGATGTAAACATAGTAAATCGACACCAATGAGGTCTTTGGTGAGATGGGACAAGGGCTGTGCTCCAAGCTTGTACCAGGCTCAAATAAATTATGTTTGGGCACTGCTCTCATGTAACAACGCCTGCTCAAGCTTAGTGTTCTAGTGAATCAAAACAAAGTAGCTACTGAGAGCACTTTATATAGACCTATAAGGAAAGCATACAGTGAGTACTAAAACATTTAAAAGACAAAGCTGTCCAATCACACCATTTTTAAAAATGAATACACTGCCGTTCTCATGTGTGCTGAAACCTAGTGCTAACAAAGGTCAGAAAAATATCGCATTTTATAAATTTGCTGTAAAATATATGACATAGAAGACACCTGCTTGTGTGATTTATAGACCTTTAAAACTTCTGGGAGAACTGTTTATGGTTATTTCAGGCTGCAACAAGGAAAATAAAGGTGGGAAGTGTGGGACTGTGTGGTTATTAAAGTGACAACTGCTGCTGTTGGCTCAACTGTTTCAGCTTCAGGATGTGAGCTTACATAGGGAACAACTCCTCATTAAACAAGACAAGAAGTGGGTAATTAATGGTGCATATGGCCCAGAGTTTCCAGACTGACCCCAACCTCCCAGCTATCTATACAGAAATATCTGTGAGAGAGGGGAGTGTATTTTCCAGGAAGTTGTGGAAAACAGACTAATATGTTATGTTTAACATGACAAAACTGGGTAACAATAGCAGGACTTGGAGCATTTTGGTTCCAAGACCAGTGGAGTTGCTCTGTAGGTAGCGTTGGGAAAGGATCACTTCTCCATCTGTAAAATACAAATAATAGTGGCCTGACTTGACTCTCAGGGTCACTGTGAACTAAAAAGTTTGCAAATAAATTGTGCTTAGGAAATTAAAATGAGAAGCAGGGGACAATGCTTTTCAAACTGATTTTTAAAAGTTTCCATTATAATGCAAAGTGCAGCTCTAGAAGCAGAGATGACAAGGAAGGGAAGGAATATTGGCAGTATGGAATGCAGGGGAAAAGGAGAAAGAGAATTCATGGCTATTGCAGCTATATAAATTGCATAGTGTTATACTTGTGAGAGATTTCCAAATGGGCTGGCCATTTTGGCTTTGCAAAAGTTGCAGGGAATCATTTTATTAAAACATATACCACATGCAGGATACAGCTAACAACATTATCTTTTGTTTCTCCCTGAAGTGCAGGCTACAGCCCCATTCTGCAAAATAAAGAAAACAAAAATGATCCAATCTCTCCAGTTTGTAGTGCAATTCCTTGGGAGTTTACACACCCACTCCCAAACCTAACAGGAGAAGTGCAAGAAAGAGAGCTTGGGTTTTAACTGAGTCAGCATTTCCATGACTGCGATGGGTTTTCCATCACGATTTTCTGCTGGCACAGCTAAACATTGTGAAGGTGGTGGACCTAAAACTTTGCTTTGCATTTCAGCAGAGGAACAGGATAATAATACTCCCTTGGTTATATATTGATATCCTATATATATGTACACACCATTTGACTTTAAAAGAAGAATGTAAATATACCATGTGTGTTTTTGTGCAATCTAGGCCAATGAAAGACAAAGACACACATGCACACAGCCCACACACGCCAACAGAAAAACAGCCACAAGACAACTATCTGGGCAGGGGTAGCCGATTTACATAGCAGAAGACCTCATTTGGTACCCAAGTTCAATCTTGGCCAAGCCTTGACCTGAGGCTTACCATCAGGGAACTCTTGTCTTTGCCCCAAACATTTTGCTACCTGAGGCAGAGCAGTAAATGCCACTCCCATCTCCAAGTCAAGGTAAACAGTACTCAAGGTCAGCAAAGTTGTTTGGGCATTCAAGGCAGAAAATCCCTCAAAACACCTCTTCCCCCTCCCTGGAGATAAAAAATATAAGAACAAAATATTAAGGATGCTTCCACATTGTCATTATATTGCAGGAGGGATTCAATCACATACCAGCAAATGTAGGTTTGAACAATTAAAGTGGATTACAGCACTTATGTGACAAAGCCACTTTTAAAAAACCATCCTTTTTTGCAATAAGGAAAGTGATGGGGGAATGTGTGAGCCTTTTTCTCCACACAAAGACTGAATGCTCCATAAACAGCAGACTGTGCTAGATGCTATATGATTTTTAATTGTAACAGCTGGTGCTGTTTTGTGACCAACTTTTGGGATTATGTAGAAAAGTCAGTAGCAGTCCCAGCTGCAGGTTTCCACTTCTGATTCCCAACCCTTTCTTATTTTTGGTATCCTCAGAGTCATAGCCATTGCATTTCAAGTCTTCAAGAACTGAATGTACATATTGTGAACACCTTGAGGGGAAATCTCTCCTCTTCCTCCCCACCTCCCTCTCTCACACACACACTATTAAAGAGATATTCAGTAAATCCCTGAGAAATTATAATCTCTGTGTAATTTTTTGTATTTATCCTACAGCACTACAGTACTTAAAAAGCCACTTTCCGAGCAGTTTTTTTTTAAAAAATGAGGGTGGTGGGGAGAGTAACATCATCCATTTTGTAGGAGTGGAAATCATGTGGTCCTCTTCTCTGTCTGAATTTTGTATAACTCCCTGCATTTCAGTTTAAATTAAAGTTTCAACAAAACACAGTTGGAAAATAATGCTTATGGTCCATCTTCAAACACACACACACTCTATCTATAGCATCAGTCAACAAGTGAGATATGATGGTGCCAGCCCAACAAAAGTTGCACCAAACCAAAACCCAAAGGAAACCAAAGGAAAAAAAGATAGTCATAAGTAAGTTAATGAAAAGTTCCATTTATTTCAATGCCTTAGTCATAACTAACGTGTGTCAGGCTGTACAGAACATGCAAATAAAAGATTAGAATACAGTTTTGAGAGTTGTAGTCAATATTTAAACAAGATATTTCCTAAAATCTCATAGTTGTGATTTTTGAATGAGACAAGAGTTTCAAACATGTGGAAAAGTTCAAATAATTCTTTTCTTATTCCCAAACCTTTGTTGTCTTTCACAAAAAAAGTTGCTCCATTCAAGTTGGCAGAAAATTGGAGTATAAGCTGCTGATCAAAGAGAGAATGTGGCAATACAGGGATGAACTTGTGGCTAGGAAGCTATTTTTATGTACCCTAGGAAAAATGTAATTATATTTCCAAAGACATTTCTTTCGATGGACCCCATTCGCATTAAAAACAGGAGAACAGTAGATGAGGTAAGTCAAGGAGGGATGCTACCTTGCTCAGAGGGGTGTCTGATTTAGCCAGAAAATCTATATGTTCTCTGTCCCCTCCCACCACATCAGATTTGCTGCTGAAAGGGATGCTTGCATCTGTTTTTCAACATGGATTTGTAAAAAAGGCCTCAATCCATATACGAAGTAGAAAGAAATTAATAATAATAATAATATCCAGGAGTGTGCAATACACCCAGTCAATAAACTGGGGAAGAAACAGAGGAAAGTTAGTTAGTTATTTACTTTATTTGAAGAATAATTTCAACCAGGTAGCTATGCCAATGATCTGGTGGACATGTGTTTTTCTGTTCCTTTGCACAGGCGTGGTCTTAGGCTTGATTTATTCTAGCACTAAAACACTTTATATTGGGCTATACTAATGATAACATCGCTCTGCTGAACACAGGCTCTATATATACAACCTAAGAGCCACAAACCAGGAAACCCACCACCTGGGAGGCTTATTTTATCTGGGTCAGGATCTGCATTAGAACCATTATTACAATGTGTAGATACTTTGCTTCATCATTTTGTTCAACAGCATAGTTCTTTCATAAGAGGCACAAAAGGTTTTATTAACAAAGCAGAAGGTCATCCAGTTTATCAGAATATGGTTCTAGTTAAAATGGATGTATTAGTTTTATATACCAACATTCCTCGGGAAGAGGCCAGGATGTCATTGAAGAGACTTTGAATTTGCATTCCAGTTTTAGTCTGCCCATCCATTCTTTTATTATTAACAGTGAATGATTAAGGTTTAACCCAGTGTTGGCTCATGGAGGGAGGCAGAGGCTGAGGTGGGGACATCTTTCTGGTGGCGAAGCTGCATGCATCAGGATGGGGACGGGTGAGGTCAGGGAGCTCTAGGTTAACAGTGTTTCCCTCAGAGTTGTTCCAACCTCACTGCTGCTTTCTCACCTTACCCCATCCTGACAAGTGCAGTTCCATAGCCTCCAGAAAGACACCTAGCTTGCACTGGTGTTTCAGGAATGTGTTCGTTGTATGGATTTCTTAATATGCATGGAAAAACCGCAACGGACTGGCATCTTGTATTCCTTTGGAACTGTTTTGAAGACTCTGAAGCCTAGTTCACACTTAACACTAAGCTATGGACTCTTCAGCCAAAGTGTAGTTTGTTTGAATGTCGAGATCTAGCTCAACAGAGGACCCATGGTTTCTTCTCTTGCAACAAACCAAAGCATGAAGCCATTGTTTGATGTTGGCTTATAAACCAGGAGTGTCAACTATGGTTTGGTGCTACATCCAAATCTAAGAGCCTTGATAACCATGATTTGTATGATGATTCCATCTCCCACCAAGCTACAGAACCACTAGGCAAAGCAACTGAAAAACAAAGCAAGCTTTGGAGAAATAAATCGTGGATTCTTTGTTTATTTGTGAGGTAATGTGATTTGTTGAAGACATATTGGGCTGGTTTAAACTAACTAGTTGCACTAGTGTGAGCCAGTGCAGTGAGTCCCAGTAATGCAATGGAGCCTTCCCCTCTCTCCTCCCATGATGCCCCCAAAATCAGCTTGGAGGGGTGTCAAGAGAACCCCCAGAACAGTGCTTGTGGGGAGAAGAGAGGAGATGGTTCTGCCTGACAAGCAGAAATGCTTGAGCTGATAAAATGATTGCAATAGCACAATGTGTGATACTGGAGAGCATTGTATCTCACTCATTGTAAACACTCAGCCCGGTGAGGAAATGGAAAGTATTTCTGAATATTTCACGTTTATATTATATATTTTCTTGTGTCCGACTCTTTGTGACCCCACGAACCAGAGCATGCCAGGCACTCCTGTCTTCCACTGCCTCCTGCAGTTTGGTCAAAATATATAAATATTATATATACTCCATCAATTTGCTCTTTTGGCACTACACACAACATTATTGAGTTCAGACTAAGATATTATAGGAAATTTGTTTTGGTATAATAAATTCTTTATAGAATTTGACTGACTGGTCCAATAACTCTTAAATCAACAAGAGAGTCTTGGATTGCCTACACTACATGTTCCAAAGTAACACCAACATAAATCTGGTGTGGTCTTATGATCTCTATTGAAAAAAGAAAAGGGCTCCCAAGTCAGTGGGCTAAGCATGACAAGTCCAGAACCAGTCCAACTGAATGCTCAGCAATCCTGTCATTTCAGTAGCTCAACAAGCCTCTCTCTGACTGCAGCTGTTTTACTATGAACTATTCTCTGAAAATATGACTTCATTTCTCTACCGGGGCAAAACGTCTGTGCCAGCAATGCTGCACTGTGTTATGTCTAAACTTAAAGGTGATAAGGTAATATGTCCCCAGTACACTATGGATTATACTTACAGGGTTGAGCTGGTTGAGGTTTTTTGTTTTTTGTTTTAAGATAAAGAAGTACACCATTCCTGGAACAACTGAGGGGCTTGCTTATCACTCAACACTTTACCTAATGGTCTTGGGCTCAACATTTAATATTTATTGTAGTTAGAGAATTCCAAAGATAGTTTTCATTGCCCAGTTTTGGAGGCTTTCCATATATATATATATATATATATATATATATATATATATTCCAATGCTGGAATGGAAACAAATTAATGGTGTAATTAAAGCTTATCAAAAGCCTTAAATCTTTAAGGACAGATCTGAAAGCAGGATGTTCTGATAATGTATTTTAAATGGTTATGCAGCAACAGCTTCACAATTTTATTGACAGTGAGCATATCGTAATGACACACAAATGCTCTCCTCCATGGAGGGCAAAGAGGCAGGAGCTGTTTTCTTTCTGTAATGGAACTTTAAATCATTATAATTTTATTATGCCTGCCCAAAAACCTATGTAGGCAGGTTCACTACTTCCAGTAGTAAGAACAGAAAATGAAGTAGTTGATTTCTCTTTTGGACTGGAGAGAAAAGAAAAAGAAAATACTGGTTTGGGATGGTAAGGTGTGCTAAATGAGTAAATATATTTAACATCCAAGCATGCTATAGTGACATCAAATGGGCATGGAACCACAATTCCCAGAGTTACCTAGGCAAAAGATTGATTATTAAACCACTCTGGAAACTGTAAGTCTGCAAGAGGAACAGGGGATTCATTAACAAACTACAGTTCCCAGGATCCTTTGTGGGAAGCCATGGCTGTTTAAAGTGGTATGATGCTGCTTAAAAGCACGACAGATATGGTGCTAGTTTCTTCAGCCTGTAAAGAGGTGGGAGTCTGGGGTGAGCGATAACTCTGCTGTGGCAGTGCATGGATGTGATTTGTTTGGCATAGACTGAAGCAGCCTGAACTTAATATGGGATATGAACTGAAAGAGCCATTAGAATCAGAACTTCTCATCAGGGTCACTTTTGTCATAACTGAGTTGACGCCCCAAAATGAACCATTCACTTGATCTGAAAAGAGAAAGCTTCCTTGGCAGCAAGGCGGCTACTTTTCCATCCAGGGGACAGCACAGAAGAAAAGCATTCCTTCCCTATCTTTATTTTAAAGAATGTTCAGTTCCATATCATTTTGACTGCCTGCCCAGAAAGTCTGCCATAAATCTATCAGCTAGAACAGTCATAGGAGAGTCAAGTATTTGCAGAAGTGTGCATAAGAAAGTGATCTGTTTCCTGTTGTATTTCTCTGTCATGGCCCAATGGAATAAACTTTGCCCTGCTCAGGTTTAGCCAGTTTAAATAAGGACTTAAGTGACATGAGCAAATTATCGAAAGAGGAATGCAACAGACCCACACCACAGCAAGGTTTTGTTTCTTTGTTTATTGGTCCAACATCCCTAAACTATTTATTTCCAGCGGGGAAAAATACGATGCAATATTATTTTTATGGTAAAATCATATGTTCTCCCTTTTACTTGTGAGATTCCCATTATCCATAGACATAAAGGGTAAGTTTTTGTTATGTGTTTATTGCTATTATTATGATAGTAAGCTATTTTTTTCTCCTAATAATGTGCTTCTTATTTATGGGACAGGACAGGAAAGGACAGTTTCTTTTATTAACTTATTCTCCACTACAATTCAGTTGGTTATATAACAGGATGGGAAACCTGTGGTGCAACGGATGTTGCTAGACTCCAATTCCTTTCATCCTTAGACAGTCTGATGTTGGAGTCTAACAACAGCTAGAGGATCACAGGTTCTCCATGCCTGTTATAAAAGACTCATATTAGGAGAACACAAGCCCAGGTATACAAAAGTTAAGGGAAGTTATTGAAAATTTCTCCCCTCTTAATTTATTTTCATGCTAGGTAGAGTCCAAGCAGACAACTGTACATGCCACTTGGGCCCACTTTCATATGTGTGCCCCCCCCCGCCCCAACTGAATGGGAGCCACCTCCATATACAGCGGTACCTCAGGTTACAAACACTTTGGGTTACAGACTCCGCTAACCTGGAAGTAGTACCTCGGGTTAAGAACTTTGCCCCAGGATGAGAACAGAAATCGTGCAGCAGCGGCATGGCAGCAGCAGGAGGCCTCATTAGCTAAAGTGGTACCTCAGGTTAAGAACAGTTTCAGGTTAAGACCGGACCTCCAGAATGAATTAAGTTTGTAACCAGAGGTACCACTATAGGCTTATCCCAAGTAGCAGTTATATGACAAGGTCTTGCTGTTAGCATATAAAGCCCTGAGCAACTCAGGACCAAGTTACCTGAAAAATCGCCTGCCCCTGGGCTTTTTCCATGTTGGTGTCCACTCCCCACCAGAAAGCATTCTTTGGTACCTTTTCCCTGCCAAGCAACCACCTTTTTATTATCCTGGATTTTTAAATGTTTAAAATTTTGTGTTTGAACTTGTTTTAACACTGTTCTTTAGTTGCTCTTTTTATCTGATAATGTTTTACTTATTGACAGGCACAGCAATCCATACCCTCCCTTATGTTGTGCTGGGGGAGGGGGATAGATTAGATCCTCTGCCCAGGATTCAGCACAGCCAGCAGCCCATCAGTTGCCAGTGGCATCCAGAGGAAAGCTCAGAATGGGACCTGAATCACTCCAGGATCCACTGGTTTTGGCATTGACCGATTGCAGCCCCCCCCATCACCACCTTCCACAATGGTAGCTTAGAGCAGCATGCCTGCAGATGCAGTAGCCATGCCACCAATTTCCAGGGTACTGGCAGGGTCGGGAGTGGGAATTAAGATTGTGCCCTAATTTTATTCTCTTTATGCCTTCTTTATCATAGCATAGAAATGTCTGAAATACATGAATTAAAGTCTGTTCTTTTTCATGAGTCCATAGATTACGATAGGCTGCAGAACAAAGGAGAAATGCTTGAAATCATAGTTATGATCCAGCCAAAGTTCAAAACTTTCAAGTACAATTGGTTTAAGTGTATGCTACTTAAGCAGTTACACTTAAGTGTTTAACTTCAGTGGATCATATTCCATGATATTTTACCTCTTGGTTCTGCCAGATATTCCATAAAAGTTCTATTTGTACAAGCTGTCCATGTGTGTGAGATGTGGGCAGGGAAGAACTTATAAAACTTCAGAACTTCTTAAAAGTTCTCTATGATATTGAAGATCTAAGAGAAAACAAAGGATTCTGCCCAAACTCTTGTGACACATGGATTATTATTGGATTATGGCATGTTTGGGAAGTTATTTGGCCTTGTAGCCTATTTACATAATGCACACTTCCTCTTCAAATGCAAAGTCAATTATTACAAAGTCTTTTGTCCTAATGAGAGGGAATTATGTTCAAAGGCCTTCCAAGCACTTGCAATTAACTTTCATTTCTGCTCACATTCCTTTCAAAGCTTCTCAGTCACTCACCAAGCCAAAACACACACAAAGCAGCTCTAGGAAAGCAGTGGTAATATCTCATTGTCTCTCAAGGAAACAAGAGACATGTGAAGAACAGAGGGGTATCCAAGGTGTGGGGAGGAGAAGGAGAAGAAGGGTTTGAGAGTGCAAGGCAGGAGAAGATTGGCAAAGCAACGTAAACCAGCTTGATCCTTGTTACAACTGGTGCATATGCTGCTACCTTTTTACCTCTTTTAGTGCTGAAACTGATTGCATGTCTTGTACAACAAAACCTCAAGCCTCTGTGGCCAAAACAGCAGGAACTCCAACCATGATAATATGAGCTAGTGTGGTGAAGTGGTTAGTGTCAGACTAGGACTTAGGAAACCAGGGTTCAAATTCCCACTCATCCATAAAGCTCTTTGGGTGACCTTGGGCCAGTCACTACCTCTCAGCTTCACCTACTTTACCAGGTTGTTGTAGAGATTAAATGAGGAAAGGGGAACCATGTACACCTCATTGAGGTCCTTGGAGAAAGTGGATAGGGCTGTGATGTAAAGGCTCAGGTCGTCCTTATGGTGTCCTCGGCCCAAGTTGTTCAGGGCTTTGTACATCCACACAAGAGCCTTGAACACGGGTCTGTGAAATATTTATGGTAGATGAAAGACAGAGGAGGCCTAGCAGGGCATTTGGACAGGTTTCTCAGGGAAAACATAATTTCACATCATACGTTCAATCAGCTAGAAGCTCTCCATTCCCCACCTACCTACTGTAGGGTTGTGGGCTGAAATACTGAGAAGAAAGAACTTGACAGAAAAATAGGCCTTGAAACAATGTTATACCTATTTACACCTTCCTCCTATGTAAGGAAACATACCTGTGAAGTATCGTGATTAAATATGACAGCATTGAGATCTCCACAGTTGTAGTGCTTGATGAGATCTTCCGTGGTGTAAGGGGCCTGCAAGCTGCCAGCTCGAAGACTCTCATGTTGTAGCAATGTTTGGTTCAAGGCAAACAGCACCTGTACGTACACAGAAAATGAATAGGAGTTATTTAGGAGACAAGATGTGATGCCAGAAGTAAAGCATTAGAGGCATGGAAAAGATTGGAACACATCCGCAACAGGGAAAAGAAAAAAAAAGGCAAGGGAAACATCCTTTTGCCGGGGATTTCTTTTTGCTAGCGAAGAGTGTGAATATATTCATGTTCTCATTCGTGTGCAGTTTCTCTCTCTTCTCACTCAAAATAATCAATTTCTAGCTCCCAATTCAAAGCCTGGTCATCTAAAACAACATTTTCAATCTCTTATTGAAGTCAATTCAGCATCCTCCTGGACCTGAGGTTTTATCCTGACCTGTTTTCAAGCAGCAGATTTTACCCCCTACCCACAGACAGAGCTCAAAGCGAGCAACTAACCTATCACTGATCCATGGCTCAGCCTGGCAGCATAGCATCAGAATGACATTCAGCTCTAGAAGAAGCGACCAGAACCATGGTTGCTTACAAAGTCTGACTACCAGTTATGCAATGGGATAGTTAATAGCTTATCTCCCATAGTATATATCCCATGCCTACCTCCAAGATGTGTTTGTCCCTAGATTTAATTCATGATTCAGCCCCATTAATATTGGATGTGGGTGTGTCATTGCTGAATGAACACAACGTTGGAGCAATTATGCTAAACCAAACTGCCTTTTTATGAAGATGTGGCTGCTGAGATCATGACAGCAGTTTAATGATAGCTGACTGCTATCTGTCAGTTTAAACCTTCGTGGGTGGCAGTCCACAATACTTCTCAGTCACATGGGTGGGGGAGGCACTGTCAACTGATGTTCTCTCTCCCCTACAGTGAAATCTCTCGTCCTTGTCAAAAAGATAATCCAGAAGAAACCAGATCAGCCATTTTAATGATCATATTCATCTGAGCTACATTTCTTAAGGTACATTAGAATGTAAAGAATTATGACAAGCAACACAGCTGTCTAAGAGAGAGAGAGAGAGAGAGAGAGAGAGAGAGAGAGAGAGTCAAGCAGTAAGTTGTAGTCTGTTTGTAAACTCTTGTCAAATCACTATTTAACCATACCCTTGAGAAAAACCTTACTGTCCAACAAAATAAAATAAAAATTTGGTGGTGCTTTTTGAACCTTAGCGGTTCTGAAAGCTTATCCTGGGCATATTAGGCAGAGAGCCTTCTAGGTAGTGGTGCCTGCCCTATGGAATGCCCTCCTATCAGATGTCAAAGAAATAAACAGCTATCTCGCTTTTAGAAGACATCTGAAGGCAGCCCTGTTTAGGGAAGTTTTAAATGTTTGATGTTTTATCATGTTCTTAATATTCTGTTGGGAGCTGCCCAGAGTGGCTGGGGAAACCAATCAAATCAATAAATCAATAAATTATTATTATTATTATTATTATTATTATTATGCAGCTCTTCACAGGTTGGAGGTTTTCACACATTTGTCCCACAGCCATGATGCAACCAGTGCTATTTGAATAGGTTCCAAGTTAGCCAAAGAGAGAAAAAACATCTCCAAGTTAAATTCTTATATTTTAGGTAAGATTGTCAGTGAAATAACTCTGAAACGTAAGCATTTTATACCTCTCTTCTTCCAATCAATCTTTTTCTTAGCTTTTATTTTTATTAGTCCTATGTTTTGAATCCACAGGAAATCCTTGGATGAGCTATTTCCTCCCTAGCCTATAAGCCTCAAAAGGTAAGAAATCCTTTAAACCTATGCTTTTTGCAGCCTGTTTAAATTAGGGAGATGCTAATCTCACATTTTATGGGTCATAGAAAATGCTGAAGCCTAGGCTTAAACATGTGGGGAAAGATTTGGACTTTTGAGCAAGCCAACTTGCAGAGAGGGTAGGATGGAATGGTATGTGACTCCTGGTCCTCATACATTTTCTTGTGCTTCCAGTAATGACAAATTTAAACTGTACTTCCACAATGTGCCCTTAAAAATTCCCAGGAGATTGTTAGCGCAATAGCTGCTGCTTCTTAACTACAGGTCAACGTTCATTACACCTTTACTATAAAGCCACATTATTTTTAACATATTTATCCCTTGTTTTAGAAAAGCTATTGGAACTCTAGAGCTGCTGTAAAAGTTGCTTTGTACATATGTACACGATGCAAGACATTTTGCCCTCTAAAAGCCCAGCCAATACAATGCAAATACAAATGGCAAACAAGCCTGGCTTTATCTACCTATCAGAAATCATTATTTTACTTCACAATGTCACATGGTTTTAACAGCTGCACACGAAGCCTTCACCATACCCATAAAAAGACTTACACCACAATGTTAATTTCAAAGAACACATGCAAAACAAAATGTTACTAATCAGCAACAACAAACTGCATTGGACTGCTTGGGTCTACTTTGGACTTCAGGAGTTGTCAGCAATGTCAATGAGACTGTATGAAATAATAGTTCAGGCACCTTGGAAAATTGCCCTGCCCTTTTCAAACAGATCAGCTGCTCAGGCGGCAAGTGCTTCTGGCTGTAATCCACAAGCAATTGAACTTTAGAATAGCCCCAATAAAACCAACAGGGCTACTTCATAGTTAAATGGATTGAGAACTGCAGCCTTTGCTCGTTTGGCCTTGAAATAATAATGAGATTTGGGATTTGAATTTGATCGAAATGCATTCAAAGGCCACAGCATCTTATACAGAATTACCACCTTCTCCAATTAGGGGCAGGTAGAAAACCATGCACACATGTGTACAGGCTTTGTTCTGAGAATTCTCAATAAAAGTCCGTTCTTTGGTGGATTTGGACCATTCTAAGCTCCAGGAAAGAAATATACAGCTGCTTAAAATGCCACCTGTTCCAAGGAATCACATGAAGCTGCCCATAAATCACTGTTTTATTGTGCCACAAAGTCTGCAACTCCAGATCAAAAAGTTCTGGATTTGCTTCCTATAGATAAACAGGACAAATCACCATAAACTATTTAAAAAGTAAGGCATTCCCCGCCCCCTCTGTGTCTCCCTTCTCAACTTTAAAAAGTGGAATTTGAAGAATTGTCCTTGCCTCTAATAATTTTCCCTTTCCTCTTCCTTTAATAAAAAGTGGTGCAAAATGTGCTCACTTGATGCATCCTGCTCTGCCCATCCAAGATCCCCCCACCTCATGATTTTTCAAGATCACTATCACTCTTTACGATTAAAAGAAAAAATCCTTCTTTAGCTGCTTTGACAGTGAGAATGGCAAAGGGCTTGAAGGTGGTGCTTATAACAAATAGGAGAAAGCTTCTAAACATAAATATCACAATTCTTTCTAGGCTTTTATGTTTCACATGCTAACAATTCATAAATACACACTTGGGCAGGATTACTGGTGTTTCTGTTACTTATGAGGAAGTAACTTATTTTATATTCATTCATTTGAAACACCACTTAGAAAAAAAGACTGCTTCTTCTTGTGAGAAAGACTGGCACAGATGCACCTTAACCTGCCCACCACGATCTTGAATCGCTCTCAGTAAATATGCAATTTGATTGTAAGCCTGGCCTTATCTACCCATCAGAAGTCATTATTTTAGTTCACAACATCACATGGTGCAGAGCTGAGTTTCAACACCTGCACGTGAAGCCTTCACCATACCCATAAAAAGCAACAGAGGGCCTGGACAGTCAAGCTGATTTAGAACTGTGCTGTAGACATATCTTGGGAGAAATGGAAATCTGCTGAAAATGGGTGGATACAACCCAACCAATTGGCAAGAGAAGGTGTCTCATAGGCAGCAGCTTCAGAATCCTGCCCACCAATTTAATACAGTGGTACATCAGGTTAAGAACTTAATTTGTTCTGGAAGTCCGTTCTTAACCTGAAACTGTTCTTAACCTGAGGTACTACTTTAGCTAATGGGGACTACCGCTGCCACGGCCACGCGATTTCTGTTCTCCTCCTAAAGCAAAGTTCTTAACCCGAGATCCTATTTCTGGGTTAGCAGAGTCTGTAACCTGAAGCGTCTGTAACATGAAGCGTCTGTAACCCGAGGTACCCACTGCACTGGTAGGAAGGAGTACTGAGAAAAAATGTTTGTGTGTGCAGACACATGTTCTTCAGGTATATAGGATTGGGGGAAGATAAAACAGGTGGGATTTAAGGCCCCCTCTAGTCATGGGGAGAGGGATGACTATGCTAAATCTGTTCTTGAGTCAATCAAAATACAGAACCTCACAAAATACCAAGGAAATTATGTCTTTGTGTAAAACCAGTAATTCCATTAGCTTCCTGAAGGAGGCTGGTTTTTCCTCACCATCCCTAACTCGCTCCATGCTATGACAGGGGGTTGACGAGCTGTGAAAGTCACCACAATGAGGTCAGTGTCAAGGAAACAAACTCTGAAAAACAGGTCCAGGGGGAGCCACTTAAAAGGCTCCCCCCAGTGTCCGAGAGAAAGCCTGTCTGAATCTGACATCCCTCAATGAGGAAGGAGTTTGGTTTCTTTAAAGGGACAGTTGAGGAAGCAAATCCATGAAATCGTCTGCTAGAATTTCTGTTTGCAAAATCATGCCCCCTGTTAAAGTTCCTCATAAAAGCCTTTCACCTAGTTGATTCCATATGTTCTCAAAACCTCATCATTATTGCTGCTGAAAGGCAGGAGTAGTTAATAGGCTGTGGTTTGGCACTGACCCGAGGAGACCTTAAGACCTTGATTTTTTCCTTTTCAAATTGCTAATTAACCAGTTTAATAAAATGGTTTGAATCTGACCAAAGACCTCACTTTAACCACAATGCATCCTACAGTGCTATTGCTTATGAAGCTTGGAATTAAATGTTTGTGCCAGCAACATGTAGCCATGAGATTTTAGCCGAATGGTTGAGCAGTGCATTTGAATGAGCAGAAGTTTTCATGCAACAGAGGGAACAAATCACAATCCCATGCTCAGCCCCATTCATACCAGCAAGAGGCTTGCAGGGGGTTGCTATAAAGAGCATGGCTTCAGCATATGCATGGAATGAAGGAATGGGTATTTAACAAGAGCCTAGTCCCACTCCCACCTCGCTCCTCACAAGGTGAATTCCTGCTAATTGGGAAATACTTGCATAGCAGTTTCGAAAAGGAGCAGTGAGAATCAGATGTGCAGCACATCTGAGCCCAGTAATCCATACACACATCAGTAACTTCATTCCAGCCCTTCTCTGTGCCATGTCATGAAGAGAAAAGGGCATTTGTGTGATGAGAGTGAGCTATGCCATCACCATAGTTCAGCCTTTTAATCAGGTTGTGGATGTGCACCCCCCCCCCGGTACCTGCTTTATACACTTCCTTCCTTCCTTACTTTCTGGTTTTGCACTAATGCTACACCTTTTGGAGACATTCAGCACATTCATGCTGGACTTTCACTGCACCTTAAATTAAATCAATGCAAAATGCACCATGCTTTGGCTTTGAAGACAAAACAAACCTATTTTGCCTGGTGGACTGCAGTACCCTTGCCTCCTTGCCATTGAAGAGGCACCGTGGGTCTGATATTGAGCATTCTCTTAAGGCAATCTGCTAGAAAGTGATTTGCCCTAGTGTGGACTAGATTAGTCAAGTCTTGCATGAAACTATTTTATTTTCACATATGGAAGCATAAGATGGAAGGGGCCACATCATTAACACTCTCACAGGTCTTGCTCCCCAATTAAGTCTCTTTGGGGGTCCCTAAAGCCAGAGGCTTGGAGTCCATCCAGAGAGCAAATAAGGCCTTTGTGTCTTCATGGCCCTAGGTGGGACTAGACAAAACTGGCCTTTTGTTTTCCTACTCCTAGGATGATGCGGCATCCAGCCAGGTGAAGGGAGAAAAGGCCTACTGAAGGAATTACTAGTTAGTTGTTTCTATGGCAACACACCTGTATTTGACCAACTCTTTAGATGTGTAAAATGCTTAATGGCTTCCCTAATGTGCATATTAAAGGCTGAGGTTAGCATCACACCTGGGGAAAATAGCAACTTTGAGAAAGTCAACTTTGATGGGACTGTGATACATGGAAAAGGAGTTATATCTCCCTCTCTGTGCTCATGATCAAGTACCGTACCTCACAGCTATTAATTGCATTTCCACATTTAAGTTAGATGGTGTTAATTTCTTAACACCAATAAGTTTGTACAGTGGTGTAAAGGAATTGGTGACCTTTTCAAGCAAATGTCTGAAGGAATTTGGCATGCCAAATGTAAAAAGGTAAAGGATCCCTGGCAGTTATGTCCAGTTGCAGACAACTCTGGGGTTGCGGCACTCATCTCGCTTTACTGGCTGAGGGAGCCGACGTTTGTCCACAGACTGTTTTTCTGGGTCATGTGGTGAAACCAGAGCAGCACATGGAAACACTGTTTACCTTCCCGCCAGACTGGTACCTATTTATCTACTTGCACTTTGACGTGCTTTCGAACTGTTGTTGTGTAGTCGTTTAGTTGTGTCTGACTCTTCGTGACCCCATGGACCACAGCATGCCAGGCACTCCTGTCTTCCACCGCCTCCTGCAGTTTGATCAAACTCATCTTGGTAGCTTCGAGAACACTGTCCAACCATCTTGTCCTCTGTCGTCCCCTTCTCCTTGTGCCCTCAATCTTTCCCAACATCAGGGTCTTTTCCAGGGAGTCTTCTCTTCTCATGAGGTGGCCAAAGTATTGGAGCCTTAGCTTCAGGATCTGTCCTTCCAGTGAGCACTCAGGGCTGATTTCCTTAAGAATGGATGCGTTTGATCTTCTTGCAGTCCATGGGACTCTCAAGAGTCTCCTCCAGCACCATAATTCAAAAGCATCAATTCTTCGGCAATCAGCCTTCTTTATGGTCCAGCTCTCACTTCCATACATCACTACTTGAAAAACCATAGCTTTAATTATACGGACCTTTGTCGGCAAGGTGATGTCTCTGTTTGCTTGTTTTTTCAACTGTAATTAGTGCAAAAAGATAGTGTAAAGGGGTTTAGCCTTGTAAAGGCAAGTCTCTTATTTTTGATGTTTTGTGTGCAAGATCCGTTGCATAAAACAATGAACCGCTTTTTTCTTCTGATAGGGAAAAGGGCACAGACGTTCCTCATTTCTGTGCATTCCATAGCACTGACAGGAAAAGTCTGTGGAGAAACCCTAAAAGGGGCTGCAACACCCTCCCTTACTAATAGACTTCAAGCTCAACGTTTCTTGTTTCTATTAGTTAAATTGGTATGAAATTTCTAAGGAGCTAGAAGAAATATTTTTGAGGTTAAACAACAAGGTTCTCCAACCACAAAACAATTACTGATTTGTAGGAAACAACATAAACAGCTTTATAACAAACATATTTTTTTCATTGATTTATTCTGTGCCTTCTGCAGCCAGTTCCTTAACATGGGGGGGGGGGGGGGGGATGGATTAGAGACTGTAGGAGTTATGGAGCAGGACTCAGTGTTCTAACACTGATGTCCCATAGCCTGAACCTCCACATGTTTACTCAGATATAATTTCCAACATGTTCATCCCATCTAAAGATGGCAAGGAACGCAGTATTCAGCAACCATGGAAATACGTCACCTTGGAAATATGATTATCTGGAAATACTGCAAAGTAACCCTACTAAAGTATTATTGATTGATTGCACTCATGTTCCACTTTTTCCTCCAGTGTGTTCAAGGTGGCTTACATAGTGGTCCCCCCCCCCAAATAATGTCCACAACCCTGTGAGGTAGGTTTGGCTGAGAGGCAAGGTCACCTATTGAGCTACATAGCCAAGAAGGGATTTGAACCCTGTTTCTGGTCTGGCTCTCAAAAATTAATTCACGACCAGTGGCGGACCTACATTTTGGGGGCCTGAAGCTTGAGCTGTCATGGGGCCCCCCTTCACAACCAGCAGCAAGGTCTGGGTAACCACTGAAAAAGAGAAGAAGAAGAAGAGTTTGGATTTGATATCCCGCCTTTCACTCCCCTTCAGGAGTCTCAAAGCGGCTAACATTCTCCTTTCCCTTCCTCCCCCACAACAAACACTCTGTGAGGTGAGTGGGGCTGAGAGACTTCAGAGAAGTGTGACTGGCCCAAGGTCACCCAGCAGCTGTATGTGGAGGAGCGGAGACGCGAACCCGGTTCCCCAGATTACGAGACTACCGCTCTTAACCACTACACCGTTATCGTTTTCAATGGGGTTGTTCTACAACAGATCGCCACAGCTTTACAACATCTGTGCTACTGATTTTCCTTGTGGGAGCTCTCCCTGTGGCACTACATGAACTGGAGGATCAATTCATGTCAGCTCAGACCAAGTCCTTCAGTGCCGTGGCACCTGCCTTGTGGATAACACTGTCTCTTGCAGTTTATACATTTCATTAGGTGTTATTTCTATATGCTTTCCCAGAAGAATGAGTTGACTTGTGAGTAGTACTGGATTTATCTCTCTGTTCTTTTCGCTTCTTGTCTGTTGTATTTGTATTGTCATTGTATACTCCTATGGTATTTTGTAATGTTTAGCAGTTTGCAAGTATTCCAAATAAATAAATATTTTCCTTAGTTGCTCTAAGCATGTCGCAAAACAACATACACTCTCCTTATAACATCCTCAGAAAGGCAAGATGGACCTTGTAAGGATGGATTAAAAACACTCTCACAATACAGGTGAAGTGGAACAAGCAATTCAGTTAGGCAAAGAAACAGTCACAATACTTTTTCTATTATCTCCTTGAAATGTTGGGGAAAATTAAATACAGCTGAGCAGTCTCTATTAGTCCGATAAGTATCCAGTTGAAGAGTTCAGTGGATCACATCCAACTTTTTCTGGTATCATTAAAAAATAAAACTATTAATCAATCCCTCTAAGTAGCTTGACCTCTCGAGTGCATAAACTGTATCCCGCAAAACAAACTGGATATGGAGAGCACAATATTTCATAAGCATACCTCACTCTCTCTTGATTTTATTCTCAGCTAATTTCTAACCTTTCGTTGATCTCCAAGTGTCATATGGTGTGTGTGTGTGTGTGTGTGTGGACAGAGTCTTTCATTTAAGTGAGGGTTTCCACCTGGGGATAATGCCAAGAAAATGGGGGGGGGGGGATACCATTTTTAAAGTAGAAAAGTGCCCTCCTTATACTGCTCTGTTAGTAAAAAATACTCCTTCACTACTCCTTCACCAAAATAACATGATCCAACAAAAGTTAACTTCTTCACCTAGACTGTATATCTTATTTTCTTTATTCACATCACAAAAAATAGTTGTAAGTTTTTGGAAGCAACAACCTATTCCGTCAGTATGTGAAGTGGCCTAGAGAGGTATATCACTCTATTAAACCTCTGTCCCCATCTAATTTGAAAATACATTATTCTAGCTCTTTGCTGGAGTAGAGTAAAATGATTTTTTTTAGTCTACCCCCTGGTATAATCCTGCTATTTTTCAAAATGGCCTGGGGGAGGAGGCTCAGTGGAAACATCCATTTAGATAATCAAATGCTTGGATAAACACAACTGCTATTTATAAAGAAGACTCTGGCTTGGGGCATTATAGGGGAAATTGATAACTAGGAATTTCAAACAAGAGAGGGTCTGCAATATGGCTCACAAAGACAACAGTAAACTCCTGTTTACACAATGGCTTAAAACAATCCAGATTCACTAAATCCACATGGAGTTATTTATGCTACTGATTTAAATTTCTTTTATGTGTGACCAGACTTCGCAACCAAGTATCCAAAAACTACTTGAGAAATGCACACACCACAAGCTCAGCTTTTAATTAAGTCAAACTGCATTGTGTCCACTTCTCTGTTTATCTGCAGGAGAAAAGGCAGCATTCCTAAAAGTTAATTAGTTGACAATGTTTGGGAAGTCAGATTTGATATTAGCCAGACCCATTCAAAGGCAATTTACCTATTTAAAGATATCAAAATACGGTGTGGTAGCATGTGTCTTGAAGGCAGTGATGAGTCCATTATGAACCCTGTGCACAAATACACATGATCAAGCTACATTATTATTACACAACACAAATTTTAACATACCCTCACAAAACTAAATGGGAATCAAAGCTTTAGAAGATGAGCCGTGCAAGAAACAGGACATTGACATTGACCTCCACTGGGATTACAAAGGCAATTTGGACCAGTGAATTTCTGACCCTGTGGATTGCCTTGAAGCCAGGTATAGAGGTTTCCCAAACCACAGGATACAATTCAATGTTTTCTGCACTCTGCACATACTTCTAAATTTCTCAAAAAAGATTTGGCATTGAAGCAATGGGAATATTTAAGTGTGCCCACCCTAGAATTCATGAAGCAAATACAGTGGTACCTCGGGTTACATACGCTGCAGGTTACATACGCTTCAGGTTACAGACTCCACTAACCCAGAAATAGTACCTCGGGTTAAGAACTTTGCTTCAAGATGAGAACAGAAATCATGCTCTGGTGGCGCAGCAGCAGCAAGAGGCCCCATTAGCTATAGTGGTGCTTCAGGTTAAGAACAGTTTCAGGTTAAAAACGGACCTCCGGAACGAATTAAGTACTTAACCTGAGGTACCACTGTAATAGGGACGCGGGTGGCGCTGTGGGTAAAACCTCAGCGCCTAGGACTTGCCGATCACATGGTCGGTGGTTCGAATCCCCGCAGCGGGGTGCGCTCCCTTCCTTTGGTCCCAGCGCCTGCCAACCTAGCAGTTCGAAAGCACCCCCGGGTGCAAGTAGATAAATAGAGACCGCTTACTAGCGGGAAGGTAAACGGCGTTCCGTGTGCTGCGCTGGCTCGCCAGATGCAGCTTGTCACGCTGGCCACATGGCCCGGAAGTGTCTGCGGACAGCGCTGGCTCCTGGCCTATAGAGTGAGATGAGCGCACAACCCTAGAGTCTGGCAAGACTGGCCCAAACGGGCAGGGGTACCTTTACCTTTACCTTTACCACTGTAATAAAGAGTGTCTCTGAACATGCATGAATTGCACTTCCCTCACCACTCACAGCCCACCCACAGCTGGATTAAGAGGAGTGGGTAAGTCTTCCTTTCAGGTCAGAGATTGTGGGGTTGTGAGTTTTGGCATCTCTCTTTTTCAAAACTAACCACCACACTTGGGATTCCAACGCATATCACCACCTGCAATCTGTGAAAACACACTTTGAGACAAGAAAGTGATAAAAAGGATTTTGCATACAAACCAGCATTGAAATGAGTAGGAATAATGGAGCTTGATCATATCCCTCCTCCTCTTGATGTATTCTTTCATTGCCTCTAAACTTTATACTGTGCTTGATCTATCATCCACTTTTATCAATACCCAGTTGACTCATCTAAGCAGCGCAGATTTCATCTGAAAGCCCCACGAGACAAACCAATTAGTCAGTTAAGCCTGTTGTTGAAACATCCGTCACCAAAAAGCCGCCTTTGGCAGCCTGCCTGGGAGCAAGAAGAGCTATGCCAATGATCAGGTTCCTCCTTCATCTTCATTGTGCACAGTGTCACAATTTAAAAGGATGCTTTCTAAGAGGGTTGAGTAAATGGCTCCCCCAAACTCCGAAACCTTGGTTGTGGGAGAGCACAGCTTACAACAAACCTTGCTACCTGGCTTTGTTCAGAGCCATTGTCACTAAAATCACAGGGGAAATGTGGAAATATCATCCTCTGCAAAAAATTTTTTTAAAAAGAAGCAGCTAAAACCCTGTAGTAACCGAATTGCAGATTAAAATGGGTTCTGTCAAGAAAAAGACACTAGGAAGGGGGCCCACATGCACTGCCAAAACATAGGAAATGCATCACTTTTTTAAAAAGAGGGGGAAAGCATGATGCAGAGTTGCAGAAGATTTGCATATGCTCATTTAAAGTAGGAACTGCAATTTTAGAAGTGATTATATAAGCAGAAGCACATTCCAGTGTAGTGGGCAAGACTGTGTCCGGCTGAGCTTTGTTCCTTCTCTGTCCACTGCCAGGCATTAACTGTTTATGGGCAACTTCAGTGCCCTTTCTCTAGCATCTTATATGTTTCTTGGACCCAATTATCCTGTGCCCCACCTTCCACAGTATCTGAAAAATGCAGGGTCAAGGATGAGGTGGTGTCTGTGCCACTATACAAAACCCTGGAAGCAGCAACTCTGGGTGACAACGAAAATTTGTTTTAAGAGCATTTGTTGCGGTTTCTTCAATATATCAAAATAACTAGAAATTATTCTTTTGAAAAGTAATCACATATGATATGAAACACAGCGCTGGAGTAAAACACACTCACACATTATCCTGGAGATATTCCTCTTGGACTACTTGAGAGTTTTGAGAATTGCAGGTTTGGAGCTTTATAAATAACTTTGTGTTATCTAAGATATGAAAATATACACTCTTTTGTATTACAATACATATTGAAGGGATCAAGCCACTGGGTAAAGAAAAGGAATTTTTTATCATCCTTTGCATATCCAAGCTACATGGTAAATTCTGCAGGGCACACATGTTTTTCTTGGTCTCATGTTAGATAAGAAAAGGTTTCCTACACACCTGCAGTGATCAAGGCTAGAATCTCTCTTGATGCTTCCTATGGGGGAAGTACAAAGGAAATCCATCTCCTTGTGGAAGGAAGCACGAAGTCTGAATAACTGAAAAAGGAAGAAGGGAAACCCAATGGATGCTGTTATTCTTCCTGGAACAGGGGCAGACTATAAATGCAAAATTGCATAGGATTTATTTTCCTATGTAAATGTCTCTTCATATGCCATTGGAAGCACAAAGATAGGAGACTTTGAAGTGCGAGAGTTAATCCAGGAGGGCTTAGTGCCAAGGAGAAGTGAGCGGCATGGGGGCAAGGAAGAGGACAAAAGGGACTGAGCGGTGAGGGGGCAGGGGAGGAATTATCTGTCTTCATTAGTAAAATTCTTGGTTGATTTTTCACGTGTTTGTCATAAATCCTGCTAGGTGTTTCAAGCAGCCAACAGGGGGTGCAAGAAGCCCTTCTTCAAAGTAATCTACTTTCCTTGGCCCTGCAGGATCTCCTGCAATTAAACCCTCTCCCCACCCCATGTTATCGCTTCAGTGGCGTTCATACATTGCAATCAATCAGTGGTGCCCATGAGGACTGGTAGAGTGACCAACAGTTGGGAATAATTGGAGTGTGTGTGATGATGATGATGATAAGGAGGAGGAGGAGGAGGAGGAGGAGGAGGAGGAGGAGGAGGAGGAGGAAGATGATGTCTCACCACTGGGCAGTACATAGTTAAATTATGGAACTCACTCCCACAGGAGGCCATTGTGGCCATCAACCTAGATGGCTTTAAAAGAGAGGATGGAGGAAAGGACCATTGAAGACTACTAGCTTTGATGGCTATGCTGTGTCTCCACACCTGGAGGTGGCAATGCTTCTGAATACCAGTTGTTGAAAGCAACAGGAGGAGATACTGCTCTTGCACTCAGGTCCTGCTTGCGGGTTCCCTGCAGTCATCTGGTTAGCCAGTTGGTAGAACACGAGACTCTTAATCTCAAGGTTCTGGGTTTGAGCCCACGTTGGGCAAAAGATTCCTGCATTGCAGGGGGTTAGACTAGATGATCCCCATGGTCCCTTCCAACTCTACAATTCTAGGATTTTGGACTAGATGGGCCATTGACCTGATCCAGTAGGCTCTTCTTATGTTCCACACCTCAAACACACTTGAGAACAATCAGGGGAAATGTGATGCCAATGATGTTGATGTTGGTGGTGGTAACAATGATGGTGATGGCAATGCCTCTGCACTTCTCTCCAACAATGTGAGAACAATTCGGGAAAAGGAGATGATCATGAGGCCTTTGTACTAGGCTGCCCTCCCTGCAGCTTTGCAACAAGCTCTGATGTATGACATGCAGCAGAAACAAGAAAAGGTTCTCATATACTACCCTCACCCGCATTTTCAACGAAGGTCTCTACCAAGCAGCTAGCTGCCTGCTCCATTTGTCAGCAGCCACCAGAACAAATACAGCAGCAATGGAATGATTCGCCCAATGCACACCCCCACCCCCTGCTGCACTTTCAAAAAGTCACTCAAGCAGCTGCCTGCCACATGGCTAGCAGGGAGCAAAATGAGCAACATACAATTAGTGTGTCCCCCCCACACACACACACCATCACAACATACACATTTTTAAAAAGTGGCTGCCTGCCTACTGTTCCATGTGGTTGGCTGGCAGCAAAACAAAACAAATAGAACCACAAACAAGTGGATCCTGCACTTCTTCCTCCACCACACCACACACACATATTCCAAAAACTCCATCATGGCCAAAGTAGCTCCCAGCTCCTGGCTTCATGAAGTGAGTGGGCAACAAGGCAAAGAGGAGGCAAATGGGCCCTGGCACATCTCTCCCCCACCCAATCCTGCTTTATTTTTCAAAAAGTCCCTCCATGGACAAGAAAACTTCTATCTCACCCCACCTTTTCCATAAGCCATTCCATGGGCAGCAAAGGGAAGGGAGACAGGCAGAGCACTTCTTAGCTTCCCCACTTTTCAAAATGTTATTCCACTGGCAACGAAAGCAGAGGAGGCGGAAAGTTCTCAGCACTTCCCAACATTCTCCAGATATCCAGAAGAATGGTAACTATTTTACCTGTCCTCTCCATCTGTGTCCCACAACTGCCCCAGAAAATTCTTCCCTCCAGAAAGGAGGGGATGAATTCCATAGCCAACTGGAGTCTCAGTCCTGCAAGTGCTCTGAGCCACAAAGCCCCCCCCCCCAAGCATTATACTTGCCCCTCTGCCTGCGTTGTGTTGGCAAACCCTGGCTTAGAAGCTTGCCTGTACATTATGCTTCCTAGCTTGCTTTCTAGGAGGGCTAGGGACTTACTTTTTTTAAAAAAAAAGATAGGTCAGAGTCTGGTGCTCCTGTTTGGGGCATTACAGGCCAGATCAAATACTAACTGCATCTAGAAAATCAGAGCAGAGATTCATACTAGCAAGAACTGATGGCTTTATTTTATGGGGATTTGTGGATGCCTCTTCTTTCAAACTACAGAATCCCAGGTATCTAATATTATCAAAATTGGCAAAAAGTACGAAGTTGTTCAAGTGCCCAGAGACAATACAGATGTGAGCCCATTTTTATACAAATGCAAAGGTCCTATTTTAGACTGGATGAAAGCAGTGGTGCAGGATAAGGTCTAAAATTTCCAGGGATTCATTTCTAAATGAAGCTCAAGCCTGTCTGAAAGTGATGCCCACTGCCCCGGAAGTCCTTCCCTAAAATGCTCCCACACTGGGAAAGGAAATGCATTCTGCTTATGCTCAAAAGAGCAACTCCTTTGTTATGCATAAGTCAAGGCTAAGCATAGCACAGACAATAGCTTCCAGAGATAACCCCTGGCTAAACTATGCCACATAATGCTTTCATGTTTTGGGACAACAGGTCAGAGTAGAGACAGACAGCTTGTCAAAAAGCTAATGAGAGAGCTATTGCATGCCTCTGTAAGAGCAGCCAGCTACTGAAATTCAAAGTGTAACAGCACCAAGATTTCTATTATCTGAGTTTAGGACAGCTAATGGGAGAAATCATAAATAAAACAAAAATCATCTAGATGCAAAGCATCCACCCCTCTTCAGAGATGTCTAATCTTCTCAACAGATATAGTTACACCATTGCACTTTCTAATGGAATCCTTTAGGGATTTCACTGAGGAGCATCTGTTAAGTCTGTAAAGCTGCGATGAAAGCATTTCTCCCTTGGAGCTCATATTTCTAAAAAGAGAAAGGAAAAGCCTAAAAGCCTCCTTCCTATAACCGAAAGCCGATGACTATCTGTTTAGGATAGAGCTGAAGTTCCTTGACTCTAGGAAATGACATTCATTCTCAGCAGCAGAACCTTGCAAACAGGAGAGTACAGCTCTGAGATGCACATTGTCTGAGGAAATCAAGCTGGTTAAATTTACACAGGCAACCAGAATGATCCCTGATAAATGAAGAAGTGGCCTAAATGAGGTATTAGGCAATCTGCTAGAATTCACATTAGAAACTCTTTCTGTAATAGTGAACTTTACTTTTGACTGCATCATAGCCTGGATGTGGATCCTAAAAAGATTAACTTTGTGCAAAGGTTTTGTTACATTGTGGAAAGTTGTTTTGGTGTTCTGTTTTTAAAGAACGCAGCCTTTTCCTTGAACAGAAAATCCATCTTTCCACTATAGGAAATAATAATATGCAGTACATAGTTAAAACTATGGAACTAATTTCTACAGAAGGCAGTGGTGGCCACCAATCTTTAAAAGGGGATTAGACAGATTCATGGAGGGGAGAGGGATCAATGGCTATTAGCAATGGAGGCAGCAATGCTTCTGAACACCAGTTGCGAGAAACCACAGGAGAAGGGAGTGTTCTTGCGCTCAAATCCCTATCCTTGGTTTAGTCCATGATATACGCAATACTCTTCCTTATTACCTGTTCATTTCTAATTAATCCTACCTCTGGCATAAAACAGGAGCTGGGATGGAAACTGAGTATAGTTAAATTCGTTTCTTATTAGCCTAGCGCTTGCTGGAGCAATATCTAGACCCTAGCCCTTGGTGGTGTGAAATCTGAAGCTGCAGCTTCCTTGCATCCCTGTCCCTACCAGTAATAACATTTGGTTGTTTTTATCTCTGACCACCAAGCTTCTGGGCCTCTCTTAACCTGTGACCTTGAATTTGGATCTTTTTGTACTTTTGGGAGGCTTGCCCAAAGACCCTGGTTATTGCCTGACCATATATTCTGCCACCTCCCTTACAGAGTTGCCTCACTTGGTTCTTCAGATTGGACCTCCTCCTCCTCCTCCACTCTGTTGATCCTGTGCTCTGCCCTTCTTGAAAACTGAAGCCACAGAAACTCTAGACTTGCCCCAACCACTGAATCAGATGTGAATATTGCCATGTGTGAAGTGCCTACTTTCTGTACATTTATTGCTTGTTTTGCATCACAAACTTGACCTCTGTGCTTGACTTAGTCTGAGATGTATGAAAATAACCAGGGGATACAAGCTGATATATCATCTTTCAAGTAGCAACCAGGTTCCTCTTATTGCTTCTCAGCTGTTTCTCTCTTTCTTTCTTTCTCTCTTTCCTTCCACCCCCACCTCAGTTCTGAGGTAAAATGTATCCTCAGTTGGTGTCTGCTGCTGAAAAGACTATTCTCTGTCCTTTCTGATTCCATGCCTGATAAATATTGATGTTCTGTAAATATGTACATATGTGGCAGCAAATTGGCACGCACTGCCATTCTCAGGAACACTTCATAAATTTTAGCCAGGCTGCTCCTTCTACAGCTGTGCCGTACAGGAAATACTCTGGCGAAACCTTCCAGCTGCAGGCTGCTTTGGATTTGGAAAAGCATGAGGAAAAGATGTAGAAGGACCTTCATAACAAAATGGTTTTGAGAGTTTTATGACAGAGGGGTTTATCTCTGGCTTTCCAAAAAGCCATTCTGCCTCGCTTCACCTGTTCTTTCGGCTGCCTCTCATGCTATATAGCCAAACAACTATACCTCCTGCATATTAAATGCAAACTCATTTTCCAAGTGTCAGTCCTTATGTAGCCAAAATGGTTCCACTGATGCACAAGGCAAGAGCCGAGGCAGGATTCAGAGCTTGTGGCAGTGCCATTGCTTCTGCTTACTGGGAGGGCCATGGGACAGGGTGGTGGTAATGTTGGGGTGGCACAGGCTCACCAGCAGAGCCAATCCAGCACTTTCTCCAATATGCCCATACCACTCTGACTGCCTCAACCTTACTAAGTAGCAGCGAAGCTGTTATAGGGAAGCTGGCTCTGTTGTGCCATCCTACCAACCGCTCTGGCAAGAAGGAGTTTATCAGCAAGCTTGTAGAAACTTCAAGGTTTGTGGAAAGAAGGAGAAGGAGAAGGAGAAGGAGAAGGAGAAGGAGAAGGAGAAGGAGAAGGAGAAGGAGAAGGAGAATTGTACTCAACTGTCAGCACCAGACGGCAGATTATGAAGTGGACTCATTAGTCAATATGGGTCAAGATGGTGGCAGCTGGTCCACTAGCACTATTGGGGAACAGCCCTCCCAATAAGAATGCCAACATTTCAAATAAATAAATAAATAAATAAATAAATAAATAAATAAATAAATCCCTCTCAGAATCTCAAAGCTGCACACACTTCCCCGTCCCATACATTTTAGACTCTGCAAACAATACTGTCAATCTCCTGTTCTCTGACCAATCAGCCCATTCCTCCTCAGAAGCAAGGCCCATTGAGTTCAATAGGATAGAAAACCCCAGAATTCCTGGATTGCAGCCATTTTTAATCCTGAATAATTAATCAGGGAAAACTGAAATATGCAAATAACAATTTAAATTCAGTTTCTTTAATACATAATCTTTTCTCTCCCCACACCTGTCTGCTCAATTCTTTGGTGATCATTTAAACTGCTTACGCTAGGACTGTTTACAACAATGACTGGAGCTGGAAGTTTAAAGAGATGGGGGTAAGTAAAAGCATTGACTCCTTTATTCTGCTTATGTGATCTTTCTTGACTCCGTGTTCACTTTCGCTGAATTAATTTATGTCTGTAACTTTTTCCTTATAATTGCACCAGTTTGCTCTGAGTACTTAGGATACTGATTTGTGAGTGTTTACAAACAACTGGATTTCCCTAAACCCAGACATTCCTCTAGACACTTGATTTTCTTACCCTACGGCAGACTTTGCGGAGGAAAGAGCTGCAATTTCACTCCTTCCATAACAGATTGCAAAGTAGGCTTTCTCCCTACAGTGGTACCTCAGGTTACATACACTTCAGGTTACATACGCTTCAGGTTACAGACTCCACTAACCCAGAAATAGTACCTCGGGTTAAGAACTTTGCTTCAGGATGAGAACAGAAATCGTGCTCCAGCGGCGCAGCAGCAGCGGGAGGCCCCATTAGCTAAAGTGGTGCTTCAGGTTAAGAACAGTTTCAGGTTAAGAATGGACCTCCGGAACGAATTAAGTACGTAACCAGAGGTACCACTGTACATTGCATTGGCAAAGAAGGCTCTATTCTGTCTCCTTCCTACTCCCTCCCCCCCCCCCCAGCTGAACTATTCCTCCCTCTCCTCCAAGCTGGACTGTTCCCAAACTGTTCAGCATGTAAGAACCAGTAGCAAACGGCATGGTGAGGCAATGACGCTGGCCTGACCTCCAGTTGGTTGCACCATTGTGGCTTACTGAGATGGTAGAGTCATTGGGGCAGTGCAAATGCCCTGGCAGGAAAGCCAGATTGCTTCTGCTAGGGCATTTGCAGCATGCTGACCTTGCCCCTTTCCCTCTACCTCCTGGTAAGCAGAAACAATGCAACTGCCTTAAGGTCAGGTGAATAGCACTGCACCACCTTGCTGACCACTACTGATAACAGCTGAGCAGCAGGGGAAAGTGCAGCTCCCCACTGAAAAGCAAATGGATGTGAGGGGATTAGTGGGTCTGATTAAATCCAGCTGTGGACCAGATGTGGATTACTGCCCTCATCATATGATAACATAACTAAAAATAGAAATTTTTAAAATGTAAAATTTAAAATTTTTAAAATGTAATTTTTAAAGTGTGCATTGGAAAAGTTTGTTTGGTGCATAAACTAACCGTGACCAATGTTTATGGATCAACATTATAATTATGTCATGTTGTTTCCTTCAAATCTTGTCCTTGGATTTTAATTGATTCCCAATTTAACACAATGCCAAACAAACTTATGCATGGAACCTGAGGTTATTAGGATTTCTGCTGTCATCAAGGAATGCTAGGGTGGAAAATGAGCAATAACTGCAATCTGAAAATGTTAAAAGTCTTGATGCAAGGCTGGCATCGAAATATACTTTTTTAAAGCAACAGCTAAGGAAAGTAATATTTTGCTGCAAAGTCTAAATATAACATATTCTAAGGCTTCATCTTTGGTAGTTAAAAATCAAAACTTTTCACATTAAAAAAATGTTTTACAACTGATCCCCCTACTGCCACAATGAATATTTTGACTTGCTTTTTTTTTTATGCTGGTTTTAATGTTGGCGCTTAACATATTTATACAACATACCATGGCAGGTGGTGCTTGAAGCTAAAATTATTGATGAGAATAGCTTCTCTTGACTGAATTGGAACAAATGACTTATTCTGGTGAAAAAATAGTAGCTATGTTAATTAGTTGAATAGTTATGTATCTAGAGAGACTACCTCAGAGTCATCAGACATGAACATCAGTTTACAATAGATAGCGCTATTTCTACATTTCGGACTGTGGTGAATTAATTAATCGTGTGGATTAATGCAGCTAGGCCTATATGTAAATACTGCCAAGCTTCTATAAGAGAGGCAAGTTAAAAGTAAAATGTAATTAATTAATTTAAATTTAGCCCATGGTGTAAACTGTTATTGTCTATATTCTTTCAGAAGCAATGGAATTTGCGAGGAACTGCACTCATCCAACTGATAGCAGACTAAAAAGAAACTGTGTGTGTTTTGTACATAATGGTCCAGTCAAGCTCTTGATTTAATTCATTGCCTGCTAAGAGATGACAGAAGAGTGCTTAGTGAAGTCTGTGTAGCATTACACATACAAACACTTCTCTTTCTGCCCCTCCCTTTCCCCTCTCCACATACAAATGTAGACCTGAGCATTCCTTCCTCATTCAGCATTCCATGAAACATAAGCTGATGTTGACATAAGAATTAGGCCTTATGACTGAATAACAGGTCATTGACAGAAGCATAAAAGACAGAGAACTGAAATATCGGTGACCACACACAGTCAGGCGTAGGATATGCTAATGGTTGGTTTCCCAAATTTCCCTGCCCAGTAGCCAGGTACAGACACAACTCGACTCGATCAGTGCTAGGCATAGCACATAAATGTTGAACAGATGGCTTTGGAATTGGTTTTTAGGCTTATAGCATTGTTTCATTGTTCTGAACTTCCTCAACAAGTTGGACTACTGAGATTTCAGTAGATGTCTTGACAACGTATATGCTGCTACAAGTCTTTTGCTTTGCCTGTGCTCTGCTTGAGAATTGTATCACTAAACAATCCTCATTGGTACCCAGTCAAACCTTTGCATAGATCAGTCGGTAGAGCAGGAGACTCTTAATTGCGAGGTCATGGGTTTGAGCCATTGCAGGAGGTTGGACTTAGATGACCCCCATGGTCACTTCCAACTCTACAATTCTACAATGTTTTGTTTTCCTAACCCACCCTTCCCTCCAAAGGAGCTCAGGGTGGCAACAAGTTTACCTAACTTTAGTAATAGTATTAAAGGTTTATAGTCTCTATGGAACGTGAAGAATTCCTGTGAAGTAATCTTACTTCAACACTGACAATGGGACAGTGTTCTCTGCTTAATGAGGGCAATAGGCTTGTTGCATGTCTAAATTGTTGTGTTAAGGGCACAGTCCTTTTGCCAAGCAGGAGCACGTAAGTGCTATACATTTGTGCCTTTCCACAACAATTACAGTATTTGCTGAAGATTACTTCTGTGCGTCATGCTCAATAGAAAATAGAAAATAACTACCAAACTTTTAGAAGACATCTAAAGGCAGCCCTGTTTAGGGAAGCTTTTAATGTTTAATAGGTTATTGTATTTTAGTGTTTTGTTGGAAGCTGCCCAGAGTGGCTGGGGAAACCCAGCCAGATGGGCAGGGTATAAATAAATTATTATTATTATTATTATTATTATTATTATTACTTTAGATTACATCTTGGCAGATCTATGGAGTCCTAGCTTTAAAGAAATCAGAAATGGAAGGCATGATAGTTGCTAGATTGGGCCACAGAACATGATCTTCAAAGGGACAAAGTCACTAGCAGAAGTGATCACCATGGAGAAACAGCGTTTTCCCAAGCAAATCTGAATTTTGTCTCAAGATCTGCTTCACGATTGCCAATTCTCCGCTCCTCTCAAAGAGATTGCCTTTAGATAGAGTAAGCAGATCCCCCTGTTGTTGGTGCTGCTATAGTATTTTATTTTTTATGTTAAAAAGGAGGATGTGAAGTAATGCTGCTTCCCCCCCCCCCTTCCAGTTCCAGGTTTGAAAGCGACAACAGCCGTGAAATGGCCCTGGATTTCTCACGTTACACTTTTTAACAGAACAGCAGGAAGTGAAGAGAAAGTAAACAAGGAGACCGGAGTCGGTCAATCCAAGGAGTTAATTGAAAAATTGCATTCACTTAAAATAAAAGTTGTCAGTATAAAAACTTATATAAATAATTAAATCCTGGCGAACAAGCAGCCATTCAATGGGAGAAAGCGTGGAGATTTATGGGCTCCATTTTAGCGACATAAGAGAGAGCCAATAGTCATTTGAAGTTGCTGTGATTTCTTTTTTAATGGGAACTCCTCAAACATACCCTCCACATTTTATTGCCAGAATTAGAAGCCTGTGGCTGTTAAAAAGTTTAAAAATTAGGGGTTTCCTAAGTGGGAGCAAAATGTATGATTAGTCTATGCGACCCCAAAATACACAAGCAGCTACTGCAAATTCCCCAAGGGAGCATCAAACCACTGTGAAATAGACTCCTTTCTTTTTCTTGTACAAATTATTCCTTTATAGCCCTGAACTTCTGAACCCCTGGGCTTAATAACATTTTTATATATAAAAAAAATTCACTGGAAAGAAGAAGAAACGATTATGGTTTTCAATACAACAAACAAACCCATTTTTATTATCATCCACTATTAATTTACATATTAATTTAGTCAAATGTTGGAAAAAGGCAATTTGCCCTCTTCAAAATCTTTATTAAGTTGTTCCTCTGCCTAGAAACTCCTTAAATTGTGTTTAACCAGGAAAAATTATAAAAAGAATTTTGGAACTGGAACATACAGAGTTTGCGGCAGCTTTCCACCTCATCCCCTCAACTCACTGTGATAACAATATCGTGGTACACATGAACAAAAAAAGCACCCTAGATATGATTGTACATATGCCTGCATTTTTCTGCATGATAATTCATGGATGCATGCATGTTTTGTTTCTGTATGTTTCTGTAAAGCCCACTGGGGAAACATTTTGTTTGAAAAGCGACCTATAGTTTTGAAAAGAAATTATTGCCAAAAAACACTGATGCAAAATCAAACACATGATTACATATAGCTTTATTTTCTGTATTTTATTAACGCATATTGTAATACGCATTGGTTATGGAGGAGGGAAGACCGGAAAGGAGCTAAAAGCTATTTCAAACTCGGTCCATGGAACTCTCTTCAAAATCTGGAGATAAAGAACAAAGCAATGAGAATTCTGAGTGCATGGGCTTCACTTTGGAAACAAAACTAGGTTATTTGGCACTCCAATGTCTGGGGAGAAATTTGGGTGTGTACCTGCATCTCAATTGCAGGAGCAAGTCTTTGTGAAATCCTGCAAGGTTCATTAGCAGCAACACTAATGGGCAAAATTAACATATAGAGACAATTTTAGCTGATTCTCTGGATATCCATAATATATTATTTTGACCAGACCTGAATAAGAACCTCATTGCTAAACCAGTTTAAAACTCTAGAGTAGAAAATACAGTGGTACCTCGGGTTAAGTACTTAATTCATTCCAGAGGTCCATTGTTAACCTGAAACTGTTCTTAACCTGAAGCACCACTTTAGCTAATGGGGCCTCCTGCTGCCACTGGGCCGCCGGAGCACAATTTCTGTTCTTATCCTGAAGCAAAGTTCTTAACCTGAAGCACTATTTCTGGGTTAGCGGAGTCTGTAACCTGAAGCGTATGAAACCTGAAGTGTATGTAACCTGAGGTACCACTGTATTTAAAATGAAAAGTTCATTGGAACAATTTCTTCATGAAATATAATTCAAGCTTTTAAACCTCTGGAGCCTGTTGCTGAGGAAAGTATGGAGAACACAGAATACCATCTATCCACCAATGACTCCTAAATTTGTGTAAAATGTAATGATGTTTTTATATTAATTCTAGGATATAAAAGAATGTTGATGGACTAGGTGGGCCAATTCAGCAGGCTCTCCTCATGAATACCCTCCTTAAAAAACCCACCCACATTTAGGTCCCGTTCCCGCCCTCCATTATAGATGCAGGGTGGCAAATCCACCATAGCTCTAGTTTTAAAACACTTTCAGTGACAACTCTTTCCCCTGAGATTCATCAGTATTCCATTCTCAGTGCTCTGCATATATGATACTACTTAAGTTCCCTGTTTGGTGGCCTCATGAGATTCCACTTGATATGGGCAGATTGTATAAAGGCTCCAAATAATGCAGTAGCAGAAGCCATTCACCACTACTTTGACCACCGGCATTTAAATCAAAGCCCATCAATCAGATGCCTGGGGCCAGAACACAACTCTAAATTAATTCCAGAAACTTTGTTCCAGGATATTTATTGCTTCTAAGTGGCTACATAAAATATAACCACAAAAGGGAAACAACTGTTGCTAAGAATAACACCAGGGTTGAGATGGGGGATCTTTCCCTGATAAAAGACAGAACTAAAAACGCAAGGTTCTAACAGGTGTATGCTCACACCATTTAACATATGAACAGTTCCATCAGAGTTTTCAGATGAACTCAGTTTTGTCCCAGATGAGGGTGGCCAGGTCTATGTCTCTCAACAGCACTGATAGATGTAGTTCCTTTTGGTTTAACACATGGATTTAATGTATTTTAAAACTGTTTCTTAAACTTTGTTTTTGTGCATACTGCTATGATATTTCCAAGTAATGGGCAGTCAAGAAGAAGAAGAAGAAGAAGAAGAAGAAGAAGAAGAAGAAGAAGAAGAAGAAGAAGAAGAAGAAGAAGAAGAAGAAGAAGTTATTTATACCCTACCTATCTGGCTGGGTTTCCCCAGTCACTCTGGGTGGCTTCCAGCAAAATATTAAAATACAATAATTCATCAAATATTAAAAACTTCCCTAAACAGGGCTGCCTTCAGATGTCTTCTAAACATCAGATAGTTGTTCATCTCTTTGACATCTGATGGGAGGGCGTTCCACAGGGTGGACGGGCGCCACTACCAAGAAAGCCCTCTGCTTGGTTCCCTTCTTGCAGTGAGGAAACTGCCAGAAGGCCCTCAGTGCTGGACCTCAGCGTCCGGGCAGAATGACGGGGTGGAGACACTCCTTCAGGTATACTGGGCCGAGGCCATCTAGGGCTTTAAAGGTCAACACCAGCACTTTGAATTGTGCTCAGAAACGTACTGGGAGCCAATGTAGGTCTTGGCGGCTGCTCCCAGACATCAGTCTAGCTGCCGCATTCTGGATTAGTTGTAGTTTCCGGGTCACCTTCAAAGGTAGCCCCATGTAGAGCGCATTGCAATAGTCCAAGCAGGAGATAACTAGAGCATGCACCACTCTGGCAAGACATTAATTCCTTAAATGAAATAAATGATAAAATAACAGTCTAAGGTTCACTTGATCGCAAATCCTAGAAACGCAAGGCTTTAGTTCAATCCACAAATTCCTCAACATGACTCCCATTCGTTCTAAAGGCACTACTTCTTGGTAGACATGTATAGGATTGCACTATAAGTCCGTAGAAAAGCAAAGTATCTTTCAACCGCCACCACCCCATCTTACAATTAGCTTTGCTGATTAAGCCACTCTGTTACTTCAAGCATAGAAGCAGCTATTTTAAATCTGTTATCATTGGAGAGATCCCCCCCCCCACCTCCCTCCTTCATTTCAAGTGCCATTTTCCTTCAAGCTCATAGCGATGCATCACGACCAACAGAGAACTCTCTGTCATTCAGTACAAGTTAAGAGCAGTACTAGCTGGCCTCTCCAGGCCGCTGTTTCCTGGCTGCTTGTCGGGTTTGATCTGATGGATTTCGTAGTGGCCTTGTAAATGGGAATGAGTCATTCCTGAAGGGCAAAGGTGGCCAGGCCTCATGCTGAAGTGCACATGTTTTCCTGAAAGGAAAACTAACAAAAGCAGGTTTTGCAGCCGCCGAGCAAAGGAAGAAGACATCAACAAATTGACAAAAAGCAGCTTCTGGGATTTCACAGTCCAGCAAGGATTAGGCGTTTTCAGTGCGGAGCTGGTGGTAAAGCAGGAGAACCCCCTGTCACTCAATCTAAAGGGCAGCAGGAGGGGGGTGGGAAGAGCCTCCTCTGAGCAATGCAAATCACATTAGCTAATCACACTTGGCCTTTCACCAATTACAAATGATTTTTTTAAAGACTGATAAGGATTATCCAGAAGACAGGAACTTTGTACAAAATAATCCCAAGTATTAGCCGGGATGTCTAGCTAGGATGGATGAGTGGTAACACCAAGGTCATGCATCTTAATCACAGCCCGCCAAGAGCCCCGTTCAAACCCACAGAATGTCACAACAACTGTGCCAGTAACAACGAAGCAATCTCAAATTAATGTAGTTCAAATGAACCGTGTGTGTTGTTATATAAATTTGAGCTTCTCCAGTATGGATTAAGAAGGGAAATGGTATAGTCATGGGATACACTTTCTTTGAAAGTAGATGGATGTTGTGTAAGTTTGAATGCTGCATTTGCTGAAATAAGATAAAAGTTATATGGAAGTAAACCCAGTAGCTGTAGCCTTTTAATCTACAAAATAATGTATAATTGCTGCTGCGACATCACAGTTTTTACACCTGACAACTTACGCATTCTGCTGATTGGAAAAGTCTTGCAATGTATTGCCTCTGATTATATGGTGAGTTCCATCTACATCGTGATGGGGAACACAAAAACCATGAGGGGAGGGGGACAACCTTAATAAATGCAAAGATAAATTTACACTACCCCTGAATTTTTAAAGAGTATGTGCCCTGATATAAACAAGTCTGACATTCTGTGCATTCTGGAGCCACTCTGGAGCAGTTATTTTACATTGAAAGATGTATCACCAAAGAACACCGAATGGCTGGAACACGTTTGGCACCTGAAAGTATTGCTAATTTGTAATAGATTGTTTATGGCAACCAAAAGTGTTGTTTATTTGGCAACAGGCTATTGAATGTTATTATCTATTATTATGCTAGTTAGAAACTGCTTCTTCTTAAAGTTTGGCAACTAAACAGGTTGTTTGGCTGCTTCAGGCTGCTAATTTGCATTCACCTCCATTTTATTATTGTGCCCAGAAGCTGTTTCATTTCATTGCAATTTGCTTGTATATTAGGATATCTTTAGTAAAATTCTCAGGGTTGTTTTGCCCTGTCATCTCATATTGTCTTTTCTTCCTGAGTAGCAAGGAATTATTCATTTTGTATGACTCCCTTTCTCTCTCACTTTCTCTGTGTGTGCCTTCCATGGATATTCTTGGAAGACCATGGTGACTGATCAGTGCTTCTTTAAATTGTAGTAGCCAGGAAAGATAGTGTTGGGCACTCTAAGATTTAGAAGAAATTTCAGAAGAAAACAGAGCCAGGGATAGAAAATCTAACATATACTCACAAACCTAAACCTAAATGCAAAACAAAATTCTGCTACCAGTGCATTATTCATTTATTATTTTTTGATACTCTGGCTGGATTTCATGTACAAAGAGTGCTTAAAGTGTGTTACAGAGAAAATAATCCATATTCAGATTGACAATGTATCTTTAGGACTTGAAGCAGAATGTCTCCATGGAGCATATGATATTATTAGTAAAAGCATTAAGGAGGCATTCATGGTGGGATTTCCATACATGCCAATAAATCAAGGCAATAAGTTGATTTGATTCTATATGCATATGGCAGTCTCACTGGAAAGAAAGAAAGAAAGAGCAAGAATTTGGATAACTATCATGGGAATTAATCACGTTAGCTGCAAAGACATCATTTCCCTGAGTTTTACTGTATTTATTTTATTTTAATAGTTTTTAAAAGGCCAAAGCCTAAACCAGCCAGCTACCCCATGGGGCTCGCTGAAAATCTAATTGCCCCACTTTGCTAGTGCAACTTTGAAGTTAAGCAGCAGTGGGGGCAAGTCACCCCATTTTTTCCAGCTCTGGAATCAGAACGTAAATGACTTTTGGGCACTGCTAGGAAAGTGGCACGTTAGCCAGTAGGAACAGTTTATTTTATTAGCCCCAAATAGATTTATTTATTGCACTGCAAATATTGCTAGATATTTCTCTAGGCTGGAAGTCTGATGTCACTAGAATTTGCACGCGTACATGCCAAAGCATACTTACTCTTAAGCATTTAAGATTGTGTTGTATTGTAAGATGGCACAATTGGCAGCAGCAACCACAAATATATTCTGTGTTTAATGATAATATTTTATTCTTTTGTTCATTATGCTGTTATAAATGTGCATTTTATATTTTACTTCCTTCAATAGTGCTTTCTTTTGAAATGTATAATATTATTTATTGTTAACTTTTAAATGTGCGTTCTGTAGTTGATGTCCTTTGTAATGTTTAATTTTGACATTTTAAAGATAAGATCTTAGCTTCCTGATAATTATGTTGCTTTGAAGGTATACTTTATATTTGACTTTCTTCAGTAATGTTTTGGATTGTTTCTTAATGCGTTGTAAACAGCTTTTAGATTCCCCCCCCCCCCTTAAAAATATAAAGCAGCAGAGAAATGAAAATGGATAATAATAATAATAATAATAATAATAATAATAATAATAATGCCTTTTTGCCTTGATAAAATTACTGGATCAAAATGTTAATATGGCCACCAAGTTGCATGCCATAATAACCAAACAATTAGGAATCCAAGTCTCCAAAAATCAAGTGCTAGCCTCTGTTCATAGGATATGTGACTCTCTGGTTGAGACACCATAGCTGAAATGTGACTCATAGGCAATGCTTGCATTTCACAGAAAGGTTCCTTTCAGCACTGCCCATTCCCAATAAGCCACAATGAGCCCGTAATCTTGACTTAGGCTGATGGGCTAACAGAAACCAAGGGTTCAATGCATCCCATGCTGCTGTGCCACTCATGTAACAGACTTGCACAATGTGATGTTCCCCTCCTCTCTGATGAACATCTTTTAAATCTGCTCCAAAATGTTGGAGCACCCTCTGGAGCAGATGCAGAGGGGAGCATGGGAAAAGAAAGTCAGGGGAAGTCCCCTTGTGTGAACATAACTTCTCTTGTGCAACATTGGACACAACCTATATTGCTTGTTGATTTATTTATTAGACGCAGTTACACCCCTCCTTTCCTCAACTTCAAGATCCCGGATAGGCCATCATGACCATGCAGATTGTAAGTCATTTCAATAGTCTCTGTAAAAAAGATGGTTTCAGATGCTACACTGCCACATGAACGCTGCTGGGTGGTATGGTATGGTGTGGTGTGGTATGGTATGGTAATTTGTCTGAACTAACCCAGGGTTTAAATTTTCTCCTCTCTTCCACGGATACTCATCTTGATTCTTTTATTTTTTATTGCAGTCCGCTCATTCAGTTCTTGGATAACTATAAGCATATTGGAGCCTAGCAGTGGGATGGTGGGTTTGTTTTGAGCAACCTGCAGTTGTAAAAGTGAAATAAAAGAATGGGTATTGTCTGAATAGGAGGCGGTGCAGAGATGAATTATGAAGGGTGACTTGCAAGACCTTGCTTTATTTTACAGGTTTCCTCTACAGTCCCTCCCCTGTTTTTTTTTATTGTTGACAATGCCCTGGAGCTGCCCACTTGAGTGGCTAATACTATACTGTTATTATTATGTCACATCATAAACAGTAAATAAAAGCCAAGCAGCTCTCAGCACACACCATGGGGCACATTGCCTGACATCCTTTCCTTTGCAGGAAGAGATGAAGGTGCAGAAAGAAGAAGAGCACTTCATTCTTTCATTATGTGCCAGATGAATGACAGTTGTGGTTTGGTGGTTAGCTATGTTCCAATCATATTGCTTTCTTCTACCAACTGAATGAGCCACAGCAGTAGAGTGTTAAAAGTGTCTGACTAGGATCTGGAAGACCAGGCTCCACATCTCCACTTAGCCATGGAGCCCATTGGCTGAACTGGGGCCAGCCACTAAGCTACTCACAGGGTTGTTGTGTGGATGAAATGGGAGAGGGGGAGAAGTGTGTACACCACATTGAGCTCCTTGGAAGAAAGATAGGCTATACAAGCAATAATAAACAAACAGATAAACTGTAGAGAGCGCTAATGAAAAGAAGCAAGGGCTTCTTTACCCATCAAAGTCCATTTCCGTGAGCTTGCTCCCAGTGTGACTAGCACTGGGTAATAGACTACAGTGGTACCTTGGGTTAAGAACTTAATTCATTCTGGAGGTCCGTTCTTAACCTGAAACTGTTCTTAACCTGAGGTACAACTTTAGCTAATGGGGCCTCCCGCTGCCGCTGTGCTGCCAGAGCACGATTTCTGTTCTCATCCTGATGCAAAGTTCTTAACCCAAGGTACTATTTCTGGGTTAGCGGAGTCTGTAACCTGAAGCGTCTGTAACCTGAAGTGTCTGTAACCCAAGGTACCACTGTATTGTATTTTAATATTTCATTGGAAGCCACCCAGAGTGGCTGGGGAAACCCAGCCAGATGGGTGGGGTATAAATAATAATATATTATTATTATTATTATTATTATTATTATTATTATTTCATCCAGTGTAAGGAACTAAACTTAAACTAAATCCATTTAATTTCAAATTGGAGGCACAGAATCTGGTTATTAATTAGAACCAATAAAATACATTGCAGGATTCTGTACTTTGTGCCTTTACTTTTATTCTGTTGTCTTGTCTTAAGAATTATAATCTTGGAAATGTAGAGTTGGAAGGGACCACAAGGGCCATCTAGTCCAACCCCTGCCATGCAGGAATTTATTGTCCAGCCCACAACCCTGGGATTAAAAGTTTTGTACTCTACCAACTGAGCGATCCCAGGCTCACATTGTTTTGTTTTCCTGCAATCAACCCCCACTTTTTAAGGTTGGAATTTTTTGTTGAGTTCCCCATTTTTAACTACATGGATTGAATCATCATTATAGTTTGGATTTCGCCCATCTCTGAATTTTCCTCCATAGTTCTCAAATTTTAAAAAGGGCCAAGATGTGTTTCTCGGGGGACAGGGTAGGATTTGAGGGTGAAATGTGTTTGGAAATGGGTACACTATGATAAAATATATATTTAAATATTCATTTTGTGATAAAATATGCATTTCAATACAGATTGTCAAACTCAGATTTAAAAAAAGAAAAATGCAAAGTAATGTGGAAACAGAATGGAACAGACTCGTGAATGAACACAGGGTAACTCGAGACTGGCTGGTAATAGGCTGATCAACCCATCCTAAGGGAGGCACTTGTTTTTTACTTCAACCTTTCCCCCAGTCATTGTTTGAAGTGTATGGTTTTCTTAGACATGAGAATCTCTTCCTATCTTAACCCAGCCAAATAACATCAAAAAGTTATTAACATTTCTCTCTCTCTCTCTCTCTCAAATATTGTATGAGCAGTCCAAAATAATGGATTTTCCTATATGGGACATCGTAGCACCTCTATTTGGAGACAATAAAATCTAGTTTCAGTACATTAAGTAGCAATAATAATAATAATAATAATAATAATAATAATAATAATAAAATGTACAGAACTGGACCAGAACTGACTTTGATTTAAAGGGTGATGTCTGTTAGCATGCTTTCCATATCTGCCTTTCATGAGGTACTTCTGAAAAACAAAAGGTACTTTCACACCCGGCCAACACAGGCTTATTTGAAGCTCATTTCGTGCTTTATTTGCCAATCCCAACATACTCAAATCGCAGGTTTTGAATTGGATGTTAGAATTAAGGAGGGAAAGTTTGCAAACATGTGTATTTTATACAAGTCTTTCTGTGTTTACCAACTTGTTGCCATTTTATCGTGTGGTTTCTGTGCAGAGTAGCAGGCAGAGGTGCCAAGCTGCGAGAATCTGGAATTTTGGCAGCCTTGCTGTTAAAGGTATGCAACCATTCTTGACTTGTCCCAGATTTTATCAATCAGTATAACAAGGATGGCTATCACAGCTCTGCGTAAGCAGATGATGTTTTGTTTATGTTCATGCTGAAGACCTCTCCATGTGTAAATCAGAGCCTTGTAGAAATTTTGATCACCAGGTTGCTCAAGAAAGATAAAAACACACACACGTTTATACATTATATAAAAGTGTGTTGGGAAACACTTCATTACTTTGCAACAGATTAGTATATATATATATATATATATATATATATATATATATGGACGCGGGTGGCACTGTGGGTAAAACCTCAGCGCCTAGGACTTGCCGATCGCATGGTCGGCGGTTCGAATCCCTGCAGTGGGCTGCGCTCCTGTCGTTCGGTCCCAGCATCTGCCAACCTAGCAGTTCGAAAGCACCCCCAGGTGCAAGTAGATAAATAGGGACCGCTTACTAGCGGGAAGGTAAACGGCGTTCCGTGTGCTGCGCTGGCTCACCAGATGCAGCTTGTCACGCTGGCCACGTGACCCGGAAGTGTCTCCGGACAGCGCTGGCTCCCGGCCTATAGAGTGAGATGAGCGCACAACCCTAGAGTCTGTCAAGACTGGCCTGTATGGGCAGGGGTACCTTTACCTTTACACACACACACACACACACACATATATATATATATATATATATATATATACACTCAGAGTAGACCTATCACAATTAATGGACCTAACTTAGTCATAGTCTCAATGCCACCCCATTATTACAATTTGCATAGTTTGGAATTTAGTGCTACTTCTAGAAAAACCTGCAATGCGCTTTTATTAAGCTTATTGATTCTGTATACTTGGAAACTAACAGCGGCTCATGCAATCTGATCTTGCTTACCTAGAAGTAAGTCATACAAAATTTAATGAGACACGCTGCCTAGAAAATGTGCTTAAAATTACACCCCGTTGCTTAAAGCAGAACACTTCTTATCCAGAAAGTGTTGGGATTCTACATATTGTGCTTCTAGTTTCAAAACGGTTGTACTTAATGGATTCAACATTGATTCAAAAGCAAGCACATGAAATTCAAAAACCCACCTTCAACCTACTCTCCAACAACTTTATTAAAACAGCAGCGTCGAGTGCCCCAGGCCCTACTGTTTGCCGGTTTGAATTAATGCTCAGAAAATGCCATATAATGCCTTACATGCTTTCTGTTTCATAGCCATAAGGATGGGGGAACCCAAACCCAGCATTACTCTGAAGACCAAATCCGTCTTTTCTTTTTGCTTATGGACTATAAAATTTCCTGTTGTAGAACTGAAGGTAATTTTTATGAAATGTTATGAAGTGGAGTGCAAGCTTTGCTTGAAGAAATAAGCTTCGAAAATTACTATTTTCATTGGCTGCCCAGAAGCTCTGATTGATTACCATTAGAAACATTATTTTAGATTCTAGCTATTGCTGGGGTGGAAATAAGGGGAGTCTGGGGGGGACTCTGGCCTGCATACTTGTTTTAAAGTATGGACCCAGCCTACCTAGTTATCCTTATCTTGGGATCTCAACCTTTTGTCTGAGAATGTAACAGAGAACAATATAAATATTTAGAAAATTGGAGTTTTATTCAATGCTGCCTGCACAGAATTCCCCTTGTGCAATGGGACTTCCAATTACTCTCCTGTCCACATGTGCTTTCAGAATATGCTCTGGGGGGTCCCTCCAATCCTCTGGAGCAGATTTTTAGGGGTGTGGAGGGACTGCAGAGGAGAGGAGGGGGAAATTCCATTACTCAAGTATTCTGTCCATTTTAAACTTTAAACTAGACACTGGAGCATTTAAAAATGTGATTCCTGAAAGTGTGTTAGCTGAGTTACAAAGGAAATCAAGCTCCAGGGACAGTAGGAAAGTGAAATTGAGAGCATATGTAGTACCAACTGTGGGAACTCGCAAACTGGGAAGACAATGTTACTTTTCTTTGCTATTGTATCTGCTGATGAACCACTTGTATTAGGGCTTAATATGAAGCACTGGGTTGAATCAAAAGTATGTACTCTTGAAAAAACAACAGGTGGCAACATAAAGGATCAGTAAACTAAATACAGAGTACAATATCAAATTCACTACACCACATAGATAAATCATTCATGCACCCCTATAAATGTTCCTCTCGCATTGTATGTGAAGGGGGGCACCTTAAAAGTTAAGTAGATAAACTGGTGGACTTAGAATTTTAGAGAAGGTTGAAGAGCCTATTGAATGGTTAATCCAGTAGTCATAGAAGAAAAATAGGATGGCTCTCTTCATCTCTGTCTTAGACCCCAAGTAGTTAAAGACTTATGTAAAGAAAGCATTTTCCAGTTCCCACTAGGGAAGGAAACTTGAGTGAGCTGGCAGAGGCAAAATATTTCACCACTCTGAATGCCTCATGTGGATTTTGGCAGGTGCCTCTCACAAAAAGCAGTGCCCAATTATGCACTTTTAACACACCAGTTGGGAGGTACTGTTTTTTGAGATTACCATGTGGTTTGAAGTCATCTTTCAAAGCGTTCTGTAGGAAAGTGTAGCACATTTTTGAGGGCACAGATGGAACAAAGGTGTATATTGAGAATATCCTGATTTGGGGTAGGAGGCTAGAAGTACATAATCAGAGGCTGCTAATAGTGCTGGAAAGGACTTGAGCGGCAGGCCTAAAATTAAACAAGCAGAAATGCAAATTCCACATGCAAGACATAACATAATTAGGAGAAAGGCTAACAGCCTAAGGAGTTCAAGTAGATCATTCAAGATTGCAGGCCACTACAAACATGCCAGCACCCACAGAGAAAAGGCGGGCGTGGGGCAGTCAAAGTTTCTGAGAGTGATAAATTTTATGGGGAGATTTTTACCTAACTTAACTGAATGCACCACTTATCTATGGTTACTGGTGATGAAAACCACACAATGGGCCTGGAAGGTGGGGTGGAATTATCACCAGAGTTTGAGCAGTTATAAAAGTTGATACATAAGACTCCAGTACTAAGTTATTATGTCAGCACACGTTAAATGAAATGTGTTAAAAGACTGCATTGGAGCAGTTCTTCTGCAGAAATATAGTGAATGGTAGGTTGTGGGTGAACATATCAGACGACACAGTGATTCTTCAAACTGCTCTTGTTTATTCACAGGCCAGAACAGAACAGAGCTGAAGGGTTCAGTCAGCCTGCTTATATAGAGCTCCAGTACAACGTTACTGTAACAACTTTCTAAAACTATCCAATCAGTGAACGTCACTTTCGATCCCTTATTTGCATAACTATATACAGTATCCCCCTGCTGGCCCAGGGTGAGAACTTCAGTACATAACAGTGAATATTGGAGGCCTGCAGCTTATGTATCTCGAACTTTAAAGTAGACACAATGTAATTATGCCCAGAAAAAGAGGTGTTAGCCCTGGTGTCTGGATGCAAGAGGTTATATATTTTTATTTATGGTAGACAAACTGAGACTGAAACAGATCACAAGAGTCTGATCTCCATCGCAAAGAAGCATTTATCTGACACTCTACCAGAGGCTTTTCTTTCAGTTACAAATATATGATCTGAACCTTCAATACAAGCCTGTTAAAGACCTTGTTGTGGCTGATACTCCATCTAGGGCATATGATGTAACTGTTAGCAGACAAAATGTAGTAGATGAAATGATTCTCATAATTTGATCAGAAAACTGTACCCAGTCTTGGGTGCAATGTGGACTATGTTGGACTGCTGCTCACACAGTGCTGGATACAAACCACATTTATTAATTTTAAGGAAGACAAATAAAACCATTTGTGTGTGCATGCCTTCTGACTTGCTGGAAAAGCCTAAGGTTTTTTCGTGGGGTGTGTGTGTGTATGGTAGTGGTGATGTTGGAAGAGGAAAATAAAAGAAACCAGTTAGGGTATTTTGTTGACAATGTGATTATTACAGCTTGAGTAATAAAAAACATGCAGTCTGAAACTGAAATGATTTAAACTGTGAACAGAAAAATCTGCTGGAAATAAAGCAAGGGACACAGCAAAAGGGAATTTCTCCTAAATCTAATTTCTTCAGCATTACTACAGTCCCCGCCCCCACCCCAAACACAGACATGTGGTTTGAAACATGACTGAATATTATTATAGACCATGATGCAGTAAAACATAAATAGGTTTACATTTGGGTTCGAAAGTTCAACGGCTTATCTACATTAATGCACAACTCTCCAATGTGGTACTGGAAAATAAGTTTCACAAAATGAGGGGGGATCTCCTATGGGTGTTTTTAAAATGCATAACACTGATACAAACATGCATCTGCATCCATTGATAATACTTTATTGACATTTTATAATATATTTGACCCACTGAAAGAGTCTGATGTGTGAGGACATCGGAAAAATCTACTCAAAGTGCTTAATCTGTAATGGCTATTTACCCATGTCATCATTTGGTAGAGAAATGAACATGCATATATACAAGTTCATGATGATCCTATACATTTTTTTACAAATCACTTTTGGGATTTTTTAACCCCTCAGCTGTGAGGTTAACAGCAGTAACAACAACAAAATGATTTTAATTGCTGATGGAGCTGTAAGGGCAGTATCCACAATCCCAGAAATAATCCAATACTATGATGGGCAAAGTTGATCCTTCCCTATGTCTCAGCTTGGCCTGAGTACTGGGTTGCTCTTTGTGTAAGGCTATATAGGGATATGGCTCCAATACTTTGGCCACCTCATGAGAAGAGAAGACTCCCTGGAAAAGACCCTGATGCTGGGAAAGATTGAGGGCACAGGGAGAAGGGGACGACAGAGGACGAGATGGTTAGACAGTGTTCTCAAAGCTACGAACGTGAATTTGACCAAACTGCAGGAGGCAGTGGAAGACAGGAGTGCCTGGCATGCTCTGGTCCATGGGGTCACAAAGAGTCAGACACGACTAAATGACTAAACAACAACAAATATAGGGATAACATACCAAACTCCCTGAGTGAGAAGCCAAGCTTGAACTTAATTCAAGTGGGGTATGGGATGTGGAGAGTCAGAAAAAAGTCAAGTTTTGAATTTGTCCAGAAAAAAAGAAATAGCTGAAGGTTTTTTGGAAGTAGGTGGCAGGAAGCAACATTGGGACATGCTGCTTTTGGGGACCAGCATGGTCTGCCTAGGTGTCCGTGATTTCCACCACTCCATGTGTATATGGCTAAATAATCAGATATAGTATAAACACAAATCTCTCATGTCCTTTCCTCACAAGGAAGCCAATCCTATAAAACTGTCTGAGAGAAGCAGTAAAGAATAAAATCACAATATGGTATTTGTTTCATCGCATCATGTTCCCAAAATGGAGCTATTCCCCTGCAGACCCACGACCCGAGCGTGTGCCATATTTGTGTATGGAGTTCCACAGTCCCCTGCAATTGAGCAGCCCCATGCAGAGAAAGGCAAGGACAGCCAAGAAACAACTCAAAAGCAAAGCACTGAAGTGCCGGTCTCATGAAAAGGAAGTCACAGAGAAGTTCAAAAGGTGGTTTTTAAAGTCTAGCCTGAGCCTAGCAAAAAATGTCTATGGAGATTCAATGGTTGAGCCAAATGGATGGAAACTTGGAATGTAGCATTGTGAAAGGCAATACAGGGCTAAGAACACTGATGCTCTATTTATTGGGTGGGATGGAGAGTGGTCAGACACACAGCAAGGTAGCAACAGTGATGAAAAACCTGCAGAAATAACAGCTGTCTGGCATATTCATGGAGGTTGCAAAACATTTTCCATGCCAAGTCCCTCCAGGTAGAACTCATTTTGAGCACGAAGTGCCAGCACACATTCTACTTACGTGGCACACAACCCCTCTGCTGGCCTCCCTGCACAGTGGGGGCGAATCACTGTCTGTTTAGCAATGAGTACAGCTTATGGGGACTTGTTCCTCTGAGCACACCAAGGTCCAGTTTTAACAGGCTGGCAGGTTTAGGAAGAATGAATGGCAAATTGCCCACAGGAGCACTCTTGGAAAAGAGTTTTAAGAATATTTCCTCGCCTGAACACATGCATCAGTGTCTATGTACCATATCCAATTAAGTAGTAGGAGCAAAAGCATGTGCATAATCTAACGAGTTCAGATTGTGAGTAGTAGAAACTCACAGAGAGCTGTTTGTACCTGTCACAGTTAAAACTATAGGGCTGGAAGGAATTGTGAAACTAAAGATCACCCATCACTGAAACAGGCACTGGAGCCAGGCTTCAAGAAGGACTGTAGCTCGCTTTCAAAGTGCACCCTTTGCATGCAGAACATCCCAGAACCAATGCTTAACATCTCCAGGTAGGATTGGGAAAGACCTACGCTGTAGATTTCCTTCATAGGCAAGCGGTTGGACTAGCTGACCCTTGAGATGGGGAGACCAATTGTCTCACTCAGTATATGCAAGCAAATTGAGAGATCTCTAGCCTAGAAAGAAGAGGCTGCATCCCAAAAACCCATGATGGGGGGCATCCATGCTCTTTTTCTCTGCCTTGCCTCTTGGAATTCCTATTGTACCCATTCCCAAATGGTAACATCTGCTTTTGTAGGGGAACCATTACAGCTATGATTCTGAAATTTGGCAGGCTTGAAACCTTCAGAAAGGGTAACCGTGCCTTCAACTTGTAACCAATTCTATGAAACGATGGGCAAGGGAAGTAGAGCCATTTTTTAGGTTGTCCACTACTAGTGAATGCGAAGGAAATAGAGCTTCATTTTTAACAGATATCATTGGTCCTGAATAGCGAATTGCATTTCAGAGCAGCTCCAAAACAGATTGGACTATTTCCCAAAGCTCTAGTTCATCCTATTTGGGGTCCTGCTTTTTGCAGGGCTCCAGATCACATGAAAGATCCAACATATATACATACATACAGGCATACCTATGCCCATTAGGCTCTGTTCAAACCTTCCAGCAAGTCAGCGACAGCAACAGCTGGCATGAGCCTGCTTCCAGCCATGAACTACACAGTTGTGAAGGTCTGACCTGGGCTCCCATGACATTGCATGCACACAGCCTTACTAGCTGGCGAGTATTACTATATTTCCTATTAGTAATGCTTTGAGCTTTAGATGATCATGGCTGAATATGGTGAGTCAGCCAGCGCAGCAGCTGCCTGCCACATATGCACATTGCACTTCTTAAAATATTGCTTGTGCTAGAAAGTTATTAGGTAATGAAATTATCAATAAACCGACTCCAGGCATGTATATAAAAGACTGCCGATGCCAGGTTTTGATTTTGTTAGCGATATTGTCTCCATAAGCAACACCACAGATGAAACAGATGGTGAAAAATCTATGTGTATCTGCAGGTGAGAATTTAACTTTGGCTGCCAGGTCTTGACTTAAATGAAAAGCGGCAAAGACATCAAATATGAGAGCTGGCATTCAAGCAAAAGAATACATGCAGAGGGATGGAATTAAAGTGGAGCCAGATCAGAAAAGTTCAGTGACTATTACTAGTGGATAAGCATGTGAGAAAAAGGAACATATATGGGTTAATAAACATCAGGAGGGAAAACACAGCATCCACACTACCTCCTTGACATCTGCATGTCCCACATCTCAATGCGAGCCCATTTTGCTATTTCAAGTGGAGGTCAAATAGCAATTCCCTTTTTTATTTGCTTGCTTCTCTTACTGGAAGTATTTCTAGACTGCATTCCTGAAGCAGCTGTATCAAACCAGCCAACAGAGTCATAGGCAGCTGACTTACACTGAGCTAGGTCGCTGGTTCATCTAGCTTGGTATCATCTACACTGACTGTAAGATGCTCTTCAACATTTCAGACGGGGTCTATCCCAGCATACTTGGGAGATGCAGGGGACTGAACCTTCTTCATGCAAGGAAAACAGAAGATCCACCACTGAGTCTATGGCCCTTCCCAATACATACTGTAAGTAAAATCTTTAAACAAAGGGTAATGAAACTTGGATAAAAATCAATATAGCAGCAGGAGGATTAAATAAAACCCTGGCCAACATGCTTCCTCCAAAAATAATAATAATTGCAACTAAAACTTACTAAAATCCTGGAAGAACATAAAAGATCTTGATTTGCCTTGTGAATGATGGAAGTGTTGGTGTCTCCGGTGCCTACTGAGTGGTGGTGAGGAGGCATTCCATAGATAGGACACACCACTGAAAAGGACCTGCTTGCCATCTTCCTCAGCCTCACCCAGAATGTGGTCTCTGAGACAGATCTTTAAATTGGGGGCAATTCATATGTGAAGAGAGGGTTCTTTGAGTACTCTAGTCCTGAGCCATTGAGGGCTTTAGAGTTTAAGGTCTGAACCCAGTGTAGTTGTAGCAGTAGTAGTGGTAATAGTGGCGGCAGCAGAAACAGCATAGTTTCCCTGAACTTCTGCTCATGTAGATCTTTCAAAACTGAATCTCCACAAGATGATATAGAAGAGCAGGGGTGGTGTGGGGGGCATCAACACTCTAGTCTTCCAAACCTCAACCTGATGCCCTAACCACAACTCAACACAGCCATTCCAAATGCAAGCTATGGAGCCACCTGACCATAATATCCTGGTTCTAAGCCATTACAGAGAAGGAATTCAAATGAAGACAGAAAAGGAAAGAGAAACTGCTGCAGTTCATAAGTTTTGTCTGTGGTCAGGAACAAAAAATCAGTTGAGAGTTTATGATCGGTATTCATTCACAACACTGAGGAGTGGGGGTTAAGTCTGCAAACAATAAAGGCCTTGTTAGGGTGTTTTCCTTTTCACTGAAATAAATGCAAATTTCCATAGGTTGCGCAAATAGTTATGTAACATGTAAAACATGGAGAATGCATTATTTGGCAGAAACTGAACTGCAATGGAATGGAAACAGATCTAATTATGATGAGCGCAGGTCAGAACAGAAATCACTGCCTTCTTACACCCCTAATTACTGCTCTGTTCACACAGTGCGTAGACTTGCATAATTCTTGTTGTGCCGTTTATTGTTGTGGCACGATTATTCATTTGCATGCAAACTTTGAAAACTTTGCTGCTGCAGGGGCAGGCAGGCAAGCAGGGGGGAGCTGATGTGGCAACAGGAAACAGGGAAGCTTTCGAGAACTTGGTAGCAGAAACTGGGCTCCCACCAGCCTCCCCAAAGGTCCAACTGTACTTTTGAACACATGGCATTATTGTCTTGTCTCACTGCCTTATCCTGTTCTAGCCATCTGTGCAATATTCCCATTGCCTGTCTACCTCCCCTCCCGCCACCCCATCCAGACCAGACAAGGAACAAAATTGGTGTTTGTGCTTTTTGCAGCATCAGAAACAGCTGGATCTCTGCTCCAGGGGCACCCAATGTCCCAGGACTACAGGGCGCTGCCTGGGATTGCCCAGTAACCAGAGCCAGCCCTGTTAACAAGCTTCACTCCACAGTGGCTTTTTATGACTGAGCTGCTTGCTCCCGAAAAACACATTTATAATGGAAATACTGACGCAGTTCAAGCTTCAGTGACACAGAAGCTGGCATTGCCAACACTTTACAGGAAATATCACTCCCTAGAACTTCAGCCAACGTACAGCTGGCATCATCTTGTACACATTTCCCCTTCCAAATGCTCACTTTACTCAAAAAAACTCTGCTCCTTAATGCAAGACCTGTGTCAAAGCCAACAGGAAGGCCTAGGATATGATGGTACAAATTGTAATACAGGAAACCAGTATTATTCTTAAAAGCCCAAGTCTTCTTTATGTCACAGGGAGGTGCTTAAAAATTAAACAAAAATAATGAATTCACACGAGGATTATATTAGACTTGTCAAGTTGATTTTCCGAATATAGGGAGTGGGGGGCGGGGGAAGAGCTGTATTGTCCATTGCATTAAGTTCTATGGCAGGGATAACCAATGTGGCGATCCTCTAGATGTCATTGGAACTACAACTCCCATAATTCTTCCAGCCACCATGGCCAATGGTTAGGGCTGATGAGAGCTGTAGTCCAACAACCTCTGTAGGACACTACATTGGTGACCCAACTCTATGGAATGACAGCACATGTCTACATTAAATGGTTTTAGTTATTATTAACATAAATAATGCATTCATTGGTACCTGTCTTGAGAGGGGATGGAGTGCGCATCTGAAGTGACCTCCCCAGGGCACAAGCCTGGGCAGTGTGTGTGGAGGTCCTGGGCTGCCCAGATGACAAGACCCCCTCTTAGCCTCACTGATGTGCTCACGTTTTCATACCTGGTTTTCCCCCTCCTTATTTAATCCCCACAATGACCCAGGATAGGCTGAGAGGCCGTGACTGGCTCAAGGGCACCCAATGAGTCTCATGGCCAAGTGGAATGTTGAACTCTGGTCTCCCAGGTCCAAGTTCAACACTCATAGCTTTCCTTCTGGAACTAGAAAAGACCTCCCGCCCCCTTTTTTTCTTTTCTTTTGCAGGTGGGGAGTGGAATTTCATGTCACCAGTCTGTGTATTTTAGTCGATCACTTTGAGTTTTGTAAATTTGTTGTCCCTCTAATCTGCAACAGTTTACACTAATTTTAGCAGGGATGTTAACTTTCAAGCCCTAGCCAGCGAAGGGGGGAAGTCCTTTCTCCCAAATACAGCCCGATACTCTTTCTGCTTGCCAAGCTCCAGTTTCAATGAGGGTGCAAATTTTAATAGTATTTTTCCAATTAAAACATATGTAGTAAAATCCTTGCTTCAGGCTGTGATGGTTTTAGCTGTTCCCTACTGATTCTTCTTCAAACCTTTTGGGTCATATGCAGAGGGAGGAAAAGAATAGGACGTTTTAAAGAAGGACCAAATCATGGTTTGACAGATATGAAAAGAGTGAGCAGAAAGGAAGAGCATTTTCACCAAACCTTGCAACGTTTCTAATAAAATGACAAAATACAAAAGCAACGTTTTGAATTTTTCCATTGAATTGTTTTCATTAAAATTCTGCACACGCTCTTCCGACAATTTTCATTACATGCCGACATGAAAAACAACATGTTACTTTGAGGAGACTGGGATCTAAGCTGAATTTGACAATTATTTTGCAGAGCCATTACATTTACATTTTAAAAAAAATGATAAGGAAATTAATGGATATAACTGAAGGTGGGATTTATTTATTTATTTAAAAATAGGATTAATACTTAATAATCAAAACATCTTCCATTTCCCCATCCTGCTGTGATTTCAAAGCTGCAATTCACTGTTTGTCACCTAGCCTCAGTGGAGCAATGAGAAGTTAAAAAGATGAATTCAGATGTTTCCTGCCTGTTAAAATAATGTCACCCATGACTTCACTTCCTCACATGCTAAATATGACATTGTCCTAAGTAGGCTTAGAAGCATTGGCAAACTCTGTTGCCAGATTTCACAGAGGAATAAAGCTTGAATTGTACTGTAACTCTAAATATTTTGATACCTTTTAATAAGGTGGAAAACACCTGATTTGTTTCCTTGGGCCTCATAGCTTTGTTTTAAAAGGCCAGAAAAAGCGATGTACTTGGCAAATATGCTTTCAATGAAACAATGTTTACTGCTGACAATTTGCTTTCCCACCACATTATTGAAGAAAAACAAAGAGAACTGCCAGATTTGAAGTTGGCATAGGTCCAGTAATACTCCCCAGTGGATGGGGGGGGGGAGTTGCACCTCAGATTCTACCTTTGTAACAACCATGTTTCAGGATGAAATACTGCTTTGTTTCAAATAAGTTTCTCTTTGTGTCATGTTAGGAGGGCTTGTAGCCTCCACCAATCCAGATTACAACCCCCATCGGACTAAGACAGCACAGGTGTAGTCCATAACTTCTAGAGGGCACCAGGTTGGCGATAGCTGGCTTAGAGAGAGGTTCTAATGGTTGTGGAAATGAGCAAATACTCTAGTGTTAAGCGAAAATTACTTATTTCTGTTTCTTTTGAATTATCTCCTTATCAGTCCTCCTGGATAAATTCCACAGTGCTTTGGGAGAAAATTGCTTGTCTTTTCAGTCTCTGCATATGATTCATGGTTTTTTATTATGTTACTTGCATTCCTAGTTTTTCCTTCCTTCCATATCTCAAAACTCCAGACTCTTTGTGGACAAAATATTCTAACCACCAATCAGTCTTAGTAGACCTTGCCTGTATATTCTCGAGTGTTCAGATATTCTTTTGGAAATGGTTGGTTGGCACTGACTCCACACATTTACATGTATGTGTGCATACCCCCCCCCCATGTGCAATATAGATTCCACTATACGCGGGTGGCGCTGTGGGTAAAAGCCTCAGCGCCTAGGGCTTGCCGATCGAAAGGTCGGCAGTTCGAATCCCCGCGGCGGGGTGCGTTCCCGTTGCTCGGTCCCAGCGCCTGCCAACCTAGCAGTTCGAAAGCACCCCCGGGTGCAAGTAGATAAATAGGGACCGCTTACCAGCGGGAAGGTAAACGGCGTTCCGTGTGCTGCGGTGGCTCGCCAGATGCAGCTTGTCACGCTGGCCACGTGACCCGGAAGTGTCTCCGGACAGCGCTGGCCCCCGGCCTCTTGAGTGAGATGGGCGCACAACCCTAGAGTCTGTCAAGACTGGCCCGTACGGGCAGGGGTACCTTTTACCTTTAGTAAATATTGATTTTTTTATTTATGCAGTGTGCATCAGTTTGCACTTATTTATGATGTCCCTAACAAGCTAAGCCTATACACTGTGCATTTTCACTCAAGCGTATTAACTCTGTTACAACTTTCCCAATGTAATGGTTCTTTATACAGTAGCACTCTGGGCAGAGCTACAAAGTGACACATGATGGAGTTTGCCACTAACCAAGGGGAAGGGGGCTATTATGATGCCTAGAGATCAGTATCTTGAGCATTATAAATCATCTGCTCTCCTAGCACACTTTTAAGTGACTCTTTCATTGGAAATGGTGAAAAAAATGAATGAATGTCATTCATAAGAAAGAGCTGCATGAAATTTTCATAATATTCCACACAGGACTGAAGGTATCTGGCTTATATATATCATTTAGATACAATTTGCTCTTGCTTGAATAAATTGAGGGTTTATTTTAAACTATGCCCTATTTACTTTCAGTCAGTGACAGCAGCATGACGAGAACCATGACATGGTGGTGACATCATACCGAGAAATGATGTTGCAAGACTCTTGAGGACTTGTGCCAATAGTAGCATTTTTGTTGTACTTTGGAACAGTTATTCTTATTTTTATGTTTATCTCCCATCTTTCCTCCTAGGAGCTCAAGATGTCATACATGGCTCCCCTTCTTTCCATTTTATCCTCACTACATGTAATGTGAAGTACGTTAAGATGAAAGATGGTAACTGGCCCCAGTCACACACTGAGTTACATGGATGAGTGGAGATTTGAATGGTGCAATCTCTCTCTCTCTCTCTCTCTCTCTCTCTGTGTGTGTGTGTGTGTGTGTGTGTGTGAGAGAGAGAGAGAGAGAGAGAGAGAGGAGGAGGAGGAGGAGGAGGAGGAGGAGGAGGAGGGAGAGGGATTTGAATGACTTGTAAGGGCATGGGAAAGAGTGTAATGTAATTAACACTGCAAAATCTGACAGATAGATCTCCTTCTTGACCATCAGAGAAGCATGATCACAGCTCTACAGAGAAATTTGCATTCTTCTGTGTTTATTTATAGGATAGCCTTCATTTTGTTCCATGCCCTGAGGCTGTGCAAACTGCCATAATGAAAGCGTGTCACTAGCTCTGATTAGCACAGAACGCAGTAGGGTAATATTCTGTCCCTGTGTCTGGCATATCCCCCAACGGTCTGAATGGGACAAATTAAAGCTGGTGACATATTAAAGACTTAACACCATAAGCATTTATGCCCACTGCCAATCACTCATTTCCTTCCGAACCACAAACCAGACGGAAGAATAGCCCTGCGCTTTGAAGATTATTGAATGCACAAGAAGGGATTGTGTAATAAGAGAAAAAGAGGGGGGAAGACAAATTGCCAAGAGCTTCTCAGTGCTAAAATAGATTTGTTAGCAGATAAATGATTGCCCTGGACATAAAACTGGGGTAAACAAGAGAAGACAGGAAGCTGAAGCTGAATATTGATGCAAGATATGCTAAACATTCCTCCTGGTAAATAAATAGCAACTTCATCTTCTATAGTATTTGAATCTGACCTACTCCAAAACACACACATGCACAACCCAGAGATTTCTATAGCCAGGACATTCCAGGTTCTACTCTTCGGTTGCCCTTCACAAGGCCTTGCTTTTTCTCATCATTTACTTCAATAAGCTGTGGCACTATTTACTTTGAGTCATATGAATAAATACATCCAATAGCACCAGCACTTTTAAGGAAAGAATTCTATTTGCCTTCCTCCCCACTTGACCATTTCCAGCTCTACACATCTGTAGCTGGCTCCTGTTCTTCCATTTCTCAAATGAAACCTTCCACAATGAACAATTTGTTTTCAAAACCAGATATGAGGCCTTCTATCTAAAGCAGCACCAAGTCTCCTATCCCATTAGCACAAGGATTTATTCCTGCACAACAGAACTTCCCCCTTCTTCCCCTAAATTTGTTCTAGGGGTACCCCAACCTTCCAGACCAGACTTGGGAAGGACACAGGGAAGAAGTTCTACTGTGGAAGGGTAAATCCTTGTGCCAATGGAGCAAGGCCGTTGGAAACAGCACAAGATGCTGAGACTTAAAACTCAAAAACGCTGTTACAGGAGACTAATATTTACCAGCTGAGGCTTGAAAAACACTTTAAAGCGTTTTGGGAAAACAAACATATTCATTTTGAAATTTTCATCTGGAGGTTTTCATCTAGGAGTTATCACATGTTTTCTTGAATGCATATAGCACAGATAGCGGGGTTCTTACCCATCAGCCATGCTCCTGCCCCCATGTGCATTCAGCACTACCTGTGGGAGTGTATGAGCATGATCTCAAACAGAGCTTGTCAGGGAACTACCATCGGAACTGGAGGCGGAGAGGAGGCTCCAGAGGGGTGGCGGAGAGGGTCCCAGCAGAGAGAGAGGTAGCCCATCTGCTGGGGAAGGAAATCAGTGTAACACCAGTGGAGAAGGGGGGCAGATGGGGGAATTGGAGAGGTGGCTCCAGGACTCTTCGCCGGAGACCAGTGGAGAGGGCACGAGTACTCCGCTGCCCACACCCACTTTACGCAGAAGACTTCCGCGCAGGCAAAGTAGGAGGAGACTGGGCGTCAAACAGCTTCTATGCTGGAAGAGGTTCAAGAAACGCCCACTGACGGATTCTGCCAGCGACTGAGGCAGCGACGGAACTTAAGGCTGTCCAGACAGAAAGGGTTCAACCAGGCAACCTAGCCAGGAGTAACGGCAACTTACGCACGAGCAACCCCTAGAACCTTAACAGAGCTCATGCCTGTTCAAGGTTCTGCTTCATAGGTTATGCCTCTATACCAGGTGCCCTCCAGTTGTTTTGGACATCCCTGACCAGCAATGGTTGGACTGCTGTCTGGACTGATGGGAGCTGTAGCCTTAAGGAAGGTGGGCATCAGCTTGAGGAAGGCTGGATTACGCCATATACATGTACTGGGTGGGGTCAATGAGCATGATTCCCCTCTGTCTTCTTTGCACACATGCAGTGTAACATATGAAGAGTTCCTCGTAGCTCTCGCACACCTACAATTGCTGAAAATTATGTAGCCTACCAAACTTGCTTGTAAAATGTTTCCAAGTGTGCAAGTCTTTGCACAGAACTCTTGCCACAGTGGTAAAAGCCGAACAGTGAATCACACTATAATATGCCCCAGGGTGCAAAGTTCCTTCTAACCCCAGACATTTAGTCATTGGTTTATGCCCAAGAGGTACATGAAAGTTTATATCTCTTATAAATTTTATCCTGCTTAATGTAACCAGAGCATCGGCATTTAGAACTAATCCTCAAATATTGAGTGCCTGCAATATAGGCAGAAATGAGCTCACACAGAAAGTTTAGAAACATCAAGCCATCAGCACATGTTCATATTCCCATTGTCAGTGTTTCTGATTCCTTAGGCCAGGCTTGGCCAGTCTGGCATTCTCAAGAGGTTTCTGAATACAACCTCCATCAGCTCCCAGCATCAGACAGCTGTATTGCTTGGGGTTGATGAACGCTGCAGTCCAGAACATCTGGAGGGCAGCAGGTTGGCAAAGGAAGGAATAACTTTAAGGCATTTGAGAAATAACTCTGTTTAAGGTGACATCAGTATTATGTCCACAAGTGATTTAAAGTGAAATATATTGATTTTGTTCTTCAGTATGTAGATAACAGAAAGACTACTGAGAGAGGCCTGCAATTAATTATTCCCAAAGGAAAAGATAATATGATACTCTTTGAGCCCCAAACTGGGGGAAAGGCAGGGTATTTTATCACATCATCATCATCATCATCATTCTGTTGGGAGCCGCTCAGAGTGGCTGGGGAAACCCAGCCAGATGAATGGGGCATTAATAATAATAATAATAATAATAATAATAATAATAATAATAATTAACAGCAGCAGCAGCAACTACTACTACTACATAAAAAGGTAAAGGGACCCCAGACCATTAGGTCCAGTCGTGACTCTGGGGTTGCGGCGCTCATCTCGCTTTATTGGCCGAGGGAGCAGGCGTACAGCTTCCGGGTCATGTGGCCAGCATGACTAAGCCGCTTCTGGCAAACCAGAGCAGCACATGGAAACTCCGTTTACTTTCCTGCTGGAGCGGTACCTGTTTATCTACTGGCACTTTGACATGCTTTCGAATTGCTAGGTTGGCAGGAGCAGGGACCGAGCAACGGGAGCTCACCCGTCGCAGGGATTCGAACCGCCGACCTTCTGATCGGCAAGTCCTAGGCTCTGTGGTTTAACCCACAGCGCCATACCGCAGAACAAAACAGTTAGAACTCTGCTGTCAACAAACATGGGTGCAAAAACCTTCAAATACAGGTAGCAGTAACACAACTGTAGAATTTAAGTGACAGCTGCAGAAATGCTGAATCTTACAGAGGATGTTTGCAGATGCGGAGGAGGAGACAAGGAAGCCATACAAGCTTTTGTATTATTTGAATAAGGGAGGTAATGCTGGCAGCAGTGGACAGTGTGGCAAGACTGCACCACTCACCTGATCACCATCCAGCTGAGTTGCTGTAGCATCACAAAGGGGAGGAGTGGCATGGTGGTGGTAGGACTGCTGTGGTGAAAACAGCCTTTAAAATATTTAAACTCTTAAACAAATGAACAATGGCAAGACAAATAAAATGCTGGGGAATGGAAGAGGAGAACAGGCTTCCACATCTCATTCTCAAAAAAAATATGCGGGTAGCAATTTTTACTCCATCATATCACATTGCTAAGGTGTAAATCGCTAAGGATTAAAGCATCAGTTGCCTCTGAGTGGCTGTGTTCACACTTCAGCTAATAGTGAGTGATAGACCCCATTATTTAGGGGTAAGCCACAAACTGTGAATGAGCCCTCAGACGTTCCATACTCACATAATGTTTTCTCAGCCTGAATAACTGATCTTTAATGAAACTATTTATGAAAGGAAATTAAATTAAAAAGGAATGCTAGTCACCCGGGTGTTGCACTGGGGCTGTGATATGTGTCTGGGAAAACGGAGACTCATAAATTGTACACAACACACACTGAATGAAGGTCTTTGCCCTTTAGAATTAAGTGGCAACTAGTTTCATATTAAAGATATTACATACACATAAACACACAAACAAGATGTCATATTCTCCATTTCCTGTGCATAAATCACTGTGCACCGCTAAAAGTGCATGGGAGGCATGTCATAAAGGGAAAGGGGTTGGAACAGCAGAATATTCAGACTGCATTTTGTGGAGCTGAAATTACTGGAGGCATGGGAGAAAGTGCTTTTTGTAACTTTTGAAACTGTGGCTTGCCACATCTGAGATCTGTGAGCTGACACAATGCAATGCTTATCTGAGAAGACTACATAAACCAGGCATGGCCAAGCTTGGTCCTCCAGATATTTTGCAACTACAACTCCCATCATTCCTAGCTAACAGGACCAGTGGTCAGGGATGATGGGAATTGTAGTCCCTAAACATCTGGAGGGCCAAGTTTGCCCATGCCTGAAAACCAATTAGATTTATGCACATGTAACTGACTGAAGGATTGGATCCTAGTAAGCAAAACTATGATATTTCTGGATAAAGCAAAGTCACAGCTTTCATTTCTTTCCATACAATGTTGTTGAATAATTACACCATTGCTAAAATCTTTTCTCAAGTTATCAGGGGCTGTTTTGTTTATAACAGGAATAGGGAATATTTGTTTCTTCAGATATTGCTGGATTCTAGGTCCCATCATTCCCAACCATTGCCCATGCTGGCTAGGACTGGTGGGAGTTGGAGGGCCATTGGGTGGTATTCAGCTGAGTATTTCTCAGAGTAGACCTACTGAAATTCATGAACATTAGCCATGTTAATCAATTTAGATGGGTCTACTCTGGTTGAACTTAGTTGAATACCAAGAGTTTTGGTTCCTCATGCACAGAGATATCGCATCACCTATTCATTAGATTTCATTGCTAAAAAAATACAGTTTCTTCCATGAACTATGTCAAAAACGATCACAAATATTGAGTGGAAGATAAGTATTTTCCAGACATTATTCTGAATGAAGGGAATGGGATCACACACACGGATGTTCCCTTGTCCCACCTGTCTCCATGCATTCAGTGTAATGCTTGAAATAGCCTACATGTGTAAAGTCTGTGTGCACAATCTGGGACTCTGTTCAAGGGTCTCCAGTAGTGAGGACAGAGCCTACATGCATAAGCTTTGTCTTCATGTGGGCTCTTTACCCTGAGCGTGCATTTTCAGGGCCAGTGGGCATGATCCAACTATCTTCTCAATGGAAATTGAGATGAATGAAGGTCTGGTGAGTGCTATAGTTGCTACATAATAATCCTCCATCTACATTAAAGAGGACAGTAGGATGTTCTAGTGGTACCTACAGACTATTCTCAGAGATGGACCTAACTAGGGCAATGTCTACAGCCCTCTTTAGAAAAGGATAGTGAGATGATAAGAGTTCTAAACTTCAAGGCATGCACATAGCAGGGTTTCCGACATGGTGATGGCAATGGTGGGAAGAACAAATTGTGTGACTTTGGGGGAGCTAGACATGCAATGGGTCACTGGCTCCTCTTATGTTCCCACTGCCCCTTTCACCCTACCTTCTGTACACAAAACACACCGGAAGGGCTTATACCACAGTGCTTTAGTGCTACGCTGCGCTGAGCTGTAAGCTTAGACTCACTATGCTGCTCTAGCACATCTTTGCATGGAAAGGACACACAGTATTTGGAATCGTATTCTACACACATTCCAATGTGCAGAGATCAGGGCCACAGCTTGCTGTTCCCCGCATGTTCAGTATCCATGGGTACTGAAAGGCTGAAAAGGGCTAAAGTTCATTAAATAATATTCCATTATATTTCTCAAACATGATGAATGCCCAGCAAATGTCATCAATCAGACAGCAAAAGTTGATCCTGGAAACAGAAAATACCTTCTCTTTGGAAAAGGAGAATGACAGCAAACATACAATATGTACTGATGAATGGCCTCTAGCATAACTTTTAAAAGTTTGCATCGAGGGAAACCATCCTTGGTATATGGAGCTACTGCTGGCAGCCGGGTAATATCGCTCAGTTCTTGACTGAGCTAACAATGAAAGGAAATAGCACAAAACAAAAGCTAACTTGCAGAAGGAATCTTCCCCGTTGGTAAAGTCTACCGCAGTGTCTGCTGCTGGCTGGCAGATGAAACATATTCCTAATTATCATGGATGACTTAGTAACTCCTAAAGGCAAATTACACAGTCATTCAAGGTTGACTGGTGAATAAGCATTGCAAGGGAATGATTGATTGCTGTTTCAAACTATCTTCAAGGTCATTGCTACTGGGGTGGGGCAAATCTGGGCAAGCGTCACACACCTCTGAAAAATCACTCCTCCCTTACCTTTCACTCAGGGTTGATCTCCTTCTTCCTTGACACAAAGACTTGTGCTTTTATCGGCTGCATGCCAAAATGAAAATTAATAGGTACATCTTTCCCCATAACTGCATTCCTGTGCCAGGGGAAAGATGCTCATATTGAGTATATGTCCATTAACACAATAGCAGCAATAGGTGGCCATGGCTAGAAAGGACAAATGGACTCTCTAATCTTTTTCTCTGGATAGCAGAATATAGTTTTCCATGCTCTGGATTCATTTCTGTCCCACCTGCCATATTTCCACTTATTCTACCACCATCCGGCTTACATTTATATTTAGTAAGAGCCCAGTGAAAATTGATTTAAAGCAATTTAAAATTTATGTAACTGGATAACACAGTTTTTTCTTATTTTGCAAGCTTTGCAAAAAAAGTTCTCATGCACATTCCCAGGCTTAAAAACAACAACTATGGTCACCTTCCAACCAGATGTTGTCCTGTTAAGACTCTGTCTCTCCCCACCATCAGCTACTGTCTCTTGGGCTGCAATCCTATGCACATTTCCCTGAGAGTAAGACTGACTTGATTCAATGGAGCTTGTCCTCTGCACTGCACTGCTGTGCTCCTTTGTCTTGGATGCCCACTGCTGCCTTCCTAATAAATGTGCTAGTTACACAACCCCTCAGAACATAGTGTGGAAATTTGTGATAACCCAATTAAATATCCCTTATGTTCCATAGGAAAGTGCAACCACATGTTCAACAAATGCTTTTACTGGGGAAATTTGAGAAGGGATTTGGAGAAATTGGCACTGCATAGAAATTCTGGGAAGTAGTTCAAGACATAAAGAGTGGGAAAGGGGTAGAGTTGGCCAGAAGACCTTGAGACGACTGACGGTGGTGGAACCAGAGGATCTTATGGTCATGGTCAGGGATGTATCAGGAGGAGGGAACTGCTGACAAGGACCATGGGGTAGTCAATTCATTAAGTGACAGAGAAAAGAAAGAAGGAAGGATTGAAGAAAGGGTAATGTTAGTTGGGAATGCTGGAAGACGTGAGGAAAGTGTTATACTAGGTTTAATTAGGTGGGAATTGACTTCTTAAACCAAACTGGCTATTTAGCAGAAGAAAATATTTTCAGGTCCCAAGGGGCCAGTACTTGGAACCAGGTGGGATAGGTGAGATTGCCTTATCACTTCTTTTCATGTAGACATAACTGAGACTGGCCTAACTATCCCACTTCCTTTTCTCTCTCACACTTTGAAACCATCTCACTATGTTCAAAACCATCTCATTTCTTTTGGGGGGCTACTACACAGGGCTATGCCACATCATCAGGATCAAGAACTCCATAGACAAATTTCAATGTGACCTCAGGGCACATTTAAAAGGCATAACACAATTCAATGTGCTATTTTCCTTAGCGATCGTATCAGAGAACAAAATTATATACTTCATGTTCCAGGCCAGGCTGTGTCCCATGTTCAACAGGACTAGAAATAATAAATTAGTGCATTGGAGTAATTAATTAAAGGTGCATTTATCTCTGTCAGACTGGCTGACACCTCTATTGACAGTTTTTATAGCTCCCATGTACCATCTGGCAGTTAACACAGTTCCTTCCTATAACCCCCTTCAGATATTTCACTCATGCATTGGATCAGAGGGCAGGACTCTGCCAAGTAGCTCTGCCCTTGATACTCTGGTTTGCCCCACACTCTGGGCATCAACAAGTACAGTGGTACCTCGGGTTAAGAACTTAATTCGTTCTTAACCTAAAACTGTTCTTAACCTAAGGTACCACTTTTGCTAATGGGGCCTCCTGCTGCCGCTGCGGTGCGATTTCTGTTCTCATCCTGAAGCAAAGTTCTTAACCCGAGGTACTATTTCTTGGTTAGCAGAGACTGTAACCTGAAGCGTCTGTAACCTGAAGCATCTGTAACTCAAGGTACCACTGTACAGTGAAAACATGTGGAGCAAAAAAGCCTTCACACATACAGCTGTATAAAGCTCCACATGATCTGGAGTCCTTCACATTTAGATTCATCATCCAAATGTTGTGGGAGCCTTCACGGGTACAGTTGTGCATGGGATGGCTTCCCTGCTGTAGACATTTGAACCATATGTGTGGACATCAGGAGACAGGGCAAGCCAGTGTGTAATGTTAGGGTGGGGATAGCTAGTGGGCCTCAACTTTCTGAGCAATATGTCTGGAGTGGGCTACCGATGTGCAGGATCCAGGAAAGCTTGACCACCCCCTAACAGGCTAGGGTTATTGGAACGGAGATATCTAAAACTATCTTCTTCTTTTTTTGTGGGCAAAATCATCACAGTCCCTTTTAACTTTTGATTTTTACATTTCCAACTCTCACTCCTGCTGTTCTTCTGCTATTTGCATTCTGTAATAGATCTGTTGACAATAGGAGTGTGCATTGTATAATGTGTTGTTTGGTATTCTGTATGGCTTTCTCCCATTCTCAATTAACTAGAAAATCTCATAAAATGATAATAAATCATGTGCCTCGAAGGAAAGTCTGCATACATCAGACACTGTGAGCATGAAGAAGGAAATGAAATTGATATGTTCTTATTTTCCTTTGTGTCTATTAAACTGTAATTCATCTGACTCATTGAATCTGTGAACATTTCTGGGAAAACAAAACTTTAGACGTGCAGCCCTGAACATTCAGGACTATTTGATTCTGGGTTATTCAAGCCATGACATATTTTAATCCCTTGTAGAAGAAGATGGGTGTCCCCTAGCCCATGCAGCCAGCAAGAAGGAATTGGGTAAACGGACACCCAAGGCAGCCAAAGTGGATCACCCATGGCCAACATCTTGAAGAACCACTTAAGGATATTTCTGACTGTTGTAGCACTGGTGCCAGATGCTATCTGACAACTCCTGCTTTAGGCCATGATCTAGTCATGGTTCTCCAGTGGGGCCCAGTGTCATTCATGCCATGCCAAAGATGGAAGTGGAATGCTGGAAACTGTGCCATCATCTGCCCCACCTCTGTTTTGCTAAACCTTTAGGAGGTAGGTAGCAGGTGGGGACTGGTGAAGTATTCAGCCCAACACCTCCATATTCCACTGACCTCTTTCTTTACCCTTCTCCGCCATCTGCCATAACAAGCAGCACGCACAGAGTTAGAGTAACAGTGCTGGGTAGAATTTATGCTCCAAACTCCAAGATTTCACACTGCAAATTAAAGAAATGTCACATAAACTATGACAAAATTACTCAACTTTAAGGCCTCAGTCATCACTGAGTGCATTTCAAGGGGTTTAAAGAGCAGCTATTGGACTGGGGTCTGGGATTTTTTTTATGAAACACTTGAAACAGTCATCTTTTCTTTATGAGGCTGTGATCAACTCATACTCCACCCCCACCCCGCTTTCAAAACACCTTCCACATTATGGAAGTTGTAATACAAAAAAGAAAGAAAGAAATTATGTATGGAAAAATCATTACATTATAAATTGGTTCCACTGTCCAAAACATGTAGGAAATGGTGCATATAAAACCTTATATGAAGGGTCATTAATGCACTGTGTCAAAAGTGAAATACATGCTAACGCATACAGCATAATTTTCTTTTATTAACCGCAAAGATATGTCACTGAGATACTTCATAAATTTGATCTACCCCTGTGATTTCATTGCCTGTGACTGTCACCAACTAAGTATTCCCCATGGCAGGCGTTTTGCTTGCATCTCAGAATATTTTACTGCGACATATGTAAACTTCCTCCACTCCAGCAAAAAATGTTGCATGAATTTTACATAACCACTTTACAACTGACTTACAGGCCTCGTATTTGTGATGTTCTTTTCAAACATGGATTTATGCCCCAGTAAACACTGAACAGTTCCCCCCCCCCCAAGTAACCTTTGTTTATTTTGGAAGAGAGCTCACACAAGATTTTTTGGATAGCTTTCAGAGTGCTGCTTACTTTTCTCCATTGACAAAGCATGGGTGCTTTGTTTGGTTTTTACCTTGTACTGTATGATAGATTTTTTTCTCTCTCTCTCAGCTTCTTGTGGTTTAGGCACCAGATATGTCTCAGAGGTAGGTTTATAAAGAGAACTTTACAACAGGTGGAGGTGAAAGTTGCACCAGATGAGAAGAGCAGGACCAGACAGTTAAAGGGGATCAGAATACTACTGTAGTATTGTGATTTTAGGTTGCACATCACCTTGTTATATTTCTACTAACAGCCTTAAAGTTGTTACCTAAATCTTATGGAACAAAGAACTCCACAGCTTGGGAGCCACTAAAAAGAAATCAACCTCTACAGCCCATTTTGTAGTGGGACATGACTACCGTAATGTGCACATAGGTTTACTACATGCTGTTGATTATTACAAAAGTATCATTTTTCGGACACACAATTTCACTGTGTCACAGGTGCAGAAAAGAACTCAGGGGCTTGAGCAACACCCCTGGGAGAAAAGGCTACAGCATTCGGAGATTTTTAGTTTGAAAAAAGAAGCGACATGATGGAGATAGATAAAATTATGCATGGTGTGGTGAGAGAGACACCATCAGTCATAACGCTAGAGGCCAAGTTCATCCAATGAAGCTATAGAGCAGGTGTCAGCAACCTTTTTCAGCCTTGGATTGGTCCACCATCCCTCAGACCATGTGGTGGGCTGGACTATATTTTGAAAAAAATAATGAACGAATTCCTATGCCCCACAAATAACCCAGAGATGCATTTTAAATAAAAGTACACATTCTAGTCATATAAAAACACCAGGGAGGCCCCACAAATAACCCAGGGATTCGTTTTAAATAAAAAGACACATTCTACTCATGTAAAAACATGCTGATTTCCGGACTGTCCGTGGGCCGGATTGAGAAGACGATTGGGCCACATCCAGCCCCCAGGCCTTAGGTTGCCTACCCCTGCTATAGATGTTGGAAGGTTCAAGAAAGACAAACGGAAGTACTTCTTCACACAACACAGAGTTAAACTGTAGAATTCACTGCCATGGGTTATAATGATGGCCACCAACTTGGACAGCTTTGAAGAGGGCTTAGACAAATTCATGGAGGCATCTGGATGGCCATTGTGAAAATGGGATTGTGGAGTAAATGGGCCTTTTATCTGATCCAACTGAGCTCTTTATTCTGCAGGTGATGCTCACCACGTTTTACATTGAGAAGTAATGCACAAAAACGTACATCTGTTCATAATAACCTTTCTACTTATAATGGACAAAGGTCCTACAACATGAATAGTCCATGAAAATATTAATGGTATGGCAACACCAGGAGAATGACTAGCAGCCAAGTTACTATATAAGTGAGCTGTTGACCAACCTGCCAACAATCTATTCTTTTTTTTCTTTCGGGCCAGGGGGACTGCAGGAAATTTGGCACTGCAACCACTGCAACCACACTTGCCTCAATTGTTCCTGGTCCAAGGTTCAGCAGGTATAGCTGGGAGAAATTCTGACAAAACTGAAGGTTATATTGGCATATCATACAAGCCAAAAGGACTTACAGAAACAACTCTGTGTTCAACTACTTTTATGTCATATACCAACAGAAATGATACATTCCACATGAAAACAATTCTAGAAGCAAAAATGTTTGAGTATCCTTTCATCCAATTTATCCTTTATATTTTATTTTCAAAATATTGCATATTTCTCAGAAATGCATAGCTCTTTAGTGCCCATGAATCTCCTTTTTTAAACTAATCTTTTAGTTAAGGAAAGATTTAAATTATTAGTACTATTTTTAAAGGAAATTACATCTTTAATGGAAATTAATCTCCCAGGTCCCTTGAAATAAACCATTTGAAGCTTCCTACAGGCATGACAGAAGTAAGTATTTTTAGAAGGACTGCATGGCCAATTTCTGTGTTGCATTCAATAATTTTTAATATAAAAACTAAACCTAAAAGATTTCCCCTATGTATAATTTGGCATGAGACTGCTTTTCAGAGGCATATTCATTGCAGATGGGGCACCAGCCTAGAACACAGCTACTACTTGGGGATCATGGGGGAATTGCAAAACTCTGTAATAAAAAAAACACCATGCAAATTCCCAGCAAAGGTAATGTCTGAACAAAACCACTACATCTGAAACATTGCAGAGTCTAGTAATGGTGCTAAACAGAGTCAAATATACAAAATCTACAGACAGAGAGTAATTACAAAATCTACAGACAGAGAGTAACATATTTATGGCTGGATTTTTAAAGGTCAGTATCAATCTGCGCAACATGCTAGACTTGCATAAACTCTGTGTATTAATTGACACAGTTGCACCTAGTTCAAGCCTGAGCCTGTGCAATTCAGGACTCTGCAATCCAGAAATAGCCCACCAGACATGTAGGAGACCCAAAAGGCGCTTGGGGTTTTTGCTGCCCATTGGTCCATCTAGTTCTGTATTGTCTACACTGACTGACAGTGGCTCTCCAGGATTTCAGACAGGAATCTCTCCCAGCCCTACCTGGAGATGCTAGGGGTTGATCCCAAGACCTTCTGCGCACTCTACCACTGATACACACTCTTCATTTTAATAACTTTGTATGTTAGTTATCTGTGCCCTTCTTGACAGTGTCAAATGTGAAGCACAATCTGATTTTTAAAGTTGGAACTGCTCTAAAATCTGTAGCTAGCTTGAAGTTAGCTAGGCAAAATAATAATAATAATAATAATAATAATAATAATAATAATAATAATAAGTCATCCATCTTGCTGTCTCTCATTTGACTTTCTTTTGAAAGTTGTGAAACCTAAAGACTCCAGATTTCTATACCTGACTCATTTTGCTCACAGCAGCTACAAGCATGTCTCTCTGTTTTCTCATTCTTTGTTGAGATTCCTGCATTGCGCGGGGGGGGGGGGGGTGGACTAGATAAGCCTCAGGGTACCTTCCAACTCTGCAACTCTATGATTTTATGACTTTTCCAAAATAAATAAATGCCTCTACAAGTCCATTTTGGTCCTGTTTTTATGTGATGATGCTGAGTTATTTTTGTCTTAGTTTTACCCATTGTGAATGACTGCTTTAATGTTTCTTGTGTGCCACCCTGGGACCTTTTGGATGAAAGGCAGAGGACAAATAGCTTAAATGAAGAAATAAAACCTGATGTACATTTGAGCCAAGGAAGCAGTGAAATTGCACAACATGATTAGCCTGAGATTGCTGCTTGGGACTGCTTATCAGTCCAGTTGTCAAGCATCTCCATACATGAGATTTGTGGGGGTCAACAAGTATATGCCAGCAAGTGTGACTGAACCTCTATAAGCAGAGAGAATTTGTTGTTGTTTCATGCATGTATGTAGGGGAATCCATTCATTAATTCCTGCAGCTCTCCACTTGTGTGATTCTTACTTTTGACCTTTTGATCTGTCAGTCACAGATATAATAATAGATGATCACTGAAGAGATTGCAAAAGCTTGCAAAATAACGACAAGAAATGTATTGCTCCTCGTGAGAGGAAAGCCCTTTATAATTAATATTGGATAAACAAAAGCCCCTATCTGTAAACACTTTTAATTAGAAATCGGCTAAAATGAAAGCTCCATGGCCACCTCACCCAGAGGGATTAGTGTCAATTCAAGCACTGCCTGATCAGCAAATAAGAAGCCTTTAGTATCCTAAATTCCTCAGCTCTGGGACCCTTTTCAGCCTGCACCTCAAGTCATTGTGCTAGTAAAGCCCTCCTCTTAGAGCTCAATAGTGGATCAATATTTGCCTGTACTCTCTCAGAAAAGTGGCAGGGGGGAGACAGAGAGAGAGAAAGGACCCCCTTGACACAGGCAGCATCTGTGTTTGAACAGCTACCTGTTAACACACAGCATACTTTCACCAAATAGATCTCAATGCTGACAGGTCAAAACAGAACCTAAGTCACCTAGCACCAGAGTTATTCCAGTGTTTGTTTAGCAGTGTTCATACCGCAGCTACTGGATTGGAGAGGGTGGGGAGTTAAAAAGAAGGCATGTAGATAAATTGATTCTTCCATATGAGCATTACCAAAAGGAAAAGAGGCACATCACTAGAATCAGCGTACGGTCTACAGGCAAGGGCTGCTGTAAATTGACATGTCGTCGTAATATTTCTTGAGAAATGGTCAATTCTGCCCACCCCCACCCCCAAGCACAAAGGAGCATACTGACAATGTATTTTGAAGGGCAACTAGCCTGTGTCTACATTGGTTGCCACAATGCAAACAATGGTTGTTGTCATAACAGTTAAGTCTTTATGGGTGAAGGCCATCTGCCCTACTCTACTTGCCAAGAAAACATTTACTTCATGGAGGAGTGTAGAAATGGGATACAAAAGAGAAGGAGGACACAGAGAGGCTATGGCACATTTGCCCTTCCTGTTTGCCTCGCTTTTCTTCACCATGTCTGACAGTATTATCAAATATTTTTCTTAGGTGCAATCCTATGCACACTTACATAGCAGAAAGGCTCGTTGAAGTATAATGAGTCTTACCTCTGGGTAGACACACATAGGTTAGCCATGTTAACTGGGCAAGGCCTTGAATTATAGAGATGTCCCTTCCTCAGACATAGGACTTACCGTAATCTTTTTTTAACCTACGGAAGTCAGGAGGTCTTATGTAGTTGACCACCCACATTAAAGAAGGGGACTTTGTGAGCTCACTTTCCCCCCTAACATTAATAATTGAACTATTGTTCTCAGTGAGAAAATGCTAAAGGAACATTTCATTTTGGTAAAACTCCAGCTCAAAATACCTTGAAATGCTGCGGCTATAAAACTCCCTGTGGTTATTTTATGGCATGCTCTCCAGAAACATAATTAATATACCTTTATAGCTTTATATCTAATGCCAGTAAAAGAACTGGATGTCTGCTGTGTTAAGCTGTTGATTTCTACCAACCTTTCAGAGTCCCCCAAACTCCCAGGACAGGGAATGAGTGAGGAAACAATACTTTTAGTTATTTGGGGTCTTTTATTTTGCTTTTTAACTGCAGTGAGAAGTACCATAGTTTCCATAGGGATCAGACTCTGACTGGCACAGGTAGAGGAACACAGGGGGGCTACACATTGGTGGGCATGAATTTGGTATATGAAGACTGCAATCCTATACACAATTGCCTAGTAATAAATCATACTGAACTCAGTAGAGCTTCCTTCTGAGCATTTAGGATTATACCATAAATGCTAATGGAGACTTCCTCTTCTCAAGGGCAGGACATTGATGGTGGTGAGGCAAGTCTGAAGGTTCTCACTATTACAGCAGACCACAGCAGCCTTCCTTAACTTGGTGTCCTTGGTGCTTGGACTACAACTGGCACTGATGGGAAATGCAATCCAAAACATCTGGAGAGCACCAGGTTAAGAAAGGCCGTGCCATGTTTGCAATCCTTCAGCCCTGGCAAATATCTGCCAATGAGTTCAGTGTTCTTGGGAATGAGATGTGAGCCAACAGAGAACCTGCCAGGTTCATGTTTTCCATTTTTATGCCGTTTGTATCATGAGCCAAAATGTTAACAGTTTTCAACAAAATTCAGAATGGAGAAGACTTCCCTGGCTGCTGAATATTTATCCCGACTGTCAAGCTACACCAATATTTGGTCAGAGTAGATGTAACTTTTAAGAAATAAAGTATTAACTTCAGAGGGTGCTGGCAAACATACACTTCAGAGGGCAGAATTCATGCCTTTGAAGGAGCTGGGTTATTTTATTTTATTTTTATACCTTTCAGATATACAAAGATGCTTGTATTAAAATGAATTGCCATGAAAGCCACACATGTTTCAGGCTTAAGAGCAAACCTTGTCCAACATCCCTTACAAAACAGACATTTCAAAACCCAGATGACCTTCTGATCCACGTAGTATAGAAGATCAAGTGTTCAAGTTTTGATGTTTCATTGCCTCTGTTGGCAGTACTTTTAAATGCCCAGTAGGTTAGCATGGGATTAAGTGGAAATAGTAAGGCCGTTAAAATAATAATAGTGTTAATATCCAGAGTCAAAAGCACAGTGCATGTGTGCATAGAGATGGATACATGTGCTATGTGTATATTCATGTGCAAGGAAACAAACCTCCATTCTCATCACAAAAATAGTGTATTTGGGATTGCTGCATTTAATCCCCTCAGTTTACTTTGGCCAATGTCAAGTGATGATTTGGCATAAAATGAAAAGTGCCGGAGAGAACATTCAAAAGTCCACACTATATACTATAATATAGCAAATGAAAGCACCAGAGAGGCGGTCTTTAAAGTGACTATAATTGGATAGAAAGACTCAATACTTGGCTGAGGCTTCTACATGTAAAATATGAAGGGGAAATTATGAATGTTAATATGCAGAAGTGAAATACTGAAGGACTGCTACTGTTTCTTGGACAAAATTCCAACCTGTGTAGAAAAAAAATTATCATTGACTAATTCAGTTTCAACACATTCCACATACATGTATTCATTCTGAACAATTGAAAAGAGCTTAGTTGAGTGCATTTTCACAGATCTCATTATACAGTGAACCCAACTCAATTTCAAACTGAAGAAATTAAATGTGTTCAGTGTCCTTATCCATTTTCTGCACATTACTTCACACACACACCCCTCCCAAAATTGAGCTTTTGGGACAGTGTGGGGGTGAACGCACATTTTTAATACATTTCAGAAGTTTCACTTAGTTTTTCATTTTCACATTGTGCACAACACCCTGAACCATGTAGACATTGCCTGCAGCATTGCAAGGACTATGAAGTCAGCTGCCAATACTTTTAGCAAGGGGCTCGTACAAAACTTTCCTTTTTAGCCACAGATAATTCTTCTGGCACTGAAGTGTGCCTAATGCAGTTGGGAAAGAAAGCCTGGAGGATAGATCTGCATGTTTTCCTGTTTAATCATTTCTCACACCAATATCTGGGGGGAGGCAACATAAATCTTAAGTAATTGTATGGAAAAGTTTTTGCCTTTTTCTTTACACACACACACACACACACACACACACACACACGGAAAGAGTCACATATAAGTTACACTGACCGGGTGTCATTGGACAAGGCAAGGGAATGCAGTCATTTTGCTGCTTGAGGTGAAACAGGAATGTGCCACTGCTGCCCCTCTGACAGCACTGTGCCTCTTACCTGCCCAACGTGGCTGCACCTGGGAAACACCAGCAGCGGCATCAGCCTTGTCAGAAACCAGTGCCGCTGGTGTTTCCACTGGCAACAGAGGCAGTGGGGGGAGCAGCGGAGTCAAGGTGGGTGCTGCCTCTTGGCCTTCTGCTGCTCAAGGCAGGTACTTCATCTTGCCTCAACAGTGGGCTGGGCCTGAGGGAATGTTTCCCTCGAACTGCTCCTTGACACTTTGTTGCTAAGAAATAATTAAGTTTATTCAGAGTAGATTAACTAAAATGAATTAATATTACGTAGTCCACATTCACACCTTATCTTTAAAGCACTATGGTACCTCTTTAAACAAGCATGGCTTCCCCCAAAGAATTCTGGTACAATTTCCAGAGTTCCCTAGGAAGAGGCATTGATTGCTAAACCACTCTGAGAACTAGCTCTGTGAGGGGAATAGGGTCCTCCTAACTATTCTTGGCCTCCTTAAGAAACTACAGCTTCCAGAATTTTTTGAGGGAAGCCATCACTATTTGAAGTGGTAACAAATAGTGCTTTAAATGCATGGTGTGAATGGGTTGAACACCACCCATAGTTCCAAACGAGAGGGAGAGAGGGGGTAACATTTGCTTTACAGTCTACCCTGGACACTAAAATGGCTTAGGTCAGGTTTGGCCTGATTTCTGAGCTAGCTGACAAAACTCAAGCAAGAAAGTGATTCTGGACCTGAAGTAAATAAATGAAAAGATATCCATGAAAAATGTGGCTGCCAATAGCCCACTTTATGTCAGAATAAATGAGTCAGCAAAAACAGAAAAACTGTTTCCCATAATAGCCCCAAACGTATGGAAATACAGCATATCCAGGTGGATAAATCTTATCATGACTGCAGAATGTGCCAATACCAGAGGCTTCAAATGAGCAAATAAAATCCCCATATAACACAGGGAACATTTTTGTTTTACTGAACCCAGCTGTATATCAGTTTATATCCAGAGCATAAGTGTTGATAACCCCAGTGGTTTTATTCAGCCTGTTGTAACTGTTGAGGCAGCCATGCTGCCATAATAACTCAACTTAGAGGGAGAAAAGGGTTAAAAGTCAGTGGTGAGCTCAACAGAACAAATCAAGTTTAAAATGATGTCTAGAAAGCATCTGTAACAAAATGCAAGACTGGTTGTTCAACTTTTCCACCTCTACTGGAGGTTAGCATTTTGTTGCAGCAGAATTAACAATACTGCTTTGCTGAAGACAAAACTGGTTCTATTGTTTGATACCAGTCCTGGGGGGCCTAGAATCCAGTCTCTCGTGTTAAGCCCTTGCAATTCATCTTTCACTGGTATCCAGAATATGAGTTTATTTCACTTTTTAAAAACTGCAGAGATGTGAAGTAGGTGTGTACTAGTTTATTACAGAGTGTGAATAGCAAAAATGACCAATAAGAGAAGGAAGAATGGCAAGTTTAGAATAGGCTATGACAGCAAATGTGTGTATGTACGGTATTTCTTTAAACAAAGTAAAAGACCTTCTCACGTATCTTAAAATCCAGCTATAGGAAAAATGGAAAATGACTGTCCTTTCCTACCTACCTCAAGACAAACAGAAGCAGTCGGAGATACAGTAGCAGTTTAGGTGAGCATGCCAGCGAATTAGAAGAATGAGTGAAGCTATCCATCCTTTGGGGTGCTTTAAGTAAAAGCTGGAAAGCCAATTGTTATGATTCTTCTAGTGCAGGATTTCGTTTCTCAGGTCATTGCAAACAAGCAGATTTCAACCGCTAGGTCAATTCTTACTGATGATGGCCTCAAAATAAATAAGTTTAACTTTCTGTTTCCATATCATCTGCCATAACTAATATAGCCACTTGGATCAGCAAATCACTCCTTCCTTGATCGGCAGATTACTCCTTCCTTTCGAATTTGATAGATACTGAGAAAAAGATGGCTAGATTGAGGATGCATTATCTGCTACTCTGACCACAGCACAAACTCCCCTAGTAGACAAACTAGTTCCCAAACCACTTCCCATATGAAATTAACATAAATATCATACCAAACAACCACATGATTCTCAAGGTGGAAAACTGACACTCACCACACCATCTGCATGCGACACAAGTTGCAAAAGAGCAAATACATTATGTAAGAATGCCACACATCATGAGAGGAGTGTGACTTGGTTTGTGAAAATAGTGCCTTTCAAAAAACAAAACAGAACATGAGGGACCATAGGAGAGATTCATGAATTGCTCTGTAAACAATAGGTCTTTCGGCTCAGTCCAATTTTTTGTTCAGCTTGATCACCCTAACTGACTGAAAGTCACCTGTCCACTAACTGATAGATATCCACTGATTTGGAAAATTGCATAGAGCAAAGAGGATTTGCCCATTTCTCAAATTGTGAGAGCAGATCTTCACCATAAGGTAAATAAATCAAGTCAGACAAGAACAGAAGTCAAAACCTTCTGTGTTGGAAAAAGACGACTCAAAAGGGAACAAAGCCTGCACATGTACACAAGGTAACTTCTGAGAATTATATAGTATTTTACTTATAGCATTCTGAGCTAGTTAAGAGCTGGCACAGCTTTATGCCAACCAATGAGGGAGCTTGTAATCAATCCGTCTCTCAGCAAATAAAAATGCCACATGAGTAATCATAAATGGTGCAAAATACCTTGTGCCATTCAGTTTGAGTTTCTTTATCTGCCAGTTTATCATTTTCCTTGCCCACAGAAGAATGTTTTCTGTTCAAATCCATCAGACATGTGGTTAAAACAGCAATTGGACATGTACCATGGCATGTTGTGTGCGTTGGTGGTGGTGTGGGAATTGTATTTCTCTTTCTCTGGCTACAGGAGCCATTCTCCAGAATGAGAAGCCAAATAAAAACGCTCTACATTCAGTTTGCTCATTAGGGAAATTCCCCTCCCCCAGCCAAATATCTTGTTAGTGATGGCCTTGTTTCAACCCAAAAGTAGTTTGGGGCTATAACAAAGACAACACTCCGGCTAGTTCAGCAATGTGGTGAAAATTCCTCAGCATATACCAGCATTTTTGTGTGCGTTGCTTTCTTTTATCCATTTCATTCTCCCACCCACCCTGCTCAGTATCTCACAATCCTTTGCTATGACAGAGATTTATTGCATGGCAAAATGTTGAGGCTCTTGCGGTGGGTTTTTTTCTTCTTCCAAAAAATAAAAAATAAAAATCCCTGGGATAGATGTGGTTAACCATTTGCTGAAATCAGGGTTTGAGCACTAGCAAGGCAAACTACAGAGACAATCTTACTAAGCGAGATTATATAAACCCCATAACTTTCAAGTTCATCCATCCGCACATGCACACACCACCAACATGTTACTTCTGAATGGAAGGCCAGCAGGTCAACAGCTGTTTCTTCCTCCCCAACTCCTTCATTTTCAAAACTATCCTATGGGGCAAAGAGGTTCCTTTCAGTGGTTTGCTTGTTTTCCTCTGGGGAGTCAATGAATTCACACACCCACACAAATACACAATAAACTTTACAGACGACAGAGGACGACTAGTGATTATCTTCTGCAGGAACTTAAAACTCCTTGGTCTAATTCACAATCCCAATGGATTTTCAAGAGGCATAGATACCACAAACCACAGTTTTGGCAAAGCACATTCAAGTCTCTTAAACAGGATATGCAATAATCAAAACATGCAGATGAGGATCCAAAGAACATGTTCGGGTGTCACAGGGTCTCCCCACACACCACACAGGAGGTTTTCTCAGTATTTTGCCCTCCCACTACTCTGCAAGCAGCAGCTTTTGCACTGTGAGAGAAGCCAGGTTTGAAGTTCTTCAGAATTCCAGGGATGGCTTGCCCTGTAGCACAAGCGATTGGTGTGGCATAGGCAGGACTACTGGAACTCAGTCCCAGCACCTCTGAATTGGGTGCCATTGCTGTTGTAAGAGAACAAGGGAGGTGTGAATTCTGGCACTTCTTTTTCTAGAAAAGTAGCACTGGGAAAAGGGTCCCAGAAAGCCCACTGTGCATGACATATGCAGCTCAACTAGTGATGTATACTAACATTTGTCAGATAAAAATAAGTACCCTTGTTTTCCATTAAAATCATAGTGAGGCAAAAAGAAAGCTATGGTTGGGGTCTGGGAATGATGAAAACTTAACTTCAAAATGTGGATTTCCATATCATCCAGATCCCACCCCACACATTTTAAACTATGTGTGTGTCACCTACACATCATCTCTCACTCACTATTGCTTTCATAATTTCAAAACTCAGCTGATTCTACCAAAGCTATTGAACATGGCAGTGAACCAAGAAAGACTTGAACTGCGTTAGACAAACAGGTACACTAAAAACTGTGGGATCAGACCAAAGGGCCATCTAGTCCAGCAGCCTGTTACTTGTTGTGACTGACCAGATGCCATGGGGAAGCTTGCAAGCTGAAAAGGAGCACACTAGAACTCTCCAGCAACTGGTATTCCCTGCTTCTGGCAATGGAGGTAGAATCTGGGCAATGTGGCTGGTAGATAACCTTGTCCATGGATTTCTCAAATCCTCTTTTAAAGCCAAGAGACTGGAATATTCTACTATTATGTAAACCTGTGGTTCAAATCATCAGCTGGTACTCAGAGTGAGAAAACAGGAGCTGCATCTACAGTGGTACCTTGGTTTACGAACTTAATCTGTTCAGGAAGTCAGTTCTTAAACCGAAGCTGTTCTTAAACTGAGGCGCGCTTTCCCTAATGAGGCCCCCCAGCCGCCGGTGCCCTTCCACCATTCAGATTCCGTTCTTAGACTGAGGTAAAGTTTGCAAACCAGGACGCTACTTCCGGTTTTGCGAAGTTTGTAAACCAAATAGTTCGTAAACAGGGCTGTTCTTAAACCGAGGTACCACTGTACTGAAAAAGTACCGCAGGAAGGTGACACAGATATGGTTGCAGAAAGGTCATCGTGTGGGGTGGGGGTGGGGATCAGTTGCCAACAGGAAAGGCTCAGTGAAGAATGACATCCAAGGACTTTATGTTGGAGAGCAAATAGTATTTTTTAAACAAAACACTATATAATATTTAAACACAACATTCTCCTCAATTCCTCTTATGCTAGAAATCTTGCAATGGTGATTCTTCCCTACCTACAAAAAAAAATGAGATTATCACAAACACCCACTCATGTCAGAAAATAATACATATGTTACAATAATTTTTTTACATATAATTGTGTTTGTGTATGTATACAGACGGGATGTAAGCCTAATACTTAAAAGTACTTAGAACAATAGATTGAACCAGATGGTGGTATAATCCCAAAGGGAAGCATAATGCAATAATGCAGAACTTCTGGCATGAAGTAGCTCAAGTCTGAGAGGCGGATAAATCTCTTACGGTCAGGCACAATGTCGAGGCATTAACTTTCCCTTCTTAAGTGAATAGCTGAAGTAATATTTAGTTTATGAGGAAGTCTTCAAGTTTCCTTTGTCAACTTTGCCCTAATGCTGCTATTAGCGCATTATTCCCTTCATTTTGTTTCCTGAGCACATCTTCCTCAGAGGTGATCAATGCAATGATAGAGTCATAATCTCCATATGCATATATTTCCATGCTGAGGTACCTGTTTTCCAGTAACTAGATTCCTTTCACAAAACATTTATATAGTTAGGGGCAGTTGATGGTTAAATATAACACTGCCAATTGGGTAGGCAGCAGTAACATGTTACTGTTCATAGTTAGTTCCAAAACCCTTAAGTGCTGGAAGAAAATAGTCTAAATCCATTAAGAACATTCTGCAAACACACCAGAGTTGATAGAATCAGATCTGGAAAGCTTACATAGCAAAAGGAATGTCTTTTAGTATAGCCATCTTACCATACTACATGACTTTCATAAAAATTGACTAACATTTGTAAGGATGCCTATCAAAAAGTTCAAGTTCTAAAAAGGAATTAAAGATTCGCTTATAAAGTCAATATACATTAATGATATATTCCTGACCGTGAGTGTGACTCAGGCTGACATGTGGCTTTTTAAAGGCCAACAACAACAACAACAACAACATTATCTGGTGAGGTTGTCTCTCAGATGACAACCTCACCAGATAATGTTAGGTCATAATATAGCTGGAAATGTAAAATATAGCCCCATCTATTAAAATACTAAATTCACTCAGTCCCCAGCATTAGGTCTCATAAAAGTAAATGATGTGGTAACAAGATTGCACAAACTGGACAAATGCTTTTAGACAACATGGAAGCTATCCTAATCACACTGTAAGCTTGGAGCAGCCAAGGAGCATGAAGGCTACAGCGATTGCTGGTATGTGGTTTGTCTGCAGCCTCCACACCCCTAATTTTCTAGCTACCACAATGTTATCTTATTGGTCTGTAGTTATCTATGGGCTTAAATTTAACATTGATTGGATTGGACTCAAGAAGAAGTTATAATCTTGTAAATCTATTTGATTTTTTTTTCCTGCTCTGCAAAATGGATTTCCATCGTTGTACAAAGATGTAGTTCATGTTTAATGAATCTTACCTCAGTGCAGTGGGTTTGATCATTGCACCTTCCAATTTTATATTTTATTGACTGATTATCCATATCCTACTTCAGTTCACCTGTCCTCACCTGCAGATGTTAGGAGGTTTCAAAGTATATTTACACTGTTAGCACATCTGTCATTTCCACTACTCTTTCTCTACTCCTTGTGCAGACTTTGCCAGAGGGATGTAAATAAGCCTAATTTGTTTTTATTTTAACATGTCAAATCCAGTTTTAATAGTTTCATTGCCAAACTGGCTAAAATAAAAAATGACTTTCTTAAAGACCTTGGTATATTTATTCTAAATCTCCTTCTTCTTCATCATCAAGAGCAGATAGGATTAGTTAGTGTCTTCTGGTTTTACTACTGAAACTTTCCAGCTCATAACCTTTCAGCAAAAATTTATTATATTTCTTCCCTCCATTTTCAAGCGCAACAGATTTACTTTCAGAAAGCCCACACTTTCTCTCAGTTCTGTATTCTAATATGTGGTTAGCTAACCAGATTTATCCAGCTGAAACCGGAGAAAGGAAAATTTATAATATATTCAGACTCTTAAAATAATTTTTCCCTCTGGTAAATATCACAGACAGTTTTCCTAGAATTGCCTGAAATAAAATTCTTAGCAGTTATTACAAACAAACATGGAATTATTATTATTTTTAATCTTTTGGGGCATGAGAATATTTTCCAGTGGAATGATTGATTTTGCTATTCACATACTGTACAATAACCCTTAAAGTATAATCGTTAGATACAGCAATACATTCTTGCCCAATTACTAATGCTAACCATAAAACAGCCTGAACCATTTGTTTGTCTGCAGAGCCTTCCTAACAATACTAATCAATGGACTCAAAGAGGACTGGAAGAAGTCTGACTCATTGACTAACTGATGGCATCACACAATACAACACAGTTCACAATAGACTTATCCGGGTGTCTGGGACCATCAAAAATATAAGCACCTGGCAGCATTTGACCAAAGGTCCATCTACACCAGTATCTAACAGTGGCCAAGTGTAGTGTATGCAGGGCATGAAGACAAAGGGTCATCTCCATTGTTTGCACTGCAGCCACAGTGGTACACTGCTGCTGAGCATGGGACATTCCATTTAGCTACAAGAGCTAATAACTGTAGATAGGTGGTTTTAACAAATACATTCATGAAAGATTGGCCTATGTCAATGGCCATCACCAGATCTTACAGTGATTAATTCTACACATTTGTGTTGTGTAAAGAAGTCCTTCTTCTCTTAACAGCCAGTTAGTGTCAGTATATCACTTGATGACCCACAAGTTATAATATTATGACAGGTGATTGATTGATTGATTGATTGATTGACTGACTGACTGACTGACTGACTGACTGACTGACGGATAGGTATCTATTATATATCTGTCTCCTTGTCTGCCTAGCTAAGAGACAGGCAAATTTTATTTATTTAGGTCATAATAAAATCCTTTGAATAGCAGGTATTCAAAGCTTTCATATTCATCAAGCAATCAATTCACTAATGATGTGATTCTGTATGAGTTTACTTAGGAGTGAGCCCCCTTGATTTCACTGGGATTTAATGCTATGCAAGGAGTAAGCAGTCTTGTACCTTCTACCACCTCCAAAACATACAACCACAATCAAATTTAATCAAATGATATTGGAGGACAGGGTGATTTGCTTTTTGATAGCATTGGTAGATTGGTATGAGACAAGATATATTGCATACTCTTTAAAATGTTGCTTTAACTACCGCATGCTGACTACCAGAAAAAGAGAAACTACTGGACTCTAAATGCCATTTTGTCTTGTGATGGAAGAAGGCTTCCATCATGTAAACTGGAGATATAATTTAGGCAGTATCTCTGTTTCCGTCAAAAGCTAAATAGTTAAAAATGTGAGGATGGACTTGAGAGGCTTTTCCAGTATACAAATGGAATGCTTGAAATGGTCCCGAGGAGTTCCATTTCCTTTTGACCCCACCTTCCTTTTCCCAACACAATTTCTAAAGAAATACCTAGGGGAGGAGAGGCGGTAGGATAAGTGTGGATGTGGGTGCTCTCTAAAATGTGTGAAGTATCATTTTTCACAATGGACATTTTCATAATAGTGACTTCAACTGCCTTCTCATTGACTGGGTAAATGTATGCTTAGGCCACGACAGAAAGACAAAATTTTTAGATTAAAACATTTCAAAAAAAATATAAAATATGAAGAAGTGAGGAACAGACTTGCTGAATAGACCATTTCCTACTCACTAAGTACCTGAGAAACCTCACATTTGTTTTGCCATGAATAATGCCAATAAGCATAGTCCATCTTCAGCCGCCCTGTGTGGTTAAGGCACGTAAGTTCAATCATGAGCAAATAATGTGGTCAGCACGAGATCTGTTTTTCTATGATTCTCTGTCCCCAATGGTTCATGCACTTATTTTCTGCTAAGTCAACATTTGTGGCATGCCTCTTACACAGATGTTTCTCCTCATTGGTTTTAAGGCAAAATAACTCTCAGTTCCTTAGAAGAGTTCTGGTGGAGCAAATATCAACCTAGGTGATGGTCTGTGCTATCAGCATGAATGCGCGCCAATATGTTACTGAACAATTAAATCTTATGAAGATAAAAATGCAAGTATTTTCAAATTGTAGTGACAGGCTTCTAGATCCTGCAGAAATAATTTACTTGCCTTCTTCTGTACTATGACCTGAAAGATTGCTTCATGTACATGCATTCATTCCCATCTGTCTGGTGCCGGAGGGGGCAGTTTATGTTAATATATAAGGAAATTAGAGGGATGGGAACAATACCAATACATTATAAGGAAAAAATGGGTTACAAATGTGCTAGTCAGTATATATTTACACTCTTAAGGGAGATACAGCAGACAAACGCTACAACTGGAAAAAGCAACAAAACTGTTTAAGGCTCCAGAATGCATGCCACTCCATTTATTATCAAATTTGTTAGTTATTTAGGGTTATATCCCACTCTATCCCACTAAATCTGGGTGGAGATCAGTTAAAGATAGGAAATAAAGAGATTATTGTCAATTTAAATCCCTGCCGCTGTAATCCTGCAATCAAATCTTTTCCTAAATAGCCCTGCAGTGATTGGTATAACTATATGGGCTACAAAAATTGTAGGCATGTTCATGCAATGGCTGTCCGTTCTCTCTGATCATTAACAACAACAACAACAACAACAACAACAACAACAACAACAACAACAATGATACATGTACCATAGAAATGAATGGTAGTGAAAATCAGGACCTCTAGCATGGCAGAAGGGGCTCTAGAACTCTGTGAAAACTAGAAGGAAAGAGTTAGGATTGGGGTTAGGGTCGGGGAACCTATTTTAAGCCAGAGAGGGCCACATTATTTTCTGGGCCACATGTCAGTGATGGGCTGGGCAAGGGGCAAAATTGAGCAGAACAATAAATGTGAATTTTAGCTTTGTACAGTAGGTTAGCTTCCACACACATTTGCACTTATCCCTCTATTCTCCATCCAGGCAAGGAAGAAGAGTGAAATGATTTCAAGGGCACATTCCAGCCTGGGAAAAACACTCAGAGGGGCTGCAAAGCACAAACGGAGGGGCATGGAGGGCCACATTTGGCCCCTGAACCAGAAGTTCCCCTTACTGATCTATGTGGAGACTTTACCAGGAATGCTTTAGAACATTTGTTGCTTAGTCCTTTAGTCGTGTCCGACTCTTCGTGACCCCACGGACCAGAGCACGCCAGGCACTTCTGTCTTCCACTGCCTCCTGCAGTTTGGTCAAACTCATGCTGGTAGCTTCGAGAACACTGTCCAACCATCTCGTCCTCTGTCGTCCCCTTCTCCTTGTGCCCTCCATCTTTCCCAACATCAGGGTCTTTTCCAGGGAGTCTTCTCTTCTTATGAGGTGGCCAAAGTATTGAAGCCTCAGCTTCAGGATCTGTCCTTCCAGTGAGCACTCAGGGCTGATTTCCTTCAGAATGGATAGGTTTGATCTTCTTGCAGTCCATGGGACTCTCAAGAGTCTCCTCCAGCACCAGAATTCAAAAGCTTTAGAACATAAGAAGAGCCTGTTGGATCAGGCCAGTGTCCCATATTGTCAAGCATCCTGTTCTCACAGGGGGCAACCAGATGCCTGTGGAAAGCCCATGAGAAGGAACTACGTGCTCCTGATATTCAGGTCTAGATCACAAATGGCACTGAAGAGTATAATACATTCCTGACTTATAAAGGAAACCAGAGAAGACATCACTTGCAGCTTCTTACCAGAGAGGCCTACACATGACAGCGGGGGGGGGGGGGGACCCTACAGGAAAAGTCTAAAGAAAAAAGCCCTGCAAATATATGGGCATAATTTAACTATCCAGGGAGGGAAGGGGAGATTAAAGAAAATACATGATAGCCGTTCTCAAGAACTCTCAAGGCTGCTTAGAGGAGAAAATAATGTATATCAGGGCCACCAAGGGAAAATAAGAAATAATGGTTTAAAATTGTTACACCACAAAATGGCTGGAAATTGGAACAAGCTGACTAGTTAGGTTGCAGAATATTTTTCTACAGAGGCTTTTATGGGAAGGTTCTGTGGATGTCTGCCAGAGCAGTGGTTTTGTTTTGCTTTTTGCAGGTTCCTTTGCTTCAGTTTTGTGTCACTGACTCTGCAGCCATCTCAGGCGATCAGCAGCATGGCTTGTGTATGTAGTTTTTTCTCCCCTTGGAAAACTGCTACCATGGCTGCTGAAGTATGGTTAACGTGGAAGGTGGAAAATAGACTGGACTTTGGAACATAGATCTTAGATGGAGGCAGAGCATTGATCTATCTAGCTCAGGCACAGGCAAACTTAGCCCTCCAGATGTTTTGGGACTATATCTCCCATGATCCCTATGACCATGGTCAGGGATGTGGTCAGGGATGATGGGAACTGTAACAGGACCAGTGGTCAAGGATGATGGGAACTGTAGTCCCAAAACATCTGGAGGGCTGAGTTTGCCTATACCTGATCTAGCTCAATTTTGTCTACATTGACTAGTAGTGATTCTCCAGAGTTTCAGGCTTGGCACTTTCCCAGTCCTGTCTAGGGATTTATGCTGGAACCTGTTCCATGCAAAGCAGATGTTCTACAGCTGGGCTGTAGTTTTATTGAATAAACTGACTAGATTTACTGGTGGTGACCTAAAGTGCTGTGGTTGGAGTTCTTTACTCCTTTACTCTGTGGCCTGAGTTATGTTGCTCTCAGAGTCAAAGGACAAGATGGTGCTCAGCTCCTCAGCAAATACAATGTGCTGATAATCATACTGACTGGACTGGCAACTGAATCTTATTTGAACAGTGGCATTGGAATAGCATCCAGGCTAGTTTACGGGATGCAAGGCATAGCTCTGATCTCCTGAGGGGAACAGCAGAGGGCTTGGGAGACCCATCATCTTCCACCTGTGGTAATTGTATCACTTTGACTAATGGTAGGGCTGGCCCTGTCATGCTGTTTCTGCTAGAAGAGAAAATTGATGCACGCTGCACCATGCATGCCTCTCTGGATCCCGGCCACTATAATTCTTTTTTATATTTGTATCCCACTTTTTGACCAGAATCCCCTAAGTCTCTTGTAACATGGATATAGGACAACTGTATTGTGCAACCTTAATATTCCAAAATTTAAACAACAAAACTAATGCCCCTGTGAAGAAAGGAAGCAACGAGTATAAGGGAAAAGGTCAAAAAGTAGATTTTTAAAAATACTGGACTTAAAAAAACCCCCACAGTTTTGTTTCAACATTGTGACCTTTTATTGGTGTGGGTCTTAGTGTGCTGTTGATTCCATAGTCAGTTTTTCATATTGATCATCTAAAATCTCAGTCACACATCCATACTTCAATAACCTCCAATCTCACTGCCTAGCAGTTATCTTTGAATAAACTGGAATGTGTAATGACTAGCATGTTTTAAGAGTTAAATAAATGTGAGTTGTGACCTGAGTGCACTATACAAGTGCCTGGGTCTATGTTTTGCAGGTTTGCTGTTTCTCAGCAGAACATGTGAATGCAAGTGATAAACAAAAGAGGTCCACTTCCATGATCATCAATTCAGAACTTTCATAGCAATAAATTTTCATCTAAAATCAGCACCAGGCTAACAAAAAGAACATGAAGACCTTTGAGAAGACTTTTTCTGAGATTTCTCTGACATATACAGACTATATTTTTGTAGCCTAGAGAATGATAAAGACATATAGCTGCAGATTCATTCAGAAATGTCTCCTGGAAATCTCATCTTCGTGCCGCAATGATGTTTCCAAATGTATGTCCTAGCTCATGAAATTAAAAAAGCAACAATGCTCCCATCCATCTCCCCAAAACAAGTCATAAATAATTCAGGTCTAGTGAGCAAATTGCCACTGGCACAACACAAGGCTGATAAAGGGAGCAGATTTTAGTCTCATTTCCCATTTTCAAGCTCAGCATCTTCTATTATTTCCTTATTGCTTTAAGTAATTCCATCTTATCTATGCTATGAAGCAAGTACCGTGGCTTCGTTACTCCTTCAGATAACTTTTTGTCATTGCAAAAAGAATTCCTGAAGCTACACGGCTGACACAATTTAGTAAAGGACAGTAAACATAAAATAAATCTATGGGCATTCTCTGATATCATTGTTTTGTCTCAGATAATACTTGATTTGGGAATTGTACAACACTTCCTTAGTGGGTTGTGATTAAGCGGGGGTCAGCAAACTTTTTCAGCAGGGGGCCGGTCCACTGTCCCTCAGACCTTGTGGTGGGCCAGACTATATTTTGAAGAAAAGAAAAAAGAACAAATTCCTATGCCCCACAAATAACCCAGAGATGCATTTTAAATAAAAGGACACATTCTACTCATGTAAAAACACGCTGATTCCCAGTCCGTCTGTGGGTCGGATTTAGAAGGCGATTGGGTCAGATCCAACCTCCGGGCCTTCGTTTGCCTACCCATGTGATTAAGGATGTCATAGAATTTTCTCCAGAGGTTGGGGGAAACCCAAAACAGTTTTGCAGGGTACATAGATTGAGGAGAGGGATGAAATCCCACTATGCACATAGAAACCCTTGCACTGACAGGACAATTACCTGGCTCTGCACTGGATTCTAGTCATGAATTTCAGCAGACCTATAATACTTGCTTCAGTATGAGACAAGCATTACCATCCCCAAAATTCTTTTCTGGTTTAGATTAGAATCCAGACTAAAGAGGACCTTGCACCTCCATGCCTCTGTGAGATAGGTAGAAACTGAAACTATCAATGATTAGATGAAAATATATAACAAAGACACGAGACATCAGCACCAACACTCACTCAGGGACTGGTTCATCCATGACAACCAACTCAATTTGTTGAGAATAAGCAAGCATGCTGGGGCACACTGAGAAAATGATGGCCACTTCACCCCTCACTTGTTCCTGCCATATTACAGGAACCTGGGCTTGTGAGTTGTCTCACTCCAAACAAACCATGAATTGAAACCATGAGCTGTTCTTGGCTTACTGCTCATTGCTAGTTTGGGGAAGACAGGAGCCTGGGTTTATATATAACACTGCACCCAATTATGGCTTAGCTCCAGGTAGCACATCAGCTGAAGGAGTGGTGGAAGAGTAAAGAGGCTACCATTTTCTCAAATTGGTCAATCACACTAAGCCACAGTTCAGCTTAGTGTTATGTGATAACTGAGCCAAACCAATAAATTAAATGGGAAGCTCTAATGGTTTAGACAAATACATAGGTTGCTGCCTTTTTAAATTGCAGTAGGTGTGATGCAGGGAGAAGAAAAGCTCTTGGGGGAAAACACATGAAAAAGAAAATAGAATACATAATATAAATCTAATTTGGGGTTAGAAAATCTTTGGCCCTCCTGCTGTTGCTGGACTATAACTCCCATCTACAGCCATTTGCCATGCTGACTGGGGCTGATGGGAGTTGGGAACTAGCAATATGTGACAGTCACAGGTTCCTCAGCCCCGCTCTACTGTATTGGTTAAGAATTTGCTCGTCAAAAATGTGAAGACTCTCAACACCCTTGAAGTGTTAGTAGCAACATATTTTAAACTTGTTTCTCAATACAAGAAGGCCCATTTTTCCATGAAAGAGGGGTGCTTGGTTTTCCTTATGTGCAAGATACAGGAAGTCACTTAGTTTCCATTACGCTTTGCTTCCCTACAAATCTCTCCAAACTGTCATAATACAAAATCCTGTAAAGTAAATAGAAAGCCTGTGTTGGAGCAAGGAAGAAATGGAAAATGGATTTGAAGAATAATCCAAAACCCACTGAAAGGAATAGAAAAAATGCTTGTTTTTCAAGTTGATGCCCTGCTTTGAGGGTATGAAGAATCTATTAGCACAAGAGTTCTGCACATGTCTAGACATCTTTGTTCCATGCTCAAAAATACATTGCAAAGAATGTAATAAACCCCTTTGCCCTTTAGAAAAGAGTATTCTGGCCAAACCAACCACTTTACCAAAAGAAATGAAACCATCTTTGTGGAACTGAATTCATTTTGGATACTGGCTGGCTGGCATCACAGACTATTGGTATAGTTTCTTTAATCATGAATATATTCTGTAAAAAATATAGGCAGGGCCATTTTAATTCCAATAATCATGGGAGAGGAGCTGAAACCACAAGCATATTTGCTACAAAAATGTGACAGAATTGTATCAAATGTGGGCCAGGATCCCAGTAACATTGCAACTAATTCAATAAGCCTAAGGACACTTTGGGATATATATTTCTTGAACTGCAGCCCCTATCCTGGGTGACAAATCTTTTCTGAAATTGAGAAGACTAAAAAAAATATAATTGCATTAGGGTGTCCCTTTTTATGTGTTTCTAAAAAAAACTGACCAGGAAAATCATTTCGCATCACAAAGCAGCTTTTTTGCATTCAAGACATGCAATATATTATTTTTGTGGGGTCAGCATCATTATTGTAATTGCCCATTTATTTATTCATAATAAAAGTATAATAAGAGTAACAGAAAAAGGAGGGTTGACCTCAAACTAAAATTGTCTCCTCCCCCTTCATTAACACGTTGAACACCTGGTAATCTGCAATTCAAGCTATGGATGAAATCCCACTAAATCTTCAATGGGATATATGTAACCTAACTATGCACAGGATACAGACCAAGGTCAGTCCAAGTGGCACAGGATACCACAGGCATGCTGGAAACTTTGCAGAAATCCACACTTTTCCAACTAATGCTTCTGACACTTTCAGTTTGCACAAAAGCTCTGATCTAAAAGTGGCACCAGGCATGTTTCCCTGGGGAGAGAATTCCACAAATGGGGAGCCATCTCTGAAAAAGTCCCTTCTTCTGTTGTAAAAACATACAAGCCACAGATATCAGAAAGTATGCAAAAGGGCTAATGGCACTAGCCTAGCTTTCATTATTGTGCTGCAACTCAAATGGACATCTCTGTGTAAAAACGAGCTCAGCAATAGTAAGCATCATGCATGTTCTCATCTCTTTCTCTAATACATGCACATCAATAAATTAAACACCATTCCCTAAAATTATACTAAAAACACAGGCCAAAAAATATATCAGGCTCTACCAATTCAAAGAGATAGATGCCCATTGGGTGACAATGTTGCTCCACTTATGGGAATTTTCATTAATACCAATAAAGCAAAGGTTTCCCCTGCCTAATGTCAGTTGGCTTTTGATCAAGCCCTATATACATATGCTACGATGATTGCTATTTATTATTATTTTATTTTATTTAGATCAATGCCATGTGTGGTTTAGATACTAAAAACCAGGAGAACATTTTAAAAATTAAATCTTAATTAAAATCTCTTCCAAGTAGCATATCACAAATCTCTGGTCATCTGTGAGCCAGCTGGCCCATATGTTCTCTCTATAACAGAGGATTATTTTAAAGGCATAATTTGGATGGGGATTCATGAATTATTCACTGTCCATCTCTTCAAATGCAACTATTTCCTCCTTTTCACATTATTTTTTCTCCTGTAATCTCTGAGGTTATTGAATAATGGAGGCAAAAGAACCAGATGTTTTGCTTCACAAAAAAAAAAAAAAACCAAACCAAAGGAGTGAAGGGGTTTAGAATTTTGCATTTAAAACAACCACATTCTGTGGCTAAAGACTGTATTCCCTGCCTTCTATGTATACAGGGGGGTAGCTGTGTGGAGAGTAGGAATGGGGAGAAATTTAAAAGTGAATCTACCTGATTTACATTCTAAAACACTACATGAAGCAAAATGCAGCTATTTTTTGAAATTTACACACTTCTCCGAATTTGCAAGGCAGTTCTCCAGCCGTGTAATGTATACAAAAATGCATATACCAAGATAAAGTGTGCATTTTAAAAAGTTAGGGAAAATAGCTTTGCAAAATGGCATACAATACGTGTTTAGTGGGATAAATTCGCTGATGAATTTTCATGAGAACTTTATTTTTAAAAAGAGATGCAAACTGATTGGGAAATGTGGAGACCTGAACGTAAGATAGAAGCGGAAACAAATAAAAGGACGTTGATAGGATTCACTTGCCCCTAGTGGAATGAGAGTGCAGGGAGACTTGCCTGCCACACCACCACACGCCATGCAGCAACATGAGGTGGTATATGCAATTGCATTATTTTAAACCTCCTTGTAGTATAGCAGCTGCAAGACAGGGCTAGCTGGTCACTGATAGGGCCAGAGTATCATTTTTTGTTGCTGTTCAGAAGAGTTGGCTGGGGGAAGAGAGACTGTTGGGCAGTTCATGGTAGTTGTTTGGGCTGGGCTATGGACACCTGTCTGAGGTAATCCCAGAACAAGGTAGGACTGAAGGAGTCCGAACCAGAGGATAAAACAAGAAGACAGATTGACGAGCAAGCCAGAATACAGGAAAAGGCAAGAGCTCAGCGAACGGAAACCCTTTATGTTCTTCCTTCCTGCCCACAAGATTCCATGGAAGAAGGCCGCAACTGCACATGGTTCACCACATGGGGCAGCCATGCACAGATTCTAGCAATTCCTGACCAAAGGAATAATGGACAGATTCAAAATCTGTGAATTACACTGCAATCTCACTTGACCGGCAAACCTCTGGACTAATATGTGGATCGTGAATTATCCTTCATGTTCTGCACTTCTTTGCGCGTTTAAACTCAAATAGGGTACCGAAATATGATTTAAAATGCATTGCATAGGATGGGGTAAGGGACTAGATCTGGCCTCTGCAGCCCAGCCCTGAAGGTTGGCCACCTATCACCCATCACAATGACACCGGGTGGCTCCTTTTTGCCTGCACAGTTTGAAAGCAAACTGTGTACACAAGCGCATAGCCCACAAAACACATTTAAAAGCAATTCACACAACCATTGGGAAGCCCTCCGCAAGACCCAATGAGAGTCCAGAATTTCCTGGGTGTTAGTGGGATTTCAAAGGCAGATGGGACATCCGGGGGGAATTTCCGGAATGAAATTACCTGGATCTTCGGCAAGTAAACCGAGAAATCACTTTTTTTTTTACGTAAAAGCTCAGCTACTTTTGGGGTGTCCTGGTTTTTACTTTTTGAAATATGACAACACTAGTGCTACTGTATATATTTACCTGCCTCACACCAGGCATCATATATGATGTCAAGTGTATGATGGGTAGCCACAGTTTGACAACAATGGTCTTGTGGGCCGAAATGGAGAGGCCTGGGAGACTTAATCTGGGCCACAGGACAGAGGTCGCCCACCCCTGTTTCAGAATAAGATATATTTAGAAATGTGTGCATTGAGATAAAATGTTATATGATGTATCAGAAAGACATAATACATATTTAAATATTTTTTTTGTGCCGACATGCTTTAATATCACCTAGTCAATATGAATTTCAGATTTAAAGATGGCCATATATCTTCCCTTTCCCCCCTTACCACCCCACAGTACTTTGGCAATGTAATGTCATAATATCAAGATGTCCTGCCATCATGCTGGAATGAAAGCCAAACATTCCAGAAGCTGCAGTCTTTTTCTATCCATGCCATATCTTATGTCTGCCAGTTGTAAAGAGGTCCACTGAGTTTTTAGCTATTTGGGAAGGAGAGAAAAAATGCCTGATTCTAAAAACAGCTTGATTGTTCCTCCTAGCTTGTAAGAGGCTCAGTTGGAACAGCAGTGCACCATGCAGAATAAGAAAAACACATGTAACTTTGATACACTAAAGATGAATAAATTAGGCAACGCTTCACAACAGAAATTTCTAAATGGTGCCTAGCATGTCCTTGGCTGTATGGCCAGCTAGTAGTACATGGTTCTTGTGCATAGATAACATTTTGCTTCCATAACATTTTGCTATGGGAACTTGACATTCAATTAAGTGTTGTAATGAGCACCATTTATATTAGCACAGATAAAATCACAACACAAAGAGGATGGGAGTGGTAGGTGCAACAGGAAGAAAAGAAGAAGAGGAGTGGTGGGAGAGTTATTATCCAGAGCAGGGGGCACAATCCCATATGCCAGGCATTAGAATAAGAAACAGAAAGGGGCAATGCAGGAATAGGAAGAGAAGGGGAGGAAGTGGAAGTGGAAGTGGAAGTGGAAGTCTTCCTGCCTTACTTAGCTAATATTCAGGAGTACTGATGCAAACTGCAAGCTGTGGTCTCACACTTTTTATAAAATGGAAAGAAAGCAGTATAAAAGAGGTTCAGAAAAGAGAAGAAAATGCATCAACTGTCAAGCTGTGTTTACACATTTATTCTAAAATCAGAGGAGATCTAGTAGTTCTTTTTTTCTATCTCCACAGAGCTTAGATCCACTGCATATTTTGATCCAGAAAAGTGCGTCTTGAGAAGATGGCTTCATTCTGAAAACAAGAGCTCATTGAAGGGATGTCCTCTCCCATCATTTCCAGAAGACACTGGACAAATGAAACCATTGGATCAAATGCAATTGCATCTCTATGAGTGAACTTATGTGCCATATACAATCATACCTTGGAACTCGAACGGAATCCATACCAGAAGTCTATCTGACTTCCAAAATGTTCGGAAACCAAAGTGTGGTTTCTGAGTGGCTGTAGGAAGCTCCTGCAGCCAATCAGAAGCCCCATTGGATTTTCAGCTTCCAAAAATAATTCACAAACTGGAACAGTCACTGCTGGGTTTGCAGCATGCAGTGGCTAAAACATTCGAGAACTAAGCTGTTCAAAAACCAAGGTATGACTGTAGAGAGCTTTGCATTAGCAGCCTTATTTGCAGGTAATCATACCTCAAGGACTGAAAGTGTGTATCTGCCCAGGCGGCGGAGTCAGGTAATAGCACACAAACATTTCAAAAGCAGGTGTCTGAACCGCTTCACAATTTGAATGACTATTGAAAGGAGTGATCCTTCCAAACAAAACACTGCCTTGTTAGCTGCAAGAGAATATATTAAAACGCAGAACTTGGCCAGCATCATCCAAACATAATTTGGATTAGCTGCATATTTCCCATGCAAATGAATCTGAAGCATATGATCCAGCTTTCCAAACACACCAGTTCCATGAAACACATTTGGGTTGGGGGGGGGGGGGGAGTAATATTCATTTTGAAGTTGCATCCCTGGCTGGATATTTGAGGATTTTTGCTAAACTTAAGCTGTCAGGTTTAATTCTTGATTCCTCACAAGACATCCTTTACTGCCAGTAATCTCCAAAACATCCCACAATTCTTCTCTACAGTTGAAATCCCTTTATATGATTTTTTTCAGCATAGGAATTCCCAGTTGTGCTGATCCAACCTCTATTTCGCAAAGGAAAAACAATTTTCCTTGCTGACTACTAATTAATGCACAGTGAACTGGACAGTTGGACTATCAGCTGATCATGTTAAATTATTTGGCGAGGGGTGAGGGAGAGAAGAGGCTCAGCATGTAAGAAAAAACACACAGAGAACATATACAGGGTAACAACTCTTGGTAGCAGTAGGGTTGGCTTCTACTTCTGTTGCAATCGTGTTCCAGTCCTTCTGCACCGCTGGTAGCTTGATAACTGAACAAACTTAACTGCGGAAAAGGTCTGTTCTCTGTTTCCTTAATTGTACCCTGACATTGACTCAGGCTGCTTGCCCAAGTGGAGGGTCAAAAAGTATAAATGCATATTGAAATTCTTGCCTGATGTGCTAGATGACAAAGCTATGCAAACATGCTCATTTGCAATGCAAAATGCAACAGCTGTCTCCAGCCCATCCGACAACAACAATTCAGTTGGATCTCAGCAGGGAGGGCGTAAATATGGCACGCATGACTATTTTGTATATGTAAATGACAACAAATGTAAACTACGTTGAAAAAAAATCAAACAAATGTTCACGAGGGACTCTGAGGAAATCCCCCTTTCCAACAGCTAAGATGCTAAACATCTATTTCTATGGTTCATGAAGAAACACTGTGGCATAAGAAAGGAATTAACTCCAAGTTGTTCCCTAAGGTAAGCATCCACTATGAAACGGGTTATCCAGGTTCTGTAGAAGATATGAGAAATAAAATTTGATTCATATGTTTATATCCCGCCTTTCAACCTCAAAATAATTTACAAAATAAACTCAGTTGGGCGATAAATGCCTATTTGTGTGAACGGGTTTTGCCATTTGCCTGGAAAGAAGTGGGAATGCATCTTCTTCTCAAGAGGGATCTTTGAACCCTGAGGGGCTTGATAATTACCAACCATCGGCCAACATTGGGGGCAAGGTAGCTGAGATGGTGTTGACTGCTCAGTTTCAGGTGCACATAGATGAAACCAATTATCTGGACCCATTTCAATCTGGCTTTGAGTTTGGTTTTGACACTGAAATGGCCTTGGCTTCTCAGACCGATGGCCTATACAGTTGTACCTTGTAAGTCGAACGGAAGCTCCTGCAGTCAATTGGAAGCTGCAGAAGCCCTTGTTGGGCACTTGGCTTCCAAAAATAGTTCACAAACCAGAACAGTCACTTCCAGGTTTGCGGCGTTCGGGATCCAAAACGTTCAGGAACTAAGCTGTTTGAAAACCAAGGTACAACTGTATTGGGAGAGGAAGAGGGGGGAAGGGCAGCCCTATTGATTCTCTTTGATCTCTCAGTGGCTTTTTATAATATTGCCCATTGTATCCTCCCAGAGTCACTCAGTGGATTCAGAGTTAGAAACATGGGGAGGAGCTCAGCACCACACTGCTCCATCAGTGCAAGCATTTAACTTGTCAGATGGAGATACCTCCATTCATTGTTCAAGAGCAGATTTGGAGGAGGTACAGGGGGACCTTAGGAATGTCTTTCACAATTTGCTAATAACTAAGCTTTATATGGCAATTTCATGCTATAACATGCATATTTGTGCTACTTACATATGTTCTGCCTTATAGAAAACACAATGTGATTTTAATGTGATTTTCAATGTGACAGGATGTTTCAGTTCAGTGCAGAGGTTCAAACACTGCCAGAATGTCTGAGGTTCTTGGAAGGCAGAAATATTTGTGAAAATAAAGGGAGTGGTGGCGCACATCCCTATTCAGTTCTTGAGTGTTATTGTTGGAATCAAAGGGATCAGAAAGCAGTTTGAATGGTGGGATTGGGAACACGAAAGGAATTATTTGGAGCAGTAGCAAGCAACTGATGATGCATCTGGGATTTCTGTTTGAGTTTCGTTAAATAATTGACCTTGCTACTTGGGTGTGGCACTATGGCAAGAAGGATGGCAGTGGTGATCATCAAAGAAATACAGACATCGAATCATAGAAGTGTAGAGTTGGAATCGACTCAAATGGAATCTAGTCCAACCTCCTGCAATGCAAGAATCACAGCTAAAGAATCTCTGGCAGATGGCCATCAAAGCTCTGTTTAAAAATGTCAAATAAAAGAGGGTCCTTAATGATTCTTTGCGAGGGATATTCAAAGAGATGGAGAAAGAGAAGTGAGGAAGGCAGGTGAAGACGATCTCAGAGCCTTCTCTAGCTAGGTCATCTACAATCAACTGCCTGTGTTTTGTGTACAAAGTGAAAATTAGCTATTAGACTTTTTTGTTAGATCCTGTAATGCTAAGCATTTATCATTTCTGAACCTAGGTAACTTTTCTAGTTGATGTCCATTCCTTTTTTTTTTCAGGTACAAAGCGGGCCTGACATTATCCCAGTCTTTGGTATTGAACACACAAACACAATATCTATTCATGTCTTTAGTTCAGATACACAAGAGTTTAAAAACACATGAGAGAGCATACCAGGGGACAAGGGAGAGACACATCAGACATCAGATCTCTAGAAGGGTACTAACCCTTTCTCCCAATAGAGAATCAGGCTACCCTATGTTTGCTACTTGCATTGGGAGAAAAGCTCCTGTTGATGCCAATTCCCCCTCGCCTGAAATGCATGTACCTAGATAGAGATAAAAGGTAAAGGGACCCCTGACCATTAGATCCAGTCGTGACAGACTCTGGGGTTGCGGTGCTCATCTCGCTTTATTGGCCGAGGGAGCCGGCGTACAGCTTCCGGGTCATGGGGCCAGCATGACTAAGCCAAACCAGAGCAGCACACAGAAACGCTGTTTACCTTCCCGCCAGAGCGGTACCTGTTTATCTACTTGCACTGTGATGTACTTTCGAACTGCTAGGTTGGCAGGAGCAAGGACTATGCAACGGGAGCTCACTCCGTGGTGCGGATTCAAACTGACGACCTTCTGATCAGCAAGTCCTAGGCTCTCTGGTTTAACCCACAGCGCCACCCGCATCCCTAGATAGAGATAGCACATTGCTAATTTTCTTTCCCCTGTGGGATCTTGAGCTTTAACTGGGTTTTGTTGTTTTTCTTCTTCTATGTGTGCGAACACAGAAATAAAGTGATGTGAAGGGCAGGAAATTCCTTTGGTTTACATGTTGGTATTCGGCTAGATGTGCAAAGTGGGTGCAACTTTATTGTGGTGGTTTCGAGGTTTTGAGGTGACAGCAGAAAGAGGGAACCAGTTCTAACTCTGGTTTTTATATGCAGAGTTTGAAACAATAAGAGAAAAATATTCGTGGTTAACACCCACTGGATTACCACTGAGCAACACCAGGGGAATAGCTGACCCACGTTCATTAGGGTAAAAAGGAGTGTGGCTTTCACCAAGCAGAATCTCCAGTCATTGTATTAAATCTATTATGGTAAAATTATTCTGAGAGGGAAGAGGCAGGAAAACCAGAACCTATGTAATCTAAGCTTCTCCAGCGATGGCTACAAATAAATTGGTTACAATGTACCACTGAAGCAGCTGCCAGGACTAGTATACTGACTAGTATACAGTGGTACCTCTGGTTGTGAACGGGATCCGTTATGGAGGCCCGTTCGCAACCTGAAAAGAACGCAACCCGCATCTGTGCATGCGCAGGTCATGATTTGCTGCTTCTGCACATGTGTGTGATGTCATTTTGTGTGTCTGTGCATGCGCGAGCGGCAAAACCCGGAAGTAACCCTTTTCGGTACTTCCAGGTCGCCGCGGGACGTAACCTGAAAAAATGTATCATGAAGCAAACGCAACACGAGGTATGACTGTACAGTGGTACCTCCGGTTGCAGACGGGATCCATTCTGGAGGTCCAGTCAGATCTCAAGGTTTCTACAACCTGAGGATATATTTCCGGGTTTGCCGGGCACGCATCCCAAAATTTATGTAACCAGAGGGTTACGTAAAAGGAGGTACGACTGTACTTGCTTAATGTGCTTGAGGGGGTAGGTTTGGTTCGTACACAGGCTGAATATTATATATTGGTTTGTGTCCCAAGATAAGGAATTTTGCAGAAGGCAAGTTTGCCATCTCCTCCTTCCACCTGCAGCCACCTGTGTGACCCACAAAGTGCCTTTCTGACTAGTAAGGGCTCCTGTTGAATAATTTGGGATGGAGCACATGACATTGTTTGGGGGATGGGATGGGGAAATGGTCTTCCAATACTCTTTAGAGATCACAGGCACGTGATCTGTAATATTCTTACATATTTTAGATTTTACATTGGATTTGAAAACAATGAACATTTCTTCAAAAATTGCCAGAGATTTGTGACGTGAAACACTTCAGCTTTCTCGATATTGCCTCCCGGAATCAAACAAATCTGCACATCACTTCTAAGTATGAATTAAAGTAGGTTTTAAGGGGAGAAAAACGAATCAAGCAACCAACACCCCTCTTAATTCTTTTTCATTTTAAATTTACATCTGGTTAGTATTGAATGGAACCTTTCATGTTTTAATGATAAATTGTCTTCTCCTGCTGTAACAATGACCCCAGACATCTTGTCTCAGCCAAAATGTCTTTGGAGAGCATCTGCTTTTGATCTATCAGAGTTTTCTTTTTAAAAAATGAATCTAATCTATAGCCTGATTTCTACAAAACAGAGTGCTGAAAATTGCAAAAGCCTTTAGCAGGCAGAATGTGAATTTACTTTGATTTTACTTATTTATTATCAATTTATATTAGTCTCACTGATCCATTTTCTTCCAGTTTCCAGCCTATATGTTCTGTAACTTGGAAGCAGGATCACCTGACCCCTTATACTCCCCACTTGATCATAGAGATCATCTTTTGGTTGTCCCCCAAGTTGGTGAGACGTACAAAAATTGAGTGTCATCAGCCCAGCCTTGTAGAATTCTCTTCTGAGAACAGATTCAGGAGGCACCCTCAGCATTAACTTTTAGACATTTGCTAGATATGTTTCTATGCTGCCAGGCTTAAGCAAACTCTTAAAGAAAACCCCCTCTCATTTACCGTTAGCTGGTGATATGTGATTCTGCTTGTTTTTATATGGTGTGGGTGTATATATGTGTGTGTGTATATTTGTATGCCACTGATTTTTATGGCATTGCTATATATATTTTTATAAATGTAAAATAGTGCATAATTATTTGTTGTTTGGGGGGAAATGATTCTGTCCACGTGGCTTCAATATTATCTGTATCATGGTTGCTGAACACCCTGATGAATGTGAATTGGAATCCTATTAGGGTCCAACACACTGCCTTATGGCAAAATGCAAATAATTAAAAAAGTATTGCCTCAATTCAAAGCTGCTCATCTCAACAAAATCCTGCTTAAAATGAACGTGTTCATAGACTCGAAACTGTTTTAATGTGTTTTTTCTATTTCTTTTCTTTTTTTAAAAAATGACTCAATCTATTCAATGCAATTCACAACCAACATTGACAAGCAAACAAAATTTATTTTTTGCCAAATAAGTGGCTGGGAGGGAAATAAAAATATATGTGAGACATTCCCAGTATTATTTTGCATCTTGCAATATCAAAAGGAACTTGGGGTTACATCTCAGATGGAGTGAATGTTTGAATGGAGTACAACAATGAGATTGGACTAAATTATGGAAAAAATAAGATGGGAAAAACCATCTAAAAGATGCTGCTTGGCTGCTGTTTTCATACGGTACCATAATATAATGTCACGCAACCATTTTGCCAGGAAAAATAATCAAACTAAGCGAGACGAAACAAACCACAATGCCTTTGGATGGGCAACAAAATGTGGGCTTCAAGTACTGAAATGATTTTTAAGAAATCAGTATTATTCTCAAACAAGAAAAAAGTTCCATTCCTTTTGGGTTTATTTCCTACATTCTCACATCATGTTGGCCATCAAAACAGGTACATTTTCAGCAGTCCTTCCTTTCCTGAAAGTTTGACTCTAAACTTGAAGATTGAGCTGCATCCCCTTCATTTGGAATTCATTGTCACTATGCAAATAACCGTGGCAGCTGCCCTTTTGGTAGCCATCCTACACTGCAGTCCACATTGAAGTGTGTGGTCTAGACAGACAAAGCCTGATGCCGTAACACTTAAAGCAGGCAAGAGTTTTGCAGCTTGTCAAAAACGGGGTGGGTGGAGCAGCATGTGTTGAGCATCTTCAGACAATCCAGTTCGGCGTGGCTCCTGCCATCTGGTATATGAGAATTCACTGTACAATTGTTGTCTGAGACCATCCTGGCAGGCAAGGGTAATTATGAAATGGTTTATGATTATCATTTTGGATCATATCAATGCCAAGGACAGATGAGAAAATATTCAGAGTTGTGCGGTTTGAGTTGGAATTAGAAACAGAATTATGCTGGGTGGGTGGAAACAGAAACCTGCACAAATCATCCTGCCAAAAAAAGGGCTATGGCATGCGTAGTCAAACCCTATCAAGCAGCTAGAGTACAGCTAGATTTCCATGAAGCCATAACCAACACCTGCTGCAAAAGCAGCAACAGTTTAGCAACAGTCTCTGTCCATCCTATTCTGATGCTATGACATCTGCCCATTTCAGTGGTGCATGCCACAAGGATGGGCCTGAACACAATCACCAGGTGCTCTCTGATCTTATTCTAGTTAAAAAACTAAAAAAAACTGAATGAAAATGTAGCTAATGAAAATGTGTTACTCGGGGAATATAAACCAATAAATTTACATACATCAGAGGATCAGACTGCCTTTTGAGAGTGGTTCAAAATCTTTCTGGATGGCGGGATCCTTTTCTGAAAGCTGTTTTGCCCACCCCACATGAGCATACTGCTCTGAAATACCGAAAGCCAAAGAGTATTACCAATGGTTTTACTGAGTGGAAAAACTCTTAAGCAAAAGCCAAATACTTTTAGGATGTTATAAAACTTGATTGGTGAGATGAAAAAGTGGTTAGGCTGGAAATCTGCAAGGGAGTTCTAACCCTCTATGAGCCTCATTTGTTTTAGGAAGTGCTTGTGGCTTAGGGAGATAAGTCAAGTTTAGAAAATATTTTCCAGTTCTCTGGGGAGCTTTGATCAAACAGAAAGGTCCAGGTTAGGTAACTGGAAACCAGAACTCGCTAAACTGTAATTTAACTGAGCTGGGCTGAACTCTTTTTTCTTTTCTTTTTTGTAATATACTCTAGATAGCATAGGATAGTTAAGTTCCAAGTCTCCCTTATTTTACAACTGACTTTGGGTGGCCCAAAATCCTGGGAGAAATCAAATCATGGAATGAGAGGGCTCGAATAAATCTAAGGAAAAATCCATTCCATTCTCCTATATTGAACCATGATTCCCGAGACTCCCCTGCCTCACATCCTACAATACACACACCCTCTCACACACTAAATATCTACCAGGTGTCTTCTTAAAACAGGAATGGGGAATTACAGGCCCAGAAGCTCTCCTGGCTTCCTCCATTTTGCCCTTAGGACTCTCCCCAGACAACATGAGACTCATGCTATGGGTGTGAGCCTACATTGGACAAAAGATTCCTTAATTGCAGGGGATTGGACTAAATGATCCTCATGGTCCCTTCCAACTCAACAATTCTATCCCTTACCTGCCCCGCTTTGCACCCTTACTGTATGTTTCTGCCTGACTGGAATGTGTCCTTGAACCCTGATAGCGTTTCTTGTTTGCCTGAATGGAGAATGGGAGCAGTATTTTGAGACCACAGGTTGCACACTGCTAACTTTTATTCATTTTTTTAATTATTCATCCTCCTCTCCCAGGCTAAGCACATATATTATTCCATGGGCACAGTGCCATCGAAAGAGCATAGGATTGCTCTGTAAATTACATTTTCTGCACCAAAATGCACTCTTTTTTTGGAGCACTAATATTGCAGAAACACCAACCCTAAAGCCACTGAAATTGAAAGAGCAATCAAGACCATCCACTCCACACACCCCAAAAAATATTCCTGGCGGAATTCGTTCATGCTCACTGCTGCAGATTTTAGGGCCAGAATGGAGTTACTTTTAAGCTGCTAATGCACAACAATTTCTTCATAAGCTCCAAGGCACAAGAGGTTAAGAAGATTTTGATATAAGAGCCTACAAGGAATATTCTGCAATGCATCACAGGCTGCACATGAAAAGATGATGAGTGGTGGGGGCAGACAAAAGGTAGTTTGGGATTGGGCATGATGACAACTGCAAGGGGAAATAAAATATACTTCAGGGATAGGGAAGTTGTAATCATATTGGTTTCACAGCTCATGAATACTGAAAGGCTGATACAAGGAACCAAAGGGAAAGAGAGCCCTGAAAATAAGATTTTAGGGCCCCAAGTGTTTCTATCTGACATTCAAACCTCTTTAAAAAATATATGAGGGTATCCAGAAATCTCTTCTCCCTTTCCTCCCCTTGTTTAATTTACATGCTCTGCTTAATATGATAAAGCAGTATAGTGTTATATGGGGACACCTGTGTTCTCTAGTGTATGGCCACACTGCAAAAGTGTGAGGAAGAGTCATAGCTCAGAGGTGGGACATCTGTTTTGCATACAGAAGGTCTCGGGTTCAATCTTCAGCATCTCCAGGTAGGGCTAGTAGAGGCCACAGTCTGAAACCCTGGAAAATCGCTGGCAGTGTAGACAATACCGAATTAGTGCACCACTGTCCCGTTTCAGCGTAAGGCAGCTTAACATATCCTTAACACACAATATTACAGTAGTGAACATGAAATGTCCAAAGGGTTTTTAATGTGCTAAAGTTAGGCTTTGTGAATCTGTTGTTATATTGATGCTCTTTTAAAACAATTTTTGATTCGGATGACGCCAGACATTTCCACAGTTAGTGATCGGGGCTGGACAAATACTTAGGCTAGGAATAGGATTGGGAACGCTGACTGTGGCATAACAATCTGAGAGTGTTCCAGTGACAAAACTGTACTCATTTTTTTGCTTTTTAACTGGCTCAATAACAGAGCTGGGCTCTCACCATGTTCAGTCTTAGTAACAAGGTGCCACAGTTCATCTCTGGTTCAAAACTTTCCTGTATATCATCCCTGTTCTTGATGAGACTCTGCAGTGCTACAAAATGGAGGGGGCTAAAGATATCATTTCTAAATGCAGTGTATCTGAGGCAATGAATTGGTGGTCCCCAAATAAATACTTCTCTAATTCTCCTTTTCGGGCTATAAACCAAGGCCCCATTGCTGTCATCTCCAATATTCTCATGGCTTTCTTTCTTTTTCTTTTTCTATTCATGCAAGTCTGATTGCAACATATGGCTATTGCTAAAATTTGACAAAATGTATCCATTTTATTTATGTAATGCTTTATTGGAACCTCATCACATGTGAAAGCCTCATCAGTGATAACCAAACAGTGGAAAATGTCCTCTCCAATTTTACAAACCAAGGCCTTCTTCTCACCCACGAATTTCCATCACTCCATGCCAAATGACTGCTGTGTTGTTCTATTCTGGTTTCAATTGATCCTCCTCAGTCATGATCCTGTCCCAGAATATATTTGATGGCGAGACAGATGCTACAGCATCTGAAAAAAATTACTAGGGACCACTTTAAAAAAGACTATGCTGTAGTTTCTCACTCGCTTTAAAGCATGTGGAGCACACATTGGAATAATATGCATCTAGGTCACCTGCGTTATCTTGGTCACAGCTTTGTGTATCCAATAGAACTAGCCCGTGACAAACACAGGGCATTTCTAATTAATACTCCCAACAATGCGGTGTAAAAGTAAGAGAAAGAAATCAGCTAAGGGCCCAGCTTTGGCATGCTTACCATGCCTGTAAAGTTAAAAGAATGAAGCCACAAGGAAATGCTGGCTTCCTGTGCCAAGATCACCACCATTTCCCCGCAGAATACATCAAATGACAAAAGAATGGAAAGTAACCACCTTGTTAGTCCATCCTGCTTGATCTCACTCTTTGGGAATTGGCGCCAAAGGGGAGAGTGGCAAAGAACATTGCATTGGAATGTAACATCCAAGGATGTTTGCACCAAAAGAAAAAGAGACAATGTGAGACAAATATTTTCACAAAACTTAACTTCCATGCTAGTCGCCACTTCCTTGAATAATCCATCTGTCCCAAGGTGCAATATGCTAACTTGTATGCTATGCATTTAGCTACAGCATGGATCAAGAGATGCAGCAGCTTTTTCTTCTTTCTAAGAAGCAGTCATGTGTACATGAAGCGAAATGGTATATTTTGAGTTGCTGTTTTGCTATGGGGTGGGGAGAGAGGATTGTTTCATTTGGTGGATCATTGATCAATACACTTCTAGCTGCTTGTCTATTCACCTACTTCATTTGTGCACATTTGTGGTCATAGGCTGTGGCTTTCAGGTCCTGCTTATGCTTCCCACAGGCATCTGGGTGGCCACTGTGAGAATGGGATGCTGGACTAGATGTGCCATTGGCCTGATCCAGCAGATCTCTCCTTATGTTCTTAAGGCAATCTTAGGTCCTGTCTCTGTATCCATTTTAAACAAAAAATCCCCATGGATGCTCCATGCCTTCACTCTCATCATCAGGGTCACCCAGAACTGACCCTAGTGCAAATGGCCGTCTTTACCCGAGGGTGCAAGGGGTGCCGAATTCTGGGGGGCACCAGGTGCCCACCGCTGAAGCCGCCTAAGCTCTTAACTATCTACCTGTTATGAAATAATAATTTTTATCAAGCTAGAAAAACAAAATACATATATACCTAGGTATTACTGAAATGTATACCTACTGTTTCACTAAAGGACTTTCGACTTTGTGCGCTCATTTACCAAAGACACGCTGCACCAGCGGCAGCACTGGTCAGACTCAACAAGTATAAGTGTATTGTAAATAAATGAGCAAATAAAAAAGTTTGTTTCTTTTTCCTTCCTTCTTTCATAAAAAAGAGATAAGGCGTAAGCACAGTGTCTGACTTAGGCATAATAAAAGTTAATTTTGGGGGCTAAACTAAATTTGGGGTGCTGGGCGAATCTTTGCACCGTGGCAGCGCATATGCTAAAGACGCCCCCGGGTGCCCTCTAGATGTTTTGGAGTACAACTATCAAATCTCAACCAGCATAGCCAATGATCAGGGATGATAGAAGTTTTAGTTTAAAACTTCCAGAGGGCACCAGATTGAGAAGGCTGGCATGGGCCAAGGTCTGATCTATTGCACATTTGCACTAGCCTTCTCCATTCATGGATACCGAGACATAACAAATGCAGCCGAGTAATAATCACATGCGCGTACACCCACAACATTTCTGTAGAATAAAACCGCAGGGTTGTGCACCAGCCACAAGATTCAACTTGTACCTGTCTCTTTGGGAAGCAGCCCGATCTATTTTAGAGTTGTTATGTATCTTTCAAGCATCTAGGGGTTTTCCTATAAACTTCGATTTTCTAAAACAAAGGAAATTAACTTTTTTCGTTATATTTTTTGCAGGAATTGGGTGCAATTTGCTGGCATTCACAGTGTCATTGGTCTGTGAATTGCAACTTTAGCCCCTTTCTGTGGAACCTTCTCCGATTACAGTAACTACAGTGGCACTGAAACATTACAGCCTGATGATATAAATTTGACTCTGGGTTAGAAATTCCATTTTTTTTTATTATTATAAGAGATATATGCCTATAAATGATCCTCTTTATGCTTTTTGGTGTGTTTCCCAGGAGCAGTCAGTTTCAAAGTGGCTTCATCTGACTTCGCCTCCTCTCTCACTTGCTGGCATTTTCATGTCTCAGCTACTGGAACATTTTGAGGAGTCTACGTATAAAAACCAAACTTCATGGGTGGTAAGAAATTATGTTGATATACTATTATCTTGTCTTTATTGGTCACATAAATTGCTTTCATGGGATGGGAGCAGGAAAGACTGCTACTTTCCAAAGAACTCCATCAAACAAGGTCATATTCATGGGAACTGTTCCCTAGCATTCTTTACTTACTGTTCTAGTTTAACTGAATAATGTGAGAAGAGAGTAGGAGTGCAATTTCCTCTTTAATTAATTACTCATGATTTTTATTATTATTTCTTTACCTTCTGTCCTAAAAAGGCTGAATGAAATGAGAAGGTAATAGGAGTGCAATTGCCTGTTGTTATCATTACAAAACCGCCAGGCTTATGCAGACAATTAAGAAAACATTTTCTGTAATCGTTTGCTGATGGTCTGTAATTTTAAATCTTTATGTGGTTTTTATTGTGTGTATATGAAATGGTTGTAAACTGCTTTGTTGTTGTTTTTAATGACATTGTGGTGTACAAGTATTGTTGTGTATATATAAATAAATAAAACCCTTATTATTGTAAGTAGCCTTAAACCATCAATGAAAAACACAACCCAAGAACAGTTCACAAGAACAAAACAAGTGCTATATTCCAAAACATGGGCTGGATTCAACTAACCCAGTTTGCTAATATAGGTTAGCACAGGGGTAGGCAACCTAAGGCCCGTGGGCCGGATGCGGCCCAATCGCCTTCTCAATTCGGCCCACGGACGGTCCGGGAATCAGCATGTTTTTACATGAGTAGAATGTGTCCTTTTATATAAAATGCATCTCTGGGTTATTTGTGGGGCCTGCCTTGTGTTTTTACATGAGTAGAATGTGTGCTTTTATTTAAAATGCATCTCTGGGTTATTTGTGGGGCATAGGAATTCGTTCATCCCCCCCCCCCAAAAATATAGTCTGGTTCACCACATGGTGGACTGGCCCATGGCTGAAAAAGGTTGCTGACCCCTGGTTGGCACAAGGGCTTGTGATACTGCAATGGGGCTTTCCCCAGTGCCTCCCCCAAAACTGCTTTGGAGAATTGAGAGAGCCCACCAGAGCAACGTTTAGGGGTAGTAATGCCTGTGCTGACGAAACAATCGCCATATAGTGTGACACTGAATTTCACTCTATGTGTCATAGGGCATTAAGTACTCCTCAGTTTTGGTACTCCTTAAAGACTGCAATTAAACATCATCACGTTTCTACATATTAAATTGGCAGGAAAAAGCACTTTTGTAGAATTTTCTGCCTCAGGTGCCAGCCATTGGTACCATGTGTTGGAAGTGGAACAGATCATTTTGTGTGCAGCTGAAGGATTAATTATGTTGGTATTAAGGGATGGGTGGAGGTGTTGCTTGGCAACCAGGCCAACTGCCATAATGTTTGCTGAGGTAGCGCATGCCCTGATTGGCTGTTTACTTCTGCAGGAGTTATCCTCTGTATGTTTCGTTGAATGCATCCCAGCTATGTACCAGGCCTGAACTGAGAAATACAAAACTTTCTATTCCTTTCTCCTCAAATTATATACTGTTCTTGTGCAGATTCCTCAGTATGAGAATTTATTTTCTCTCTTTGGGCTGTGTTATTTAAGTGAATTTGCTAACACTATGCACCTAGTCATGGGAGGGCCTCAGGCAGCAAAATGTCTCAAGTTGTTCCTGAGTTCAGGCTGCTAGTGCCTCTCAATCTTATCCTGTTGTGCCTTACACAATTTAAGGACTATCTTCAGATGAACAGTAACTTCAGTTAAAGGACCCATTCTCAATTATGTTTTAAATATTATAAACAAAAGAAAAGTGGATGGTGTTAATCAATCCCAACACAGAATTACTATGGAGTGCTCTCACCTGTATGCTTCAGAGGGCACAGTCCTGATTTTGCTGTAGCCAGCAAGGCACTCAGGTCCCTAGACTACATTAATACTGTAAAAAGAGGATAGTGGAGGTTTACATCATTACTGGCTAGTCTTTGCCTGTCTGTGGCAGCAACTGGCACAGATGATGTCTTAATTGCTGCTCCCTGCGCAGGGATGCATCAGCCTAATTAGCTGCCCTTGGGCACCCGGCTCTGTCAAGATGACTTCATTGTACTTTGGCTCCCCTGCGTCTATCTTCATGTCATTGTTGTTTGGGAGCCCCTGCTCACTGCCGGCCTGCTACCGGTATCCTATTTTCCCTGCTTTTCTTTGGAGGAAGGCCTTTAGATGCTTCCTAGGAGGAGTTTCTCCAGTGACTCGACTCACAGATTTTATGGAAAGAACAATACCTACTTTTCAATTTTCCTTTGCTAGTTTCTGTGTTTTGAATTTGGTAGCAGTTTCTTGTGGCCCCCATATGTTATCTGTTTCAGTTTACATTGATGTTTAGGAGGATATCTTATCTCGTTATCATGTGTTGATACATGGATTTATTTATTTTTTACTGTATTATTTGTACTGGGCTTCATTTGTCATGTTCTTTAGGATTTTGTGAACTGCTTTGGAATTTTCTTGGAAATATGAAGCAATATATAAATTAAATAAATACATATTTTTTTCCACCCAGAATGGATTTTTATTTTATTAGTAAAATCTCTTCTTATTTAAAGCTGGCAGACCTCTATATTTATTCTCAAGTTTTAGAAATAAGGATCATGATAATGGGGAAAGATGGATATATCAAAAGAGTAGAAAGAATAGCCTGAAGATGTCAAATCCTAATCCGATTCCAACACCTCTATGCTCAATCCTACCTGCCCGCGGACTGTCTTGCCAGAGTGGTGCATGCTCTAGTTATCTCTTGCTTGGACTACTGCAATGCACTCTGTGTGGGGCTACCTTTGAAGGTGACCCAGAAACTACAACTAATCCAGAATGCAGCAGCTAGACCGGTGACTGGGAGTGGCCGCTGAGACCATATAACACCAGTCCTGAAAGGCCTACGTTGCCTCCCAGTACATTTCCAAGCACAATTCAAAGTGTTGGTGCTGACCTTGAAAGCCCTAAATGGCCTTGGCCCAGTATACCTGAAGGAGCGTCTCCACCCACATTGTTCTGCCCAGACACTGAGGTCCAGCACCGAGGGCCTTCTGGTGGTTCCCTCACTGCGAGAAGCCAAGTTACAGGGAACCAGGCAGAGGGCCTTCTCAGTAGTGGCACCCACCCTGTGTAATGCTCTCCCACCAGATGTCAAAGAAAAAAACAACTACCAGACTTTTAGAAGACATCTGAAGGCAGCCCTGTTTAGGGAAACTTATAATATTTAACTTACTATTGTATTTTAATATTCTGTTGGAAGCTGCCCAGAGTGGCTGGGGAAACCCAGCCAGATGGGCGGGATATAAATTATTATTATTATTATTATCATCATCATCATCATCTCCTTGGTTTATAAACAGGCAGAATAAAATTACCCATAAAATAACAGCCTCAGAACATTTTATGACTCAAAGTTCTTTATTCTGATAAATCAACAACAAACGCTCAGCAACTCTAATTACTCCATGATAGATGTAAATTATCAATGCCATCTTGGCATGACGCTGGCTGGTTTTCTGAAATCATAAGTGGCGATTGTTGTCTTATTAAATACTGTGGATACTATGTGCCTTCGGGAAACATGGATTACAGACACTGGGTAAAAATCTGCCTAGTCTGGTACACAAAACATGGCTTATTCTAGCTGCTAATATATGGGACAAAAATAGATCAGCTGGCAGATTTGCTAGATTTGCAAATCTGAGACTGAATACTGAGGGCAAGACTTGTCTTCCAATCAACAGATCCGAACTGCAGAGTTATTGTTTTATAATGGCTCTCCTTTGAACATTTTTTGAAACAACAATGGGGATTGTCATTTCAAACCGATAATTGTTTAGCTTCTTGCAGCTGCCCAGCTAATTGTTGCTCAATACTGGAAGGATCTAAATGGCATCACATTAGCTAATTGGTGTAAGACAATTTGGTGAGTCTCTTTGGTGGAAGAATTAACAAATAATATATGTCAGGCTAAAGGAAAGAAACAAATATTATTTTGTGGCAGATTGGCACTATTTTATTGTTTATGTGAGCAAAGATGAAATTCGAATACATCTCCAGCAGCATATAAAATGTTCTGGCTGCTATGAAGACCCAAGCACTGTACAACACAGCTCAAAACCTCATAAACAAAGATCAAATCCACAAAAATACAAGGAAAAAAGATCCACACCACAATATCTGCTAAAATATCAGAATAAAACACTGCAAATGAAAGTCTACAACAAAAACACAATAAAAAAAAATCACCATTTTAAATTGCATGATAGTGTAAACTGACAACTAAGCTACTGATAAATAAACTCACTTTCCTATTCACCATATAGTGAATCATACATCAATCATACACTTAAACAAGCCAAGCCAATGAAATTCCCAACCCCCTATTCAACAATAAACAGAATTTAATCTAATTACAACTAAAATACGTTTCTCAGTTCTAGTTCCTCACCCTTTTACATAATCCATACACTAACAACAATCAAGCATGTAAACACTATAAATAAATATACTCAAACTCCATTATTGTAGCACACTCAACCAGTCCCATAATTCAATTTTACATTCTCAGTCAATAACCTGCTCACATGTACATGGAGAGACCTTGGACCTATACTGGCATGCAAAGCAAACAATATACAAACCCACCCCTAAATAAAACACACCAAGCACTCCCCTTTGCCTCTCACTTTAGCAAGCTTTCCCCCTGGAAATTACAGAAACCACTTTCCCCAGCTATGTAATAGCTAGGCAATAATGCCAGTAAATGTGGGACGTGGATGGTGCTGTGGGTTAAAGCCTCAGCACCTAGGGCTTGCCGATTGAAAGGTCGGCGGTTCGAATCCCCGCGGCGGGGTGCGCTCCCGTTGTTCGGTCCCAGCGTCTGCCAACCTAGCAGTTTAAAAGCACTCTTGGGTGCAAGTAGATAAATAGGGACCGCTTACTAGCGGGAAGGTAAACGGCGTTCCGTGTGCTGCTCTGGCTCGCCAGAGCAGCGTTGTCACGCTGGCCACGTGACCCGGAAGTGTCTTCGGACAGCGCTGGCCCCTGGCCTCTTTGAGTGAGATGGGCGCACAACCCTAGAGTCTGTCAAGACTGGCCCGTACGGGCAGGGGTACCTTTACCTTTACCTTTAATGCCAGTAAATATTAAGTTGTTTTTAGCATATAGTAATGGATTGATTTTTCTGCCTTCCTTCAGGATAAAACAGAATTAATAGGCATGAAAAAGATGGAATGGAATGGTAAATTGGTTGCGGATGTGCAGGTCAAACTTCAGGCAGCAGAAGTAACTCAGCTACTAGCTTTGTTTTTTAACACCTAAATGGCCCTGTAAACCTTACTGAGATATTCCAACAAATTGTTAATCAGGTTAAACCCGTGCTGGTGGCCACCTCTTAGAACACTTCTAGATCCCCTGAAAATGATGCAAAATGGTTTGAGGAAGAGTATCATGGTGCTGAATTGACAGCTAAACAAAAACTGCAGGCGGGCAACACTTTCTGATCACATGCTGAAACTTTGATTTGCATGTTGATACCTTTAAACCTCCCCCTTAAATAAATTCAGACAAGACTCAGATTTTGGTTTGGTTTTTGGCAGAATTTAGGCCACAACTTTATTGATTACAGCAAGTAACTTGTTGCATAGGCTCTGGTTTGACCAGCTCCCTGCACCATTGCAGGTAGCACTGACCCAGGGTGAACTCCTGGATGAACGCCTGGATAAGCGCAAAGCCAGGGGCAGGCTATCTCCACCATCCAAATGCCCCCCTGGACTCAGGCAAGGGCACAACCCCCTCACAGGGTTGACCAAACCATCAAGTCCCTGGATTCCTTTAACGGAATACCCTTCACATAGGGATGGCGAGAGCGTTCTCCCTTCCCTATCCCCTGAACCAGAGCCTATCCGCAACCTTACAAGTTGTGACGATTTGCTACGCGGCAGGCGAAACCCAAATAGCATCAGCCAAGTGGGGGAAATTCCTGCCGTACCCCTGTCCCAATGAAAGACAACACACGACGGCATAGCAAGGACAAGTGCACAGCCCTAAATATAGGGAGAGGTGGGCAGGTGTTCCGATGCACGTACCAAAAGAGGAAGCTCTGGGTCATGTGCATTGGCATATATAGGTCCCTTGATCCGTTAGGCTGCGTCCCATTGGCCTGATTGAAACCTGCATCAAGGGACCTACCAATTGGGTGTTGTGGCTATCCAAACGTACCCACCCACAACACAGGGTTACCACCCACAACACAGGGTTAGGTTGCCCGATCCCACCGCAACACGTGCCCTCTTTAAGGGAGGACCCGATATCCAGGAAGAAATATTTTTCAAAGCTTGTGGAGACCAAATAGCATTTCTTTCAGAGACATATATGGAATGAAGATGGAAATATCACAAAACCAACAGAACAATCCGATATGAAAGAAGTATGTGTACCTTAATTGTGAGAAGAGAGTTTAGATATCTCTTTTTGGCACACCAGGATCTTAATGAGTGTCTGGACCTGCCCATTTTAGAACCGGAGACTGCAAATTACTAGAATCTTTAGCCAACTACAAAGGCCTAGGGGAAGATGCTATCCCTTCTGGGTTATTAAAAGATAGACTGGCGGATCCCCATGGCTGCCAAACATTTTGATGTTATATATGATTGGGGTAATATAGATAATAGAATTGGAATAGAAACTTTGTTTCCAGCTATGAAAATGTTACTGAAAACCAGCAGCAGTAGTAGCAGCAGTAAGATACAAATAATACATTTGACAAACAGCTACCCTTGACAAAAGTTGTCAAATATTTCTACTTTAAGAAGTGGTATTTACACAGACAGCATTTTTGGAACTGAAGACTGCTTTTGATTCCATAAATAAACAGTGTGAGCTACAAAACTACCTGCTATGTATCAGTTCCCTCTTTCTATGCTCAGTGCACAGTTCAATGTGGCAAATACGCATCATTTTAAAAAATCTATCAATAAAGGAATATGAGCAAAAATAAGATTAACCCTACCCTAATAGTGACGACGACAACAGCAAAAAGACACAGGGAGGAAAGCCAAGTTATGCTCCAGTTCTTTTTACTCTTACATTATGAAACTGTAGCTTTTTAATTTTTGCGTTTTGTGTTTAATTTTGTACCCACAGGTAGCTATGGGGTGACACAATAGCAGACATGTCACCACCCCTCACACTTTTATGTGCCTGTGTGCTTCTGTCCCCCACGATTCATCCACAAAAACAGTGTGAAAGAACTGTATGCTAGCATACCACCCCAAATTTTATACCATTTTGGGGGGGCTAGCGGAGTTATAAACAGATTTTTTCCCCTGGAAGCAATTAACACAGAAACGAATGAAAACCTTCCAATAGATTCTGCTGGAGTTCTAAAAGTGGCTTTTCTGTTGTGTGAAAGATCACAGAAAACACTGAAAATACCAGGCAGGGTAACTTTGTGAAAATGGGAAAAAAGTGCTATCTGAATGCTGTCTTTGAGAGGGGACTCGGGCAGGAGAGCCTTATATGATTTCCCATTCCACTAGTAAAGTAGTTTACTACCTGCTTTGGTTAAAATATTTGACAAAAATGCTGGATACATTTCAGTGAATAATGGCCTTGATGCTTTACTGTTTTACAATTTTTTGCTGAAAGGGGTAGGAGTGTGTGTGTGTGTGTGTGTCCTAGCAAATGTGAGAATGTGGACTGCATTCATCAGGGTGGTCTTGGAGCAGAGTACCAAACGTGCTGAACAATTACGATTGCAGGATATAATAAAATTGAAAGCTTCCTTCCAGATCACTCTCACAACGGCTCTTGGAAGAAGAAGGAGAAAAATAGAAAGAAAGCTGTTTTGCAAGAAGCTACCCAAAGAAGGCAGACATGACCGCCAATTTTCTTCTGCTTGAGCTTTTGAGTGCTCACTTTGGAACCTCACAAGGTGAAAGCTAACCCTCTGAAACCCAGTGGGACATCTGAAATACACATTAAACGGGCAGCACTTTAGTTGTTTCATAGTCTAGCCACAAAACTGGATTATTATTAATATTGATCACAGTAGGACAGCTAGAGCAAAAGGAAGTATGCAGTGATGGGTGATATTTCAGAAGATTGGGTATGTCCTTTAAAAATATTGTTTCAATGCCTTTACTGCTATGAACAATTCTTGTCCGTCTGTCTCTCAAGTTAGGGTAAGGTAAGTTTACCAGACGTTTATGGGACGCGGGTGGCGCTGTGGGTAAAAGCCTCAGCGCCTAGGGCTTGCCGATCGAAAGGTCGCGGTTCGAATCCCCACGGCGGGGTGCGCTCCCGTTGCTCGGTCCCAGCGCCTGCCAACCTAGCAGTTCGAAAGTACCCCCGGGGGCAAGTAGATAAATAGAGACCGCTTACTAGCGGGAAGGTAAACGGCGTTCTGTGTGTGGCTCTGGCTCGCCAGAGCAGCAATGTCATGCTGGCCACGTGACCCGGAAGTGTCTTCGGACAGCGCTGGCCCACGGCCTATAGAGTGAGATGGGCACACAACCCTAGAGTCTGTCAAGACTGGCCCGTACGGGCAGGGGTACTTTTACCTTTACCTTTAAGTTTACCAGACATCCCCGTTTCCCAGGGACAGTCCCCGGATTTACAAATCAGTCCCCATACAAAATCCATTGAAGTTGAAAAGTGTCCCCAGATTCATTGAAAAAAATCTGGTAACCTTAGGGTAAGGTGTCTTTTGGTTAAATGTTGGTATAGTGGTACCTCAAGTTACATATGCTTCGGGTTACATACACGTAAGGTTACAGACTCCACTAACCCAGAAATAGTGCTTCAGGTTAAGAACTTTGCTTCAGGATAAGAACAGAAATCGTGTTCCAGCGGCGTGGCAGCAGCAGCAGGCCCTATTAGCTAAAGTGGTGCTTCAGGTTAAGAACAGTTTCAGGTTAGGAACGGACCTCCGGAATGAATTAAGTACTTAACTGAGGTACCACTGTAGTTTCCAGTTGTGGTATTCCCATGGAATATGTAGTTGATGGGGTAAGAGAGTACTCACAAAGGTGTTCCTGATAATAGCAGTCCCTTTCCCATAAGGGAATCTGAATGGTGCTCATGATGGATGTGTGGATGCAGCCCCTGGTGTGTCCCAGAGTTTACTTTTGCCCTGCAACAGTCTTCATTTCCTTCCAAATAATGGCTGTTTCTCATTCAGAGCCTTAGATGTCACAGGAAGAGCAGATTCCAATCCGCTGCTATCAACTGTCTAGAGGCAGTAATGGGCCGGATGGGGGCCAGTAAAATGAAGCCCAGTCTCGACAAGACACCAGTGCTGTGGACTGGTGGTTCCCAAGCTTTGAGTCAACAACTTAAAAGGTTTCACTCTTAAGACGCCGATTCCTTCATTAATCTATTCTCTACCCCACCCCAGATTTGCCCTGCTATGATTCCAATGGCCATGACGACTATGAGATGATAGGAATTAAAATTATACTCTGCTCTGGAAGGTTTATTATAGATTTGAAAGAAAATATGTTCATTGCATCTGTTCCAAGAGTCCTAGGTATAGTAACAGTGACTCCTTTCCAGCTCTGGCTTCAGAAAGCATTTAGAAGACCTTTCTCCTCTCTTCTCAAAACTGGATTGGTCTCTCAGGAAATTTTCCTATGAGAACCTAGGTAATTCTTGGTTGTGTGTACCCCAGAAATACATTGACAAAGGCTCTGCTTTGTGTATTTCAACACTTCTTGCAGACTTTGGCAGAAGCATGAAATACAAAAGCAGAAAACATTTAATAGTATGTGAGTGAAAGACAACCATTTCTTTTTTTTTAATCTGACAATTTAGATCACCGATTTAGCTAAGGTTCTGGCTGCAGTTCAGAGTGCATAGAAAGGATTTTTGAACCAAATATGTGACCATTGTAAAAGTGCAAACCAATGTAGCTGCATTTGTACAGCAATGAGATGTACCAATTTACACTAGTTGAAAAGATACAGGGGAAATTTCCTTGCGATTCAGACAAAACGTTGATGTTCTTCACTCCTGGTTTTGTCTTATCTGCAAGTTGCTGTTCAGCTAACTATGGATAGAATTTTATTCCCCTGGATTATCAGGCTTTCAGTGCAATGTTTTGAAGACTCGTTGGAAATGGCAAGTATTTCAAAATACAATGGCTATCTGGGACTGGGTACATAGAGTATATCTGCTTATGAAACAAACAGGTATGGTGACTCAGTCTTATTCCAAGCACAGTTTTAACCCATCAATTTGGGATTAGATGACTAAAGGATCTCTGCTTCCTGTACAAATCTGCCTGGGTATTAACGATGCCAGGCTTTTACAATTACAGCAACCCTTCAGTGGGGCGGCTTGCTTGGCACTGTCTTTATTTTCTTTGTACTTGCCGAAGCTTCTTTGATTTACCAGTTTTAACTGAATTTATGTATTCTGCCTTAGTAGCATTTTGGGCTAAAGGGCAGCAGATAAATCCACCGCAACAGGGTGGTCTCATTTTAAAGTGGTTGGACTCCAAGAACCATCAGCCCCAGCCAACATTGCCAATGGTCAGAGATAATGGGAGGGCCTTGCTATACTAGTGCTTGTGAGTACCTGATTCTGCCCGTTAGTCAGGCATTACCTCATCTTTTAAAAATATCTATATATTTGTAGAACATTTCAGCATGGTATCAGGAAATTGTTTTCTTTTGGGATTCAAGAGCTATCTTAAGCTTTATTTGAATTAAGTCTGGCTTTAGCATGCCACAACAACTGGCCATATTTTCCCCATCTCAGTGTCTATCAAAATGTTTGATGTCCACAGCAGAGTTTTGAAGCTTGGAGGGGCTGGGGGGGGGGGAGAGACACTATATGTTCATATGCACCTTTTTAGTATTTTAAGCACCATTTTCGGTATGATTTTTAAACAGATAAACCACTTTGCTAAAGAGAGGCAGTGTCAGCTTTCACTGATTTGTCAGATCAGGGCCACGTGACTTCTGTTCTCCAGGGCAATCCAACACTACTTCATGTTGCCTGGTCTGTTTCATGAAACAGCATAACTCCTGATCACTCAGGGGGCCAAGTAAATTGATTGCCCAGTAGAAATGGCCATTAAGGAAAGGTCAAATGAAATTGCACTGGGAGGCTTTCAAAGTGGTTGTTTAAGACACATATTGCAGGCAAGGGTTCTTTCCCCAGGGCCAGTTTCACTGTATGTTCATCACGGCTGTTCCTTATCATCTGTGTTTTTCATTATGCTTTTGTGCATGGAGGTGGAAAAGCACTCTAAATAATGAACTAAGCTGAAAACACAGAGATCCATTTGCAGAGCAATGAGCAGGGCCTTAATAGCACACCTCATCTCCAAGCTGATGAGAGTCACACAAGGCTCCATCCAGCACATCATGCTGGAAACCTACCACGCTGTAAATATTTACTAATGACACATGCTGCTGATTAAACATTACTTTCTCCTTCCCCAAGGAGACTTTATAGCTAGCCTTCAAAAAAAATCTGTTATGCCACGCTTCATACAGTAGTATGTTAGGAACAGTATCAGCATGACATTCTAATAAAAGCCATCTCTCCTTAAGAAGACTACATCAAGAGCACACTAATTTAGGAAATCAGATATACCATTTCATCCTGCAGGATGTCAGAGGCAAACCAGCATGACTTCCATACAGATAAACCCTGTCTCTCTTTTTAGAATTCTGTGAGTGTCAACAGTCATATGGCTGGAGGTGATCCAGAACACAATGTGTGCTTAGATTTTCAAAAAGCTTTCAATAAGCTTTTTTCAAAAAGCTTCCCTCCCAAAGCATCCTGACCTGAGTAAACTTAGAATTCATAGGATAAGAGAACAGCTCCCCTTATGGATCACCAACTGGTTGAAGAATAGGAAGCACTACAATATGTAGTGATGGTCACCTGGATGGCTTTAAAGGGGCTTTAGATAAATTCATTAATGATGAAGCTAAGATGGCTGTGTACCACCTTCAAAGGTTTAGAAGGTATACCTCTAAGAACCAGTTACTAAGTGTGGAGACTACTATTGTGCTCAAATCTTGCTTGCAAGCTTCCCATAGGCATCTGGTTGGCCACTGTGAGAAGAGGGTGTTGGACTAAGATGGGCCTTCAGGTCTGTTCCAACAAAGATCTTCTGTTCCTATCCTTACCTTTGATAGTTTGTAGAACAGGTTGGAGTTGCCAAGCAGAAAAATAAAAACGGCATCTATGAACATTCCCTCTTCTGCACAACTTATCAGCATACAAGAGGCTGATCATCCGGTCCCAGTGGCCCAAAGTTAAGAAGCTGAAGTTGATCTCTGCCGGATGTCAGGGACTATAAAGAAATCAGTGTGGGTGGGCTGTGCAATCTGTGTGGCTAGTTTCATGCCAAGGATGTCCCAGGGGTATAAGAGAGGAAGAAAGGAACAGAGATAAACAGCACTCCCTCCAGTAGGGTCAGATCTCATTCGCAAGCCAACTTCCAAGGAGAAAAAACTAGAACAATGTAATTCCCCACCACCACCACTACTACAACATTCATTTTTCAAATGCATTAAAGCAAGGGAAAGCAGGACCAATCTGCACAGCATCCCTGCATCATCCTAATAAGCAGTCGTGATGTTCTTACTAGGAGAACGTAGGCACAGCATCACACCACTGTGCTGGCCGTTACTGGAGGCAAGTTACAAAATCAAAGAAAAATGCAGACCAACAGACCTCAGCCTCAATCCCATCGCAAACAAGTAGACTCAAATGAAGATGCATAGTCTTATCCACATTAAAAACTTATCATCCAGATTGCTCAACGGGGGCTGCATAAGCACTGTGCATCCAGATGATATATCCATATTGGCTGCTCATATGAAAGCATTCCTTTGGTGCAGATTTCCCTTGTTGGATTGGAACAGCTATTTGAATGTAACAAAAAGTGTTTGATAATCTTTAAGTTGCCATTAGACTCGTGTTGTTTATCTGCCAAAGGCCAACCACTACTACCACTCTGGAAATTACATATTTAAAGCGCTGAAGGAGGGAAAGATCACCTGCAATTATTCTGAATACTTCATTTCTGTTATTCATTCATTTGCATTCCTATACCCTTATTTATCTCATAGCAAAAAGAGGGGAATTTTGAAGAATGTCTGAAGAGGTACAAAATACTAACATCTGAATGAAAATTAATGGGACATTGGTACCAAAATGAAATATTCAGGGATATTTAGTAACTGTGGAAAAATAAATTGTTTGAGACATTTACAGGTCTCCCCAGTTAGGAAGCTAGGGATAACTTATCTCCTTCACCATGTGAAGGAGGACTAAAGTATTACAACTGGATTGATTATTTGTTACCTAGTGTATCTTAAAGTGCTATAAAAATACCAATCTGCAATACATAGCTGCCCATAAAATATTAGCAGGGAGGTCAGAAGACTCTGACACTGATTGTGTAACCCTACACATTACCACCCACTGTTTATTTTTAATTCCCCTCTTGAGAATTTCAGAGGTTTTAGAGCAGGAAGACGAGCATCTACATCAATCCTCCTGCAAGTTCTCTACAATTTTCTTAATCCCGCCTTTTGAATTCTTATTTATGGTATACTTATTACACAATTCTCCTTCTCCAGAGGATTATGGGAATCTCCCACAATGATCATTATTTGTAGGGATTATGAATAATCAGCGCACATTCTTATGGCTCGTGGAAAAAAATGCACCCTCCTGACCTTTTAAAATGCCTTTTTTTAAAAAAATGCAGTATCAATAGCATTTCTCATTACCGGCATCCATGATGACCTGCATCTGCCTTTTAGGATTGCATAAATCTCCAAATAGCCTACTGGAAGATCTAAGGCAAAGAAGTTGGTGTGGCATAGACAACAGTAGAAAATATATATAAGCAAGGATAAAATAGAAATGGATCTAGGGTTGCCACTTACACACCACCAAAAACGAGAATAAAAGAGGATGCAGAATAGAGGGCAGTTAGGTTCCCCCCCTGTTGAACTTCCAGCGCCTACTGAAGACTTTTTTTAAAAAAATTCCAGCAGGCATTTCAACTGAACTTTAATTTTATACTTTTAGCCTATTTTTATTTTCATTGCATTGAGTTTCTTATACACTGTTTAAAGATTACTGTAATGAAGTGGTATATAAATTGTCTAAATGAATGAATATGCTAATATATATGCATCAATGCAAATTTGAAAAAGAATTGTTATAAGTGAAATTGAAATACTGTTGTAGTGCATAGCTAATGATAATGGAGAAGTCCAAGAATAGGGCACTTGTGTGGCCACTGAGTCACCCATCCTAGTGATAATGGTTGATGAGCAACTTGAAGGCTCTCCCTTTCTAGTCTTAGTCCCTCCTTATGGTTCTTTACCTTTAAAACAGACTTAGACTGGAAAGATCTATTGTACCCAAAGCTCTGCCAATCTTGTGTCGACTGCAATAGGCTGGTACAGCCAGTGTTAGAAACTGAGATATGAAAGCTAGGAGCTAAATGGCACCTTAAACCTAGGTTATGGGTGCAAGAACGGAATGTCTAGGCACACTTTTTTATAACGAGAATACAAAGCTGAGAATGAGTGAACTGCTGCTAAAATCTTATGTTCATTTTTCACATGGTGTAGTCCTCATCTGAAGATTGCAACATTCAAAGCCATGCTTCCCCTGCCCACCCACCTAATATTCTTAAGAGGGTCCCTTCTCCATTCTTCAGAGTGGTTGGAAGTGGGGAGGTAGAAAAAGGGCCTCCTTTCCTTCCACTCTGCAGACACGCCCTGGATTCTCCCTTCAACCCCTTCCCTTCATATATCTTTTTGGCACCAAAATTAACACATATTAAAGACCTATACAACTGATAGATCTTGATCTTTGGGCGGTGGACCAACTTTGAATCCAGCAGAGTCATTGCTAGTCCTGCTCTGCTCCTATAATGCCCCCATTTTGGGGCCCTATCGCCATCAGTGGTTTTTGGGCAGGTGCAATGAAGACCTCCATGCTGACAGAGTCCCTATGGCTGCCAAAATCTCTATGCTACGCCTTGACAGAGGGCTACTGCCACTTGTTCCTAACCTAATTCAGCAATTAGGATTGGGAGTTAGGAATTGTACTGAAAGTCCAATTGAACTCAATGCAGCATACTTGTCAATAAACCTGTAGAGAAGTATATTTTAAATGCTCCAATCAAAAAAAAATTTCCCATGCAATCATTGCTGATTTCTATCGCTCGCTCTCTCTCACACACACACCCTAAATGGATTCTTATTATACAGTCTATTGAGCAGAATAGTTAAAGATGCACAATGTCCTGAACCCCTGGCCTGCCAGGCAGTAAGTCAGTATGTCAAGTCCAAATTTCAAAGGCAGGGGATCAATCAGCACAAGCAAAGTCCAAAATTCAAAGGTCAGGAAACGCAGTGGAGGCTCAATCCCAAGTAGCCGAGTCTGAAGTCCAGCAGTCAGGATACAGTCCAGAGTCAACCCCAAACCATAATCTCATAGAGGCCCAGGAGCATCCAAGACAAGGCCCATCAACATGGTCACTTGAGCAGAAACAGCACCTCAGCTCTGCTTCCCTTCCATATATTTTACGCTGATTTCAGCATCTGGGCTTGAGGAGGCAGGTGACCCTGTTCTAAGTCTACTCCAGCTGAGGAATCACACACCTCCTCCCATTCAACATTTGAAGCTGTTGGTCTTGATGGAGGCTTGTTGGAGGCTTAGGGCCTCCTAAATGAATGCCTGTTCCTATGTTGTCCTGCATTTGACTTGAGATTTGCCTGGGTTGACCTGTTGGTTATACTATCACAACAAAGTTATCAGATCTCATAATAAGAGTCTTCTCAAAGATGGCACCCAAGAGATAGAACACTCATCCCTCAGAGGTTTGACTAGCACTGACGCATATAGCTTTTGGTATCATGTGAAAGCATTGCTCATAAGACCCGTTAGAAAATAAAGCAGCTTCTGTTGTGGTTCAGTTGTATGCATCAGTTTTATGTTGATGTGTTTTTGTATGTTGAAATTGTTTGTATGTTTTGTATGTTGAAATTCCCCCTATCGAAGATGAAAGGAGGGGGTTATACATTTTTTTAAAAATCATCGAAGTAATGGGGAACGCTTTGCACTGTTCTACCATAAGTTATTATGAAAAATCCTTCAATACGTTATTTTTCTGTAGGTTGCCATTCGATGTTTCTCTGACATTTTTTAAATGGAGGCAATGTTTTAGACCCAGATGTCCATGTTAAATAAAGCGCTACTCAAACATCTTCTCATCCTCCTCCTGTGATCTGTTCTAATAAGGGTGGGGAGGTGTTTTCTTTTTAGTTCAGCACTGGGGAGGGTAGAAATCAAAGGGGCTGCAATGAATGTAGCAAAACTACACTGACTAAGATTGGTAGGCATTGGTTGCAAATTGAACAGAATTGATGGTGGCAAAAGGCAGCACAGGTCAAATAGTCCTTTCCACAAGGACTCACAAAAGGGGGCTCTCTCGTGGATAGATAATGCCCTTTGAAGTGATTGCAGCCAGACTTTTTGAGGTATTGGACTGTCTCCAATCTCTCTCTCTCTGCTTTCCGCCCCCCTTCAGTCTGAATGGATTATGTGACAGCCTGTCGATCCAGTTTGAATGACTGGCAGAGGCCTATCAAGACCAGCAGAAGTCAATTAATCCTTTGCTTACACATGGCCTTTCTGAGCCAAGCTAAATTTTTATAACCGGAAACTGTTCTGTTTCAAATTCTACCCTCACACTTTCACATCCACTCTGAAAGAAAGTATGTGAATTAAACACATGTGTAGCTGCACACACACACTTGAAAAAGAAAGAACCTTGAACACTTAACAGGTTGGTTTGCCTTTTTGCAGCAGGAAAACATAATGCCTTTAACAAAACTACTCCAATTTAGAAATCAAGAGAGACAGATTAGCATTTCTGACAGGTCCCCTGGGAAAACAAGAAAGAGCAGCCCCTTTATAAAGCAAAGGTCAAATCGATGTGTGGATTCTCCTGATCTCCAAGAGTTAAGTGAGGCTGCAGTTATTTGACTGCAATTCTCCAGGGCCAAATTCCAAAATGCCACAGTTGCTCAATTGCCTTTATACCAGACATCACTCAACATCTACTATCCTTAACCCATTGCATTCAGATTGGGATATACACTGCGTAAATTACTTCCACTACCAAAGGCAGTTTTAAAAGGTGGATTTGAATTATAGGCTTGAGAATCTGGATAAATTTATACACAATCTGTTGAGGGTATTTCAATGGAAGTGACAGAATATATATATATATATATATATATATATATATATGAGAGATCCAAATCCCTGGGCCACAAACACAAGAAAAGTTAGATGTTATTTTGGAGAATAAACACACAGGTTAATCAATGTACATCAGATCTTTTTTCTCATCTAAATAGTCTGCAAACTGAACTTCTATTGTTTTAATTACTGATCTCTATTTATTGGCTGACTACCTTATGCATCATTGCAGCTGACATTCCACCAGAACTAACTTGCCATGTGATTCTATCCCTACCAACACCACACCTACATGCACCACCCACAGTAATTGTGTGTGGTAATTTTACCCCCTCCCCATAGCAATATCACTCAATGCATATTTTTGAGCTGACAAATAAACATTGCAGCTGCAACAAACACCATTGTGTCTTATTTAGAATGTGGTTTATCCACAATGATCTATGGAACTGTGATGTTTTAGATTAGGTGCTTGGTCCAATACTGACACGTGTGTGTATGTGTGTGTGTGTTTCTGGAATGGGGATGGGGACAACTAGTCTCCTAGAAAAAGCAGCACTGATTTACATGAGCACAGAACCTGACCTTTTTAATTTAGAATAGGCTTCAGCTCTGGTAAAATATTCCCAAAATTTGTTCAGCTTTCTATCATCTGCACAGGTGCAGATGCCTGCCAGTTGTTGTCAGGAATCCAATCATTGGCCCTCATGTTAATTGCTTCTGCTTTTCATCTTGCTAAACAGAGCTATACTTATGTGTGCTCCTTTGGGGTGGTGACAAGGGCCTGCCCCATTTTCTTCAGAGGGGACCATATTACTTGAGCCATGTGTCATCACTTTCTGCCCACTTGAGTTGTAGGACTTCCTCTTCGCATTAAGTGAAAAAGACTGTTCTCAACAATGGCTTTTATCTGCCTGAACACAGTCCGGTTGGCCTGGATTTCTTCGAAATGTCTCCCATCTGCTTCCTATTTGGACTTCAGCAGGCATTCAAGGTAGATGTATTCTTATTTATTTAATTATGGTCTCATCCCCAGGGATCCTTTCTTTCTGCTTCAGTTTTATTATGCCTGCTCTTCATTTCCGGAACATTTTTGAGTACCTGTTTTACGGTTTTTCATGACTGAGCTACACTACCAATTCTTGTCAGTGTTGTCTACAAGCAAGACAAAGTAAAGACCTTGTCCTGGCTAATGACCCCAAGATACTGTTTTGGCAAATGATAAAGAACTATTTGAATACTGTGAAATGTTTGCAAAAACAATTTATTTAGGGCAGAATGGCATGCAATCTTGGCAAATGCATCCTTCCAAACTTGCATTTGTTGAGATAATAAGTTGGTTCAAATAATCTCAGTTCAGAAAGCTATGAGTGAGCCTTTCCCCTCCACACTCATCCTTTTTGATCCGATGAAGGTTCAACTAGGAAGCCTCTAATTAGTTTCTCTTTTACCTGAACTGGAAAAATACCTCAGTTTTGGTACAAGCCAGTATATTAATTAATAAAGTATTATTAATTAAAGTATATTAATGCGGCATCAAACTATGCTTAAATATCATGGCTGGTCCAAGACTGGTAACCAAGGCCTATGTGGAGAGTGCCTACGGGATTTGCCCTGAGGCCTCATACTCAGAGGAAGCCTCCAATTTAGACATCTGCTGATTTTGGGGGGCATTTAATAAGTTTCATGAGTTGTTTTTATGTAGTGAAGTGGTTCGAGTATTGGATTGGGACTGGGGTTCAAATGCCTCTCAGCTGTGGAGCTCACCGGGCAGTCTTGGGCCTGGCACTATCTCAGCCTTACCCACCTTATGGGTTTGTTGTGGCTGATTAAAAATATTATGAGTATGAGTATACTGCCCTTCATTCGTAGATCTCAGGGCAATTCAATGGAGGAAGGGGAAACCATGCACACTGCCTTGTACTCCCTCTGAGGAAGGAAGTGTAGGGATATAAACATAATAAACTAAGAATATACCAATAACAAGATGCTTGGTTTTATTTGAGGAAGTATTCATCCACTCATCTGTAGTCCAACAGCAATTATACAGTCCAATAGCTCCAGATATTGCTGAAATACAACTCCGTTCAGCCCAAGCATGCATGGCCAGTGACTTGCTGTTGTTCAACAACACCTGGAAGGCCAAAGCTTCCTCACACCTGGTCTACAGCATCCTTAAGATTTTACGTATAATGACCCATTTAAAAGACAGTCTTAGCTTAAAAGCTCTAGGGAAGTAAAATCCAGCCTGCAAGAGGAATGTGGGGGAAATGGTCTTGTTTAAGGTTTGGAGGATTCCCCCCCCCCCCAGTGGTGTAAGTTGTAAGATGTTTCTATTTAGTAAGAAAAATATGACTTATTGCAAAGTAATTTATATTTCTTTCTGTACCACAAAATGTAAACTTACTGGTTAGCTAGAGAAACAAGATTGCACTAAATTCTGAGTAACAGATCTTGAAAACGACGCAAGGTTATCTTTATAACTCTGCCTACAGGAATGATGCATTTCATGTTTGCTTGTAGCCTTCTGGGATTTCCTTTTCTCTCATGACCATTTGAATTTCAGATAATATTTCAGATATTAATATTCAGATAATATTTTGGGAGGTGGCATGAAAAATATTAATGCTGGAATGGGGAGAAATGCAAAGAGGGAGAGAGGGAGAGAGAGGAACACTGTTTCCTGAAGTTTTAAGTTCCCCATCATTGAAAGTCTATTTGCCATATACTTGAAATGCTCTAAGAACAACAGAAATCCATGCATGAATGCTTATGTGCAAAGCAGAGTAAAAATAGAGTTTGGGGACCTTGTGGAGAATAATACTGAAAAGGGCAATTGCACAAGGTCTGCCTCACCCTTTTGTTAACCTCTGTCTGGGAAATCTCCAGAGCCACTTAGCATGAACAATGAAGGAAACTCTGGTTCATAGCTGGAAATGTGCACTATATTTTTGTATGCTTATTTTACATCAAGTCTGCATAGTACCTCCTAGGCCATGACTTGTGGGGACACTGCATTTCTTCAACACGCTGTTGCTTGGCCTAAGACCTTTTAAGATTCTTTTGAAAATAATAATCAGGTACCTGGGATCTCAGGTGGCTGAGAATTGAAAACAAGAACTTATTACAATAGATAAAAAAGTGGAGACACTATCCGACATAGCATGAAATCGGAAATATTAGAGACATGTACTATATGCACATTTAAAAGGGAGAGAGAGATAAAATGCTATCAAGATTGTTCCGCCAGTCTTAAAAACTCCTTAAAACCATGGGTAAGAGCAAAAAAGAGGACACATTTGCCAACTTCTACTTTCAACTATGGATCACTATGACGACTCTCATTTTACATACCCATGAAAAAGAGGACATGTCCTGGAAAAAAGAGGACATTTGGCAACCCTAAATGGGACAAGAGGTAATGAACCAGTGTAGTGTTAGAACCAGGTTCAAATTTTCATTCAGCCATTCAGCTCATTGAACTAATCACTTTTCACACAGTCTAACCTACGACACAGACCTATGTGGAGAGTACAACGGAAGGGAAGAATACAGGATCTACATATTTTAATTAAATTAAATAAACAGTGCGAGTTCTCACCCCAGAGAAAGGTATGTGTAAAGAAACCCAGAAGACTTTGCTGTCTAGTTTTCATATCCTTTAGAAGCCCGTCAATCAAGCAGACTTACTAATTTGAACCAAAAGTCTGAATATATATATATGTATGGGCTTGTACACAAGATTTTCAAATGGTCTTAAATCAGAAGAAGTCTGGAGAATATCCAGCCAACCACTTTACTGCTAAAATTTATCACACATCTCACATTTGGTTTTGCTTGGCAAATGCCGCTCTAAAAGATGCCGGGCAAAACTGAAATAGTTTGAAGGTTACACTTGGTTGTGGTGAGTAGCCAGTGTTTCTGATGCTTTGCCAAATGTATCAGAATCTGTTTTTTTCCGGAAAATGGGCCAAGAACATTACAACGTGGGTCTCCAAAACACTCAGGATTAGACAGACACTGCTTGCGTTGCAGCCAATTGAAGCTTTACATCTGACATCTTAAAGAACAATATTGTGTGCTCTGAACATTTCTCTTTATGTGACCATTCTTTTGTTAGGTGTTTTCTGTCCAGAATTAAATCAGTATTTTTTTGTTCTGTGAACCATGAAGCAGTTCAGTCTGTTCCACAAAAAATGAAAGTTGTTTGTTTGCTTGCTTGCTTGCTTGCTTGCTCACTCACTCACCAACCACACACACACACAGACAGAGGGAGGGAGGGAGAGAGAGAGAGAGAGAGAGAGAGAGAGAGAGTCAGTCTATGTTCCTTTCTACCTTCTTTCGGGAATAAGAGAAATACCACACCTGATCTTGTACTGTATGCAATATTGCCAGTGTCAGAGCAACTGATGATTACCTACAGTAACATAAACAGGTTGTGGCTCATGAAACTTGAGTTCCTTGCAACTATTTATGTTACTGAACTACAACACCCATCAAGTCCATTGAGTCTGACTAATGTTCACAGATGATTGGAGCGATAATCCAAAAAAAAATCTAGAGGGCACCATGTTGGGGTAGGCTGCTTTAGATGCACATCCCCAATGCTTCTACAGAGCGAAGTGATGCTCTGCAGGTACACTCCCATTGTCATTTCTGTGATTGCAGTGGTTCATGCAGTACATTCCTCCCTGTTATAAGGGACGGGAAATAGGGGAAGAATTGCACCACCTGTGTAAACTGGCTCCAAGTCCTATGAGAAAAGCTAATCTTGCCATGATTTCTTGTCTGGTTCACTTGAGCCAAGAGGCAGGCTGACTTCACGCCTTCTTCGTGCCTATCAAAATAAAACCTTTCAACAAGCCCCACCCCAGGGCCCTCCTACTGTAAGTGAACATTCAAAAGTATTCGCCTTCAGCAATGAAGAATCCACCTATTTTCTCTTGAGCATTCTAAAAAGATGAGCAAGAATGCACATGAATGAAATCAAAGCAAACATTGCAAATTGTTGCATACACAGCTTCACCAGGAAGAACTTTCTGACAGTAAGAGCGTTTTGACAGTGGAATGTGCTGGTGGTGGACTCTCCTTTATTGGAGGTTTTTAAACAAGAGGTTGGATAGCCAACTGTCAGAGATTCTTTAGCTGTGATTCCTGCATCGCAGAGGATTGGACTATTATAGAGCCTAAACTAATATAAAATAGAGGATGGAGTTTTTTAATGCAAGAAGGTTAAGGTACAAAGTCATAAAAGACATAGGAAGAAGGAATAGGTGAATTGAAAAATCAGAGTATTTGGTGATTTTAAAGCAGCATGTGGCATACATGGTGTCCATCTAGTTAATCCTGCCTTTGTCCAGGTTCTGAGTAGATGCCGGCTAAGGCGCTTAGTAACAATCAATGTACAGCAGCGTAATGATATAAGAGTGCCTCCAGAACAAACATTTCCATAAAGCCTGCTGCAACAGTATTTTAATTCAATGTTGATATAAAAAGAACATCAAAAATCTTTCAACTAAGCAGGAATGGTACCCCTTTGACAACTATTTGTCCTTCTAACCATCCCATTACAAAAGAATCATCTTATTTAAGTACCGTACTTACATGTCCAAGACATAGTCAACTTTTTTAAAAAAAATTCTTACAACATTATTGTAATTAGCGTCACTGATGTGTTTACAAAGGTTGGGTGGATATCAATGGATATCAGTCAGTTTGAGAGATTGCTGCTTAAAAGAAAATGATTTATTATTTATACCCCCACCCATCTGGGGTAAAGAAAGAAAGAAAGAGTGATTGAATTATTTTTAGAATTTATTTATGAAATTAATTACAGGGAAGGGCCACAGGTCCATAAGAGAACACCTGTTATTTGCATGTAGAAGGGCTCTGGTTCACTCCCTGGTATCTCCTGGTAGGACTGGGAATGCCCCCTCTCTGAAACCCAGGAAAGCCACTGCTTGTCAGTGTAGACCAGGAATGGACATTCCTCAGGCTTATTGGATCCACTTCTGTTTTTTTATTAGAACTGCAAGATCTGCAAACCACAGCCAGGTGCAGAAGACCATACAGTCAAAGAACAAGATCCTTCCAAGCACATTCTGAGCCTAGGAATGTGCCTTCAGCAATTTAGAACTTGTCAGAAACCTTTACTGCAAATCACCCAGAGACCTACCAGCAGGCCTTGAGCTACCTTTTTCTCACCCCTAGTATAATACTGAGACAGGTGGACTAATGGTTCAGCTCAATAAAAGGGAACTTCATATATGTCCCTACCTACACAATTCTGATTCTGATTCTGCCTGCTCTTACCAGACTTGGCCAGTGATTACTAGTGCTTCTCTGCTCTGGCTGGCTAAGAACCATAAATAAACCAGCATTCTGTTCTTATTTTCCAATGAAGCAAACTCTAAACCCAGCCTTTTCATCTGGACTAGCAAAACCAGCAGGACTTCTGGAACTCTGTAAGCCTTCTTGACCTAATATTTCTTATAGCTGAGGTTGTCATTATCCTATTTGTCTCAGTACAGTAGCATTTGAATACATGGTGGGTTTATTCAGTGCTCTCAGAGGTGGAAGCATTTATTATCAAAATAGAAGCACTACGTCATGTGCATAATTGCAGCATATGACAAACAACAACATCAACCCACAAGCAATACAGGACATAGCAGGCTATGACTCGTGTTTACTGTAAACAGAGCTGCTTGGTGCCAGATGTCAGCAGCACAAACCACCACCAGTTTATTCCAGCAGGAGAAAAACAAAACACCATGACTCCATTATTCTGGATGACTGCTCTATGCAAAATTCCTTGGAATAGGAGACAAATTTGAGCATGCTTTTATATATATATATAAGAAGCTCAGCTTGGTACCCAACTTACAGCCAATAGGTTCTGCCCAGTGTTGCACAAATGGAAGACCAGCTCACACAGTGGAACTTGCCTTCCTTCCCCCACTTCCAGGACTTCTCAAAAAGTCCTACTGGCACAAGATTTTTTTATCAGTTTGAGGTGATTCTCTCCCCCCCCCCCACACCACAGCCCCATAGGACAAAATGTTGAAGAGTCCCCTCCCCAGTCTGCAGTGAGGCTTTTCAAGGGGGTTGCCCAGCTACCCAGCATGTGGGCATTTGGCAGCCACATCTATTACACCAACCAAATTACAGATATGTAGGGAAATGGTGACAACCACTCTGAAATATACTGGAGTATCAAGGACTACCGAGGGCAATTTGATGTTACTTTATTAAAATATTTCTAAATCATTTTTATTCAAAAAAATGTTTGTAATTGTGGTTTACAATAATTGGAAATGCACAATCTGTGAAAGAAAACATGCAACACATAAAAATCGGAACACATCGGATCAAAGAAACCCCCAAGTCGCCCCTGTGAGCTCTCTTCCATGAAAGTCAATGGGATGAAGCAGCTCCATTCGTTTGCAGTGGGGTGGGAAAACATAATGGGGGTTGCTTCATAAACACCTGGTCATGTCATGAATGCATTGTAGAGTTACCTCCTGATAAGTTTCACCTCCCATAACAGCAGCATCAAAGCCCCATAGGAATCAATTTAAGTGCTGAAGCCTCACTGCTTTCAATGGGATACGTTTACACTTCTGTCTTTGGCTTGTGCAGATGAGCTAAGCAGCGATGGTGTTAAGATGTTAAAAACACCCCACAATAATTTGGGTCAAGCTGTTCCATGATGCAATCTAACATGACATAATTAGAGGAGTCCTTCATAGGTTTCTGGAACCATAATGGATCCCACAAGTATGCTGTACTTTCTCCTGACCTGGAGCTGTTCCATCCATTAAAATAAATGAACTTAAGCACCCCTTCTAGAAGACATAAACAGTTCCAGTGGTGCTTTGATGTCAGGCTGGAAAGCAAGTCCCTGTGACCTGCATTGTCCTGACAAGTGTGAAAACAACCTTAGTCATTCCTAATCTAAGCGGCATTTGAACTAGCAAACTTTACATACACTTTAGAGATAATAATCTGACATTCCCTTCATTAGAATGCAAAGACTGACAGACTGCTGCTGTAAATCATGGCTCTTTCAATACACACCACTCTGCCAGGTACTTCTCCAAACAAAAACACAAGCACAAACAGCCAGACAGATTGCACAAAAAGTAATGAGAGAGTAAGGGCCATACAGATTGTGATGGTGGCAAAGTAGTAATTTGAAAAGAAATGATTTTACAGCAAGCAGGCCCAGAATTCATCAGTGTACAGCACAGGTGTCTCCTCTCACTGCAGATGCTACCTGGCAGTCCAGCTGCTGATGAGGGAAAACTATGTCTAGACTCAGCTGGAGTGAATTACTTTATCAGAACACTCCATAGGAAGTTGTATGAATGGCTGGCAATGCTTTTGGCTAACCTGAGCATCAGACTCACTCTGGGAGGAGGGGCAGGACTGCCAAAGGCCCTTTAGCTTTCTCTGGCTAGGAGCAACATTTCCCTTTGTTGGACAGGGATATTTAGATGGGCCAGGATCGTTAGTGTTTTACAGCCTTGTACCTATAAATTCTCATGCTCTGTATCAGGAGCCAACCTCTTAGCATTTAAGCACCAGGGAAACTTCCCTTTGGTTATCACTGGAGCATGTTATTCATAACTGTTCAGATTTCATGTGCGTGAAGCATCCCCGCATCAACATTGTGCCCAATGGGAAGAAGATACACATCAGAGGCTATGCTAGCAGATAAAAAGGTGCAGCAAATTCTTTCAAGCAAAGTTGCACACACGCACACAATCTGGCATGTTTGCTCTCAGGACTGGATGTCTGAATCAACTGTTCTGTAGGTTTTACAGAACCTTTACGAGAAGCTCTGGGTACATTGGTCCCCTGATAAAAGAACACCACTTAGTGTTCTCCTGTACTGAAATATACAATTCCAGATGGAATCTACCTATTAAAATGTCTCACAAATTATAATGACTATATTAATTAATCTGCAGTTATTAATCCCAAAGTAACAATGCAGTGCTGTAGACAGCGAAAGCTAATCTTGAAGAGTTCCTGCAAAACAAAACATACTTTTGATTTTTCAAACCCATAGTAAACTCTCACCAAAAAACACAAACAAAAACAGGATGCTAGAGGAACGAATCCCAGACATTTGGAAAATAAGTTCAGAGGAGGGTTTTTTAATAGAATTAACAGAGAGTCACAGCACCAAGTTGTAAGGGAGGACTAGGCCTACTTGCTATGAGAGAATTTTGCCATCTTATGATGTTACTTCCCAAATCCAAACTGCTGCTGTAGACAGCACACGAACAGCAGTTTCCAAATGTGGTTGCGAGGCTCTGTCATGGCACCATGACTGCATTCAGGTATTGCATCTTAATAAGTCAGGACACAAATAAGCCATTTAACCACACATACACACAAACAAAAACCCCCACATCCTTTGAAAGTGAAACAAATAAACCAGTAAGTCATCACTTAACTATCTTTTCCTGTTTCATACAAAATGAGAATCAATAGATACCACCTTCAGAACAAGCCAGAATGTAAAACAAATTTCAAACTACCTTCCTGGTTCAGACAAAATGGAAAACAAGTGTTCATCAAATATTTATGGGTTTATTTGTACTGTGAATGAAGACGTGAAGGTGTGTGCTGCCAAAAGCCATGTTCATATCTCAGCTTATTAAAGCAATATACAATTGTCCAGACCCCCCCCCCCTTTCTCTTATCACTTCTTGAACCCCAAACATCAGGTTATGGCTAAATAGACAACAAATCACTATTTTCCCAACAGAACTGTTCTTTCTGCACTCCCTCAGCAATCTCCATCTGTAAGGTTTGCCACAAAAATCCCTTGGCTCTCTTGCCACAATACACCTATGGCCAGAGTACATATAACATTTGCCATTGAGGGGCCACAGGAAAGGCTCATAAAGTAATGGTGTTCCTTTGCACAATTATTTACCACTTCTGCAGCTGAAATTCACTTTCCTTCCACTATCCAGTCTTTAAACCTTGAAACTTGATACCCTTCCCATATATAAAACTTTCCCTAATGACTTATTCTGGAAAAATACATATGATTTAACTGAAGCCAGCAGAGAAATTTTATTTTTCTCCCAAGTTCCAAACAGTTGTAATAATACAACAAAAACAACAACATTAGAACTTTCCACATAATTAGACCAATATGGAATTTTCTATTAAACCATAGTAATGACATTATAGTGGTCATTTATTAACCTCTGTTCCAGCCAAGACCATTTCAGATGCTGCCACCAATAGAACAGGTCAGAAACATACTGTGACTAGACTTTAATAACCTTTTTGAAATGCTGCAAGCTATGATCAGCTGATATAAACTATCAGCCAGCCATATCTTCATAACCAAAAATGGCTCCTTTCTGAAACCCCTATTAAGAACAGGCCAGGTGTAACAAAATTCATATTCTTGATGACTTTCAGCTCAAGCACAAAAATAGCAGGCTTATGTGAACTAAGTCAGCTATTTTCTTAACAGAAACAGTCCTTGAATGAAAATAAAAAGCAAGATTCCTGAGTCTTCAGCAAATCCATTCCAGATTTCCACCAAGTGATAAGTACAAAAGTACTTCAGTTCTCGTCAGCAAAAAAACACTGTAAAGTAATGTTGATTTCCTAACATACCAGCGAGGCCAGCGAGAGGAAACATTGTTGTAATGTGAATATCTGGCTTATGCAAAGTGACACTGAACCTTTGGTGGAGAAAGAAAAGAAAACTTTGGTAGTTTCAAGTTAAGAAGCTGCCGACGTATGGCCAGACCTTTGGTCCAGCTAGCCCAATGCTCTCTACTGCATCAGCAATCCAAGTCCTCGCTCAGATCTACTACCATGGGTCTTTTGATTGGAGATGCCTGGGATCAAACCTGTACTCCCTGAGCTATGGCCTCTCCTGCAAAGAATATCATCCAGGCCCTTGGGGGCCCAGGGAGGAAGACAATGGGAGCAATTCATTCCCACATGGAGGCAGCCACCACAAACACTGACAAAGCATCTACGCTAAAGGAGAAGAAAAGGGAAGTGGGGCTGAAATGAACATTCAGCCACAGGGGCTCATCGAGCTTTAAAAGCGATGTGAGACTATTTATCATCAGATTCAGTTTTGTCATTATAATATTTTAAAAGCGGTGTTCACCTTGAAATGCTTTGTAGAATGTGGAAAGATTTCAACTGTATTTTATAATACTTTGCGATTTTATTTTTATTGGTGTTTGTTGCATGGATCCCACATTGAGGTCATTATGATAAAAAGTGGTATATAAACTTCTCCTGTGGATTCAAGTTATAAGAAAGGCAATTCTGACTAAACATCATGAAGAACTTTCTGACAGTAAGAGCTGTTCCACAGTGGAACAGACTCCTATGAGAGGTGGTGGTCTCCCCTTCTTTGGAGGACTTTAAGCAGAAGTTGGATGGTATCTAATTGAGATTCCTGCAACAAATACACACACCACCTCCAGCACCTCTGTCCTCTGTTCTCATGAAAATCTGAGGCCACACACATCCATGGCTGCTTGGAAGTACGAGAGAGATCCAATCACGGAAGTCCTGTGTTATCTCTATTTTGACTCTGAGTTGCTAGACTGTGGTGGAATCTCCAAGCTACTTCATCTCATACAGGAGCTCAAGTGACCAGCATTACTGGAGCTTCCTTTCCTTTGATATATCATGTGGCACATTAGTCATCATCATTGCAGAATGGATTTACATATATCAATGTCCTGATTCCTTAGAATAAACACATAAAGGTTCTGGCACTTTGTGTGCCAGGGATATGTTTCATTAAAGGATCATTAAATAATAATAAAAAAGCATGACAGTAAACCTAATTTATGGCTGAATCCAAAGTATGTAGCTGTCTATATCTTCCAGATTAGAGAGAGATTTTAAACAGTGAAGTTGTCAATATCACTAGGTATATGGGATTTTGGAGTCTGACCCATACAACGTTTAAGTTACAGCTGTTTTGTCAGATTGTCCCATATTGTTTTCAAGTGGCAAAAGAACTTTAGTTAGGAAGTGGGGGTAGGGCACTGGTAGTAAATTAATCCATAAAAGAGGTGTGCTGATTAACTTTATTTTATTTTTCACATTCCGACTTCCATTCTGATCAGGGCTATTTGATACAGACCACAAATAGAAGCAGAGAATGACCCAAGTTCCTCTCAGAGCCTCTAGGCCATTTTAGCTCTTCTCCAATTTCCTGCTTCTTTGTGAGATCATTCACTAAACCTATAGCGCTATTTGAACATTTATACTCATGCTCATCAGTCAGGGTTCTAAATCACACAAGGAATCTGTGTGTGCATGTGGTCCCCCTGCTTTAGACACACCCACCCAACATATGACTCTTGGAGGCCAGCGATGGATGGGAGCATGATGGTATGGGCAGAGCAAGTGAGAGCAGTCCTGCTCTGTTCCTCTTCTGATGAGAACCAGTGTAGTGTAATGGTTAGAGTGCTGGACTAGAACCTGGGAAACCTAGATTCAAATCACTGCTCAGCCATGAAGGTGGTTGGGTGACCTTGGGCCAGTTACTGTCCCTTCATCTAACCTTCCTCTTCTTACGATGAGAAGAAGTAGAGGAGAAAAGCGTGTTCTTACATTCATTACTCATATGCAAGGCAATTCCATGAATACTGGGGGGTGGGCTATGTACATTTAGTCACCATGTCAGCTTCCTTCAACAACCATGAGTTGCACATGTTTGCCTGTAAAAGTTATTTACTGTGCAAACTGCTGCTGTCAGGTAAGGGATCGGTGTAACAGGGGGATCGGTGTACCCACAGAGCTCTTGCACATGCGCTTATGCACTGGAGCTTCTTTACAGACAACTGTCTGCAATGTGTGGCTGCAGAAGGTAGTGAATGCAGTGGCTGGGCTAAAAGTGCATCCTCACTCCCCAGTGAACATAGCATTTGCCCTACATACAAGCAATGTGTGTTAGTACCAGGTAGCCAATGTGGGGTCTCCAGGTGTTGGACTGCAACTCCAAGCATACCTGGCTATTGGGAATGCCATCTTGGGCTGATGGGAATTTGAGTCTGCTACCATCAGGAGGATTACAGGTTTGCCACTCCTGAATTAGCATCTTCCTCTCATCTTCCACTGTCTTTTGTTAAGAAACAACAACAACCACGCACCACCCATATTCATTATGAGCTTACCCTTTTTCTCTGTGCAGCAGAAATATTTTCCCCACCTACACCTATGCTGAGAGGGAAAAGCTGTCATTGCCTCTGAGATAAATGATGGCATTTCAAAAAAGTAGGCCAGTCTCTGATGAATATGAATGCCTCTAGCACTGAGAAGACTTTGTATGCCACTAGCTTGCACTCCATCACATTGTGCAGTAAGCACGCACTACAATTCACTTGCTACTTTCAACATTGTGCTGCATATAACTTTCTGTATTGTTCCCAGGGCTGCCCTTACCATTAGGCAGAGTGAAGCAACCCCCTCGGGTGGCAGATGCTGAGTGGTGGCATCCTGGTTTATCTTTCTGAGCTACCCAGCTGTTGCCCTCTGTTGAAGGACAGAGCTGTGTGTGCCACAGTCTGCCCTCAGCCCATAAAGTAGCCCACAGCCCTTAGGACAGCATCTTCCATTGCACCTCTCACTTCTGTATATGGAATCTAGGTGGTGTCATTGTGTCCTTCGCATCAGATAGCAAAATATTTCAGGCTGGCCCTGGTTGCTCTTTCCATTGTTGCCTCACACAGGGGCTATAACATTGTTTGTGGTAACAGCTAACTATTTCCTCGGTATTTAGGATAATCTTAAATGCTGGAATTTCAACATAGAATTGTCATTCTTCCAGACTAGGTTATGGGGAAAGTGTGTGCTGAGTCATCCAGGGAAAAACAAGCTGAATACCCAACTGGCTTCATCGTCATTTTGTTGAAAAAGTTGGGAGTTGCAGCTCTGCGTCAAAATTAGTTATTTAGTCACACTAAAGTTGGATTAATTGCAAGCTGGGATTGCTTAAAACCAAAAATGTTGATGTTCTTCTGGTCAAAATAATAGAGAATCTGAACAATTCAGTTAACAACAAACAAACTTGTATTTAGGGAATCCAGCCAAGTGAACAAAGTTTTGTTGCATTAATGCAGCTGGACATTTTCAGTTCTATGGAGGTCTGTTGGTTTCTAAAGGGGCCTTGACCTTGCTGTCTTATCAACTACCTTGTTTCTTTTCTGATAAGCAGTCACTCTGACATCTGTTCAGCACACATCGGCTGTTCCCTTGAATACGGCAACCCCCCTTCTCATAACCATGATGAGATTGCCTTCTGGGTTGTCACTGGCATTATCTTTGTTTATTGGCAGAGTTGTTTTTGTAGTGTCAGAAATGGCAGATTGATGGCCTTAGCTGAAACAGGAATGAAACAAAATGGAAGAGAAATAGCTCCTCTTTCTATACATTCAAATTTAAGAAGGAATCCCAAGGCTCAGATAAACTTAGATTTGTTGATTTTCTTTATTTTATTTCACTTAATTGCAGAGTATTGTTTTCTAAGCATATAGTACTTAGATATGAAAGAGAACTGGGCTAGCCTAACAGGAACCATTGCTTTGCAACCCTTTATGGACCTGGTCCTGTATAATGGTGGAACAGTGAGGGAAAGGTTTATGGAAACTTTCACTAGCCCTGTGCGGATGTCCCTTAAGCTGTGCCCACTCTGCATACCCAATATTTGATCAACCCAACACTTTGATCAGGGCATGTGCACATAAACAGCCTACATGCAGAGACTCATGTGTCATACTCTCCAACCATGTGTTCCATACACACGCTTTTTGCTCTGTACAGGTTGTGTTATTGTGTTGTCTATAAGTACAAGGACACATAGATACCAGGTGGCCAAGGGGTCTGGGGTCTGTCACTGCTATTGTGATTCCCACCTACCCTCTTGCATCCCAAAGGAACTAATGGAAGTATCTATGGGTTTAACTTTGATTGCCCTCCTACTCATTGCATAGCACGTGGTTAACTTTTATCATTATGTAGGGCAGATGACACTGGAGCTTGTTATCCTCTGTATTCAATACCTGATTAAATATAATGCATGTTGATAATCCCATAGGGATTATTCAATTTTGCAATAACATTCCATCAGTGAAAGCATTTCTGCTTGCCCGGCAGAACAACCTCCCTTCTCCTCCTCCAGTGTGCTGTTCTGGGGAATCTTCCGACCCCACAGAGCCAATTGGGAAGGGGCAGGAAGGAGGAGAGAGGCACAAAGTTCCATAGCACTAATGGAAGTCCTTGTACAGGCTTCCACCAGCAGAACCAGTTAATTAAATCCAGCCTTTAAGTGCCCTGTACACCTTGTTCTGGAAACTCCTACAGCAAGCTGGTGCAAAAGCTATCGCTCTGCTTTCCTTTGGACCACATCAGTGAGGCCAAAATGGTGGTCTTGTCATCTGAGCAGCCCAGGACCTCCAACACTGCCCAGCCTTACACCCCGAAGAAGTCACTTCAGTGCTGTTAACGCAGTGATTCGACTTCACCCCTGGAGGTGCACTCCATTGTCTCTCGAGACAGAAAGATGCCAACACCAATAGAGTCTTATACGTAATGCTTTTAGATTGTGAATGTTTCACAGAGTTTGCCTATAGCCTATATAACTTCTTCATTAAACTTGGGTTTATGCTTTTATCTACCAGTATAATATGCTGAAGCCACCATGGCCCTTTCATAGGTCACATCTAATTTCTGCCTAGGTGCACAGATCCCTCCCCCCAATGTCAAAGAAGATTTAAGTAAAAAAAAAATAATACCAAAATAACTGTTTCTGTTTTAGTCACCAGGTGGCAACAAACAAATGTAGAACACCCAAAGGCGTATATTTTGCAAAACTGATTTATGGTCCCAGTTGAATCTATTTAAATCATCTCTGTTTTTATTGTAGCAGAGTAGGAACCAGTTGCTGAAATGTATTATGTATATTTAAAGTTATTCCAGGAGCAAATCCTCCAGACATTTTTGCCTGTTGGAAATTTTACTAATTTCGGTACCAGGATCCTGATCTTGGAAGCTGCTAACAGAACAGAGAATATACAGAGAATAATAGTTGTAAGACCAGGATGCTGATTGAAGATGCTGGTGAGAGGATAGGGAACACACACACACTTCTCATCTTCTTCAGTATGCCCACTGTAACCAGCAGAGTAGGCACATGTGCATTGCCAAAAGAGAGGAAATACGTCACAAAAAGGAGGGTGAAAAAAGACAGAGATTTACCCAAAATGTGCATCTATATGAATAGATGCAAATTTAGAAATACAGTAATGACTAACATTTAAATAGAAATGCAATGCACCACATAATAGTGCAGGAGACTGTGTCTGGGTGATTTGTGGGCCATCTGTGTCTGCTGTCCAGGTGCTAAAATTGCCAACTTTAAACCAGTCTTGGACCAGACAAATGGACTGCCCTCTGCCTCATGGGGCAAATGACCATGAAGAGGAAGAGGAGAAGCAGCAGTAGCTGCCACTATTGTCTGGACTATGAAGATGGAATGTGAGAATCTTGCCCAACCCTTCAACTAAGAAAGTTCCACACTTTATTATTTCCAGGGCATGGGACACTACCATCTTAATTTCTCTGTGTCAACCTTCACTTGATACCCTCATATCTAACCAGTGAGCTATTTATTCTGGCAGTTGGGATCCAATAACATTTGAAGGGCATCATCTTGGGGGAGGCTGTTCTACATCATGTAGGTCCTACAAGGTACAGGAGGCCTGTTGTAAACTTGGGTTGGTTTTGAAATATCTTTGAGGGGCCCAAACCACTGGTCTCTGGTTCTAGCTAAGTACTGCATATACATAAATCCGACTCTGACATACTTGTTAGCTCCTGAATACAACTGGATTACGATAATGACGATGGGAAAAACAGAATTCAGGTGTGCTTGAAGCAGTCCTATTCTGTACCATATGATGCTGCAAGAACAATGGGATCTGACTGGCGTAGCTGAGTCTCTTTAATTTATTGACTAAGCACCCTGCTGCGCTGGTGCAGTTGTTGACAGTCTATTACGGCAGCTCTGCAGCCCGGCTGGAAAGAGCCACTTCTGTGCACACTTCTGTGTGAAGTTGCTTGCCCACAGTGAAGCACAGAAGCCTTGTGTAAGAGCTGAGATTTGGCCCATGATGAATAGATCCCTATGCTGAGTGGTCTGAGAAACAGACAGACAGCTGTATAAAAGCAAGGTTAGTCAGCAGGGCTAGCAAAGGCAGGAATGCTTTCTTGGCAAGCCGTACTAGACCCCAAGGGTCAGCTGATTTTCCGTCTAAAATGCTAGCAATTTCAGTCAAGGCGCAGACCTCATATTGTGCTAAAAACAGAGGATTTCTCGCCCAATTTCAGAGCAGTATTCATATTCATATTAGATAATGCTGAGAGCTCAGGTTACCCGCTAATCTGAGAGACATTACAGGAAGCAGGAAAAGTCTTGTGCACAAGTGAGTCCGCTTTTTATATCTCCACCCAGAACAGGGCATCTCCCTCTGACAGTGGAAGGTTCGGGTGCAATGGCCTCTCATCTCTTCCATAGGGCAAAAAGAGTCAGCCTTTTTTGCTCATAAAGAGAGATGTTGCAAAAAGCTCCCCTTGTGAATGAAATGTATCTGCATTCATATATACTGTGGGTGTTTTTTTCATGTCCAAAGCTGTCCTCAGATTGGCTGGGGCTCAGATTGGTACACACTATGATCCTCCCTCAGATACAGAAAAGGTAAGTTCATGGTGGGGATCACACTGGCTGCCCACTCCCCATGATTAATGTGCTGGCCATACACCCTACCAGTCACACATTTTCCATGCTCTGTTTAGCAGTCCTACATCTGTACATGGGCAGGGTTCCTCCACATTAATGCGATTTTTTTATTTATCCAGGTTTCCCTACAATAAAGTGATGTGCATGTAGAGATAGGTCACATGAACAGCAAACATGGGAGTCACAGACATGGTTGATGCAGATGGGTGGCACAAGCTGGCATGTCCCCCTCAGGTATGCTTTTAGCATGAGTGGATCTTCATGGGAACACCTATCTAACCTATCCTCCACGCCTTCCCACCCTTGGTCCATTTCTTTGACCCAATTGTGTCTGCTGTAGCAGCCTATAATCTCAAATAAAAGAGGCTGTTCTGTGCAGGGGAACAATGAATATAGAAAGTCCTGCCCTTGATATAAAGGGGCCCATAAGTTGCAAGCAGATCTACAATTCAAATTTCGTTATCCTACACTTGTAAAGAGATTGGAGATACCTGAGCAAATGAAGGGGCTAAATAGCCATGTCATTGGTGCACAGGCAGTGTCTTGTTTCTGTAAATAAAGTGCATTACACAGGGAGATGGGGGTGAGTCCCAGACTGTGCTGCAAATTACTGTGCTGTGTTTTTCATTTAAATAAGTTAAATACACTGGGGACAGCTGGAATGGCAATTACAATTACACTACCCATTAGGACCCATTACATTACATTAACCCAAGACCTCTCAGGTTCCCCACAAACTTATAGAGGCAGAAAAGCAGTTTAACAGCAGTAACTTGCAGATTAAGTAACTATCATTATTCAGCTGATATGTTATTTAAAAAATATTTAGGAGGTACCTAATTACTATTATTTTATGGATGGGTGACCATACATATTGCAGTTGCCAAATTAGGAGAGTAGAATTTCAAGAAATGTTTCCTAACCAGGTCTAGCAGAAGACTCCACATTAACCTTATCATTGCCTCTGCCAAAGAAGAAGCCAGGAGTTCAATCTAAAGACTGAATCATTTATTCCTATAATATTATAAAATCCATAAAATTTATTTTTATTATTACTATTTATTAAATGTTCGTGCCACCCTTCATTCGATGGTCTCAACATAAAAATACAACATGAGAACACAAAATACGCAATAAAAACAAAAACAAACTAATACCCCCCCCCCCAAAAAAAACACATTTACCTGTAAAAGGCTATACATTGTTTAATTAGCCAAAGGCTGTGAGAAAAGGAATGTTTTTGCCTGGTGCCTAAAGACATGTAAAGAGCCTCTCTGGGGAGAACATTCCAGAAACGGAGCGAGCATAAAAAAGGCCCATTCTCGTGTTGCCATACTCTGGACCTCTCATGGAAGGGGCACACAAAGAAGGGCCTCGGATGATGATCACAGGATCTTGGCTGGTTCATATGGGGAGAGGCTGTCCTTGAGGCATTGTGGCCCCAAAACCAGCACTTTGAATTGGGCCCCAAAACTAATCAGCAGCCAGTGCCATCAGGTCAAAATCAATGCAATATGTCCAAACTATCTTGCCTTTGGTCTCCAAATCCTGCAACAGTCGTAATTTCCAAATCGTCTTCAGTGGTAGCCCTTCATTGCAGTAATCTAGTCTAGAGACTACAAGAATATAGATGACAGAAGTTAGGCTATCCTTCTTCAGATAGGGGCACAGCTGGGCTTCTAGCCAAAACAGTACCATTGAGGCCACCTGAGCCTCAAGTGACAGCAAAGGACCCAGAAGTACCCCAAGTCACACACCTCCTCATTCAGAGGGAGTGTAACCCCATCAAGAGCAGGCAACCTCCCATCTATCCAGTCTAGGGAACCACCCACTAACAGTGCCTCAGCCTTATCTGGATTGAGCTTCAGTTTGTTGGCTCTCATCTAGTGCATTACTGCAGCAAGACAACATTCCAGCTCATCTAGCTCCACACCTGCAGATGTAAAGGAACTTGAAGTGCATCTAGAAAATCAGCTTCCTCCAAGAGTGCCTAGATCTGGTCCATGACCATCCACTCAAGAACCTTCTCCAACAGGGGAGATTGGCAACTGTCCAGTAGGGGTTGAATTAACTATATCAGCTTCAAATTGGCATAGATTATAAAGAGGGTTTAGAACTTTGGATCCAGCAGATCCAAGACCCGCTTTGCTCCACTTTCCCCCAGGCTACATCTGGCAAAAATACTGACATTCATAAATCTATGTTTTGAGGTATTTTTTTGAGGATGTGATGCCTCTCTCTACTGGCAGAGAGACACCTCTGCCCCATCCTAACTAACTCCATTCAGTGAAACTGGGGATTAGGATTGCTCTGTAATATCTGATCTTGTTACATTTTATTGAGTTCAAGTGGAGTACATCTGTCTAAGTATAATTATTCTGATTTTACTGCTTGGGTATTAAATTGATTGATCATTCACAATGAACTGGATCTGGCCACATGTTTACTAGCTGCGTGTGTGGGTTTTTGTTTTTTGTACAACTGAGGTCCAAAGCATCTTGTCAAAAAAAGTCTAATTAAGGATATTAAACACAAGAGGTTGTTACAAAAATGATTGTGACATTAAAAAGGAATACTGAATTTCACTGCAACTAAAAATGGGAAACAAATTGAAAAAGACAGAATTAAGTTTCAGGTCTCGTGGGGTGCAATTTCACGCTTACTTCCATTTAGTGTGTTATTTTATCCCATGTCATAATTATTATCTCATAATGTAATAGAAATATAATAACAAAGAACTATAATATCGTTTCATATCATGGTTACGCAGTATTAATTTCACTTGGCTTCACTGGGTAACCACCTTTCAGATGCACTTTTTATCTGTAATTGACATGATTTTCTGTCCATCTACATCTAAATAATGTTAAAGTTTCCTGCTGCACCAAATTTCTAAGGAATTTTATAGATGATCACTAGCTGGAATCCTTTGGACCTAGGTGAAAAACCACCACAACCAGCTGTGAAATGGTTCAATTCCTAAATGGATACTGACCCTTATACCACTTCATTATTTGAAAAATATGCTGGCAGGATGCTGCTTCTAATTTTTTTAAAGAACAACAACAAGAAGATACAGAGGGGCCTTGAACAAATAGAACAACTTTATTAGATACAACCCAGAGGATGTTAATGGAGAATAACCTAGGTTAGCATCATATACGCACAAGTATAAAGCTAGTCCAGTGCCTTTAGATTGAGCGCTGATTACTCCTAAGTAATTGCTTGCCTGACAAAATACAGTATAGCATTCTCTAGTTTACAGCAACCTATTTATGGTCCAAGCGTGTGTGTCTGCAAGCATGGCTCTAGCCGCGAACCTGCAGATGATCAAGCTTAACTTGCTGCATCAAGGAAATCACAGAAAGCAAAGCTGCTTTGAAAAAAAGGACCCTATTGTTTATAGAAACATGAAAAGTCTATGCAACACAATATATGGATTTTTAAGGAAAACAGACCTTTCATTCTTTCAGCACAATCCCGACAAGCCCAACAGCAGGCTTGAGATTTCACAAAGCCAGCTAGAAAAGCACCAGGCTGTCAAAGCAATTTTCCAATGGGGACGGTGAAATTAACACAGTGGCTTTTTTGAAACCTCTAATGCTCAGAGAACCTTGGGGATATAACATGCCCTTTCCAATGTCAGCACCACATGGAGGGCACTCGAGACAGCGCTGATGAAGTTGGAAAACCTACTGAAAAAAGACCTACAAGCCTGTTACACAACAAGGAACTGCCTGTCATAGACATGTCTAGAAATGTCATAAAAGTTTGGTCCTGGTTGTACCTACTGCATACTAGTTGGCTGGCTGTTTCTAGGGTAGATCATAGTCATGTTTCTTATGAACCGTACCTTCAGAATTAAAAGGTTTATATGACCTCACCTGTCATTCAAAGTCCTAGAAAAGTATTATCAGTGGATTCTGCTGAAGATAGAAACTAGGTCCCTAAACACTTATTCACACAAAGCCCTGCCTATTCTACCGTCAGCTATATCCAGTTATACCCAATTATGATGTGTGCAGATTTCAGAAACCTACCTCGCTCTATAATCTTGAGGGGGACTGGGCAATTGTCACATAGTTACTTCTTCTGGAAAGGTCAATTGCATGCCTAGACAGTTCATTCTAGGTTAGTTCTGAGCTGGCAAAACCCTTTGTGGTTTCTCCTTTATAGAAAGTGGCAACGAGAGCAGAGTGTGATTCACCACTTACCAAGTGCCTTCTCATTCAGTTCTATTCAGTTATAGGGCTTATTCAAGAGACTGTGTTCATCAGAAGCCACATCTATTTCACCAAGACACACCAGACAGTATCATACAGTCCCCTACTCAAAATTGTCCCATAGTGCTCCCGCCACCACCAATACATATTTTGAGAAGCTAGTGTAGGATAAAGTTACTTTTCATACCTGTATTGTAGGGATCAGAGATGCAGAAATAGCACATCTAACTCCCTGAATTAGATCCACATGGCCATCTCTTACATTTTCACTGCCAGTACATAAATCACAGAGCACAAGTATCAATTACTGATATTACACTGCCTAATTCTTCTTAAAATTCTCTCTGAAATCTTGCCCATAGTTTGGAAAGGACTGGGTCTCCCCAATTTTCAGATGAACAAGTTTCTACTAACACAAGAGTGAATAAAATATGAGAGTTAGCCAAAGGCAATACAATATGAGTAACATCTGGAACTAGAAAACAAAAATCTCAGATATTTTCAGGGAAAATAATCTTAAAACAGAAGGCTTTTTGACCACCAGATCAATGTTAATGTGGAATGCTTGAGGCAATACTAGATAAAGTAGTTATGCGAACAGATATCCGTATCTCCATAAAAAACCACTAACACCTACAGGCTCCCATTTCTTTCAAACACCATAAAAGGCCCAAAGTTCCCCATAAAGAATCACTTCAGATAAATGGGAAGGTTAATACCTCTCTTTGTTTCCCCCCATTTCAAGTTGTTTTCTGCTTGATTGCCTTCTCTCTTTTAAAAGGCTACTATTTGCAACCTATGAATTTGCTCTCAGGTAGAAATTTCAAGCCAAGAAACTAATAGAAACATTTACATTTTGCATATAAATCTAAAGAGTTCAGCCTGGAGCTAATATTTAATCTCAGATTTACCCTGTTATAAATAATAAATAAAAATCATTCTTTTTACCATTTTGTTATCTTACAGTGTTTTGCCACTAGTGTCAATCTGTTTATATAATGCAATACATTTTCTTTTAAATGAATACATTTTATTTATGTTTTGTTACTGCAAAAACCTAAAGTTAGTAATAAAAACATGGGGCTGTTCAGAGTGTTTAAATCATTCATCTACTAATTGTTAATCCAAGAAGGAGAAAAGAAATTGATAGTGCTTTTATCAGTACATGTACATTTCTATTTTAGCATCCAGTAATAGCCAGTCGTTCTGACAGAGTCCTATACTAGTCAGAAACTGGAAGATAAGTAAGGTGATAATAAAGTGATGATTATATTCATAAGCAAAAGTGCTCATAAGCACATGATATATTATCAGTCAATCATAAGTGATGTATTTCCTAATAAACATTTCCAAAAGTCCGTTTCAGGGCACATGGTTCGCGTTACGGACCACCGTACTAATTCTTAACATTGGTATGTTATATACCTTTGGGAACAAGAGGCAAATGAGCATGTTAGGTTTGGTAGATTCATCTACCTGACATGAACAGCGGTATACCTCTCTACTCCAACCTGAACACCTTATTAGGTTGACACCTTTCTTAAGATATGTTGCAAAGTGTTCATTTACATCAGAACCACAGTAGCACGTCCATACATTTCACTCTTAGATCTGTATCATCCAAACAGTTAGCCTAATGACATCTTCACATTATTTGGTGCATAGGAGACACGGCACAATCTTCCACGGAAAGAGAGCTGGTATCTTTGGGGAACAGTCCATTAGCACTCTTAGGATGGATAAGTTCACTACTGGGAGTCTATTTCTCAGGATCTCAACATATTTGTAGGTAGAAGAGTCTGGGATCCAGAAAGCCACTCTTTTAGCGTCACTTGCTAATTTCCCTAAGAAATCAGTTATCAGGATAGGTTTCACTTTCACAGTTGGCCAAAGAGTGGGAGGAATGGGCAGGCCACAAGAAACAGGTGTTTTTGAAGTTTTTGAAGGTACTTCTGAAGTTACCTGGCACTGGTTTATTGTGTATCTAATACTTTTTATTTGTATTAAATGAAACAAAATAGTCCACTACACAGAAGTCCAGCACAAGATGTCAGCTGCTGAGCTCTTTGCACAGCTCAGCCTTCCAGAAGTGAGTTATTAATTAATAAAGAAAATGTGTGTATCTGAAATCTGTGGCTTTGTGGTCTGCTTTTATTAATGCAAGATCCTTTCCCATATGGTTTCCTTCCCAGCTTGTTTAAAAAGTAAAAAAATAAAAACTGTGAAGCCTAGTCAGCACTGATGAGACACTCTTGGCCAATACAAAGTACCCACGCCCACAATGGCTGCAATTAAAGTCACCCATCATTTTTTACCATTTAGGCTGCTGATCCTGTAAATTCTATAAGCACCTAGTCCACCAACCCCCCCCCCCAAAAAAAAAAAAAACAGTTTTAGGCTGCAATCATCAAGCACAATAAAATCCAGGTATTATGCTTATTTGTTGGGCCACAAAACATTTTAGTCCTCTCCAGTGCTATTTTTCTAGAAAAAGAGGTGCTGGAACTCACGTGTAACTCACCTCCCTCATTCTCTTAGAATGGCAATGGTGCCCACTCAAGAGGTGCCAGAACTGAGTTCCGGAGAGTTCCGGCTGAAAAAAGCCCTGGTCTCCAAGACTTAGCAGGACTTGCCATAACATTCTATGAATTAATGATTACTATAGTGTTAAAATGGCTTTGGAATGTGCATCATTCCAGAATTAACACAGGCATGATAATATGAAGCACCTATCACCCAAAATAGGATATTTATAGCCTTTCCCCGGCATGCCTATGCACAGGCAACTGCAATGTTGCACTAGTCAATAAGATAATCTAGTGTACGGCCAATTCCACTCCAGTTTCCTGCTCTTTTCCCTCTACTAAGCTAAAAATCAGACCAGGAAGCTGTTGTGGCACAATCACGTTGCAGAAATGGAACTTATGCAAAGGATACAAGGCAAGAGCCAAAGGTGTGGGACAGTAGATTAAATAAATCAAAGCAGAATCTAGACCTCTGTTACAAGTGCTGACTGACTAACCTACATGTGAATACAGCTCCAACAAGTGAGCTACATGGAAACTCAGGTGAGCCAGAAGTCACCGTGGCAACTTGAACACAGTGCTATCATGCTATCGCCCAATTAGATCCTCTGGGCATCATAACCCTTAAGGAAGGGTTAATCCCTGTCCCTTCACAAACTTCATTAGCATTTCTAAGGAAATGAAACAAATAATGGTAAGGCTGGATATGCTAGGCCATAAATGTTACTAACACAAATATTTCAATCTGTTTACAAAGTGGCCTATTAAGTCCTTTTAGAAATCCACAGCCACAGCTATGCTCAGCTTCTGCCAAGCAATTCCAGCATAAACAAATGAAAGGCAGCTAACACACTTGTTTTGACATTTACAAAGCCAAAGGTATTAGGGAGGCGGCAATTGCAAATAGATGCTCCGCAGCAGCATGTAGCAAGTGGAGGGTGGGAAACCCATGTGGCAGTGAAAAATGCAAATTGGGGGTATTCTGCAGCTAGAGCCAATATCAGCTGGGTTACAGTAATTCATTTTGATCAGACATTACAACTACATGAGGGCATGTTACAGAGAACTGGGCAGGCACCATAGAAAAAAGCTTGCTCTTTTTCCTGTAATCCATAAGATGCTAAAGATTTAGGGCTGGGCAGGATATATAAAATACACAGTCAATTTTATTCAACCCACACAGATCCTGGACAGGTCCTGCGAGTGTGATCCCACATTTTCCACACCACACATTGAGCATAATGACTTTGACTGCATGAGCAGAACCAGTAAGCTTAGCAAATATGTGGACTGCTAGGGTGGTCTAGGTCAGGCATGTGGACCCTGTAGCCCTGCAGATGATACTGAACCACAGCTCCCATCATCCCCAGCCAGCATGGACAATGGTCAGGGGTGACATCTGCAGAGTTCCAGCTTGCCCTAAGTTGCCCCTTCAAAATTTGCAGGAGGTGCAAACTATTTGCAATGCCTGGATGAAGAGTTAGCATGAAATTCCTGGGGGTGGATTTGAAAAATATCCAGTTTACATCTCCCTGTAGTCTGTTTTTTTTTTTTTAAGGATTCAGTGGCCATAACTCTCTCCAGACCCTGAACCTTCAACCCCACCTCGCCCCATCAAATTAAGGTACACAAGCAAGCAAACAAAGTAGTACATCTGTTTTTCAGAGGGGCTTTATGTTATGATGTAAATAGAGCATTTGAAAAAAAAGAAGCATGTGCTGCAACCTTACAAAGATGTAAAGTGGTGGGAAGGGCAGTTGAAATTATTAAGTTTCTCAAAGCAGTGTTTCAGCTGCACATATATTAGTCTCTGGTCTCTCCGGACACCCTGCTAAACTGCTTCACTAAGAACGCAATGAATGCCTTTGAAAGTGAGACTTGAGTTATATCCCATGCAATATGTCCCCTTTCACAGCCAAGTCACTTGATTTAATAAAGAAAAACCTTATTTTGGACTCGCACTATTAGCTGGGGGGGAAGAAGGAAAAGTCAACACGGTCAGTCAGCACCACCGCAAAAAATGAAATGCTAAACCCAGACAGCATCACAAATCCAAGTGTGCCCCCTTCTCTTGGACCCTTGACCCTTCAATCCTTTTCTCAGACAAGAAGTAGCTGGAGGTTGCTCCCCATCCCCATAGCCTGCTTAATTATACACCCCCTCTCCTCAACCACTACTTAAGGAACTATGCAGGCTTCTCTATTTCACTTTACATTTAAAAGACTTCAGCAGAATCATTTATGGGCTTGTATAGATTTCTAGAGGGCTTGTTCAAACTTCCGCTTGTCCTGTGCCTAGAAAACATGGGTCCGAGTGGTTTTCCCCTTGCCCTCCTCTTTCCTCAGGGAAAACCCACTCTTTAGTGCTAAATCAGAGAAAATCTCAATCCAGAGAAAACCCAAATTGCTGTTTGCTCCAATTGAGTTCTAAAGATCAGTATACCCTGGGGCACAGCTGCAGGATGAGAGGAAGTGTGGATAAGCCTATATTGTTATCCTGAGAAAGCAACCTGTATCTAGCACCAGAGATGCCAAACATTACAAGTCCAGATGGCTTCTTGTTGAGCAGAAGATAAGTGGGTTTTTAAAAATAAACCATACATTTGTACCTGCATCAAAATATGCAAGAGGGGTTTCACTTCCTAGGAATTGATGCTACTGAAGAAGAATATCAAGGGAACTCACATTTCCCTGTGTCAGCAGAATGTCACTGCTCCAAATGCATAATGTGGTATGAAGCAGACAGTGTTTTGGAAAACGTCTGACACATAATGCATTGCTGGAAGGTTTCCCACCTACTCTAAATGAAAGGTCCTCTTACTTTTTCTTTCTGTTTTCTCTATAGTTCTAGCACTTAGGTGAGGCGAGGAAGGTAAGGTGTTAGCATCACCAACCATGAGGCCACAGAGCCGGACTCCTGTTTTAGCGGCATTGCTGCCACTTACCCTGACTTCACATCCTCCTGATATTGTTGAAGTTGGGGTGGTTCAGGTGTAACAGTGGGAGCAAAAAGTCAATTCAAATGAAAATTGGGAGGTTGGAGGCTGAACTGAGAATGCAAGAAGTCAGGCAGGCAAGCAAGCAGACAAACCGACAGACAGACATGTTCACAGGCTGGAACACACAAGGAGGAACCAATAGCAAGGGCAAAATGAGAAAGTGGTTGGCTAGGCCCTGACCCAGGCAAACACCCTAGCATGACCTACAACTATGTATACCAGAACTAAACCAGTAAGAATGAATGGGATGTCGGAAGTGGGGGAACGAGGAAGGAAGAGGACTGTGGCAAAGGACTTGCTTGACATGCAGAAGCTACCAGGTTCAGACCCTGGTTCTTGGCAGGGCTGAAATAAACAATATTTCCCCTTCTCCTCTCTCCCCAGGAATCTCCTGGTTTGAATCTTTGCTGATTTTGATAGGTGCACATGCAGTTGTCTCTACCTGCCATACAGTTTGGTAGGGGGTCAAAGTGGAGGCAGGAGCCACATGGATATTTGTGGCTTCCAAGGATCTAATGAGCCAGGAGCAGAGAAATGTGCCACATACTAGGTCAGACTATTTGTTCATCTAGCCCAATGGGTCTCTTTGGATTGGCAGCCACCAATCTACCTGGTCTCAGACAGCGGTTTTACACAACACCTGCTCAACTCATCCTGTTTACTTGGAAATGCCCGGGATTGAAACAGGGACCTGCAAAGCAATGAGCTATGGCTTCTTCCTAGTAACAAAATTAGCCTGTGCAGAAACTGTCTAGGCCCTGAAGAATTTAGTTTTAATATTTTATCAAAGCTATTCTTTGAAGTATAAATAACTCCCAGGATAAAGAACAAGCTGGTGACCTCACTTAGGTCTAAAGGCAGTTCTATGATTTGTAGGTTGTGATTCTGTGTTGTGTTTTTTTTTATTATTATTATTTTAAAAAATCCTAATTACATTTTAAAAGTTACATTCATGGAATGAAATCTTTAGCTTTTATAAACTAGTGTAGATTGATTAAATTCAGATTCCCTTTGGCTTCACCATGTTACCAATCTGTCTGATGGATGCTTACTTAGGTGGAATAAAACCCACTGTTTTGCTTCATCTTTTTTAAAAATTGTAGATTAGATGCAGGATAGGCCTACAAAGGCTTCCAGTAACAGCAAATTTGCAGTTTTCTCCATTCTCGCTTTTCCCCATTCCCTTTGCTGACTTTGCATCCTCTGCATAGTGAGACCATTATATGCGCCTAATGTAAAATAAATATTCCGTCGCTATTCTCATGTTACCACCTATAAAGGCAAATGTCTGTGAAAAAAATCAAAGGCAAATAAAATGTGCTTGGTTGCAGAAAACAAACCAAGAACTATCAATGTCCTTTGGGGTTGCTCAAGCAACAGTATGCATAATACTTAGGTTTCTTCAAGAATAATATCCCCCTTCTGCTTCTTCTCCCTCCCCTCCTCCATTTTTCTTCTATCTTGGCTTCCTAACTCATGTCTATATTCAGTGCTTGCCTAATACCATGCTTTGTAGATGTGTTATTAGCACAGTTATAGGCACTGCCCATTCTAAACCCAGGAGTGAGATCCAGAACTTTTATGCCGTACAAAAGTAGCAAAATTCCCTTTTGTTTGAAAGTTGTTCAAACTGCATTTATGAAGCTGGAAGACAAATACAATGGGGGGGGGGGGCAAGCTCTGGCAGCCATACATTCAGCAAGTACCACAATAGTCACCCAGCAATTAAGAACCGTTTTTCCAAATGATGTTTAGACTTCATGGCTTTAAAAAGATTTTGGTTTATTTGATGGCTTCTAAAACCTAAATCGCAGGATGCTCTCCTTCCGAAGCAAAAAGAGCTCCATGAATCCCTACCAGTGATGCACCATGAAATTTAGCATATAACGCCATCTATTTTCATTTTGATGATATATGGGTATCGAACTGAGACTTCCTAACAAAGATGATGGTACAACAGATGCTTTTCCTGTTGCTGGTGTTACATAAACTACCGTGTTTTTTGCTCTATAAGACTCACTTTTTCCCTCCTAAAAAGTAAGGGGAAATGTGTGTGCGTCTTATGGAGCAAACGCAGGCTGCGCAGCTATCCCAGAAGCCAGAACAGCAAGAACATGGAATGTACATATAATGTAGTCATAAATCTGCCCAGGTGGAGATAACTTTAGCATAGCATATTAATTTTCTTATTGAGTTCGACAGTGGTAAAGCAGGTAGGGTCTTAGGAAATGATGCCTTCTGTAAAACATGTTTCTGAGATGGAGAGCATCTTTAGGTAGCAAAACAATGTACACTGGCATGTGCGTATGAATAGGTTTTGCATCCAGTTCACAGTTGTGAAGCCAGCTTTCTAATACGCAAGCAGACATTTGTTCTTCACTACACATTTAAGGCACTATGATCCTACTTTGAAAATGTTCTCATTACCAGCACTATTCAATGTTTGTCATTAATGCCTCCAACTCAAAAGCAGGTGTAAAAAAGCAGAAATCATACTTTGCTATTGTTCACATGCACACAAAATACCACCAATGCTATTCCTTTAGATCTGTCGTCATTTCCAGTGAGCCTAACAGATACCAATCACTTGTATGATCTTCTTAGCAGATGAATCACTTCTCATGTGTAACTATATACGGTCTAAGAATGCCACCCCCACCCCTTTTTGGAATATCTTGGTCGAGGGAACAAGCAAAGCTTTCTTTTACACTAAACTTATGCCAGAGTTTCTAGGATGGGATTTGCAATTTCCACACATAGGGATAAGGATATAAAGAGGTAAACAAGGCCTGATAAGCAGCTTTTCTGTTTGTAACATTTATTCTAGTTGTCCTTTCTTGTTGACCTTAAAAGGAAGGATTTTGCCAAAGTTCTAACATCCTGTCCAAGGATCAAACCCTTTCTATCTTAGGGGCTTATGGAGACTCCATTATTACCTTGTTATCTGAGAACCTCACAATCTGCAATGCATTTATAGCCACAACCTCCTTGTGAGGCCAAGAAGTGTAGTTTACTGTCATCATCCTACAGACAAGAGACCAAGGGACTTGGGCTGCCATCCCATGAATGCTCAGCTGGGAATAACACCCACTGGACCCAATGGGATTTACCTGCAAGTAATGAACAGGATGGTGGGACACAGGTGGCCCTGAGGGTTAAACCACAGAGCCTAGGACTTGCCGATCAGAAGGTCAGCGGTTCGAATCCCTGCGACGGGATGAGCTCCCGTTGCTTGGTCCCAGCTCCTGCCAACCTAGCAGTTCGAAAGCATGTCAAGTGCAAGTAGATAAATAGGTACCACTCCAGCGGGAAGATAAACGGTGTTTCCGTGTGCTGCTCTGGTTCACCAGAAGTGGCTTAGTCATGCTGGCCACATGACCCGGAAGCTGTACGCTGGCTCCCTCGGCCAATAAAGCGAGATGAACGCCGCAACCCCAGAGTTGGTCATGACTAGACCTAATGGTCAGGGGTCCCTTTACCTTTAATGCACAGGATTGCAAGCAAATGGCAGGCAATGAATGAATCCTATCTATGAATAGGAGTCATAACATGTCCATCCACCGTATGTGACATGTAATGCTTGACCTAGATATGGAAGTATCTTTGATGCCTTGGCTAAAACATGGTTTGCAGTCTTGATTTTCCATGAACAAGAAAATATTTTCCAAACACTTAACCCCTACCAGATTTTCACCCAAATAAATCCATGCATGTGATAAGAAGTAAAAGTGGCACAGGAAACATTCTCCCTGGACATGTCTATAGTACAGTGGTACCTCAGGTTGCATACGCTTCAGGTTACATACACTTCAGGTTACAGCCTCCACTAACCCAGAAATAGTGCTTCAGGATAAGAACAGAAATTGTGCTCCGGCGGTGTGGCGGCAGCAGGAGGCCCTATTAGCTAAAGTGGTGCTTCAGGTTAAGAACAGTTTCAGGTTAAGTGCGGACCTCCAGAACGAATTAAGTACTTAACCTGAGGTACCACTGTACTTGCTAGGAAACTTTTGCAAAGCACAGGAAAAGGTCTAACGTGGCCGGGAGCTCTTTTGCCAAAGTCTCTGTTTTGCCAATGTGAAATATGCTCTCTGTGTTATCTTCCCAAACCTGCACTGGAGAAGAAAAAAAGAACCAGACTATGGAGGTAAGGGAAGGGAGTATCCTGCAAGAGGGCATAGCTAGATTGAATCTTGAACAGAAACACTCCACACAGCAACTTTTTGTTTCAGGTCTCACATTAGACCTTGTTTCCATGCTTACTCGGTAACATGCATATGACAGCCCCGTCTGCACTACACATTTAAAGCACTATGATCCCACTTTAAACAGTCATGGCTTCCCCCAAAGAATCCTGGGATCTGTAGTTTGATAAATGTGCTGAGTGTTCGGAGATTCCTATTCCCCTCAGAGTGGTTTAACAAGTCAATTTCTCTCCTCAGGGGAATTCTGGGAATTATAGGTCTGTCATGGAAATAGGGGTCTCCTAACCAGTGCTTTTCTTATAGAGTACTGTTATAAGAAGAAACCGCTCCTTTTTCCTTATGGGGTACCCAAGAGCCCGTATAGAGTCCTTATGTAGGTTCTCTATCAGTAGGAGAAACTAACAGAGGCCAACCAGAGAATATGGAGAAGTAAAGTAGCTAGTAAGCCTGATCTTTATTAAACTGTTGCAACACAGTGCTCACCCCCCCCATGCAGGAGGGAGGAGGAACCCAGAGCATTGGGGTGAAAGCTCTTATATAGACTTTTGAAATTGCCACCCTGTAGCTCAAGGCCACCCTCAATACATCATACATACATCACTGAAGGGGCGGTCTACAGCAGAAAGCCTGTCTGCCAGGATATCCAATAAAGGTCACTGATTGCTTTTACCTGGGCATCCTGGCCATTCTTTTGTGATAGTAAATACTCAGTTCCTGAATCCAAGTCACAGGCTCACACTATTCAGATTTGTGAGCAAAGAGACAATGGGGAGGTTTTCCCATTTCCTTCCTCCTTGCAGAGAAACATTTGAGGTCAATTTGGGAGAGTCAAAATGGTTTCAGGACTGTTTTCCTGTACTGTTTCAGACATGTGGTTTATATATTTATGTATGTGTTTGCCTGGTACATTTATGAATATTTATTTTACATCTTAGACCTTATAATTCTCATAACAGTACCCTTGAGTACCCCCAAAAAAAGCACTACTCCGAACAACACTCAGGACCCTTCACAAACTACAGTTCCCAGGACTCTTTGGGGGAAGCTACAACTGTTTAAAGTAGCATGATATAGCTTTGAACATATAGTGCAGATAATACCCAAATTCTAGTGCACCAAATGTTTTGCATTCTCAGGCTTAGCTTCACTCAACAGATACTTTCATTGGCGAAGAATCTGGCTGTCTTTTCTCTGCTTGTTAAACTCTTTTGAAAGGGAAAAGGGAAAGAAAGGAAAGGAAGCCAAAGGGCACATCAAAATATGGTCCTGTGTGTATATTAATGTTTCCTGCTGCTCTGCTATGCGGAGACCAGCTTAGAGAGTGCAGATATCTGTCAGGGACCAAATATGATGGGCCACCCATCAGCCTTTCATTAAATAGTACTTGTAGCCTCTGTAATTCTATCAATAGAGTAATCAGAGCTGCCATGTCTCAGGATTTGATAGAACAGCGGGAGCTGGGAAATGAAGACTGACATTGTTAACAAAGCCACTTCTGCCACTTAATGCCGAGGGAAGCAAGCAAAAAAGTTTATTTGTCTATCCACAAAAAGAAGAGAGGAAAAAGGCAGGAGTGGCTAAGTGTGAAGTCTGGGGTGACAAGCTTTGGGAACTTTCTTTTTCTTCTTCTGGGGTTGCCCTTGATCTAATCAATTCCACTTTGATATTTTGTTTGTTTTTTGCATTTATTCCACCATGGGTTGACATCATGCAATCTAGATAACCGAATTCATGAGCAAATATAAAAGAGGGAAGGCAAAACCTGGCAGGGCAGATATTTCCCATCGAAGGAGAAAGAACCTAATTCCCTATGGAGAGGGATTTCAATGAAGAGATTTAAAAATCAAGATGCTAATGTCAAGTCCTCAGCAAGGCAACTTTTTGAAAAAATGTAGCAAGAGGCTAAAAGGCTTAGCTTCCAACTGCAGGCGGATTAAGGATGCTTACAAAGGGCCAGTGATAGGAGATGAAAGAAAGGCAACATGAAAAATCAGAAAGAAAGAAATGAGGATGAAGATGGAGAGGATGGAGACTTAAACCAAGTTTCTGGGTTCTCTGTGCTGGTGACTGGCCTGAAGTTTTGAGGCTAAGGGAGATAGCCATGTTTTTCCATGATTAAGCCTGCCCAACCTAATGTTAAAGAAAGAGAGAGAAAACCAGTGGCACACTATTACCTCACACAAGTGTGGGGCCAGTGAGAACCAGCAAGGTGTGGTGGTTAGAGTATCGGACTAGGACCTGGGAGGCCAGAGTTCAAATCCCCAATCAGCTATGAAGCTCATGTGGTGAACATGGACCAGTTAAACACCCACACTCTAATCTACTTCACAAGATTTCTGTGGGGATAAAATGAAAAGGGGAAATATGTAAGCCACCTTGAGTTCCTTAGAGGAAAGTTGGGATACAAATGTAATTAATAAATAATGCCAATACCAATACTAATACTAATAATACCAAAGTCCTGTTCAGGACAGCAGCATCAACATGTCCTTTGTTGGCACCTAAGGGTGGCTCATTCCCCAGAAAGTTTTCTTTCTGGTCTAGAACAGATATGATTTGGGACATATAATCAGATCCCCCCACTGGTGCTGGGGAGAGGTATCCTTAGTTCTTTATATTGTCCTGCTTTTTAGACCCTGCTCCCTCCTCCCCAAGAAGCTGCTATTAGATCCCTAGCAGGGCTAATTGCACTTTTGGGAGGCAGGGTAGATTTGGGGAAAACAGTGGAAGGCTAAAGGGTTAAACAGCACTCCCAGGTCACCACTGCTTTGAATCTTTGAAAATGGAGTCTCCTCCAACCGCCCAGAGCTGCTTCATGATAGGCAATGTAGGAATCTGTTTTGTTTTAGCCCTCTGTGTTTAATGTATAGAAGAGAGACGAACATCCTTGTTCATTCATGAAACACATAAGCCACGTTTTGCCGAAGATCCCAAGGCAGGTTACACCAACAGAAGATGTGCACACCTACTCCAAATCAACTATTCAAGTCAATCTCGTGAGCCTTTGCATTCAAACACATTCTGGGGGTCCACTGAATCCCACCTAATTTAGCATACAATTGAATACGTTAGTAGTGCATTTTCAGGAAAAAGAAGATAGATTGGGTTGGATCCAAACTTCATCATGCCTAGATCAGATTGATGGTAACTTTATCACTAACTTAATTCCATTGAGTTCAATGAATCTTCAGAGTCTGATAATTCAAAAGAGTAATAATAATGATACTGGTATGTTCATACTCTTGATGCCAAGCAAAACCTACTTGCTGGAAAAGAGATTGGGATCTCTGAGTGATTTGCAGCAGCAGCAGCATCAAAATGACTTCTTTCACCTAAATTGGGTTGCTGAAATAAAGAGAGGCTGGTGTAACCAGGAACGGGCAGAAGGCTGGAGCTCACACAAAACCCTGTCCCATGCTATACCAAGCTGCAGGCAGTGGAACGAATTGGGCCCAGATTGAGCCTGATGTCATCAAGCCATAGCAGAGGGGCCAGCTCAGGATCCAGCCTCTCCCTTTTCATTGCCCCTGGAATGCCCAGACAGAAATCCTGCCAGTGGTATTCTGTTTGCCTGCACTTTCAGCAGGTGGACAGAGGCCAGGGGAGCTGTTTTGAGATGAGCAGAAAGAGATCTCCACCCCATTCAACCATCCCAACATGGCAGATCAGGAGTTTGATTGCAGCCTTAGAGACAAACCACTTCATTTTGGCATAAGCAGTTGGCATAGGAAACAGTCCGCAATGGGCTTGTGGTGTTCTGGGAAAAGACATATCTTCAGTTTGAAGAAGTGTATTTAATAGCTTTGAGAAGTAAGTTATAAAAGGTACTGATTTAATACCTTTTTGTACCACATCCCAAGCAGATCTTGTAACACCCCCCCCCCAGTTAAATGTGCAATTTGTGGCCCAGTGAGCCAAATGCAGGCCACCAGCTGTGTAAGGCAGCCTGTCGAGCTCAGCAAATTCTCTTTTTGCCACATGCTTGGGATTGCACAAATGCACTTCAGGCATCCAGCAGGCTCATGACTGTTGAATAGATTTTTGACTTGATGAGTCACAAACTGCAAATACCCCCGTCTACAGCATCCTATTATTATTATTATTATTATTATTATTATTATTATTATTATCATCATCATCATCATCATCATCACTTATACCCCACCCATCTGGGCAGGCCTCCCCAGCCACTCTGGGCAGCTTCCAACAGGATATTAAAAACACAATAAAAGATCTAACATTAAAAACTTCCCTAAACTGGGCTGCCTTCAGATGTCTTCTAAAAGTCTGGTAGTTGTTTTTCTCTTTGACATCTGGTGGGAGGGGGTTCCACAGGGCAGGCACCACTGCCAAGAAAGCCCTCTGCCTGGTTCCCTGTAACCTTACTTCTCGCAGTAAGCACTATTCTAAGACACTATAGAAATTGGAATGAACCAGGAGTTGGGCAAGAGCACACAGGCATGGAAACTGGGTTGGGATACACAAATTTGCATAATTAAATATGATACAATAGAAGTCTGCTTCAGGGATACAAATGCCGCTAAAATCTCCATCGTATTTTAAGTAGTGATGGATGCTCCAAAGATAGGATCTTCTTCCCTGTCCTTAAAGCATCTTCACTTTGTTTCAGAAACCAATAGAAGCCAACTTCAACTAAGCAGACACAATGCATTCATCCTATTTAAATTTCCAGTAGCATGAAACTTGAGAAAAGGGTAAAAAAGAAAGAAAGAAAGAAGCTAACCACTTCGAGAAGGGGAGGGACTGGCTGGAGGAGAAGCAAACCACTTATTTTCCCTCAGTAAGTGTTTGAAAATTGGATAGATTGAAAACAAATGCTTAAGGATGTTTCAGTACAGCATGCTTTCTAGGACTCTGTTTCCAAATTTTTCAGATTATATATTACAATTAAAGTAATGCTGAAAGCAGGTTAAAACAAACTCAACTGATGCCCATAACAGATTCAGGGCTATAAACGATCACAGATGTTCACATCGGCCTAGACATACCACTGGAATACAAACTCTGGTCATTTTCTAATTTCCATCATTAATACCACTAATTATATGTTTCTCAGGAGAAGATCCAAGATTTAGAATTAAGAGAGGAAATCTAGTTCATCGTAATCCACTCCTTTCAATTAAGGCCATAATACACCACGCAGTGGGATTGCTAGACGGAATGATAACATTACAAATTGCTCCCTTTGAGCAATCTGCCAGGTGCCAAGTGCAGCCAGTTCTTAGACAGCACCAAAAAGGACAGAAAAAGGATCAGCAAGCCTAGTTGTGCTTTCTTTCCTCCCATGTTACTTTGGAATACGTTGCTTTCCCAATCAGGGGGAATTTTAAATGGGACTTTTCAAATTTGAGGTCACACAGTACTCTCTTGACTGCTTCCACTTATTCCACAAGGATCTGCACCAACAAAATGAAAGCATGTTCTACAGGCCACTGGCTGCCCTGGGGGCGTAGTGATGTCTAATGTAACACTTCAGCAGCAAATACTTCACATTTGAGAAAGAGATTTTAAAACTCTTCCTGAATGGCAGAGATTATTCAGCTTTCCTTACTAAGCAGCATGTTCTGAACAAGCAAGTTTTGTTCAGAAGCCAAAGCCCTTCTTGAATATATGATTATCTCTCCTCCTCCTCCATCATCATCATCATCATCATCATCATCATCATCTCCATTATGCTAAAAAGATGACTAAAACAGTAGCAGTGATTGCTGGTAGAGTTAAAATCAGGGACCAAAAAATAAATCAATATTACTAGGTCCCACTCCAAGAGGTTCTTCTTTTAATGAAAATAATAACTCCCATCTACAAAAATGTGTAATATAATTCACATTTGAAAACTTTCCAACTATCCATTTTTATCAGAGTACTATTTAACCTAATAGAGCCCCAGTGTCATCAGAGGTACCTTATGTTTCTGGTTCATTATTCTGAACTTGGTTTCAAGTAGGGTGTACTTGATGTAGAGAACTTGACAGCTCTTTGGAGAAAGCTGGGTCAAAAGTATCTTGTTCAATTTTCAAATGCATAAAATTGAAAAGATTTACGTCCAGTTCACTTTAAAAATAAATAGGATCAAAAATGTTGATGAGTTTGTTCATTGTGACTGAGTAATTGGGTTTGTCTATTTTTAAAGTGGGTTTAGATTTGACCTGAATTGAAACTAATGCCTTGTTAAAGGATGCTCAACTTTACAGTATTTTGCAACTGCTTAATATCCCTGAAACATAACTTGTATCATGATTAGAAAATATTAAATAAGAAATTAAATCGAATGGCAACCTCATTTTAAACATCCACACTAACTTGTGTGCTGGCAACCCTGGAATAAGATAATAGTTCATGCATCTAGTCAATCTCATTATTACACCAGTCTTAAGAATATATTTGCCAACAGAGTAAAATATTGGATTGGATGGCTAAAATGTTTAATTAGTTGACAGCCACAGAAATAAGAGAAATTCCCCAAAGGGAGGAGAAACAGCACTTCTGCTCTTTTTGTTCTGCCTTGAAATAAGTATCTCATTTGAAAAGGAACTTCTGGAGAGTTATGTAATGAATGTCATACAGTTGTAAAAATTGCCAAGAAAAGTCCCTGATGCTTTTCTCCCCAGAGTTGTGTACATTTCTGCTGGGGTCATAGAAGGACTGACGTTATTTGTCCAACAAGCCCAACATCACCAACAGGATACACTGCACTAGTAAATCATGTGTCAGCTAGCATGTTTTTCCCATTTTATTCCAACCCAGCCTTCTATTTTTGGCACACCTATCAACTAATTATATATTTTCACAGGTGATATTTTGGAGATTGTTAATGGAAAACAGCCACTCTGTCCAAAATAGTGCAGAGAATTTTTTCTTCAGAAAAACATCTGAAACCCATTATCAAGAAAGATACATAGATTATGAAAGCAAAGAGTGTCCAGTGCTGAGGGTATTGTTGTAAATAGAGGACATCTCTGATTTTAAATGTGATTAAAAAAAAAAAACAGACACAAGCCAGGTAACCAAGACTTTTGGATTTAACACAAACAATTGCAGAAAAAAATGCTAAATTTAGAATAGATGCTGGTGAATCCCTTAAACCTAAATAATATATAGTGTGGACTTATATTGAGATCTGTCAATAAAGACAAGATCTACCCTCAGAAATGGAGAGACAAAAGTTTTTCAGAAGAGAGTTTTTAAATAAACACATTGTCTTTCACAACAAATTTAAAGTTAACTCTCCTCATAACAACATAAGCCACTTCTTTACTCTCTATATACAAACAGCTATAAAAACAGTAAACACATCCAGGAACTTTCCTTCTTTCTTTCCCTTAGCTCTTTAAAACAGGAAGTGACGAGATTCCTAGAAAATGCTGCAGGATCAACAAACTGCTATGCTTTATGTATGACAGGTTGGGAAGCAATTCACTTCCCATCTAAGTAAGTCAGGTGGGATATATAAAGGAGTACACAAAATGGTGTGCATGTTGGAGAAGGCATCTTATCTATATCTATCTATCTATCATCTATCTATCTATCTATCTATCTATCTATCATCTATCTATCATCTATCTATCTATCTATCTATCTATCATCGCAATGCTTCCTTCAATGTGGAATTGAAGCCAGCAGACATGCACTCCTTCCTAGGCAAACCTCAGGTAGCCTCCCATTCAGATACTGACCAGAGCTCAACCTGGTCAACAAGGTGGAAGCATCATGTGCTCTCATACTATGTCTATTATCCACAGTATGCACTCAACATGTAGAGAGACATGGTTTCATGTATATTTTTCTATGGGTATCACATAATTATAAAAGCAAGACACAACCATCCTTGTTACTAAATGTCTAACACCACCAGACATTTCCTTGTGTTGAATATACCTAATGGCTTATCTTCTGCCTTTAGGACATGATCATGTTTTAAAGCCTGGTATCATGTTCAATGTGTGTGTGACGGAGAGAAACTGAGGCACCACTGCGTTGGCAATGTCTCCTCCACCATTGCTCTGCATTATGTTTCTCAAGCATATGCAACCGCTGGGCCTGCGTATGCACACATATTATGTTCCCCCTGAAAGAACAGCACCCTAAGCTTTCAAACGAATTTTGCCACTCGATCAGAAAAAACACACACACACCACATTTCCTTGCCCACGAACTCTTAGGTTCATACGCAATGTGTAGCTGAGAACAAGACACAACCAGTAGGAAAGAATGAACATCCCATGTTCTCATAGAATAATCTAGATAATGAGCAGAAACTAAATATGAGACATACTAGTCTCTTTTTCATATCAGTCTCAAGATTCTGCCGGGCCCAACCTAACACAGGTCATTTTTCTAAGGAAGAAGGTTATCTTAAGACTTGACTTCTTGAAAGTGTGTGTGGCCTGTATCTCCTTACCTGGGAGAAGTTCAGCCCATTCAGTGGATGGCATTGCTCTTCCACCCTCTCCACAGCTCCTGTCCTTTTCTTCATCCTCTCTGCCTCCTGAGCCAGGTAGAGGTCCAATACGGGCACTCCCCGGGAACGGATATCTGTCTCCGTGAGGGAGTTGACCATCAGCATCACCCAAACGGGCCTTTTGCGCTCCCAGTTCCCAGCAATAGCATTGAAGAGGTAATCTGCATAAAGACCTTTCCCCCGTTGGTCTGGCGTCATCCAGTGAGGGAGCATCAATTTGACGTACTCAAGGTGGCGCTTGAGGCGGTGGTAAAGATCCCGGGGGAGCACGTCTTGCAAGTTCTCCCCGTGGGGTAGCAGCTGACAGCTGGCCAGGCCCGAAATGGTGTAGGGGTCAGTGAGGTCCAGCTCAAAGTACACACTGGAACTGGCTTGGAAAGCAGACTTGGAGTTCTCAGGGACAAAGTCCCACACGCGTGTGTAAGGCACATGGATTGTTCCAAAGAGATAGGCTGGAGGGTCCCTCCGGATAGTCCAGAGGAAAGAGTTCAAGTCTCTTTGCTAGGGAAAAGAGAATGAAAAAGAAGGCAAGAGTCAGCTTGGTGTAAAGCAGGGGTCAGCAAACCTTTTCAGCAAGGGGCCGGTCCACTATACCTCAGATCTTGTGGGGGGCCAGACTATCTATCTATCTATCTATCTATCTATATCTATATCTATATCTATATCTATATCTATATATATATATATATATATATTGATTGATTGGAGGGGGGAATGAATGAATTCCTATGCCCCACAAATAACCCAGAGATGCATTTTAAACAAAAGGACACATTTTATTCATGTAAAAACACACTGATTCCCAGACCATCCGCAAGCTGGATTGAGAAGGCGATTGGGCCGGATCCAGCCCCCGGGCCTTAGTTTGCCTACCCATGGTGTAAAGCGCTGAGAAAAGTATATTCAGGACCAGTTAAGGGGTGGGGGGGGGGTGCAAACAGGAACTGTCCATCAGCGTTGTGGTTGAAATCATTTCCTATGGCATAACTTTGCAAAATGTTTTGAGGGCTGCCATTGTACACAATATCCTAGCCTTAACCATGCTGGCATGAAAGCAAGTTATCTATTGGAATCAGCTTAAGACTGGTAGGACTGAAGCAGCAATGTGCAACGTGTAGGCCTGTGGATATGGTATGTGTATGGAAAGTCAAGCATGACTGCAAATCAGAGTTCATCTACGCTGCGGTTATTCTACTGAAACCAGTAAAACTATCCCAGCATGACCTTCTCTGGGTTAAGTGGATCCTGGATTGCATCCATAATCTCACATAGTCTGCCAGTAAACATGTGAGCAGACAAGTAGAAAAACCATGCATTCAGGAAAGAAAGATAAAATATAGGATGAAGGCTCAAAGTTGTCTGATTAGTTATGCCTTATCAACCAGTTAACGTTCCTTTGTGATTAAAAGAGTGGCAAAACTGAGTAGATCATTATACCAATAAAACTGGAGTATTTTATTTACAATTAAGTGGTATTCAAATTCAATTAAGTGATATAAATAAAACTAAGCATCTTTTTTTAAAAAAAACCCCAAAAACCTTATGATTTAACTTTATGAAGTGGGGATTATTGTATAACATCGCAGAAATATCTTATTCATGTGAGAATGAATGCAAGCATTACATCGTGTGTTGTGTGTGTGTGTGTGTGTGTGTGTGTGTGTGAGAGAGAGAGAGAGAGAGAGAGAGAGAGAGAGAGAGAGATTTTGAAAAGATATATATCCATACACACCCATAAACACTCATACCTCAAACTGGATCAAAGAATCTTTACACATTTAACTATCTAGGCATAAATCCAACCCAGGGTTAGAGCTTCTGGTCATTTATTCCTTCATCTGATATTTACAGAAACCCACTGTGCTATACAATGTAAAGTTTCAGCTTGGAGCAAATTTGTTTGTAGACAAATATGGATCACTCTGCAGGGGAATTCTCCTATACAATCCCCCATTGACTGCCCTTTAGAATTGTTCCTATGAACCATAACTTACAAACAGCATTTTTTTAATAAAAAAAAAACACAAAACAAAAACCGCATTGCATTGTCTATGAAAGTTGAATACAACCCATAGCCCTAGCCTATTCAGTGCAGAAAATTGAAGATTTCAACATAACTAACAGGGTCTTGCAGGAAATCAATATCCCTCCGGAGATCTAAAGGATCTGTGAGACTGTCGAAATATGAAATTGTGGCAATGGGGAAGTTGACAAGCCTGCCACACACGGGAGGAGAGAAAGGGTTACCTGGCGAATCTCAACTAATTTGCCAATGCTTCTTGAACTCTGGGCTCCAGTCCTTTATCTGGCATTAAGTATTTTGCAAGTTATGTGAGAAATCTAGATTGTTTTGCGGGCACCTCCATAGAGGAGGAGCCGAAGGGCGAGAGAGATTTCTTGCCAAGTGGTACCCAAGGACGGGAAGGCAAAGTGTCCTGACCGGTAGTAGTCCAACTACTCCTGTTTCCCGCCAGCAGTGTGCTAGGGGCTGTGCAACCCGCAGAAGGAAAGAAGGGCATCGCTTCCTTTCCCCAAGCCTGCTCGCTCGATCCCACCCCACTTCCTCAGGTGTCGAGGGGCACAACCTCTGCCTCCCTGGGGGGCGGACGATCGGCGCTCCCTAGTAGGAGCCATATCCATCTATCTCGCTCCCTCTCCACTTGCAGAGGGGTTCCTCGCTAGGACACCCAGGAGCAGCCAGGAAAGGCAGGAATTGACCCGCGTAATTGGCCCGCGCCCTAGTGTAGTGCGGATGTTGCGGAGGGGCGGTTATCTTCAGCAACTTTAGAAAGGGGCACCGGCACTATGGGTTGTCTCTGGGGATCATCGCAGGAGAGTCCCAAAGTTGACGGTGGCATGTGGCGCTGCCTCTGCGCCGGATCCCCCCTTAAGCACCCGCAGCCACTGACCCCCCACCCCGACCCCCGGGCCTCCTCCTTCCCTTCCCCTCCAGCTCACCGATCGGGGCAGCTCGCAGCGCCCTGGGTCCATCTGCTGGCGCCTCCTGGGCTCCGGGCGCGCCGACGCCGGCAGCACCCCCCCGACGACAGCCAAGCACATCAGCGCCAGGTGGGGCTGCATCCTGCTCCTCCCGGGGGACCCGCCTTGCCGGCTGCCTTCAGAGGGAACTCTCCGCCCGGTCTCGCCTCGGGTGCTTCGGTCCCGGCCACGGTCCCGTCTGCATCTGACAAGTGCAAAAATAAAATAATAATAATAATAATATTGAAGGGAAGAGGGAGCAGCTGAAGAAGGCTTGCAAAAAGAGAATGGGGGCTTAAATGGCCCCACAAGGGCGATCCTGAGGGTCCCGGCGTTGATCCTGAGCCTCTGTCATGCTTGGGGGGCAATGGGACTCTCCGGCGCGGTAAACTTTCTGCGCTGCCCAGGAGTTGCTTGGGTCTCTACCCGCCCCCCCTCTCCGCCTTCAGAAGGAAGGAGGTGGGAGAGTCAAGGTTTGTCTGCGAGGGGGGGGGCGGAGGTGGTGCCGATCCCGGGTTTGAGATGGCGAGAGACGGAGGGAATGCTATTTGAACAGGCACAGGAAGGCGGGCACTGCCGTGGATGTCATCATGTCAGTTTTCAAACACGGCGAGGAAAAGCCAGGAGGCCAAAAAGAAGGGAGAAAAAGGGAAAAAAGAAACAACTTCGCAGCAACTTCCAAACTTTCCCAAACTTTTCTTTCCCATCCCGCCTGCGACTTCGCGGCGGCCAAGCCTGGAGAGGGCGGCTCCTGCCGCAAGAGGGCGCCTGGTGCACAAACAAAGCGCCGCGGAGCTCAAGGTAGAGCCAGACGGGACTCCCGGGAGGGAGGGGAGAGAGATCCCGAAAGGAAAGATGCGAAAGATCGGGGCGAGGCATTCCCCGACGGGAACATAGACTGGGGCAAAGGAGAGCTCTGCTATGAGGTGCGCCAGGGACGAAGACACGCTCCTTACTCAGAAAGCTGGGTGCACGTGAAAGGGGCTGTGTTAAACTTTGCACATTCCCTCAGCTATTTTTTGTTTCATGTGTCTGGAGGCTTGGCATTTTAGATTCCTAGACCCAAGAGAGGCTGAGAAGTGGCCCGTGTCTCTGTACACACACATACACACTACATCTTTTTTCTCCAAGGACCTCAAGGTGGCACACATGGCTCTCTGCCTCATTTTCTGCCCCAACCCTATGAGGTAGGCTAGACTGAGAGGCTGTGAGTGGCCCATGGTGGCTCAGTGAACTTTATGAACCCTGGTCTCCCAGGTGCTAATCTGACACTCTAACCACTACATCACACACAGGTGGCATTCTGCAGCCAAGAATGCTTGCTGGGTCTAGTGTTGCTGTAGTTCTCAGCAGGCCCATGCAGAGCTGCTCTGATGCCTGGCATGGCAGCGTAAGTCCAGCATGCCCCTGGCCTGCCCTCCCCTGGTCAGCTTAGCCCTCCAAAGCCCAGGGCAATTGTACCCAGCTTCCCCCACCTACCTGCACAGGCCTGGTTCTGAGCCAAGCATGGTTTCAGTGGAAACCATCTTAAGATAGCAAGTGTGATCCTCCTGGCACCTCAGAGTGCTGTCTTCTAATCAAGTCAAAAGCTTTCTGTAACTGAATAGCTAGCATATCAAGGATTAAGCTGTTCTATTTTTTTAGCATGTTTCTAGGCTGGGGCTTAATTTGCAAACTGGTCAGCTGAGACCAGGGCCACCTCATTTTCCAGAGGAAGGGTAAGTCTGGATTGTGTTGGGTAGGGGGATATGGGTTGGTATTTTGATGCTGGTTCCAAAAGGAACACCCATCTGGAAGCACACACTAAATTGTTCTTAGGCACTCCTTTATAGAGAGGGTTCTGAGGCAGTGTACAAAGTGTACAAGGTGAGAGTAAAACCATTCAACTGTTTTATAGGAACAATGTTGTTTTTAAAACAAAAAGCAAAAAAGAATCCCAACCAATCTAGCTATGACTATACCGCAAACACATATGAGGCAAACTGAACATGCAAAAGTTCGGTGGAAGGGCAAAATCCAACTAAAAGGTCACCTAAAACCATTAGGCAAATAGGGAGGTCTTCAGCCAGGAGGTGCAAGATTGAAATTTTGTCACCAGGTATCTCTCTTTGGGGAGGCATTCCAGAGTCAGGGCACCACCACAGGAGACAAGGCAGAACCCCCTGCCTCTGAGTAGGAACCTTTTGACTCTTGCACTCCTTTGTTCACTCCTGTCCTAGGGCTCAAAGAGAGAAAGTACAAAATTGTCACACAAGAAGCCACAGAAACTGAAGCAGAAGGAACACCACCAGGCTAAGTTGCAGACGCTTGAGTTTGATCCACAGCACAAGCCCAAGCGTGTTTATTTGGAAGGGGGCCCAAATACGTCTCCTTGTGTCTACGCAGGATTTGCCTCCTGAGATCTCTTTTCGATTGCAGCCCTTACGTATTGGACTATATCATCAAAGTAGGTGCATTTGCACCTATAGGTTCATCTGCAACAATCAATTAAAAATCTGGGTGGGGCTACACATGGAGCCAATGCTATCCCATCATGATTTAAGGAAACATTACATAGCCAGCCCAACTAGTTCTGCTTTACATAGCCAGCTTTACATAGCCAGCCCAACTAGTTCTGCTTAATCCAGGCTTCCTCAATGTTTTTGGCCTACAACTTCCATGACCCCTAGCTAGCAGGACCAGTGGTCAGGGATGATGGGAACTGCAGTCTCAAAACATCTGGAGGGCCAAGATTGAGGAAGCCTGGCTCAATTGTACAACTCCTCAAGAGATGCTTGCCTTTCCTCAATCTGGTATTAGATGCTTGAGAGAGAGGTGGCAATCGGCTCTCATAAGCAATTTAGGCTGCAACCTCTCCCCACTCACTTAGGAGGAATCTGTATTAGACTCAATGGGGCTGCTTGTGAGTTGGCAAATGCGGTTACTTATATTCCAAAGCAGTGAGCATGGACTTAAGTCCATTGCTTTCAGTGGGTTCACTCTATGTCTAACATTGGATATCAATCACTGTTTTGTCAATTGGTGTTCGCAAAATGGTGTCTGTGTTATTTCATAAATCTGCATACAGTGCAATTCTACACACTTCGAATGGGCCTCTCTCCCAGGAAGGGCTGGTACGGGAATTCAGCCTTAATATATCTTCTGTGTGGGCTGAAGTAGGGTCCATGCTGTGCGGTTTTCCTGGGCGTAGTGGACTGTTGTTTATGGACTGAGTAGACCCATTAAAATAAATGGAGCGAACAGTGACTTAACTGTGTACAGGATTTCCCTAAAACCAGCTTCAATAATAAAAGCTACATCATAGATATTTGGTCACTGTGGTTACAGTGCTAAACAACTGTGACTACATAGAGAGAATTAATGAAGGAAGGTTGACGTTAAAAAACAAATCCAGTTTGTTTTACTTGGATTCTGTTTCTGCCTTCCAGACATGAAAACAATATCTGCAATATCTGAAGGTTTTAATATGTGAAGAAAAATTAAACCCATTGACTTATCAAACAGATCCCATAGAAGGGAAATATGCCAAAGAATAGGAGATTCAGCTGCACATTCTGTATTTAAATTGTTTCTTTAAAAGTTAATGACTAATAGGTGTTGTTATAAGGTGTTAAAGATTAATAGATGCCTCAGGAAATTATTCTGTAGTGGTAATAATCGTTATAGACTACCAGAAGCAGGGTGGTCAGAATGCAAAATTTAGCTAATATTTATGGATGTTGTTACCATATCTACTAAATAGATTTGTAGGTTACTACATTTCCAGTATGTTTTCAATTTGCATCTCAGCTGTGATCCTGACATCCATGGAATTCTTATGTAATGAAACGGGTGGCATTTGTTTCAAACAAGTTTCAGAACTGTAAAATTTGCAAGATTGTGGGTTGTATCGAATATTGTGTGCAAGTGGAAGGAAGCCAGAACAACAGGTCTTTGTGTAGCTCTCTTCTACCCTCCTCTGCAGCCCCATAAAATCCCTGAAAACCTTCTCTAGATCACTGGTCTTCAACTGGTGGGTCGGGGCCAATATCAGGTTGTAGCCTAATGTAAGATGGTTCACAACCACAGCTAATACTACCACCATACAGATATATGGGGGGAAAGAGAGGAAGAAAAGGCTCCCCAAATGCAGGTTTGGATAGTGGATCCCGGGTCCGAAAACATTGATGATTAGAGGATCTAGAGTATCAGAGAACCAACCAAACCTTATGGACCGTGTGAGAGCAGGGAATGACCCAAAATTGGGTAGATGAATCTTACATCCCCCTCCCACAGTAGTCCCAAATGCTGTTGTTGGTATCCGTTCGCCTTTGGGGGTGAGGTCAAACTGTTGGCAGGTTGCAGTGCCTGCTGTGCAGAAGAGACATGTTTTGTTGCAGCTGGAGCAGATGAAGGCATTCAGTTGTGCTACCGCAAATGTCCCATGGTGCTTCTTCTCTCTGCACAGCACGTAATATACATTAAGTTCAACAGAGCCACTCGAGAGGTTTTAGCAATGGGGGGGGGGGTAGGGAAAGGGAATGGTCCTGTCTTTGCACTGGCCTTTTGCTCATGTAATGGTAGATACAGTCCTTTAAAAAGTGGGAGTTAAAGCTATAATTCTAGCCATGTCTACTCAGAAGTAAGGGTTATTGAATTATAGGGGGCTTATTCCCAGGTAAATTGGATTCAGAATGCAGCCTAAATTTTTATTCATACAAACTCAGCCCTGATTCACACAGCTGTTTTCAAAAGCATCACCCTATGGTCAGAAGCCCCCAGATGCTTGTCAGTTCTGACTGCTGCTAAAGCCAGAAACAGAGACAGTAGGGATGCCAACAGGTGAGTAAACAGACTAGAGGGCCTAAAGTGATGCACAGAAATCTAGAAGAGGGGTAGATATGCATGAAACATAGCAAATGTCAGAACAGGTAGCTGCTACAGTCAGCAAGAGGCTTTTCAAGTTCTCTGTGAACTAGAACACAAAGGTACATGAATAGCTACTTCTCGGTTACATGAGTGCATCAGTAATGTCAGCAACACACACACACCCTTTGAAATGCAGATAAGTAAGAGAAGGTCTGAAAAGCATTTTGTAGTCTACTGAGCCAAGCATGAGATTTGGTTTGCACTAATGTGACCTTTGAATGGGGTGTATCAATCACTGCACTTGGAAGCTTTCAGAAACCCCAATGCTACACCAGCATGGCAAGCAGATATGTTGGCAGGCCATATTGTATCAATGGAAACTGGCTTGTTACTTAGACATTTCCCCATAGCTCCTTAAAACACATTTTTTCCCTATCAAAAGTTGTTGTTTTGTTTCTTCCAAGCATCAAATGAAGGGAATAGTCTACTGCCAAGGATGAGAGGTTGGGTGTTGGCTTTAATGTTGCTCTAAGTACATTGACCAACCCCATCTTTTCCCATCCAAAAGGCAAAACAGAAAGAAACTCATATTCCATGTGAGACAGCAACATTCTTTGTTATCACAACAATTTTTACCCTCTTTGGATTTCTCAATGTCTGAAAGGAAAAACAATTATTATTTTTCATGCATTTTTGGTAAAGGGTTCTACTTCTGCTAGTAGGTTGAGCATACATATTTCAAATAAACCAATCAGTATATAAACTATGTTACAGACTAACTAAATTGGAAAAAATTATAATAAAGAGAAGTTCAGGAAAATGGCATTAATCTAGGAAATGGGTCTAGCTTCCTTTAGATGCCATCCAAATCACATCTCCTCAACAATGTCCATATTAATAAGAGCTGCCTTCCAGTCAATCTACAAAGCGCGCACACACACACAAGCCCAGATTCCTCCTCCTCCTCCTCCTCTTCTTCTTCTTCTTCTTCTTCTTCTTCTTCTTCTTCTTTTTCTTCTTCTTCTTCTTCTTCACCTTCACATTTTTTTTCCTTGGGACCAGTTTTGATGAAAAGCCATAACTCAACATATTGATCATCGCTTCCAAATGTTTCCTAAATTCACCCTGCCTGCCAGTTATTCCAGGATGCCTGCAGGCAATCAAGAGAAATGGATCACCTCTGATTGAACCAGACTGTGTGCTGATTGAGGGCTGTTGGTTTGGCTGCCTGCTGTGAACCTGAGTGTGCATCTGGTACCAACAAGCCCCTGGTTTTGCAGGCAGTCAAGAAGAGCTTTGTCTACCTTCAGATGATAACAAAGTCTGCCAATGTTATCAAGCACTCCAAGCAAATAAATGACTAAAGGAGGTTGTCACTGCTGGTTGTGAAGTACATAAGAGTCTGCTGGATCAGGCCAGTGGCCAGTCTAGTCCTGCATCCTATTCTCATAGTGGCTGAACAGTTGCCTGTAGGAAACCAGCAAGCAGGATTCGAGCACAAGAGCATTCTCCCCTCCTGTAAAATATTTGTACTATTTGCCAAACAAATAGCTGCTGCCTAGCTGGACCTTTGTGGTAACGGGGGTGGGAGGCATGGATCATTTCTCTGGGACTGCACAAGTGATCACTGCCCATTTCTTATAAGGGACTTCAGCTGCCAAGAAACGGCCCCAGATATGTTTTGTTTGTTCCCCATGAATCTAGTATTTCCTTAAAAAAGAAATATGAAGCCTCAGATCTACCTGGAAGCTTCACCCTTGTGCATGGGAAGATCATTGTTATTTGGGGATGAGAAGCTATTCTGCCTATGGCATAGTCCTTCAGATAAATCTAGCTGAATTCTGGAATTAAAAGCCAGTTCCAGAGCTAAGCCCCACAAGAAAAGCTGATCCCTTCCCCAGTTAGAAATTAATGTTCTTCTATCCTATCCAGTGTTAGCCACATCTAACATCTCTGGATTTACCGTATTTTTTGCTCTATAAGACTCACTTTTTCCCTCCTAAAAAGTAAGGGGAAATGTGTGTGCGTTTTATGGAGCAAATGCGGGCTGCACAGCTATCCCAGAAGCCATAACACAAGAGGGATTGCTGCTTTCACTGCACAGCGATCCCTCTTGCTTCTTCTGGCTTCTGAGATTCAGAATATTTTTTTTCTTGTTTTCCTCCTCCAAAAACTAGGTGCGTCTTGTGGTCTGGTGCATCTTATAGAGCGAAAAATACGGTAGTTCTCCCAATGATCGCAGAATTTTCAGGAAGTTATTTGCAGGAGGGGGGGGTGCATGCAAAAGCAATATCAGCAACTCATCCATACCATAACCAATGACAAATTGGAATTTGATCAATATCAACATGATCCATGGGGGTGATGATCTTATGACACAGGATTTTATGGCCCCTGAAAGTAAGGCAAATTTTGTTTCTTCTTGGTAGAGCACAAGCATAAAAATAGACAGAACGTTAGCTTTCCTGTTACAATGGAATGGTTGGGTTCCATGGTCTCGTGGAAACTTCCAAGTACATTCCAAAGAACAGAAATTGGAGATCCCAATTTGTTTGCCATCCCTGATGACATCTCACCTAGAACATAAGCCCTAGCCTCAGATGGATGACTTTTACAAGGGCATCTCTTCGGCAACTGCAAGGAAATTAATTCTTCTGCTGTAATTTTAATTCTTTCTCTCCCCCGCCCTCCCCCCTGCAGATCAGTTCCATATGTCACTGCACTTTGCACAGCAGTTCCAAGCAAGTCTTGGTAATGTTATAACCAGCTTCTAATGTCAATATTTACAAAAAACTTTAACTACATTGTTCTGGTATTCGGAAATGTGTAACTGTCTACCTGCTACCGCAGGGTTTTAGCAAAGAGTTATTTACGGCCTCTATTAAAGAAAACCTGTAATCCATGAAACCAGTTACTTATCACACTTAAGTGGAGGATTAGTAATTAAGAAACTGCTATCTATCCAGTGTATTTTTCTAGAAAAAGAGGTGCAGAAACTCACCATTAGCGCCTCCCTTGTTTGCTTATAATGGTAATGGTGCCCACCTGAGAGGTGCCAGAACAGAGTTAAATCTAAAAGATGGCACACAGGACTGTGGGCAATCATCACAACCGGCCACATAGATGGAAGCAAGGCTACAATTAATTGACATTATTTCGTAACGTACTATTGGAAAGCATCAGAACTAACATTTTAACAAATCCCTTTCAACAGCTGTCAGGATTCCTCAGCATTTTGGAAGCATGGACCATAATTCTTTTCTAGGTTGAGCTAATCCACATCTCTAGCACGATTCCATCCTCAAACAACTGTGAAATCAGAAATCTTCCAGCTGTTGATCCCATAAGTCTAGTGAAAAGATAACATGTTGCATTATTGGCTCTGATCATTTCTGTTGTGGTTCACTCAGTAAAAATCTGAGAATCTTTTTTAGTGTGATCTGGCATTTTTTAATATATTTTTTTGCTTTCTAAATCAGTAGAGGCAGACCTGTTGCCCTCCAGATGTTATTGAACTACACTTCCCATCATCCCTGACCATTGGAATCAGAGAATCATAGAATTGTAGAGTTGGAAGGCAGCAGGCGTGCCAACTCCTAGAGGCAGAGCGGTCTTTGGTCCCCTCAATATTTGCTGGCAGGGAGCTGGGCCCCCACAATATTGAGGGGACGAAGGAGGCCAAGCACGGTGTGGTTCAATGGCTGCAGAAGGCAGGAGCAAAGATACAAAAGTGGCTGAGAAGCAGTCACCGAGAACTTTGGGGAAGGAGGCAAGAATGAATTTCAAGGGGAAATATCAGATCTATCTTCTATAATCACAGAATTGAGACTTGTGAAAACAAGTAGTATGCTGTAGCGTAGAAGGGGTGAGGCTCAAGTAATTCCTGATTTGTGTTAGCAGGCAAATAGCATCAGATAATCTGCCCCCAAGAACTTGGGGCAGTTTCGTACATGCATTTGCCCTGCCAGAAGATGAATGTGTGTGTGTATATATATTTGCATGTGTGTGTGTGTATATATATATATTTGCATGTGAGAAGAGTTGGCACCACATATGCAAATACACCTTTCTAGAAACATGCTTAAACTTATCTCACCACCAAGAGGAAGCTCCTATTTCGTCGCTTGTGTCATGGCTTTGTAAACTAATGAAAACTCTTTTTTCAGAGCATTGTACACCTTGAAAACACTAAGAACTCACACCTGAAGGTGCCCTGAGCAACCCTAATTGCACAACACAGGAGCCTTTGGAGAAAATATAATTTCCCTGGTGGGAATCCTGGCTTTTTTATTTTGCTTCTAACCTGCCTTCTTAAGATAAACTCTCACCAAGAAGTTTACCAGAAAAACATCTTAAAATCAGGAAAAACAATGGGATGCATAGCATCCAACAGAACAACATCATTAAAAAAAAAAAATGTTCCTATGAACTGGATTTCTCTACTTCCATGCAGAAATCAAGTCCTCTGGACATCCATTTCCAGCTTCACGTTTTACACTACCTGTAATGGTGCCTATTGCATATAGACCACGGAAAGCCAACCTGATGCCCTCCAGATATTGTTGGACTCCAATTCCCCTCAGTCCCAGCCAGCAGGGTTAGGAATTATTGGAGTTGTAGTCCACAACATCTAGAGAGCACCACATTGGCTACCCCTGATACAGACCCTACTCAAGAGCAATCCGAGCTCCTCAGAGGAGAAAGCACTATGCAAGTACCCAGAAATTAAAATAACAAAATTAAACTGGAGTTTATTTTCCTCTTCAGAAACTGTTCCGCCAAATTCCTAAGCTGTTTTACAGAAGAAATCTGTTGGTGTTTAATTCTTAACTCACTGTGTAAACATTGTGCTTCGATAAACCAAAGTATGCATGCATTTATGTATAAAGTAGATATGAGCTTAAAAGTCTACCTTGAGCATCTGTCTTTATTGTAACTCCTGTCCTGCCTAGACTCCTTTTGAAGGGTTTTTAAATACGTTTCCATAATCTAGCAAAGGAACAAAAAATAAAATAAAACATTTTCCTACTTACATCAAGCATTAAATCCATAGGGAACAATAACAAACCTTTGAGAATGCAAAAAGGGCATTTTGCCAAAACAAATCAAGGAATTGAATATATGTTTTCTCTCCCTCTCTTTTTCCCTTCCAACATTAATAAGGTTTGGAATTTACTTTAATTTTTTTCCAATTAAAAGGAAGATTCCCTTATATAGATATATTAGTACTTTACCAGTTAGAAACCACTGTCCAGATCTTCTCATTTTATGGCCATATTACTAGCTCATTATAGACTCTTCCATTTACCTGGTCTACAGTTACTTTGATTTGACTGCTAAAAAAATGATGGGTAGCTGTCCTACAGAAAATCCCCATAATTTCAGTAGAAAATAATTCCAGGTGTGTTTGAGATAAAAATCATATGCCCTAATTCTGCAGAGGTGCTCCACGAAGCGAAACAAGATTTTGAGCATAAGTTTTCCTTATGAATTAATTCAATGAACACAAAACGTCAACACATTATGCATGGGCAGGGGAACAGTCAATGACACCCAGAACCCAAATGCACCACTAAACAATGGTTGGTTTGTTACACTGTTGTTTCCCTTGCTTGGTGGGAACAGGTGGCTTTTTTTATTCATGAAACCGGTTGCCTTTTTATAAAAAACAACAGTGAAAGACACTTAAGAGAATATCATTCCAGGTACTTCCCTCTATTTCAATAGATGATAAATGTCACCGTGAATTCATTTGTTGAAAACTCTCACATATAGTAACAGCATATGTGAGATTTCTGGACTGAGGCCTTACCCAGCTTTCATGGATTGCATACATGGAGTGAAATCCTATGCACGTTTACTCAGAAGTAAGATCCAGTGTGTTTGATGCAGATTATTACCAGGTAAGTATGTATATATAGGTTTGCAGACATAATCCAACATCCTTGGAAGTCCATTACCAAACATCACCCCATATTTCCTCCCAAATCTCACATGTTGGGGGGGTACTTTATTTATATATTTATTTAAGACCTTCTACCTTATCTGAAATTGACCAGACAGTTGAAGCGGGGTGGGGGTGGGGAATGATCTGTTTGTGAGCAAGCATGGAATCTCTGTTCATTATTGTGTATACTTGTAGAAGAAGAGGACACCCAGTGAAAAATAGACTACCAAAGGTATCAAATAAACAAAAGAAAATATAGTTTCACAAAGCATGCCATCAGTTTTTGGAATCCATAGCTAAGGGTTGTGACTGAGTGTACTGAGCTCAAGGATGGATTATCATTTGATATATAAAGAGAGACCAAAAGGAAAATAACAATGGGAATTAACTGTTGTGGAGGGTGGGATGATAAAAAAACACAATTCTCCTGTCAGTCTGGGAATATCTCCTCACTCACCCAGTTTAGAATATTCCACCATTCTTCAGGGGAGTTTCTTGTCTTTCAGCAGAGTAAGCAGCTCATGCATATGTCTAACGAAGCTTTAATAATGAAGAAAATTGTAACACAATAACATACTGTCTGAGAGAAACTAAAAGAACATCATGAGGCAACAATGTCATTTGGACCCTCTAGATGAACTTAAGGGCGGAGCCAGCACAAAAGCTCCGCCCACCAGATGCCAGACATTCTCCTAATCAAATTAGACCTCAGTGTTTTTCTTACAATGACTGAGTGTACCGAGCTCAAGGATGGATTATCATTTGATATATAAAGAGAAACTAAAAGGAGAATAACAATGGGAATTAACAAAGGTGATCAGTGCACAGGAGCACCCCATAATCTGCATATGCTAGGACTGCATATGCGCTATGCCTTTAAAGGACATTCAAAGTAATTTGTTCTCCCTCAAAAAAATTCTGGGCACTGTAGTTTGCTCCTCAAACAGTTACAATTCCCAGCACCCTTTAACAAGCTACAGTGCCCAGAATTCTCTGAGGGGGAAAATGTGCTTCAAATATTGATTAAAAATTGAGGTTTTGGTGCTCATGTGTTGATTAAAGTGGGTACCAGCACAAAATGGCTGCCATGGGCAGTGGAATAAGAGGCACCAGTTCTTAGTACCAGTGATTACTTTCACAAAAAAGTTGTGAGGGAGGGGGGAGAGAGAGAGAGTTAAGAAACACTATACATAGTGAAACACTATTTATGAACACCATACATATATAGAATTTCTAACTCGTATAATACAGTGCATGAGAAGACAGGCTAGTGACCATTTGATCAGACCCAGCAAGCCTTTTCTTATTTCTTAGAAATTAGAATTGTTGCCTATAAATAATCAGAAATAGCAATGAACTATGGGTTCCCCCTTTTTACAGGGAGTGGGGAGTATTGCTATATTCTCATCACCAGCAACCATTTCCCTACACATGCAGAATTCCTCTGATACAGCTCCAACCCAGTAGGATATTTACCCTATTTTCAATCCAAGCAATTATATAAATTAGAGTTAGGAAAGCTTTGCAACGTGAGCGAGCCACTCTTAAAGCAACTCGTTGAGAGGCTTGGTGCTGTTTTGCAAACATTCCAAAGCTGATTCTTTCAGGGTAACATGGTTTTGCTTTCTGGAGGGTCCACATCACCCGAGTTTCATCCCAGGCAGCCTCTTCTGAATCCAGCAGCTTTGTTTGTGCCAGACAAACAAAGCATCTGCCTTGTGGCTTTTTTGTGCTTGATCCATTCCAAACCGTTGCAGCTCAAACTTTATAAAAACAACAATCTGCATTGATGTGCTAAATATGTTCAGTCGGACAAACATCAGATGCTGACATGAGCTGGGTTTTTTGGCTTCCTTTAATGGGTTTTCCTTTAATATGCCATTTTTTTCAGACTGATATAAATCAAAGATAATGTAAATAAATGCCTCACATTTTCCATCACCAGTCCCTAGCAAATGGGATCTTTGACCAAATCAGAGGTAAATTTACTCAGCTATGTTTATAAGTATTAATATTTACATTTTATATTTAAAGGGCCACCATCAAGCTAAACTCCATTTCTGTTCAAAGGTGTAGCTCCTACTGAAAAGGGGTGCTGTTGAATATGGTAGTCGCAGCCATAATGGAGTATGCTGTTGTTGAAACTAAAGCAAAATACATAATGTAGAAACATTATTATTGAAATTGTGGCATATGCAAGTTATGCATATATGACCAATTTATATTATATATCACATATATAATTAGAATGCCCACTTATCACTTTCCCAAAAAAGGAAAACGTATCAACAAAAAAGAGGGCGAAAGGGTACACAGATTTGCATAAAATCTGTATTATATATATATAGGTAAGGTAAAGGTACCCCTGCCCGTACGGGCCAGTCTTGACAGACTCTAGGGTTGTGCGCCCATCTCACTCAAAGAGGCCGAGGGCCAGCGCTGTCCGAAGACACTTCCGGGTCACGTGGCCAGCGTGACATCGCTGCTCTGGCGAGCCAGAGCCGCACACGGAAACGCCGTTTACCTTCCCGCTAGTAAGCGGTCCCTATTTATCTACTTGCACCCAAGAGTGCTTTCGAACTGCTAGGTTGGCAGGCGCTGGGACCGAACAGCGGGAGCGCACCCCGCCGCGGGGATTCAAACCGCCGACCTCTTGATCGGCAAGCCCTAGGCGCTGAGGCTTTAACCCACAGCGCCACCCGCGTCCCACACTATATATATATATATATATATATATATATATATATATATATATTGAATAGAAATACAATGCATCTCACCAAAGTGGGGAAGAGTGTGACTAGGTAACCTGTGCCTGCTGGGTCTGCTGTCCATATGCTCTGGAGTGAAAACTCCTTGGTCAAGAAATTCTGAGTCATGGTTCAAGTTGGCCTTGATTAGGGCCAAAATGTATCTGCCCGGGTAGGATCTGGGAATAAATGCTGGCAAGGCCATAGTCAAACTAAGTGTGAAGACTATAGAAGATTTGTTCTATGTGTGGGTAGCAGTACTGGGTGACTTTCAGAAGTCCCCCTGCACTTTGAAAAGGCACAAGAAAGAACATGCCAATCCACTAAAACAATGGACCATTGCTAGTTTCTGTCCCATGCCTGTTGTTTACCAAAGAAAGACTGGATTTTAGTGAGAAAAAGTGGGATGAAGACCAAAGGACCACTCTAATATGGAGTGTCAATAGGGAATTAAAAAGAGGCTACACTCAGCGCTAGAACTCACTTTTTATTCCCTTATTTTTGTTTCTTCATTGCTTAGCTCCAAATCTGACATTTAATTGTTCCTGGTCCTTTGGAACCCAGTTTGCCTTTTTACATTGCCTATTACAGAAGAGGGGATTTCTTGCTTTGAGTCCAACCCTTCTTCAGTTCAGTTTCCCTCTAAACTAGCCCACTGGGACTGGAGGTTTGGCTTATGAACAATTTTAAACAGATTTGGTTTTGATAGGTTTTACATGTACAAGCACCTTATTTTATGTTTTTGTTTATTCCCTGGTGAAGTTCATCATTCTATTTTTCAACCTTTCCCCTCCACCAGCATTCTTCTGGATCCTACCCACTGAATCCTGAATTCATCTCTTAACTCTTAATTGATCCCACATAACCTGTTCCTTTGAACTGCTACTTAGATAGGTAGCTATAATGTCCTCTCTTTTCTTAATGTTCAGAATAAATCGCTATATGGCTGGAACATAGCAAAACCTTTAACTAACATGGACTGGTGGGACTTCTAAGCAGTAAATCAAAGTAGAGTTGAATAATGGCTGAGATTATTGCTTGTTTTGCGTGCCATAAGTATTGTTTGTAATAGTGATTTTATCTGATACTTCAGTATTTTTCTTCTACCTAAGTACGGTTAAGTTGAAAAGTTACACTTTAATTAATCCCAATATACATGCTGTAATCTTGGCATAAAATAGCTATTCCATTTTGTTTAAGATTACATATTCATATTCTGCTTTGTTTTTCCATGTAGTCATTGTACTTTATTTTACCTGCATACTCTGTTCCGTATATTTTCCCCTTCTTCCAGATTCATTGATGTATAATGTGTTTTTGACTTCTCTTCAGATATTCTTTCTGCTTGCATCTGTCATAAAACTGAAATGCATGTTCTGGTCTTCAGTTGATGTATTTTAAATACCCTTTGCAAACTGATTTCACCTCTGGTCACAACTTCTTGCCCAATAGGGCAAATTATGGACCTCATTTTTAGTGGTCACTCCACATATAATATGGACGCGGGTGGCACTGTGGGTTAAACCACAGAGCCTAGGACTTGCCGATCAGAAGGTCGGTGGTTCAAATCCCCGCAACGGGGTGAGCTCCCGTTGCTCGGTCCCTGCTCCTGCCAGCCTAGCAGTTTGAAAGCACGTCAAAGTGCAAGTAGATAAATAGGTACCACTCCGGCGGGAAGGTAAACGGCGTTTCCATGCGCTGCTCTGGTTCGCAAGAAGCAGCTTAGTCATGCTGGCCACATGACCTGGAAGCTGTACGCCGGCTCCCTCAGCCAATAAAGCGAGATGAGCATCACAACCCCAGAGTCGGCCATGACTAGACCTAATGGTCAGGGGTCCCTTTACCTTTTACTACATATAATATAGCAAAGAAGACATAGCACTTTCTCCAAGAAACATGCAACAGAAAAACTAGCCTTTTATAGGTTTTTGTTTTATAAAATGCTTATTATAAAAGGAAACTATTTCCATTTCCTTTAAATACTTGTCCTTTTAAAAAAGATAAAGCTAATATTTTCATAAACATGGACAGAGCCATGTCCTATATTCCAGTTAGCTGCTTCGCTGACCACATCCTACATGTGCTCAGCCTGGAAAGCTAAAGTACTTAGATTTCCAAATGGCACAAAATCAGCCAACGCGCTGATTGGGAGTGTACTAGTCTGCCTCTGATTTTTCAGGAGACTGATGCCTATGTATGTTTTTATTATTTTATTTCACTTTAAGCCTGTGTCCATTTGGTGTTCTTTGGGGAACTCCAGGTAGGGCAAACCCTCCAACACTGTTACCACACCCTTACTTCCACAATACTTGTAATAATAGTAAAAACCATGTTTGGGGATGCTTACTGCTCTGAGTTGAGGGAGGCAGGAAATATTCATGTGTCAATTTTTCAATAACTTCACTCCTATTCCCCATACATTTTTTTTTATATTTATTTATTTATTAAGGGTTTTCTTGTTTTACAGAAGTAAGTGTAATGCCTCGTTGTTGTTTTTCCATGTAACATTTTTACAAATCCATTTCATTTGTTGAGGCATTAGGTTCCCCCTACATTTTGAATTCCATTGAGATCAACAGGACTGACCCCAACCAAAATACAGTAAATGCTTGTTGGTCCTCTTCACTGTTGATAGCTCCTTCTCAACAGGCCTAAACTGACAAGTAGTAATGGACCAGGCTGGGACAGGCTGATGGCAACTGTAACTACAAATCCCAAACTACCCCTTAACTCTGAGTCCTTTAATAGACACAATAAAAAAGTAAAAAAAAAAAAAAAAGGTAAAGGACCCATGGGTGGTTAAGTCCAGTCAAAGACGACTATGGAATTGTGGCACTCATGTCTGCTTTTAGGCTGAGGGAGCCGGCGTTTGTCCACAGACAGTTTTCCGGGTCATGTGGCCAGCATGACTAAACCTCTACTGGCACACAGAGGACCATGATGAGTGCCAGAGCGCACAGAAATGCCGTTTACATTCCCACTGCAGTGGTACCTATTTATCTACTTGCACGGGCACGCTTTTGAACTGCTAGGTTGGCAGGAGCTGGGACAGAGCAACGGGAGCTCATCCCGTCGCTGGGATTCGAACCGCCAACCTTCCAATCAGCATGCCAAGAGGCTCGGTGGTTTAGACCACAATACCTCTATTAATAAATCTGCAAAAAACAAAACAAAAAGACACCAAGTGCAGTGGAAAGAACTATTTCCACATTTTTAAGACATAAAAATGCTCAGTTTTGTAGCCAAGGCAACAAAACTCTCTCCATGTACCTTAGTGATAAGCCCCAGAACTCCATGTTCTTTTATTTCCAATGGGGAATAGGAACTTCTGTTACTTTTCTATGCCTCCCGTCCTTAAATGCATAACACAGGAGCGCTGGACCAGTAACACTGCTGGACCTATAACAGAACGGAGATTATCTAGTTCAGTCTTTGGGTCTTTGAGCACTTTTGCAAACCTTGAGGTTCTCCCAAGCCTGCTGACACCTTGGTCTTGTGCATAGATGGTTGCTGAGCTTTGTAAAAATGCCAAGTGCTAACATAAGAACATAAGTAGAGCCCTGTTGGATCAGGCCAGTACCCCATCTAGCCCAGCATCCTGTTCTCACAGTGGCCAACCAGATGCCTGAGGGAAGCCTGAAAGAAGGGGTTGGGTTGAATGCCTTGCTCCAGAGAACAGAATTCCAGTATCCCCTAGCTCTGAAAATTTATTCCGAGCAATACCTCAAAGATTTGCTTACTTCTGAACCATTAAGTATTTTTTTTAAAAAAAACACCTGGCAGCCTAATTTATTTACCAATTTAACGTAAACATTGCTGACATATGTTTGGCTCCTTCTACATAAATAAATGGGAGAATCAAGGGTTAAGAGTGATCCTTTGGTCACCGGCATTTAAAAAACATGAGCAGAAGCTGCTGCCCTCCCTGTCTGGACTAATACTGTGCAAACATACAGGGTGGTCACCTGGGTGCAACCAATTACTTACCTTGTGGTCTTGTTTTGGCCTCACCAAGGCCTCAAAGTAAGAGTATGTGTGTATTGGGGAACCATTTCCCATCTTGGACCTGTGGACTGCGGGTTCCAAAGAAAGAAAGATGTTGCTTTTCAATAGACTCAAGCTTCAGTAAGAGACAAAGCACAGTGCATCCCGCCACCTAAGGATTTGCTCAGCACTGCACGTCCATAGAACTGGGATGGGCAAGCAGGTAAACACACAAAAAATGTGGATATATTTTCCTAATGATTTTAAAAAACAAAAGTTAAATTGTTACAGGAACATGGAAAAATGTGAAAAGAGAAAAACTAAAATTAATATATTTGTCCAGCCTTAGGATTACTTGACAATGGGAGCTGATTGTTGATTCCTCCTGGCACAACTTCCTTGCTCTGAAGCATGGGCCAACTGGTTTACTGCAACACTTTTGGGTAATATATAAGTTAAACTACAGCAGCAGACATAGGCTTGAGACTCAGAGCTCCTGGGAGAGAAAAGAGGGTCTTAGCCAAAACCACTTAGAAAAAAGATGCTAATTGAGGCAGTATTGAGCCATGCAATTCAGAACACATGTATATTTTTATATCTTTTTTGTAATACCATCTTAAATGTCTAGGCACTTCAGAGATTCAGAGATTCAATGCAGGAATCACAGCTGAAAAATCCCTGACATATGACAATCTACAAACCTCCAATGAAGGAGATTCCACCATTAGTAGTCCATTCATCTGTCAAACAGTTCTTCCTGACAGAAAGTTTTTCCTAATGTTTGGTTGGAATCTCCTGAACTGAATTTTCCATAATTCCTTCTCCTTATAAATTCATAAGCTGCAAGTGCGCAGACAGGCTAACAATATTTGAGGAATTATTTGCATGGTTAGTATTCCTTTGATCCTCTTGTTCACATACACCAGTTAGCACTATAAGAAACCATGGCCATTTTAAAATATCTGTTAAGTGCCCTGGACATTCTGAGAAGTAAGAATCAAGTAGCTCTGCCATTCATATCCTGAAATAAAACTCTAGCCAGCCTCCAACATTCTTGCACTTGATTATTTTTTGTGAGTAACCTATCACCATTTGAGGCAATAACAGTAGCAAGTGCCCCACCCTGGAAGAAGCCTCTTCAGTTTCAGCAGGCCTATCAAAAGAATAATGTACTATTTATGTAGTGGGACAATATCAGCACGGGACTCCTGAAATATAGGGGATATGTCAGCACTTGTCAGATAAAGTTGTCTAAACGCCTTCAGCAAACTAAGATTTATTTTTATATTTTTTTAAAAAAAAGAAGAGATAGTAGCTAAACGCTGCACTGGGTCTGTTAAATAGATACCACCACAGGAAAATCAAATTGCACCCTGGAAAGAAAGCAGAAATAACAGAGCAAGGCAATCAGATCTCCTCTTAGCAATTAAAGCCCAGGATGGAAGACAATATCTTGAAGGATAAATGCTGTAGATCCACGGACTCATACTTTAAGACAGAGGTGTGTGTGTGTGTGAGAGAGAGAGAGAGAGAAAGAGAGAGAGAGAGAGAGAGAGAGAGAGAGAGAGAGAGAGAATGAATCAACTCTAGAAGGAATCCAGTGGTGCAAAGTGCTGATTGGTTGATCCTTATGACTCTCATGAAACATTCCCCCTACTCCCTATAGTAGGGCTCAATTGACAATTTTTAAAAAGGGAATAGCCCCCAAACCCAAAATTAAGCAAAATAAATACATTCCTGCATTTAGCTAAGCCCAGTTGGAATCCTTCCTGCAATGTGGAATCCTGGTTGCCCAGGGTTTCTGATCACTGGAAGGAGTCTTAACCCCAACCTGAATGGCTTTAAGATACGATTAGACAAAGTCATGGGTGAGAGGGCTAGCAATGGCTCCTAGTCACAATGGCTTTGCTCTGCTGTCAGTGCTTATGAATACCAGTTGCTGGAAGTCGCAGGAGGGGTGAGTGTTCCTGTGCTCAAATCCTGCTTGCTGGTTTCCCATAGGCACCTGGTTGGCCACTCTGAGAGCAGGATGCTTGCCTGGACTAGATGGGCCATTGGCTTGATCCAGCAGCCTCTTCTTCGGTGATTCTCTCCTTTCAGATCTTTGCAGTCAGAAGTAGAGCTAATGGACATAAGGGAAGTGCTCACACAACTCACATCACACATACTTTGAACAAAAATAAAATAATACCTGGACAGGGCTTGTGCTGATCCGTAATCATGACTGCCAGGCTGACACAATCTGCACATCTGCAGAATGCCTCATAGGTCCACTACTCATAGGACGTTCCTGTGAGGCTTTGAGAAGTTTCTCTTGCAGTGACATGCAGAAAGCCTTTAAATCCACTGACATCAAGGAGACTATGTGAATATATAAATACACTGGATTACTGGAGAAGGAATGAGTGACTTTGCCATATGTATACATATAGTCTTCTAAGTTATGCACAAAGCACACTTGGCCCAGAATTTAGCTTGAAACAAAACTGACAACTAATCTCTCAGCTGAGCTCAGGTTTCATTACTGAGGCATCAGCACCCATCAGTTCCAATCTTTGAAAAAGTTCAGAGAAAACCTTTCAACGTTTTGCTGAAAGGCCCTTAGCACTCTCCTAAGCAAGAACAGGCTGCCTAGGCATGGCCACAGTTTAGCCGCTCCCTTTGCTTTGAGGCACTTCCATCAGATATTGCTTTTCACTGACTTCCATACTAACAATAGGTGAATCTGTCTATTTCCAGCCTGTGTCACTTGCACATACATTCACTGATAAATCCATTGTTCCCTGCATCCACATTCAGAGACAATATTTCAATAATTGGAATTAAATTCATACTGTTTATGGGGAGGCCAGTCCAGATGATATCCTTGAATCCCTTCTAGGCCTGTGATCTTCTATCCGTTAGGGTTCAAATCTAGTAGAGGAACTTGCCAAACCAGTTCCAAGGTAATGGCTTGCCACTTAAATGCCCTCATCAGCATCTTAAAGAATGAGGTGGGTTACAACCATTGATGATGCTCTCCAGGTGAATGAGTGGGCCTTTCCTCACCCTCCTCACCTCCTTGCTACCTAAGAGAACAACAAGCTGAGGTGTGTGAGAGACCTGGAAGCTGGAGGCAGATGCCAGAAGCTGCAGAGTGACAAGTCTGTACTGAACTTTGGGGCTCTCCTGGAAGCCGAATGGGGAAGAAAACCATATATCCTAAAGACACCACAGTCTCTGCTGACTTTCACTCCAAGGAACCTGAACCTGTGTAACTGATTCTAACTCCTGGAGTCTTTTCTCTACTTGGAGATTGAGGTGGCACATAACAATATTTAAATACTCATGTTGTGATACATTTTCTCTCAAAATACAATGTTAAAAACAGGTTTTGAAACTTTGTAGAGTTGCACTAGAACATTCAGGTAGCATGAAGATGATGACGTTCCAATCTGCACATTAGCTCAGGAGGTATAGGTCTGGCCAGTTCATATTGGTGTCTGTAGATATGGGATTCCTTAAGTAAGCCTAATCGGTGCTCTGCTTTTAAAGTTTCCCTTCTTTACAAACAAAGCAACCCAGAGTAGCATGTTTTCAAAATCTTCCCAAATGGTCCAGTTGCCTGGTACCAACTCTGGACCTCCTTGAAATGAAGAATGACTAAAAAAAGATCCATTCGTCACACTCAGGCACCCGAGCATTGTTGGATTATGTGAGTTTTAGTGCAAAGGAGCTATATATTTAGCTCACTCATTTTTTCCCTTTTCAGTTCTTCTTGGAATGCACCACAGTTGGGGCAGATGGCTTTATAGTATGCAACATACTCAAAGATATTCTGCAGTCTGGAGAGAAAATGAGCTACATAGTACATACATGGTTCATACAGATGACAAGAGCAATTTGATAGCCATCTTAACTTATGAAAAGGATTACAACATCTGGTGATCTTTGAACCAGGACTGAAATTCAGTAGACTCATTATTTTTAAAGGGGGGGGGGGAACACCCATCTTTGACTATTTACTATCCAGGAAAAGTTTACATTACACTGAGCCACCTGAGTCCTCTCCCAACATAAATAGAATCTATCAATGCCGATTAAACCATTAACACTGACAACTGAGGCTCTCCAGAGACACATGTTATCAAAATGAGACCAAAAAGGGGGGGAAAGAGAGAGAGAGACCAAAAAGGAAACTTGGCAAGAAATATTTTATGTCCCTCTGTAATGCACTTTAGGACATGTGGACTCATCTTCTCAGGTCCAGTAGAATCCTTTGATATACGTAATTCCTGTGTGCTAGCCAGCAAACTCTGAATGGATCAAAGTCCCTGATTTTGTTAGGCTTTTATAACTTTTCCCACAAGCTCTTGGTTCACTACAGTCCAAGAGATTAATTTTATTAATTATCAGGCATTTAAGGCTATATTTCTTCATAGTTCTGGAAACTAAACAACATGACCTTCAGGGATTTGACAGTGATGACATCTTGGGGAACAGATGTAGATGACAATGGTGGAAGCAGATTTTGAACAGATTAAGTTAGAGATGGGAACAGGGCTTGTTTTCTAGAAAACTAGGCGGTGGAACTTGCTGAGCAGCCAAAGTTGTTTAGCTTTTTTTAAGGGGAAACTGCCAGAATTGTAGAGCTTTTTTTAGGGGGAGCAGCAAAAGTTGTGGAGCTTTTGCCCAACCAAAAGAGCTGCCAAAATGCACCAAAGAGGTGTGTTCTGGCTGGAAAACAAAGTCCTGGATGGGAAGTTTATGGCCCTCCAGATGTTGTTGGACTCCATCAGCCCCAGTCATCATGGCCAGTGGTCAGGGCTGATGAGAACTGGCATCTAGTAGGCCACAGGCTCCCCTTTCCTGGATTACGAAAACAGCTATGCTAATTCGGTGCCTGTCAAAAGGAAGAATGTTGGTGGTAGAGCACAACAGTGGGGGATGGGTTTTAATGGGTAGGAGAGGCTATATTAATTGCAATTTATTCCTCCAGGTGCCCACATCTGGGCATCACTTTTAGCAGCAAAATTGAAGCACATAGGAATAGGCTGAGAAGCCTTTTAAAAAATACATGCAGCTGTGAAGAAAGCTGGCTCCCCTCTTTTTTACCCCACTTAACAATCAAACAAAAGACTGGGAAGTAATTTTAAAATATGATTTATTTACTCATAGTCTTGTATTGGTTCTCAGCTACAGCAGCAGTATAAACTATGCAGGTAAAATAAGGTAAAGGTAAAGGTACCCCTGCCCGTACGGGCCAGTCATGTCTGACTCTAGGGTTGTGCGCTCATCTCACTTAAGAGGCCGGGGGCCAGCGCTGTCCGCAGACACGTCCGGGTCACGTGACCAGCGTGACAAAGCTGCATCTGGTGAGCTAGTGCAGCACACGGAAACGCCGTTTACCTTCCCGCCAGTAAGCGGTCCCTATTTATCTACTTGCCCCCGGGGGTGCTTTTGAACTGCTAGGTTGGCAGGCGCTGGGACCGAGCAACGGGAGCACACCCTGCCGCGGGGATTCAAACCGCCGACCTTTCGATCAGCAAGTCCTAGGCACTGAGGCTTTTACCCACAGCGCCACCCACGTCCCTATGCAGGTAAAATACTTTACAGTAAAAACAGTCTCAGGCATGTACATGAGCTGAAGAACATGGCGAACATGTTGGCCCTCGTGGCTGGTCAAAGAGAAAGAGGGACAGGAACAAGAAATTATTGTATGCTCCTTCTCTCCCAGGAGAGGAGGGAAATGACATCACACAGAGCCCTCTCTACCAATTACAATTCTATGGTCTGAGTCTCTGCCTATCAACAAGACAGCTCTGTGGTTTTAGCCCCTTTGCATGCTATCTAGCAAGATTATGCATTGCTAGGTTTGGCTGCTAAATCTCCCACAAGCAGAACACATAAAGAGGCTGGATGAGGCCATAAACCCATCTAGTCCAGCATTCTGTTCTCAGGGTGGCTGACCAGATGCCTGACCAGATACAGAGTGTCCCAGTTCATGTCATCTCCAGTTACTGGACAATATTGGGCTAGATGGACAAATAGTCCCTGACATGGTATAAGGCAGCTTTTGTGACTGATGAGTTGATTGTAAGTCTTGCAGTAGAACTCTTAGAAATGGTCTTCTACGTCCTGAGCTTTATCAACATTTATCATTAATAAAAGTGCCTAATATGCACTAGAGAGAACAAAATCAGAACAAAAAGCACAAAAAACCCATTCCAGTGGGCTCACAATTTAAAAAAAAATAATGACAAGAAAGAAGGGGATTGGAGGGAAAGGAAGCAATTTTGTTAAAGCCAGGAGAAAGTCAAAACAGGGGGAAGATTTAACTCTTTTTCCTTTTTCCTTCCTCCCAGCTAATGCAAAATTATCAGTGCGACAAAGGAGGTTCATTGTCTCTTCTTCTACCTTGGAGGTTAATTATTGTATTATTTAATGCAATGATTAACCTAGGAGAAAGAAAGACAAGGAGCACACAGAAAATGCCCAGAGGGAGTGAAAGCAAGTGGGGTGCTGTGGAAGCTATTTGAATTGTTTCCAAGTGTCTTCAGGTGGTTAATCTGAGAGCCTCAAATATCCCAAAAGTAAAGCTAATAGGAGGTTGCACTGCCTCATGTACAAATGCTACAGAATGGGGAAACGGCAGCATTGCTTTAAATTGCAGGTTTGCTAGTTCTAAAGGTAAAGGTAAAGGTACCCCTGCCCGTACGGGCCAGTCTTGACAGACTCTAGGGTTGTGCGCCCATCTCACTCAAAGAGGCCAAGGGCCAGCGCTGTCCGAAGACACTTCCGGGTCACGTGGCCAGCGTGACATCGCTGCTCTGGCGAGCCAGAGCCGCACACGGAAACGCCGTTTACCTTCCCGCTAGTAAGCGGTCCCTATTTATCTACTTGCACCCGGAGGTGCTTTCGAACTGCTAGGTTGGCAGGCGCTGGGACCGAACAGCGGGAGCGCACCCCGCCGCGGGGATTCGAACCGCCAACCTTTCGATCGGCAAGCCCTAGGCACTGAGGCTTTAACCCACAGCGCCACCCGCGTCCCAACCTTGCTAGTTCTAATGATACATTAATCTGCAGGTTCATATGCTTAACTTGCTAGAAACGAGAGTCCACAGGAATCCACCCACATGCTATCATCAGTATAGGCCTCAAACCTATGGTCTTGATGTTATTAACACTATGCTGTGATGATCAGCTGAGCAAACCAGTTGACATTATACACACTATGGGAAACATTCAGCCTTATGATAACCCTTATAGGGCAACTAGCCTCATATAGCCAGCATGCTTCAGTCTAATGAATGCATAAAGGGGTTAATGCCATAGATTAAACTGTTCTGCCAGGCTTAGCTTATGTTACTTCCCCAGTTGCACGGCTTTAAACAGCTTCTTTTGTTTCAGACAAAAATGGAGTCTGAAACTAGTGTTTATGTATACTTGTAGCTTTGGAAACTTTTACCATTTTGTAACCAAGCAATATTCTACTGCCTGTGCATCTTGTTGTGGCTGCTGTATGGAAAAGCCCATGACTCTGACCTTTGAAGAGTTTTGTAAGTAAACAATTTGATGACTTACCAAATGTGTCACCTATATCTGTGCTAGGGAAGTGAAATACTTTAGAATACATTGGAAAGAACACATTTTAAATGTTTTGCAGCCTATGTTTTCACACTTTTCATTGCTACATGTTTTGCCACATTAAATCTCTGTTGAGGTTCTCTCACTGAAAAGTACTTGTCCCAAACTTGGGTTTTGGCTTCCAGGACTCCAACAATCCCCACCTTGCATCCTAAAGTGGTACAGTTCAGTTTTTTAAAAAATGCATTTCCCCTCTACCCCATATTTGAACTCCATAGGGATCCAGAGAAAAGAGCAAGAAATATCAAGGTAAAAGAAATTGAATAACCTCCTTACCTCTCAAGTATTCAGAAGGCTTTAAAGCAGTAAGTGCGCCCTTGCTGAGAAATGGAATGGCACCATCATTCTTTCTTCTAGCCTTGCTAATGTCATAATAATGACAAAGGCAAGAATATCATTTTTTTAAAAACCCCAAAAACAAAACAAAAAGGCTTTGCATTCCTTTGACTTTCAGCGAGAACAAGATACTTAGGTACTTTGGGATCCTTTGAAAATGCAAGCCATAATTATTATTTTGACAATATCTCTTTAAAATTACTACCTCTGTGAAAGGCTACTTAGCAAGGAAAGCAGGAGGTTCCAAAGTAAATGGACCTTTCAACTTGGCACTTTTGTCAGTTCTCTTAGGCTGTCAGATTTCATTTACCCTTAACAGTAGAACTCCAACCATTAAGTCTTTTCCATTATTCTCTCCATGGTATGTTACTTTTTTTATTTGAGAAAGTATTTGTGGGTCACTGACACCTTCTGTCATCAACCCTGGAGAGGAATTAAGGAACACAAGGATAAATAACTCATCGCTCGAAATCCTAAAGTTCTCCAGTCGGCTAATTTTTTTCCTGTGAAGTCCCTAATCCTTTCCCATGCGAAGACTTTTGACACATCAACAAGTTGGTGTTTCATAGCTGCAGTGTGCTATATTGATTCCTTTAACCCAGTTGGCTGACAAACGTGTGGAAAGTGTCCCTGATGACTTTTTCTGGTGTGTGCTTAAGTTGCCAATATAGAATCTTTGATTAAAAATAATGGGGAAGTTTCTCACAAGTCTCCTGAGGATGCTCTGCATATTGATGCATGACTTTTACTAGGGTTTACGTCACCATGTAGTCCAGAGAGTTTCTGTGCATGTATGTATTCTTGTGTGTTAATGAAATGTCTTATCATGACATGGGTTCTCTCTCCAGAGGGAAAAAGAGCTGGGAAATTTTAGGTCTGGCAGGATCTCAATTGCTTTATGCAATGAAATTCATGTAAAACTGCTCAAAAACACCAGCACATATTTTGAAGTTGCATGAACTGCAAGAGAAATTATGGCATGTTTAGCCTGGAGAAGAGGAGGTTAAGGGGTGATATGATAGCCATGTTCAAATATATAAAAGGATGTCACATAGAGGAGGGAGAAAGGTTGTTTTCTGCTGCTCCAGAGAAGCGGACACGGAGCAATGGATCCAAACTACAAGAAAGATGATTCCACCTAAACATTAGGAAGAACTTCCTGACAGTAAGAGCTGTTCAACAGTGGAATTTGCTGCCAAGGAGTGTGGTGGAGTCTCCTTCTTTGGAGGTCTTTAAGCAGAGGCTTGACAACCATATGTCAGGAGTGCTCTGATGGTGTTTCCTGCTTGGCAGGGGGTTGGACTCAATGGCCCTTGTGGTCTCTTCCAACTCTATGATTCTGTGATTCTATGATTCAATGCTGATTAAATACATCAATTAAGAGATTTATTTCCTGCGTTCTCCTTTCAATGAACCATTTCCTCTTTCCTTTCTGTTGTCCCCAAAATAACTTGAAACAAATGTATATTGCTTTTGATAGGTGGCCTAGGTGCCATTAATTGCCCCTGCTCCAGCATATATTCATAACTGCCCTGGGTAGGTTAACGATGCAATCCTATTCCCTGGGAGAAAGCTCCATTAAACACAATGAGTCTTGCTTCGAAGTAGATGTGTATGAGATTATATGGTAAGACACATGACTGTTGTCTCTGGATCCATCAATTGCCAACTGGATTCCTGGCTGTTAGAGCTGCTGTGCCAAGAACATACATAACAACATGTTTGTATTAACTTCATTGCTGAAGCATTGCCAATCTAATGCACTCTATGTGGGGCTGCTCTTAAAGCTGGTGCAGATGCTGCAGCTTGTGCAGAATGCAATGGCAAGTCTGCTGAGTGGGGCAGATGACTGTGGCCAGATTTAGCCAGTTTTGATGGAGCTGCCTTCACTGCCAATTTGCAGTCCAGCCCAATTTAAGGTGGTCTTGCTGACATATAAATCATGATACAACTCAAGTCCTGAATATCTGAAGGAAAAGCTACTCCCAGTAATGTTAAGATAATTGGAAGAGGCTTCCCTGGTAGAGGCACTATAAGGTGAGGCATGGCATGTGGGAACCTGAAGGGGGTTTTATTTGAAGGTGCCTTCCCTCTGAAATAAGACAGGGGCAACTGGGGTGAGTTTTAGACACCTGCTTAAGACCAACCTGTTGACCTGGGCATTTTTTCTAGCTACTAATTCCCATCTTGGCTGGATACAGTTGGTGGAGCTTTATAATGGTTTTAACGCTGTAATATGCATGTTATCTTACTGCATTTTGTGAACTGCTCTGGTATTAGAAGATGTATGTAAATAGTTTAAAATAATTTTAATTTTTTTAAAAAAAAAAACACAGTTTGACAGTGCTGGAATCGAGGGTGGCCTTGTGGTCTAAACCACAGAGCCTAGGGCTTGCCGATCAGAAGGCCGGCGGTTCGAATCCCCGCGATGGGGTGAGATCCCATTGCTCGGTCCCTGCTCCTGCTAAGCTAGCAGTTTGAAAGCACATCAAAGTGCAAGTAGATAAATAGGTACCGCTCCGGCAGGAAGGTAAATGGCATTTCTGTGCACTGTTCTGGTTCCCCAGAAGCGGCTTAGTCATGCTGGCCACATGATCTGGAAGCTGTCTGCGGACAAAAACTGGCTCCCTCAGCCAGTAAAGTGAGATCAGTGCCGCAACCCCAGAGTTGTTCACAACTGGACTTAATGGTCAGGGGTCCCTTTACCTTTACACTTTAAAAAGACCGAACATCATTGTAGTGCTTTTTTGTTGGCAAGGAATTCATGCTTAGCAGGAAAACAGGACTTTCTCCCAACTTTCCCAGTCTGTGAGGAACTTTTTTATATACCTGAGGAAAGCTCAGTAGCCATGTGGGTCCATTGCGGGGTGGTTTGACAAATGGTAAACTGAGCCAGAGAAAGCCTGAATAATCCAGGATAACTCATTGATTCCACTGCATAGAGGGGATTTAAATCCAACCCATTCATGTTTAAATCTAGCCCTTGGACAGACACTGCCATATGCAACAAAATAGCAATAGTTACCATGCATGTGATGGGTCTAGCATGTGTCTTAGGTTACATACTCTTCAGAGCTTGAGAAATGAGATCTATATCAGAGGTGAAATTTGATAGGTTTTGCACATATTGGCAGACTGGAGATTGTTGGAAGAATATATCCCTTCAAGTATAAAGAAAAGATATTAGGGAAGACACTGGGACAGTATAACATCTGCCTCTCTTTGGACAATTGCCAAGGGATGCAGAGATGGGTCGCCATCCCTCTCCTTAATGTACATCAGACATAAACAGTTCCAAGGATCTAAATGGCCAATAGCTTGATGAGTTGGTGAATGAATTCTCCAAAGATATACAAATTCCTCTTAGGAAGAATCCAGTGCATCTTCTGTGTTAATGCCTTGCTAACGACCCAGCTGAATTAAACAAAACAGCTGAAAATGATCAGTGCCCTGTAAATATCACCACATTACAGAACAAGAGTTGACTTTAGAGGGATTATAATATGCACACACACATGTGCATGTGTGTGAGTGTTTTATCTCTAGGAGACATTTTCAAGAGGTTGACTATAACAGTTTAGGTGCTGACATGAACTGTAAGCAGAAAATCAGCTTGAAATATTAGGCCAATAATATGGATAATATACACCCTGTTGTGGTTCTGCAATCCTTTGAGCAAAATTACCGGTATGCAGGACCTGATTTTCCCAGCTGCTCTCACAGGAGACGTTTCGTAGTTTCCCAGTCTCATTCATGCTTATTTGGGGTTTGTTTTTTTGCACAATGTGGAAAAATATTGTACCTTCAAACTAAAAAAAAGTGATTAAAAGACAGGATAGTGTACTCATGAAAAAGTGCATCTGGGTTATATTTAAGGAAAGAGGAAAATGCTGGCCAGCAGAACTATCATGAAGTCGCTTTGAACATCAAGTTAGCAACTTAGTGTCTTGTTCTTCCCTTCCTGGAACTGCTTTGCCTGAATATGCCTGCAAGATTGTCTCAAAGTGAAACTTGTTAGATCAGTGATGGCACACAAACGTCTCTCAATGACAACTTGCCTGAAGTCATTGGTCTTCTTCTACAACAGCCTTCCCCCTAACTTGTTGCTCTGCAGATGTTTTGGATTACAAGTCCCATCATCCCTGACCACTGGCATGGGGACTGTAGTCCAAACCTTCTGGATGAACCACTGTGGCAAAAGCTATTCTCCAATGTGTTGAGTGTGCTCTGGGGTGCATCATCAGTTCACAAACAATCATAATGAGAAGATAGGTGGAATTGGCGTCAGGTGCTGCCACTGCTTGCCATCATCATCCGTCCAACTTCTGTCAGAAGTGATGGTTGCCTAGAACTCACCAAGAGTGAGAGGACCAATAGACAACCACCAACTGCTGCTCCTTGTCACCAAGAATTGTTTTCACCCGCCCACCTGGACAAGTACTAGCTAGAAAACCCAGCCATTGCCTGATGACAAGAAGAGGAGTAGCCACTTCTGCCTATTGCAATGTTGCAACACAGATGAAAGAGAGGACCTGGGTGGAATCTCTTCCTTCCAGGGTGACCCAATCCTATATTGGCAGAAAGACAGGGAAAGCCTTGTTGAGAGAGAGGGTGGGCTTGGTAGTGGCTGTCACAATGTATAATCCTATCCTTCCTCCCAAGCAACATGGTCTTGATCCAATCAGGCCTCCATGAGCTGAATGCATTTTAAAAGCCACAGGAAGCCTCATGGCAAATCTTTCATTTCCTGTTTTCTTAGGCTCTTTGTCTCTATATCAATTACCATTTTTACTACAGTGGTACCTCGGGTTACAGACGCTTCAGGTTACAGACGCTTCAGGTTACAGACTCTGCTAACCCAGAAATAGTACCTCGGGTTAAGAACTTTGCTTCAGGATGAGAACAGAAATCATGCAGCGACGGCACAGTGGCAGTGGGAGGCCCCATTAGCTAAAGTGGTGCTTCAGGTTAAGAATGGACCTCCAGAATGAATTAAATTCTTAACCCAAGGTACCACTGTACAGTTAAAGCAGTCTTGTATTTTGTAGTTGTGTTTGAACATGAGATTTGCACTGTAAACTGGAAATCTGCATGCGTTTTTTCCTCCTGAATCCCAAACTTTTTTGTTATAACTTAGCTCCTAGGAGAATCCTGTTCTGTTAGGGGGTGTCATGAGAAATAGGGACTCTCCAAAAGCAAATGCCACTGTAGAACTCCTCCCAGGGATGGGGTGGAAGAACAGGAGTATTGGAAGTTGCCTTATATTAAATCAGGCCATTGATTCATCTAGCTCAGTATAGTCAACACTGATTGCCCACAGCTCTCCAAGCACTACCTGTGGATGCTGGGGCTGAATTTGGGGTCTTCATCCTGATCCTCGGTCTCTACTGTCCCCTTTTCCTGCCTACCCTAGGGCCCACAAGTCTTCCCAGGGCAAGAGAAGGGAGGTGGAGGTAACTGACATCTATTGTGTCACTTTCATGACAAGGTTCCTGGGTCGTAGATTAAGTCCATTTGGATGAATTAGGGGCACCTAAATTCTACAAGTTGGAATTTCTGCTCGGTGACTTGTCATTGAATCAGAGCAGGACTCAAGCATTTGGTTATATATAAAAGCCCTTGGTCTCTTTCCAACTCTAGAATCAACACCATATTTTAAATGGTAAACATTTCCTAAATGCAGAGGATGCAGACTGAGGGAATCATAGAATTACAGAATTGTAAAGTTGAAAGGGAACCCAAGGGTCATCTAGCCCAACCCCCTGCAATGCAGGAATCTCAACTAAAGCATTCATGACAAATGGCCATCCAACCTTTGCTTAAAAACCTCCAAGGAATGAGTCCACCACTTCCCAAGGGAGTTCATTGTATACCTTTTCATCCAAGGAACTTCTCAGCTAGCACCACTGGCGCAATTGCCTTGCACTTACACTTAGTCAATCATATGGAATGACCACCAGGCCACATTCCAGACATTTTGCTTGCAGAAATATCAGATAAGTCAAAGCAGTAAGAAGCTGAACTCATATTTGGGAACTTTAGAAGATGAAGCTAATTACATAAGGTCATGATGATACCAGGCTGGTGAAACAGCTGAAGTCCTGCTATCGCCCTTCCTTTGAAGCATGTGAAGCAATATAAAGACAGATGGAGTATGATACAGATGACCTCTCACCGCAAATAATCCAGGAGGGGAAATCTCTAGGGAAAGTTCTGATAGGAAATGTAAGCTGAAATGAAAATGTATAAGACACCCATAGCTTTTCAACCCAAAAATCAAGTATGTTCTTTTTTTTATAGAAGATAATATATATTCCCATCTCTCTCATACATTTGAGCATATAAAGCACTTCAAATTCAATTGAGCAAGTCACAAAATGTCCTGCAAGGTAGGCCAGGATTATTTTCCTGAATATTTTACAAGAGAGATTCAGGCTGAAAGAACAGGCTGAAGAGTGAGTGGCTTCTTACTGCCTACTAATTACTTCGCAGAAATGAAAGCAGCTTAAAGCAAAGGCTCCCTAGCTTACACTTACAGCTATCATATAGAATCAGTTAAGTTGCTCACCAAACATTCATATTCATTCTCCCTGTGACTAAATTATAATTTGGGAAAGGCAAATCTGGTCCATAAGTTTCTCCTGCCAACCTAGCAGTTCGAAAGCACGTCAAAGTGCAAGTAGATAAATAGGTACCGCTCCGGCAGGAAGGTAAACGGCATTTCCATGCGCTGCTCTGGTTCGCCAGAAGCGGCTTAGTCATGCTGGCCACATGACCCGGAAGTTGTATGCCGGCTCCCTCGGCCAATAAAGCGAGATGACCACCGCAACCCCAGAGTCAGTCACGACTGGACCTAATGGTCAGGGGTCCCTTTACCTTTTTAGTCCATAAGTTTAGCATGGTTTTGCAGGGCATCAAAACCACACTAAACTTACATGCAATTTTTAAAAGCACACTCGTGACCACTCCGCAGACTCACCATCCACAAGCAGGAAAAAGCAATGCTCCAATAAGAAAGCCATCGTTAATCGATTTCTACAATGTTTAGCTCCTCTCCCCATTCATCCCAGTATTGCCACAGTGCTGACTTTAGACCAAACACATTCTTTCTCCACCCTTGAGGTTTTCCTCCATTCAGTAGAAAGAGTGGAGATGGGGATGGAAGGCGAGGAAGAAACTGAAGCAGTCAGGAAGAAAAATAAATTATTTTAAAACCTGGTGTCTCGTTTTTTTTTAATTAAAAAAAGCAACATCCCTCCAAAGGTGAAAGAGTACAGATTTGATTGTCTAAATCACTTCCAAGACGGGAGTCCTTTGGCGTTTGTCACCCCGTCGGATTGGTGGAAGTGGAATTCGAGACACGCACAGCTAGAAATATTAGACATATTCCTTTCATCCGTTAACAGGTCGCTTGCTTCACATGGCTGACACATGTCCTGCTGTCCCAAACAGCTGTCAAAACAAACATCAGCTGGAGTGGTGCAGTTCCAAAGGCAGCAGGTCAAAGAGCCCCAAAGTCACGTCTAAGAGGATTTCATATGGCAAATTATCCACTTAATCCTATTCCTCTGTGAATGACCAAGAGCCAGGTGTAGGTGGACAATCCAGTGAACACGAAGGCCAGTGCTGGCTACAAGCATCCAATGGCACTCTCCAGCTCGTCTATAGTCATGTGGAGCAAGTCAAAGCCCAAGGCACGTGAGCCAAAAATAAGATCATGTCAATTTACCAGGAACATGTGATCCACACATGCTTCTCCTTCTTCGCACAATTGTTTTATTTCACATATTTTTTATTGAAGTTTAAAATTATAAGAGGAAATTTACAAAAAGAAAATAAGAAAGAGAAGAGAATACCACAAAAAGAGCATCAATTAAGCAGCATCACAAACATGGAACATAAGTAGAGCAAAATATATTTGTGGTTTAACAAATAAAAAGGTAAAGGTACCCCTGCCCGTACGGGCCAGTCTTGACAGACTCTAGGGTTGTGCGCCCATCTCACTCAAGGAGGCCAAGGGCCAGCGCTGTCCGAAGACACTTCCGGGTCACATGGCCAGCGTGACATTGCTGCTCTGGCGAGCCAGAGCCGCACACGGAAACGCCGTTTACCTTGCCGCTAGTAAGCGGTCCCTATTTATCTACTTGCACCCAGGGGTGCTTTCAAACTGCTAGGTTGGCAGGCGCTGGGACCGAACAACGGAAGCGCACCCCGCCGCGGGGATTCGAACCGCCGACCTTTCGATCAGCAAGCCCTAGGCACTGAGGCTTTAACCCACAGCGCCACCCGCGTCCCATGGTTTAACAAATACTTCTACATATTTGGAAAATACAATACCATGGTAATTACAATAGGTTGAACGCATAGTGGATCAAATGTCAATCTTAATTTCCTTGCTTTCATATTGTACGCACACCATATGACTAGAGATATAGTAAGAATAGAATATGGTAAAAATAAAATAAAAGGGCTGTATCTTATTAATGGTATTTGTGCAGTTGTACAGTTGTGAACATACCACTTGTTTCCTTTCTGCCCACACAACTTGACCTTGCATGCTGCTCCTACTATTCTTTTTCTTCCTCCTCCCTCCTTGTCTACACAATTAATTTCTCTCATCACATAAACGTCCCCCTTTCTGCTAAGCACAATGCTGGATGTGCTTGAAAGGGCAGGTTGCGAATGTGTTGACAGGAGAAAGGGGAAAGAAACAAACTTGACCCATCACTGGAAGTGTTCTGTTTTAAAACAGAGAAGGCTTTCCCCTTCTGTAAGCACTTCCAGGATTACGGGGAAGGGGAAAATAAGTTGCCAAAGGGGAAGGTTGAAGGGGGGGTGTACTTGTGTGTGTAAGTGTGCCTCAGAAAATAATTTCTGGCTTGGTGGGGGGAGAAGAGCTCTAAGAGACAAGAGGTTTGCTTTCAGTAATAAATAGGGCAAACAGTAGAGTAAACATTAGGTTGGCTCTGCCGCCACGTGCCACACTGAGTCAAACTCCCTGCACCTCACACCTCATCTTTGGGAAAGTGCCTGCAACCCACTTGGAAACTGGGACAGCAATGGTGCCCCACCAGCATTGGCCCTGTAGCAGGAAACCCCCCCCCCCCCATCATTCAGTTTGTACAGACTTCACTCACACTCACACTCACACACTACATACGCTACACTTCTGTTATAAATTCATAGAAAATCAACCATACATCAGATTTGCACTGTTCCACTTTTATTTTACTCCATGAAGGAAGGACTACAAAATGGGGAAGGTTTGATACAGGCCAGCCATAATCCCTTGAACATTCCAGCACATTCACAGGAGCCCTGCCCAGTTGCTATGCCAACCCTGATGGTTTCAGACAGAAAACCATCAACCCTGCATACACAAGTGGATTCAACCTGGACTATAACAAAAGAACAGTGATTGGATTTCCCCTCAGGGGGCAGGAAACTGCAATCTCCCCTTTGTCACCTGGAAAGTACTCATGGGGAGGGGGAAAGGAGGAACCAGCCAGGTGACAAGACACTCAGGTTACCACCACAACTCCTCCCTCAACCCCTCCTTTCTGTAATGTATGCATGATGTTTCTGGGGGTGGGCTTGACCTAGAGGAGGGGAATTTCAAAAGTTTTTATAAGGTCTTGCACACCATTGTTCTGGGTCTTTCCTCTCTCCTGCGAGTGAGGGGAACACCCTGCTGCAACAGTACAATAAAGGCCAAGCCTACAGGCTGCTGATTTCCTCCAATTTACTCTGGTTGGTGTCTTTACTTTTTGTCCAAGGGAGCCCTCGGATTTTTCCGGTAACAGCCCACTGACTGCTACTGCTGGTATGCTGGATAGCAGCATGTCAGGCCAGGCTGACGTAGCCTCTGGGAGATGCAGTTTTTTGAAGGACACTGATGTTATAAGAAGTTTGGTGGGGCTCACCCATCTCTGTCGGGGTGGACTTTGTGCCCTAAGCAAGGACAAAACTTGATGCCCCCTTTAAATGTTTCTTATTTTCACAATAATTCCTTTTAGAACAGTTGTTTTTAATAGATCTTCTTAGTACACTGGTACCTCTGGTTACATAATTAATTCGTTCCGGAGGTCCGTTCTTAACCTGAAACTGTTCTTAACCTGAAGCACCACTTTAGCTAATGGGGCCTCCCGCTGCTGCTGCGCTGCCAGAGCATGATTTCTATTCTCATCCTGAAGCAAAGTTCTTAACCCAAGGTACTATTTCTGGGTTAGCGGAGTCTGTAACCTGAAGCGTATGTAACCTGAGGTACCACTGTAGGTACCTATATAAATAAAGGCATTGTTGTTGTTGTTATTGTTATGTGTCCCCTCGACTCAGCACCCTGTGTAGAGGAACCACCCATACCATCCTACATCCAGCGTAGTCTCTGTGTTTCAGAATCCATTCTTCCTCTTATCAGTGGAATTCTGTTATCATAAGAACATAAGAGCCCTTCTGGGATCAGGCTAAGGGCCCACTGAGTCTCTGTTCTCACAGTGGCCCACCAAATGCCCATGGGAACCCTGCTAGCAAAACCTGAATGCAACAGATAAAGTTCCCTTCCTATTTCTAAGTCTTTAAGTCACAAGAGTCAGTCTGTCCAACCTGAAGTACATGCTCACATAAATGCACATAAAATGTGACCAAAGATACACTTAAACCTAAGCCGCAATTCTGAAGGTGAGTTATGTCTCTGAAGTTAAGCAGGCCTGGGATTCTGGAGCAGAGACTGTATAAGAAGAACCATATATATCAGGGCCGGCACAGCCATTGGCAGAAGGAGGCAACTGCCTCAGGTGGCAGAAGCTGAGGGGCAATAGCAGCACTGTTCCGTGTTGGAGGGCAGAAGCAGGAGTGCCTGGCACCTTCTAAACTAGCCAACAACTCTCAGGTGTGCTGGGAGTTGTTGTTACCCTGTTGCCAGCATTGAAGTTTGAGCTGGCTCTCAGTTCAGGCACCTTTGGAACATAGAAGGGAGGCAGCATCTTGTCCTTTGCATCAGGCAGCAAAATGTCTTGGGCCAGTTCTGGTATGTACTGTGCTCCAATCTCTTTCCAATGCCATGTGTTTAGGATTAGAGTGTGCTTGGTGGACATAGCATGATATAAATGTCCATTAACAGTCAATCTTATCACTCAGTTGGAAGAATTCCGGTGCGGGGTGGGATGTTATTGCAAAAATAAGCTTTAGTTAGTTGCTTCCACTTGTACTGAAATGATGCTCCAATAAGGTGCAGCTGTCCTGGGGCAAAGGAAAAAAGTTTCCTTCCTGCTTTGAATGCCAAATCTCGGGATCATCATGCCTTATACATTAGTCACTATTTGTTGCATAATAAAATCATAGCAATAGGATGGAGTTGAAGTAGCAAGGGCATGTTGAAGTCTCTCTGCCAAAGCATTAGCAGTCTGCCAAACAGGACCTCTAAGGTATGCCAGCTGCATCTTTCGTAAATCTGTTTATTTCCATCACAATGTGCATTGTCACATATAGGAAATCCCAAAATAGTTTGGAGGCTCCACCACTTTCTTCATGTGAATCCAGGGAATCCAACAGGAAAGGTTGCTAATGGGGGAAGTCATCAGAAATCCCAGATCAGGCAGTACTATACAGTGGTACCTCGGGTTACATATGCTTCAGGTTACATACGCTTCAGGTTACAGACTCCGCTAACCCAGAAATAGTGCTTCAGGTTAAGAACTTTGCTTCAGGATGAGAACAGAAATCATGCTCCAGCGGCGCAGCAGCGGCAGGAGGCCCCATTAGCTAAAGTGGTGGTTCAGGTTAAGAACAGTTTCGGGTTAAGAACGGACCTCTGGAACGAATTAAGTGCTTAACCCGAGGTACCACTGTATCATCATTATTAAGTGAAGCCTTTATTCCAGGGACCTTTCGGATGGAGAAGGGTTTTCCTCTTGTTCAGGAGGAGGAGTCAGAGCTCTGATTTTTGTTTTTAAAAAGATACGTTGTTTTAGTGGTGGCATGAAAACAGAAGTTCATTTAACTGGTACACATTCAGCTTTATGCATGTCGCAAAGATTCAGGATTTAATAATAAAGGGGAGGGGATTCAGTAAAAATGACTTTGGCAATCCCACCTGCCATTGAACCCAATGTGTTTTGTCTATACACAATGTTGGCTTTAGGCATGATCCCTGGAACATAACCCCCACAGAAGTTGCAGGCTTACTTGCAGGTAAACCCACATGGATTTTCTCATCCATGAACTCTCCCTCTTAAGACTATGGCCAAGTGACCAGCATGCCTGCCCTGTCTGATGTCCAGATGGTAACTGTTAATCAGCAATGTTACATCTCCTTCAGCTCTCCCTTCTTATGGTTCTTTTTCTCTAAACCAGAGTTGGAACAGGCAGCCTTTCATCTGACAACACTTCAAACAGAGAGCTGTTCTCTATAAGGTAGAACACATGATGGCCACCAAACTTTATAACCAATGAACTAGAAAAAAATTAACTGCAACGCTATCAGGGATCACACCCAGTTTTCATTTGGAGCAAGGCACTAGGAAAGTGTGTCCTTTTTATTTATTTGGTATCTACTTTGCTCTACACTAAAATGTAGCCATGATATTTTTTCCCATTTATAATTACCTTGCTAATATTATAGCACAGTATCTAATTTTTAGCTATCTTTTTTGACTTGCATGTGTATGTGGGCTTCTAATGTGCTGAGCCGAGATCTAAGAAGGATTAATCTCGTCTGCAGGTTCTGCCATCTGGAGTAGCCTTTGTTGAATTTCGGCACCTTGCTGCTTTCATACCTTTCAAACACCATCTCATTTGGTTCGCAATTGGCCCTCTTCTGTTGCTATTAGTTCCCTTGCAACTTTACGAATGGTTTGCATGAAAGGTGCTGTCTACATAAGAGAACCTCCACACTGCATTGTCCTCCCTGACCAGTTCACAGTGGAAGTAACTGGTTTCCTGGTTTCAGTAATTTGCATAGGAATTCCCCAGTTCGCTCCACAACTTGCTAACCTCCTGCTCTTATTTCAAAGGCTTTTGAGAAACCAAAGAGAGGCATCTTGGAATTTAGCTCTCTGGTTAGGAGTCCCTGAAGGAGGTTCCTTTTCTGTTCCCTATACGACCCTTTTCCCAGAATTTGACTCCTCTCTTACCCATCAGCCAGTTATACAAGAGATTGTAAATAGGTTATTTGCAGATATTTTACGAAGTTGATTCATTCTGTGGTCAGATCAGAACATCAGTTGTATATTATTCACTGTTGCTCACCCTGACAAATTTGTCTGTTGCTATGATTGTACAAAGCCTGGCAAAGTATCAGAGAAAAAGTCCAAATTGCTTTTCCATTGGGATTTTGAAATAGCCTTGATTTGAAAACTTTAATACTTTTGAAGTTTGAACAACTACAAATTGATTTAATACAATTCAAAAAGCTCTGTTGAAGCATTTGGCTGAAAGAAATCCAGTTGCTGCACTTTGTTCCCACTGAAATCAATGGGGTTTATCTTAAGACATGACCAGCTTGTCATATTGAGTTCAATCAAATCTAATTGCAACTAACTTAACCTGGATCCAGCCTGTTGTGTGATTTAGAGCAAGCATAGGCAAACTTGGCCCTCCAGATGTTTTTGGACTACAACTCCCATCATCCCTGACCACTGGTCCTGTTAGCTAGGGATGATGGGAGTTGTAGTCCAAAAACATCTGGAGGGCCGAGTTTGCCTATGCCTGATTTAGAGGTAACTTGCTTGTGCTCATTAACTGGTTACTCCAAGGACTCGAATCTGATCTAGCAGAGCAGCTCCACCTTGCTTGTCCCAGCTACAAACACTTTAAAGAAAGGTAACCAAAGGAAAACAAATCCATAAGGTGCTAAAAGGCATCAAGAAGTGATAAAGACCATGGTCAAGAGGTCTTTTATTGAGATACATTCTTAAAATACCACACAGACTTCAGCTCAGATCTTCATATGTTTGAGGTCATAGTTCATGTTAACTCATCCACATAACATAATACTGAGTATACCTACTCAGAGTTTAAAAACTGTGGATCCTAGTTTGGATGAACTGACTTCTCATATTATAGAGGATGATTTTGGTTTTCAGCTTTCTTCTAGGTGAAAAGGGGGGGGTGCAACTGCCCCTGCTTCAGTTCCTTTCAGTGGAACTGATTCTTTCTCTTGAGTTAACCTCCTACTGAGGTTCTGCAGTGTTGACTGTTGATTTAGAGACATGCTATCCTGAACACATTACTGCATGGTTTGCTCCACAGGCACATGAGCCCTCAAACGGGGACTTCATTTATAGCAGGAAAACGTCTGCAGGCTACCAAAGAGATGTTTGCACAAAAGTTATATCTGCCTAATGCTTTTCTTTCCCTGTCGATCTCTTGAGCTTGAAAACATATCCCTGAATGTATCTCTTTATTCCAGCCTTTTGATGCGTGCCAGAAACTGGATCATCTTACATTCCTGCAATGAATGGGATCCACACCTGCAAGCTCTAGGGGTATATCCAACAGGTCTAAGGTGAAGCTAGTCAAGGATATCAGACCTGCAAAAGAACTGAAGTCCCTTTGGTAATGTTGCAGGTATGTGAAATGGGCAGAGAGCTAAAGAGAAAACAGAACTATAAGTGGAGGGCAGAATGAGAGAAAATGGAAAGGAAGGAAGGAAGGAAGAAAGGAAGAAAGAAAGAAAGAAACTTACTTGTTTGGATGTTTAGTATTTTCCAAAGAGGTTATTACTGAAGAATGTTTCTTACAAGAAGAGCTGACTGAAGCTCCTGCCACCACCAATCCTGATGACATGGAAACATTTAAAATGCCAGAAAACAGTTCAGATCCTTCATGTTCAAAAGGAAAATTTGCTTTTAACAATGCTGAACTTTCCATGCTTTAACATATGATCTATTTGCTCCTGTTTCTCTAAAAGCCAAGCTTAAGTGTTCCACAGAGAAGAGAAAATGACAGCGGTTTTTAAAAGGGGTAAAAAAGAGCCCCATGACAATTAATTGAACACTTACGAAGATCGAAAAGTTCTCCAAATCCTGTAGACATGATGGCTTTTTACCCAATCACCTTGGTGGAATTCCTCCATCTATGACGAATGTCTGCAAGGCCACAGAAGTTAACAGTGACATCATTGTGAGCTGACACACCAGGATGCCAAGGGAGAAACTGTTGGATGTGCAGCAGAGGCAGCTAAAGGTCAATTCCAGTATGTTGGTATTGTGTAGAGGCCATAGTTAAAGTTGTGTTGGCTAATAGCCAAGACAAGAAAGGCTGGCCCCTGGTAAGCAGCGGTTAAATCCACAATAGCTGAGAAGCAAAGCAAGACAGCTGCCTAAAGACAGGCAGATGCGAAGAAATGAAATCAAAGAGTCCAGCAACAGAATGGTTGCACCAGCCTCATTGGATCAACCTTCCTTCTGGCCTACTGTAAAAAATGTAAGTGTCAAGGCCTCAACAGCCATCTGAGCCTTCAGTGTTCTCTACCTGGGTTCATTTACTGGCAATAAATCAATTTTTTGAATTATTGCTCAGGGATCTTTGGGGACAAATCTGAATATCCAGGAAAATGCTTTTCTTCTATGGAAGAACTTGATTCTATAAATAATACAACTGGTGGTCTAGACTAATGCTGTGCTGAAACCTGTCCTATAATTTCTCAACTGCTTTTGTTTTCCTCTGAGGAAGAGGCTTCCATTGTTTTGCCTTATTCCTTTAGAATTTTGGTGCACATGTGGTTGAGTTTATCTTATCGTTGCAAGATGGCTAAGTTGGTGGATGTGCTTTTCTTTCCATTAAACATTTCTGCAGAATTCTGCAATCTCAGCGCTTGCCTGGACATCCTGATCTGAAGAAGCCCCATGGGAGAAGTTGCCTCATGATGTCCCCCCCTAAGCTTTCTCTGAAGTATGGGAAGCCCAGGTGGTTGGCTATTGAGTTTCTCAGATTGATATGGTTGCTGGCTTTGCTTTCAAGGGAAGTTCTTTCCTTTTCGAATAAATTGTCACTGATTTCTTTAAAAATAAGATGATGTCAGGAAGTTGTCAGGAAGCAAAGGTACCCAGGAGGGATGCGGAATGCAGACCACTGGAGAGATGAATTGTAGAATGAAAGAGAAGGACAGTCACAAATACCTCTCAGCCACCTTGAAAGTGAAAGAAAAACCTTATACCCTACCTATGAGAATTTCACCAAAATGTTCTCTCCCCCTTGATAATTTTTGAATATATCTGCTTAACATATCTGTCATCAATTGAGAATGGTCAGGAAGAAATGCAGGAAATTCTTTTGGTAAAACATTAGTCTAGACTTCTGGTGCCAAAGAGTCACATAGGTAGAAGATAAGATGTGTAGGTGAGAGCAGGGAGAGAGAGAGAATTTTAGCTTCCTTTCAGAATGTCTCAAGAGTCCATGCAAATCTTGAGTTCTTCTTTGTTTTGGGAATTGGGCAGATCCTATATCTAGTTAGTGAACCTGCAGTACGTATCTCAGTCTGGTTCCTAATTGTCTACTGTTGAATTCATGGTAGACTACAGCGACATGACTTTTCAAAAGGGAGGAGGGAAATCTCTAAGAGAGAAGGTAAAGGAATCTTTCTTTAACTGCATAGGCAGAAATTGAGGGCTGGTAGAGCATAGAGGCTTCATTCCATGACTTTCCTATATTTATCCTGGCTTTTGATTCAAAAGGTGATACTATCCTTTCTTTTGGTTTACGCCTGGGTTATTCTCAGGGTAAGACAGTTTTGCTTCTTAGCATTTTTTTCCAGGTCCTGGCATATAACCAGTGCAAGATTCCCAAAACATTTACATGATTGGAGCCATAAAAACTGGTTCCAGTAATGTTGCATACAGAGTATATTTTCATTTTGGCAATTATTTCCCTTTTTGTTGAAGATTTCTTCACACTGGGATTTTTCGCCAGTGTGCCAATAATAGCACACATTTATATATATATATATATAAAAGTTTCGGTAAATAGACTTCCTGAGCAGCCCTGATAAAATAAATTTGATTTAACTTTCACTAGTTGGTCATATTGAAGCACGTAATCCATCCAGGACTGAACCTAAATAGGGTGTACATTTTGTGAAAAATTAAAGTAGCAATGAAAAGTACTTCCATTTTGATAATTTTGGGGAGGTTGCTCAGGAAAGGACCACATCTCGCTCTATGAGCCTGCCTGGGCTTTGAGATAATCTGGGGGAGGCCTTTCTCTCAGTCCTCCCACCCTCACAGGCATGTTTGGTAAGGTAATGAGAGGGGGCCTTTGAGGTGGCTGTCCCCAGTTTGTGGAAGGCTAGGTTGGTCCTCTCTCTGCTTTCCTCAGCAGGCAAAGACTCTTTTGCTCTGACAGGCCTTTGGTCACTAGCAGGCTGTTCAAAGAAGCATAGAATTGAGAAGTTGGAAGTGACCCTGAGGGTCATCTAGCTTGACCTCCTGCAATGCAAGAATGACAGCTAAAGAAGAAGAAGAAGAGGAGAAGAGTTTGGATTTGATATCCTGCTTTATCACTACCTGAAGGAGTCTCAAAGAGGCTAACATTCTCCTTTCCCTTCGTCCCCGACAACAAACACCCTGTGAGGTGAGTGGGGCTGAGAGACTTCACAGAAGTGTGACTAGCCCAAGGTCACCCAGCAGCTGCATGTGGAGGAGTGGAGACGCGAGCCCGGTTCCCCAGATTACGAGTCTACCGTGCTTAACCACTACACCACACTGGCTCTCTGACATATGGCAGGGTCTTCTGAGTGTGTTGCACATTTTCTTTTCTTTTTTTCTTTTCGTTCTGTTTTTAAATGGTTTTAAGTGTTTCTTTAATAGGGTAACTTATTTAATTTTATTTAAAACTTATTTAATTTTAAAATATATTGTGAGCTGCCTTGGGTCCTGTGCAGTCCCTGGGCTCTGAGCCTTCTTTACTTGGAGTTTTCCCAACATGGTTATTTCCACCATTCCTCTACATCCAACCTATCGATGACATTGAGGCACTTCTAGAGCTGAATGGACTGTATTTTGGAACTGGGTAAGAAAGGGTATTTAAGTCATTCAATCCATAATGGCAATTAGTGGATATAATAGGATCATAGTGCTGGGATTATTGAACAGTCCTAAAACCCTTCCATTGAACATCCCATACCAATAGAACAGAGAGGAACATGAGCGAACAGAAACGAGATCAAATGAGTTCTGCTACAAGGGCTGGGCAGTTGCTACACCCTGTTGCATAAGACAAATAAAATAAAATTAACCTTCAAAATGAAACTATGTCTACATGTTTTATTAGCTGCTTATGAATCAGTTCTTCATCTTTCACTTGACATCTCTCTGGAGACAGCACTAGACCTCCTGTTGTTGTGTTTTGTTTTTTTAAAAAAATATTTTTTATTAAAGATTTCTTAGTATACAAAAATTGTCTCTTTTTTCACGTTGTGTTTTCTACAGATCAGTTACATTTGTTGTGAGACATTAGTGTTGTGTGCAGTATTAGGATGGGAAGAAAAGAGGGAGAGGGTGTATAGGATGGGCAATGCTTCTATTTTTCTACTTAGTGTATGTGTGGGGTTTTGTGTCACTGGCACTTGTGAGGGCTCTTTTTCTATTCGCTTGCTATGTTTCCTTGGTGGTGAGAGAGGTTGGGGTGGTCTAGGGTGTGGTTGGTTGTCTTTGGTTGGCTGTAGTGAGATTTGTTTATGTGTGTGAGAGGGTGGTTTTTGAGTCAGGTTAGCCATATCACTAGACCTCCTGTTGAATCAGGTCTCATTGCCAGTACCACTCAATCTTGGTAAGAGGCAAAACTTTACTGTTTTGCTTTCTGGTTTCTTCAGAGAGTCTCAGTGAATGTTTGTGGTCTGTTCTATCCACTTCACATCCTCCCTCTGATAGCATATACACATTGCTATCGCTGTGTGAGAGCTCCTGGGAATGAATCAAGACCCAAAGAACACCCGGAGATATTATGAGACCCGAGGAGTCCCTAATCAATGCTTCTCAGGCCTCAAAGGATAAACGAATGGCAAAGGTATGGACTTATTCATTAGTGCTATGTGCGCGCTGACTGTCAGGTAACTAAAATCACAAATCCCAATTCCAATGTGCTTGACACTAAATATGGTCTTAAAGCAAATGAGAAGATCTGTTCTTTACTTGCACAAGAGGTCAAACCAGCCTCTGCCTGCCCCATCCCATCCCCACTCCAAGTGAAATCAGGAAGCATTAGGGGCACCTGGGAAAGGGTTCCACATTTTTGTGGTTTAAGTATATTCCCATCTATTGCTAAGCAGTTATGTTCTAGTACCAGACGCCTTGCCAATGCAAGCACTGAATGGAGCAGTTTGTATATTCATCTTGAATTTTCCCCCTTCAACAAAATGCAAAATAGATGCCCGTAAAACCTATCTTAAAGCTTCTGATTGATTTGAAAAGGGAAATGAAAATACCCAAGGTGTGATTTCTCTTGTAAAGTGTGTATATTTCCTTGCTGATGAGGAATGGATATGCATTTACCCCGTATTCAAAGCATGCTCTGTTCATCTCCTAAGATCTCTGCTGCCAGAGTGGATGCTTTTTGACTGAGCAGGCCAGTAGATGGTGGAAGCTACAGCAGCCAGCCAGTGGAATTTGTTGGTGTCAGCCACCAAAGCCAGATGCTATAGCTGAAGATGTTTCTGTAAAGCAACTTTTTGCAGTACAAATGTGTCACTAGGGTGATTCTGCTGTGAAAATTTGAAAATCTGAGCTGATATAAATTACTTGACAAATCCATGTTCTGTAAGGTCAGATGAAACTCAAAGTTGTTCTGTCAAATTTGGTAGCAGGGGGACACCTTCTCTATTTTTTAAAGAGTCAGAACTGAAATGGAAACAAACAAACAAGTGAAATATACTCAGAGTCCTGTAGTGATTTCATGCTCCTTATTGCAGCTTGTAAAACAGTGATTGAATTGCCCCCCAAACCTCAGGATTTTATATACATTATTTACACAATGAGTCCCATCTGATTGGCTGATTCTGCTTCCCTCCTGGAGCCTGATTGGTCTTTTCCTGCAGGCCAATCAGTAGTTGCATTCTAAGATCCTAACAACCTAATAGGTCGATTAGCTTCTTCCTGGAGCCTGATTGGTCTTTTCCTGCAAGCCAACCAGTTGTTGCATTTTAGGATCCTACTTGCCTATTGTTCTAGGATCCAAGCTTAGTACATAACAAGAACATTTCAAAGTATTGCTGGAAATGCTGAAGAAATTATCAAAATGAAGAGGTGGTACATTCATTATTGTCATCGACAACATGTGGTGCTGTAAACAACAAATGACCAGGCTTCGCAGTTTCCTCATTGGGCTACGTCTTCCACATTACTTGTTTACTAGAATCACTTGATTAGCCTTCATCAACCTATGAAGTGTGCAAAAGCACACAAGCAATTGTAAATTTATGTGTGCAGCTTTCTGGTTTTGTGCAAATCTGAGAGATTAAAAAACACTCTCCATTCAGGAGTACAGCAGAAATAGGAGCACAGGAAGTAATGGACATGGAAAGGGGAATAACAGAAAGTTATTACTGAGCTTCCCACCCCAAAATACCAAACAAATTGTTTTGTGAACCCAAGTGGAGCAATTTGGAGCACAATTTGCTCTTACGTATCCAATTAACGCCGCCCCCCCCCCATCAGGTAAACTTGAATTTACGAGGGAAAGCATTGAGACTGGTGGTGTTTGCGGGTTACGTCATCTGGACTACATACATTCAGAGGGAATGCAAATGGTTGCAAGCACAATGCAGTCTGATTGGATAAGCCCTAAGACTCTTGCTTAAAATCTGTTTTGTTTTGTTTTTAAAGTATGCATCACTGTAACCCTGCAAGGCTGCTTATTAAAGTTTCAGACTTCTGTTGCTTTACTTAGACATACTTAGGAGGAGAATTAATCAAACTGTAAAATCCAGTTTTTGTATAGTTTTATTTCTCATAAGGATAAAGTCACAGTGATCATCAGCAGTTAAAAACATGCACAGTGATGTTGAAAAACCATTTTCTATCATGAAAAAGTAAAGTTAACGTATTATTTTATTGCGCAGAAGAAATATTAAGTAAGAAAGCAGGAAAAGGATCTTGGGACTGCTGTCTGGGAAAGGATGAAAGGTTGTCTCAGTATTCATTTTTCAGCCACACCATTTTTTCCAAAGTGTAGTTTTTAAGCCCATTTGTTACCTCCCGGTGCTACAAGGTATGATGTAGTATGATTGATTCAATGCATATTCAAACGACTTTATAAATCTTTTGGTTTTGCAGTTTATTTAGAGGTCTTAGGAGGAAATATTATCATGATAAATATCTTATTGGTGAAGCCCGGGGGAATTATAAAGTAAAAGCCACTTACGATGGAGCAATTTGTGTTAATCAGATGTGACAAGCATGAAATATCTCTATTAAAATAATTGCCGATGTCCTCCTGAAGAACAATGTGACAGCCATGATTGGGATAAACTAAGAAGGTGGCTTCACTGAAGCTAGGAATCGATCTGGAGCATTTAGCATGCAACTCCATACATCTCTGTTCAGAAGCAGATTTCACTGAGATCAATGTGATTTCCCCCCAGGTAATTGTGTGAAGGATCGCTGGGTTTCTCCCTGGATTCGGGGGTTCTGTGTTAGCTATGATGTTCATTGGAACAAAACGCATAACACCAGACTCATAGTATGTGTTATCATTTTACTGTCCTGGTGATCAGGGTCACCAGCAAATTTATATACTAAATAGCACTGGTTCAAATGCAAATCCTTGGAGGATTCCTTTAATAGTTTCCCTCCAATGTTCGGAGCCTCTGCTTCCTGTCTTTTAACCACTTACCAATCCATAAAAGGGTACATCCTTCTAAGCTTTGAAAACTTTGGTGAAGGACATTGTTTAAAGCTTTTTAAAGCAAAAAACTAAGCTTACAATGAAACCACACAGAGCTAGAAGCCCATCTTGTATAATTAAAAGCCTGAGCAATATTCCCTAAGTTGCAGACAGAGTCAGCAAGAGAACGCACATCTAAGGAGCTCCAATCAAAAGAAGCCACCCTTCGCTATTTGTTGTGATGTGGTGGGCTTATATCCTACTCCTTCTTGACACCTACGTGTTAATTGCTATCCTAATTATATGTGATGAAATCCAAAGTCTTAAATGAAGAAATTAATTATTGGTGTGGTTACACACCAACGTTTGCCTTAAAAATCCAAGGATTTGATTCTGAAGTGCATTTCATGTGCCTGTTCTATAAATATAAAGTAACTTCACGCAGGCTCAACGATTGTAATCCACATACAAAAAGCAATAACAATTCCTCTCTTGTACACCCACCACCCACACAACCCCACCCAAAGGCCAACATGTAAATGAAAGGCAGCTGGGGAAATTCTGAGGTGTTGAGCTGTCAGTCCATCCACCTGCAGATAAGAAGTTGCCAGCATTGTTTTCAGACAGAACGAACAGTCCCGAGGGGTATTTTCATCTCGGCACACTCACTGCGCACACATTTCTCAATGATGAAGACCAGAGACCGTGGTGAACTCTTCTCTGCATCTGTTGGGAAAGGGGGGAAAGCAAAAGTAGTTTGGGTCAGGGGGAAATGAGACAACCCACAACCACCCAACCATTCATTCTCTCCAAAAGGTCATCGGTTGGATAGCTTTTTAACCTCAGCTGTTACACCCGTCTTGCTAACTGACAGCTGAACATGAAAGGAGTTTCTTGACAGGAAACTATTAAACTGACATGCATTCTTGTGGTTTTATGAACCAATGCAAAAATGTCCTCTCTCTCTTTTTTTTTAAGGAAAAAAATGAAAGAAGAAAAGCGGGTTGTAATTTTGATAATAACTTTTTCTTTTTCTTAAATAAACTTGGGATGAATCCCAAAGGAATGTGGTTGATTGTGTCGTGTAATTATAGCCTAGAACTTCTCAGAAAAACCAGATTTGTGAACACCATATAAATATACGTTTAGGTAACCGGATGAGCTAAGCCTCAGAGTCCAATCAAGTGCGTGCAGTCGGCTCAACAAAGACAGGCTGAGCCAAAAGACCTGTTAGAATTTGATGGAGAATACTTCAGCCCTGGCTTTGTAGATGTCAAGCACAGCTGTGGAATATTGCTGAAATCTCTTTGGAAAGGAGACTATCTCACCTAATCAGATGGGGAAGGGCAGCTTGTTGATTTTTCTAGTGTAGTGGAAGAGAGGTAGAACAATAGAACTAAAAAAGAATCAGATGAATTTGAAGGATGAAGAAACATCTAAAACAATGGAATGGAAGGTTACAGGGTTTATTTGGGGATGAATGTTTGTTCAGCCTCAGAGATCAGGTACAAAGTGGGAAACAGACAATAGTGGGGTTTTTAGCAGAGTTGACCGTTGCAGGACAGGGGCATTATTGTGTCATAGTGCCATATATGCTTATTTCCTTTATCTTGCACAGGTGATAGTGTCAGCTAATCATAAACATATGAGGATTTTCCTTCATTATTCATTCATTCAGATAGATCTTTTTGGTTAATTACAGCATTTTACTAAGTTCCAATAAGAAATTTCGTACGTTGCAGAACCATGTTGCATTAGTTCTATTCACAAGAAATACTCAGCTGAGCCATAGTTTGGATAAGAAACAGTCACCTCTCAATAGACTTGCAGAACCCACTCTAAAGGTTCAGATAAAAGGTCCAGAAACCAAGCCTTATGAGGAATGGTTGAGGGAGATGAGTGTGCTTAGCATTTAGGATAAGAAGAGAGTGAAAGCCATCTTCAGATATCTAAAGGGAAGATGGAACAAGTTTGTTTTCTCCTGCTCTGGAGGGTAGGCCTCGAACCAATGGTTTCAAGTTACAAGAAAGGAGATTCTAACTAAACATTCAGAAAAACTTTCTGACAGTAAGAGCTGTTTGGTAGTGGAACAGACTCCCACAAGAGATTGTGGACTCTCCTTCCTTGGAGGTTTTTAACAGAGGTTGGATGGCCATCTGTCATGGATGCTTTAGCTGAGATTCCTGCATTGCAGGGGGTTGGACTAGATGACCCTTGGGTCCCTTCCAACTCTAAGATTCTATGAAATTGCACCTTCCCCTTTACTTCAAGCTAACAACAACTCCTATTACAACCATTCTTTTGTAGTGGCCACCATTTCCTCTTGTATGTTTTCATGGGAAAACTCTTGGAGAGATTCAAAGTATTCAGATTTTTCAAAATTTAAGCTGCTTCCTTGAGAAGAATAATAGAAGCTGGTTAAATTAAATATGCATCAAAAGAAGACAATTCAGAACTGTTTCAACAGTGCTCTTGATACATGTGGTTTCAGTTGCCCAGTAATAAGTGGTGGTCTGAGATGAAAGAATACAAAAACAGTTGAGCAAAGTACAAGCCTATCATTAATAGTCCTGATTCACTAATACATTTAACTCCAGGAAGTATCTTGATGGGTAAACTTCAGATCAAATTCTAAACCACTTCTTTTGCTGGAATCTGGTGATGAAAAGAGGAATTATCGACTCAAAAAGACTTTATCCTATGAGACATCTTGCATTTTAAAAGATGTGTCTCTCTCTTTTTGTTGTTTGCTGTACCTCCAACAAAGAAGGAAAGTGTTTAGACTTTTAGACTTACTGGAGAAGTTGACTCATAAAAGAGAAATAAGCTCCCTCTCTATATACCTCCCCCCACCCAAGCAGGAATTGTTTTGAACACCTGACTTTCAATCAGGCGGGGGTGGGGTGGAATTGGCTGGACTCTACAACTTTCATTAAGCATCTTTATTGTTTCATTAAGCACTCTCGCCCAATGAGTGTCCTTGACTGATTAATCACCCCTTTGCTGATTAAACAAAAAAATTTCTTTTCAAGTCTAAAGCTTAAGAAGCATATGAACCCCTTGTAAGGCTTTCTCCAGGATTCAGCATACCTCAGGGTCTCTTACTAAGAATAAGCAGCAAGATCAGTATAGATTACACTGTCTGTGCAACTAATAGTGAGCATGTAGCACTCTGTGCTCAGTGGAAGGCCTATTCTAAATGTCCACCTAGTCCTAAAGTGACCCAATGGAAGGAAGCAAGGGATTTATTTATTTTTAGTTAGTGTATTCTTAGTCAAAATTGGTAAAGTTTGGGTGGTCTTTATTTCCCTGTTAAAACACATTTAATCCAAAGATTCTGGAACCAACTCTTGGCAGTCTCTTGCACAATTATAAAACAGGGATCTTTATAGTCGTCCTTCCCTTGACAAAAGTAGGCATTTGAAACATTCAGACTTCCTGCTTTTTATGGAAATAAATGTGCACGGATGAACACTTGGGGCCTTCATGATTTAAGGGAATGTGATATAAGGAAATATCAAAGCATTGTTTGTTCATTTGTTTTATGCAGTTTCCAACTGCAAAGCTGATCTCACAGGTTGTTACTTATTCATGAATACTTTTTACTCACCAGGTAATACTAAATACTGATACTAAAATGACTGTCAGCATTCTAGTCCACAACTGGGGATCCCATCAATCGCCCTGGCACCATGTTCACCCAGGTCTCCTTGCTTGAGATGCCAGAGGACCTGCCAACAAAACGCCAAAGGTCCAAATGAGGTCCTTGATAGAATCACTCCTCACCAGTGAATGGCAGGATGTAGGTCCAGGTTTATACCAGCATTCTTGGTTTCACTTTGAATTTACCTTATATTGGAGCAAGTTGCCATCCCTTAGAGCTGTCAGAAGTCTATGTCTAACCACCCCTCTGACCCACCACCTGCATGGGCCTGAGAGCTGCTACCTACTTGTTCTAACACTTGCTATTCCTGTAAGTGAATGGCAGGTGCAGGGAACCTCAGGCCACACCCTTCACTGTCTCTGCTTTGAACTCACCTTGAATGTTTTGTCCTAGCTTGAACTCTGATGCCTAGATGGAGGATAGAGAGAGATGTGTGAGTGTATGCAGAAATTGCCCTGTGGTACAAAGGTCAAGTTTATATTCATTACTCTGCTCACTTTTGCCCCTGGCTCTACCTGCCAATGACACCCTTTTCACATGATTGAAGAGTTGGCCATGTTGCCATAGAAATAACTAGCTTGTGATGCCTCCAGGAGGAGGCGCAGGCCTTCCCCACTAACCTGACAGGAGGCCACATCATCCTAGAGGTATGAGAACAATAGTTGGGGGCTAGCCTTAGTTTTATCTCGTCTGTAGCTAGGGGAATGGAATTGGGGAGCAAGACTTGTTGGACTGCTACTGCTGTGAGCCCTTCAATCTTATGCTCAGGTTGTAAATATGTGTAAATAAAACCATATATCATAAAGAAACCATGGTCTCCAGTGACCTTCATTTCAAGGAAATGAAACCAAGACCATGCTGACACCCTGAAGTCTCTTTCCACTCAGCAATTGCAGTGTGTGCAACAATGTAATTATGATTTTGTAATATTTTTCTGGAAGCAAGTCTGGAAGACATCCTAACTCCAGATAGATGACAGAGAGATAGAGAGATAAAGGCATAGAAATTATCTATTTAATTGCTGGAAATCCTGTCGTAAGACCCTATTTGGTCTCTGTCATTTCACCAAGACATATCCTACACCTTCCAAACCATTATTCTTAGCCATGAGAACTAGAAACTTGCTTTCTTAAAATAAATATGACAGCAAATAATATCAAGAAGCCAAGATCTGTGCAAAACTCTTGATGGCTGTATGAAAGCAGGAACACGGGAGTCTAGAAAGTTCCACCCCGGCCCCACGCACTGTGAAGAGGTAATCATTCATCCAGTTGACCACACCACCCAGACTATACATTTAAAGCTCATCTATACTACTTTAATCTATACTTCCCCCAAAGAATCATGGGAACTGTAGTCAACACCTAACAGAGCTCCAATTCCCAGCACTCTTAACAAACTACAGTTCTCTGGATTTTTGGAAGAAATCATGTGCTTTAGATATATGGTATGATGTGACCTTAGCGAAAAGTGCACTCTGCTTAGAAATACATAAACTGCTAACCTATGCAAGTCCTCATTCTTCATATTAAAAGCAACTCAATGATTGGGGAGGAACACTTGCCCCTTGGGAAGTATTATATGAAGGGATGCTTGAGAACCAAGACCAAAGTCTTTAGTATTAATGTCTTAATTGGGCCCTGGTCCAAAACTGCCACTGGCTTTCTTCTCCCATCTGTCTTCATTTCTTATGCTTGGCAAGTACTGACCAGGCAAGTGAGTGAAAAAGAAGAAGAAGAAGAAGGAAAAACCTGAGATCTTGGGAGGGTTTCTATAGGTTAAATCTTGGATACCTCAGCAGGGTGTTCGCAGTGAAAGAGCCCTTCCAGCAGGAGTTATTAGGAATGCAGAGCTAGGCTAAGTTTTCTTTGGACGGAGCACATATTTCTGACCCTTCCAAACCTGTAAGTCCAGGCCAATAAAATTTCTTTTTTTGTTTTTTCCCCTCTCTCCTCCTCCAGCCCACTCCTTTTCCTTCTCCTGGAGAGCCATGGGACCTGCAGGAAGATTTACAACTGCTGGGAAGGAGCAGGTGCCAGGGCAACCAACACATATTGGTCAATTCCATCCTGGAAAGAGGAATCCAGCAACGGAAAGAGAGGGCTGCGTTTCAGACAGAAGACTAGACCAAAGCAAAGAGCAAAGCCTATATTCTTTTGACGGGGAAAACGGCTGCTTCCCTCTTCTTCTATCCTAACCTCACACACTGTCCCTTTAAAGAACAAGTAGCTTGCCACGTGCCTCAACTTGAATATTCCAGATGAGGTGTTGGATCCAAGGTGTCTCTTCCACAAACAGAAGGGGCTGAGATCTGGAGGAGGCTGTCACTGGACAAAGAGAGTCAATTACCCTCTTCGTTTTGCAGCACCTGGTGCCACCTTTCATATTGTTCAGGAGGGTCTGAGAACCCTCCAGAGCAGCTTCTCCAGAGGCTCTGAGCACTGCAGGAGGAAGGAAGAATGAACAAAAGTCACTGTCCCCATTCTCCAGAGGAAGTATCCTGTGAGTGGAGTCATGCTCACAGAAACTACTCTGAATGCAAGCCAAGGAATGGTTTCATTTTCTCAAATATTTGTCCATAGGAGATATTTAAATAATACTTGCATTTATTTCCTTCCAAGTTTGAAGAAGAGGATCGCAAAATAAGTGCAATAAATATTGATTTGATCGGCTTGTATGCTCATTTCATCTTTCTCTCTACTGGGGTCCATCATGTTTATAATGGATTTTAGAGCTTGCCTCTTCCACCAGCTGGAATACTCCTGCCTTTCTGTCTCAGAAAAATCACATCTTTGCTTTCTCTGTGGATTGAATTCTGAAAACCTCCATATACAATCAAAGAGTTGTAGAGTTACGATAGTGTCTAACTCTGTGAAGTTGCACACATTTAGTCAAATCCGCATCGTTAATTCTGACTGGAGAATCCGGGCTTCTTCTAAGGGCTGCCAACTTTGGATGCTTGCAATTCAGAAATCTAGACTTGAGTCGCTCTGAAGTGTGTGGCATCCAACCCACCTGCTGCACAGACATACTTGTCAATTGTCATGGGAAATTGGAGTTAAAATGTGCCAGAGGAGGTCATGCTGCAGAGGAGGTCATGCTACAATTTAGATGAGGGATCTATGAAAACTGCTTGACTGCTTGGGTGTGAATATGTTTATATTTGTCAGTAGCTATCACTATATGACTTAACATTCACAACAATTTGCAGGGTCTTGCACTCTGCATGAGGAAGAGATGAACACATTAAATACCAATGCTAATTACAAATTAACTATTTACCACTTAAGTGACTGGTTCACTGTCAATCAAGATTTGCTGAAGCTCTTGTAGGATTTTTATTTAAATGAACATAGTCATCAAAGGCTGATGATAGAAAAGCATGCACCCACTATAATTTGGAGGAAGATATTCAGTCCATCTACGTTATTATTAATGCATATACTAGTTCTCTTAAGCTAAATGCACCTATTCATGCCTATTAATACATGATAAAGTTCAGTAATATGAATCATAGTGATTTTGCTGTGTCCTGTGCATGAGGTTACATAGGTAAATTTTAGCCTTTAGGGTTAAATTACACATTGAATTAAATGTATTATTGCATTTCATGTGATTGGTTTTAAAGAATATAAATAAAAGATATGTTGTTCCTTGATGGGGATTTGTCCATGATAAGCATGGAGGGAGAGACCTGTCCTTTCCTCTTGTGCCAAAATCACAATGAAAAAGCTGCCTCTCCAGAGGTGCTTTTCGCCTTCTAAGGAAAGCTACTTTTGGCAGCGGTGCAATGCAAATAGAAGCTTGTGGAGTGGAGACTCACAGCATGTGGGGAAAGATTAAACACGTCCTCCCAACCTGTTGTGACCCTGTTCACGTCCTCCACCCCACACACCCATTTTTTTGTTTTAAAAAGAGTTGTAGGTGAACTTTAATAACCTGATGTGTTTTGGTCCTTATCATTATTTCTCTTATGAGAAATCAAGAGATACAGGGGCTCCCCCCATCATTCTCTCATCAAACCAATCCTCTACTTCTTTCCTGTAGTCTCACTTTTTCTGTGCATCTGATGCCTCTCATTTATTCTTTCTAGAATGTCACAAATAAATCAAATAGCACAGACATCAATTTCCCTCCCCTTTAAGTCACTCCGTGCAGTTATAAGCATTTGTTCTTTTGCCTGCCTCCTTGACTGCTTCAGGGATTGACCATCCCAGCATAACATTGCCATCCAAACCATCTATTGGCATCTTCATTCATGGAAACTTAACGAGTTGGTCCAGGAAAGAGGGAGAGGGAAGGAATTTGGCTCACCCAGTCACTCTCTGCACATCTCATTTAATTTCATGTACTATGTCGATATGGATGGTGCCTCCCTTGGCTTATCCATTCTATAGATCTTTCATTATGCTGAAGACATAGTGTCTTAATTAAAGCATATGTAGTTCCATGCAACATGGAAAAGCAACAATCTTTTAAATATCCTAAAGGAAGGCGTAACTAGGTGCCAGAACTGAGCTGGCAAACGTTTCACAACATGTCTCATGTCATGGATTTCACCCTAAGAAATCTGGGTTGCTAGCTTGTAGTTTTGCTGTTAACTTCTCATCAAGAGCTGGCATGAAAAATATAATGGCCCCTTCTCTTCCTTTTCCCGTATTTTCCCAGCAGGGTCCAGTGGCTTGTGGCAAGATTCCAAAGAGGCTCATGATTAATGTATGAATATGTAATGGAGGGAGGGGGGAATCCTACATCTCTTCTCATAGATTTGCAAGGCTTCAGACCAACACACTGCTGGGAATAACTGAGCGAGTTTCCTGTCTTGTGTTTCCTGCCTTGTGTATTTTCAAGTCCCCACCCACTCCACTTAAGAATCTGCCTTGATTTACCTGCCACACTGCCTCTCGAATGGGAAACAAACATGAAAAGCAAAGTTTCTACAGGATCAAGGACACAGCCATGGGCAGGAATTCTAAAATGAATAAAAATGAAATAAATGCAACCCTGTTCATTTCTCTCTTTTCTTATAGAAACAAATGGGGAAATGAATGAGAATCATCTTGTTTTCTTTTGCTGGTCCATTTCTCATAAAAAGGATTCCTTAAAACTGACAAGAGGCATTGCATTACATTGCCCCGCAGATTGGAACAAATTGATACATTCAGGGAATGTCCTGTAGGGAAATGGTGATCTTCGACTGCTCTGAAAGTGACATGAAAATGGCCCAGTCTGAAGCCCCTGAATTACCTCAATGTCTGCAAAAAGTCTCTGAGACTTTTAAAATTGATACATGCAGGGAAAATTCAGAGCAAATCGGGGATCTTGGAGGCCTCTGAAAGTGGCAAGATGTGAAAACGACCCAATCTGAAACATAAAGCAATGGTAAGCTGTCATCCTTTTCTAACTGCGTATAAAATGGGGACCCTTGCTGAATCTCCATGAAACTTGACAAGTCTGGTGTGTTCTGAGTTAGTAAAATATGCCCACAGATTTTGTGCCATTCAGATAGAAAACATCAAAGTTGGAGAATACAGGCAGGGTGTTTGTTGAAAGTAAAGGGAAGCTTAGAAGAGGTTAGCCTTTTTTAAATTACCTATAAAAATTGGAACCCCTTGTCTAATCTGTTTGAAATGTTGCAGCTCTGAGGCCTTAGGAAACTGACTGTGCAAAGTGCAGCTGATTGATTGCTGATCACAACATGGCTGTGAGAAGCCTGAGGAAGATCCCTTAGATCTTGGTACCTGCCCATAAAAGGAGAGGAGAGACAAAAGGCATTCTTGCAGTTGGGTCATCCCTTGGAGGAATCCTAGGAGCAAGGGTACCAACTCCCTTTGATTTCTCACTATTATGATGAGACTGAACCTTAGAGTGACCAACTAGGGAGTCATGGGCTAGCAGTTGGCTTCACCTGCTGAACAGCAGCCTGAAGGAGCAGAAGGTGAAGTGACTCCACCTGCTGCTGATCAGCCATCTTGCTCCTGATGAGAACCAGCTGGCTCCAGCTTTCTTAAGCAGGGTTTCCAGCCTCAGCCAGTTGCTGAAAACAACACTTGTCATTCCTGACCAGCCCTTGCTGCTTCTTGTGACCTTGGACCTCAACTTTCTTGACCCCCAGATTGTCTGACTACATGAACTGGAATACTCCTAACCTTAGAACTAGACTGGACCTTGTATACAGACTCTGCCTCCAGGCAAGTACCCCCCCCCCCCGAGACTCAGCTGGTTGGCTGTCTTCTCCCTCCACTGAGCTCTGCCGTGGCTGGGAGCACAAGGCTAGGACATAGGGTGCGGTCAGCAGGTTCAAGGAAAACACAATAACCCGAGCAATGCCAGTTACGATGGGAGATTAAAAGGTTGATGACACTGTTGATGGCAGTGCACTGTTCTTGTGTCAGGCAGTAGCACAAGGCCTCTTAGAGTGGGGTGGCACTTATCTGACATCTCTGCAGGTGATTCGCTGCTGCTTACTAGGAGGAAGAGGAAAGAGGCAGCATGCAGGATGTAGATGCACCAGCTGAAGTGCTGGCCTGGCTTGGCTGCCACCTCATCTCTCACCCTCCTGGTAAGAAGGGTCACCTGCTGGGATGTCAGGTAAGTGCCTCTGCCCCACAACTGTCAGGAGCTCATCCTACACTCGAGTATGACGCTGGCAGAGACACCTGCCCGACTGGCATGTTCTTTCCCTCCTAGTCAATCGTTTGGGAGCTTCAAAAGCATTCTTCTGCCCGAACATCATAGCTACCGATGCCAACAGACATCAGCACACTTAGGGATCCACAGAGTTCACAGTTGCTTGACAGACCTCAGCAACTCAGCATTTTGGCTAATCTACTTTATTTACATATAAAAACACTCGGAGCACTGCAACATGGCTCCCTCTCTCTCTAGCATCAGACAGCAAAGAGACTGAACAAAGGACAACAGTCCCACTTCACAGAACACAGCAACACAAACATCCTGTCTCCGTCACTTCCCACTTTGTGGCGTCAAAACATATACCGTCATGTGATAGACAAAAATCCCATGACTGCAATCATGGAGCAGGAATTCTAACAACATCATCATCTGGTGTTGTATTGGTGGGATAGCTCAAGGTCATGGAAATGCTTTCCTCTTGTGATGTGGTGGCTAGAGCCTTCCACGCAGAGGAGTGTCATCATTGGCATGCTGCTTCATGATAGGTGTGTCTTGGCGGTGTAGCCATGAATACAGATGGAGCCTTGGTTGCTCTTGTTATGTTATCTCTGGCTTGCAATGCTATCTTTCTGTACGCAGCTTGGCGGCTGGAAGTGTGTAGAGTCACAACCCAACTATGCCCATGTTAATGCTGAAATGAGCAGGCTGCCAGTGTAGGGGAACCACTGGGTTGCTGAGCTTGCCGCGCTGACTTAAATCAGAATAAATTTGTTTGAACACTACTACTCTGACTTAATTGATTTGTGACTCAAACTGTAAATTAGTACAAAAACAGGCTCCTTTAAGGTCCACTGAACAATTTACACAAATAAAGCAAGATCAACTAAGCAAAAAAAGGGGGTGGGTGGGAATCTAATTTGGAGTAAGAAGTACCAGCCGTTCATCGCTAACTGCCCAGGCACATTTGATATAAACAGCCACCTCCTGTGCAGTATATTCCACCAGGTGAAACATTACACATATGGAAGAAGGCCTATGCAAAATAAGAGAAAGTATAAACTTCTTTTCCTCTGCAATAAATCATAGCATGTTTTTTTTCTCCCAAGGCAAGGCAAATACCTGTTGTACAGCACATGTATTAGTAAGGAAATGACACCAATTATGAATTATGTGGCATACATTATATTGTCAGTTTTCGCAAATGCAGCAATAGTTCATCCTCGCTCTCCGTTTAACTCTTGGGCTTTTTTTTTTTTCTTTTTCTTTTTTGCATGGCAGTCACAGCTCTATTTTTGAAAATTCACATAATCGGAGACAATACATAAATCAGCCTAACAGAAGAGCACTTGAGAGTTACGCATTTTCAGCAAATACGATATTTTCACAAAAAGATGATGGGCAGGTTGCCTTCCACCAGGAGATTTGATTTAATTTGTCTTTGTACCACATTCCCCACTCACCCAATCAGTAGTGGAACACCACTATCCATGAATATTAAAGTTTATAATGCTGATTTCTCCTATCCAGAAAGATGTAGTATGGGGATTATATCATGTTAATATCAACAGACAATTTAATTGTTGCAAACTTAAGTTTATGATTGAACCAAACATTTGCAGCACAAAATGAAGCCCAAAATGTTTCAAAAGGATAACATTTCTACCCGTTTGGTGCATCTTTGCATCCATGACAGGGTTAAATTCCCATTACTTGTGTCTTCAAATTAATGTTTTGATTTGATTTAGAGTTAGGTTTTGCTGTACCAAGAACAATTGTTCATATAAAAAACCCTAAACGTCAGTTTTTAAATAGGTATTTCCCTCTCCATCATTAAATGGGCTCATGGTGCTTCACCAGTTCTTGAAGTCCAGCTGCTTTGCCACCCTGGATATGAAATCTCTGCCTCCTGCAACATCTTCTCCAGAGTCATCTAAGAATAGCAAGCATAGCACAATCATCCCTGCGGCAGTACTGGCCGACCTGTTTTCTCAGCTGGAAATCTGGGGCTGTAACTTTATTTTGACTTTCCCTTCTTCTTGCTGCCTTTCCCAATGGATCACTGAATCAGCTTTGCGGAAGCAGCACATCCTGTCAATCAAAGAAAGCAAAGGCTGACTCAGAAAGTCTGGCACAGCAGATCAGAAAGAGCCCATTTCATTTCATTTATTAGTCATTTCATCTATCAGGCCTCAATTTCTTGTGACAAATGATACTAAAGATTAAAAATGCAAGCTGACCATGGAGTATAAAATCTACGAGGTTCCCCTGTGTGCTATCCAAGTGAATGGGAGATGCACAGAATAGCTTCCCATTGGAGTATGTGTTGGGGGACTAGTTTGTGAATGGTGCCCTAGGCTTTAGATTAATCCTGGTTTTGTTTGACAGAAACCTAGGCATATCTCTCCCACACTTTATTCTATTTCCAACACTGGAAAATAAATATTTGTAATCTGCTGAGAATTCCTAAACCACTGGGGATTGGCTGAGAATCTTTTTTCTTTTTCTTTTTTGCCAAGAAATGCAAAACCTTTACATTGCTCAGATAATATATCAGCCAATATTTGCAAATGGCATTTTTCAGCTTTGGTATAGAGACCACAACACATTTGAATACAAGCAGCACCGGCTTTAATAAAATATGCAGTATTTGTTTTTTTTAGAAAAGTCCTGGATGTTTCACAGTGGTCTCACAATTGCAGTTGTTACCCTGTATCCACACAATTATCTCCATCATAGTATTTTTCAGATTCTTGCTTGAACCAAAATGGTCGTGATTTAAGCAGACGACGACTTAACCCTGTAGGGCAGGCATGGGGAACCTGTGGCCCTCCAGATATTGTTGCACTCTGTCTCTCAGCAGCCTCAGCCATCATGGCCAACAGCCAGGGATGAGGGGAACTGGTATCCAACATCACCTGGAGGCGACATTCCCCATGCCTACTGTGGGATTTGTGATAATGTGGTGACTCCTTTAAAGGGAACATCTGCCAAGGATCTGTGGTTATCCAACGTGGAATTGGTAAAAAGGTACCTGATTTTCCCCAACCACAAGACGGTTTTCTACTCTTTTATTATAATGGCATTTTTGAATTTGTGAAAATGGGGACAGCAGCACGGGATAGGAGAAGAAAGCTTTCTTTCAGTTTGGAAGACAATCACCAGATTTGTGAGCAGTTAATTCAAGTGTGAATGTATGAACTACAGAACAATGCCTGGATTAGCTCCACCATCTGATGTCTCTATCCAATCAGTTCTAAAAAGTGTAGCTTCATGCACAGTACAAATAAGTGGATGTGGGCTTTTTTGGGATATTATTGTGCAAGCATGAAAAACAAAAGTGAAAACCAAATTCAATCAACTTTTGTGAACGAAATGTAAAGCTGAGCTCGTTGGACTGGGGACAAAGGGCACTTCCCCAATACCTCTCACATCTTTGCGGCCTCATTTTAATGAAAGTGAAAACCCAAATAGCCGAAGCAAAGTAACAGAGAAGTTTTTTGTGTTTTTTTAATGCTACAGTGCTGTTGTTTATAAACAGGATAACTTTCTCTATTATGTCATAATTGGCACATGATATACACTTTGAGTAACAAGGCAACAAAGTCAGTACCGGCCATCTCTTCCTGCAAAAGCAATTCCAAGATTAAATGTAGAAGGTAAAACTGATCAGGTCTTGCACGTACTCACAAATGTGTATCACATTTGCAGCAAAATATGTGTGCACATTTGTATCACAAAGAGAAAAGAATTATTCTTGATGAAGCAAGCCAGTATTTGAGACAATAATAACAGATGTCGCCCATCCTGAGTCCAAGTGCAGGCTCCTTTGAACCATGCATGCTATTTGCTTATGGCTTGCACAGATAAATCATTTAAGATGTCGGATCGCATGGTGATATTTGCTCTAAGTAGGTAGAAGCTATGATTTTCAGACACCTGGCACCAGAAAGGAATAACCTTCCTTTTCAATTATATACAACTTGTGTAACTGTGTGGCTAAGTTGCTGACTGGGGACAAGCTAGCTATAGGTGGCAAAGAGTCTTTGCTCACTTCTAGATTGCCAGTATTTTGCAGGAGGGATTTAATTGCATTCCAGAGCTATCAGTTTGTGCAATTAAAGCCAATTAAAGTGCTCTGGTGCAACAAATCAATTTTTTAAAAATGACATTTTGCAGTTAGGAATGCAGTTAAAAATGACATTTTGCACTAAGCAATGGATAAATGATTAAGATGTGTAACTTTCATCCAAGCAAATCAGAGTGAAAGCAGGATAGATGCTTATTGTCATGCGACCTTGTGGAGAAATGCTGTATATATATGCCTGCTTGTGATGGGGAAAGTGGAATTGTTCTGTGGCCTCTTATAGGACTTTAGCTTGTGTAAGGGGTGTATAAATTTTGATAAATAAAATAATGGAGCTTAAGTCACTTGAATTCCCTGGTTCCTCTCTGAGTCTGACTTAGGTCGTATCCACACCATACATTTAAAGCACTCTTATACCACCTTGATAGTCATGGCTCCCCCCAAAGAATCCTGGGAACTATAGTTTGTTCACCACATAGCTACAGTTCCCAGCACACTTAACAAACTACCATTCCCAGGATTATTTTGTATAAAAGTGTGTTCTTCAAATCACATAAAGGGAAGTGGCTAGAATAAGGTTAACAGACGTCCCCGTTTCCCGGGGACAGTCCCCAGATTTACAAATCAGTCCCCATACAAAATCCATTGAAGTTGAAAAGTGTCCCTGGATTCATTGAAAAAAAATCTGGTAACCTTAGGCTAGAACGTAGCTGTAAGGAGAGCTATCTTTGATAAGTCAGAAGAGAGAAACCTGGGAGTAAAAGTCATTTAAGGTCCAGGAAAGGTTATGCGGAGCTTGCAGATCTCATCCTTGCATCTAACCTTTTCGATATTAAAAAGACAAGTATATTTCCCCATTTTCTGACTGGCATAAATGTGCACGTTGTTATTGGTCAGGAAGGAATGGTGAATGGGGGCAGCATTGCTGAAACCCTCAAGAAAATGCAGCACCAGCCTGCTCGCCTTTCTCATCTTTTTTTTGCCCATCTTCTTATCATCATCAGCTAGCATCACAATTAACTTGAACTACATGGTGAAGTCATAGCCCATGGTGTGTAAGGATCAGACCAAGAGACCACTTCCATTTGACACTAATTTAATAAAATAGCAAACCTATTCATTTTAAATAGTAGAGTCCTCCCTCCCTCCCATCAAATCTACTTAAAGTATTTCTCTTTAGATTTGTGGCTCCAACAGCTGCAACTGAAACCAGCAATCAGCAAAGCCCCTTGTTTTTATTGGAACTGAAGTGCCTTGTTGAAAATGGATTGGATTACAGGGATCAATCAGCAGCGGGTCTCTGAGGCCGAGGGAACCATGCCAGCACAATGGTTGCCAAAAGCAGAAAATTCTAAGGCCAGTGGCAGGCCCTAATGTGCTGGAAAATCCATTGTTTTACAAAGAGCTTTGGAGATAGGAAATGGATTCAGTCGCATAGGGAAGGAAGGAAGACCCTCTCCCTAAAAATCTTTAATGTTAAAGCATGTGATAAAAGTAGAGAGAAAACTGCATGATTTTGTTGCATGTCTGCCTATATTCCTAGGGATGAGATAAATCAGCAGCTACAAAACTGACCAGTTTCATGAGTGGCAGCATGGGAAATGGGCAGTGTTTGGGATTTCCATAGCGATCAGGTCAATTTTTGAAAGCTGAGAGACTCCCCCAAGGAATTGGCCCAATCTTGAGAAGTGTGAAGTGTCATCAGTTCCCATTGGGGTTCATGAGAGTTGAGAGCTTCCTGACGTTGCATGCAAGTACATGTTAGTTCCCCTACTCTATACTTGATATGACATCACTGGATACTGGACCTCTCCAAGCTCTCGTTTCCCAAGGTGCCGTTCAAAGAGTTGGCTATTTCATAATGGCTTGTTTATTTCACTCCTCTCCTGGCATACTGTCGTTCTTACAAAACTGTGTGTATCTTGGCACTAAGGAAATGTATAGTGCAGGTGGTGATGGCAGAAGTATTAATAGTAAATTTCAAGAATACTTAAAGAATTTGTCATAATCGCCCAATAGATGTTCAGAGAAACATTAAAAAAATTATAAGCTTTTGTGTGCATGCGCACTTCTTCAGTGGTATCTGAAGAAGGGTGCATACACACAAAAGCTTATACCCAGAACAAACTTAGTTGGTCTCTAAGATGCTACTGGACAATTTTTAATTTCTTTTTTTTTTTTTTTTCGACTGCGTCAGACCGACACAGCCCCCTACCTGAATCCAGAGAAACATAGATATGGTTCTCTTCCAAGGCTATTGACGGCAGGCACAATCCAAAGAAGGGCTGCTTGTGAAATGTATCCAGTGTTCAAAGGACATCTTGCATATTGGCTGAATGAACATTTGACAGGTTCTATATACTGTAAGAAGGGTGTAAGAAGGTATCATTTTCCATTCTGTCCCGCAGCACTCTTTCTGTTCTGCTGCAGTTCATCTTCTGCCAAAAACTACATTATTTGTATCACTGTCTGCTGTGGCAAAATTACATAACTCACATAATTTACATAATTAATTACATAAATCATGGTATAAATACTTTACTCCACCTCATTCATTTCAGTGCAAAGGAAATACAATTTACCGGGAGGGGCGGGGAAATGTAATCTGTAATTTGTGGACTGAAAGCAACAATGACAGTGAATACCAATTGTATTTGCTGGATTGATTTCCATTCCAGATATGGCGTAAATAAGCCAACACTGGCAATTTCTGCTCCTGTTTCTCCAACCTCCCTGGTCAGGATCAGCCACTCTCATGTACAGGCACGCTGCACACTCTCTTTGCAATGGGCGTTTGAGGCATAGACAAAAATCACTCACAGACTCAGTGGAAAACTCTACATTTCATGCCTTATTTTCAAGTTAGATAAAGAAAAGCCACTTGTATTTGCTAAATCAGCTAAGTATCTCTTAAGATAGTGAGATACGGTACTCATCGAATCACCTCAGCAAACTTTATTCCACACATCTGGATTACTTTACTGCCAGAAAACAAATAGGTGGCTAAAGGCAGAAAATGAGGTGGGTGGAAGGGTCACAACCCTCCCCACTTCTAAAAGCTCCCCTTTCAAGTGGAAAAAAATCGCCCAAGAACCTTTGGCTCAGCTCTATAATGAATTCATTTTGCTAAACCTCTGGTGATTCCCACCCACCCCTGTCTAAAAGCAGAGCAGCTTCAAGTGTGAGATGTAGTAAGAGATGCCTGCAATGAATACGTCTCTCCTTTCCCCACTCCACTTCAGCACTTTCGGAACCAAAGGATCTTCCATTTAGGGAAGCAGGCGTTAAATTCCACACACACTGAGGTAGGCTGTGGAGTTGCCAGAAGCTCTTCTGCCCAGGGACTTCCAAGGGGTGCACTAGCTTCATTCCACTTTCAGTTACTTTCTTCAGCTTTGGCTAATAGGGATGGACATAAAAACACAGCCAAGAATAGTTGGCTCTGGGCCTGGCTTGGCAACAGATCCAGTTGCTTCTGATGCTCTGCCTCCTTCATGTCCCTGCACTCTTTATGCCAAAGTTGTTGGGTGTGCATGCGTGCGTGCAGGGTAATGGCATCATTCTGGATCGGCTGACCTTTTGTGCCTCTTGCTTGACCTTCCGCTGTGCCTGTCTTGAACTACTTTGGTCAACCCGAAGCTGCACCAAGAAGGGCAACTCTGGCACATTTTGGTAAGGTGATGGGCAGAAGTATTTCTGTCGGATGCAAATGTTGGAAATGGCCTGTTAAATCAGGCACACCATTGGAGCCCTGCCAATTATTCGTCCCTTTTCATTGGGCAGCTGGTGAATTTTGAGGTCAAAGGGCTTTTGTTTAAAGATATATCATTTTACATTGCGTTTTGCTGCAAGTTTATTTTTTGGTGGGGGGAGGGAGGAAGACTGCAATCGATTATTTATCACGTTAATTGATTCTGACAGTCAAGCCAAAAGCATGCATGGGGGGAACCAATCTAAATCACTTTTATGAGCAGAGATAGTCGAGTGGGGGATTTTCTTTTTACTGCGCTGCAGTCAAGGTAGGGTATTGAGCTTCTTAAATTGACATAATCTTCAAATTATAGTCCTCTGAGGAGACATTTCAGTCGGCATGCAATTATTGCAGCTTTCCGCACCTTGTGTGATGAGCTTAAAGTGAACATGAGGACATTCTCTGACTTTTTCCAGAGCTGGATGTTAACTGTGAGAAAGCCATCCTTTGGACATTTGGATCCTGTGAAACAGAGCAGTGAAGGGGCAAAGGGAAAACCGAGGAATTGCAGAGCTCCCCTAGGCATTCCAAGCATACTGCTCTGAAGGCTAATAAAAAAAGCATTGCAAAACACCTAATAGCTTATTCAGATTTTTGTGAAGTGCTCCACCATAGGTTTCCACTGAAATACATTGACTGCAAATATGATTCCAGTACACAGACTGGGCAGTGTTTCAGTGTATTATTTATCTGTTCCTTAGATTTTGTACCTGCCCTTTATCTTAAGGCAAGGTTACTAGATTTTTTTCAATGAATCAGGGGACACTTTTCAACTTCAATTGATTTTGTATGGGGAGTGATTTGTAAATCCAGGGACTGTCCCCAGGAAACGGGAACGTCTGGTAACCTTACCTTAAGGTCTCTGGGCACTTTCAGTGGCAAGCCCCACTCCCTGCATCCCCTGCCTTCAACCTAGAGGTACCATATAGCCACCATTAAGTATTGTAACCCTGCTACTCTGTACATTCATGTATTGTAGCATTCCCAGGGAAATTGGGAGGGCTAAATTTCTAAACAAGCATAATTTGTCAAAATCTTCCAATGCTACTATTTATTTATTTGTTTATTTATTTAGCATCACAACAATACATTTGCAGCACAACATCAGACCCTCCTATTTTCCAGGGACGCCCCTGATTTAGAGAAGCCATCCCGGTTTCTGATTTGATCTCAGAATGTCCCACTTTTCCTTAGGACATCCCTGTTTTCATTGGAGAAATTTTGGAGAGTACGGAGTTATCTGACCCCTGAGCCCTCTGAAGGCAATCCTGTATAGGGAAGGGTTTTTGTTTTTTTTTAATGTTTAATGTTTTAATATATATTGGAAGCTGCTCAGAGTAACTGGGGCAACCCAAGTAAGATGTGTAGTAAAATTATCATTATGGAAGGGGACGTCCTTATTTTCAATGGAGAAATGTTGGAGGGTATGCAACATCCATTTACAAATGGCAGTATATAAATATTTTTTTAATAAGCAAAGAAACAAGCATGTGGACCAAATGCCAAAGTTGCATGTGATTGTAAAAAGCCCATGCCCCAAACAGGTAGCCCCAACCTTGTCCAAAATGTGGTGTGGTGTGTGTGTTATTTAAAGCATGGAAAGCAGGCCAGGTGTGAAATGGCTTGGCATCAGCCATCCAAGCTGATGGGTGACACTGGACCAGTCACATGGTACACAGCAACACAGGAAGCTGCTTTATGCTGAGTCATGCCATTGGTCCATCTAGCTGATTAGCAGCAGTTCTCTGGGCCTGGGGGAAGGGGACATTCCCAGCTCTAACTCAAATCCAGGGATTTAACCTGGGATCCTATTCATACGGAGCAGATCCTCTACCATGGAGCCATGGCCAGGGATGGCACATACTGTTTTGCCATTTGAGGTGAAGTGGGACATGCCACGTTGCCCTGCCCTGCCACTGCTGTCTCCGCCACAGAACAAGAAGCAGTAGGGGCATCAGTGCCAGTCTCTGGTGAGAGGTCACTCAATTTGGGTGAGGTCTCGCCAAAATCACCTGAGATATTGCATGCTCTGTATCTGATTTTGGGGCTGCCACCATGAAGGCGGCTTCTGCCTGAGGCAGCCATCTCAGTCTGCCTAATGACAGAGCCAGCTCTGGTCATGGCCCTTCAGCAGTGACTAGGAGTCGTAATAACAACAGTTGCTGCTGTGGAAGGCTGAGCCCACAGAAGGCAATTGGGAGCTTGGTGATGCTGTAGCAACTTTTCCTTCTCCTTGATGCAACAGAGACAGGCTATTTAGCCCGGGGTTCACTATAGAGTGATGAGATCCACGGAATGATATAGGCAGGAATGAGCAGCTGATGAAACCTTTGTCTGACTTTCTAACCTGAATTACTGAGTTCTCTAGCTGCCTAGAATCTGTTGCTGGTTGAACTGAAGAGTCTGCGGGCCCATGATGAGAGACCCATGGTGCCTGACAACCGGGCAAACATTTCTGAAATGCAGTGAAGGAAATTGAAGGGAAGACAAAACATTTCTGGTTTGCTTGTTGTAGTTGTAGGGGATACAATTGCTTCCCAGTCCCAAATTATGCTTTTTTAAAAAGAATGGACCAAATGGAATGGTCATCTTTCCATGGCAGAACATGCAGTCAACAATTAGCCGTCTAGGAAAGCTATGGAGCTGGATGCAAAAGTTACCAAGAGATAAACAAGCTCCAGCTTCTTCCACCAAAATGTAACCACATATGAAGGAAGCTCAAGGGCTCAGGGTATATTTTGCCCAAACTTCCATGCGTAGTTTGTCATTCCCAGACTGTGCTGGATGTGAGCCTCTGTAGGGGAGGCATTTCTCCCTTTTCAAAGGTTATATTTAGATTTTCTTTCTCATGACCCAGAATAGACGATGGAAGTGAACTATACAAACTCACTGTTTCCAATTAGAGATATACTCCTGTTTATTGTTTTACCACAAGCCTTCTTGCAGTTGACAATCTGCAAGTTCACTGCACAGATCTACTGATAGATGTAGGGGGGAAAGCAGTCATCTATTCAGTATTCTGCTCTCCACTCCACACTTCAGCATTTGCATCTGCCCAAGCTACATACCAGGGCAAGCAATGCGTGTAAAAATGCTTGGAATGAAGGGGAGATTTGGATTTGCTGAGAAAATAGCTGCTTCTCAGTACTTCTTGAATGATAAGGTTGACCATCCTCATCATAAATATGTATCAGTCACTCCATCATATTTCTCACAGCGGCTTACACCAAAGGAATAATAAAAAAAAATGTTACAAAGTTCATAGTTGTTGCTGGGACCCTATGCAGATGTAAGTGTATGAGTAAAATTTTGTTTAGAGACATATCTTTGAAAGGCAAAATAAATAAATGGAAGTATTAAAACAGCATAAAACAAAAGTAGTCTTTAAATTGCATTAGTGCTTTTTTTGTGAAAACAGGATGTTTTGGAATATTTAATCACCAATAGCAGCTATCTATAGGTACCGGCCATTCATTACACCTCACATTTGCTTAGAACTGTTAGATTGGGCAAACAACTTGATGGGACATGGGAGATTCATGAACAGGATGTCCAGTGTTGTTTCCTTTTTAGAAGCCCAGTGGGTGGGTGATTTGGATGGGGACCATAGCAAATAGCAACATTGGCAGGGATTTTAATTGAAGGACTGGAGCAAGGGAGAGTCTTAGTTCTCTTCCCTCAACCAGCCACCAATCCAAATCCTTCACCACCTTTGTGACTGGCTACATTTTCTGCAGGAAATCCCATCACAGATCTTCAGACATCATGTCTCATTTAGCCCCAAGTGCAATGTCAAATGTTATGCAAACATCAAGAAAGCAGTTGCATAAGCAGATTACCCCTCCCTTTCTGTGTGTGCTTTCACTGAGGTGTTCCAATGCGAGCTTCTGCTGGGGGGAGCAATTGTTGACCCTCTGAGAAAGAGGATGCTAAGCTAGAGGAACTCTTCAGTTCTTATAAGCAGGGGAGGTGAGAAACTCCTGATCTAAATTCCACTCGTCATCTTCTCTCGGGCATTACAGTGAACTCACTCTCCAGACATTACAGTTTAGAGGTTACCAATGCCTGGACCACTGGTGCTTGCTATGTATCTCAGTCTAAGTACAGCTGAAAATGTTAAAGGGGTTCCTCCCACTGAGGACACCTGACCACCAAGCAACAAAGATGCATCAAGAAGTACCCCTCACCAAGTGCAGACTACCTACTTTGGTAGCCCAGAGCAGGCAATCACCCTATCACGGCCTCCAATTTGCCAGGATTCAAACTCAGTTTCTTCATCTTCCTTTCTTCACCTTGCCACTACAGCATTAATACATTGGTCCAGGGTTTGCACAGTCATACCTGAATCAGACTGAAAGGTGAAGCTGAGTGTCATTGTACCCCAATGAGTTATCACCCGTAGGGTATTTTCCTATCCCAGAAACCTCATGGGTATCCAGACTCTGCTGATACCTCCATCTTCTGTGTGGGTGATGCAATTATGGTTACATTTGCATGGGTACAGGAAACCCTGAATCAGTATTTGAAAAAATAATGATACTTAATATAAGTGGAGCGTTGCTCAGTGGCAGCCAATGAAATACTGAGATGTTGCTTTCTTCTATACAGCTGTGGAAAATGTACAGAATAGGATGCTCAGCTATTGAATGCATCTCAGAGCAACATGAAACCCTGCTCTTATAACTGCTACTATTGCTGCTACTATTAATAGAGATTTACGCATATGAAACACACCGTAGGCTAGATAATTGTTTGCTACTATTAAAGAGCCTCGGGACTAGCTGTACTATATATGCAAGGGAAAATTACTAAAATTCTATATAAAGCTTTCCACCACATTCTGTTGGGGAGAAGAAGAAATAATAATAATTCCCAGGTCAGTAAGTTAGGTCACTCAATCAGTTGCCACTTTTTATACAGATAGCATTTTATAACTCGCTGTATGGAGCACTAAAAAAAAAAGCTGGCCATGTCTTCACATTTCACACCTTCTTAATTACCCACCTGCATTCTTTTTATGATGAAGGTTTGAATAGGATCACTTGTAAAAGAAAGGCTGAGAGGAAATTGCTGGGCTTTTAAAAAATTGCCTCATCAGTATGAAATAGAATCATTTAATATCTGAGCCCTTCGGTCCCATAATTTTTCTTTGTTCAGTCCATGCCATGCTGAATCCTACAATCAGAATATAAACACAGGCCCACTTCCCTGAGTGATCTGGAATTCTAACTTCTGCAATATATCATATTAAATTTGCTCACTCGAAATTCTATATGTTGCACTTATCTTTGTTAATAGTACCTGGGCTATCAAAGAAGGTGTTGAGATCCTCTGAGGCACTGTGATATTCAAGTGAGCAGTTACGGGTTTTCTGTAAAACATGACACCGCTTGATTGTGAGAACAGAGAACAAGAATGACTCAGAACTGAGAGACCCCTTGAGGGTATCAGTCTGCTCTGTAGCCAAGCAGAAAAGTTTAATTTCTATGATAGATCCAAATTATGAGAGCAATTAAATACTCAAGCTATTACAGGCACTTCCTTACTCAAGACATGAAGCTGGCAAAATAGTTTTCCACAGGTATGCCAGATGCTCAGACACTCGGGTGAAGTTCGAGAGGATGGGCTTTCTATTCCAGAGCCAAAAAATATATTGCTAGTCATATGAAATGCTCACCACTTACAAGTTACCCATTTATAACAATAGTCTTGCAGTGATAAGGGCAGAGATATAAGGGTTCTGGCAGAGCTATTCACCTGTGGTTGGAAAAGGAGAGAGATGTCTGCCAGCATTCAGTTGTCTTTTGTCTGCTTATAGGCTGGATCGGGAAACTAAGAGCCAATTCCTGCACACCTTTCCATCAGTTTCCATTTTTACGTTACTTCTGCAAGTAGCCTAAGACATGTCCTTTCAGATTTACTCCAGATGAAATCTCTGTGATCTCAGCACACAGCTGATCTCAGCTTGGCAGGGGGTTGGACTCGATGGCCCTTGTGGTCTCTTCCAACTCTATGATTCTATTTTATATAAAAATATTCCAGAAAGTAAACAAGCCAGCCAAAGTTGGCATTTATTTTTTTGTTCTTAAATCAAAAGGAAAATTCATATCCATGCCTGCAAATATCAGCTTTCTGCAGCTCAGCAGCACCTCACAAGAAAACTCTATCAATATTAAAACTGATCAATGTCTTTCATCGGAGATCCCACAAGATTAATGTATTATTGCATTGTTCAGTTTACCTTGTTTTCCTAGGGCATTTGACAAAGGAGAATTGTCACCAATATGCTTGAGATATGTTCATAGAATTGTAGAGTTGGAAGGGAACCTGAGGGTCATCTAGTCCAACCCCCTGCAATTCAGGAGTCTCAACATGCGGTTCCCCATCCCATTTGAAACCATACCAGACCCTGCTTAGCTTTGCAAATGTGCTAGCAGTTTTATTGCTGCGCCAGAAGTAAGAACCATATGTTGCCAGTATGTTTTTCCTTGAGACAAACAGCAGTTTCAGGGGCAATTTAGATAAGGAAAATGATATATGGGTTATCCCACTAATACCAGCCACTATGTTCCTAATCTGATTTCTCCATTCTCTCTCTACAGCTGTATTTAACTTTTTCCCCCAAGGGAGTACCTGATCTCAGACCAGTTTGCTTTAATATTTCATCTTAATTTAGTCTAATTCAGTCTCAACTCTTAATCACATTGCTTCCTGCTTTACATGAACAGATGGTTTAAAAAAACAAAACAAAAACTGATCACCTTAATCTTTCCATATTTCCATATCTGGACTTGCTTAATAAGGTCATCTGATGAAAGTTTGCTTCCATTCCACCTCACAGCTTCTGAGGTTGTTACCTTCACAATGCATGCAAATGTGCTCTCAAGTTGACCTCCAGACTACAACTTCCCTCATCCCTGACCATTAGCCATGCTTGCTGGGGCTGAGAGGAGTTGCAGTATCTGAAGGGCCAATGGTTGGTGCCCCCTGCTATAAACCTGAAAGAAAGTTGCGTTGAACTCAGTGGGGCTTACTTTTGAGTACATGTATAAGGTGTTCACTGTTAGCAGTTTCGTTTATAGGGCCTGCCTTTCTGTCAGGTAACCAAAACCAATCAATCAGGCATCCGTTCACTGGAAGCAATGTACAGGCTGACCAACTCATGGGCCGCCAGACCAGATAGCTTCCCTCTTTCTCCGATTCAAATATATGGAGGCATCTTTGACCTTGGTGCATCTTCTGTTATTGCCTGGTTATTTCATCTTCTGAGATGAAAAAAACTCCAAGAGAAAAACACCCCTGTAGCTCCCATCAAACAAAGACAGCCTCTTTACCTTTCAGCTTCTCCCTGGGTCACCATCTCTATCCAGTTCAACTTTCTCCTTTGAGGAATTATAATGACGGAGACAGATGAGAAGCAAATACAATTAAGGTTGATTCCCTCCCCCACCAACAAAATGAGTCCGGGGAGATCTGTGTTTCATTGTTGTTCTCCTCCTGAAACGCTGACTTATCTCTCCTCATCTTCCCATTAAGGCAGTGGTCCACATGGGGTGGGCTGGCGGGGCTTAACCACACCATGGGGGAAGCTGGCATAATCCTATTTGAGCTCCATTTATTTTCACAAGTGACAGGCCCCCAGCTGCAACATTCAAAAATTTGTAATTGTAATGGAGAATCAACTGTCAATCACAGCTTGCCCCTGAGCTCCAGGAAGTGAGCATGTGGGTGGTGGTGGGGAGACAGAAGATTGGATGTGACTGGTGCAGGTAAACAAACATGAACAGGAAAAAAAAGTCTTTTAACCTTAAAGACATTATCAGGGGAGAGATTAAATCAGGTGTCTGACTGTATTTGATCAGGCTGCTCTAGAGTCGTCTTGCCTTGTGTGTGCCTGGATTTATCTTTTTGATGTGATGTTTTTCACTGACTGACAGTAACTGACAGGACAGCCAATGACTCACAAATCAGAGTGGAGACTAAATAAATCCTAAACCAAGGATTGTGTTGGGAAGAAAGAACCTTATCACTTGCCTTATTGGGCTGATTGTGTGGGTTCTTTTTATATCCTGTCCTTGGAGTTATGTCATCTAAAGCACAAAGGCTGTTAATTCAGGATATTTCTCCCACAGATTATTTATTGCTGCGATATTGCTGATGTAAAGTTGGGAGAAGGCAAAGGGGTTGAGAATTATAAGTTGACTACCACCACAACTATTAATCAATGGCTTAGATTGCATGACACAGTTAACCAAACTAGGATAAAGGTTTGTTTTGAGCTACATTTTGGGGTCAGTGCAGACTGTAGAGAGAGCCTAAACCACTAGTCTCAGTTTGGATAAAAATGGTAGGGGAGCCCACATCTTTGCATGTTCCTTGTAAGCCACAGTTTGGCTTACCGTACCATGTGAGTAAGGCCAAAATCTGTTATATTAAAGTGGAGATGGGGGTAACAAAATAGAGGTACATATAGAAATATAGGCTATAATAAAAACAAATGATACAATATTAATATTTTCCAAAAGATTAAATACTTAGAGCAAAAAAAGAAAATGTTTCTTAAATTGCTTCCAGCACAGCATATGGGTAAATATGATCTTCCATCTTGTTACACCAATATATTTATAAAATCACTCCATTTTTCAGTAAATAAGTTATTGAGTTGTCTGCCTTCTCTCCGCTTTCCAAGATGAAGCTGAGCTTGTACAGCTGAATATAAAAGTAGATGGTACCAATAGCTGTAGTGACCTCTGCGTTTTTCACAAAAGTAACAGTAGCCATGTTGGTGCATAGGAAAAGAACAACAAATCCTTATTAGGCCAACCAAAATTTCTAAAAATAATATGCTTTTGAATTCCCCAGAACTCTTAATCAGGCTTGAGCTGGGGTGGTTAACCCAAAGTTCTGGGGTCTGACACAGCCCTCAAGCAATTTTTTTCTGGGGCCCCAAAACCCCACTGATGATGATGATTATACCGCCCTTCAGCTGATGATCACAGGGTGGTTCACAACATAAAAATACAAAATAAAAACACAAAGTACATACAAAAACACAAGCAAAACAAACCAATAACCCCCCTCCCACAGACACATTTAAAGGTGTGTAGGATGTTAATCAACCCAAGCCCTGGTTGAAGTGGAACATTTTCGCCTGGTGCCAAAAGGTATATTATGAAGGCGCCAGCATATTCTTCCTGGGAAGAGCATACACAAATGGGCAGCCACTGCAGAACAAGCCCTTCTTTTATTGCCACCCTCCTGACCTCTTGTGGAGGACGCGTATGAAGAAGGGTGTCAGATGTTGATTGCAGACTCCAAGTCAGTTTATATGAGGAGAGGCGCTCCTTGAGGTATTGGGGTCCTGAGCCATTTAAGGCTTTATAGGTCAAAACCAGCACTTTCAATGGGGGCCAGAAGCTAATTGGCATCCATTTCAGGTCTGCCAGGATTGGTGTAATGTGCTCAAACTGTCTTGCCCCAATGAGCAACCTGGTTGCCAAATTCCGAACCAGCTGAAGTTTCCGAACTGTCTTCAGAGGCAGACTTAGAAAATATAATAAAAATAAAGGAGACACGGTGCTGAAGAGGCACTGAACCCTGACGGTGATGCACATTGGCTCCTCCATGGTCGTCATATTGATCATCTGGCCAGCACAGAGTGCTGATAAGCTCCTCCGCAGCTGATTTGCATAGATTCACTAAGAAGAGAAGAGCTGTATGCCCACTGTGCGTGTGTTACCATGTGCATGCCACTTTTGGCCCCACCTACCGAAAGCACGTCAAAGTGCAAGTAGATAAATAGGTATCACTCCAGCGGGAAGGTAAACGGCATTTCTGTGTGCTGCTCTGGTTTGCCAGAAGCAGCTTAGTCATGCTAGCCACATGACCCAGAAGCTACCTGGGCCAGTAAAGCAAGATGAGTACCACAATCCTAGAGTCATCCGCGACTGGACCTGACGGTCAGGGGTCCCTTTACCTTTACCTTCACCACTGGTGTGTGACCCCTGGAAGGTTAGCCTAGGGCCAAAAAACTGATAGCTGGCCTTTGACATCATGGTAAACAATGCAGGATCTGGCAGAGGAAAAAGGTTGGCCGAATTAACTGGAGATGCCAGGGATAGAAGATGGGTCCCTTTGCCTCCTAATAGGCATTCTACCAGGGAACTGTGGTTCTGTCCCCCACCTCTGCAACAGCTTCATAGCAGTGCCCTGAGCAGAAAAGTGCAGATTCTGCAGAAAGGCACTTGCATCATTGCTTGAGCTGGTTTATGCAAAAGTCCTCAAGTCTGCAGTGTAGAGGCAAACATTGCCCCCTAAGGGTGGCCAGTTATGCATTGACGAAAAAGAGAGCATGCATTACCCAAAAAGGAGGACAAAAGAAGGAACAGATCTGCACAAATGTGTATGTGCTAATTTCTAGATATAGGAATAAATTTAGAAATAATAACCGTAATGTAAACAGAAATAGAATAAATATCAGCATGGTGCAGAGCCATAATATGACAAGGTGACCTGTGTGCCTACTCAGTCAGCTGTCCGGGTGCTAAATGTTGATGGGCTACTTCAAGGCCCTTCCTGCTCTCCCTTCTTCAAGTTCTTTGCCTTGAAAACACACTTAGACTGGGCAACCCTTCAAAGAGAGGAAGCCTTCAGGTAGCAGACTGTCGTCTGTGAAGTAGAACATATGGTCGCCCTTTGGTTCCCCTTTAAAAAATCAGCACTGAAATAAAAACAAAATAATATAATTTTTGGACCAATGCATATGTGTCTCAGTGAAGATCCCCTTCTGAGCCCAAATATGGCAGAAGGGCTGTTCAGAAGAGACCTAGGGCTAGGCCTATTGTTAGAAAGAGTGAGAGGCAGCAGATGCCATGGGGCAGGGGGCAGGGGTAAGTTCTTGGAGGATAAAGCTGTGAGTACCACTTGGTCTGCCCTTTCCCTCCTAATTTAGCCTGCTTCCCTCAGGTGCTGCGGAGGACAATCTCCCATTGCCAGAGGCCATCTGGCCTGTTTTTGTAGATTGAATGGAGGAGGCGCCATTTTGTCATTTGCCTCAGGCAGCAAAAAAGGATTGGGCCAGTCCTGGAAAAGCTCCCTCCACACATGTAAGGGGAACTGGGACTGTACCTCCTGCACCCATCTGAACATCTGTATGCCTCCCTCCCTGTCACCTGATGGCCACATGTTGAGGTAAATGTCAGGTGGTGGGGGCTACACGTCTGGTGCTTTCCATGCCCAATTTTCCCATACCATTGGGAACCCTGGTCAAGGAGGGTTTCCACTGGTGTGGAGAACCCATGTTCTCTCACACACAGCACTAATGTTCCACTGAATCCAGGAATGTTGAGTCCCACTTTTCTCTTTGTGCACTGAGATGTGCATGCAATTGGCTCTTTAAAACAAGGCGAAATCTGTGTGAGCAAAATCCTCCTATTTTTAAAAGCCTATTCAAACAACCTCTTCATGCCAACAGCTTGGAGCATAGAAAGCTCAACTCCACTCTGTAGGGAACCGTTCAAAGTGACCTCAGCATGGCAACTGTTTTATGTGACCAGCTCTAGCAGTTTGGGAAAAGGTCAGGAAACGCAAATGGGCAAGAAATAGTCAAAACACAAAATGACTCATGTTCATATGTATGTGAAATGAACTGCCAGCGATTAGGATTGTTTACTTGTGTTAGACTGAACAAGCCCCACAAGTAAGAAGAAATAAAACAGCAGGGAAATAGATAGGAATGCAGAAGGTACTTCTCAGAGTCTTTCAACAAGGGTCACAAACCATTCAACATGCCTAGATATTAAGCTGGGTTGGATTTTACTGTGTACAGCTCCTACAACACATCAAAACAGCCAAACAGCCAGATTGATCTAAGGGGCCCTGAACTTCTCAGTCTCCTTCCCGGATGTTCCAGGGTTTCGATTTGAGATGATGGTGTATGTTTTCTGCTCATTGCGAGGCTTCTACCCTATATACCTCCAACCCCACCCTTCAGCCCACACACTGAGGTCCTCCTCCGAGGGCCTTATGGCTGTTCCCCCATTGCAAGAAGTGAGGTTACAGGGAATTGGGCAGGGGGCCTTCTCAGTAGTCACACCCACACTGTGTAATGCCCCCCCCATCAGATGTCAAGGAAATGAACAACTATCTGACTTTTAGTTTTAAATGCTTGATGTTTACTGTCTTTGATGTTTTAATTTGCCAGAAGCCACCCAGAGTGGCTGGGGCAACCCAGTTAGATGGACAGCATATAAATAAGTTGTTGTTGTTGTTGTTGTTGTTATAATAATAATTATTAGGCTGCAGTGGGGAGTTACCATAGCGCAAGGGTTGCTAGGAGTAACCTTACCTCAACTACTCTTGGACTTTTACGTCAACCTCCTCCAATGTTGGCACACAGGAACAGTTGCTTGGGAGTGGGACAGCTGTAGGGATATGATGTAAGTAGGAGGGCCCACCTACATTTGATTCATTTTTTCTGGCATTTCCAGTGTGGTGTAGTGGTTAAGAGTGGTAGACTCGTAATCTGGTGAACCGGGTTCGCTTCCCCGCTCCTCCACATGCAGCTGCTGGGTGACCTTGGGCTAGTCACACTTCTCTGAAGTCTCTCAGCCCCATTCACCTCACAGAGTGTTTTTTGTGGGGGAGGAAGGGAAAGCCGCTTTGAGACTCCTTCAAATCCAAACTCTTCTTATTGCAAAGGAGATACCTTCTAATAAACAGGGATAGTGTGCTCGCACTCTCACTCTCTCTCTCTCTCTCTCTCTCACACACACACACACACACACACTGTAGACAGACAATCCCATGCTGCAGTACTGCCTGCCATGTGCTTCTGGGTGTGTGGATTTGTTAGCCCTTAGGCAACTGAGCAGCTGCAAGCATGTCATGGGCATCCCTTGAGACCTACAAATTCCTAGTCAAGAGTCAGTGAAAGGAGACATACATCCGGGTTAAGCAACTGCCCTTATGACACACAACGTTTGATGTGGTTGAGTATTTTTTCCTTCTTAGCCCATTATAGGCTCACCAGCAATCCGGGTGCATGATGAAGACATGTTTTTGCTCAGCCCACATAGGATGACTGATGCTGATCTAGTTCTTTCATGAAGAAATCAGATGCCTGCTGAAAAGATTTGTGTCAGGCTCACTGTCATAAAATAACACAACTTTAGGAAGTGGGGAAAGTGTGTGTGACCCTTTGAGAGGCAATGAGGAGGTGGAAGTAGACAATGAGAAAGATGAAAGGCTCAGTGTAACGATAGTGAAGATTTAGTAAGCCACTGACTCTTTGTGGACAGTGGGTTACACAAGAGCAGATTGTGCCATTGGCTGAGACTGGAAATGACTAATGCCAAATTTTAGGTTATTTTAAATATATGGTTTGGCATTATATCATTTTAAAGAATAAGCCTCATTCCAGGTGCAACCCCACCAAAGGTCTGGAAGCTCTTCTCTTAATCCCTAATATGTGGAGAATCACCTGCCTTTGCTCTAGGGTCAGGAAAAAGCAGTGCTCAAAGGCACTTTCAGATATTGTTACTTCAAATATGCTATTATCAGACTTTAAAAGATGGTTAATTGAGCTTTGAGGAGACATAAGTTAAGGCTTGCTTTGATCTACCCAGAGTGGTTCTGGTCGAGCATGTTTTTGCAGAAGTCCACTGTGTTCAGTAGGGCTTACTCATGAGTATATGTGTTTAGGGTTGTACTCTTGATAGTAGCCGGTTCTGCGGCACACTGCTTATGTCAAAAAGGTCATCATAGCAGGGCTATAGCTCACATGCCTAGCAAATGACATATTTCTTAGCTGCAAAGACTTAAACTTTGGTTTGCTCCTCTACAACTATAAACTGACCCTCATGAACGGGCTGTTGGCTGTAAGATTTTGACACAGGAATGCAGGTACATTTACATTTTTCAATTAGCAACACATATTTGCATTGCCTATTCTACACCAAGCAGTTTGAAATGAGCCAGAATAGCAACTCCAGGAGAGAGAGAAATGGGGGCAAAAAAGATGAGGAGTTTGTTTTCTTTCTGCTACTTTATCTCATTTTTGTTTCAGTGAGAGCAGTCAAAAATGTTGAGAATAAGTGAAACCAACTGTTGGGCACTTGTCCAAGTGGCTCGCACAGAACCCCAAAGTAGTTTATAACTTTCTTTCAAGTTCTACAAATAAAAGGTGCTGGCATTAAAAGAATCACATTTTTCTTTGTAAAAATCATGCACTGGACTCCCTGGCAAGAATTAAAGTTTTGCAGTCCATGATTTCCCAGAGAGACAATCTGCAAGATTCCTTAGAAGAGGTATCAAACGAAGGTCCACCTCTGGCTGTTAAAGATTCCAGGGTTCTGTGTGTGTGTGTGTGTGTGTGTGTGTATGCACACACACGAGTGGTTAATCTGGTGTCTGAAGAAAATTCCAATTCTTCCATCATCATTTCCACTCTGCTTTTAATGGCATTGGCTTTAGAACAACATTCACCTTTCTCTAGTCCCATTCTGAGGAGGAGGAGGAGGAGAAGGAGAAGGAGAAGGAGAAGGAGAAGGAGAAGAAGAAGAAGAAGAAGAAGAAGAAGAAGAAGAAGAAGAAGAAGAAGAAGAAACCTGTAGTTGTTCTTTGGAAGTTGGCATAAATAGTGCAAAGTAGTCAATATACTTAGACTAAGACCTCTGAAGGCCTCTCTTTTGTTCACATATAAGTTTATGTGTGATATAGTCACTAAGCATCTCAAATCCCAGGCCAGCTAAATGTGTGAAGTGGCCTGCCATAGCTACAGAACTATTCATTTTGAAGTTAAGGACTTTGAAAAGGCTTGGGTTACTTTCTCCCGTGGTACTAAATAAAAGGACATTTAAGCACTTTTGGTGGTTTCTGTGTCCTAGTAGTGAGGGGTGAACCACCATCACGTAGGCCACATTCACACCATAATTTAAAGCACTGTGATACCAGGGGGACTTTACTTTGTGGCCAGTGTGAAACAGATGGTAGCTGGCATGGCACAATCTCCTTCAAATATATTTATGTTCTTTTAAAAAGCAACAAATACTAGATTCCAGGACTTTGCAGCTATTGAAAGCCTACTTTCACTTCTTCAGAAGCCATTTCTGTTTGCTTCAATGCAGCTAACTTCTAATTATCCTAGAATCATGGAATTGCAGAGTTGGAAGGGACCCTGAGCGTCATCAAATCCAAACCCCATGCAATGCAAGAATATCAGCTAAAGCATCCTTGACAGGTGGCCATCCAACCGCTCATTAAAAACCTCCAAGGAAGGAGAGGCCACTCCCTTCTGAGAGATTCTGTTCCACTATTGAACAGATCTTACTGTCAGAAATTTTTTCCTGATGTTTAGTGAGAATCTCCTTTCTTGTAACTTGAAGCCGTTGGTTTGGATCTTACCCTCCAGAACAGGAGAAATCAAGCCAACTCCATCTTCCATGAGGCAGCCCTTGAGATATTTGATTATGGCTATCATATCTAAAAGTGGAGTTCATGAAATGAGCCAGAGACAACTTGGGCAGGATATGTTGCTGTCCTGATTTTTCAGAGAATTGGGACACACCCAAGTTCAAGTGACCTGCCCAAGTTTACATACACCATGTGACAAAAACAGGCCTGAAAAAATGGTTTACATGAGTTCCAGTGCTATGGTCTGACCACAAGTCTTTCATACTTTGGCAAGAACTGCTTTAAACCAGTCATACAAGTTGAAGAAATGAGCATCACAGGGAAAACAGAACACACGTTTGCTAATCATTTTTATAGTGCTTTTTATGTCTGCAACAACTCATCTTTAATAGGTGTCAGTGTTTATTATTGCCTATCTATATATAATGTGCCTTAACCTTTAAACCTAACGTTCTTATGGTGTATATTCAGGTATAACCACATGAAAGAATGAATATGAGCATCGCAGGACAAATGCTGAGGATGAGGCCCTGAATGTTTATGTCAAAATATTCAAGAATAACAGAAGGAAAAGGGCCACTCTGTGCAGGGAGTGACTCAGGAGGCAGTTATTAAAAAGATCCTGCTTTCCTACAACTTGTATTTCACCAGCTCATTAAGGAGGTATTTTCTCCTCCTGCTTTAATTAATATCTTGTCTCTTCCTTCCGAAATCCTTAATCATAGAGTGAAATCATACTCAAAATATTGCCCTCAGGTGAAAGTTGGCATTTTCTCAACACATTGTAACTATATGTATTTTAATAGCAGTAATTATAAACTACTCTGCCAGCTTATAGACTTGTTTTACATATCTGGCAGCCTGCCACTCCCTGCCCCCCCCCTTTAACCCCGCAAGTGCCTAATGAATAGCAACATTTATGTAGAAGAGATCTGGGCTACATTTAAAAAATACTCCCAGCAAAATTGGTCCTCCCTAGTAGTTAATCATAACTTTGCAAGGCAGTTGCCTTGGGGGGGGGGGGGAGAATGCAGGAATTAGCTCAAAACCTTAATCTGCAGTTTACATATTAGTAATGTGTATTTTTTAAAAAGAAAAGTAGTGATGGTTCAGTGTAATAGATAGAAAATTGGCTATTTCCTGATCATCAGCAACCAATTTCCCACCAATTAGACTACAGACAGAAAACTTAGGGATTTAAAATATATGGAATGTGCTTGATTGATGACTATCAACACACATGTGACAATGGTAATTGGTGCACATGTTATCCCAGAGGTGGGCAGCACAGGAGACATCAGGATTTCTGTGCATCTTAGGAATGCTGAGAAACTCAGTTTTCAAAAGACGTTTCTAGCCTTCAGACTGGCTCAGGAAACTCAATAGTGGAGAAATCTGGAGGCAGAGGCTTTGCATATAAAAGTCACAGGTTCAATCCTGGTATCTCCAGTTAGCATTGGGAAAAACTCAAGTCCAAAACCCTGGAAAACTGTTGCCAGTCAGTGTCAGGAACCTCTGGCCCATGGGCTAATCTGGGCCGACCAGGGCATCCAGTTTAGCCTGCAAGACCATTCCCCACCCCACCCCCACCCCACAGCACACACAGCTGCCAATGATCTCTTATTCCAGAGTTCATCTGGAGACACAGAGGCACAGTACGGTGCTGCCTAGCCATTATATTTACGTGCTACAGTTTTTGCAGGTCTGAGAGTGGTAACTGATTCATACAAAGACTGTAACAATGACCACAGGGATCCCTTCCTTCCTTCAGCATCAGTCATACATGGTATCCAGTTTCCTAGCATTGGGGCCTTCTGCAGCCATGCTCTTTATCTCAGATATCAATGAGGACCATCAGAAATGTAGAAAAAAAAATAATGTTCAAAAAAGAAACGGGAATGTACAACACCCCCACTCCCAGAAGACCCTGCCGCAACAACAGCTGGTTAGCAGACAAAAGCCTGTCTGAATGAAAAAAAAGTTTTTGCCTGATGGCATATGGAAAGCAGAAAGGGGGCCAGCTTAGCTTGCTGTGGAAGGGAGTTCCACAAGAAGGCCCTTTCTCATGCACTCACCAAATGTGCCTGTGAAGGGGGAAGGACTGAAAGAAAGGCCTCCCCAGAGGATCTCAAAGCCTGGGCAGCAGGGGTGGCATGTCCTGTTTCATCGCTTGAGGTGAAACAGAAAGTCCTGCCTTCTGCTGCCACTGCTGCTGCCGCCATACCACCACCCTATGGGACTGCTGCCTTGGGGGCTTCTGCCTCCTGAAGCAGTCTCCTCAGTCTGCCTAATGGCTGAGCCAGCTCATATAAAGAGATACAGTGCTTCAGACAGCCTGTATCCAAGACATATATGGCTTTGTAGGTCATAACCAGCAATTTGAATTGTGCCTGGAAACAAACCGGTAACCAGGGAAGCTGCTATGAAAATGAGTTTCTGCTTTCCCTGTATCCGGCTGCAGCACCTTGGACCTGCTGAAGTTTCCAAACACTTTCCAAAGGCAACCTCACATTGAGAATGTTGCAGTAATCCAGATATACATGTTCATCTATATAGTTGCATATAATTGCAAGATTTCAAGTTGTATCAGTATTATGGAGAACCGAAGCAAGTAGTGGATGAGGGTGGGGAACTGTAGCAACATTCCAAAATGTACTTGCAACACTATAGCCAGAAACCATAAATCGTTATTCTTCTAGGCCTGGTCTAACTCTTAGCTCCACATCAAATAACTTGAACTGTCTTTTCAGCTGCAGATTTGTGTAGGAATCCACGGAGGCTCGTAAAATTAAAGCCTCTTTTCAAACTGCATAGGCATGCAAGAGCAGAAAGTTAAATCCTTTCCAAGATAAGGTGTAACTTATGGTTCCCAACACATGGCTTCCCGTTAATCCAATTTTGCAAATATATCACACACACAAAACCCTAATGTTTCATTTCTTTACAGCATTCAGGCTCTGGGCTAGTTGGTGCCATTGAGTCATTCTTTCCTTTGTTGAGGGATTTGTCATCCTTTTTGAAAGGGCTGATGAAATAATGTTCTATCAACTTACCACATTAAGTAGGGAAATGGTAAAAGGAAATTGTTAACTCAAGTCAAATCTCCATCTACAATCGCCTTCAGTCTAATCTCACCCGGTATAAATGGAATCTCTCTCTGGTATTAACGGAATCCGTGTCCTACTGCAGTTCAGCACCATACATGCTTGGTGTATGTATAAGCAAGCCACATCTGGAATCTGGTTTTCTAGCTCTTGGTTCTGAATGCAAGGGGACGCGGGTGGCGCTGTGGTTTAAACTGCTGAGCCTCTTGGGCTTGCTGATCAGAAGGTCAGCGGTTCAAATCCTTGTGATGGGGTGAGCTCCAGTTCCTTGGTCCCAGCTCTTGCCAACCTAGCAGTTCAAAAGCACACCCAAAAGTGCAAGTAGATAAATAGGTACCACTCCGGTGGGAAGATAAATGGCATTTCTGTGCACTGCTCTGGTTTCAGTGTTCTTTTGTGCCAGAAGTGGCTTAGTCATGCTGCCCACATGACCCGGAAAAACTGTCTGTGGACAAACGCCGGCTCCTTCGGCCTGCAAAGCGAGATGAGTGCTGCAACCCCAGAGTTGTCTGCGACTGGACTTAACTGTCAGGGGTCCTTTACCTTTTCTCCCGACTGCAAGACTTTCAGTACAAAACTAATCAAAACAATGATTGTGATGGGTGTGTTTCTTGCTCACACTCTGGACAGTGGGATTCTATTGTTATAAATTTTACATACAGCACTAAGAGATTGCTAAATGTTATGAACACAGGACATCGAAGTGACATTAAACATATTTCTGTCAACAGGTAATGGACTCAAGAAGGCAAAGAAAAGTTCAGAAGTGGATAATAAACACTGGGAACAGGTCATGCGGACTGCAGGTAAAGTGAGGCTAGAATTGTTCAGAAACCTTCTTAAAAGGTTGGGATTTAAGGTACTGGTCTAATGGAATATAAAATGGAAGGCAGTACAATTGTATCATTGCTGATATCACAACTGGATCAGTCATAAGAACCAGCCTTGGCAACCACACAAAAATGTCCTCTTCTTTGAAAGTTATAATCTGCTCCTTTATTTGTTTTTATACATATGTATTTTCACATTTCTGCTTGCAAATGGTAGTGTGGGATGAGGGAAGACAGTGCTTTCAAAGCAATGCTCACTTTCATTTTACAGATGTAATTTCAGCAGAACTGGAAACAAAAGCTAATGCTAGTTACAGAACTGTTTTAATGCTTTAGTGCCTGCAAGCTGAATACTCTCAAATATGCATCCCTCTGTGTTATAAATTGTCCACAGTCATCATCCATTGCTATGCTCACTGGCTACAGCTTCTTGGCAAAACAAAAAAACAAAAAACCCAAACCCTGTGCTCTTCCACTCCACTCTTTAGTTATTCTGGGAAATGCTGCCATAGCTGATAACCTCTTTAGCTGTACTGTCCCATCTCCTCTGAACATAGCCCTCCAAATAATAAGCAGTCTGAGACCTGCCGATGGTCAAATCTAATGGACAGAGACACCCTCCAGTGCCCGTACAATTTGCTGCTGGAATGAACTCTGCTCACTTCCTATGCTGAATCACTTACTTCTAAAACCATAATTCTTTCCTGCCTTCCATATTTCATCTTCAGTAATACTCTGGGAGTCTCAGACTTTCTCCTCCATTACATCTCTCTGCTCTGTCACAGATACACCCAAATAGTCCAAAGCCCAAAGAATAATTTAGGCATATCATGCAAAATCACACCGTTGCTTTCTTTGCTTCATTCATTCCAAATCCAGAGCAATGTGCAGAGCAGTGGTTTGATAATAAAATAATACAGACTCCCGACTTTCATCACTCCTAGCTCACTTTTGCATTGCTCCAAAGTGACTTGCACTGCCTTTTCCAACTGACTTACATTTGAGGAAAGCTACCACACCAGTGGAACAATTATTATTTTTCAATTAAATTTGTATACCGCCCTTCATCTGGAGATCTTAAGGTGGTTAACAAGTTTTAAACTAAGCAGGTCAAAGGTCTATCTCCATTTCACCTTTTACCTTTTACCAAGTGGCCTGTTAAATTGGTCTCACTGTGTTCTGGTTCAACCTAATCTCCATTTGACTTTTCCTGTAAGGAGTAGTTTTCAGAGGTTCCAGCACAAAGAACACAAAGAATGGGATGATGGCTGAGTCTGGGCCAGAAGTCAAGCTGGTATGTGATGGACAGTCTAAAATGTGTTTTGTATGGTCTTGTTACCATGACAGATCAACTCCACACTTCCTCCATGCTTTCCATGCTTTAAAGCTCTGTGTCCGGACACCCCTTTGTTTCTTTTTTGTTCTGGACCTTTCCCCATGAAAACCCACTCTTTTAAGTGCATGGGCAATGTTGTAATTGTTGTTTAGTCATGTCTGACTCTTTGTGACCTCATGGACCAGAGCACGCCAGGCACTCCTGTCTTCCACTGCCTCCCACAGTTTGGTCAAACTCATGCTGGTAGCTTCAAGAACACAGTCCAACCATCTCGTCCTCTGTCGTCCCCTTCTCCTTATGCCCTCCATCTTTCCCAACATCAGGGTCTTTTCCAGGGAGTCTTCTCTTCTCATGAGGTGGCCAAAGTATTGGAGCCTCAGCTTCACGATCTGTCCTTCCAGTGAGCACTCAGGGCTGATTTCCTTAAGAATGGAGAGGTTTGATCTTCTTGCAGTCCATGGGACTCTTAAGAGTCTCCTCCAGTACCATAATTCAAAAGCATCAATTCTTTGGTGATCAGCTCCAGCTCTCACTTCCATACATCACTACTAGGAAAACCATAGATTTAACTATACAGGCCTTTGTTGGCAAGGTGATGTCTCTACTTTTTAGCTGTCTAGGTTTGTCCTTGCAATGTTGTAAAGGCCATATTAAAAATATTAAGTGGTTTCAAAATGTTTCTAAATAAAATTGAGAGAGAGCACCTATAAAAGAAGGTAAAAGTAACCCTCAGGGCTATTGTGTTGTCCCTGCTGACATAGCGCCTTGAAGCTATATCATTTGCCGCCAGTGCTGTGGGGAAAGTGGATGCATATACAAACCCTATCAGAGCTCGCCGATGTGATTTACCAGCAAAGCTAAAAATGCTTTCAGAACTTCTAAGGCTGGAGAGAAATATGCAAGCAAGCAAGGCACCCACGTTATCAGCCCAACTAAATAAACGACGTGCTATGTGTCATGTGCAAAGAATATATTAAAGCTTGCATAAATATTTCCCTTATGTCTGCGTGGCCAATGTCGCCTTGGCAAATAACCAAGGGATAGTAAATAACACTCACATTTCTGTTTATTTAAGGTCTATTTTCTCTTGTTGTGTTTTATTTGAGCTGTAATGTTCAAGGGGTAGCTTGAAAGGGTGCGGGGTGGTGAAGGGAACCCAAGTCTTGTAAAAACCTTTGTTTTCCTTACAGAGAATTAAGCTGTTTATATGGCAATGCTTTGCTGCCATGGTAGTAGATTATTTTGTGTGGCTCTAAAATGTTTCAACTGTAGCCAAGCAGTAGCAACAGAATGAGTGGGAGGAGATGGGGGAAATGATAGTGAGGAATAGAACTTGTCCGCTATCAGTTGTACTGTTTTTATAAAGAATAGCTAAAGTTTGAAAGCCTCTGCTAGTTAATTAGCCCCCTTCTGTGTATCCAGTTTGTGCCAACATCGCTACCCTGTTTTCCTTACAACAGCCTAATCAGTACCTTACGTTCAGTGTAAGATTTGCCCCAGTGCTAAATGAAAACTCAGGAATCGCTCCCCACCACCACCTCCCCACTTTCCAAGCTGAGAATAGAAATGAAACTCTGTAGGGCAAATCTTCAGCTCAGGTATAGCAGAGGAAATCTAGAATTACACCAAATAGATTCAAAACAGGCGTGTGTGGGAGACATCTCTGCAAAGATGCAGTATAAAATGGGTTATGGTTTATGTTCTTTGGGAAAGATCCAAGCTGTCCCGGCCACTCCTGTCTGCGCTGATGCTTTTCCAGTGAAAAATAATGACATCAAAGTTCAAGAAAGTTTGTAGAGATGCCGTGGGATTTTGCAAGTTTTAATGCTTTAAGTGTCAAAACTCATAGTTTTGCAATACAGAGCTTTGTACACCATGGGAATGTCATGCGGCCATTAATAAGGGGGAGCACTTAGGCTTTCAAGATATATTGTATATTAATTTTTATTAAATTTTCAATTTTACAATCAAAACAAACATTTTACAAACTTTTAACTATCCAATGACTTCCTCCTTCTCCTTCCCTGGTTCATTTTGCATAGCTTCAATTCCTGCATATTTTACTATAACCATTCACATCAATTTTCCATTTTTACACCATTCAGACATTATTTACACTGTTGAATTTATCTTAATGCTGCCAGCGTTTTCAGCTGTGTATGATTATTTTCCATATATTCAATAAATAATTTTCACTCTTCTTTAAATATATGTCCTTCTTGCTCTCTTATTCTATGTGTTAAACCTGCAAGTTCTGCATATTCTAACATCTTGAGTTGCCAATCCTCTTTATCTGGGACCTCGCTCACTTTCCATTTTGGGGCTAACAAAACACGAGCCATTGTTGTTGCATACATAAGCAGGTTTTTCTGGCACCTGGGAATTTCTGTCTGGGTTATTCCCAATAAGGAGGACTCTGGTCTTTGAGGGAAGGTGATTTTAAACATTCCCCCCCCCAACTCATTGTAAATCATTTCCCAATATTCTTTTACCTGGTGAAAAGTGTGGCCTGGGAAGGGTATGTCATGGGCAGAGAGCCAAGGGCTGGTTAGAGAGGCTAGGAGTGCCTGGGGTTCCCCACCCCTTGTATAGAGGGAGACTTTGAACAGGAGAAAACAAGTGTGTGTGTGTGTGTGTGTGTGTGTGCGCGCAAACCTTGTTGAGGTGGGAGACCCACTCAAGGCAAACACTACATTCTTCCTTATTTTTGCTTTTCAAAAAACAACAACTCCCCGAAAAGACAATTTGGATATGTAAGTTTCTACTCACTTCCTCACATAAACCCTAACCACACAATGCACAAAAGCACCCAGTGGTTTAAAATATAAAATATGACAGGCAATAGTTTGAACACTGCCTGGAGCTTTCTGGTAAGGCAGAATATAAATAAAATAAACCATAACGGAAAATATTAGTGTATGGAAGAATCAGCATGGAAATACATTTGTCTAAGCCAGTGCAAAGGAACAATGTTGGGCTGAATTCATCCTGTTAATTTGGCACATGACTTGTCTGTGTTTCTATCCTTCAGATGCACAGAAGCCGTTTCTGCACAACACTGACACGCTCAGTTTTGCTTGCATTTTGGTTAGAGGCCACAACAGAAGAGCAAGATACTTAACACAATTAATACCAGAAGACAATAGAGAAGTCACTATCTTTATTGTTCTTTCAGCGCCAAATGAAGCCCTTTTTCAACAATCCCTTTCAAGCAAAAAGTATTTATCCCAGTCTGTACCTGCACTGGATTTAGTTTTACATATGAAATTATGTAAAACTAAAAAAACTAAAATGTAAAACTAAAAAAATGTAAAACTAAAAAATGAGGGGGCAGCAAAAGCAGAGTGGTTTGGTGCACTGAGGGGTACACTGATTTTTCTTTTAGTTTTATGTAAAACTAAAAAAAAAAGTAGAGACATCACCTTGCCAACAAAGGTCCGTATAGTAAAAGCTATGGTTTTCCCAGTAGTGATGTATGGAAGTGAGAGCTGGACCATAAAGAAGGCTGATCGCCGAAGAATTGACACTTTTGAATTATGGTGCTGGAGGAGACTCTTGAGAGTCCCATGGACTGCAAGAAGATCAAACGCATCCATTCTTAAGGAAATCAGCCCTGAGTGCTCACTGGAAGGACAGATTGTGAAGCTGAGGCTCCAATACTTTGGCCACCTCATGAGAAGAGAAGACTCACTGGAAAAGACCCTGATGTTGGGAAAGATGGAGGGCACAAGGAGAAGGGGACGACAGAGGACGAGATGGTTAGACAGTGTTCTTGAAGCTACAAACATGAGTCTGACCAAACTGCGGGAGGCAGTGGAAGACAGGAGTGCCTGGCGTGCTCTGGTCCAGGGGGTCACGAAGAGTCGGACACGACTGAACGACTAAACAACAACAACAAATGAAATTATATGGAATTGTTTTTGTATTGTCTTACACTGCGAAACTGCTTTGAGATATTTTGTGAGGAGCAATTGATAAATGGAATCAAATATGTCAGGAAGGAAGGAATGGCAATGTCTGTGGCAGCACGAACACATGCAGAATCAGTGTGGGGAGGGATGAGCAGGATCACGTTTAGTGGCTCCACCCTTGACCTCCAAGCAGAGATCCTAAGGTCAGAGCATATCGTTTTGCAGGCCTCCTGGTCATATGTGCAGAGCCCATGCATGTCCAGTTTATAAGCTCTGTTCCAAGTCAGGATCAATGCATGGCAAGAGCACCAGGCAGGAAGTGGGGCAGTGCTGTGGAGCTGGCCTCCTTGCAACAGTGTCACCGCCACGTGCCAGGACAGAGAGGGGGCAGCAAAAGCAGAGTGGTTTGGTGCACTGAGGGGTACACTGATTTTTCTTGTTGCACACCCTATCCTCTCCAGTATTCAGCAGTGGCGAATACCACCTCCATGTGTTGGTTCTAGGCATGACGGTTGTGTGAAAACAGCCAGCTACACTATCACTCACAGCTCAAAGGGTAATTTTTGGTTTCCCATTTCCTGTATCACATCCTAAATCTTCCAGCTGCATGTGGATTGGGTCTGGAAACCCTAGCCTTATGAGGAGTGCTTGAAGGAGCTGTGTATGTTTAATCTGGTAAAGAGGAGACTGAGAGGAAATAATAAATTATTATTAATAATAATAATAATAATACCCTGCCCATCTGGCTTGGTTTCCCCAGCCACTCTGGGTGGCTTCCAACCGAATATTAAAAACAATACAGCATCAAACATTAAAAACTTCCCTAAACAGGGCTGCCTTCAGTTGTCTTTTAAAATTAAAATAGTTGCTTATTGCCTTGACATCTGCTGGGAGGGCGTTCCACAGGGCAGGTGCCACTACCAAGAAGGCCCTCTGTCTGGTTCCCTGTAACCTTCTGGTGAGGGAACCACCAGAAGGCCCTCGGCGCTGGACCTCAGTGTCCGGGCTGGACGATGGCGGTGGAGACGCTCCTTCAGGTATACAGGACCGAGGCTGTTTAAGGCTTTAAAGGCCAGCACCAACACTTTGAATTGTGCTCAGAAACATACTGGGAGCCAATGAAGATATGATAGCCATCTTCAAATCTCTAACGGGCTGCCACATGGAAGATGGAGCAAGCTTGTTTTCTCCTGCTCTGGAGGGTGGGACTCGAACCAATGACTTCAAGTTGCAAGAAAAGAGATTCTGACTAAACAGAATCAGAGGAAGAAGCAGCAGCACTCAGGCACCAATTTTTCAGTGGACTTGACTTGGGAGAGATGCCAAAAAAAATTCCATTCAGGAATTGAGGTCTGCGGGAATTGTTGCCATTGTTATCGGTGCTGTATGGATGCAGCATTGGCTGAGCAGCAAGAAGGCCTCTCCTCTGACTGGCTGTGCCTTAATCCACAGCTGGAAATGCTAAAAGGCTTTTGTCTTTGCTCTGAAGCCATATCATTTCTCTTCGGCTAATCAGCAAATTCCCTTCATGATATAAAGGAAGACTTTAATTTTATTCTATTACAGCCAGCACTGGTGTGAACATCAGATCATATCGCTCCTATGCTCACTTAACTTTTCCAGAGTGCTTTGATAGCACCATATAGCTTGCTGTAAATAGCATTATTAATATATCTAGCTATATTTTGGCCGTAGTTGAACGCTATTTTGTGGTGTTCACAGCAATGCTTAAGTGGGGGGGGGGGAGGAGAAGACGTAAGAGAACCCCTAATGAAATCTACACGCCATGACTCCCCCCACCCATTTTAGTTAAATCATGTCTCTCTCCCAGTCTTCTAAAGACAGTAGCTAAGGGGATGGGCAGGCACAAAAGGCAAGGGACGGGGTGTTCTGATAATTTGAGCACTGATTTACAACAGTTTGGGGCAGAAGGTGCCCCAGACTTTTTTCATCTCCTGCTTACAGAGGAGTTGATTTCCACACTGGGTGAGGCAGCTTTGATTCACTGTAGGGAAGTGTCCTCCTTTATAAAAGCCCCAAAAGGAGACTATGCCAAATGAAATAGAAAGAAGGGGGGAGGGGAATACCATCATAAAGTAATGACTCAACTTGAAACAGGGGGGTGGGGAATTAATATCCAGTTCAGAACACAGCAATCGCCCTCTGGCAAGATTATTTGCCAAGTAATTACAAGTTCTTAAAAACAAAAAAAAAATCTGCCATAATTTAAGTCTGCTTACATCCTTTCCTACAAAAGAAAGTTGTAAAACCAAAAGCTTGTCAGACTTGTTTTGTGCTTCGCCTAGTGGAAGCTTTTATACGGAAAATGGTTATCCATGTTCCCACGAATAAAGCAACAGTTACAAATACGCAAAGCCCCTCGGGATGGAGAAAACATAACAATGCTTGTTAAACTGCTATCTTGATATATAGTTACGGCCAGGAAGGCTGTTTGACAAGCTTAGGCTGATAATGGTACGCCAGCTCTTGGAGGGAGGAAAACCATCTGACCATGTTACAGTGCAATCCTATCTATGTCTTTGCGGAAGTAATTCCCAATGCCTTCAACGGGGCTTACTCTGAGAAAACAGTCTATAGGATTACAGCCTTAGTTGTGCCCTGGCTGGACTACTGTAATGCTATCTAGGTGGGCTTGCTTTGAAGAGTGCTCAGAAACTTAACTGTGCAGCTAGAATGTTGATTACAGCTCATCATCAGGATAAAGGTTGGGACTCCCTTGTCTTCTGATATGTTTCTCAGGGCAGTACAAAGTGCTGACCGGTCCCTTTAATGCCCTAAACAGCTTAGACCCTGATTATCTAAGGGACTACCTCCTCCCACCTGAAGTTTCTTGTGTATTTGATGGTAGATAGACTCTTTGTTTTTATCCTAGGATCAGAAGTACATTTGGTTGGGCCGTGCGAGAGACCTTCTCAATGGTCAACACTGCCTAGGAATTGCTGTTCTCACCTTGGCTCTTTTATTCTTGCCACTTTGGAAAGACCCTTTGATTTTGACAGGCATTTGACCTATAAAGTAGTTATTGCATTTCATGCTCCCTGTCCATGCCCTGCCCCTGCCCCTGAGAGCAAGCCACAGCTGTGGACAGATGCTCCTGGGTAGCATTGCCACCTAGGAAACCCACTGGGATGGGAGCAAAACCCAGCCCACTGTGAAGGAGTGGCTAACCTGAACATACATAGTCTAAGAACACCATTTTGGAAGTGTAGAGTCTCACGCCATATTGATACTCTGAGCTTGATTACCTCCTGTATCACCAATCAAGTGCCGTTGCCCCCACAGAAGTCCTCTGACTTGAAAAGCTAACTGAGATTTTGAGCTGGCTCAGCCAGCAGACCAGGTATCCAAAACCAACTGCTTTCCAGGTACAGGCGCTAAGTTATTTAATGCTAACGCCTTATGCACACAAAAACTCTGCTGGTAGTCACTTTTAAAATACGACTGCTATTTACAAAACTATACTAAGTTGAGGTAAGGAATAAGGTGCTGGCGTTTCTGAGTGGCAATACAAAACCAAACTACAGTTCCCAGAAATCAATGCAATGAATAGGCAGACATGCAGTGCAATAGGTGAGAACCCAGATAACCTTTCATCAAATGCCCCCCACCTCTACCCACACACAAAAAGCTCACAAATACCCGGGCAATTCTAAATGGAGCATAGTGGAACTGCCAATCCCCGATACCATATAGCAACAGAACCATTTACAGTGGTACCTCGGGTTAAGAACTTAATTCGTTCTGGAGGTCCATTCTTAACCTGAAACTGTTCTTAACCTGAGGTACCACTTTAGCTAATGGGGCCTCCCACTGCCGCTGTGCCGCTGCCGTGCGATTTCTGTTCTCATCCTGAAGCAAAGTTCTTAACCCGAGGTACTATTTCTAAGTTAGCGGAGTCTGTAACCTGAAGCATCTGTAACCTGAAGTGTCTGTAACCCAAGATACCACAGTATCTGGTTGGGAAAGCACTGTAGCTCAATAGCAAAGCCCTTGTTTTGCATGCAGAAGGTTCTAGATTCTATTTCTGGCATCTCCAGGTAAAGATGGGAAAGACTCTGGAGAGTCACTCTCATTCAGTATCGACCAAGGGTGGCTATCTCTGTGTCCTGGACTTAGGAGCCAACTCCTAGGGGCCAAAGTTCCTTCACATACACCTTCAATAAAATATTTGAGAGGGCTGCCCCCCACCCAAGTTGATGGGCATTGTCATTCAACTGGTGTGAGAGCCACATCTTGTGATTGATTGTGGGGTGGGGCTTATCTGCCCCCTCCAATATTTTATTCAAGTTGGCACCCCTGTGCCCTGGGATCTTTTATTGCCCCCCCCAAAAAAAATCTTACTGAATTTGGCAGCAGGAGCAAAAGGTGTGTTTTTTTCAAAAAGAAAAAAGTAGACATGGCACTGGGGTGAACAGAGAGGATTAAACCCCCAGCACCTTGATAGGGATGCAAACCATTCCATTCCTGGTAATTAGATCAATCATTTAATGTGCAGAGAGAAGTGATAGCCCCCCACCTCAGCTGATCTGGATATGTGTTACGTGGATGTGTGCATGTAAGAGTGTGTGGTGGACTCACTAACCATTGACAAGCAGCCGGTGGAGGATTGGCCAAAGGTGAATGTGGCCCTCAAGCCCTGGTATAGACAATACTGAATTAGATGAGCCAGTGGTCTGACTTGTGATAAGACAGCTTCTCACATTGCTTCTGGTCCAGCACTCTCTGGCAATCAACATTTTTGGAAGCTTACAAAAGCAGGATTTGTAGGTGATGCACTTCCACTGTTGTTTGTCTGCAACACCTGATACCAGAGGTGTAATCCCTCTGACCATGGAGGGTCCATTTAGCTGTCATTGCTAATAGGTGTTGATATAAAAACCTACATTCCATGAATTTGTATCTCACACACATAGGCACACAACTAACTGTAGTCAACATCGGTGAGACCTGGTTATCACTATAAAATGGAATCGCATCTGGGTCACAACAAGATGAGTGGAGAAGCAAGTGGAACACAATATACACACGAACATCCCAGACGGTATCTCACACAACGCAGTCTTCCTGTCTGATAATCCCATTACAAGAAAATGTTTGCTGCAGTTGTGAAATAAGTATTTTCAGATCTCAAACACACCACTCACACAGCTGATTTAATAAATTTGATGAGCAATAATAGTAATAACATCGAGAAACAACTCTAGCACTGGTGAAAAAGCATCAAAAATTGAAGCATGTATTTTTAGAATTGACACCAGATGGCACTCTCCTGTAAAGACGTGCAGCAATGGCGACGCCAAGAACAGCTCCAGTGTCCTTTGAGAACTGTAGGTCTGTACATAGTGAAAATACAGAGCAATAAGGCTGGAGTTTTTATTGGTTGCATGATGAGTGTTATACACACCATCACTGGATATTAGTACTCAGTTAGAAGAAAAACAGTTACAAGGTACTGTAGAAATATCCGTCTGTCCAAAAGAGAAAGAGAAAAATCCCTTTAATGAAAAATACATGACTTGCAATGCATTGACTGCTGAGACTTACTGCTTCCCAGTCCAGGGGAGCAATCAGAAAACTAGTCTGCATGTTGGATAAAAGGTCAAAGTTTTGGCCCAGTGTATCGATTAACAGTCCAAAACAGCACATACAAAGTCATGCTGATCCACAACGGGACGGGATTGTTGTATACATTACAAAAATAATCATTACTGTATAGTGAATACTAGCTTGCTTAGTATGGGGTACAGAAAATAGCAGTTTTCTAATGTCTTTGCACTGGCTACATTTATGCAAACATTCACTGATTCTAAACATATAAATGAATGAATGAGATGTTTAGGACTGGGGTGAAAAGCAGCCATAATATTACACACTTAACCAATTCTTGTACCGGAGATGAAAGAAAGTATTAAGGTTTTGTTGCAAATTAGGTGATACTAAATTTAGGCTATGGTCCATTCACCATCTTTATAACCCTATGAACTACTTGTGCCTCTGTTGCATTATCTCGTCTTGCTGAGGCCAGAAACATTTGCAGATCTGGGAGAGGAAGGCACTTGGATAGACAGCTTCCTTTTCCTTCAAGGACCCTTGGGGCTTCAGTTGTTGGGTAAAAGAGAAAGCTGTTGGTTCGACTGCATCCCATAGCTCTGCAAACTGCTCTGCTTTAGATCAATTGACTTTTTACAATAACTCTGTTCTGTTTTAGCATCTCAGAATGGTTTTACATCCATTGTAAAAAATGGGATTGTGTTAGGCCCACCTGAAGAGCTGAGGGGTCACATTTCACTCTATCCCGCTTGGAGGACTGATTGGCTACATGAGTAGAACTTGACAGAGCTGGACAGATCACTTTTTCCAAAAAAGTTACCCTGAGAACCTGGCCATTAAAAACAAACACACAACAATAAACAACATCACATTTGACAATGCAAAGTCCCCCTGTGAGCTGATGTTCACCAAACTGGTATGTGCCATTGGTGCCATTCCATTTAAGAGCGTGCTTTTAGCATTGGAAGAAATTAAAAAGCTGGCAGATTTTAAAGCAGATTTTGTGGGCTTCCCAGAAGCATCTGCTTGGCCACTGTAACAGAATGCTGGACTAGATGAATCCTTGGTCTGAGCCAGCAGGGCTTGTCTTATGTTCTTAAAGTATACATATCTAGAAAGCTGATGCATGAAGAACTTCATAGATCAAGCTTGCGATGACTTTTCAGATCTAAATTAAGGAGGACTTCTGCAGTTTCATGTAATTCGCTTTTAGCAATTATAAGCACCCACCCACCCCCATTTGTGCAATCCATCACCTGTGGGTGGAAATAGCATACACATTTTAATGGGGGTTAATCAAACACTGCAGTCATTTAGCGAGGGATGTGGTAAATTCTCCACCACTTGGAGCCTTTAAATCAAAACTGGATGTCTTTCTAAACGGCATGCTCTAGTTCAGCCATAAAGTTATTGGACTCCTTTCAAGAATCACTGGGTGAAACTCTAAAGCATTTGTTATGTGGGATGCCAGGTTTTCTTGATTAGAAAGAACTCCCTGGAGTTCTTAAAGTCAATTTGTCTGTGACACAGGGGTTGCTTGTATCAAGAACCCATCAAACGAGCTTCAAACCAGATCCTCAAACTAGCTATGTGATTTTGCAAGTTGTACGTGAACCCATACCAAATGTTAACACCTAGAACAATACGTTCTAAAGAACACCATGCTGAACATGAATCCACAATAACATTGTGACAGGCTAGATAAGACATGTTTGTTTTCATCCTCTTTTGTGCACAAGAATCCTTCAGCTTGGTAGCAACAAGGGCACCACAGTCTACTGTTGTGCTCCCCTTCTCTGATTCCCTTTCTCAGAAACACAGTTCTATGGTTTCCATGCTTTACTGAAGGCATTTTAGGTCAGCACAATTTTAATTGCTAATTTATTGTAAAAGTTATTTTTGATTGATGCATCTGATCAATGCAATATGCACAGTTAATATTTAGCCCACATGGCTTGCTTCATGCCGATCTACACAAGTGACCCTCAGTGATTTTCTCAGACCTGCCTTCTCACCTGTAGGGTTTTAAAGCTTTGCTAATATTATTGCATTTATTGATTTTGCTGACAGACACTCAAAGGAGCCTGGTGATGGCTGATTAATAGTTCCAGGATGCTGTGTGCTTGACCACACTTCCACCCCCAAAGCAGTTGTGTAATTAAAACAAGAAGAAGAAAATCAGCAAAGCAATTCTGTGGCTAACTGACCAATTCCTTTAAATAGGGTCAATTAATGAAGTTCACACTTTTGACAACCAGTCTGGTGCTTCTGCAGAAAAATATTGCTAGACACAAGACTTTTTTAATTTATTTTTAAAAGCCCTTTCAGTCTCCCATCTCGAGGCTAAGTACAGCAAGCTGTACATTCCCACTCCTCTCCCCAAGGCTGGTGAGAAAGTTTATAAAACCATGCTTTTGTGCACAGTTTTCATTGTGTGTTGGCATTTGGTTTATGTTATTTTTAATGACCAGGTATTTATACAGATTCTCAGAGTGGCCTTCAAGTAATTCAAATCAGGCACAAAAATTGGGGATAAATATATGTGTGTGTGCGCGCTTTCAGTGATACGGGGGAAATGTCTTCTGAAGAAAATGTTGCAGTAATTTTGGGGATGAAATTTATCATCAACCTTCGCAGAAATTGCTCACGTGCTAGCCTCCATTCTCAGGATGGGGTAACCATACTAAAATGATCTTATCCGTGTAACATAAAATGAATGTGCCTCATTTCCTCTGTCAAGGCTGCAGTGGGGATTTAGCTTCACTTAACAACCTAACACTTAACAACTCGATGACATAACATATATTTGCATGGCTTTACTCTGGCAGCAGACCTTCTTGCACATCAGTTTATAGCCACAGGGGTGAAGAAATACAGAGTGGGTGCCAAGCACCCACCGCACAAAAATTGACACACTGGCTGGGGTGGAGGAATAATGGATTTCTGGAATTTGCTGCCAGAAAATGTTGGTGATGACTTTAAAAGAAGATTTCTCAACACAATCAAGACTAGCTAGAGCCTTTAACAGTTTGTGGCCTTGCTAAATGGACAGGACATGTAGGCAGAAACAATGGGTATGAGATACATCCCATGCGCCATTACCTGGAATGTAAGCAATCCGGGATGCTTTCATGCCACCCTTAGGATTGATGCTCAGCAACAGAGCATCTCTCTTGCATGCCTAAGGACCCTGGCATCTCCAGGTAGGTCTGGGGGAGACACCTTGTCTGTAACCCTGGAGACCCACTGCCAGTCAGTGTAGACAGGCAGCACTGAACTAGATGGACCAATAGTCTGACACAGCTTCCTGTGTCCCTGTTGGAGTATCAAAATGAAAAGCAACACAACGTTTCTCCATCTTTTGGATAGGCTGAGAAATAAATCTAAAGAAATGCAGAATCAGCTCAGCTAAAAAAAAAAGGTCATTATTTGATTTGTGATGCTTTGACGTGAATTAACTATCAATATCATTTACTGTGTCAAACAAAAAACATATTTTTAAAACAACAACAACACAGTAGCCTGAAAGTTATATAAGTGAAGATTCTGCCTTATTTATTGACAACAATTTGATTTGGTATGAGAGAGACCTGGTTTAATTCAAAGAGCAGATTTCTGCAGCTCCCTTGTCCTGACTGATGCTTTTTAAAGGTCTATTAATGTTCCTTGTTTTATTGCTCTCCCCATCAACAAGAGCCTTAGCTGCAGAAGACGGCCAAAGAACCTGATGACAGGTGATTAACAGCTCCAGGATGCCGTGTGCTTGACCGCACTCATGGCTCCCTAAACAGTTTAACAAATTATCAGCACAGCAATTTATTTTGTGGTTAAGTAACCCATTTCTATAAACAAGCTGCTAATGAAGTTCAAAATCTTGGCACTCGGCTGTGCTTCCGAACAGAATTTTGAGAGATACCGTCGTTTTCTTTTTCTTTCATTACGAAACAATAATCACCTATGAAAACTGAGACTATGGAGAAACACAGGAGCACAAAGTTCTATCTGACCACTTTTGAAACAAGGCGTGGATGTTAATGGGTCTGTTCCTTGGCGCTATGTTTTCAAATGTGGAAAACGCATTATACTTAGAAATGTCTACATAAGCTATTTGCTGAGGCACATCTCGACATTCTGCTTGAGAGGGCATCCACTATAGTTTGAATACCTGCACTTCCTAAGGGAGTCCCTGATTAAACTGCACGTCAATACATTTTAAGGTTCCAAAGCATTCTGGAGACCCTTCTGCCTTATAGACTGCCATTGGCAAAAGACTTCTACCCCGGGGTACTGCAATTCTATCACCATGTCACACCCATGTGGTGACATGGGCCCTGCATAAATGCAACACAAACTGCGTCATTGAGAAACCTCCTTGAATGGTAGTAGGACATGCTAGATTCTTGTAAGGACAGGTTCTGTTCCAGTTCATTTCCACTGAATGCAGTAGTGAATTATGAGGTTGGGGCCTCCCGATGCAGAATCACTGCTGCTAACAGGGAAGGAGAGTGGGAGGGGCAAGATAGTGGGAAGGTCGGCACTGTGCAAACGCACCAGAGGGAGTGTCGCATTGGCTTTGCTGATGCGTTCACACAGCACCAACCTCTCCACCATCTTGCCACTCACATTCTCCATCCAACAGTGACTGCACTGCTGGGAGGACAGGTTAAGTGCTGCCGCCCCACACACCCATCTGCTACTGTCACCAAATACAACTTGGAGCAAAGTTCACTAGGAATGTGCAGTCATATCTCTACATGTCCCCCCCAAAAATAAAGCCTTGTGAATGTTTAATACAAACACTCAAAAATATCAACTTAGCCTCTGCTTCTCCTTTATGGGAATCCCCTCCTTCTCCAAGTCTAAAAGGCATTAACCTGCGGAAGGGGAAATGAATTGCAAGTGGTTGTAGCTATCGCCAACAGTTTGCATTGGGGGGAAAGAAAGGCCACACACCCAAAATGGCAAGGACCCTGTTGCCCCAAAGGTCCTTGGAGTGTGGGGTAGGCCTCTCCCTCACCAGCCACTTTAGGCCATTCCATTTGGATATGCAAAACTGGAATGCCTCTGGCCAGTGTTTCACAACATACATTTCCAGACTGAGAAACCCGTGTGACAGTGGTTAGAGGTATGATGCTGGTGGGAAATGCCCCAGCTGCCTCTGACCATCATCATGAAACCCACACACCACAGCCGTGTTTCCCTCAGAAAAGACCAAAGGGAGATGGCTGGTTGAGCAGTGCTGGTCAGAGGTGCCACAAGAGCCTGTGACCGGCGTTATGCAGAAAACAAAGATGCACAATGCTGAAGAGTGGCCAGTTCAGCCCCAGTGAAAAGTTTTGACACATTTTCTTCCTTCCTTTTTTGAACCCTGCAATCCAGTCTGCTTCAGGGTACAAATTTTGGCTCTCAACTCCAACTGGGTCAGTCTCTTCAAGTAAGAATAGCTTCACATTTCCAAGCTCTGTTGTCAAATACCCTGACCTCAAATTCAAAACCACTTGATGATCGAACTCCCTAAAAGTAAAAGTTACTCTGTGGCTAACTTATAACCTGTATTGTAGAAATACTTCATAAACACGTCTTTGAGGCTCTTGTTCTATATTTTCATTTACCCCAAATGGATATTACTTCCTGAAGTTTAAGAAATTCTCTCCTCTGAGGTGGAAAAAAAAAAGATGCCTGTTTGCTCCAAGACTGGGTTTTCTAAGAATTCATTCTTCTCTGAGGTAATGCAAAAATAATGCAACTTAGTTTTTGACAGGTTTCAAGTTCTCCCTCCAAGCCAGGGGAAAAAAAAATATGTTCCATAGTTTTGAGCAAGCTGTGTTTCTGTAACAATAGCAAATGTTTTAGAAGCCCCCTGCAACCGATAAAGCTCTTTGACCTCCAGAAAAGAAAATCAGGAGGATAGAAGTGTAATACATAAATTAATTAAGAGGGAGGGTTGACTTGTTTGCCTTATATTGAGTTGCAGAGCTATCACTCAAGATCTGGATATCCTTGCCCCCCAGCTCTTTCCAAACCACAAATGTTGTCTCTAATCATGTGATTTATAACAAGTTGATGCCTATTGTCAGAAATGTGTCTTAAGGCACTCTGGATGTGTCAAGAAGATTTAACGCAGATCGTGGTTTATACAAAAATGTACTGCATGCAGAAGGCCAAGCCTCCTTTTTTTTAAAAAAAAAAAAACCTTTCATTTGTAACGTGGCTTTAATGGCCTCGAAAATGATATGATTGGTCCTGGGATGATAGAATTTCTCTCCTCACATCGTAAGCCAGGCACAGGATTCTACTATTAATAACCTGGATAAAGCAAACAGGATGATACAACATTTCTTTGCTGCCCTTTCTTTAATAATAAAAAAATGCAAGGGACTATTTATTGAAGTAGTTAAGTTCAATCAGTTTTTATCAGGATGCAGTATGTATGTGGACCACATGGTGTCGACGTGTTTAGAAGTTGCCACCATTGTACAGGGTGGGAGGAGGAAGAGAGATTAGCCTACCACTGCAAAACAAGGCATTTATGCCACATTTCTGCTGCAAAACAAGGCATGCTTGAAGGCAAGTGCCTGCCAGCTCACCACCAGAGCTCAATGTGATGTCAGGGAGTTTACAGGTAGTGGCATGTGTGGTAAGGTAATGCTGTGGAGCTGCCCTCCAGATGTTGGTGTTGCTATTGCTTACCTAGACAGTGCTCAGGTGGGGCAGATTGGGGCTGCATGGGTACAGCAACGGAAACTCCAGATTGGTCCCACCGTTGCACTTATTGGTCCAGATTGGTCCCACCCTGGCCTCATCACTACCCTACCCCAGGTATATCCAGGAAAGTTGCAGTGATGCAGGTGTTGGTAGGTGGCTCCAGGGCTTCATTCCACCACATGCGCCACAACTTCATAGCCTTTGGGTGTATCATGAGCCCCTGGACTTTTAGATTGTTCTCACTTGGGGTTTTCCTCTCTTTTTTTAAACCATATTTTTTATTAAAGATTTCTTGGTTTACAAAAGTATTGCAATGTCTCTTCTTTCAAGTTACATTTTATGCAGATCAGCTTCATTTGTTGGGACATTAATGTTACATTAGGAAGAAAGGGGGGAAAGAGGTGGGATTGGGGTCGGGTGGCAATGCTTCTATTCTACTTAATGTATGTGTGGGATTTTGTGTCCACGTCACTTGTGCAGGTTCTCTTTACTATTCGCTTGTGTTCCTTTGGTGGTGAGAGAGATTGGGGTTGGTCTAGGGTGTGGTTGTTTGTTTGTGATTGGCTGCGGTGAACTTTGTTTTCATGTGTGAGTGGGGTGGGTGGGTGTTTTTGTATCAGGCTAGCCATATTGATTCGTATGCTGTTGGTGGATACTTGTCGTTGTCTTGTTGGGCCGTGTATGTGATAAAGGGGAGCCTCTTCTTCTATTTGTCCCCGTGTCAGTTTCAGTTTATTGGTTAGTTTTTCTAATAAGACTGTTTTCCATACTATTTGGTGCCATTGGTCCATGCTTATTTCTGATAGGTCTCTCCAGTGTCAGGCTATGATGTTTTTGGCTGCTGAGAATAGGTGGGTTATGAGCTCTTTATGATGTGAGTAGGCATTATTATCTTGGAAGATGTTTAGTAGGACCAGTTCTGGGGTGACTTCTAATACTTGCTTAGTTATTTTGCATATTTCTCATATGGTTGTTGTCCAGAATAGTTGGATTTTGGGGCGTTCCCACCACATGGGGAGGTATGTGCCTGTGGAGGTGCAGCCTCTCCAGCATTAGCATTAGTTTCCTTGGTGTTAGGTACCACCTGTGAGTTTCCACTTGGGGTTTTCCTATGGATTTGGCCTTCAAAAATTGAGGAAGCCTGTATGTGTGCATGGCTCTGCACAAACATTAACATGCACAAGTATCGGAGAAGGACTCACCTAATGAACCCTCTCCCAGATGCAATGCTGCACTTGTCGGATTTGGAAAACAACAAGATGTCTTTCAGAAGTCCCACCTGCTGCACCCATTTCCAAGCAGGAGAGGGAAGTGAGGGTTTACCTTCACGGTCATGCAGATCCCTGGAAGTTGCTCAGAGCACCTCCAAAGCTCAGCATGGCTTCACAGAAATGACCCACTGCAGCTACTCTGGAAAGCCTTGGGATACATTTGAAGGCTCTTGCACAAAAGCTTATTGCCAGCTGGGTATGTGTACAACTCTTTTCTGCCAGGCAGAAGAAGTTCAGACTTGTGCAAATTGGAATTACCAATTCATGTCTTCAACATTAACCAGAGTGGGGTGGGGAAAGTCTCACTGCATGAAAGATTGACACTATTTTTCCATTGCCAGAAGAGTTACATCTTCCCGTGTTTCTAGTCTTGTGGGGGTGGGAATCCACAATCTCACAGATATCCCTTTTTCTGACAGTACACTACTGGTGCAAGCCAACCATTTGCTCAATTGCCTATTTACAGCACTAGTAATGTGTAACACAACAGAATTAGGAATAATCAATAATGGAGATATAACAATGTAAAAGTACAGAAGATGAGTTGTTTTTAACCTCTGAATATTTGCAGGGCTGTCACATGAAACGATGAAAAAGAACTGCTTTTTCATTGCAACAGAGGGTAGGATATGTAGCAATGGGTTTTAATTACAGGAAAAAGAATTTAGACTAAACAATAAGAACTTCCTAATGGTACAAGCTTGCTTAACAAGGGGACTGACTCAAAATGTGATGAACTATCCTTCATTTTTATTAAGTTTGTTTTTAGGAAGAGATTGCATAGCCATCTATCAGGGATGCAGCACGATGGATTTTCTGCATTAGCAATAGATGTGGCCATATGCACTGTGAGGTCCTTTTCAATAGTTTAATACAGGCCACCTCACAGTTATGGGCTGTGTGGCTTAAGAAACCCACACCTGCAATTTCTCCAGGGCTGTAGATGTATTATTACATGGGAATCTGCTCCAATCTGAAGCACATTCACAGTCTGGTGAAAATAAAAATACAAGATTGGCTTGCGCCAATATTTAATACAAAAATAGCTCTGCCATTCTCTCCCCAACCCCTGCAACACACACACACACACATCTCAAGCCGCAGATCCAGTATCCACAAATACAAAAACTTTTTCTAAAGGTCCTGTTGGCTGAAATGAAACTTTTCAAAAGTAATAAATAACAGGGCAATTATTTTTACTTCCTATGCAGGAACTGAAAACTTTGATTGATGTTGCCTTTTCAGATAGTGCCAATGAGCCTCAAGGAGCTTTCCCTGGCACACCTGCCAGCATTTTGGAATGAATGTGAGATACTATCTATATGACTAGGCACAACTTGCTCTCTGTCCATCCTTCCCCTGTGAAAGCATTTCATGACTCAGAAGAGACATCAGCCATCATCCAGAAAGGTTCTTTAGGTAGGTGAAAGGCTGTCTCAATCTCAATCACGAATTCTCTAGGGCTTTATTCAGCTAACTGCCACTCAGAGCAAACTCAGTGGTGTTACTGGCCATGACTAACTTAGGACCATTAATTTCAAAGGGTGTACTTTGAAGAGAAGGCAGTTGAATACAACCCATGCTTAGCTTAAATCCTGCTGATTCTGCTTAATCAGTTTATTTCAATGGATTTCAGTGAGAATACATTTGCCGAAATCCAGGGTGTTCAGCTGAATGATATGACAGAAGCAGTTGTTCAACAGTTTGCTGATATAGGAATAAAATGCACAGTTTAGCAAAGCTACTCAAGGAGCAATGCGGGTTGTATGCATAAACGTGAATGTGTGTGTATATAGGAATACAAATTCAAATTATTGAGACTAGTTCCTGAGTCTGAGGATCTTTTTGTCTCTGCATCATAATTGTAAAACTAAGGCAAATAAATATTGAACTGCATTACATACAACTCCCACAAAGAGCCCTGCAATTTGAAATGTAAAGCATACATACAGCAGGATCCGGTCTCTGCAAACTTTGTCAGGGTATAAGGGTATCTTTTTATATAAGTTGGCTTCAGTCCCACTGCTGGGTCAGAGACATGATATCCCAATAAACATTCATGGATCACCGGGAAATCACAGGGAAGAGTGGGCCTGCTCCAGCCCACCTCTCTCAATCGAACATTTAACATGGACTCTGAGTGCTTCAAGCAGTGTTGACTGTTCTGCAAATCTTAATGGCCCCAAACTTTATAATAATGCTAGCTCATTAGGTATAGGGGTGTTAGGGGATGGGTAGAACCTCAGGTGGGGGACAAGTCATACTTCTTCTGGGGTAGTTGGTCTACCTTTGGTCCCCACCCTGCATTCAGTTCTTACCTGTGGCTCCTAGAAGCTGTCTGTATGCAACAGCAGCCACACCCTGGGAAACAGCATCAACCGGTTAGCTAAACCAGGTCAGGGTAGCCAATGGGTCTCAAACCCTGGGTGAGTTAGGGACATCCAGTGCATGAGAAAACAGGGTCTAGCAGATTGAGCAGACAAGACCAACAGTGGGTCCAATGGTCAAGAAGGCAGATTCTGCAAGTCTTATTATAACATAATTATTGACCTGTCTGCAAGTTCCATCTCTAGTTAAGCGTAGTTAAAATTAGTACCCCATTTTTATTGTTTGTCTCATTTTACATTTTTAGTGGGTATGTAAACTCAACAAAACCTGGTCCTTTGTTTTAAATTACTCGTTTTGCCTCATGAGTAAAATGGCTGCTTTAGCCTAAACCCATATTGACCTCAATTTAAAGAAATGAATGGTGAGGGGAGAGTATTTAAAAATAAATAAATAAATAAAACTGCAATATAAGATAATAAAAATTAAAAATGAATGGAAGCTCGGCTCATGTATGTGTTAACAGGACTTTTTTTTTACCTGCTAGCAATATATGTGCAATAAGATTATGGTGATGATTATGACAGCTTGTTCAGTAACATAATAGGGGAAAAACTTACACATCCCACTAAAAGATGAGTACCACCATTAAGCCCAGCTTACTTACCCAAGGCCTGAGTTAATATAATGTCTTAGCCTGGCACTTAAAAACTGATAATGTTGATGCCACTTGTGTTTTCACAGCATTCTACAGATGGGGGAGCCACCACTGAAAGGCCCTTTTTCATGATCATCCTCCACACCTCCCTTGAGTGAGAGATGCAGAGGAGAGCCACTAATGAAGACTGCAGGGTCTGGGCTGGTTCATATGGAGAGAGGTAGTCCGTGAGGTGTTGTGCTTCTGAGCTGCATAAGCTTTATGGTTCAAAACCAGGACTTTGAATAGAGCCCAGAAACTAATTGGTAGCCAGCGCTATATGTTTATGACCCAACTGTGGGCGTCCTTAGGCATCTGGTTTGTCATTGTAAGAACAAGATGCTGGGCAGAATGGCTCTTTGGTCTGGTCCTTGCGGGCTCTTCTTGTGTACTCCAGTTCACAGGCACTGTGAATTATTTTGCTTATAGAAAGAAAGAAAGAAAGAAAGAAAGAAAGAAAGAAAGGCTGGTAAAATTCATTTTATTAAAAAATCTCTCCAGAAAGCCGGGAGTGAAACAGAGAGAAAAAGAATAAAAAAATTCATTCCGGTAACACCTTAGAGACCAACTAAGTTTGTTATTGGTATGAGCTTTTGTGTGCATGCACACTTCTTCAGATTCTTCAAAGAGAGACAGACAGAGAAATCCCTTTGAAAACCAGGAGTGAGGCGTATCAGTGCTGTCAATACCATTCAGTCTTCCAAACCCTTCGAAAAGCTGCAAACAGATAAGGGGGAAATGTAACAGGCAGAATTTTAGGAATGCCGCTGTGAAGTCAACTTCAATAATAGTATCAAGTGGCTGAAGGAGTTAAGATTTGCTTCCTCACAATTGTGCCTCATTTTTCGAAATTGTGGACAGCTTGGATCACCTTTTTCTGTAGAAATTTCCTGGTAGAAGTTACACTGATGTGAGAGGAAGGGAAAAGGAAGAGCTGTAAATGGTCTGGATCTGGATTTCTGGTTGCAGAGGCTTGAAGGAGTTGCAGGCTTTTCTATATGCTGTGCCTGGCGATCTCTCTCTCTCTCTCTCTCTCTCTCTCTCTCTCTCTCTCTATGTGTGATTTGAACTATTACTGCCTGCCAGTAGAAACATTTGAATTGCAGTTGAGCACCACCCAGTGGCTAACTGAAAAACGCAACTTACAACCATTACATCCGTGAAGTTTAACCTTTTCAAACCCAGGGCTGATTTTTAATTCTAACATTCAGTAATGTGAGCCACTTTGTTCACTGTATATATCTGCCTGTCTTTCTGTTTTACTTATTTCACTTCTTTCTGTACCAGGGAAAGCACCACAGCTCAGTGGCAGAGCATCTGATTTTTTAAAAATTAGTTTTTATTAAATATTTTATTGTGTAAGAAAACAAACAAACATACAAAGAAAAGTAGATATTGTCTCTCCACTTTCAATTCATTGAGTCTTTTTCACAGTTTGTTTACATTCGGTATGAGACACTGTTGTCACAGACGTTATGCAGTTGGACGAAAGAGAGGGGGGGAGAGATGGGGAATAATAATATTTGGTTCTATTGCATAATGTTTGCAGGGGTGGTGTGTCAGCATCACGGGGGTAGGTCCTACACACACACACACACAGGTTGGTGTTGAAAGAGATTGAAAGGTCAAGAGCTTGGTTTGTTGCAATCTGTTGGTTGCAGTGTGGTTTGTTTATATTGGGGGGCAGTTGTTTCCTGTCCCCAAATACTGTCCCTTGCCCCTCCGCAGTGGCGTAGCATGGGGGTGCACCGGGCGCAACATCTGGGGGGGCGCGCTTGCACTCGCGGCTCTCTGCCCCTACCTGGCTCACGGATTAGGGGGCGCAAATTACTTGCCTTGCCCCGGGTGCTGACAACCCACGCTACGCCACTGCCCCTCCGTGCTTCTAACCCCCTGCTCCTGCTTTGTCTGGTGCCATTTTCAGTTGATCCTCACAGAACTGTAGTTCCTCACCCTCTTGGGAATTGTATGTCACCTGCATCCATAAATGGAGCTGAGAAATGGCTCTGGCACATGAGCAGATATTGTTGCAGTCATTGTTAGTTATGGACAAACTCACTGAAGCTCAGTTCAGAAATGGACCAGCTATTGTGAGCATCATTGGAGAATGCTTGGGAGATCATCAGTATTATCAAGAGTTTGTTCTTATTTGTTGCTGCTGTTGTTGTGTGTGTTTTTGTCGGCTTGTACGGTAATTCTTCTGCATCCATACTAAGGTTCTGGGATGCATGTGCACTTGTACACAGCTCCTTGGGAATTGAAGCGCAGCAGTGTGCAAAGGCTGTGTAATTCAGAAGCATTTTTTAAAATAAATAACAGAACCAAAACAATGATTGGATGTGCGCACTGCTTTAAAAGTCACATTTGCATGCAGGGTGCCCTGGAGGTGATGTTCTGTAAATGAGATTTCCATTACAAAAAAGAAAGAAAGAAAGAAAGAAAGAAAGAAAGAAAGAAAGAAAGAAAGAGGAAGAAAGCTCAAGGCAGTTTCGGCAGCTCAGCACAGTTTCATTGGGTTAAGGTAATCAACTTGTGAGCATGTGCTAAGGGTGGCTGCCAGATTTTAGTGGCATGTCAAGTTGATGAATGCCGAGCCAAATCGGCACATAAACTTGGAATAATCTCAATTTCAAATGTCAACCGAGATGAAGAATTTCAGCACAAGAGCTCTCCCTGGAATATTCCCAGGTATTAAACACTGGCAAAGCTTGTATCCTGAACCCATTCTTTTTGAATCCCAGCTGCATCCATACTTAAGAGCACAAAGTGCTGCAATAGCAACAAGAGCAGCAGCTCTTCGCTTTGGAACCCCCTGGGTTTGATAGCTATATCCGTCTTCTTGCGATATCTGTTGGGTCCTAAACAGTTCTACATCAAAGGATTCCACCCACCCCTGTAAGGCTTGCACTTGAATTAATAAAGTTAATGGACACACAGCAATTGACCCTAGTGGCTGTGGTACCTAGCCATGGGCGTAGCCAAGGGGGGCAGGAAGGGGCAGCTGTCCCCCTTAATCAATAAAAATCAATAAAAATACATAGCTGAGAACCCCCACCAAAAAGGCCTGCCTCCCCCCAACAAAAATCCTGGCTACACCCATGCACCCAGACCTTGATAGGTGCGGGCTCTTAACTGCCAAGGCCCCACTAGAGGAATCAGAGGAGGGCCTGTTATTCCGTGAAGGTGACCATAGAGGGGAAAGGGTGGGGCCAAACCAGGACTGTTAGGTCTTATGGCATCCCAGCTGCTGCATCTTGTTGGTATGCTTCCAAGGAAACGGGGGCAATTAGTAGGCCCCCAGCTGGCCCCAGCTCACCGGCTGGTAGCCGGGCGATCTCTGGTCCTTGGATCAGCATGTAACTACAACTCAAGCTTCAGAAGCCTTCAGAAGATGAGCACGCAAGCCAGCAGAGTAAAAAACAAACTCTTCACAACAGAAGGGCAGATAGAGGCTGTGTAAAGCATATTTACAAGCAGTTTATTCAGCGTATATCAGGACAATGAAAACATGTCTGCTCTCCTTCATGTCCAAGCAAGAAGCATAAGCAAAAGCTATACACAAACGGAAGTTCCCAGCAATCTGTGCTGGAATGTAAACAGGCATGTGACACACAACAGTTATGCCTGTACTTAATGTAGAATGGAATATTCTAACACAGCTATCTTCTACAGAGAGCCCAGGCTCAGAGGCAGAAGCCAAGCCACCTCCAAGCCTGAGAGAGAGAGCCAGCACATGAAGGTGCAGGACCAAGCAGTGGCCATGGGCTAGAGTGCACATCTGAAAGCTAAAACCTGCTCAAAGTTTGCTTCCTTATGAGTAGATACAAATTCTTGGATAGCTGCATGGGGTGTGTGTGGCTGCCCCGGACGCATAATTCTGGGAGGGCACAACCAGGTGCCCCAACAACAGGCACAGTGGGGTCCATTCGCCCTCTGCACCCCACACGCCAGCGCTCCCTGCCCCCAGTGTGCCCACGCCCTTGGTGCCTACATGCCTGCCCCGGGCACCAAAAACCCATGCTATGCTGCTGGATAGCTATGACAACCAACAGGTGTTCCTAGGGACTCTCTAAGAGTGGCACTGTAGATCTAGTCTAACCAATGGAAATGAATGCAGAAGCATGATTAGGGTTCAGCTTCAGGTTATGTTTGTGGTTTCATATTCATGAGTTTCTCTCTCTCAGCATAAAAAAAGAAAAGAAATGGTAGCACAAATCACTCTCAATATGGAACTGAACCTCCCAGATGTATGCAGCATCCTGTGGTGCCCTAGGCTGCTTCAGAAAATTAACCAGGGAAAATTGATTACTAGATTCCCCTTGCTGCCCTGGACCTCCTGTGGATAAAATCTATTAAAATGAACTGGGAGGCCTCTTTTTCCCCTGCTTCGACCTTGAATGTAACTTCCCTGTAGGCAAATATTGGAAGATAGCCCTTGATTTGGTATGAGGCATATGGCATTGGCACCATAAAACAAAACAGAAGCTGAAGCTCAAAATATATGTCATCAAAAGCATATTTGGGAGCCTGGGAATGCAATATCTTCCACCAGCTTTGAGATGCTGTCATGGGATGTGGGGGCATTTTGGGTTGTATGTTCAGACAAAAGAAAAGACTCCACACGCAGCACATAATTAACATGGAATTTACTGCCATAGCATATGGTGGCAGATGCTAACTTTTTAAAAGGATTAGATTAATTCATTTATTTTTTAAAAAAAGACTCCCTTCACTCATATACCAAATCTCTGATGGGGGGGGGGGTGAGGTGTGTTTACATTACTGTGGGGAGAGAAAAGGTGAAACCATTTTAAAAAATGTTTTGTTGTCTTCATCTTCCCTGTGGCATGAGACATCTAAATTAAATGCTGTGCCAGAATCTGACCTTCAGCTTCTTTAAGGTGTTCTGTCTTTGTGAATAGAGGCTTCCATTTTTTTGCTTCATTCTCAGGGAACTTTAAATTTTCTTTTGGTGAGGGTGGGGTTTTGAGCTTATGGGAAATACCATATTTTCCCGTGTATAGGATGCCCCCTATTTTGTGGGACTCCAATTTAAGAAAATGGGGGGAGATGGACCAGAGTTGTTGAGCTTTTTTGGGTGGGATGCCAAAAATCACTCTGCACTATCCGAGACGAGCCCCGATTTTGAACATTATTTTAGAGTAAAAAAAACCTCGTCTTATACATGGGAAAGTACAGTATCTCTCTGGAATGCCCTCACTGCCATGCATCTTATATATGACCAGTGAGAATTTTAAACATGCCTCTGATATCTTTTCTGTTCTCTGATTTAGTTGTAGCACCTGTATATTGAATAGCATCACCCAGACTTTCCCGTCTATAATTAAAACTGGAATATTTGGAAAGCAAAGAACAGGAAATATTCAGTGGGATGCCCCACTGCTTTTTAAGTAGCTTGCTTGGGAAGATTTATGCTGAAAGGACCATAAAGCAGGAAATAAAATAGTGGTCCAACTCTGAGTTAGGTTTTTAACAAGGAAGATGGGGAAAGGAAGAAAAACACCAACGTGTGGGGATGGGGGGAGCCAGGGAATATGGATTTGGTGTCATTGCTTGAGTTCTGCCAACAGAATGACCCCCCCCCCCCAAATACTGAATTGTTCTGTTAGGTAATATTCTTGTCCCTTTCTACAAGTGTATGTGGAATTGGATGAGGCAGGAGAAATAGCATAAGCCCCACCACTGAGGCATTGGAAGTTAGAGTCAATTGATTTTTTAACCCTTTACACACTGGTTTAAATATCTAGCAATGCCCCTGGTTGGCCTCTCATCTCACAGAAGCCATCAGCTCCACTTGACCTGTGAGGAAAAGCAGTTGGACCATCTGCTCTGGGGCTGAGGGTGTCAACTGGAAGTGACAAGGAACTGACAAATTCCAGCTTAGAAGGCTACCCTGTAAGTTCAAGAACTTCCAGTTCTGTTCCAGCCTCTACAGCTACTCTGCAGGAAGGTTGGGTTGCCACGCCATTTCTCAGAGCAGCCCATTTCCAAGCATTTTATAATGGAACTTTGTAAGAATTTGCTTGATTTTCTCTTCCCTCTCAATCCCCTTTTCCTTTTGTGTGGTGTCCTTTTAGATTGTAAGCCTGAAGCCAGGGATTCTGTTGTCTCCGGCAATGGGCTGTGCGGTGGGGCTACAATGCGCTTCAACTTTGGGGGCCCCACAATCACCACAATTCATTTACACTTACTTGGAAAACTAGAAAACAAATAAAATAGCCAGTTGAGGCAGTGATTATGATAATCACTCTGGTCTGAAGTAGTTAATTTTTTTTTTTAACCCAATGTTTTCACAATAAAATTTATTACGTTTGTGTACCACTGAAACAAGTTATAAACAGCTTATTAGGGCCTCTCTTAGTGTGGTCTACTGAACTGTGCTTTAGTAGGGCATAAATCAGCATGCTCATATCCTGCAACCACACTTTTCAAACCTAATGAAGCTGTGTGTCCTCTGTATCGTGAGTTGTCACAGCTCCTGATGGAATCTGAGACTGAGATTTTCCAGAATTTGGCACTTCTTTTGTTCAGTTTCACCCTCTTCTTGTTATTTTGGGTACATTGTAAGAACGCAACAACCCCGTGACTCTCGGCTGAAGGGTAGGTTGAACTATTTTCTAAATAAATGTGTAACGAAAGGCAAGAGGAAATTTATTTGATTTATTTAAAAGTAAAATATTCTAAAGCTGAGTCCGGTCTGTAAGTGAATATCACAGAGGTCACTGGAAACACAAACTGAGGACCCCCTCCCTGGAGCAACTAAACCAGGCTTCCTCAACCTCGGCCCTCCAGATGTTTTTGGCCTACAACTCCCATGATCCCCAGCTAGCAGGACCAGTGGTCAGGGATGGTGGGAATTGTAGTCTCAGAACATCTGGAGGGCCGAGGTTGAGGAAGCATGAACTAAACCCTGTAGGTTGCAGATACAGAACATCCCAGAGAAGTTGCTTTATCTGCTGAAGTGAAAATATAATGCTGCCTCTTGGAGAGACTTCATCAGGCAAGTCCTTCTTCTACCTGCCTTGCCCCACCGCTTGGCCCTGGGAGTCCTCATAAGGGAGCTGGTCCTGGAGGAAGAACTGTGAGGGGAGAGACTTGATCAGGCAAGGCCTTCTTCTACCTGCCTTGCCCCACCCTCCAGTCTCTGCTTCTCAATTTGTATTGTATTATTTTATGCACTATGGCTTGCCGTTGTTTTATTGATTGTAGTTTTGAAATTATTTATTGTAATAGTTAAGAGTGGGTTTCTGTTTAATTTTTATATGCTGATATTATTATTCTATACCATTCTAATGATGGTTGAATGCTACTTTATTTGATGTAGGTTGCTTATTTTAAAGCTATGTTTTATTATCACATTTTTGTATTTTGTTATAAGGTGTACATTCTTTGTTTCTTCAGCTTGTAAACCGCCTTGAGTATTGTAAGATAGAAAGACAGTATATGAATTAAAAGTTATGATGATGATGATGATGTTCTCAGGCGTGAGTGGCATACACATGTAAGATTTCAAGGCAGTGGTGGTCTAGACCTTGATGAAAAGTTCAGGGCCCTCCCAAGGGGAGAGTTGGTTTCATTAAGAGCCATGGAATTTTGGCCCAACCAATAGTTTCTTTCTGCCATAGGAAATGACACTACACTGGTAATGAGTCCATATGTTCCCATAGAATTTTTCATTACCTAGAAGTCCAAATGGGTGGTTGCATTATAGGCTCTAGGCTCCCTCCTTCTATCACTGACTACTTACTAGTCACCTTTATGGTCCTCACCTTTCCAGTATGTGAGCTCCTAAAGCTATGCATGGCTCCATTTCAGTCCAGGGGATTGTAAAACACTCTGCAAATATTACAAACTATGGAAATATAAATCAAACATCTGCACCATAAAAGGTTGCAGTCCTTCAGCAGAGATCCCCACAAGATGTAAAAAGTACTTTGGTGGCTGGACAGGTTACACAGAGATCGTGAGTTGAAGCCAAATTCTCGGATATGAACACACTGAGACATAACTGGAATTGGAGTTGAACCGGCACTTGCCTATCTGGTGTTTGCAATAAATCAGGTCTAAACCCAAGATTCAAATAACAAAAAGCCTTAGGAGAAATTCAGAGTCAAACGCTGTGGACCAAAACATCTCCAGTAACCTAAATTTATCATTAAATATATTAGTTTAAATAAAATTCAAGTGACCTCATTGGTCTGCATGCTTTTCAGATATTAGATTTTTGCAAACGTTTTGCTCCACATGAATCCGCTCTGAGCACAACCACACCCCTGGCTTATGCCTTGAATGTCCCCTGATGCCCAATTCATAGCTGAAAACACAACTGTGTGCAGTCAAGTTTGTGTAGAGCCATATGGTATTGGAAACTGGGTGTTTGAAGCCCATGGGGTTCAGGCAATTTTGACCCTGCTATGCAGGGAGCTGCTTAAGAGACACATTCACCCCCATTTCTTTACTTACTTAAAATTGAGCTGAGGGGTGTGTGTTCAGATGACCCCCCCCCAAAAAAATGCACCAAAAATGCATGATAAGCTTGCAAGGTCACATGGGCTAGCCCCATGTCCTGATGTTCACATGTTTAGCAGGCCTGGCATGTGCAGGTGTGCTATGCAAGTACTGTAGAGCACTAAGAAATGTTGTACGCAAGAGGGATGGTAGCCCCAAGCCTGATCAAGTCCACCCACACCTTGCAGGGAGGAGGTCTACGCATGTGCATCAGTATGTGAATAGACCCTCTCCACATACCAGATGGATGTGCTTGTGAGTGGCGGCGGAGGAACATTGGACCACACTGTCCTGTGACTTCCTTCATAGACTCCTTTCATATAATATTTCAGCTCATGGGATTTGGGGAATCCTTTGGGCTGGTGTGATAACATGGGCTTTGGAGAAAGAGCATCTTTTGGTTTATCCTATCCTCCTGCCTATAACTATTATAAAGGAAGACATTGTAATACCAAGGAATTTACAGTACTACCAAGGAATTAACAGCAACAACAAATTCGGGGGGGGGGGGGTTCAAAAAATGGTATATTTCTTTAGTATATTTTCACATGTCAATTTAACGTTCTTTGCTTCAGCCATTTGTAACTATTATGGAAACATGACAATTTAAAGTCTTAGCATCTAATGTGATTAAATAATTCCTGTCTGACTCTCTCGTTCCCTACATCTGTAGAAATATAAACCATTACAAATGTAAAACAATCAGTGATAACATCCATCAAATTCGGCAAAAACAGGGATTGGAAAGGCATATTTTGAGGTCTTTCCCCTAGGTCACTTGGCCTGGTCCCAGCATTTGACGGTGTTAAAGACAGGCTTACCTGAAGAAAGAGATTACAGAGGTGTGTTTTGCCTGATTTCAGCAAGGATTACAATGATGCACAGTAGTCCATCTACTATGAGAAAGCACAGTATTAGGGTTCCTCTTCATCACCATCCTTTGGAGTAGTGTTTAGGCACGTGGTTGCTGTCACACATTGATCATATGAGCCCTAGACAGGGTGGCAGTGGAGGAGAATCAGCATCTTTGTATCTCCTCTTACATATTATCAGTTGCAGTGATATTCCAAAGTAGTTTCAGTGCTATGAGTTGCCTCAGTGATCACCTCTCTCTGTTTTATCATCTGTGACAGTCGTGTCTGGTTGTCTGTTCCAACCACGGCCTTGAAAGGAAACCTGTTATACATTACCACTAAAGCTTTTTAGCATTTTTTTGTGAATCATAGAATAGTAGGGCTGGAAGGAACCACGAGGGTCATCTAGTCCAACCCCCTGCAATTCAGGTATCTTTTGCCCAACATAGACATTGAACCCACAACCCTGAGATCGAGTCTCAGGCTCTGACAACTGAGCTATCCCAGAATATTGTGTGGCAAATGTTACTATGACCTTTGAGGGTAGGTAGCCAGTTCAATTCCCGCCACATGGAAGTACAGTGGTACCTCAGGTAAAGAACTTGATTCGTTCTGGAGGTCCGTTCTTTTTTTAAAAAAAAAAAAAATTTACTTGAGTTCGGGAATTTTACATACACTATATTATCTCCTTCCAATTTTTAAATTTCCCGTACAATTTTTTCCTTTCCCTCCCCCCCCCCCCATATCCATTGGAAGGGTTCAAACAATTATCCTCAGCCACGGGCTTTAGTTTCCACCAAATGCCTTTTGTTCCAGTAGTTTTTATCCATTGACAATACAGGTTCCATCTGTCTGGAGCTCCGTTCTTAACCTGAAACTGTTCTTAACCTGAGGTACCACTTTAGCTAATGGGCCCTCCTGCTGCCGCTATGCCACCACCACACAATTTCTGTTCTCATCCTGAGGTAAAGTTCTTAACCCGAGGTACTATTTCCGGGTTAGCGGAGTCTGTAACCTGAAGCGTCTGTAACCTGAAGTGTCTGTAACCCGAGGTACCACTGTATGGAGAAAGGTGTCCTGCAAAACCATCCTCTGGCCATAGCTGTGATTGTGACAGAGGGGGACGTGGTGGGGTCAGAGCTGCAGCAATCTGCCATTTCCCCAAAATTGTGTGTTCCTGCCAGTACCAAGAGTGGGGCAGAGAGGGGCAAGGCAGCAAGGTGCTCTGCATGGTGCTGGCACAGCAACAGAGCCAATCCAATGTCTTCAATGTGTGGCATAATGGTTAGAGTGTTGGACTAGGACTTGGGAGAGCAGGGTTTGGCTCCTTACTCAGCCATGAAGCTCACTGGGTCAGTCACCATCTCTTACCCTACCCTACCTCACAGGGTTGTTGTGAGGATAAAATGGAGAGGAGAACCATGTACACCACCTTGAGGTCCTTGGTGGCATATAAATGTAATAAATGGTGGTGTCCACAGATCAAGAAATAGTTCTGAAAACATCTAATTAAGAACATTTTACAGTGGTGGCAGTCAGTGTGGTGGTTTGTACTCTCATCATGTCCTCTTGATCTGAAGGGAGTGTGGTCAAATTCTGAAATGTGACGATGCCAGCAATGGTTGGCTGTAGCCCCTAACCTGATTTCCTCTCACTCTCCTTTATATCACACTGTATCAGCAGTGCATAAAAACCTGCGGACCCACCCATTTCCCATGGCCGGCTTCAAGTGGTCCGGGGTGGCAAGGGAGCTCTGTGGAGTAACATCATGAAGTCAAATAACATTGTCAGAAAGATCTGAAATGGCTGGGTTTATTTTATTTCGGAGCCACGGTCCCCACTGCCTTTAATGAAGCGCCAGTCAAAGCTGCCTCTGGCAGCTGCAGGAATATTGGTTTTGGCAGGGAACACGAAGACCCAGTAGACTGGAAGGAGTCAGCAGCCAACTTGATAAAAAAAAGAAGAAGAAAGAAACAACGAATCGTGCTGAGGCCAGGAGAGAAAAAGCTATAAGTTATGAAAAGCAGGAAAGAAAAAGACCTGCCCATCCCCATCTTGGCAGCTCCCCCTCTGCGGGTTATCACTCAGCAGTTGGCAGGGTGGGGCACAGGAATGGAGCCACCCAGAGATTGCCAAAGGTGCCCTCCACATCTGGAGGGAGGGAGCAGGAAAAGGGATTCTTGAGGATCCTAGGAAGCTTTGATCAAGCCCTTGCTCTGGTCAACTGATCTGTAAGAGACTGATGCTCCCCTGGATGCCTGCCTAAATAGTAGGAATGCAGCCTAGTAAAAGAAATGCCAATCAGTTAATAATTAGATCGTCCATTAATCTGCTGGCTAAATTCACTTTGATTTGATATGCATATATATCATTAGTGCTTTTTTCTGGGGGTACACAGGGGTACGCATACCCTTAAACATTTTGTGAATCTAAATTTGGCCTCATTGAGGGGCAGTATTTCAATATGAGTAGGATAATGAGAGTACCCCTAAACATTTGTTTTTAGAAAAAAGCACTGTACAGTGTGTGTGTGTGTGTGTGTGTGTGTGTGTTACAGGTAGGTAGCCGTGTTGGTCTGCCATTGTCGAAACAAAATAAAAAAATTATCTGAAGAAGTGTGCATGCACACGAAAGTTCATACCAATAACAAACTTAGTTGGTCTCTAAGGTGCTACTGGAAGGTGTGTGTATGTGTGTATGTATATGCTTCAATAATTCACACCATCTGCATGGGTCACAGAACTGACATGGTTTCTAAGGCACCTCACTAACAGGTTGCTTCTTGATCCGCCTTGTTGCAACCCACTGAAACCCATTTGCAACTTGAAGAAGATGGCAATTAACCCTGTAATCACACTTACCTGGGAGTAAGCCCAATGGGAACCCAATGGGTCTTGCTTCTGAAGGAACGGGCATAGGATTGTACTGTAAGTCTCTACATTCAGCCCCACCTACTTAAGAAAAAACTCACACTGTCAAGGTGTCCCATCAAGATAGCCCTAGAATGAGCTTGCAGATTAATTTTCCAACCCTGAAAAAGTTTGCAATTGGGTTGAAATCAATGCAAGAATAAACACTTACCTCTCCTCTCCAAATCTCTGAACAGGACGGGTGCAATGAAACAATTACCTCCCCTTTCATATTACGTTTATTTAGCTATCCGTTTAGCAAGGCAGGCTGCCCCCAGATTTAAGAAATGTACACCTCATGCCCTGTGAGCACAGAGGAACAATATAAACTCTAACAGCATGTGTTGCGCGCTCAGCTATTTCTCTATTCCATTAAGTCTTAGATTGTACATGAGCTCCTAGCAGTGTGTTTAGGAATACAATAGAATGCAGGAAATATAGCTGGTGCCAAACTGGGGTGTTTCAATCACGTTTGGCAGTTTTCTATTGTCGAAATATTTACTAATGACCCAGATGGAAATAGCATTCATATCAGAAGTTCAGGATCTCATTGCTGGTTTTCATCCACATTAAGACAAGCTTTCCAGGGAGGCCATTTGTCTTCAGGCAATGTCAACTTTCAAACCATCAATTTTAATAAGTGAAAAATAACCTTTTCAGTGAGATTAGGTCAGCCAACAGTTTTTCAAAGACAACTGACCTCACAGGAGGAACCTGACACGTTTGCCATTCCCTGCCCCAGTTTCTGTGTAGTTACTAGCTTCTAGTTATTATGACATGGATGAATTTTCATTCCTCCAGCAGATCAAATACATGCTGACTGTGCCACATAGTCACAATCCAAGCCAAGCTAAGCTGCTTTGCATCCTACTGGTTTCATTGGGGAAAGTTCATATTACATCTCTTCCATGGAAATAACTGAGATTCAGAAATATGTGACCTTCTTTGGATGACACTTTTAGGTATGATGTAAAGATGAACAAGGACGCGGGTGGCGCTGTGGGTTAAAGCCTCAGCGTCTAGGGCTGGCCGATCGAAAGGTCGGCAGTTCGAATCCCCGCGGCGGGGTGCGCTCCCGCTGTTTGGTCCCAGCGACTGCCAACCTAGCAGTTCGAAAGCACTCTCGGGTGCAAGTAGATAAATAGGGACCGCTTACTAGCGGGAAGGTAAACGGCGTTTCCGTGTGCGGCTCTGGCTCGCCAGAGCAGCGATGTCACGCTGGCCACGTGACCCGGAAGTGTCTTCGGACAGCGCTGGCCCTTGGCCTCTTTGAGTGAGATGGGCGCACAACCCTAGAGTCTGTCAAGACTGGCCCGTACGGGCAGGGGTACCTTTACCTTTTTACTAAAGATGAACAATGTTGTCAAAATGATGTAAAATATGTGCACATGTGCCGGGGGTTTGCTGCAATAGAAAGATGGCTTGCAGTGCAATCCTATATATGCCTAAAGTAAAGGTAAAGCGACCCCTGACCATTAGGTCCAGTCATGGCTGACTCTGGGGTTGCGGCGCTCATCTCGCATTATTGGCCGAGGGAGCCGGCATACAGCTTCCGGGTCATGTGGCCTACATGACTAAGCCGCTTCTGGCAAACCAGAGCAGCGCACGGAAACGCCGTTTACCTTCCCGGCGGAGCGGTACCTATTTACAGTGGTACCTCGGGTTACATATGCTTCAGGTTACATACGCTTACGGAAACGCCGTTTACCTTCCCGGCGGAGCGGTACCTATTTACAGTGGTACCTCGGGTTACATATGCTTCAGGTTACATATGCTTCAGGTTACAGACTCCGCTAACCCAGAAATATTACCTCAGGTTAAGAACTTTGCTTCAGGATGAGAACAGAAATCGTGCTCCGGCGGAACAGCAGGAGGCCCCATTAGCTTAAGTGGTGCTTCAGGTTAAGAACAGTTTCAGGTTAAGTACAGATCTCCGGAACGAATTAAGTACTTAACCTGAGGTACCACTGTATCTACTTGCACTTTGACGTGCTTTCAAACTGCTAGGTTGTCAGGAGCAGGGACCGAGCAATGGGAGGTCACCCCGTCGCAGGGATTCGAACCACCAACCTTCTGATCCGCAAGCCCTAGGCTCTGTGGTTTAACCCACAGCGTCATCCATGTCCTATATATATGCCTACTCAGAAGTAAATCCCATTGAGTTCAATTAGGCTTACTCCTAGGTGATTGTAGGACTGTAGCCTTAATCAAATTGCCTTATAGTGCCTATTACCAGATTGTGACTGTTAGGAAGCAGAACAAATGAGAATAGTGTTTGGATCTCATTCTGAGATCTAAAAACAACAACACCAAGCACTTTCCCCCTCTTCCACTTGGCTTTTGAGGATATGAGCATGTGGTCTATTTAAGGCAGGCAGTCTTTTGGTGATTTACATGAATGTGTTTGCTTGTTTGTTTACAGCCAGACCCATAAGCTTGTATTGAGGCCAAATTATAAAAGCTATGCTCAATATAGTTAATAAAATAGAAATTGGAAACATACTTTTCCATTTGGTCCCCAACTATGATAAAAGTGCAGCTGTTTGCAAATAATTCCTCTTATGCCCAATATTCTTATTTCCCTGCTAAACAAATATTGTGCTCACAGCAGAAAAGACCACCAATAGATATTGGGCTCATAATTTCAGGGTTCACATGATGGACGCATATTAGTAAGGACAGTGTATAAGCTTGTGATGTGTTGTGTATATTCAGAGGTAATCACCTTCTCTACAAAAACAGCTAGTGGTCAATGGACATACTTTTGTTACATATAATTAACATTACATGAATATACTATATAATATGGCTTCAAACCCAAAACAGGCAGATACCGGTAGATATTGAGCTTTTGATGAACACTAGCTTCAAATATGTGAAGAAACTTTTAATTCACTCCTTCAAAATTAGGCAACAAGTTTAGAAATTCATGACTGAAAGGACTATAATCTGGGCTTTTTTATCTCCTTGTCACAGGAATTGGCAATTTGCAGTCCATCTGGCAAACACAGCCTGTCTTCTCCTGTTTTATAGGCCACAGTGGAATTTCAGAATCACATTGTGAATGCAGTCCATGGCACACAAGAATGGCAGCTCATGCCCACATATGGACACTTTTCCACAATAGAGTCATGCAATAAATGTCAGGAGACGAAGGCTGCCAGCCAGGCGGGGGAGTTCTTTTGCATCTGATATTCAGAAATCAAGCATGGAGCTTTTGTGGCATGGAGCAAAACAATATCTCCTGCTAAATGCAACAGATCGCAAAACGGACAGCTATAAAGAGCGTTTTAGAAGTTGGCAGCCCTGCAAAATAGGCTACATCAGGGATCACCAGCCTTTCTGGGCCCGTGGAGTAGTTTGCAAATTGGAGAAATGTTGTGGGAATGCACATTCACACCCCAGCCAAGCACACACCACAGCCTGTCCTGTTAGCCACAATGAAATGGTTCTCTCAAGCCTTCTTTCAGCAGGGTACCAGGAAAGGCCACTGGGGGGGGGGCATGGTTGCCATATTGGCAATCTCTGGGCTAAACATGCAAGGAAGGTTATATATGAGAATCACAGCTCAAGACATTGTAGGTTCATATTTCAGAATGGCTTTGCAAATAGGTTCCCAAAGTTACTATTTCCCACATTGATTTTTATGAGCCAGTTTGCCCAGGCATATATGTGTCAACAATTTGCGACACACTGATAGCATGAGAATCAATTCTCTTTGACGTCTGTGATTCACCTAGAAGGAATTATGATCACTTATTTTCACTCATCATAACCAGGTCCAAGCATGACTGGGAGGCAAAGGGAGCCTTAAAAATGATACCATTACTGGGACCTGGGTTGGATATAAACACAGGACAAAAACGTTATAAATAAGTCAGATATTGCTTGTTATAACAAAAGGGAAAAAATCTCCATGGAAAATGGTGTTTGAAAATTTTATGCTCTCTGGAGCCATCTGGTGCTGCATTTTTATAGGGCATTCAAATCACTGTTTCTTTACTAATGTAGCTGAGTTCAAGTAATGGTGGCCCAGGCTGCTAGCCTTGCATGTTCCAAACAGTTTGCTATACGTAAATAGTTATTTATCAGATAAGTAACTATTTGCATGCAGTAAACTGTTTAGAACATGCTGTTGCCTCATGATTGCCTAACTGTTTAATCATGAGGACTAGATGTTGTCTTTTTACGGCAAGGCTAGCATTATGCAAAAGGCTGTGGCCCTCCCTGCTGCTGCTGCAGTGGCAGCTGTTCTTCAACTGCCAGGCTTGAACAAAACAAGGTTGCCTACCAAATGTCTCTTATCAGTATAAAAGCCATGCCGGAAACATTTTCAGTTCAAAAACATGCAGATTCCTTGAGATGAAAAGTGTTTTTAATGTCCATGGAGCTCCACGGGCCCTGCGACTCCAAGGGTGCCAGTGCTGGCAGGTAATCAAAGATTTGAAAACCTAACAAGTTTCCGAAAGGGCTTCCAATTAAAGGACCTGTTCTATGCACCATTTCAAGCAATTAACATTGGCTGTATTCTACAGCTGACCTTTCATCTGGTGTAAAAAAAATAAAAATCTGTTTTAAATACTGGAATTTGTTTGATCGACAAATTAAAGCAAAGAGCCTTGTGGAGCGCTTTTATCCAGCTGTACTGAAATGTTGTGCATGTGGTGACTTTGGGAAAAGTTACACTTTCATCCCTCCCCCCCATTTTTTTTCATTTGTGTGTGTGTGTGTACAGCTGGTTGTATGAATATCTTTGTCTTATTGAGCCAATCACTAAAAATAGGACGAGTTTAGGGCTGGCTTTCAAAGCCTTCCATCATCCAAGATTTTTATATTCAGGATGAATTTTATTACACAGCATGGCTGCCTCACCCATATGTCACATTCTTGCATTTAGCTTCAAATGGACCTAACCTGCTTTACAGATATCTTTCTCTTTTTTTCTCACATTAACCAAAGGATCATATGCAAGACATTTGAGTCAATAATCCACATTATTTGGCACTAGTGAGGCCTCAGCTGGAGTTCTGTGCCCTGTTTGAGTCATTATTTAGGCTGCAATCCTAAACACACTTACTAGGGAGTAAACTCCAATGAACACAGTGGGACTTACTTCTGAGTAAACATAATTACCATCCATAATTATCACCATCTGTACTTTCTGCATTTCATTTCCCTCTGACCTCACTCTTTGGAATACACACACCACAACCATGTGCATACCTGTAAATATCCAGATAATACTTTGCGCAACTGATGAAGTGGCTTACAGTCCACGAAAATTTATGCCATAATAAATTGATCTAGAAGGTGCCACACCAATGTTTGTTTTCCTTCAGATCAGAACATATAATAAAATAATTGCTGAAAGAAGGATCTAGGACAGAGCTGTCCAACTTTTCATACCAAGTGGGCCTCAAGCATGGAACCCATGGGCTGTACATTCACTTGTTGTGCAGAATTTGATGTCTCCCCCCTCCCCCCCCCCCCCCGCCCCAGCCCTTGTTCTACCTTCCCAAAGTCCAGTGAGTGAGATGCTGAGCTTTGGGAAGGAGGCCTCTGGCAGGGTCCTAGAGCCCTCCCACCTTCTTCCCAAAGTTGGGGAAAGTGCTTACTGGGCTTTGGGAAGAAGGTGGGAGCACCTGTCAGAGCCCTCACATCTCCTTCCCAAAGCCCAGCACCTCACTTACCCAACTTTGGGAAGGTGGCACGAGGGCTGGGAGGGGACATGAATGTTGCTGAACCTCACCGAAAAAGGCCTCGAGGTCCACGTGTTGCACCACCCTGATCTAGGCAATGTTCAGTTTGAGAAAAGGAGTGAAGGGTACAAGAGCAGTATTCAGATTTCTAAAAAGCCACCATGAAAGCTCATTTCATGCATTAACAGAGCATTTTGCTCAGGGACAATGGGGCAAGGCCTGCCTGTGTGTACCCTTGCCCCTCCAACCCTTGACAGACAGATTGCATGTTCAGGTGTTCACACAACATGCAGGTGTGGATGGGGTAGCAGAGATGTGGCAACAGTGCAAGCTTGCTCCCTTCTCTACATATTTGCGTCTGATATGCATACTTAATGGGACTAAAGAAGGGTTGGAAACTATTTCCCCCTCCAAACTGGTGGTTTTTTGCAGTAGTATTCTGCAACATGTCACTGATACAATCATAGTGCATTAGTGGTCGATTTACCCTGGACCAATGAACATCATTCTGCTTTATTAGTTGTTCTGAAATATTTTCTCAATGTTACTGCATTATTGCCATTTAGAGGAGCACTCTTGCACTATAGTGCAACACAAGTGATATAACAAACAAACAAACCTGGAACATTCAAAGCATTAAAAATTACAGGTTTTCAGCAGGAAACTACAAGACTTGCTCCTATTCAAAATGAAGCAGGGTCACAGTCCCAGAACTTTAGCAGGCACAAACATTATTGAAAGCAGTGTTGTGTATAACCACCCTGTGAGTACCTTCATGAGTACAACTCATCATGAATGCACAATTTAAAAAAAAAAGATGTTCCTGGAGAGTCCCTGAGAAGTTCAGGCAACTTGCCTCATACATAGGGGTTTGGTTCCAATGGTTATGTGTATATACAAAAATCACACATCACCAAAATTATCTCTGGAGCCATGCTACTGCTAGCCAGCCTGCCTGTGTCCTGTGCAGTGGGCCTGGGAGTGGTGGGGATGTTCGCCTGAGATCTCGCAGAAAGTCAGATTGTCCTGCAAAATCTCATGACAGCATCTCCACCACTCCCAAAGCCAAACATGCCATCAGCCAAGGGCACCCTACTTGTAAAGGTAAAGGGACCCCTGACCATTAGGTCCAGTCGTGACTGACTCCGGGGTTGCGGCGCTCATCTCGCTTTACTGGCCGAGGGAGCCAGCATACAGCTTCCGGGTCATGTGGCCAGCATGACTAAGCCACTTCTGGCGAACCAGAGCAGTGCACGGAAATGCCATTTACCTTCCCGCCGGAGCGGTACCTATTTATCTGCTTGTACTTTGACATGCTTTCAAACTGCTAGGTTGGCAGGAGCAGGGACCGAGCAACGGGAGCTAACGCCGGCGCGGGGATTGGAACCGCCGACTTCTGATTGGCAAGTCCTAGGCTCTGTGGTTTAACCCACAGTGCCACCCACGTCCCTCACCCTACTTGTACGGTATGCCAAACAGGACTTACCTGGGAGAAAAGATGAGAGCTTAAAAGCTCTTTTCACTCCAGCTTCCTCCCAACTCTGATCCTCTTCCTCACCAGCTCACCTTCAACTGTGTGTGGTTGAGATTGCATATGTTAAATGTGCGTAAGATGCATGTTTACCGTAGTGGTGGGTAGCTGTAAAACCATTCCTGTGTTTCCTGTTGGTGAGTCTTCGTGCATGGGGAGCAAGCTTTGGACTTCCGCCTTGCACTTTTCAGAACCTCCTGTCCTGTCTGTCTCAGGCAAGGCCATGGTCCAAATTCTACCTAGCTGTGGTGCAGTGATGTGTGTGGAAAAGGGTCTTCTTTGAGAATAGGACTGCCTCTCAAGGGAAGTCCACCCAACCTCTGATGTTGCATATAATTAGTATGAGGGGGAAGTTGAAACCATATTCTTATATCACAGCCATCATGTTTCAGGCACATGCATTCTGATTTCATGAAATCAGCCCTCTTTGTTACCTGTGCCTCAATTCTCTTAGCAGGGGGAGCGCCAAGGGTGCAGTGTGTACTCAAGTTCTGTTTCCTTTGAATGAGGTCAAGGGTATTGAATCAAGTGTGTATTTTAATAAGACTGCTATTTTAAAAACCCTACATTTCCTCAGCCACTGCATGCCAGTTGAAATTGAAAATCATTGCAGCTCTTTCTGGACTGGGCTTTGTCAAACGGTGCTACAGACAGCTGCACAGAACACCCTCCTTTATGTAACTGGTTCCAATGCATATCCATTTTTGAAGCTGCCACCAAGTTTTATCCAAAGCTAGGTGCAAGAAGAATTCAGAGGTCCCTGCATGGGCAAACCATCCAAACCATTTACAAGGAAAGTGTTTCTGCAAAATGAGCAACATTTCTCAGAGAGATTTTTTTTTATTTTTTTTTTACACATCCTTAGGATGTTAAGAGAACTTTACCTAGAAAAGAAATTCAAAGTTGACATGGAAGTTCCCTGTTCAAGTGAAATAATTGGCAAACGCCAAATATCTCAGGACTACCAAAATTTCTTAGCTGTGAGGGAAACAACCTTATCTTAAGGTCAAAAATAATGTGGCTTTAATTGCATGAATGCAATTAATATACGTGGCTGTTTCTGACTTTTAGAAGACATCTGAAGGCAGCCCTGTTTAGGGAAGTTTTTAATGACTGGTGTTTTAATGTATTTTTAATATTTTGTTGGAAGCCGCCCAGAGCGGCTGAGGAAACCCAGCCAAATGGGTGGGGTATAAATAATAAAATAATGTTGTTGTTGTTATTGTTTTAGGTGTTTTAAGCTCAGGAAGTGGGAGCAGATCTTACAGAACAGCAGCAGGACTGCAGGGGTGGAGAAATAAGAGTTTAACGACATCCCCTGCCCCCAGCTGCTCATTTATATTTTTAGAGACATACATTTGCACAATGAACGCCATGTTAAGTTGGGCCCTTACCTAATGGTAGGCTTATCCTGAGGACCCCAGGGACTCAAAAGGACTCCACCCAGGACAGCTACTATAGTGGCGAAAAGACAAGAGTGTCATTTTTGGATTCGTGGTGGCTGCTCACCATCTTAATTTACTCAGAGTACAATACCCTGACCTACAGTTCTAAAAGATCTATAAAACCCAGCCTATAGATCTGGGAATGAAATCTGTATGTTTCATAGATCAATAGGAAGGGGAATTGCATTTTGGGTTTATTAACGTGGTGGGTAGCTGCCCTGGATGGGAGCCAAGCTTCCATTCAAAAACGGTAAGGACCACATACCACTTAATGACACCAGAAACAACGGAGGCCAGCAGAGACAGTGTTGCTGTGACAGGAAAAGAAAAACATATTGTACAATCATGGCCATGAGGGGACAGACTGTTGTGGGGGCCATTGGTGCCACTGTAGAGTGCTAAAGTCAGGTGATGGCCCTGAGCATAGAAGTTTAGTGGTAATAAAATGGCAATTAATAAAATATAGAATCCATTGTGCCAACATTGGCCGTGAGATTGCTGCCCAGTATTGAGAGTTAACACACATTTCTTTTTTCACATCTTTGGCAGGCAGGGTTGAGGTTCAGCAGAGAACTGATTTACTGGAAGGCCTTGTTGCTCTTCTGACAACCTTTTTAGTATCATAAATCTGTGAGATGTGAACACAGACTGTCTCCCCTCTACCTCCTCACACACACACAATATAGTCATTCGGATGCCAGTTTAAATCACTCTGAGGAGAGCAATCTATCCTCCCCGAGAGCAAAGAAAACAATGGCTTGGAGAACAGCTGGATGCACATATTTCTGGGGAGACAATACCACTATAATCATGGAAGGCCGGTATTCTAGAAAGCTCTATTTATGCAGGTGGGGAAAGGTCCTTGCCATTGGAAATAGTGGATGTTCTTTATTACACATTCTTTCCTCTCCCATCAGCATCCTGCTTAAATTCACAGAGTGTGAAGGTGGGGGGGGGGGAGCAGCTTGCTCCTGAGGCTCCCCCTTTCAATGAACAAAAACATAATTGTGTGACGTATGCAAAATAAACTTTAAGAAGCCTGATGGCCACTGTTCAAATGGAACTTCCTAAACTCCAAACAAGTGAAGTGGATTGAAAGTTCCAGCGTTTCTGGCCATTTGGACTGTGTGTCTGCGGTGCTGGCAGCCAGAGTATGAGACTCCAAAAAGCTTGCAGGCTTGGCGGGAAAAAGAAACCACTGCAGGAAATGTCCAAGTGTTGGGTCAGATTCTTCCCTGGCGTAGCTTCTGTGCAGTCGCTGGAATTTCACTGGGAATAAATCCAGGCACTTTCCATTCCATATTGTAGAACTACAAAGAAAGCATCCAACATTAACCAAAGTACTCTTCTTTTGCTTCCTTGCCAGTAACGTAACTGGAGATACACAATGCAGAGGAGTGGCTCTCTAATGTTCTCTGCCCAAAGGCCTTTTATTGAATTATTTTTAAGCTGTACAAACAGCTTCCAATAAGATCCAACTCTGGCTGATTTAGGTTTGGGGTCACAACCTAACTAGCCAACGAGGTTGGAAGTCAAAAACCACTCACTGCTTCTATTTGCCACCCAGCCAGTCTTGGTACTGTCCGCCTGCCTTGTTCCCTGCTTCTCTCCACATTTATCACGTCTGCTATCTTCATTGCTTTCATCCCTTGCTTCTTCTTTTTTAAGCATGTGCATTCTTAAAAAGGCTTGAAGGATATTCTTGGCTGGCAAAGAAGATTCCTCTTGCCATGTGTTTGTCTCAGGGAATGGAAGGTGCAAACTAAATAAGGTCAGAAAGATCTTCAAGAACACCTGGAGATCTCTGCTGGATCAGACCCAAGGCCCATCTAATCCAGCACCCAGTTTTCCTAAGTTCACAACCTTGCCATGCAGGCATTTACCATCACCACCACCACCACCACCTGGCTGCTCCCCAGCAACTATGAATTAGAAGTTTAGAATCATTATATGTAGCATCGCCTTAGGCCATAATATTATACACCTTGGCAGAGCAGTCCAAATGCCCCATCTGCCATGCTGGAGGGGTTTAGATGAAGCAGAAGTGCCTTTCCACCCAGCCCTGCCTGAATCCACCATCAGGCAGGGTCAGGGGAGGCTTGCTGGAGAGGAGCACCGCAATGTGCAATGGGTGGAAGCTACTGCTGGTTCTGTCCTTGCCAGCACTAGCCCGTTTGAATTCCTGAATTAGGGTGTTTGGGGCTGGGGGAGGGCAAGCATAGGATCCTGAGCCAGTTCTGCAGCCATGTTGGCAATGGACCCAACCTGAGCTTCTTTGCTGCCCCAGCCTCAAAACTTGCAAACCAAGAAGGCATTTTTTCCTGCTCCTCACCTTCTGCCCTGGCCAGTGTGAGTGGTGGGGCTGTGGATATGGGCAGTGGCTACACAAGCAAGCCCTCCTGCTGCCAGCCAGCATTTTGGATTACCCCCTAACTTGGGAGTTAGTTTCCAGTGAACTCAGTGGGACTTACTTCTTGAGCAGACATGGGTTGCACTGTAAAAATTCCGTTTCTTAACTGTTCTGAAAAAATGAAAGGCTCTTTGGCAACAGACTGTAGGGAAGTGGTGGGCAGGTGAACACTAGTGAGCAGGTTAAATGGCTTCATTCAAGAGTTATTGAAAATCTGCTTTGATACGGTTATGAGTTTTGCTGTCTTGATTAGCACGGAGAGACCTATCACTATGTTTTCACCTGCCAGACTAATGGGGTAATTAGAAATTTAACAAAATACCATTAAGGCTGGTTAATGTTTTACTTAATGGGGATCCTCTGCTTAATAGCCTAGAAATCTCTTTCTGCTGCCTTTGGAATATGACATCTGAGCCAGTGAGATGGAACAGAAAGAAGTTGCAGCAAGTTTGAAACTAGAGAGGTAGGCAGAGGTGGAAAGCTTTGAGTTTAACTTGCTTGGAGGCAGACGAGGAAGATGCAACTGGGATCTAGGTGGGCAACTTATCTAGGAATCTTCTGAAAGATCAGAAGTATGGTTGCTTGCTTTGGGTGCCTATTCCTGACCTGCTTTCTTTTTAGAAATTAAAAATAAATAAATCACAGAGACACCATCCGTTTCCAGTGTTATCATACCCGAGCAGGCTACAATGTGTAGCTCTGTCCCATCCCATTTCTCACCAAAATGGGCAATGGTTACCAATAGCATTATAGGTGAGCTATTATTGCTTCCCCGTCGTTTATGTCCCCTAATGCCTCGGCAGCGCCGTCCAAATAAACAGGGCACGTAATAGAAAGTGATGTGGGAGAGAAAGGGGATGTCTTTGGTTACATCAATAAAGTGTCTCAATAAAGTGTCATTATAGGCTTGGCTGGAAAAAGCCTGCCAATAACAAGGGGGCCTGATCAAAGGTTTCATATTCCATGGCCTCACCTCCAAACCTCTAGGTAATCATTGCTGGAAACCAGAGAACCTGTTATTGCAGGAACATTTTGTCAGATCATCAAACACCCAAGCAATTCAGCGAAAATTATTCAGCCTTCTATGTAGGGAGGGGAAAGGGAGGAGGGGGCCCTTTCAGACCCTCAGCCATTGTAAAAAGAGATTCTATTTCAGATAATTTTCTCCTTCTCTCATTCAACATTGAACTTCCTTTCTCACTTTCCATTTCTTCCTAGAGTATGGATGTGTGCACCCTTACATGCACACAGGCTCTGGCAGTGAAGTGAGGAAAGACTACTGAGCATAATTATTATGGTGTAACTCACACAGAACAAAGGGAAGTGGGGGATGGCCAAAGGAACGGGTGAGATTTGGAAAATAACCTTTGGAGGAAATCCTCTGTTGGTGGGACACAGAGTTATCCTAGGATCCCAGAGGTTGTTGAGAAAGAGAAAAGAGCTGGTGGAGATCCGGGGGTGAGAACAGGAAGCATATGTCAAGGAGGGAGGAGCGTCTATTGCAGAGCTCTGTTTTCACCCGGCGAAGGCCCAGGGAACAATCTGGCACAAACAGATGCTGTCAGCGCTAGAGGGGATTTACAAACTGCCAATGGGCTTTCTCATCATACGTCAAAGTATGGGCTCTGCACGGAGTACACAAGCCCAGCATCCAGCGCGTGGATTTACTTGCTGTTTGCTGCTATCAGTCATGTAAAAGACATCTTGATTGCATTAAGCTGGGTGCCTTCAAAGTGCAAGGGAAGGCTTGTCTCTTTTCCTCAGGTAGAATGGACCTCGATACATTTCAACCACTAAGCAAATCTGAATGCCTCTTAAGCCAAATGCAAAATTCTCTGGGCCTCTTGGGTCCGCTTGGCTGAGAGGCATCATGCTCAAGTTTTAAGTATCACTATGCTTATTGCTGGAAAAGAATTCTTCTGCTGATAGCCTAGCTGAGGGGTTATTTCATCTTTCCCAGGCACAGTTTATAATAACTCCTCTGCTTCATAAATATGGCACTATGATTGTGATTATGATTATTATTCAAGTATTTTCAGGCCAAATTTAGTTGTCGGAATAGCCCTGCTGGATCAGATGAAAGGACCATCTAGCCCTAGACCTTGGTTTCCCAGACTGACCAATCAGATGCTTCTATGATGTCCATGAGCAGGGCATGAAGGCAATAGTTCTCTCCTGCTCTTGGTCCTCAGCTTACTGCCTCTGAACCTGAAAGCAGCATATAGCCATCATTACCTGTTGCCATATGTAAGAATTTTCCTTCACAAACTTGCATATTCCTGTTTTAAAGTTCCATAAGCCAATGACCATCTTGGGGCAGAGAATTTCCCAAGTTAATAATATGAGAAGGGATACTTTTGTTTGTCTGTCAAACTGCCAATAAGTTTCGTTGTGGGTGACCTAGAGTGTAATAAGCATTTGAGGGCAGGGAATTCTCTGTTTCTCTACATGGTACATAATTTTATAAATCCCTATTATTATCAAATAAGCCAGCATATTATCTATAAATGAACAAGCCACAAACTTCAAGGGCTCTTGACTTTTCTCCAGTTTGATATTTTTAGTTGCCTTTTCTCATCATATCACAAGATAATTGTGTCTGTGATACATCGACATGAGGAGAAATTTCCCAACAGGTATTGGCTCTTGCAACTAGAAGGAAGAACTCAAGTCTACCTAAGGACAGAATAAAAATATTAAACTCCCTGTAGCATAGCTGTCGTTTCCCTTTTTTAAAGGGAAATTCCCTTATTCCAAATAGGATTCCTCTCAAGAAAAGGGAAAAGTTGACAGCTATGCCCTGTAGCAGGGGTGGGTGGGATCACATTGCCTTATGGGCAAGATATATTGGGGGCCACATGCCAGGGGTGTGCACCCTGATGCAAAACTAGGTGAAGCAATGAATGCAAAATTTATCTTTGTACAGTAGCGGACAAACCCTTCTCTATCCTCCATCCAGGCTAGCAAGGACATCTGGTGAGGATTGGCCTGGGGAGAGTCCTGCGGACCTGATAAAGAAACCTGAAGACCTAATGCTCCTTGCTCTATGGATTCATTTACGAGAACTCACAGGTGCCTAACTAGACTACTAATTGGGATAAGGCCTTGGGAATATAGCTCATTGGTGCTTAAATAGACTGGGAACCAGGCAGCTCTTTAAAGTGCCGGTGTCTGTCTGTAGAGAGTCCTGGAGCCCTAGAGTTGCAGGGGCTCTTGTAGTCCAGTTATTCCAGCCCCCTGCTCAAGGCAGAACATAGAGAGCTAGAATAGATGACCATCTATGCTTTGTTTGAAGGTCTCCAGTGAAGGGCAACCTACCACACTTCTAGCTAATTGGTTCCATTGCCAAGCAGTCCTTAGCATTAAGGAATTTCTCCTAATATCAAACTGAAATCCACCCTGCTGTAACAAGCCGATTTGATCTAGCCTTGCTGTCTAAAGCAACCAAGAACAAGTGTTTGTCCTCTTCTGCAACAGGCATTTGAAGAATGCTATCATGTTTCCCCTCAGTATTTCCTTCTCCGGACTAAACATATCCAATTCCTTCAACCTTTTCTCATATAATTCCCCCCCTCTGCCTGTATCACTGACCATCTTAACCCTTTTCTCAACCCATCCCAAATTGCCTGTGGTGCTTATAACTGGACACAGTACCCTACATGAAGAGCAACTAGTGCAGAATAAATGGCAGCTGTTACTTCCTGTGACTTGGAAACTTCCAGTTCCCAAGTTCTGAAATAAATGTCAGAGGGCCTCTTCCATGTACTCCTGCCCTCTGAAGTAAGGTGTGATTGAGGAGAGGACCTTCTTGATTTCAGTGCCCCATGAAGGTCATTTCTGTGCCACATAATTACGTTTTTATTTTTTATGTTATTTGAATGCAATGAGATTTTCTATGTTGCTGGTTTTTACTTGGTTTGATGTATTTATTTGTTTGCTTATGAACCACCCTAAAAACATTTACTGAAAGGCACTATATATTTTCATTAACTAAACAATTAAATATGGATTCCAGTACTAACAAGGTACTCATTTGGGAACAAAAATGTTAACTATACCAGGCCAAAACAATGTACCTGTGATGTGATCTCAGTTAAATAGTTAATGCTTGATGGAAAGCAGAAGAACTCCACTTAAAATAGGTGCTTTTTATTTTTATAGGAGGATGGGCAAGAATGGAGAAAATCAAATTATGGTATACCCCGTCTCCTTTGTTAACACATACTCAAAAACATTAGAGAAAACTTCTTGATTCCCACCCCCCGCAATACCCAAGCAGATTCCCCAATTAGAAATATTTGTCACAGAGACAGTAAATCCATGGCTTATAAAAATAAACACAGTAGTAATTACTTCTATCAAGGAAGAAAATTAACTCTGTTTATCTTCAAGTAATTAATCACTGGCACAGTCTCATGGCTACTCCGTTTGCAAGCTGATTTGCAGGGGGTGGCATAACTAACATGTAATATACAATGATAAGCCTTTGCAATATTCAAGTATCCCCGCCCCCCTCAACTGCGCTTATATAAGTGTCCATATGAATTATGTGAAATAATATTCAGGGCCAACAAGTTACAGAGCTGTGTAAAAGCTGCTACTTGAGGAAACAATAAATAACCCAAAGAACATTTGACACCCTCATTTGTATGAGTCCCTCTGAGAGGAAGGAGACTTTTGGGTCTATGCATATGCATCCTTGTAAGCCTTAAGGCTGGGGTTTTGATTGGAACCTGAGAGAACTAAGTAAAATGAGTGTTTAAGATGTGGCGGGGAATGTTCTCCAAGTTTTTACAAAAGGTGAAGCATTCCCCCTGGTACTTCTATATTTCTTTAAAATCTACTATTATTCTATAGATATACAGAGAATTCTTCTATAGATATACAGAGAATTATAAGAAGTCAGTAGATTCCACATGATCAGATAATTCCCTAGTTAGCACAATACTAGTTTCCCAGGTTTTATCTAGTAGTTTGTTTCCTACAAATATTGGTGTACTTCACTTGTTTGGATTTGCAATTTTTTTCCTGCTTTAAATTGGGTTTGGAATCATTACATATGTAATGATTAACTATCCATCACAATTACAACTACCATGGTTCAGTTACCACAACTGAAAGTAATCCATAATTTTGTACATGCAGGTCTTAATACCAGGACAAGGATAAACTCAAGGACAAAAATATTGAAATTATTCTGTGCTATCCTAAAGTGGTATCATTTCATCATTTAACAATGAAACTTCTTTGCACCAAATGAAAACTCTGCCTTCAGTCCTGCAGAGAGGAGAGGATTGATATAACATGAGGGTGCTTGCTTGTGTATAAAAATTAATTCCAGCATCATCCATCTGCATGACAAAATGATTCGGAAGAGGAAGCTGAGATTAAGAATGGATTCAGATAGCAATGTTATTTGCATGATGGCCACAGTTATCACAACCAGGTCCCTTTGAAGATTTAATTAGAAGCTGGCACTCCACTCTTCTCAATGGCCCTTTTGTCTAAAGGTGGCAGTAATCACCAGTGGGAGAAACACTAGCATGTGAGCAGATCATGGTTTGGTTAAGTAGTCATCTGAATTCACCTTGTGACATCGTTGATTGTCAGAAATGAATCAAAAATTCCAAAGTGTAATTGAAATTTGAATCCATATCTGCTAGATCCAAGTCCAAACACCTCTCCTAGATTACACACACACACACAATGTTAGATATTTGGGATGGACAGTCATGAGTACTCCAAGAAGACCTGTAAATAATTATAATATTCATCTTCCACATTTAGCTGCTACAATTTTGTATCTTTATCTCATTCCCTTCAAATAATCAGACTCAGTGGAGAGCTCTGAAATAATAAAATCCTTCCTTATAGCACTGGACAACCAGCTGGAAGCAGCTTGAAAGATGATGTGGGACTTGTCCCTCAGTGGGATGAAAAATGGCACTCAAGAGTCTATATTTTTAAAAGCTGCTCTGTTGGTCAAGCTATCTCTGCTTTCCTCAACAACTCACATATAAATCTGATGAAGTAGGAAGTTGAACCTCAGGTCATTAGAAATCCAATCATTTTCCTCCCTGTTTTTACTGCTCATTAAGGTGAGGTATAACTTTACCTCACAGGACACTCCTTTCACTTTTTATCTGGAATGATCCCTGCCAAACACTAAGCAGGTCACATATGGCCTCTGTCAACTACACTGCAAACCTTTTGTGCCTTTTAATAAAAACAAGATGAATGTTTGCTTTTCCTTTCAGTTTCGCCCAGCCCATCTCCATGATAAATGGTGTCGTTGATGAAATAGCACTTTGTCAAGGAGGTTTTTCCATTCCAGGTCTCCACTGGTGGTTCCAGGACAACATTGGCATTGGGTTAGAGACCACATTCATACAGTGTTGACTCCATTTCTCAGGTTACAAATGGGAGGATCATTTTTATTTCTCTGAGCTTATTCAAGGATGAAGAGAACAATGTGGAAAAGGGTGGTCCTTTCCTCATTACTTTGGAAGGACAAATTGCCAAAGGTACTGGATATTTATCAGAACCTGGATATCAGTGCCTATCCCCCAAATTGTATCACAAACCTTAAAAATATTGGTTGTAAAACCCCAGGAACTGAAATTGTTAGGATTGTTGTTGATTCTGAAATGTTAGAAGTTTTCAAAGCCTATATATTGGAAGATAAACACAGTCTCATGAGTCATCAAAAGTTTTAGAGAGATCCAGGTGGTTTCTAAAGGTCTCTTTTCAGTTAATGGTTTAGCTGAGTTTTGTTTTGTAAGAATCTTGTATCAATAGCATCCCACAGAGTACTCTTTCTTGTGTCCATCCACACAAATATGAGCAGAATACTGAGAATTTCCACAAATGAGGAGATATAAGAGCACACGACAACACACCCCACAGAGAAATTATTGTGGACTGTGATATAGAACCCTCCAAATCTTGATGTACTTCAGGAGGTCCGAGAAACACTAATGAAATCAAAAAGAGGAAAATGCTGAAGAAACACAGGTTTCCTTAACATTTTACCACATGCTGAAGAGACAAGTGCTTTTAAGTTTAGTTTTACAGTGTAAATTGAAAACAGCTTGTCTCTTCAGCAGAGCATGTGTACACTGTGTGCACACCTCTTTCCCATATGTCCATACAACTTCATTGTTTTAATTTGAAAACTTCCAAGCATCCATCCACATGTTAGCCATAAGGTAAGAAAATGTGCTCCACAAAATGGAACAACTCTGGTGCTCATCCCAAAAAGTTTAAGAAGGCTTGTGTGTTCATTTAGTCCAAACGGTGATAACATCCACCAAATTAAAGAAAAATGGTTCTCGGCTCTTCAGTTGCATTTTAGTCTCCCTACACATGCTACCCTTCTAAAAATTTGAATTATAATTTTTGAATCCACTTCTACAAAGGCAGGCATACTGCTGTTCAGTTTAAGTGGACTTTTTTAAGATTTGAGGATTTATTAAGTGCGTTGGGCTGCCTTAGACTCAAAAGGTTTTAGCTGCTTTCAAAAATCAAGCAAGCTGAGTATTAAGAACTAAAAATAAAAAACCCCTTGCTGTAAATTAGAATCTGTTTAATGAAACAAAACATGTCTAAATGCTGGAGAGACGCTACCTCATAGAAGGCTCACTGCTGGTGGCAACAGCTTTGATGGATAAATGAGACTGGGGGAGATGGCAGTGGCCGCCAAAGCTTTTGACACGAAGGTAAATTCAGCATGAAGTATGAATTTCTGCAATGGGTCGCATATCCCCACACGCTCTGTTTCATCTATAGCATTCTAATGCTGCTGCTCCCCCTGCAAGTAATATAGCTATTTCTATGCCTTATTGCAGTAATTTGTTTGCTGTTGTCGTTGCACCACCAAGTATGGTGTTCTGTTGCAAGCTGATACCCTGCCCCAGCATTTGTTACCAATGAATTTTCCACACATATTTGGGTCATCTTGCTGCTATCTGCAACAGCAGTCCTACTGCAGTTATGCACAGGAAAGTCCAACTCATTTTAACGGGGCTTACCTGCACAAAACTGTGAGTAGCATTGTATCTAAGGAATTCTGGAAGCAAAGATAATACTACGTGGGAACAAGGCATAGCAGGCACTTGGTTGGAAATTCATCCAACTGTATTTACACACACACACACACACACACACACACCATGGAAGAGGTTCTTAGGCATCCTCTGACTGTGGGGGTGGGTAACAGAGTCCTTTCCCAAAGCCTACTCAATATTGTTTTGTCCTTTTACTCCCCCAGTATGGATAGGCTACTTGTGTGACACCTGCAGCTGTAAAGAAAAATGATATAGAGGGAAAGATTCACCTTTCCCTCTGCTCATAAATATCCATCCCAACCATGGACTTCCCCGCTGGACTGAAACTGGGAGAGAAGGGAGATACTTCTCAAAACCAGGCCACTTGGAACAAGAATAAAGAGATGAAACCTGACAGGATTTACCAAATTACTTCAACAGACCGCAAGTCCCTGATGGGCCATTTCAAAGGGGAGGGGTCCTAACACATGGAAAGTGATGGTTATTTCCACAGATGGAAAGGCAGATGAAAAACACAGGCCTTCCACCATCCTGCTGTCCCTTGCATACCAGCCCCAAACTGAAACATTGCACACTGTGATTATTATGCCATTTACTGTGACAGAAGGAGGTGGTGTAAAGGCAGAATTTCATTTCACAGGGGCCCACTAAGAAATATCTTGGCTTATTCTTACATATAGACACCTAGGAATCATTAGCAACAGAGGAAGCCCCAGGGGTGGGAAGGACGCCACCACAAAAGGCACTAGGATCATCATTCTTCCAGAACTCTCCTAAACATTTCTTTCCACCTGCAATAGATTAAAAGTCCCAGAGGTGGGGGGGATTTTAAAATTTATTTATTTATTATTTCCATGCCCTAGATGTTTGTGCAGATCTATTCCAGCTCTATTGCTATTTCTTTCAAAATAGTATAGAAAGTGGACAAGATGAGGGAGGTGGGAAGGGGAAGACAACTTTGAACAGGCATGATACATATGCCCAAGTTCAAGCACAGCTATCAAGCCTGATCCACACACCAACAATTGTTTCATTTAATTTGAGATGAACAGCAAGCAGCCCAACCCTGCCCTCCATGTTCAGCTGCTGTGGTGGCTAAGGAAACATTACCATGGAAAAATATTTTATTACTAATAAATAAATGCATGGAATGGCATGTCACTCTTCAGCATCTTTGAGATTTGCTCTCCTATTTCATCATTTCAATTGAAAACTTCTTGCTTTTTCATGTAAGCTGATTAGATAAAAACCAACACATCACATAGGTAAAAGATCCTTTAAAAATTAATAGAAACAAAAGGAATGTATATATCACAAATAAAATGAAGAAGGGCACAAAACAGAGAAGCAAAAAAGCTTGGGCAAACATATATGGTTTTAAGAAATGTTTAAAGGTAATTACTACACCCACCTCACAAATTACTTGAGGAAGGGTATTCTAGAGGGTTATTATTGCAGTGGCTAACTTCTGCATTGTCATCAATGACAATCCACTGGTTGTGGAAGGACCAGCTGGGGTTTCTCAGTAGATCTTAAAAGAACAACTTGATCTGTAGTGGGAGAGGCCAAGTATCCTGGCCCCATGTTGGTTAGGACTTTAAGCGTCTACAATGAAACCTTGAACTTGGGTTGAAAGCTAATAGACAACCAGGGAAGATCTTTCAACACTGGGTTAATAAGTGGGTTTCCCACCAAGAAACACAGCAGCTGCATTTTGCACTAGCTGAAGTTTCTGAACTAGGCACAATGTACAGTGCATTACAGCAGTCTAATCATGATGTTAAGGTAAAGGTAAATGACCCATGGGCAGTTAAGTCCAGTCAAAGGCAACTATGGGGTGCAGCACTCATCTCACTTCAGGCCAAGGGAGCCGGCAGCTTTCCAGGTCATGTGGCCAGCATGACTAAACTGCTTCTGGTGCAACAGAACACCATGACCGAAGCCAGAGCACACAGAAACGCCATTTACCTTTCCCGCCACAGCGGTACCTGTTTATCTACTTGCACTAGCGTGCTTTTGAACTGCTAGGTTGGCAGAAGCTGGGACAGAGCAACAGGAGCTCAGCCGGTTGCACAGATTTGAACTGCCAACCTTGTGATCAGCAAGCCCAAGAGGCTCAGTGGTTTATACCACACCGCCACCCGCATTACCAATGTATGGACCACCATGCTACGGCTATCCCTGTCCAGGATGGTTGATGCACCTTTTTTTTTTCCTTTAGACCATCTAAGGGTGGTCTTAGTCACTGGAGCTAAGAGTACTTCCAAACTACTCACCTGCACCTTCAGAATGAGTGCAACCTCATCCAGAGCAGCTATGCCACCCAATTCCCTAAGCTGGGAACCACTCATCCATAGGGTCTCCATCTTGTCAGAATTCAGTTGCAATTCCAGAAACAGGACTTGGGTAGGAGATGGCCTTTGGAACCAGCAATTAAGAAAAGGCATTCTGCACATGACTTGAAGCTCCCCTCCCCTGCCGCCGCCCATAACTTCCTGTGCAAAGAATAATGATTTAAGTTGATAACAGATATTCACATTATTTGTAAGGATACTAATTTTCCAGCACAGGGTATGAGATATGTAGGGGAGGGATCATTTTTAAGAAATTCAGATTTAGCACTGAAGCTGGTTCTTCTGTTGTTATTAACTGAGTTCTGGATACAAAGTCATGTACTTTAAATGTGGGTGGAATATGTTTTAAATGTATGCTGTGAATCTGTCCTAAATAGGATGTATTTCTCTGTTTGTCAAATAGTTTGCAGAAGAGCAAATACAGATTATTGTGGACTACACAATGTCTCAGAGTAGAGTCGGTTTGCTCTGTTAGAACCACTTTAGTGTTGTCTATAAACAATGGGGTGCAGTGGATGGTAAAAAAAATGTTTCTTTCAAGGAAGCAGATGGAATTTCTGAAAGCACACAGTGTTGTTAATGTTCAACGAAATTAGATTTTTGGCATATGGGATAATCTCAAAATAGAGACATTTAAGGGATGTAATTTGCAGCAATCTTCCGCTTTGGCCCATGAATTCACTCATTAAATCCATACTGAAGAACTGAAACCTTTGGAAGAACACAACCAACCTCAGTCTCTTCTGGGAATAGCACCACAAATACAAAGGATGTGGTGTCATTAGTAAAATTCTCCTGGGAATAAATACAAGTTTTTGTTCCACTTTTGTGGGGACAATTTGATGATACAGAATTTTTTACGGGAACAAAATTGTGGCCACTCACAACCAGATCATTAGTTAGTTATATATTTATTTTTGAGAAGAACAAACCAGTGTAGTTTATACACGGCACCTTTCATACACCAATGCTATATTCAAGAGGAATCACTTCAATTGCATGATTGGAAATCTGAGGTGCTGATAGTTAAACTAAAATATTCACCTGAAAGAAAAATTGTAGGATCAGAACGGTGGACATTGAGGAAGGTTCTTCTCCCACATTACTCCTGGTTCTACTGAAAAGATTCCTTTGACTGCAGCTTCCAACAATAAAAAACAAAATTGCTTCAGAAACTTAAAATATCTGCCCCACTCACAAGTCCTAAAAAGAAGCCTTGTTATAAAGTTAGCCTTGCTAACATTCGCTTAGTCCAGAACCCCCAAGAACTGGAAGGGTCTCAAGGCATCATCCAGACTCAAACCTACAACAATACGTGTGCATTGCAGAAGAAATGCTAGTAACTGAGTGGAATTCTGTGCGTTACTCTTGAGTAAGTTCAGTTGGAGTAAGTTCAATGGAGTTTACAACTAGGGAACTGAAAATCAGATCATAACATGAAGTACCAATGACTTTTGGGTAAATTAACATCAGATTAGTTCAAATTTAATACAAATTTAAAAGTTGACTTCCCACCCCACTATCTTGATGTTTCTCTTCCCTCCCTTACATTACATACATTCCCTAATTCCATAGGTGAAGTTGTTTTAAGGAGGAAATAACTTTGGCTGAGGAATTGGGGGGGGGGGAATGCAGTCCTTAACCCTTTATTCACTTGCCACCTCTCTGGTCCAAACTCCCATGAGGCTCCAAATATGTATTTGGAACACATGATTTAATGTCATGCTTAATGTTGTTGTTTATTTAAGGGCTTGTCCAGATGACCTATTTATTCTTCCTCATCTGCTTACAAGAGATTGGACTATGTCCAGTCTTTATTGGGCATTGACTCTGATTTGTTTGCCGGGAAGTTATATGACAATGAGCTTTCATTTGCTTGTGGGGTATTTATATGGCTGTGTAGCATTTGGAACATACTGGGGTCATTTTTTCAGGGTGCTTCTGTGCATAGCAGTTTGCAGTTGTGCACACCTCTGTGTGGTACTATCACCAAAAGCAGCTGCTACTAGCTAGTGCGCCCTGGTGTACTCTGTTACCCTCTCCTCAATTAGTGATTCCACACACACACACACAGAGAGAGAGAGAGAGAGAGAGAGAGAGAGAGAGAGAGAGACAGAGACAGAGACAGAGACAGAGACAGACAGACAGACAGACAGACAGACAGAACTTTCAAATAGATTGCATAGTAAAAACCATGGGAAGCATCATTCTAATTTCCAGCAGAAATGGGCAGTACAGAAAGAAACCTGAAAGTCAAATTCCCAATTCATTATATATCTGGTATTTGTGATCTGTATATCACACATTTTGCATTACATTACCTAGGAGACGTTGCCTATAAAACGCTAACAAGTCAGCTTGCTACTTTTTAACAGAGAGGATCTCTCTTAAATGGAGCATTCAATGTACATACCTAACATGGCATTCCTTGCAAAAATCATTTCTATTTTCCCTCCACATCATCGGGGTTGTATTTCTGTAGCAGATTAGTACAGGGCGCAAAAGGAAGGGAGAAACCCCTGGAATGTGCTCTAAATTAAGAGTGAATGTGACGGAATCCAGAGCCCTCTTAATAATCAAGTAAATATGTTTTAGATTTTCTCCAAATATGTTTTAGATTTTGGCTACATTTGGAAGACTGCTTTAGCTATTGGAAGAACATAGTGCTGAACTCTAAAAAATGACAATTCCAACCTACGATGCTTTAAACAAACATACATAATTTAGAGCCTCATGCAACAGAAACATGCTATAGCTAGAGAGGTAGCTGCACAATGGTTAGTATTAGAAATCTGCTAAATCCTGTTTACAACCTCGGACATACAGTTACAGGGAGAGTAGGCTTGCGAGATCACTTCTTTCAATTATTGCTATATATCCCTGGCATTAATGCTGCTGATGCTGACTAAATGCATAGGAGCACAACCCCCAAGACATTGTACTATAGTTGTGACTTAATTACTGTGCTTTTCTTCAAAAGAAACTCTTCTTGTAAGTCTTAACAAATTGGTTTGTTCAGTATATGAATAGATGCATGCTTCATTTAAATATTGGGCGGAATTCAATATTGGACTCTTCCAATGGTTCAGTCTGTGCAAGCACCCCCGCTAGCCAGATGGAATGGTCCTCCCTCTCCCCACCCTCACCAGTTGTCCTGACTGCCCAGAACCAAATTTCAGGGGTGGGGTGGGTGGGGAGGAGAAGAAAGTCCCATTGCACAAATGGAAGTCCTTCTGCTAGACTTCAGCTGATGGGGCTGGTAAGGTGCTGGCCCAATATTTCTATCCATAAGAAGTCATAATGCTATAGAAAGCTAGATAGAAAGCTAGGAGATAGAAAGCTAGGGGTTCGGATGCAAGTCTCATCTTTCTTCTATAGAAGTCTTTCATATTTCCCATTTAATATCATGCAAAAGGAATGTTAATGTTATGGAAACACTAATCCAGCAAAAATGATTTATTACAAAATCAAAAAAAGCTGTCACCCAGCAGTTATTCTGTATATTTCGAATCCACACACCCAGCTGAACAGTCTATATCTAAACCAGCGAGTAAGTTAGAATTCAGAATCAATTAAAACCAACAGCTGCTTTTGAATAATGAAAGGAAATGTAGAAAATAAGCAAAGAAAGTTTATCAGAGACTTAAGAAGAAGCAAGTGGCAATTGACTTCTGTTGATCCGTTGTCATTTTGAAGGCTTCTTAGAGGACAAATCTAGGAGTGGCATAGATTCAAAAGGTGTGTAGAAATATTCAGTCTTTTTTTTCTTTTTAAAAAAAGTTTAGGGGTATTCTCATTGTGACTCAAGAAAACCACCATTTTATAGTTCAAATCGGGGAAAATAAATACAGTAAATGGACAAAAGTACAAAGATTCACAAAATGTTTAGGGGTATCTGTACCCCTGCGTCTCTCCAGAAAAAAAGCACTGGATTCATAAATCACCATGTTAACATGGTCCAGAAAGATCAAAAGCCCATGATCCAAAGTTGTAAGCTGTAAGGCTTAAGACATGGGAGAGATAGCAATCCCCATCCCTCCTCTACATCTAGCACAGAACCAAGCAGGCTGCCAAAGGAAGGGAGCCCAGCACAAAAATGCAAAAGGCAGCTCAGAAGGGGCAGCTGTTTCCACCCCTCCTCTGTCAGCCCCCAGCAGACCAGAAAAACATTCAGGCTAATCATTTTTGTGGACTTACTGACAAGGCTGTTCTGAAGTATTTTAACAGTTTATCTTAAAGGCTGATATGCAAGTATGAGACATGGGTCAGCAACCAGGGTTACATTGCTCCCCTCCTCTATGTTCTGCTTAATTCCCTCTTTTCATCCCAATTAAATTTATTCATTTATTTGCAGCACACACTCCATAGTAAAACAATGCACATAGGTAGAGACTGCCATGTCACACTTAACAAAAAATATTAAACACTCTGCAACAAATGCATCAGATTATTATTATTATTGCAGTGTGAAAATGCCCCCCCCCCCACTTTGTTTTAAAGGAAAAAAGAAAATCAGTCATGATCACACCCAAAAGTCTTATCAATCTCAAAAGCAGTCTGCTGTTACCTAGCCAGCTTGTTACTGGATCCGCTCAGTCCTCTACTTTCTGATTATAAAATGCTTGTTTAGTTATATTTGCGCTCAAGTATGATTTATGAGGGCTGAGGGCAGGGTGGGGGGAGTTGTTGATTGACTGCTTTGTGTTCACGAAAGCAGTCTGGTTGTAAGGGGAAAGGGTTCCACAGCATTAATCATGTTAGACATGATTTTCCACTAGAACTAAACAAACACTTAGACTCATACCTGTAAAAACGAATGTCCTCGGGAACAAACTATACATTATGCAGGAGATTTGTGATGGGATCATTGGGGGGGGGGGTGAGAGAGAGTTTCTTTTGGTAATGAAGAGCAGCCATGAGGGGGTCTTGGTAATTTACCAAGAGTAGTAGTGATGGCTGGAGCAGGGCGCCATGTTTTTGCTGAAACTTTCCCCAGCACCTTCCTTATTAGTAGAGTACTATGTAACAACACAGCAGAGGGCTTTTCAGTGGTGGCACCGCAGTTATAGAACACTTTCCCCAAAAGCTGTGCTGGAGCCCCACATTAAAACATACTTATTTTCCTAGGGGTTTTAAATTTGTGCAATGCCTTAGTTTGCCATCTATTTTTTAGCTGCTGCTTCAGGCTATGACTTTATTGCCTATTTTAGTGCATTATAGAGCTCACTGCATTGGAATCTATTGGGTGAAGGGCAATATACAAATATTTTACATAAATAAATACAATTAATCTTTGCCCTTACACTTTGCAGATCTCAATCATTCCACTCAAACTGGGTGAGAGGGAGGATAAATCTGCTTATCTCCAACAACTTGGTCCTCAGATGGTTTCCTTATCTGATTATGTTCAAGGTCAGAACCTTCAAATGAAACACTCCATGGCCTCTGGGGTCACACGGCACCCATGAGGAGGGGTGCAGAAAATTTTGGCAAGCCTCACTTGCAGCAAAATGGGTGATGGGAACCAATCATCCTGCTTCGAAATTCAAGGAAGGAGTGATTTCTCAAGGTCAAGTCACTGAGAAGCAGCAGCCAGTGCTGAAGAAAGACATTTTGCTGCCTGAAGTGGAGCACCAAATGCTGTCCCATCTCTCTGCTAGGGCCAGCTTATTATTATTATTATTATTATTAATGCCCCGCCCATCTGGCTGGGTTTCCCCAGTCACTCTAGGCAGCTCCCAATAGAATATTAAACAGAATAAAACATCAAACATTAAAAACTTCCCTAAACAGGGCTTCCTTCAGATGTCTTCTAAAAGTCAGATAGTTGTTTATTTCCTTGACATCTGATGGGAGGGTGTTCCACAGGGTGGGTACCACTACCAAGAAGGCCCTCTGCCTGGTCCCCTGTAACCTCACTTCTCGCAATGAGGGAACCGCCAGAAGGCTGGGCTGTGTCCGGGCTGAACGATGGGGGTGGAGACACTCCTTCAGGTATACTGGGCCAAGGCCATTTTGGACTTTAAAGGCCAGCATCAACACTTTGAATTGTGCTTGGAAACGTACTGGGAGCCAATGTAGGTCTTTCAGGACCAGTGTTATGTGGTCTCGGTGGCCGCTCCCAGTCACCAGTCTAGCTGCCGCATACTCAACCATTTGGACATCAGATCTTGCCTTCATCTAACCCCACCCCCCAAATAGTTTCCTTTACTTTGCTACATGATAGGGGAGTGGGGAGTCTTGTTGCTTCAGAGTGCCACCAGCTAAGGTGGCCCATCCTTTCCCCACTCTTGAGAAAGGAAAAAGCTTGACATTGCAGTCCTATCTACGTAGACCTCACATAACCCCTGTTTTAAAACAGCTGCATTGGTTGCCAGTTTGTTTCCAGAAGCAATTCAATGTACTCGCATTAGTGATGAAAGCCCAAAGTGACTCAGGCCCCAAATACCTGAAAGACTGCCCCCCTCCCTACAGACCCCTCAAGTATTGAGCAAAGCAGGCCCTATTGGCTGTTACACCACCTTCAGAAGCTTGGGGTGGCCCAGGAGAGGGCCTTCTCTATGGCAGCCCCTAAGTTGTGGAGCCCCTCCATAAAGAAACACCGTCATTATACAGCTTTCAGCAAATGCTGAAGACCTACCTAGGATTTTAACATCATTATATGTACTGTATACTTTTTAAAAGAAAATGACTACATTCTATTCTAAAGCATGTTTCTATCTTCATGCAGAATCTTGGAGGGTATGACATTGTGTTTTAATTGCTGTAATCTGCCCTGAGACTTAGAGTGAAGGGGGGCAGTAATCAACAACAATAACAACAATAATAATTTATGCAAGAAAGACAAGACTTGTTTAATAAGCAGAGGGTCTAAGATGATTTGTTTCCCAAAATGATTGAACAATGGTGGTCTGAAGTCCACTGGCACTGCCAAGCATATGTTCTATTCTTGTGATCACATTTGCAGCAAAGTAAGCAGCAGGCATGACGCAGGTGGAACTGTGGTCTAAACCTCTTGGGCTTGCTGATCAGAAGGGGTGAGCTCCTGTTGCTCGGTCCCAGCTCCTGCCAACCTAGCAGTTTGAAAGCACACCAAAAAGTGCAAGTTGATAAATAGGTACCACTCCAGTGGGAAGGTAAACAGCGTTTCCGTGCACTGCTCTGGTTTCACCAAAAGTGGCTTAGTCATGCTGGCCACATGACCCAGAAAAACTGTCTGCGGACAAAGGCCAGCCTGTAAACTGAGATGAGCACCACAACCCCAGAGTCATCTGCAACTGGACTTAACCATCAGGGGTCCTTTACCTTTTTTTTAAAGCAGCAGGCAAGGCAACGTCTCTGATCTCACTCTGGGATTCTGAGTGTCCCTGCAAGTGACCTGGAAAGCTGGCAAAAAAATTGTGGAAGCATGCCCAGGAGATTGCTTAGTCATTTGGTAATGGGTCTCAGTGAAGGTATGTGGAGACGTTATCACACCATGTTATCAGTTCAGTTTAGAATGAAATAAATCAGCTCAGATATTCTGTTCATCAAAGAAGTTTTGTCTTTCATTGCACAAGCTTTCTGGAAGGGGCAAAACTATTTGGTGGGAAATGCTGATCTATGTTTTCTTTTCCTGCCCTTTGACATGAAATTATTAAGCCTGTCAACCAATTTGTTAGTCCATTAACTGCCCTGTTGTAACCAATTAATAATTCAATTCATCAGAGAAAAACATGGGGCTACTTCTTCACAATACCAGGAAGATTCCTCTGGCATGCTTCCATAATGAGGCAGTTATTCTTCCAGTCCCAAAGCCATTTCATGAGCTCAGTGGATTCTTTAGGCAGACCAAGCAACTCATTCACATATGTTGAAATCACCCATCACTGACCATGCATCTTGAAGGATTTGTTTATTTGATCTGTCCGTCTACGCCTGCTATATTTTATATAACTCCCTTTAACTTGCTAATGGTTTAGAAAAACTTTTTAAATTTGCTTTTTTAATATATTCACTCCATGATCCTAGCCTATCAGGGACCACATAGTCATCTCGGTGATAACTCCGTGCTATGAAAACATTGTTAGAGTTTCTGCAAGCAGAATCCCTGATCTCGACCTTGTGTAAAGTAGACATGAATTTGCTCTCCAACCCAAGAACGTGTTTCAAAGCTTTACTGCAGAATGGCCTTAAAATAGTTACAAATAAATGTTACAAAAATACAAGGCAACACATTGCTCTTTAACAAACATGATTTTGCTACAGCACTATGTGTAACTCTTTGTAACATTAAGCCAAACTTTGACTAAGCAATTTTGTGACTGCCATGCTACCAGGAGGTAAGCCACAGTTTGGCTTAGCATTATGCATAGACCCAGGTTTATAAAAAATATTTTATTTTCCAAGAATTTTTGAAATAACAACATTTTCCCATTCATCTTAACACCAAATTCATCTTGTTTGACTTCCTCCCCATCCCACCCCCCGGTTTCCAATTTTTTCCATTTCTTCCCCTTGCATATAATTACTTTTCCAATTAATTTTCACTTCTTCATGTTTAACTAAAATATCAAATTAGTTCATAAATGCTACACCAATCCTGCTAATGTTCTGGCATATTTACAGTGTTCTTTAACATAGTCTATAATTTTTTTCCAATCTCTCTCAAATTTCTTCTCGTCCTGGTGTCTGATCTTCACTGTAAGTTTTGCCATTTCGGCATAATCCATCATCTTAATTATCCATTCTATGTGTAGATCCAGGTTTGTGGTTTGCCTCCCAGGAGTGGTAAGCCTAGAACCACAAATCATAAGCCAAGAGCAAACACCTTGGTTACAGCTCTTGGTTTGTTTGGAATGAGGCAAACCATGATACTTCACTCATGGCAGTAGAAGCAGGGGAGAAATGAGGTGTCCATGATGTTCTAACTATGAACCAGTAAACCTGCTGATTCATGCTAACTCATAGTTTGGCTTAGCAATGAATTATATGGAGTCAGACTGAGGCTGCTGCTTTTTGCTCCCACTCTGAATGGGTGGATAATTTCACCTCAATTTTCACCCCTAAAAGAAAGAACTTTTTCACAGTACAGTAAAAAGGTACCCCCTTTAAGCTCAGCACTACTAGAAACTCAGCGCTACTTGAAACACATAATACCTTAATAGCTCCAGACTAAATAAAGTGTGTGCCAAAACTACTAATATTTTAGACCTATTTACCAAAAGTCCGTGAAATCGGAGTAAATTAAAATAGGCAAAGATTTAGCACAGTACTAATTATAGCACTTGGGGTGGGTGGGTGTTGGTGAGTCACCAAAAAAAGGAATTTCTTTTATGTTCGTCAAGTCCAACTGCTTCTCAATTTGTTACCCAGATAATTTTGTTAGAGATTCTCTTTGTTGTGAGTGTTCAGTACAAGGGGAATCATTCATAAAGTGGCTCCATGCCTGTGGCAGCAACAGAATGTTCTCAGTACAATTTTGTGTGTTGTCATGGTGATGCTTCGCAAAAAAAACACCTTTGGAAGGTGTTGTTTTGAATGGTCATTTTTAGGCCAAACCATGCAGCTTATTGTTAATGCAACCTTTATTATACAGCACAGCACTTTTGTGCATTCTATTGTCTATTAAAACAGACTTTCATTATAGCACTAAATGAAGTCTTGACCCACAGTCACTTCTCCTAAAATACATGTAACGGGGGAAGGGGTTGCAGTGGAGAGTAAATTAGTATTACAGAATACAAGGGAAATATCTTTTTTCTCAGCCGTGTTATTTTCCATGTTATTGCACTTTTCCTATATAGTTGGTAAGTTTGATACCTTTCGATCCAACTTATTAAAAATATATGTGTTCCATCTATCTGCACTGTGTATGCTTTGCAAATTATTTTGTTGTCCCTTTTTGTCCGATACAGTAAAACATATATTAAATGTTTCTCTGTGTGTCAATGGTATCCAAATAATGCAAAAACACTGATGATTCCATTCTGTAATTCCATTGAGAGGACATTTTGAGTAGATTTATGATGTCATAAAAGGACATCAAAGAGGATGCAATCTTTGCAACTCTCTGCTAGGGAACTGAGTTTAGGATGGAAAACCCTTGCTGAATCGGTGTCCAAGTGCATACCTGAACCCTTGTCTTCCCAGGGGTGGCATTATGATATATGGTTTTTTTCTGGAACCTTTGTCAGCTGTTGGACAGTGTAGATATGTTTTCATTTTTCTCAAACCTTTCATGAGGTTTCATAACATCTAGCAATCAGTTTTCTATTCAGAGTGTTTCCCCTAAAACACAAGTCCTCCAGGCACCACACATCAGATCCAGCAGCAGGTGCTTTAGTTCTATTATGAAATGTTGACTGCACAAATTTCACTCATGGGATAAATCTGGTCATTGCCATCTGCAAGGTATATGAATAAACAGAGGGGTTTGGGGGGGGTGATGTCTTCTAGGTACCCCTGCCCGTATGGGACAGTCTTGACAGACTTTAGGGTTGTGCGCCCATCTCACTCAAGAGGCCGGGGGCCAGCGCTGTCCGGAGACACTTCCGGGTTATGTGGCCAGCGTGACATCGCTGCTCTGGCGAGCCAGAGCCGCACACGGAAATGCCATTTACCTTCCGGCTAATAAGCGGTCCCTATTTATCTACTTGCACCCGGGGGTGCTTTTGAACTGCTAGGTTGGAAGGCGCTGGGACCGAACAACAGGAGCGCACCCCGCCACGGGGATTCGAACTGCTGACCTTTTGATTGGCAAGCCCTAGGCGCTGAGGCTTTTACCCACAGCGCCAACCACGTCCCTATGATGTCTTCTAGCCTATGCCAAATATGCATCTGAAAGATCAGGGATTCCGTTGCAGCAACTCTTACAGGGATTAGAACATTATTAACTTCAACACTAGAGTACTGATCATTAACATTAAAAAAAGAATGATTCAGCTTTTTCTTTCAGTGCATGTAAGCAGGGCTGTCTTAAGTATAACTGACACCGTGGTACAAAGATCCCTCCGGTGCCCCGCCCCCCGTTCCCCATTTCCCAGAGTTGCTCACCTTTTTACAGCACTGGCGGCAGCTTTGTGGGGCTGGAGGAGGTGGGCAGCGGCTGGAGGGCGGCTCCTCCAGCAGGGAAAAGGTGGAGCTGCACTGCTTCAGTGAGGTGGGTGAGGGCAGTGAGCTGATGCTGGGAGGCACCACACCCAGCCTCCGCCTCTTCCCTTGCGCCTGTGCCGCGGTGGCCACGGCAGGCAGAGGCTTCAGGCGTGGCGCTGCTTCGGCACGGCATGGCGAAGGCAGCGAGCTGATGCTGGGAGGTGCCGCAGCCAGCCTCTGCCTCTTCCCTCGCACCCTCCAGAACTTGGTGCCCTGGCGCCCCTCGCCACCTGCCTCTATGGGCAAGACGCCCCTGCAGGTAAGTCCCTGTTCCTGCATCAGGCACACTTAACATATTCAGTTGTGGTTCCTCCAGGGGACAAGTGCTCCCAGACCAATGGGATTCCACCCAGAAAAATGGTTATTTCCAACAAATAAATTGACCCTATCTTTTGGAGTTATTGAAATCAATGGTAGCATTCTCAAAAGATGCCTCTGGAGTAAGTTTGTTCTCTTAACTTCAAGGGACCCCCTCAAAACAGAAGCAAATCATCAGAATCCTTCTACCAAATTTAATGGCCTTGAGCCAGACCCCAGAGATGCCTTGTCCTTCTTCTTCAGCTACAATTCACCACAGAGGGTTCTCATTCTTCATAACCAAAGCCAACCCATATTTGTATTCAGGACATTGACAAAGTACAGTACATTGTGTGTGTTTCCTGCTGTTGATCAAATGATCTATTTTGGTCTCATCTCAGGCATGTTTTCCTTGGGCCATTTCTTTTAGTGGGTCGATTTCATTTGACTTAATCTGCCCAATTCTGCTGAGTCACTCAAATAGCCTTTCTCACTTAGCCAGTATTCCACATGACAAGGACTCTGGTTCCTTCTTTCCCCCCACCTTTTTTATTTCCAGCACCAGTTTCAATTTCCTTTGCCAGTACTAATAATATCTATGTGCATGGCACATTATATACAGGCCTGGCTTCTGGGTTCTGTCAGCAAAGCTGTTTTTTCTCAACAGTTTATTAACAGTGTTACAGCTAGGCAAATGGGGAAAAAGGATGTCACTGCCAGGAAGCAATTTTGTTTAGCCATGTTGCAACACTTGAGTTATTATTAGGTTCCATTGAAACCAACAAAGGCTTCTGAACATGGTTATGATTATGACTGGTGCACACTTCTCCACGCTTGACAACTGCTCCCTGTTTATTTCAAATAGCCATAAGGACCATTCTTTTGGGGGGAAACTTATTTATTTGATTGGGGGGAAATAATAATAATGGCGAAAAGGGAAGCACTTCAAATCAGAAATATTAAATATCCAGCTCTGCAGATGTGCCACGTGAAGAAGTTGCCTGAAACTATAAACACCACAGCAGCCAATCATATTGACAACACATAATAACACGTTACAGGGAGAAAAGGTTAATGCAGATGAAACAATTTCTCATTGCGTAATATATATTGTTATTATTTTATTATTATTACTTCCCAATCACCAGACGGGTCAGCATTGAAATACGTTTTGACTCTAGATAACTGCTCTGAAAATACAGAGTGGACTTCTTAACAATATTGCATGCCACCCAAACCTCTAAGCGGTGCAAGATTCCAGATGCTTGCCCAGGGTTTGTGTTTCCTTTGGAATGAGGCACAGTAGAGACCGTGGTGTCTTTATGATATATGGTTTATTTATACATCTATGCAACCTGAGCCTGTGATGGAGGGGTTCACAATATTAGCACACCAAGAGGGTCTTGCTTCTTCTATAGCCAAATCTTTGGATTTCAGCAGAAATCAGGATGTCTCTCTCTCTCTCTCTCTCTCTCTCTCTCTCTCTCTGCCTTTCCTGCCTGCTGCTTTTGCATCCAGCTTCTAGCTCATTCAACTCTTCACTCTGGCCTTTTGTCTTCCCATCTAGCAGACAGTTGAGGGAGGGAGGTCCACCTATTTGTTCTCTGGCAACCCATACTTCGCAGGTGATTACCAGGCTGGCTTGGCTAGTCCAGCAGTTGAATTCCTGCCTGGATTCAGGAATTGGAAGGGAGACTCACACTATTTTGAGTCTTTATGCAGACTACCTCAAGTGGAAGCACTGGAAGTGGTAACTTCACAAGTGCCTGTGTTTTCTCTGGGTGCTGAGCAGACACCATCTTAGGCATCTTATACAAACCCCTTCAGCAGTGCTGACCAAATGATCCTCCTGTTGGTGAGAAAAAACAAGTGTTAGGCTTAACAGAGAGGTATAGTTGGGAGGAACACAAGCATAGTTCAGCTTTTCCTCTTCTTGCCTTTAGGCAGATAGATCCAGAATATATGCCAAACTGTTAATGCTACCAGCAAATAGATAGAAGCATGTGGGATATGGCAAATCAGGGAGTGAGCTCTTTGAGATGACAGTCCATCATTTGCAATAAGTAATTCCAATACGAAAGCCAAAATGTGCTTGTGAGCTTCTGATGACAGATTCTTGTCCAATAATGTATCCATCCTCTGTTACAGTGGGACATCTGTTTTATATTTCAGCATGTCTGACCTGTAACTTTGGCTGATCTGATTATTAACTCATATTTTAGTTATCAGAATGCAAAGAAAATATATATTTTTTAAAAGGTGGAGAGAGAAAGAGTGCATTAGTATCTCACTGATGTGCCTGAAATACCACAGTAGCCTCCCACAGTTTACCTTTGGGCTGAAGATTAAGCATGAGGAACAGCAGTGCAAAGGGAGAAGATATAAGTAAATGATCAGAAATTCCCCATGGAATGTCTCCTCCAGCATCTCTGATACCTTCCATGAGTCAAAAACAATTTGGAAGTATCTGCAATTCAATGTCCCTCGGGAATTTTGAAAGGGGTAATATGTCAAAAGTTTTTAAAATCTGTTATTAAAAAAGAAATACTCGCTTTATGCAAAATTATGAAGTTAACAGTCCCAAATGAAGGTCTATATTTTGCATAATATACAAAGTGATTTGCAAAATAGCCCAGCCAAGGTTATGCACTTTGGAACTCTGTTTTATTTCAGTGGGAGACTTTAGTATGTGCTTAATAGCACACTCTAATGCATGCCATCTCTGAAGTCCCATTAAGGCCGTGGAGCTTAAGTAAGTGGGTATGTGACTGCAGCATAACTCTCTCTCATTAAAAAACAGTGGGACTCCCAAGTGATTCAAGATAGATCATGGCATGTGTGTCTTGGCACTGTGTGCAGCGATAAACATTTCTGCTGTGCCCTTTGCTTTTAGGCACTACCCTGTGGGAATGCATTGTTCCTTGCCCTCGTTGATGCTCATAGCTGCTTGTCTCACGTTTATAATTCATATAAACTCATAAGGAGCTGTTCTAATTGAACTCTGAAGAGGTGCAACCCAGATATAGGTTTACCACCTCATCTGCTATTTGTAACAGCCAGAGTCACTTTTTTTTTAAGGCTGGGAGAAGGGAGGGAGAACTCCCTCTACTTCTGCCATGGGGGTGGCTGGTAAGTCAACATGCCTGCTTCTTGTTCAGGAAGTGTTATGAACTGGCAGGACAATGGGGAGGAGGAAGAGGATCCTGGTGAGGGATGTAGCCGGCACTGAGACACACCAGGGCAAGCTGGGGGTGGGGAAGGAGAGGTTGGTGTAATGAAAGGATGGGGGTCAGCACATAGGACCCAGAGCAGCAGGACCCATCACCACAGCCAGAGGGGCCCTGTCTCCCTGAACACAGCAGGCTCTGGGGCATAGGGAGCAGTGGGAGAGGCTGAGGCAGGCAAGGGCCCACAGCCCAGCTCCCTAGCTGGCCAGGTGGGGCTCGCTAGCTCTGGGAGGAGATGTGTGATTCCTCAGCTGGAGTAGGTTCGGAACAGGTGAGGGTCACCTGCCTCATCAAGCCCAGGTGCTGAAATCAGCATACAATATATACAAAAGGGAAGCAGAGGTAAGGTGTTGTTTCTGCTCAACTGTCCATTTTAATGGACCTTGATCTGGATGCTCCTGGACCTCTGTGAGACTGTGCTTTGGGTTCAACTCTGGACTGTATCCTGATGGCTGGACTTTGGACTTGGCTACTTGAATTGACCTGAACCTATTTCCTGACCTTTGGACTTTGCTTGTCTAGATCAACCCTTGGACTTTGAACTTTGCATATTGACTTACTGCCAGGTAGGCCAGGGGTTCAGGACAGGAAGGTTTGGAGCAGGAGTGTGAAACCTCCAGTCCATGAACCTATTTAGGCTCACAAGGCCTCCTACTCTGACCCTGTGCCTTGTGTCATATGTGATGTCAGGTGTGGAACAGGTAAGGACCTGCAAAGCACCGTGCAATGAACTGACAATCCTTTGCAAAGTGCTCTGTAAGACCACACTCTCAGCCAATTGTTTGGTCTTACAGAGCATTTTGCAATGAGCTTCACCGAGAAATGACAATAAGCTGATTGTTGGGTCTTATAGAACTCTTTGAAAGGAGTTTTGTGGGCTGTGCTTTAGCTCATATTATTTGATTTCAAACTATGTAGGCAAAAGGTTCACCTGATGTCATTTGTAATATCAGGTGATTGATGGGCAGGTAGCCCCACCCACATGTCAAACATGGCCTGCAGGAGTGTGGGGAGGGGAGATAATGATCTGGCCCACTGGCTAGATCCAGTTTGCCACCCCTGGTTTAGAGGATGCACTAGACATGAACCTAGACAACAAGCTAATTGTCCCCTCCCGGTACAAACAGATACAATACACCTCTAAGGGATAGTCTGCAAGTTTGTATTAATGAGCTGATTAGCATTTTCAGCACTACCCATATTAGAGCTTCACTGAGCAACCCTGAAGTCTTGCGCATTTCTGTTTGAGAATGGAAGGGCTTCCTACTTATACAGAGGCCCGTTGTTCTTCTGTGTCCTCCTGAATTCTCACACATCCAGCAGTGCTGCTCTTGAGGCTCTCTAGAGTCACTTAGTAGGAGAGCCATAAACCACAAGTAGGCACAGATCCTTAGAAAGCAGAAAATGTCAAACTTTCTGATCTACTGATTCCCTGAGGAAATATATATTATGAACTATCATGCAATAAAACATTGGGGTCCTGCTCATTTTTTGAGAATCAGAAGCAGTCTGATTAGAATTGCTAATTATCTGCTGAGTAGGTGAAATGCAATTTGTATTGGATCTAGTTTTTGGATAAGCAGGATAATACAATTAAGTTCCTTTAATTACTTTGTCCTGTAAGCTTTAGCTAGGCTCTGTTGTTCTACCATGAGATTTGTAACAAGATGATCATTTCTAGGTGTTGTTGATTTTTTAAAAAAAATAAAAGTCTACAAGCTTATTTCAGATGGTCTATGGCAAGTCCACATTAAACATGTTGATTTCTAATTGTATTTTTATTGCTTCTTTTATTTATTAGATTGTATTTTTATTACATACAATAATAATTACATGGAATTCAATAACTGGTTTTTTTTTTTCAATTATTCCAGTAGATTGGAATTATGGAATAAGACAAGAAATAAAAGAAGCAATAACAATACAATTAAAAATCATAGTATATTGCACAGCAGGATGGTATGCCCAGATGCTCATCAATTTCCCAATGGTTTATGGGGGGAGGATAGAGTTTGGGACCCTCTGCCTTGCAATCTTTCTATTCAGAGTGGAGATATATTGAGTATTGTAGACTTCAGGCTTGCAGGATCTACTTTGGTTTTTTTACCAGAACCCCAAAATTCACTAATCAGAATCAGGTGCAGAAATCACTACACCAAGAATTTGTTTCAGCTGCCATAACTGAACAGAACTCAGTCCTTCCGCACTAAAAAAAAAAAGGCCACTTCCAATTAATTTCAGAAATATAATTTAGGGCAGAATGGGGGGTTAGTGATTTTAATGTACAGTTGTGAACCAGAAATCCTTGCCCTTCTATTGAAGATCATCACCCCCAGATCTGCCAGCAGCTCCCTCTCTAGATTCTGCCCACCACAAACACTCCATGTGATAGACCCATGTGTTTGCAGGGCAGCGGCTGAAGAAGGAGCCAAAAGGGGTTTCTTGTGTGTGTGATTCTTGTGGCTGATTAGCTGCTTTCCCTGGTCAAAGGTCAGAGGGGGCAGGGTTTCTGTTGAGGCAGGTGATTAGCTGTGGGAGGAGCTTATCAGTGTTTGCAGGGCAGCGGCGCGTGCCTATCGGCGCGCACAGTTTGAACCATCTTTTAGATTTAGGGGAGCTAGTCTCAAGCCCAACGACACATTCTCAAGATGGAGGGGGAGGGAACAGCTGCAGTCGCCTGCGGTTCCTGCGCAATGTTTGCCATCTTGCCAAAGGTTGCAGGCAGCTTTACGTGCAGCAATTGCATGTTGATTGCCCTCCTAAAAGACAAAGTCCAGCAACTGGAGGAACGTGTAGCTACGCTCCAAAGAATTAGAGAGCTGGAGCTCTTCTTGGAAGCAACAGAGCATACCGTCTCCACCAAGGAGGAGACAGGGGACTCCCCTGAGAAGGAGGCTAGTTCACCAACACAGGAGCCCGATATGTGGAGAAACGTGACTCAAAGAAGTAGGAGGCCCAGGGTTCGCTCTGATTGTCTAGAAATACACAATCGCTTTGAGGTCCTCTCCCCTAGCATGGAAGACGAAGAGCAGACTCCATTTGAGGATCTCTCCCTCATTACAGTCGATCACGTATATGAAGATGAGCAGCAAAGTCAGTCCTCAGGGAATGTGCAGGCGACCTTGGAACGGACTGCTCACGGAAGAACCCTGACCAAACCTAAGAGAAGGCGTGTAGTGGTGATAGGGGATTCCCTACTGAGGGGAACAGAAGCAGTGATCTGTGGGCCTGACAAGATGTCTCGGGAAGTGTGCTGTCTCCCCGGGGCTAAGATCCAAGATGTAACTGAACGACTGCAAGGAATCATAAAACCCACTGACAAATACCCCTTCCTCTTGGTTCATGTGGGAACCAATGACACTGCAAGCAATAGCCTCCAGAAGATCAAAAGAGACTACGAGGCTCTGGGCAGGAAATTGAAGCAATTAAATGCACAAATCGTCATCTCATCTGTCCTCCCAGTTGAACGACGTGGCCCAGGGAGAGAGAGGAAAATAGTGGAAGTAAACAGCTGGCTTCGCAAATGGTGTAAACAGGAACGGTTTGGATTCTTAGATCACGGACTGCAGTTTCTTGAGGATGGACTTCTGGCAAGCGATGGGCTGCACCTCACAACGGTTGGGAGGAATGTTTTTGCCAAAAAACTAAGAAACCTCATCAGGAGGGCTTTAAACTGACTAATGTGGGGGAGGGAGACAGTGCTCCTGAAGGTAGGAGTCTATTAATTTATGAAGATGATCATCCAAATGTCATAGACCAAATGGAGCAAACAGCAAGCAGACCTAGTGGTGGGAGGAAAAAATCCTTAAATAAGAGACATGGGGGAATGACTAATGGACTTCAATGTCTGTACACTAATGCACAAAGCATGGGAAATAAACAAGATGAGCTTGAGCTCTTGGTACAGCAAACTAAATATGACATAATAGGCATCACTGAAACCTGGTGGGATAAGTCCCACGACTGGAATGTAAAAATGGAGGGATACAATCTATTTCAGAGAAACAGACCAGACAAGAAAGGAGGAGGAGTGGCGTTATATGTCAGGGATGTGTATACCTGTGAAGAGATCCAAGATTTAGAACCTCAAAGCCAAAGTGAGAGCATTTGGGTCAAAATTAAGGGAGAGAAGAATAATAGTGACCTCATTGTGGGAGTTTACTATAGATCCCCAAGCCAAACGGAGGACATAGATGATGCCTTCCTGGAACAGATGGCCAAGCATGCAAAAGGAAGGGAGATAGTAGTAATGGGGGACTTCAATTACCCAGATATTTGTTGGATGTCAAACTCAGCCAAGAGCATAAGGTCAAACAGATTCCTCACTGGCCTTGCAGACAACTTCATTGTCCAGAAAGTGGGAGAAGCAACAAGAGGAACAGCCATTTTAGATCTGGTCCTAACCAATGTCGATGACCTGGTTAATGGGGTAGAAGTGGAAGGATCATTAGGCGCAAGTGATCATGCTCTTCTGAAGTTTACTATACAACGGAAAGGAGCAGCCAAGCATACTAGGACTCAATTTCTTGACTTTAAGAAAGCCGACTTCATAAAACTTAGGGAAGTGCTGGGTGAGATCCCATGGACAGTAATACTAAAAGGAAAGGGAGTTCATGATGGCTGGGAGTTTGTTAAGAGGGAGATAGTAAAAGCACAACTTCAGGCAATACCAATGAGACGGAAACATGGAAGGTGCCTAAAGAAGCCAGGGTGGCTATCTAAAGAACTTTTAACTGAGTTAAGATTAAAAAAGGATGTGTACAAAAAATGGAAAAGGGGGGAAATCACCAAAGAGGAATTCAAACAAATAGCCAGCACGTGTAGACACAAAGTCAGAAAAGCTAAAGCACAGAATGAACTCAGGCTTGCTAGAGAGGTTAAAAGCAACAAAAAAGGCTTCTATGGGTATGTTCGTAGCAAAAGGAAGAACAAAGAAACAGTGGGGTCACTCAGAGGAGAAGATGGTGAAATGCAAACAGGGGATACAGAAAGGGCTGAACTCCTCAATGCCTTCTTTGCCTCAGTCTTCTCCGATAAAGAAAACAATGCCCGACCTGAAGAATTTGGAGGAAATGATTCAGCAGAGGAAACACAGCCCAGAATAACTAAGGAGATAGTACAAGAATACTTGGCTAGTTTAGATGTATTCAAGTCTCCAGGGCCAGATGAACTGCATCCAAGAGTATTAAAAGAACTGGCAGATGTGATCTCAGAACCACTGGCAGTCATCTTTGAGAATTCCTGGAGAACAGGCGAAGTCCCGGCAGACTGGAGGAGGGCAAATGTTGTCCTTATTTTCAAAAAGGGGAAAAGAGAGGACCCAAATAATTACCGCCCAGTCAGTCTAACATCAATACCAGGGAAGATTCTGGAGCAGATCATTAAGCAAACAATCTGTGAGCACCTAGAAAGGAATGCTGTGATCACCAATAGTCAGCATGGATTTCTGAAAAATAAGTCATGTCAGACTAACCTGATCTCATTTTTTGACAGAATTACAAGCCTGGTAGATGAAGGGAACGCAGTGGATGTAGTCTACCTTGATTTCAGCAAGGCATTTGACAAGGTGCCCCATGATATTCTTGTAAAGAAGCTGGTAAAATGCGGTCTTGACTATGCTACCACTCAGTGGATTTGTAACTGGCTGACTGACCGAACCCAAAGGGTGCTCATCAATGGTTCCTCTTCATCCTGGAGAAGAGTGACTAGTGGGGTGCCACAGGGTTCTGTCTTGGGCCCGGTCTTATTCAACATCTTTATCAACGACTTGGATGATGGACTCAAGGGCATCCTGATCAAATTTGCAGATGACACCAAACTGGGAGGGGTGGCTAACACCCCAGAAGACAGGATCACACTTCAAAACGACCTTGACAGATTAGAGAACTGGGCCAAAACAAACAAGATGAATTTTAACAGGGAGAAATGTAAAGTATTGCACTTGGGCAAAAAAAATGAGAGGCACAAATACAAGATGGGTGACACCTGGCTTGAGAGCAGTACATGTGAAAAGGATCTAGGAGTCTTGGTTGACCACAAACTTAACATGAGCCAACAGTGTGACGCGGCAGCTAAAAAAGCCAATGCAATTCTGGGCTGCATCAATAGGAGTATAGCATCTAGATCAAGGGAAGTTATAGTGCCACTGTATTCTGCTCTGGTCAGACCTCACCTGGAGTACTGTGTCCAGTTCTGGGCACCACAGTTCAAGAAGGACACTGACAAACTAGAACGTGTACAGAGGAGGGCAACCAAAATGGTCAAAGGCCTGGAAACAATGCCTTATGAGGATCGGCTAAGGGAGCTGGGCATGTTTAGCCTGGAGAAGAGGAGGTTAAGGGGTGATATGATAGCCATGTTCAAATATATAAAAGGATGTCACATAGAGGAGGGAGAAAGGTTGTTTTCTGCTGCTCCAGAGAAGCGGACACGGAGCAATGGATCCAAACTACAAGAAAGAAGATTCCACCTAAACATTAGGAAGAACTTCCTGACAGTAAGAGCTGTTCGACAGTGGAATTTGCTGCCAAGGAGTGTGGTGGAGTCTCCTTCTTTGGAGGTCTTTAAGCAGAGGCTTGACAACCATATGTCAGGAGTGCTCTGATGGTGTTTCCTGCTTGGCAGGGGGTTGGACTCGATGGCCCTTGTGGTCTCTTCCAACTCTATGATTCTATGATTCTATGATTCTATGATTCTATGACCCAACCTTTCCAGTTGACGCGGTTCAACCCCACAGCACATGGCAGCATGCATAAACAGATGTCAAACAAGGGCATATCTTGGTATGATGAGTTAGTAAAATATAGAGACTTCTTGTGTGAATAAAAATCCCTTTCTTGAGGTGGGGGGATGCAGCCGGGTCTTGAGCAAATACCCAAACATAGACTTCTGATGACAGCTGCACAAACATGACTTAGTATAGTAGATCTCACAATTAAAATCAGGCTGCCCTAATTTGAGGGGAAAATAAACACAGGCCAGGGCTATGTGGCTTGCTTTCAAAAAGAATCAGCCTGAGAAGAGACAGTCCTTTCAGTTCATTGCAGCCTCAAAATGGGGGGGGGGGGGGGAGAGACACCAGTCTTGCTTGTGGCATCTGTGACTCACTGCTGCTCCCCCCAACAGAAATAACCTGATAGAGGAAAGTCCAACTGAGTGAAACGATAGGAGTTGAGGATTTCCCATCATTCCTTTTGAAATGAGCTGAACTCTTCTCCTGACAAGTCATTTGCATTGGAGTGCAGATTTTTAAAACAATTGTCGAGTGATCATGACACTTGACAAAGTCTATTTGCCATGTCCTATATCAGTGCATCCCAAACTTCTAACCCCCAGGCAGGGCCGAATTGAGGTTTGACGAGGCCCTAAGCTACTGAAGGTAATGGGGCCCTTTATATGTCAAGCTGTCCTTTGTCAACAACAAATTGTCACTGTTTTTTGTGTTGAATATATGCTGTGTGGTAATTTATGCACCTAATAGGTATCTAAGGGACACGGGTGGCGCTGTGGGTAAAACCTCAGCGCCTAGGACTTGCCGATCGCATGGTCGGCGGTTCGAATCCCCGCGGCGGGGTGCACTCCCATCATTCGGTCCCAGCGCCTGCCAACCTAGCAGTTCGAAAGCACCCCTGGGTGCAAGTAGATAAATAGGGACCACTTACCAGCGGGAAGGTAAACGGCGTTCTGTGTGCTGCGCTGGCTCGCCAGATGCAGCTTGTCACGCTGGCCACGTGACCCGGAAGTGTCTGCGGACAGCGCTGGCTCCCGGCCTATAGAGTGAGATGAGCGCACAACCCTAGAGTCTGGCAAGACTGGCCCGTACGGGCAGGGGTACCTTTACCTTTAATAGGTATCTAAAGCCATTTTATTTGTTTTTTTATCTTATATTTTGGAAATGTATATCCAGGTTTTTTTCCTTTAAATTTTTTTTGGGGGCCCAAGAGAGTGGGGCCCTAAGCTATAGCTTGTTTAGCTTATACATAAATCTACCACTGCCCTCAGGGACCACTTGATATTTATTGAGCACATTTTTGGGGAATACTGTATAGGCCAAGCAGAGGTTGGAATGGTGGTCACAGATTAAGGTCACAACCCACACATTTACCTGGGCTTTGGAGTAAGGATCACTGAACACAGTCGGGGGAGCCATGCATAGGCTGTCAGACATTCTTAATTCTGAAATACAATAGGGAGTTCAGACATCGTCCCCACCCATGTATTGGAAAAACAAGTATGGGGAGACCGTGAGGCTGTGAGCACCCTGATGCTGAGGATCACAGTGTCACCCCCCATACACACCTGTGCATTTGACCACTGAACCAGTCCTTTCAAAATCCCTCCACCACTACCCCAAAAAAGGTCATGGGGGTAAATAAAATTTCTCAGAAATATTGCAGGGGTTGTGCACACCCCTGCAGTGCACTGCCAACCTGGAGCTCTCTGACCCTTGCCACCATTCCATCCCTGCCCTGATGAATACAGCATTGGCACCAGAAGGGCATCACTGTCTCGCTGCTGCCAATGCTGGTCCACCCATGAGGCATGGTGAGGTGACCGCCTCAGGCCGTAGGCTCCAGAGGGGCAGAAGGTCCCGAAGAAGTAGATCTTTGTTGTTGTTGTTTAGTCGTGTCTGACTCTTCGTGACCCCATGGACCAGAGAACACCAGGCACTCCTGTCTTCCACTGCCTCCCGCAGTTTGGTCAAACTCATGTTCATAACTTCGAAAACACTGTTCAACCATCTCGTCCTCTGTCGTCCCCTTCTCCTTGTAGATATTTATCCACCCCTTGTTCTTGATGTAGATCTTCATTCCCTGCTTCTTCCCTGATGGGGAGGGGGGCACCATTTTGTGATTGGGGTCAGGGTCCAAAATGTCTCAGGCCAGTCCAAACTACTCACTGACCACTAGAGGGGCGATGCAGCCCTCATCCTCAAAAAGGTTAGCCACACTTGCTTAAAAAAAAAAAAAAAGATTGCTACAACATATATTTCGTCAAGCAATATTACAGGAAAGGGTGAATTCCTTTAGTTTCTAGGCGACCATCTTTCCGAACTGCTGTGCAACCTTTTTAATAACTCTGGCTGCAACTAACGGAGTGTAACGTTTCTATTTGTCCCGGCTCCAGAGCACAGCTAACATTGCTCCCTACTGTCTGCTGGCTCAGTTCCGGGGAAAGGATATTAAAATATGTGCAAAAAGGGATGGTTTCCCCTCTTGTTTAGATTGTCTCCAAGCAAGCTGCACCTGCCTTGCCCCTTTGCTCTTTCTCCCAGATGACACAACTCCTTCCTCCCGTTCCTCTTCCCCCACATCCCCTAGTGTTTGGCAGGGGACAGGCAGACTCATAAATGTTCTCTTCATTTGCTAGTGAATCATTCTCTCCGACTATTGAAAAACAGGCCTGCACATTGCATTAGAGCAAACGGCTCAGAGCGTGCTAGTGGAACATTTCTCTTCCTACAACATGACCCAGAAGCTGAGCTTTTCCACACGTTCGACTGATATAATGTGCTTAATGCAACGTTAGCACCACCTTCTGGCAACAAAACGAGAACCCTGGAATTTCCTGCTGAGTTTGAAGTGACAGGGGAAAGTGGAGGAACCTAAATCAAAGCACCAGTGGAATTGCTGGTTCTCTTCTCTATCTGCTCCCCCTTGCAGTGGAGTTGCGGGAAGAGAGAACCAGCTTCATCCTTTTCTGCTTTGTTCCACCTCTAGAGAGGAAAAGGCCAAAACCCACATAGACACTCTGAGAAAGGAAAAAGGAAAACTTTTTACCTCCTCAACTTTAAAAGGGAGGCTACCTTCCAAAAATATTCCAAAATACCCCACACACTTTCATAGGGGACAAAACTGATCTGTGTAAGTGTATGGGGAGGCATCTCTGACTGGCATTAAGACTGGACTGAATATCCCTTAAACAGACAGAATATACAGAGCTGTTTGTCCCCCATGAAAGTGTGTGAGGTATTTGCCATTAATTTAGAATGAAGCACAACTGATTATTTCAAAGCATAACTTTTTGGGAGCCCTACTACTACTACTACTACTACTACTACTAATAATAATAATAATAATAGCTGTGGTCCTTGTATTAAAGTAAGCAACACACACATACGAGGGTTGGCTGCCCTTGAAGGCAAATTGGAAACTTCAACCAGTCCAAAATATAGCAGCCAGGTTACTAGCTGGCCTTCCACTTAGAACTAATATAACCCCTATTTTAAAAGAGCTGCACTGCTTGCCAGTTTGTTTCCAAGTCCAATTGAAGGTGCTCATGCTAGTGTTTAAAATCCCAAATGTCTTAGGCCACAAATATTTGAAAGACTGTCTCCTTCCCTACAGACTCTCTTGCATGTTAGGATCAGCAGAGGGGGCCCTCTTGATAGTTCTGGTCCCCTTAGACATTCAAGTTGGTGGCGTCACAGGAAGTAATTCTAAGTGTCAGGTCCTAAGTTGTGGAATTCCATCTCCTTGGCCTTTGACACTGAGACAGAAGGAGGTTCCACCCTATTCCTGCAACTGTAATTTGTTTATAATTGTTTTTAATGTTGTATTTTACATTGATATAGCCTGCCCTGAGACCTTCTAGTGAAGGGTAGGTGGTAGTGGTGGTTGTTTTGCATAAATAATTTCCAATCAGTGTGTCAGCAAAAAGTTTCCTGTATTGTGAGATGGAAAAGCAAAGTCTGGGAAATTGCCCTTGTCTGCTTTTTCCACACACACAAAAACCCTAGCACAACGCTTTCCAACAGTTTCAGAAATGAAGAAAGGCGATTAGAAGCACACTTCCTCAAAATGGCCATTAGGGGGAAGAATAAGACAGAAAATGATGGGTTGCTATGGCAGTGTTTTATGGCAGATGACATTGCTAGAGGGGAGCTGTCCTTCATAATCAGGTAAAATATAATGGTGAACACTTATCACTTGTAAAACCTGACGATTCGTAACATTTTCTTCAGGAGGATGAATGTGAAACCTTCTGCCCTGTCCAAAGACAAGTGCAGACTCTTCTATTCTGTCTCAAGTCTGTGGAGTTTCTTCAGCAGTACAATTCTACACTTGGCTACAGAAGGTGTATACGTAGATGATTCCAAGCAAGTGTGTGTATATATGATTGCAGCCCAATTAAGTCCATTTAACCACAAACATAAGAGAATGTTGGTTTTCTTTAGAGGCAGTGTTGGAGAGTTGTGGGTGAGGGGACACTCAGTGGAGGAGCATCTGTTTTGCCTCCAGAAGCTCCCGGGTTGAATCCTTAGCATCTCTTGGTAGAGCTAGGGGAAGCTTCTGTCTGAAACCCTGAAGAGTCTCTTACAGTCGGTGTAGGCAGTACTGAGCAAGATGGGCACAGTATAAGGCAGCTACCTCAAATGCCTCATGGCCACCAGCTCCATGCTCTCCCCTCTTGTCTCCTTCAGCATCTGGCTACAAAAAAATAACCCAGAAAAATCAAAATTCAACCTAGGGGTCATTATTGGGACTATATTATGTCACATGAATCCTACAATTCCATTATGGAATGTATAACAGACCTGTCGGAACAGGGCAAGACAAGTCTAGTTAAATGAAGCTTTTGTAAACCTAGAAGTGCTGGCTTTCCTTCATGGTGAGCTCTAATTTGCCTTCCTTTCTGGGTAGACCCATACAATTCCTGAAAATGGCCAGTTTTCAGCATCAGGGATCAAGCTAAATCATTTGGCCAGCTAAACTGAGGCTCCTTCTGGTGGCTGACTCATGCCCTTTGGTTTCCTTTCAGGAAGTGGGCGGTAACGTTTTTTGCCTTCTCAGGCTAGGACTGCCACTTGGGAAGAGAGATCCTTTTCTGATGACTGCAGATGGTTCTGCGAAGGAAATATGAGAAAGATTCAGTGGATCTCTAAGCATCTCCCGATAGGACTCTGGAGACAGTGCCCAAACACCTCCCTGAGATTGAAGAAATGAGATCCACTGCCTGGGACCGCTAGGAACTGCCAGTTTTGGGGTCTTGTAGATCCTATCTTTGGGCACATCCCTGGCTCAGCTTCTCCATCTTCCTGCTCCCTCCACTCTGTTCTGGGACTGTTTAAACCCTTCTCCTGATCCTGTTCCTCCTTTAGCCTGATCTCAACCAGCTTTCCCTCCTTTCACTTATTGGGCTGACAAGTGAGTGAGCCATGAACTGCCTGATTTATTGTTCAGGGTGCCGGCTCTCACCAGCATGGTCTCTGAAAGGCCCGACTGTGGTGCCTCCTGGTGGGACCAACCATGGCCATCTTAAAGGGATATACTGCAAGAAAGCCATGTGCAGTAGGCAGAACCCCAGCAGTTCCTCACACGGAAGCAGGATGGGATATTATCTACCTTGAACTAAAAGGAAAAGGCCAGTTTTAATGGCCATTTTGGCTGTGAGTCCTGGGAGACCTGTCCCCTACCTTGCAGGCCTTTTCTACCTGGCCTGGGAGGGCATGGCCCTGACTGACTCCAACTACAAAAGCTGAAGCTGCTGAACAAACTCTGGGGCAGGATAGAAGAAGAAGAAGAGTTTGGATTTGATATCCCGCCTTTCACTCCCCTTCAGGAGTCTCAAAGCGGCTAACATTCTCCTTTCCCTTCCTCCCCCACAACAAACACTCTGTGAGGTGAGTGGGGCTGAGAGACTTCAAAGAAGTGTGACTGGCCCAAGGTCACCCAGCAGCTCCATGTGGAGGAGCGGGGAATCGAACCCATTTCCCCAGATTACGATACTACCGCTCTTAACCACTACACCACACTGGCTAGGATAGAGTTGGGGGGCTTTTGAAAGGGTTGTTTTGGCATCTTTATCTTAGATCTTGTGATTTCTGTGTAAGTTGTTCAGTTTGGTTGTATACTTTTAAATGCTTTATTTATTGTTTGTGACTACCTTTGTCAAGTTGTGATCATGTTGTAAGCTGCTTTGAACATGATTTGAAATGTGACAAATAAAATTATGTGTGTTTGTATGAGATACCCAATGCATTTGGAGCTTTTGATAAAATCACTGCTATAAACGGTTTTCTCCACTGCCACCCCCACAAGTACTCATATCCAAAAATTAGTTTTTTGAAAGATGCTGATTGCTTTGTCATGAGCCCTGAGTGCATTTTTTAAATCAAGCCAACACAACTGTTTCGGTGTGAGAGTGTCACCTGATCTTAAATTCTACTAAGTGTTTGCTTTCTTACACTTGTGAGCTTTAAATAACAACTCAAGCGGGTTGATTTTCAGAGTAACTGTGGTCACCTGGAAAGAGGCGCCACTTTCTAACCTTACATACTTCATAGTACTGCCATGCAATTTATTGTGTTTTACATACAGTGACCCATTTTGCATGTACTGCTAAGTCAAGCCATGGGTTGTCTTTTATTTGTTAGATGAGTTTGTTTGTCACCAGGAGTGGTTTAGTCTCAACACTGATCTGGCCTGCTCTTTCCTTCCTTCCTTCCTTCCTTCCTTCCTTCCTTCCTTCCTTCCTTCCTCCCTCCCTCCCTCCCTCCCTCCCTCCCTCCCTCCCTCCCTCCCTGACATTTACTCTAAGACTTAGAGATGCAGGGTGAAATATGGTTATTATTACTGTCTACTAATAATTCACTTGCCAAAAGGGATTGCCCAGGTATTTGGCTGGGGAACAAGCACCTTTTGTTGAAAGAGCACCAGAGCAAGTCACTCCTGTTTCTCTACTTTCTTGATGTTTAGCACCAGAAAAGAGGAAGTACGGTAATCCTCTTCTTCTGTAATACAGATCACTAATGTAAGCAACCAACAGGCATGGGCCACTTCCTAGAAGGACTTCTCCAGCAGTTTAAAGGTAAAGGTAACCCTGACCATTAGGTCCAGTCGTGGCCGACTCTGGGGTTGCGGCGCTCATCTCGCTTTATTGGCCGAGGGAACCGGCGTACAGCTTCCGGATCATGTGGCCAGCATGACTGAGCCGCTTCTGGCGAACCGGAGCAGCACACGGAAATGCCGTTTACCTTCCCGCCGGAGTGGTACCTATTTATCTACTTGCACTTTGACGTGCTTTTGAACTGCTAGGTTGGCAGGAGCAGGGACCGAGCAACGGAAGCTCACCCCATCATGGGGATTCGAACCGCTGACCTTCTGATCAGCAAGACCTAGGCTCTGGTTTAACCCACAGCGCCACCTGCGTCCCCCTCTCCAGCAGTTTAGTAAGGCTCAAATGTTTCAGGGGTAGAGTTTGGCAATCTTTTGTAATATGGCTCCCTGTGCAAGGCCAAAATTTAGCACCCCTAAATGGATCTTCTCAATTATAGATGTTCTCATTTTTGTGCCCCTTCAGCTCAGTGCCCTGCGTGGGGGAAGCACCCACACTGCCCTAAATCCACTGCTAGAGAGGGGTTGGTCCCTGCCTGCTTGAAGGAGGCAGTGGCAAAACCTCTCCTTGAGAAAAATGCCTATTCACCTTTTTAAGGTGTCATGGGGCAAACACACATTCAAGAAGTTGATGCAGGTGCTCATCTGATAGACATCGAGCTAGGTAATCTGTGGTAATCTGCAACCAGTCTTGGGTGGAGTCTGATCGACTGTGAGCGGTTTTTCTGGTCAGGTGATTTTGAATGAAACTACCACAGTGTAAAGAATCCAAGCCAAAGCAAATGTCATTCAGCCCCGGCTTCAAGTTATCAAACACAGGGGTGAGAGGGAGGGAGGAGAAATGTAGGCTGCCTCAAGCACACATCAAGGAGTGCTAGCGAGGAGTGTCCAAGCCAGCCAGCCAGCCTCCACTTTGAGATGAGCCAAAAGTAAGGTGAGGCAATAGGAGGAGGAAAAGGGCAAGAGAGAAGGAGACAGAAGCTCAAGGTATTGTAGAACTTGGCATCATTCAAGGGGCCAGGATTATCCTAAAGATACCATAGCAGGGTTGAATTTATCAGTTGCTAGTTGGGAAGAAATAGGCATTCTAACAATAGAATCCATCCTATGGAACATTTGTAACAAAATTTTATAAAGCCACTATGCAGTATTGATGTTTTCCAATTATAAAAGCTCTGGATGTATGACTTTTCTCCCCTAATAGCTTTGCTATTAGTATCTTGCAAGATAAAAATACATCTTTCTCAGCTATTATTTTGAAAGGAGCACTTATGAATCATGAAATGACTATGTTGTTGTTTGTGAGGTGCACTTTGCTTTCAATCTGCAACAGGAGTTGCGAGTGACTCAGGAGCTGTGGAAGGGCAGGGCAAGCAGGACATAAGTAAGGGAAAGAAGAATGCTGGCTTGGGAAACCCTGCAGCATATAAAATCATAGAATTGTAGAGTGGGAAGGGATCCCGAGGATCATCTAGTCCACCCCCCTGCAATTTCTTTGGGTTGTATCCAATGTAGTGCTAAGTTTAAAAGGATTGGCAATGAACTTGTTTCACTCGCTCAGGAATAAGGAACCTGTGGCCCTCCATGAGTTTTGTAGACTACAGCTCCCACCATATTTTATCATTGCCCAAGCTAGCAGGGGCTGCTGGGAACTGGAGTCCAATGGCATCTGGTGGGCCACAGGTTCCCCATCCTTACAGATTGTCTTGTTCAAATGTCTCCTCTTGTGCAAGGGGTTATGCCATTGGACAGCTTGTATATACAATTGTATATACAATTTGTACAGAAAAGAAAAGGAAATTCTACCGCATTTCCACCAACCCAAGCTCTTGTGTAACCATTGCATTTATTTTCCCGGAACTTGGTTGCTGCTTTATTTCAATAGGTTAGTTTATTTTACCTTATTTTAGCTCTGCTTGAGTTATCAGCTGTGTTTTATTCTGTATAATGCTTTCAGTACTGATGCAGTTTAATACTGATGCCATTGATTGCCACCTTGAAGATTGAGGTAGTAGATGGTGTATAAATATTTTAATGAATGAAGAAATAAAATGAAATAAAAATGAATGGTTTTACCCATGGTCTTGTTGTAGACTGCTAGCACAGTCTGAACTCTGTTGACAACATTGCTACAATTATTAGGGAACAATAAGAATGTCACCAAAATGGCAAAGACTCTCCTCCTGCAAGAGAGGGGAGTGGTTGTGGTCGGGAGCCGGACTCCACCTCAAGCAGGGGGTGTTAGCCCCCTGCCTCCCACTCACCTGGCTGGTGCCCACGCCCACGGGCAGGCACCCAACCAGGTGCCTGCGAGGGGGCGTGTTTAGCAGCCTAAATTGCTGCGGCAATAGCCTTCTGGCCTCACTTTTTGTCGTCCCGTCGCGAGTCACCCACCCCCACTCCCTTAGAGCTCAGGGTCTCAGTTTTCTTTTGGCCTTGCTATGGACCTTAGGTTGGTCGCCCTGGTTGTCCGGGGGGCCTGGTAGGAATTTTTCCATTTGGCATTAGGCTTTTTGGTTTTTTCGCCTACCTCGTAGCAATCGTCACAACTTTCGTGGTATTGGTGGGTAGGTTAGGCATTGGAATAATGTGTTGTGGTGTGTCGAAGGGCTAGGTGTGGCCATCGCGTGCGCCTTCAATTTTGGGTATTCCGTTAAAGGAATCCGGTGGTCGTGTATTCTGTCCGATGCCTGCTTGGCGGGAGGCCATGGCACGACCCTCGGTGACATCAGGGGAGAGCCTATAGTTGGATTAGCATGGTGAATAAACCCCCTTTGTTTTGGACATCCAATGCCTAAGCCAATACCTTTTCACTGCTGTAATCAATAAAGTTGTGGCCTTTTCTTTCCCATTAACCTTATATCACGTGTCCTTGTGTTTTCATTCCACTACGCGGGGATCTGGTCCTCGAACCACAATACATTGTTTCTTGCCATTAAATATCTGAGAGTTATTAATATCTTGTCCCACGTGCCCCAGATCTCCTTTCTGGTTGAAGTGGGGCACCTTTTTACTATTACTACTACTACTACTACTACTACTAATAATAATAATAATAATAAATTTAATATTTATACCCCGCCCATCTGGCTGAGTTTCCCCAGCCACTCTGGGCAGCTTCCAATCAAGTGTTAAAAACAATACAGCATTAAATATTAAAAACTTCCCTAAACAGGGCTGCCTTCAGATGTCTTTTAAAGAGAAGATAGCTGCTTATTTCCTTCACATCAGAAGGGAAGGCATTCCACAGGGTGGGCGCCACTACTGAGAAGGCACTCTGTCTGGTTCCCTGTTACCTTACTTCTTGCAATGAGGGAACCACCAGAAGGCCCTCAGCCCTGGATCTCAGTGTCCAGGCTGAATGATGGGGGTGGAGACGCTCCTTCAGGTATACAGGACCGAGGCCGTTTAGGGCTTTAAAGGTCAGCACCAACACTTTGAATTGTGCTCGGAAATGTACTGGGAGCCAATGGAGATCTCTCAGGACCGGTGTTATGTGGTCCTGGCGGCCACTCCCAGTCACCAGTCTAGCTGCCGCATTCTGGATTAATTGCAGTTTCCTGGTCAGCTTCAAAGGTAGCCCCATGTAGAACGCGTTGCAGTAGTCCAAGCGGGAGATAACTAGAGCATGCACCACTCTGGCAAGACAGTCCACAGGCAGGTAGGGTCTCAGCCTGTGTACCAGGTGGAGCTGGTAGACAGCCAGGTGGAGCTGGTAGAATTGCATTTTCCATGGCACCCAATTTTCCCAGATGCACCACACATGAATGGGTGTGCTTTACCAGCTCACAAATCCTGTAGCTGTCATCTTGTGAATAGGTACCTACCGGGCCCACTTCCCAGTACTTACTGAGAGTGGTGGCATGGCCAGGAGGATGTGATTGCCAGCGCCACATGCTTCTGTGAGGCTTTGTAAGCAAGCAGTCCCTTGAATGTGCAATGCATGCCAGAAGACTAGAAAAGCTAGGGAATCGTCGTTCTTATGGTACCCAGCTTCCACTTACATGTAGTGATATTCAAGAGTTCAATGAAACAGAAGCCTTTGTGTCTTGAATGGAGATGGGCAAGCCACCCCTTCCGTCAGCCTCTGATGCAATTTGGAGGAAAGGGGAGCAGAAAGGTCTCATTCAGTGAGCAAAGACTGAGCTGGGTTCTGAGGTTTTCAGTCTGTGATGTGTAGGGATGTCATTTATCCCCACCACCAGCACCATATATGTACACACATGCATATATGTAAATTTAAGGAAATAAATACAGTGGAACCTTGATTCCCGAATGGCTTAGTTGCCGAACAGATCAGCTCCCAAATGCTGCAAACCCGGAAGTAAGTGTTCCTGTTTGCGAACATTTTTTGGAAGCTGAACGTCCAAGACAGCTTCTGCTTGAGTGCAGGAAGATCCTGCAGCCAATCGGAAGCCGTGCCTTGGTTTTCGAACAGTTTCGGGAGTCGAACGGACTCCTGCAAAGGATTAAGTTCAAGAACCAAGGTACCACTGTAATACTATAAGTTAAATAAAAATGCAATGTATCTCAACATAATGAGGAAGTCTGTGACCTGATTTATGTGCCATCTAGCTGCTAACTGAAGATGGGTTACTTTAAGGCCCCTGTTCTCATTTCTTAGGGGTCTTTATCTTTGAACCAGTGTTGATCCTCTATTAGAAGCTTCTTTGGTTTGTGTTCTGCAAAGTAGAACACCTGGCTACTTTAATGCCATTTCCTCACATTAGCAATGCCTAAGGATGCCAGCTGCTGCTGTTGGCTTTGTGCGCAGCATACATTTTATGCACAGCATACATGCCCCCCCCCCCCAAGAATCCTGGGAATGGTAGTTCGAGAATGCTGAAAATTGTAGCACTGCGAGGGATGAGCTACAGTTTCCAGGATTTAGGGGGTTGGTGCTTTAAATGTATGGTAGGTATGCAGTCATTGTTTGTTTGTTTTCAGATTAGGCACAGACTCCATTGGGTCTGGAGCTATGTATCCTTTGATTTTTCCTGATTCCCCACCCCCACCCCACCCCATTGCTAAAGCAGTATGGATATAGATCTGTATCCTTTTGCCATATATTCACATTGTGTGATCTTCAAGGATTGTGATCTCCTGACCTGAGCGTCCTAAATCTTACCTGTAGACAGATGTTTGTAGACGTGCTTCTTGAAAGACCTGTGGGATGCTGGAGTTACTATTTAACACAATAGTATTTCAAAGCTTACCTATTCTCAAGGTGCATCACGTAGACAAGATTTTACAGTTTGCTAATGGTTCTTGCAGAAATCATTGTAGTGAAAAAGCAAAGGTTGCCTATAAGTCACACAGTGGTTCAAATAATATTTCTGGAAAGGCACCATGAAACTATTTCCCTAAAACCTCTCTTTCAGCAGCTTAAAGAAATGAGATGGCAGGTCTTTCATGACATTAAGTTAATGTTTAAATAGGTTGTTCAGCAAAAAAAAACACCCATGGTTTGGGCTCCTTGTTCAAGAAAATGCTGCTTCATTATTTGATGGTGGCTTCCATTCCTGCAAGCTCACCTATGCAATCTTAATAAGTAACCTAAAAGCTGACTTGTTTGATTTAGTAACCATGTGGGAAATTTGTGTCTAAATTGCTGATCTTTGCTTCCTTTTCCTATTCTTGGGATGGAGCCCTTTGGTTTTATTCTATCAAAATGTCAAAATCTATTCAGAATCTTATTTCTGCTGCAATGTTTTGGGGGGAAATCTGTTGGACGTTTGCTTGCCAGTAGTGGATTGAACCAAAGCTGGCAGAGACAAAAAGATGCTGGACTAACTAATTTTTTAAAAATGACATTCCTGATTCAGTTGTCACCATGTCTATGCCAGATCAGAATTCCTAATCCCATGCAGGTCTGCTCAGAAGTAAGCCCTTTAATAGGAATGCAGAACAGTTAGTACAGCAGACCAATACAGCTCTAATCTAGAAATCTAGGGAAAGTACTTACTTTTTTATTTTAGTGTGTTATACACACAAATAGCAGAAGTCTACTGATTTAATCTCAGACAGCAGAAGAAACACCCCCCCCCCCGTCAGACAATATTGCCCCCTTTCAATTGTCCTGAAAATGCATAGAAAGATGAGGGAACACTTTTTGAAAACAAGGAGGAAGCAAAAAGGAAAGGAGGAGGGAACTATGAGAGAATGGAAGACTGAGCAACATGAGGAGGTGCCCAGGAGGTCATGTCAAAGCTATATGAAATCCTCAGGTTGCCCACCTGCTAGCATCTCTGTTGCTATTATCTGACTACATATTAAGACCTCCACAAGGAGAGAATCCTGTGACTGTGAGTAGGACTGCCAGTGGGAATTTATTTATTATAAAGGTAGGAAGCATCCCCTTAGATGCTTTTTTCTTTTTCATTTTAACCGGTGCTAGGCTGCAGAAACACTCCATTAAGAGCCAGTGTGGTGTAGTGGTTAAGAGCGGTAGTCTCGTAATCTGGGGAACTGGGTTCGCGTCTCCGCTCCTCCACATGCAGCTGCTGGGTGACCTTGGTCCAGTCACACTTCCTTGAAGTCTCTCAGCCCCACTCACCTCACAGAGTGTTTGTTGTGGGGGAGGAAGGGAAAGGAGAATGTTAGCCGCTTTGAGACTCCTTAAAGGGAGTGAAAGGCGGGATATCAAATCCAAACTCTTCTTCTTCTTCCTTTAACAGGACGAGCTTTCTCCTATTCTACCTTGCTCATCTGGTACACTTTCTCCTCTTCCACAATTGTCCTTGTTCATTTTTTTGTGACGCTACCAGTGTTTGTTTAATGAAGAATTGTGTTGCTATTGTGAAAAGTTAACTGGAAGTCCTTTACAAGTGTGACGTGCAAACAATCCTCGCCAACCTACTTCAAGGTGCAGAGTGCATATACTCTGTTCACAGTGAACATGAAAGCAGAGGGGAAACATAGATGGCCCCAATGAAGGAAAATAATCCAGACTGAATGTTAAAGCAGATTTTATTTTTTACCACTTTCCCCACAAGATGGTGCTGTGCTACCCATGAATGCATAGATACCATTGTCTTTACGGTTCCTAAATTGCCATTTGAGAAACTATTTTATTAGGATTGGTGAAACAGTGTTACAGCTAGCGCCTGTGACCATTTACTGAAAATTAAATCCCACTGAGTTCGGTAAGCATAACAGCTCTAAGTTCTGTTTCTGTGTGTGACGGAAGGCTGGCTAGCTAGCTGGGAGGGTTGTCATCACCTCCACCCCGCTTGAAGGAGAAACGACTCACCCTGTGTCTGTAAGAACCAAGGAAGCCATCTAAATTGCGGCATAAAATGGCTCCCCGTCTGAAAATGGGAGAATCTATGCCAAAGAGGAAGCTCTGACAACCAGACTTTGGGGACAGGGTTAGCATTATATGTGGCAAGCCTCGTTTCGGTTTCTCTATCTTCCATACTTCTGTGTACCAGTCAAGCCCGCATAACAGCTGTTTCCATAACAATTATCAATAAAGTAATTATGGCGCAATTCAGCCCTCTGACACACAGAGCTAAACTACATTCCCCCTCCTGCCCTGACTCACGAGCTGTGGTACAGCCACGTCAGCAAATGTGCTTTGCGACGAGATGCTGCAGCTGTCAGTATTTAAATGCCAAGGAAGGGGGCTGGAGAAAGCTTGCTGTTTCTAAGAAGATGCATCCAATGTCAGAGTGTCATGGAAGAGAGATAGCTTGTCTAATGGAGATCACTGCTTTGGGCAATTTTAGAGATAACCAGATCTGGAATCAGTCCCCACAACCACCACCTTCAAATAACTTGGGTTATTTCATTGCCCAATGTTGATCCTGCTTTATCCTCTTCTACTTACCTATTTAAAAGCTGTTAGTACTGAGGTGGCATCTAACTCTAGAGCAGCAGCCCTGAGCCCAGGAGCTACAGCCAGAAGTGGCTCACCCTGTGAGGCAGAGCTGCAGAGCTGCCCAGCCTCTGCCACCCACCAGGAGAGAGGAAAGATGGCTGAGAGGCTAGGGGGTGTGGGCATACCAGCAGAGACAATCTGGTGCTCCCACCAAAACGCCTTCATTGCTCTGATCTCCTTGCCTCCTTCGTTGGAGGTTTTTAAGCAGAGGTTGGTCATCTGTCATGGATGCTTTAGTGGAGATTCCTGCATAGAAATTCCTGCAAGAGATTGGACTAGATGACTCTCAGGGTCCTTTCCAACCCAACTCCCAGTAAGCAGCAGCAACAAACTTGTCAGGAAGCCCCAGCAAATGATCCACTTCTGGATATAGCAAATCTCTACTACAAAACTTTTCTTCTCCTAATCTCTGTTTGTGCCTTAACTGGAGGGGATCAGCCAGGAGGGGAGTGTAGAAATTCTGCCTTTATTTCTAATATGTTCTTCTCTTCAAAACGTTAAGCTAGAGATTGCTACCAGGTGACCTGTTTATACTGTAAATCACTTCAAGATGGCTTATGGGAAGCCATTCAGAAGCCCATGGGGCCAAGCAAAAGTCACACAATGTTCTGCCACTGAGAGGTCAAGAAGAATCAACAGGGTTGCACTCCCCCTGTTGATCAACAAAAGGGGGTCCTCTCTATCAACAAAGGCCATTCATTTAACAGGAGCCTGAACTGAAATGGGGTTAGAAACTTGGTCTCATCCACACAACTAATGACATATCAAGCCAGGTTATGCAGGCTTGGTTTATGGACTCTTGTTATGCACCTGTTACGGCTGAAATATTTGAATTGGCCACAACTCTCTTTAAAAATTCCAGAACACAATGCATATATGTGAGAAATAGCTGTGACGAAAATGTTGTTTAGCTGCTTCAAACATTACAGCTGAACAGCACAGATCCATACAGTATACCAAAGCTGCAACGTGCGAATTGTCTGTTTTGATGGACATGCCTGCTTCTTCATCAACATTCTCACATTCTCAACCCGGTTAATTATTATTAAAAGGGAGTAATGAAGAGAAACGTGTGCCGAAGTCCATTGTGAGATAAAGAGGCAACAGGCGACACCTTTTTGGGCAGTCATGAGCCAAACACCAGCCACTACTGAGCCACCCACTGCCAGGCCTGAAGAAAAGAAACTTGCCTTTGAAGTGCCAGACATCATTGTTGTCGTCCTTTATTTCGCCTTTGTCCTTGCTGTTGGAATATGGGTAAGTCAGTCGTTTTGCAATGACTAGAGGTGCTAGATGTCTCTTGTTTTTAAGAAAGGCCTCTTCACTGAACAACATAGCACTGTAGTGATGCTCCTATTTAACAACATCTCTTTTCCTTTTAGCTGCATAGAACAGAACCAGGTTTCCTCCCTTTTCCCCCCCATCCAAGGTCCTAGGTGGGCATAAATCTGTGTTCAGCTGTGCTTTTCAGAGCTGCAAAGCCATTATTTTTTCCCTCCTCTTCATTTCAGTCTTCTTTTCGAGCCAGTCGGGGAACAGTTGGTGGCTATTTCTTGGCTGGAAGATCCATGACATGGTGGCCGGTAAGTATGTAATAACCCACAGCTTGAGAACAGCCTTTGCCAGATGTTGTAGATGACTGCAGCTCCCATTAGTCCCAGGCAGTGTAATGGTGGGAGCTGATGGGCGCTGAGTCTAAGAACATCTGGGGGTGCCCAGTTGGTTGCATTACTCTTGATCAGAGGTGGCCAGCCTTCCAGATGTTGCTGGAGTAAAACTCCCATCACCAAATCACCATTGGGCTTGTTGTCTGAGCTGATGGGAGCTGGAATCCAGTGCTTTTCTTTCAGGGGGTATTGAAGGGTACACAGTTCTGGCACCTTTTTCCCCTAGAAGAAAAGTACTGCTGGAATCCATCAGCATATTGAGGGCACCATGTTTAAAAAGCAGTATTCCTTACAGTGTGGTTTAAGCAATTGACATATATGCAGATGTCAAGGGATAGTTGAAGGCTGAGAAAGAGGGAAGATGAAACTGGGATGATCCTTGCTGTGGTGAAAAACAAATGAAAGAACGCTGCACTAGCTGTAGGAGGAAAGTGGTGAGGGTGGGGGTGATAAGAAAGGAAGAATGTGGCATATCCTTCCTGCTGTAACAAATATGTAGCTAGGAAGGTTGTGCCAACTGCTGCACTCTCAGCATCACAAATCATAGCCTTGTTGCACGGTTGCAAAGCAATTAGTACAGCAAGCACTGAAGGAAATACATATTGAAGATTTAAAACTTTAGGGGAGTTTTAAAAATACATAGTTTACAGGAGTGTGTGTTTGTGAGTGAATATGGATGTGAATATGGCAATTGCAGCCAAAACACTGTTTCAAGGGAAGTCCTAGTGGACACACTGAAACTCAATTCATGAACAGGATTGCACTGTTAAATTCTCATGCACCAAATGAACCACCAGTGATGTAAAGCAGGGATAAGGAACCTATGGCCCTCCAATTCCCATCAGTCCCAGCCAGCATGGGCAATGGTCAGGAAAGATGGGAGCTGGAGTCTACTAACATGTGAAGGCCTTGGGTTCCCCATCCCTGGTGCAAAGTCTTTAGGAACAGCAATAAACAAGGGAGGAGCTCTTCTCTATTTCAAGCAGCCATATTGCTGGGAGCATATGAAGCGTATCAATTCTGGAATTTAATATATATCAGGTAACATCAGGCTTTTGCAAAGTGGCATTGTTGTTGCAAATAAGAGAGCCAATTTCTTTTTTAAAAATCTAGCACATCCAACAACCCTAAAGATAAAAACAAAAACAAGGCCTTTTTCAAATAAAAATGAAAATTAACTCAAGTTCAAGAGCAGTTCCCATTCCTCTCATGAAACAACGGCAGGAGTCTCTTTTGCACTGTCTAGTAACTTCTTCATTTATTGAGCAACTGTGTTAGGACTGCAACTCTCCACACTAAACCACCCAGATATAAATCTCCAAAATGATTCACTGGAAAGGCATAAACCTTTTGAAGGACACATTTTCTTTGGAGCAGAAAGGTAATATAACAATAATTTAAAGACCCAGAGAAATAAGTGTCAGAGGAGTAAATATCCTTTTTGCCCTGTCACAAAAGAACACAAAGCTGTAGATCTTGCAAGTGTTTAACTGCAAGCTGAATGCAGTTTTGAACTCCATCATTAATTGTAAATTCCATAGGCTACGTTTTCTCCCCTGGAGACACGCACTCGCACCTGGTTATTGTTCTAATGCGCTTTGTGATTCACTTTCTCCCAGGTGACATGTAAGCATTGGCTTACCTGTAGCCTCTACAGTTTCATTGCAGGAAATTTAAGGGGCTGCCAAGAAGTCAAGTGTCCCCATCATCGTTCCTGCTGGACTTAGTTTTTTTAGGGGGGACAAAACTTCCTGGGAACTGAATCCAAGGATTCCCATCACCCTGAGTAAGATGGCTGTTTAGCATTCTTCATTTTATTTATTTCTTGTTTTGGTATCCCATGGAAGCCCAGGGCAGCTAACAGCAACAGCAAGACACAAAATATAATAAAACAATGATTAAAATATCTAGCAACATGGAGCCTTTAATTTGGGATGACTCCTAAGTGTCCTTTCTAAATGAAGACCTGATCTAATAATCCTGCTCCTGTTGCATGAAATCTCACATTATATACTACCTTCAACTTTTTACAGATTACCTACACTGTGGGTTACCAGAGTTTGGGTTCAATAATGTGGAAAGGCAGCATACAGAGTTCCCAGAGAAGAGGGATTGATTGTTAAACTACTTTGGGAATTGTCGCTCTCTGGCGGTGGAGGAATAGGGATCACCTAACAACTCTCAGCACCCTTAACAAACTACAGTTCCCAGGGTTATTTGGGGAAAGCTATGACTGTCTAAAGTGACATGTATTGTGCCAATGAGGCCTCAGTTATGAAGCAATTCCCTTTCCAGGGTTTCACTTTGGGGCTGAGAGGACCATTACCTAAATCATAACAGGCCTTGGTTTGGGATAGGAAGTAATGTTTGCCTAAATGCTTAACTCTGTCTCAGGCTGATTAGTGTGACTTTTTCTCCCCCAAACCTGGAGGAAATGTTGGTAGAGGATGAATCGCCGCACAACATCCTTTTACTGCCTCTGTGTTCCAGGATATAGGGAGCGCATTATGGGTTTAGACCCAACTGCTGCTAGGAAAATGATAAACTGGTTACTTAAGGCCACTGTGGCATTGTATTACATGGCTTTACGTCACCTCTTTTATACTGTCTACTACAATAAGGACATGTGTCTTAAGGTAAGTGTTTACATTTCTTGGGAGCCTTTCTGTTTACCCAAGATATGAATGCGTATTGTAGCCGTTAGTCTTTCAATCAGAGGCTTCCCAGATGAGATGTTTGCAAGTGTTTGCTTCAGGAAAGGTTTTCAGTCTTATCTCGTATTAATATTTTAACTATCCCAAAGGTGAGGAGCAGGTCAGATTCCATTAATCTTTGCTTAGGGCTCAGCAGCGAAAGAGGCAGAAAGACCTGCTACTTGGAAAAGGAAAATCACAGAGCAAGTGAGGAGGCAATACCTTTTATGGGGGGTGGGAACCCAGTAATGTTGAAAATGCTGGATTACAAAAAATAAAAGTGTAAGTGTTGAAAGCAAACAGCAACAAGGGAGTAATGTCACATTGGTCCAGTAACAGGTAGAAAATTAGGAAAATGGAGCAGACTAGTCTGCAATCCTTTCCCCTAGTATTTTGTTAGGTTGTTGAGTCTTCTTATTTTCACATATACATAAGGAGTAAGCATTCAGGAATATTGTCCAGAGACATCTGGAATGGACGAAGCACCTACATTTCTGTGATATAAACTATGGGGTCAAAAGCCATAAGTTACCTCTAGTCACATAAGCGCTTTCCTTTTAAAAAAAAGAAAATAACAAAAAATATTTCTTGCAATCACATCAGGAAATAACAGTACACAGCCAGTATGTACTGGATACAACCTGAGGTGTGCCTCATAACTTATGTCTACATTTTCATATCTTCTCCTCAGTAACAGCACTGTTAAAATAAACCCAAGGTATTTCACAGTCTCTAACCTTTCACAGTTTACACTCTGTATATTTTTAACCAAACAGAGCCACCTACTTTGAACACACACTGCTGGGCTGGGTGCCCCATTGGTTGTCAAGGCAATATTTTCCTTCATGGCAGGCCAAGCTGAAGCTTCCAGCATGCAGTATAAATATTTGCCCGCAGATATGTCCTGCATTCTTTCATGTAAGACATGATCCAGTTCCACCCTAACCCTGCTCCAGAGTCCCGGGTTTGAGATGCTCCGGATTGGTTGTGACACTTGACTTGAATCAAGTTGTCTTTACATTGCAGAAAACATCAATCCGTGTAACTTTGGTGAATCCTTGAAGTTCTCCTTAATTACAATGAATATATTACAATGAAAAATTGATTATTACATGATAAATATTTAAATGTGTTTATTTTATATACTTACTTTGAAAAACATTTGTCCTTTGCAGATGTAAAGTGGCTAAAATGCATGATCACCATTGGTGGCATGGCTGATCACACTGCTCAGCCATTAACCATCCGAAAAGCATAGATTGACATCTTCAGTCTCAACATTTGCACCACCATTTTCATTTTTAACACAGTTACAACATTCTTAAAACATCGTTACATGCTGTGCAACCTTGTTCCTCTTGGCAGTGCCACTAATTATGCACATTATCCAAATCTGTATATTTATATTTGTACATGTAGCAAACTTAAAAGTTTGGCTAGTTGGGAGCTTCATATTCAGCTGGTTTGGCCATTGGCAATGATTAACCTGAAGTGTAGGAGATTTTGTGTGACATCCTCCATGACTGGCCACCCAGAAGATATTGGAATGGCCTGATCAGTTTTCAAGTGACCAGGCCAGCTGATTGACCTGACATTATCACTCCCACGTTGAGACTAGTTGTTTGGGGTGTGCCTGGCCTTTAGTAGCTATGTGTGCCTTTTAAAACTAGTGGGATCTGGGGCCATCCTAAGACATTTTGCTCCTTGGAACAAGGAGGAATAAGGAAGTGGAGACAAACCAAGATAGAAATTCACCTTGGGGAGAAATGAGGCATATATAGATACAAGCTAGCAGCCTAATACCTGACATTGCTCAGGAATTCTCAAAAATTAGGAAGCCGAAAAATCAGCATGGTTTTGAAAGGGTCAGTCCACCATCTTGATTTAAAATGGTGCCCAACTGTACCCAAACATATACAAAAATCCACTCCTTGTTCTCAGGAACCATCATGTAAAATTTGGTTACAATATCATAGGAGGTGCCCAGATGTGTAGCAAACAACTTTCCAAAATATATAGCAGAGAAATAAACAGAGAAAAGCATGCAGTCAGCTCTTCCAATTTATGCTTAATTATGCAGATTAAAAGATTATGGCATTTGAGTAGTCCAAGTATTGGCAGCCAAACACTCAGAGCAGTAAAATAAGAATCTCCATCACTGATGATCTTAGGATGAATCATGCAGTCTTTGTTTTTAAACAGGGAAATTAGATTTTGAGGTGTGAACTCTGTGCTTTCTCGCCACAGATAGAACATACAGCTGACCTTTTTCTATCAACTAACGGCAGCATTTTGTGTTTTAGATTGGAGCATCTCTGATGTCAAGCAATGTGGGGAGTGGCTTATTTATCGGCCTGGCGGGCACAGGAGCTGCAGGAGGCTTGGCTGTTGGGGGCTTTGAGTGGAACGTAAGATGTCCTTGAAGGATTCAACTTGCTCTTGACAAGGGATGTGGGTGTGGGCATCTGCTTAGTCAAGTGAAGAGGTTATTTGGTACTCCCCAATGTCTGAGCTTTATTCTATCTCCAACAAGACAATTGGAAATGAATAACTGATTTCAGCAGAAACGTTAGTAGGCTCGTGTGGCACATTGCAATGTAAATAAGCAGGATAAAATTAATGCTAGAGCACATTTTCCTAGAACAAACAACAGTCTGAAACTTGGAAACCTCTGTAGCTTCAGATTTATTTTTTATTTTTTTGAAACATTGGGCTGGATTCATTTGTGCTAGCCAAAGCCAGGGCAACAAGACCCACATAACCCAGTTACCTCCCCAAATCTGCTCAAGAGGATCAGGAGAACCCCCAGAACAGCACATGGGAGCATGGAGAAAGGGGAGATGATTCTATCTGGCAAGAATGAATGAATTAGATTGCCTGTTCTGGGTCTTGAAACAGTGCCTATAGCTTTAAGAGCACTGAGTCATAAAGATTGTATATAGCATCATGGTATTGAAAGAGGCCATTTGACCACTGCCCTGTCTTCTTTAGCCTGCAGTGCCATCTAGGTGTGTGGTGCCACTGTTTCATTGGCTGGTGTCACTTGCGATCTTGGAACTCTTAAAACAAGTTTCTTGGTCTGAATCTGGCAACCTTAGCTGGATATGTATATATGACAAAAGTCAGAATGTGACTAAATAAACTTTTTGTGGTTTGGCATTATAGTTTACTATCTATCTGCCCTAGCCAGATGGGAGAATGAGCCCCTAGTTTTTACCATGTACCCTTGGTCATTTCTTGTTGGTAGGAATTGTTCTAGCTAATTGTACTCTCTCCCAGAGTTGCCAAATGAGGAATGTCAAGTAAAGGGTTGGTGCCAAGGATTAAAAACAAATGTTTAGTGGATAAGTTATTCTCTAGTTCACCGCTATGGATTTTAGAGAGTATTGGGGCAAATTTGTTTCAAAATTGAAAAGGATGCTAACATGAACACTACTAATGGCAGTATTCTACTCCTAAATGTGAAACTGTCTTCGAGCAAAAGTTGATTCATAATAGTCACTTGCAGCAAACGTCAGTTGTATTAATACATTCCTGCAATAAACTCCTATAGAGTTTCTAAAATAAGAGGATTATCTTGTGGAAAAAATGTTTTAAATGACAAGTCCCTTTTAACTTTCATCAAATTCATGTTATTAACATGATGATAATATAGTATTTATGGTAGTTGAGAGGTAATGTGGTTCCCACTTCTATATATTTCAAGAGGGTGTGAAGAAGGCAGGAGAAGTGAACTGAAAGAGGCTAGCTCTGTGCTAGCATTGTTTGAAGATCATGGCTATGGAGGAGCTGGTGCTGCATACAGTGACAATGCTTCACTCACGGCGCAGGTCTGCAGCTGTCCTGAGGGATGTGTGAGCTTCTCTGCTGCCAACAAAACTGGCAGGACGGCTGTCTCTAAGATGAATGACTCCTCTTGGTGCAAAAGGTCACCCAGTAATATACCTCCTGTTGCAACAAAGTTCACTCTGGCTAGAACAACAGTGAAGTGGGATGAAAGAGAGGGCTCCAAAATAAGGCAGCATTCTTCTGAGCCATCAGCAGTGTTCACCTTCAAGCAGCCTGATCCCATTGCTTGGCTTTAACTACAGTAGTGTGAGCCCTGATGTGCAGCATTCATGGAGTTCCAGATGTCATAGTCTAAAACAGGCATTGGTCCTCCAGATGTTTTTGGCCTACAACTCCCATGATCCCTAGCTAACAGGACCAGGGGTCAGGGATGATGTGAATTGTAGTCCCAAAACATCTGGAGAGCTGCGTTTGCCTATGCCTGGTCTAACAACATCTGGAGGACCATAGTTTCCTCACCCCTGTGTTAAGTCTGAATCCAGCCTTCACTTTAAAATGTTTTAAAACACCCCACCAGATGTTTAAGACTACAGTGTGGTCCAAACCATCTGGAGGGCACCAAGATGGCAAAGGCTGACCTTATCCTATGCCTGGCAAGTAGCATGGAGTTCATTTATTTTGTCCATCTGCCAGAAACTTCTATCCCTTGCCCTACTACTGGCTTTCTTTTCTCTTACATTTATATCCCAACCTTTACCCCACCTCCTCATTTCTTCCTCACAAACAATCTGGTGAGGTAGTTCAGGCTGGCAGACAGTGACTGGCCCAAGGCCACCCAGTGAGCTTTATGGCTGGGTGAGGATTTGAACCCTGGTCTTCTGGATCCTAGTGGAATCTAACCACAACACCATACTGGTTCTGTTTTCACAGTTATATATTTGTGCTGGCCTTCATGACATATGCCGGTCAAAAATATTCTCAGAAGGTGAGAAAGGTCGATACCCCATTCAAATGCCCTGACCAAGAAGGATCTTGGGATGAATGGCAGTATATGATAATAAATAATAATAATAATACCAGATAGAGTGGGGCCATAGTGCCCTATCCTATGGCTGGCTCTCCTGCCTCAGTATAGCAGTTCACAGAATCACATCATACTTTGTGAACTTGAACACAATACAGTGATGCCTTCCAGCAGTCATAACCTTTTCAACACTACTGCAGTGTTGTCAACCCATTTCATTTGGGAGTGATCACATTCCAAACCCTGAAATCTCCTGTTGCCCAGGATCTATTTCTGGCAGCCCACACCCATGGCTTTTGTGATTCACCCTTGTCCTTTGAAAAGTACTGATCAAAGATTGTATCCATTCTCATCTTTACTCCAATCTGTCTAGGGATGGGTGGACTCACAGAAGCCCAGTCCATCCCAGTTCTCAGAAGTGACAAGACTAAGTATATTCTGTTCCATTTCCAGGTGTATTTTTAAATTCCACCTGCAAGCACACATTAGGAATATGTGTTTAGAAGCATCTTATGAAGTAGTCTGAGCATTGCATTCACTTCCCTCATTTTCTGAAAGTGTGTTGCTAGCCTTCCATAGCCTGAGCAGCTAGCATGTGGGTCTTTTTGCTGTCACATGCCTTGAGTGAAGACAGAGCAAGTCTCCCTTGCAGTGACAATGCTTAATGACGTTCAATTGCTCCTGGGGGGAATTGTACAGGAAAAAAACCCACAACTGCCTCCAACGCTTAAAGGGGGAGAGGGGACTGGACCACTAATAGAATCTGCCAACTTGCTGATTCTGAAGTGGATCATTCTTCTAATCTGGGTCAAAATCTGGCCAGATTGATCAGGTGAGTTCACACTGGAATCTCAGTAAGGCAGATTCCTTCTCCATTCTTAAATTTATCCCATGGCCTTCGAGCAGCTATTCATCCCTACCTTCACGTAGTTGGGAACCAAGCAAGGCATTCCAGTTGTGTAGCACATGTTGAATCTGTCATTCTTGTTCATTAGAAATACTGGCAATTTGCCTTTCCAATTTTTAGATAAACTATTGGTTGCATGGAATTGACTGTGTAGCACTGCACAAAGTATGGGCATCCATGGCATGTGTTCTTCTTCCTTGTTAGGCCACCTGGGCATTGCTGGTCCTCGGCTGGATCTTTGTACCAGTTTACATCTCTTCGGGAGTGGTCACCATGCCTGAATATCTGAGGAAAAGATTTGGAGGGCAGAGGATTCAAATCTACCTGTCTGTACTGTCCCTCATCCTGTATATATTCACCAAGATATCAGTATGTACCTTGGGGAAATAGAGTTGTAGCTTTTAGAGCACAGCACTTTCACAGGGAGGTAATGGGTCATTAATGTGGACAAGTCATTCCACTATCCTCACTGAACTAGCCCTAAATACTGGATCAGTCCCTTCACTATACATTATATACAAGCTTTCAGGGCTACCACTCCATGTTGGAGGAGACCTGTTGTAGGGATATCGCGGAGTGGACAGTGAGGTCCGGAGGGAGCACACTCTCCACCAGCAGGCAGCCACAGTCTGCCTGCACGCGTGACACCCCCCCCCCCCAGACAAGCCACAGCTGTCTGTACATCGTTCCACCTCGGTCTGACCTTTTGCAGTCTCAGCAGTCAGCGGTGTCCTGTCTGTAACCTTTGTCCCTGGGACCTCTTGTCTCCTTCGTCATACACTGTGCAAGGGGGAAATGACGCTGTGGAAACAGGTGCCAAAATAGCTTTGTACCACCCCACGATCTCGGGATGGAAGATGTGTAAAGGTCACAGCCCAAAAATGTATTTGCCTAGCTTGCATATTTGTCTCAATAAAAGGAGGCTCCACAGGAATGGCAGCAGCTCGCTTCAGCCCACCTGTGCGCAGCTCACATGATGATCAACACCTGTCTTGGGCCTTCACTTCAACCTGTGGTGGTCTCCCTCTTCCATCAATGGGCCCTGGTGGGCTTATGTGATAGTAAGCAATGGTTGGATCTACCTGCCATTGTAATGTTCTCCCCAAAACCCTCATTACTCCAGGGTCTTATGAGAAATTTAAATGCAATGAGACCTATCTGCCTGATGCAGCTTGGACAACCAGCCCAGGATTTTGTTTAATAGGTGGGGCAGAGCAAGTGTCAGCCATAGGCCCTGTTGGGGTGATGGAGTTTTGACAGGTGTCCAAAGATACCAGGTATGGATTCTGCTAGCTTTTGTCAACACATGCATTAGTTGAGATTCTAGCATTTCTGATGCCTGGTTTGATTATTTTCAAGAGTAGTTTTATTGTGATTTTCCAGTTGGAATATTTATTAGAGATGTCATAATCCAATGCTACTGGTATCAAGGTCCTTTTTCTTATATTTGTTCCAGACAGATATTTTCTCTGGTGCACTTTTCATCCAAGTCTCCCTTGGTTGGAACCTTTACCTTTCTACAGTGATCTTGTTGGTCGTGACAGCCATCTACACTATAGCTGGTAACTATGCTGTATAATAATGCCAGTACGAAAAGCACAGAGTTCCTTTATATAGCCAGATAGTGTGGACAGTTTCAGGTCATGGTTCATGGATACCAGTGAGGGGGCATCCAGTAGGTGGGGATTTCAACTGATACCAACCAAGCTACCTACAATGGACTTAAAAGTATAGCACCAGTAGTCAAGTTGGTGGGTGGGGAATGTTGTAAACTTCAGATATCTCCAATGTGCTGCATTCAGACTTGTGCTTTCAAAGCAACTTCGCTGGGTTTGAGGATCAAGCTACTTGAGGTGCTCAGCTGTGTGACTGTCTTCCCTGAAGTGTGTGCTTAAGTTAAAGCATCTGTGAGGAGCTAGTACAGTGGTGCCTCGCAAGACAAAAAGAATCCGTTCCGCGAGTCTTTTCGTCTTGCAGTTTTTTCGTCTTGTGAAGCAAGCCCATTAGCGGATTAGTGCTATTAGCAGTTTAAGGGCTATTAACAGCTTTTTAAGGCTTAAGGGATTAGCGGATTAGCTGCTAAAAGGCTATTAGCAGCTTAGCGCTTTAGAAAAAGGGGTTGGGGAGCGGGGAAAAACCTCAAAAATCGCAAGACATTTTCGTCTTGCGCAGCAAGCCCATAGGGAAATTCGTCTTGCGAAGCGCCTCTGAAAACGGAAAACCCTTTCGTCTTGCGGGTTTTCCGTCTTGCGAGGCATTCGTCTTGCGGGGCACCACTGTATTTGCAACAGGAATTTATGAGGAGGTGTTTCTCTCCTGCCCTGCAGACCAATTCTTTTCTTCTTCTTTTTTAAAAAACACCGTTTTCAAGCCCAGGTTGTCATGTGTCCTCTTTTTCATGGGTAGTCGTCACAGTGATCCATAGTTAAAAGTGGAAGTCGGCAAATGTGTCCTCTTTTTTGCTCTTCAAAATATGGCTGCCAAAGGCCAGGCAGGCATATTCCCTCTCCAAGAGGCAAAACGTCAGCTTAGAGTAGGCAATTTGGAAAAGAAAAATAGCCTAAGGGGAAAGATTGAGAAATGGCCCCTTTCCCTTTCTGATCCTGACTGCAGTTTCCTGCAACTGATTTGTCACAAGTTTGGTCCAAAATGTGCAAAGTTTGAAGAAACAGTGATTTCATTATTCCATTCCTGCATTGCAGGGGTTTGGATAGATGGCCTTTGGGTTCCCTTCCAACTCCACAATTCCATGATTTCATGATTCATTTTATGCACTTAAAACCTTAGTTTTTGTAGAATCATAGAATTGTAAGGTTGAAAGAGACCCTGATCTGATCCAACCCCCTGCAATGCAGGAATATGCAGCTGCCCCATAGGCGTTATCAGCACCACGGTCTAACCAACTGAGCTATCCAGGCTCTTGCTCATGTGTTAAAATCCCATTCTTTTCATCGATTCATTTATTAGAATCACATTCCATTTTGTAACAGAGTAAGGGAAATCAACAAAATGTAGAAATATTGGTCTTTGAATCAGTTCTTTCTAATCTTTTTCACAGGTGGTTTAACTGCAGTGATATACACAGATGCTTTGCAGACTGTGATCATGGTGCTTGGAGCATTGGTTCTTATGTTTATCGGTGAGATGAAGATGGGGTTGTGTTGCTTTATTTCTTTGGCTAATAGAATGACACATCTTGGGGGGGAAACACCAAAAACCATCTGGGTTGATGTCATCTCAACTTCTACATCAAACTTTTTTTTATGAGAAGAGAAAACTGGACTTAAGTTTAGTTATATGTTTATTATGTCTCATCTAATATCTGCAAAAGCTCTGCACAATTAATATGGCTTGTTTAACCAATGTGTGGTTTGTTTGAGCATCTGAACCAAGCCTAGCAGATTTAACTATTTTGTATTCTGGCAACCAACTACAATGCAAAGATATGGTTTGTTGTTGGCTTGCACAATGTGGCTTGTTTTGACTATAGTTTGGTGTCGTGCCTGAACCCAACAATCTTGCTTATTTTGGGTTTGTCTGGCCACTTAAAGTGCCTTCCATGGGGGAGGGGGTAATTATTGGTAATCCATGGAGTCAAAAGCTTAAAGCCCTTCCTTCCAAACGCCATGGTCCAGATCCAGCTTGCCCCTCCACGCAATACTATCCCCCAACACAAAGGAAACCATCAACAATTCACATTACAAACTTCACATCCGGTTTGACCCTGCAAAATGTGGCTGGAGGGGACAATGCATGGCTGGGGAAAAATATGGATGGCTGACATGAGCTTGCTGACTGGACTGTGGCCTCTTTCATTTTAGGCTTTGATAAAGTTGGGTGGTACGAAGGACTGCAAGAGAAGTATATTAGAGCCATCCCCAGTGTCATTGTGCCAAACACGACTTGCCACTTGCCACGGGAAGATGCCTTCCATATGATGAGGGACCCTATCAATGGAGATATTCCATGGCCTGGACTTATATTTGGCCTCTCAGTGCTTGCTCTTTGGTGCTGGTGCACAGATCAGGTAAAGTAAATATGTCTTTCTTGCTGCATGTTTGATAGATTTATCACTGCCCTCTACAGGAGAGTTTTAGGACAAATTTATTGTGATGGGATCAAAAGCCCATTGAATTATTTCAGTCAAAATCAGCATAACTCTGTTTCCTTGTACTTACAGCACGTAGGAATCATTTGCATTACTCAGATTCTGAGCACACACTAAAAAATTCAGAGACAGAGTTAAAGCCTACTGTTACGAGAAAAAACAATGGGTGCCTTCAGTGCTAGTTGCACTTAGAGTAGGCCCATTAAAGTTAATAGACACAGCTAACTTAGGCTCACTAATTTCAGCAAACTGAAGAAACAGCCCTAACTCAGCCCTGTTACTTGAGGTAATGGGATGGAATACAGTGATACCTCAGGTTACATAGGCTTCAGGTTACAGACACTTCAGGTTACAGACTCTGCTAACCCAGAAATAGTACCTCAGGTTAAGAACTTTGCTTCAGGATGAGAACAGAAATCGCGCAGCAGCGGCAGCGGGAGGCCCCATTAGCTAAAGTGGTGCTTCAGGTTAAAAACAGTTTCAGGTTAAGAACGGACCTCCAGAACGAATTAAGTTCTTGACCCGAGCTATCACTGTAGAAACTTTCCTAATAGCCAGTCCAATTAACCATGCATTAATTGTATAGTACATTTAAAGCTCACAAATGGTTTTTAAAAAATCATTGATTAAAAGTATACATTTTAACAGGATACGTATGTTTCACGTGTATTTATGCAGATATTGTCTCTTAATTTGAGAAAGGTTATCTCTTGAAGATACTTTACAAACCCTCTAACCTAGCCTTCAGTTTTTAGCGACTGCCATTTCTTAACAATTTGGCCAAAAGATTGCTTTGACTATCTTGGTTCTCTTCTGTTTCCAAGAAAATGTGAAACAACCTGTGCAAAGTTTCCTTAAAGCTAACTGGTTCTCCTTTCAGGTAATTGTGCAAAGGTCACTCTCTGCGAAGAGTCTCTCTCATGCTAAAGGCGGGTCTGTGCTAGGCGGATATTTGAAAATCTTCCCAATGTTTTTCATTGTCATGCCGGGCATGATTAGCAGAGCTCTCTATCCAGGTAAGCTTCTGCTGGCTGTACTAAGGCTACAAGTGCCCACAGGTGGCCATTTACAAGGAGGGTGGACAGCTGTAAACATGCAACCACCTACAGTAGGAACTTATCCAGCTATACGGTGAGACAAACTTTCCCAACTGATCATTGGATGGGCAATAATATTGTGTTTGCAAGCAATTTGCAGTAAGTTTATAAGCAGCGTTCACAAGGTAAACACAGTCATCTGCTGTCACCCTATATATGTATGGGTGGCACTGTCAGAAGTAATAACATTTGGGACAGGAAACACATGGCATGGATCTCAAACACAACCTGAAAAGCATATGTCTGCTGCACCCTTAATCACCCATAAATGTAAACAGCAACTGTTTCCTCTATATCTCCTATAATTAAAACCTGCATTTCTTTATTTACTTGCTTGCTCCAGATGAAGTGGGATGTGTAGACCCAGAAATCTGTGAAAAGGTCTGTGGAGCGAAAGTGGGTTGTTCAAACATTGCCTACCCTAAGCTAGTAATGGAGCTCATGCCTGTAGGTAAGGTAATTCTATTCTTGTTGAGAGTGAGGTGGACCACATGGGCAAGCGTTGGCCTGCTGATGAAGTGGGCTAGTGTGAGTTCGCTGGTGAAAGATAACTAGGCTTTCCTTGTTGACTTCTTAGGACTCCGTGGCTTGATGATTGCTGTGATCATGGCTGCCTTGATGAGCTCTCTCACCTCTATCTTCAATAGTAGCAGCACCCTTTTTGCCATAGATATCTGGCAGCGACTCCGCAAGACGGCCACTGAACAGGAACTCATGATCGTTGGAAGGTCCTTTTTCTTCCCCACACCTTAATTTGCTTATCAAAAATGCTCCCTGAGCAGACACTGCCCACAAACAGCCTAGTGTCCTCAGTTGCCCCTTACCTGCAGGTGCACCTAGTGCAGTTTCCGAAGAGGATTCATGCCCATGATTATCAAACTTCCTTGTGTGCCCTCCTGTTAAGGTTCAGTTGGAGCCCAAGCAAGGCGTGAACTGGGGCAAGAACTTGTGAGATGCTGCAAAAGTCATAGGAAACGTTCCACAGTGTATATTCCATTTCCAGGGCCACGTATTCCGCTTCAGTTAAGAACTGAAAGCAACTCAAACTGAGCCATGAAAGTCTCTGATCCAAATCACTGAACCTGATCCCAGATTTGGTTGGACCAAACACTCATGTCATTGCCCTCCACAGCTGGTGTCCTCCTGTCTTCATACCCAACTCTGCAGCTTGTGCTGTTGGCTGTGTGCTCTCCCCATTTCTGGGATTGCTCTGCAGCTGTTCAAGTGACTTCTGCCTGTAAAAAATCATGGCCGCCAGAGAGGCCTCATATCTGCGGGATGGGAGCTGTCCACGATCATTGCAGCAGCAGCATGTTTGCAGCTTTCCCTTAACGTCCTTTTGGTCAATGAAATGTACTCTCTGTTTGAAGTCTTGACAAAGCAGCACTTGCTGAGTTTTCCCCAAACCCCATTGTGCCATGAGGGGGGAAATCTCCCTCCCCCTTTCCGTGGCTCCATAGGGAACATCAAAAGTTAGATTTGTCAAGTTGTGCAGAAGTAACATGCTTTGTCCTGCTCTTGCAGGGTGTTTGTCCTCATTCTCGTTGCCATTAGCATCCTCTGGATCCCCATCATCCAGCTAGCCAACAGCGGTCAGCTCTTTGACTACATTCAGTCAATAACCAGTTACCTAGCGCCACCCATCACTGCCCTCTTCATCCTAGCAATCTTCTGCAAGAGGATCAATGAGCCAGTAAGTACAGAATCAATGAGGAGGTGCGTATGAATAATAGCATCTCCCAAATGTCATCGTTTCATAGTTTTTCAGGGCAGACAAGACCATTCATTATGATTATATTGACTGACTTTCCCTTGAATGCAACAACTGTGGAATTTAGGCCCATTAGAGGACAGCATCTCTTTAAAAAAGATTCTCAGGGCTTTGATTACTGGTTTAACTGAAAGAAGTGATAAGACACAGGAAGTGAGAGGGGGGGGAGCAGGGAGAAAAGAAGGAACTTCATAAAGATTCACCAAAACTTATTCTCCCCCCCCCCCACTGCTTAGAAAGTAATTCTTATTCAGAAACTGAATTTCCCTAGCTTTAATCTTCCAGTCATCAAATCTCCTTTGGTTTGAGACTTCAAGAGAGCTGAGCCGTATATAATTATGTGGGAGATCTAGCCACATTGTGAAATCAAGCCAAGTTTCACTTGTTTCTTTTTGACAAACTTGCTAAATAGACCCATTTTTGCAGAACTGTATGTCCTGGTATAACACCAGCACCTCAAGTTGAGGGGAGCGCCACTTTTCTCTAAACCCACACAAGTGAGCATTCAGTAACCACCTTCTGGGGCTCAGGACTCAAACCCCAGGTGCCCCAGTGTGCAAGGAATACCAGTTAGGACTTGACTTCCTGAGGACCTTGGGGACTGTGCCTGTCCCAAACCCATAGCATTTAAGAGGATAATTTGAATAGGTATACTTCCTTCAAAGGGGATGGGGCAACCCAAACATTGACCAACTCACTTCAGGTCTTTGCCCCTTCAAACCCAGTTAAGGGTATTGGGGTGGGGAGTGGAAGGAAAGGGCTTTGTTTTTGTTTAAAGGGAATTTCAAGGAATAAAAAGAAGCGGCATGATGTAAGGTAAGACCAAACAAAAACAGAGATCCATTATTCTAGGCTACTTGTAGATGTGCAATATAATTTCCTGGCCTTTTAACCCATAGGAACCCATAGTTCTTTCATCAGTTTCCAACACCAGCTTTGTTCTAGATTCCCACCCCCCTCCCACATGAAAGCCATACATTTCATGCAAACCTAGGACTTTCTATCCATTCAGTCCCCCTTGCTTGCTTTCCCTCCACTCCCCTTCCCATGGGCACTCTTTCTCTAGCTCAGTAGAGTTCCACTGCTCTTTACATCATTGTAACTCCAACCACTCCATAAATGAACTCACACAAACATACACAGCTACATAAATGTCATTTACATAGGTCTGTTGTTTATCCAGTGTGGTTTGGGCAATGGCTGCATTAATTCTGTTTGTATTCCAGCTCATTGTATAGTTTGACTGATGAAATTTACAGGAACTTGGAGGAGACCATTCTCATTTAATGCTGAAGAGCTAATTTGGGACCTATCAATGTTCCCGGGGAGACTGATGGTCAAAGAGGGAGGGGCCCTGGAGAAACTCCACCTGATAATATGGATGCTTTTTAATCTGGGTTCCAACCAGGCATGCTGTTTTATCATTTCTCTGCTTGCTTTAACTCATCCTTGCAATTTCAGCCCTATGTCCTGGGCACTAACTTGATATCTGATCCTGAGTTCATGCCCCAATGCTGTCAGGCTAATCCTAACTTCTCTTCCAGATCTGAAAGCCATCCTCTCCAACGCTGTAGCAGTGCAACACTATAATCAGTTCACTCATTAGTCTTTGCTGTCTTTTCAATGTAATTAGTCCCACGGGAGCCTCTCTAGAAGTTTCCACTGTGCTTCTGCAGTAATTAAAGGCTTGTAACGATGTGGGTTCTTATCTTGAAAATCTCTGCCAGGATGGAATTAGGAACCCCCGTTTTGTGTTAAGGACTCATGCGGTTGGTCCCACTCTTTGTATGCCTTTAAACATTAAACTACTGCTGTAGGATAAACTGTCCAAAAAGCTGTTCTGAAGGCATTACTTTAAAAAGGTAAATACATTGGCTCAGAGGCAAAGTGTTAGAGTGGCCAAAAGCTTATTGGTATAGGGGTGTGGGGTTTTTTGTTACCAGAACCAAGATAACTAAGTTAAGATTTGAAATAAGGTTTTCTAAGTCTAGGTATGGCAATCTTATATATTAGGTGACAATGACTCTCATAAATAAATACCTGTTAAAATTTAAATGTAGTACATATGTTTAAATTATAACTAAATATGTTTTTAGCCCTTCTCTCAATAAAGAATGAAATTGGATCGTGTTAATTTCCAAACTGGGATGTTTTAACAAAATCAGTAAGCAAGTTGGTGGACTGGATTTAACTAACTCATTCCACCAGTGGAAGCCAGCCCAAGGAATTCCACTAGCATAACAGGGCTTTCCCCAACTCCGCCCCCCCCATACACACACTCTAACCTCCACTCTGAAGGGACAGGAGAACCTGCAGAACATCATGGGTTGGTAGTGGAGACACCTTCTTTGGGCAAGCAGAAATACTTGCACTGATGTATCAATCTCCCAAGCACTGCTTTGAATCCCACCCCATGTTTCCAACTCCTCCACTCAAATTTCATCACATCTCCCTGTGTTTTCTTCTCAGGGAGCTTTCTGGGGACTGATGTTTGGGTTAGCAGTCGGGCTCGTTCGGATGGTTATGGAGTTTATCTACATGGCACCCTCCTGTGGTGAGGAGGACCAAAGGCCAGCTCTGTTGAAAGATGTGCACTATCTGTACTTTGCTATCCTCCTGTGTGTGCTAACGGCAGCTGTCATCGTCACTGTTAGCCTCTGCACACCACCAGTCCCAGAGGAAAATGTAAGTGGCTTTCAAGGATGAATATTCTTTTTAAAACAAAACACCCAAACACTTGCTTAGTTTTCCTTGTTGTACATTGCACCTCTCAGTACTACTGTAAACTGGAAAGCACTACAAAGAAGTCTTCCTTCTGAATGATCTTGCTTCCCAGGTATTATAGGGTTAAAAATCATTTAGACTCAGTGAGCACTGGAAATGGAGAGCAGGCTTCCATGCTGTGAGGACACTACTGGCACATCCTATCAAGTAGAGAGGCAGACAGTGGGGAAGAAATCATATTAGAATGGGCTGCTGAGGAGGGGATGTAATGGCTCTAATTGAACCCTCTCTCGTATTTCAGAAGAGACGGCATCAATCTTGTAAGCTAACAAGATTAATATTGTTGGAGCCTTGGCATTTAGAAAGAACATTCCATCCCAAAGTGATCTCAATTACATTGAACGACTGAGGTTTGGTAGCAAAGAACTTTATTTCATTTGCTGCATAAAACTGGTAAAAAAAAAAGTTTTCTTTCAGTGAGTTCTTGAAGAGATGCTTTGAATACTTTCTCACAATTCTGGTTTTCCCAAAAGCAGTCCAATCCTGGTTTTACTGGGTCAGCTTAGTGAATAATGGAAAGAGTTTTCCTCAATGAACAAAAGTATGGATCATATTCTCAACTGATGTGAATAGACAATAATCCATGGGTTCAGAGTGCCTGTAGCCCTCAGCTTTCCCAGGTAGCCTTCCTTCCAGGTGGTAGACAGCTTCAACTCCACTTAACTTCCCATATCAGAGTGGGGCTCTCAGAATTATGTGGCCTAGGAATGGTGAAGAGATTTGTCCAGACTGCATTTTTCAGTGAGCTGGACTAATATATAATCTGAAGCATAATTATCCTTCAGATTTTGCACAGGTCCAAATTTTAGAATGCAGGTTTAAAGTACATATTTTGTGATAAAACGTGTACTTAAATATGAATTTCAGACAGATAAAAAAAAATATGTAAATATGTAATGGAACGCCTGCAAAACTGACAAGGACTGAAAAGCATGGCCTAGCATGGCCACAAAGGAGTGATTAGTGAACCTCAGGCTGAAATGATCTCTTGAATGATCTTTTGAACCTATGCTCTTGAATAGATAAGGACCCTGGCTCATTGGTGCAGAGTTGAGTACAATCCTCCTGGAGTTTTATCTGGGAAAGAGTGACTACACATGGCCTCACAAAACTTTCTCTGATGACCTTCTCCTCTGACAGTAGCAAATGGACAGAAGAGGAAGGAGAGATTTGTATCTGGTGTTTGAGTAGTACCGTTAATGCACCAAGCTTTAAATGAATTACAGCCTAAAAACAGCAAGCAGAAGCATTTTTCCCTGCTGTTTTGGACACTCTCCCATCCCTGTGGTGATGGATGCTGTACCGCAAAACAAATATGCAAAGAATTTGTTTGGTATGCCTCAGAGTTCATATGTCTTCATTGTACATAGCCCATATTGTGTCATGTCGTCCTTGAAAACTCTGCAAAGGAGCTTACAATTAAATTTGAGACTGTGAAGCTGAAACGCAACTGCCAGATGCCAGATGGCATTTTGGAAGAGAAGGATTTATTCTAGTTCGACAGAGGAAAAAGGGGGAGGGAAAACTTTTTCACAAAATCTTGACAAAGTTTCTTTTAAGGTTTGTCAGACGAGAACACGAGGAAGTGGGAAGTGGCAGAGGAGGAAGTGAGGTCACAAGAGGATAGCGGTACTATATTAATTCAATTAAAAACTATATCCCACTTTTATTTATAAAATAAACTTGGAACAGATTGCAAAAATAGTAAAATGTCTAAAAAGACAATGGGAGTCAGAATTATGTGGGAGTAATGGGGTTGGTGCAGACTCCCTTCCCCACCACTTCCTTCTACTCACAGCAGCTCCCCCCCTGCCCCCCCCCCGCTGAGGGTTAGTGAACCCTACTGAATTTATTTCTTTAGATGATTTATATGCCCAGGGTGGTTTATAGCAAAGCACCCAGATCAAAATCCATAAAAACAGAATAATCCTTTAACAGCACATAACAACTAATTAGTGAATAACAATTAACTAATAGCAGCAGCAATCACATCTCCCCTCCTCCAAATGCCCATTGAAACCTAAAACTATAGATGGAACCAAATGCACCTTAGCAGTGTATCACTGAAAAGGCCCTTTTTCAAGGCTATCACACCATGTGATAGCCTTGATAGACTACCAGGTGGGTTTCATTTGCTGATCTTAGAGCATGGGCAGGTCGAGACAAGCCATTGGGGGCTTTAAATGGGGTGGGCTGTAGCATGGGGAGCGAGGGGGAAGAAAGATCCTCCCAATTCAGGCAGAAACATTTACCATGTTGCTTCCACTCAATTTTGTGGGATTCTCCCTCAACCCTTATGGTTATTTGAATGCCATTCATTCATCAAATAAGAAGGTCCTGCAGCCACTGTATCTCCCAGCTTGTAGGTTTACTACTCCTTCACCTGCTCAGTGTAGTTTGTAGAACTCTAGTATGTGCTTGAAAAAAACAAGAGAAGACAGGCTAAGCAACTGATGGAGTAATGGGGTCTCAGGTTGGCATGATGGGCCTTTCAAAGACACATGGTCTCTCTCCAGATAAATACATATGAACTCTAGTATGTCAGAAATAAGTGTCCTACACAAGCCAAAGTCATGATGAGCCTTGCCCATGAATCTGTTTCCTATCCAATAAGTGCATTTTAGAGTTACAAGCATTAATCACGCCTGCACTTAAATTAGTTTAAGTGTTTTTGTCGCTACTGCTAAAACTATTTTATTTCATCCTAATGTATCTCTTCCCCTTCGCTCACCACAAGCCATTTGTGTTCAGAGGAAGAGGGAAATGTCTCCTGGATCCTTTTGTGTCCTCCAATTTCATTACATTCTAGTTAGATTTAATGAGTAACCAAAAGGAAAAAAAAGGAAAGGAACGTAAAAAAGAAAGAAAGAAGCCCCTAAAAGGATTCTTCAGGAAAGATGAGGATCATCAAATCAAAGCAATTTAGCACAATGTGACAAGAAAGATTAGCCTTGCCTGATGCTCATCTTGGTTGAAAATAATTTAAATAAAGCTATAAATCTTCCAGAGATTATACAACTTTTTGTGTCAGCTGGAAACTGCCTTCCAGATTTTGTGCCTGAAATTCAAAGTATTAAAACTACTGTTCATTTATAAGTGACCTTTTGAGAGTTACTTTCCAAGTAGAGTAGTATGCTAATGGCATACTATGTGCAAATGTGTCTGTATTAGAACTCCCTACAACATTTTTGTTTTTTAGAAAAGCAACTTTAGGAGGGGTCGGTTTGGAGCAGAGAAGTGGAGTGTGTGTGCTTTATGCTTCAACACAAGAGAGATGGGTGGCTTCCACATGAACTGGTGCTGCTCCCACATGCAAGTTTTTCAGTGTTCACATGTCGCCATCCTCTTCAAAATACCCAGGAGGTTCCGGTTCTCTCTTCTGTTTTGTATATATAAAGGTTCTGTGTGCCACTCTACGATTCTATGATTTTATATTATCGTGATTCTGGGAGACAGCGAATCACAAGGTACTTACTTTTGAGTAGACATGCATCAGATTGTGATGTGCCTTTTTAGTATGAGTTGCAGGACAACCTATCCCCACACAATTTGTGTGGCTAAAGCCATGCTCCTTTAAACCCTTCTATGTCAATCTGGCAAGATCTAAAGCAAGCAAATGACACACAAATATTCTGCAGCTTTCACACCTTTGTTTTTGATTTGCAAATTACCCAGCTTGCTCGACTGACATGGTGGACTAGACACAGCAAAACAGCTGGAAAAGACTTGGAGAGCCACACCTGCCCAAGCACAGAGATGATTTCCTCCAAGAGAGAGAATGATGTACCGGTAGATACTGTTCAGTCAGAGAATGGAGATTTAGTATGTAAAGAGCATGGAGGTATGTTACCTGTTTTCTCCTGCCAGTTGTATATTTTTGTGTGTGCACAATATACATAGAACATCCAGGGCCCATCAAAGCCAATAGATGACTAGAAAGCTTGCTCCATAACCTTGTGTCCTCTGCTTAGTATAAGTGGTTTGCCAAACTAGACACGCCATGGTAGATAGGTGTTAACTTTCTGCTCAGGTTACAATGTATTGTGCTTTTTCCTGATTTTATGGTTGTATCTTATTGTAAACTGCTTTGAGGGTTTTAAAATCAAGCAGTGTATAAATTTTATGAAATAAATTGAGAGAGAAATGTTCCTAGAAATTAGCCGAATCTATTAGCATCGTAGGTTTTGTTTTTTGTAGCAACATGTGCCAAATTCTACAAAAACTGATCAGTGTAGCATCCAATAAGTTACATTTTATAACCCACCCACCCCCATGACTGTTGTTCTTTAAGTGGCCTATTTTGAAACAATTTCCTTTGATGTGTAACATTTCTCCACTAAAATGAGGGAAACCAAAGATTGGAAAGCTTAATTGCACTTTTGGTCAGAGGAGTTACCGTACTCTTTTACAAGTTCACAGCACTGCAATGTTATCTTCTGGCAGCAATTTGAGAGCAGAAAAAGGAAACCCAGTGGTTGCAACTTGAAAGTTGGGTGGATGTAAAGTGTTGTATTTAGCTGGAATAATCATAATTCATTATCACAAAAAGATCTTGCATAAAATGTTTTAGTCATTTTCATACAGAATGCGAGAGTCAGCTCAGTGAGGAGATGCCACAAATATTTGTTTAGGATTAAAGCCATTCTCCTTGCCTCTCAGTCTAATCCGCAGGTATAATGGGAAACAACAACAAAGCAGCTTAAAAACCAATAAATGTATTATAACATGAACTTCTGACAAAATAGACTGCAGTCCATTGAAGTATAAATCAAAGCATAATAAATTAGTTTGGCCACATCCACACCATACATTTAAAGCACATTTAACATGCATTTATGACACACTGATTCCCACAAGGAACGCTGAGAACTGTGATCTCTTAAGGGTGCTGGAAATCCAAGCTCTGTGAGGAGTAAACTGCAGTTCCCAGGGTTCATTGTGGGGGTGCCGTGTGCTTTAAACGTATGGGGTTGTATCCAGCACAGCTAAAAGTCACTTAGCATTATACTTGCTCCACTGGTGAAATGTTTTGTACCAGTGGAACATTGTTGCAAGAGAGAATGCATAAGCAAATTTTTGTGCAATCTGTTGCACTAGATTCCTCTGCTGCACAACATTTAAACTCACCCTTGCACTGGCAGCCAGAGCATTGGATAAAGCCTGTGGCCTTTAAGGTGCCACAAGACTTTGTTGTTTTTGCTGCAGCACCTAGCTACACTTCTGGAAATTGTTGCATAGCAAGTGAAATGGGATAACGTTTACAAAGCCCCCTCCCCAAATCCTTGGATTTTCTAACTTGGCTGAATTCCCACCCTTTGCTTAGAGCTGTTGGATTTACCTTCATCAAAGTGTTCCTTTTAAAGCTCATAGAATCATAGAATCATAGAGTTGGAAGAGACCACAAGGGCCATCGAGTCCAACCCCCTGCCAAGCAGGAAACACCATCAGAGCACTCCTGACATATGGTTGTCAAGCCTCTGCTTAAAGACCTCCAAAGAAGGAGACTCCACCACACTCCTTGGCAGCAAATTCCACTGTCGAACAGCTCTTACTGTCAGGAAGTTCTTCCTAATGTTTAGGTGGAATCTTCTTTCTTGTAGTTTGGATCCATTGCTCCGTGTCCGCTTCTCTGGAGCAGCAGAAAACAACCTTTCTCCCTCCTCTATGTGACATCCTTTTATATATTTGAACATGGCTATCATATCACCCCTTAACCTCCTCTTCTCCAGGCTAAACATGCCCAGCTCCCTTAGCCGTTCCTCATAAGGCATCATTTCCAGGCCTTTGACCATTTTGGTTGCCCTCCTCTGGACACGTTCCAGTTTGTCAGTGTCCTTCTTGAACTGTGGTGCCCAGAACTGGACACAGTACTCCAGGTGAGGTCTGACCAGAGCAGAATACAGTGGCACTATAACTTCCCTTGATCTAGATGCTATACTCCTATTGATGCAGCCCAGAATTGCATTGGCTTTTTTAGCTGCCGCGTCACACTGTTGGCTCATGTCAAGTTTGTGGTCAACCAAGACTCCTAGATCCTTTTCACATGTACTGCTCTCAAGCCAGGTGTCACCCATCTTGTATTTGTGCCTCTCATTTTTTTTGCCCAAGTGCAATACTTTACATTTCTCCCTGTTAAAATTCATCTTGTTTGTTTTGGCCCAGTTCTCTAATCTGTCAAGGTCATTTTGAAGTGTGATCCTGTCCTCTGGGGTGTTAGCCACCCCTCCCAGTTTGGTGTCATCTGCAAATTTGATCAGGATGCCCTTGAGTCCATCATCCAAGTCGTTGATAAAGATGTTGAATAAGACTGGGCCCAAGACAGAACCCTGTGGCACCCCACTAGTCACTCTTCTCCAGGATGAAGAGGAACCATTGATGAGCACCCTTTGGGTCCGGTCAGTCAGCCAGTTACAAATCCATTGAGTGGTAGCAGAGTCAAGACCGCATTTTACCAGCTTCTTTACAAGAATATCATGGGGCACCTTGTCAAATGCCTTGCTGAAATCAAGGTAGACTACATCCACTGCGTTCCCTTCATCTACCAGGCTTGTAATTCTGTCAAAAAATGAGATCAGGTTCGTCTGACATGACTTATTTTTCAGAAATCCATGCTGACTATTGGTGATCACAGCATTCCTTTCTAGGTGCTCACAGACTGTTCGCTTAATGATCTGCTCCAGAATCTTCCCTGGTATTGATGTCAGACTGACTGGGCGGTAATTATTTGGGTCCTCTCTTTTCCCCTTTTTGAAAATAGGGACAACATTTGCCCTCCTCCAGTCTGCTGGGACTTCGCCTGTTCTCCAGGAATTCTCAAAGATGATTGCCAGTGGTTCTGAGATCACATCTGCCAGTTCTTTTAATACTCTTGGATGCAGTTCATCTGGCCCTGGAGACTTGAATACATCTAAACTAGCCAAGTATTCTTGTACTAACTCCTTAGTTATTCTGGGCTGTGTTTTCTCTGCTGAATCATTTGCTCCAAATTCTTCAGGTCGGGCATTGTTTTCTTTATCGGAGAAGACTGAGGCAAAGAAGGCATTGAGGAGTTCAGCCCTTTCTGTGTCCCCTGTTTGCATTTCACCATCTTCTCCTCTGAGTGACCCCACTGTTTCTTTGTTCTTCCTTTTGCTACGAACATACCCATAGAAGCCTTTTTTGTTGCTTTTAACCTCTCTAGCAAGCCTGAGTTCCTTCTGTGCTTTAGCTTTTCTGACTTTGTGTCTACACGTGCTGGCTATTTGTTTGAATTCCTCTTTGGTGGTTTCCCCCCTTTTCCATTTTTTGTACACATCCTTTTTTAATCTTAACTCAGTTAAAAGTTCTTTAGATAGCCACCCTGGCTTCTTTAGGCACCTTCCATGTTTCCGTCTCATTGGTATTGCCTGAAGTTGTGCTTTTACTATCTCCCTCTTAACAAACTCCCAGCCATCATGAACTCCCTTTCCTTTTAGTATTACTGTCCATGGGATCTCACCCAGCACTTCCCTAAGTTTTAGCTCATTGTCCTATATCTTTGTACAAGGATGGGGAAACTGTGGTCATGCACATGCTGTCGAGCTCCACCTACCATCAGCCCCAGACATCATGGCTAATAGTCAGGGATGATGGAAGCAACATCTGGAGGGCCACAGGTTCCCTAGCCCTGCTTAGTGCCTATGGAATAACAGCTATGCTAGCCCACATTTTAAGTCCAGGCTTTTGAACTGAGAAAAAAAGGCAGGGAATCAGGAGACGGGGGCACTATTATCCTCTGAAACTCCTTATTGTGGAGAGGTCCAAAGGAAACAGGTCTGGAAACCACTGAAAAACGAGGAGACCAGACTTTTATCTGTGGGTCTGACAGGTAATTTGATTCACATTCGAAGCAGCTGTTCAACCTAATGTTGTTAATTATTTGTCACCTTTGTTTTCACATGAACTAAACTCATCTGTCCTTGCATCTGTTTGTAAACAGCTATCCTGAAGATGAGGTTATTAGCACTGACGGCAAAGGAAATGTAACATTCTTCATGCAAAAGCATAATGAGGCTCTGTGTGTGTGTGTGTTTATGCCATTTTAGTACCTCAAAGGGCTGCGCTTGGAAAAATAAGTGGGAAAGATATAAGATATAAGGGTTTTCTTCTGTTTTATATCTGGTCTGTCCTACGATGAGAGATGAAGAGGTTCAACAGGTGAAGTGAAGCTTTCCCTAGCAGGCAGATGTTATTAAAGGCACAGGAGCTGGGAAAGACAGGGCCACAATGCTATGCTCACACATGTGACTGAGCAAAAAAGCTAGTATGGCCGCTTATATTAACCAACAGATCTCATTTCCTGGAGGGACTTCACAGAAGGAAAGCAGGACAACAAAGCAAGAGCCTCTGTACTTCACAGCTTAGCATCCAGGAGCAAGGGCTTTACCTGTGTCCTTCCAACAGTGCACCCAATAGTATTGGTTCCCATTCATTATGAAGTGTCATGGGCTCTAAATGCTGCTTCCTGGTAGCCTCAATAGTTAGGCTATAGCAGTGATGGCCAAACGTGGTCCTCCAGCTGTTTTTGGACTACAACTCCCATCATCCCTAACAGGACCAATGGTCAGGGATGATGGGAATTGTAGTCCCAAAACAGCTGGAGGGCCAAGTTTGGTCATCAGTGGGCTATGGTCTAGAAGAGGGAGCCAATGCTGGAGTTCAGGGGATTCAAGCCACCCGGGGATTGGGGTAGTACGTTGACCAGCAGTATAATGTCCTCTTGGCTCCGGTAACCAGTGCAGTAGCCATGCTGTACTTCGGAGTTGGGGAACCTGTGTGAGTTCGTGACTCTCCCATACTTCATCTGTCTCTGTCATAAAGTTACTTCATCCTGCTAAAACTGTAAAATACCAGTAGTGGTTCATATAAACACACAGAACATTTTTTTAAACCCCACACCGTTTTCCTCATTTTTTTCCCCATTCAGGAGCGAAGCATCCTTGCTGGAAGAAAGTGTTTTTCTGGTTCTGTGGGATTTCCACTGACCCCAAGCCCACTTTAACCAGAGAGGAGGAAGCGGCGCTTGAAAAGAAACTCACCAGCATCAAGGAAGAGCCAGTGTGGAAGGCTGTTTGCAATGCCAACGCTGTAGCTCTCTTGGCTATTAACATCTTCTTATGGGGATACTTTGGATGAGCCCAGGATTGCCTTGCTCCAGTTAGAACAAGCACAGGCATCAACCGGAAGCTACAAGTTGCAATTCATCCAGCCGTGGACCTACACTGTGGCTTTAGCTGGTCCCCTTCTCTCAGCCTCCACCCCTATCAGTGATACCTTGACCTACCTCATTGGGTTGTTGTGAAGACACACGATAAAGTGATTTACACACCACAAGTCTAAAAAATATTTATTATTAATAGCTGTTACTTTCCTCCAAAGCTCCATGCTTCTGAAAATGGAAAGACATCTTCTTTATTTATATATAAAGTGGGGAGAAGAACTACAGGGTAATTTTTTAAAGCAAGAGATGCAATTAACATACCTTCCGGTCAGTCTTATTTCTTGAATGGCATGTACTCAGGCTGCCAGTCAGTGTAGACAAAACTAAGCTAGATGGGGCAATTATGTGACTGGGTATAAGGAAGCTTCCTATGTTCCTATCCGCAGGTAAGCCTCAGAACAGGAGGCAGCTAATACCGAGTGCATTCATTGTGCTCCTTTGGCAGCTGCCTATGCAATGTTTAATTCAAAGGTCCGGCCAAGATGTGCTGCATGAATTGTGCTGAGAAACATAATGGGTTTCTGAATGCATTCAGGTGGGGTCGTTGGAAACAATGGAATATAAAATCCAGATTTCCATTCTGTTCCCAACCACTGATGGGCACCATCAGAACCAGCAGCACCAGAACTAGGCATCAGTTCAACCGAGTAGAACTGTTTAGAAGACCTCTATGCAGTCTCATACTGTACAGACATGCATGGGTCAGAGGCTCTGACTTACTAAAGAAACAAAAAAAAATCCTTCCGGTAGCACCTTAGAGACCAACTAAGTTTGTTATTGGTATGAGCTTTCATGTGCATGCACACTTCTTCAGATAAATCACTAAAGAATGATTTTTTTCATGCTGGGACATTTCAAGAAATGAGTTGTTAGCACTATAGAATTCATACGTGTGTGTGTGTGTTGTAAACAGATTGTGATATAACAGCACTATCCTAGGTGCAGTACGTTACCTCAATTGTAATTGACGTGTAAGTCCCTTGGCAGCAGACATTTTTAATGATGTCAATGCATACTTTCTTATTAATCTTCCTTGCTAGGGCTGTGTCGATCAGCAAATGATTATCATTCATTTTCCTGACAAATCTATCAAGGTCATTCATTATTGTTCCACACACAAAAAAAAATCTTCTTTTAAACTAAGATTAATGACTTGCTGTTTTGTTGTCAGGCTGGCTGAGCAAGAGGAAATGAAATTAACAATGAACCCCTACAAACATGTCACTACACTAATTTATTGGGGAAATATTTTAAAATGTTATCTGAAATATAGTGGGTTTAAAAAGAAAACCTGCTTCTATGGCACATTTTTAGTACTGTAAGCAAAAAAAAAAAAACCTCTACAAATTTGAGGAAGATGGGCATCAGATTTGCAAATCACTTTTCATCTTTTATGCACTACTCCCTATAAATTCTAAATATATAGAGGAGTTAATAAGATGACTTTCTCACCAATTAAGGCATTCATCTTTATTACACTGCAATCCATTTTGTCCAACACCAAGAAAATCCTTCCATGCTCGTTCATTCAAATTTAAAAAGACTTTCAGCTGCTAGAGACCATTCAGATCAGATAATTACCTTCCATTTCCAGCCTGAAATCCTAAACTTTGTTCAGATTGTTATACTGGCAAACTACAATGGCACATTAAAAACAACACAGTATTCTGGGATGTTTTCTTACAATGTTAGCAAGCACTAAATAGTATACAGCAGTAGTTTTCATAAAATAGTTGAAAACCTCTTTTGTAAGAACAGTTCCTTTGCTATGCAAACACAACTGGGGTGTGTGTGTGGCAGCGCTACACCACCACCTCATGTCAGGTGATGTCACACAACCATGTACCTAGGAACCCTGGCCCAGTCAGGTTAGTGAAACCTGTATGGGTGTTCAAAAATGTACATATTTTCATCTTTCATTTGTGGTGGTAACACCAGTGTACATGCAGCCGAAAGGGGATGCGGGTGGTGCTGTGGTCCAAACCACTGAGCCTCTTTGGCTTGCCCATCAGAAGTTTGGCAGTTCGAATCTACCCAACAGGGTGAGCTCCTATTGCTATGTCCCAGCTCCTGCCAACCTAGCAGTTCAAAAGCACACCAGTGCAATTAGATAAATAAGTATCTCTGCGGAGGGAAGGTAAACGGCGTTTCTGTGTCCTCTGGCTTCCGTCATGGCGTTCCGTTGTGCCAGAAGCGGTTTAGTCATGCTGGCCACCTCACCCAGAAAGCTGTCTGTAGCCAAAGCCTGCTCCCTCAGCCTGAAGTAAGATGAGTCCCGGACCCGGTGGTCCCCTTTGACTGGACTTAACTGTCCAGGGGTCCTTTACCTTTACCTTTTACACGCGGCCACCATCATTGTTTTGGAAAGTGTGGCACTCTGCTAAGGCAAGAGTTCTCAAGTGCAGAAGTGTCATCTTCTGTTTGGCACAGCTAAGGAGCTGGAAGTGAGTGGCAGAGTCTCTCAGTGTTGTTTAAAGGGCAGTTCCCACAAGTGGTCTGTTAACATGAGCGATATTACTGAGTGAACTGAGAGGTGACAAAATGCTACGTAGCTTTTGCAGAGCAATGGAAGCACTAGTGGGACAGAGGCAGTCACATTTCAGTAACTCAGTGCTGCTGAAACAGTTTAGCACAATGTGGTGGGGCAGGCAGCACTGTCCTTAAGTATCGGCCACACTGAAAACTGTTACGCTAGAGTTCTCATTGCCCAGAAGAAGAGAAAACCAACCTCTGTACAAGCGCAAAGATGGTCCCTGGTGAGATGGTGATTCCCATCTACCATAGTCTGCATTTAAGCAAGGAGATGGTGAAGAATGTGTATGATAGCTGCCAATGGAATTGATTCCAAGAGGTGGTTCCTCATCAACAAAGGCAAAAGCATTTTTCACTCTTTCTCTGTTGCCTGTGGGTTCTGTTCAAGCCATTTTGTATTGTGTCTGGGCAAGACTTCATTGCCCACTGGGTCATTCATCTTATCACAATAAGACTGGGTTTAAAACTCAGTTGGAAAAAAGCTACCCTACACATGTGTTACCACTGAAGTAGCAAGCAGATTTCAGAGATGATGGGGCTTTTTACACAGAGGGCATAAGAGAAAGCACAAAACAACCCACACCAATTAAATTTTTTAAAACTGTTTATATTGCTGTAACTGCCCTGGGACCTTCTAGTGAAGGGCAGGTAATAAATCTAATGATGATAATAATATTCTGCATGTAAAAGTACAAACAATTGCAGTACTCTTTAGAGGCTTCTGAAGATATTCTACTCTTCATACAAATAAACCACATAATTTTCTGCAGTGCTGAGACCTGCAGCAAATCAAGTTGCTAAGCAAATATATTGCCCAAAGCTGCACTTTTTTTCAAAGAGAGACTCACTAGCTAAAGTCATGTAATTGCACAGAGACTTAACAGTGGTGTGGGAAAGGGAAGTTATGTCTCCAACACTTTTTAGGAGAGTATGTTTAATAGATGTTTATTAATTTTTCAAAAGTACAGAAAGGAGGAAGGCTTATCCTTTGCTATCTAGAGGCACAGGAAATGGGAAGAAACAAAGACAACTTTCTTTTAAAAATTACAGCTTGAATGTGCAGAAAAATACCACTAGAAATATCTCAAGATACTTTATTCCAGTTTTTGCTGTGAATTGGTGGAGCTCCCTTGTTAGCAAATTAATGGAAACTCAAGCCACTTCTTTGGAATAACGTAATTACTGTTACGCCTTTTTAATTGTTGCTTAAAATGGGAGTTGTAAGGGAACCTTTAGCAATGAGTCCTGATCACTTACACGTGGGACTTGTAATCGTTTCTGTTGGTGCAACCATTTACAACTGATGGGGACAGAAGCACTGTGTTGGAAGCGCCAGCAAACCACCATTTTAGTTTTTTTGTTATCCTACAGCCATCATCTCTGAAGATTTACAGACAGGCATAAAACAGATTACTGTTATAATTTCTTAGCGTCTGCAGGGCTAAAAAGTTTGGACAACTTTAAAGGTTATTTGAGAGAGAGTGAACTGAAGCTTTGTTTAATATCAAGAAAAGGGAGGTGGCAGAAGCTCAGCTTTTAACTTTAAAAGCTCTGTTTTTCTAGTTGCCTTCTGACATTCATTTGCAGCGAGCCACACGTTGAAGTGCCTTGCTATTTGATCCTCCAAATTCAGTGGAATGGGAATGTGTTTGGGCGGTATTAGCTCTGCATCGTGCTTTTGTGCAGTGTATGCACATCTTGAGATCTCTGAGTCTGCACTGGAAGAGGCCAAATGGGCCACTATTACCAGCATCTTTGTGAGGAGACCAAAGGTAGTCAAAGCAGAATGCAACACGAGTATACCATATTCCAGGCCTTCTAAAAGCTCATCCAGATATCCCACATTTTTCTTGATGGCTACTGTAGTGCTCAATATGTAGCAAAGGAAGAACCCTGGAAAGGCAGATCTTGGGTTTTTTTAGTGTATGGCTTCCAAAGGCCTTGAAGCTTTTCTCAGCCATGTGGACTAACAAGGATGAGCATCATTGGGAACACCTGAGGTAAATGGGCTGTGGATTAGAAGCACCAAAACATAGCATTCAGTCTCAAGAATTAGTGATGCTGAGTGGTGGTTTCATTCCTGCACCAAAGGCTATGCTGTCCTTTCAACGGCTTTGTTTAGGAATGGATTTTTAATCAGCAGATGGAACATGATCAAAGCCATGATGATAAATAAACTGCCTCCAATGGTGAAAATTTCAGCAAGGGAAACTTTTAACTTTCACGAAGACAAAAGACATCTGCTATCTTCTCTGTTTAAATCTCATCAAGGTATATAGAGCAGCACAGCAATTTAGAATCCATGCAACTTTCCAAATAGTATCTTAATCTCCAGCCTTTATTTCTGGTGTTAACAATAGAACATTCATTCACTTTTATACACTAAGCACAAGGCATAATTAAGAAAGCAACTCTCGTGTGTATGCTAAGCCCCTGCCTTGATTGGCCAAATTATCTTAGATTATTTAGAATGCAGGACCCTGGAGCATCCTCCAGCAGTTTTTGTGTTTCTTTGCTATTTTATCTTCTGACAAGTTTCCCAAAATAGAAGAATGGGGTACAGTACAGTCGAGTTGCATTGCAGCCAAGATACTGCCTACACAAATGCCAGGGAGAGAAGCTAAATGAACCCCGAGCATATGGTGCTCTGCTGACAGAGCTAAGAAACCAGTTCTGCATGAGCAGCGAGGAACATCTTGAAGCACACAAGACATATGTGTTTTAGGGAAAAGATTGAAGTGTTTCATAATAGAAAAGGACAAAGTGAAATACAAGTGCTGCATAAAATTTTAATTAAAAACTGGTTTCACCCTTCAACGTGACTAGGCAATATGCTTCACAGATGGATTTCGTATTTTAAGTATTATCCGCACCAAAAAAGTAAATGAGACAAATAAAGTCTTCAAAAATGCCACAGAGGCTAAGATGTATGTAAACACTAGATGATTGTGCAGAAAACAAGGCAGGCAAGGAAAGCAACCTTCTGTCAAATGTTTACTGCTGGAGAGTGGAGAAAGCCAGTTCACACAATTGCAGCCTTTGAATACTTCCATCCTGCTGAAGTCTTTCCCCACCCCAGGAGAGGGCCAACTCACAACTGCCCTGTACTAATTTTATGCCACACAGATTAAAATGGCAGCTGACAAATTAAAATATATCTGCCTATGAAGAGTGAGTTCAGAACTGTAAAAATACAGAACCTTCAATATTAACACTGAACCAATTCAGTTTAATTTCTTGTTTGATACTATCTAGAAACTTATTCTCAACCTCAGTGAAATGGGTATATTTACCTGTTTCCTTAAGAGTGATGTATATGGAAAGAACGCTACTGCTGCAACCTAAAATTCATGATTCCTGAGGTACAAACACCAAATATGATTCTTTCTGGATAGCAATCTGCACAAAAAGTAAAGTGTGAAAAAAACTTAACAGGCAAGGATAGAGCTTTAAGAGAGCTCAGGAGTAATAGTCCAAGACGTAGGGTCAAAAAACGCACGTCACAAAAGGTATGGGTATCTAGACATCTTACAAAAGTCATGGCATTCCCAAAACTTCCAATCTAATGAGCAACCACTGGGGTGTCTAGCTGGTAACAGCCTCTCCAGCTCCCTTTGTGGAATAAGTAATTATTACATCAAGAAGGCACATGGATGAAACAACCTGTATCTGTTGGGGAATCACACACACAATTTCAAACTACCAATCTGACTGATTTTGTTGGGTTTCTTTAAAAAATAAACTATTTTTAGATCAATGCGTATAGATCTTTTAAAAAACAAGAAAAAACCAAGGTGAAATGCCTCCAAAAAGGGGCAATAGGGACTGTTAATTAACTACGCAACCGCTACAAGGCTGAAACAGGTACCACTTGATAGAAACTAAATTCCTGCATCATAAACCCCCACTCTATTATTTTATATCAGGCCAATCCCAGATCAGAAAATGTAATTTAACAATTTCCACTGTACTAAATTGGAACTATGTAAATCAATTCTCAGACTGTGAACTGCCTTAGCATTTATTTACTTAGTAATTACTTTAACTTGAAGATATTTTGGCTTCAGGAAAAGAATCATTTATCTGATATTTTATCACAGGGGTGGGGAAACTTTTTTGGTTGGCAGGCTAGATTCTTATTTCCCCAATCCTGCCAAGCCAAATTCGATTGGTGGGCAGTCACCTGCCAGCAAAATGACATCAGATGATGCTATGCTTTGAAGCCACAATTGTTGGGGTTTCAAAGCACAGTGTGCTTTGTTTGAAAGTCCTTTTGCAAACAGCCCCATACTGCTCTTTCAACCTCTGACAATGAGAGGGTCAAAGAAAAGTGAATGGCAGCTGGAAAAGGGGATTTCAAACCAAGAGTCTTGGTGCACCACAGAAAAAATCCAAGGTTGACTAAGGGGAGAAATGGAAACAAGACAATATGCCAGTGTTTAGAATCAGGAGTGAAGAAATAAAATCACCCTGTGGTTTACATTCTTTCATGGGCAACCTTTTCGGGGTTGGATACCAATGGCAAAAGTTGGTGGAGAAATTGATCTAACACTTTGCATATTAGGCTACATTCCTGCCACATGAATATCTGAGGTTTCACATACAACACACATCCATCCTCCATTAAGAGAAGCAAGGGGTACTGTCACAATTCAAGGACACATTCCAGCCTAGCAAAAGTGTTCAAGGACAGCACAGTATAAAGTTGGTCAGTAGCCTGGGGTAGGGTCCTGAGAGCCTGATAGAGAGGCTTCAAGAGCTGCATTTGACCCAGGGCCTGAGGTTCGCATCCCATGCTCAAAGTTCCAGCTTCTTAACAGTGTTCCAGTAAAAATCTTCCTAGCACTTAACAAGAGTGCTGCTTTCCTACCTCTCCAGAATATAACAGAATGTGCATGCCTAATTTTCTCTTCCAGTAGGAGCTGTGCAAAGTTAAACTCAAACCATCAGTACAAGAAGACCATGTAAGTTTCAAACTGAAAGAACTAATAAAAGGAAACTTGGGAATCTTTGGCTCATTTATTTATTGTGATGAATAGCCTAAACCGCTCCCCACTTCTGTTACTAGGTAAGATTTCAGCGTCTTTGTGCTTAGGAGAGGACTTCACACTTTTGTCTCCATTAACTGAAAGTCAGTGCTCAAGTAATTAATGTCTAAGGCATTTTAAGAGTTCTGCATAACTTTTCCTTCCTAACTTTACTAAAAACCTTTTTCCTTCCTAACGTTATTAAAAAAAACCTTTTGTTGCTTGCAGTACAAAAACATTCTAACAACTTCACAGCTGTCTAATGCATTTACAATTGCTAGAGGAGACCACATTGCTTTAACATACGTCAGGTAAGAAATGCAGGGACTCTCCAAAATTGTGATAGTCTTTAACTATCCATATTTTAAATGTTTGCTAGCATATCATCAAATGTTCTAGCAATTATCATGGCCACTATGATACATTATTCTTGAGCCAGAAAAAGCCAGCAAGCAACTGAACCTGGTCATCAGATTTAAAGAGAACCAATCAATATTTTAAAAGTCTAGCTCACTGAAGACCAAGGCCAATACAGTTGTACCTCCGCTTACGTATCCCTCCAGTTACGTAAACTTCAGGATATGTAAGCGGTAAACCCAGAAGTGTATTTCCGGCTTTTTGCCCAGCATGCAGCGCAGAAGTGGTAGACTATTTCTGTGCATGCATAGAAGCGCTCTACCGCCATGTGTGCGGAAGCGGTCTCTCCGGTTGTGAAAACCTTGGGATCCAGCCGGACCTCCAGAACGGATCCCGTCTGCAACAGGAGGTACCACTGTATATATTGTTAGTACAGTATACATAGGAAATTATATTTTTATACAGACCAAATATATATTACATGAATACAGTAATTATCAAAAGACACTTCACGCTGGAATATTTTTTCACACAATCACAAGTTACCAAGGTATAAATTTATCAGATTCCAGACTCTGGGATGTATTTGTTTCTGCCTCCAAGGAATGAAAAACCACTCAATATCAATTAGGATGAGCAAAGCTGAATTTCTTCCCATATGTAACTCAACCAGGTTTTATGTGCAGAAGATAAGTGAATATATGGCAAAGGATTCTGGAGAAGTGCAAGGCACAATTCAGAGAAATTCACCCTCAGAAGGCCCACTAAAATGGGGGATATACACAATAACAAAGTAGTTTTATTATTAACTGTGACATATTTAGCTTTGTAAGCATCTTTATTTCAGCACAGTTCACTATCTTAAAATACCACCAATTATTCCAATACTCAAGGAAAAAAATCTTGAACATGGTGGAACAGGTATACCTTTGAAAGATTAGAAACACACAGCGACTGAGTGGAAGCCATTACAGTGTCATTTTGCACATCAAAGAGTCATTTTAAAAGCCCTCACTGACTTCAGGTGTGCAGAAACAAGACCCAGTTTACACCAGCTGAGCCCTAAATCAGTGAAAGTTGAGAACAGCATGAATGGCAGGCCCTATAGACATAAATATTACACTTGCACTCTCTCAGTGGACTCTGACAGCTTTAACATTAGGCTCCATCACACAAAGAACAGTGGTTGTTTATTTCTGACAGCTACATGATTAAAAACCAGTAAACCAGGAAGGCTACAGCAAAGTCTTTTTTTCTTTTTTTTTAGATGTTGGGCTTCTTAAAAAGAGGTGCATGTTTTTAACACAATGATAAATCACGTTTATGACAAAATCTGTCAAAGGTTCACAAACATTCATTTCTGTATCACTGTGTGGTAAGAAGGCACAAGGTTTGATCCACAGGGTTCTAACAACACAAATAGAAGGAATACTTTACAGGTTAAAAGCTCACACTGCAGCACAACTTCATACCTGCAAAATTCACTTCTATGTACAAAGAACAAAACCAAACCATATAAGATCTGAAGCATCTAGAACCCTTGATTCATCAGGAATATTCCAAATGGGTAATGTAGTGTGAATAGTGAAACCCGTATTGCACTAATCCAGCCAATTTGTTCCAGATGAGGGAATGTGATTTAACTCAGTGCCCCCTTTCTGCTACAACTTCATCTTGCATTTCCATGTGTCTGGACCAGAGTCCTCCACTGAAATGAATAGGAAGCACCCTCATCTGACAGATTTGCAGCTGTCCAATCCACACATGGGTTTTTGGATCAGCATATAGAAATTCCAGACTATACCAAATCTCCATGCATTATTGGAAATCCCACAACATTCTTAAAATTATTTTCAAAATGAACCCAATACAAACCCAATTTCCAAACGGGCTGAGCTAAATCTGGATTGGCTGGATAAAACAACCAGAGGTGCCAAATTGAATAAAAGATTGCAGGGGTCCAGGTAAGCCCCACCCTGCATAATCAACCACATGACGCAGTGCATATACACTATTTGAATGGGAATGCCCATTAAATATTTTTTGTGGGGGCCGAAGCCCCCACGGCCCCTAAGGGTTGGTTCCTATGAAAACAACATATCCTTGAAATACAATTAATATGCCAATATTTGGGCATATCTCACTGCTGATCACTAGAAGCTTCTGCCCAAGGAATTAACCACTCAGGGTGACTTCAGCCACCATATCTTAAACTAGCCATTGAGAATTTCACCATTGTTTTGTTGCTGTGATTTGGTGTTCATTTGTGATAAAGATCTTGTGATTTGAAGGGATATTATGATTCCATACTATAATGCTAAATTTCCATTTGGTAAATTGTTCTCTCCATCCATCCTCTGTTGTACTTATATGAAAACTGCCTCGAAAGTGGCTAACTTGTTCATCACTGCACACCGCACGCGTTTAGAAATTTTAAGATACTTAAATCCACAAAGCATTTGGGATTCCTTTTACATTCCTTTCGATTTCTGAGCTCACGGAGCACATTGTCAACACTTTTTCAATATAAGGAATTGCTGCTTTATGCTGATTACATTTTTATATTGTTTGCAGAAAATACCATGCCTGGCAGGAATTTTCGCATGCCGCAACACTACTTATTTATTTTGGAAAGAAAAGATTTCTTCTCTAAATTCCAGCTCGCTCTTCATTGAACCAGTTTTTTCTGCACTTGAGTAGACAGCTCTTTTTAAGATGCAAAATGAAGCTGGTGGAATTGTGCCATCTCATGCCACCAACACACCACTTTGTGGATGACAAAAGATAAGGAACAAGCACAGAAAAATGTTATTTAAAGCACTGCTTGGGAACTTAGACATTTGCATTTGATAGAAGGGATTTAAATTGTATTAGAAGGCAAGGTGCACTAAACAATTACTGTTTATTACTATGTTGGTTCATTGCCTGAAATGTTACTTATCACACCCTGCAAGTCAAAGAGGAGACAGAGTCTGCCCTATGCACACTGCTGTTTGCCAGCTAACAGAAGGTTAGCCAACCACAGAAAGTGATTTGGGGATTATACATGGGTAAGGATGAGGAATTTCTACCTGCTTTCATATCTCAAATAATCATTAACATTCAACGGACTGTATTATTCTACAACTTTTAGAATTATATAATTAACATGCCCAGGACTTGTAGGCAGAGACAGGTGAAGCAGAAAAGTAAGGCATTTAGGATAAAAAGGGATATTTGTGGGGCCAAATATTATGGGCAGAAACAGGTGCAACTTTACCCCAAAATTGTGAAACAGTCCAAGTGTTCCATGAGCTCCTGCGGTCATAAAAATACAAGGGGAAAAATCTATTCCTGGATGTTTGGTGACGCTCCTCTTTTGTCTTGACATCTATCACTAGGAACTCAACCTATTGCACAAAGTGATTCGTAGGGAACTACTGGAAAAAGAGTGACCAAAGAGCGAGTACCATTGAATTAAGTGGGACTTAGCTCTGAAATAGACCACACATGGGTTTGCACTATTGATGTAAATGACCACTCAAAGGCTGCAATTCTAAATACACTTACTAGAGAGTAAGTCCCATTCAACACATTAGGGCTTACTTCTGAGTAAATATCTCTAGGCATAGGATTGTGCTGTAGCAATATTCTATAACAGGCATAGGCAAGCTCGGCCCCCCAGATGTTTTGGGACTACAATTCCCATCATCCCTGATCACCGGGCCTGTTAGCTAGGGATCATGGGCATTGTAGTCCCAAAACATCTGGAGTGCCTAGTTTGTCTATGCCTGTGCTATAATAATGTCCTACACCTCTGTGTGTAAGTCATTCTGCTAAAATTCTGAATTGCTTTGCTGGTGTGGAGGAGGAGTTGTGTAAAAGCCAAGGAGGAAGGAGAAGGTATTAACAGCGCTAGCTCTCCGATGCTTCAATTGCATAGGCGAAAAGCCACAGCTTTGCCTTGCTACAGGGAAATCAACACCCTGTGATACTAATAACTCACTCTCATCTCAGCTCTAGCTATACCTCATACTAAGGGAAGACCACCATGCTCCACAGGCCTGAAAGCAAAAGGCAAAGAATTATAGGGTCATACAGAGGGGGCAAGCCACCAAACAAGGTACAATGGTACCTCGGGTTAAGTACTTAATTCGTTCCGGAGGTCCGTTCTTAACCTGAAACTGTTCTTAACCTGAAGCACCACTTTAGCTAATGGGGCCTCCTGCTGCCACCGCGCCACTGGAGCCCGATTTCTGTTCTTATCCTGAAGCACTATTTCTGGGTTAGCGGTGTGTGTAACCTGAAGTGTATGTAACCTGAAGCGTATGCAACCCGAGGTACCACTGTACTCACGATTCCTTCCCACCTCTTGGCATTAATTTGTCTAACTTGACACTCAGGGCTTTTCTGTTCACATAATAATTGTAATAATAATTTTATCATTTATTCCCCACCCATCTGGCTGGGTTTCCCCAGCCACTCTGGGTGGCTCATATGCACCCCAACATATGCATCCCAACCCGATATTCCAAAAGTACACTACATGACCTGTATGGATCATAAATAATTGTTGGCTATAATGTTTTGCTGGGTTTCATCCACCTTTCTGTAAATTCATCCATATGCTGGAATTACAACTTTTCTGTGTCCACAACACAGTTGGTCCATCTGCAGGAACAATTCAAAGTGATGGTACCTACGTAAATGACTTCAGACCTGGATAACTGCATTTGTTATTTTAGGTACCTCTCTGGATCCCACCACCATCCAGCATGAGATGAGTGATGACCAGAGAGGGCCCTTCTGAGTTGTGGCATTCGGCTTATGGAATGCCATCTCCAGGAAGGCTTGCCTGGCACCATGTATTCTTATGTTGAGCTCTATAGAAGATTTGGAAAATAAATAATAATAGTGCCCTGTGATTTCCACTACATGCATCCTGTCAGTTTTGCTGAGGGATGGTATAAAAATACTTCTAACGGGTTGGACTCCCAAGTCCCATCAGCCTCCGCTGACTGGCCAATGGTCGAGAATGATGAGAGTTCCAATCCAACAACACTTTCAGGCCTGTAAGTTACCTGCCCATGCTTTAAATAAATAAATCGACATCTGACAAAATGTAGATGTCTGTACAGAGCTGGCAGAGATAGGAGACTTTCTGAAAGACACAATATAAAATGGAGATAGGCAGGCGGTAATGTTGTGCATTGCGTTCCCCTCACACTGTTTTCAGACACATCTGAAACCACCTTTGGGCATCTATTATTTCTATGCTCTAATGATATAAGTATTCCAAAAGGAGTATGTTTACTTCTTTCCTTTCTGAAAAGAAGCAGAAGCCAAACACCCCTGCCTCTATAAATTTCTGAATGCCTAAAGAGCAGGCAGCCTGCCCTTATTTGTTAGCATGGGATATACTCAGTGGAAGGCTGGAAAGGTTTCTTCTCAGGGGATGTTTCAAAACTGCTGGTGAACATTTGGTGGCCTTTAGAAAAGAGATGCCCGCTCTGCCAATGCCGCTCTGCCAATACATCCCTTGAGCCTGTAAGAACAGACTCCAAATTTGATCAGTTTGAGGTGCAGAACATTCATAATGTTTGCATTTGGGTGGGTGCATTAGCTGATGTGCTGGAAGCCTTGCTCTTTTTCATATCCAACAATGCACTGATATATCTCTGATGCAGTCTGAAAGGACACTGGGCCCTATTTGATCAAGGGATGATTGGGAGCAAATATAAGGGAAGTGATATACTGCTGACGTAATTAAGCTAAAAGAGGATTACAAATAGAAGCATAATGATTAAAAAATAGCAGAGAGAAAGGAGGAAGATGTAGTCCATCGGTGTGCCGAAGACTGGCACAGTTGGCTTACTTCACCCATGCCTGACAACAACAACAACAACAACTTTGCAGGCAAAAACACACACAAAACCACTTGATTTTTACAACAAAATATGGAAGGTCTATTGTTCACATGACAATATTTCAGGTCTTATAAAAAACAATTCTGAATACTGTATTAGGCTTCTTATGTTCACTCTCCCTCATCCCCAACTCTCACATGTCCTGTAGGTGGTGGTGGTTATTCCAAGTAGGCACTATCATTATTATTGGCTGCTTGTATTGATAATGAATGCAATCTCTGCTCCCGATAGCAACTTCCTCACTATTCACAACAGTGAACTTACACAATCATCCAGTACATAAAGGTCCATGGCTTCCCCACCACTTGCCCAGAGACCCTTGCAAGATCCACAGATTTTCGGTGACATGCTGAATGATATAACACCCCTGAAAAAGATACTTTTCAGTAGCACAGTATTGGATACACATTGCAGCCATAGAACAACTGTTTCCACATGTGCCTCTATTAGTGCTCTAGGCAAGACACATACCTACATAGATAGCAATGTAGTGGAGATGTGTGCGATTTATCCTAATTCAATTGGAAGCCAGATGCTTTAGAAATGGGGAGCCAAAACTACTAACACGCCTATAAATCCCATAAACAAACAATGTACCCTATTTAAAACCCTCCAGATTTTATTTATTTTCCTGTTGAGAGTCCCAGCCTCAGAATTTCACAAACTCATATAAAAACAGAGAGAGAGAGAAACAAACAAACATTTGTTAGACACACAACATTTTCATTAAAAATATTGATCTTTTATACTGTTCATTTTCACCTGCATCACTATCAGGAATTTATTTATTCTTTGATTTTGATCCAGAAGCTTTTCGGTACATATTTCGATAGATTTTCTGCAGACTGTCTTCAAAGATTGCTCTGTGGGGTTTGCCTTTATATTCTGCAGCTTGACTAGTCCAATAGTCATCATCATCCAGTTGAACCATGATGCTCTGCCGTATAGATGAACTAGCAATACCCAAAAAAAACCCAAACACGCATCTATTAAAATGTGATCTTTTGAAAAAGGAAAAGAGTGAATGACATTTATTATTTGATTACTCTTTAAGTAGCATAGGCACTTGAGGAAGCCTACAAGGTTTGTTTACACTGCTGTTTCCAAAATAGACAGTATTAAAGAAAACCTGTCCTGACTGCACTTTCTGAGTATCCTCTACAGATGTCTCACCTCAGAAATATACTGGATCCTTCTAGTTTCATAAATATGGAAAGTGACTGTTCAGTGTCATTTCTTTCTATGTGCAGATATGTTTGTATTCACTTGATTAGTTTCTGATACAGTCACTTTGTCAATCACCTCGCCATCTATGAGCCCAAGATTATTTTTATAGGTTTTGATCCACCCAGTCTCCAACACGCACCTGGTGGCTTCTGAGCTTTTTCTTCATGGTGAAATACTGCACCACTGAATTAAGATACTATTTGGACAGGGCCGATTATATTGGTCTTCCACAACAAGCACTCTGATAGACCCCAGCCACATGCCTGCTATAGTCAACTACCCTAATAGTATGGAATGCTACCATGCGAATAGTGGCTCCCAAGTCAGAGTTTTCTACACTGCTCTCATAAAAAGAGATACTGGTCATTTCAACAAGTAGATGCGTCAGCATCTCCTGGATGGCTTTCACTGGTCAAGATAAATATCATACCTGCTGGAGAGTTGATTGCGCCCCAAGCACCTTGTCAGCATTTGAGTGCAAGACCCACTGCTTGATTCAAATACCAAGTTTTCCATAATTGTGTCCTGACCTCTAATCTAAGAAGCAGCTTGGAACTTAAGCCAGGCTGAATGCAGATAATTTTTAAATGTAGGTGATAACTTGCATCACGGCAGGCAGCATATGATTTATCCTTTAGATGAGAGACAACTGGATTGACCAGCAGATTAGTTTCATTTTGCCCTGAGGGGAGCAGAGAAGCCAATACAGCTGCTTCTAAACTGTTGTATTGTCTATTTTATAGTAACCTTTTAATTATTGCTGTAATGGTTCTAGGGGTTGCTCATGCGTAAGCCGGTGCAAACACCTGGCTGGATTGCCTGAGTGAACCTTCTCTGTCTGGACAGCCACTCACCCGTGGCTGTCTCAATCGCTGGCGGAATCTGTCAGTGGGCATTTCTTAAACTTCTTCCAGCAAAGAAGCTCTTTGACGCCTAGTCTCCTCCTACTCTCTCTGCGCGAAAGCCTTCTGCGCAAGGAGGGCGTAGGCAGCGGAGGACCTCTACTCTCCCTGCTGGTCCCCGGCAAGGAGTCATGGGACCGCCTCGCTGCTTCCCCCATCTGCCCCCCTTCTCCACTGGTGCTACGCTGATTCTCTTCCCCAGAAGATGGGCTGCCTCTCCCAATCCCGGGATGCTCTCTGGAATCCCTCTGGATTTTGCTCACTCCCTCCGGCACTGATGGCAGTTCCCTGACAATTGCTTATTGTGCCAATAATCTTACATGAGGTCCACCTATTTAAGGTATATTAATACCATAAATAAAACACACACATATATATATACATATTTTGTGGATGCTAAAGTGGATGAGAAAAAGGAACTGTTTATCAGTGCTATATAGCCATGTAATGGTCCTTTCAAAGAAGACCATGATAAAACTCGCTGACTTTAGCCTTATATTTGAAGCCCAGCTGACCATGTACTACTTATTAGTAAGGTAGAATGCAGTGAATGAAGGCAGAGCAGGAGCACAGTATAAGGAATAGCACCCATAACTCTGGTTCCATAAAATCCATACTTTTTCACCTAGAACCACAGTCATCATGACAGTCTGAGATATGCTCATGAAAAGCGGCAGCACTTCCTGTGCTTTCCACGTCAACATACTGACAATGTCACACTTTTTGAGTGTGCTCACTTTTGGTGCATGGCCATTAGTCATCCTTTCCTCATAAGAAATTCAACAGTGGAACGGACATAGCTACATCCATGTTAGAAAAACGTCAGTCTGCCGCCTTAACTGGAAACTATCCTGACAAGCTGAGCTGAAGTGATCTGGGGATTACATGCACAAATCATATTAAGAGCAGGGTAGCTGCACTCAGCTCCACTTTCGGAAATACCTGTCATATACCTGTCACATGCTTTTGTTCCATCTCCTTTAGAGTCCCACAAGTTCCTTTCAAAGTCACTTGCACTTTAAATATTTCAGCATCACGGACCTTCTGTGCAGTCCCAATGGTTTTCAATCATTTACTTTAGTGTGAACATTTGGTCAGCAAAACTACATTCTCCTCTGAACTCTGCCTTGGTACGGTTATTTATGAGGATGCTGGCAGACTTCAAGCTGTCAGAATGTCCTTGAGTCCCTTTCTTTATCCCCAACTCTCATGACTGCTCTACAGAATGTGATGAACCCATCAATGCCCAGATCCCTACTTGCATATGACATTTCAAAGTCCATCGTTTTCGCTAATGCTGTGGCAGTAGTTGTTGCAGATTCTTTATTCATGCCTGTAGGTCCCAAAATGATCCCCGTGTCCCAAACTATCACCAGACATAGGCACATAGCTTTGCTTGCATCAGCTGACAAGACGAGGCTTAGAGTATGAGAGGCAGGGGAGGTGTTGACAGGATAGTAAGAGAAGCAGCCCTGGCTTCTCATATTATTCTGGCAACATGAAAAGGAAGAGAATAGCGGCAGATTAAATCAATAGACTTAAGAGTGCCTAAAGGTTATGGTGGGCTGTGTTTCAAGTGTAAACCAAGTCTGTGCATGGATTGTTTAGAAAGTTATACAAGTCTAGTTCACTTGTATAATTTATTCCAACTGCAACAGGCATAGATAAGGAGTATTTTGGTAACAATTGCAGTGACAGCAGTGAATGGAAAAGCTAAGTGTGGACTAGGACAAGGGGGTATAATAGGAATAGGAGCTTTACCTGCTCTGAAGATCACTGTGGCTTAAACGGTCTCTGTCTGAAATGTCTTTCTTCTTATTGGAATCTTCTGTCTTACTAGAGTCTCTTGACTTAGCAGAATCATCTTTTGACAAACAACTCTCATCCTAAGGAATCAATACAAAGATGATAATCTCATGTGACTGAAAAATGTAGTCCTTTAAAAAAAGAAACACAATGATATGTATTTTTATTTTATTTAAAAAATTAAATCTTGATCAAAACGAACACTTAACAGCCATCAGAGACATGAAAACAGTGGCAATGCAGCGTAAGGTAAGCAAACTACTGGCTCTTCCATTGACATGGGAGGAAGGGATGGGAACAAGAAAACAGAAAGGTAAGGAAGAAAAGGGAGCATCTGGAAATGGGTGGCCAGCGGGCACCATGTGATCCTGCTGAGGACCCAAAGATACAATGGGTTTCACAAAGCAATTTGTACATAAAGACATAATGTCATGAATAGTTCCATGACAGATACAATGCTCAATGGCAAAAATTGTTCATATATGTTATAAAATTCCTATTTTTGAGTTCTCCCCATGTACTAATGAAAGGAAACATTTTTTAAAAAAGCGGGCGTGGGTGGGTATTTTCTCCATAACACTTTAGAGGAAAACGTACAAAAGTTAGCCTTTGCCTTGCACTGTGAGTCCTTAAAATATTTCTCACTCGTTTATGGATCTCTTCTCCATTTACTGTTGCACTCCAGCCAGAACGAAACCTATAATCAAAAGAGAAAAAGGGAAGATTTTAAGTTATGGGCACCGTTTGATCTTTAGAAATGGCTACAAGGTCAAATGGTTCTCTCTTATGATGGCCTCATTTTATCAAGTGTAAAACTTACTGTTAATTCCAGTAACGTATAGCATATATTCTGTAACATATGCTACATTAGAGGAATATATTAAGCAAATATTGATTTCTGCATATTCATTAGCTAAATTTCTAAAATATTCAAAAAAGAAAATATCTATAAGTATTGATGTTTACTAAATGATGGGGCAAAGAGATGTACAGCACAATGCTAAACATGGTTACGAAGCATGATTTCAACACGACTTTGAAGCCAATTGTGCTTCATTTTCCAATTATCTGATGCACTGTATTTGTCACAAACTGAAGCTTCCTGTAATTGTCACAATATTAGCCCTGAGAGGGACAAAGTGAGGACTAATATCGCCCCTTAAAACAAAAAAACCCTGTAAATCCCTATGGACATTTATTTAGTGAAATGACAAAATAATCCACTAGTGTGCGCTGTGGCATAAGAAATGTTCACTCCTCACACACACCTCAATTTTCTACATTCAAAAATTTAGGTATTAATAAAAACAGTATCAGCTCCTTTTTAATTGTCTAATTTTAGACATAACTATAAAACCTAATCCACACTTTAAGCCATTACATTAATATTTACACCACCCAAAGTCACCATACAACAAAGCTAAAGCTAAAATTTAACACTCATAATCTAAATTGAAACCATTTTATGATGTGCAACTCCTACTGGAGTTATTCTCTGAAGCTCATTTTCAAAAAGCAATTTCTTAAAACTATAAATAAACAGAATTTCTAAAGACTCAAATAATGCTTGTGCAAAACCACCAACTTCTTACATATGGGATTAAGGTGTTGGTAGTTTCTTGCAGTGCTGCCAGAATGGTCATATTATTTTACTCTGACAAAACCAAATAAACTTCTACAACTGTATTCTTTGTCATACTTCCAATTTTCCTCGGGACTAGCAAACATTCTGCAGTTACATCAGTTTAAATTGTTTATCGATTCCAATAGATTGTATAAACACTTTGGATATATAGCTCGGTGACCTAGAGTAAGCCAGATCAATATAGAACTACTCATAATTCATTTCAAAGATGCTATGTCGAGAGCAATCAACAGAACAAACTATTTTCTGTTGTAATGTAGCTAAAAGCATTTTCCCTCTTTTATAAGGACTTTTAAAAAATGATAAGCAGAGTTGTATTTTCAGCAAAAAGAATCAAGGAACAAATCCAGAAATCTTATCAATGTGGCCAATCTAAATTTTACATATTCATCGGGATAAGGTAGACAATTTAAGTGAAATCCTATTCATGTCTACTCTGAAGTAAATTCAAAATGAGTCTTACTTGCAGGTAAGTGCCTATATGACCTCAGATGTACAAAAAATAAGATTTGTTCACATGGACTGTTTAAATAGAAGCTTACTACTCTATAGTTTGCAATGGGTATGTATTTTCAGAGACAGCATTTCTAGCAATAAATGCTCAAATCCTCTATTAGCAAGGAATACTAATGTATCTCATATCAACAAAGTTATTATAGGCACATTCTGCAAAAATCATTTGTGGCTCTTAATGTAGTGCTTTCCCCCTGCCATAGTGCATCACAACAAGAAGTGCAATTGCACTTCTGTGGCTTCCATGAAGAATTTATCAGTTTCAAAAGGCAGAGGATTTGTGCTGAGAGGAGAAGGAGGAAAAAACATACAAGGACAAACTATCACAGGGTAAAAATCAATAAAGTACTATAGTAGCAGATGCACATCTACTGAGCAAGCAACTATTGTAGAAAGGGCGGGGGAGAGAAGGGGAGAAATTGCTCCATGGATAACTACAACTGCAAAAGCGAATCTCTGAGAGCTTACCAATGCAATTATGCTCATTAACAAAACCAGATTTAATTTAAACGTAATATGGCCTAGCAAGAGTCATTCAGTACACAAGGAGTACTTTTAGATGCCAAGAAATTAGCCCTGGAATAATCCAATAGAAGACAGCTATATCAAACCATACGAAATCAGAAACAATGCAACAAGAATTAATTAAATCAAACAGAGATTAGATAAAATGAGGTCGCTTATGATTCCCCCTCCCGGTGAATTTAGGCCTGATTTACACATTAGGCTGGGCTTAAGGAGGGAACACAGGAAATGAAGACTCCCTGTGCCTGCTCAGGGGCCTCCCATCCTTCACTTGGTTTCATAATCCTAGAAAGGAAAAAGATTTCAGGTTCACCCTGGTCATTCTTGCCAGAAAAAGGACTGTGTTTGTACTGCTTGTAATTTTCTTTCTGGAGGTAAATGCAGTTGGGTGTGCAGTGGAAAGAGTGCTGCTAAAAAGAAAAGCTTTTCTACAGCTTTCTGTCTCCCTATCAACAGCACACTACAGCTTTCCAAGTTAAGTACAAAATGTTTACCAGCCTGAACACCTGTATTTAAAAGAGTTGCTCATGGCTTGGATACTGGGCCTCCCCACCAAACTACTCATCCAGAAGGCCACACCACTCTCAGTGTGGAGGAAGGTAGCCAATGCCTCCCCTTGCCCACAGAACAATGGACACTGTGATGGAAAAAATGTTCCCAAGTGCTTGTGGATATCCTGCGCTACCATACCAGCTCTTGGGAAGTTGTATGAACAGATCACCTCTGGAAAGCATTAAAAACACAAATGGAGGCTGCCAAACCTACTGCCATTTCAAGTAAAATCACTCCATCTGTTTTGACAAATATTTCACAGTAGTCTGAATATGAAAGGAAGTAGGTTAGAGCATCTGGCATACAAAGAATGATGTGGTGAGCATTACAATAACCAACCTTCTCAAGAAACACTTTGGAAATCTATTGTTCTGACCTACAGCAGACAAGATCAAGTCTTGATGAACCATATCAGACAAGTTACAGAGGCCAAGAGTAACTGCTCGTGATGAGCTGCACCTTCCTGTTTCTCTAGGCCAGCCAGGCAGTTTTTGATACCTGTCAACTGCAGAACAGACAAGGTCACATCACGCTGGGTGAATCAATCCCCAAGATATGCAGTCCCCTATAACGACAGGAAACTGTAAGCCTCTCTCTATGCCTGTATCACCTCGTAGAATCATTGGCACTCTGCTCACAGCTCCATCTCAATGACTGAGATCTGTAGCCGAGAGAATCCATTTTCTAGCTTACTGAGATGTCTATACGTAAGATGGATATCTGTATCAGACTGCCTTATTTGTAGCTCAGACTCTTATTGTCTTCTAAGGCCACATCTTCACCTCAGTTGCTGCTATTCAGAATCAGCACGAAACAGAGAAGAGCATTGCATGCTTGTTGTGGGAAAATCTTAGGCAGGACTCCTTTTAGTCCCATTTCAAATTCATCCAGATTCATCAGTAAGGACCTTTCTAGCCTCTCCTTAACTGGAAATGACTCAGAGGTCAAGGAATGTGGGATTTTGTTTGTCATTTCTCCCATCTCTTCTAGTTCAGTTCGGGAAGCAAAGAAAACTACAAGTTTCACCATCCCTGACAAAAAAAACCCAATGCTTCCAAGTCATTTCTAGTTAATGGAGATGCAAGAAAAGTGTTTCCTGTTGCTAGTTACCTTCCTGCTTTGTTCTTAAATGTGTTTATTTGGAGGGGGGAGTTCCTGGTGGAGAGCTTGGGGGGGGAATATTTTTTATTTTTACAGGTGAGTTGGGGGTAGTTGTCCATTCTTGGTAGAAGTTATGTTCCAACCCACAGTCTCAGCCAGAACCTCAGGTACCAGCTGAGATGGAAACATTTCTAAAATGTCTCCAGGATATGTCTCTTTGTGGTGGGATTTGGGCCTGTTCCAAAATTGGCATGAGGCACACTGCAGGCAGTGTAGACACTTCCCCAGGAAGCACAACACTCACCATGAGACCTCAGGAGTGATGAAGAAGTAGCACTGTCACCTTTCACTTGCCACATCTGAAGCTCCAGACATGCATACATGTCCAGAATAAATAGCAGAATCTATTTTAAATCTCACAATCATTCAGGAGTTTTGACAAAGAGAAATGAATAGATTCTGCAAAACCATTTTGGAACAGAACCAAGGGCTTCCACCATTCCTAATTCCTCTGCAGTCTGTGTCAGACATCTGCAACACAATCATAGCAATTCAATTCAGATTAATTTATATAACACCTTTCTACATTACAGTACCCAAGGCACGTTACAACCATAGGAATGACAAAATGTACAGAAAAAGTCACATTGTAATATTTTGAATGGTTAAAAAAATGACAATTTTTATAAACAAAATTAAAGAATCTGTTTTGCATGTAAGATAATATCCACAATGTAACATAATGTCACCTCATCAGTTACAAACAACCAAGATAACATCAGCAAAAATACAATAATACAAAATGCCAGAGACCAAATACAAAACTAGCATTCCGCTATCCAATGGAATCTGCCCGCTCACAACAAGGTGCCCATGCCACTCAGACCACTTCCATACAGAGAGCACATTGCCATCCACTCCAAAGAGTCAGGATTAATACGACTGTAGCTGACACTGCAGACCTTGGTGCCATAGCATCAACAACAGGGAAAGAGCCACAGAACAAGAGCACTTTGGCACATGTCCCTAGCTCAAGTAGCTCTCAAGTGAATAAAATACCTGCAAGGTGGGAGAGGCAAGACAGGCAAACGCAGCTTCCAGTGTCAAGGTATTTCCACTTGGTTTACCCTCCCCACCAGCCTCTTGCAGTCAGAAATGCAAGCCACTGATGAAGCTGAGGGGAAATTTGGAATGTGATAGATGACATATAATTGACCTGCTGAAAGTGGCTGACTGTTTTAACCCTCAACACTGAACTGAATAGTACTGTACATACAATGGGAATTAAAGGCATTTATGAAATGAAGGTAACAGCATTCCCCAGCTGGACTGTACCAGTAGGAGTACTTGAATAGGGTCAGCTGCTTTGCATCTCAACTCTGGAATATCTGCCTTCAATGCCAAATTAATATATTTAAAGCCGAAGTTGCCGCATGGCTTATATATCACTACACGGGCGTACTGCTAGAGACACTTCATCCTAAGATTTTAATTATCACCATAGCAGAAATGTGCCAATACGCCAACTAACCTTAAGTTGTTAACCTATCGGTAAAAGAACCAACCACCTGAAATACTAAAAATACAGGTAACACTGAGAAGACAGCACATTTGTTCAGATTTTGTGGATAAATGACATTACCTTTCTCTAAGAGACAAGCAATTAAACATAGGAGTTGAGTAATACTTCTGCAGTTGTGGAGGTGCTGAATGCATTAGCAGTTGAGTTGAATGGAGCTGCCTACCAGGTATACTCGAAATCAAGTGCTCATCGTAACTGTGAGAAAAACTATGAAGGTCTTTATCAGAATGTGACCTGGTAGCCTGCCGGAAACAAAAAAAAGAGGAGCATAATTTTAAAGAAAGATACATAGTATGTTTAACATCTTGGCTATACCTGAGTACAGTGGTGCCTCGCAAGACGAAATTAATTCGTTCTGCGAGTTTTTTTGTCTTGTGATTTTTTTCGTCTTGCGAAGTACCACTGTGCATTGACGGTTTCCCATAGGAATGCATTGACGGTTTTTTTAAAAAGGCGCAAGACATTTTCGTCTTGTGAAGCAAGCCCATAGGGAAATTCGTCTTGCGAAGCAACTCAAAAAATGAAAAACTCTTTTGTCTTGCGAGTTTTTCGTCTTGCGAGGTACCACTGTACTACAGTACTGAGTATTGCAGTACAATGAAAACATTGTTTTTGTATATTAAAACTCTGAAGCAACAGAAATAGCTAGAACACTACAACCAAGGAATCACAGTCCTTTATATCCTAAATGCCATTTCTCAGGTCATCCACATATCTGAAATTTCCACTTCAGATTTTGAAAATTCTGGTGACTGCCTGAAGGATGTTTTATTTAATTTCTTCAAGGTAAGGGGTTGTTCCCAGCATATTTGTCTTATTAGTGCAAGGACTTCCATTTGCACAACAGGCCTTCCTGAACAGATTGAGAGCAAGCAGGGATAGAAGAGAAAGGGGAAGTTCCACTGAATAGGCAGAATTGTGCTAATGGGATGACTGTTGGATGCAACCCTAAGACAAAAGTGTTGGCCATGTTTACTAAAATGTCACAGTAAATGAGATTCTACCAAGATTTAGGTGCAATGAAAATGAAACAACATGCCTTCAAATAAAATCCTTTTTTGAGATTTAAGCAATGAATGGCAGCATTGCCCAAGTCAAGATAGAATATAAATTTTAAAACAGTGTGCTTGTCTCAAGGTGTCTAGCTTCAACATATATCTAAAATAAACATATTATAAAAACAGTTTAGAAAAAACAAAAACAAAGCAGAAACCTCTCAGGCCACAGGCATGCCAGAATGTAAACATTTTGAGCTGGAATCCATCAGAGAGGAAGCCAGATAGAAGGATCTCCCAAAGTTCCATAGCCCTACGGAAGTGAAGCCCCTTGCCTGTGTTACTGCCTACTGAAATTTGGATGGCGCTGGAACACAGAAAAATGGCCTCTTCCATTGTCCTAGGACGGAGGACAAGAACGTATGGGAAGAAACAATTCCTTAAATATTTTGGGTCCAAGCTGCTCAGGTCTTTAGAGGTGATAACCGACCCTTAAAATTGAGCACAGAAATGACTCAACTGTCAAGGAGATTGAAGTTTAGGCAGATACTCACTTTACTCCAATCATCCCTGCCAAATTCCTCCAACTACACAATATTTTCACAATAAATGAGGGAAGCAGCTTTCACGACACCTTCAAAAGCTGCAGTTGATGGAGCAGTTCTCCAAAACCAGCATGGAAATGCAGCAGGATAGCAGGAGGAAGGATCAGTCCATCACTTTTGTGCTTATCCACTTGGTAGAAGGCACAGGGGTTTTTGTTTTTATTAGTCTGTTAGAGGGCTAGTAACCTGTGTTTTCATGCTGGCCATAGAGAACAGGACTTCTCCATTGCCACGATGGAAACACAAGTGATAAGCCTCTTAGCAGGGAGTAAATATTTTTTCAGGCTTATTCACTAGGCTGTCCTAAGAGCCACTATGCATGATGGTGAATTGATTGTGTCTAATAGATCATTTGGGCAGCAAACCTAACCAAGTCTACTCAGAAGTAACTCCTACTGAATTCATTGGGGCTTAGTCCCCAACAAGTGGAGTTAGGATTGCAGCCTTAGTTGTGAATCATCACCAGAATCCTCATTTATAAAGAGGTCACTGACACTGGCATTAAGTCAGTGTCCAACAATCAATGTATGCAATGACATTTATCTTGAGAAGATAAGAGGACAGTCCTTTGAGTTAGGACTTGGAAAGTTGCAGCTGACAATACTTGGCTAGACAGATTAATCTAGGCAGCTTCAGATTTTACGTGTTCATTGTGGCTGTCAATTTTTCCTCAAAATTTGTGAGGCTGTCATATTTTAACAACGCAAAATATAGAATTGTCAATAGTAAGGAAATAACATTATACAGCAGGAAGCCACTCAGCTAAGATAGTTTTACTCAGCTCATCACATTCAGCTTTAATTATGCAACCTCCTTTTCAGTACTTACTTTTCGATTCTTGGGTCTATAACTGCCAAGAAGGGTAGGATCTAAAAAATAAAATAAGATAATGTCTAATTTGCAAATACGAGTTTTTGCTTTTAGAGTGCACATTTATAATACCAATGTTCAAAGTCCCCAAAGTATTAGTCCTACTGCACTACCTTCAACTGCAACCTCTGAGAACAGTGGCTTGTTTGATTACCACACAGTATTAATGGTAACTGAGCACATAAACTGTTTGGACAGTGAAATAATTTAGAGTTTGGGACATAATTAGTTATTCAAACCAATGTATCAGTCTCTGGATGCGTGAATGCTTCAGCAGTGTAAAACACTTGGGATAAAACATGATACTTCCATTGAAATATCTCTGCTGAATAGATTTTCCACATAAGACAACAGCTTTTCTGGTTCAATTTTTTTGGGATGTGTTAATCTTCCTTCCATTCTTCAAATGAAGCTCCTTACAAGAGAGCATCATTTGGGAAATGGACTAAATATACTCTTATAAGGATTTTTCAGGACCAACAGGAAGCAACTACACAAAAGGGTCCCAGAAAATTAATAGGAAAAATAAGCCCAATAATGTTTGTTCTAGTATCCAAGCTTTCCGTTTTACTGTCATGGGATCTTGTTAAGAGTTTTTCACCCCATGGCAGGCCTGTCTCCCCAGTGGAGAGAAGGATTCTGTCTTCTTTCCTCCCTGCTCCATGCTCTCCTACAGGCTGTTGTCATCTCTATTCCCTCACAGAAGGGGGGGGGGGGATCCCTGTCATCTTTTCTTTCCCACTCTGGGTCCTTTTAAGTAACAACCCTTCTGCCTTATAGTCCCACTGTAAGGCCAAGTCCCACTCTTCTGCATGTACATGCAGAGAGAGAATTGATTTCTATTCCCAATTCTCTCCAGGCCTCCTAAAAACCCACAGAAGATTTATTCTCCTTCTCTTCCCCCAGGTCCCCCAACTTCTAGGTGACCTCATTTGTTAACACCAGGAGCCACAACTGAGCCTCCACACTGGAGCAGCTGGGAGGCAGCAGCAGAAATGAGCCAGCCCTATAAGTCAGGCATAGGGAAACTCGGCCCTCCAGATGTTTTGGGATTACAGCTCCCATCATCCCTGACCACTGGTCCTGTTGGCTAGGGATGATGGGAGTTGTAGTCCCAAAACATCTGGAGGGCTGAGTTTGCCTATGCCTGCTATAAGACATCAGCAGCATATTACTAAAATCTCACTGGAAGCAACCTAAAGCCAATACAGTACTAACAATCAAGATCAGCTTTATTTATTAGCTTACATTATTATTAGCATTTATATGTATTTCCATCCAATTTTCTGACCAAAATGCTGCTTACAGGTAAAAAACCACATATACAACAATATTAGAAACAATGTTCATTTTTTTAAAATTAAAAAAACCTCATTCATTAGTAATTATCACTTAACACAGCACAGAGGTAAAAAAGTAAGTTCACAACAAATAGCAATGGATTGGGTCTCTACTGTAACACCTATTAACAGGAGTCACAGTATTAGGCTGCAATTCTATACACCTGAGGTAGGGAACCTCTGATCCTTGGGACTGTATCAACACCACACATTAATGGGGGTATTAATTGACTTGGATAGAAAAGGCAAACTTGCAGTTAAAATGCATGAAACTAATTGGCTGCCTTAGTCCTAAGGTCTGAAATGTATGTATCAATAAAATAATGGGTCACCATATCAAGTAAATTTGAACTTGTGGATCAACAAACAAAAAAGGTTGGGAACCTCTGCTGTAAAGGACTGCACTGCAAAAAGAATTACATAGGACCTCTTTTTCATGTTACTGTTAGGTTCATGGGCCACTAGGTTAACACTGAAAGCCTGTGGACGTGTGGGAGAAATTCCTGTCCCAGCAACTGCCCATACTGGTATACAATAAAGTAACTCTGACATTTTTAAAAGATATAAATCTTGCTGCATGAACTCTTCTGGCATGACTGCAAGCATGTGACATGGGGAAAAGCCATGCTGGGCAGCCTCCATGCCACTCAGCAGAACAGGGAGAGACAGAAATTCTGGGTACTAGGAAAGTTAACATGAGAATGATGTGATACACCAAAGTTCAAGCCACACTGCAAACAAGGATGTGGATAATATTATCTTACGTGGAAAGGTTCTTCTCTCAAGCGGAACAGTTCACAGAGGGAAATTACGTTCCACCCCGGGGATGATCTACAAAGAAAAGGGCTCTCTTATCTGATGCTCTACCCTGAGACTCTTAAACAATAATTGAGACCTCGTTTTTGATCCCTAGAGACTATGACACACAAACAAAAATCCACATAAAAGTATGCACAAATGCCAAAAACCTAACAAAAATGTTTCAAAGCAGTATAGTGCCTTAATTGCAAATGAACATGACAGGTGGTAACACCGCGAGAGAACGCTATATGGAATTGCAATGGCTTTCAACACGGCTTTTCTCTAACAGGTTCCAACTCTAATCCATGGATTACTGGAAGCAACAGAGCAGATAATCCAAGGGGTGTAAATGGGAAATAAGAGATCATAAGCTCAGTGAAACTTCCTGAAAACACAGTCAGCAGTGAAGGCTGACTTTATAGGAGTATGGGGTTGTATTTTTAAAGTCAAGTGAGAGATATGAAACACAAAATGTCTAGATTGTAAGGAATGAGGCAAAAAGACTTGTAGACTCCCCAGTCAGGAAGATGGTACATATCAACAAGGAATACACAGTAGTATTTGCTCCTGTTAAAAAGCTAAGATCTTTTAGAATTATCTCATCACTAGCAATATTTACAAAAATGTGTTATGCTGTTACCAAGAATATAAGGAATCAGATACTATGTTAAAAACCGGAATTTTTTTATGAACACAGACAAAATTCAGGCCACTGTAGCAATTACACATTGTAAAATATAAACATGTTTATGTCTATAATTGCACACATCTTTTGTATACAAAAAAGTACTTACCATAGGTTGTCTCAGGCCAAGCATCTTTTAAATTGTCTTTAGGACGGCACCAAGTAAAAACATCAGGTGAAGCAGACAGCTGTTCTGGCTGAAAATTAAATAATTTCTTAAGTGTTTTATTTATAGCGTAAAACGTGTGTCTGTATGCAGTGACCCAGTTTGGACATACAAACAATGGTTTATTGTTCAATGCATGAGTGCTGGACTCGTGCACTCCTCCCTACCCTACAGCATAAGGTTAGTCGCTTATGCTTCCATTGCTGTTTAATTGCAGCTTAGTTTTACTTCTGAATCCTAAACTATGATTAATCTAAAGTATGGTTTATGGAAACAAGCCAGCTTCCTGGTTTCAAGTTGGCTTGTTTCCATAAGCTGCAGTTAAGACCAACCACAGTTTGTCTAGATTCAGACATATCACGTAATTATGATTAGCTTAAAACAGAAGTGCAAGCTATTAGACTTCCAAATTCCCAGCCCTGCCAAATTATCATTACCTCAGTTTGTCATACACACTTGTTTGTCATTATGTCTGAATAATGCCTTTTTAAAGTGTCTATTGAAAGAATCAAAGACATTACAATTTATACATTACATGATATTTAGGAAATAGTTGGAAATCCATTGGATATACTTTCAAACCCAGAGATATGTGTGGCCTGAGGCCTTTATTTGGCCATGCACATCATACTCCTGGTCAACGAAATCATGACATTAGACATTTCTCCAGAATATTTTTGTTTTGTTTTCCTTGTTTTACAAAAGTAGCCTAATTAAAACACACACACATAAACATAAGGGCTTTAGCCCTTTTAGAACTTTCAGCTACTATCAAGTAGAATTTATACAACCATTGTGCTATCCAGTGCAGTGGGAAAATAGACACACAAATAATTCAACATGGCACTCATGAAATAACAGGTTCTTTGTCAACTGCCAGCATCAACAAAAGAACTTGAGTAGTGCTTTATTTTACATTTAGAGCGCTTAGGAGAAAATAAGCAGCCACAAAGAGAAAGAGCTGAATGAAAGGCTTCTTAGAGTAACTGTGAACAGCAAGATTTGCTCCTGGCTTAAATTGGAATTGCTGTAGGGCATACATACACGTCGAACTACAAATGGAGGTCTATCCGATTCTTTTCTGAAATCAAAAGGTCCTAGGTCTAGATGGGCCAGGCGTTGTCTAAGTTGCTGAAGCTCACACATTCGCCTTTTTGTGTAAGGAGATGGAGATCGAGAAAGAGAGGCTACTGTGGGCTGCTCATACGTTTTTGCTGCTAAGCCCTGCCTGTTTCTCTCACGTGAGGGAGGATTCTTTTTTGGTGACCTTATCTGTGGCGTTCCATCTTTGGATGAACGTTGGTGCTGGTCTAAGTTATCCTGAATTGAAGAGAGTCAATAAGAAAGAATGAACGGCTTCTGAGAATAAGTCCGCACTATCAATAACACAGCATTCAACAATTATATTGCTTTTAACACACAAAGTCTCCAGAACAAACTTCAAAACCTCAAGATCACACACAGCTTCATTCTTGGAGGTGTCTCATTCTTCCCACTCTCTGCTTCTCTTCTATTCTTAGGTTCACCTGCCCTACAAGAACACTGAACCATCTTCCACCACCTAGAAAAAAGAAACACTCTGATGCTCCTTTCAGAGGAGTTTCCTCCACCATTACAGTGGTACCTTGGGTTAAGTACTTAATTCGTTCTGGAGGTCCGTTCTTAACCTGAAGCACCACTTTAGCTAATGGGGCCTCCTGCCGCCGCCGCACCGCCGGAGCACAATTTCTGTTCTTATCCTGAAGCAAAGTGCTTAACCTGAAGCACTATTTCTGGGTTAGTGGAGTCTGTAACCTGAAGCGTATGTAACCTGAAGTGTATGTAACCGGAGGTACCACTGTACTGGCATTGGCCTACTTAGTCAAGAACAGTGTATGGGTGGTGGTCCAAAGGGTGGTGGTCCAAGAAGGAGTATTTTGCCTTGCTTGCATATGCAGGGGTTGCATACACAGGAGTTGTCAAACATTTGGGGGACCTTAAAATTGCAGATAAAGAGACTAGACCACAGAATGGTGAGGGCATGCCACTCCATTAATGGGTTTAAAAAGTACCCAAATCAACCACTGCTGCACTCACTCTCAGAGAACCTATTTGCATCTCTCCTCTGTTCAGAACAAATGGAAAAGTGGATGTCCAGTCCTTCCTATCTATGAAATATGAGCATGTTCAAGGCCACATGTTCAATGCAGAAGAAGTTAAGGCAGTGCCAACAATAAGTGAACAGGAACAGCAAACAGTGTCTTGTGAATGGTGGTCTTTTGAGGAGGCATATGATACCCAGGATCTTTTGCAGGCATCATAGGGGGTACTAGTGCCAGCAGGTTACCCTTGGAGTAGGGTGTCTAATGCATTTATCTATTATTATTATTATTATTATTATTATTATTATTATTATTATTATTATTATTCCTATAAAATATTACTTGCCTATCTTTCATTGCTAAATACTAAATACTTGGGTAAACACAGATTCTTGTAGCTGCCACTTTTAGATTCACTTATTTGCAATGTTCAGGCTGCCGTTTACTGAACTTGATTGCAGATGCAAATCAAAATTTCTGAGAAACTTTCATAAGAGGAATTTCACCAAAAGAAACAATCTAGCTATCAATACTCAATCTAAAAATTAAAGTGCAGATAATTAAGTTATGCTAACCTGCTTTTGAGCTTTTTCTGAACGTAACAGGTTTTCAGAAATAAGACAACTTGTGAAAAACTTCAATTTTGGTGCAATTCCCTAGAAGAGAGACAATAATTGAACATCAAGCTCCAACTAGAGAGATAAAGGGTATCAAAGAAGTAAATGTCACCTACTGCAACAAACCATTCCTAATTTTAACAGTTTCCTTTGTTAATTTCAGCCTTTAATAAAGATAATTAGAAAAGACAGAACAGCAATGGTAAATGTCAAGAAGATAACATTTGCATTTCTGACAATTCAATTACTGATGATTATATTGCTTTTGTACTACAATTAAGGTCTGCCGTTTATTTCAACACATTGCTTTGTCAAAAGCATTTAAAAAGATTTTCATGGCATGTTACATATCACTAATTAAAAGTCAAGTATTGCTGTACAACCTTTACTCACATCACTTTCAAACTTTTTGATATGGACAATGGAGACATTATGATATCCTTTGTTTACACAAAACCTACATTTCCCCTATGTTTGTTTGCCACATCTTAATGCTGGACAAAGGAAAACAAATTATAACAAACTCCTTTTACTTTTCCAAAAGTAAACACCCTACCCCACCAGCAGTGAGGGCAACATCATGGTTATAAAAGAGAATATCAGGCAATGCCTGTCAACCAGAATGACAAGCTGCAGATTTTTGCATTTTCCTCCCTGTAGCAAGCAGAGGGTGTAGTCACTGGAAGAAATATGTGGCACAAGGAATACAGGGGAAGTAGCATAGGATTTGCCATTTGTGGGGAAAAAGTTTCCTCCCATTCCATTCCTGTTATTTGTGTCCAGTCTTAATCCTCACCCTATATCCTTGCCCTAACTAGACTTACTGCAGGCAACTTGCACTGATATCATGTGAAACGAATTGCACCAAATGACCCCATATGAAGAAATGGGTGTTAACATGGAATTTTGTAGCACACTCACAACTCAAATAGGAATCTGCTGAACTAATAAAAATGTTTGCTAAAAGCAGCCATTCACCAAAGGATCTGTAGGTAGCCAATGAAATGCCATTTTAAAGATACAATAAAGTGAAATCTATGTAATTATAGATCTGTCAAGATATATTTTGTTCCAAGTACAGTAATGGATATAATTGCAAAAGGTAGGAATGGCATAGAGAAAAACAAGTTTTGTTTAAGCAGCAGCAGCAGCTTGGCTTCTATAATAGGAGTCATTCCTCAATATTATGGGAAGTTCATACTGGTTCAGACTACTTATTCATCTAGCTCAGTACTGTCCACTCCTTAGTGTTTAGGTGGGTTTTAAAAATATTTTTGTTCAGGATTGCTTTTAATTAGTGTGTTGAATATAGTCTTATATACTGCTATGGCTTGCTGTGGTACATTGACTTAAATGTTGACATAACTGTGATTATGTTGTTATTTTATACGGTTTTAAATACATTTCAACATTGTAAGCTGTCATCGGAAAATACTGTCTTTCGAATGACAGCCAATAAATTTATTAGATAAACAAATAAAATATTTGACCAACAGAAGCTTTCCAGGGTCTTGGGCAGAGGGATTTTCTATACTGAGAACCTTTTCACTGGAGATACCAGATGAATCTAAAGCATGCATTCTGCAACTGAACTATGGTTCCTTCACAGAAGATCATTCTTGTTTATAGCATGTGGTGGCAATAGTCAAAAGCATATCACCCAACCAAGTCGCATAGCAACAAAATGTCAGAAAAACTCAATTCAAATAAGCAAGAGGAAGTTTATGCACTGTGAAACAAAATGTACTGCACAAATGGATCAGGCCTTAATTCAGCACATCTCTTAAACAAATATCCCCAAAGCCTGGACACTGAATCATATATTGTGATAATGTGGACCTTAAATAATCCACATTGTATATGGAGCATATCAAAGTATTGAGCAATATTTCAGAGAAAAGAACAATTTCACCACTTACTGTAAAACCAAAGGCCTTCTTCATTAAAATTTCACGAACTGACCCTCGTTGTCCAGTGATTGATTTAGGAGCAGGGAAAAGGAAATCTCTTGTATTTTCTTCATAAGTGGCTAGAATTTCTCCAACTGAAAATAATAGTTATACATATGATTGGGGGGGGGGGGAGATATCACCTGCTTTCTCTTTTTTATCAAATATAGGCAAGCCAGACTGTATACAAAAAGGATAGCCCAATTGAAGTTAAGCATTTTTGAATCCTACTAATTTCAATAGAAGAATTAAATACAGACCTATTTTTTCCAATTAAAACCAATGGGTTATATTCAACTTTATACATACCCACTGAAATCAATGGATTATCAAGTTCTGCCTTCAATAGGTCTACTCCCAATATGATTGACATGGAAAATTATCCTAAAGACCATTTAAGCAATTCTACTAGTTGATAATGGCATTTTAAAAAGCAGATCAGAGCCATCAGGAAGAAGCAAAAAATATAAATCTAAACTGATTTTTTTAAATCCATTTAAGAAAGCTCCCTGTTTAAAATTTATGGTCTCAAATTTTAACACATCAGCAAAAAAGAGCACCTTGTCAAAACAATCCAGAGCAAAAGTGATAGAAGGTTATGTTGTGTATTGAACATAATTGGTTATTAGCAATGTCTGTGCCTGAGAAGGAATGTTGCTTGTAAGTAGATACTGAAAAATAAGATTAATTCCCAGTGCATGATTGGATAATTACATAAATAGACAACAGCTACATGATTGGCAGTTCAGTTATCTATGTAAATTTTATTTTTATCAGTTTAACCAACCTTACAACTACAAAATAGACTATCAAGAATTTAAAATACAATACAAAATTCCACAATAAATCAAGTTTGAAACAATCTTTCAATTAAAAGTGCCAATAAAAATAACCCAGATGCAGCAGAATGACACCTCAGACATCTGAAAATGGAAGCGACTCCTGTTTGTCAACCACAGGCTCCTAGTCTGCTAACTGAATTCTACCAGAGGCAGAACGGCGAGGAGATTTTCAGTGGTCCCTTTTTCAATCTCTACCCCCCTGCACCAGGTCCCGCAAGAGAATCCTCCATCCCCCTGGACATAGAGGGCTGCATCCCGTGGGAACATTTAGATATTGGGTTCCACTGAAAATATTCTGGATCCAACCAAATGTAAACTAGTGATTGCCCTAAAAAATTCAGCCCACCAACAAAACAGACTTTTGAAGGAGAAAGGCTTTTTTAGCCTTCCTGAAACCCTGGAGAGTATTAGCCATAGGGATCTTATGAGGAAGAACATTACACTCTGCTCTCCCTTGCCCAGGTGGTCAAGACACTCAGTATGGAGATTCATCAGACATTTTACAAAAGTGGTTTAGAAAGGCAGTTTCTAGTATATCTGTGGGCTAAAATATAAATGCACCTGTGTAGGCTCTGCACATGAGGAAACTGCAGAGTGAAGATCGTAGAATCATAGAATGATAGAGTTGCAACTATCCTATATGGGGATCAAACCTGCAACCTTGGCAGTATCAGCACTACGCTCTAACTGAGCTATCATATGGTCAAACCCAGAGAGGTAGCAGGGAAGAGGCCATCATCTTCCCTAGCGTAAGGATAGTGTGTATTGTGATTCTATGCAACAGTGGAAGGTCCACAGCTAAGGAAGGTTTATTACGCTGACTCTGATTAGTTGAGAACTATGCTGTTTGCAACCTGAGAAGCAGAGTCCTCTGCAATATGTTAGGCATTCATGAAAATTTCTCTAAAAACCTCCATAATTCATGAATTTATCAATACCTGGAGGAACAGTTTGTATCAATTCAAGTACTGTTGTGTCACCTAGAAAAAAAGAAGGAAACTATAGTCAGAAGTTGTTTTGAGATGCAAACAAAAAGCTTTACACCAATTTAACTTTCTCTAACCTGAACAAGAAAGGTTTGCACAATTTTGACGAGGCAATGATTAGCAGAGATGGATAGTGGACACATTAAGTGTGAAATAGTAGTGAAGATACTAGTTTTTAGCTTGTAAGAGCAGATGGGTTGGCTGCTCTGACACTTAATATACTTTTAGAGCTTATCATACATCAGATAATCCAGATACATATGGTACAACAGCTGCTTCCTGAGGCTGTTTAAGTGAAATCTTTATTCCTGCCCTTTTGGAGGGGGAACAGGAAAAATGCCCTTTGCTGGTTGTTCAGTTGGCTGCTGTTTTCCACCAGTTAGACAGTACTGAAGCAGACACTGGACATGCACTACCTGAAGAATAACATATGTAGATGTCATGGTATGTGGCAGACAGTCAAAACCTCCTGCATCCCTAAGACTAATATTTGAGACACTGTGACAGTATAACACCCTTGAAGTGTGAAGGTAGGCTCAAATCCTCTAGTGATTACAATATGTTTTGCTATCATAAGCATATGACATAGATAATTTCCATATTTAGTGACATTTAATTCATAAAGTTGACACCTGCTCAATTAAAAGTAAAGGTAAAGGACCCCTGGACAGTTAAGTCCAGTCAAAGGCAACTATGGGGTTGCAGGGCTCATCTTGCTTTTCAGGCTGAGGGAGCCATCATTTGTCCACAGACAGCTTTCTGGGTCATGTGGCCAGCATGACTAAACTGCTGGCACAACGAGGCACCGTGTCAAGTGCCAGAGCACACGGAAATGCCATTTACCTTCCCACCACAGCAGTACCTATTTATCTACTTGAACTGGTGTGCTTTTGAACTGCTAGGTTGGCAGAAGCTGGGACAGAGCTACCAAGTAGTAGTATTAAATTGCAGCCTTCAAGTCAAGATTTAGCCTAAATCTTTCTCCCTTGTTTATTTAACATACCCCACTTTTCTTCAATCATGGATAGCTCAGTTGGTTAGAGTGTGGTGCTGATAACACCAAGGTTGCAGGTTTGATCCCCGTATGGCAGAGCTCTCCAAACTTTTCATGTTGGTGACACATCATGCATCAGTTCGTGACACAATAATTCAGTTCTATTAGCAAACCGGAGGTTAAACTAAGCCCTTCCCAACCCTGGGAGGAGCGTGGCGAACGTTCACATGGCACACCTACACACTGCAGCCGATACACTAACAGGTCCCGACACACCGTTTGGAAAGCTCTGCCATATGGGATTGCATATTCCTGCATTGCAGGGGGTTGGGCTAGATGATCCTCCGGATCCCTTCCTACTCTACAATTCTAAGATTCTATGAAACAATGAAGCATACATGGGTTTCCTAGGTGGTCTTGGCCCAGGTATGGGTCAGACCATGATCTGCACAGCTTCATCAAAATGACCATTTTATGTTTCCCCAGAATTAAAAGATAACTTGAGCTTTTGTTAACTTGCTTTCTTGTATTGTCTTTAATCTCTTTGCTATCCTATTTTCACTCTCTTTCTCTCTCATATTCAATAGTGACTAGTAATATTTTGTGTTTTTCAGGGGAGGGGGCAGAGATTAGACTTATGGGAAATCTCTGCAAGTGTGATAATGAGCAAAGGTTCACTGAATTTTAAAATTACAAAAGCACCAGTTATTCAAAAGATAATCAAAAATATTCCCAACTGAATACATAGCAATCCATAATTAAACTAATTCTATGGGTTTTCATCTAAAACTTAGTGAGATATTCCAATGAACACAAACACATTCTCATCTTAACTTAGGGTGTTTTTTGTTTCCTTTGCACACCTTACTTTGAAACTTTATTTTATTTTATTTTTTGAGAAAGTGAAGGTGACTTTATAGTATATTGCAACTGTCATTTTCTCATCATTCATAAAAAAAACCATACAGTGGTACCTCAGGTTACATACGCTTCAGGTTACATACGTTTCAGGTTACAGACTCCGCTAACCCAGAAATAGTACCTTGGGTTAAGAACTTTGCTTCAGGATGAGAACAGAAATCGTGCTCCGGCGGCACGGCAGCAGCAGGAGGCCCCATTAGCTAAAGTGGTGTTTCAGGTTAAGAATATTTTCAGGTTAAGAACAGACCTCTGGAACGAATTAAGTACTTAACCTGAGGTACCAGTGTATTCTGACTTTTTTCCTAATCTCCCATTGGCTTTTCATATTCTACACTTTAAAGTAATTTCATGCAAAGAATATAATAGAGATAAAAAGTTTTTTAAAACCTACGTTCAAATAGTTCAACAAGGTCTCCTGGGTCAACTACATCAGTATATACCTAAAATGAAAATTTAAGAAAATGAAATGGAACAAGTTAGCCTCAGCTATAACAAGGACATAGAATATGGCCACCATAATTTTAAAAGGAAAGGAAAAGGAAAACTGCACTCATTTCTTTCAAAGAGAAAGCAAAAACCAAGATTCATAATTTGGCACAGAGACAAAAGCTTTTTCACAGAAATAACCCATTTTCTTCTCTGATTTTTGCCCTTTCCAGTATTACTTTAGTCATATATTCAACCATAAATAACAGGAATGTATATATGTGTTGCTTTCAACACAATGGAAAAGCCCACTGCTTACTACCAAATGGGAGCTGGTATTCTTTATTGGTTACTTTATAAGGCACTTACTAATGAAGAGTAATGAGAGTATCAACTCACTTTTAGAGTGCATGATAAGATACACTTGTGAGAACTGACTGAAAGTGGTGTTAATTCTAGCAAGCTAGGCTGTGTGGGCTACAAAGACCCGTGTGGGTGGGTGGTGCCATAAGCCATGACACTGTACAACCTCATGAGTCTGAAAAACTGCCTGTGAATAGCTACCTTCACTGAACAGCAAACAGGCCAGGAGACTATGGATAATGCAAGACTGGGAAGGACTCACATATGCACCCTACAACAGAGTTGTGAACTTGCAGCTCTTCTGATGTTGGACTACAACTCTCATCATCCCTGGTCACTTGGTCATGCTAGCTGGCGATGTTGGAAGTTGCACCTCAAGAACATGTAGGGGTCACACTCCTGCCCTACAACTATTCTTGAATCAACTTATTAACTGTAAAATACGCAGTTTCCAACCTAAATATCAATTAACACTTGAACACAGGAACTGAGTTCCCATGTGGGTGGGCTTTCCTGTTGACTTCAATGTGAAGTCAGACATGTATGAATAGCAGGAAACTGTGCACAGGGCTAACAATAAACAGTTAAGGCAAAGAGGAAACCTTTGTTCATGCGACTGTATGTACATTGCATTTTCCATCCATGTAAGTAGTGCTTAGATCAAAATGCCAGTAATGCACTGAATGTCATACCCAGGACACGGTGAACATTTACCTTTTCAAATATCAGTTTTTCATTAAATAGAAGGGGAAATATTGCACGAACAGACGATGTCTTCTTATATTGTCCTAGAATGCGGGCACTGATGTAAAGGTCATCTTTGGCTTTCAGGGTAACTCCCGGACATGTTATCTGGAAGATCAATGTTCAATTATGTCACAAAATTTGTATAGCTACTTGATGCCAACATGGGGTTGCTGCTAAAAAAACTGCATCCCTATATTGAATTCTCTGTCTGCCCCTGCTCAGCATCTTTGGCTGCAGCTGCCACAGGCAAGGAAATGAAGCATATCATAATGTCACAACATTAAGTATGTCTACACAAACTTCTATCGATGTGATAATGCAGTAATTTCATATAGTTTTGTTTCAATTAAAAATGAAAGAAAAACGTATTTCTACATGTTACAGGAGAGGGGGGAAACTAGATATGGCGATGCCATTTTCAGGAGCAGCCCTGAATCAAAGAGTGCAGTCTGTATTGAATTTTTAGTTCAAGCTACGAGAAAAATGAAACCAATATTGAAATGTGTGTTTATTTATTATTTACATTTATAGATCACCCTTCATCCAATAGGATCCCAGGGCAATGAACACACAAGATAAAACAATAAAACAATTTCAGCATAATTAAAGCATCACATTACACCAATACAACAGCTCAGCAGCTGCATTAGAATCATCAATTCCACTCACAGACCTTTCAAATGACTGGGTGAAAATAAGTGTTTTAAGCAGTTTTCTAAAAGTCATCAATTATGGGGGGGGGGTGTCAGGATGGGGATAGCTGGATGCCCGGGGGGGGGGTGTGGAAGTTCCACCAGCAGATTGCCACCACAAAGAAGGCTGTGGATCCCACCTGCATCACTGTAAAAAGGCCCTTTCAACCAGTGAAACTGTAAGATCCTACACCACCAAATTGCAGAACTCAACTTGGCAGATATGGGTGAGATGTTCCATCAAGTAATTGGGCTCTAACCTATTTAGGGCTCTACACATTAGAGCCAACACCTTGAATTGGGCTGACTGGCAGAAAGGGAGCTGGTACTAGAGTGTTACATGATTGTTTATCCACAAACAACTCCCAACCCATGAAGACACATTTTGTGCTGGCTGCAGTTTCCACATTGTCCCCAGAGGAAGTCCCACATATAGCATATTACAGTGGTTCAAATGGCATCGTATCAGAGCACAGGTCACTGTGGTCAGCCTATCCCTGACACTCCTAAGCACCGAAGCCACCTGGGCCTGAAGTTAGTACCTGCTGCTTCAGGTAGAGAGAGACTCCATCTAGAACTGCTTCTCTCCCCAGACATGAAAACCATTATTGTTGGGCTTGAAGGGGGAAAGTCCCCCAGGATCATGGAGACATATGACATGGGGCATCCCAACATTTATTTGGGGATTCAGGGTCATAAAAACTTTACTTTGGGGTTCAGAGAAAGATGAACTCCACTTCTTTTTTTCGTGTTCCAAGCTTTCCAGCAAATAAAGAACAGGAAACAAGTAACCATCATCATGAACAAAGTTACAGCTTGTGGTTTGTCTGGAGTGAGACACATGCCCAGGTTTGAAGAGCACACTAAGTCAAACCATGGCTTAGCTCACAGCAGTACAACCGCTGGAGGACAGGAGAAAGAGCAAAGCAACCATGATCTTTTCTCTGGGGACCTGCATGTTCACACTAAGCCATGATTTACCCAAGTGCTACATGCAAAACTTGTCACTCCTGCAAGTATTTTAGCAGCTGATTAATTGCATTCAGCAACAGATGTGCCCAACTCACATTCCACACAGGGATTGGTGCAGAGTTTGCAAAAAAGGCAAAACCTTGGCGTCTAATTGGTCAGGAGGAAACGGAGAGGAGGAGACTTAATCTAACGGTTACTGAAGCATTTCAGGAAGTTTGGGGGGTGGGGAGGGGAGAAGAGGCAAAATGAAGTTTCCAGATGTACTCGAGAACGTCAGTCAGTAGAAAGGGGGAAAGAAAAAGTTGGATGGGCCAGTATTTTAGAAACAAATCAAATAAAATCACGTTTTCTGATTGGGCAGCTTTGCTTGTAACAAATCCATCAGCGGCAGCAAGTGGGTCACAGACCAGGCGCATCAGTCTTAACCGGGTCCACCACCCTCCCGATTTCCGCCAACACCGTTAGGAGGAATTAAAAAACCCCTGCCAGGATTAAATCAAGAGTGCGCCCCACTCTCATTTTTGGGGAGAGGGTTTTTATCTAGTTTTAAAGCAAGAGCGGAAGAACCTGAAGGCGAAAGAGCAGCCCCACAAAGGAAGAAAACTTTGAAGGCTCCCCCAAATCGCTTCCTCCAGGTCTCTCCCGTAGACACCGAGGCGCCCCCTCCGCCCTGGCATCTTGGCCCCCATTCTCTGCCCCCTTTCCCCTCTCGCATCCCCCCATGTCCCACCCTGAGGCCACCATCTTGCCCCCGCCGCGCGCGCTTAACCCTTTCCCCGCCGCCTATTTCGCCTCACCGAGCGGATCTGCAGCTCCAGAACGCAGAGGAAGCCCTTGCTTGGCGACATTATGGGGAAGGAAGAGGAGGGCGGCGGAGGCGGCCCTACTGTCCCACCCGCCGGGTGGGGAGGCACGGGGTGGAGAGGTCGGAGAAGGGGACCTTTCGGTCCCCACACAGGACGTGCTGCACAACTAGGCCCCGCCCGCCGGCCCGCCGCCCGCCCTGGACGGACTCGGTAACTATGGCAGCCGGAACGCTAACGGGGCCCCTGAGGGTGGGGAGGGGGCGTGGCTAACGGAACCCTCGCTGCTTTGAAAAGCAAAGAGGGATTTTGAAAAGGAAAAAATAATTAATTCAGAGCCCCCGGCGACCGTCACTTCCGGTTCCGATTGCAGCGCTTGGCTTCCTCCATGTAGGGCGCGAGAGTGGTGAAGTAAAGAGGGATTATTTTTTATTATTATTTTTAAGGAAAAGCTCCCATGGCAGATGTGTGTGACAAGGGAAGGTCGCAACACCTGTATTTCATTGAGGGCGACGTTTTGAATCCATTATCTACCTTTTAAACGTGTGCTCTTGTAACTGTCTTGGGACTTTTGGGTGATGGAAGGATTGTAAATACCCGAAGGAAACAAAGGCCGAGATTGATCAGTTTATTGGGTTCCCCTACATAGAAGCGCTTTAAAACGTTTTGCGTAGTTAATCTTCTGCAGGGCCTGTGCAGAACCTTTTTTAAAAAAACCTGAGGTGGACCAGAAAATTGTGCCTAATCCCGTGGCTAACCTGTGGCTTCTAAGCCAATTCCCATCTTGCCCATCCAGCACAGTCCATGGCCAGCAACGTCTACAGGGTTGTCCTGTAGCCCCCACTGTTTTACTTCTTTATTTCATTTATTTAACAAAATTAGTATACGACTTGCTTGTAATAAAACCTCTAAGTGGACTACAGGAATATAAAATAAAAGTAATAATAATAATAATTTTTTATTTATACCCTCCCTCCCCAGCTAAGGCCGGGCTCAGAGCGGCTTACAAGCAATAATAAAAACTATTATAAAAATTAATGATTATAAAACCAGTTAAAAGCAGGGATTAAAAATCATTAAAGAGATGGAGTTCCGGTGGGATGTCAATAAATAAATAAGCTTGCAGACCTCACGAAAACTGCCGCTCACCGGTCGTTAATCAAATCTATCCGCTGAGTTATGCAGACCTGCGTTACAAACAGCTGGCACTCTTGCTGTGTGGCAGATGCTGAGGTAGAGGCGCTACATATGCAGGAAGAAATCTCTTGGAGTTGGCACAACACTTTGGACTTTTAATTATCAAAGTAATTATTCCGTCTCCGAATATGAATTTTCAAAGTATCCCACACTCACAATAGATAAATTATATTTTAAAAGGTCATAAAATACAACCAGGAAACAAGGAAGATATCAGAAAAAACCATAAATTTACTAATACAATCTCTAATTCTAGAGTTGGAAGGGATCTCAGGGGTCATCTAGTCCAAACTCTTGCAATGCAGGAATCTCAACTAAAGCATCCATGACAGATGGCCATCCAACCTCTGCTTGTCACGTTTTAGTGCCTTTGAATCACAACTGCAAAGACCCTTTCCCCAGATTGCTCACCTAGCCTAAGGGCAGTAGTACCCAAGAGCCTCAGATTATTACCTTAATAGTCAAACAGGTTGGTGTGGGAGCAGGGAGTCTCTTGGGTGGGTTAACAGCTGCATTTGGACCAAATGAATTTTCTTTGAAGTATCAGAGGCATCCCTACATACAACACACTGGAGCAGACTAATCTGGATGTTGTCTGGGATAACTTGCCAAGGGGTCAGGGCTGATGTTGGCAAAAGGCACATGGTGCCTCAGATGCTTATTGGTAATCAAGAGAGAGGTAGCTCTAAACTGCACCCTTAAGCTGCAAACTGGATCCTTTAGGGGAATTGGACTCCAACTCCCAACATCTCATCATTGGCTGGGGTTGATGGGAGTAGGAGATCAAAAACATCAGGAGGACCAATAGTTCCTTAACCGGGGAAGTCACCTCACAGGTCAGGTAAGCACAGAACATGATGTGCACCTTACTATAATGACATGGTAGCAACTGTGGGGCCCAGGTCCAGCCCTCTATTTCCCATTACCCATTAGCATTCTCATGAAAACTGCTTACTGCACTAGTTGAAACAGAAATGCTTCACTATTTTCAAATGATGCAGCCTCTGGTGCCAAAAACACCTTTTATATAAGAAGTAAGTTGTCAACATTTCTTCTCCCACACCTGTCCATGCATTTCTTTTACACCTATGCTTTGTGTGCCACTACTGTGTAATATCTGGCAATGGTGGCTGCTGAAAGCCTCAATATTGCTGCTGCCTGTTCCTCACTACCTTGCACTGAGTTTGAGCTCCATTCTGTTTATTCATATCTTGCAAATAAGCTGTGCTCTTATGTTCCACCAAGTGGCTAAATCAGCTTTTCCCCAAACCAAAGTCCTCCAGATGTTTGGGCTACAACTCCCCATTATTGAACTAGGACCTGGTGGACCAGCATTCAAATCCCCACTTGGTCATGAAGGTCACTTGGACCAGTGACCTTGGACTAGTGACTGCCTTTCAGCCTAACCTACCACACAGGATTGTTGTGAGAATTATATGAGGAGGGGGAGAACCACCACTGTGAGCTTGGAGAAGAAGGTGGGATATAAATACAATAAATAAAGAAATTGACATTCTTGACCATTGGCAATTCTGGCTTATGAGAGTTGTATTCCAACGCATCTGGAGGTTGGTTTAAATAATAATAAGGCTGGTCTAAATAATAAGAAATGCAGTAGTGGAGAATACGTTAATTATTGTGCCCTACATACTGCTGTCTTTACTAATAGTGAATACTGCACTCAGTGAGATTTAGCTGAGTGCTGATCATCCACTACATCCTACATTTTGAATTATTTGTATAATCCAACATTCCTAAACCTGATACTCTCCAGAGGTTTTGGACAACTGCCATCATCCCTGACCATTGGCCATGCTGGGGCTGCTGCTAGATAGGGAGTCCAACAACAACTGGAGGGCATCAAGTTGTGGAAGCCTGATGTAAGCAAAAATGTGCATATCAGTTTTCCTTAGATGCTGGTACAAAAGTGAAAAATTATTCCTGTCAGTTTAAACTCCATGTTTGCCTGTTTACTTGTAGTTTAGTACATTTCTTTGTAAAGAAATGCCCTCAACAGAAAGCAAAAATCTATGAGACTTGATGGACCATTTGTCTTATCTTGGATGGCATTTCATCTGTTCATCTCTGATTAATTAATTACCGGATTAATAGTACATTTCACAGTAACCAAACTGCAATTTGTACAAATTTGTTTAGTCAAGGGAAGAAGCCAAAAACATTAAAATGAAACAATCCAACAAAGACAGGCAGAATGTTATAAGAAAAGAGATTATAACTAGCTCTAGTGGGAGCAAAATGAATCACATTATCAAAGCGTAATGAAACAGGGAAGGTAGAATGATAGATTATAGATGAGATTAGAGGACGGAGATTACCTAAGGGTTTTAGAAGAATTCACAAACTGTATTTTTACACAATCTTTTTGTTTTAGCACAAAAGGAAAGAGCTCATGTTTTAGAATACACTGATATTCTTTGCTCAGATAGAGACCATGTTCACTTTGTGTTCCACATTATATTATACATTCATCACCCGGTTGAAGGGACATCAGCCCCCCCATTGGACTACGTATATCTTAAAACTGTTGTGAGCAGCAGTCTATGCACATATTTTCACTTCATAAATGCTTCAGGTTCCGCAGAGTGTCTTCAGGCCGTGAGGGTGATTAATATTATAAATATTAATATTATAAAGCAATCCAGATGTGGCCCTCCAGATGTTATTGGACTCCAATTCCAAGAAGCCCTTACCTTTGGCTGTGGTGACTGCAGCTGATGGGTGTTATAGTTCAGCAAAACCCAGAGGTCCACAGGTTCCCCTTATCTGTTGTAAAGCATCGAAGCCATAAACATGAGACATGAATGTGTGTTGGCTGGGTAATCACACATACTGTGTGAATTAATGAAAAACACAGTTACTCAGCCATTATCACTCATTTGCACTATCTGTCATCTATTTACTGCATTTACATAATATAGTATAATGGAGAAGGGGAGGGAAAGAGACAAAAGCATTCAATATTTTGATCATCACATATCTGGAAATTTGAGTCCTATTTATATTCAGATGAAGGTTCTTGGAGGACAGACAGTAAATTGAAACTAACAGAAGATTCATCACAATATGACATTTCCCTGTAATTTTTCAGTGGTTCCTCGTTAAGTGAGCCAGGCAAGGCAAAATCAAGACACCACCAATGAAAGTTCAATCACTGAGATTGAGCTGTCGCTTCCTATGGTTGCATCTTGGTTTTGCCACTTGGAATGCATTTGTGAGTTTATGGAACAACGTCAGGGAAATGTCACCTCATGATATTACAGTATTTCCCTCTAAAAGTAGAGTATATGAACTTATCAGATAACCAGTTTTTTTTGCAATGGGGGTTCTGCTCTGCACAGGCAAAAGCATTCCTGGATTGACTTTATACTTGCCAAATGCTCAACGTTATGATGGGTGATGTTTCTCTGGATTTTATTATATATAATTGTCATCTGTACAAACTCGCAACAAAGACATATTGCAGCCTATTGCAGGACCCTTGTTAGAGAGAAGTCAATCACATGTGTCAAGAATATTGAACCTATTTTACTACTTTTCCTTTTCCCCATAGACATAGCAGCTTTTCACTTGGATGCAAAAAAGTAAAGATGTGAACTCAGGGACACACCATTAGGATGTGGTCCCCCTGTTAAATTGGGGGTCATAAAACTCTGATTGGCAGGCTTAATTTGGCCCAGCAGAGGCCCTAATTTAGCCTGCAAACTATTTTTACCAAAACATGCTTAGTAGCCTCACTCTACCACATGTGGGGGCAGGTACAGTGGAACGATCAGGAGCCTACAGTGAGCTCCCAATGGTCCCTTTGCAAGAGGGGCTCCATGTCAGTGCCAATCAGCTGATCAGCTCCGACAGAGAGACGCGCATGGATCAGCTGCACTAGTGAATTCCTGCTTGGGAATTCCCCAGTGCAATTGAGAGAGCTCTGTTTTGAAGCAATTTGCATTGAAAGTGCTTGCTACATCAGAAACTCTGCAAAGGAAAAATATATTAATTTCAGCAAACATTTCAAAGCAAACCACACGAACGGAGCATGCGTCTTTGAAGGCACGCTCCCCCTGCCAATCAGCTTTCAAATGTGCATACTCTATTAGTGCAAAGCAGTTTTCTTGCTACAATGGGGTGGGGATGGAGAAGTTCCATTTAAAATTACCCAGAATGGGAGTCATGTGGCACCTTGGAAACTAACAGGTTTATTCTGAAGCGAGCTCTATTCCACCATAATATATCTGCTTGCCTTTATGACACCACAGATCTCTTTTTTATTACTCTTGTTTTTATGTTAGTGTCTCTTCATCATACCTATTGGTAGACTGGTCCAATGAGACATGGACTTTAGTATACATAGTTTCAAATGCATTTCAAGACCAGCTTTGGGGCGGGGAATGAATGAAGGTACTGGGTTGAAAATATTACAATAAAATCACAGAGAGATCCAGTTATCATGGGACAGAGCTCCCTTGATGGCAGCAAATGGTGGATCCAGACAAGGCTAAGCAGTGGGGTGCCTCTGCTGCATCCAGCCCCTTCCAGTATGGCAGACTGAGGGTTTGGACTGGTGTGCCTAGGGCACTTAATATACACTGAGTATAAAGAGAAGAAAGTGTGGGAGATTTAAGCAGTCAAACCTAACAATGCATATTTGCTAGCTGGTATATGAAGGGCCACGACTGGATCTAATGGTCAGGGATCCCTTCACCTTTACCTTATATGAAGGGGTTAAGGATCACAGGGTTCTAATTGAAAGAGTAGGCTAGTTAGGTCACGCCCCCTTTTCTCCTGAAAGGGAGGAAGTAAAGACTGTTTCCTGTCCCTTCCCAGGTGGGTGTGTCTCATCTTGGTTCACAACCTCAGGCACATTGTTGTAGTTCTTCCCAAGTATTTTACCTGTATTATTTTATTGCTGCTGCAGAAGGAAAATGCATGCCAGAAACTGTAAGTATTTTAAACTTACTTTGTTGGTATGTGGTTTGTTTATTGGAAAGGGCATAAAAAGGGGGTTAGCTGCTTCACACAGCTGAACACAATAAGTAAGGTTTAATAACCTGTATTCCTACACTTCACTAAACTGCTTAATGATGGGAATTAAATTCTGCTGTGGGCTTTCTCCCACCAGAAAAATTGCAAAGCCCTGTATTTTGAAAACAGGGACCAGCCGTTTTCCTTTGTGTTCATCCACACACGTGGGTCTCTAGAGTTTTAAATATAACTAATATATCCTCTTACCAATTTTCATATCAGGAAGGTGGGGGGGGGGGGAAGAAGTGGGTTAAAAAAACAACAGTGAAGCAATGCAAAGACAGTAGTAGGTGTGCTACAGTACTATGTGGAGCAGAACACAAATGAATATGGCGTCCAAGCATATGAGTAAGATTCAATCAGTGTGCGAGAGAGACCCATTTCCAGCTAGAAAGAGCGAGATCGATAATGTATACAAACGCCTAAAGAGGGGAAATTACTTTCTGCAGTCAGCTAGAGACCAGATACTATAATATCAAATTTGCTTATTAATTCCAATTCAGCAGATTCATGTTGAAGCGGGGGCCGGGGGGAGCAGATAGGGGAAATGTTGGAGAAAAGTGATTATAAGGTCTGTTACAAATGTCCAGGAAAGTTGGACTTCACTTATTCCTGAGTGTTTCTATTTTAAATGCCTTTGACCTATGTTATCAATGGGAACTTGGCCCAACCTATGTGAATTGGAACCTGTTGGCAGGTCCTAACTCCCACCAGCGCCAGACAACATGGTCAATAGTCAGGATGATGGGAGTCACAGGCGTACAACATTTCGAGGATCACAGTTTTCTATCCCTGGCTTGTTTAAATAGGAAAAGGAGATTGTTGGACAATGGCTTCTTCATGCCATTAGAAGATGTTTAGGCAAATGAGCCCTCAATATTATCTGATGGTGCCTGGTCCTCTGGTGGTACTCCTTTCTTCTTCGGTGATCACTTGTAGCCATGTAAGATTGTCTTCCATGAATGTGGTCTTAACAGTGTGTCCGTAAGTGACTTTGGAGGCCAGTGCTGGATCCCCACATCTTCCACAGTGGGGTCATAGATTTCTGGGTGGGAGTTGATCACAGTGAAGATTTGCCAAATGTGCCTTCCTCTTAGCTCTTCCTGAGTTCATGCTTCTTCAAAGTCCATGATGCCTTTGGTGAAGGCTGTTCTCAACTGGAGCGCTCGGAGGCTAGTGTTTCCCAGTTGTTGGTGTTTATACTACTTTTTTTTTTTTTGGCCTTGAGAGCGTCTTTAAACCTCTTTTGTTATCCACGGACATTACACTTTACATTCTTAAGTTGGGAATAGAGTAGTTGCTTTGGAAGACGATAATCAGGCATCCAAACAACATGACCAGTCCAATGAAGCTGATGTTGAAGAATCATTGCTTCGACAGTGGTGATCTTTGCTTCTTCCAGTACGCTGACATTAATTTGCCTGTCTTCCCAAGTGATATATAATTTTTTTCAGAGACACTGTTGATAGAATCTTTTGAGGAGTTGGAGGTGTTTATAAATGGTCCATGTTTCACAGTAAAGGTGGTAGCACAATAGCTTTGTAAACAAGCATTTTGGTTTCCCTGCAAATTCCCTGGTGTACTAAAGTAGTTAAGGGAACAGAATTGGCATTGCAATAAGGAAGGACAAGTATACTGCCCAACAGCTGTGGAAGATTTATTTATTTGTTTGTTTATGGTGTTTCTTTCCCACCCTTTATAATTCCACCCCCATGTGTCATTTCCAGAATCTTCAAGGGTAGACTAGAAGCTTTTTAGATTTGAAACGTATAAAAGCTGCCTTATACTATTGTCTACACTGGCCGGCAGTGGATTGCCATGATTTCAGACAAGTAATATTCCCAGCCCATATGGAGATGGTGGGAAATGAACCAGAGACCTCCTGGATGGAAAATGGATGCTCTGCCAGTGAGCTATAGCCTTTCCCCGTGGGGAGAAAACTGTAGGGGATGAAAGTGGTATTCTGAAGTATGCTTGTTCTTTCCCTACTTCACAAGAGGCCTTAGGAAAGGAGATTTAGAATAGTAAAAGACAAAGGGGGAAGGGCTAAGCACTGTTCTAATAAAATTCAGACTTATTTACAGCTGCTTTAAAGTAGGAATAAAAATGCTCAGTTGTTTTTCTCTTGCATAATGTGTAGTTTGAAATAAAAGAGAGAGCAGGCTCCAGTACTCACTGATGCAAAACCCTTTGTGCCTCAGTGTGTTTCAGAGTAAAACACTTCTACAGGAGCCTGAAAAGCTTGTGAGTTCTTAAAAATCCCCAAAACATCTTATTCTTAAAATCTTAACCGGTCAAGAACCAGCTTGCAAAATTAGTAGAACAGAAATATTTTCACTCCACATCTATGTTGAACCTCTGTACTGTTGAGATGCCTTCCACCGCCCTTTCCCTTATGGTAATATGTAGCTTGACCATATTACTTGTTACTGTGTAATGTCATTAAGTGGACGAGCAGCAGTTAAAAGAAGGAAAACCAGGTCATGAGTGAACCAGGAGTTGAGGACATTGTGAGGCAAAATATGAGAGAAGTAGAAAAAGCACATGTTGACTTGATGTGTGAGATCAAAGGTAATGTGAGAGGGCATCTTCTTGTGCAATGGGACTTGTAATGGAAGTACAGCGGTACCTTGGTTCTTAAACTTAATCTGTTCCGGAAGTCCGCTCCAAAACCAAGGCGCGCTTTCCCATAGTAAGTAATGCAAAATGGATTAATCCGTTCCAGACTTTTAAAAACAACCCCTAAAACAGCAATTTAACATTAATTTTACTATCGAACGAGACAATTGATCCATAAAATGAAAGCAATAAACAATGTACTGCAGTCACACAATCAATCACTCAGTAGCTGAACTGGGTTCCACACAGTCACAAAAAATAAAACAAAAAGAGCCGCAAAAACAAAAACACACAATAAATAGCAAAAATAGACAGACCTCAGCGTAACACTCAAAACGGAAGTGTGCCACTTAAATCGGAAGCGTAACACACAAAACGGACCATGTTCGACTTCCAAAAAAAGTTCGCAAACCGGAACACTTACTTCTAGGTTTTCAGTGTTTGGGTTCCAAGTTGTTTGAGTACCAAGGCGTTTGAGAACCAAGGTACTACTATATTGTTACGCAAGTGGGGGTACATCATTGGAAGTTACCCAGAAGTACGTGGACCAGTCTTGAAAGTGGCAGGTGAGCCTGAACAAGCTGCACTGTCTTTATATAGCCAACCTAGGTTTATGATAGCAGAGATCCAGATCAGTGTTTCCAGCCTAAGACGTCATTGTTTCTGTTACTGATTCACATCTTCCAACGTTGATGTAGATCAGGTGCTTCAAGCAAATTTATCCCAGAGACACGTGAAATGATGCTGCTAAACACATCAAAACTGTGCTTAGTTCCCTGCACTGAAACAGTACGTGTGTGCTATTGTATTAAATTAGAATGCCCAGTAGGTGATTGCTTTTGTTCAAAAGCTCAGTCTCTCTATATAAAATTAATAATTTTCCTCAGCAGCTATGCTGCCTAAGCAAAGTTTAGCCTAAAACAATTCTTCTACTCACATTATAAACCCATGAAAATAGGGGGCTTATAATGCGAAGGCAGCTAGACCTTTAACAATAGCGTCATGAAAGACGCTGCTATAATTAATGATACTTCAGGAAGATTTATGGGCCTCAGACGGAGATAAAACAGAAATATCATTGCTTCTTTGCCTCCCATCATTTTATCCTCTATAAAATTTTATGTGAAATAAGTCAAATGAAAAATGTAAGCTCTTAATCTTTTCCTCGAGTCCCATCTATTACTTGATGAACACTTTTGTAGAATAAATTAGAGCTTTTTATTTCTTATGTATGCACCATTTTGTATTTGAAAAGCAGGGGGAAAGACATTGTTGGACTGGCTAAGGCACCATCCAGAGTATGGATAGTGAGGAAATGAAAAAGCAACAACTTCGGTTGCAATATATTCTTTGATTTTTGGTAAAATCTTCCCTGAAATTATTCCACATTCAAGCAGTCGATAGGACTGGCCCTTTGCTGTACAGTTTAGCTCTGGACAATGGTGAATTTTCAGAAATCCCAGAGTAAACCTTATCCAGCTGCTGCTGCTGCTGCTGCTGCTGCTGCTGCTACTACTACTACTACTACTACTACTACTAGGAAGCAAGAGTCAGGAACAAAAGTAGAGACAAATATAGGAAATGACTTAAACAAGTGAAATTGCTTTAGCAAATATTCTAAATCATAATATGCTCAGTATCAATAGCAGTAAGAGATGAAAACCGAAAGCAGAGCTAGACATCAGGGCCAGAATGGAGATAATGAAGAAGGAGCAAGGGAAGGGATTGGGGCTGCCACACAAAGCAGAGATGGAACTCTTTACAGTGGACAAGTATTACTAAGTCTTCTTTTGTGTGGGGATAGCAGGAAAACAGGCATTAATCAGGCCCTTCCAAACATAAAGGTAAAGGTAAAGGGACTCCTGACCATTAGGTCCAGTCGTGACCGACTCTGGGGTTGCGGCGCTCATCTCGCCTTACTGGCCAAGGGAGCCGGCATACAGCTTCCATCATGTGGCAGCATGACTAAGCCGCTTCTGGCGAACCAGAGCAGCGCATGGAAACGCCGTTTACCTTCCTGCCGGAGCAGTACCTATTTATCTACTTGCACTTTGAACTTTCGAACTGCTAGGTGGGCAGAAGCAGGGACCGAGCAACGGGAGCTCACTCCGTCGCGGGGATTCAAACCGCCGACCTTCTGATCAGCAAGTCCTATGCTCTGTGGTTTAATCCACAGCGCCACATAACAAATTTGGGAGAAATTCCACCTGTGAGGCACTGCAGGAAACAACTAAGGGAACTCAAGTGGTCCAGAGCACTAACGCTGAACCACAGCACCCCCTCCCCTACATTATACATAACACTGTCTCACATAAGTAACATGACTGGTGAGGACCCAGCAGCCTCAGTGACCCAGCAGCCTAGGCACTGCATACATTCATTCATTCAGTGCAGCCTAGGCGCTGAATTTAGAATCTGAGTTCTCCTTAATGACACACATCAATTCTTTATAGAAGCAAACTTTACTGGGGTTATTTAAGTAACAACAGAAAAAGATCCTGTAGCCCAATGCAATATAAATGAGTAAAACAAATTAGAAGTTCAGGGACCCTTGGAGTATAGAACCAGTACACACTAAAGTAAGAAAGGCTTTCCCAGCTAACATTAGCATATACCTTTCTCTCCAGCGTCAAACCAACCAGTCCTAGCACTGCATCCAGGCACCAGCTTAAAAGTTGGGTGTCATCATTGTGCCCCAAGCCTAATAACTATTTCCAATAGCTTCATATATACATTAAAGGGAAAGGACCCCTGGGCAGTTAAGTCCAGTCAAACTTGACTAGGGGGTGCAGACCTCATCTCGCTTCAGGCCGAGGGAGCTGGCGTCTGTCTGCAGACAGCTTTCCGGGTTATGTGGCCAGAATGACTAAACCGCTTCTGGCACAAAAGGACACTGTGATGAGTGCCAGAGCACATGGAAATGGCGCATTGGGGGGTGGAATAGTGCCCTGCTGGACATACTCTCCTACAGAGTGAATAAAAAATTGTGATTTATAAAATAATAAAAGAAAACTTTTTTTAAAGTAAACACCAAGTTTCTCTATAATAATAACTTATTTAATAGTAATTAATCTGAGTACAAGTATGCAAGCCTTACACTTAATTTCAGAACTGAATTAATGCCTCCTTCCAGATACATTGAGCTAAAGGAGGCTCTTCTATGTAAATGAACCAATTTGATCATTTCTCAGGATTCTTTTCCACTCTACCTACCAAGCACAGGTACTTCATATTCACTTTATAGTGAAAATAAACTGCTCCAGTTCATCCAGTAATTATCACACTTTTCTTCAACCTGTCAGTTATGAGCTTTTCATTTTTGCTACTTTGTTTTTGTGAGTGGGGGGCTGGTCCAAAGCCGAGTAAAGCAGAAAGGAGCAACGCTGGAAAGAAAAGGAGGCAATGTGCTGTGTGCAGGTTTCTTATATACGCACGTTGAGCTTCACAAATACCATGGCAGATAGTCATAAGGCAGGCCCTATATATGGGAATATATAGGTAGGGAAAAAGGGAAAACACATTCAGTACAACAAATAAATGCTACACCTGGTTGTAAAAATGAAACAACAGTGCAAAAAATGCACCATTTACTTGCAACTTAACACAAGTCCTTGCTCAAATTTGTACCATTGTTCATCAAGCATATGAAGTTTCCATGAGAAACTTGATTTAAGTAGGTATCTCACTTCCCCCGCCCCTGCCAATTTAAAACATTTCTTTAAATTACCTTGATTGAAATCAGTTCTGCCTGCTTTTACAACTTCTGTCCATAAACTGCGAGAAATCCTGGCGAATGAGCTGGAGACAAGCAAATGGTTCGATAGTGGAACAATTGATGGTAGTCCTCCCTTGTTGAAGGTCTTCAGAGAAGGAACTGGACAGTCAACTTTTGCAGATGCTCCAGTTCTGGATTTCCTGTCTTGAGATTAGAGTATGCATGTGCGTGGAGTAGGTGGCCTATGATGCTTCCTTCAACCAGCGGTGGAGTGTATCTTCCCCGTGCCCAGAGTGATGTGAGGAGGATGCAACAGGGCAGGCACACGCCCTTCCAATCATCCCCGAGGCAATGCCCCCCCCCCCGTTACCCTGCGCATGCTACACTGTGGACTCAAACTAAGCATTACCTCTTGGTTCCTCCTTGGTGAATCTCAACATCTTCTCCACCTTATTCCACAAGGAGAACTGGCTAGATCAACCATATAGGAAGAGGACAATTCAAGGGCCATTCAGTATGTCAGAATCAGCATGCAACTGTCGATTTTTGCAGTTCTTTCAGTATAACCAGCAACCTGTGTAAGCTGAAAGAGTGCTTCACGACTCCCTGTAACACCACAAAAGCAGATTATGGGGTAGGTTGCCCATTTCCTGTGGGAAGCCAGCATGCTAGAACAATACATGGATCTGGGTTCTCTTGCTGCTATAGAGCATTGGCTGCACCAATGGGATTCTCCGTGGTAGCGGGTTCTAGAATGTCTTCTAAATATATGCTGTAACATTCCTTTGAACTGATCCCGCCCACAGAGCTTGGTGGCTAACTAGGTTTTCAGCCCATCTATTATTGATCATGCCTCTTAAGTCTGCAGGAGATTACTTTAACATAAGATTATTGCTGCTCTGCATTGTCTGACTTTTAAGTTTCGGAAGCAGAATTGATCTTTGATGTGTTTTAAGTCTATAGTAATTTGAAGCTCAAACAGACTGACTGCAGCTTTATGGGAACAAAGCTATTGGAACATGATAGACCTTGCCATGACAGGGCTCCGTCTGACCTAATTTTTCTTCTGGGCTTATCTTTTTCATTCATCAAAGTTGCACAAAGCCTTTGGAAAGCTGGGTTTCAATGGAAACACCTGCAGAACTCTGAAAGCCACCTCATAAGTGGGTTTCTGCTTCTCTACCACCAAATATACTATGTCTAAATGTGCTGTTTTGCAGTTTCTACACCCCCTTTTGTTGAAACTAATGAGTCACGATTAGAGTAATGCTTTTCTGTGACTTCAAAACCATTTTGCTTAATGAGGTACTAAGTCTTTATAATTAGGCCCAGAAGGGAACTGGGACATGGCCCCTTAAGAACAATAATTATTTAGGTTATTTATGGTAATAAAATGTAGAAAATAGGAATGCTTCCTCAGAATGTGGCTATTTATTCTTTTACATATTGCCTAACAGGCAATTACCCTATTAATGCAACGTTTTGTTGCTAAAGACATTAATTGAAATGTAAATTAAATGTAAATTGGCTAATTAAATTGATATGTAATGAACTTGTCATGCAGGCCTCTGAGATCAGATGCATTTGGCTAATAAACAAGTATTACTGAAGTACAATTGTGCCAGTAGAGTTTAAGTTGCATAAGCACTGCCTTTATATGTAGCCTCAATATCAAGTGGTTTGCAATGAGTGGTTACAATGAGATGTTTCAACTTTAGTAATATGACTCTTCGTGTGCAGCAAACTCCTGAGCAATTTCAGTGGAGTTGTTAATTTCATTCCTTAATTTTTTTGGTGGTTGATAGAGTTAAGCGCTGAATGTTTTCTGGGCCACTGACGGAGCCCACTGAGCAGTAGTCATGAGAACTGTGGGACTTTATGAAGAATGAAAACTTAGCATTTATATTGCACTTCATAGTGCTTTGCATACATATTCTCAGCAAACCTTGAAATTTTCACAGGCAAGCCAATATTTATTAATCGCAGAAGGCCTGATCCAGAGGCTTCAGCTGGGGCAAAATGCTGCAGCTAAGCTGTTGATGGAGACAGACTGTTGCCAGCTGATAACTCAGGTGCTCAAAAGCTTCCACTGGCTGCACATATGCTGCTGGGCCAAATTCAAGGCTCTTATATTATTTTACAAGGCCTTTAACAACTTGGGTCCAACTTGGGACTGCCTGTTAGCGGCTCGGATGCACAGTTTATATCCACCAGTTGCTTGTGTTCGGTGTTGCGGTCCCAGTTTGATGGAACTTTTTTCCAGCTGAGGTCAGACAGACCCTCTCCCTGTTGAATTTCCTGGGCCTTTTATTGCAGCAGGTATTTGAACTGATTTTATAGTTTTAACTCATTTTTAGTCTCCTGCACACTGACTATAATTAAGCAGTATGCAAGCTGTTGAAATTAAACCAATAAATAAACTAACTCTCTTTCATTAGAAGCTTCTAAGCAGAGTCTGGACAGTCTTATCAGGGATCCTGTCGCAGTGGGTTCCAAAGGCCTAGTGGCTGTTGCTTAGATTAGGCTAAAACGTTGCTTATACTTTCAGAAACCTCTAAATAAGTCAAGACAGACTCAGAAATCTCTTATGAGTTCCATTTCCCATCACTTGCTATGTGATAGCTGGAGATGTCAAGGATCAAAGCTGGGGGTTTTTTGCATGCAGAGTGTGTGCTCTGCCACTGAGCTGTTTCCATCCCTACAGTCACTGTACACTTTGCCATTGCCACGGTGCCTGTACCCGCTTGCTAACTGCTGCTGCCATTTTTATTTTATGCATATTAGGCTCTGTTCAGAAGATCAAACCTAAAAATGGTCATAGCAGAAATGAACCGTGGTGGTGGCTGGGAGGGTCAAGGGGAGGCAGAATCAGAAGGCATTTGCATTGGGTAGCAGGTAGTTGGTTCCAAATATGTGAAAATGATGAGGATTTTATTATTTGTATCCCACCTATCTATATCCCACTCTGGGCAGCTTCCAACAAATATAAAAGCATGCTAAAACATGGGAGATTAAAAACTTTCCTATACAAGACTGCCTTCAGATGCCTTCTAAAAGTTATATAGTTATCTGTCTCCTTGACATCTGATGGGAGGGCGTTCCACAGGGACTCTCAATAAAACAGGCGCATGGATACAGGGGAGCACATGCCACTGATCCCAAATCCCAGCATTTTTTCTTTCTTTCTGTATCCTTTCAGGGGGGAGGGATTGTTATTTGAGCCTGAGAATCTCTGCCGCTTCAAAATCAGCCTCTCAAATTAAAAAGAAGCATGGTTAGAAAATGGATCAGCTGGCTGCATCTATGGTAATGAGCGTAAAACGTATGCAGTCCAGTCACTTTGCTTGTCCTGTATCATATCTTTCAGCAGGCTAATTTTCCAGGCTGAAATGCACAGAGGATTTTGGTTCAGTGGGTTTAACTGAAGCGCAGCTATCTGGAAATGGCAGCGTTATCTACTATAAAGTAATGCCTTTCATTTGATCTCCTATTTTAGGCTAGGCCAGCAAAGTCTTAAATGCCTGGAAAAGTATCTCATCATACGCTGGTCCTCGGGTAGGTCATCTAGTCCAAGGCTGCCAAGTCATTTTCCAGCACCAGTTTCTGAGATGACCCAAGATCTTAACAATCTCCCTTCTTGTTGTGCTGCACAACTGCATTTTGTGCACAGGAAACCATTTCCCCCTTCATTTTTTAATTTAAGGAGCAACCTGCCTTCCTAGAGTTCCAGTTCTTCTGGGAGTATTTAGAAACACACACATACCAATTTATACAGCTATCTTGTTTTCCATTATATACCTTCAAAGTGCTCACAATATGAAATATATTCCATGGGTGAAGAAATAGTAGCCAACATTGGCCTACAGTACAAATTAATTATGAGGAGGAATTGAACGAGAATTTGAAAATAATAAAGCTTGACGACTTTGGAGTATTCAGAGTAGTTCACATATATTTAAATATAGGAAAGCACTCTCCTAAGGGTCCCAAACATTAACTGACCAGTAGTCAGTGCATTTATTAAAATGTTCAACATGCACACTACTGCTTGTCATCCCGAGGTCTTACTCTTGCGTAGGGATGCAGATGGCGCTGTGGTCTAAACCACTGAGCCTCTGGGGCTTGATGATCAAAAGTTGACAGTTGGAATCCCCACAATGGGGTGAGCTCCCGTTGCTTGGTCTCAGCTCCTGCCAACCTAGCAGTTCGAAAGCACGCCAGTGCAGGTAGATAAATAGGTACCGCTGTGGCGGGAAGGTAAACGGCGTTTTCGTGCACTCTGGTTTTCTTCACAGTGTTCCATTACACCAGAAGCGGTTTAGTCATTCTGGCCACACACCTGGAAAGCTGTCTGTGGACAAATACCGGCTCCCTCGGCCTGAAAGCAAGATGAGTGCTGCAACCCCATAGTCACCTTTGACTGGACTTAACCATTCAGGGTTCCTTTACCTTTTACCTTACTCTTGCATCTGCCTTTCCCACCCTTCCTGCCAGTCCCCCCCCCCCCCCCCCATCTTCCACAGGAGGGAAATATTGCCTTGGGAAAAGGGTTAACAGGTGAGGGAGAGCAAAAGAGTGGATCAGGCAAGTGGACAAGGCGACATCCTGCATGAAGTGTTGGACACACAATCCCTAAGACTGGAAGAGGGCCTTTTTGGTGGTGGGCCCTGTTTATGGAATGCTTTCCCCAGAGAGGATTGCCCGATGCCTATTCTTGCTATCGTTCTGTCACCAAGTGAAGACCATTAAACATTCTCCATGGTCTTAGTTTTAAAACCAAAATAGTACTACTTCCAGTTGTTTGCCTACCGGTTTGGCTTTCATATTTATTTATTGCGTTTTTCATTGTGTAAATCATTCTGAGGCTATTTATATTGAAGGAGAGGTTTTGACAATACCATGTACATCTTCAAAATGGGTGTATTCCTCACTCCTATTCTCAGGAGTAGAAGTGGGAGATTTGGATGGCTCAGCTAATGTGGCAACAGCTTCACTTGCCAACACAGGGTGTCTTCCTTACCTTTTCAGCCTTTGCACCTCAATCCAAACCGGTCCTGTCACTGCAGTGGCAATGAGGAGCAGGGAGTATTCCCATAGCTCAGGTCCTTTAGCTGCATAGCTGGTCATGCTCGATTATGATCTTCGCACGGTAGGTAGATAGTTTGCATCAGTCTAAAGCTCACTTTGGTTCCTTCCATTTCATTTCCACTAATGGCATCTTGACATGCACTTTATGGTGTCTTCACTTCTTTCAAAGATCTAGATTTTTGGAGAAACGGCCAGTAAATGTAGTTAGGAAATCCATTGCACTCTTGCAATATTATTAATCAAACATACATCATCACTCCCCACAGCCCTTCAGGGTGTGACCTTTGCTCAGTTCCCTACCCCCCCCCCCCTTTACAGGCATTAAATAAATCAGTCCGAGCACAAAGTCAGTCAGCTTCTGATCCTGATATTACTTTAGCTGATTTGTTTCCACCAGGTGTCCCTAAATGGTTAACATCTGCGGTTTCCAGAGAGAGAAACGTGATGAACACAGCAAGAGGGTAAGAGCTGATTAAAATTCATCCTGCTATATCATCCATAAATAAGAAATAAAGATGAGAAGAAAGAAAGAGACATGTCTGTGATTAATCAATCTTAAAATGGTCACTGCCTGCTTCCTGCTTTTCATACAAATGCAGCTCACATACAGACCCCCAAAGAGTGGCAAGCATATTGCTTTTATTAGCCAGAAATATGAAATTCAACAAATATCAGGTATTTTATTCAGATGCACACTCAAACAGTATTATAAATCACAACATCATCAAACTATGCAAAGTCAAGTATTAACGATCTGGGTCTCCATTCAGCTGCTGATAGTATTGACATGTTAGGGAAAGCTGAAAGTCTTCATTGATTAGTCCATGTGATTAACCAGTTGATTAATCACAAATTCAAGGAGCCTTTTCAATGAGAGCTATCCCCAGGGGTTGCAGTGCTGATAGCATCATTGTGATGAATCTGTGATCTCTTGAATTAAGCCATGTGTTTTGATGATGTTCTAAACAAGGAGCTGCCAGGGTTATTTAAGTAAAGGTAAACTAATCTATACTAAGAGGATCCTGTTCTGCTATCAGTTACACATAGCCACATGTTGAAATGGTGGGCAGGGTTGCAAATAAGAGATGCTGTAATCTTGATTGTGCAGTCAATTTGCCCAATTAAAAAGATAATATGCAAAAGAGTGAACTGATTTAAAAGATCATCAGTTTATTGCACAGTGTTGCAATGTTCAACCCAGTGAATTAGAATGAGAAAATTCTACAAATCTTAGAATAATAGAATTGTACAGTTGGAGTCTACCCCAAGGGTCATCTAGTCAAACCCCATGCAAAGCAGGAATCTCAACTGGATCATACATGACAGATGGCCCTCAAGAACTTCCAAGGAAGGAGAATTCACAACCTCCCAAGGGAATCTGTTCCACAGTCTCATAGCTCTTACTGTCAGAAAGTTCTTTCTGATGTCTAGTCAGAATCTCCTTTCTTGTAACTTGAACCCATCCAAGTTTGCTTCATTTTCCATGTGGCAGCCCTTTAGATATTTGAAGATGGCTACCATATCTCTTCAGTCTCCTCTTTAACAGGCTAAACATATCCAGCTTCCTCAACTGCTCCTCATAAGGCTTGGTTTCCAGACCCCTGATCATCTTGGTTGTCCTCCTTTGCACATGGTTCCAGCTTATATCCTTCTTAAATTGCGGTGCCCAGAACTGGACACAGTATTGCAGGTGTGGTCTGACCAAGGCAGAATAGAGTGGGACTATTACTTCCCTTGATCTAGACACTTTTCTCAATTTCTAGATTCCAGTCATGGGTCTCATCCCACCAAGTTTCAGTAATGCCTAGGTTAGTTGATCAAAAGAGGAAAATGAAACCTAGCTTTCTCTGGTCCAGATATCGGTGTCCCTAGTTGGCTGCCTATGATTTTTTTTTATTCCTGATTCTTGTCCTACTGTTGCCCCTTGTCAAACCAAAAACCCAAACTAAAAACCCAACACTCAACCACAGCATCTGTTTATAACACAAATCTTCCAAACTGCCTTCAACTCTGAGAAAAATATAACCAGCCTGGATCCCATTTAATCATCTTCTTCATCATCCATATCCATCATAGAAGGAATGGGTGTCTTTCATATTTTAAAGTAACCAAAACTCCCTGTGACATCTGAACTGGGGAGACTGGCTTCTTTGAATTATGGTTTGAGAATCAAGTCAGGTCCTGAAAACATGGTTTAATCCTGGCTTGTTCTCATTAATGAACAGTAGATTTGCAGCAGCTTGCTCACATAGTAGAAAGCCATAGTTTCCCATTACATGTGGAGCGAGCGAGTGAGAGAAAACGATCTCTGAACAATGTTGTGTTTGCACTATCTCCAGGTAAGGCAGCAGGCATGCTTTTTTATTTCTGAACTTGCAGCTGTATATATATTGTTTCTTTTTAGGTTATAGCAGTTCACAGTGGTTTCCAGCAGATGAACTATTCAATTACTTCAGGGCTTTTCCATTTGTAATAGTATGGAGCAGTGATAGCCAGAAGACTTCACCTGTCTTTTAGAGATAGCCAGACTGGCAATTTGAAACTGTTCATTTTATCCACACCAGTAAATTTCATAAAATGGTTATAGAAAGATTCCTTTTCTGTCTGCAGAACCTTCTCCCGGGAATTCCATATACAATATTGTCGGAGCCGTAATGGACACAACCTGAGATTGCATTAATGTTCCCCTAGCAAAAGAGTCAACTCATTTTGTGTTTCTGTAACAGGTTTGCAGCTTGGCAGTAAAGGTGCTTGATGGTGTGACAGGACAAAAAGAATAATTTTAAATGAAGCCCACCCCACCCTGTCACTGAAAAGTGCCTAATTCCACCATCAGAGAGAGTCCAATTCAACCTAAGACTATCTGTGTTTGGGGGTTATGGTAGGATTTGTTTGTCAGAAGAGCAGAATGCGCAGAAAACAAAGTAATTTTATTCTTTTTTTTAAAAAATATATATGGTGAAAGGTCATCTTTAGTGGTTCACCTTTGGGTCACATACTGTTTGCTTAACCCCTTCATCAATAATAACACCAGTGGAACAATCGAGTTGTAAAATTAAGAGGGACCTCAGATGCTTATTTATTTACCCCCTGTACTGTTCCTAAAATGTCTCCTGCTTTTTCTTAGAAACTCTTTATTGGTGAAGATTCCACAGCCTTGCTAGGTACCTCATTTTACTGCCCAAATATAACCCCTGACACTCTGCCTTTTGTTCCTCTATGTAGCAGCTAGGTTGGGTGGGGTGGGGTGAGGAAAGGCCCACCCATTAGTTCTATGGCACAGAGCAAATTATTTGGCTATGCAAAATCCAGGTCCTTAGCTAGCCAGCCAAAGCTATTACCTTGACAAAGGAACTGATTTGGCAAAGTTCCCTTTGTATATTTTACGCTCACAGATAGAGGATTGCAGGCTCAGAAAGGGGAACCAGGGTTCCATCCAGATTAACCCCACCCCCAACTCATAACAGTACCTAAGAGAAAATGTGTATTTCTGTACCACCATCTCACCAAATGGGACACGGGTGGGGCTGTGGGTTAAACCACTGATCCTTGGGCTTGCTGATCAGAAGGTTGGCGGTTCGAATCCCTGTGATTGGGTGAGCTCCTGTTGTTTGGTCCCTGCTCCTGCCCACCTAGCAGTTCGAAAGCACATCAAAGTGCAAGTAGATACCGGCGGGAAGGTAAATGGCGTTTCCATGTGCTGCTCTGGTTCACCAGAAGCGGCTTAGTCATGCTGGCCACATGACCCGGAAGCTGTACGCCGGCTCCCTTGGCCAATAAAGCAAGATGAGTGCCGCAACCCCAGAGTCGGTCACGACTGGACCTAATGGTCAGGGATCCCTTTACCTTTACCTATCTCACAAAATATCATAGCACTGTACAACACAATTAAAAACACAAGCACACAATTAAAAACAATATACATAATCATTAAAGCAAGTTGCTCATTTAAAAGCTGCCAAGGCCTGTTGGCATGAAAAAGAGATACCTGAAAGTCAAAAGCGAGTGTGTTTGCAGCATCTCTTCTGGAACAGCGTTCCACAGCATGGGAACTAAATGTCCAACTTCTAGTTGTGGCCAGTCAGTCCTTTGTAACACAGTGCCACACATGTACATGTCAGGGCACCTTAATCAGCTTTCCTTTTTTGTGAACTCTTTCACCAGCAAGCATGGGAGAGGTACCATCAGAAAGCCGAAAGAGATGGATGGAAGAATACTGCTTTTGAGGGACTTGTGATCTTCCACCCGGAAATGTCCCGTTTAAATAAGAAGCTACCAGTAGTCCACACTGCAAATTAATGCTAGTTGGTAGACAGCCAAGTTCCTTTTTGCATATTTGGACAGTTTTGCTATGAGTGATCTGCAGTCTTCACTGCAAATGGTGAGCTGCTTTAAAAGCCAAGAAACAGACCGTGGTAAAGCTAGGAAGTTGTGCAATAGCATGACTGAAGGCACAGGATACAAGGGAGAAATGGGAATGAGGGAAGGGTGCAGAGGAGAGCATGGGCAGAGGTGAGGACCCAAAGGTACTCAGAGCAAGAAGAGCCGAGGGACTTCAGAAAGAAAGGAGGGAGCAATCAATTGGAAAGGGAATTTGAGCTAAGCAACCCCCTCAACTACAGGCCTGCTTAAAGCTACATTTCCATAAAATTCCCCACCATATGGCCTGTATTACACTTAAATACAGTTGTTTTCACATGCACACAGTGTTACTATTTCTGACAGTGAATTTCAAGTTCTAGTGGCATATGCTGGGAAACAACTCAATACATGCATCAAGGAAAAATGAAATAATGGGCTTACCTACGTTGCCTGTATAGAGTTGAAACTTCCCGCAGAGCTTGTCGATCAGAAGATGTAAAGGGAACTGCATACTCGTTCAGGAAATCATGCTTTTGCCTATATTGCAGTTGTTGACAGTCCAGGGATCTGCTTTCGTTGCAAGGTGACCCATGAATTCATTCAGTAATGAGGGAAAGTAGTCCTGCACATGTTCAGAGACTCCTTTTTTCTTCTTCTTCACAACACATGTTCAGCAGTAGTACTGAAAACTAATTCCAGGACTCAGAGCTGTTGTCTGAAATTAAATCTAGCAGCTCTGCCTATATTCAGAGGCACTTTGAAAGTTTGGATAGGTGTCATGGCATGCTACTACAGACTGGAAGTTCCTTCCAGGGCCAAGGGTTGGTTCAAATTGAGTCCTGAGTTTACCAGTGCTATTGACCCCTATGCAATTTAACAAATTATGCTGCTATATAGCATAACCTTGCTTATTTTGCATCACGTACAGTGGTACCTCAGGTTAAGTACTTAATTCGTTCCGGAGCTCTGTACTTAACCTGAAACTGTTCTTAACCTGAAGCACCACTTTAGCTAATGGGGCCTCCTGCTGCCGCCGGAGCCCGATTTCTGTTCTCATCCTGAAGCAAAGTTCTTAACCTGAAGCACTATTTCTGGGTTGGTGGAGTCTGTAACCTGAAGCGTATGTAACCTGAGGTACCACTGTATTTTGAATGGTCTATTTGGGCTTTGTTGGAAGTTCAGCATTTTTTGCCATTACTGTTACAAAAAAAAAAGAAAAAGTCTAGGTCTCTGAACATGGACAAAGTCTTGAGCAAACAGCACAGAGCCATGGTAAAGAACTGTGCATTTAGAAGTCATTCTCTCTAAGCAATGAATTTCCTGTCCTACGCTTCTTTTACTTTTCCAGTAGATGCTATATGATCACCTGCAACTTTTAACACGGATGAGGACTAGAAACAATTTTTGAAAAAATTATAATAATGAAAGCCAACTTTCAATATTTCTCAGGAATCCACACTCGGAGCAAGAAGCAGATTCTGCATAGTATATTTTCAAGGCAAAATGTTAGTAGAAACATTTGCGAAGAAGACTGCAAAAACAGTTGGGGGAAGGAAATAAAGTTCTGTGGAATGGAGATGTAGTATAGTAGTTCCCACAGATCTCAATCTGTGCTGTTCCCTTGATGTAAAGAAGAAGTTAGAAGAGGTAGAAGCATTTCAATTGATTGAAAGAAGAATTTTGAAGGCGTGAAGGAGAAGAAAACTGAAAAATGGCACCCAGCCTGTAATGAGGAGGGATGGTGGTTACACTCAAACAAGTTAGGGTAGAAGATACAAGGGAAGAAGAAAAAATACAATTTTATTTATTTAAAGCCTTTTTATACTGCTCTTGCACACCAAGAGTCTCCCAAAGTGGCTTGCAAGACTCAGATTCTACCTCAGGTTCATAATCTAAAAGACACAATGCTGAAAGAGAAGAGCTGGCTCAGAGGCCCTGAGGTACTAGTCCTCTTACTAGCCTGTAGGAATGACTGCAAATGACAATTGAGGGAAGAGCCTGATGGAGCTGGTTTTTCAACAGAGCAGAAATAGCTATGCTGAATTAAAGCTGGCATTAAGTGATTCTAAATATATTAAGACAGAATAACAAAGGTGTGTTAAGGAAGCAGATAAGAAGACATTGCACAACATGGCTTCTGTGTACAATTTAGCTGAGGTTATGGCGTGGGGTCTGATCTATAATCTGACCCTTAGGATCCCTTTCCCCCATATGAACCAAGCTGGACCTTGAGATCAACATCTGAGGCCCTTCTCTGTGTCCACCTCCCAAGAGATGTGCAGAGGGTGACAATGAGAGAACAGGCCTTCTCTGTGGTGGCCCCTTGATTCTGGAATTCTCTCCCCAGGGAGACCTACCTGGCATTGACGGTGTTATCCTCCTGGCACCTGGAAAACTCAGTTTTCTTTTCTTGGGCATTTGGACAGCACCGATGGTTTGGCATTTCTTCTGGTGTTCATCCTTAACGTGGGTGGGAAGTTATTTTATGCTGCTGGGTGAACACTTTTATCATATTTGTTTGGTTTTAGTGGATTTTTTATTATATATTATAGATATTCTCTGTAAATTATTTCGGGACTGCTTTCGTGTGAAGTCATACATACACTGAATAAAATCTCATCTAACAAGTGAAAAGCAGCAGCAGTAAAGCTCTTATTTGCCTTTGGTAACTAAGTGAAGAAACATGCCAATGAAGAAACATGAGCATGGACCAAAATAAAAAATAAAAGCAACAGTTGCATTTAACTCTTTATTAAGTGCTCCAAGAGCAAGTAACCAGATTTCAGCTGTTCTTGTATATAGCATAGCACAGATTTCCTCAACCCGGTGCCTTCCAAATGCTTTGTCCTGCAAATCCCATCAGCTTGAGGCAGTACAATTGTTTTAATCCAAAACATTTGGAGGGCACCAAATTGAAGACTGACATGACATAGCATAACATAGCATAACGTAAGTAACATAACAACATAACATAACATAACATAACATAACATAACATAACATAACATAACATAACATAACATAACATAACAACAACACTCCATTCAGAAAGCAGCAGCAGCAAACTTTGCAAGTATTTTGATTCCATCAACATGTTGAATGGACACACACACACACACACACACACATCAACCAACTTTGAAAATATTCAACTGAAACCTTACAAAACTCAAACATAGTATCAGTAGTTTCACGCACAAGGCTCCCTCTGCCTGCTTTTTAATCCATACTGGTAAGAGGTCATTTTGATTATCAAACTGTCTTTGCGAGTCATTACTTTGCATATATTCTAGAGGAGCCAAGAGTAGATACATTGGCATTCAGTGGATGTATTACAGGAGTTTCCCTTTTCCTACAAGGATTTCTCTTTCCCCTATTCCCCCTGAAAATTCTGCACCTGATTCCTCAATCTTTTCTGGAGGTTTCAGGGATGCTCCAGAGCAGATCGAAGGGGCATGGTGCCGGTACTGAAGGGAACAGGAAAGGAGGGGAGGGATTCATTTACTCCTGTCCACACAAACTTGGATATCATCCACTCTTTAGATATTAAAGATGACACATCACAGTGTCCTAGGGAATATTGCCAGGACCTGTATCCATGTGAATTAACCCCTTTAACACTTGCAAATGATATATGTCTTACGCAATAAATGTAGAGATTACCCAGCATTGTTGAATGCATTTTTCTGTTTGCTGAGTGCTTCGAAAAGCTCTTAACATGGCAGGAAGTAATCTGTTGGTTTGCTTTTGAGGGAAAAGGCTTGCGATTAAACAACCAATAACAAAATCAACAGGAGCATTTGCAAGTAAAGTAGCACCTCCCCCCCCCCTTTCAAAAATGATTGGCTGGAAAGAGAAAGGGAAGCCATTTTGAATCCAGTTTTGTTGTCCCAGCTTCTCTGAAGGGTTTATCGCTTTAGTGCTTTATGATGAGTGCGTGGGTTCCTTAAGAGTTGCCTGAGTTCTCTTCTCGGTCTTAGTGGAAGGTTGGTTATTCCCTTGAGCCCGATGGTAGGAACATCTATTGGAAGATGCTTTGTCCTTCCTGCCAAGAAGTGAAGACAACAAGATATACTGGTAAAATACATTCCAGTGTTGACAGTGCTGCATATGTGGAATGATCCTATGAAAATACTTGGGAAGAATCTCAGAGCACAATTGTTTGCTGCCAGGAAAATCCCAAAGAAAGATATAATTTGTTTAAAAAGCTCAAAATGAGTCCTATTCAGGCACTGAACAAACACAGAGAGAAAGCTATTCTAGCTATACGATTTATTCCTTCTGTCTCTCGTTTCAGGGATAGCACTCACAGTTTTCTTTTAACAACACAACACAACACAACACAGAAGACTTGTGGTGTCTTTGTAATACTTGTCTTATTTGCAAATGGAATACCAGAGCAAGCTGGAAGCAAATCAACACCCCTAAAAGATGCAGCCAGTCTGCTAACCCTGCCTTAGATTCCCAAAGGGCAGCTTTAACTTCTGTAATATTGCAAATGAAATCCTCCCAGTTTATATTGATTCCATCCTGAAGAGGGGCAAGCAACGGCCCTCTAGACCTCTATATTTAGAATATGAGACACTCTCCAGACCACACCCCTCATTGGCCTTGTACCAATATTTTGTACTAGTTTCTTTGCTTGCCACAGTAAGAACTTAAAGTGATATGATTAGTGAGGTGATATTTCTTGGTAGCACCATAAGCCTTATGGCTTAAGATAAACACATGAAGCACACTTTCTAAAAGGTTGCTCCTTCATTATGTATGATCTCGCAGCATCAGATAACATAGGCATGCAGAGTACGAAAGAAGAGGGGAAAACACAGTGACTTATTTAAAAGCGAGTTTATAGGTGGGTGGAAATTTTCTTGGGGAAGAGATCAGAACATGTAGGTTATCCCTGCTAAACTGAAACACCTGGGACTTTAACCGTACGGTGCAAAGCAGAGATTTCATTGCCTATCAGATTCTTCATCTCAAAGAGACAGCAGGATAAGGCATTGTCATTACATGGAGGGCCGTGCATGGGTCGGAACAGTTCCTGGTGCTGCTCCTGCTGAGATGAAGAGGTTAACTGCCCAACTTTTCCTTCTCTTGTGCTTCTGCCGAAAGGCACAGCCTCAATTTGTGTGTTTGCTGCATCTGCATCCATGCAGCCTGTGCGCAAAATATGGGGCTGCATTGTTCCAGACGGCATTTTGATTTCTAAAGCCCTTGACAGGGTAATTGTTGTAATAGGGTATTTTGGTGAGCCCTCTGCTTGAGGCTGTCCAAGCAATGCAAATCTCTCTGATTTCTGTAAATGGATCCCTTTCACCGAGCCCACGCAAATGTGTCACAGTTTAAAACTGAAAGGGTTTTATTTTTCTGCCTCCAGCAGCAGCTACAAGCATTGAGATCTGCAATTAAAATGTGCAGACGCATGTAGGAGTAAAACTGACAGATTATAATTATCAATAGACAAGGGGGGAAACAAAAATTAATTTCTGAGGCAAAACATATAATTTGCCTTTAAACGGTAATAGCTATTCCATTCCTCATGCAATTTACTGCTCGACAAAATCAGACTTAAGTTGTTTGGGATTCCAGCATCTCTCCCCTGCCCCAAATTACATTGACCTATGGGAGTGTGATGTGGGCTTTCAAGTGGATGTCAGTGGACAGTATATGAAAATGCAAAGATAGCAGACAGCAGAGGCTATGGGTGCAATCCAACTGGTGGTCCTAGTAGTGTTGTAACTGGAGAATTTGCTAATGGGGGTGAAGGGAAAGTATCTGACAATTACCTCTCCGCCCTGCAGCCCCAAAGGTTTCTGATAATCTGTTCTAGAGGGGTGGGATAATGCAATGCAAGAGAACATCTCAGATAGCAACACTTGCTTTGAATAGGGTGGGGGGACAGTGCCATGTGTGTGAGGCAGTTTCCTATAGGCTTGTAGTGTGTGTGTGTGTGTGTGTGTGTGTGTTAGATCAATTGGAACTGCTTTTCTCATCGTGCTGAAAGGCACGGGCCTCACTCCTGCAAGAGCAGTGCAATTGCTGTACAAATGTAATCTTAAGAAAATGCAATGTAAATTTAATAAATGTAATAGAGGGATAGAGGGATAACCTTTCAACAGAAGAAATGCTTAGGAACAAAGAATGGTGATGGACCTGAGGATAGTCCGTTGGTAATGTGAGGGTGCAGTGCATATCTTACAATGAACAGATTTTTTAAAATCCCCGAAATGATACAGCATTACTCTGGAGAGGCAATCTTGCCCTTCCTTGTTTTTAAAAGCCTGCATGAGAACTTGTGTGATAAATCAAGTCAGCACTCACTCACTATTATAAACTGTAGCGATGGAGATGGGTCACAGGATTGTGCCTAATCCTCAGTGATATCACAGATATTGTTAAAAAGGCACTCATGATGGTCCTAGAGGAATGTACATATGTTTTTCACAGGACATGGCACTTGTGATTTGGGGAATGGGTTTCAGATCCAGGTTATGGAATCTGAAGGAAGGTTCCCCCAAAGCCCAAATACTTCCCTTGATCTCACACACTGGTATCACTTCGTATTGACTAACTAGGGGCAAAATGACAAAATTATGACACTCAAGCAATAGACTTTCCCCTTTCTACCTCACACAAATAGCTTCTTAAAAAAAATATGTGTGGCATCTTATGCTGCTGAAATGTAAACTTTAATACTCGAGTCACTTCCTTATCATCAGAAGTAGAAGAATGTGTATTTTATGAAAATACTCTCAGTCTGTGATGACATTTAATTAAATTGGATTTACTAAATGGTTCAGAAAGCCTGTTTTCCAATTAACTGAAGCGTTTCACAGGCAGGCTATTTCTCTACCTGCTGTGGTGTCTTAACAGCGCAGGCATGGTGCTCAGGCTCAAAGATTTACCAGGGCCAGGCCCTTCTCGAAGCACTGTGCTAAAATAGAAAGAGGGACATGCTCTGATCTTATCTTGCCGATTCTAGTGTAAGAAATACAGCTGATATAATCACTGAAAGATTTCAGAATTATCTGTTTACAGGCGAAATATGATTTGCTCAGTATTTCTGTAGTCGCTGACTGCATATGGATGGACTATGAGCTGCATGTAATACAAACACATCAAAGATTGTGTAGCTGAGAGAAGTGTATTTTGTTTTGTCAAAGTCTGCTGCTTCACAATGCATCTGTGATCACTCTTGGCTGCGAGGTGGGGCAAAGTAAAAGGTGCAGAGGTGTCGCAGCCCGAGTGCAGGTTCAGTGAAAGAAACGATAGTGGCATCGTGAAAATGCACAAAACCTGGAAATTCAATAATCCACCCCCCGTTCTCGCACTCTGGTAGTTTTGTTTCATCAGTCTCAATAACCACCTCATTCTATATGAGTTTGTCTGTGAATCCCTCTCAGTGGAACACCTTCTGTCTTCAGAGTTGTGGTGAGGGTGCACAAGAGACAAGATTTTTTTATATGGTGCCTAGACTGTGGAACAGTGCCCCAAGAGTGGTATTCCTGCCCCATGACAGCCCTCTTTTAGGTAGGCAGTCAAGCTTACATCATTCCAGCAAATTTGTAAGCAATTGTGGCCTTATGTCACTGTTTCTGTCCGTTGCAGTTTTTTCTTGGAAGATATGTTTTTCTACTGTTTTATAGTTTTATGGCAAGCTTCCTCAGATATCAGCTTACAGAAAAGCAGGGTATAAATTGTAGTAGCAAAGAAACAGTTATTATTTATTTGTATGTTTATATTTTGCATTTCTTCCGTCATTGAGCTCATGGTGGTGTAGGTGGGGTTTCCAGATCCAGATCTACTTATTTCAAGTGAGATACCTTCATTCTTATTTGTCTACATGCCTTCAGGGGTGGAGCACTTGTGGCACTCCATATGTTGCTAGAGAACATCATCCCTGACCATGCATGAAAAAGGACCAAGCTGGCTGAGTTCCAACTTCAGCTCTTGGGCTACATGTTGCCAACCCCTGGCCTACCACTTCCCAATCATTAGTACTTGTGTGAGAGCATAGCCCTCTCAGTTATGTCATTTAAATACACATACTAGGCTTGCCGATCAGAAGCAGTTCAAATCCCCGCGACGGTGTGAGCTCCCGTTGCTCGGTCCCTGCTCCTGCCCACCTAGCAGTTTTAAAGCACGTCAAAGTGCAAGTAGATAAATAGGTACCGCTCCGGCGGGAAGGTTAACAGCATTTCCGTGCATTGCTCTGGTTCGCCAGAAGCAGCTTAGTCATGCTGGCCACATGACCTGGAAGCTTACCGGCTCCCTCGGCCAGTAAAGCGAGATGAGTGCCACAACCCCAGAGTCATCCATGACTGGACCTAATGGTCAGGGGTCCCTTTACCTTTTACTGAACTCAGAAAGCTTAGGAAAGTAATTTGTCATTAGGGAGGCAGGTCGCCAAGCAAGTGCATGTATCCCTGGAGGTTTTTAAGGAGCTCTTCCTGAAGAAGCTTTTACCCAGGGAGTAAAACTGAGTTTTTAATAATACTAGCAACATTTTTTAAAAAAAATTGTGGAAAGCAAGCTCATCAACGATTCCATCCCACACCCACCACTGTATCACTGTCATTCAGGAACATAAGATACCACATTCTGGAGATTTCATGCTAAATCAGGATGGCTTTGCTAGGTACACAACTGACCAAGTTTAATTACATTAAAAAAGGTAAAGAATTCTTTTTCAAAAAAGCAGCCAGGTGCATTTTGAAACCTACCATGTACTGGAGATTGGTGCCAATGGTCTCTCTGTGATGCTGTTTAGCCTGTAGTAATCCAAAAAGGTTCTGGCCACATTCCTTCCTAGTTTCATATCTGTGAGTGTCTAATTAAGGAGAACTGCTTAAAAGGGGTTTTTAAAATCCAAACCAGCTGCAAAGGTAAATTACAGTGATACGATGCATAAGCAAATTTGAGTTTAATACTCCAATAGATCTGAGCTTAATATTTATTAACAGGTTTACAAGTGTCATAATTGGGTATCACTTTTGTTCAAACCAAACAATAATATGTTGCTAAAATTGTAACGTATGCTCCCACTGGAATTACCTCACGCACACTCATGTGACTTGGCTACTCTAAAGAGGATTCTCAGCTCCTGAAAGGGAATGTTATGTACAGCTTTATTATGTATCACCTTTACATAACCTACTGAACCAAACACCCTGTCCCTTCAGCAAACACCAATGATTGTCCATGATTTTGTATGCACTTCCATTTTGTGCACACATACATTATATTATTAGCTTTTCGTCCATTCTGAAACTTAAATCTATTTGTGTCTTGTACAAATGCAGTTATCAGTAATTACCTGATGCAATTTCCAATAGTGGGAAATTCCAGAAGTATAACATTTCAGGGTTTCCAGGCATCTTATGTAAAGATGCCAACTTCTAAATGAAGCATTTGTTATTACCCGCCTACTCACATTAGGGATATCAAAACAAATGAATTTAAGATGCAGAGTTCACACTCTGTGGGGGGAAATATCTCTGCTCATTATTTTTTCTTCAAATGGAGAAGATGACTAATGTGAAATCATGTAAAGTCTTAGCTCTGTGGCTGAAAGCTGGAAGTATTATACAGAGAAACTAATCCAAGAGGTTTGTAAATGAGCTACAGTCTAATTGTAGAAATGACCCTGAAGCCTTTGCAGGATTATTATTCAACTGGGGCAAAGGGAGACAAAGTAGTAGAAATACCTTTTTATATATATATTCAGAACCAACTTTTATTAGCACGAATGTGCCAGGTTTCACCTTGAATCAAGCTATTTCTCATAAGGGGGGTAAACCTGAGTCTGGATTGTTCCACTTCTGACTGTAGGTGGGGGAATCACATCATGGGAATCTGTAAGAACAAGACTTCACACTCTTGGAAATAACTGAGCTTTCATTTAAGACAAGGACAATAATCGCTTCAAGTAATGTTTGATGTCAGCTCAGAACCAACCACTGTTTGTCATGAGGGACCTAACCCAAGATCTAGGCAGGGCTAGAGAACCTGTGGCCCTCCAGATATTACAAAACTATTGTTCCATCATCCTTGAACATGCTTGCTGGGTCTGATGGGAAAGTTTTTAAAAAAGAAAGAAAACATTCATGATATCATTCAGAAGGTATTATTACCCTGCTTCTTAATGTAGCACAAGTCTCAGCGACCAAGACCTTTTCTAAAGTCCTGCAGATACACTGTGCAGCACCTGTTTCATTTATTCTTTCTCCGGATTTCAGCTTAACTACATTTGATGTAGGTGCATATGAGATGTCAATTGTTTCATCTATCATTGGCTCCAGGTGTTTAGTACTTCATAGATCTCCTGCAGAAAGCTGCATTGGTAGTCTGAAAAAGCTTGATCTTGGGATGTTTCTCAGTCACTTTTTGCAGACAATTGCATCTCTCACATGCAAAGGAGATAAAGGCTTTGCACTTTTGCTATTGTAATGATTCTCTTATCTCAACTTCAGATGCGCTCCATGTGTCTTTGTCCTCTAATCAGTTGAGCTGGTAACAAATGAAATAAGGGTGCTGAAAAAGGCGGTCTGGTTCTTAAAATCCACTCTTTGTCCACTATAATCGCAGCAATGTCTTCAACTGGTTCCTTTTTCTTTCTTTTGCGTGACTTTTATTTTCAGTTTTTCCTCTTACACTATCCTGCATTTGCAATCTATAAAATTATGCCACAGGAGAGAGAGAGAGAGAGAGAGAGAGAGAGAACTTACTTGACCCAATGCAGTGCTTACTTCAATGGAACTAACAATGGCTGCTTCCCTGGATTTCAATTTTCCAGAGGTGTTCCCCAGAACATTGGTTCCTGCCTTAATTACCATCCTCGTGATGGCTATTGGATTAGTATTCCTTTCTCTTTTCTGGCCCAAATGACATGGTGAAAGACCTGCTCTTGGAAAAACAGAAGTGGCAGCAGTTCCTCCTCTGCTAGTGGCTACATTTCAATACATTTGGAAGGAATATAAGAAACCTTAGCCCCCTAGGAAAGGATATCATTTGAAGTTAATGGTGGGTGAAATTTCCTGTAACGCTATCAATTACCCATTTTTACCCATCCCAACTGGTCAGATAAAGGCGCGTAAAACCTTTCTCTTTATTTAAATCCAAGTAAAACACCATATTTCTGATTAGTTTCAGTTTCTTATTATGCAGTATCCTTTCCACTTCTATAGTCCTCTTTGCTGTCATATTGAAACACTTTGGGGAGTCATCCATTGCCAGTTTTCACTCAAGAAGATTTGTTGCTCCTGTTTAGTGTCAGTCTGCTCACAACCATTCCCTGTAATCGCAGCTTCAAGAACTGCACACAGAGCCTTCTTCCAGCAATAAAAACCTCAATTTGGAAACCTGTTAGCGCTATGAGTCTTTAGGGGAGATACTAAGCACTGTAGCTTTAATAGCTCACTGATCATTTAATAATGTTGCCACTGCAGAGACCAGTCGCACTATGATCCATCCTTGCGCTTGTTTTACTTCTTAAAATGTGGGGTCATTTTGCTTTCAAGATTGTGGGTTGACTTTCCACCCCCCGTTTTGCAAAGCAGTGGCAATTATTGGAAATAATAAGACTCCTTTCAAAGCCACAATCTCATTTTAATAAGATCTGTTGTGTCATTTCTATGCCACAGTGAGTGAGGCTTCTGCCGCGATAAGGATTTGACAAGGGCAAAGCCAGTTAGCAGCGCCGTTCAATATTTGATAAGTCCTTTGGGGGTCTCCATCAAACGGATTGGATCTTAACTTTTATGTCTCTTCTAGAGGACAGCACCTCCATCAGCCTGAAATGCTATTGGCTGGGTTATTAGTTATGGAACTCATCCAAGTCTATCCCCCTAAGAGGATTAAGAACTATGACCTTCTAGACTGGAGGTATCATTTGACAGACCTGTGTGCTTCTTTGTTTTATGCAAGCAGTTAAATTATGAAAAAAGAGGAAGAAGAGGGAGGGAGATGCATACAGAGGAAAAAGCCAACAACAAGATACAGCTCTGCTGAGTATGCCAACTTTGCTAGAAAGTCAGTTTTCCATTACAGAAATTGCGGTGTTTATCAAGAAAAGAATTTCCTCTCTTTCATGTAACTATGGCCTAGGAATATATTTTTGTCGGTTTCATTAAGAAATAGGTCCTTAGGTGTGTGGGTACTGATGTTCAAGACTATGGAAGCTTTTCCTGAGTTGAAACTCTGTCATGTATGTCTCTTTCATCACAGTTGCACTAAATGAGCAATATAAATCATTCTCTCCTCTCACACACCCCATCTAGCAAACCAAACAATTCTCCCCACTATCTGGCTGGATATTTTCTCAGCTTCAAAATGCAATTTCCCCCCCTTTAATGGTCACCTGCACTTGTGAATGCATGTAGAAAATTAGAATATCAAAGAGAATGGTCCAAGCTAGTCAACTTCCTGATGTGCTAGTTTTCTATGTACATGGATTTTTAAAAACAGGATAATAGAAAGACCCGCATTCAGTTACCATAAGTCTGTTGTAGTGGGTTGCAGGTTGGACACTCCATATGAGATTTTGAGCTGAGTTGCATGTTTAAAAGAATAATGAGAATGTATATATAAATACCTCCCAACATACTTGCATGTAGAAAAGCTGCATGTTGTGAATGAGCTTAGCCTTCTCTGTGTAGTGCTAATTTTCTCTTTGCAGATAGTTGTTTGTAGGGATGGGGGACAAAATTGGTTGAGTTCACATTTGAAGGTGAACCTGCCTACCGTAATTTGCTCTGCCCGAAGCAAAAAAGTGAACTGGAGGACAGCTATTTGCACTTCTCTGAATTTTGCAATGCAGTTCTCCAGAAAATGTGTACAAAAAAATGCATCTACTTGAGTAAAGTGTGCATCAAAATGCATAGATTTGTGAAGACAACATCAATGCATTACATAAATGCTAATGGATTTTCACAATGACCCTTTAAAGAAAGGAAATTTGCAACTGATATGGACAACGACAGAAGCGTCCGGATATAGCTTGTTTGTTTTCAATAGTGGACTGTGTTCAAACATGTGGTCCTGCACCTGTGGTTTGCAGTGGTGCAATCCAAGAAAGACTGTACTTTATTCTTCTCCTCAGCATATACATTAGCAAGCAGAGAAAACTCAGCAACATCAAGTGCTTTCTCTCTTTCATTCTTTTTTAGAAACAAGGTGCCAGTACTCTCACCATGTAGTTGTTATAGGAAGTGACACGCTTTAACATGGGTGTGTGTGTGTGTGTGTGTGTGTGTGAAGGTGCCAGTACTGTGTATTTTTGAGTACCCCCCAGAAAAAGCACTGCCAGCATCAATAGCTCTATATCTATGTGAAAGGAGATACAATTCACTGCCCAGTGATTTAATACAGATTCTTTCTAAAAGAATATAAGCTGTTCCCACAACGTATTTTAAAGCGTTATAAATTGTACTTCAAAAATTATGTTCTGTCAAGATGGTGGCACAGACTGCTTTACAACTACTTGCCTACAAGCTGAATCAGAAATGGATCCCTTTACAGCACATTCCTATACATACTGTACCTGTTTAGAAGACCATCTCATTGAATTGAATAGGAATTACTCTCAGATGAGCATGTCCACTAAGCGACTAAAATTAGCTACCACAACCTGGTCAATGGTAATCTGGTCTAACACGTGCAGTGGAAATCATGGGAATGGCATACTTAAGCTCGTATCCAGTGAGGCGTTAAGTAAGCCTCCTGTCAGCACAAGGATTTCCACTTGCACTAGTAATAATAATAATAATAATAATGATGATGATAATAATAATAATAATTTATTATTTGTACCCCGCCCATCTGGCTGGGTTTCCCCAGCCACTCTGGGCGGCTTCCAACAAAGATGAAAAATACACTAAAATGTCACATATTAAAAACTTCCCTGAACAGGGCTGCCTTCAGATGTCTTCTGAATGTCAGGTAGTTGTTTATCACTTTGACATCTGATGGGAGGGCGTTCCAAAGGGCGGGCACCACTACCGAGAAGGCCCTCTGCCTGGTTCCCTGTAACTTGGCCTCCCCCCTCCCCATTCCGTCTCCTCTCCCCATCCATCCCCTAAATCTATTATGGGGTTTTCTCCAATGCTCCAGAACAGATATAGAGAGAATGCAGGTCACATGCATTGGGGGAGGGGGAGCCCTAATGCGCATGTGGAAATCCTTGCACTGACAGGATGCGGGACTTTGATATTACCTTAAGCAGAACTCATATTGCACATGTCAGTTTGGGTGCGGCCTCTGAGCACAGAAGAAACAAATACAAACATTCCATGCAAACCAAGGGCAATGTTCAAATGTCTTGCCTGGTACAATGCATCACAAAGAAACGAGAGGAATTACCTTATAAACGCTACTTGGCACGCCAAATTGAAATGGATCAGATTTACTGGAAAAGAGTAAGGAAATCTGATGTCCGAGGACCTGGGCTGAATTAAGTAGAAAGGTTTTCAGTCTTCTCGTTGGATGTTGGATATTGCTGTCATGCAATCACAACAAGGGAAGGGCTCCCATAACTTATCCCGTTTGACCCCCTGCCAAATCAGGATTCCCAGCCTTATACTGTACAATACCTGATTAACAGCCATCCATTCCTTTCTTGGAGACCTTTTGGGAAGGCTGTTCTGCAACTTCCTTGTGGTATTTGCTCTACAGCCCACCTGTTCTTATGTCTAAAGCATTTTCTTCACCCCTAACGTTAAGAGCAGATGAAGTGGCATGGAAGCCAATTTGCTTGCACAGAACCAGCAGGCTCTATCATGATAGAGCTCCCCGGGGGAAAGGTTGACAGCCTCTGATGCTGTACCTTTAAAAAAAGACTTGCAGTCCCTAAGTAATAGTCATGCTCCAGTGTGTTTAGTATTTTGGCTGAGCTCAGTGCAAACCACAGTGATTTAAAGCTTGGAGATCAAGTAGGATACAGCAGATTCAGAATTATTTATTTCTTTACTGCAGAAAGCCTCACTACGGATTATTTACTGCATGTGGGGCTATTTAGGATGGGGGGGTTGTAGATTGATTGAAATTTTTCAATTAAAACAAGCAGTCTTTTAAAAAGATTTAAGGTTTTATCAGTGAGAAGAAAATAACTCAAAGAGGCAGAAGCTCTGGTAATTCTCTGGCTGCAAATAGGGGCCAAAGGGAAGGGGGACTAAGGAAACTTTATTTTTCAAGGGAAGGTCAAAATTAAAATGGGGGAGAACCTACCAGCATTACTGTTCTCTCCTTCACAACATTCATGTTATCTCTCCTCCTCGGTTATCTATGATGTCTGCTAATATTTAATGGGAGCAAGGAATTGTTCTGGGGATTAATTACAATCAGAGAGCTGTTTCAGTCCACAGCACCATACGTTGCATCTGAATGAGATCTAGAGATATTATTCATATAGCATCAATGTATGTGATGAGGGGGATGAAAACAAGGTTTGCAGAGGTCAGGATTTTTCAGCCTAATTTAAGGTGCTGCATCTTTTATCTGAAGGAGTTCAGCATTTTTTAGGAACATTAGTTGCATTCAGGCATCTCAGTAATAGTGCAAGTTCAGATTTTTAAAACAACAACAACAACAACAACAACTCCTGATATTGCATCTCAATCGCTTCCATAAATGTAGTGCTTCTGTATGCAATGGAAAGCGGGAATTCAGCTGAAAGTTCTACTCAACACAGTTCCAATGAATTAAGAAGCAAGAACTTGGCAAAACCTATTTTATAGCCCCGAACAAAATTATTAGGTGCTTATCAGGACTGCAGTAGGTTAAAACATTACTCTAGACACCTTTAAAGGTGAAGAGGGGAATAGACAGCGGTATTCATGAGATTCAGACTAGAATGGGCAAAGGGCAAATGGAGAAATTACATGGGGTGATCTGCAAGGTTAGTCAGAGTAGTGTTATTGGGGAAAGAGGAGACAAGCAAAATGAGGAAGAGGCAATAATGGAAAAGTCAGAGGATTAAACCAAGGGGGTTTAGTCCTCTGAGGGTCTGAGGGCCACATTTTCTTGTGGGCAAGTTTATGCGACCTGAATGCCAATGGTGGGTGTAGACAAAGGCAAAAGTAGAGGCCTGAAGGGGCACATTTGGCCTCTGGGACTGAAGCTTCCCGGCCATGAAAACTACCCTGCACATCCCTGGGGGACACCCCCCCCCAGGTTTTTACTTTGCTCACCCCTGGAAAAATTCCTGAAGATACCCATGCACCTCATAGATCATACAGGTATTGGTATATAAGACTGCAGCATGATTTAGTTTTGATTAAGATCCATCTGCAAATGTTAAAGCACTGTAACCATCTCTACCAATGGGTTCTAGGTGTTGTTTTTGTCCTCAGGTGTGTTGGTTCCCCCCACCCTAAATGCATTGCGTTGCTAAGAAGAGAGAAAGAACCTGCTGAGGGATGCTTGCCCCATGAGTTATGGCAGATTAGAATTTTATAGGATAAAATCCTGGTACAAGAGCACTGTTTTTTCTAAAAAGCTTTTATGTAAGTAATCTATAATTTATTATAAAAATGGGGTATTAGAAGGGGCTGGAGGAAAATAATTGACTGGAGGAGAATAAGTAACACTGTCAGCTCCAATCCCTCAAGGCCCATAGATTTCCCCAGCCTCAGCTTCCATTCCCTGCTTAGATCCTGGGCACCTGCCAAGTAAGCAATCTGAAGAGCTACATATTGACCAAGCACAATTGTAGTTCTGATTGTGCCCATTAACAAGGAAAGATGGAGCATGGGGTTGAGAGGCAGACTATAACGAGAGAGAGAGAGAGAGAGAGAGAGAGAGAGAGAAAATGTATGCCCCCACACCACTTTTCATTTATAGGAAAATACCTAAATGGTTTCCAGTGTATTAAAACTATACAAAATCCTATTAAAATCAATGATAAAATAGCATCAAGCAACAAAAATAAACAGCACAGTAATCCGGTGTGAGGTATCAGTACTAACTGTCAGCAAATGCAGGCTAAAGCACATTGCAGATCAGCTGCGTTTAGTTTGGTAGATCGCAAGTTGTGCAAGCCTACCGTCATGCCCTCACTCAGAATAAGCTAAACAAACCAATGCTCTGATTCAGCCCCTCCCCTTATATCCCCACACCTGATAGACTCCCTAAGCAGTTGTTAAATCCTGTCTCCCCCCACCCCAAGTAGTCATAACCTGATAGACTCCCTAAGCAGTTGTTAAATCCTGTCTCCCCCACCCCAAGTAGTCTTAATTTCCTGGCCAGTAATATTTTTATAGTTCATTCTCTCCAGGAATCCTCTTGCTCCTCTCAAATTGTGTCAAGTCTCCCAAGGAATTCCTGGGCCACCATCTGCCTTAAGGAAGATGTGACTATGGACAGAGTTCAGATACAGTCAAGAGCAAATGATCAAAACAGTGTTGTCATATCCACCGGCAAGGATATTTTGAGGTCTAGGCCTAGACTGGATGAGTGAAGAAGGAAAGGAGTGCTGGAGCAAATACAAGGGCCAGAAAACATTGCCAAAATAGTCTGTTTCCTAGACCCTACTACTGGAAATCATGTCTGGACAAAAACAATTCTGAAGATGCATGGCAGGAAAGTGATTTTATGCGTAATTTGCAATGGTAGATGGAAAAAACAAAACAAAACACCAGCACCGCTTGCTGTGTTTTGGGGGCTAAGCTTACAATCCCAGCCCAAGATGTATAAACAAGATAGCCACTGAATCCCACTGATGAGAATTTAGTGCAAGTCCTTAATTAAAGAAGAACTAGAAGAAGAGTGCATGTCAGTTGAACACACTCAGGAGAATGCAGGAGCTTGGTGAAATTGAACAGGGGGAAAGCAAAAAATAGAAAGTAAATGGAAATTGTTCAAAGGTAATTGAATGTATGTCTGAGCATTTATGTGTGCTAGCTAGCAATAAATACACTTTGCGGCAAAGCAAGCCAGTATGGGCAAATAAAGAAAGTGCAGAAAGCAATCAAGGGGAAGGAAGAAGCATAAGCAAGCTGAACTAAAGTACTGTTTTGAGCTGGAATGGGAGAGGAATAAAAGCCAGAGTGAGAGAGTCAGTTTGCCCTCCTGCAGCTGATGCAGAATTATAGACATGGCAAGTAGGACAAAGCCCACACAATTCTCTTAAAAATATAAATATACTGTACAGATACCAGAGTGAGGTACAATGCATAAAATAAATAAACCATATGATATGATAGATGCAGTAGAAAGTCTAGCAAGATATCAGGCAGACATTCCAGGTCACTAAGTTGCTCAGTGTCAGGAAACAGGGAGCTTTTGCTGGGCTAAGACTATAGGGAGATTTAATGGGAATTCTGGGTTGACTTTTCTAAGGTGTGTGTGTATGGGGGAGAGGGAGGTGCTGCTGACAGGTGAGCATCTTTCATTGCTCTATGTACAGGGAGTTAATACAGAGAGTATAATCCCTGCAGGACAAACAGCACCATTTAGAACAGCCTTGGGTCCCCAGCTATTGTTGGAATACAACTCCCATCATCCTTAGCTAGTAGGACCAGTGTTCCAGGGTGATGGGAGTTGCATATAGGGAACCAAGGTTGAAAGAGGCTAAGCGTTTCTGGGACTCTGAACTCCTGCTGGGGAATGAAAATCCATTGCTTTGTCTCCAGTCCACTTTCCCAGCTTGATCCTCTGAAATGTTTGGTTCAGAAGCATGAAGAAGGTGGAAACTTATCTAGATAAATTTATGTTTGGCTCCCTTCAACAGGTGCATAAGGAATGGAGCTTAGTTTGCCATAGGTCCATGTTAAACTCTGTCTTAAGAAGGGGGACTGGCTTCCACTGGTCACAATTTCCCATTAACGTGATGAATAGTCACATGATTAATAGTTCTCCTTTGGGAATCACATACACTGAAATCCAAGACTCTACTCAGGCCGGAAGGGAAGTGTTGAGATATCCTAGCAGCTGGATTCATTTTCTCAATTTTCTATTGGCAAAATCAGGAACTGCAAGTTTCTAAATTTTTTTGGGAGGAATTATTAGAGCCTTCTGCTGCCACCTGCTGGACCAGGATCGATTGCAGTGCTCCAAATGTTTCCATTTTCCAATGCTCTTGATTCCCACTTACCCCCATTCTACACTCTCAATTTTTGGCAGAGCAAGCAAGGGACTCCAACTCCATGAGACGGGCCAAAGGAAACAGACTTTCAACTGTGCATTTAGACCTTGGGAGGAAATGGGAAGTTTTGAAGTTCAGAATATCTATGTATCTACAGTCTTCTGGCTGCTAATACTGCTGGGTTTTTAAAGAACCTTTTAAAAATATGGTTGTTTGGCCATCTCTCAGGTGTGTGTGAGAGGTTACAGAAGCAGCTATCCAGACATCCAGATTGGGGTTCCAGGTGTGTGTGGTTGTTGTTTTTTTGGGTGGGGGGTTTCTTCTAGCTAGAACCAAATATAAAAGAAGAAAATCTCTAAACGCTAAACCTGTCCCTGGTCTCTGACCCATGGGTTTTATTTACGGGGGTTTGCCCAGAATCTTATTTAAATTGCTGAGATAAATCTGTGTAGCCATTGCTCAAATCCTGAACTGGTGAATTAGCATTTCAGACATTTTATAATATGTATTAAAAGTAACAATGGAGGGTGTGTCAGGTAATAGTAGTAGAAGTAGAAGTAGTAGTAGTAGAATGAATGAATGATGTGTGATGTTGAACAAAGCCATTATGATAAGTTTACATCTGCACAGCAAAGCAACACACATGGAGGGAATATGTACAGAAATTCTTCTAGATCTGAAATGCCCCCCCCCCTTTCTTAGGTAATGCCTACTTTTGGGGCCGAATTGCTACTGATGTGTAGTGGCTGTTCTCATGATCAACATCGGCCACCATTTCACCACTGCGTGATTAACTTCCAGTCACATGGCTACCATAGTCAACGCTGCTAGACAGCTCAATGTTTTTAGCAAGGAACAAAGTCTTTTCACCTTTCTTGCACCTTCAACGACTCACTTAAAAGGCTGGCAGTGAATTTTACCTGCAAGGATAACCCCTATGGGACCCAGATATCACTTATCGAGTCTAAAGATTGTGCCCTCGTCTAGGCTGATGTGAAGTGCTGCACCCTTGGCTTGAGTTCTTTCCCCTTCCTCGCTTCAACCCCAGCACAAAAAAACCTGTCACCTTGGCTAGGAAACATACTACCTCAATCACAATCACACTTCAATCACCAGACTGTCTCTTTCGCAGCTCCTGTCCTTGGTTCTGAGTATTTACAGCCCATCTGTCAGTCTCAAACACACTTCTCATTCAAGAGGGGAATTAATCTCTCTCCTCCTCCACCTCCACCACACATTTGCCATTTGCCATGAACTGCTTCCCTTTATCTCATCAAACATTTTCTTTGACTTGGAAAATGCTTTGCACCCACCATATCTGGGCAGGTAATTGACTGCACTGTTACTTAGTTGCCCCCATATGGCTTCCCCAGCTAACAGACATATCCACTGCAATTTTTAAAGTAGGTACAGAATTCAGATGCCACATGAGTGCCGTCTCTATGTCTGCACATTAAATAACAGCCAAATTCTTGTAGAACATGTCAACAATGTGTCATTAATGTAGAGTACCCCATTCCAGATTCCCTAGCATTTTTGCTTGGGAAAGAAGGGTGTGTGTGACAAGGGTGGCAGTGACAAAGATATACTGCTGCAGAACTGACCTTCTCGTTACTTTAATATCAACCCAGTGCGGGATTTAAGGTGGTGTGAGCTGTTCTGCCATACAGGGAGCTGAGCCATGGGGGCACACAATTGAGATGATCCATAATGGTGAAGATTTTGGGGTGCCAAATGTTGGCCTTGCAAAGGGTGCCATATTTTGAAAAATTACCAAAGTCTGCCTCCAATCAACCTCCCACGCTATGGTAACCAGGAAGTTCAGATTTCCTAAAAAGAGAAACATACTCCAATTCTATAATTGCCATTGACAGTTCTTTTCAGATAGCTGCGAATAAAATGATAGAGGTGTTGTATGTGTTTTCCCAATACAACCCCATTGTCATTCTCAGATTTCTGCAGTACTTATTTGTTGTTGTTGTTGTTGTTGTTTTTAAAAAACCTTCATAAGCCAGTTGACTGTATGCTCCACAGGAAATAGCACCTGTATTAAACCACCTTCAACACTCTTATCTAAAAAAGCTTGCCTCCTAAATGCTTATACCGCAACAGACATATGCACTTATAAGATAGAGTGATCTTTATTACATTCCTCTAATTGTGCTACATGTTTTATTTAACTGTAATAAGTAAAGCCCAATGTGGAAATGATAAAAAAAACCAAAGGATGTTAAACTGTGCACGCAGGCTTGCTGTCATTTACTGGTGTTTATATTAAACACTGCCTCTTCCTGTCTTGTTCTTCTGCCAACATTAATGCCTGGCTAATGATGCAGATTGCAACTCCTGTGACAGAAGATAATTGTGCAGGCATGGTTCCTTCACACTTGAATTTACAGTGTCTGTTAGCATGGTAAAAGAAAGAGCAGAAGGGACTGCAAACAAACTTGGCTTCAAGTGAACTAAAAAAAAATCTGCCTAACATTCACCCGCATATGTGGTTTCATATGCAGTTGCTAATGTGTGCAGTGTTCATCCACTAGCCCTCCTAGGCTAGATCAGTTTAAAACAAGTGAGAAGGCACTCATTCTTCACATGGTGGCTGTACAGGAAGTCAGTCTGGTTCTTTCCAGCTATTGTTGGACATCAGCCCCAGGCAGCATGGTCAGTGGTCAAGGATGCTGGGGCTGAAGGCAAACAATATCAGAGGGCACTGCATTGGCTACACGTGGATGAATACTGGGTTAGAAGATTTGGATTTAGGAGCCCTATGGTCAAAACCCCACTTGGACCATGAACATCACTGGGTTGCTTTGAGCCAAACACTGTTTTTTAGCCTAGGGTTGTTGTAATGAAGACAAAGTGAGATAACTCCTTCCATGTACAATGTTCTGAACTCCTTGGACAAAGGATGGGATATAATTGCAAGGGGCATATTTTATATTAGAAGTATATCCAAATTGTGAAAGTGTCTCTTGATTACCTAGATGGAGGATGCAAAGATATGTCTGTATGTGTGTGTAGAAACCTCTGGTTTTTATATGGCTGATCTTTTCCACATCTGCTTATTCCCCCACTTTTGCCTCTGACTACACTCACTGGCTGCATCTAGCTGTGCTTGTCACTGGTGTGTAGCCAAGAGAAAACGTGGCCTTTGGGATGAAAATGTTTCCCTCCCTGCCCTATTTTGATTTTATTTCATAAAATTTATACAGTGTAAATAAAACCCCTCAAAGCAGTTTACAAAAAAAGATAAAACAATAAAATTTCCATTATAAAAATTAACAACAATTTAAAATTTTCAAGAAGCTGAAATAACAATAAACTAAAAACTGATTAAAACTCACATCAACTTTCTAAACATCTGGGTAGGATTGTCTAAATAAGAAGTTTTTAACTGGCACGGAAGAGAGCACAGTGAAGGTGCTTGCCTGGTGTCAATAGGCAGGGCTTTCCAAAGTGTAGGTGCTGCCACACTAAAAGATCAAGTTTTTGCAATGGGTATTATGGAACACCTGTAACAGTGCCATTTCCACACAAGTAGTTGTGTGGGCATGTATGGGGTAAGGCAGACTCGTAGGTAAGCAGATCAAATGTTACACAAACACAATAGCTGTTCATTGAGACTATGGTTGTGTGTAGAAGAGTTTTTGCGTTGCAGTTCAGCCATTATATGAACAATGTGGAATTATTAATTGAGGACAGCGGAGCTGGGTGTTTAGTAATGCATCATCTAATGGACAGTATATGTGCCTGTTCTGTAGCAAGCATCCTTCTTTTATGCTTTCAAAAAAATAAAAATGTAGCAGTAGCCCGAGGGAAAGAGGGGAGGGAAGAGAAACAATTTACCTTAATGACATGGTTTGCTTAAGAATTAAGTGTTGATGAAAGTTGAAAGCTAAAGCTTACTTTTTAATTCACAGACCAGCTGCAACACAGCATGAGGAGAGAGTGGGGGGTTGGCCGTTTCATTTGCTAAAACACCTTTCTCCTGGTACGATGATGACTATACTCTTCAGTAATTCAATTTAATTGAAATGCCACGCTTGTTAAATTCTAAGTCCTATATTGATCAACATATGTCAACTGTGGAAAATTGCACTAAATTGTGTTACATTTCCTGGGATGAGTCAACTGTCCACTGGTGTCTGAAGCAAGCTTAGGCTACCGAGGTAAGATTGGTCCAGGACTGATATTGCATCTAGAATTGGATTTTCTTATCAAGTCCTTTCTTTTCTTTTTAAAGAACAAATGAAAGAAAAGAGACATACCCTGAAAAACTGCAGGATCTCATAAGCGTCGGTAATCAGGCTATGCCAGCCCAGCACTCTTTAAGAGCAAATATCGTGGCAGTGGTGGCAATGGGAAGATTAATATCAGACTGTACTTAAGCAGCAGAGTAGTTGTAGCTATTTGGACCTGAGGTCTAAGTAGGGCGAGTTCACATGTGATTCATTTCCTACAAGAACATAAGAGCTCTGCTGCATCACACACAACACCAACCAGTCCAGCATCTTGCTCCCACAGTGGCTAACCAGATATCTGTGTGATAGCACTCCCTCCTCATGATCCCAAGAAACTGGAATCCAGAGGCATTCTGCCTCTGATAGCGTAGATAATAGGTAGCCATTAGTAGCCAATGACAGCCTTAGCTTTGAATTTATCTAAGCCCATTTTAAAGCCATCCAAGTTAGTGGCTATCACTACTACATCTTCTTGTAGCTGATTCCATGGCTAAGCTATCCTTTAGAATTCACAGAGTCAGTTGCCTGATCCACTGGGCAGCAGTAATGAAACAGAAACCCCAAACCACTTTCATTTTTTAAAGCCGAAACATGGCAGGGAGGCTTTGGGCATCCAGATGTTGCTGGACTACAACTCACAGCATTCTTAAGAATAGGCCAAGGTGGCTGGAGTGGATAGAAGGACTCCAACAACATCTGGAGAGTGTGAGGTTCCTCCCCCTGCCTTGGTTTAAATATGGCAGCAATCCACACATCAGAGTGTGTTCAGATCACTTCTCAACTTGGACAGACTAACCACATGGAGTTAAAGAGATCAGCACCTGGCAGTTTCTCCTTTTCAAGTGAGGATTCTCAGTAGCAACTGATTACACTGCACTTTCAGTATGTTGCTTCACCTGTTAAGTGCCTCTTGCGTAACACTTTGAATGATAGGTGCTTTTACTTTCAAAAGCATTCAGAAGCCATATTCAAACACACACATGCACACATGCACATGGCTTAATTGACGCTGTTTTCACAAGTCCTTCAAGTCACCTGCAATATCAAGTCATTTAAGTGATATTTTCACAACCTATTTACTGAGGTACCTGCCAATCAATCCGCCCACACGGTAAAACAGAAAGTGTTTGGAGGATGGGAAGAGCTTGGAAAATGGCAGAGAAACTGTCACTTTCCTCCAATGGCAGTCATCATGGTAGCTTTGCTGGATTACATTGCTTGACACTTCGCTGGAAATAAAATTTACAGGCTAAAGCCTCCACAATCTTGACAGCAAAAAAGCCCTGCTCTGCAAATCAATAAAATTCCACAGAGAAGAGTGTGCCACACATGTGCACAAACACATAGTGAAATTCTATATAGATCTACTCAGATATAAGCCCATTGAATTGACGGTCCCCAGGTAAGCAGGTTTAGGGCTGCAGCCAAAATAGATGCATTTTGCAAACCTCCACCACTTTACTGCTTCTTTTCCTTTTAAATGTATAAAAGGAAAGGCAACTGAACAGGACAAAAAGCTGTAGCCCTTTGACTGTCATTATATATAAGTGACAATTACAGAATAATCTGTAATTTCAGACTACTTTTATTTCACTATTTGTTTTATGCCATTGTTTTCCTCTGTTTCTATCCCAGCAAACAATGAGTGCTTGAGGGCATGGCCAAGGGCTTGGGGCTTTGTCTGGTTACCTAGTCTGTAGCAAGCAGCGCAGGAAAAGGTTCGTTCAAGAACGCTGAAACGCCGCTCAGTGTCCTTACTGCTTCTCTTTGCACAAGAGAGTTCAAGAGGTAAGATATTTTGCAGTGTCCTCCATGGAGGCAGACTTGGGGACACTAGTCTCATCAGTGAAGAATAGTAGCTGCACATTTTGCCATGTATCTCTGATTCTACAAGGACACAAGGACTCCAAGCTAATGAATGGTAGAAACAGGCAGTGGGTGGCATGGATAGAATTAGGGTGAAACCCGGCTCACCGCCCCCACTTTCTAGTGAGCAGCAATGGCTCATTGTGGCTCCGTTTTTCTTTTTGCTCTGATTTTGCAGGATTCACCATCCTCAGGAAAGAAAGATGAATCCAGACAGCAAATGTTAAGGTGGGTGAAATAGAAATGAATGGCTTCTTCTCATTTTGGACCAGCCCTAGTTTGATGTGTACTATTGATGAGCACTCTTTTGAGTATGGCTTTCCAACCAGTTGTGAATCCACTTGAGAGTATTGCCGTCTAGCCCACATTTAACTCGTTTGCTAACCAAAAAACATGGACAACTTTGTCAAATGCTTTGCTGAAATCAAGATAAATTACATGTGCGGCATTCCCACAACCCATTAAGCTAGTCATCGAAGTAAAAGAGGGAGAGATAAAATTAGCCCGGCAGGATTTATTCTTGACAAAGTCATGCTGGCTCTTACTAATCATTGCATTTTCAACAAAACACAAATGAACTCTTTTTATAATCTGTTATAGTGTCTCCCCTTGTATCAAATATAAACTTGACCTGCAGTTTCCCAGAACCTCCTTTTCCCTGTCTCCTTTCCACCTCACCCGCGGGCAAATTCAGAGTGGAGAAAGGCAAGAGGAGCAATAAAAGGTGGAGCTGGAATATAGGAGGTCCACAAGATATGGAGTAGTTGCCTATTTAAGTGACCCCACATGCTGATATTTGTGAAGTGTGCGCAGCACAGGGCAAAACAACAGCAAGCACATTCCCTAGCAACTGTTTACAAAAGCAGATAGCTACCTACCATTTATCTCACAGAGCTGGACACCACCTATAAGCTGGAATGCTAAAGGTCATGTGTCCGTGAGCACCACTTCCTCCTGCTTGCTTTAGTGTGATAAAACCGAGAGCCTGCCCTGTTCTGATGAGTTGGCGCATCATGACTTCAGAACCATTATCTCAATTCTGAGTCACCTGCTGTGTGGCTATTGCAGGAACTTTGGCAGCTAAATGGTTTAAAGCACGTATCCTTTCATCTGCCAGACCCCCCTACAATACAAATGATGTTGGCATGGCTGCATTTTGTCTACAGCAATTCAATAATTTGGAGACAACAATGTCTCACAGATCTCTGCTGGAAAGCATATTCAAACATGTACCATTGACTCCTGTGTTGATTACTCACACAGGGGGCTTAAAAAAGAATGCAGTCATCAGCAAACACAACAGTGCACACAGAAAACAGGAAGATGGAAGCATTCAAAAGTACTAAAGAAAACCCTCCCCGTGCTCTTGCCAAACTCCTAATAATTTTGGCTTTCCAAAAAATAAAAAATAAAGTTGGATTATTCTGCTCTTCATGTATCAAAACAACCAATTAACACAGCTAATTAACGTCATGAACAGCAGTCAAAAGAATGGTAATTTAAATTCAGGATTTCAAAGCTTTGCTGATCGTGGGCCAATGCAGCTAAGCACAGGGAGGCTGAAAGTGTTTGCTTATTGCAATACAATTTTATAGTGTACCATCAATTAGCAGCATCACAGGGAATGCTCACTCGCATGATTCATTTGTCTAATCAGAACAAAAAAAGGGACGAAAAAGAGAGGGGGAGAAATAACACTCCTTAATGTATGCAGTATCAATTTTTCCAAATAATTTATACCGTAGCTGGAAATGATTGTGAAGAACAAATTGTCCTTCTTTAAAGTGTACTGGCATACAGAGTTTGTTTTTCTTCCCTCTAGGGTGTTCAGAATATGAAATATGGCACAACAGGGTCAAAGAATCATAGGACATTTTTGAAATCATTCCTTAAGAAGTTTGCAGCACAGTCCCAGACATGTCTGCTCAGATGTAAATCCCACTGAGTTCAATGGAACTTACTCCCAAGTAGGTGTGTACAGGATTGCAAATTACTAGCAAAATAAAGACTGTCAGAGGATATCATGATTTGCCCCTAGCATCTTGGTATCTTTTGGACACAAAATGCCTGTAGTGAACATGGCCAAGAATATCCAGGAAAGGATATTGTAACTTCTGTTGTGAAATTCTCTCTTGCCATTGCTTTCAACACTGCAGACATCCTCATCATCCAGACACTCCGCCTCTTGCTTCCTCCATGCGCACAGTGCACTGGTGCTGCTATCTTGCTTAAAAACAGCCATTTCTTGTGTTTTCTGTCACATCTGCCCACTCTTTAGATTTTGAAGATTCTACCAGCAACCCATCCCTGTCCTCAACACTTGAGAAGTTTACTCCTCTCTTCCAGTAAACTATTCTCCTAGATCACCTTTTCTTTCTTTCTTTCCTTCCTTCTTTCTTTTTTTGAAATGGACTTCGCTGAGTTTCTAGAATTTCCTTCTAAGTCTGAGGTTGGAGAACTTTTACCAGTTTCTTATACAGTCGTACCTTGGATCTCGAATGCCTTGGCTCCCAAACAAATTGGCTCCCAAACTATCAAAACCCGGAAGTGAGTGTTCTGGTTTTTGAACAATTTTCGGAAGCCAAACGTCCAGCATGCCTTCCGATTGGCTGCAGGAGCTTCTTGCAGCTAATCAGAAGCTGCGCTTTGGTTTCCGAATGTTTTGGAAGTCGAACGGACTTCCAGAACGGATTCTGTTTGACTTCCAAGATACGACTGTACTCTGCTTAACCAAACTGAAGCCTGGTTGCCAGTGGCAGCCAGTCTGGTGGGGGCAGAGCTGCAGAATCACTTTGCTAATGCTGGCACTGCTATAGCTTATCAAGATGGAAATGGGGCTGCATGGAAACTTCCACCACGGCCATTTGCCATTACTGCCAGTGGGCCCCCACAACCTTGTCACCACGACAACCCTGCTCTTCTCCAATCCCATCCAGGTAAACTATAGGGACATGGCTCTCTTTCACCATACTGGTTGCTCAACTGAATGTATTGTCTCCTTGTGTCCCTGCTTCCCTCCCTCCAATTTTAGATAATAAGCTCCTCAGTCAGGAAACTGGTTTTTCATTCACTAGGTTGTAAAGTGCAAAGTACATGGATGATACTATATTATTAACAGACAGCAACAGCAACAATAATCATGGTTCTATTTCTATTATACAGAGAAACAGTGGTGAAAAAAGTTAGCATGCAGCTCAGAGTGGTTTTCTGTAAATCCTTGGGACTATTACCACTTTTTAAGGCATAAAGCTCTAATGAAGATCTATAGACTCAATCTCCTGAAGTCACGGTTTGAATCCCTGCCTCCTTTTTATTAAGCTCTGGCCGCTCTTGCCCACTCAATCATCCTTAGCATAAAGGAGTGCATTAGCTGCTTCTTTCATCCTATATAGAAAGAGATTTTCATATCATGTTGCAGATTTTTGATAAAATGCCTAAATAATGGGCATTTATTAAAAGTCATGTGCTTTATGTGAATGTGCTATCAATTCTGGTAGTGAAAGACAGAGGCAGCTGTAAAGGTCAGATCGTAATCAACAAGATGAAGCTGAAGGCCCAACAATCATCCTATTTATTATGTATCTGATGTAGCTCATCTCCCACCTCCCAGAACATGAGATTCAACACAATGTACTTGTTTAGCCAACTTAGGGACTCAAAGCCACATCTTGCAGCATGAAGACTGCTGTGTTTTGCCCTGTTTATCCTTTAGTTCTAAAAGTATTTCTATGCAAAATCTGCCAGTCAGACAAGTCAGGAGGAGGCTGAGTCATCCATAGTTATTTACTTATTGTTCACTTACTTAGAGTCATTAACCATAGAAAATAGTGCTGTTCTGTTCTAGTAGTTTCAGCTAGCACTGTAAGAACATCTTTGGGTAGATCAAACCATAGGTTTTGGCTCCAACTATGTTTTATTCTGGAGAGCTTATCTCTGTGAGAATGAAGATAAATTGCAATCTCTTAAGTTTTAGTTTCACATCAGGCATTGCAGTCTTCACCCAAGTTCCACAAAGTCTACCATTTGTGAATTTACACCAATGACTAAACTTAATCTGAACTTCATTTGTGTGCATTTTAATTGTGACTTAATGGATATGCAAAATGCTATACATTACAATTAATAAGCCCAGCTAGCAGGGGGGAAAGGAAGTCTCATAATGCACCTTGTAGAGTCAGGCCATTATCAATCACCATTTTAATGAAGCATAATTACATCCGTTTATGGTTCCCACCAGGTAAGGCAATAATGGTAGGTGCAACCAAACAAACAGAGAAAACGAGTTGCTTCTTAGAGCTAATATTAATTGAACAACAGTTAACTGGGCAGGCCAAAGCTGCCCCCCTACAAAGCCATAAAAATAACAGTACTGGTTAAAATCCAAGAGAATATAAGTAATGTGAACTGGAAGTAGTTAATTAACAGTGCAGAAACCACTTTAGGTGAAGTAAAGCCACACACTATTGGGTCAGTTAAATTAAGAAGTCATTTTGGCACAGTCAGTATCTTCAGACCACATAGTAGCTCATGAATTTTCCACTTTAAAAAATGTTGCTCTTTAGATGCATGTTCAAACAGGGGTTTCACTTTAGTTCAGATGTTCAAATGCATCATTTCCAGTAGTGGATGGCTTGGTGGGGCACCATCAGTCACTCAACCTCTGGTTGGCCATGATACTACTGCTTTCTGAAAGGCAGAGCTAGGAGATGAGGCAGTGGGCAGATTAGCATGGTGCAAACACATGGGCTGGAGAGCTAGATTTGCTCTGCCAGTGTGTTCGCACCACCATTGTCCCTCCCCCTCTACTCCCTCAAACTTCTCAACTGAGGAGAGGCATATTACACATGGACAACTTGAATTTCCACTGCCTTATTCACATTTCTGATGGACAACTGGCGATCAGGAGCGAGATCAGCAGGCACTATCCCAGTCCCTGTCCATTCATGCATTGAAAGAACATGTGAAAAGCACATGATACAATTCTGCTGATGAAGTTAAGCAGGTCTGGCCTGGCCATGTAAGCTGTATCACTGAGAAACAGCATGGGAACCATATTTAAGCAGTTCCAAGCTCTTTGGGGGAAGCAGCAAGATACTGTATGAGTTCCCTAAGCTCCTGCTATCTATAGTAAGAGATGAGAGAACTCTTTCAAATCTATGCCTCAGAGCTTCATGCATGTAAGTAGCAGGAGGCAAATATGTATAGAAGCACAAGTTCAGAAGAAACAGTGTGTGTTTGGGAAAGTGTTGGGCTAAAAAAATAAGCTTTAATACACAGACTAGAATAGTGACTGCCAACCTTTTTGGGCCCAGGGGCACATTTGAAATGTTGAGAGTATGTTGTGGGCTCCAGTCACAAAATGGCTGCCACAAGAGAGTGTGACTTGAAAGAAAATTGATAATGCTCATATTCCTATATAAAAAGCCACAAGTGATTGGTTGACCTGAAAGACCAGAGTACAAATCCCTACACATTCACGAAGATGACTGGCCAATTTTGCATCAGTCACTGTCATGCAATCTGACTTACCTCACAGGATATATTTCAGCTGCCTGGAAGATAAAACTGCAACAGCCAGCCCCAAATGTTTAATCTATCTAATTTAATTTCTCCACATTACGTTCCAAGGGCTAGCATAACTACAATTTCTATCTGGACTCCTAGACATGCCTACTCAGAAGCAAACTCTGTTTAGTTTAGTGGGTGTTAGTCCCTGGTAATTGGCTATAGGATTGGAGCCTAAAAGGTCTCCTCTCCAGTGACTGAAATCCTAGACACACCTTCTTGGGAGTAAGCATCACTAAATACAGTGGGACTTACTTTTGTATAAACATGCATAGGCTCACACTGTGAAGCCATTCCTTCTGGATCGCTGACTCCACACCAAGTAGTGTTGCTGTCTCTTAAGATACATTCTTAATGAAGCCACTTTAATGATTATATATATAATTGAACTTACCCAACCTGGCTAATGTAGTCACCTACATCCCTGCCCCCCATCCCACTCTGATGTTTATTTGCATTAAGTCCTGTGTTATTTGGATCTTGTTAACTAAGAAAGAGCATCTCAACCTGCTGCAGTGGCCACAACATTGAAAGGAGTTGAATATACAGCAGGCATTTTCCACTACAGAAGCAAATAGGTTACTTTCCTCCCCTATATGACACAAAACATATTGCAGCCAGCAAATAAAAGGATGGGAGGAGGAACCCAATCAGCAGAAAGAGGAACCCAGTCTGCATTGGGCTCAAGCTACCAGTTGAACCGTATTCCATTTGTTGCTACAGAGATTGAAAGTGGGAGGAGAATTTCACTAGAAAGAAAGAGCTAGCCAAACAAATGGCAGAAAGGGGACAGAAAAGGAAATCAAGTGCTCTGCAGCTCATGTACCCAGAGTGACTCACTGTGGACTGCTTTGAATGGGTACATGATGCACCTGACACCAAGGGCATAAAGCCCCAAATAGAAATGCCCTTCAGGGCAAGGAAAAGCAAAGAGACAAGACTCAAGGCAGGGGGGGCATCCCATTTGCCGCTCCCTCCCCCACTCTAAACCAAAATGCATAAAAGAGCAGGAAGGCAGTCTATGAAGCAAGGGAGGGGAAGGCATCTAAAATGGCTAATACAGCACTCCTAAAAATCAACAGGTTTTACTGTCACCTTCTGGGACCCTTAGAAAGCTCACCGATTCTAAGATGATGCAAGCTGAGCAGGCATCCCCATTGCCTCTTCTCTCTATACCCCCCCCCCACCAAAATGGCCTCGAGGTCTAAATAAAGAGGAAAGGTATACCCCTCCCTGCTTCTCCACCTTCACCAAAATGCCCTCTGGGGCAATAAAAGGGGGAAGACAGTCCCCTCACCACTACCCCACAAATAAAAATGCCTTCCTATGCTAGAGAAGTAGGAAGGTCAACTATAAGGGGAGTTAGGAATTCTTCCCTGCTGCTTATCTGTCCCTCAAAGGAGGGGAGCTGTTGACTGCCCAACCAATTGGAATAAAAGGGGGTGGATTCTTCCAAGGCTAGGAACTGCTCTGACGTATGGGGCAATATGAACCTCATAAAGGGTACTTGCACATTTTGCTGCATAACTTTTTTCTAGGAAGTTTTGGGACCCTATCTACGCAGGCATCATGGCACCAGTTGGGCAACCCCCGAACTAAAAGTTCAGTATGCTAGACTGAGATGTAAAGATTGGCCCAAAGTTAACACAAAATTTCAGGCTGAACAGGAATTTGAATCCTGATAACTTTGGTCTAAGTCCAGCACTTTAGCCGCTATATTACAATGTCTTGGGAAAGGACAGTGCCAAGACAGACTCAAATGCTCAATAATGATGCATATACTTTATCCAAATGCTTGCTAAAAGCAAAGCCTGTGATTAGCTCATGGCGCCGTTCAGATAACAGAATCACAGAATTGTAAAGTTGAAAGGGACCATGAGGGCCATCTGGTTCAATCCCCTGCAATGCAGGAATCTTTTGACCAACATGAGGCTTGAACCCACAAACCTGAGGGTAAGAGTCTTGTGCTGTACTGAGCTATACCTGATAATATTTCTCCATGGGGCTATTAGCAGTGGACCAAAACAGTACAGTGGTACTTCGGGTTAATAACTTCACTCGTTCTGGAGGTCCGTTCTTAACCTGAAACTGTTCTTAACCTGAGGTACCACTTTAGCTAATGGGGCCTCCCGCTGCCGCCGTGCGATTTCTGTTCTCATTCTGAAGTAAAGTTCTTAACCTGAGGTACTATTTCTGGGTTCTGAGGCTGTAGCCTGAAGCGTCTGTAACCCGAGGTACCACTGTAGTTATTAGAACATGAAGTCTCCCCTAACCCTGGGGGAATAAACCACTGACACCCCCCCCCCATCTATGATTTTTCGCTGAGACCAATCCTGTGGAGAAATGAAATCTGAATGTGTGGTTTCCAGTGAAGAGAAATTGAGTCAATCTTGTTTTTCCTTTGACTGTGCTGAACTCCTTCTCCTTCTGCCCTCCTCCCCCTTTTGCTGCAGCTTGCAGGAGGAGCCAAGACGCCATGGGACATAATGTAACATCACAGCCAGAAAGTTGGAGCTCTTTTATGATTTCCTTGCCTGGAACCATTGGAGGAGGAATACCTCCTAGTGGGTTGGGCATGATCAATATTACACCCAGGATTTTCTTTTTTTCATGGGAGAGATTCATATGAAGGTGGCTGACTTTCAGCCACCTCAGACCCCCCCCCCCCTTAGGGCCTTCTGAAGCAATAACTATTAATACATTACTTGCCATTTGTCTGATGCAATTCCTTGCTCCACATCCATCTTTGGAGAGCTGACTTTCATTAACACTTCAAAAATAATTTAAGGTTTTCGCTGTGAAGGTTAGAAACTTTTCACAGCTCAGAGCTAATAGCTCTGCTGTTTATATGCTATAATGTCTTGATAACCTTTTCAAACCCACAGTGGCCAGCAGCTGGGACCAGCTCTTGCTATTTTTGTTCCCGGAAAGTAGCAGCAGAAATGCTGTGACTTTCTGCCCTTCGAATGGGCATTTCTTCTCTTTAGGCTTTTCTTTCATATTCACGCTAACAGAAAAGACCTCACCTTTTCTCCTGTACTGAAAGGCAACCAAACCTGCCTTTCCCAGGAGAAATGAACTAGTCAAACTGAATCGCAGAAACCCAGCTCCAAATCAAAGCTTTAATTTGGGTGAAGCATTGGGGAAAACAGTGGAGGAGTGGGGGAGAAAAAAAATCTCAGGACCTCTCCCTAAAACATAGAAGCACTTTGTATATGTGCACACACACATACATGATCTATGGCAGAGATCTTTCTGATATTTGACAGAGGTGACTGTCAAAGCTTATGTAATGGCACAAGACATGTCCAAGAGGTATCAGCAAGCTTGTGTGTACACCTGGGTTTGCAGAAATAGTATCCAGCATGCATACACATCCACCCATACCCCCACTTGATGTTTGGTTTGCAATAAGACAATGTATAATTTTTTATAACAGAAAATATGCATAAATCTAAGAGAAACAGTAATATTTGCTGTTGGAAAGGGGGGGGGGAGAGAAATGAGAGTTACTAACAAGAGCGATTCCAAACTGCCACTATTTTCTGGTGGGATTCAATCACATACTGGAAAATTAAGGCTGTGCAATTAAAATGGATATGGGGGGGGGGAGCAAGCTACACACCTCAAAAAATCAGACTTTTTGCGATAAGAAAGGTGATGCACTGGAAAGTGTGGAATATCATTTGCTTGATATAATATCATCTACCCTCCCTGAAAACAAATCAGAATGAATTCTTAGTAAGTAACCAGTGTCATCTAATCTTCCTGAAAACAAATCATGATGAATGATCCATAACCAAGGTGCTTAGAGGAAGCCCAAAGCTGGAGGGTTGTCCTGATCCTCTCTGGGAGATCTCCCACTTGCCTCTTTGCCTCCCTTTATCTACTTGTAGATTTGTAAATAAAGCAAATATTCCAGAAATTCTGTTAAGTCTCTGTTCCTTCTCTCCCATTTAAACTGCTAAAGTACTATTTGCCCTTATAGCAACCCAGCCAGGTTTTGTAGGCAGCTTAGCTAAATTCCCCAGAGAAAGTGACAAATTTAGTGGAAAGCAGCAATGAGTCAGGGTTACAAAATAAGAATGGCTACAGATCAGGCAGTGGAACAGAAAGGAGATGAAATGGCCGAAGTAGCTAAATTAGGTCAGTGCATATGACTTTCCTGCTGCCGTTTTTAGGTTATGCAAATGACTCGGGGAGACAGAATTTTTAGGCTTCCCAAATTCACTGGCAGGTCTGAGAAAACACAGCCAAAAAGCAACCCACGATTTACAGCTACTCCGGAATTGGGTCAACATACGGCAATGTGAAAATTAAAGTCAACAAATGCAAAGTAATGTTTGTTGCTGTGCGATTCTGGGAGCCCCTGCTAGGCCTAATTTATATAAATGGCTCTGAGAAGCTGACTGAAAACTGGTTAAGTCTGCTGACAACATGGAATTGGGCATCCGAGTGGATGCAGCAGGAGGGGGGAGACCAGAAGAAGAAAGAAAAGCCAGCATAGAAATGTTAGAGTCTCTTTCTCCCAGCCATGTTGCTTGGCTGATGCGCAGCAAATGAGGCTTAATGTTGACAAATGCAAAAGCAATGCTTTTTATTTCTTAACAAAAGCAGATGACAGAATAGGACTTTCCTGGGATCTCAGCAGGAGTAAGTTTGCAACATCCAGAGCAGATAAAGGGGGAAGGAGGGGAAGAGGCTCTTTCTTCACATAGCACAACCAAGAGATGCATTTTCACATAAGGAATAAGAAAGCAGAACTGCAGAAATAACTTTCACCTGCTCAACTTTTCTTCTAAGTAAAAAGGAATGAATTGGAAAATATATTTGCAAAAAGATGTATTTGAATAGTAAAAACTCCATTACTATCCTGCTCAGAACTGCCCCCTCCTGTAAACAGGCAAAATACCTATACCTCCCTCAGACAAATGCTACACAAATTTTAAAAAGCAGAGAGCACCCCCAAACAAGCAACAATAAAAAGCCTATAAGCCTCAACTAAAAAAAAAGGGGGGGGAGGAAGTGACAGGATGCCTTGGTGGGTGTCAAGGAGAATGTCTGAGGGTGTTACGGTGCCCATGGGTTCCACGCTGGGGACCCCTAAATGAAATAGCACGAATAGCCAGAGATTAGCTGGAGACCAGGTTGAGGGGTTTTCATTCCCACCATGATGATTGCTGATGGATGGATAGCCTTTGTGCTTAATTTATGCTTCTGAGTTCATTTAGCATGTATCTACATGGCTTAGAGGTGGGAAAGGGAAAGTATAACCTACAGGTCTGCCAGCTAATTGGGTCTCCTTAGCTGGGCCATGTTTAGGAGTCATTTCCCCTAAACTCTGATGCTTTTCATATTCCAGGCATTCCAGAGTGGTCTTTCCCATTCAAAATGTAAAACGAGAAACACTGTTGTTAGGCTGAGTGAGAGAGCCATGTCAGACATCTGATTTCAGGTGTCATGAAAGGGCAATAAATGGTTTGCTATTTAATTTGTTTCTATTTTACTTTTACTACCAGGGAGGGAGGGAGGTACTTGTGGGATTTTCTGACTCAGGTACTAAATAACTTGGCTGGCCTTGGTTATTACACACTTTGGCTTTCATTCATTCATTGGTTTGTCTGTATTCCACTTTTTGGCTCAAAGGTCCCCCAAGCAGTGAACAGATTAATACAAAAGCAAATATAATACAAAATAGCAAACATCAGGTGCCCCATCATCCACACTTTGTGCACTAGTGAGCTGCATCAATGCTCTCACCACAAAGGCAGTTCCCCAGCATCTACCTCTCACTTAGAAGTCAGGTTGACCCACCCCTCCATCTTTGACGTAGGAGCAAGCCCATTCACAAACAATTGCCAATGGGGAGTTTCCTCGCTCTCATCCTAACCCAAAGGACCAACTCAAAGAGTAACCTTCACCTTCAGCATCAGCTCCCCCTTTAGTGCTGCCTCAATCAGCCCACAGACACCTCCAATTAAACAGACTTCTCCTTAGAAACAGCTAAGGTGTGGCCAAGTTCTCACTTTTGCTCTCCACAGGTGAGGCTAGATGGCTCCACCTTCTGGCTCCTCAACAGGCTGCTGTTCTCCACAGGTGCAAGACAGATGCCGTAAAGAAGAGTTGGGGAAGCTAAAGTTGGCATTTGCCTTCCTATTATTGTTACCTGCTGTCTCCATTTGTTTGTGTGAATGGAGGGGACAGGGGCACCATCTGCTTCTGCTCTAAACGGTGAATGCCTTGGGCTGGCCCTGCTTCCTAGCCATTGGGTCCATTAGGAAACACCTGTCAAACATTTGGCACATTAGCAAGCAATGTCAAGCAAAAAAGGGTTTGACCAGACAGCATCCATAACAGCATGGTATAGAAAAGGAGTGGGAATGTTTTTCAGCTCAAGACCCGCTTTTCTTTCTGAGGAACCACCAGAAGCTAAATGCAAGGTGTTGGTAGAGCCAAAGGCAAAGGTGGGCAGAGGAACGAATATGAATTTTACCTGTGTTCTGTGGACTAGTTTCTACACACAAACACACACAGCCACACCCTCTCCATCCATTCAGGAAAGCATAAAGACTCAAGAAGAATGGAAAGCAAGGTTGGGAAGGGGTGTGTGTCCTGGGAGTACAAAGGGCCGGATAGAGAAGCCCTGCAGACCTGCGGTTCTTCATCCCGGATCCAGGTTAATGATACAGACATTGGGAAGCACAACGCACACCAGAATTACCATAGAAGCCACAAGGAATAGTTGCAACTACAATAGGAGAAAAAGCAATGTCTAAAGTAAAAAAGGAGGACATTGAGGATAAAATGCAAGGTCCTACCTTGACCACCAACTTTATAGCACAATTAAAGGGTGTCTCCATTTAAAACAACATTCGGTCTAAAAGTTCCAGTGAAGCAAGAAGCGTCTGTTGACACCAGCATTAGAGTGACTAAATGAATAAAAAGTCCTAAGCCACTGTAAAGAAGACCTGTGAAAGGAAAGGTAATATAAAGGGCTAGACACAGATGTACTGTATCAAATAAAATCCCAGTGCGTGACCCCTTTAAAAACAAATCAACTCAAGCTTTCAGACCTTCTCTGTGCATTAAACCACTTGAAGCACAAGTCAAATAGTACAGAGATCTCTGCAAGACCACTGTTAACTCAGTGTTGAATCCGAATTCCCACCCCCAGTAATCCTTCAAGGGCACGTGGCCATTGGCAGATTTCAAGAGACTTGCTTAACACCTTGCTAAAGAAAGAAACAATGGAAAGTACACCTAGAGAGCAGGTCATAAATTGCTAACCTAGAGAGCAGGTGGTAAATAGCACAAGTGGTTTCTGTGCTAGCAGAGGGGAAAAAACTATCTCCAGTTTTATCCAAATTATACAACAAAAGTTTAAGGTATTTAAAATCAGGGATGTATGAAACCTACCCGTTTAGTTCTATGGATATATCCACCTTGTGGAACAGTGATATTGCATGCCCAGGGTGATTATGCTCATTAGAGTTATATGTCATACCATTGCTGCAAAGGTCATTTGCATTCTCGTTTAACTACTCTGTAATCAGAACATATTCTTCCCCATCATGCCTCATTCCATGCAATTGGTTTAACTGTCAATACTTTGGACAAGTCATCACTTCTTTTGCATATTTGAATCAGCAAGAACTGCTTGGAAACTTATTACAGGAACACCCTGTTTTATTGTATTTCACCTACATTACTGCTTAGGAGGAGGTTGCGGGTGCAGCTGCAGGCAGCCCAGCTGCTTCCAGGAGAAGGAAGCCCCCTGCTCCTGCCGTCCCGCTTCTTGCCACAGAAGTGGAGCTGGCTAGGGCTGGAGGTGGGTTTTCCCTTCCCATTCCTGCAGCCAGCAGGTCATGGCTTAATAAGCAACTCTATAGTGTCAACATAACTTCTAAATGCACTGGGAAACCATTGTAACTCACTTTAGTACAATATTCACTTTATTGTGCTAGTCTGGAACTGAACCTGTAATATCTATGAGTCTATTTAATCCTCTGTTTATTCCTCTCACACATCTACAACTACAAATCTCATGGTGGTTAATTTCAGTACCCGTTAACTATAACTAATAAGGTATTTAGGAAATTATTGCCTGATTATTAAAGTTTGATTGCTACTGATAGTGGTCCCCTCTGGTGGAGAAGTTCATAGCAAATTTATTACAGAGAGAGAGAGAGAAGACTGACAGTCACATTGAAAGTCACCTCTTAAATCATTACAATATTAATTGTATAGATCGTATTTAACTTTTGGGACCAAATTCATGACACACACAAGATCAAAATCATGACAAGATTCAAGCAAACACTCGTGCTTCTAGATCTGCTCATGTTCCTATACATACATACAACTCACAAACCTGTATCTTATCCATGTTGTCACAGAAGCTACTCAAACTCGCATTGCCCAAACCATAAGTGTAAACATTTCCTGTTACAAAGCTAAAAAGAAGCAGAGAAAGTGCCTTATATCGGGTGAAGATGGGCAGGGAAAAGGTACTATGGGAAAAAGCTCAAATGCAAATCCCTGGTCTTTGGAGCAGCACTAGAGTTCAGAGACAGCGAGATTATGGGAATGAGCAAGATAGAGGTAGGAGGAAGACATTAATAATTACCTGTCCCAAGGAAGGGAGAGTAAAGAGTTTTATTGCTTTCAGAGTTTTACTGTGACCTGCGGGTGCAAGGTCAGGGCTGGGTCTCGGACTCTCAGCAAAAACTAAGCACAAATTATTTGAGGCTAATCCGCCTGGACATCATTAACAGCAAGCTTGTGAGCTTTCAGTAAACGAGCAGAAAAACATTTTCTAGTCTCAACTGTGCCTTAGCTCAGGGTAGGCTAGGTTTCATAAATTCCCACTGAGATAAATCCTCTCCCTACCCTAGGTAGGCTACCTTTCAGGGTAACACTGGCTTGTGCTTCCTGCAAGGGTCTTGACTGATGTAAGAGGAGGAAATGGGCATGGCTAAGAAGCAGGGAAGCAGAAAGGAGGCAAGATTTGTGATCCAGGTAAGCTGAAGAAGTAGTCTGACTCCCAATGGCATCCATGGTGTCAGAGAGTTGGAACAGGATGTTGTGGAAGAGCATCCTGGAGGATTTCAAAAAGCTGAATGAATAGAGACATGGGACAGCTTCAGTGGAGAAAGATTGGTCATAGTGGAGAATGAGAAGTGTCCAGTTAGTTGTAAGAAAGAAACTTCTTGATGGGCATGAGCTGTAACACAAAGAGTGATCTCATTAAGGACAGGGCTGGAAGGAAGGGGCATTGAATGCCAAGGATATAGCTGTCAATAAACATCACAATACAATTTTCCTGCCAGAGAGAGGCAGGGAGGTCATGAGAGAGCTCTGGTTAATCAAAACTCACAGCCAGGTGACTGAGATGTCCCTCATTGGGAAAGGTGGGGATGTTTCCAAAGGAATATAATCCAATTAGTGGGAGAAGATGCTTGCTGGAGGATGGCCTATTGTTACTTTCCTAGAGTTAATTGATAATTGAATAAGAGTTTAGTGGCAAAAGTTCCAGGAACTAATTAGGCTTGAGCATATGTCTTTCAGACCCTTGCACAGTTCAATCTCAAGTACTGTTGTTGTTGGGGACTTTCTTTAGCTTACTGCTAAACTGGGATGCGCTTAAATTTGAACAACAATCACTTTCTCTGATTCACCACAATGGCACCAGGTGCGCTGCTCAGAGCAAAGCTAAAATGCACACACAGTCTCCGGGCAAGTGCAGAGTTTCAGTTTAACTGAGTTCTCAGCAACACTAGATAACAAAAGATAGAACCACCTTCGCTTTTAACAATTTGGAAGCTCAAAATGCAGTGGTTGACAATTAGCAACATCTTGATGAATGTCTGTATTTCTGGTTCTGACCAGCAACCAAACTTTTGGCGGTTCAAAATGCCTGGATTCCTACTGCCCCCTTAACTCTGGGGCACAGATGCAGCTTCTCATTAATATGAGGTAGTGTAGCAGACTAGCAATTGTGGAGGACATGATGAAGGCTGGACCACTACTGTGGGTGAGGCAGAGGATACCAGTTGAAGCCAAAGGCTGTTAAGGGCTGAGCTTCCTGATTCATTTGAGTCATTGTGCTTAACAAACACTGTGATAATTTCCTAGTGCACTACAGGGAAGAAAGACAGATTGATAGTTACTTCTCCTTTTCTGGTCTAAGAGTAAGCAGTAGAACATTGTGCCCTTGAAATCTGTAGAAGAGAGTGTTGGTTTCACTGTTGCAGCTGGTTGACAGAAGACTGCATATTGGCAATGAAATGTTCAAAGAGGTATGAGCTGAAATCAGCTAAAACAAGGAAAGGTTCACCAATGCAAGTGAGGCGGCAACCAGCTCTGTCAGAAATGCATAAACATAATGCTGAGGCAGGCCACATATTGACCTGGAAGATTGATTTCACGGCCTCCTAGAAGGAACATTAACTGTCTATGGCTGGAGTCTGAAGGTGTACTTCGCTCTGGGCTTTCACTGCTCTTTAGATCTGGAGTCTTTGCATCAAAGGTCATCAAGATCAGCCAGTATATGATCCAAGTTAGGGGCCTGTCAGAAGAAAATCTCAGAAACAAATCACCCTGTAGCAGCAGCATTAGTTCCAGGTAGTTTAATGGGCCCGGGGTGCTTTGAAACAAGAGCTGCTCTTTATGTTTTAGGGAGATATGATGGAATGCCACCTAAGAATAAGAGTTTTCTGGAAGCCCTGGTTACAGGCCTCTGATTACTTGTGCTATAGATTAACAGGAAAAATACTAACAGAATATTAGGGAGCAGGTTCATTATATTCTTTAAACACAGTGAAACACAGTAGTACGTCTTGGGGCTTTTTATGTTAAATCTGCACATTAGCCCTTGCCCATTTCCCACATGCTTGTGGCTGCATCTGATATACTTCATACAGGCTAGAGATGCATGCCCTTGTAAATGTCAAGGTCAAACACAAATATATTGTACAGCACTTCCCCTGCAGTTCCCATGGACTCCCCATAGGCTCTGATGGACCCAGTTCCATATTAAGGGGAAATCAAAGCAAAAGTTCTCTCACGCAGCAAACCCACTGCACTACATCCCAACAAATAAGCATGCATGTCCTGATAATACGTTAAATACTTTGCGGTATGGAGCTAGAAACAACACCTGTTAGAAACAAGGTAATTCCGGAAAGAAACGAGTACCAGAATGAGGAGGGAAGAGGATGCACAAATCTTTTTTGCAGGTTGCGATAAGGGAGAGCAGGGATTTTGCTTACATTCTGACCCCACTTGAGTAGCACCTACACACAGATCCTTAGTTTCTTATAAACATGCCACATAAATCCACGTGACTCTTAAGAAACAAATACCGCATCCATATAAAATACAATCCAGATTCCATCAGAGGCTGTTCTGTATTTGTGTCTCTCCCCACCCCCCCAGCAGTTTCCAAAGTGTAGAAGAGTTTGCAAATTGTATCATGCTGTTCCTGTTAATGCAGCTCAGGCTGTTGAGGGTCCTCATCCCCAGTCAGAGCAGGAGTCAAGTAGATTTGCTAGGAAACTGTTCTGACTTCTGCAATGTTTCCCCTCCTCCTCTAGCTTATTTTCCATTGACACCTCTAGCCTGGTTTTCTGGTTCTTGGCAGGGTTAACTGGCAGACCCAGCAGGGGGAAAAGGAATGTCTCTGCCCCCTAACCGATTTCCTTTTATCACTGCTTGCTGTCCAGTTTGCAATGAACAGTTGGCTCCTGAAAGGGTTACATTGCCAGTTCAACATGCAGGCGATTTATTACAATTCCACGATGAGGCCTAGTTTATACCACACAGACACAAAAGTGTGACCTGCAGCTGTAGAAAAGTTGTTGCCACCGTGAAAGAGCACAGGTAGTTCATTGAAGCGACACTATTTAGACTCTCGCCAAGCAGAGCAAGATGGTCTAGAGATCTCAGCAGATCAGGAAATCTTGATCTTGTCAGCCCAGCTAAGGCAACCATAAATAAAAACAGCCCTAGGGATTGTTCTCAGTTTCACCAACAGGGACCACTTTGTTCCCTGCAGTGGGTTAAGGTGGGGGGAGGGCTGTTTTGTTTTTAACAGGCCAAATGACTCGATCATGTCAAGAAATACAACTGGCCATTAAGTGAATTGGTATGAGGAAGCCTCAGCTCACTGCCGATATCTATGAAGTTGTAATTCTTAAACTGCTTCAGAACAGAACATAAAGCATAAAAGTGATTGCATTAAACAGAAGCTGGGACTTTCAGGAAACAGTTTAAGATGGACAAAGCACTGTGCAGCTCAAGATGGAAACCTGGTGTCTGTTAACTTCATTATTCAGCATGACACACACACCCCTCCTTTAAACCTATTCGATATGATTGCATTTGCCCCCAGGAGCACATAACCATTTACCCTCCTACTCAATGAAGAAATCTAAAATAACTCGGTTTGAAAATGATGATGGGACCACTTTTTTCTGAAAAGGACATCTATTTGCTTAAATTTTGCAGGATACTTTTAAGAGAATGTCAGAAAGAAGTTTTGCCAATTTTTGATGGAAGGGAAGGGGAAGAAACCTTTATTTTGGCAGAAGGTGTTGTGCGACCTTCTGTCTCAACAGGCTCAGATCAACCTCCAAGCCTATAGGAATATGTGCCATTATAAATTTATTTTAAACAATTTACATCCCATCTTCTTTCCATGCGAGAAGCAGAGGCAGCAAGATTTCACACCATACCCTGGAACCACAACTGGGGAATGACCCTGCTAATCCACTAGTTACAGCATACATGGATATCAATTTAGACATAAGTTGAGGCGGGTGGGCAACTGCACCAGCAACGATAAAGGTCTGTCCCCACAGGGTACAAATGTGTTATGTATGAACCCCAACCCAATTTTCTTCATCAAAATTTTAATATAGATTTAACATGTGCCAGGCAGTAGTGATTGGCTCCATGGGGTTCCAAGAGCAGACTATCTGAAAAGTAGCCTACTGCTTGCTCACATTCCCCTGTTACCTTCTTTGGCTGGAGCTTACCATGCACTGCTTTATATCAGTATTTACTCAGCCCTTTTTATGGAACACATACTGTTTTAGATATAAGTGGTGCTATTACAGGCTCACAAAAACAACATGCGCTCAGCATTCTTAAAACATTGGCCCAAGCTCTGGTTTTTGGTGGGTTTTTAAAAATATCATTATTGCTACATTTCTACAGCATTCTCTGGCTTTACTCTTTCGAGGAACAACACATCTAAACTGCGTGGCTGCTTTTGGTTTCCTGACGCTGGGTGGCTGCATTTTGTTTCTATTCATTTTTAATTTACAAGCAGGTGTTTGAAAGGAGCCATCCCAGTAAGAGGCCCATTGATTTATGTTCTATTCCAGTAAGTTTCCTTTATTAAAAATGGCACCAGCAGGAGTAGCTTCTAAAAATGAAGGTCTCCTATTGGTTTGACAATATGCTTGCATAGTTCACCTGCTCACATCTCACCCAACTGATTTTTAATTATTTATTTATTCACATTTTTTATTTATTCACATTATGTATGCATTGTGAGGATACAGGGTATGTACCGTATTTTTCGCCCTATAGGACGCACCGTCCCATAAGGCGCACCTAGTTTTTTGGGGGGGAAATAAAGGAAAAAAATTATTTCCCCCCCAGGCGCGAGGTTGGGGAAGCCCGAGCTTCCCCCGACCCCAGCCCCCAAACAGGCAGCTCTCTGCAAGCCGTGGGAGCCCAGTGCTGGCTCCCACTGCTAGCGGAGAGGTCCGCGAAGCCTGGACGCGCTGAGCTCAGCGCGCGCAGGCTTCGGCATGCAGGCACCTCTCCGCCAGCAGCGGGAGCGCTCCCGCTGCTAGCGGAGAGGTCCGCGAAGCCTGGGCGCGCTGAGCTCAGCGCGCGCAGGCTTCGGCATGCAGGCACCTCTCCGCCAGCAGCGGGAGCGCTCCCGCTGCTGGCGGAGAGGTCCGCGAAGCCTGGGCGCGCTGAGCTCAGCGCGCGCAGGCTTCGGCATGCAGGCACCTCTCCGCCAGCAGCGGGAGCGCTCCCGCTGCTGGCGGAGAGGTCCGCGAAGCCTGGGCGCGCTGAGCTCAGCGCGCGCAGGCTTCGGCATGCAGGCACCTCTCCGCCAGCAGCGGGAGCGCTCCCGCTGCTGGCGGAGAGGTCCGCGAAGCCTGGGCGCGCTGAGCTCAGCGCGCGCAGGCTTCGGCATGCAGGCACCTCTCCGCCAGCAGCGGGAGCGCTCCCGCTGCTAGCGGAGAGGTCCGCGAAGCCTGGGCGCGCTGAGCTCAGCGCGCGCAGGCTTCGGCATGCAGGCACCTCTCCGCCAGCAGCGGGAGCGCTCCCGCTGCTAGCGGAGAGGTCCGCGAAGCCTGGGCCCGCTGAGCTAAGCGCGCGCAGGCTTCGGCATGCAGGCACCTCTCCGCCAGCAGCGGGAGCGCTCCCGCTGCTAGCGGAGAGGTCCGCGAAGCCTGCATTCGCCCCATAGGACGCACCCAGATTTCCCCTTCATTTTTGGAGGGGAAAAAGTGCGTCCTATAGGGCGAAAAATACGGTAAGCAACTCAGCTCTGGTTAATACATTTGCATGAAATAGTGGGGCATAGGGTCCCTCTTTGCAAATAACCTCCCATCTGAGCCAGACCCTATGGGGGAATGCCTGGAAGATACAGAGGCCTGCTTCACTTGATTCTTTCGGGGAAGGCGGTCTGTGAACTGGACTGCCATGAGACTGAGCTCACACAGGCAAGAGTTTTCTACGTGGAAGAAGGGAGGGGTTTGTGTCCTGTTTTGCCAGTGCTTCTGCAGTACGGATGCTGACTGCCAAAGGGCTGTTTAACACTTTGCACAGCCAACATGATTTCAGCATGTCTATCACAATGAACACCATACCAAATGAAAGGGAGACTCATCCCGGTGAATGCGCTGAAAGCAAAATGGGTATGTTACAGTTGAGGTGCGGCCCTAAGCAGAAAAGACTAAACGAGAGGTGAAGGCGGGGCGGTTGAAATGAATTTGCCCATTAACCTACAGCAGGGCGGGGGCGGGGGGGGGCTACTTTTCCACTGAACTGTTATTGAGAAATGAAATGACATGATTTTAATTATGCTGATCTCGTGTTGTACTCTGGCTAATTAACATTGCCCCACTGGTAGAAAAGCAACCACAACAGACAGCAGAACCAATCCCAAGTGAATTAGCCTATTTAACTGTAGCAGTTCTTTGTTGGCCTATCAGCTCTGTGAAAGAATACTGTATCACCTTTCCCTTTACTACAGTGTAAAGAGCATAGCCAAGAATAAGCATTCCCTCAATGCCTTTCTTAGGTTTCTTTTCCACCCTATTTTCAAAGCAGTTGGCAAAATATCCTATTTTATTTAACCATTCAACCTTGTTAGACTGAGGGACAAAAGTCTTGCCTAAGAATGACTTGGAGGGGTCAGTTCTTCAGTATTCCATGCTCAACTATTTTATGCTCTACAATGTTGGTTTTTTATTTATTTCTTTTTTTGTTCTGCAGTGTTTCAGAAATGCCCCTGCAACACGATCATCTATTGACATAGCTCCCGGCACCTAATGATTGTGAGACCCACCACTGGCACCTCAGTTACACTTCCACACAAAATCCTAAACAACTCCTGCAATGTTAGAAGGAGGCCCAAAGAACACCTATGAATGAATAGATGACATCAGTGAACATTTTGGAGTGATTTACAGCAGCTTTGGTATCAAACAAATGTGGTGCCTGGAAACTATCCTAAAGGGACGCCAAGAGAGCTTTTGAGCCGGTTTTAAAACTCTGTTGATTGCTGTTTTGACAATAAATAATCCCAGAAGGGAGTTACTGAACAGATTGCAGCACTGGAGGATTTTGAAACAGAGAATACAAAAAAAAGGGCGGACCATTTCTCCAAGGACTGACAGACAGTATGTCCATTACATTTGTGCTGCACTGGGTGATGACGAACATATATTCCCTATGGGATACAAGGAAACATATATCCATGCTGCATAAAGACTCAATGCCTGTTTACAGCATTAAGATTTAGAGGTTGCCATGCCCAGGTTTCATCCTAAGACTGTTAATCTTTGATGATGATTTTCCAGTTAAAATCCCTAGACCAGTCACAGATTCTTGTATTTCTCTGTGAAATCTCTAGTCTGATGGGCACTCTGTCAGCAACTCCACGCTAGAATGTTGTTGGTTCAGATCCACCTCTGCCCTTGCTCTCTACTCCTCCAAGGTTGTGACTTAGTGCTGGTGGCTTGTTTCCATATGCTACACCTGCTCACAAGCCACAGGCAGATTAAAGAGAAGTTAAGACTCCCTGATCTCGTCATGGACTTGTTCAAATGTAAACAAGTCTGAGTGGCAATCAGGTCATCTGTAAACATGATCCTATTATACCAATCTAAAGAATGTTTCTGGAATTTTGTGAACTAATGCAATATACAACAATATTGTTGGGAATCACACTGCCCAACTATACAAGGTGGAGAGACATTTGGTATGGTATACCCTGTTTCCCTAAAACAGACTCTAATAGGAACCTGGCTGCAATGCAAAAGCTGAGGACAAAAACACCTGCCTGAGTTGAGTCACCGTCCAGTTTTCCCTCAACATGCTGATTGGGAAGCAACAGCTAGTTTTTTTAATTTTTATTTTGATGTGACAAGAGCTAGGCTGGCTTTGGAGTTGATTAACATCATCTGTTGCTGCCTGTGCACTTGTCCCTGCACCCTCATATGTACAGGTGTTGGTTCATGATACACATTTATAAACAAATGGGTTGTTGTTGTTGTTTTTTTTAAAAAATACCCTATAACCCTTGTACCTCACACCCCGTAGGTACCCCGTAGGCAGAAACACACCCCGTAAAGATTGTTCCTGAACTTCCCACTATAATGAGATGATGACACTGAAAGAAATATTGCAGAAAGGTTTGCAGAACAACTTTGTAGTATGAAGTTATCTTTTAAGAATGCCCTTCTTCAATACAACAAAAACCCAAATGTAAACCAAGCTTTGCCTCCTATAACAACAACAAAGTAAATGTCCAGATCAACTGATCCCTAACTTGACTCACAAACTTCAGCTACAATCAATGGCAGCGTGAAACGTTCCATAAATATTGTGAGAATGCGAAAACACCTGCAACAGCAAGCAATTAACTCCTTCCTTTTATTAAAGCCTCGTTTAAATCCAGCTACATACTTCCACAGTGACTGCTAACCTTGAATTCACATTGGCAAGTGTGTCCGCAACTGGCTTTCTGTGTGGATCACTTTTGAGAACGTTTAAGACAAATGTCTGCCTGTTCTTCAGTCACCTCTTTCCTAACCAATAAGCCGTGAAGCTACTGAAATCATTGGCAAAATTACTCTTGATGTTAACGGGGGATGGTTTGGCATAGCACACTGCAGTAAGGGGATGAATTGAGGCTGATGCATATACTAGGCTGATCCTGGCATGGTCTGACAGGCTAGTGCTCCAGTTTATGCCTGATGAGGATATAACCCAAAGAGAAGAATGGAGCAGAGACAAATGTCTTTCATCTATTTACAGCAGCATCTGTAACCCTAAATATGATTATTTGCTATCTTCTGTATGTAAGAAAAGGATGAATCTCAACCTATTATAGCTACAATGTGGATAATTTCTTTCCCCCAGCTATTACAGAAATGCTTGAATCACCATGATGATAACTACTGGCCACCATCGCTGCCTGCCAAGTGAAACTGAAGCTATAAAGATTTTAAAAGCAGGGGCAGTGGCTTGACTTTATTTCACAGCAACAAAGAAAACATACAAATATTTCTCCTGTAAGGACATTTGGAGGAAGGAGGAAAATCTCGTTTTGTGCCACAAGAGGGCAGTTTAACTACAGACAAATGCGATCTATGCTGTTTAGGAATCACCCAGGAAAGAAGGTGATGGAGGAAGAGGAAAACTGCTTAGTTATCTGCTAGGTTATAGGATGATGGCATTTGACTGCAGAGATACAGAAAGATGCACCAAGCCAGTAGTTTGCAACAGAATTGCCTATTTGCCTGTTGTTGTTTTCTTTTTCTTTTTTTAAGTCATAGGGGCTAACCCATATATACTGCAAAAGGGGCAAACTGTAAGGAAAAACGAAGATCGTATTGACCAGATGCAGGACACATGGCATTGCTTTTCAAATGAAAAGCCACAAGAACATCAAAGCCCATGGGTCCAAATCAGTCTCCTAGATTGGACATGCATGACCCACCAACCCAAGTGCAGATCGCCAGCCATGCAGGACAGGACTGTTCATCGGGGCTTGAGAAACCTATGGGGATCCTTTCTTTTGCACTTTGGCTGGAACTGCCAAGCAGAAGGCAGAGATTGCTATGCATATATATGGGAGGCCACAATACAGGGATGGGAAGCTAAATCTGGCTTGGTGGTCACAAGTAGGGCTGGCCTGTCACTATATGTGCTCCTTAACTCCCCGTACTATTTCTGATCCCCTTTCTAGGGATCTTTCTCTTTACTTGCACTCTGCGTGGAGAGGGAAACCTTTAGGGCACCTTTGCAGATATAGCCACAAACTTTACTAGCAGAACACATTTTTATATGGTGAAATTATGCTCATTTGAGGCTTGAAAGCCACCCCCTCCCAAATAAACTCCCTATTTGCAGCCCCTTACCTGCACAGCTCCCTGATTTCACAGAGCTCCATGTGAACATGAGTCTTTCTGTGTGCACTGGAGCTGCTGAAATCTTGTGACTGGTATCTGCCTCACACACGACGGCAATTACGGTTTTGGAATAACCCAGAAGGCTGTTTTAAGTTTGTCTGGTGTAAGTGTTTAAAGTTAGCAGGCACATAAATAAGCCAGGCACGGACAAACTGGGGATGAAGGTGTGTTTCTCAGACAGAGCTGGCAGCTGCCTTCGTTTATCGGCAGGCCATTTATCATCTCAAGAAAAATATTGACGGTTCACAAGATTCACACTTGCCCTGGCCCTGGGCTGAAGAAATGCTGTCTTCCAGGAAGGCTTTGAAAATGGAACCAAATCAAGGAACTGTGCCTCAAAAAGAAAGGGAGAGCATTGTATTAAGCAAGCAGAGGAAAGCAGGAAGACTTCTTGTGCGAAAAGGATAACACTGGTGCCAGCCACTAGGAATACATTTCTAGTAGATTCCATTCTTCTATCCCAACAAAAGTAGGCCTAAAAAGACTGATGAGGGAATATTCAGGATATTGCCAGAGAGAACAGCTGGCCGTGAATTACAAGAAAACCCAAGTCATGGTTTTCTCAAGAAACTATAGAGCCCATAGCTGGTGCATGGACAACCAGCTCATTGAACAGGTCAAAGTTTTCAAATATCTCGGCCTTATTTTCCAGTCTATGGGGTCATGGGGAGCACACCAGAAATGTGCAAAAGAAAAAGCATCCTAAAGTACCAAAATTCTGACACGCTTTTTCTACACAAAAGGTGGTAAACGTATACCATTAGCCCTGGAAGTGTTCCAAGCTAAACCCCTAGCACAGTTATTATATGGGGCTCAGATTTGGACAGCCACTCAGCTTGGATCTATGGAAGCTGTCCAATCAAAGTTCTTAAGGCAAATTTTCTCTGTACCACCTCATTGCACCTAGAGGCTAATCTTCCCTCGGTAGGATTACAGATATGGCATAGGACATTTAACTATTGGCTTTGCCTAAACTGAAATCCCCCTGGTCTAATATCCCTAGTGCTGCAAGATTGTCACAAGAGTGCCTGGACTAAAACTGTCTATCAAAAACTTCACTCTTGTGGCTTATCACCACAACAGCTACTCACACTGGATTTTAGTAAAGCAAACAGTCTAATTAGTCAGCGCCTAAATGATATTAAGCGAGAGAACAACTTGGCCATAATAAGGAAATTTTGTCCATGGTACGACTATTTCCTACCTACCCATTTCAACTTGGTGGTGCATGCCCTTCTGGCTTGCACTCTTTATAAAGACTTGAGGAATGAGGTTATCACCCCTCTTTTATTGTCCATTCCGGGTCACCCAGCCACTGTCACAGTGTCCTTTCTTTTGGCAGATCAAGGTGAGCAGGTGACAGCAAAGATTGCAGGGTTTTTAGCTGGGGCAATTAGAATAAAATCCACTATTTGACTATTGATTCAAAACCCAAAAATGTATTTTATATAATTGATTTTTTATCTTTATTCTTTGTATATTGTATTGTTGTTTTATTGCTATGGCCGGTGGCTGATGCAAATAAAGATTCATTCATTCATTTATCTCTAGTAGCTGCATACTGCAGAAGTTGCTTCGGACAATAGCTGAACCATTATGTCTTTGCTCCTGTAAATGTAGATATGTGGACAACGCACACCTGTGCCACAACTTAACTAATGTCATTCCAGGATGGCGGGCTCAGAAATAAGCTGTATGTCTCAGAAAAGGATTTTAGCACACTGTTTGTCTAGCCTTTCTTAAACCAATAACTTAAGGGCAAGGGCCAAGAACGGAGCGTTATGAGCGCTGCGTTCCTGGTTTGTGGGGCCACTGGTCAGTGGCAAGGAGTTCTGAGCAGGGCTTCTGCTAAGGTGACACATCGAGCTGGGTTTAAGGTCTTACCCTTGGCATAAGAGGGCAAGTGGGCGAGGATGCACATCTGGGTTCCCTAGCAATTTCCTGTGCCCTTCCCTATTGCCTCTGGATGGCGCCGGCTTACCCATGATGAGGGGTGGAAATCATAAAGCGAGAACTAGCCATGCCCAGCTGAGAAGTACTGCGTCACTTTGAATGGAGAAACATATATGCTAGTTATAGGTAGTAGTTAGTAGTTAAATTTGTGGGGAACTGTTTCTTTGCTGACTTGCTTAAGTATGGCAGAGTGGAATGTATGTGAAGGAGAAGAAAAGCAAGAACTGTAGTTAGTCTAGGATTTGTTATTCTGCTGAAAGGCAAGGATTTCTAAGGAGCCTGAGAGATCTAGTTGTATCTCCATGGGGATTTAGGCACCTTACTGCTGCTTGTTCTCTGGGTCAGCTTCTAAATCTCATGTCCAGGGGATTAAAGCGCAAGTCAGAAAAATATACAATCACAATGATACCATGAGTTCTGGTTGGTGACAAGTATGAGATGGAGCAATGATAGACAGATACTGCTCTTCTTCTTCTTCTTCTTCTTCTTCTTCTTCTTCTTCTTCTTCTTCTTCAGCATCTCACATCCATCTTTGGATATACACCTCTCCAGTGTTCTCGGTTGTTTGCTTCCTGCACCCACATAAGGCCTACTGTTAATCTTAGATCATGCACTCATCACATAGGTGGCTGTCTCCTTGATCTTTTAAAATGGTAGGGTCCCACACAAGCATATTCCATTGGCCTGAGTCATTTCTTGCCATATATCCTGCACATGTCCATTTTAACTCTGCGGACATATGCAGGACACCTGGCAAGTGATGGAATAAAGTAGCGCTAGTGTGGAGATCTCTTACATGTGAAGAAATGATCAACCCCGGAAGATAGTTCCACTTAAATTATTGGTAAAGTGATCTGAGAAATAGCACAGAATTTGTTAATATAAAAGCAGCAGCAACACAAATGAATATCGATAGCTGATGCCGCAGTTGCAATACAGAATGGGGTCATCTAAAGTAACAGTGTTAAAAAAAAAAACACCTTGGAAAAAGAGCTCATTTCTAAGTCCATTCCAAATTTTAAGCTTCAACATGGTCCTGCAGACATCAACAGGAATGAGATTGTGCTTGTAACACAGCCTCTTTCCTGTTCCCAAAACATATTTGGCAGCAGCACTACCACCACACGGGGAACTCTTGAGAAGGGCTGGTACTGTTCTCCTAATTATGCCTGAGGATGCTGCCACAACAATGTCCCAGATACAAGGACCAGGGAATTCTAAACAATGGGCATTCATTTCCATACCCCCAAATCCAAGATCTGTCACTGCCAGGGCTTTTTTTTCAGCTGGAACTCACTGGAACTCAGTTTCAGCACCTCTCAGGTGGGTGCCATTGCCATTGTAAGAGAACAAGGGAGGTGTTCGTGGTGAGTTCTGGCACCTCTTTTTCTAGAAAAAATAGCTTTTGAGTAGTAGTGGTGATGACCAGTGCTATCTTAGAAACTGCTTAAATAAGATTTGAAGAGTGGGTGTTCATTGTTTATGAGGAGGGCAATATTTTACTCCTTAGGACAAATCATGCCATTTTGTACATGGCAGCCAAAATAAAAAACAAACTACATTTAACACAGAAACAAAGATGCCTGTAACGAAGGTCCTGCTCTTAGGGCTGTTCAGCAACAGGAAAGTGTGCCAGATTTGCTGAATTCACTGGAACTTTGTTTGCTATACTAAAGGTGGATTCAATTTGTTTCTTAGCTACTCCAGTTACTTTTTTAAAATGTAGGGCAGGGAGAAAAAAATCCGTACCTAGCAGGATGCTGTGCATTGTCATTAATTAAAGTCTCTAGAGAGTACAAAGGCAAAAGCAAAAAATGAGAGTATTATTGCTAAATTAAATCAATATTGGCTGCATTCTCTTGTGACATAAATACAAAATAGGCATGCAGGCTTCCCATGGTCTCTGGAATTTGAATGGCATAAAGAATATGATGCCTTCCTAGAGCAGATTACCAAGCATTCAAAAAGGTGAGATGTAGTAGTCTATGAGAGATTTTATTTCTGTAGGGGATGCCCTAGGGGATACTACCATTCCAGCAGTTTTGACCAATCAGTGGTCACTTTGGCAGTTGCTGGTTGCCCTTATTATTACTACTACTACAGGGAATCAGGCAGAGGGCCTTCTTGGTGGTGACACCCACCCTGCGGAATGCTCTCTCATCCGATATTAAGGAGATGAGTAATTATGTAACATTTAGGAAACATCTGAAGGCAATCCTGTATAGGGAAGCATTGAAGGTTTAAGGATTTATTATGTTTTTATATATGCTGGAAGCTGGGTCAATCCAGTCAGATGGACAAGGTGCAAATTCTTATAATTAATAATTATTAATTATTATATTCCACCCAGCTTTGCGCCAATATGGTGGCATCTTGTTTTGTTGATCTTGTTTTGTTCATGCTCCAAGCTGCCAGGTCCCACAATTTATCTTCCCTTTGCTCAGACACCGCCAGCCCTAGTTCTTGCCACTGTCATCTCACAACATTCGCTATTTTACAAAATTCGCTATTTTCTTCTTAAGGATTTTCTTATATCTTACTCTAATCCTACTCATATCCCCCTTATTAATTACAGAGGGTCCCCCCTCAAAAAAAAAAAAAATCCTAATAGCTCTTAAAAGGTTTTTCTTTGCCTCCTTGCATTGCCCATCAAAACAATTTCTCTGGCTTCCCTGTATACCGTTTGTGGCATTGGGATATATCAGATAGGGTCTGATGACTGTATTACACACACACACACATTGTGCCTTGGTCAGACCACACCAGGAGTACTGTGTGGACTCTCCTTCCTTGGAAGTTTTTAAGTAGAGGTTGGATGGTCATCTATCATGTATGATTTAGTTGCAATTCCTATATTGCCAGGGTTGGACCAGCTGATCCTCAGGGTCCCTTCCAACTCTACAATTCTATGAAACGTAGAAGCTCCACTGCTATTGTAAAGAGCCCCATTGAATCTCTGGCTAGAACAGGAATTTCCCAAAGACATTCCTGCAAGAAGTCTAGAAGCACAATACAGTACAGTAAACTTGTAAGCTTATTGCAGGCAAACAGGAACTTATATGGAGTGAGGAAGTATGTGTGCAATAATTGAAAATAGCTTTTGTTTTAGTGTGGCGATAAAGCAGCATTTCTCAGATGGTACCGAGGACCAGGATCTTACTAATGGCTTGCTAGGCTGATACTATTATAAACTTGGCAAATGGTGCATGTGGAAGCTAGTAGGGTACTGTAGCATTTGCTTTGGCTGCAATTAATTGATAACTAGATTCCTGCTGACACTTACTTTTTTCCAGAAGAGAACTGGCAGAAGATATGCAACTAGCATTTCATTTTCTCATTATAAAGGAGCACACTTTTTAAAAAAACAAACTACCTCTTGATACCAAGCACATTTGAATGTGAAGAAAAAGAACTTGGGGAGAGGCAGGGGCCAGGGAGCTGAGTTCTGAGTTAAAACAAATGTTGCTAATGGAGAAGGCAAGGGAAAAGGGTATGGCAGAGAATGTGGAACAGCAGAAACCTGCCTTCACATATTGCTGAAAAGGAGGATATGCATCACCACATCCAATGCTAGTCCAACTCAGAGTAGACTCACTGAAGGGAACAGGCATGACTAACTTAGGCTCATTAATTTCAGTGAGTCATCTCTGAGTGGTCTTAGTTGAATACTACTCTTAGACTGGACACATATTCAGAGGGCTGTCTTCCAATAGCCTTTCAAACAGAAGACTGTAAAATCAGGAACACGGTCGGCTTCTGCCTTGCTCTGCATAAGTGGTGCATGTGTGTATACAGGGCAGTGTAAGAATAGAACCACTAAAATCACTGAAATGAACTTAAACTAGTTACAGGTAGGTAGGCGTGTTGGTCTGCTGTAGTCGAAACAAAATAAAAAAAATCCTTCCAGTAGCACCTTAGAGACCAACTAAGTTAGTTATTGGTATGAGCTTTCATGTGAATGCAAACTTCTTGTATGCACACGAAAGTTCATGCCAGTAACTAACTTAGTTGGTCTCTAAGGTGCTACTGGAAGGAATTTAAACTAGTTGCTTTCATTTATTTCAGTGGGTTTGCTCTGAGAATGACTTAGTTGGATTCAACCCATAAAGTCCAGCCCAATAATATGCAATAGTTATCCCACACAATTGGGTGGGAAAGATCAGAGATGTGTGGATGTTAGGTCAGTTTTGTGGAGGCAAGGCCAACCACGGAGGAAGCAAATGGATGAGATCCAACATGTTTAGCACATTCATTGTGCCATACAAACACATAAGATTTGACAACAAGGTGGGGTGTGAAGTTAAAAATGCATTCAGTTTGAAGACTAGCAACATGGCAGCTCTAGAGAAGACATTCTCAGAATTTCTATTCAGGTAATAGAAAGAAATCATATTTTAAATTTAGCAATATGCACCATACATGCATCTATATTATCCTTTAATCTGAGCAGTCCACACACACGCACCCCCCCACACTTCTGTTTAGAAGCTACACTCACAAACATGACACATGGCAGAACATCTCAAAAAACCCCAGTGATACACAGATTTTTGTAATTAATCTATGCCCCAGGGGTCATTCAAAGTGTTCATTGCCCCATCTTATTTGTACTTCAGACAGATACAAACACACAGGTACCAAGTCAGTTGCCAAGCTAAATCTCCAATCTGACATGGTTGCTATCTATCAACTTTACACTCTTCAGATAATTTTTGTAGACTGTTCATAGTTTTTAAGCCCTTCATTGCCTCCACTGCCTTTCAGCTTAGTATTGCCCTTTCTGTTGCACCTAAGTTTTGCAAGTATAACTAATAGGAATTTAACATTTACCAAAGAATTATTTCAACTATAGGTTTAATAGCATTTTTATGGTTCTCTGAACAGCCAAGAGTTTAGCTATCAGTTCCATCTGCTTCACTTCCTTCCAATTTGCTTATATGTAAGAGAAAAGAGTAAGGACAAGCTTAAAGAAGGAAAAGAAAAGAAATTGTGGTGCTCCCCTTTAAATATGTTTCCCATTTAAACACTTTTCTCCTTGTAATTTTTTTGTTTCTCTGAACAAACGCCATAAATCATAACCATTGTCCATTTCTGTTTAAATAACCAAACTAAGAAGTTGAAAGCAGTGAACTGGGGGGGGGGGCACACAGTTTATTCTGTGTTCTTATTGAAATGTAAAGTATAGGAGACATTTTCAGCTCCTGTTTTGCATGCAGATTCCCCCCCCCCCCAAAAAAAAAAACCCCAACCTGGGCTGAACTTCCACCCTGACACTAGTGAAACCCCATTGAAATTTATGAGCACATCACATGGGTGGCACAAGGGTTATACATGCATCAGAGGTGAGGCATTTTTGCAACGTTTCCAGCAGCATCAAAAGCTACCCTTTTAGCACTTTGAGAGGACAACATGAAAGGCAGTGTAAAAATGCTTGCCCATACAGAACGAGGGCAATGAATGATACAACTGGTTGGAATTCTTCATGTGACTAATGCAGCAAGCTCTATCAGTTGGCTTTGTTTCCTTTAAGTGATGACATCACACAGTCAAATCTGATTGGCTACCTTGCACCTGGATATCATCACACTTGCTACATGGCTTTTTACTGATAGATCTCTCTTAAGAAAGTGAGGAAAACCCTAAATAGGAAAAAAAATACGCTGAAATACTATCAGACAGAGGAAAGCTATTTTCAGCCTCAATGGTGAAATGCAGAAATGTACACCACAGCCCTAATAAATATTGTGGTCCTGTTTTGTAGCCCATAGTTCAGTACATGTGTAGCCACTGTGGTACTTTCCAGATGTTGCTGGACTACAACTCCCAACATTCCTAATAATTGGAGATGCTGGGGCTGATGGGAATTCTAGTCCAACAACACATGGAGGGTATCACATTGGCTATCCCTGTTCACTGCTACCAGAAATGGTTACTGCTTCCTCTTCCAACATCTTCAGTAGAAAACATGCTCTTGGGTTGGATCTAGCCCAAGTTTGACCAGCTTAGGTCCTATTGAAATTAATTGGATATCCATTAGTCGTAACTAATATTTCATATTACTTTCAATCGAACCTAAGTGCTACCAACTTGTTCTGGATCCAATCCACAGATTTCACTGTGGGCCATATAAATAAAATTAACATATTGTTTGAATTAACATAATCAAATTACACTTTTAAATTCTCCTCTTAAAAAGTACAATTAGCTACAGAAGGGTTCATCTCAACACAGTTCAGTAGAAAAAAATGTTTTCCCTGCAGTCATTAATGAACTCCAAGGTCATTAAAAAAAACCTCAACCATGTTATTTAATTACCAATTTGCAAACATGCCCATAAAGAGCTGCTGCAACCTAACTAGCATGGTTTCATTTTAGCTGCAAATACGTCGGTTACCAGGACACATCTTGACATTAAAGAGGGTGATTTTCAGCGCTGACGTGTTGTCTTCTTAAGCTTGATCATTTATAAATTAGAAAAACAGTGCTCCACACAATACATTAAAGAACTCTGCTTTGTCTTCTACTTAAGAAATGCAGCTAACTAGAAATCGCAATCACCAAGTCTCTCTGTAAATTAGGATGATTTGACAAGAGTGATTTCTTAGATAAAAAGCTGGTGTTTTGAGTACAATCCCTGACTGAGACAGGAACTCTTATCCCCATTCCCATGATAAGGCTGTCTTTTTATGCTTTCCTAACATGCCTCAATAGCTCCACAACATAATCTTCAACAAATTTCTTTATATCCAAGCTTGGGCACTCTAAAGGATCGTGGAATTTATAATGAAACAGTATTCAATTATAATGAAATAGTATTCAATTAATCATTCTTGTGCCAATTAATTTAGCTTCTGCAGTGATGATTTTCAAGAAGCTTGCTAGCCCTGCTTCTAACTTCCCATCACAATCATTCTGTGGAGAGGAAGTTACATCCAAGCAGGGCAAGATTCTCCACATTAATACACAGGTTATGCTAACATTTTCCATGTTTGCCTGTTCAAACCAGCTTGTGCTACTTTTAGCACAGCAGGGTCAGCCATGCTTATGGAAATCAAACTGCAGTCTCAGCTTTTCTGTACCTCATCACCAAAGATAATCACTGCTATCTACAACTTATTTTCTGCTCTGGCTGGCTGATGGCAATGATGTATGAAGCAAGAGTGATATAGCTCCATCTGCATAAGACAAGTTGATCCTGCAGAGATATAAAGAGCCCCAACCCCCCCCCCATTCCCCAAAAAGGGAAATAAAAAGGAAGGATGACTTTTAGCAGGGAGCTGAGGAAGTGGGAGATGTAAATCACGGAGGGAATGCATAATCAAGGACAGCACAGTCTTTTTTGAATAGTGACTGGCATTTTCTCACAGGGGCTAAAATTGCTTTTGACAGCTTAGACCAGGATTCAGAAGAGGTTGACGACAGAACAAATTTAACACTTGCCACTGGATATAAAAGCTAATAGAAACTTCTGGCAAACCTTTAGAATATTATAGAATAGTATAGTATGAATAAACAGAAAAGGTGCACATTAATGAGGTTATACAATATACAGCCCTAAAAGAGGAGGGGGGGAGACAGTTATATAGACATAGTCTTTGATTCTACGGTTATTTTACTTGAAGTTCTTGGAAGGAAAGCTTGATATCACCTCCTCCATCCTGCAGCCACCTGCACCCCTCATAAAACCTCAAGAGTATAGAAGGGCCCCCAGAACAACATGTGATGGGGAACAAAAGACTGATGGCGAAATGGGGGGTTCACCCCAGATCAGGCAGAAAGCTATCCAATTTAGCCTGGTTCTCTTCTCACCCAACCTGGGGACGCAGGTGGCGCTGTGGGTTAAACCACAGAGCCTAGGACTTGCCGATCAGAAGGTCGGCGGTTCAAATCCCCACGATGGGGTGAGCTCCCGTTTCTCAGTCCCTGCTCCTGCCAACCTAGCAGCTTGAAAGCACGTCAAAGTGCAAGTAGATAAATAGGTACCGCTCCAGCGGGAAGGTAAACAGTGTTTCCGTGTGCTGCTCTGGTTCGCCAGAAGCGGCTTAGTCATGCTAGCCACAAGACCCGGAAGCTGTATGCCAGCTCCCTCGGCCAATAAAGCGAGATGAGAGCCGCAACCCCAGAGTTTGTCATGGCTAGACCTAATGGTAAGGGGTCCCTTTACCTTTATCTTCTCACCCAACAGCTCCCTCATGTCCTATCCCACATTATTCCCAGATACTCTGGCAAATGTGACACAAATGCTGCACGGAAAATGAGGAGATGGGAAACATTCCTCCCATCACTTTTCTGATACTAAATTACCTCAGGATCCAAGCCATGTCCTACCAGAAACTTCTGAGAAACCTTGAAAAGATGATATAACAGTGTGGTTGAGCAAAGAAGGTATTTTTTTGAGCTGCTGTTATTCCAAGTCTTTGCTTACCTTAGATTCCCAGGTCGTGGTAGAGCGAAAACAAAAACTAAAGCATCACAAAGGATACATGTTTCTTCTGTGTACGGGACTGTAGAAGTGGTCCCTCCAACTATGTAACTGTAGAAGGAGACTTCCAGGGTGTAGCAGTAAGAGGTGTCATCAAGTAGCCCGCCAAGGAACCGACGGCCTGTCCCTGCCTTAACAGCATCTCTGTTGAAGGAGGTGCTGGACTGTAAGAAAGAGAAGGTGAGAAATCAGCTGGAGCAGGGCTGAGGCCATACTACTGAAACACAACTGGAAAGGTATTTACCAGAAAAAGTCCATGCACATGCAAACCACATATTTGAGTCCAAACTCCTGCATCTAAAGAGAACACCAGTGCCAGTTGTTCTCGTGTATATGCACGTTATCTCAGTAGAATGAAGAAGCTGCTGTTTGTAAATTTCCCATAATATGGCAGATATCAACTAGAGGGTGGAAGCTTTGCCTTGAGAATTTAGCACTTGAGGAAAGGGTTAAGTTCCTCTGGCCCAGCACTTCAGTCTCAATCCAAACCGAATGATGCAGTCTGCCTCTGGATACCAGTTGCTGGGGTGAAAATTATTGCGGGCTTCTGCCTTGCTTGGTTGGCTACTGTGAAAACAGGATACAGATCTAAATGGGCCTTTGGTTTGATCCAGAAGGCCTCTACTTACATCTAAATCTCTCCCCTGCCCCAAACATCTGCTCTTTCCTAAATTTTAAAGAAACAGGAGATGTAATTAGAGATCTCCGTCATCTTATCTAGTTAGGTCTGGTTCTAAAGAGAGAATTCACTCAAACACAGTCTATTCAAAACACAATTTTATTCACACATTCACATATATAGGCGTTCCCATAGTTCTTGGAATGTTCAGATCCCCTCACCCCAATGTGCGTATATGTAGACAGGAGGTTCAAGCACACCACACTGGTCAAAAGGTTGAATTGTATCCTGGGATACTGCAAGTTCAAATCTCACTTCTGCTTTAACACTCAGCATCACCATATAAATTTTAAATAAATTTTATTTTCTCTATGCAAAGAAGGAGCTCTGGGGGGGCTGTTTCTGTAGATGTTCCTACGCATCTGGCTCTCTGGATGGGCTTCACTACCCTGAGAGATTGCAAAGATGATTTTTTTATTCCTGTCCCAGTGCTGCCAGAATCTTCTTGCCCACCCCGCTCCTCTCTTATTTTCATGCAGTGCTCTGTGTTCTGCAGGGTGGGACAACATCTTATTTTACAGCTAGAACTATTTCCACTGAGTAGCCATTTTAATTTACTGCAGCAGCAAAGTCTCTTTGTTGGTCAACAAATGTGTGCAACATCTAACCCTTCTTTTCTGCACTCAGCCTTGGGCAATGCAGTGTTCTGTCACAAAATCCAGAATGAATTTGTATCCTACCATGAAAGTGTAACAGCCACTAGGTGGAGTGAACTCTTTGCCTAGACTGCAGGTGAGCTACTGACAAAGCAATAAAAGACTTCCCATGCCCACCACAAGCCCCTGAAGCCAGCTGTCTTGTCAGCCTAGAACATATGCTCATTCACTCCATGCAATACCAGGACTGCCAGGAACCAGTACCTGAGAAAATGAGAGTATAAAAATGATTTTTTAAACACACACACACACACACACAATCCCGCTGCTTGATTTCCTTAGCTCCTTGTAACTAGCTTGAGAGCTAACAGATACGTAGGAATTCATGGCAACTCTTGATAAATGAGATATGCAGGGAGACTGCAGTTCAAAAAATACCTGCTGCTCTATCAGCATTTGATATGTTTTAAAGCTTCTCATGTTATAATAAGGCAAGTCTTGCGGCTAATTAGAAGTAGATGGAACCCAGTTTCCTATTAGCATTAAATGTAGGAAGCTTTAGCTGTTTCACTAATGTTTTATGATAGTAACATTCCCACTGTTTTGTGCCAAGCAGTACTCCAATGCATCCTCTCTAATGAGATCCAAAGTACTGATTTTCAGTCTCTGTAGCAGCAGAGTGGACCATCTTATTATGAAAGAAGGGTTGACAAGTGGAACCTTAAAGAAGAGAAAAGTAGGGCAGGGCTGTAGAAATGGTGAAGGAGCAGAAATAGGAACTATTGGAGAAGAAGGCTTCATTTTAGAAAGGCTTTCACTAGCAACTTATGAGGTACACATGGCAGTCCTTCAATGCCTTAACTGTAGCAGCTAGGCATTCAGATCCCGTTATACTTATCTGGTGACAATCTGTTTCCAGGCCCAATTTAATGGACTGATTATTAACCTTTAAAGCAGAAAATGGTTTTGGATCAGACTCTCAGAGCAACTACCTGCCCCCATATGAACCTGAAGTTCAGCATCGGAGGTCCTGCTGTGTCAACCACTGGTTAGAACTGGCAATGGGCCGCACATCACATTCACTGCAGCAATGGCAACTGCAGGTTTGCTCCGCTGGCCATGTATGGCTGGAATCAGTAGAGTCACCACATCTTCTACCTTCTGTGGCTGCTAATGGTGAAACTCACCATTTGGAAATCCAAGCCTTAGAGATTTCCAAGTCCAGAGAAGATGCATCATATGCATTTATGCTCTTAAAATGTCCATAAGGAAGGAATGCAGATAGAAGAATGTCTACGTACAGATATAACTGTGGAATTATCACAAATTTGGCATGGAGTAGTGCTTCCTTAAAGTAGAGATGCAAATCCATAGTCTCCTGAGACTACTTATCTATAAAAGACAAGTTCTTAGTCCTTAAGATTGCAGATGAAATCTCGAAAATAATGTGGCAAATGCTTTCGCCCTAAGCCAGGGATAGGGAAAACTGTGGTCTACCAAGATGATGTTGGATTCCAACTCCCATTAGTTTTAGCCAGCATTGTCAATTGTCAGGGATGATGGATGTTGTAGTTCCATTGTAATCTGGATGTTCCTCACCACTGCCCTAAGTAATACTTCTGTAATGAAATGGCTGCAGTGTCATATGAGAAACTCCACATTTTATCTTCAACAGAAAACTCTCTCCTAGCATCCTAGTTTGATATGACCACCAGCAGCAGACACACACACACACACACAAAAAAAACACATCCTGGTGTCAGGAGGACACAGGAGCTTCAGCTGCCTCCCACAACATTCCTATCCTGGCTCACTCAAATGAAAACACAGGTGAGCCAGGGGAGGGACAGCTGGAGGTCAGCAGCTGCAGAACATTAATCAGATACCCAGGGTGGCTGCATAAAAGGCAAGGTGTGGGAGTGTTTGGATAGAGGTCCCAGGAAATTTATTAATGGTGGAGAACAGACACTGGAAGAGGGAAAAGGGCAAGACCGAGGAAGATAGAAATAAATTGAACCGGCTTCAGTTAGAGTTAGAAAGGAGGGAAATTAAGTCGGGCGTGGGGAGTAACTCCAGTACAGAACAAGTAAGTGAAAATTGCAGAATAGCAAAGGCAGGTAAAGGGAACTGCTACACTATAGACAATCAGACATGGGCACAGGAAACAAAGTTCTACATGCTGGAAATAAAAAATAGTTCAAGCTGTAGTCAGATTGCTTGACAGAACACAGCTTAGTTTAAAACCTGAGTTGCAGGACCTTGGAGAGCTCCAAGCAAGACAATTGCACACTTGCTCCAACAAGGTCTAAAAATCCAAATGAGACCTTTCTTACTTCTCAGTTCAGACTACTCCTCTCAGGCTCAGGCTCTGTCTTGGAAATGGTTGAGCTGAAAAAGCTTGTCTCCTGGCCCAGAACATAGCATTCTATCTCTTCTCCATTAGTTGTCCCTGGTTCATAGCCTGCCCTTGTGAACTAGCAATGGAGAACTTGGGGCCCCAGGTGGGTAGATGTTCCCTTAGGAACATCAGGCTCACAGGTTGCAGTCTCAGGGATCCCTGTTCATGGCTGAGAGGTTTGGGCTCAATCTCAGTGTTAGGGATTGTATCTCAATCTAAACCCTCTGCAATCCTAGCCAGTAGTCCCCTGCCCTCCCCTCTAAATTGGCTGGCTCCTCCCCATGTAGGTCAGAGCCTGAGCCCAGGTCAAAAGCTCATGGTGCGGTCATGGAACAATCTTCTCAAAGCCTTAAGTGTCTGTCTGATTTATGCTGGCAACTGTGGGAGGAGCGTAAGAATTTTGAATGCCCTTTAATCTTGCAAGTGACCAAGACTGCAGGCTGCATGCAACCCTCCAGGTCTCTCTATTCAGCTTTCAGGACTCTCACCAGGCCACACTGGATCTATTCTGTGCCCTCCTTAAGTGTCTTTGCTGTGGTGGAATGTATCACTGAAGTGCTTGCCTGGATGGAGAGGTACATGTGGAGGCTGCTGTATGACCGGAGTGTACCCTCCTCTTTAAAGAGCAACATATATTGCTCTGTCCAGTACTGCTACCCAGCCTGGGAAGGTTGCCCATGATGGGAAGTGGTCCTTGGGCTGAAAAGGGGTTTGACTCCTGCCTTGAGGAATTTTGCCAGCTTTATGTAACAGACACAGACCAAACTATTCTCATGTTATGAAGGATTATGCGCAAACAAAAACATCTCAAAGATATAGCAAGAAAACCTAAGGGTACAAGCCAATATACACCATTTCCATCCATAGTTCACTACATTTATATGTTCCCTAAGCAGAACAGAAAATAGGATGTATAACAGGTTTAATTTTTCCTAATCCTCTATCAGCTCCTTACCAATGCAGGCAAGCAACAGTTAAACCTATGGATTTCCATTACTCCTTTCTTTTGTACTGAGTCTTTTAAGTAGATGGCTCTGAATCATATGTGCAGGAACATGTAGGAGAGCTAATTTTAAGAGAGGATTTTCATTTCAGGCTCGAGGTACAAACAAACACCAATAAAAGCCGCAGGCACACAGATCTAATTGCCCAATGGATCATAGGCAAAACTCACCACATGCAATCTCACATCATCTTCTGATGAGAGAAGGAGTCTTATTCACATTCTATACAGTGTAACTGGAGAATGGAGACCCATATGAGTTGAAAAACCCCGGTAGGTCAAGCTACTGTTTTGCCACATTTCCAACAGCTGTGATAAGTGGCAGAAGCCTTCTAAAGGAGGCACAGTAGAGCTCAGAACACCCTGAAATGGCCACACCATAAGAATATCTAGTTTCCTACATCAGATTTGATTAAGAGTAAAATCTAACAACCAGACCTACATCGATGATCTTGGACTTTGAGGCATGGAAGTAGAGATGGGTCAGGAAGACCTCAGACCCCATTGCAATACCCTTTTCATCTCTTCCAATGCCTCCTACCCAGACATACACAAAAAGAGATTATAGGTGGGTGCTACATCACCACACGATGAATGCTGTGTTTGCACTGAGCGAAGCAAGATATTCTGCAGCAGTCATTCATCAGGAAATGGAACTGGTTTCCAGGGTGGAAGGTGCTAATCTTGGATGCTCATTTTCAGTATTATTTTACCATAATTTTCTATAGGTCCCTGTTACCTTGGGGGGTGAGAAGCAAGAAGTTGGATATCAGGATCAATAGGATACATATATTTGCACTGAGATAACACTTTCCATGTTAGGTGCCTTTCAAGAGGTGCTTTGTTTTTGTTTACTGAGCTAGAGAAGAACTAAAAACTACTACAACAAGCCCAAACTCTTTTGTATAGTCAACCCTTGCAAGTTCTGGGGGCAAAAGTACTTTCATCATTCCTCTTGTATCAGTAGAACTGCCAAGTTCTCTAGAAACCTCCTCCTATATAAATATAATATATAAACTAGGTCCCTGCTGGTGGTTTTTATGAGTGTAACTTTTACTGGTATGTTTGCTTAGAAAATTGGTTTCATCCCTAAGCACATGGGATTTCTTCCCCCTGGGCCTTTAAAACAATGTATGTGGACAAGAAGTGGCAAGAAGAAAACAAGAAACAGTTGTGTGGATATTTCTTCCTTTCTGCTATTTTTGGGGGCTATAAATTAATTTGAAGATGGCCCTGTGGCTAACACGAGCAGATTGGTTTAACATCATGTGACAGATTGGTTTCATTTAGCCAGGAATATCCAGAGGGTCCTCATTCCTGAGCAACCAGCATTTGCAGTCTTAAAACACATACAGTTCCCATCCTATTTTTTTGTTTGCCTCCAAAATGAACACCAAAATTCCTATGGCATGTCCAATGTACAGAAATGTATTCCAAAGGAACAAAAATAAAATAATAGTTCCATTTGTCTTCTTAGAAAAAAGGGGAATAGGAGAGTTTCTATTGCAGAGCTACTGCAATAAATTTATCTGTTATTTCACATGCAAGCAGAATCCAGTTTTGTGACGAGGAGGAAAATGTAGCTGGTTTTAATCCCAGCTATCTCAATTTTAAGTGTCGCTATCAAATTTGCTATGGCTGTGTCAGGGTCAGAGCGTGTACACTGAGAGGAGCCATGAACTCCAGGAAAACCAGTATTCAAGACTAAAGGATTATTTGGGGCCAAAGAGCAAGTCAGGATACAGGAATACAGTGCTTGGGAAGACCTTGCTGCTCAAGCAAGGTTTAGCTGAAACATAAATAATTTTATACTCCTTCTTCCACATGAAGACCCAGTGGTCAGCTTGAGAGTCTGTATCTGTGAATAAGGCTGAACGGATTCCAAGAGCTTAAGTCCCATTATTTCAAAGGAGGGATATTTAATTATGTACTTAACTTTCTCTCCCGTTGAAATCAATTCCAGAGATTGCTTGGGCTAATTCCATGGCTAATTTGAAGCCATGGCAATTCTCTGAAATTTAGGTAGGAGTATGGGAAGTTGTCATATACTGAGGCAGACTTAACTGACTTATCCATCTAACACAGCACTGTTTATTATACAGTACTGGTGGGCAGCGGCTCTCTCAAATTTCAGATATGGACCTTTCCCAGCCCTGCTTACATAGAATCATAGAGTTGGAAGAGACCACAAGGGCCATCGAGTCCAACCCCCTGCCAAGCAGGAAACACCATCAGAGCCCTCCTGACATATGGTTGTCAAGCCTCTGCTTAAAGACCTCCAAAGAAGGAGACTCCACCACACTCCTTGGCAGCAAATTCCACTGTCAAGCAGCTCTTACTGTCAGGAAGTTCTTCCTAATGTTTAGGTGGAATCTTCTTTCTTGTAGTTTGGATCCATTGCTCCGTGTAATGTATGCTAGGGATTTCTGATAAGAAATTATGTAAATACCTAGATTAGAAAGTGGTGGTATTTCAAACCGAGTGACATTTTCTCAGAAATAATAAGTGTCCATAATTGTTAGGGATTCAGAGGATTAATGTAAGTAGCCAAAAATAGTTTCCCAACAGATCAGCTATGTCAAAGTCTTTCAAGCCTTTGCAAAGTTTTATTCTGCATGGTTCCCATGCAGAATTGCAAGGAATGCAGCACAATAGGAAAAGAGAAGACATTTGGGAGAGTGACTATCCAAGATCCATGACTGGGCAGTAGCAGCTCTAGGCAGCACGATTCTGAGCAAGTACCAGTCAGCTAACCTGGACAACCAGTAGTAGTGTATGGAAGTGAGAGCTGGACCATAAAGAAGGCTGATCGCTGAAAAATTGATGCTTTTGTATTATGGCGCTGGAGAAGACTCTTGAGAGTCCCATGGACTGCAAGATCAAACCTTCTTAAGGAAATCAGCCCTGAGTGCTCACTGGAAGGACAGATCGTGAAGCTGAGGCTCCAATACTTTGGCCACCTCATGAGAAGAGAAGACTCCCTGGAAAAGACCCTGATGTTGGGAAAGATTGAGGGCACAAGGAGAAGGGGACGACAGAGGACGAGAAGGTTGGACAGTGTTCTCGAAGCTACGAACATGAGTTTGACCAAACTGCAGGAGGCAGTGGAAGACAGAAGTGCCTGGCGTGCTCTGGTCCATGGGGTCACGAAGAGTCGAACACGACTAAACGACTAAACAAAACAACAACCTGGACAAAAGGAAGGTGAGAAAATGCCTGTGGCACAGTTGTGCTCTGCCAAACCTGTCTCTTTAAGATTGCTACCCTTGGCAGAAGGAACGATGCCCAGGAGCTGGTTGTTGACTAAATGTATCTGTCATCTGAACTTGGTTGAAAAACTGCAGGAGTCAACACTTGGCCCACTTTGGGTGAAAAGAGTAAAAGGAAGGGGTCACCAATATGGGGTCTAATCAAGACATCTCAATGATTACAGCTAGACCTAGCATCCACCTGAGGTGGGTGGATGGATGGGGAATGAAGCCCTCTCTGATTGACTTTGTCCATTTCCTTTTCCTGGAAAAAGAAGAGCAAATAGGCCTCTCTGATCCCATTGCAAAGAGCACAATTAGTCATCCCCAAGCTCTAATGGCTTCTTGAAATGCTCAGCTGCTTTTGATGACTAATCTGCTAAGTAAAATAAGTGATGCCTAGCAAAGCAGCACACTCCAAATCCAGCTTTAGCTTTATATTATGAATGACATCAGATGCACTGGTAATTAAATCAGCAGATACTCAAAATCTGGTGACTCAGCCTTTGTACTAGTGACTTTTAACTTTTGTTCATGAAACTATAAATAAGTAAGGTATGATCATTTACTGAAAAATGTTTGCAGGTAAAACTTTGAGTTTCAAATTCCTCCCTCAGATTGAATGGATGAGAACCATTCTGGTTATAAAGAAAGTAAGGCTATGTCCAAATTAGCAAACACGTCATATGTCATTTGTTTTGTCCTTCATTTAATTGACTGCTACTATGATCCCCCTCACAAAAATGCCCGGGGTGATCTTGAGATAGAGAATCTAAAGGATGATGACCACTAACCTGGATGGCTTTGAAAAGGGGATTATGTGTTCTTATGTAGGATGGACCCTGAATTCATCAGACTTAGTTTGTGGTAGAAAAAAATAGCAGATGAAATTAGCAAAAGAACAGTTCAGGGATTTACAAAGTTGTTCTAAAACTTCCCCAGAGACCCAGCTGTTTGGAGGGAGTAGCTTCTGACCAAGCACATCCCTAGACAGAACAGCCATTTTTCCACTGATAGAAGAATGCCCCATTTTATTTATAAGAATCACCCAAGGCAGCAATAGCTGTATCTGGGGACTCACCATATCAAACATGTAGATGGAGCATTTGCACAACCAGATATTTAGAGTATCACTCACCAATGGGAATAAGCTCCTTATGCATGAAATACACTCCACAATATAGCAATGCTAATTTTTCCCAGCCTAATTAAAGTAAACCATTCAAGTGACCATCTTCAGGATGTTGTTTTTGAAGTGGAAGACCAGGATTTGCCTGAGCTTCAGTCATGCAGAGTGCTGAAAGAAATCCCTTTGAGTGTAGACTCACAGATAGCATGTAAAATCCAGACAAATGATTGCTTTGCCAGTGATTCCCATTTTGCAGCAAACAGGTTATTAGTGTGGGACTCTGTACAAGGAGCCTGCATTCAAAAAGCCTGTTCATTATTAATGGAATATGAGCTTTTGACATCAAAGGGGATCCATTATGTATGCTAAACGGTGGTGTGAGAGAAAAGAAGGACCTGCATTTCAAGTCCTCTCGGTGCTTTTGTCCCTTGTAAATCAATCAAGCTTGACAGATACTTTAAGGAGAGTAATCTTTTCAATGATACTGTCAATGGATAACATAATGGAACATTGTCTTGATGCTGTGTGAAGACATGAAGCTAGTCAATTACAGACAACACTTCATGCAGCCGCCAGCTTTCACTTGAAGCAATTCTAGGGAAGTATTCTAATCCTTACAAATGTCTGCTGTAGCATACAATGTAAATGAGACCTCCTGAAGCTTCAGAAAAATAATTAGCTACAACAGTGGCCCATTCCCACACTTCTCAAACATGGGCATGATAACGTTTACTGTGCAGTTTTCCGTCCTTCTGGAGCGTTCGGTGCCTGCTGTGTATTTATATACACAGCTTTCTAATTGTCACCGCTTTGTTCCTCACACCCACAAAGGCTTATACCGAGAGTGTCATATCTGCACATATCTCTTAACAAAGAAATCCTGGTAGCCTGGCCAACTGTATTCCCTGCTGTTCTTACTACTATAGCTCAAGACACTACTAGGGCTTGTTTATTTAGAAAGAGTCGAGAGTTTTGCAACCATGTGGGACGGTCACAGACCTCAACATGACAAGGGTTTCTGACACTAAGGCAGAGATATGCAACAGGGGCATCCCTGTTACATGTTGGAAAGTACCCAAAGATTAGCTCATGTCATCCAGATTATAGTAGCCTGTCAGCAATAGAGAACAGTAACGGCCACCAGTAGTACCTGGTGGGGAAGGGCTATCCATAATAAAGCATGTCACGGATCTTGCATCCCTCTGGTTAAACATTTGCAGATCTTAAGCAAGATTTTTAAGCAAGATTTCTTTTTTAAAAAAAACACACATCCAAGTACAACAGAAGGAATGTGAGCTGCCAGTTTAAACATGTGGATCAACAAGACAGTGAGGCTATTAGTTTGGGGCCTGCTATTTTGTCCAGCGATAACTGGCATTTGAGTCTTGTTCCAAATGAATTTCTCCCTGTACAAGGTCACACACCAAAACTGCTGAGTCAGTGTGAGAAGCTGTGAGCCAGCAGCTCCCAGAATAATCTCAAATACGCTGGCTGCCAGCATGTGCTGAAGCCTGCCAGTTGCCTCTGGAAGTGACCTGGAGCAGGAGGCAAACAATGCTTATTTGATTGTTGGCACCTACTTTCTCTCTTCCTAAAAGGCTTCTCTTCCTCTAAAAACAACAACAACAACCATCACTACCAAATGACAAGGATATGCACCCTTCCTTCCAAAATAGAATTAATTTAGTTTGTATTTTATCCAATATGAGAAGATACATAGTAGCAGCAGTTTAACAATTCAAGCCTGGCATATAGTAACAGTCGAGTAAGTTGCCCCAGCTAGTCCTGAACCAAATGGTGATCTAGACAAGGAAAATGTTTGGCTCCCACTCCATTTGTTCAAGTTTTTAAAAATTTGCATTCCCCCCCACCTTTTTCATTTGTAGCCTAGTTCATTATTTCAATGCACAATCTGCAAGCCTGTTTTATCTTTGTCATATAAGACAATATGTTTGCCTGCACTGATTTGATCACAATCAGTCATATGCACATAATTTGGTAAATTTCCACAAGGATAAAATATAGCAATTTTGTTAATGCAATATTGGCCACACAGACTGGCAGCTTTACAAGTACCGGTAAATATGAAACCACAGCATTAGAACTGCAGAACATGGGTAGCCTTTATGTAAAACCCACCATCTCCCTTGGGCTAAGTTCACGATGAAAACCTCCCTCTTTAGAGCTGCTATTTGCCCCACGATGCATCGTTATTTAAGTGAACATTGTTCAAACTCCCACCCTCAATGGCACCATCTTGCTTCTACCCCCAAAGGCACCGTAGGTGCTATTTAAAAGTTTAAAACATGACACACTAATTGCAATCACTCTACTGACTTCACATCTATTTGGACCCCTAAAAAGACCAAGATGCTTTTTGTGTGTGTTTGGACTGGGCACACTGCTTCCATCAAAAGAATCAAACAGGTTTGATCCCTGGACAATTAAATTATGACTTTAATGTGCACACATCCCTACCCACCCAAAAAAACCCAGTTTTGATACTATCACAGACACAACTTCCTGCATTGAATAAAAGGTGGGAACACTACATGGCAGGGCATAATGCTGGCTGCATCTTTTGCCATATATTTCCAATAGACACAGAAAAATGGAATTGGAATTTGGGCCGCGTAATGATCCAGAATTCATGGAAAATCTATCCCAGTGGGCCTAATGGTAACCTTACCACTGTAGTGAAAGCATTTCTCAGCAGCAGGACCTTAAGCTATTAGTAACATGCTGAAGATCTTGACCTCAAAAGTGGGTTTGACACTTTTGACCCTTGGCCTACAATTTCTGCAGATAGATACCCAAGCACTGTCACCAAATCCAAGTGCATGTCTTACCTTAGTTTGTTTATCAGCTCTGCATTGCAAAGTGTTTTCTTTTTTTTGGCCAATTTTTATTAAGTGAAACCATGAGATGCAAACAATTTCTATACAGTACTGTGAGGTGGGGAAAGCCCTTCAGGCTAGCATTATTGCTAGTAGACAAATGGGACTCTCTGTTGATTGCTTTGTTTCCAATATGCAGACTCAGCTGCTTTACGTTGTTTCTGTGCAGGAAAAGCCAGGGAGGCCCTTTATAGCATGTTCCCTCTTCCTGCACCTTCAAAATATGGGTTATTAGGATGATATTGGCTGTGACTAGAATAATGCAAGATTAAACACAACACAGCAGCTGGAACATCCACTGATGGCATATTCTGGCTGGCTGGCTGGCCTCAGAAAAAAATTAAGCACTGAGGAGAAAGGAAAAGGGGAAAAAATAAAGGCCAGGTCAGGTTGCAGGGGTTGGGGTTGGGGGTGGGAGGGGAGAGAAATATCTGTCCAATATAGCATTTAAGGGATGCAATATAACATCCCATTTTGACAAACAAAAGTTATTGTATCAAGGACATTTTTTCAGTTAACCACCTTGCTGGATCAGACCATTGTTCCATCTAGTTCAGCACAATACTTCCAAAAGTGACTTGCCATATGTCTTTGGCAGCTCACAGCCTACCCCTGAAGTCCGACTCCTGGTAGTCAAGGATAAGCTATACAGTGGTGCCTCGCAAGACGAAAAGAATCCGTTCCGTGAGTCTCTTCGTCTAGCTGTTTTTTCGTCTTGCGAAGCAAGCCCATTAGCGGCTATTAGCGGCTATTAAAGGCTTAAGGGATTAGCGGATTAGCTGCTAAAAGGCTATTAGCAGCTTAGTGCCTTAGAAAAAGGGGGTGGGGAGCGGGGGAAAAAACCCAGGAATCGCAAGACATTTTCGTCTTGCGAAGCAAGCCCATAGCAAATTCGTCCTGCGAAGCACCTCCAAAACGGAAAACCCTTTCGTCTAGCGGGTTTTCCGTCTTGCGAGGCATTCGTCTTGCGGGGCACCACTGTATTGCCTCTGAACATGGCACTTCCATTGAGGGCAAAAATCTATTCTAACTCTGTCCTCTGCCATCAGCCCCAGCCACCATGACCCAAGGGTCAGCAATGATGGCAGTTCCAGTCTAGCAACATCTGAAGGCAGTGCTGGATTTACGTATAAGCTAAACAAGCTATAGCTTAGGGCCCCACCTTCTTGGGGGCCCCAAAAAAGTTTAAAGAAAAAAACTGGATGTACATTTCCAAAATATAAGATAAAAAACAAATTACTTTGATAAAATACATATTTTGTTATGTGCAAATGGCTTTAGATACCTATTAGGTCCATAAACAGCAAAAAACAGTGACAATTTGTTGTTGACAAAGGGCAGCTGGACATATAAAGGGCCCCATTACCTTCAGTAGCTTAGGGCCTCATTAAATCTAAATCTGGCCCTGTCTGAAGGCACATGTTCCTCACCCGTCTCATAAACCCAATATGCAGTCAGTTGCAAATGTGACCAGGCTCTACTGGTTGTGAGAATGCTGCCACAACAAAAGTGAATCCAGCAAGTAGGAGCAACACACACATATCTCAGCCATCATGGCTTGTATGGAGCATGGGCTGCCAAAGGCTGAATGAGTTGTATGAATAGACACCTATTTAATAATACCAAAAAACAAAACAAAAAAAAAAAAAATGAAGGGAAGGGGAATGAAATACAGTAGGGGGGAAAAGAGAGAGAGAGAGAGAGAGTTGCTTACAAAGGAGAAGTCTTCAGCATTCTGGCAGAGTAGCTTGGGGAAAATAGCCTGTCTCTGAAATCTTTCCTCGTCTTCAAAAATGTTCCCATACATAAAGCCATTCATCATCGTGGAGTGAGCATGGATGTCGATATAGAATTCCAGGGTAACTTTCTGTATAGAAAATATATACATGCACACAAAAGATAAATTGAAAACATATTTCAAAAGGGAACTCAGCTATAAAAGCAACAATGTCATCCCTGAAAATCAAAACATATAGCAGTAGGAAGTGTTGTGCCAGAATGAAGACAGTGTACCAATTAGGGCTGCTTCAGGTCTTTCCCAAAGTGGCACACACAGCCCTAAAGCTGACATTCCTGTGCAGATGTTTCTCTTTGAGATGCTCACACATCTCGGCCCACTCTTGAATGGAAATTTTCCACTCATCCATATGGAAATTGCTGGTTTTACCCAGACCTAAAGATCTGAACTGAAGAGAAAAAGAAGTATTCAGTTTACATCTCTGTAAGAAAAAGAGAATGGTGGAGTTCATTGATTATCCATGCCAAACAATTACAGTCTACAGGTTATTTCATACAATCATTTTTTCAGGAAGAAGTCACTACGGATGATAAATCATTATAAAGCTTCTGTACATTTGTACCTAAAACTATTTCCTTGTGTAGTGAATGCTTGTAGGAATTTCTCACCTCATGGTGACATTTCCTTATACAAAAGACAATCTGAGCACTTGAAAAGGTGAAATCTGGTAGATGGACATGTAAAGAAAGTGAGAAAAATATTTTAGGCTGTAATCCTATACCTGCTCAACTGGGAGTAAGCCTCATTAAACTCAACAGGACTTATTTCTGAGTAGACATGTATAGGGTTGCACTGTCGATTTTATAAAGCGTGTTGTCCTTCATGGAGAGCACGTGTTGCAGTGGGGGCTAGCAAGACACCCCGCTGTTGCTGGGTGGGAAAGAGTTTGGTCACCATTAGCAGAGGGTTGGCTGTTGCTGGGGAGAATTATATGTTGCCATTTTTTGATTGACAGCCCTAGTTTTTAAATGCCCTGCAAGCAGCGTTGAGCTTCCTCTTTTCACTGTGTACATCGTATCACCCGCCCTTCCTCCCTATTTTAGGCTTTTTGCTTGACCTTGCTATGCCTGTCATGGGGTCGTCTGCTCCTGGGGCAGGGGCCCGGTAGGAATTTTGTCCATTTGGCTGATTGGCTGGTGCCATTTGGTTTTTGCCTACTGCGTAGCAAATCGTCACAACTTGTAAGGTTGCGATTAGGCATTGGTTTGGGAATTGGTTGGTGGAGGGGTATGGATTTGGCTGTGCCTGCCCCTCCAAAAGTGCTGCTGCTGCAAGGGTTTTCCATTAGAGGAACCCAGGGCTCGCCATGCTTTTGTCCGAACCCTATTAAGGGGCTAGGGCCATGCAAGAGCCCCTGGGAGCATTTGGGGAAGGGTGAGGCATGGTTCCCAGTCCCGTCTCTCTCCCCGGGTGTCTTACCCTTTTCTGACTTCGCAGGCATGCGAATGTCAGACTGTCCCCGTGCGGGGTCAGATAGTCGCAACCAATGCCTAAGCAACCACTCACATTGCTTGTAATTTAATAAAGTTGTGGCCAAAATTATGCCAAAAACCTTAGACAAAAATAATGTGTCACTTGTGTTTTATTGGGGGGTGTCTTGGGGACCTCGACACGCAAGCTACAGTAAAGATTCTGAAGGCCTTGGAAATCCTTGTGATTAAGAAGCAGGATATGTACCATATAAATAAATGAATAAAACACATTAAGAGTATAAAACCAAAACATGGGAAAGAAGAATAAAACTGATGGTTAAAATCAATGCAGTATTAAAAGGGTGAGCCTTCCATCTTGATTCAAAATGGCATCTAATTGTATCCAAACACAGGTGAAAACCTGCCCCTTGATCCCTGGAACCATCATGAAATATTTGGTTAAAATCAATGCAGTTTTGAAAGCTTCACTCCACTACCTTGAATCCAAATGGTGTTGTTGTTTCCAACCTTAGATGAACCTCGGGAACCATCGTGCAAAATTTGTTCACAGTATCTCAAGAGGTGTCCAAATGCATACTGAACAAAAACTTTCCAAAATATATACCTCTAGGTGTTTTGAATTACAACCCCCATCACCCTTGACAATTGGCCATGTTGACCAATGGGAACTGTAGTCCAAGAACACCTGTATGGTACCAGGTTGGGGAAGAGTATATTTTCAATGCTTTGTAAGCTGTAGCCAGAACTCAATTAGAAGAGTGAAAATCAACCAACAATCAAATAACCCTTCACTATTCTTCTCATTACACAGTAGCCCAACCCCTCTCAGTAACATGGCCAACTTTGCACTCGTAATTACCTCTTAGAGGTCCAGTTGCCGGGCAGCTCTACCAGTTAGGAGAATGGCATTTTAGTATTATACATGTTCTTTTTTTATGAGTCACATTTGATGATGATAAAAAAATGAAACATCCTTCCCATTCATTTGCCCAGCAATGGATTCATTGTTAATGTAACACAAATATTCGTAGCAGAAAGATTCTCTTTGTTTGGAACTACAAAGAAGGCTTCCTGGCCTTATAATGGCCAGCACTTGCAGAGTTATTCTACTGCTACACTTCAGCTCTCCACTTCATTTTGCTGGTATTCATTGTGTTACGGAATATGACTATGGAGAGCTGTTTTGGAGCATGGTGCCACAGTTGAATTAAGGTACGTACTCTATTTTTTCAAAGAAAACAACAATCTCACTTCATAATGCAATTGTTTCTTGTATAAATTTTTCTGGAATAGAAGGCATCTATGATACAAAAGGAAATAAAGGCTACAGCAATGTTACTCAAAATGGAGGGCGCAAGATCCAATGGCATGTCAGCTACATTTGTCTGCTGCCAAAGTTAATCACAGGAATTACTCTGGTTTATAGACTTTCATGAGTGGGGAAGAACCCAACAAGCTCAAAACCTGGCAAATGCCATATTCAATCATGCCACAGTAATGAAGAATTAAGTCTTTACGGCGAAGGATGAAGATAGCAGAGAAGAAAATATGGCAGTGATTTATAGAAAGCATGGTGATTTGCCAGGTCTAATTATCACAAATGATTGGTAACCCTGTTCCAAGGTCCACGAATGCCCTTCTGTTCATGGAAATGTCTCTGAAGAAGAGAGTTTGGATTTCATATCCCACTTTATCACTACCCAAAGGAGTCTCAAAGCGGCTAACATTCTCCTTTCCCTTCCTCCCCCACAACAAACACTCTGTGAGGTGAGTGGGGCTGAGAGACTTCACAGAAGTGTGACTGGCCCAAAGTCACCCAACAGCTGCATGTAGAGGAGCGGAGACGCGAACCCGGTTCCCCAGATTATGAGACTACTGCTCTTAACCACTACACCACACTGTCTCTGATCGGGTGACAGCTGGAAGGTGCCTTTCCCTCGGCAGTACAGTGGTACCTCGGGTTACATACGCTTCAGGTTACAGACTCCGCTAACTCAGAAATATTACCTCAGGTTAAGAACTTTGCTTCAGGATGAGAACAGAAATCGTGCTCCGGCAGCGCGGCAGCAGCAGGAGGCCCCATTAGCTAAAGTGGTGCTTCAAGTTAAGAACAGTTTCAGGTTAAGAACGGACCTCCAGAATGAATTAAGTACTTAACCTGAGTAACCACTGTACTCTGCATACCCCAATCTGACCCAGTTGTTTGCAGGACTCTGCAGAATTGAAAAGGATATGTGTGGGGGTGACAGAGGAAGTTGCATGGGAAAGGGAAATTTGTTAGTATCCCCTCCCTTCACCTTCACTGATCCCTCCACTGGCTCAGACAGCCTTTCAGAAAGGAAGGACACCTCTGGATACAGCACAGTATCTTTGTGAATGTGCCTCGACATTCGGCTGTTGATATATACAGAATATTAATGCCAATCTCCAACCAAATGAAACTGAGTACCTGGCCCAAAGTCAAGGGTATGTTGGCTCAAAGGGGCTTCCAGGCAAAGCCTAATATCCCAAAAGGCTGATTCAGATATTGTAAACAGGTTATCAGCAAAGGGTTCTTAAGGTGTTTTTTACTCTTTAGATTTTGTGCAGAAAGGATAGATCTGGATTAAATGCAGAGGGGAATTTTGGTGCTGATGGCATTGTGTGGATGCTGTGAAGGATTTGCATGCATAAGCAGCAGCGATCCTGTAATAAAAACCCCTCCTCAAAGCACCCAAAATCAAAATACCATGTCTTAATTGGCTGATGAAATGTAACCTCAATTGCCAAGTTGCAAATTGTCCCTTTAACCCAATCTAAGAAACAGGAAATGAAACCACCATGGTGTGTCCTGCACATTCCCCTTCAGCCATTTGACACCCCGCCCCTTCCTGCCTCTTACACTGAGTGGCAGGTGTGTACTCTCACAGCTTAAAGATTGCTAGACCACATTTCACTGACAGACACAATTTTGCTGATAATTATGCTAAAAAAGAAAAGAAAAAAGTTTTAGAGTTCTCCAGCACTTGAAGAAACATTAGTTGCCAAAATCACACTGCCTGGAGCTTTCTGTAACTAAAAGCCAAAAATACGTGGAAGCAAATCAAACTGTGAAGCTTTGAATTTAAAATCAACCAGCAAATGATAATAGAAGCCACTATGCAATGTTTAGCGATAATAACAATACCTTACAGGTATTATCAAGATAAACATTGGTTGCATAGATGTTCCAGATTTCCTAGATAATTAAAGGTATACTTCATTTCATTATTATAAGCCAGTATTTTCCAAGCCAAAGTCTCTTTGAGCATGTCTGTTCTTATAACTAGCCTCAACCAAATGAGGATGGGGATCAAGAATTAATTATCGAAGGCAGCAATCTAGAAACAACAAAAATGTTGAATTTTGAGATGTTACAAAACCCAATAATCATCCTTCATACTTTCCCAACCTTTCCTTGTGCATTCCATGAAGTATTTGGGGAAAGTGTGTTCATTCTGCATTTTCATTTCATAATCTTGATGACTTTGGAAGACCATTAATTAAACAGCCCAAGGAAAAATGATACGAACAGCCTGGGCTGCTAGGACCACAGTTGATATCCCAATGCAATTATGATTCTTAAGCACAGAGATTTCTTTTTTAAAAAAAATCAATAAAAGCTATAAAACAAAAAGGGATAAATGTGTATTTAGCCCCAAACACAAGTCACTGGAGAGGAAAGCAATGTAGGGAAAAGGTAGTGCTGCAAACCAGCTGTCACTTCAATATAGATTTTATTAATTTTCTGCTATAACCCTGAACTAAGAAGGAATTGAAGGCCTTCCTTTACTCAGATATTGTACAAGAAAAGAATGGAATCATCACTCCCACTTTACTTTATGGAGGATTTAATTCATGGAGTTAACACCAGTGCTCATTTGAAAGTATTTCTTCTTTTTCTCCCAAGGACTTTGCTGCAGAACAGAAGCTCAGAGCTAAATATGGTTGTGTATTTCTTTTTTTAGAATTATACCTTCCCATGCTTCTTCTCAAGAGCAGTCAGCAGCAACAGCCTCCCAGCACCAGCATCCCTGTCACTTACCAGGGGTAGGTAAGCCAAGACTGTAGTTTGGTCAAGCTCTGTGGGGGCACCAGTGCAGCCAACCTGGCCCTCCTGCCAATGCACTCATGCAGCCCCATCCTCACTAAAGTGTCTCCCCTCAGCCTCTCAGTAAGCAGCAGCAATGCCAGAGCTAGGAGCATTGTTCGTTTGTTTCTAAAATGAAATGCAGCCTTAGAAGGTTGCCATTTTGAGTAGGCCAACCTAACCCAAAGACCATCTGCCATGGCATGAGGATCCACATTGTGGGAGAAGAGTGCTGAACAGAGCACTACTTTGAACATAATCTATTTGATCCTTACCATTTAATTTTAAGGAATCTGGAGGCATCCCATTGGATCGCCCTCTCAAACAAGAGCCCCAGTCTTCAAGAGGAGATCTGTTGTTGTACCCTGCCCCCTTCCTCATCACCACAAAAGCCTCTGCAGCCCTGGCCCTACCAACCCTGGAGCCGTAATGTCAGCTGGAGATACAGCTTCATTTTATGTCAGTTTCTTTAAAAAAACAAAAAGAAGACACTTTAATGCTTTTAAAAAAAAGTTTTTGGGGTGTGTGTGTGTTTTAATTGTAATTTTCATCTACCCAATGATCCCTGGAGCATGTCATCATACACGTGCAGGCAGTGGCCCCTGCAACTAAAATTTCCAAGTTTTGAAAATGCCAAGAGCTTCATGATGATATATAAAAACCCATCCCTCAAATTGCTTTCCATTACCTTTGCACTTATCAGAAGTGAGGCAAGAGGTTTTACTGATATTTTGAGTCTGATTCTGTCATCATTACTTCCAAAGAGATACTTTGCCTGTGCCGACGCAGTTGTACGGCAGAAGGCAGCTTGGCTAGTCATTTCACAGAAACTACCTGCCGAGAGATTTTCAGCTCTTCAGCCCTTCAAATCCCACAACTGTCTATGTCTCCAGACACCAGTTTCAAAAGCCCAGCATTCATTATTTTTATTATCAACCTTAAAAAAAAAAAAAAACAACAACAACAACTTTTGAGATTCTCTCTCTCTCTCTCTCAATGAAAACAAGTTATCTACAAAATTCAGGTTGAGTATTTGTTTTTCAGTGGTGGGGGTGTCCTTAGATGAATCTCATGAGGCAACTGTAAGTATTTTCTGTGTCAATAAAAAAAATAAGTAAAAGTTTTTATTGCAGACCATATGACAAATTATGGCTAGTTTACCCTGCACAAGCACATATTGTATATATATCATTTCAAAAGGCTGTGGTCAAAGCTGTAAAACTCAGATAAGCTGGAAAAAATTCAGGATGTTTCACAAGAAATATACAAAACGGAAGTCATGGCGAAATCATTACAGAATGTGCTGAAGCTGGTGACAGAGAGGCAACAAGATGAACAGGACTGTCCCGGTTTGCCCCCTCACATGTTGGTTATTGTAGGGGCAGGAGGAAGAATGACTGACAAGGGCTGTTGTAAGTGTGTGTGTGTACACACAAAGGGGCTTGCTGGATCACAGCTTTGGTATACCATGGTGTAACTTAATGTTATAAAGGAAAACAGCACTTTCCCATTGCTCTACCTTCTACTCTCTTCATGTGACCTCTGTAACATAATTCATATGTGACATGATCTGTGGGTTTTGTGCTCCCACAATAATGGCTCAATGCGTGGAAGGGACACAGAGAAGGGTGACGTCACATGGCTTGGTATACTATATCATGAGGCAGAAATGTGACATAAGGATAGCTTCATGGTTCTTGTAATAACTAGTTCCACAATGGAGCTGTTCCTATTTTGATTCAGTTTGAGTTTGGGAGGTTTTTAACAGGACATGTTTAACAGGGGTGTTTAGGAGGCGAAGAAATGTCATTAAAAATCTCAGGGGCTCTGATGTATATATTATTCCCTTCGGTTATAGGTGACTGATCTAAAATTCTAAGAACAATTTGAAACCCTTAACTTACCATTATGCCATCCCTCAAGTGTCCCTTTGTAAGTTAGTGACTGGGGTTTAAAATCCCCAAATAGGAAATCTTCAACTAAGAAATGATGAAACATATTAAGCAGACAGCATCTTTTCTCTGTTTAGCTTAGAATGGAGTACCTTCTCCTAATGACCTTTTTCTCTCAAGAAAATTAATTTTTAAGTGGAGAGGGGGAAACACAAGGAAAGCAAAGATTACTGTGTGGAAAATATATCAATATCAGCAAGAAAGAGATTTGATTTTTTCATTGCTTCAGGTTTGAGTCTTTAAAAAACAAAAACAAATAGACATTCTAGTCAGACGTGAAAAGTCAAAATTTGCATTTAAATTGAGGTAATTTGGGCTACCTACCCACCCCCTCACTTCTCTCTCAAGTGCAGAACACAAACTACTAGATCTCTCAATTCTCACAAATGGAAGTACAGCAGAGAGGTTCGCCTTTCACTAACTACACATAGGGTTCAAACTGGCAAGCATAAGAAGTGCCCAGATGATTCACAGGCTACTTAACAGTTGCTAACCTGTTTCAACAGACATTTCATGATGCTGAAAACTCTCAAATAGGGATGGGAAATCTGTCTATTTCTATCCATATCACTTCCGCATGGTTTTCACTCACAGTTCTGTTCCATATCTGCATTAATCTGCATTTTTAAAATAAAAAACCCCTTTCAAACTATGCATTTAAATACATATTTAAATATGTAAATGTTCATTTCCTCTGAAAGCAAGTATTTAAATGCATATTTTCCCTCAAAATATTATTTCAATGAATATTTTTATACATTTAAACTACCAAGAACTGCATGGCAGGAAAGTGCAGAATCTGGTATTTTATAGCTAAGTTCCAATCCACACGAGTCTGAGAGATGAAGATCAGGTCATTTAATATAGGAACGGACACAGACTGGATTCTGCAGGCATCCTTACAATGATCTGCAGAATCCAGTTTGTGTGGATTTCCTACATCAGATGACGTGATCTGCACCCATCAGACCAGGCTCAGGAGCAGGGATGGGGAAACTGTGGCCCTTCAGATGTGGTTGAACTCCAACACCGACCAGTCTAAGCCTCTTCCTAGCTAGAAATCACTTGCATAACACCACCAGTGGTGTTAGGGGAGGGGTAGTACCTCTAGTGGGGGACACCTCATGCTGTCCACCTTTGGTCCACCCTGCACTCAGCTCTCACCTGTGGCTCCTAGAAGCTGTTAGCATGCCATAGTGGCCACACCATAGGATATGGCTTTGATTGGCTGGCTAAACCAGGTGAAGGTATCCAGTGAATTAGGGCCTTACCCTGCATGTGAAGACAAGCTCCAGAGGATTGAGCAGACAAGACCAATAGTTGGGCAAATGGTCAAGAAGGCAGTTTCTGCAGAGGCTGTAGAGCTTTCCAAACTGTGGGTTGCGACATGGAAATGTGTTGGCTGCAGCGTGTAGGTGTGTTGGATGACATGTGTCCATGTCTCTTATAAGGGGTAAGTTTAACCTCCAGTTTGCTAGTAACACTGAATTAGTGTGTCATGAAATGATGTGTGTCTAAAAAATGTGTCACCAACATGAAGTTCTAAAAGCTTTTCTGTAGAGGGAAGTGAGGGGCAGGTGGGGCTTATCCACCTGGGAAGGTAGCCCATCTAGGAGAAGGAAAACTCTGGTCCTAAACCTCTGCTGCCTTGCGGCATGTCTTCAGGGGAAGAAAAGATACAGGCCGGGCACCTAAGAGACAGAACCATGCCCAATTTCTGCTGGAATTCTGCTGGAATTAACATCTCTTGAAGTGTTAATGCTGTGAACCTATTAGATGAGGCCTGATAGTTGGGGCCTCGTGGTCCAAAATATCTTCAAGTGGAAAAAGTAGGCTCAGGATGTATATATGTGTAAATAAACCATATATCCTAAAGACATCACAGTCTCCAATGTGCCTCATTCCAAAAGAATCATGAACCCCAGGGTAAGTGCCTGGAGCTCCTGGAACCTTGTAGCACTCAGAGGTTGGGCTGGTGGACAACAATAGGATGAAAACTGCCACAAGTACAACAACTTGAAAAAGCTGAAACTGAAACACTAGGATGGCAACAATGGCAATTGTTTGCAGTTCTGTTTCCAATGTTTCGACTCAGTTAACAATGTAAATGAATAACCTGAGGGTTCCTCAACCACAGGGAGGCTCTAATTCTACACATACTGCCACTGTGTCCATCCACAACAGGAAGATTTCTCTAGCAACACAATAAGGCTCAGAGACAATGTAAGAGATTACAGGTCCAGAACAACATGAGGCATCTCTGCTGGTCCCAGGCACGTCCTCCTGACCTGGATTTGGATCTAAAAGGCCAAGGAAAATTGTGGATGCATGGAGGATAAATTGTTAGCAAGCACAATTTGTGACCTTGCACAATATCATTACCGATCAGAGTGTGTTTCTGTAAAGGCCTGAGCCTCAGCTTCTAATTTCCAGGCTGTTTGGATCACTAGCCAACGTGAGATAGCTTTAACCCAGGTCTTAAACCAGCCTGTGTTTTGACCATTGAATAACAATTCTGAGGCAAGGTTGCAGCTGCTGAGTAAAATTGTGGGTTTTCCAACCTTTTAACCCGGGATGGAAGTAACCACGCCAGTCCAATTATCGCCCTGACAACTCCACACCTTCCTGGCATCTTTTCTTATATCCTTTCTGAAACTTCTTCCTATCCCAAGCTGCCAAGAAAGCTCTGATGTCAGTCGGCTGCTGGGTTTATTACACCATCTGAACCTTGTTTTTATTTGTGTATGTTATTAAGGAGACAGTTCTACCAACCCTTCCAGGTGCCTGTAACCTTCATAAAACAAACAAGGCCTATAGACAGACAGTGGCACGCTTCCCAGAACTGCGCCTTCAGCTGGAAAACAAGAACAATGTTACCACATGCTTTGACTTTTAAAAGATGCAGCTAATTGAAGTGCCTCCTCATGTCTTTCTCCAAGGATATGTGTGTGTTTTTTTTCTAAAAGTAAGGCAGCAAAATGGCTGATGCCGCAGATGGCCATAGAGGAAAAGGAGCACATTACAGTTTTCTTGCTGCCACACACTTTCAATGCACATAGAACTAGTCCCCCTGAGAGTGATGGGATGATGATATTCTGGCACTCCCAAGGGGAATTGCATGGGGGGGGGAAGAAGGGGCTTTTATTTCGAGGTAGACATGCATAAAGGTAAAGGTAAAGGATCCCTGACAGTTAAGTCCAGTCACAAATGACTCTGGGTTGCGGCACTCATCTCACTTTGCTGGCTGAGGGAGCCGACATTTGTCCTCAGACTGTTTTTCTGGGTCATGTGGCCAGCATGACTAAGCCGCTTCTGGTGAAACCAGAGCAGCACACGGAAATGCCGTTTACCTTCCCGCTGGAGCGGCACCTATTGATCTACATGCACTTTGATGTGCTTTCAAACTGCTAGGTTAGCAGGAGCTAGGACCAAGCAATGAGAGCTCACCCCGTCGCAGGGATTCGAACCGCAACCTTCCAATCAGCAAGCCCAAGGCTCAGTAGTTTACACCACAGCGGCACCCTGCATGCATAGGGTTGCATTATTAGTTTACTAATTTGGGATCAGCTAAGACTGAAAGAACAAGTGCACCATCTAATTGCTATTAAGTCCCCTGTAGAAAAATAGAAATTGGTGGTTACATTGTCAACTGAGATGGATGTTTCCAGTGATTTAGGTAACTGATAACAGACTCTGCTATTGGTACTTGCAGAAAAATGTCCATATTATTCCAAAGAGTGTTCTGCATTGTGCAATGCTAACTTGTGATGGTGTTTGATTGAATGTGACAGTTTCTGGTCTAGCAACTGCTGTGAACATTTTCCCCACAAGTATGTTACTTCCCTAGCCAGTGCCTAGGGGCCAACACAGCCTCAAGTCAACCCTTGCTAGTACTATGAGATGGCTTCTATTTGGGAGGAGGAAACAAACAGGCAGATCACAACAACAACAGCTGGGAAGACTTCACTTTGATTTTAGAATGTTATTGAGGGTTTAAATAGTACGCCCTCATCTCCTCTCCCCAAAATTTTGTGATCTGTAAACCCAACAGCACTGTTTCTGAATGCCTCTCCAAACCTTAGAGATGAAGAGCCGGGGGAACATAAAGATCACCAATCAAAACCTACCATAATGAAGTACAATCCTGATGCTCAAAAAAGTGTCCCTGGCCAACAAACATGTGTGCCATGTCCAGAAAGCAAGAGAGAGCATCACACCCATGGCAAAAGTGTCCACTGCAAAAGGAAAGTCTTTTAATAAAACAAAGCAGTGCAGTTTGGCAGGCAAGCCAGATCCTGCAAGAATCTTAAGCTACCAGTGAATCTGGCCTTAGAAAACCTTCTTCCTTAGCCCCATCTATTCAGCTCCTTCTGGACCAGGTGATGGGGTATAGGAACGAATGCACACTCAGAATCCCCTCAAGCCTGGCAGTGCCGCTGATCTCCTTGCAAAATGACTTTGTGCTTTGCCAGTTGTCCAGTGTTTAGTATTACTTTATGTAAGAGCTGATGCTTGAACAGAAATGAAACAAAATCACCCTTAAAACAGGAGTAGAATAAAGTTTATGAAGATACTATGCTGATCATTATTTGGAAGGGCCCCCTAGGACACAATGACCTTCTCAATGAGTTGGCTTGCTCTGTTGTTTTCATGTGGTAATCATTTCTCCTGAATGGACCCCAATGCAACCATGATAAATGTCATGTTCACTGCAACAAAAATCATGGTAAGAATCAGCTCAATGGAGATATTGCAGTAAAAAAACGACAACCAACTCCTATGTTGGCTTGCACGAACTTTCTACTTGATAAGAAAAGAATATTAGGAATAATGATATTGTTGCATACCACCCCAATCTCCAAGCAGTGTGAGATTCCAGAGGTTCCAAGCACCTACCCAGGGGTTTGTTTTTCCTTTTGGACATGAGGCACAGTGGAGACTGTGGTGTCTTTAGGATACATGGTTTATTCACACATATGTACAACCTGATGAAGGGGTTCACCGCATCAACACCCCAAAAGGGTTTGTTTTTCTCATAGCTGCAGCCTTGGATTCAAAGGCAACCATCAAGCTTGCTGCCTTTACCAGTCTGCAAACTTTTCTTCCTCTAGGTAACATCACAGCCAACCCTAAAGGCTCTAATTCAGACTCTGGCTGTGTCTTCTAACTAACTATCTGAGAGCTGTAGGAAGGCTCCATCCATTTACCATCTGGCCCAGAGCCTTCTCTCTTTAGCTTTGTTAATGGTCCATCACCTTTCCCTTTGTTCTCTCTTAATGGCTCATCTCCCAGGCGATTACCTCATGAGGAAACTAGCCTGTCTTGTTTTTTAACCCTTGCTGAATCCAGGGGTTCAAGAGGTTTGATTAAATCCAAACACTTACTGCATCCAGGAATTCAGGGGAGCCTGGCACCCACAAGCTCATAGCAATATATTGCAACAGGGACTGCAACAAAATGCTGTCGTGCAGAGTGCCCTTGTCCAGGGAACAAGCCAGCCATGCTCTCTTCCAGGATATTCCAGTTCATTCCACACTGAAGACCAGCAGAATTAATCCCCATTGCACTCTAGAGGTGTCATGCGCAAACAACAGTGCTTCCAAAAAGTTCCAGTTCCTGGTGGTAAAATATGCTCTACTGGGATCTGGGGACCACTTGCCTCCATGGAGGTTTTTGACCTTGGGACAGAGAAAGGGTGACAGTAGGGGAGGATGCTTTGTGAATCTTGCATTGGGGCAAGATATGGGGAACTCGTACATCCCTCCCACACACATAGATTCATTCTAATCTGGCAACCATAGCAACTAGCTTTTGGAAAACTGCCGTTCTGTGTTTTCTCAGAAGGCAGCCACTTTTGTGTGTTACAGGAGAGTAGTTTTTTTTCCAGATTAAGCAGAGCACAGCTACTTAAAAAAAAAACCTAGAAAGCTGATAATTGTTGGTCAGATGGGTTGATGTATGTATGCAGTGTGGTAGTTTGTCCTCCAGGCTGGAGAACAAAATAGTTCCTGCATGCCTCTCCAGACCCTTCCTGTTGTCTAGAAGCTTTCTGGTTGTTGTTGTTTTTTAAAAAAGAACATGAATATATATAGCATTTCCCCCTCAATATTTTGGAAGTTCCAGCCTTCTCATTGTTTACAGTCTCTTTAATCATTCGACAATAAATGGAGCAATGGTATGCTTATCTGCAGCTAAGACTGTGTCCACATAGTCAACAAGAAATCTTTTGAGCATTCCATTCTGCTATTCTGTTTGCTATCCTCTCCGAAGATATCTACAGAATAAAGGTATGTGTGTGTGTGAGTGAGTGAGAGTGAGAGAGAGAGAGAGAGAGAGAGAGCACTGCAGTGTGAAGCATGAGAATATTAATTTAAATCACCAACCAGTAATATTAGATATTATTATTAAAAGCTCTCAGTTTGAAATATACAAATACACAGTAAATATTTAACAGCATGGAAGGAATGAAGGTACTTTCCTCATCAGATTTAAATATGCCTCAATAAATGCTTTCAACCAACCTAATTTTTTTATTTTGCAATTCATCCAATTCTGCAATTGCAATTCATCCAGTTCTGAAGTTGGTTCAGATTTTTTTAAAAAAGAAAACAAGCTGCATGCGCAGACGCAAGAGGTTAATGCAAGAAACAGAAATTGCTGCCTTATAACATAAAGCCTGCTAAGTCTCACTGCAATCTAACATATACTTAAATTGGAGAATGCTTGTCCTTAAAATTAAGCTGAATCAAGGTATTACACAATTTTCACAGAACAAGCTCCATTGAAGACAAAGCTTACGAATTTATGGGAACAAGGTTTGGAAGAGATTGATTCTGGTCAAAAAATGATGTGGACTTCTTTTTTAAAAATAAATAAACATTTACAAATAAGCAAGCAAGCAAGCAAACAAACAAATCAACATTTATTTTTATATTTATTTTCACCAGAGGCTTGCAACCAGTGAAGTGCATCTGTCTCCCTCACTATTAACTTTTAGGTGAAATTTAAAAACATTCCTGTTTACCCATGCATTTGATGGCTGAAAGTTCTGTCCCTGCCAACCCTGAAATTATTAGTTTGAGAGTAGGTGATTGCTTTTAGGAATTCTAAAATGCTTTTGAGAAAGCTGTTTTAAACTGTTTCAATTTGTTTTTTGTTTTTTTTAAAGAAACTTTTAATTGTGTACGTTTGCTATCCTAGGTTATTTTGGAGGAAGGTGCAGGGTAAAAATCAAATCACTAAATCAAATAGGATCATACACCTCACCATCGGCACCACTCAACAGATTATTGGGGGGGGGGGGGGAATCTCTGAACTTTTGTCGATTTGTGTGTCTTATGAACCCTGAGCCTATTCCTACCCCTCCGGTCTACTTCAGATTCCACTTCCCACAATATCTGAAAGAGAGAGATGGGCAGCTGGAGAGGGAGTAAGAGAGACCCCAGACAAGAGGCATTGGGACTCATGAGAAGGGAGAACAATTATGGGCACACTTAGAATGTGGGAAGGGGGGCATTTTTCTGCGCATTCTCCATTTTTCTTTGTAACTGCCAGCTCAAATCAAGTTTGAGGGAGCTTATCCACTGGTAGAGAAGACATTGCATCCAGTTTAGTTCTACATCCTCTTCTTGCCTCAGCGGCCTTGAGACTCTAGAGCTTAAGTTTGGGATGAGCCATGTTCTAGAGCTAACCAGCCTCTTGTTGCTTTGCCTATGGCTGTTTCTCTATTCCCATCTCCAATATCATTACCCCCATGACCTCCTCACCCCCTGCAATCACATGATCCACCATACACACTGGTACATGTTCAGATTGCAACCCAGTGGCAAACTATTTGCAATCCACACACATTCCACACTGGTGGTCTGTCTGCATCTCCTATGCTGTGCGAAGGCCCTCTGCGATGCAGTGTAATCCTTCTCACAAAACGCTACACGTCAGTGCTTGTAGTGTTCTGATGTAGTGCGGCATAAGATAGTGGACGAATTGCCCTGCACGAGCTTCATGCTTTCTGTTCTGTGCTCAGAATCACCTTCTCCATGCTTATCCCAAATCTCGATGCTTTTTTCATCGAGCCCCATTGCTTAGATTCCCCACCCACCCAGTTAATGACCGCTCAGCTCCGCCTCTGATGTAGACTAGCTTTGATCACACTCTGCCCTGATCAGCCCACACTAGACACCAATGCTGACAGTCATATGGGATCAGTTGTCAGGGTAAGCACAGTGTGATAAATGTTGTGCTCCTGTGCACACTTTAGAAGCAGCTACTGTAGCACCCTGCTGATTTTATTAGTAGCTACCCAAGTCCTTGTAAATGTCATTGATTCATTCATAAAGCTATGGCATTTGGGTCTTTTAAAGTGTAGGAAAAGATTCATGTGCAACCAAGTTCGAGCCTTCCTTCCATGAATACAAAGTCTAAAAGGAAGCTCCAGTGGGAAAGAAAGATCCCCACCCCCAGCTCTGTTTTCTTTGTTAACTTTGTGGAACAAAGTGCTTCTGTCTTGCCCCTCCTCCATCATCTTATCTCTTCCCCTTCTATTTTGTCTTTAAGGCTCTGCATCTTGGAAACCACTTTTGTGATTTTTATCTCCATGATTAAAGTAGAAGACTTTATTGAGTTCTTTGCATCAGCCCCAAGATCTGCAATGCAGGATTTTACATAACGCTTCACTTCTTCTCACACCATTACTATTGGTAACCTGATAGAAAAGAAATGCAAGATACCACGTTGCTTATGATGTATGTTTCTGGGATTATGTGTGTGATTAGCAAAAAGAGGGGGCAGAACTACATGTGATAAGGAACTGCAGCACCAAACATACAGTTTTGCACACCACTGTGACCAGGAAGTGTTCTTAGATAATGGCAGTTTGTTTGTTTGTTTACAAAATAGAAAACAATTAGAGAAAATGTGCCTCAGCATTTCATTCCACTCCAGCCGCTTCCTAACTAAAAGGTCAAGAGGAGGAAAAGCTGTTAGAAAGTGCCAACATTTCTTCTTTCACTGGCATTCTGGATAAGATATTCAGGGGTGGGGAAATAAGAAAGATCAATTGATCTGCCATTTGCGTATTTTAGTGTGTGCATTTTTAACTTAAGCCTGTTTGATTAAATGATTGAAGCTGGAAGTCTGACTGACACCCAGCACAAGGTGATCATGTGATACGTTATCTCAGAGGACCGTAGAATTTATCAAACAATATCTTTTATTGGACCAAACAGCTATTTAAAGTGTCACAAGCTTTCAGCAGAGGCAGCATACACCCTTGATGAGCTTCTGGAGTGGGAGGTAATGATGGCTTGGTATCTGACACACAATGGCAGAAGCCTAAACTGTTCAAATGCATGCTATATTCTTTGCTTAAATGTCAGATTTTGCAAGTGATGCTAATGCTCTGATTCAACAAAAGAAAGCTCACATCCTCAAGTAGAAATTGTGAGGATGTTTCCAGAAGCCAAGCACAGCCCTTGGTAGAGAAGACTACATGTTTGGGTGCAGAGGTCTGGATTTAGTCTTTGCCATTCCTTGCAAATGATTGACACTATTTTATTGCGGGCTGCATGCATGAAGCTCATGTTCCAGCTTTTCAGCTGGGGAAATATGCACACAATCTCCAACTGTGCATCAGTTTTCTCCTACTGGGTTGGGGTGTAAGAATGCCTAGCATCTGTTCTAGTAGCGCAGAATAAAATGGGAGCCATTTTTAAATCACATGCAACACATTCTAGCAAATGTAGGAGTCACATTCAAATCAGACATGTAGTGAACACACACACAAAAATGTTAAGTGTTACTTGTGAAAACAGCCTAAATCTTCACATTTATTTATTAAATTTATATCCTACCTAGACCTTCCTCCCAAAGGAGCCCAGGGTGACAAATTCCAGATGATTTCAGATCATTTTCTGTCTTGCCACAAAATAATAATAATAAGCCAAACCATGGTGAGTAATAAGCCAAACCAAGTCTGGAAGAAAAAGAAGTGTTTCTATGCACAGCCAGTGCCTCCCACCTAGCACGGTAATGTTCACCATGTCTTTGTAGCTATTAAAGTTCTTATTGTAACCTTTTATCACAATTCACGCAAAATATATTTTGCCATGCTGAAAAGGCTTGAAAATGAAGATTCAGGAATGAGTGTGGCCAGTGCTCCCCCCCCCCGTCAAATGGAGTACTCAAGAAGATCACCATTTTATAGTTCAAATTGGAAAAAATAAATACAGTAAATGTACAAAGATTCATGAAATGTTTATGAGTATGCAGACCCCTGCATCCCCCCAGAAAAAAAACACTGAGTGTGGCAATAGAGTATTGAGCAGCAACAAAGACTTGCCAATCCACTAAGTTAATAGTCCATCTTTATGGCATCATTTCCATGCCCATTTCCACTAATGAGTGGGAATTTATTCAGTTACAACAAAATGTTTTAGCATTCATTTAGAGTATTCAAAGTGCTCTACAGACATTATCTGAACAATTCTTACAACAGCCCTGCAAAATAAGTCAATATTGTTATCTCAACATTGCAGCTGGGAGGTTGAAGCTGGAGAACTGTTAGATTCACATTTGATGTATGTTTTGAATCAAGGACATCACAGCTCATACATTTTAAACATTATACTCTACCAGCTCGCAACAGATTTGGGACCCTTCAGAATAGGCTCCAGGGTTGTATTCAAACAAGCTTTTATTTGGTATAGATGCAATGAAATGAGCAAACCTTAGTCACGTTTATTAACTTCAGTGGGTCTACTCTGAGAAGGACTAGCATGGAATACTACTCTGTATCTTCCAGCCTTCACTGGACTTCAAGTCCTTCCGAAAACAGAATGAGTCCTTCTGAAACCAACTTGCTATGCACAAGCAGAAGTCATAAGTTTACAAATGAAAATTTAGGGAGAATCCAAAAGAGGGAACAAAAGAGAGGGAAGAAACAGATGAAACAAAATCAGCCTCTCTTATTCCCTGTTGGAATGCATCAGAAGGCCTGCACCTGGAAATAACATTTTTACTTGTGGAAGAAGCAAAGTAGAGAAGGAGCCACTGGGGTTAAGCATTGTTGCTACAACATCTATGTAATGAATTGCTTGGCAGAGTACTGCTATTTTTAAAATCTTTTTTTTTTCCTGAAGGACAATTTGTTTTTTAACTGAAAAGAGCTTTTAGGAAGCTCTCCAAGCTTCAATTCCTACTCATGTCAGATCTTGCTCTTTTGTATTTGCTCTTTTACTCTACAATGCTGTTGTTTGAAGTATAGCAGAATATATATGTTTGCTACCTCTGGTTCATCAGGGTGTCATGTTTCTTTGCTGTCAAGGAGACAGAACATCGCTACTTTCCTCGGGAGAAGCTTTGTCCATGATGTATGAAATGTCACATATAATTAGGCTTCTCCTATGAATTACATTTCTTAAACTATGTTTCCATATCAACAGGTATGTTACAGGGAGTCTGGCAGGAGAGAAACATGGTGGTACATCAGAGCAGAGGGAATGCAAAATCTGATCATCCATGACCCATCTGGCCTATACAGTTTGGCTATTGGTTCCTCTCTTAACTGTCAGGCCTGCTACTTTGGATTAATCAGTTTGGGAACTGCAGCCAATGCAAAAAATGGATTACCAGTTGCTATAGAATTCAATACTTGCAAGGGAACCAATAGGTGACCTGTCTCAGTTCAAGTCTTTACCCTGAAGCCAAACATTTTGTAGACTAAGCATCTTGACACATGCCCGGCCAACCTTCCCCTACAATCTCCAAAGATGGAAATTCTCCAACCACCCCAGGCATCCTGTTTCATTGCTGCATAAGTTAATGGACTTTTCTTAGTGCTTAATATCCAAATCATTTTTTAAAAAAATTCCTTATAAACAGAGTAATTAACGCAACTCATATATTGCTAAAGTTGTATAGTTTAGAATGTAAGTATCTAATCACAACAAAATTACAGTGAAATAGTGTGAGGCTGTTTGACTTGAGTCTCTCATTATTCAAGCATTATCTCAAACATTTAATTAAGACAACCATTTGAAAAGAGAAAGCCAGCAGGCTAATCCAATTGCTTTGAATGGCTACCAGCCTAATTGTAAATGGTTGATGTCCAGCCTTTCCTTCCAAGATCTCAGTCGGTTTCCAAATCTATACCAGTGGCACAAGGAGCAGATAATTAGATATTTACATTTTTAAAGAAATCCTCTTGGAGATATTCATGCATCATGCCCTAGGTATGTGTGTTTTTCAAAAGTGGTTGTCTCACAGCCTGTTAGATTAGAAACCATAAACCACTAGCCAGTGTGCAGCAAATGATCATCAAACAAACCATTTATTTAGAAACAGATGAAAAACCTCAAAGTAAGAAAGACCTGCAAATTCATGAAGTCAGGAGATCTCTAAATGAGGGGAGTCAATAATGTCAATCTCAACAGAAGAGATAACCTAGCACAAACTGGGAAACAATGAAAAAGTTTCAGGATTAAAACAGAGTCTTATTATCCACTGGCTTGTTTGTTTTTTTGTTCTCAAATCAAATAACCAAACACTTTACTCAAAACAAGCTGCTTATGTTATCAGCATTTCCCATTTACCTTTTGAAATGCTGGCATTTAAAGAGAAGATTTTTAAAGGTAAAATTGATGCTAATACAGAATCCTATTATGCACTGTAGGGCAAACTCATTCAACTCAATATGAGCTTTTTACTACCCAGTTAAAAGAGATACTCCTTAGAAAGTACATATACAACAGGATATCAGAATGACTGGGGATAAGGTTACAGATATTTCAGCAGAACTTTATTTCTGTCAGATTATTTGCAATAATTGTTGTCGCACAAAATGTACTGCTTAACTGACATTCTGCTTCACCACAAAACACACAAAAATAGGCAACTTCACTGGGGAGAAAAATCATGCAGAGTTTCTCATAAAATAAGAAGGTTCTAGCTGTGCAGCTGACACTTGACGAAAGAAGCATGAAGCTCATGATAAGGTTTTGAAAAATTCAAGATTACAAACAGCTGAACAACTTTATGCAAATATATTCACTTACTCAGCTGGCAAAACTGTAAAACAAAAACAATATAAAAAAGCATTAAGAAGCTTAATGTTTGAGCTTAAACGTTTTTTCCGTTTCACTCATCTATAAAATGTTGGCACTGAGAGCAGAGGAAACGAATCTGTCTTTCTGTATATATTGCATTATTTCTTTGAAACACTGCTTGAATATCAGATTCTATACCTCACAATTAGTGACTAGCTGGGCTGGGATTTCAGCCTAGCAAGAAGGATCTGCGCTATTTGCTTCAGCTAGGATGCCTCTGAAGATGCATCACAGGCAGATAGCACTTAAGGGCCAGTCACAGTTGCATGGATCTATAGGACCAGAGTGCTAATCACTTCAGATATCAAGTGGCGTAATTAATCACCAGCCATTTAACATTTTAAATACATCAGAAAAATGGTCCAATACGGCTGAAAACATTCCATTGTTTTATGAAGGCTGGCCGAGTGCAACTTCATATTGTCCCAGGAGACATATTTAGATGTTACCTCCCCCACTGCATATATGCAGGTGGAGGGGGACCATTCCCCCAACCCTGTTACAGACATCCATGTGTTCAGCAGGACATCTGCAAAGGACCTGCAGGCAAAGGCAGGTAGGTGTTGCTTGCAAGTGAGAGCTTCAGTCATGAGCACACACAGCCTCCCCTTAGCAGATGCCCCACTGGGGGAACAGTAGGTGGCTGGTCATATAGGGCACATAGGATTGGTGGCTGGCAAGCATGGGTGGTCCCACTTCTGTTCCATGCATTGAGGAGCACCTATATGGTGCCTGACTGAGTGTATACCTGCCTGGACTGGTGTTTACTCATGACAAAGAAAGATTGTACCATGTGCCTAAATTAGGGGTTTCAGAGAAATTCTCCAGATTGGTATCTATGCACGAACCTGGAGTGTTCTGGCACCCAAAAATCCATCCATCCATCCAGAAACAAAACCTTTTGTGCTTACCTTTGTTTTCCTACATCCATTTTCTCCAGGGCTCGCAGGAAAACAACTTAAGTGGTATCTCAGAGAATCATTGGAAAAGGCAGAAGGGCAGCATCCCTCTTTCTCTTTGCCCCAGTGCAGCCATGAAGAATGGGAATGATTGGTTATTATGCAATCTTTTCCTGTCCTTGAGGACTAGGCTTGATCTGTATATAATCCTAGCAGCAATGCATCCAGTTGTAAATTGTGCCAGATGAACACCATACCACACGGGGAGCTATTAAATGCAAGACAACTTCCTATGTGGTTTGGCTGATTTCCTGCTGGCAAAATCTCTTTTTCATGATTCTGTTTTCAAGCAGTGGCCCTGCCATTAGTGCAGTGCAATGGACTGGGCCAAAAGCGATTCGTCTGGTCTTCGGCGGCCCTCTTTCCCTCGCCTTGTACCTAGTCATGCACAAGATGCCCAATATGCCTCACATACAATCTTACATATCTGCTCAGCCTCCAAGCCAAAGGGGCAGCTTTTCTCCAATTGCAAGCCTATATTTTACATCCTTCCTAGCAGAGTAATTTCAGGCGGCTGCTCACAGTTGCTGTTTAGGCCACGGGGCACAGTGGAATTCTGCACAGTCTTCTTTCTGCCCCAGCCCCCTACCATCCTGCTCATTCAGCACACACACACACACACACACACACACCACAGCAGGAGTCATTGCACATCTGTACAAAGGACAAGTGGAAGAGTGGAATGACAGTTCTTTTAAAGAATGAATCAAAGTGCAAATTAACAAACACCAAATTTGCTGTAAACATTAAATACTTCAGACACAAAACCTTCTGCGCGATACAAGAGCGCTTTCAGCATTATCTATTCACAACAGCTCTCCTCCTCCTGAGGGTCATAAACACAGAGAGACGGAGCCAGGGAGAGAAGGGGGGGGGGGAGCTGGAGGAAATGCTCTCGTTGAAATTCAACTCACAGCAAAAGCAATTTCCGAGTGTGCAAAGTGCTGTCAGCAGGCCTGATGTTTGTGTATGAAATATAGACAATATGACTGGCCCATCGGCAGCCACTGTCAGCCTGATGGATGGCGCCTGAAAAGAAGTAAAGCGGCTGCCGTTAGGGCCCAGTCTATCAGCCTCTTGAAGGAGATTCAGGGGCTTAATAGAGGGAAAACTCTCTACTAATCGGACAAAATTTCCAGCTGCGATCGCCAAGGAAATAAAAGGGATGGGGATGAAAGACCTGAGCTAGGAACACAATGCAAGGAGGGGGAAAGCCAATCTCTCTCTCTCTCTCTCTCTCTCTCTCTCTCTCTCTCTCTCTCATTCTCTCTTATGCTCTTTCCTTGTTCCATGGACATATATGTATATGGTATGTTTCTGCCCTCGAATTCATACGACATGGCAACAGCCCCACCCCATTTTTCTTCCTTCAGGTGGGCTAAACCTATTTTAGAATGGGCTATAAAAACAAACATTGTTGAAAGCCATTCATGTACATTATCTAATTATTCCTTGCAGAAACCCTATAGGGCAGGGTTGGGTCTCCCACCTCCACCACCATACTGTAGCAATGAAGGGAGGACATTTTGATGTACGCCATCTCTATACATTTGCCTGCACCGGTTTTCTCCAGGAAGACTGTTGTAGCGAGCAGAAGGCCAGTCTGGTTCAGAGCCTGGGAAGTGGCTCCGTTGCTTTTCTCTTCCTTTTCAGAAGGAACTCTGCTCCAGTCATCACTTGTCCTCCTACTTCAGTAGTAACAAGGTCACCCTGTCACCAACCAGAAGACTAAGGGCATGAGCACCAGCCAGGAGAGAGCAACCTGGCTCCAACTGGATATAAAGCCCTGTTAAAAACTCACCACTTTGTTTCAGTCTAGCTCTTGTCAAACTGAACTCTCGCCTGTACCTTTATCCTCAACTTCAGTTTCTTTGCTTGTCTTATCTTCCAGTTTGTCAGCCTGAGGCCAAGGGCCTTGCATTTCATTTCACTTCATGCAACAGCCCCTACCACTAGTAACGAACAATGGATTTAAACTGACATGACTGATTTGCATTTTTTTTTGTCTCCCCAAATTTAATTTTTTATGTATTACATTTGTAATAAGTTCTCTGGGTGGTGTCCAAAAAACCCTAACGTATAAGATAAAAATTCATAATAAAACACTAAAACCAGAACAAAAGAGACCGCAACTTGGGGGGGGGGGCAGCAGAAACTAAAACTAGAATAATACACTGTAGTCAAAAACAGTTAAAGTCAGAATAAAGCAACATGGAGAAACAGATGCACCAGATTTATTGTAATGAAAAAGCCTGACCTGAGAGAACAAGCAAACCATAGTGCGGGTGCCACCACCGAAAAGCCCTTCTCCCTGCTTACCACCCACCTCAATGCAGAGTTAACACAGCAAAAGAGACATCAAAGCTCTTCTACAAATTGCAAAACAAAAAAGTACACTTAAGAGTAGAAAGCAGGGGTCCTTGGTGGATCCTTCAGTCTGAAAGGGCTTTAGGCATCCTAAAAAGCTCCTTAGGCTAAGAATGCAGTGGGATGGCGTCCCTAATTTCTTTAAAAAGGGAAGATCCAGTTCTTCATACTGGAGTTACTGGCCACCAGTGCAGTACAAGTAGTGATTAATCACAACTGCAGCCAGTTTGCTTCTCTTTCTGTTGTGGGCTGTAAAGGTCTGTAGGATGCTATGCATGAGAGAAGTCCCTCAGCCTTGATCCTTTGTTGTCTGGAGTCAGATTGCTGATCAATAGGATGAGGCTGTAAGGGTCCTCTGGGTTTTACATCCTGGTACTTTGCTGCTAGGGGACGCGGGTGGCGCTGTGGGTAAAAGCCTCAGTGCCTAGGGCTTGCCGATCAAAAGGTCGGCGGTTCGAATCCCCGCGGCGGGGTGCGCTCCCGTTGTTCGATCCCATGCCTGCCAACCTAGCAGTTTGAAAGCACTCCCGGGTGCAAGTAGATAAATAGGGACCGCTTACTAGCGGGAAGGTAAACGGCGTTTCCGTGTGTGGCTCTGGCTCGCCAGAGCAGCGATGTCACGCTGGCCACGTAACCCGGAAGTGTCTCCGGACAGTGCTGGCCCCCGGCCTCTTGAGTGAGATGGGCGCACAACCCTAGAGTCTGTCAAGACTGGCCCGTACAGGCAGGGGTACCTTTACCTTTACCTTACTTTGCTGCTACCAGCATTATAATAAATACCAAGCCTTATACCCACTAAATTTGCTCCATGGTATGCAAAGAAGGTTTTTTGTTTGTTTGTTTTTTAAAGAACAGATAACAAAGCGTGAATCTAAGCACTGGGCAGAACATCTATATGTGGGGAACATAGATGGCTTCTTAGATTTCTGCCTTCCTTTCAAAAGCCCAGAATACACCCCTCTCCATTCCTGTTGATTAATCGGCTACTATAAAAATCTGATGAGGATGACAATTTATGATAAATAAATGACCCTGGATCACTGCCAAATGAATGCAAAGTGTATTAAAAAGACTTTCCACACCGTGTTTTGACAAAGCTTTTGTGTTTCGCACTGTAGATACTGTACATTTCTTTTTACATGGGAAATCAAATAAATAAATAAGCAAATAAATAAGCATTGCTAACACATTCACATGGGACAGAATTCAGCTGCAAACAACCCATTTATTTTAAGACTTCAGTGCAGCAGAAATTCCCAATCAGAGATAGAAAGAATGATTTTTAAGGGTGGCAGGGGAGATATTTTGGAGAAGCGGGAATAATTTAAAGTAGAATATGATTTTTTGATGAGGCTGCCAAAATGAAAGGCTCCTGGAGAAAAAAAAAAGTTAATTTACATACAGACAGAGCTGTCAGCCGAGTCACTGCCAGAAAGAATGATAACAATTCATTTGGTAACTACTCCCTTGTTAAGAAAATAGCAGCATCCAGGGGCTTTATTTGCTTGCCACAAAAGAAAGGTTCCCTGAGCAGATTTTTTGATGGGAAAACACAACTTTTCTATGGGGCTTGTTTGTTTTTGCAGCTGTCTATAATAGTTACAACTCTTTGCTTTCAGCCGAGAAGGATCTAGGACAGGGGCTCTGACAGTTCATCTTACAGCCTTTGCAAACCGCTAGTATGGAGTCATCAAGGCCTAGGGAAGGAGCACTCGTCCCACCCCAACATTCACATGCTTGGTGGCTATTAAACAAAGAGCTTGTAGGTTACAGATTATGGGTCTCCCAGATACATTGCCCTCAATGGACCACCCCTGCTGGCACAGTGGGCTCTCTGCCAGGTGCAGATCCCTCACCAATTATTGTTCAGGCTCCCTGCCTTCCTGCCCACCAATGGTGGCAGCACTGAGCAGACCTCCAGGCTTGCATGATGCAACCTACATCAAGGCAAGGACAGCACCATGGGGTGGGGTGGAGAATGCATACAGCCCTGGAATCCTCCTCAGTGTAACCACTGGGCTGCCCTTAGCTGCACAGTGGTTCTGGCCTGGAAATGCTGCTCAGAGCTCCCACAAGTGATCTTGCTAGCATTGCCAGCTTAAGTACATCAGCCCCCACCCCTGCCCAGATGTCCATAATCGTAGCAGTGTAATAAAGAAGTTTAAGATGCACCATGCTTGACCAGAGCTGTGTGCTGGCACCAGGCATGACCAATGGCTCTGCGCAGAGGAGCTGAACTAGGGGTGGAGGATGAGGTGGGATTAGGACCAGCTAAAGCAATCCCCTTTATTCTTACAGTTGGTTACATTTTATAGAATCATAGAATTGAATAGTAGAGTTGGAAGGGACCGTGAGGTTCATCTAGCCCACCCCCCACAATGCAGGAATCATTTTGCTCAGCATGGAACTCCAACCCACAACCCTGAGATTTAGAGTCTATTGCTCAACCGGCAGAGCTATCCCAGCAGGATTCTTCTGGTACAATGTTGCATCTCACAAGGTTGGCTCATCATGCCGAAACCATGCCCTGAGACTTGAATTCCCACACTGGGTTATCTGCTTAGGGCTTTAACCTTCAGATCCACCTGCCAATCTTCTTTTTTCCACTGCACTGATAGTTAAAGGCAGGCAGCCCCAACATCCTGTCTCCATTCAGATGCTGCTCCAATCCAGTACTTCCTATCTGGGTTTCCTCTAACCATAGCTTGTCTCTCTATGTGAAAATACAGAGGGAAATCAAGGCATTCATATTCTATCACCCTAAAAACTAATGTTCTAATCAGCACTAGGCACCACTGAATCTGCTGAAAAACAGGAGGAGAGCACCCTGTTTAAAGCCTAAATGTAAAGCCAAACTGTTGGAGCTGGATGATCTGGAGCTGGTGACAAAAACTGCATATTATTTGCTTTCAGGGAGATTCTAGGCCGGAGTGGGAGAGTTCAGATGCCTGCCTTGCCTTCCATTGTCTCTGAATACACTGATCAATCTCTCGCCCTGCAACCCGAAACAGTAAAAATCTCTCCCCAGCTTTAACTTTGTAACTATCACTGTCTTTTGTGATTTAATTTATGCCCTCACAATGCAAGCTGTGTGCACAGCCAATATTATTTGTAGACACCTATTTGGATACACTTCCTTATTGTGTGTCTTCATGATTTAATGTGATTTTCTAATGCGTTTCTCAAATGCTGCCTTGCAGCTCAAATACAATTCAAGAAATATTTGCAGCTTCCCATTTTCTCTGCCTGAGTGCACAGCAGGCAGTAGGTTGGGAGCAGGAAGCCAGGAGACAACACTCATATTTCTTTCCAGTCCCCCAAACACAAATTTCACTATGGAAGATGCTATAGACCAAACACTTTTCGGGTTGCAGGAGAGGGTGCCCCTGGAGTCACTGGATCTCTCTGCCACTGGTGGAGCGACAGGCCCAGACAGACCCAGAGAGATCTGACCTCCTCTGCTCCCTACGTGAAGCTGCAGAAAGGTCCTCAGCAGGTGTTCCTCTAACTTGGAGAGAACAAAAAGGAGGCATTCTGAGGTGTGTGAATGGTGTGTCTACATTTGAGAGTCCTCCCTAACATACCCCTGGAATGGGACAAATACAGTTCATTTGCATCCCATTGACTCCAATGGTAGTGAAAATGTATGCTGTTTTTTTAAAGACACAGAGAACAGAGAAATGCCTTGTGTTCTGCTGGTGCATGCCTGGTAAGGCACAGGACAAGGCAATTTGTCTGCCTTCAACCCCCTGCCCCACTTTTTGGTCTGTTAGAGAGGATTCTACAGTCTCAGAGTTTTCAGGTTTTTTGTTTTTTTAAAAAACATTCTTTCAAATATATGCTGGGATTGGAATAGAGGGCCATCAAAGTGGGTGCCAGGCCTTTCGTGCCTTTAGAGTGGCAGGGTGCAAACCCCACTCCCACATAAGTATGCAAGCCTATACCTACTTGGAAGCAACTTAGGTCCACTGATTTCAATGGCTTTCTTCTGTGCCTAGTATCACCCATTGTTTATGAACGGACTTATTCGGTAATAAGTGTGCTTAGGATTGCAGGTGTCAGCATTTACCGGTCTTGAAATTCTTTTGATATTCTGTCTAAACAGAAAGCACCAGTCCTTGAATTCTAAGTGAAATTTGGCAGTAGTGAGTTCAATGAATTTTGCTGATTTCATCTTAACCTTAATTTCTCTTAACTTCCCTTTCTCATTTGTGTTTTCCCAAGCACGAAACACCAATTTTCACCTAAGGATACATTTGGTGGCAGCTCTGTTTAAAAGGTTTCATCGGGACCTACAAGTTAAGGCAGACAACATGCATTTGAGACAGGGGAAATAAATAGCATGGGACAAAGCTGTGGTCTAGCAACATCTGAAGCACGCCATGTTGGCTACCCCTGGTATAGGAGTTGGAGGCATTTGACAATATCAGGGCTGGGCATTTTTCAGTGACTGTTTCAAATATTATTTTTAAAACAGACATATCTGCCATAGTAGCAGAATATTGCTGTGTTCTATCTTTTGACAGATCCCACCTAAGAAAACCTGAAGGAACAAGGTACAAAACCAGACAAAGAAATTGCCAGCAAACTACATATACTTATGAGAGGTGGGGGTTTTTTTAAGCTACATAATAGAAGGATAAAAAAACCCAGAGGATTTGCTTGGTTTTTTTTTTTTTTTACTAGATAATCTCCTAACTATGTCCACAGCTGGTAGAACTTTTCCAAAACGGTGGACAAGAGAAATATATTTGCAGTTTCAATGGCTTTAGTAATTCATTCCATCCATAACTTTTAAAAAACAGAAATGCATGAGCAATATTTAATAAAAGTTGGTGTGACGGTAGAAAATATCTTTGCAAGATGTTATGTTTCAAAAAGCAATCATGTTACAAGGTGTGATGGATAAATATGAAGAAACAGCTTGAAGGTAAGGTATTCATCTTCTTTTTATGACAACACTAATACATTTGTTTCACTCCTTAAATTAATTTTCTAATAGTAAGAAAGGTCAAAAATGAACTAGAGCAATATGAGCCTTTTTGTCATCTTTAACAAATTATCCAAAACAGCTCTGTCAGATCAGAAGGGATAACATTTTGAGTAATAAATGTTCATACTTACTAGCTGGTCAAAGTTAATTCTTTCCAGGAAGTGGATATATCTGGAAGGCACAGATCCATTGATTTAATTCCCCCCCCCCCCTCACTTATTTGCAGTTTGGCCTTTTTGCAACCAGATTTACAGGGTTGTGTTTTGGGAGGCTGACATCAATTAGATGGAATGAGACCAAACGTCTCATATCAGTAATGTGGCTTAAACGGTCTGCGGATAGAAATCTATTTTGACAGACAAGTTCTAGGAAAGAGACTGAGGGTGGAGAGGAAACAACTGTCAGTTAATGAGATGAGACCAATGTCTCTTTTCAAATTTTTAAAAAGGCAAATAAAACAAGATTCATTCCATTTCTGTTTTGGGCAACATTTATTTTTCTATATTCTGCAGTTGTGTGGATGGCGAACTGGGACTGAGAGACAATGCTTTGCCAAAGGCCATAGTTTGATTCTGGCTGAACTAAACCCAAAGCTTCCTTGTCCAAGTTTAGCATTCTAACTACTGGATCCCAGGCTCTCTCAATTATAGGCTTAATGTTTCAGTAATAGTTCCCATTGTGAACCCATGCAGTACAATAAAGTACACAGTATTAGCAGTGGTGGAAGCCATAGTCCTATAATGGTTTTGGATGTTCAGAGTTGGGGAGAGGAAGGCACATGTTTTAGATTGTATGCTTTCCATGCTTAACTTTCACATTTTCCCCTCACAATAAAAGTGTGTTTCCAATGTGGTGAAAGCTTCGCACATGAGAATAAGATGTGTATGCTCTCTTTTGGGTGCTGCTAAAAGGGGTCTGAAAGAGAAGAAGAAGAAGAGTTTGGATTTGATATCCCGCCTTTCACTCCCTTTAAGGAGTCTCAAAGCGGCTAACATTCTCCTTTCCCTTCCTCCCCCACAACAAACACTCTGTGAGGTGAGTAGGGCTGAGAGACTTCAAAGAAGTGTGACTAGCCCAAGGTCACCCAGCAGCTGCATGTGGAGGAGCGGAGATGCGAACTCGGTTCCCCAGATTACGAGACTACCGCTCTTAACCACTACACCACACTGGCTCTCAGAGAAGAATGAAGCCCTTCTACTTCTACTTCCTCCTCTCCCCTCTACATCTCAAAATGCCCAACCCTGCTTCTATAATTTTCATGGCCCAGAAAACTCATTGGGAAAATGGAGGCAGAAACACTAAATCAACTCAAAAAGGGCCTAAAAGGACAAAGAAATCAGCCTGTCCATAAGAATGTGATCGGTTTGTAATCACCAATAAAAATAATCTCTTCTTTGTTCAACCAAGAAAATGGCCCAGGGTAAATTTCCAGCCGTCTTTTTTTCTTTCCTATGTTTAAAAAAAGTTTAAAGTGAAAGAAATAATTTAGAAACACAAGGAAAAGAGAGGTTCTCACAACTTGGTGAAATTATTCCAAATCCATAGTGCAGAAGTGAGTTAAACAAAGGTCAGGCTCTGTGCTGGGAATTCCTCCTGACCTTTCAATGCAACATCCATCATCGGCATTACACAGAATATGCCATTTATCATACAGAACAAAGAGCAAACCACAACATCCTCCCATAGCCCTGAAAAGCACAAAACTTCAAGAGTTATTCTGCTTTTGGATACTACTCAGGTGTTCTCAGGTTACTCAGTTGCTAATTTGCCACTGACTGCTTCTAGTTGATCACTTCAATGGTTTATGATGTTATTATATGCTATAGGCACAGATGGTTACTCCAAGAGGCAGGCAGTGAGGTGTGGTGGATTACATAGGTATAGACATGATTATGACAGGAAACAGCATGAAATACATGACATGAAATACATCTACAAGGATTTTGTGTCTGTAGATAAAATAACACCTGCAGGGGTTTTCTTTCTTGCTGCAAACAAAATGGACATCTAAGAACATCTAACCAACAAAGATGCCTTGACTGGGTGAGGTCTGCACAGCCTCTAACACTTTGAAGCCAAAATTGGGATGGCAGCTTCCCTTTTTTTATCATGGTTGCCGTGATTACACATCATGATTTCTCCCCTTAAAAGTGCTTTTCTGGAGGGGCGGGGGGATCATGCCACAAAATCATTAGAGATCATGTCAACCAAAATGGCTGTCGTTCTCTCATGATAAAAAGGGCATGTCCCAGTTTTTCTGGGACACTTGCAAGGTATGGGTCTGCAGCTATTTCTGGTCTTCCCCAGCCCCCTCAGCCCACCCCATATTGTCACTAATGGAGGCTGATGCCCATTGGAACCAGTGGGGCAGAAGGCCAAGAGCAGATGGAGCAGAGCAAATGGCTGGTGGAGCAAGAAACAAGGAAAGTCAGAGCCAACTAACTCTGGTTTTCTCCCTATCCTCTTCTCTGCCAAGTTCTGTAAGGGCAACATGAGGTAGGAGGAAGATGATAGGCAGTGCCACCCCTGGGCTAGATTTAAGGGGGGAAGGCAGGAAAGTGGGGACTGGCCAAGGCAGGCTAAGCCCCACATACCCTAAGAGACCAACCTCCACTGCTTCTTACTCTCTCTGCTTTCTCAAACAACCACACAGATCTCTTAACAATAAAAACAAACAAACCTAAGCAGCTTCTTAATGATGTTTTGCACTTCCTGCAAGGTCAGTTTCTTTGAGAGCTAAACCACAGATAAAAGTCCTCAGATCCATATGGTAGTAGACAGGAGCACGATAATATTCCTTTCCCAAACTCCAGTCCATCTAGCTACCCCAAATCCCAGTCCATTTGTAGCTGCAGAATCTGAAGATCTTATGGAACATGCTAATCCTGAATGAGCAAGGCTGTTAGCATCCTATTGACGTCTAATGAGAAAAGAAGGCAGAATATAATGCAGTCGTAAAAGGTGGGGGAAGATGTGAAGCCAACTGAACGCAGCCTTGGGGGTTGGTACTGCAGAGTGCTGCAAAGTAATACAAATGCTCTTACATGTGATGTTAGGGGGGGGGGAAACACTTGCACTATTCTAAATGTGATGGTGTATCTATTAGTAGGTGAGATAAAACCCAGCAAAGATCCCAGGAAAAAGAGGGTAAACCTCACTCTCAGAAGATCAAGGTAAGTGCATATTTTTGCTGCTGCTATTTACTGCTTTTCATGATGAATTATATTGTCAGTGTAGTGTTATTTTTAATGCATTACTATTTTATTTTAATATTGTATGTATTTGCTGCCCTGAGATCTTTGGGTGGGTGAAGGTTAGATTAAAAGTGTTTTCCAGCCTTCATCCAAAGGTTCCAGGGCTGGTGACAAAGCATTTATATACAGTTGTACCTTGGTTCTCGAACGCCTTGCTACTTGTCCATTTTGGCTCCCGAACGCCACAAACCCAGAAGTGTTCCAGTTTTCAAACTTTTTTGGGAAGCCGAATGTCCGATGCAACTTATGCAGCTTCCAATTGAGTGCAGAAAGCTCCTGCAGCCAATCAGAAGCTGCGCCTTGGTTTTCAAATGTTTTCAGAAGTCGAATGGACTTCTGGAATGGATTCCGTTTGAGAACCAAGGTACGGCAGGGTGTGTGTGTGTGTGTGTGTGTGTGTGAAAACAATAATGATGTCTCTAGAATGATTTAGGATATATTGTGTACATTGTTATCAACAACACAATTTTACACTGAGAAAGTAGGCTGTATGTCTGGCTTAGTCATGAAACACATTCGAGAGACTGATAGGGAAGGTAGCTTGCACCTCCCCTGATAGTTTCCCATACCCTCTAGCAAAAGTCTATATCACATTGAAAATCCTTGCAATATAACACACACAAAATCTTAGGATACATGTGCTACAACTAAATAAACTTGCCTAGTTGCTCTTTGTCTGCGTTATGTCCCACAGGAAAGCAACTGCATCTCAGTAAGTATGGAAGTAATTCATAACCGGAATTTTTCAGCTCACAACCCCTCCCCTCTAATTCCATTCAATATCTACAGTCCTCCCTAACCTGGCTTTTCTTTTAAAAAGCCAATTTGAGTCATAATGATTTATTTTGTGGAGAAATGACCCATCTGGTCCACCATCCTGTTTTCACAGTGGTTGACCAGATGCCTGCAGGAAGCCTCCAAGCAGCACCTGAGCACAGCAGCACTTTCCCTTCCTGCCGTCTCCAGCAACAGGTATTCAGAAGCATATTGCCTCTGACAGGGGAGGTAGATCACGCCATCATGGTTACTAGCCACGGAAACAAAACAAAGCTCATCAAAAAGCCGTATTCTCAAGCAGCACTGGCCAAATATGGTACTGATGGATACCTGAGAAGCTAGTAACCTACCTATGCAAAGCATAGGGCCCAAATCCAGAAATGAAACAAATCAGGCACAGCAGAAGGGCAGCACATGAATATATAATATCAAGGCTGCTTCTGAATGTGGTATTTGATATACAAATATAGGCATGCTAGACCAATATTGTTGTAACAGATCTGGGATAACAGAGTTTGGGGTTACCAGGACACTTGTAACTGCTAGAGTCAGTGGATATTAGAAATTAAGAAATGGTAGAATTTAGATAATATTTGGAGTATTGATGGGAAGTTGCCAGACACTAGATTTAAAAGACAGGCTGAACCAGCGATCCTGTTCAAGAGATCACTGATAGAGTTGCCATTAAGAACACAAGGAGAACCATGAGATGACCCTCATGGTTAGGGTTGCCATATTTCAAAAAGAAACAAACCAGGACACCCCGAAAGAGAAAGAGCCCAAACATGTTGAGGTTTTTTTTAAACAAAACCACCAAAATTGTTGAGATTCTCCCCCTTGTTTTTTTTACAAAAACTCCAAAAAAATACTAATTGATTGACTTGCCTAAAATCCAGGACAAAGCACCGCCTTTCAGAAATCCCCACCCCAGAGATCAATTCCACCTTTGGCAGCCCTACTCATGGTCCCTTCCAATTCTTCAATTCCAGGCCATTAAAGAGCAACTGACCATGTAGATGCGTCCTCCCCCCCAGCTGTGTGCTAGTTAGCAGAAGAAACATCAGAGTTGGGAGGGGGAGGTTAGAAGAAGCATGATGTTACACAGGAAAAATGTGGTCCTTTTGCAGGTCTGGATAAGGGGGGTGAGCAGACTGATGGGGAGAAGCTGCTTGGAGCAAGGAATCTTGGGAATGAGAAGGGTGGAGCCAGAACTCCAGGCTGAGGGCAGAACTATCATGGCAGGCAGGATGAAGGCAAGGCAAGAAGAAAGGCAGAGAGATGTCTAGGAATCCAGTGGTGAGCTGCTATAAAGGAAGGGCTTCTCCTGAGATGTGAATGCTTTGAAATCTCTCTCTGCTGAAAGCTTCCGGTGTAAACCTGTGCAAATAAACCATATTTCAATCGTATTTCAAAGACACTGCAGACTCCACCGTGCCTCAGTTGGGGTGGCCGGCCCATAACATTACGAACAAATCAAACAGCAATGAAATAGGGTCCAAAGCCTTAAGATCTCACTCATGGTACAATCGTCCTCTGCCCTCAAGAGAGGTTGCTGCCTATTCCAACCATTCTATTGTGAAGAGTTTTTGCCTTCACGGGGTGCCACATAGACCTTTAAGTGATATAACAACAACAACAACAACAACAACAATTTTTATTTATACCCCGCCCTCCCCAGCCAAGGCCGGGCTCAGGGCATTCAAAAAACAATTTGAATGAATACAACTTAAAAACAAGATTAAAATACAACATTAAAATATTGAAACATTAAAATATTAAAATGCAGCCTCATCACAGGAGGAGAAAGGATATGTTATTTGGTGCATATATATCAGTGCAAGAAGTATATCAGTGCAAGAAGGGCTAGCCTCAGCATCTGTTATCCTTGAACAGCTGCTGGAGCTCCAGTATTATAGCAGGGCCATGACTGACACCTGCCCCGGGGCTCAAATTTGACCAAACTTTTTTCCAACCCAAGATGCTTAAGTTATTACAAGAGGCAGGCATCTCTAATCAGCCCTAGTGGGCTGAGTCTAGGCAGCATTTTAATTTTCCACAAATGCACCTGGCATGGTATTTTTCTGGACACTGTAAGAAATATAAATGGAAACTAGCCCCTGTTGCCCAGTGCTGTTCAAAGCACTGCTACAACCTAGCCACACCACAAGGTAAACCACCAGAGCTCAGTGCTGAAGGAGGAAATCACCCAAGAGTGGTTTGCTCAGTCCCCACATGCCCAGACTATCACTGGTGCAAGTAACATTATGGAATCTGCTGGCTGCTATATTGCAAAACATTTCAGGAATAAGGTGTTCAGAAGAGTGGAAGAACAGAAATGGAAGAGTTAAAAAAAAAAATTTCCAGAAGAAGTAGGTTCGCAGCACGAGTAGCTAGGTTTAGCAATAATCCAGGCTCAGCTGCAGACAGGAAGCAGAGGAAATCTTGTAAGCCTGTTCTTATGAGGTTTCCAGCTTAGTTACTCGGATTCAAAACGCCCAAGGCAAAAGCCAAAATGGCCCTCCAAATCTTAAGAGTAACATCTACTGCTGTGTCCATCTAGCCTGGTCTACAAATTACTAAAATGCACTGGGGGGTATGTAAGAATATATACACTCCTAACTCCAGCCATGTAATATTAAGCACACTTTCAGGACTAAGGGAAAAACAACAACTCTGGGCTCCAAGATTCAGCTGAAAAGAGAGCGCTTCACTGAGTGATCAGAAAGAGGATAGTTGTCAACATTTACAACTGAGAATACAGGGAGAATTTTATTTATCACAAGTTAAGCAGCTTAGTACTTCATGTCAAGAATCAATTATTAAAGTCAGCCTAATAATCACAGAATCATAATAAATTCAGTAAAGTCAACTGTGGTAAATATTACACTAATTAGACATCTGTTCATTCAGATTCTATGGTTGAAGTCAAGGTCTGGCATACAGCTATGTTGTAAAAGTTGAAGTCATTTATGGCCCCAGAATATTCCTTAGGGGAATATATCCACTGAATTTTTCAGTTCTCTTAAACCATGACTCTTATGACATGTTTATCTAGTGGTTTCCTTCACTCCTAGTTATCTACTGCAGAACATAGCCAAGACTTTGGGAAAAAGCAGGTACTTTTACCCTGCCAGTTTTCCTTATTGGATCAGAAGTGGGAAGTTAGCCAAAGGGACTGCAGATTATCCCTGTTTGCAGGGGGTGGACAAATCTATTTCTAGTCTATGGCATCCCTGCCCCTGGTTTTACCTATAGCAGTTCCTTTCCTGCATCAATCTGAGATTTTTCTTTTTTAAAAAATCCTCTCAAAATACATATGCAAATGCATTATTTTATATGTTTAAACTGTCGAGAACTGTTTTGCAACATGCAGGGAAGTGTGAAATCTGACGGATTGCTAAATTCCGATCTGCGCTAAAAGGTGTGGAGTAACCCATTTTGTGTGCAGTTTCACAAAGATTCCATTCTCCAAACACTCCAAGACGGCATATGGGCATTTTGTTTGTGCACTGTGATGATGATTTGATATGTGAAAACACCACACTGACATCCATAAAAAATAGCTGCGCGCCCACATCCTTAAAGTCAAATATAAGAAAATGCTTGGCGGCTATGGCTACAATTCAACCCCTCTCCTTTGCACTGGAAGGGGACAGATGGATTGGGGCCTCCCTACCCAGTCTTGCTTGCCTTAACCACCCGCTGCCCGCGGAATAAGAGGAGCAGCATTCCACCCCATGTACACCCCACATTGAGTCTTAGCTGATTATTAAACAGCAAATGGTGAATCACATCCTTTTCCGGCAGGGTATCAAGAATCTCCTGGATTTAATTTTCTCAACTTTTGCTGCTTCTGTTGGTGAATCAATTTGAATGGTAGCCAGATTTATAGGGGGCCTTTTAAGGTTGATTAAAATAACCCCAGCATTGAGAGGATTATATCTCACTAGGGAAGCTGTAGATCCAGCTTTGTATAGAATAAATGCCATTTCTTTCTCAGCACTCTTATCTATCTTTTGCACATAATCCTAACTTTCCTTCAAGAGCAGAGAGATGAGGAAGTTGGCAATTGGTCTGGATACCCAAAAGACTACTTGGCACACCATGGTCCCTGGAGCTGAATATGCAGTTGGCTCCTTTTCTCCAACAGAATATCTGGGGGGGTGATCAACATTCTCATATTGGTCTGTTCAGCTACTGTCAGAAAAACAAACATTTCCATTAAGGACATGGACGTGCTTTTGTATCATGCTGTATATGGAAGTGTAATGAGATAACATGGAGAATAAAGATGCATATGTCCTTGTGCCCCAACAAGATACTTTTTCAATTCTGGCAGAAAGAGTTTTAGGATTGCTACAGGGAAATAAGGACTAAGGTTAGGCCTCATCTTTTCTTCCTTCAGTTGTCAGTAGCATCTGGGCACCTTGTTAGGAGGTTTTGGGGACTGGACCTTTGGAAATATAGGGCCTAATACAGATGCATCTGACTTGCTACAGCTTCTGACTTTCCATCCTGTGGATACCTTTTTGATTAACATGCAGTGCAATTCTATGCAAGTTTATTTAGAAGCAAGACCCTCTGCTGCAGCCCCAACCATGCAACGCCATGTGTGCTCACTAAAAGTCCCACCGTGCAGTCTAATATTGCAAAGCTAAACACACTTACTAGGAGGGAGTAAGCCCCCTTGACCACGATATGACTTTCTTCCGAGCAAACCTGCATGGGATTGTACTATAAATGTATTCATTCTAACTGATTAACATTCTAACTGGTACATTATGTACATATTCTCTGCTTATAACTCTCCACAAACAACATGAGGTGGATTGATCTCTTGGAAACGTTTGGGGGCCGCCACGGGAGAAGAGTGACGGAAGGGATATCCAGCAGTTGCACACAATATAATGCCACATTCTACTTAATCTGTTCAAAGTACCAGGGTAAAATGGACACACAAAGCACCAATATTAAGAGGGGCTTCTCACTGTCCAGGATGTAAAGATAGCCACTCTCAATTACATCCTAAAAATTAAAACTATTTCTTTAAAAGGTCTCATGATATTTGACTTTGAAAAACCAACTACTGTAGTCAAGTGGTAACCCTGTTGTTATATCAGTTGTTACCTGTGCTTCCTGAATTAGATAATTAGAATGGGGGGGGGGGGGCGTTCCAAGAGGAGGTGATCTGGCTTGGTTTTTTACTTTAGTTTCCCTGCCAACTCTTGATAGAATATGCCTACCACTTGCAATGAAAGCTTGGTGCCCTTAACAATATTTGGTAAATGCTGAACTCCAGCTCAACTGCAGCCAGATCAATAGAGTTCTTATCAAAGGGATGTAAACAACATAAAAAGACCATTTCTGCTTTATGATTTAAAACCACTGCAATAGCAGAGAACCCATTTGTTAGAAAGCATGGTGACCATCTGGGATTGGTGTATAGAAGCGATTTCAAGACGCAGAAGATCAAATTCTTCACTGTCTAAAAGCCAAGCCAGGCATTATCTTGGTAATATGGTCCCAGCCCCACATTTGCTGAGGCAATAGGGAACACAGAGGTGAGGTGACATTTCTGAAGGGGGGCTGGCAGGTGCAAAGGATGATATATTTCTCCCCAGTTGGGCTACCTTTTGGTTCAGAATCCAGGTAGCAGGAAAACCTTAAAATTGCAGAGTTTGAGATTTGTAGGAACGAATCAGTGGGGGGTGGGGGGTGGGGGGAGAGGAAAGTAAAGGACCCCTTGCCACCTATACATTCCAGCTATGTGAGCAATGTAGCTTGGCTCCATTAGCAGAATATGTTTTCCACTTATGGAAGGCTTGTTTCTGACCTAGTGGAAGAGCCATATGCCTAGAATTTCCCAGACATGGTGCTTTTTTCTGGGGGGACATAGGGGTGCGCATACCCCTAAACATTTTGTGAATCTTTGTACTTTTGTCCATTTACTGTATTTATTTTTCCCAATTTGAACTATAAAATGTTGATGTTCTTGAGTCAAAATGAGAGTACCCCTAAAAAATTTTTTTAGGAAAAAAAAAGCACTGCTTGGACATATCCAGAACACTGCAGTCAGAAGCAGTCTATGGGCAGAAATGTCCTGGGAACTACTTTTTTGATGATTTTGTCAAATAAGCTCTACAACATTTCACTGTTTGAAATATGGCACCCCTACTATATGGGAAAGTGGCCAGAGTTCCAGATGAATTTTTGAATTGTGCAAGTTGTTATCTGCCTTGTGCCCCTGATCTGGGGGCCCCTAACAGGTTGACGCAACCTGTGGACAACCTGCCCCACCATGGATCCCATCCTGAATTAGTCTGAAGGTATGGCTAATGTTTAATAAGATTGTTTAAATTACAAAAACTCCTAGTTATACATATAGCCTGGGAAGGGAAGGGGGAAATAGATGTTGCATCTCCTTTCCCCTGGCTCCCAACCAAGAGTAGAGAGGAAGGTCAATTTTGCTGAATGGGAAGCCACTCTGCACCTGACAGTACTGATGCCTCTGTTGACATTCTGCATGGTGCTGTTCTAGAGCAGGAAGGAGAGTTAGAGTCAGGCAGTTCCTACCTTCTCCAGGGAAGATGTAACTGGTAGTCAGGGTAGCTTTAATCCTTTGTGCTAGGCCTTCCTGCCCAATGCCTCCTCTCCTTTCTGTCTGATGCCCCACCTGTTGACAGCCATGGATAGCTCTGGGCCATCCAACCCGACCTGTAGCAAACCATGGATGTCTGTACCTGATTTGTCCAACTCCTGAGCCCCTCTGAATAGGCCCAATGTGACTTGGAGCTTGAATGAATCTGGTGAGCAGCTCCAGTTTATAACCTACCGATGTTTTTATGTTATAGTATCTATTTCCTTACTCACCATACTTCTTATGCTATAATACAATTCCTGATACACTGTGGCTGATATAATAATACATTTTATGATTCTTTGCATTCAGACCTTGCCCCAAAAATATATTAATTCAAGTATTTTTCTCTCGGCAAGGGAAGTACAAGAATTTGGGGGAGGGGGGCGAAAAACAATTTCTAATTGTTACACTAAGCTTCTATTAGATTGCCTTTTGCCACAAAGGTGTGTTTTTTGGATACACTGGAGACAGTGTATCAGAAATTAATTTGTCCAAAGCAGGTTAAGATCTGACCCCGTATGGATCAAAGGCATCAGTTCGGTCACACTCACTCGCTCTAACAGAGCTCTCTGTGCCACTGCAATTTCAGCCTGTCTTGTTCCCCGATGCCCTGTGGGCTTCTGCTCAAGATCAGGATCAGGAAAGGACATGGTCCTCCTACCAAGCTATAGTGATACTAAAAATGTGCAGTGGGGCTCCTGTATATGCCAGAAATGAAATGGTGTACAACAGATTGGTGCCACTCTGTTACTCTGTGGTGGGCTGGCTTGTTTGTATTTAGTTTTGTGGTACCTAGAAAGGAACTCAACAGAATTGGATAAGACCATCCATGTCTGGACTGCTGCTGACTTGGTTTAAATAGGGTTGCCATATGTCTGGATTTAGTTGTCAATAAAAACAATACAGGATCATATTCCATAATTCTACCTCAATACTTTTTAGTAGAATGATATATCCACCATATATGTAAATGAAATATAAGTCTTTCATTGGCAGTTCCAAGATGTTGAATTCCTGTTCTACTATTGAACCATTAGTCTAAAAAGAAAGTTATCTCACATTTCTAGAACAAAAAAAATCACTACAGTGGTACCTCAGATTAAGAACTTAATTCGTTCTGGAGGTCCATTCTTAACCTGAAACTGTTCTTAACCTGAAGCACCACTTTAGCTAATGGGGCCTCCTGCTGCTGCTGCGCCTCCAGAGCACGATTTCTGTTCTCATCCTGAAGCAAAGTTCTTAACCTGAGGTATTATTTCTGGGTTAGCGGAGTCTGTAACCTGAAGCATCTGTAACCTGAAGCGTCTGTAACCTGAGGTACCATTGTACTTGCAAAGAAGGGTCTTGGCCTACAGCCTAACTCCCCCACCCAAGAACACAATAACAACATCGTAACAATATATAACATAGCTATGTAGGTAAGTGCACAGTCCACTTTAAAGTTACATTTCTCCCTATGAATGTGTTCAAAGGATGGATCATAAGGGCTGTTTGCATGTAGGGGAACATGCTGTGAGAACAGGACAGATCTAGAGACAAGGTGTATTGGAAAAAAAAATGTTACATATATTAACTGCCTTGTAGCCATTCCCCTTTCATATACAGCCCCTCTACAGCTACAACCTTCTGTTGTCATGCTTTCATCCACTTGAGTATTACTCTTTTTTGTGTTAGCTACATTTAAAATGCCAGGAATGAGGGTTGTTATTATATATCTAGTGTGAGAGAATTTTGGCAAAATAGTTTCATAGTTGTACAGAATGCAGTGCACCAAGAATATGGATTCAGATTTTGCTCTGTTTTATTTGCTCTGTGGTCAAAATAAATCCTTATCCCACAAGGAATTAACCGCTTACTTTGTTATAGCTGCCCGCGTGGAAATAGCATGATATTGGAAAGGTGATGAGGATTTCTCCTAAAGGGTCTGGCAGCTGGCACTGGCTGACAAGCTTATGTACCAATGCAGTCTAGCTAGGGAAGACATTAAGCATGACACATTTCAAGAAATTTGGGTGCCCTTTCTTTCATTGTTTAATTCCAACCTAGAGGAACCTGGAAGACTTCTACCTTGGAGGGGGGGGGGATTCTTTAAGTATAGGTAAAAGGTAAGGGATGTGGGTGGTGCTGTGGTCTAAACCACTGAGCCTCTTGGGCTTGCTGATTAGAACCTCAGTGGTTCAAATCCGCACGACAAGGTGAGCTCCTGTTGCTCTGTCCCAGCTTCTGTCAACCTAGCAGTTCAAAAGCATACCAGTGCGAGTAGATAAATAAGCACCACTGCAGTGGGAAGGTAAATGGTGTTTTCATGCACTCTGGAACTCGTCATGGTGTCCTGTTGCACCAGAAGCGGTTTAGTCATGCTGGCCACATGACTCGGAAAGCTGTCTGTGGACAAACACCAGCTCCCTCAGCCTGAAAAGCGAGAGGAACACCACAACCCCATAGTCGCCTTTGACTGGGGTCCTTTACCTTTTTAAGTATAAATTTATATGTGCTTTGATAGTTACTTTTTCTTGAACCTATTTTGTATACATACATTGTGTGATTAGCGGACAGTCAAGTGAGAAACACGATTTGCATGAACAATTGTTGAACCCTTGCTTATTGTTGTCATATTTGTTTATCTGGAAAGGAAAGGAAAGGAAAGGAAAGGAAAGGAAAGGAGGTGCACTATGGGTTGGATCCAGACTTAGATGCCATTAAAAGCAATGGGGTAAACTACTCAAGACACTACTTGGCCCACTGATTTCAGCGGAAATTAAACACAACTAACTTAGGACACAATCGTAAGCAGATCACCAATGTGAACACAGTAGAAGCTACACCCTGGAAAATAAGGAGCAGTAGTAGCATTGACCCACAGGGAGAAGCAGCCACAGAGTCAGTTTGGGAGGGCTAGAAGCCCCGATAATACCCCCATCTCATATGTGGAGGACCAGCAGCAGCCACAAACACACCTAACAGAGGCTGGCAGAGCACTCCAAGCTGCCCTGCAGTACTCAGGAGCACTGATCCCTCTGGAGGGTGGGGAAATGTCAACACTAGCTTCCAGCCCCCAGTACTACTTGCTTTGCAGGGTATCTGGCATCATGGCTGCCAAGAACATGTGGAGAAATGTAAAGGGTTGCCAGTCATGGGCAGAGGAAGGCACCTGCAACCTCCACCTTCATTACCATCCAAATGTTTGATTGCCTTGCAGATACACAACTACATACACTGCAGACTTGGGAACAATGGCTCTCTCACACATCTGGTATTTAATTTTAAAACATAATTGCCAGTCACATCATCAGTGTCATGTGTGGTTAAGGCCCTCAGAGAAACAGGAGACACCATCTATTTAATGGTTATCTAGGGCAAAATGCAAACCTAGTCTGCTTCATTTATTCATATTCAAAATGGCCACAAGATCTTTACTATTGAGAGATATGGAATTATTTGGAGTGGAAATGGGGGAGGGGAAGGAGGTATACTGAGCAGAAAACAATTGCTTCCAACCATCCAAATGTTAGATGAGATGATACCACTTGTAGACTCATAGTATAGAGAGCTCAAGTGTGCAATTTAGACACAAAACCCCTGCCAAGTCTATTATTATATTTTATTCGTCCACTGCACAGTTTCACATTGATGACTATGCTAATAGCATCATTTCAAGAGTGGAAGCAGAGCCTGAAAATGGACACAATTTGCTGCCCTGACAAAAGGGAAATTTATGTCAGGCACCAGCGGGGTCTGTGCATTCATGAGACCAGAGTGTTATTCTTGCATATGAGTTATTTGGTGATGAACAGGAATCACAGAAGTGGTGCAAAAGTGGGAGGTAATTTAAGCAATGCTATCATTTGAAATGGGCTCAGGTTGTGAGATATGGATTGGCTGCAAACTGCAGACCACTTGAATGCAAGTTAGTGGATTAGTTTTTTTCCAATAGAATGTAATGTGTCTCCTGAAAATAAGACCTTTCCTCTCTCTTTTTTAATCAGATAAAGCATCCTACAGCAAATGGCAGAGCCACCTTGCAATGTTTCTTAGAATAAATATGTAAAGCTACCTTCTAGCTAAGACTATTTTTTGTATACCAAGGTGGGGATTTGGAGCCAACAGTGGACTCACGTGACCACATTTTTTTCACTATTTTTCATAGTTTCAAGTTGTGGCCATTTCAATCCCAAATATGTTGTCATGTTAATCCATCCCATGTTGGAGCAGAATGAGGAATTAGACAATGAATTGTAATAGTGATCCACTAGCTGCTTTCAGTCCTTGAAGGAAGGGATATATGTGTGATCTGATACAACCTACCCCCCACCCCACAAAAAGGAATGGTAGCAATATTTGCTTTAATACACGACTATTCCCTGAAAGGGAAGCTGTCAGTGTGAGATGGAGCATCAGGAATTTTACTCAACAAGAGCCATCTATAAAATCCCATTACACTTCTCAGAAAATGCCTGTTATTTATTTTATATTTTCAAATCCACCTCCATCTGTGCTGAGAGGTTTTTCTTAGGTCACATACTCAATAATCCTTCCACACTTTGATGTCACATATTCAATAATTGTCTGTCTTCCACTCTTCTTTGCTCCTTAATCCATCTCCCCTGATTAGCAGCAATTTCACCTTCAAAACACCCCTGCTTCTCCGGCCAAGCATCTGACTGATTTTCTGTTTATGTAACATTTGCAAATGTTATTTCCTTTCTGCTCTGAGTTTCACATAGCAACACCTGCCCCCGCACTGCATTAAACAGCAACACCATTTCAAAATTTGCATTTGGGGCTATGTCTATTAGAGCAACACTTTCCCTTTTTGCAGCTAGAACATTACAAAATCAAGCATGTTCAATTCAGACCATGTGTTCAGCATAGAGTGATCACAAAGGTTGCTTCAAACTCTTGATGAAATAGGTAGGTTCTTTGGCTTTATTACCATCGGTAGTCCCATAGAAAGAGACATTTCAGAAGTTTTACAATGCTAATCACAGGAGATGTTTTCCAACAGATCAGCCTTCACAAACCTGGTACCCTACAGTTATTTTGGACTAAAAGAGTCACCCTGATGAGATGTGTAGCCCCAAAAATCTGGAGGACACCAAGTTGGGAAAGGCTGCAATAGGTAGTCTCCCAGACAGCAGATGAATTGCAACAGAGACTTGATCAGACCTGTGCAATGTGGAACTGGTCATGCAGCTAAAGCTTATATGCAGAAGAACCAAGGTAGTAGAAAACAGGGCGCTGTAGTAGCATGTTTGAGTAAAAAACACAACCCTACCGTGCTGAATTATTGCCACAATGTCTCAATGTGCTCTTGAATCATCAAGACACTGTGTGATGGTGCATGCGGAAGATAAAAGAACAGTTTTAGATAGATGCTTAGCTACTATTTCAGTGTGAGGTTGCTCACTCACCGGATTGTTGTACATCTGAACAATGAGCTGCTTGACACCGTGGAGAGTGGGATGAGCCCAAGGTGAGGGATCTGCCCAGTGCCTGTTTAAATCAAAGCCCATTAGGGAGCACCTGTAAAAGCAAAGACAGGACAAGTCGTCAGGGCTCAAGAGGCCAGTTTGAGTGATGGAAGTTTGGTTTCTCACACTACCTACTTTTCTTTCAGCCGCCCACCACTCCAGGTGAACTCCTGCCTTGCCAAACTGACACCAATTGCAGGCTGAAAGTCTGTCACTCATCTCACTCCATGTAATTCTGTGTTCTTGGAATGGATAGGGGGAGTCACACTAAAGGCTTCTAACAATCAACTTTGGTTGTAATAGGTGCACGTTTTGTGCTTCTCCTTCCCATAAGGCTGGTGCGCAGCTTGAAACTAATATGCCCAAAAGGGTCTCATCTGATTGTCTTCTACCTACTCCCAGACACTGCATCAAGACTTTCAGCAAAGGAAGACCAAGATAGTTTGATTTACACCAGCAGCCTTTCTCTCTTCCCCACCTTGTGTTTTTAACACCCCAATGCAGAGAAAGCTTGCCCACTCTTTTGTATCCTTTAATAAAAGTACTGCCCTAATTATGGATTTGGGTTTTATATCAAAGGGTACAATATAGAAATTCCTGAAAATAAGGAGGAACCACACAAAGTCACAACTTTTGCTATATGTAAAATGAAACAATAAAAAAGCCATTTTGCTACTATACTCTAGAGCTTCTAGAGAAGCAAAGAGCTTTCACTTGATACTAGGTGAATGGCTATTACAATCTATTATTTAAACATATCTATGGAAACAGCTGAGATTTGTTCTTGTAAAGCTGTCTGATGAAAATCCCCAATGTCTGAGAAGGAATAAGGAGAGAGAAAGAACATTCATAAATACTAAGCCACACATTCTCCAGCTAAAAATGGGGAGAAAGTAGAGGAGAGGGAGGCTGAAATAGAAAATTAAACAGTTTGTAATCCACAAACTAATTAAGCTGTAGATCCTGAACTGAATGTGTTTTGCACAATAGTTTATTTCCTATTCAGTTGTCTTAGGGCTGCAGTGTTATAAGGGAGGGAGCCCCATTGAACTGAATGGGACTTACTTTTGAGGAGGCATATGTATGATTGCATATTAGCGTTTTAAAACATGGGGGGCCAATCTGTAGTATAAATGTCTTAAGCAGCACAGATATCCATCTGGTAACTCTGAAAGGAGCTGGGAGGCCATGAAACCCAGCTGTGGCATGTGGTATACAGTCAGGGCAACACTCCAGCTTGGCTCTCCAGAACTGCAAGATGCCACGGCAAAGCACCGGAAGTGGGGAATGCATTCTGCACTGGAATGCCACCAGAATGGCTCTGTCCATATTCTAGATTTTAACTGTGGCCCATGTGCCAAAAACCTTGCCTTTAAATCAGACCATTTCTTGGTCTTTTGGAAGGGAAATGTACTAATGGGACAGCATTAAGATGAGCGAGAATCAGCCCACAGCAAAACACACTGCAGGGAACCCAACAGTTTCTTCAGTCCCCTTCTCCCCAGGTATCTTGGCCTGAGCAAGCTGAAAGGCTGTCCTTTTTCAATTGAAAAATCTAACCACCCTTCCTCACTCAGATATACAGTTGCTTCAGATGGGGAGGGGGGGATTCCCTTCAAATACTTGCAAGGGGCCAAGAAAAGGCTGGACCCCCACTTTCAAGTATTTTGGAGGTTGTGTTTGAAACAAGCATGCACCCTGATGTGATGCATGTATGATTTGTACTTAGGGAAAAAATCTTGTGAGAAGCAGCTCTGATTCACCCTGGGCATATAATTTATCCCTTGAAAGAGCTCTTGGCTGCCTGCTATTGTCAAGGAAGATTTAATAACATGCCTGAAGATGTGTGTTATTTTTGGTTTGCTTATTTTTCTTACAGTCCTTCCTTGCTTTCAAGAGTGTTCAATCTATAGAAAATCGCTGGGACCTCTGACTTTTCTTCCTTTGATTTCCCCTGTCTTTTATTTCCTGCACCCACTAGATGCCTGCAGAGTCTCTTACAGGCCTATTCCCAGAAGGTGAGAGAAATGGAGAAGAATGGGCTAAAGGAGTTAAAGAAATCCTTTTTCATGCCCATGATTTATTACAAAAAGAACTGCACACACTTCCCGTCTGCTTTGTGAGGAAATGCTGGTTCACTGAATCAGTACTGGGTGAATGTACAGATAATACCCCACACAAAGCCTGCCAGTGCAAATCCACAAATGGCACTAGTGGGAAGGGTCAGGATTTGAAAATGAAAAAGGGAAGGGGAGCCTTAAAGTACCATCTCTCTCTCTCTCTGCCCCTCCCCATTAGAGTTGAGAGCGGGCATAATTGGACTGTGTTGCCACTTTACTTGAAGGCATGAATGCTGGCTGGAACTCTTCTGAGTCTGTAGCATGTAGCAGGAAAAGTCTCGTGCATGCAACATCCACAAAACCAAAGTCTTAAAACTGTACATCAACACTTTGCTTCCTATATTAAAAGAATTATTTAAGCACTACTTAACTTATCTGAGGTTGTCAGATTTCAAAATCAGCTGCACTTAGGGATGGGAAAAACATGTCCAGTTTAATTCCCAATTTCCCCAAAACTTAAATTTGGTTTGCTACTTTTCCACATTGGTTTGCATTAAAAATAATAAAAAAGTTCTCATGAAAATTTGGGAAGCATAAATTAGGAAAGTTGTGAATGGGACCCCCCTAATGGCACTCCAGACCAGGGCTTGACATGCTATTTTCCCCCTTAGGTTAAACTCAAATGTCATTTCCCTCTCCATGCGGTGTCTTTTTATTTTATACTTTGGCCATGAAATTGTAGCATTCATGTCAATGCAAGTTATATATAGGACTGGATCACTGTGCTTGAGGAAGGACTTTTCTGGTGGCCTGACACTATTGGGACCTGACTCCAGTGACAGTCACTTCTGTTGTTATGCCAATGCTCGTGTCTTATGCATTCGGTGCAAAAGTGCTTGAGTTCCACTTGCAGAAGTGGGCCAGATGGTGCCAACATTATGTGGCATCCTCAAGGCCATCTAAAGCCCCAAAGGAGCCAACATCATTAGCAAAACCTAGTGCATTGCTAAGGGCTTTTTAAATGGCAAGTGATACAAGTTTGTTAGCTCGGCTCCACATGCCAATGCAGGATTCTGGGTTAGCAGATATGGCATGAACAGCAGTTTGCACCACAGCAGTTAGTGGCTTTGCAGGAGCAGGGCATCCTGATTAGATTTCTCATTTTGCTTTCATTCATTCCAAACCCACAGGGCAATTTGGTAATGAGGCATGGCATTTGACTGCATTTCCACCCAGCCAGCTTTCTGCATCGTTTTGCTCATGTGGACTTATAACTCTAAGAGAACTCACAAAAGAATATTTAATAATGAGTTTCTTAGCACAGACAGAGTGGGCAGATCAGCATTAGCTGCTGAAGGCCACATGGTGGAGTCGACGTTTGTAGAATGAGTGACACAATTTTAAACAGCGAGTGATAGTTAACAAAGCACTCCTCCATTTTCTCTTGTTAAATAAAAATAAATGTGCAGTGATACATGTCTCCTTCCCATGTGCCCACCCATTCCCCCCTCCTAACTTGTGGGAGTGCTACTTCCTGGCACGAACATCAAGGAAGAACTGGGGCATTCCACAGCATGCACTGCATTCCTCTAAGATCAGCAAGAAATACCTTGATTCAATGTTTATTTTCTTCTCTTTCACACAAATCTCAGTAAGGCCAGAGGGAGAAAGCACCAGTCTGTGCATAGCTGCATGTGTGGCTTCATTTAAATATACACAATGTATAAATGGGGCTTTGCCTAACTAACACAAGTCTCCACTATAAATAGCTAAGTGGGCAAGAAATGAAATGAAAAAGAAAATGCACCAATGGTTGAGATTTGGGGGGGGGGGGGAGGACCTAAGTAGTCTTCATCACACATACAGCTATTTTTAAAAGTAGCCTGGTTTTAATAGTTATCAAACATTCCTCCACTGGCTATGTAAATCACTAGTTAAGAGACACTAGTCTTATTTTCTAATATAGACCTGCATTCCTCATTCTGGAGGTGGGAAGAGAACCATGCCTGCCTATGCAGCGGGATGTCTGCAAAGGGGCATTCACATACATATAGCTGTACAGTGGTATCTCTGGTTACGAACTTAATTTGTTCCGGAGGTCCATTCTTAAGCTGAAACCATTCTTAACCTGAGGTACCACTTTAGTTAATGGGGCCTCCTGCTGCCGCCATGCCTCTGCTGCACAATTTCTGTTCTCATCCTGAGGTAAAGTTCTTAACCCAAGGTACTACTCCCGGGTTAGCAGAGTCTGTAACCCGAAGTGTTTGTAACCCGAGGTACCACTGTATGTGTGTTTGAACTCCGTGCAATTGGGAACCTTGCACAGTTGATTGAGAGAAGTCCCTAAATTGTTTGCCAGATTTTTGGAGGATTACCTGCACCCATACGAGCCTGCCAGAGTCTTCAGTCCTGCTCTCTGGTCTGGCAGTAAGATCCACCAAACTGGTAGCTAGTCCCCATAGACAAGAACTTTTCACTGATGGCTCTATATGTTTCAAACCGTCTCCTTTGAAAGGCACATGTGGCATCTGCATTAGCCTTTAAACATGAAGATATTTCTGTTTCAAACTGTCCTTTGCTGAAATGCTGCATGCTGGACATTTTAGCTGCTGCTGTTTTAGTGTGAGGCAGGGTTGCTTATTTTGTACTTAATTGTTTTATCCTGATGTCAATAAGCTACCTCTGGAGAGCTATGCCCTGAAAAAGGGGGTGGGATTCAAATCCATAAATTAATCACTTAATATACACAAAAATAAATACTGGGATTAAAAAAAATCAGGCAATCATATGCATACTCAATCCCAAAAATAGTTGGAATGCTGTTAACAAGCTAGGCACCACTAGTGTGCTAGTCCCACCCTCAACCCTACCACTGAAATCATTAGCGCTTACATCCCAACAGACAAACATAGGATCGGGGCTGCATATCACAGTGTTGCACAGTACAAACATAACATTTGGAGGACACTACTGCACTTTCTTTTCTTTTCACACACACATAAATATATTTAAATATCAGGCCAGTATCTATATTACATAGCAAGAGGTCTCTGCATTGATAAAAAACCTTTTCTTCTACCTAGTTGATTCTGATCATATTGGGGTGCTTTTTGCACTCACAGTAGTCAGTCTGATATCTGTATATGCATGAGCAGTGCATATGTCAACCAAAACACCCCAGATCTCAGCAGCAGCAATTTCTCCTATCCTATTTTATACATATATTCAGAGCACTGAAACTGGTGGTGGTAGCAGAGATGCATAAGACACACATTCACACAACAATATTTCTATGAATACAGATACCCCAAGGGCTATTTTGAATGTTAAGAATGCCCTGCATAATTTTCGGGCATCCCTTGAATATAGTTCAGTTATGCTCAGCGTGGATTTGTGATCCTGAAAACGTGTATCCTATTGCCAACTGATGTCCGATCAATAAAAGGTATCGCCTATTTTGTATCTTATTGGAGGAAAGCCAGCACAACACCTAACTTCTATTTGCTATTTTCATAATAATTTGCACAGGCTTTCCACAACTGGGCTCTCATGAGTTACTGAATTACAGCAAACCACTATCACTGTCTGCTGACGGAAAAGTCAAAATATATTTCTGGGTAAGTAAGGAACAGATTTCAATTTCAAGCTTCCAAGGGCATAACATAAAAAAAGCATTTTTAAAAAATATAGAAATACAGGGCATAAGAAGAGAACATTGATAGAGTCCTTTAAAAACAAAAGAAGGAAGGAACAGCATTTGAGATGCAGCAGCAAGACTGAATCATTTATATAGCTGGAGAAAAAGATCTTATTCATTTCACACAGATTGCTCATTCAGATAAGCATGTGCTAGAGCTGACTTTGTGACACCAAACATAGTATTTGCAATGGGTAGAAAACGGAGATGGTTGAACTGTTTAGGAGAAGGGGAAATGCTGACATTTTCAATACCAAGCAGCATGGTTTCAAAATAATTCAATAAAATTTATTTTTCTTGCTTTTGTTGCAATTGTCTTTGTTGGAGGAGTTGCTGAAAAACAATGCTACTACTGATTTTCCTATTTCCAGTCAAGCATGGAGTAGAACAGCACAGGAGACAGATCGGCATATATGATTTTTTTTTAAAAAAAGCTGTATGTCTTAAGCAAAAGAATACTGAGCTAGCATGAAGAATATTCTTAAATGCTTGAAAATCTACCAGAACATGAAGAACAACTTTTTCTCCTTTCTACCAAGGGAAAAGGAAATTGACCCAATCCAGCAGTCTTAATCTGTGTACAATAATGATGATGCACATTAGGAAAAACTGTTAGACATTGCCACAGTTCCATAAAACTTTGCCACAGTTCCATAAAAGAAACAATATAACACGTCTTCCATAAGTGCATAAAGATATCAGGGGAATCTGATGAAGATCAGCAGGACAGTTCTGCCTATCTGTTTCTGCATATGTGCACCTCTATCACAGTGGTGATGCAGCCTGTCCTCCCAGATTGGCTATCCAACCCTTAATTAAGAGGCAGATGCATGTGCATTTTGCAAATAGATGCCCCAAAGGTTTTCGTTAAAGTCATCCTTAATATTCAATATTAAGCGGCAGAAAGCAACATTAAAGATATATTAGGCTATCAGGGGTGGGGAGGAGAGAAAACCAGGAAAAAATAGTATTTAAAGAAAGTGGGGGGCATCTTTAAGGATGTTTCAGATTGGCATATTGTGGGTAGAGGAGAGATTTAGTCCTCAGATTAGGTGGCGGAAGAATGAAATCTTAATTAGAAAAGGTACTTTGCTTTCACTAGTCAGCAAATCCACACCTTAAAATAATTTGGAGAGGTGGCTTACAAACTGCAGATAAGCAGAAATATTCAAAGTCATTGAATGGTCTAACACCATGCAAGGTGATGCAAAAAAAATTAAAAAAATAATAGTGAAGAGCAGCTATCAAGACAGTCTCCGGAAAAGCTGCATGTGTAATCACAGTTTGCTTAAGGGTGAACCTCATTAACAGTGTCTCTGATTAGGCTGTCGGGACTCTCCCAGCAGGAATCTTTCAAAAGTGCTGCTGCAGGAACAGAGTTTAATGTTTCACTTTTGGAACTAACAGATGAAACAGGGATGCTGAAATTAAAATGGATTTTGCTTGCTTCAAAAAATAGATGACCCATATGGTGCTGGCTGAAGCCAAAATACCATGGTTCAATCAACTAGTAACTAGGGGTGGGCATATCTGATGATTTTGGTTTTTCTCAGCATCTCATTGCTATAAACTCAAACAAAAAAAGCAGCCAGTTCCTGGAGGGGTTCTCTGGCCAGCGTAAAGAAGTCCAAACAAGCCAGCACCTGGCATGTCAGTGGTAGACCCTGGGGTCGCAAATTTCAGCGGTGCCCTGCGCAATGCCAAAATTTGGCACCTTCTGCTCTTGCCTTCCATTCTACATCACAGTTGTAGCGTCCCCTGCAGTACCTGGAAGGCTCTGCACCCAGCGCAACCAAAACTGGGCACGTTCTCCTAAATCTGCCTGTGGGCATGCTGTGATGTGCAAACCTGGGCTTATGGTTTGTTTCTCTTGAAACAAATCATGGGCAGAAGCCAAGCTATGATTACCACTCATGATTTGTTTGAGTGCCACAAACCATGATCCTGGAACCACATGTTAAGTCACGCCAGACTCTGGCATGTTTATTTCCCCCCACCACAAGGAACAGTCAGGAGTGGCGGGGGGAGGGCAGCTCATGCTCACTAAACCATAGCACACTTTTAAATGTAGTTTAATGTTGCAGGCAAACCAGCTCCAAATGTTAGATGCATCCATACAATGCAGTTTTGTGTCATCACACACAAGAAGATGAAACCTAACACAAACTCTAATTTCGGCTTCTAGGGTATTTGTTGTAGCCTGCAAAACAGAAATTAGCTGTATGATATTCCTGCTTTGCCCATCCTTTGGAATATTATTTTCATGCTACTGGGTAAAAGTTTTGCTGCCATACTTTCTCCCCGTCTTTTGTACAATAGCCACTAATCAGCAGGGGAGAATGGTTGTTCTTCTGCAATCTTTTCCTTCATTTTATTTAGGCATCAGCTACACAGCAAACAGATATTAATATGTGCAGAGCTGCTGAATAAATGTATGTGCTTATGGGGTGTTCCCAGGGTGTGTGGGGACGGAATGAAAATGAAAGGCCTGCATCAATCGTCTCTCCCAGTTCTTCAATTCTAATCAATGAACTCCAAGAGCTTAAGGGCTCTCAAATCCTTCCTGCCTTTTCCTGCTGCAGTTAAAGGAGCCCTGTTGCCCACTGTGACGTCTGTACCACTATCAGTGGCTTCTCAGAGAGTCCAGGCAAAGTCTCAGTGGTCCTGGCTCAGCTTCAAAGATGTGGAAAAATTAATTGGATGGCATGAAAGTTACAGGAGAAAAGGGGGGAGAAAAACTTTGCATGAAAAGACTTCCGACAAAAGAGTTTAATGAAATCTCTAATCCAAAAAGCTACAATGCAGATGCCCAGCAGCACACTTGATATTATATCTGAACCAATAATGATTATGTGCATTTGGGGGTTGTTGTTCTCCCAGACTGAGTACATCACTGTAAGGTGCCACTGTGCAACATGCACGTGAATTTATTTTAACATAATTTATTAATCCTGCTTTTATTTTGTTGCATCAAGTAGACATGAATATCAATATTTGCCTTGTTATTCGTTCCCCTGTTATGCAAGAGCTTAGCTAATAAATACATAAACTCGTATATTCCCAACAGATATTCGATTCTCAGCATCCATTTGCATTGTTCTCTATTTAAGCTTTTGTTGAAAGATGAGCCAGATATTTGTCATGATGTGAAATTCATAACTTCAGAAAATGCTGTATCCAATTGGCACAGTTCTAAATGACACGGGTGTTCTTCTGAGGTGACTAGCTGCTGGTTCAGAGAACTTCAGCGTTTTTCAGGTCTTCTCCCTTATGTATCATAGGACCTCCAACACTGAGGACCTTGAAAAGGATGATGAGGGGGAGGAAGAGGCCATGGATCAGAGCCCTCCTGGTCAAGTTCCTGGTCAGACCCCACCACCTCTGGATTTCTGACATGTGCCTCTATAAAAAATACATTCTTGTGATGCTCACTCAAAAACACTCCAGTCATAATAGCAATGGTGCAAGAAGGATGTCAGAAGTAGATGTCTGAGACAGCAGTTCCTGTGATATGAATACTCATCCCCCTATCTGTCTTTGGTAAGCAAGCGTTACAGGCTTTGATTGCACTTTGAAATCTTCTTCACCAGGTATACTGGAGCAAACAACATGTAGAAACCTTTAAGAAAAAACACCTTCCACTCACTAGAAAGACACGCATCATTGATAGCCACCTTCTCCCCACTGCGGTGCTCAGAAATGTTGACAAGCACCTTCTCTACATTGCAATGTTCAGAAAACTCAAAATCCCTACAACCGTAGTTCTGTCTTGAGGGAAGATGCCTGGATCCCATGCAATAAATCAGTAAGTAACTGCTCGTTTATTTTGCACACGCACATTTATGAGAACGGTTTGTAGAAAGAGGAACCATTGCAGCTCAGCTGATGAGGCCAGAACTAAATGCTTCTTCAACAGGTTCAAGCAGGACCCACACATAAAGCACGTTTCCCCTAAAATGCCTGAATTCCTCTCACCTCTGCATCAACACAGCATTACTCCTCCAGGTGCGCTTGAGGGAATCAGCAAAATTTACTGTTCGTGTTTTGCTTAAAGTGACTGCTGAAATCCCCCTTCCCCATCCATTATCACTGTATAATCTGTGCAATTCATCAGCTCAATGGCCACATCAGGAATGAAAGGGGGAAGAGTCCATTAGTAACCAGAGCACGGATGTTATACAAGGCAGAAGGTTTATGATCTGCACAACCTGAAATAAATGCTTCTTCTTTTTCCCCGGGGACTTAGGTTAACACTGAGTAGCTGCAAGTTAATTCGCTTACGGTTTTATTAATACACATCCCTTCCGGCTTGTCAGGAGGATGAGGGAGACATAAAATAAAATGCTTCCCTCTCCTGGATCCATAGTTATCCCACATCTTCTGCATACCAACAGTTTCTAATGTGCTATTCCTCTCAGTGATTTGGGGACGACTTTCAAGAGTGTCTCTTTGTCCTAGGTCAAGTAATCGCTTTACACACAGCTTATAGCTAGGCTTAAGTTAAATTGTATTGAATCAAAAGATAAGTTCTCGCCTGTTTTATAAACATGGTCAGAATCTCAGTACATCACATTTGGAAAAGCAATCTGAACTGCCATGTTGAAAGAGCAGATCGGGAACAACCTTAAGCAAAGCTCAGTGGCTGCCAATGTAAGAAGAGTTCAGTTGTAAGATCAAACAAATGAGCAGAAATCAAAGTGATCTGCTCTTGCAAGAGCTCACCTGCAAGATTAAATAAACTGACTTATTGTCCATTGATCTCTTAGCAGACCCGGCTGCAAGATTATTATTTATCTATTATTTGCTTATTTTCTCTTTACCGACCTTTCACTAATATGGTTGCATCGTTTTCCATTGGGGAAGCTTTTCCCCCATGGCAGAGCATCTTCTTTGCCAGCAGAAGGTCCCAGGTTCAATCGCTAGCACCTCCAGGTAGGAATGGGATCCACCCCTTTCTGAAATCCTGGAGAACCACTGCCAGTCACTGTATACACAATACTTAGTTGAATGGACCAATGGGCAGCAGAAGGCAGCTTCCAATGTTTCTATGCAATCCTACAATCCATCACAAACCATCTCAGCTCTTTCACAAGACACAAATGGAAATGTTGCCCAAATTTAAATCTGTGCAAAAATGGACACCAGGCAGGACATTTTCCCTGATCAGAATCCCACATCTCTTCTGCTAGTTCCAAGTTTTGCCCCAGTTCCGCATTTTGATGGGGTGGACCTGCCCTGCTAGTCCTAAGCACCACAGCCTATAATAAATGACAACAAGATGAAGCACGGTCTAGTCACTTTTCTGCTGTCTCTTAAAAGTGATCAACTTTTACTATTCACTTTCCTTTGATTTGATTGTACAGTTGTGCTGCAGATGGAGCTGTGCGGGGACTATAATGGGGTTGCTTTCATGTTCTGCTACTGACACTGCCCCAACACCTAAAAATACAAATTAAATAACCAAAAGCTGCTGCTGTGATGTTTGGCTGTGAGTCCATATTGGCTGTGAGTCAGGGAGGACCTACTCCCCGCATTTCAGGCTTTATTTCCACCTGGCCTGTAAAGGTGAGACCCTGACTGACTCCAGCTACAAAAGCTGAAGCAGCTGAACAGACTCTTGGGTTGGGTGTTTTTGTGTGTGTGTGTGTTTGTGTTTTGAGGGGGGTGTTGTTCGGTTGCATCTTTATTTCAGATCTTCTTGTGATTTATGTGGAAATTGTTCAGTTTGCTTCTGTCTTTTCCCATGCTTTATTTATTTTTATGCCCACTTTTGTTATGTTGTAGTGATGTAGTTTTCTCAGGTTGTAAGCTGCCTAGAGCGTGGTTTGAACTGTTGAAAGGTGGCATAAAAATAAAATTATGTATGCATGCATGTATTTTGCCTAATGTCTTTCAAGGAATAAGTAAGAATCCTAGCTATCAAATTCCAGATCATTTTAAGCTACCCTGGGTTCCTTTTGGAGGAAATGTGAGAAATAATAATAAATCAACAACAAAACAACCAAAGAAGATTCTGAGTAATATTACCCCTAACATGCTCACTGGAAGGACAGATCGTGAAGCTGAGGCTCCAATACTTTGGCCACCTCATGAGAAGAGAGGACTCCCTGGAAAAGACCCTGATGTTGGGAAAGATTGAGGGCACAAAGAGAAGGGGACGACAGAGGACGAGATGGTTGGACAGTGTTCTCGAAGCTACAAACATGAGTCTGACCAAACTGCGGGAGGCAGTGGAAGACAGGAGTGCCTGGCGTTCTCTGGTCCATTGGGTCACGAAGGGTTGGACACGACTAAACGACTAAACAACAACAACAACATGCTTAAAAGACAGAGGAGGAGCATTTCCATCCACATACACTGGTTCTAGCCCTACAAGCATTCAGAGGAATGTCTGAAATAGCCTATGCATGCCCACACTATCAGAAACCCTGAATAGGAAGTTCCTCCAGTCTCATTGAGAAATCCAATGAACTCATATTGATGCAGTATCTAATCTCACCTCAGTTGGAGCAAGACTACGGAAACTGTGAGAGAAAAGAATGCTTGTTACCATGGCACTGGGGGGGACGGACCCCTAAGACACATCCTAGATGAATCCAAGAGCATTTTAATTTGGGCAAATTTGTCTGCAATTTCTAATCATGCCCATTTGATGGCCATGATTTCTATTTGTATGTAACAACAGAGTGGAGTGAAAAGGGCAAGCTCCTTGTCCAAGGAGCATTCAATACAATTTTTATTTTTATTTTTGAAATTATGGAATTTAGAAGATGGTGATTGAATTAGCAAAACTTTTTACCCTGCCCTCCAGTGGTCAGTGGACATCTTTCAAAAGTGATCAATGCAAGTATTGATGACGACAACAACAACAACAACAACAAACAATAATAATACAACAGCAGAGCAAAACTCCAGTTCAGAAGGACTCACAAGAGTCCTATTTTGAAAATTAACCATTTTTTAAAGTCTGGAAAAACAGGAAGAGCCTCATCTGGCACTGGAATGAAAGCAAAGAAGGCACCAGGTGAGCATCTCTGGGGTGGGCATTTCATAGGCAAGGATCCAGGCTTTTTTTCTCTGGTTAGACACTTCCTGGAGATCCTAAGGTGGGAGAGTGTGGGCAAACCTCAATGAATGGTTTTGTGGGCAGGAGGGTATGGTTTACTTAACACAAACGAAGGGCCATATGGAACCTTAAAGTCAAGTATCAGCACACTGAACTGAACTCAGAAGAGAACAGGGAAGACAATAAAGTTGTTTCAAAACTGGGGTAATAAACTCTTCCAACTCTTGGTACCTGTTAGCAGTCTGAAAGTTACATTTTGAACTATTTGGAGCTTCCAGCCTGTCTTCAAAGGTAGCCCCACAAATGCCAGCCTGGGAATTAACCACCAGAGCATGGATAACAGCTGTGAGGCTATCTATCATGGCAGAAATGAATTTACTGTATAGCAACTGATCTAGAGAGTTATATTTGGTAGACAAGCAATGATGGGATAGAAACCAATGCCTGGGCATGATAGGTAAATAGCTGCAAGTTTTGCTAGATGGAGAAAGGGCCTATAAAATGGCTTGGCTCTGGACTAGGCTTTGCCACTATGAAGCCCAGAGAGAGCTGAGCTCCATATCTAAGATGAATGCACAAGCATCAGAACAAAAGAAAACCTAACAAAGGTTCATTAAAACACATATCCTTTAATTAATACAAAGAGGAGCTGTAAGCCATTCAGAAAGTGGAAACAAGCCCAGAAAAAGGTCAAGGAAAGACCAAGAAGGAAATCTAAAAACGTATTTCCATATTTCAATGGAGTTTAAGCAAAATAAACCTCCAGTTTCAGTTGATTAGAAATTGGCTATGACTAAAGCAGCAATCAGGATCAAGGCTGTTTAAATGGAAAATAAATAGATTTGTTGCTTTAAGGGGGCACGGCTCATTCCCGGAGGAATAATGGCAGTTATAAAAAGAACTATGGTTTCAATTCTCTCACATTAGGTCTCCTTTTGCCATCTTCTCAAGAGAGGAAATGGGTTACTTTGTATTTTCAGATCAATGTTACTAGAAGGTGAAGGACAGAGCAGTCACACTCAAACTAGCTACAATATGACACATTATTAAGACTGCCACCACAAAATTGCCCAGCCTTTTATACATGCCGGATTAAATTAGACATTTCTGCACCAAAAGAAAAGTAAAGGATGCTTTATTTAATGTTGCTAAAAAGGTTCAGATTCAATTGACATCCCAAAGTGTGAGGTTTTGTTGCTAAAGCGCTTACGCACACGCTATTGATTGGTGCAATCCTCTGTGCAAGAGAATTTGTCACATCAATAGCAACTGAAAAATACTCAGGAGCTGTAATATGGTTTAAATGAGCAGTTACCACATCAATATAAAGAGCATTTTCAGCATCAGGCAGTAGAAACCCTTTTGCAAGCTGGTATTTGTTTTAAGATAAGAGATGACAACCATTTTACAAGGGAGTTTTTTAAAGCAACGGCAAGAAAAATCTCAAAATGACTGAAAAACTGTATTAAAACTGTCAGCAAAATGAACAGTGAAACCAGAATGGAAATATATACATGCATATATATGCATAAACATGTGTATGATACACACATGTTTGAACCACAATTTTCATGCAAAGGATGGTACTTATCTCTAAGGCAGTTCCTGTTAGTACACCTTGACCAAAGGGTGATAAAATAAGTCAAGGAGTTCTTTACCTCATTCTCAGCCCCTTTAATGTAACTAATTACAAGTAAGGGAATGGCTTCTTACATATAATTTTGGGTTGTGCCAAAGCTGTTTAAAACATGTGGGATTTTTGTTTGTTTGTTTGTTTTTGTTTTAATCTTTGGGTGTCCTGGGGAGTGAATTTCTGATAATTTTTCACAGTAAGTGAAAAACTACCTGTTCCTCATCCAGTGACATAGAGTGGGTTGCCAGTGCCTGGGGCTGCATGGAGTGGGTTAGTGGGAGGGAGGAAGGAAAACAGATGGCTTATGCATTTAAGCACAGAAATAAGGGGAGCGAGGGAGAGCCATTCTGTTTTCTGGAGAGGTCACTTTCTGGTTTGCATGGAGAAGCGGTTTTCAACGGAGCCCTGCAACAGAAGTGTGCAGTTGTATTGAGGCAGCCCTGGTTGTTGAAATTTTGCATCCCTAATGATTTTGCACCTGGGGCAACCACCCCCTGTGGCCCCCACGATACACCACTGCCCTGATCAGCTGTACCACCCCAAAAGAAAGACATCGGTTGCATACCCTGCCAATCTTACCAATGCAACAGAGGTCACATTGGTTGTTGCTTTGAATGGGAGAGACCTGTAAAATCTACATTGGTTGCCTATATGCTACCAGTCTACTTCAAGGTTGCTGCTGACGTGTAAAGCTGTGAATAAATTGGGGGACAAATATGTGAAGGAACATCTCTCCCTATATCAACCTGCCTGGGTCCTTAGATCTGCAGGGGAGGTCTTTTTGGAAGTCCCATCAGGAACTGTGGTACAGTGGATGGTGACTCAAGACAGAGCATTGTCTGTAGTGGCACGCCAATTGTGGAACACTCTCCTGCCAGAAATATGGCTGGCACCAGTACTGTATGAGTTTTAGTGCCAGCTGAAGACAAAGCCAGTGTTGTCCGTTTGTAATTGAGGACTACCTTTCTGCTGTTGATTTGGTATGGAGTTCAGATTTGTTTTTAATTTTTTATACTCTCTTTTACAATTTCAATGTATAAATATTTGTGTAGGTGCTGAGATCACTTATGAATAAGGGCAGTATAGAAATCAAATAAACAAATAATCCACTTGGGACCCAGTATCTGAGGGAGTGTCTCTTCCCATTCCAGTCTGCTTATGTCTTATGATCTTTTGCAAAGGTAGTAGATACTGTACTCTGTGCTTTCTCAAGGACAAAGGTCGTGGATACTGTCACACAGGAGAGGGCCTTTTCTGTGGTGGCAGCCCAACTTTGGAATGTCCTCCCTAAAAAGACATGTCTAGTGGAAACATTACAATCTTTCTGGAGCGAAGTTAAGCCTTTCCTGTTTGTCTGGGCATTTTGAGATGGAATTTTGCTTAGGACTGCTGTGACAGCTCAGTCGCTATAGCATCAGACTCTTAATCGCATGATCATCGGTTCGCGCCTCATGTTGGGCAAAAGATTCCTGAACTGCGGGGGGTTGGACTAGATGACCCTTGTGGTCCCTTCCAACTCTACAATTCTGTGAGCCTATGCTTTTGTTACTTAGCTTTAGTATTTTTAGTTTATTATTTATTGTTGTTTAGGTTTTTTTAAAAAAGATTGTATCTATACTGTGTGAATTGCTTTTGCACTTTTGTGCACTGCCCTAGAATCTTCTTCCAAAGGGCAGTTAAGAAATATTTAAAATATGTAAGTAAATACCTTTTAATAGACAGAATATTGTTCAATTATTAGTTTATAGACATAACCACAAGGGTATGATGTAGAGAGATTAGGATGAGAAACAGGGAGCAATCCAAATTTCATGACTGAGTGGAATCCCGTTACTGCGCTTCCCACATCTGAACACAATGCTCTGCCCATAGAGATGCCCCCACAGCTTTGCCTTTCACTGAGATAATTGTACTGTTGATTTTGTCATTCAGACTCTGCAAGAGGAAAATGAATGCATGCAGTGGTAAGTTTTGAAGAAACTGAAGAGAAATCTCACAGCATCCAGATATCTTTAGGATAACTGCTTATTTTATGATGACTAATAGGCAATTACTATGGTAATTCTGCAATACAACATGTGTGAGGTATCGGAATGAGAAATTATAGGTAACTATTCCAGACCCATTTCTATGGTAACAAAAAGGAATTGTCATTAAATAGCAGTTATGCTGTGGCTGTACCTGGTAATTATAGATTTTTTTACGCCTAGAAGCATAAATAAACCAATACATTTATTCGTAGGTTTATGATTGTTTACTTATATACACTTTTAGGTGCTATATAAATAATAATGATACTATATAGCACTTGCAATGACAAATGCCTAATTAGGAAAAATAAGCCCCATGAAGAGCTTTGTTTTGTCATCCTGAGATGGATATTCCCCGTTACAACTTGAAGTAATTTATAAATTACACATACATGAAATGAAACTAAAACTAAGACTTGGGCTCAACAGAGAAAGAGGCAGTGTGTTTATTACAAAACTATCAAATCTGCCCTTACGACATGATAGTGAGTGTTGATCTCATGAGAATGAATGTGTCTGGGATTGAATTAGGAACACAAAGGAGCACATGCACCAGCCCACCCTCAGTGACGCAGGCGCTCCCAAATCCCCACATTCAGCAGGAAAGTCTGAAGGGGTTTCTTAATACATTTGGATTCATGAGTTTAGAAGGTGGAGTGGCGCCTCATGGGATTCTGCTATCTGAAGTGGTTGGGCTTCATGGGTGGGCTGGCCCTGACTGGGAGCTCACATTAAGACAGAGATCCCAGTTTTAGGAAGATCCTAAGAATGTTCAGCCAGATATGCTCACAAGTAGGGGTGTCTTACCCATAGAAGCTAGTGCCACAGGGTGCCAGGGCGCCAAGTTCTGGAGGGCACCAGGGAAGAGGCGAAGGCTGGCTGCGGCGCCTCGCCACCCTCACCCGCCTCAGCCATGCTGCACCGAAGCAGCGCCACGCCCGGCACCTTCATCTGCTGTGACCACCACAGCATGAAGCATCCAGCTGAACCGGGAGGTGCCTTGTCCAGCCTCTGCCTCTTCCCCGCCAGAGGAGCCACCCTCCAGCCACTGCCCACCTCCTCCAGCCCCACTGGCAGCGCCGTCCTCCCTAGAAAAAGGTGGACAACTCTGGGAAATGGGGTGGGTGGGCGCCGGAGGGAGCTTTGCACCACGGCGCCGGATATGCTTAAGACGGCCCTGCTCACAAGTCCCCTCCGGACTGCCACAGTAAACATGAAAAAGTCAGGAGGTCAGGGATGAGTAGCGTCACCATATTTCAACACCTCAAAAGTTGTTGTTGAGCTTTTTTAAGGAAACCCTCTGGACATCTATTCTGCCTTTGGAATTCCAGTAATGTCCAAGAAAATCTGGACATATGACAGCCCTAGGGATGAGCCTAGTAAGTATGGGAACATGGCTGGGGTCATTACTGGTACTCACCATAAATTTGTTACAGTAAGTGCGACACCAGTGCTTTTCTTCGGGGGGGGGGGAGGTGCCGGTACTGTGTACCCTTGAGTACCCCCTGAAAAATGCACTGCTGAGGGTGTGTTTGGCAAAATGCCCCTTGCCCCCTACACACATTTGCCTTTATGTTTTCAGTCTGAATCCCTGAAGAGGACTGGGGTGTCATACAGAACCTTTAATATGCTACCCATGTACCTGGAAGCAAGCCACATTGAATTCACACAAACTTACTTTTGAGTAGAAATTTATAGGATGATACTGTAAATGTGGAAACAAGTTTCCATGTGAGAATGAATTCTTCTTCAAGCCAAAGGAAGATGGCGGTGGGAAACCACTGTTGCAATGCTAACATGTCATGTTCATCTGGTGGTGCATTGAAACGGCACTCCCGAATGCTTTGGTAATAGTAGGTGTAACACTGGGTATGGACTAGGGGACAGGGGCTCTTGCCTTGAGGCAGCGTTCAGCCCTCAAATGTTTGGTCTCAATCCTGAAACTTGTTTTCAGCATCAGGGCCAGTCATTTAGTAGGTGAAACAATAAAGAACAGGGAGCTTGGTTTGGAGCTAACAATGGTTTGTGGCAAGGCCCATGTAGACACAATGCTGACTTTAGAGGAAAGGTAGAGGGGAATTGGGGGGGGGGGGGGATAATGAAATATACAAGCCATTCCCATGTTCCCATTCACCCAATCACGATCTTTGTGTGTTTTGTTTTATTTATTTTAAAAAATCTATCTCATCCTAAATTCCAAGGCAGGTTATACAGATATGAATGCCATAATTTTTACAATAATATCCTAGAGGGTCAGATAAATCAACCAACAATGAGACCCGATTTAAAAAATGCTGTGGATGGTTAGGGGAAATAGGACAATAGAGTAGGCAGTCCTCACATTTCCCCATGTTATTCCATTTGAAAGTAGAAATAATACTGAATCCTCTTTCGGGTATCACAGGCACTATATTTTGCAAATAACAAAAATAAAAATGTATCCAGCTCCATTCAACAGAGGTGAAAACAGAGAAAGAGTGGCGCTTTGTGGCATTCCTCTTCTAAAGTAGGTGGGTGTAACTGAATTTGTTAACGCTGGCTCCCCATCGCTTCCCCCAACTAATTGGGCACATTGCAAACTTCCTAAGAATAAGTCTGGCAAATGACTGCCTGGAGCATCCCCCTAGCAGGGCATTCTCTCATCAGCATTCACTATCTTCACCAGAGTGCAAAGGAGGGGAAAAGCACATTCTCCCAGGAGCATGTGAAGAGGAGATAAAAGGGGGAATAGTGACTCAGAAAGAAAGGAAAGGCTCTCAACTCCACAGAAGGTTTTCTTTTTGCCATCTTTCTTGCAGATACCTCACCTAAGGATTGTGCTACTTCCACATATAAACAACAAGATTGTGATTCCTTATTATCTCTTCCTAGCAGGTCTTAGTATAATTTCAGTTCGATGCCAGCTGGGAAGGAGAAAGTTTGGGCTTTTTGGTTTTTGCACTGAGTGATGATTTCAGGTTGGACAACATCCACTGGGGACACTATTATTCTCCCTTTGTGAGATGGCCTTCAGAGGAACAAATCTCTAAGTAACCATTGCATGCTAGTGTGTACTCTTGGGTTTGAAAGATTTATTTGCCAGCTTATCTCCCATGCATGGCTGGAATGGTTTTTGTTTTGTTTTGCTACCTTGGGAAAAGCTAGGGTTTTTTTCTTACCTGGCAAAAATGTACTAGTCTGAAGTTAATAACATTAATTGGTAGGATCTAAAATTGCACAAGTAGAAGACCGCTCATGTAACGAATATTTTCTGTCCCTTGCACTCTCAGAAAAGCCTATTTGGTGGGTGGTGTCATCGTGGGAGACAGTTATACAAAAAAGCACTTCCTGCTTGCACAACTTTGGATCCAACCCAATTTGTTCTGTTTCAAAATTTAGAGAAGAGTAGCCATGTTAGCTTCTTGGGGCTTAGAATCTTGGCAGCTTAGTAACAAAATTAACAAATTTATGAAAGCATATACTTTCAGGAACTTGCATTTTATGAAGCAGACTAGTTTGCAAACTACATAACAAATTTGTAAGGCTTTAAGTTGCCACCAGACTTCCTTTGTTTTAAAATGGCGGCAGGTGCAGCTTTATATACAGTTTTAAACTGTAATTGCATTAAATTCAAATTTAAACATTTTAGGGTTATGCAACACAAAATTCAATAAATGCAGGGGAAGGAATTGCCATGCCGAAATGCTATTGGTGTAAGTCATCCTGTCCTATTATTAAAAGCCTCCCTTTGGGCTTTGCACGGCCTCATTATTAGTAGGATACTAGGAATACTAATGGGCAATTATATTGCTCTTTTTCTAAAGCCAGTTCAGAATGCATTTTGAGGAACATTGATCTGCTGATGGGTGTTCCTCAATATACATTGGGTGGGAGGGGGATGATATGAGTTGGGGTGAAAAACAAGAGTGACTCCATGGGGGGGGGGACTAGTTTGGAGTGTGTGAAGGAGTAGTAAGGTCAATTCTTCTGGGGGAAAGAAGAAATATATACATTAAATATGAATATATGATGACTGACACCTAAGGGATATGAATGGGGGAAATGATACCCCTCCACGATCCCTTCCTGTCTGTTGGAGTCAATCCTGTCCAAAAGAGTTGAACATCAAGCAGAGCTGAGAAGCAAAACATTTTGGATTCTAGAGGGACTGAACTGATGTGCTGAGATAATAATAATAATATATACTTGTTTCCACATCCTCATAATGCATACCTACACATTTGTGAATGACTAGATCACTGAGAAGATCCCATCCATCTCATATCTTCCAGTGAGGTGAGGGTGATCAGGAATGGAAAAGCAGTGGGGAGGGATCATTTAACCATGTTGCTCATCACCAGGAGTGCCAACTTGAATAAAATATTAGGGGGGGGGGGAGGAAGCAGGTAAGCATTGCCCCGCAGAATCGATCACATGATGTGGCACATGCACACCATTTGAAAGTCAATGTCCATCAACTTTGGGGGGGAGCTCAAATATTTTATTGGGGAGCCGAAGGGAACTTGGCCCCTAGGAGTTGGCTCCTATGCTCACCACCACTTCCCTGATTCAAATTGCCCCCCCCCCCCGACTCAGAGGCTTTTTCCTCACTGCTGGATTTCAGATAGGAGCTGAGAAGTAGGATGCCCAATTCTAAAAGTCTAATCGGCCTCGGTCCAGTATACCTGAAAGAGCATCTCCACCTCCATCGTTCTGCCCGGACACTGAGGTCCAGCGCCGAGGGCCTTCTGGGGTTCACTCACTGTGAGAAGTCAAGTTACAGGGAATCAGGCAGAGGGCCTTCTCAGTAGTGGCACCCGCCCCGTGGAACGCCCTCCCACCAGACGTCAAAGAGAAAAACATCTACCAGACCTTTAGAAGACATCTGAAGGCAGCCTTGTTTAGGGAAGCTTTTAATGTTTAACAGACCGTAGTATTTTAATATTCTGTTGGAAGCCGCCTAGAGTGGCTGGGGAAACCCAGCCAGATGGGTGGGGTATAAATAATAAATTATTATTATTATTATTAAATGCTTATGGGGTTATTGTTACAGACATTTGTATGTAATGTTCTGTTTGGGCTTTAGAACATCCTATGGGAAGCGCTGAAGTGAAATAGGAAGGCGCTTATAAAAATTAGACAGCTCTCTATCACCACTGACCCTTAACACCATGCTAGTATAGAGAGAGAGCAGCAGAAAGACCTTTCCCTACCAGCACAGACACTGCAAAGATTTCAGGTTTGAGATGTGACAGGTCTGCATGTTATAATTAGCATGTATACTTTCCTTGCCCAACGTGTGTCACTGTCACAGCAAATAAGTGAAAGCAATAATGAAAGGGTGTGGAATAGAGAACAGCAGCTGCTACCTGCTAGCTCCCGATTCATAGACTACAAAGCTTTCAGAGGGAGTGTAGGCATCTTTTGCCGCTGCCTTGTCACTGCATTTCAAGGGTGCTTCAGCAGAGATCTGCCACTATTAAAAAACATATTCCCTTCCATGCCATCTTGGGGTCTCTCATCTCGGCAAGGTGAGAATGACAAATTGGAACTAATCTAAGCTGAAGATGGCACAATTACAGCCGTCTCGCCTGCAGGAACAGATTTCACTCGTTCAGCTACACAGTGACAAGTTTAGAGCAAGCTTGGGATAAAGGAAAGTTCAGCAGAGGCCTCAGGAGGTGCAGCTTTTAAATCAAGAGAACTATGTTGCCTTTCCTTGGCCTGTCTATTGTTGCCGTAGGTATCGGAATATATCCAGAAGGTGTTAATGGTAAACTGCTGGGAAAGACGGAAAGACATATCCAAAATCCAAAAAAGGATCTTGCTCAGAAGTTGCCAAGCATTAAAGATTATGGGATCGTATTTATCTGAATGTTTCTCAGGGAGAATGCATGAAGATTTCATTTGGTCCACATGGTTAAGCAAACGGACCTGATTCTCACTTTCAGGATGAGTATGTATATCAGAATGCATTTATCCTTTGGTTTCACACTCTGCAAAATCTTGTGAAATATGTATTGGCTCAAAAAAAATCACCCCCTGAAGCATATTTTAGGTTGAAATGTATAGAGAAGATAAAATGAGTATAAAAATGTATGCTTTAGGAAAATTTGTAGGAAACAGTGTATTTTGTGAAGAGAAATAAATGTTTAAAAGATTTTTGTGCTTTTCAGAAAGGTTGTACATGGATGTAGAAACAGGACAGAACTATGTTGACTGGGTAACAAAATCACAAGCTTTCTGCTGCATCCTCTTGAACAACAAAGTGTCTGGGCATCAACCAGTTCTAGCTACTACTAGTATTGTCTAAGCTCCTGTGGATTGCACTTTGTACAATTTGATCAAACAATAGGTAAAGGTAAAGGGACCCCTGACCATTAGGTCTAGTCATGACCGACTCTGGGGTTGTGGCGCTCATCTCGCTTTACTGGCCGAGGAAGCCGGCGTACAGCTTCCGGGTCATGTGGCCAGCATGACTAAGCCACTTCTGGCGAACCAGAGCAGTGCACGGAAATGCCATTTACCTTCCTGCTGGAGCTGTACCTATTTATCTACTTGCACTTTGACATGCTTTCGAACTGCTAGGTTGGCAGGAGCAGGGACCAAGCAACGGGTCCCTCACCTCATCGCAGGGATTCGAACCGCCGACCTTCTGATCGGCAAGTTCTAGGCTCTGTGGTTTAACCCACAGCGCCACCCGCGTCCCAAAAATACAGATCAAACAATACAGATAAGTAATAGATGTTTAGGAAGTGGGATAATTAGTTTGCATTGGGAAATGTATCTGGGACCTGCTAATAAAGGGTGGGTTATAAATATAACAACAGCAGCAGCAGCAAAAAATCAGCATGATATGAAGTGCTCAAACAAATATATTCAGGGTCAAGAGCACAGGATGCATAGAGCCAGCATACTGCTTCTATCTAAGACCTGGCAAATTGGCTAATAACTAATGAGGCCGATACAGCCTTATCTTCAACAGCATAGTGGCAACATAGGGAAACTATTCTGGTTTGCCGCCCAACAATAAATGACATTGATTAATGCTGACCATGCCAGACTAACATTTAAAGGATATTTTATACATCCCACAACTGCTAGAAAGAAGGTACTAAGTACCTTGTCACAGGCAGCTACTGGTGTGGAGTGTAATTCAGTTTAGGCAGGGTACTTCTCTCAGCAAAATTAACTTAAGTCCAGAAACACTGACTTAATTAATTGGTGGATCACACTGAAACTACATTTTACTGGAGTACCAGAACTCAGATTTCAAATGGGACTGATAAAAGGTCATTTAGTAAACTTCAGCAAATGAAACTCTTGCTGTGAATTATTCAATAGCCATCAAGTATTCACATTATCAAGATTTTAATATCCTTCTTCCAATAATAGGCAGCATTCTGCTTACTATATTCATTTTTAAGTTATTAGTTACATTAGGCATTTTTGTAAATGGTGTGGTGAAATGCAAGCAAATCTAATGCTTTTCCATCCACCTCATTAGCACTCCTTTTACTTCAGAATAGCTAAATTTCCTGCATCTGATGAAAAGGCTAAAATTATAATGTGCTATCAGTTCAGCAATTAAGGAACGAAATATAATTTTCTTTTTGTAATAATACCTAGCTTCTCAGGGGACACTGAAAATGATGGGCCAGATGTGTCTAAGAAATATTGGGCACCTCAGTTGTAGTCACCATAAATTATCATAACCCTGCTCACAAAAAAATCAAAATAAAAAAGCAATAATTGAAGGATGGAGGAATGCATGCAGGTAGCAAAAGTTACTTCGCTGTAGTTATTACAGTTATTGCTACAACATAATCTTACCCCTACCTCAAATTTCTACTACAGAGGCAAAACAAGTCTTGAATCATGGGGCCTTCTCAGCCGCATCCAAGCATTTACAACAGAACTTGTGTGCTTCACAGATAGAAAATCTGACCTAAAGCACCAATTTCTGAGCATTAATCTCTCCTTCCCCACAGAAGGCCTCATGATACTTCAAAATGGAAGCCTGAATGATGCTTCACATGAATGCTTCCATATTGAAAGCTTCTCCCTGAATTGTTTGATTTCAAAATGCAGGGAGGCTTACAACATTATTCTTCCACCCTGGTTTCTTAAGTGGTGTGGTCCCAGGACATACCATGTGCTTTGGTTGAACACCTGATTTGGCCTGAGAGTTACTGAGAAGGGTAAGAGGAATTTCAGGTATGAAAAATGAAGCAAAAGTAACACAGGATAACATTACTACTTTCCTCAGAGCATCCAGAGCTATAAAAGTAAAGTATTAATTGGGGGGAATGCACTCAGTTATTGTTGAGTAACTCCAAAAGAGGAAGGAAAACTCCAGTTAAATTGTGTAAAGGTTGGCTGGTTGGGATATTTTTTATTTAGTTTTTGGCAAAATGAATCAAAGCTGAACAAAGTATAGTGAAATTTGACTCCTGCATTCAAGAAAGTATGCAGTATTAAAAACATCATTTCATCATCAATCTATTATTCTGAATAAAGTTGAACTGATGGTACCTTGTGCCACCATTTTAACCTCTCACCCCTATTTTCTGGCAACATACAAAATTTGCTTATAATGCACATTATAAGCAAACTTCCACAGTCTTGGAATGAAAACTCATACCTGTAATTGCCAAGATAAACTCCATCTGGATTAAGCATCGGCGCAATCTTGAAGACCAAATGATCACGCAACACTTTGGCAATTGGATGTGGACTCACAAGAAAATCAATGATACCTGGGAGAAACAGGGGAAAAATATTAATTTGCCATTATTATAAATCAGAAATTCAAAATATGTTATACAATATATATTTAATTCTGGCATTTGGCTGACTAGATTTCACAAAGGCTTTCCATTACCCACACACTAATTTAATAAGAACATAGATTCCGCATATCATAATGTTAATATGAAGTAATGAAAGAAATGAGTAGACTTTGGTTTGATTGTACATGTGTAGAAATGGTGATAAGTACTGCTTCAGTTCCCATCCCCTTCCTATGTACAGTTTAGACACCATCCTTCTCATTCAACCCAAAGTTAAATGTCTCAAGGCAGGTTTTCCTATCTAGACTAGAAAAACAAAAACACTTTCCAAATTACATAATAAATATTTACATGAAAATTGTTGCATTATAATAAAACTAAAATTCTAAAATTAAAACAGAATACCCAGGATGCTGCTCTGAACGGACAACAGATAATTTATTTATGTATGAATGTATATCCCGCCCATCACACAAACAGTGAGGATTGGACATGTAACATCTAATTCCTTAGAAATCAGCACTGGCACACCAAAGGGATGTGTGCTAAGTCCCTACCTGTATACATACAATTGTGTATCATCTAACCCATCTACTGCAGTTATTAAGTCTGCAGATGACACCACTATAATGAGTTTAATAACAGGTGGAAACGAATCAGCGTATAGAGGGGAGGTCCAAAAAATATCTACATGGTGCCTAGGGAACAACTTGCACCTTAATATCAGCAAGACAGAGGAGATGGTGTTGGACTTTCGGAGGAAGAGAGGAGAACTAGCCCTGCTGTACATTGGGGAGGGCTGTGTGGAGAGAATCTCTTCCTTTAAATTCCTAGGAGTTTATCTCAGTGAAGACCTTACTTGGAAACTAAATACAACCCAGGTGGTTAAGAAAGCCGAACAGAGACTCCATCTCCTCAGAGTATTGCGGAAGAACGATGTCAATCAACATCTGATGATCTCCTTCTACAGGTCAACAATAGAAAGTGTCCTTTCATACTGCATCACAGTGTGGTATGCAAGTTTGACATCATTTGATAGGAAGTGCCTACAGAGGGTGGTGAATACAGCACAAGATATTATGGGCTGTCCCGTGAATCTGCTGGATGAAATAGCGGAAGAACGTTGCCTCAGGAGAGAGGAAAAGTCTCAGGGATGATTCACACCCTGGCCGGCACTTTCTTGATCTCCTGCCCTCAGGCAGAAGATATAGAAGCATGATTAGTCGCACCAACAGGGTAAAGGACAGCTTCTATCCATGGGCTGTTAGGCTGCTGAATGAAAAGTCAGGGCAACTGACTTTTGGGTTTGGTGTGTGTGTGTCAGTAAACGAGGGGAATTAAGACTAAGAGAGCTGAGTGGGGGGTGCTCATGTAATCTCACTGTATACAAATTGTACAAGTGATAATAAAGTATTTCAATTTCAATATGGTCACACCACAGCTTATAAGATATCAAAATCAATCCAATGAAAAGATATAAAAATACATTAAAAATAAAATGCAATTAAACATTTCAGCAGTACAAAAATCAGTATGCACATTTCTGACAACAATATAGATTTCTTCCACATGCCGTATGCATGAGTCAACAAGGGTGCTTTATGGTCACTGCCTCTCTAAAAGCTTTGTACTACTTACTGAAGTTGGTACTTGAATCGAATAAATTTAAGTTACTTAGGAGTTACTTAGGCATTACTTAGCTCAAAAATACTCTTTTGCAGCCTATACAATCCAGTAAAAGCCCAATAATGAAGGCAACTGAAGTCTTGTCAAAGACTAGATACTGTCGATACTCAAAATATTCATCTTAACCTAGTTTGACATAGCTAACTTGATATTGCAGAGGTAGGGCTAGGCCATGGCCAGAAGTTTCCCACTGAAGAGACTTATTCAGCTCACCCACTGTCTGCATCTGCCCGCATGGGGCCGCCTGCTTTTGCCACTGTTGGTCCTTAAGCACTCCAGAGAGCTATGGGTGGAGTCATGTGGGCTATGAAATTTTCATTGCCTTTTCCATTCCATTCTGCAAAAATTAGAACTTGCTCAGGGTCTGAGTGAGTCTGCTATCTAGCATTTATATTCTGCTTTTTTGGTGTGTGATGTTTTATTATGCTTTTATATATGTTGGAAGCAACCCATAGTTGCTGGAGCAACCCAGTCTGATGGATGGGGTACAAATAAAATCATCATCATCATTTGATATCAAGGGAAGTTAGTCACACTATCCTTTTTGTTTAGTTGCTCTGAAAGCACAAATTAAACTTCTAGAAAAACTTACAGAGAGGAGCACCTATGTTTGGTCTCCATAGTCGAAGGCACTATTTATTATTATTATTTTGAATAGCAGTTGCAGGAGAGGAGAGTGCTCTTGTGCTCAGGTCCAAGGTGGTCATTGTGAGAACAAGATGCCTGACTAAATGGGCCATTAGCCTGAGGCAGCAGGCTCTACTTACGCTCTCATTTCTTGGAGAACAATTTAGCAGCTAAAACTAACTGCAAGAGAATGTCACCATAGGGAAGGAAAGAAAGAAATGAATAAGAAAAGCAGAAAGCTGATAAACACAGGAGGTCTCCTAGAAGGTAGGAGAGCTGTGCAAACACAAGCCATACCTCCCACAGCTGAATTCTTCAGCTCTCAAGAAGGTTTTCCTGCTTTCCTACCAACTAAGCAGAAGGCAACTTCTCTACAAATAGGATTTGAGATGATATGAGTTCCTTTGTGTTTGCTAGGGGACTCTAGGTTGTCATGTCTTGTAGATTCACTGCTGGGAGGATCTACTGAGCCATTGGGCATATAGCTATAGTTGGCAAGATGACTCATGAGCTCAGGGTGGTGCAGTGGGATGGCCTACACAGGACCTCTTGTGAATGCCCCAGTCTAGGGCATCTACAAGGCAGCAAGTTGTGCTTCGCTATAGTAAATTCTTCAACAGGTATTCCAATTGTATACTGCAAGGCCACTTTGTATGGGGCCCTGAATATAGTTACACTAGAATACCTATGAATTACATTCACACAATTAGTATCACATCTAGTTTGGTCCTAAATGAGAATGTGGAATTTCAACATAATTCATTAAAGGCACAGAAGTTTTCTAATCAAGAGCAAATGCAGTCTTGTGTCTCTAACACTGAACTTGAACCAGGGAAACTAAATTTTCATTCTGCCATGTATCTCACAAAGTGAGTAGATTTGTGTCTATCACAATCTCTCATCCTAACTTACCATAGAGGTTTTATGCAATGATAAAATCAGATAACCCCATGTAAGCTGCCCTGGGCTATTTAGAGGGAAAGTGCGGTGAAAATGTGGCAAATTACTCTATATATTGCAAAGGCTACTCTGTGAAGCTGAACACTTGTAATGAATTGTCACCTACCAACATGTCTGTCGTTTAATTTCTGTAACAGGTTGGATTAAAGCAAACTGGAAATGAGAATTAAATCTGATCAGCATAACTTCTCTAATGTGATGTTACACTTTGGAATAATCTCTCCTGGGAAGTAAAGAAAGGCATATGAATAGTTTAAAATAGGAGAGGAAAAAGATCTATGGAATACGAAAGAAATATAACTTGCGTGGCGAGTTCCCGCCCCCCACCAGGATAAATAAAGACACGAGACACCATGATATAAGGTTAAATGGGCGAATTAGGCCACAACTTTATTGAATTCAGGAATGAGAGGCATTGGCTTAGGCATTGGTCCTACCGACTATCCGGCTCCAGCCCATTTGCTGGAGACACGGTGAAGGGTTAACACCTTAGTGGGGGAGTCACCCGCCGAGGCACGTCAGCTAGGAGCTCCCCCGGTCACCGCTCTGGGGCGTGCCTTCGGCCCACACCTCCATAGGCTTCGGACAGGGCCACGCCCCCCGGAATCCTTTAACGGACCACCCTTCGTTCACTGGGGGGAGGTGATGGCGTTCCTCCCCCCCCACACGCATCCTCTGAACCCCTTCTTACCAATGCCTACCGCCAATGCCGAGAAGTTGTGACGAGTTGCTACGAGGTAGGCGAAAAACCAAAAGGCTGGAAATCGCCAATTGGGAAAAATTCCTACCATGCCCCTTGCGGCGACAGACCGAGGTCCATAGCAAAGTCAGAGACCTACCTAACACCTACCTAAAGGGAGGGAGGGCGGGCAAACATGGGGTCCCAGCCGGCGAAAGGAGGGCGAGCCTCCTCACCCCGGCGCTAAATAGGGGCAAGCCCCGCCCCCTAAGCCAGCTAATTGGCTGGCTGGGGAGGGAAGCCCCCGGGATTCCCGGGGATTCCCATTCCTATTCTCGCAGGCGCTAAACCAGCCCCTGCTCATGTGGGGGGGCGTGACGCCCGCAACCCCACCTCCTGGGGCAAGCCAGAAGTGGCTTTCTCACTGTATCTCCAAAATGGGTTGGGCATAGACTAATTGGATGCCTTGGAAAGCCTTCTCTCTCTTTTGTTTTTTATAATACAGTCAACATTTGGTGTTAAACTAATATGCACTGCATGAAAGAACATTAAAAATCCATTTGGCAGAACTGAGGCACATGGTGATGGGAAGGATTCAAAGCAATGCTCTCTCAAAACTGACCAATTTTGGCATAATGAGTGTTTGCTTTATACACAACAGATCTAAGCGGTTACAGTGGCAGAAATGGAGAAAACCATTTCAGTGCAAGTATTGTGGGGTAAAGATGATGTTACAGATGCATCACTTTCCTCAACAATACAAGTATCCATAAAACATGCTGTTTCTGTGTTTCCAATTATTCTGCTTTAAAAACTGGGACCATATACATCTGCCTTATTTGAACTACATTTCCCAAATGTTTTTCCCATTATGTTTTCCTTTTTCACTGAAAGGTTTTGAGACAAAAGAAATTGCTGAGAGGATGGGGAAATAGGCATATATATATATATATATATATATATATATATATATCCAGCTTCAAGAAAAACAAAAACAAACATTATGACAGCCTTCAGTGAAGATTGTATCTTAAAACCTTTATAGCAAAAGTCAAAGGCAAATCTCAGTTCTAAAGACAAGAAAGAAATGGTCTATTGATCATCATGACAAAGATGCAAATGAAACCTTCCTTATATGTATGTTAATACCCCACAATCAAATTATAGTGAGGACTCAGTCAGTATTATTATCTCAAAGCTTTTCTTTCAGATGAAGATGATAGCCTTCAGATCAAGAAGGTTTAAAACTAAAATAATTTGCTTGTTGTGTTAATTAATCAATGCAAACTAAAACTTACATCTTCTATAATCAGCAAGAGACATATCTTGTATTTCGTTAAACCAAGGTGAAGAATCTGGCAGAAACCAGGTCCATTTAATATAATTTACTTGAAGACAGACACTGTGATAGAACAGATGCCCTAATTTATTTGTTGGTCCTTCTATTAGAATAACAGTTTGCTGGTAAACAGGAAGACTAATGATGCCAGTCACCCTTGTTAGTGGCTAATAATTGCTTAATTTGTCCACTAATTGACCTATGCTACTGTTGAGGCGTTGGACCGTGTTGCAGTGCTGGAAGAAAACAAGACCACTATAATGTTACCTCTGAGAATGACTTCTGGAAATGGAACTACTTGTTGCAATATATTTTCTCTTCACAGATGAGCAGATTAATTGGGTTGCCAATTAGTGCCCTATTTAAAAATAATAATAATAATAAATGTATTCCCATATATTTGTTTGGATTTTGGAATTATTACACTGCTCCTGGTCAAATGGTGTGATCCAGTTTGAATCAGCAAACCAAACATGAAATATAAGTAAGTTAGTTTTGAAAGAAGGGGGGGGGGAGATGTCTTGATGGCTAAAAGATCAATTCCTCAAACTAGCATTCAGTTCTGGATGAATTTATACAGATCCAGCCCTCCCATGCAGCAGGGTTGAGTGCCCTGCTTCAGGTGGTGCCATGGGGGTAGGAACTGTTGTTTGGGTAGAACAAAATGGTGGCCCCAGTATGGATTGAGAGCACTATTTGGGCTCTGCTTATGGGAACAAAATGTATTGGGCTTGTACTGCTCTGATACATATGCATAGCTCTGCTGGATACTTCCTTATTTATGTCAGTAAAATAACTATATCTATATGCAGAATGTGATATTCAACATCACTCGAATGGGCTTCCACTCAGGTGACTGGACCCCTTTCCTCTCCCCACATCTGCTCAGGAGCATTTCCCAACCCCCCAAAGAATATTTGGGGGGCACATGGGCAGCTGGAGGGGAAAGGAAAGGAAATGAGAGGGAGGTCATTCCACTCCTGGATGTCTATTCCACTTGAAGGGAGACATAACTGGCTATAACTCACATATTTTTGTGAACATATATTTGCTTCCTCCATTGGACTGAATGGAAAATCACATGCAAAAATAAAATATAATAACACCACAGCTGTTCTTTTGGTAGCATCCAAATAAAACTTGGAAGAAACCAATGGAAATTCAAAAAGAAAACAGCTCTCCATTGCATTGCTAGACTCAAGCATAAATAACCATCATTCTTTCAGCTCAGACAGGATCAATTAGGATAATCTGAGATATATTACTGTCTGGTTGCATATGCAAAAGAATGCATGAGTTGCTTCTCAGGACATAAAGTTACTGCTGGTACTAAATTCAAGATTGCCCTCTTCTTATTGCATAAGAACTATAAGATACGGTAAGATACTGAAAAATGTTGTGGATAGCCAGCTAGTCTTCAAGGAGATTTACCTTTTGCCTAAGACCAGAATTAAATAGTGAGGATTTTCAAAGCAATGCTCAATACAGTCTTTTTTTATGGCACCTCCACATCACACTCATGCCTGTCCCAAATCCATGGACTCAGAAAAAGGTTTGGAAGCAAAAAGTGAGCATATTAGATATGCTTGAGCCACAACTACTGAAAACCATATTGTGTTATAGGCTGGCACAACATACAATAGTAATAATATAGGCACAGATTCAAATGCAGCTTCAAACTCCATTGTTACTGTAATAATAAATATACATCGAATAATTTATTAGAGCTAACACAGAAGTGGTATTTCAGTCAAATTCACAGTAAGCTTTGCAAATTTTGTAAGCCAATAGACTGGAGGAGGGCAAATGTTGTCCCTATTTTCAAAAAGGGGAAAAGAGAGGACCCAAATAATTACCGCCCAGTCAGTCTAACATCAATACCAGGGAAGATTCTGGAGCAGATCATTAAGCAAACAATCTGTGAGCACCTAGAAAGGAATGCTGTGATCACCAATAGTCAGCATGGATTTCTGAAAAATAAGTCATGTCAGACTAACCTGATCTCATTTTTTGACAGAATTACAAGCCTGGTAGATGAAGGGAACGCAGTGGATGTAGTCTACCTTGATTTCAGCAAGGCATTTGACAAGGTGCCCCATGATATTCTTGTAAAGAAGCTGGTAAAATGCGGTCTTGACTATGCTACCACTCAGTGGATTTGTAACTGGCTGACTGACCGGACCCAAAGGGTGCTCATCAATGGTTCCTCTTCATCCTGGAGAAGAGTGACTAGTGGGGTGCCACAGGGTTCTGTCTTGGGCCCGGTCTTATTCAACATCTTTATCAACGACTTGGATGATGGACTCAAGGGCATCCTGATCAAATTTGCAGATGACACCAAACTGGGAGGGGTGGCTAACACCCCAGAAGACAGGATCACACTTCAAAACGACCTTGACAGATTAGAGAACTGGGCCAAAACAAACAAGATGAATTTTAACAGGGAGAAATGTAAAGTATTGCACTTGGGCAAAAAAAATGAGAGGCACAAATACAAGATGGGTGACACCTGGCTTGAGAGCAGTACATGTGAAAAGGATCTAGGAGTCTTGGTTGACCACAAACTTAACATGAGCCAACAGTGTGACGCGGCAGCTAAAAAAGCCAATGCAATTCTGGGCTGCATCAATAGGAGTATAGCATCTAGATCAAGGGAAGTTATAGTGCCACTGTATTCTGCTCTGGTCAGACCTCACCTGGAGTACTGTGTCCAGTTCTGGGCACCACAGTTCAAGAAGGACACTGACAAACTAGAACGTGTACAGAGGAGGGCAACCAAAATGGTCAAAGGCCTGGAAACAATGCCTTATGAGGATCGGCTAAGGGAGCTGGGCATGTTTAGCCTGGAGAAGAGGAGGTTAAGGGGTGATATGATAGCCATGTTCAAATATATAAAAGGATGTCACATAGAGGAGGGAGAAAGGTTGTTTTCTGCTGCTCCAGAGAAGCGGACACGGAGCAATGGATACAAACTACAAGAAAGAAGATTCCACCTAAACATTAGGAAGAACTTCCTGACAGTAAGAGCTGTTCGACAGTGGAATTTGCTGCCAAGGAGTGTGGTGGAGTCTCCTTCTTTGGAGGTCTTTAAGCAGAGGCTTGACAACCATATGTCAGGAGTGCTCTGATGGTGTTTCCTGCTTGGCAGGGGGTTGGACTCGATGACCCTTGTGGTCTCTTCCAACTCTATGATTCTATGATTCAATAGTCTGATTTATTACAGAGGCAATGGGCAGTACCAAAATGAATACGCTTTATTTCTTTGGTGCCCTCCTTCTTCAAACACAGTCTACTAACTGTACACAAAAAAGGGGGGGAGAGAGAGACACACACACACACAGACATAGTTTTACTCTCCTAATGCTTCAAACAGATTCAGGCTTCTCTACAACTTTGGTGTCAGACATGTGATATTGCCTGTTGATCTCTTGTATTTCCCTTTGTAGTGTTCTTTTACGCTTCCTTGATCTATGACCAAAACTTTGTTGTAAAAATTATACAACTTGCCTATTCAGATTGCTCACACTAAACACATCCCTTGATTTCACCATTCCTTCTGTATGCTCCTAACACATTGAATTCCTTCATATAATGCTGGCATGCCCACCCCCCCACCCACCCCACTCACACAAGAAAACAAAGATCGTCACAGCCAATCACAAACAAACAACCACACCCTAGGCCAACCCCAACCTCTCTCACCACCAAAGGAACACAAGTGAACAGCAGAGAACCTGCACGAGTAACGCTGACACCAAACCCTACATACATTCAGCAAAATAGAAACATCACCACACGACCCCACCCCCCATCCCCCCCTCCACCCCTTTTCTTCCTAATGTCTCATCAAATGAAACTGATTTGTAAAAATGTTACATGGAAAAAATATGAGAGACATTACACATACTTCTGTAAAACAAGAAAATCTTTAATAATAATAAAAATAATGCTGGCATGCCCTCTCTCTCAAGTGGCTCTTAAAATATTCCAGAAAACTTTTCATACACTGCACTTAAGCTATGTGCTGTGGAAAGGAGCATTTCTTCATATATATATGCTTCAGCTATTATTATATCTTCTTTCTCCTTTGGTCCTAACTGAGGTACTTTACCTGTGCTCAACTGTACACAGTACATTTCTCAGGATAGAGACCATGCTCTTAGTTCATATAGAACCTTCGGCTGATTAACACTCTAAATGTTTTTTAAAATGTGTTTGTGGGAGGGGAGTTTATTGGTTTGTTTTTGTTTCATTATGCATTTTGTCTTCTCATTTTGTATTTTTATGTTGTGCACTGTGATCTTTGGATGAAGGGCGGCATACAAATTTAAGAAATATAAATAAATATGCCATGTGTGAACCACTACAATAACAACATCCTCTACTTTCACCTTAATTATTTGGAAAATCAAAACCAAATATTTGGGTAATGCCAGTATTAAACACATTTCTGTGCACAATGCATATTCACCACAGCGCTGTTCACTGGAATTACTCATTGAAGCCCCTGTCCTGAAGTTTTTCTGATACACATTCAAAATGAATGTTGATAAATGACCCATGTTGGCTAGTATAATAGATATCGACAAGATCAAGCATTGTGCTGTCATGGGAATTTTCTCTAGAAAGGATGATTGCCCCAAAGAATCCATAATGGAAGGTCAATGTGAATGCTAACACTACTTATTTTAGGCGTGGGGGGTGTCTGCTACCGAGTTTTTAGTTTTTAAAAAATAGTTAAGTTGTGTGAGAGTCAAGTTGTAGAAAAATTTGTGAGGAAAGGTGAAGTTCAATGTTTATTTTTAAATATTTTACCAAGGGTTGTTTTATTTAGCACACACAACACTACTCTTTAATATTTCAGAGGACATGTGTTGTCTAGCCTGCCTGTCTATTAGTAGGTTTTTGCTGACATGCAAAATTAATATAAACATGCATCTGTTTTCAAATCGTAAGCTCCTTGGGTCAAGGCCTCCCATTCTTTAAGCAAAATTATCATCAGTATACAGTATGCACTGCTAAGGAAGAAATCTTTAATACCTTTTCAGATAAGTCACTGACAGGACTGACTATGCACTGGAAAGAAGGAAGAAGATAGTAAATTCAGTCCACCCCGTGAGGAAAGCAAAGTCTTGATTTATGTCATCATCATGTATTCTACATTCAGAAAACTCTCACAAAAATAGAATGTGCACGCCAGTCAAGCTAGCAGCTGTGTTCTGGTTTTGTGGTTCCTCTGCCGAAGCAGGTATGCAGTGAACAATATCATTAGACAAATTCAATAATTACCAAGCCAACATTGTGGAATCACAGGAATGTGACCTCTAAGGTCATCAAGTTCATTTAAGGCTGTAACATTTAATCAATTAATCAGTTAGATTTAATTAAAAACTTTTGAACAGTTAAAATTAATCAAGGAGAAGGCTTTTCTTTTTTTAAAAAAAAGTTAATTACTTTTTAACAACAGCTTTTACAAAACCAGTAGATGTCAGGTGCCATCTTAGAAGAGGTATCCCCCTCTTATTTGCCACACAGAAGGAAATCTATTTTCTAAGGTGGTGATTGCAGTAGCCCATGTGCACATCATCTGAACAAGGTAGGATAAAGCAGTCCCTTCAGAACTAATATTTTTACTCAAATGCACTGACTAATTGATTAAATCCCATATGATCAATTGGCTATAGATTTCTTTATTCAGGCGATAGCCCTAAGTCCATTATATAAACCGCATGATGTATTGTATTGTGATACATCCTTTGAGTTAAACTAATGTAACTTGCCAGTGCTAGATCAAAGGCATCAATAAACTAGAGAACCTAGAAGAAGAAAAGAGCAGAAAAGCAGAGTGAGAGGACCCTATTAATTGAAAAACTCCAACTTCAATCATTATTAGAGTTTGAAAGATTAGCTTAATTACAGTTAAAAACATTCTTCCATCAAATCATCAAGGGGTTGCCTGGTGGTTATATCCAAGGAGTGCAGAGTGGTATGCATACTCCTATTCCCCCAGTTCATGTATTGAGGTAGATTTGGCTGAAAGGGGGTGACTGGGCAAAGGTCACCCAGTCAGCTTCATGGTTTAATGTGATATTTGAAGCTGAGTTTTCCCAATCCTAGTCCAACGTTCTGATCCCCACACCCCACATACTGATTTTCTAGGAAGCTACTTAGTCTACAGCTGGGCTGATACATGGATGACAGATCTGGTTTTAGGCTAATAGCCCATGATGGCTGGTTGATGATTTCTTGATGGAAGGTGATAATACAACTGGTATTCTCATTCTCTCTCTCTCTCTCTCTGCATTTTTAAGGAGATTGCCACCAGAGCTTAAGAAGATGACACTCCTCTAGCTGCATAGAGGGGTGTATGAGGGGGGAGTGGAAATAATTTGGAGGAGACCGTAGTGCATATTGGTTTAAAGCTTAAACATATTTGCGGGGGGGGGGCAGTGTGTGCAGTGCATATCTCGGGATCTGATGTTGGGTAACTGCTCTGTTACTTTATAGGAGTACTTGGTATTTGCTTCCACTTATACTCTGCTTCTATATTTGCTGGAGGTGGGGGCAGGGAAGCAATTATCACAAAATCACTGTAAGTGTCTAGTGCGCTCCCAGACAAAGAAAGTAAGGCCCATGTGTCATGTGTTACTGCATTTACGTAGGTCACTGCAAAATAGATAGATAGATGATAGAGATAGATAGATGATAGATAGATAGATGATAGATAGATAGATAGATGATAGATAGATAGATGATAGAGATAGATAGATGATAGATAGATAGATGATAGATAGATAGATAGATGATAGATAGATAGATGATAGAGATAGATAGATGATAGATAGATAGATGATAGATAGATAGATAGATAGATGATAGATAGATAGATGATAGATAGATAGATAGATAGATGATAGATAGATAGATAGATAGATAGATAGATAGATGATAGATGATAGACAGACAGACCTTCCCTCACTCTGAGCTGCTGCCCAAGTGAGGCAAGGTAGTCTCCGATTGACCAGTGATGCAGGGGAGGGGGGGACTTTTCCCCACCTCCGTTGATCCGCCGTGTATCCGCGCTCCCATCCTGGCACCATTTCCGCTGGGCACCTTCTCACCCTCTGTGGCCAGCTGTGTACACTGTCTCCCCTCAGGCAGGCAGATAAAGGCTGGGCAGTGGCCCCAAGCGATTTCCAGGGAGAGTCTCTCTCTTTCTCCCTCTCTCCTCCCTGCGCACCCTCCCCATTAAGTCAGGGTGCTCCCCAACTTTACATGATTTCACTTATGCGCATGGGAACATAACCTCCATGTGAGTGTGCCTGTACATTGCCTGTACATTGCTTTCAGGGGCAGTGTCTGTATTTCATCATATCAATTCATGGGAGGAAGGTATAGGGTAAGCTATATATCTGTTTCCTTGGAGGACCATTCATTCCACACAGCAGATGATCAGCGTTTTAATGCAGTTTTTCTTTCACATGGTTGAGCTGTTTCAAGGGATACGGGTGGCGCTGTGGGTTAAACCACAGAGCCTAGGACTTGCTGATCAAAAGGTTGGTGGTTCGAATCCTTGCAACGGGGTGAGCTCCCCCCTGCTCCTGCCAACCTAGCAGTTTGAAAGGACGTCAAAGTGCAAGTAGATAAATAGGTAACGCTCTGGCAGGAAGGTAAACGGTTTTTCCGTGCGCTGCTCTGGTTCGCCAGAAGCGGCTTAGTCATGCTGGCCACATGACCCGGAAGCTGTATGCCGGCTTCCTTGGCCAATAAAGCAAGATGAGTGCTGCAACCCCAGAGTCGGCCACAACTGGACCTAATGGTCAGGGGTCCCTTTACCTTTTAGCTGTTTCAAAATTCTGCAGCTGCAGTTTGGAGCTTTTTGCTGCTCTTGTGCCTTTAACTGTTATTGACTGGCATTATTTTGGGGTATTCTAATGGAGTGCTATTGCACACATGTTCTTCTAGATACAGGCATCTGGTTAGCCATTGTGAAAAACAGTATGCTGTTGGGCCATTGGCCTGATCCAGCAGGCTCTCCTATTATCAGATTATTTCGATGAAGGCTTTTTGGCAGAAAACTAACCTAAAATATAAATAATAAATAATACATCCTGAGCCTTAAGCCACCACACTGGATACTGAACTTGAGTTCCCTGAAGCTAATGACATGTATCTGCCTTGACTGCATCTTGCCTTTAAATGCACAATTCTCAGAAGCAGGAATCACATTCAACTCTCGCACTACTTCAGTAGTGACAGGTGGTAGACAAACTTTCAGTACTGGAGAGAGAACTCTTTTAAGCCCACAGCAAATAAGTATCTTAAAGAGTTTTAATCTCACGGCAAGAGAAAACCAGCTGGATAAGATAATTACATATGACAGAAAGGATGGCAGTCAATCAAGGGCATATCGAGCAGCAAAGACAGGTACATATGCTTCATGATATATAGCCACTCATGACTTAATTTCAACTTAATGATTTTTTTTTTAAAAAAAAGAAACATGAACCAACTGAAACTGTTAGAAGACTGACTGCTACGCATGGTGCACTACTTATCTCTTAACTAAAAGGCAGCTTAATAAAAATCCCAATGCTTATGTTGTTGTTGTTGTTCTTTAGTCGTTTAGTTGTGTCCGACTCTTCGTGACCCCATGGAGCAGAGCACGCCAGGCACTCCTGTCTTCCCCTGCCTCCTGCAGTTTGGTCAAACTCATGCTGGTAGCTTTGAGAACACTGTCCAACCATCTCGTCCTCTGTCGTCCCCTTCTCCTTGTGCCCTCCATCTTTCCCAACATCAGGGTCTTTTCCAGGGAGTCTTCTCTTCTCATGAGGTGGTCAAAGTATTGGAGCCTCAGCTTCAGGATCTGTCTTTCCAGTGAGCACTCAGGGCTGATTTCCTTAAGAATGGAGAGGTTTGATCTTCTTGCAGTCCATGGGACTCTCAAGAGTCTCCCAATGCTTATATTTTAATATAAATATTAGTAAAATGCTTTCCCCAATTTTGTTCAGATACATGCTGATGCTGTTTTCTTATAATATGTTTGGACACATAACTTGGTAGGCCCTGAACAACTATGGGCTCAGGTCAGAACCCTGCAGCACGCCACTTGTCACTTTTTTCCAGGATGACGAGGAACCATTAATGAGTACTCTTTGGGTTTGGTCAACCAGCTACAAATCCACCTAACAGTTACCTTGTTCAACCCACATTTTACCAGTTTCCTCACAAGAATATCATGGGGGACTTTGTCAAAAGCCTTACTGAAATCAAGATACACAATGTCCACAGCATTTCCCTGATCTACCAAGTTTGTAATTCCATCAAAAAAAAGAAAAGAAAAAAGAAAAGAAAGAAATCAGATTGGTCTGGCATGACTTATTTTTGAGAAACCCATGCTGGATATTAGTAATCACAGCATCTTTTTCTAAATGCTCATGGACCTTACCACCTCTTTTCCTATCTCCCTTCTTACATCATTTATTCTGTTATCACCAGGTTGGGCATCACTTATTTTGTGAAGAATAACACAAAATAAAAACAAATGCAGATGCTATTGGTTGCTGTCATAGCATTCTTCAGCAACTGTGCTTAACATTTTTGGTTTGATTTTATCGCTCCTATGTGCCATCTTAGTGATTAGCATGATGAAAGATAAGCTGCCCTGGGGACCCTTTGAAGTATAACTCTTTAAAAGGTACACATTTCAAAAATAAAAATAGAAAAAATAAAAAGCAATGACTAACTAGCAGGAAATCTTATACCATTATATGAAATACGACATGATTATCATAAACATGGCCCAGTCAAAACTGAGTCACTAACCTAAATGGAAAAGTTAAACACATTTCAGATTTCTTCTACTGAATCCCATATGACTCAAACATGCTAAATCTGGGCAGAAGCTAAAGAGGAGTAGCTAACATGGTGCCCTCCATAACTCGTGGCATTCTAAACTCCTGTTGTCCCTGATCATTGGTCATGATGGCTGGGGGTGGTTCCTCATTGCTTCTTCAGCTTTAAAAACCTGGTCAATTAAACATTATAAATATTTTGAATACATAAAATCCAGCTATATACTCCAATTACAAGATGTGTTCAGAAAAAGCCCCCCCCCCATTAATTCCTATGGACAATGCATAATGTGCAATTTCTTCTTTCATTTCTTATGGGGGTGGGCAGTTAGAGAGATATAATGAAATTAACCTCTTCTTCAGTTCACAGGTATGTAATGTGTCTTTTCATGCACTTCTTTTGGTTAATGTGCTTCTAGAATGGCAGCCTTATGGAAAGCATTACCTGCATGGGCTCCAATTTTAGCTAAGCTGAAGGAACCATTTTTAATCAACAGATGAAAGAAGAGTCACTTGCCTGGCTTTATGCTGTCCACTGGGGGAAAGAAAGCTGATTGATTTAGAGGAATGCTGAGCTTTATTACAGCAGATTTGTTCTTTTATTTACCATATCGGAGTTCTCTGCATTTCCAGTGGAACTAAGGGGCTCCCTGAAGTACAGGATTAAAAGCAAAGGAAATCTCAAATAATGGGATAAAACGAGTGTGTAGAAAATAAGTGATTGAATTAGATTACAGTGGATGGAACAGAGTGGATTCCACTACAAAATGCAAGGCATCTGGGTAATTTGGTGCTCCACTAAAATGAGAAAATGCCCACGTTCTCAAATCAGCAATTCGCATATTCTGCAGTATGTCACACCATTCAATACAGCCCTGTTGTCTAATAGAACAACATGAGGGTAAACCACACAGATGCCTAAAAGCACGCAGCATTACAGGTTTGGTTGCAATGCCAGCCTAACACTTTTTGCTGCCTGAGGCAGCAATCCAATCATGGTATATAGTACCCAAGGCTGCTCAAGATATTTTGGCACCTGAATCAGAATATTCCACAACTGCCTCTCCCAAGTAGTAACAATGCAACGACAGCAACGCAAGTAACTCACAGTTTACTGCCTTTTCATGACACCCAGAATCAGCTGCCTCACTTTGTCTAATACAGAAAGAGCTACCGTGATGCCCTCCAGATATTGTTGAACTGTGACTCACCATCATTCCCAACTGTAAGCCACATTGGCTTGGACCAGTGGGAACTGGAGTCCCAACAACATCAAAGGTTCCAAGCCAACATTTGCTGCTTCATCTATGGGCTTTTAATCTGTGTGTGTTGGGGGGGCAGCATTGTTTTTGTTTGCTATTACGGCATGTATTTTGGTGTGTTTGCATTGTACACTGCCTTGTGAACTTCAGATGAAGGGCAGTACAGAAAATGAATGAATGATTTGACCACGCTATCAGAGTTGAGTCAGAGTGGATACTTGTGACAGGGATCCTGACGTGCTGATGAGTTGACATCTGCAAGAGACCCTCCCCTGAAGAGCCCAGTGATCAGCTGGGCATTTAAATTAAGGTTACCAGATTTTTTCCAAAGAATCCAGGGACACTTTTTTTTAAAAAAAGAGAAAAAAATATTAAATTTAGAAAATAATAATTAAGTACTATCTTATCTTCTGTGGTCTCCTCTGTCGCACAGCCTTCCTCTGGACCCCAGCCTCCTCTCTTGAAGTGCTAGCCGCTGTGGAGTAGGCTTGGATTGGGCTTGGCCACATGTCCTTGCCCTCCCGGTGCTCTCCTACCTCTTTTCCTCAGTGGTGGCAGCAGCGCGGCAGTGTCAGGGCTCCCCTCTTTTTTCTCCTTCCTCTTTCTCTCTCTTCCTTCTCCTTTGCCTCTCCTTCTCCCTGAATCGGCTCTGGGGTTTTCCTGGGCCCAGAACCTGCTGGGCAGTCAGCAGAGTAGCTGGAGAGCCAGTGTGGTGTAGTGGTTAAAAGTGGTAGGCTCATAATCTGGTGAACCGGGTTCACGTCTCCGCTCCTCCACATGCAGCTGCTGGGTGACCTTGGGCCAGTCACACTTCTTTGAAGTCTCTCAGCCCCACTCACCTCACAGAGTGATTGTTATGGGGGAGGAAGGGAAAGGAGATTGTTAGCCGCTTTGAGACTCCTTTGGGTAGTGATAATGCAGGATATCAAATCCAAACTCCTCCTCCTCCTCCTCGTCCTCCTCCTCCTCCTCCTCCTCCTCCTCCTCTTCCTCGCTCCTGGCTCAATTTGGGTCAGCAGTTCCCCCAGTTGATGCACCGGCGCCCCCAGTTCCCCCTTGGCAGTGACAGTGGCAGCGGCAGTCACATTAGCCCGGAGCCAGCCTGGTAGCACAGTTCGCTCTGGATGGCTTTAGGAGCTGCTCGCTGCCATGGCATCCACCATTTTGCATCGACAGAAGTCCCCATATGGCGTGTATTGTGCCATTTAACCAATCATGCAACATTTAATCCCTACTAATAAATCGACAACACTTAAAATATAAATCCAGGGACATTAAATGAAATATGGGGACATTCCGGGGACGGATTTTGTCCAGGGACAGATTTGTAAATCTGGTGACTATCCCTGGGAAACGGGGACGTCTGGTAACCATAATTTAAATGGTGAGATTAAAGTTTAGATAACCTAACGCCAAGCTGTGTAGGGTTTTGTACACTCCTACCAACACAAACTTGGCTCGGTAGCTAATTGGCAACCAGTACAGTTCCTTCAGCAATGTGATAACATACGGCAATAGTCTGCCCCTGGTGAGTAGTAGAGCTGCTGCATTTTGCACAACTTCCTGGTCAACCTCAGGGCAGCCCCACATGGAGCGCAGAGACATGTCTGGAGATGTGAAAACAGCTCCACAGTATCAACACAACTGGAATAACTACTAGGCAACTATATCTTGAGGTTTTGAAATGCAGAGTAGTCCTAAGCAATAGAAGATACTTCTGCTGGCTGCTTGGAAGCCTTCTTTTTATTTTACTGGGATTACCTTGAAAATGAGATTGGCAAACAGAGCACGAGAAGCAGTGACTCAAGAATAAAAGAACTGCTGCAGAATCACACCAGATCTTGACTCTGTGCGTGTGATTTTATGTAATGTGGTAAAAATAAAATAGTCTCCTGGCATTTCTTCCAGCTCACTCTGTTGTCTGGGTGACCAGTTATCTTCCAAGATTCCTAGAAACATGGTGGTTTGAACTTCTATCACTCATTTTGTTGCAAACCATCAAATCATAGCCTCAGGCCCCATTTTGATGCGATGTATGTAGACTTGTAGTAGGAAAAAACCTCAAGCTGTAAAAAAAGCTCCTGGTTTGGGAAATAAGATTATGAGCAGCAATCCCAGTAACAAAATACAGCAACAGTACAGCGTCCGCAAAAACGGTGGCTGAGATGCTGTGACAGAAGATTCCTCATATGCATCATCTGATATTCAGGAATATTATATTAGAGATATGATATGATGAAATGATATGATTATGATATAATATGATGATAGGATATATGATAGGATATGAAGCTGCTGGCAGTGTCTAGATGGAGTAAGCTGAAACAAAATTCATTTTGGGCTTCTTCTTTTCTTTTTTTAAAGGGCATTTATCACTTGCCAATATCTTATTTAGAATTTCATATTTAAATATGTTTTATTGGATTTGCAAGGCTCTCTGGAACTAGAGTTAAGGCATACACAAGCATATTCACCATAGACAATGTCATCCTTTGCTGTATCTTATTAATTCTAGTTTTTCTTATGTTTTAGCATGTCATACATTCATGTTCTAGCATTTCATACAATACCAAATTGTCTTCAAATTACAATTTAGGGATCTTGTTTGTGACCTGTAAATGATTTGAACCCAATATAACGTTGTCCTAAGTTCCAGTGAGATGATGAACTCAGATCATCCTTTTAACATGTTTTAAGGAATAAATATCCTTTATCCATGTACCAGGTTCAAAATAGAAGGGTCCACACAAACACACACACACACACACACACACAAAAGCTGCATAAGGTATTTGTAGTTAGATTACTCCACTATTGCACCCTGCTCCAAAGACACCTGGGTGGAATCTACAAACATATTAAAAACATTCTGAAAATGCTTTTTTTAAAAGCGTTTTAAAAAATACACAAAATTTTCCATAAGGCTCACCATCACCATCTAGCGTCACATTGTGTATTGCACTTAAAACACACTTAAAACACTTTATTTGCAGCTGTATAGCTGAGTCCCTAGTTTCTTTTGAAAGATCCTATTGAAAGAATGCCTTTTTGGAGCTAGGTCTCAATCAGTCGGGGCTGGGGTTTGTCCTGGATTTTAAACAAATTAACATGTATTTTTTTATTCTCTTACTAAATATTCGCTTAGTAAAAATCCTCAGGATGGGACAGACAATAGAGTTAAATACTGTATACATAGGTAAAGGTAAAGGAACCCCTGACCATTAGGTCCAGTCGTGGCCGACTCTGGGGTTCTGGCACTCATCTAGCTTTATTGGCCGAGGGAGCCGGTGTACAGCTTCCGGGTCATGTGGCCAGCATGACTAAGCGGCTTCTGGTGAACCAGAGCAGCGCATGGAAACACGGTTTTCCTTCCCGCTGGAGCGGTACCTATTTATCTACTTGCACTTTGACATGCTTTCGAACTGCTAGGTTGGCAGGAGCAGGGACTGAGCAATGGGAGCTCACCCCGTCGCAGGGATTCGAACCGCCAACCTTCTGATTGGCAAGTCTAGGTTCTGTGGTTTAACCCACAGCTCCAGCACTTGGTAACGGATCACCCTTGCAGCTCATTTAACTTGCTTAGCAACCAAATGTTTTAGGAGCTATAAAAATTATCTACAGGAGCTTAATTTATGCTACAGGAACAGCCTGTAAAATTATAGTTTGGAAGATCATGTCAGACCCATCAGTAAGAGGACATATCTGAGGGATAGTGCAGCTGCTCTCACATTGCCCCGGGGATTCATAAATTCACTTGCATATCCTGAGCTGAGTGGGTGGTTTTGTTGCTTGGCTTTTGTTTTCTTTAATTTTCCTAATGCACACAGTAAGGCACTTAGAGAATTTCTTGCCCCCCAAATGAAATCTATTGCTGCCCTTTCCGTGAGGTAGCTTGTCTTTTCTCACTGCAGAGCAAACAAAAGAGGGATCCCCGGAGGACCATGCCGGGACCATATGATATAGGTTTTCTTAATGAACGATGCTGGATTTATCTGAATCATTTTGAAGACATTCTGCAAAAGAATGGCAAGCTTGTTCATTATTATTCAAAGTTAGTCCCTCTTGTGACTTGGTGTGCTTCAGACAGCAGTAAATTTTTGCCGGATTATGGTGCTCATTTTAAGAGAATTAGCTAGTGTTAAATGCAGCCGAAATGTTAACGCCGTAGAAATGAATAAGAATATGGCTTTTTGTGATGTCTAATATGAAAGGGTCACAACCTTGAAAAAATCGATTACTGCATTTCAGGGGTGAGACATAAGTTCTGAGTGAAAGGACAATAGTTAAATTGACACAATTATGGGCAGAATTAATGTAAGCACTATAGCTGACCCCACAATGTGAGACCTTTTCCTCCCCAACAATGACCTTAGAAGTAAAGAATCAAAAACATCAAATATTGTGCAAAGAACAATGTCAACAACCTATAGCTTTTAAGTGTGTTCTGAATGCTTCTCATTCATCTCTGCCAAAATACTGCTGGGCCATTTTGCAAAGTAATGTGCCATACTGAGTCACTGTAGGTGGGGATATGACCTATGGATGACTTTCTTTGGAAAGTTCACTAAATATAATTTCATTTTCAGTTTATATATTTTGAAGATAATGTTGGTTTAAGGAACAGATATGTATAAAAGGAGAATTCCTGGATGCCAAGATCCAAGTTTGGGGCAAGTACTCTTTGGTGAGAGAACCCCAGCGGAGATTTAAAATCACAACTTTTGCTATGAAATAAAGCAGAGAAATATAGGCTGCAAAGCCGTACAATGTGCCCTTTAAAGTGAGTTACAAATCTTCCCTCTTTCTCCAACATAGAAAAGAGAGCACATGTTTGGTAAGCTAAAAATTACAGCATGGCAAGTACATTAATTAAATATCTAGGTTTGTGCCTTGCAAAATGCTGCTTCCAGAAATCCTGCTGATTCTTGGAGGAATATGAACCTCTGGACGTTATCATCCTGGGGGTGAGTGAATTTGGCTCCTGAAAAAAAGCTCCGGAGCACGGTGAGTAGAAAATGCTGAAATTGCCTGACAAAGTCTGATAATGAATATCTGGCAATCAATGAGAGTGGAAGAGCCCACATTTCTTCAGGATGGATCATGAGTATTTCAGACAAGAGAAGAAGAAAAGAAGTGATTTATATGATGAAAGGCTAAACCTCCTGGGGAATCCTATGTCCACAGAATCCTGCATGCATCAGAAATCTCTTCAGATTCAGAAATCTCTGAATTTGAGATGAAAGTCACACACGGAGGTTACTCTGCTGCTGAGAGAGTTTGCTGGTTGCCATATCAACTGGACTCCTACATAGGAAAGGTTTCCAACCACCCTCCGCCCCAGTCTAAGATGTGCATTAGAATAAAGTACTGCTGCCGATCAGCTATGCCCCTTATCAGCAAGGTTGAGTTTGTTCTTTTATTTACATGGCCCGACTGAGTTTCATAAAAATGAAGACTTGGTTGCCCATTTCTGATGGCTGCAACGGAGCACAAATATTATGCTACAAGCTTCATATAGCAAATATATATAGTTCACTGTAGAAGCAGTGGTATGTCAGGGACTGTAAAGCTCATGATAATAGCTGATGGAGAAAATAGAGGTTTTGTTTGTTTGCTTTACAAAATGGACTTGTCTCACACAATATACATAGCAACAGATGTTTCCTTATGCTTATGTCTTGAGAAGTCAATCCAGTACATGGATGCTAAAAGTGGACAGGGGCAAGAAAGACCCCTGGTATGACCTTATGACCCCGACAGCTTAACACTTGTTGTTTTAATTATCCCAGTGACTTGAAATGTTTTATACTGTGATGCCAATAAAGGGATTTGATTTGACCCCCAGGCCTGGCTGTAACAGAATAGCTCCAGTGAGACTTAGCTGGTGCTGACTTTATTAACTTTTCAGCACCTGCTCAAGGTGATTTTATTCTCATGGGGTTTTAATTAATACATTCATTTCCATCTATCTTGCTTTATTAATGCTTTTATATGTGTTTGTTAGCTATAGTTTAATTGTGAGTGTGGATTTTATTTTTTATTTTTAACTGTTGTAGTGACCGTTAGCTACCTTGGAAGCGTCACCTGAAAGGTGATCTAAAAAACCTTTTAAGTAAAAAAAAAATCAAACTTACAATTCTGTCACATCTTGCATGTTGCGCAGCTGCTGCTTTCTCAGTTTAGTAGGCCAGAGGTGGGTCCAGATTGTTTTAGTACTATCCAGCCATTTGTCTTCCAGTGTAAGCAACAGGCAGAATTGTACCAGGCTTCCCACACTTTGGGGTGCAGCTCTTTTTGTGTGTATGCAGCCTGCTGTGTTCCACACACATAGTGAGTCATGTGGGTGAGTGAGTTGTGGTGCACTATACCACACCGTTTAGTGTTTTTGTGGAACGGTTCATCTGGCACCTTCGCTATATATCTTTAGGCACCAGGCAAAAATGTTCCTCTTCAACAAGGCCTTTGGGTGATTAATATTCTACAGCCTTTTAAATATGTTGGAGGGGGGTGCTATTGTTTCGGTGTTTTTGGTTTGATTACTTATTTGTGGTTTTATATTGTATTTTTATCTTGTGAACCACCCTGAAATCTTTTGAGGAAGGGTGGCATATATATCTAATAAATAAAAAATAAAGTAAATAGATTTAGTAGAAAGCCTATTTTAAATCAAATTTTAAAATATGCATTAAAGTGCTTTCATTTCAGTGCTATTTCACAAATATGTGAAAGCAGCCACAAGGATAATTTTAACTGAACCTCAGGTTACACCTGACTCTCACTTCTTTTTCTTTATTCAAAAGACTTCTGTATCATTTAGGGGGCAATCACATCACAAAGTGGTGTATAATCCATACAATTAATCAAAACAGTTAATACAGCAGTAAAACAAGAAAAGATCAAATGCTGCAACTTTGATAAAACCCTATTGAAAAACCCCAATGAAGAACAAAACATGCACCAGCAAGTTACACACTTAGTATTAGGTCTGGTTTGGTCTTAGAAAGGAGCAAAGAAGGCTAAAAACCGATGAGCGAGGGCAAAGAAGAAAGAAAGCAGGAACACAATAATGAATGAGAAATCAGATCTAGCCTTCTCGGTATTGATGCCTACCTTGTGTCATGCCCTCCCATCAGGTGTCAAGGAAATAAACAACTATCTGACTTTTAGAAGGTATCTGAAGGCTAGGGATGTTTTTAATGTTTGAGGTTTTTGTGCTTTTAGTATTTTGTTGGAAGCTGCCCAGGGTGGCTGGGGTAACCCAGTCAGATGAGCGGCATATAAATGGTAAAATGATGATAATGATGATGATGATGTAAGGAAATATAAAAGACTAGGAACACTCAAGCGAAGCATAACTCCATGCCTGATATATATACCATTTGTGCCAGACAGCAACTCAAGGCTGCCTGTCTGTAAGGCTGTTTTCATCACTGCTGTTACAAGAGTTCTTTACCAGTTTATAAATGGAGACATTACACAGCTATGGCCTCCCAACAAGGAACCGTTTCCAGTGGCTGGGTCACAGTCACACATGAATGCCACTTCTCACAGCACTGTGTGGAGATATCCAGGGAGAGCAGGAAGCAAGTGGAGGGCAATTTAGAAAGAAAAGAACTGAAACCAAATAAAAATAAAAATCAATTCAGCTGAACTGTGCCAGGGCAGGCAAAGAACAAAGGGTCAACAGACAAAGCAGGAAACTATAGACTAGCAAGATTAATATCAGTTGCGGGGGAAATCTCAAAAACTATTGAAGGTAAATGGAAAAAAGGCTTTTTCAGAAGGTAACCATGGCTGGACACCAAAATCATTAACCCAGCTCATATCACTCTACCCCACCATATGTCAAATCTGGGAACAACCCCACCCTGAAACCATTTTCTCATTATGAAACTGAGCTCATATTAATGATAGCTAATGTGGAAATTAGTATTATTTATATTAGTTGCTTCAAAAAATAAAGAAAGAAGGAACCAATGGCAGCTTTTAAAGCTGTGCATCAGCTGTTGTGGTAAAAGAAAATCAAGAACATATACCAATTTAAGGGGTACTACAGTGGACAGACACCAAGTGGGCATGCTGAATGGTGCAAACTTTGACCTCACAAAGAGGGGACCATTTTAGCCTTCTTGTTCAAGGTTAAAAGACATTTCTTTTTCTTTGTGAGGCCAAATAAATATGTGGACTAATCCAAAGAAAGGAAAAGTTCCTAATCTTTAGCGCAAAAATAAAATCTTAGTATGCCACAGTACTGACATATCTTGCTGGTTCAGACATTCAAGGTCTTCTGTGAATGTCATCAGGTGGCATTCCCATGGAAAGTGTAAAGTGTGGTTTCCATGGAGATAGCTACAGCTTCCCAGAAGCAAGTCTCATAATCATGGCAGCTGAGAGGTAGGGTGCCATGAGCTTGAAATATCAACCGGGAAGCTGATTTCCCCCCCCTCTAGGTTGCATGCTAAATTCTCCAAGCAAATGCCCCCCGCCATGGGGGCAGCCCTGCCATGTAGTAGAGTGAAGGAAATTGCTTTAAGTAACTCCCTGGGCACAAACTAATGCAATAATGGAGTAGCAAGGTTTTATTTAATATTTGCCCCAGCAGCCTGGAGGCGTGTGTGTGTGTGTGTGTGTGCGCGCGCGCACCATTTTGGGTGTTATTTCCAGCAGCAAAATATCTTGCACCAGAATTGGGGGCATACCCCATGGTGAAAATCTGGAACATCTGAAGTGATTTGATTAATATCCGCTCTCACCAGTGAGGCTGCATTCAAACATATTCACCATGCAAATTTGGTATGCTGTCATGGAGGCATGATACTTTTACTACGTCAAAGGAGCATGTGAAATGAATCTCAAGTCTTTTGCTCCCAGGTGTATGGTAGCAGGCATGTCCAAAGTCTGTTTTGTGGGCCTAATTCAGCCCCCTGGCTGGTTTTATCTGTCCGCTGTGTGGCAGTTTGTTTATTTATTGGGGTCAAAAATCTCAACAAGCTCAATCTTTTAAAAAAGCTCAACAACTTCGGTTGGCCCTCACAAACATTGACTTCATCAAATCTGGCCCTTGTTGAAAAAAGTTTGGGCACCCCTGGTATGGTGTTCTAAAGGGCATGAGAATATTGAGAATATGAGCCCTCAATGATTATCCTCATACATGGTGATACTGGAACATACCTTAGCAAACACCTTGTCCCAAAAATCCCTCCTAGCAGTTAAATTCACCTGGGGAAGACTTGCTCCAGGTCCCATCCTATATAGGGTGGTATATATCATGAGGTCTCAGAGACAGCCTTTTAAGTGGCGGTGCCATGAATACAAAGTGCCTTTCCCTAGTAGCTCTGCTATCTACCTTCCCAACAAATTTACCCGGACTATCAGGCCATTGAGCACAATTAAGGACGCTGCTAGACTGGTTTTTAATTCTAATATTGTGTGAATCTAATATTGTTGAAAATGGCTTTACAATGGCTTGCTATAGAATACGCATGCTGAAACACATTGCCATGCAACAGTAGAGGTTACCTTCACTTGGGTCTCTTATAGTTGGAAATGAAGGATCATGGAACAGTTCTAACAAACTTTCATAGCAGGAGTTCATATGGGTGAACAGTACGTAGACTTATCTGCTACTGAATATTTGAAATGCTGTTTAAGCAACATCTCCCGGTGGTGGTATCACTGGATTATAGCAAGAAGCATAGTGTCTGCATCTTTGTGGGTGTCTCAGGTCAGAGAGCTGCACAGAGGGTATTGAGCCAAATTTACTTTCATATCTCAATCCGCAGATACCATCATTTTGAGATTACAGCAGGCCCACAGGTAGAAAAATAGTTAATTCAGTTCTTTTTCCCCATAGGGGACTGTCTAATCCGCTAGAGAAATGGAAATGTTTCACAAAAATGAAATCTAAATCTGCAATGATCCTATCTCTTCAGTCAAGGCCCCATCACCTATTGCCATCTTTTGTCTGGCCTATTTGCTGGGTTTACTCATAGATAGGAAGCTATTGGTCTGTTTTAGAACTTACTATTAAATCCTAGTGCTATTCCTGCTGCTGAACACAGATAAAAGACCTTTTTTTTTAAGTAGCTAAAGGTGGAGGAAATAGAACGACAGAATGTGATTGGATTGATCATATAGATGTGTATGTATGTACACACACACACACACACACAACTGAAAAAAACCTCTGGGCATCTCTGCTCCTTAATTACTCCCTAAAATTAAATTCAACTCTAAATAAATATTTTCAAAAGCTAGTGTTTTTTATATATCCATATATGTATATTACCTGAAAATTTATTGGAGAATAAACAGGTAATTAAAGACCATTCAAATTACCTGAAAAAATGCAAAATGACATTTTAAAGAAATTTGCTATTTTCACTACTGTAGGGCAGAACAACTTTCCTAAGTTCCCAAACTCAGGCACATGCAACTATGGTTCATAGTTGCATGTATTACAATTTCCCTAAGGTCACATTATTGGGGGCTGAGAGAGAGAAAGCTCTCTTGTGACTATAGTAGAGAAAAGTAATGGTCTCTTATATTTATGCTCATGGGAATATCTTTTTATTGGTTAAGTCCCTTGGATGATGTCTCTGAGAAGTGAGCTGGAAAACCACCACCCATTTGGAGGGGCTACATTGGACTCTTCCAGGGAATAAATTCCCAAGACCATCAGAACACAAAGAAACATTGTAATCACTAGACGTTCCATTACATGTTGGAAGAGTGAGCATCTGTATATGATGGAACATCCAGGTCACCTAGCATGAGATGCATTAAATAGATGCTGTGCCCAACTCCCAAATCCATAGCCCCAGTGGATCCAAACTTACTTAGAAAGTTTCAGGTTCTTTCCCCACCATAACGGAAAGAGGATATGTACTAAAAGTAAAGACATTAGGCTCAACCTGCTGTTTGGCACTGAATAGATTTTCATTTCACGCCACTTGATTTAACTTGGTTTGGCGAGAGAGAACATTCACTTACATTGTGTAATGAGAAGAGATCTAAAAGCCACGTTTTGGCTCCACTCTTTTAAGATATTACAATCCCAGATGTCAGTTTTGCTGTTGCCCTCTTGCTCATCGGAATACATGCTCATTTTGCAGTTTACAAAACGTCAAGGTCTTTTGGAGGTCAAACTATGCTTAGCTGAAGATGAACTATATGTGTCCAGCCATTGGATATTCTGTGCCCCCCCCCCGCCCCCAGATAAAGAAATGTTCCAAGGTTGTAGGGAGGGCATTACAACCATGCAGAATATATTACAGTAAAAAGACCAGGGTGCAAAGGTGGTATTCTCTCTCACACACAAAATGCCTGGAACAATGAAACTAGAAATGGGAAATTGCTGAAGTAGATTTAGTAATTCTGTGAAGCTCTTCTGCAGGCTGTGATTTACAAGGGTTGAGACCTCATTTACATGCCATGAAAATGTGAAGAAACAGAAGCCTTTAAGAACACAGCCAAAGAGTGGACTTATTATACAATCAGATCTTTAACTCCTGACAGAGCTTTGTTTACACAAGAAAGAAGTAAATAAAAAATTGCAGTGATCTCAAGGCAAGGAGATGATCCACGGGTCAAATATCAAGATAACTGAGGACATTTCCTATGTGACTACTTCACTTAAGGTCAGGCAATGGAGCAACTAACATCACAGAGAACATACCTGGGTGCAACCTGAGTCCAGCTGAATCAGACAAAAGACCCGTCTAATCCAGCACTCAGCTCCCAGATTCCTATGCCCACCAGCAGTACAGGAGTGCAATAGCCCTCTCCTGGTTGTGCTTCACAGCAACAGGCATTCAGAGGCACACTTCATCCAATGCTGGGTAATCTATTGCTCCCTACAGCATTAGCAAAGAGATCTCTCTAGAGGGCAAGCCTGGGAAGTGTGTATGGAGGTCCTGAGCTGCCCAGAAAACAACACCCACCCACCCACCCTCAGCCTGACTGATGTGGTCTAAAGGAAAGCAGAGCAATACAATTTGCACCAGCTTGGTCCTCGGAAGGAGGAGTACAAGATACCATCCAACTGACTCCACTCTGGATTTGTGCAGGGTTTACTCAGTGCAGTATACCTGAAGGAGTGTCTCCACCTCCATCATTTTGCCTGGACACTGAGGTCTAGCACTGAGGGCTTTCTGGCAGTTCCCTCGCTATGAGAAGCCAAGTTACAAGGAACCAGGCAGAGGGCCTTCTTGGTAGTGGCACCTGCCCTGTGGAATGCCCTCCCACCAGACGTCAAAGAGAAAATAAGTACCAAACTTTTAGAAGACATCTGAAGACAGCCCTGTTTAGGGAAGCTTTTAATGTTTAATAGGTTATTGTATTTTAGTGTTCTGTTGGAAGCCGCCCAGAGTGGCTGGGGAAACCCAGCCAGATGGGCAGGGTATAAATAATAAATTATTATTTATTACTACTACTACTATTATTATTCCTTAGCCTTTTGTTCCTCTTCAAGATGTCCTGCAAAGCAGCAGGTATGAATTATGCCTTGGGATTTACTCCCAAAGCCTTTCTCCTGAATGACAGTGGTGGTTTAGCGTAAGAGTTTTCCTTCTCCCAGATATGCTAACTTCCCAGGTTGATGAGCCCCATCTGCCCCTCATTTACTTCTATAGCACATGCAGTAACCACCTTCTTGACCACTGGACCCACTACTGGTCTCGTCTGCCAGAGCCTGTCTTCGTATGCAGGGGTTTGATGGTTTGAGATCCATCTGCAACCCTCACCTGGTTTAGCAAGCCAGTTGAAGCCATTCTCAGGGTGTGACTGCTGTCACATTTTGACAGCTTCTAGGAGCCACAGGTGAGAGCTTGAGTGCTGGGTGGGGACCAAAGGTAGACCAACTACCCCAGAGGGACCACAACGAGTCCCCCACCAGAGATACTACTCCTCCCCTAACACTCCGTACACCCCTCAACAGGGTTTGCTCACAGGAAAATGTGCCTAGGATAGCAGACTAAAGCTCTCTCCAAATTATGCTGAGGCTGTGTGTGAGAGAGTCTAATTTGTTAGGTGCATGTAACCAATAGTAACTGGGCAGCTGTTCAGCCAGATTTGCTCAGAGAAGAGATGATCTATAGATCAGATCTATTACAGTTTTCAGGTAATTTTCTGTGCATCTCTAATCAACTGTAAGACATAGAATGGATATAGCAAAACCTCTGTCATTATATCAGTTAAACCCAAAGCAAAGTTGAAAATGCAATCAGTAGAATGTCATTTCAGTCATAGGCTCTCAGAAGTATGTCACTGAGTCCTCTGAATATACAGTTGTGCCCTTCATTTTGTGTGATCAATGGTACAGCAGCATCTAAGTCTACTTTTCCAGAGGGGTTGGGGTACGCTGATTTCATATCAGCCCTTACAATACTAATGGTACACAAGAGGCAGTTTCGCAAGGGGCATTAAGCAGAATGGCTCAGTGAACATAGAAATTCACCAAGTTCCAATCCATGAATTCCCAAATAAGTCAAGCATGCACCATAACTGCAGACAGGAAAAATTCCAATATACATTTCCAGCTCTCGTTCTTTTATTGTCTTACAAAGAGTTTTGATGCTTTCGGAGTCAAAACTTGAAAAACAGACCATAGCTTCCTTTGGGGCCTTTTGGTCAGGTTACCCTTTTACATGTTTAATTATTTCATTCCAGTTAATATCCAGTGCTAGATTATAACAGCCTTGATGGTTTACATGCAGATCCAGACAGCCAGATGCTTCTGGAAGCTCTCAAGTATGAACAAATGTGAGTTTTATCATCCCCCCAGCTAATTAATGTGCTTATTAAGACCTTGTTTTAAATTTAAAATCAGGGAACACCTGCATTAGGAGTTGGAGATGCTCTAAGGACCTTAAAGGCCATGGACGTATCAAATGCAGGGATGAGAAGTTCCCATTCCTAGCTTTCATTTCAAACACCGTCATATGAAGCTACTTACCTTGGCACACAAAAGATGATGGTGTTTCGCCAGGGTGCACACGGGCTGTAATAAACACAACTTTCTGCTCTGTTCCAGGACGAAGGTTTACTGTTGAGGAAAACAAAGAGACAAAAAATTGATAGTAACAACTCTGAAATTTTGTACTTGTATGCAGGGCATAGTTTCCCCCCCCCCCCATTATTTATTTTATCTTAATGAATTGGAGTTTCAGAACCATCAGATATGTAAGAGACTCAAATTTGTAAAGAAAAATCTTGACTGTCCCTATTTTTTCCTTGCACAGTTGGAGTCTACACACATAGGTCACTAATTGATGGAGATGAAGTGTGCGGGGGGGGGGCACAGGCAGACATGCCAATTATCCCCCTTTTCCTCCATGCATACTGAGTTGGCAATCCTTCTGTCTCAAGAGACAATAGAAGAGTGTGCCATGGCAAGGAGGGGGGTAAAGTTAAACCATTGGAGAGTTACAGCACATAGTGTACATCAAATAATTGCACTGGCCTTATCTTCTGTTTTTACCCATTCAAACATGATTTTAGCTGCTGGACAATAAATGTGAGTAGAAAAAAATCCAGATATTTCTAAGCCATTAAAAAGGGAATGGCTAACAACAGCACTATTTTTCTAGAAAAAGAGGAGCCGGGACTCACCTCCCATGTTCTCTTATAATGGCAATGGCACCCACCTGAGAGGTGGTAGAACTGAGTTCCAGATGGAAAAAAGAAAGCAAGCCCTGGCTAACAATTAGTTCTCATAGAAACATATTGTGGGCTATTAACACTCTTCTGTTAAGTCCCAGGCTCTGGCCAGGTATTGCCACAAGGCAAGCTACTGGATAGTCGTATTCACAGAACTATGAAAGGAAAGTCATATTTAATTATTTTTATTTTTAATAGAAATGGTTGTTCCAGCCTGTGTCAATCAGAAGCCTGAAAATCTGAAAGAAAACAACAACACTTATCAATACATTTTCAGTTCTTCTCCAGAAGCAATTAGCCAACCAGCCCTGGAAATATTCTCTTCTCTTGTATTCTTTTGGTCTCTTAGGAAGTCCTACAACTGCTTAGCCTGTAGTCCAACCATTTATTTGGTCTTTGATGTGCTAACATCACACATCCCTGGTGCAAATTTGAGCCCTCGAGGCAGAGAAATCTTTCAAGAGAATGTTTCTGACAAAAGCAGCAGCTGGTGGGGTCAACCCTGTCTTTAGAAGAAAAATGAGAAGCAGCAGAAAGGAACATAATAATATCAGCAAAAAACTGATGATCAACCAGTGTCATCAGGATTAGCACAGAGTGATGAAGAAGGGTGGAGATAAATTAGCCATGAACTATACAAGGTGAGAGGTAGAAACTGTAGTTTCTGAAGCTACATATTGTTAAAGAGAGAGAGAGAATTATGTTAAATAACCATCAATAGGTAACATGTGCCACAGTTTGTGTTTCTCTTACTTTTTATTATGTTTTCTGCTGTGCTCCATTAAATAATGTATATCATTCTATTTATTTACAGTCAGTATGGAAACCGTGATATACCGGTAGGTGCCAAACTGTAATACAGGGCTAATAGATGAGACCTACTTGATCAGGAAAATGGTGTAGGGGCACGGACCCTGCCATAGGCACTGCTCTAGTGATTGGATCAGATCTCTGTTTGAAGCTTTGAAGTTTGCAGGGGGGGGGCAGGAAATAACTAGGGCAGTCTAATAATGGATTTCTCAAAACACATTTCCTTTAGCATATCCCCTTTAACGGTAAGAGGAAACATCCGCTCTTCTTACACAATATAAGATGGAAGAAAATAGCAACCAGGGAAGACAAATATTACCACACTTGGATAAATATGGGATCTGGCTTGCATTACTGAGACTTGGGTGGGTGAACTGGGTGGGCCTGACCTTACCCAACTGTGCCCACCTGGCTTTCAGTGCTGCACCAGGGTAGACAAGTGGGTCGAGGTAGGGGTGTTGCTATTGCCTATAGCAGTGGTTCTCAAAGGGTGTGGCACACCACACTGGTGTGGCAGGAGGGGATGGCAAGTGTGGTGGGAACATTCAAGGCCAAAAAACGTGTAAAAATGAACAGAAAGTTTGAAACTAGAAAATATCAGGTATGAAGTTTATGCATCTTTTCCCTCATTAACATGGTGGGGCAGTTCAAGTAGCATTAGCGAATACACACTACCAGATTTATTTTTTTGGAAATCAGTCACTCAGTTAATAAAACATATTTTACAACTTCCCGCCCAGTTATACACATTTCCAAGCATTGAAGTGTTTTAGCATGTTATGTATCTTCTCTAACCTTTTCCTCTGCCATGTGTCTTAAATGTCAAAACAGTATGTGTGTGTGTGTGTATTCACTATTCTTATATATGAAGCAATAACATTTCTCACTGGCTATAACACCTTTAAATGAAAAAAATGAGGAAGCGACAATGTTGCTACCAAGAAACAGAACTCAGGATAAAATAAACGATACTGTATATAGTCTTGTCTTTACTGTTAGTGGTATATCTGCTGGAGCAGGTGGGGGAATCGTCTCCTTTATTGACTTCAGTGTAAGATAACACATCCTTTCTATTTTGGGACAGTAGCCAGGCTGTGAGAAACTGAAGTAAGATAAGAAATGTGATAGGTAGATGCTGGAATGTACAAGATATTTATAAAATGTGGAAGGAGATGTGGACGAGAGAGAAAAGACAGAAAGGAAATGTTTTTGTTTTGTGCCACTTGTCAGCACAGAACAACAACACACACACACACACACACACACACAAACACAATTCAGCTCCGCTATTCAAGAAAGGTGACATATCAATAACAGGTTGACCCTCAGACTGCTCTGTTGACTGCCTGAATCTGCCTCCTTCATGCCAAGGGGCCTTCAGATACAATAGCATAGGGGAGGGGCACAGGGGTGGCTGCCCTGGGTGCAACATTGTTAGGGGCCCCAACATTGTTAGGGGTGCAACACCCGGTTCTGCCTCAATGGAGCTGCACGCTTCTGTTGCTGGGCTCCGTTGAAAACAGCTTCTCCATGCAAACCAGGAAGTGACCTCTCCAGACAACGTAACAGCTCTTCTTTTCTTATCTCTGTGGTTGTGACTTCCTGAGTGAAGCAGATGCCGTTAGGCGGTTGAATGTGCACACACCATTTCCCTCCCCGCCCGCTGCCCAGCCCCGGGCACTGGCAACCCACGCTATGCAGATGTACTGAGAAGATCGGGTTGTCCATCTGCCAAAGTGAAATGGCGACACAGTTGCAGAAATGACCTTTCATTACAGATAGAAATATGTAGAATTACCGGGTGTTTGTTTTCATTTAGTTTCATTTCTCTGCTGTGTTGTTATCACGCTGAGAGCTAGCCAAAAGAGAGAGCTGACGGGCTTTCAATCCAATCAGAAAAATAATATTGTCTGGTTGCACTAACAATGCTAATACTCATTATGCATTCAGAACATGTCATTGAATCTGCCATCCCAGATATTTGAGGATAGGCATTCAAAACAGAAAACCCATGGCGGTTTGTGTTCCCTGCTGAAATTCAAATGTTCCTGTGAAAGTGAGGTGGATTCCAACCATTTCATATTAATCTGGCAGTCTGAAAATTAGAGCCATTGCAATGATCTAATTTGAGCTCTTGATGTGTATGATGTTGACCTAATAGACAATTGATTTTCTTCCGCTTTTTTCTGCTGACCATAGGGGGGAAATGCAAATTGGGCATTATATTTGCACGCTAATTTTATTGCGCCCTTGTGTCTTCATAAAAAGGTAAAGTTTGGGCTAATAAAAATAAAACATTTCTGGTCCTAATGCAAGGAAATGTTTATGCAGGCAGGTAACAAATTGGTTTGTCATTTAGGGGAACATAAAGAACGCTATAATCATCTTTAGGGAAAATAGATAGGGGCTTTTGCTTAGCTTTTAGCTTTCATTTGCAAAATCACTTTAATGTAGTGCAGCATTTCTAAGACAGAGTGACAGGAAATTAGCACATCTGTTGCCTCATTCCCATCCACATATGCAGTTTATTAAAGCCCTGGTGAGCGGTCAGGAGAAAAGCATAGAGACAAACATGATCAAACAAGAGAAATGGAGCATTTACAGTGCTGTCCTATACTTGCTTACTCAGAAGTAAGTCCCACTAAATTTTGTGGGGCTGAATCCCACATAAACCATCTTACGCATTCTCTCTCTCTCTCTCTCTCTCTCTCTCTCTCTCTCTCTTACACACACACACAGACACACACACACAGAGAGAAAGAGAGAAAGAGAACCCACTAGGGACAGGTAAACACAAATAAATCTTATAAAGACATTTGGAAGTCAAAGGCTGAAGCCACTTGCCACTAATCTTTGTGACACTGGGATTTTGGAAGTGTAAATATATTATGTGTGATCTCTTTACTTAGCTGTTATTTTTCTTCTTTCTTTTTGCACCATCTGAAATATAAGAGTTTCCAATGGATTGCGAGAAAGTGAACTGCGATGGCAGTTTTGGCAGGCAGCCGATCAGCAGCCTGAGATCTCTAGACCAAAATCAGCTGATCTGCTTAGATCCAAGAGGAACAAGCCAGCCCTTGAACTACTCAATACCATATCCCCCCCCCATTCCCCCCCACCCCCTTTAATGGAAATAGTGTACTTCTCCCTCACACTTTCCTCATTGAAGGTGTTCTATGCAGAGGGCGAAATTATGCAAACTGTTTCAGTGTTAATACTTGACTGCGTTTTCAACTTAATAGCCCAGCAAGGGAATGTTCTTGTCAAGCAAAAGGCCAGCAATGTCTTCTGGTAAAATTATTTCCAAATACAGAAAGTCAGAAATGGCAAAGCAATTTTGAGAGAGGGGATTTTTGCCCTCCCCACTTCTTATTTGTTTGTTTTTAATCTGCATGAAGTCTTGGAAGCAAACATTTCTGCATCTGTGCTTTCTGACACTGTCATGCTCAATGCCCCTGCAAGGAAAGGAAATTAACTAGCACACAAAAGCTGCTAGGTTTATGCTTTTCCTCCCACCTCCCTCTTCCTCTGGACAGGATTTTGCATTTAGATTATTCACAGGCATCTGCATTTTTGGAATGTAGTTTCCCATGGAATGGAATAGAAAAAAGAGGAGTATGAGTGGCATGTTATTTTATTCCAACAGCCAAGATTATAGTAATGTGCAATTAAGGGTGCAGCACATAGCATTTATTGTCACCTGCCTGCATCCTCACTGTAAGCATAATAGTTCAGCAGACAAGTCCTTTGCTTGCTCTCTTTCCCCCTTTCCAGCTTTGCTATTTATAAGACCATAGAACAGATAAACCCCCATGCCCCTCAGAGATGAAAGAAAGACAGCTTCTGATGCTAAAGATAAGTGGTACATTAAAAACATGCCTCCTCAAAGGCATAGATCATCTGCTTGCATTTGATGTATAATCCCAAAATTCCAAAAACCCACCCCAATATCCTCAAAATGTCATCTGTTGTAGTACTAGAGCAAGAGTGGGAGGGGAAATAATATTCAGGACATACAATTCAAGCCATTTCTTTTCCACAGCATAATTATTTAGATGATATTTTCCAAAGAAAGGTGTTTTGGGTATGTGTCTTCTGTTCCCTTGAATACTAAATACCATGGTCTATTCCAGCAAAGGGATTATGTTGTGGAATCAGGGTTTTGCATGTGCCATCAACATGGATGCCAAGTCCACATATGGTGTGCATATGGGGGCAGATCTGCATCATAATGCTTGCTCAAGACCCATGAAAGTATCTGTGCTCATTTTTGGATGCAGATGTGCATCACCATCTTGGGCAACTAGTTGTTATATGTGATTAAAATATGGATCGGTAAGCACAGATGGGTCAGCAATATCTACCACTAGGCCGATTTGACTTCAGATTAACTTAACTTTACCACCACCACCCCAAGAAAACGGTTGAGTCTAGTTGGCTGCCACATCATGTCACATAGTATTGGTACACTTAACACCACATAATAAGGATGAATTCTGGAACCAGGTATCCCCAAGATTTGCAGTGACAGGTCTGAAGGGTGACAGATCTGTCTTGTGCTTTCTTCTCCAGCCTCAATCATTGTAGTTTGGTACTATTGGAAACAGGAGAAAATAGACTGCAGCACCAAGGAAAGAAGGAGGGCTTGATCCCAGAGTTTCTCCCCAGCACTGAGCAACATTGGGCTTTATTGTCAGCCATGCTCTGCCTAATGCAGAGCAACTTGATGAAGCCCTGTGAGCTTTCCCAGCCAATACATAATAAGGGGTTCCTAACTTGCAAGGGTTGTCAACCTTTTTGGAGCAGTGGGCACATCTGGAATTTCGAGAAAGTACCGTAGGCACCAGTTACAATACATAAAGGTACAGTATTCTTCCATTTGCATTATGATCCCCCAATTAGTAGTTTTTATTATATTGATGGGTGGGTCACCATGGGTTCACCAGCTGGTACTAGGGCTTGTCATGCAGTACAAAAGGCTTTCACTTCCAGGACAGATGCTCAATTTAATAAGATTTTTATAATGTTAATAGTCTGACACTAACAAAACTTTGATACCTGGTCTAGACCAGTCCTATATGAAAACCCATCCAGTTGGATTGCATGAATCAAAGATTTGATAAAGCTCTTCTCCTCCCTCCTTGTGTGCCCGGTCACCTAGAACTGCAATTATGGGGCAGTTGTCCAGCCCCTAACAAAACACATTGCATAGCTAGGGGGTTTCCTTCAGCTTAGAAGGTCATAAGCTGTATTCGTTTTGTCTAGATAACTTAGGGTTGCCATATTTCGAAGAGTAAAAAAGAGGACACATTTTCCGACTTCTACTTTTAACTATGAATCGCTATGACGACTCTCATGTTACCGACCCATGAAAGAGAAGGTGTGTCCTGGGAAAAGAGGACATATGGCAACCCTAAAAATGACATCACAGAAGCCATGGCAGAGCAGCATATTTTCATTATGCTGCAGTTACACTAACATAACTAGATTTTCCTCTCACTGCCACCATCAGTTGTGTTTCAGAGATCAATCTGATCATGTTGAATGGCTTGAACTTTTGCAGGGCACACACTTAATGAAATATTGAAGATGAAACATGGTCCTGCAAGGGGGCAGAGGATTTATATTCCAGCCAAGTATGCAGTGCTTGCTAATGCACAGCATACGTCGCGTTATTATAATAGGTTTTCCCTGATAGTGTATCATACCAATAGGGAGTGCAAGGTGCTATGAGGGAAGATCAGCCCTGGGGGAGTTTGCAGTGCAGTCTGGGGCAAAAACAACAGTTTTGCCAGTAATTGTACATGGGCAAAAATGCAGGCAGAAGAAATACGTTGCCATGTACGAGTTGTGCCAGGAAAATTGGGTTTAGACAAATTCATACCAATAAATCTGTCAGAAAATGTTGCAGTGGGGAATGCTTCTGTTTCAGGTGTCAGTCAACCAGGCTCTTTTCCATTCCCAATTCCCCTTTCTGTCCCCCCCCCTTCCAATAGCCATAGTGACTCTTTTTTGCACTGACCACTGATGCAAACCTTATGGCTTCCTGAAGCCTGCCGATACCTCCCTCTTGTGCATGGATGATGACAATTCGGCTCCACAGAGCTTGAAACTGAGAGAATGAGTTCACTATTAGCACACAGGATAGCTAGATGGAACCTCCACACCCAGAGGCAATTTGCTACTGAATCCCAGATGATGGAAAGCAAACATAGAAGATGACAATTGCCTTCAGGTCAAGCCTGTAGGCATATGGATGAGCCACTGTGGGTCACAGGATCCTGGACTTCATGGATCTTCTTACTGGTGTCCTTCAGAGTGGTCACCAAGAAAGATAATAAAGGGCATCAATTCACTAGGAACATCTCTTTTGCCTTTATAGCATGCCTAATGCTGTCACTGCCTGTTTAGTGGTCTACCTAAATAACTATTACTATGCGATGACAACATGAACAAGCAAGGAGATTTTGATTACTCTGGAGCTCTTTTTTATTTTAAATTCATTTCAGCCTTAGAGTTTGGTCATATAGTAAAATCCAATATAAAATGTCAAGGGGTTATAATTACAGGACGAATGTCCAGATAAATGAGGCTATAAAAATGCAGATTATTGTGCACACTCTATCACTCACAAACACACAACACACGCAAACAGGCTATGCAGAATATTAAATTATGTGTCTAAAAAAATATTTTAAAAAGCCTACCCAGCAAAATGTGTTTAAAAAAGGGAAAGGAAAAACCCAAGTCTACCAGCCTAGGGAGAGCTTTTAATTAACGTCAAAGGCAGCTTTAATAGTCTGGGGGGGAAATAATCTAGCACAGCAAGAACTAAATTAATAAAATAAATGCAGCATGCTGAAGCCCAAGGGCCTTGTTCACAGCCATCATTTATTTAAAGGATGGGATATGTCAGTGGAGAGATGCTGTGAAAGAAAGAAGGAGAAAAAACGCGATGGAAAACTGGATGCCTGATTTTGTCAAGGCAGAATCTAGCTAGGCATATTTACTAGCACTAGCACTAGTATTCTCTTTTTTAATGAATAGTTTATTGGGTGTTTGTTTGTTTTATAAAAACCTATAATAAGCAATAAATAAAGGAAAAAGAAAACACATTAGCAGAACACGACCATTCATAATACCATTTTACAAAATCAGGCACATGTGGTCAACGCCAAGGGAAAAGAAAAGAAAAAAATGACAGAGGAGGGTCGGATACAGAAGGGGGAAGGGGGGGGAGCCTCTGGCAGAGCTCATATGACATATCATGCAAATAGCTCTAAAGGGTTCCCAGATCTCAGAATACAGTGGTATCTTGGGTTACATACGCTTCAGGATACAGACGCTTCAGGTTACAGACTCCACTAACCTAGAAATAGTACCTCAGGTTAAGAACTTTGCTTCAGGATGAGAACAGAAATCGTGCTTCGGCGGCGCGGCTGCAGCAGAAGGCCCCATTAGCTAAAGTGGTGCTTCAGGTTAAGAACAGTTTCAGGTTAAGAACGGATCTCCGGAACAAAATAAGTACTTAACCCGAGGTACCACTGTAGTTATGTTCTTTGCACCTCTGGGACAAAGTAGCTTTTTCATAGGCAAGAGAGGAAAGGCCCTCCAAACAAGGAGGTATCAGGGAAGCTGTTCAGTCTTTCCAGTTTTGGAAAAACAAAGAAACAAAAACCCACAGTCATTTGGCCCCCGTTAAACATGCAGGGTCCCACTGTGGTGCCCCTCCTTCAAATTCCAGGATATTAGGATATAATGGAGTGTGAGGCGAACATCCAAAAAATTCAGAGAACCACCACAGGACAAGACCAGATCGTATGTTCTAATGTCAAATCAGGGATGACTCTCTCTGGGTTTGTGACAAAAGAAGTAATATGCTATTAGCATACAAGGCCACTTCATGTTCCTCCCCTGCCACTATTACTGCTCTTGACCACGAGAGGAACTTTTTTCCTGGTGCAAGTTAAGGACCAGCAACATATAATAAACCTAGCTGTTTAGCTAACGGTAGAGTGGCCATTTAAGTATCACACACACAAAGGAAATGCATCACCAGAAAAGAGGGAAAAGACAGTTTTGCATTAAATTTGCATGTTCCATACATTGATTGAAGCATAAAAGTAATTGCTATAATTTAAACAGAAATACAATACCTCTCACCATAGTGTGGAAGGCTGACAAAGTGACCTGTGCACCTGCTCAGTTTGCTGTCCCAGTGCTAAATATTGATGGGCAATTTCAAGAGCCCCTCCTCCTGCTCTCCCTTCTTATGGTTATCTTTAAACCAAAATATATTTCTAAATAAAGGACTGTTCTCTGACAGCAGCTTCTGCTGCTTGTGTCTCATTCAGTTTGTGTGTGTGTGTGTGTGTGTGCGTGCGTGCGTGTTGGGGCAGCTGTTGTACATTGACCAGCAGACAGCAGAAGACATTGCCCATGATATGTTATCCTAGGACAGATTCTTAGCTGGAATTCTTGGCAGAGTTCCTTTTAAAACACCAGGACCAGCATAAAACTGTCTTGGTTTATGTTGTGCTGATATGGAAGCATTTTCAGGAGATCCCAAGAGCCATGATGTAGGGGCTAAAATGTTGGACTAGAACCCAGGGGACCAGGGTTCAACTCACCAATTATCCATGAAGCTCAATGGGTGATTGTGAGCCAGTCTCACTCTTGGGCTAAACTAGCTGACAGGGCTGTTGTAAGGATAAAATGGATGGGGAGGGAAAGAGCCATTTATGCTGTCCTGGGCTCCTTGGAGAAAGTGTAAAATAAAAAAAATAACGGTGTTCATACATCTCTATACCAATTTTCTTTTCTGATATCCATTGGCTTTAATGAACTAAGACTGCAAGTCTGAAATCTATCCTGTGAAGACAGGTGAAACCCCAATAAAGCAGGGTTCACAAACACCCCAATTCCACAGATAGCAGGTTTTGTGCCAAAGTAAGGATTTCACTGGGGGGAGGGCATACAATCTCAACCCAAAATAATAGCCAAAGGAATATTGATTTAGTTTAGCATTGTCTTTGGCTTGCAGAATCCATTGTCCTATTGTGCCTACATATATAGACCTTCTAATAAATCTATTACACTTCAGCTGTGTGGACATAAGTGTTTCTCGTCTTGTTAATTTTGTTCTCACTTTGTAAAGCCGTTCTTGTGAGCTAAGGAGATCTGCATGCAATACAATACAGCGGAAGAATGTTAATGGTTTCTCAGCACAGCTTAAATCCATGAAAAGCTTCCCTTTTCACAGTCAGACATAACAGCCAACCTCAGGTCCACTGCAGCTTTAGCAATCAACCAGTTTAATTTTTTCGATAAAGAACACATTACATTAGAAGATCACCATAAAGCTCTTTGCCATCTGACCATGTACAGATCTGAGGAGGCTGGTGCATGTGTAGTGGGGAAGAGAAAGAAGGGAATAAGTACAACGCAGAAGAGGAACAGGAAAGCTAATGAAACCTTGAGAGACGCAGAATGCAATTAAATTCACCCATAAGGAGCTGAATATTGCAAATGCAACAATCATAACCAAGGGGACATAAACGTATAGTGTGTAACTTGATTTTTAAAAATATATATTTTTGAAACTTTTCTTAATCTGATTAGGAGGAAGGTATGAACACTAAGTATCTATTCATATTCATATGACAACCTTCCTGTTGTAGAGTTAGCTTTAAAAATCAGACATCAAGATTTGTTCCCTGAGAAGACAGGAGGCATTAGAGAAAAGAACGTAAGTTTGCTGAGGAGACAAGTCCCATTGTTTTCCACATAAATGATGTTGGATTACCCCCTGAAGGTCATGCAAAAAAGGAAAAAAGATGCATTTGATGATTTGGTGCCAGTATGTCATAGAATGAAGTCTACATAAAACAATGCGTGAAAAACATTCCACTTTCCTATCCTTCAGCTGAGAATAAAGCTCTTGAGCTGCATGCAAATAGGTCAACAGCTCATGATTATTGTGAAATCCGAGTATATCGGCATATCTGTGTAATAAAACTGGCACAATTAATAAGATATCATTAAATGGAGAGCTAATGTGTAACACTCTCCTATCAGATACATGTAAACAGACATTATCATAACAAAGCTGGGAACTGCATTATCAAGGAGCTCAGTATATAAAAAGCTGTCTTTTCCAACACTGGAGCAATTTATATTTCAAGAGTGTTCTTTCCTATTGAGATCTTCATTGGCTTGTATAAAAACACCGCTTTTAATCTCCAATCCCCACTGGCATTTTCATATAAGCACTAGAAACGCTATTGGGCTTTAGAGATTTAATTTAATGAAGGAAAAGTATTTCTATTAAAGTGTATATTTTTTTTTCCAACAACACAACATCTTTAGAGAAGCCAGAGAAAGTGGGATTATTTCAAGTTTTCAAAAACTGGCTACCCTGTGCCCTTTCAGAGCTGCTTCTTCACAAAGAAAGCTTAACAGGGGCTGGGCCTGCAAGGTGCAGGATAAGGGACCCTCAAATCCAGATGAATTGCTAAAAATGCCAAGCTTTTGCTTCTGAAGAAGCCCTGCCTCATTTCTTTTTTAGAGCCTCAATGCACTAGAGACTTTCTAGTGGCTCATTTCCTGATGTTTGACTGCATGTATCCATACAAAGAAGATGAGGAAGTTTGGGAGCAGATCAAAAGAAAGTGCTCTTTCCTTATGGCAATTATATAGCTGACAGCATAAGATCTGGACTAGTTGTGCCAGCACTACTCCTCCAAGCATGTACCAAGAGTGTGAACAACCATGCTAAACAAACTCTAATCTCACAATGCCATTCACTTGGAGTCCATCTCTGTATGAACATGCAAAACATGCACACATATGAAAAGCTAACTGTTTAAGTACCCTTAGGAGTACAAAGCCCATGATGCAGTTCAATCATGGATGAGTGAAACATTTGTGAAAGCATGTGGGACATCATATTGAGGTGCCCTGAAGAAATGGCTACAAATATGAAATCACTCAAAATTCAGACAGGCGGTCAGTTTTTCTGCAAAAAAATCTTCTGCAAAGTATTTGAGAACAGAATCACAAGTTACAGTTCTTCCTGCAAGTTTCATATGTGCCTGACTTTTAACTGAGAACTGAGAATAGGTAGGAGAGGGCTTCTTATTTGTAGTTGACCACGAATATAGAATTCATTCCGAATATTTCACAGCCTGATTTAGAGCCTGCTTTTTAAAAATAAACAAATAATTAAATCTTTTCTTTTACTAGCCTGATTTTGGGTAGATCAGGGTAAGTTGAAATGTCTACAGGATCAACTCTTGCTACTTTCAGCTCTTCCTGATGGAGATGGTGGTAAAGCCGCTCAATAAGAAATCCTCCCTGGACCAGAAAGATCTGAAAATCTATTGTTTAGTCACTAGTGTTCGCTTCCTGGGCTGGTTGTCACTGAATAGTGACACTGAACTCTTCCGAATGAGATTACAGTGGTGCCTCGTAAGACGAAATTAATTCGTTCTGCGAGTCTTTTCGTCTTGTGAATATTTCGTCTTGCGAAGCACGGTTTCCGATAGGAACTGCATTGACGGTTTCCCATAGGAATGCATTGACGGTTTTAAGAAAAAGGCGCAAGACGTTTTCGTCTTGCGAAGCAAGCCCATAGGGAAATTCGTCTTGCGAAGCAACTCAAAAAACAAAAAACTCTTTCGTCTTGCGAGGCATTCGTCTTGCGAGGTACCACTGTAATTTTCTGTGTCCATTTCAGCTGGGGTTAAGACCCAGAAACTGCCTTGGCAACTCTGCTGCTTTGTGAGGAGAGACAGAGGGATTGTGACCAGGTTGGTTCTCTTTGCTCTCTCAGCAGTTTTTGACATCATCAACCATGGCATTGCGGACGTTTTCTTGGAGGAAGGTGGCTTCCATTCTACTCGGATAGCTGCCCCCAGAAGGCGGTGCTTGAAGAGGGCTCCTCAGTCTTGTGGAGCTTCCAATGTGGGGTTCTGCAGAGGTTGATTTTGTCCCTGGTTGTGTTTCACATCGACACAAAACTGCTGAGTGGTGTCAGCTGGTGCTTTTGAGTGCATTATCAATATACTGAGGAGATGCAGCTGCTTCTCCTTAGCATCTCAAGTAGGTGCAGTGGTTAGAAATAACTTGTACGTGAACCTTTTCCCTTGGTGTGAATCTTCACGCTCTCTTATATCACAGTCCTTACAAACTTGAGCTCTGACCCTTTCCCTTATCCTTTCCCCTTGTTTCCATCCTCCTTTTTTCCTCTCTGAAAATATGCCAGCTTCCTTTCCCATCCTACCAGCAAAAGGCTATTTGGTACCCTCATGAACTAAGTGCCCCGACAGGCAATTTGTCTTTGTGGCAGATAAGCTGGCCTTGAGTTGTTACCATGTGTGCTTGTTTAAGGCAAAGCCTGAGCATATTTGTATCACAGCATTTTATCAATCTTGTTTTTAGAGGGATTTTATGTGTTTGATTGAAAAGTGCTGCAAACCCACCCTGAGCCTTTGGCACAGGGCAGGCAGGACAACTAATCTGAATACATGAGTAAATAAAACAACACATTAAAATGAAATGTGAGTCTAAGTAGATGTGCACAGAATCATATTTAAGAGAGGAGCCATGTGACCAAGGTGGAGAATGAATGTGACAGAGGAAAAGGCATGGGTAATTACATTCTTCAGTAAGAAATCTTGATGCTTCCCTGTTTTTCCACTGCATTCTTATGCAAAGTTCAGTTTTCAAGGTTACCTACTTCCCCAGTGACTTAAAATTGCATTTGGTGGTAGAAGGTTTTATTTTTGTAAAGTAATCGCTCCAATCTGCCCCTTTTCTATTTACAGAGCATAAAAAGTAGCAATAAAATGCCATTGGGTAAGAGCAAATCTAATTTACCCTTCCTATAATACTGAGCCATATGATGATTATCTCATTTTCTCTCAGATAAATGTGGCATTATTGGACGGTGATTGCTGGGGGGGGGGGGGGTGTTGCTACATCAGCTAAATCAAGGTAAACACAAATCAAAAGTATGAAATACTGAGCAGCAGCAATAAAGACGCAAGAAGCGTCTCAGACTGGTGACCTGTTTTCCAGCGTTAGTGACACAAAGCAGGCTGTCATTTTCTTTACACTATTTACGGCTCCTTCATTTCTCCTTGCCACTTTTGCTTCCAACTGCAAGAATAACTATTTTCTGATAGTTTCTGATGCGGGGGTTGGTGTGTGTGTGTGTGAGAGAGAGAAAGAAATGACACCAGTTCTCAACACCAGAAAGGGAAGAAGGGGAGAAAGGTGGCGAAGACAGCTTTGATTTAGCCACTTGAAATTGTCCAAAGGCTTTGCATAGAGGAAGGGTCACAGGTTACACTTCACTTGTGCGGAAGCCAAAATGAAACATACAGAAGTGTGCAGCAGAGAGTGTAATGTAATCTACAGAAGGAATGACTCCCCCATCTCAGGTGACAGTCTGCCATTGTTTACCCATTTACCCAGAGTAGTTACATTGGGTTCAATGGCTTTACACCAGAGCACATAGCTTCAGAATTGCAGATATTATCTACTTCACTTTCCCAAACGTTGAGGAGAATGACAAAACCATTTTTCTCTGATGATCGGGTTATAAAAGACTTTGCCATCAAAACGTGACAAGAGAAAAATAGCACCCTATAATAGGAGGAGATAGGAGAGCGGCCGCATGAGCCATATTGTACCATACAGCAAACCTCGTAGAGATAACAGTGGCAGGCAAATTAAAACTGGAGTTCAAAAACACTGTGTAAAGCCTGTTCGTGTGCACAAGCTCTAGGCAATAATGTTTGCATTAGAACACCTATGGCTTTGGGCTGCTTTTACGCCTAAGTTCAGTCATATCAAGGATCAGATTTAACTAACCTGTTCCACTTGTGGAAACCAGGGCAAAGACTCCACCTGTGCAATGGAGCTCCCAACCGCCAGGCACGTTCCACTCTTTCCCCCAATCTTCTCTGGAGAGTCAAGAGAAGCCCCAGAACAGGGCACAGGAGAAGAGATGGGATTGTTCCATCGAGTGTCTAGAAGTCCACTCCATGCTTTTCAACAGCAGAATCTGGACCAGTTATAATTCAAGACTCAACTTCTCTTTCGCCATGCTACACCTGCTTAAGCCATGTGAGATTCTAGCCAGCCTGCTTCTTCTATATATTTGGTTCTACCAAAACTATGGTGTGACCATGAATACTTTATTAGGCTTCTCCAGGTTCCCTGAAAAATCTTTTCACGATATATGATATATTGCGCTCTTGCTGAGGAGCTGCATCAGTGCCCTCCCCATCTCTTGCTCCCTTGCAAAGGAGCCACAGAGTATTTCTTCCCCCCTTTATTCTGGTTTAGCAAACATATGTTTGTTGTGACATATCAGGAATGTCAAAGCAGTTATAAAGCATGGAATCAGAAGGCGGGGGGAGGAGAAGACGAGAAGTGTTACTTCTGCACTTCACTGCACAACTAAAACAATACATGCAGCCATTAGGGGAGTATTAAGAGTATTAAGTCCAGGTTCTAAAATCATTTAGCTGCACCACTGGCAAATTTAACAGATTCATGTCTAAAAAAATTAAATAAAGGAGCATCACACGGTTCCTCCAGTCCAAGAAAGCTTCTGCCCCGCCAAATTTCCCAGAGGCCCATTTTCTGTTTCACCGCCTTTTATATATATATACACACACACACACACACACACACACACACACACCTCTTTTTGGGACGCGGGTGGCGCTGTGGGTAAAACCTCAGTGCCTAGGACTTGCCAACCGCATGGTCGGCGGTTCGAATCCCCGTGGCGGGGTGAGCTCCCGTCGTTTGGTCCCAGCTCCTGCCCACCTAGCAGTTCGAAAGCACAATTAAGTGCAAGTAGATAAATAGATACCGCTTTCTAGCGGGAAGGTAAACGGCGTTCCGTGTGCTGCTCTGGTGCCGGTTCGCCGGAGCAACTTCATCACGCTGGCCACGTGACCCAGAAGTGTCTGCGGACGGCGCTGGCTCCCGGCCTCTAGAGTGAGATGAGCGCACAACCCTAGAGTCTGTCAAGACTGGCCCGTACGGGCAGGGGTACCTTTACCTTATACCTCTTTTTGTGGCTGGTTCTCTCCTCTATCCTCTTCTCTGTCCCCACTTCCTTCTCCTGCTCTCCCCCCGCTATTTCAATCAACTTTCTTTGTTCCCATTTTCTTTCCCCACTCTCTCTCACATGCCACCATGGCCATAGCAGTGCTGCCACCTGCAGTGGCCCTGCCTTGCCCGCTCGCCACCCTGCACAGACTCTGCAGCTGCCTCCCCTCCTCAGCAAACCAGGAGGCGCTAGGGATGTGCTTCTCTCCTGGACCCTCGCTGCTGCCCCCAAATTGAGCAGCCTTCCCTTGGAATCAGGCAGCTGGCAGGGGCAACCTCAGAGAAAGCCTGCACAGTTGAATCCCTCCCTGGCTGGGCTCCCATAGGTGACAAGTGCTTCCTCCCCTGGCACCAGGGTGATGCTGAGTGGCTGAGACCAGTGGGGAGGAGGAGGGCATGCACAGAGAGCCATGTCTGCTAAGTCCTGCCTGGAGTTTGAGTCCTTTCTGGGGTGATTTTTGCACCACCATCCTGGTCCTGCGCCCTTGGTCCTGCGCCCAACCACTCAGTACACCCCTGGGTATATTTCTGAATGGGCATTACTACTACTGCATTTATATCCCACCTGTCCTTCAAGGACCACTCTGTAAGGTTGGTTAGGTCCAGGGCTTTTTTCAGGGGGAACTCTCTGGAACTCAGTTCCGACACCTCTCAGGTGAGTTCTGGCATCTCTGAGGTGAGTGCCATTGCCATTCTAAGAGAAAGAGGGAGGCATTCATGGTGAGTTCTGGCACCTCTTTTTCTGGAAAAATAGCACTCATTTGACACTCTCATCCAGCAATGGAGAACCAGAACTGCCATCAACCCCGGCTAGAATGGCTAATGGTCAAGGAAACTGGAAGCTGCAGTTGTAGGGTCACAAGTTCACAATTCTCTACCACTCTAAACCTTAGTCAAATCTATATTTGCCCTGAAAGTGTATGATTGCTGCATATCATTGCATAAACAGATATCACAGTGGTTGACTGTGATACCGGGAAGGCTAGTGTCTGTCTCTTTGCTATTCATCTGTCCCAAATGCTACCACTTCAACTGGCAGAATAACAGTGACATATTAACAACTTGCTCAGAGTAAACATTTGTCCTTCACATCCTGCTGATGTTAGCTGAAGCGTTTTTCTCAGCGCCTCCTTTTCTGTAGTCTCTTCTGCAAAATGCAAATGAACCATGAAGAAGAGAACGTGAGGGCTACTGAGCCATTGCAGCCTCCCACTACTCACATTGCTTCATGATTTGAATACCTAAGTGGCCCAGTGCTCTAACATTCAGCTAATGAATCTGAGGGATACGGGGAAAGGGAAAGGGAGGAAAGGGGCGGGGGGAGATTCACACAAGATGTTGGCTCCATGAACTGTGTTATCCTGGATGACTCTCTGATGAAGGTTAATGAGGATAGTTCAAATGCTAGGATGTAATTAAATAGAAATAATTGAAGCAGCTGACACCGTGGTAAGCAGCAAAACTCAAAGAGAAAAGCAAGCCTGGTGTCTGTGTGTGTGTGTGTGTGTGTTTTAATCACTTCTTATTAAGACCCTAGAATGCATGGACTGGAAAGTGCTCCTGTTTTTCAAAGCTGTGTGCAAACACTACTTAATTGGTGTCTAAAAATAGATTTGGTCCTCCCTCCATGCCTTTAGGTCTGTGTATACAATAGTCAAAAGTTTGGGTTTTTTTAAAATTTATAAAAGCTTCATTGGTGCAATTATTATAACTGCCAAGATTTTCTAACCAAAGGTGGACAAAAACCATCACCAATTCATAATGATTGCTTTCTGTAGCCACTGTTCTTTCCTCTTCCTGATGGTCTGGGTCATAACTTCTGCTCTGCCTTTCCTTCTCCTTATAGATTTCCCATTCAAAGAAAATGGAAATGTAACCACAGACTGCCTTCACTTTCATTATGATGGGGCATGCTCAAATTGTGCACATCCTGGCTGTTGATAATTCCTTTCCAATGGGCAAAAATAACAATGAAGCCTGTAGGTGTTTCGCCTTATTATGAACCTCAAATCATCCACGTGGCAGTTTCTCCTAAATATTTTCCTATTACGAAAGTGACTTGTGAATTTGTTTGTGTGTTCATATTTATATTTAGCAACATTCCAAAGAACACTTTCTAAAACTAGTCTTCAGGTTATAATATGATAGTTAAATATGTTGGAGCTCCTAGAAGACACCACATTGCTGGACTGAACTTCAAAATATAGTTTGAAAAGATTCTGTATTATTATTATTATTATTATTATTATTATTATTAAAATTTATACAGCACCCTTCATCAAAAGACCACAGGGCAGCTTACAACGTACAGCCCAGATGCCAGAACATAACTTAAAAACAAACAAAACCAAAACCCCTATGAATACAATTATGATAAGGAATGCAGAATAAGACGCAGATTCTGGTAACAGCAACAGCATAAACAGAAAATCAGCATCAGGGTATCTAAAATAAACAGATAGTGCACAAATACAGAACCATCTCTCAAAAGTAGCACTTAATTCTGGCCACCCACGGAAAATGATGGACCCTCCCAGTTCTTACCTGGCAGATCTTTACTTCCTTGTCTCTCACTCAAGGTCTTTCCACAAACTATCTGCCACTGCTTCATGGATGAAGCCCTTGGCTCCCAATGGCAGCCCAGAGTGGGAGACACCAGAGGGGTAATTCTCTATGGTATCTCCCTGTCAAGGAGACTCCCGCTAACAGTGGCCCATCATGGGGCAGCCCACTGCTTGAAGCATACCTGGCTTTTCTCTCTCCATCCTGAAACACACCCTCAGGGTGGGTCAAATCCACTTTGTCTGTATCTAGGCAGTGCCAGCCAACCAGTATTGTTGTTTCCATTGGGCCATTCTTTTCCATTTAGAAAGAAGTAACACTAGGTTGCTCAAGGCAAACCAAAGCTTTAGTTTCATTTTTTTTAAAAAAAAAAAACTAACTCACAAGGCACAAATGGTCCCATGAATGTGTGTGTGAGAGAGAGTGGTATCTCATCCAACTAAAATAAACCCTAAAATTCACTCCCTGTGAATGAGGTGGCATCTCTGGGGTGGCATGGGGGCATTTTCACAGTCCTTGATTCTTCTCTAAAACAGTGTGGTAGCTGGAAGTCGGATCTTAATTTTATGAGTCATGCTAGCTATAAAGGGAATAATCTCTAGTCAGAAAACTGTCAAGCTGTGAAAAGGCTCAAAGAAAAGGAAAGCAATATCAGGATCTTTGCTCACAACCCCTGAATTCTCTGTATGGAATGACTTTCTTTCCCTTACAGGAAGCCTTGCGTGCTGGTCACAGAGTTCAAATCAGAGAGGAGAAGAGCTTTTAGATGCCCTATGAATGTAAAAAAGCTGTCAAAATCCATAAGGCTGAAGTTTCTCTCTTGCATATCAAAGCATCAGAGAAAAATGTATTGATTAATACAGATAAATAGGCACAACCAATCTTATTTTCCTCCCAAAGGCTTGTATGGGTTTTTTAAGGGTATCAAATTACTTTTCTCCAAATGGGTATTTTGGGGTATTCTTCACATTTCACAAAGGAGCCACAGTATTGCTACCAAAGCCCACTTAAGAGATAATAAACATGTAAAGAGGTCAAGATGTGCTTGCTGATTACACGTAGAGACATCCACATACAGTGCATGCACAGAGGACCAATTCTGCTTGATTTGAAACCCCCGCTTCCCACAATAACCAGTCAGACACACCCAGGAAGCATACAAGGTGTACCTGAAACAAGTTATCCTTCAAATCATACTGCCTCCACTCACAAAGCCGTCACAACTAAGGCTGAAATCCTATACACACTTGCCCTAAGTCCCATTGGACTTAGTTCTTGGCAGACATGGATTTGTGTGCTGCAAGAATAACTGATGGACCCTGTCCTCCATGAATTCCTCTAGCCCCCATTTTAAAGCAATGGAAGGGCCACACTACTAACTAGTAATCTTAATCACATGATTTGGCCTTGCTTGGCTGAACAACTAGCCAGATTCCCCCAACTGAAACCACTCTCCTTCTGAGCCTGCTATTTGCAATGGGTGGGAAGTTATTTTAGCATGTTGTCAAAGCACCCTATATGTGCTTTTACAGTCGGCCATTGCAACACTACTCCAAAGTCCACCATAGCAACTTTTATTCACTGACAGAACCATTCACACTTGGCTCCTGCAAGCCTTTCTATATTCGGAGCAATAGGTCCTGTCTAGTCCGATCATCATCATCATCCTGAATAGGCAGTGGGTGCAGGCCTTAATGAGAAGTGGAATGAGTAAAAAAGAAAGTGTTAACAAGGCTTGAGGAAGCCATTATGCTGTGAAAATACTTGCTGCTGAATATTTGATGTCTGTTGTAGTCTTTCATTTCAATATGATGCACCTCCGGGCCATTTACCCTATTGTACCTGAAATCTTTCACCATCTATTATCCAGATGCTTGGAGCAACCCAAGTTCAAACTGCATAATACTCAAAGGACTCCTCAATCATACTGGCATAACCAAATTAAAAAGACGTCCTTTTCCAGCACTGCTATGCGGCAGAGACATTGAAGAGCAGTTAGCAGGCAGCCGGCATACAGTGTGCATAGAAAATGAGAGTAAATGGCAATGAATGGCAAAAGGAAGGCAAAATGTATTTAAATGAATCACCATTGAGGGTGAGCACAATAAAGACTGTAAAGCATCTTGGAAATTATGTTACACACTTTATGACTAGCAATACTGCTAGAAGAACTGAGTATGGCATTACAGTCAAGAGGACCTTCCTTGCACTCCCTTTAAATGAATACTGCATGCAAAGACTCTTGTAGCAAGCATTTTAGGTTTGCCGAGTGGGGACGATCTGCAAGCACTACAGACTTCCTTCAAGGAAGGTTCTACAAAAGAGTGTGTGTGTGTGTGTGTGTGTGTGTGCATACACATTGCACAGATAAAAGTCCATTATCCATTATCCTCATTGTTCCATTTAGTGGAGCTTATCTAAAAGGGATCTTTTACACTTTAGCCCAAAGGAGATGGTGGGCCCTATGGCAGCCCACTGTGGATTGTTTGCAAAATATTTTGACAGTAAATGTGATCTCCACCTCCTTCACAAGACACATTGCTTTGTATTGGCATCAAATTGGAACGTGCCATTTATTTATTTAGCTAGAAAACCAAATGTTTCATGGGAAAATGTATTCTACTAGGCAAAACAAAAGGATTTTGCTACACATGTAATCAAATGCCAGGAGCTACTTTTCTCTAAGGAAAAGCAGCTCCAGGAGAAGACAAAGTAAGGGGGGGGAGCAGAGGTGGATTTAGGAGAGCACAACTGGTTTGGTTGCACTGCGTGTGGACCCCCGAGGGTGCCAAAGCTATGTTGTAGGATGGACGGTGAGAGGTGGGGGTGCTGAATTTTGGTGTAGCACCAGGTTGCCACTGAAATTTGAGACCCCAGAATTCGCCACTGAGGAGGGAAGGGGTGGTCACCTACTGACCATTTTGTGCAGTAGTTTCCCCAAATTGCTGTTCTCCTTAAGGGTTCCAGATACTCTTAATCACACATCTAATACCATGTGGGGTAATTGAAGCGGGGGGGAGGGGGGAGGGAGGGAGGCCAGGAAATACTCCTCTCTCCCTCTGCTTCTCTGCTCAAATTACCTCTTCCCAAAGCTACTGGAAAGGAAGCTGTTGGGATTTTGCTACATACCGTATTTTTCGCCCTATAGGACGCACTTTTTCCCCTCCAAAAATGAAGGGGAAATGTGTGCGTCCTATGGGGTGAATGCAGGCTTTCGCTGAAGCCTGGAGAGTGAGGGGGGTCAGTGCGCACCGACCCCTCTTGCTCTCCAGGCTTCAGGAAGCTATCCGCTAGCCGTGGGAGACCCAGCTCTCCCATGGCTAGCGGAGAACTTGCCGGCACCCAGAAGCTTGGGGCGCGCTGAGCTCAGCATGCCCCAAGCTTCGGGATTAGCGCAGCGCACCTGGGGGGGGAATAAAAAAAAATCCGTTATTTCCTTCCCAAAAAACTAGATGCATCCTATGGGCCGGTGCGTCCTATGGGGTGAAAAATACGGTACATTCATGTGTATAATTCCATCCTGGGGCTGATGTGAGTTAATGGTGAAAGAAACACTTTGTAGGAAACAGGAAAGTTTTCCACATCACATTTGATTTTTCAGCAAAACTGACATTGCAATAATTATTAGGTGCCATGACTGCTTGGGCACTCAAGGGATCAATTAAGGTGACAGTTATGCAGAGCATGTGAGGTTCATGGTCTTTCATGCAGCATTGTAGAGGATGTTGGAATGCAACTCTAGAATCATGTGCTGAAACCACTTAGGGTAGCAGAGTATCTCGGACTGACTGGAGATGGTTACCCATGATTCATTCTGTTTTTATGATAAGGAGCAGTTGCTCTTAAGACCAGAAGAGCACAACAGTCATACTATCAGCCTTTATAGTCTCATCCTGCTTAAGCAAGTAAAACCAGTAGCTCTTTCTAGCTACTTTATGGCACACCCTTTAAAACCACAGAGCAGGGTTACTAGTAATATTATTATTATTATTGTTATTATTATTATTATTATTATTCATTTCAATGCTATGAATAAGGGGGGAAATCTCAAAGCGGTTTACAACCTACTCGAAAAGATCAGAAACTGTGCACTTAGTTCTTTCTGTGCAGCATAAGGAAATATACTTCTTTTTTAAAATGATGTGTTTGAGGGAGAAGTGAAAGTAAGCAGATGTATCATTCAAACAGAAAATATTAAAAAGTTCTACATGGGTTTAATGCAGTTTTCCTCTTTCCTGTGTATGAAAAGCGATGATTTTCTTGGTGAAATACAATTCTTACCTAAGTCTTTGAGGATGAAATATCCTGCTTCAAATCAAAACTCCTGGCAATATTAGAAAACTGAAAATCAGCTGCAGTCTCTTAGGATGTTCTCTGTTGGGCCTGGGGATGGGGATTGATTTTTTAGCTTCAGAAACAGATCACAGTCAGAATATATTGAAAGCAATAGCCAAGCCAAGCTATTTCCTTCATTGTGTCTCTTTCCTTAAGAGCAGAAAAATATATACAGGGACTACCCTTGCAATGCGATCAAAAGAATGACAGCAAAAATACAATCCATAGTAAGAAGCTCCTAAATCAGCCATTCGCTCTAATCACAGATAAGCTAGAGGGAAAACTTATTTATAGAGAAGTGTCAAAATGAATGAGAGTTAAACTACCAGGAGAACGAAGGGTGATGCTACTGAGCTTTCTTAATGGTAAAAAAAAAGGGACTAGACATATTTTACTGATTGGGGGGAAAACTCTCTGGTTTCTGGTTCATCTGTGAGGCTAAAATAAATGGAATAAAATAGTTGAAAGGACCAAAGTCCACTCATTTAGATAGGAGGCTCATCTGTCCATCCACAAGCCTCCCACAAATCAACCAATTCATATCTAGACCTCAGTAAACCATACATGCTGCAAAGGTGTCTTACTTCTCAAACTCACCCTCAGAGTCTCTCTTAGGTCTGAAAACTGAAAGAATAATGGAATGGGCCCCTTTGGTTTAACATGAGAGCTGCAGCGTAATTCTGGTTCCTTTCAGCTATGCCCACCCCTTTGTCCAGAATGGCTTCCCCTCTTTTTCAGTTGCTAAGTTTCTTCCCACAAATTCCTTCTCAAAGCCTGATGTTTAGGCAATGCCTTTCCTGAATAGCCATACGTCACATGATTTCACCCAACTCACCCCCATTCCTGAGTGTATGCACATATCTGATATTCATCCACTCCTTGTAGAACTGTGGTAGTTCTGCACGGGTTTGTTGGGTGCTATATGCATATTAAATAGAAGTCACAACATGAGTAATATAGTCTTCCTTCGTCAACAGAATATTTATGCACATTAGCAAATGATCTTTGCCTCCCATCCTTCACACACACACACACACTGGAAAGACTGACTAGTAGAACAAATATGAACATGCAGATTCTACAGGTCCCTTCACTTCTCTGAAAAGTGTTAGTAGATGGGGAATAAATATATGTAAGATTTGTCTTTGAACAAAGGTGACACCTCCAACTTCAACATCCAGATACCATGATAGAAATATTGCTTGCTTTAGAAAAGAGGATTGTGTACATGACAATAGAACAGTGCAGCAGTCATGTGACCTTGCCTGGCCTATCAACAAGTATGACGTTGGTTGGGAGATTTAACAGTATTCACTGCAATTTCAGTCTTGTTAATTTTCCCAATGCAACTTGTACTTACTTTGTGCATTGTACCTATATTAGCTAACTAAGGACCAATACACACAGTACTTATTAACATGGTGAAGGTACAGAAAGTCAACTATGCCTCCTTTTGTTGATATAGGAAATGTCTTCCATGACTATACCTCCAAACAGCAAATGTGAACCACATGAGAGAGCTTCTTAACTTACAAAATTTGTCCCTGATGTGGTAACTTCCAGCCACCACCAGCTTAAGAAATATTCACCACATGAATATAATAATATAAATCATGAGTATTTTCTGAAATAATGGTGGCTGTGGAAGAACTTGTTAAATGAATACATTTTTGCACTGACATATTTTCACCTAGAATACAAAAATACCTGGCCCTTTGCCAGTAAAGATGGCAGAGTAATCCACATAAAGAGAACCTCATTTATCACAAATTGCTTTTTGAGAGCACAATGTAATGTCTGCCCTTTAAATGACAGAGGTTTTTGCCCATTTTCAGTGGGCTTCTGTTTGCAGGATTCTGAGGGCATACAAATGTTTGTTGTAATTTCCTAAAATTTGTGATGCCATAAAGGGATCCCACGTGGAAATGTTTTCTGAAAGATAGGTTAAGTTAAAAATGTCAACCCTTAGTCATAATTATTGAACACAGGCCTCTTTCTTACAAAAACACAAAAGTCAAACTCTGCATTAAAGGCAAGATTTTAAGCTCTGAAGTGTTTAGAACTTGGTTTTGTGGCTATTCAGTAGGAATTCTTGCATCTGAAGTTTGAAGATTTAACTTCTCACCTCAGTGCATCAGAGCTGGCTAAATTAGTCACACTGCATTATGTTACCTGTCAGATAGGAGTCTTGTTTGATGAGTCACCTATGCCACACATCAGCAGGGAGACTTGCAATTTAGCAAAGAATTAAGGACACATCCCAAGTACCTCTAGATATGTATTCCTTAAATATCTTCAGGTGAAGTATATTTGCTATTTATTCATTCAAGAATAAATACATTATAAAAGATCACTACTGAAAAATTATCCAGCGTTTCATGTCTAATGAAGTTGGAAGTTGATCACATTTTGGGAGGCGAACAATACTCACAGCATGAATTCATCCTCCAGTAATTCCAACTGGGTAGGATAGGTATGCTACTAAGCCCCAGTGATGAAGAAGGTGCTGTGCTAGATCCTGACTTTAGGTGACACATGGTCACTTTTCCTCCTGGTCAAATTTTACCTAGAGGTGCTTTTAGAGGTACTTGACATGATCATCAAGCAATCCAGAAAGGACAAGCTTTTCCATTGTTCCCAGACCTGAAACTGTGCCCTACAACATACTCTAATTTCAATACCTTGGTTTTGAAAACCTTGGACTGCCACAGGACAGTCATGTCAGCAGATGGACATCTGATGAGAAACACGCTCAGGCATTTCTGTGTTCCAGTGACAGCTGTGTAGCTGCTTTTGAATGCTTTGTTTCTCCCAAATGTCCGGAAGATCCAAGGTTTATTTGGTCTGCCATGAAATACCACGTATATTGAAACCACCACCTGCAGGATCATTTCCCACCAATTGCTCCAAGAAGCAAAACCAAGCACACACATGACACCTGAGATCCATGGCTCAGGTCTCCTTGAGTGATGACGAAAGGGAAGTGGGGGGGGGGGGGAAGAAAACACCTGCTGAAAATGTGAAGAACCACCACAAAAACATGATATTACATGGCACTACAATGTGTCCAAATTTGAGCTGCGTGTGGTTTGATATAAGTGGGGTGGGGGTATTTCTACACAAATTGTAAATCCAGATTAAACTATAGGAAGGGATGCCTTCTCAGTAGTGGTGCCTGCCCTCCCAGCAGATGTCAAGGAAAGGCTTTTAGAAGACATCTGAAGGCAGCCCTGTTTAGGGAAGTTTTAATGTTTGATGCTTTATCACGTTATTATTATTATTAATTCTGTTGGGAGCCACCCAGAGTGGCTGGGGTATAAATAACAAAGTAGTAGTAGTAGTAGTAGTAGTAGTAGTAGTAGTAAACTGAATTTCAATGAAAATTTATTTTTAATGTATTTTTGTTGTAAACTGCTATTTCATAACAATATCACAGCAGTTTATAACAAAAAAACATAAAATCATACAGTAAAAACCATATTAAAAAGTTAAAACCCAGACATCAATTAAATATTGTGGAAAGATGCATTAATTGCCTGCATAGGCCTGGCAGGATACAGAAGTTTTGAGCAGGTGTTTAAAAGTTGAAACAAAAGGCGCCTGCTGAACCTCTGTTGCCAGAGTATCCACAGGACTGGGCTGATGACCCTGAAGGCTCGCTTTCTCGTTGTGATCAGATGAGCCTCACTAATAAGGGGAACGGCCAATGATGCTCCTGCGGATGATCTCAGAGATTTAGTGAGGATATAGGAGTTCAGGCAGTCCCTAAGGTACCCTGCACCTGGGTTGCTCCAGATTTTGTAAATTAATATGACGGCATCATGTGGACACAGCAAAAAAACTTGCATGAATAGTAATGAATCAAGACTAAATTTCCATATGTTATCACCCTGAATTGTCTGCAGTGATAACAAGAACTTTGGCAGTTAGTTTTCAAGCAAGTTTCCCTTCATCTCCTAGGACAGTCCCCCCCTACAAATGATCACAAATGATGTTGGCCTGGCTGCATTTTGTCTACAGCAATTCAATAATTTGTAGACAATAATGTTTCACAGATCTCTGCTGGAAAGCACAGTCAACTGTGTACCATTGACTCCTGTGCTGATTACTCACACAGGAGGCTTCAAGAAGAATGTTGTCATCAGCAATCACAGCAGTGCATAGAAAAGAAAAGAAAATCAAGAACAGAGAAGCATTCAAAAGTACTAATGAAAACCCTCCCAGTGTTCTTTCCAAACTCCTACTAATTTTGACTTCCAAAAGATAAAGTTAGATTTATCTGCTCTTCATGTATCGAAACAACTAATTAACAGCAATCAAAAGAATGATGATTTAAATCCAGAATTGTCAAATATTTGCTCATCATGACCCTAATAAACAGAGTAGCAGATTCTTTTTTAAAATAAATAAATAAATAAATACAAGTGCTTGTAAAAAAACTGCAGATGGCAAGCACCATTTCTGAAAATACTTTGTTTTTTCTTATTTAACACAAAGTCTATTGCTTGCTTAAGAACTTGTTTTTTCTTGCAGAAGCAAACAGGAATCTAGTTCATGGATCCATCTGAGTGGCAATGTAGAAATAAGCTAAGGCATCACTAACTGCAACCACTTTGCTCCTGCTCCTGTTCTAAAGCTAGGTTATGGTACATGAGTATACTTGCAGACACAAAGGCATTCAAATCAATGATAACTGTATCACCTTTTTTACACCATAATGGAGGTGGCCATTGAGGTGGCCATTTCCTTGAGGTGGCTCAAGGAAAGCATGTACATACCAGTAGGGTGCACACAGTCTCCTGCCACGAACTAGTATAGCTGGAAAACCATGTGGGCAGGCTTTCTTCTATTGCTAATTCAAGTTAAAACTGCCATATTCAGAAATCCCAAATAGCTGCCTTTTCTATACAAAGACAGACAAGATTAGTTTAGCAATTTTGGAGGTTTGGGCAAAGCTAATGTTTTTCAACAGCATGGTTGCTTACTAAAGAGAGAGCCAAGGTGGCAGAGTATTGCATCCTTTCTTTTTTGAAAGAAGCTTTCTGCTACTTCCAACAGCAGTTGAGTCATAAAAAGCAGCAACGTGGTGGCATTCCTCATTGCAAACAGAATGGTCCAAAGCTAATGTTGCTAAATGTTGCTAAACACAGAATAATTCACACCCTACCAATCGGTTTGTATTCACACACACATACACACTTTTTCAGGAGACAAATAGTCCCATAAAAGCTGAGCATTTTCCCCCCAACATAAGGGTCAAGGATATAGATCATGCTCTTTCAGGACTATACAGTCGTATCTTGGTTTTCAAACAGCCTAGTTCTTGAACGTTTTGGCTCCCAAACGATCAAAATCTGGAAGTGACTGTTCCGGTTTTCGAACGTTCTTTGGTAAGCCGAACATCCGACGGTGCTTCCACAGCTTCTGATTGGCTGCAGGAGCTTTCTGCAACCAATCAGAAGCCACACTTTGGAAGTCGAACGCTTTGGAAGTCAAACTGACTTCCGGAACGGATTCCGTTCGACTTCCAAGGTATGACTGTAGAAACTAAGAAGAGAAACTCAGGTTCCAGAGACAGTAGGAGTTGTAAAAGAAAAAAGGGTGTGTTGTGTACAAAGGAGCAGCCACACTCTCATTGACTTGTAAGGGCCAACTTATAATAGCACTATTTAGAATGCAAAAAGAGCCATTACCTAATGAAACTTTATTAAGTTATACTGCCTTTGCCACATGCATGAATGTTGTGCCAAAGAAGTAGTGCAAAATATAGAATCATGGAATTGGAAAGTTGGAAGCGACCTGAGGAGCTGTCCCATGCAGGGATCAAACCTGCAAACTTGGCATTATCAGCACCACACTCTAACCAACTGAGCTATGTCAGCTTACATGGACACAAGCAAATGGGAGGAGGAAAGTGATGAAACTTTACAAACTCATATAATCATGGAACTTCAAGAGTTTCACGATTATATAAGAAAATATTGAAGGACAGACCTAGAACATCAAAGAGAGGTGCTTTGTCAGTAATGACAAAGTCTTAGGGAAATTTAAAGTGTTTGCCAAAAATATTTCCTTCTGTTGCTTTCTTTCTGTGTTCGGTTTCTCCAACCCATTTTTCTGTTTTCATCATCTTGTATTTTGACAGTTGATCAGATTTAGATTAATTTTAAAGTGCCTAGCTAGGTTGCTGCATGATTTAGTTATAGCAAGTAATAAAAAGAAATCTTCAGGGGGGAAATTAGGGGAGACATAATTATTCCTTGTGGTAACTCAAAACAGAGTTTGTTTAAACAGATGCTGTGGTGGTTTCTTAATTGGAACACTCCATGGACTCCCCTTGTCATCCCAATTCAGCAAAAAAGAAAAGAAAGAGAGAGAGAGAACAATTTCTTTTGTAACATCTGAAGCATTTTAGTAGATGTCTAAAAAAATATGTCCAAGAAGAATAAAAGTACAATAATTCAATTTGTTATTCATTGTTTACTTTATATTCCTCCTCTGCTTAATCTATATTTGGCATTGCTTATTTAATGGGAAGATAGCTCAGCTCTTTCAGCATAATTCAATGCCTCTTTAACAACCAGCCAATGGAGTATTAAGAGAGTAATCCTGAACATCTCATACAAAGAAAAGCAAGAGTTTGACATCTCTGACAAGGACTGGGAATATAAGTGTTAGATGGAATGCTCGCCTAATTCAAGTCACTCTAAGGGTCAAACTAGGGCCCATTCATGGCTGACCTATTTAAAAGAAATTGCTGGTGTGGAGAGCAGGAGTTAAATTAGGACCCTGAAGTGAGGGATGGGAGCTTTAACCCTTTGCACTCAGTGCAGTCTCAGTCAGAAGCACCCCCTCATCACCTGCTATTTGCAATGGAAGGAGAATTCAGTGTCGGCCAAGTTGGATAATTTGAAATAAAGCAGCACTCTCTGACACGGAAGCTATGATATCACTCTGGATCAAAGTGGTTTCTTTTTTTAAAAAAGGGTATGGCTTTCAAATGGGTTGGCCTGTTTTTGAATACTTGGATTTCCCACTTCTTGACAGATACATAGTTCATGTCTCCCTGATTAAATAAGATGTTTGCTTCTAAGGAATTATCTAGATAACGATGGAGGGTTTTAAAGTGTTTTTGTTCACTTTTGCAATTCTTAAAAATTCAGACAAAACTACCAGCGTTGAACATCGAAGTTAGGGAACTCCTGACCTGACTAAACTGCTACTGTGTGTTTATTTTATTTGAATAAATATCTGTATTTATGACGAGCCACTAAAAGCTGTATATAGTATGTTAAACAATCTTCAAACAACAAATCCACTGTAGTCTTTAATGCCAGATGTGACCTCTAATTTTAAACAGAGAATCTGAAGACTGCTTGTATGCCTCATTCCTACAATTCTGTTTGTTAGCCTGAACTGGACCTGCCATCATCCAAACTTCTGAAGTTTCTTTTTTATGATTCCAGTATTCTTAATGTTTTGATTGAACATGACTGTTCTTGAATTTGTCAACATTCTTCTTAAACATGGAAAGACTCTATTGCACGCTAGATAAGAGCTTCAATGTTGCAGATCAAGTATTACTGTGATATCTCTTTTTTTACTTCCAAATGAAAGCTAACATCTTTTAAGAATAAAGGTCTTTGAGCAACTTCTCCAAATAGGCATATTCCTGTAACAAGGCACACTCTTACACACTTCAAAAATAATCTAATAGGAAATAACCAAATATAAAGTTCTTTTGCACCTTTGTGAACTATACCCAACTCATAAATTCACTGTGGGGTTGCTAAGAAGATTTAAAAGGAGATCACCCATCCATTGAAATTATTATACATGCATGAAGTAGATCATGGAAAGCAGCAGATATTTTAAGCAATATTTACTCTCAAGGGATATTATTTAGTAAAGGAAAGTTTTCTTTTGCTCCAGTGCACACTCTGACATGGGCAAGTAATCATTCAAATGCTTTTAAGAGAAGGGTGTAGAATGCTTTGCAGCTAGGGAGAAATGAATGTAGATTACAGCAGTGATAGAAAAGCTATAAACACATATTCTGCCAGTTCAATCAAGGGTTTTAGTTTTGCTTTTTGTTAGAGAGAGAGAGAGAGAAACTTTCAAGACCATACTATATTTCTCCTTATAGGTGAAGGGGACTGTTATTAGTGATGTCAAGATTAAAATTAGCCTTTTGAAGGACAAGTGAGGGTTACAATGTCTAGTTGTCCTTTCCTGTTTTTGGTAGATATATTCCACTATTTCTAAAAATTGCTTAAAAACTATTTTTACCATTGATCTAGGCGAATGGAAAACAAAACATAAATGCTTTGAAAATCAATGAAAATATAATTTTGATATTCTTTAAATGATCACACTTTTAAAAAAGTGATCTCAGCACACACAAAAAGGAAAGCCCTTTGAATTTTTTTTGGGGGGGGGGGGATCACATGACTGTAGTTTTGCACAAAGTACTGTAATAGGAATTGTGCAAACAAGGCAAATGTGAATGCATTTGCTGCCTTGATTCTAGAAGTATGCCATATATAACATCTACTGAGAGCCCTAGGTGGTTTGTGTGCAAATATCAGGCTGTAACCAATTACATGTGCTAAAGCTGCTTAGCAAGAAATTGAGATCATGTCAGTTAGCTCTTTTCAAAATGCATGGTGCACCATAATTCAATTATCTATTCCAGACACAGGAGAATTAATATGAACAAGACCTCCTTCAACCACAGTGGCTTCCCCCCTAATTTAAATGCAATGAGTCAACTCATGGGCACATTCCTTCATATGGTGGCATCCAACTATTGGTAAGTCGTACTAAGAGAAGACCCATTGAAATCAATGGACTAACAAGTCCATTGATTGCAATGGTTCTACTCTGTGCATGGATCAGTGACTTCCATTCAGACAAAAGAAAGTTCTTGCACAAGGGCTCATCATATAAGAATTCACAATTTGGGATTGAAACAGATGTTTCCTATAATGAGATTATATAAACATATTGTGTTTTTCACCAGGCTAAAGGAGCATCATGTTATAAGTTCTGAGTGCCAGAGTTTGTGAGTGTTGGTCACCCATGATTCTTGGATTAATCAGGGTTTGATTAAACTGTGCCAAACACAGAAATCCTAATGAGCTAGGCCAGCCTGGCAGAGCTCACTGAGTGTGGGTTGTTAAGAGGACCAAAGAAGATGGTGGACAAGTCGTTAACCCATCAAGACTTGCCATCAGCAAATGGGGGGGGGGGTAGTTATTAAAGACAAAGCCAGTAGATTTGGGTGCAGGATTATAGTTGGCCTGATGTGCCAACTGTAATGTGCAAAAATATTTCCAGTCTAAGAGTGGCAAGTTGGAGGAAAGGGAGGGCAGAACACCATGTGGGCTGGTTTAAAAGCTATAACAAAGAGGCTGACAACATGGTGGATATCTCTGTCTTTAGACTCAAGGGACCATATTGGGGTGTAATGCTGTGCCCTCCTCCATCCTAGATTCAGGTTGTATGTATTCATAAATGAAACCATATATCATAAAGACACCACAGTCTCTGCTGTGCCTCATTTATGAAGGAAACACAAAGCCTGGGTAAGCACCTGGACCCCTAGAATTGTGCACTGCTGTGGCGATGGGGTGGCATGTTACATTAGGAAGCTCTTTTATGCCAGGTCATACTACTTGCCCAACTAGTCCAGTGTTGTTTATGGTGGCTTGCAGTGGCTCTCCAGGATCTTAATCAGACATCAGCATACAAGGTATGTACTCTACTACAGAACTATGGGTTCCACGAAAAAAATTATTCACACACAGCTGTTAAATAGAAACACCATGGGTTGTATTCAACTAACGCTATGCTTTCAACACTTCTCCTCAGAGTATGATTGCATTGGATTCAGCCCTCTATGTGCAGCGGAAGAGCACAATCTTGAAGTTAAAGAATTCTAGCCAATCATCATGTAAACTGATCCTTAATGCTGGACTAACTGCAAATCAGAATAACTACACTTCTGAAACAAAAATAGAAGAAACCATAATGGCTGATCTCAAACTTTGCAAGCTTACAATTCAAAACAAACCCCACCAGAGTATATTGTTAGCCAGTTTGCCACTTTCTTATCCACAGCATGATCAAATTAGATGTAACATTTGAGGAACCCGAATTAGAACTGCCCCGCCAAGAGACTTTTTGCCAAGCTGTTTTCAGCTATGAAAAGTCCTGCTCTCTTTGTGAGGATAAGGTAGAGGGGTAGCAAAAGTTTCCTATTTTCACTCTGAATAGGTAAAAGCTGCCTTTATTCTGAATTAGCTAAGGATGTTGTCAGGTAACCAAATCAAATTGCCTGTATAAATTGCCCATTCAGAATGAGGACAAAAGTATTGCCCTCGCTATGAATTAGTTACATGGAGTTATGATGATTTTTATTTATTTATTTCATAAAACTTACACTCGGCTTGATTGTTGTTCTTTTTCAAAAAAACAAAAAACAAACAAACCTCAAAGTGGTTTACAAAAAGGTAAAACAAGGAAACCTCAGTACCCCAAATCACATGCCCCGGATCACATGCTTGGATCACTCAGTGACTGCAAAAGCCAGAGGGGTGAATGGCATGAAATCAGCAGCCAGAAATTCCTTGCCTGGTTTATGTTGTGTGACCAGCACATCTCTCCCAATGCTCCACGGGTTGCACTGACCTTGGCAACATCTGAGGGGCATATTTTCACACAGCTGAACTACAGTGTTCCTGAACAAATTCTCCAAGGGTTTAAATTCAAGTAGGTTTTTCTCCAGTAGTTGACAGATATGTTCTTCTCTTTCTCTCACTCCCTATATTTTATTTATCAATCATTTACTGCGGCCATTGCAAATAAAATATCATTCTCCATGCTTGACTTCTCTAGTATAGCTTTTAGGGTACTGATGCAAGTACATGACTACATTGCCTCTCTCTCTCTCTCTCTCTTTTTCCCCGCCCCTGTGTGTGATGTGTCTATTAGTTTTAGTGTTGTCTTCAAGGAAGACATGGTATATAACTGCTGCTTTCAATTTGTTTTCAGGCAATTTTGTTTTTTCTAGAAAAATTGGAAACAGATTCTAAGAGTCAGAAACATTTTTTTTTAAGTATTATGCAGCAGAATCCTATATATTTTTATGCAGAAGGAAGCTTAGTTGGCATTACTATCAGGTAAGCAGCTACAGGATTGTAGCCTTTATTGTGAGATCACAAATTACATCTGTGAAATGGAAAACCCCCTTTGAGGTACTGTATTTTTGGTAAGTACAGTGGAACCTCGGTTGTCGAACGTAATCCATTCCAGAAGACCGTTTGACTTCTGAAACGTTCGACAACCAAGGTGCAATGGGCTCTCAGCAAAATCATTTGGGATAATGGAGAAACATGCCTCAGAAGCCATTCAACTTTTGAGGCGTGTTCGAAAACCAAAATGTCCATGAAATATACTCAGAGTCGCAAAGTGATTTCATGCTCTTTATTCAGCTCATAGTGGTGAGGAGGAATGAATGAAAGTCCCCTCAAAGTATCTGCTTTATATACATTATTTACACAATGGGCTGCACATGATTGGCTAATTCTGGAATTCTACTGTAAGCCAATCAGGTTGTGGATTCACTTATATCTGGAGCATGATTGGGTGGTTCCTGCCAACCAAGCATACTGCTGCATTGTTCTAGGACCAATCAGACTGCTGCATTCTGAATCCTATTGTTCTAGGACCAATCAGACTGCTGCAGTTTGGATCCTATTCAACTCAGTACATAACAGTCCAGCTTCCAAGACACTCAAAAACCGAGGTTCCACTGTATGTGCCATTTATGTTTTTGTTTTAAAAGTGGGAAACATTAAACTAATAAAATTATTTTAGCGAAAACAAAATGTTTGGAAGAACATGTTCTCACTCCATTACCCTCAAATTGGAATACAATAACCAGTTCCATAATTGTTCTCCATTAAAGAAGAAATCTAAATGAAAGCAGCATATGCAAAAATTTTGAATGTGGAAACCAGAAGCATCAATATGATGGCTGCTCAAATGATCTGCAACTCAATCCTATGGTTGGTCCTTTGTTAAAGATTATTTCTGTTCCCTGGGTCTCCGTCTACTTCTTTTTATGAGCTCTGCTCAGCCATTCTGCCTCCTGACATGATTTCCATCATGTGGACAGGATGGGGAGTGGGGGGAAACCCACTGGCCACACCTGTTGCTGTTCCTGCAGCCTCCCATGTGTTGGGGGCTGAACATCTGAACCGAAGAGACTGCTTTATTGACATTTTGTTCATTCATTCATTCTCTTTAGATGCCACTTTTCCACACACACAAAAATACAACCAAGAAACAGGGATGCATTGCAAGCAAACATTACAAAAACAATTTCATAATAGTGTAGTGAAACAAAAATATAATAACACACAGAAACAGACCCTCCAAGTGTCCCTATTTCCCAGGGATAGTCCCAGATTTACAGAAGACATCCCAGTTTCTGATTTGATCCCAGAATGTCCTGCTTTTCCTTACAACGACCCTATTTTCATTGAAGAAATATTGGAGGGTATGGAGTTATGTGACCACTGAGCCAAGGAGATAAGTAATTATATAACCTTTAGAAGGCAGCCCTGTAGAGGGAAGCTTTTTAATGTCTAATGCTTTATTAAGCTTTTATATATGTTGGAAGTCACCCATAGTGGCTGGGGCAACCCAATTAGATGGGTGAGGTATAAATATCATCATCATCATGGGATGTCCTCATTTTCAGCAGAGAAATGTTGGAGGGTATGCAAGAAGCTACATTTCAATACTATAAATATAACAAGATTAAACAACATGCAACATCCAATAGCAAAAATAAAAAGGGAGTTCATAGTTTCACTTTAGTCCTAAAAACGCTCCTCCCATATTTGAGTATGCTCATCATGCAAAAGGCTGTGTTGGATGAATCCCTAGCTGGAATTAAGATTGCTGGAAGAAATATCAACAACCTCAGATATGCAGAAGACACAACCTTGATGGCAGAAAGTGAGGAGGAATTAAAGAACCTTTTAATGGGGGTGAAAGAAGAGAGCGCAAAATATGGTCTGAAACTCAACATCAAAAAAACGAAGATCATGGCCACTGGGCCCATCACCTCCTGGCAAATAGAAGGGGAAGAAATGGAGGCAGTGAGAGATTTTACTTTCTTGGGCTCCATGATCACTGCAGATGGTGACAGCAGTCATGAAATTAAAAGACGCCTGCTTCTTGGGAGAAAAGCAATGACAAACCTAGACAGCATCTTTAAAAGCAGAGACATCACCTTGCCGACAAAGGTCCGTATAGTTAAAGCTATGGTTTCCCCAGTAGTGATGTATGGAAGTGAGAGCTGGACCATAAAGAAGGCCGATCGCCAAAGAATTGATGCTTTTGAATTATGGTGCTGGTGGAGACTCTTGAGAGTCCCATGGACTGCAAGATCAAACCTATCCATTCTTAAGGAAATCAGCCCTGAGTGCTCCCTGGAATGACAGATCCTGAAGCTGAGACTCCAATACTTTGGCTACCTCATGAGAAGAGAAGACTCCATGGAAAAGACCCTGATGCTGGGAAAGATGGAGGGCACAAGGAGAAGGGGACGACAGAGGGCGAGATGGTTGGATAGTGTTCTCGAAGCTACCAGCATGAGTTTGACCAAACTGCGGGAGGCAGTGGAAGACAGGAGTGCCTGGCGTGCTCTGGTCCATGGGGTCATGAAGAGTCGGACACAACTAAACAACAACAAACAAATTGAATGAGGACACTACTTTCTGTACTCAGCCCAAACACATGGAGTGTTGCCAGAAAGGCTATGCTCACATGCAGGAGGGGACAGGGCTAACAATCTGACTCCCACTTTCAATTTGCACATAAGCAGCCTTGTGCTTAGGGTCACCACACCCTCACCTGGGCTTGTCATTGCCCCTCTCTACCCACATCTGGCTCAACCAGACCGTCCATGCACAGTGTAACTTCACTGCATGGAAATTCCTGGGCGATTTTCCCAACTAGTGAACTCATAATTCACAGTGCTGCGTTCGTGCAATGACTCTTATCCATTTTTTGCCTTTTGCAACATGCTTTACAGCATGGGACATTAGTTCCATTAACTTAAAATGGTATTAAGAGAGATTTAAGCATGATTAAATCAGCTTAATTCCAGGTACTTTAGCTCAACTGGATTGTATGCTGCCTGGCAGAAGATTAATGAGATCATAAGTTAAATTCCCTCCTGACCGCTGTTGGCTATTTGCAAGCACAGTCCAGCACTTTGGGAGCTCTACATAAATGACAATTCAAGTAGCCTATCCAATGAAATTATGAACTCCAACAAGTGTGATATCAGCTAAGATTCCACCTCCAATTTCCATGTGATTAATTTTAAGAGGCAGCATTCCTGGCTGTAATATGTAGAAAACTATTTATCCAAGTCATGAACTGTGGCCAAAATTGGCTGCAGCAGAATTTAAGTGATGACACTTGCTATCCAAATTGGTAAGCAAGGCTGCAGCAAGGTTGCCTTTTTTTTATTAGAACCCAAATTTTAAATTTCCACTGCGGATAGTCCATTAATGTGAGACAAAGCACTTGATGCTGCAATTTGATGCTAAAGAAGAACAAAAGAGCATTTCGGTTTTTGCTTTGAATTCATATATCTAGGGGTTTGCATTCAAAGTTATTGTCAGAGGCCTTCAGGGCTAATATGTGAAAAATAGGCTCTAAAAACCACAATGATCAAGAGGAATCCTTTATGAAATCAGTGTTTTGCAAATAGCATGCATTAAGCATGTGATGCTGATGGCAAACAATATATGGCAGCAATGAATGTAAACCATGAAAGTCACTCAGGAATTCATCATGACTTTAGTCAACAGGTGGATAGTTCTTTTACTACAAAATGCCTTGTGGAAATCTATTATGAGAAAGGAGTTAATTTCTAATCTGTACATATGGAAGACACTTTCAAGTTGTTGTTTTCCAGAAGAGTAAAATGGGTGACAGGAGGATTCAGAGGGACATTAAAAACTAATTTATTTACTAGTTAGTTAATACATTAGTTTTCATAAGCAGAAGCACTGGAATTAAAAAGCCCATGCTGCAAGTGGTGCATGCTCTAGTTATCTCCCGCTTGGAGTACTGCAACACGCTCCACGTTGGGCTACCTTTGAAGGTGACCCGGAAACTACAACTAATCCAGAATGCGGCAGCTAGACTGGTGACTGGGAGTGGCCACCGAGAACATATAACACCGGTCCTGAAAGACCTACATTGGCTCCCAGTATGTTTCCAGGCACAATTCAAAGTGTTGGTGCTGACCTTGAAAGCCCTAAACGGCCTCAGCCCAGTGTATCTGAAGGTGTGTCTCCACCCCCATCATTCTACCCAGACACTGAGGTCCAGCGCCGAGGGCCTTCTGGCAGTTCCCTCACTGCAAGAAGTGAGGTTGCAGGGAACCAGGGAGAGGGCCTTCTCAGTGGTGGCACCCGCCCTGTAGAACGCCCTCCCATCAGATGTCAAGGAAATAAACAACTATCTGATTTTTAGAAGCCATCGGAAGGCAGCCCTGTTTAGGGAAGTTTTTAATGTTTGCTGTTTTATTGTTTTTAATCTGTTGGGAGCTGCCCAGAGTGGCTGGGGAAACCCAGCAGGATGGGTGGGGTATAAATAACAAATTATTACATTATTATTATTGTTGTTGTTGTTATTATTATTATTATTATTATTATTATTATTATTATTATTATTATTATTTTATTTAGTGTTTGGATTGCCTGAATATTTGGCTAAATGCACTTTTATTTCGTTTGGTAGCTTATGGGCTTTATTTGCCAACAAAACATGAAAAAATATTAAAACTTCTACTCCAGACTTCTTGTTTACTGAACAAAAAATGTGTTAGAAACACACAGGGAGAGACTTGCAGACACAGAGAGAGATTTGCAGTGTGAAGGACTGTACATGTTTCTGCAATAATCTCAACATCTCTTCCCTGTGGATGCCTCTCAGTTACACTAAGTGCAGAAAGTGTTAGCAACTCCTAAAAGACAGAGTTATGTGAAGAAAAGGCATCTCTGGTGTTAACAAAAGAAAATGGTGTGTTCTGAGGGGAGTTGGAAGCATATTCCAGCATGCACTGTGCCAGTGTTCATAGTGCTGATTTATGGCTATACTACATTTACTGTTTAGTCATAAACTAAAGATTTACTCCAACTATCTGGGCTATAACAATAGCTAGCAATTCGACAAGTGCCCTTGATCCCTGGAGATGAATAGATATTTTAGTCTCCCTCAAGAATGACAGACGCGTTAGGCATTGTTCAAAGATTCAGGGCCTCTTCTTCAAAGCCACATCACCGTGTGTGAATGTGACAGCCACAGGAAAATCCTTCATAAACTGACTTCCAAACAGCCAGCATTTTGCACACACAAGGTCCCAGGTTCATTCACCAGCATCTCCGAGTAGCGCTGGGAGAGATGCTTCAGAAGCGATCCTTGAGCTAGAGGGATCATTGATCAGACTCACTATAAAGCAACTTCCAAGGTTCCCGCGTTGTGGTGAGACCATGGTATGTGTCATGGCAACAAACAGGTTTGGTGTTGACTTTATGCAAATGGGTCCAATCAAAACTCAAGGTTTTGCCAGACATGACCCCTGCCAAGTGAGAAGCAAATGAAGAAAGGCAAAGGTGAGGGAGAACAAACAACAGGAATAGTGTTAAGAAACATAACATGACATCTGTGTGCTAAGTCTGAACAGGGAGCGTTATTTTAGGAGTTGTGGATGATAAGCTCTCAGTGGCCTTTTCAGTGGCTTCACCTAGACATTGGAATTCTCAGCCCAGAGAGACCCACTTCACTCCTTCCCTGATGGTCTTTCAGAGCAGTGTGGAGAACTTTGTTTTTTTGACTGCTTTGGCAGTAAAAGTGTCTCTCCTGTATCAGTTTCTACAGCCACAGCAGGCACTGTAACTCTCCAACAGTTTGCCTTCAACTCTGAAGATGGACTCTTCCATTGTTTCCTGAGACAGACGGATGCCAACCAACACTGATTTTAGTGAACTTTGGCTGATGTGTTTGTAGTGATGGTTTTCATGTGATTTTATCTTTCTGGTTTTATGTTTCTTTTGTAAGTAACTGTATTTCAGTGTTTTATATGTTCTTATTGTATTTTTAATTTTCTCTTGGTTTACCTTTCTTGGGAGCCATCTGGAACTTTTTGGAAAGGCATGACATAAGTGATTTGTAGGCGGATAGGCAGACGCAGGTGGCGCTGTGGTCTAAACCACTGAGCCTCTTGGGCTTGCCAATCAGAAGGTCGGTGGTTTGAATCTCCATGATGGGGTGAGCTCCAGTGGCTCGGTCCCAGCTCCTGCCAACCTAGCAATTCGAAAGCACACCCAAAAGTGCAAGTAAATAAACAGGTACCGCTCCAGTAGGTACCGTTTCCATGCGCTGCTCTGGTTTCGCCAGAAATGGCTTAGTTATGCTGGCCACATGACCCGGAAAAACTGTCTGTGGACAAACGCCGGCTCCCTCGGCCAGTAAAGCGAGATGAGCACCGCAACCCCAGAGTTGTTCACAAATGGACTTAACTGTCAGGGGTCCTTTACCCTGTACTATGCAGACCTTAACATTAACCCCTTACTCTCAAAACTCACTGGTTGCTGAGAGTGATCGAACCCAACAGCTTTTTAATTGTGGGCAACTTCTCCAATTTTATACCAAAGGAGCCCAATTTAGTCAGTTCCCTTAATTCTCTCCTGTAAATGCTTATGTGGCTGCTGTCCTTCATCCAGGTCTCAAAATCCTCTTTATCCCGAGGTGCTTTTGCTCTGGTAGTTGGGGCAGTTGAATTTAAAAGCAGCTCTATGCCATGTCAGAGGCTGAGAACAAAAAAATCCAAATTGATTTTGTTATGATCTCAACAGGGGAGGGAAAAGTTACCAGCTGAACCACACATCAGCCATCACCACCACCCTGGAGCAGCAATTATTTTTTTAACTACATTTATATTAAATGCTATAATGCAATTAATGTAACATGTCATTTGGCCCCAAGTGCCTGCTCATCTCACTTTTGTCAACATTTTTCACTCAGGGGCTTTTCATCTCTCGAGTTTGGGGACAGAGGTGCTCATCACATTGTAAAAACTGAAAACTTTATTTCATCTTCTATGACTACTCGGTGTCTCCTAGATCCAAACGGTCATGCCAAATGGCAAGAGCTGAAGATCAGAGACAACAAGTGTTGCTTAACAGGAACGTCATTCTCCTTATAATCCCACATTCTGCCTGAAACAGAAATCCTCTGGTGTACCTGCCTTTAAAGTGCTTTGTGACTCATGGGAAAGTTGCAACGTGAAATAATCTGAAAAGCTTCATTACATGTTATATCATTTTGTCCAATACAATCCAGACTCTCATTACAAATAGCCTGGACAAATCAAGAAAAAATATGACGTCCAGATATTATCATTTTTGTGTGATGGGCAAACATGCCAACATTATATTATGGTTCACTTCTAGTGACTGCTTCTGTAATGTCCAAGTGAAAAATGAACAAGTTACCTAAATGAAAGGGATGGATTACTTATGTAAAGGTCTTTGAAGTATCTCCAAGGAGATATGGCAGTAATCATCTTCACACTAAATTACTTCTAAAACATGACACTGACTAAAAATTAGAAGTTCAGTTGTCATACCAAGGATATTTTTGGCCTACATTATTAGGAAAATATTGTTCTTCATTAGGACTGTGGTTTGGGACTCTGGTTGGGTTGGGAAGGAGAAAACACTAATCCAGACTGAGTCCCTGAAAACTTAAATCCCATTGATTTCAGTGGACCTGATCTAAGCTTGACTCGATTTGGCTCCAACCTTTGTATTTAAATGTTTTAAATACAGACAACATACCCCCCGCCCCGCCCCCCAAAAAAATAAAACATGAGGAGGAACATTTGAAGTTTGAGGTGGAGAACTTTGTAAAGCCATTGTGTCAAGATAGCTGGCGGATGTTATGGGTCTCACACCAGGACCCTGAGAAGCAGGGCTATCTGCCAGTTCCCTGAACCATATACAGCAGAGATGGCAAGCAATGGCCCCTAGTTGCAGGATTACAATTCCCATCATCACTGACCATTGACCACATTGGCTTGGGATGATAGGAGTCGGAGTCCAATGCCAGCTGCAGCATGTCAGTTACACAGCCAGTAATGAAACGAGAATGCTTTCGACATAACATAAAGTGTATCAGTTTTTTCCTCACACAACTGAATGATCTCCTCCTCTCCACACCCTCTAAATCTGTTTGGGGTTTCCCCCAATCCTCCAGAACAGATTTGGGGATGGCATGGGTGCAGGCAGGGGGAGGAGAGGGGCAACCACCACCCCCCCCTTGCGGTACCAGAAAAAATGTAGTTAAATACCACTCTGCATCTAACAAGACAAATATGAATAATGGGGTATTGTAAGGAAACAAGGATCAAATAAAATCACTGAGTAACTTGGAGGTAAATGGGACCTACAATGAAGTGTTACAGTGTGAGGTGCTCTTGCTCAGGGTTCAAGCTGACTATGTGAGCCCACTTCCAGGATTCTATTCCATCCATTTCTTGCCCCTTCCCACCCCCAATAGTCCCTCAGCACCCCATGGCAACTAATCATGCTGAGTCCTCACTGGGCTGCTTTAGGACGTGGTTCCACCACTTAGGATTTGTTGTCTTTTTTGTCATTCTGCACCTCATGAGTTGCCCTCATCCTGCTAATGTATCTCTCTTGTGCACAAGTAGTGCAGTTTGTGCTACGCAAGCATCAACACAAAGAAGGAGTGTGCTAGTCATATATAGACTAATTCTTATGTTTTAAATATTACGGCTCATATAACAGGGTCCTACCATAGCTGTAACTGAGGTACAGTTACCATTTTCTGTACCTCAGACAGAATACTAGTTTTTTTTCACTAGGTAAGTCCTATTTTCCCTTTGTTCCTCTGGGTTCCAGTCGCAACCAGTAAGACCTCAGCTTCTTTCCTCTTCTCCCTCAATGAACCTTGAAGAGAATCCCCAAGATATCCACTTGCTGTGCCTGCAATAAGCTTTCAGGACTTGTGCCTAAAAGTATGGCTCTCCTGTGTAAAACCAGGCATCTCTCACGAGGAATTAGATCCATTCCCTAAATGCAGTCTACTTTAAGCTCTTCTGAGTGTTCCTAGGAGAACACTCATATGGGTGGGCCAACAGCAACTGGCTCCCTTTCCATTCGAGAACAGAACACTCAGCAATAATAACTTGTTTCCCTTCCTGCGTAAGTACAGCAGAGTCAGCATGCTCCTGCTCACTTCACTGGCTTGCTGCCTGGGCTTTGCAACTTGCCAATGAACCCCAACTGAACAGCCAAATAAAACCATAAAACAGAACCATAGGTCTGCAATGCAGATATATGCTTGCATCCCAAATTGCTCATTTTCTGTTTATTTTCAATGAGCTCATGTGGAGGAGTTAAACCCATCCTGCTTGCCTCCTAATATGCAGAGCCTGTGCTCGTCATCCACAGCTCAGCTAGCAGACTCCAATTTTATGACTTGCACTTGGAAGATTCACACCTTATCTCTCTAGAAACTGTCTGTCTGGGCCTTGGCATAATAGCCTGATCTGGGATAGGGATGGGAACAGAGAGCATGTCTCTGGTGCAATCTCCTGTAGATCTGACATTAAACTACTGTGAACAAAAATGCCTGTGGAATAAAGCGCAAGTCTAATAGATGAGGAGGAAAGTATACGATTCTTTTAAAGCTATTCTTCTAAGAAAACCAGGACATGTGTAAATAGCTCCCTGTGGTGATGGTAGTTTTGCTGAAGATTTTTATATATTTTTAAAGCTGAAGTGTAGCTAACAGAACTTAAACAGAGAAGCAACAAAATCAAAGCAGACTTTTAAAAGGCAGGAAAATATGTCATCAACCTTGCTATAAAGGGCTTCACCTTGTCAAGATTTTGGCATGCACACAGTTCAGGAAACAAAGGAATCACCTGTTGCCATTCACTTTGAGAAATTTCACAACACTTTTGAAAATGTACAGACTAAGAGCATGTAATGTCACCGTTGATAGGCAGCTCATAGAAAGAGGACAGTCTCCCTTTTGGCTTTGCCATGAATTCCAAACACTAGTAACGCTAGTGATTGATACATTCTCCAAATTAAAAAAAAAAAATTCACACTTTGTCCTGTCTGACAATAAAACAAAAGGATTTTTTTTTTAAAGTACTGTATGTGCTCGGCTGACAGTTTTAAACAACTTTGGGTTGAATGTAATTGGATGTAAAATCTTACTTTAAAACAAAATTGTGTGGCTAGCAGAAGACAAATTAGTTAAACATTTTTACAGATAGACAGAACTTAGTCAGCTATTGGGCTAAATGTGTCTCTGGCTTAATATGATTATTTTCACATTTTCCTTTGACTGGAATTGTAAGATATCACCTTGGGAGGATGTATGCAAATTTAGAACTGTTATTTATTATTTCTTGGGCATGGGAGTAGCATATTTCTAGCATGAGAAAGAAACAGTCTTGGGCTAACATACCTGTGTTGTTAATATATCATGATCTTTGAAAGAGGTTTGGAGCAACATCCTCAGACCCTATTATTGCCACAGTAAAGTTTAAGCTTGGATAAGAAGAAATCAGCACTACCATGGCAGTAGGACGATGCTCTATTTAGAGCCATCTTGTCCCCATGATTGAGGGGGCCGAAGCCAGAACTGTGTGACGTCAGCATGCCACATCAGTGTTTTCATTTCTAATAAGTTTTTGCATTTTCCCCATACCCTATAAAGGTTTTTCCTAATTATGTGGTTTGAGAAACTTATATATCTTGGCCTTCCCGTACCACAGGCACACATGCCACCCAAATTTTAGGTCATGCCTTTCCAAGCCCAATAGGTAAATAGGTTCTTTAGTAAAATCCATTCTTTCAACCAACTTAAACATGATGAATCAAAATACACCGTATTTTTCGCCCTATAGGACGCACTTTTTCCCCTCCAAAAATGAAGGGGAAATGTGTGTGCATCCTATGGGGCGAATGCAGGCTTTCGCTGAAGCCTGGAGAGCCCCAGCGCCAGTCCCACAAGGTCGGGAGACAGCGGGGAGGCAGAACGCTGCCATCCCGATGTGGTTTGGAGGCTGACGGCAGGGAGATGCGTGCTTCTCCTCGCCGCCAGCCCCGCAAGCTCCGTCTTCCCGCTGTCCCAGACCTGGTCTGAAGGCCGGCCCCACAAGCGCCTGGGGGGAAAATAATTTTTTTCTTCTTTATTTCCCCCGCAAAAAACTTGGTGCATCCTATGGGCCGGTGCGTCCTATGCCCCTACTTCTCCCCTGCCAAGTAAACTTAGATAGATCTTTTTGCCATTCATTAAAATTTTGGATGTCGTTAACTCTAGGTACTGTCTGAAATAGGAATAGCATCTTTGGGAGTATATTCGTTTTTATGACCAAATGTTCCCCCAGCAACGACAATTGTAGTCTACTCCAAATTTGCAGATCTTTTTTTATTTCTTTCCAAACCTTTACATCGTTATCAATAAAGATGTTATGATTATTCACCATTAACCATATCCCCAGGTAATTCACTTTCTTTTCACTCTTCATACCACTAACTCTTTCTAAATCTTTCATGAGTTGACCATCCATGTTTTTGACTATCGTTGTTTTTCGTTTATTCAGTTTAAAACCTGCCAAATTACCAAACCCCATTATTTCTTCCAATACCACTGGTACACTTTCTACTGGGTGTTCCAAAGTCAAGACTACATCATCGGCATATGCTTTCAACTTATAATTTTGCTCGCCCACTCTTATTCCCTTATTTTATTATTATTCTTTATCTTTTGTGCCAATACTTCCAAAATCAAAATAAACAATAATGGAGACAGTGGACACCCTTGTCTGGCTCCTTTCATGATTCTGCACCCTTCAGATATAGTGTTATTTACAATAATATTTGCTTGTTGTTCTGTGTATATTACTTCCCCCAGATTCATTTTCCCCAAGACTCTTTTCATAAATTGCCAAGAGATGTTGTCAAATGCTTTCTCCATGTCCAGAAAGATCAATCCTGCCTGTTTTTCATTATGTACTTCTAGATATTCTATTATGCTTATTATATTTCTAACATTATCTTTTAACTGTCTATCAGAAAGAAAGCTTGCTTGGTCCTTGTGTATTAAATCACTCATAACCTTAAGTCTGTTCGCTAATATTGCTGTGAATAGTTTATAGTCACAGTTTAATAGTGAAATCAGACGGAAGTTTTTGGGCTTTGTTATGTCATTATCCTGTTTGGGTATCAAAGTGATATATGCCTCTTTCCAGGTTTCTGGTGCTTGTCCTGTTTCCAACACTTTGTTCATAATATCTTTTTTTGGGGGGAGGCTAGCTCATCCTGGATTTTTTTTTATAGTAGCCCACCTAGAGGCCATTTGGTCCTGGGGCTTTCCCAGATTTTCCCAGATTTATCACCTGTTGGATTTCCATCACTGAAATTGGCATATTTAGTAGCTCTATACTTTCTCTCAAAATTTTACCCATTTTACTTTCCTCTGTGTAATTCTCTATTAGTATCTTTCTCTTTTCTATACAAATCTGTATAGAACTTCACAAATTCTTGTCTTATTTCCTTTAGGTTATTTATATGTAATCCATCCTTTATCAGCTTGCTAATTACTCTTTGTCTACTCTCTTTTTTAAGTTGCCAAGCCAGCAACTTCCCTGGTTTATTTGCAAATTCAAAGTTTATTTGTTATATAACCTTAATTTCCTCTCTATTTCTTGGTTTACAAGCACTCAGTATTGTATCTGTAATGACTTTATCTCTTGTAGTATCTCTTGATTTTCCTTTTAAAACCAATTCTTTTTCATTATTAATTTGTTAGATATTTCCAGTTTCTTACCTTCCCTTACTTTCCTCTGATATGCACTTTGCTGAATAAAATAGCCTCTTAGAACTGCCTTGCTTGCATCCTACTCTGATTAAGTTTTCACAGTGCAGTGTCACCTGCATTAATACTAATCAGTTCACACTAGCGGTCTTTTTTTGGAAAACAAACCCATATCTGCTGAAAAACATTGACTCTAAATGTTGAGAAATTGAGAAGAGGAAGTCAGTGTTTACACTTGTGCAGTCATATGGAAGCCACAAGAGAACTGGACTTTAAAAATTAGTCTGCACACATAGGAAGTTGTCAATCTGTCAGCCACAGATGACATTTTGAACCACATTCTGGTCTGTCATAAAATTCTGTTATTCTAAATAGGGTTTACCAAGTGGAAGGAAGAAACTACCCAAACTACTACAAACACGGGATTATACAAAGGATCATCTTGCTACAATCCTTAACTGCTCCCGATGTATCATGTACAAGACTGGTTCCTCTTCACAGCAATATGAGTTCAACTTACACAGCTGAATTCCAGTGTAGAGAATCAAGCTTCATGTGTGCTGAGTTTACTGTCAGCAATAAAATTATACATAAAGCATCAAAATTATGTTCCATCTCATGCTTCCCCAACAAACCTGCCTGCTAAATTCCAGTCCCAGAATCTTAACTGTTGATGATGATGCTGGTGCATGAAGCATAAAGAACACAGCTTGAATTTTAGATGCCACAATGAGCTTGCAGGGCTGGCTGGCAGGTACAAAAACCTTGTTTTGACTTTAAAACTGAACAAATCTGATATGGAAGTCACTGATGGAGAATAAATAGGGAAGAAACGGATTTCAAATTGCATCCTTGGAAAGCATGAGTTGACGCAAGGCAGAAGGGGGAAATGCAAAAGGCCATTGTTAGATTTATATAAGAAGAGATTGCTGTTAACAGACACTGCTTATAGCTGTGTTAAAGATGTGGTATGCAATGGAAATACAAATTTGGAAATGTGCAAAGGAAACTCAGCCAATATAAACGAATCAAAACATAAGCAAAGATAAAGGGAACACATCTTGGGGCTTTTAAATTGTAATTCACTTGTATTAAATGTATGGTTATTTAGAGTCATAAAATCTCTCAACGGTATTAATTAGAGGTGTGCATTTACTTCATTTGTGCCCCAATTTATGAGGAAAATCACACGGATCTAATGGAAGGTCCTCGCATTTCTGACTCATATCAAGCAGTTAACAAAAGGAAGCTCAAGTCAGATGAGCTTCTGGGTGGCTCTATGGCCTCTCAGCTGTGTGTGTGTGTGTGTGTGTGTGTGTGTGTGGTTTTTAAAAGAAATACCTCTGCCCCAAAGAAACAAAACTGTCACTGGAGTTTTGACAGAGTTCAAGAGTGGTATGGATGGAGAGGTGGGATGATCTCTCACTTTGACAGGCAGTTCTAGCTTTTAATCGCAATGAATTACATTCCAAATCTCAGCGATTTGGAGCTGGAGGAGAGATATTGTTTTACACATGGATTTTTGTCTTCTCCAGGTAAGTCAATGAAGATATCTCCGCTGCATCCACAGAAATAAATTGGTGGGGGATAAGCTCCACTCCACCAATGACCCTTGAGGTAACAGGATTCTTGCTGGGCATGTGAGTGACATTTTTCCCACCCCTGTCTTTCCTAGGATTTTATACTATTTTCTTCACTGCCCCTTTCCCTGATACAAGTGAACGGAGAACTCTTTCCCAGGGAGACGCTGTATCCCTATAATTTCACGGGGAGGCAAGGAAATGTCCACTGCTACCAACAATGCTTGCAGTAACAGGGTTCTTTGTTGGAGGGGTGGCATTTTCCCCACACCAGTCTTTCCTATGTATCTATTCTCCTTTTTCCACCACCACCTCTAACCCCTCTATGTTTCCTATAGTATCCATCCCAAATTGTTATAGTCTGCCATTGAGGGAGAACCACTGTAGGTAGTATTCTGAAATTTGCCATGCCTCATACCCTCAGATCATGCTTGAAAATTGCATCCAAGTTGCAGAAAATGAAAAGTAATATTCATTTATTTGTTTCAAGAAATCCCACAAATGCCCTGCATGAAATTCCCTGGATGTATCTTCCCACAATGTTGCAGGTTTAATCCTCTCTGAAGGAGCTGCTATGCCTGCAAATTTCACCCATTTCTGTCGGGGGAGAAGTACAGCTATTTTTAGGTTTTGGACTATAGTAAATTGGGAAAGGGGGGAAGGATAGAGCTTCACAAATTTAATTTGGTCCCAATTTATACTGAGTTGAATTAGAAAGACACAGAGCAGCTCTAAAATAGTCTGGGCTGCTTTCCAAAACCAAAGATACAAAAAGAAGCTGAATATTGTGGCTGGTGCACACTCCTAATATCAACTGTCTTTCCTCCATGCAGCAGAAATTGCCTAAATGCAACCCAATCTCACTCTGTTACTTCTAGAATTAACCTAGTAACCTACAGATTGAAACACTTCATTTTGCTATTACTCTCTGCTGCTCAAGTTTCAATCCTCATAACAATGTTGATAAATCAGATTAAAGCATTGGGAGAACACAAAAGATGCTATTTCCAGGGCTGTTACCTGCAACCACCTCTCCAAAAAGCCATCTCAGGCCATATTCTAAAAGGAGAAACAGAGGAATCTATATATGTGGTAAGTTAAATGTTGGTAAAATAAACTCAGTTTCCTTGTCAAGCATCTTTCTGGAAGGCATAACACCCAGCCCAAATTTCAGAGTAGTTGACAGTTTTAACGAAACAAACTTACAGGGCAACCCTTTCCATCTTCCCATATATGCCAACTATAAATAAATTAGGCCTGGCACTGCACAGTGTAAAAAGGGTATCACATACCCCAGGAGGTTAGTAGCACATTTTCTACCTAGGGGGCACACACTAACATATAAAATAGTGTTTGAAAGCCTCTCTCTTGGTGTGAACTGTACTGCACAGTGGTATATAGCTCTGTAGGGCACCACTCACAAAAAGGGTGAAGATCAGTAAGAGGAGACAACAATAATAATTAGGATCAAGAAACTTACTAGTCTATCTGTCAGACATGCTACATTCAATTGCAGCATCTTTCTGAAACTGAAGTCAGACATAGTCAACAAAATCAGACAAATACCTATTTTACATTTCAGATACGTGTAAACCAACAGCAGAAGTTCAAAAGGTCTACTCAGGCCACTATCCTGTCTCTACTGGAGTATAGGTATCACTTTTACCTTCCTTGCCTCCCACCCCTCAGCAATTCCATTTCTCTCCAAAATGAGCTGACCACCCGCAACAAGAAAATGGAGAAAATCAGGTACATGGGGGCTTCTTCAACCATCACTGTGCCATACCATAGCTATATGTGTGATGCTCACTATGCAACATCTGCATCCAGTAATTTGCATCCAGTAACAGAAAAAAATGTCAGAAATGACAGAAAAAAGAGCCACAGACTTGGACGTGGTATGTGCACATTTGAAGCAGCCCAGAATTATGTATGCATAGAAGCTTTGCATCTTGTGGGGCTGGCTAGCATATTATGAAAAAGGTAAAACCTAATATCAAAACATGAAAGTATCCACTTTCATTGTGGGAAAATCTGCTGCCCTGTGTGATGAAATCTGAATTACAAATATATTAGAATGCAGTTTGTAAACGTTGTATTTTTGGTTTATTTTTTAATGTTCCAAACTCCGTATGTGTGTGTGCATGTGTGTGTAATTTTACAGTGTTTTATGCATATATATATATATATATATATACACACATAGTCTCCTGAACCAGGATGGGGAATAAATGGAGTGAAGTTGCTAAGCACAGCAGTAATTAGATGCTTTTTGTATAGTGGGGAGAGGTTGTCCCTTGGACACTTCTGTCAATCTGCATTTAGCAAACACAGCAACCTACTCAGTTCAAGCCCATGAGTGCTCAAGTTTTGCATTGAATTGACCTTAGCTGTCAGCATAGGCTGTCCTCTTCAATATCCGCAGCTCAGCTTGGAACATTATGTGAACATGTGCAGGGAGGGGAAGATGTAAAAAAGTAAAGGCACAGTGAGCAAGCAAACCCACGGCCTCAATTAAAAAATTAAACAGGTGTCCAGAGATTGTCAGCCTAAAGATGGAGCATCCACGTTTAATTAAAGGGATAAGTTTAGCAGAAAATGCCACTCTAGCAACTGTCAGAATGCATGATTAATTTGCTATAAAATACCCAGGACCGTCTAACAGAAGCAGACAGCTGGGGACCATGTATTTACAGCAGAGCTTGTTACTTCAAGCCACTGCCAATGACCCTGGGCTTAGTGTCAGAAATGTTAAAAAGCAAAACAAAAACAAAAAGCCCTCACATCTGGTCTTATGAACTCCTTGCTTTGTTGGTCTGGAACCTTATTATAGTATCAACTTATGATGGCAGCAAGGAAGAAGTTCAGCACTTTGCCATAATGAACAGCAGTCACATTATCCCAAGTTAGGACTCAAACTCTGCCAAGAGTGTAAGGTCTGGCAAATTCCTCCATTGCCTCGCTGACAATTTCATTTCCCAGAAGGTGGAAGAACCAACAAGGGGGTCATCTGTCTTGGACCTGGTCCTCACCAATAGGGAGGAAGTGATTGATGAAGTGGAAGTGCTTGGAGACTTGGGAGGAAGTGATCATGTTCTCCCGGATCTTCAGGATACAGAGGGAAGGGAAAACTGAGTGTAGTCAGACACACATTCTGGACTTTAAGAAAGCCAATTTTGAAAAGCTACTGGGTGTGATCCTGTGGTCAGAATTACTCAATGAGAAAATAGCCCAAGAAGGATGGGAGAAATGCAGACAATACCAACAAGAAAGAAAAGTAGGAGGCATCTAAGGAAACCGGTGTGGCTGAAAGTTAAGAAGGGCATATATAAGAAATGGAAGAAAGTGGAAGTCACAAAGGAGGAGTATACACGAGTAGCCAACAGTTGCAGGGGGAAAGTCAGGCTGGCTAAAGCTCAGAATTGGTATTCTTGTCTACCAGTTAAGATGCTAGACTAAAGACTTGAACACTGGTCAGTATCCAGCTAAATAAGTATGCTGGTGCAAGGACTTTTGGCTGCACAAAGGAACTTCCCCTCCCATTCCTCTCCCTGCCCACGCCCCATGGCCTCTAATCACCAACCTTACAGAGCAGGTTTGGTGGGGACACAGGGGGGACACAGGCAGGGAAGAGGGAGGGAAAGTGCCATTGTGAAAATTGAAATCCTTGTACTAGAGGACCTAGTTAGGTGGATACTGCCCTCAGTCTATAAATTCCAATGAGACATTACATAATGTTAACAGATTTTGGTGGGGACCTCTCCTAAACCCTAGAAATTAATAAATTGTAGGATTTTGATTATTTGGGGTATTAAAGGGAAGCTTGGAAGTCGGTGGGAAAATACAGGCTGAGTTTTCTTTCCAAGCCAGGGCTTCACCTGGGATACAGGCATTAACATGACAAAAGGTGTTATTGGCCCATCTAAGAGGAATCCTAGGCCTTTGCAGACAGAAGTTGCCAAGATGTGTGTTTGAGGTTACAGTACTTTTTAGCAAGGTGTGCTAGGAAGAAGAAAGGAAAGAATGAAGACTGGGATTGATCTTGGGCAGACAAGCCGAAGACTGGCTAGGAGAGATGCCTTTGACTCCAGGGATGCACTGCTGTGGGGGACAAGTTCATCTTGGAATTGCCACACTGTAAGATCTGGACTCCCTCCATGCAGACTGAAGGTGTAAATAGGTGAATAAAACACATTTCTTAAAGCTATGACAGTGTCAGCTGTGACTCCATTCTCCAAAAGAACACAGACCCTGGGTGAATGCCTGGAACCCCATGGACTCTGCCTCATTTGGAGGTGGTGCCCAATCCCCCCCCCCCTTATCAAACACAGCTACAGAAGGCAAGGGTTTTGAGTGGAGAAATGGAGGGACTGTTTAACCCCTTTGTTCACTTTCCCCCTTAAAAATCCCCCAACATTTTTTCTGCTATGGAGAGAAAAACATGGGTGTGCGTGCAATTTTGAGTATGAAAACACCCAGAGATTAAAGGGTCAAGCCCCTCCCCCCCAATCCACTCACAACCTTCTGAGACTACTTTTTATTCCTTTTTTTTCAAAAGTAAGGGGAAAGATACACAACAGCATGTCATGTCTAATTTGTTGCCAAGTATTTACTTCCATTTCACAAAATACCATTTACAATGGTTACTGCAATGTGTTCCTATCTTTTGCATAAACTATTGCTAATGCAAAATAGAATGATTATGAGCTAGCCACCAACATGTAGATATTCTTATAGAAGCACTTAACATGTCCCATTAGATCTAACGGAGCATTAGCTTTTTCCCATTTGTACTTCAGTGCCATTACATAGGCACAGAAAGTAATAATCATTTGTCAGGCCCTCGACTTTACACAGATAGCTTCATTTCCATAGAGGTGAAAGTTTAATAGTCCACTCCAGTGTTCTTACTTTTAAGAATTTGGTGCAATCAGTGTGAATCACGCTTTTTTATATAATATTTTTTTTTTGTTATTTTCAAGATGGCCTCTGAGCAACCAATCTGCCAGGGTTTTCATTCTCATCAGTCCAATACACAATTAGGGGCAATATGAAGCGCACTAAAGTGCTTCTCTGCAACTCACCATTCTGGAATAAGCACAGACGAGTCCTGTTTAATTATCTACAATGGCAAGATCTGCTTTGTGAAAAACTAACATTCAATGTGCTTGTTCTCCTTTACCATCTAAAGTATTCCAGCCTGTTAGCTTGTTAGACCTCAGAGGCAAAACACTTGAGGGCTACCTGAACAAAGTACAGGACTTGAAGGAAAAACTAGATGCAGTAAGAACGGTTCTATGAATGGCATAATTACCTCTGATTGTGCATCAAATGGCTTGGTGCATCAACCAGCTATAGCTAATAAGAAGAATGTAACAGTCCAAAAACTAAGACTCTGGTGAACCACTTATGGGTGGTAATAAAACTGCAGAAGGTGTATGTGTGTTTAACAAGAACAATCTTAACAAGAACAAATACAATTGGCAAGTATTTCATCTTTCTCTCCACTTGAAGAAAATGGCCTTTTTACCTTTTGGTAATGAAAAAATAACTCTCTCCCTCCCTTGGGAATATGCCATGCTTTCAGCTGTATTATGTTCATTATAAGATTGCTTCCTTTCTCCGTTTTTGGATTTGGCTGATTTTTGGGGGGAAGTATTTGTGCAAATCCCAAAACAGGGCAATGCAGGGAAGAGGTTAGTGATCCCTGATTTATTCCACTGCAACAATAACAAAGGCTTCTTATCTTTTCTCTTAAAAACAAAACCAACCCCCTTTTTGAAGTTGCTAGCACTGCCAGTGGCTTCAGTAGTGTGGCACCAGTGCTCTGGCTACCACTATGATATTACCTTCCTTTCCAGTGACTGGAATAGAAGAATGTTGTCAGCTATGCTGCTAGAACCCAGAACCTATTAAAAACTTGGTTTCTTTTAAGGTTAAAGAAGGTAAGAAGCCTCTGTGTCATATTATAAGTCCCCTCCTCAAATTGCAGCTTCCTAATCTGAAGCAGCTGCTATCATTTCTATAGCTCATTATGCTGTCTTAAAGTTCTCCAAAAACATCACTTGAAATGTCCATTATCAACTAAAAGTTAAGACTTTAACTTATCCAGGGAAGAGGAATCATTTACCTGAACTTTATATTTTATGGATCTATGCTTGGAACAATTTTGCATTTTCTGCAGATTAGCCACTATAGAAATATACAGTACTTGCGACGAGCTTGTGAGCATACAGGGTCTACATGTGTGCAGTTTGTACATGTGCTGGGACCATGCAACAAGTCTAGTTAGTACGGGAGGAGACTGCTGGTCAACATCCTGCTCCCTTGCATGCATGATGACTTTGAGAAGATTGCTATGTTAGAGAAAGCTGCCTTCCTAGAACATACAGTTTCTTTATTTTGAAACTGGAAGTACAATAAACACGGGGGGGGGGGGATGTGATGTGGCAAGTATTCAGAATGTATTCAAACTTGTTCTCTGCAATGGTGCTCAGTGGATAGCCTTGGACAAATTAGTTTCAATTTGCAGAACTTATCTCTCAGGAATGATACAGTGCAAAAATGGCATGCTAACTTCCTTGGAGGAAGGGCAAGATACAGATGTAGGAAATCACGTAAGGATTACAGGACCCAGAGCTGGCATTTCCCAGAGCTGGTATTTTGACCCAGCAGTTTTCTCTACTTGCAGTTCTTTGTGTGGCGTCTTTCTGCCAGGACATAAACAATAAGTGGGGGGGGGGCGGACCTGCTGTATTAAAGCCCCAAATTTTAACAAGGAAGACAACTCCATCTGTCATAGGGAAAGCCAGCAGCCTGATATACTGACAAAGTGTGCACCTGCCAGGAAGGTTTTTATTTTTACATTAAATATTGCTTTAAGGAAAGAGAACATTCTGGGAGATAAAGGCAGCTGGAAGAATGAATAGCTGAGATATACAGATAATAATTCTCTTTTCTGCATGTGTCTCTGATTCTGCTAGTTGAATGAATAAAATCTGCTTATAAACAGACTACTGATCCCTTTCAGAAGAACAAAGCAACTATCGACACTTAAAAAGATGCAAACTTCAAAAAAAAAAGTTATTAACTTCACTAAGAAAAAGATTTAGAATGGACAGATGCTTCACTCCCACTTTAGTACTCAAACCCCTCAAGATTTAAAAGTAAACATTTTGGGTTGGATTCTGACTTTTCCTCTGCTAGAATGGAAGGAGCCCTTCTGTTTGTGGAAGGAAAAGGGGAAGGTGGTAGTCACTGATTGCCACATTCTCCTGCAGTCCCTAAACCCTTCAAAATCTGCTCTTTAGGGTTGGAAAACCTTCCAAAACAGCACTGGGGTGATGCTGGGGGTAAAGGTACCCCTGCCCGTACGGGCCAGTCTTGACAGACTCTAGGGTTGTGCGCCCATCTCACTTAAGAGGCCGAGGGCCAGCGCTGTCCGAAGACACTTCTGGGTCACGTGGCCAGCGTGACATCGCTGCTCTGGCGAGCCAGAGCCACACACGGAAACGCCATTTACCTTCCCGCTAGTAAGCGGTCCCTATGTATCTACTTGCACCCGAGAGTGCTTTCGAACTGCTAGGTTGGCAGGCGCTGGGACCAAACAACGGGAGCGCACCCCGCCGCGGGGATTCGAACCGCCGACCTTTCGATCGGCAAGCCCTAGGCGCTGAGGCTTTAACCCACAGCGCCACCCGTGTCCCATGAGTCAAGCATTACAAGCTGCCTAATACGCATGCTTCCAAACCCAGAAGTACATGCTTGGTAGCATTCCCTAGGTATGTTGGTCTCCCATATTTCATCACCAAATTTTATATCTTTGGGAATACTATTGTTATCTTTCATCAGTTTGCTCTAGGTCTACTGCCCCACTAATAATGAGTGAGTCACTCTTTGAGATCTTTGTTAATGGGAAGCTGGGAGTTCTAGTAGATACCATTTGTCCATGCTGCTTTTTAAATTCTGCTCTGTTCATTTTTATACTTCAGTCAAAACAAACATTTAAAAATGAATATTTATCACAAATGAAAACCTTTCACTCAAAGGCTTTCACATCTGTAGAATACATTCTGTTTTCAGATAGATACATAGATAGATGATAGAGATATGGGATAGATATAGATTTCTCCCCTCTCCTTACATCAAGCCCTTGGTTCTGTCAGGATTGTTTTTATGTTAGTATAAGTCAGTCACTCTCCATGTGTCAATAAATATGATATATGCCTGCTGTGAGACAGGCAGAGCCAGTGCCACATCGCCGTTCTTCAAAATATAAGCTGGCACAAAAATACAAGGCATTCAACACACACACAATGACAGGCAGCCCTGGCTGCTTCTCCAAACAAACACCAGAAATGACAATAGCTGAAGAAAGGCAGGGGGAGATAAATGTCTAATGACTTCAAGAAAATGAGTCTCTTCTTCTCATCTTTGAGGATGTAAAAGCAGGAGATATTTACTTGGCAGCAACAACCCTGTACTTCCCAGCTGCTCAAAGAAATCAACATCTGTGCAGTGGGTCAGGCATTGTGAATTGGTAGCTGAGATTATTAAAAACCAGCCACACAGAGAAGAGAAGGGAGGGAGAGCTGGCTTATTTACAGGCATTCCACAGTGTAATAACTGATTCCCTTGCAGGCATTAATAAAATTAGTCCCATCACACTGCTCAGAGAAAGGGATCTGGCTGCTCTAGGAAACAGAGGAAGAGGCTGAGATGCAAGGGACAAATGTTCCATTTCTGTCCTCAGACGTTGTCTTTGACCTTGGCCAAGTTAACTCTTCTTGTATGTACTGTATTTCTAACAAATAGGGAAAGAAAATGAGAAAAAATTCTCTACAATATCCCTTTAAATGTACAAATCAGCCATGATACCCTCTCTTTGCAGCCCACTGGATAGCCCTTGACTGAAAGCCTTCTGAAGACAAAAATTGTTCCTGTTTCTTGAGTATCTTGTTCCATAGCTCATAACAGCTCCATTGATTAAAAAAATAAAATAAATAAACACTTGTTCTGTTATTGAGAAAAAAACACTTAATGGTACAGTGGTACCTCAGGTTAAGTACTTAATTCGTTCCAGAGGTCCGTACTGAAATTGTTCTTAACCTGAAGCACCACTTTAGCTAATGGGGCCTCCTGCTGCTGCCGCGCCACTGGAGCACGATTTCTGTTCTCACCCTGAAGCAAAGTTCTTAACCTGAAGCACTATTTCTGGGAGAGTGGAGTCTTTAACCTGAAGCGTATGTAACCTGAGGTACCACTGTACTATGAGAGATTACAGTATTTATAGGAAACAAGACAAAGTACATAACTTTAAATATTTTCAAATATTTTATCTTGCTTAAAAAAAACTTGAAAAAAATACAAATACCATAAAACAGCAAACTAAAATATATCACAAAGGTAGTTAATAAACGATCTAACAAAAAACAACAACACAAAGATAGTTATAAGAGCAAGGATAATGAAAATACAGCATGAGAGAATAGAGTTAGAACAACAGCAAAAACTAAAGTTCCATATTTTTATACTCTGAAAGGTAACAAGCATTTTTAAAGAAGCACTGTTTCTGCTGTTTTCCATTCTATCTGAAGGAGCATCTCCACCCCCATCGTTCTACTGAGGTCCAGTGCAGAGGGCCTTCTGGCAGTTCCCTCACTGCGAGAAGCCAAGTTACAGGGAACCAGGGCAGAGGACCTTCTCGGTAGTGGCACCCACCCTGTGGAACGCCCTCCCACCAGATGTCAAAGAGAAGAACAACTACCAGACTTTTAGAAGACATCTGAAGGCAGCCCTGTTTAGGGAAGCTTTTAATGTTTGATGCATTACTGTATTTTAATATTTTGTTGGAAGTTGCCCAGAGTGGCTGGTGAAGCCCAGCCAGATGGGGTGGGGTATAAATATTATTATTATTATTATTATTATTATTATTATTATTATTATTATTATATGTACCATACTTTTCCATCTATAAGACTCAGATGTAAGAAAATCCACTCTTGGCACTATCTGTATATAAGACCGCTCCCTAATTTTGGACATTATTTTTTAGGGGGGGGGGACCTAGTCTTATACATGGAAAAATATGGTATTTTAAAGAGCAAAGCAGCAATCCATACATATGCCAACACTTCCAAACAGATACAGTATACAAGTTTTGAACTTAGTTACAAGGTACCCAAGGGTAAAAATGTAGCATGGCAAAAATGTATGCTCCTAGGTTTTTCTGATTAACAGGATTTGACTGCGTTTTCAAATCTGTTGGAGGAGGCTGGGATATAGAAACAATATTTTCATGTGTCTGTTGTGGATCCCTCGGTGGAGTAAACATCAATAAAGAATTAAAGAAATAAGTGACTATTATGGTTCTGGCCTGAAGGGCACAAATGCACAAGTGTAGCTGAGAGTTAATGTTCTGTGAAAAGGACAATGCGGGAGAAGAAATGGCCATTTCTTTTTATATCTCATATTGAAAGGTGTTTGGCAACCTTACTGTTGCTTTGCCTATAAAGCATACACACAAATGCCCCCTTGGGGAAGCAAGGGAAGCTGTTTTAACACCAGCACTTCCTTCCTTTGCTTTCGGTGAAAAGCACATCAATACCCTCCCTTTCTGTCAATGAACACCATTCTTAAAGGATAACCAACAGCTTAAAAGAAGGCTTAGCACAAATTCTGTTCTGAACAAAACACTCAAGGAGAGAAATAATTTCCTCAGACACATTTTCCAGCAACAATTTAATAAGTGAGAAATCAGTCTTATCGCCAAACATAATGTTCATTACCTAAAATAATCCTACAATGTTCTTCTTTCTATTTCAGCTGATTAGACACATTGCTGTTCACATACCAATCCCTTTCCCAGAAAGCCTGGGGCTTTGAAGAAGTTTGGTTCCCCACCACCAACACCAACACCTTCCCCCTAACCTTTGGGCAGTTGTTTTCTCTCAAGCCAAATGCTTACGTTAAGGAAACAAACGCTAGAACATCTGTAGGAATTAGTCCGCCGCAGCCAACTTACGCACTGTGTTCTCCCAGCAGTCGCATACATGATAGATGATTAAGCTTTTTGATGCCCAAACACAGAAATGTTTGGGATTAACAGGGAAAGTTGTAGGCTTAGGGACTTTATTTCCTATTCAGCCTGCAGGTTTTAGTAAACCACCACAGAGGGGATTTTAGGCCATAAGACCACGCCAGGGGTCACGGTGAAGACCCAGAACAGCAGCAAAGTCACATTAGCCATCTGAGGTGAGCTTTGCAGGTTGGGAACGTCTATCTTCAAAAGACACACTGCCAGACAAGATAACTTTAAAAAGGCAAAAACTGCTGGGGTTTTTTCTTCTTTTTCTTTCTGCATTTCTCTTTACTTTTGGCAGCAGTGTAATGTGTGGGAGAAGGAAAAAGAGAGCTTGATGTTGAATTGCAAATCTTTTCATTCCTTATCAAGAAATAGCAGCCGGGCCTATCCCTTCAAATAGCTCCCTTTTTTTAATTGAAAGATCAAAAGTGCTTTAATGCCACTTGCACAAATCACAACATTTAGCCAAAAAATAAAAAACCACCCAAAGAGCCTAGTATGCCTGTGATCTGATAAATCGGGGTGGGGTGGGGTGGGGGGAATCTAGCTGAACGTTACAGGAATATTGGGACCAACCTGGATAACTATGCACTGTGCAGTGCCCAAAAATGAAATCCAAAATAAGTTTGGTTAATGATTCCTGTATTACAAGTGTGTATTTCACATTCAAAGGAGCAACAAAGGAGCACATTCAATCAGAGAGCAACTTTGGGAAGTACTAGCCTGGTCATGACTTTAAAAGAGAGGCTATAACTTCACACCACAATTTTACTCTTTGGCTCTCTTCTCAAAAAGAGATGGCAACAATTTTGGGTGGGAGGGGGTCTACAGAGAGTGTTTTGTGCTGGTTTTATGCTTCCATCCCATTATTTCTTCAGAATGGACTCTGCTGACAACTGATCTCAAAAGTACAACAAAAGATTAAATCTACAACTGAAATATGATCCAGTACATTGTGAGTACTATATAATATGGATTCTGATAAACTGAATTCTGAACCAGGAATTCAGGTTGTGCTACACTTGCCTGCCTGCTGGCCCGCCCCTGCCAGCATCATATGGTGTGCAGCTTTAAGCCTTAGCAAAATAGTAGCTTTTGATGCCTTCACTGTTTAGCAATAGTTCCTGTCCACATCATGTGATACAAAGGCATCAGAACATGACTTGACTGAGGCAGCTGCAGGGTGAAGTATATTGTCCAAGGAATCCCTTGGCCAGTTTGCAGACGCAAGACTAGGAGTGGGTGGGAGGCTGTTCACTGGAAACCTAAAGCTGCCTGCAAGGCTCATGTGCTTGGACTGTCAAGAGATGGAACAAAACCAAGAGTAATCACAAGTGATGTGACTTTGACATACATGTTTTCATGATGTCCTGAAACAACAGTTCTGCAGGACACCTCAGGGTGCAATCCAATGAAAGAACACAAATTAAATTAATACCTGTATCTGAAAATCTTTGAGGCCTTTCTTTGTGTGTTCCCCTCCATGTGAGGTTTGAAGGATGGCAGCAAGAGAATGGGCCTTTTCAGTGGTGGCCCCCCAGGCCTGTGAAATGTTCTCTCCATCTATCTTTAGGTGCCATTTATCTATCTTTAGGTGCCAGGCAAAGACTTCTTTTTATGCAGGCTTTGGCCCTCAATCTGAAGGGTGGCATTGTGGTCTCTTTTAATAAGGCAGGATTTGTAGGTCCCACCTTCTATTTGTATAGCTGTATTTTTAGGTCCTATAGTTCTTTTAATAAATAATAATAATAATAATAATAATAATAATAATAATAATAATAATGTAAGTCACTTTGGGACACTTTGTAAGAAAAGTGACTAACATCACCACCACCACCATCATTGAAAAAATTAGTCTTTGGTACCAAAACCATTCACCTCTGCTTCCTAAATATTCTCAAACCATCTTTCCATACCCTTCCACATCCAGTGTCAATGTCATGCCCTTGTATGGGAAGTCTTATACAACCTTGCCAACCCTATATTTCTGCTGTTATATCTTAATATATTCCTGCCTATGGTACATCACACTTCAAAGGCTACAAATTGTGTCCCCAAAAATCTCTTGATCTGCTAAAAGGCTCTGACTACATTCTTTTTTTGCTGACTGTTGTGCATGGACGTTCTGTCCAAAATTCCTTTTCAAAATCCACCTTTTGGTTGGATTCGCCCCTTCATCCTATCCCTATCTGAAAAACTACACCTGCGTAGGTGTAACCACATTGTTACCAGAGGGATGCAGGTAGCACTGTGGTCTAAACCACTGAGCCTCTTGGGCTTGACAATTGTAAGGTCAGCAGGTCAAATCTGTGTGGTGAGGTGAGCTCCTGTTGCTCTTTCCCAGGTCCTGCCAACCTAGTAGTTTAAAGGCATACCAGTGTGACTAGATAAATGGTACCGCTGTGGTGGGAAGGTAAACAGCATTTCCATGTGCTCTGGCACTCATCATGGTGTTCCGTGCACCAGAAGCAGTATAGTTTTGCTGGTCACATAACCTGGAAAGCTGTCTACAGACAAATGGCAGCTCCCTTGGCCTAAAAGCGGGGATGCCGCACTCCATAGTCAAATTCAACTGGACTTAACCGTCCAGGGATCCTTTATCTTTACCTTTACATTATTACCCTTGGCTCTCTTTTATCCACCTTTTTTCTTTCTGTTAGCCTTGCTTTAGCCTCCATCTCAGCCCTTTATTGTTTTGCCTGCTGTTGAAATTCAAATGGTAAGTTCCTCTATAAAATTGTAAGTTCCTCTATAAAACATCATGTACTCTCATGAACTTAAATAATTAGATAGGCCCCAACACAGAAGAGATTTTCAGTTATTTCACTGTTAGGGTATCAATGAAAACCTTAAGATCCAGCCCACAAGGGTAATTTAGAGCTAGCTCAATAAAGTAGAATTGATTGCTCATTATCTATGTGGGGAAGAAACCTTCGGCAGTGGTTTTCTAAGTTATCGGAGGAAGCACCTGGCGAATTCTTCAAACATACACACACAAAGTATCTGAATAGTTTCGGTGACTTTAGCCATGGAACAGCTCTGCCCTGTCCCTGGTACAAACCTGCCATTCTTCTACATTCTTCTACACACTTCAAATAGTTAAAAGAATTACTCTTCACAATCCCCCCTAGAATTTAAACTGTGCACCATCCAGTGCATTAAAAGATAAAGCACAAGAAACACAACAACACATTTATCTGAGAGCAACAGGATTTTCAGAAATAAATTTCACAAAGAAGCTGAACATCACAGTGTGTTTGTCAACAGTTTGGCTGCTTTACAGAGAGATATGCACTGGTCCACATTAAAACAGAAACCTTTTCTTTAAAGCCATATTTGAAAATGTACAGCCTTTCCTTTCTTTTCCTTCCCACAGATAGAGAGTGAATTTGTAGCAAAGAAGGTGCGGATCAAAGTAGCACATTTCTCTTGTTGATAACACTTCCCATTATTGTATCTTTCATCAAAAAAAAATATATTCTTCTTTATGTATTTTCAGCAAGAATATTTATCAGGAAAAACATAAGGTAGAAAGGTACTACCAACTTCTGTATCTAACTTTAAAAATATGTTTACTGATATACATTTAATGATGTTATACAGAAATATAATTTTAGTCTAAGTGTGCAGAGTGCGATTCAAAACAGCCTTTGGCTCAACCATATCCAGTAATCTCTCCTTCCTCTGACCCATAAAAGACATGTGATTTTCTCAGCCCTTTCTCACATAGTTGCTTGAGATGGGGGAGAAATTCAAGTTGGTTCACATTTATAGGTATACATACCTAATTTACACCTTCAGAATAATGTGAACGGAAACATACCTATTCTTTGAAATCCACATTTCTCAAAATTTTGCAATCCAGTCCAGCAACGTGTACAGAAATGCATATACGAGGGGGAAATTGGCTTGCAAACATGTATATATTATGCAAAACTGCATATGAAAAAAATGTGTACAATTAGGAGCGATTCACACGAAAATGCTGATGAATTCTCACGAGACCCTTAAAAAAACTGCAAACGTGGAAATGTGGAGAACTAAACTTAAGATAAAAACATCAGAAACTGAGAGAAAACAGAATTGATAAGATTCTAAAAGCTGCAAATAAAAATAATGATGGTTGGTGAGCCCTCTCTAACCCAATTTGGAATAGGCTCAGGTAACAATGTATGTATCCCCCCCCCCCAAAAAAAAGGCAAATAAATTATTTCATTTTAGGTGCTCATTCCAAGGACCTTTGCACCTGGGCCAGTGCTGTGCATGTTTACAACAGTCTTAGGTGAAAGATCCATGGGAAATATGCTCCCTCTGAATACTAGTAAATCAGGAACTATGAGAATGACGGTTCCTCGTCATCCTTGCATTCAGACACTGTTCCGGCAATTTCAGTGGGAGCGCCACAGCAAGATCTCTTCAATGCAACTGGCAAATGGTAGCTTTAAGAGAAATGTAAGGAAGTTACAGTAGCAGTGGTGAATACAAACCAAGCCTGAAGTTCAGTTTGCCTGTATTTATTTTAGAATTGGCCTGGAGACTGGGGATTTGAAAACTTCCAGTAAACTGATCTTTCATATTCCATCAAATCTTTGTTTCTCTTGCCTTGTAGGCTCCCATTACTTCATGTTCCCCATCAGTCAAGGCACATAGGTAGATAGAGTAGAGATTCTATTGAAGCAGCACATGGACCACATTGCATCATATGTTTATGACTACCTTTGTTATGCCATTTTTTTCATGTTGTAAGCCACCATGAGGATGGTTTGAACTGTGAAAAGAGGGCATCCAATAACAAATTAGGTATTGTATTTGATCGCATTTCAAAATTTCCATTCAGTTACGTGTTGAGAAAACAACAACCCTCATGCAATGTGGCAACATCACAGAATGGTTTAGGGGGAAATGTCTCCTTTGTGAGAAATGACTAAACCTCTCTTTGGGCCTAGGCTGCAGGGAATCAAGAGGCAGAGTGCTTGCTTCCCTTCAGCCACACAAACTCCCAGTCCCAGACACAGCTCTAGCACACTGCTCTCTAGCAGCATAAGGATATAACATATGTGCAAATTGCAGGTCCCACCAATTTGGGATGCACTTTCAAGATGGGGGTGTCAATTTGACACTACTAAGACACACAGAGTAGGCCCATTGAAACCAATTGATTTAAGTTAGTGACTTTCATTAAAATCAATGGGTCTGCTCTGAGGATGACTAACTTTGGATAGGACTCCCTCTTCCCACTTTTACCATCAATAGAAACCATCTCATGCCTTGCTGTGTTCTACTATGGATGGCCACAACCAAACACAGGGAGAATTAATTGAACTTTTGATATCTCAGATTCTGTGATAGCTAAGGTTTCCATGCTGATGAATGATTTTATTTGAAAAGCAGATGTCAAATACACTGCAACGAGCAACAGACACTAGATAGTACTTTGCAGGTGCTATATTACCACTAAGAAAAATGACATATTCTTTGCTGTCACTGCCATGGCATCACTTTAGTATTCTGTCAGCTTTTGTGTTCTGAGAACTGAAACCTACTAGCCTTTTCTTTCTCTCTCCATATACTCTCAAAGGGGGATTGTGCAGTGTGGTCAAAACAGGTAACAGTGGAGGTCACCCAGGGGCAACCAGATGAAGGACTGGGTGCAGCCTGCTGTTCCACAAATCAGCCAGACATCAAGAGAAATCAGCAGCTCCTACAATATCCTGGGTGAGACCATTCTAGCTTGATTCCTACTGGAAACACACTCCTAATTCAGGTTCCTGAATGGAAGAGAAATTATTTGAATTTGAAGGCTCACCACTTTACTATTAAAAATATAGCACTAATAAAATATGTAAAGGTAAGGTAAAAGGTAAAGGGCCCCTGGATGATTAAGTCCCGTCAAAGGCAACTATGGGGTGCGGCACTCATCTTATTTTCAGGCCAAAGGAGCAGGCGTTTGTCCACAGACAGCTTTCCGGGTCATGTGGCCAGCATGACTAAACCGCTTCTGGTGAAACAGGACACCATGACGGAAGTCAAAGTGCATGGAAATGCTGTTTACCTTCCCATCGCAGTGATACCTATTTATCTACTTGCACTGGTATGGTTTGAAACTGCTAGGCTGACAGAAGCTGAGACAGAGGAACAGGAGCTCACCCCATCACACAGTTTCGAACCTCTGACCTTCCGATCAGCAAGCCCAAGAGGCTCCATGGTTTAGACCACAGTAAGTAATATTTTGGGGCACGGGTGGCACTGTGCTCTAAACCACTGAGCCTAGGGCTTGCCGATCAGAAGGTCGGTGGTTTGAATCCCCACAACAGGATGAGCTCCCGTTGCTCGGTCCGAGCTCTTGCCCACCTAGCAGTTTTGAAAGCACGTCAAAGTGCAAGTAGATAAATAGGTACCACTCCAGCAGGAAGGTAAATGGCGTTTCCATGCACTGCTCTGGTTTTGCCAGAAGCAGCTTTTTCATGCTGGCCACATGGCCCAGAAAAACTGTCTGAGGACAAACGTTGGCTCCCTTGGCCAGTAAAGTGAGATGAGCGTTGCAACCCCAGAGTCGTCTGCGACTGGACTTAAATGCCAGGGGTCCTTTACCTTTACCTTTAAGTAATATTTAGAACAATTAGAAAAATAGAAGATAAAGAGAGAGGTTTTCTCAGGCAAAAGATGGGCAAGTTAAAATGTCCAAGATGCAGATGTGCCAGCTGCAAATCTACTGCACTGAGGAGTCTTAAAACATTGCATGGGTTGTCCTTACATTTAAGACCACAAATATGAACATTAACTCTGAGTGGAGAAATCATTTTTCAGACATTTTATCTCTAAAAGTGTAATTCCAGATGCCAGGCACTTATTTCATAAACATAAATTATTCAAAATTGTCATTTTTCTCCTTTTTCCTGTGAATTTACTTTCATTCTTAGCTGCTTTCTCATTTGCACTCTTTTGTCTGATCATGTAAAAGGCTTTGGAAGAAGTACAAGGAAGAAATAAAAACAAAGTGGCTTCCTTCTCTCTACGAGAGGGCATAACTCTAAATTTCTAAAAGAAAGTGTTTTGCTTTTAATAGCTAGGCTACTATTTCTACAAGTGAATTGTTACATTTTGAAACCAAGATTTAAAATAACAAAATAGTTACATTGTTACATGGTTTTTTTGGGTGCAAGATTCCTCTAAAATATCTGGATTCAGTAAAAGGTTTGAATTTGAGCAAACCCCTAAATTCCTAGGGAGCCTAGTGGGGCTGGAATTTAAACCAGTTTTTGCATGTCCAGAAAGCTGCCTGAGGAAGAAGCATCAGTAGGTAATCACTGGAATGGCTGTGTCATTAACCTATTAAAAAGGCCATTAACAGAGACTCTCTGGTCTGGACAGAAAATGAGGAAAGCTCCTCCTTGAGGTGAGAGGTAGTTTTCGGGGGGGGGGTCAGAATTTCAGGAGGGAGAGGCAGAATTGCAGTGGGCGATGAGGTAAGTGAACAGGTGGGGAAAGAGTCAGTTTTGCAAGCTGAAGGGGCAAAAGGAGTGCATGCCTGTTGTGTCCTTGTCAAGCCGCCCTCCAGTGGGCTGGCAGGGCATCAGGAGGAATGTGCCCCCAGCCCCCCCAAAAAACTGCCAGGGGCAATGGGCCCCCCAGCCGTGCCCATGCTATGCCCCTGAAGAGATGGTCCATTAAATAAATTAAAATGAGGGGTCTTATCGCAAATGTCACATTTCACATCACATGCAGTTATGTCATTAAACATACAGTTTTTTCATGTGATGTTTATATATTGTGCAGGACTGCACCATTTTACGCTGAACAAAAAAGAATCTAGATACAGTCACCCCTGGACCACTGTGATAAAACACGGAAAAACACTTACTCATTGGTAAGTTTGGGGTGGGCCAAAGAGAAGAGATGCAAATGAGCTGAAGGAATTGAAAACTACTGCAAACTGAGCATGGAATGTCATTTTTAGACATCCACCTGGTTAAATTGGAAGGCTGGACGCAGGGCAGAGGAAAGGAGAGGGTCTATTCATATTATTATCATCTCAATTTGTATCCCATCCCTCCTCTCAGAGGAACCTATGGCAGAACAAAAGAATGTTACTAGGTTCTGGTTTATTTCTGAGCACAGTTCAAACTATGGTTGCTTACTTTCAAAGCCCAGCACAGCTTAGGGTCCAGCTATCTGAGAGGAATGACTGCTCCCACACCATTTGAAGCTCTCTCTTTTGACCACACAGGGACACGGGTGGCGCTGTGGGTTAAACCACAGAGCCTAGGACTTGCCGATCAGAAGGTCGGCAGTTCGAATCCCCGCAACGGGGTGAGCTCCCGTTGCTCGGTCCCTGCTCCTACCAACGTAGCAGTTTGAAAGCACGTCAAAGTGCAAGTAGATAAATAGGTACCGCTCCGGCGGGAAGGTAAACGGTGTTTCCGTGTGCTGCTCTGGTTCGCCAGAAGCGGCTTAGTCATGCTGGCCACATGACCCAGAAGCTGTACACCGGCTCCCTCGGCCAATAAAGCAAGATGAGCACCACAACCCCAGAGTTGGTCACGACTGGACCTAATGGTCAGGGGGTCCCTTTACCTTTACCTTTTGACCACACGGAGAGCCTTCTCAGCAATGGGAGCCCATTTGTTGTATTTTCTCCCCAGAAAGGCACCAGCATTTTTATCTTTTTGGTGCTAGGTGAAGGCATTATTTCCTCCCAGGAATTTTAATGTATTTTAATATATTAACATTTTTAAAATGTTGTTTTATTTGTATTTTATCTTGTCAGTTGTTTGAATAAACTACCCTGGAAGCTCTGCTGAAGGGTGGCATGCAAGTCTTTTATATTCATAAAAGAAATAAACATAATGCATGGATTACTGTTGCTACAATTTAAATTTGCTAGTCACCTAATGTTGCAGCCTCTTGCAGAATCAGTAGTATGTTCACAGGTCAATGTCAATATAAGCAGTTCTCTCTGGATCCTGTTAACTGTACAAGAATGCTGTATATTATGATTACAGGACTGAAAATAAGTTAACAGATGCTTCTCTTTCACAACGGAAGTCACGTTAGTTTCTGCCAGCTGCCTATCCTGTGATTTCTTTTTCTTCCTGTGTGCTTCCACAACACCATGAAAGTTATCTAATTACTAAAAAAAAAAAAAATACTTATTGGCTGCATTAATGCTTCTGCAATTTTAATAGCAGTATGAAAGCTGGGATTTATATTATTTTCTCTTTCTGATTAATTATTTACACAGAGACAAGCCTGGGTTATTAAGTATCTGTGAGCCCCGCTGTATTGCAGAGAGCAAAGATGAGAGAAAAGTGTGAGGAAAACACAGAACTTAAAGCTCTGGAAAGAAATATCAATATGGAAATACTGCCCAGTAACAAAGGAGAATAGATCACTTATTCCAACTTCCAGATATAGGGCAAGATCACGAGTCCCTGTCACGTAAAAAGGCAGGGTATAAATAAATAAACAAATAACAACAATAATAACGTATGTCTAAAGCATTTCTGACAGATGCTTCTGCCGATTCATTGAAAACCTAATAGAACAGCGATTCCATTACTTTCTGAGGCATTTCACCTGAGTTACTAGAATGAAAACCAGGGTTTCAAAGAGCAGTGCAGGGCTATTTGAAAGCCCTTTTGTAAACCGCCTCATGTTGTTCTTTGAACCCCCACTTTTCAGAAGCTCACAGAGTTGCGGTGGGAATTGAAACAGTAAATAAAATGAATATCCCCTCCTCTGTTTGAACGGTAGTTTCAATGGAAACCTCTCCCCACCACATGCCCACCCCCACACAAAGCAAAGCATGCTCCCATCACACATCCTGGGTGGTGGGAGTGCACCTTTTGTTTCTTGTGTAGTCTTGATCTTTCAAGGTCATTTCCTCACAGACATTGCCAAGGATTCTTTTGGTGGCACAGACATGATTCACAAAAGGTCATGGGTCCCAGAGAACTTGCTTCCTCTGAGTCCCCCTTTCCCCAAGAATTACTTGTCCATAAATTTTCATGGCCCCCACATATACTTGTGGATATGTTGGTTCTTTGGCAAGGTCAACTCATTTCATGCCAGAAATGGTGACATTAATTGGACCTGGATCTACTTCTTAGACCTATGCATGCATCAGTCACATGTAGTGAAGCGGCATGTTGAGTCAGAAGTGAGGTCATGTTTTTAAGCCGTGCCCTCGGTGTCATGTCTGCTTCTTGCAGCAACCACACACATCAGCCAATTGCCAACAGGTGAGTCCCTGCTCATGTGTAGGGGCTCCACCTGGTTGTGAGCTGCCCCAATCTCACGATTGCCCCAACATGAGCATATTGCATGGTTGTTACAGGAAGCAGGCACTATGGCAGAGGTTCCTCCACCAACAATTCAACATGCTACAGTGGTACCTTTGATTAAATACTTAATTCGTTCCGGAGGTCCGTTCTTAACTTGAAACTGTTCTTAACCTGAAGCACCACTTTAGCTAATGGGGCCTCCCGCTGCTGCCGTGCCGCCAGAGCACGATTTCTGTTCTCATACTGAAACAAAGTTCTTAACCTGAGGTACTATTGGTGGGTTAGCGGAGTCTGTAACCCGAAGCGTCCGTAACCTGAAGCGTATGCAACCCGAGGTACCACTGTACTGGCCTACTGGACTATAGTCAAGTAATATGCACAAAAGGATATACTACAGTTTACTTGCTTTGCCAGATACATTCACATCAGTATTTAAACTTTAGAATGACCACAGTTCATGTGGAAATGTGTTGATGTGCATTCAAAGATTTAAACTGTAATGCAACTCCTGTGAACCACAAAGACACTTTCTCAGTGTCTGAGTGGGCAGCAGAGTTCAATTTGAAAGCCTTGGTCATATTTTCCTACAGCAGACTTAGAAATTCCTTGCAGTTCTATTAAACATTGTGAACGCAAGCCCTCCAACATCCTGCCAATTAAAATTGGGCCACACATCTTTTGGGGCCGTGGTCCCAAATGAGCCAGCTTCACCACTCCCCCGTCTCCATTACTGGAAGAAGCTCCCTCAGCAAGGGCCACACTGGCACCTCCAGCTCCTCTTCTTCCTCTTCCCCATTGTTCTCATCCTCGTTGGCTTCTCCCAGCCCCCTTCTTCTCTTCGATGGGCTCCAGCTCAGGTGCCTTTTTCACATCAAAGACACATATCTTTGGGTGGCGAGCTCTTGTTGGAACCAGCTGACTCATGCGAGAGCTTGGCACCAAAAATGGTACATCCAACAAGAAGCCAAGATGGCTTCTGTAATTCTGGGATATCCCAATCAAATCAGGACTGTTGATGGGTATGTGAAAGACATAATGTACCATTATGTGGCTTATTTGTATTGTCCACGAAGCAACCGTTACCTATCACTCAAACAGAGAAATGTCTTTCTCAATTACAGTGTGAAGAAGGCTTGGATGACACTTGAGATGTTTTAAGTCTTGTGGGTAAATATATGCCCTAAGAAGGATTGGCTTGTAGAACTTCCACTGACATAGGCCATTGTGTACATACCACAGTTTTTCTGAGGCACCGCTCTGTGGGACTGGAAAAATAGCATTAAAAAGGTCAGGATTGGAGGGTATTCTTTTCCATCTTCCAGCATGAGATTCATGGTAGAGTAAACTAGAAACAGCAAGAAAGCCCTGATGTGTATAAAGCAACAGAGGAGTATGAATAAGAAACCCTTTCATCACCCTGTCAAAGGAACAAGCTTCCTGGGGTTTGAAAAGAATCTTGAGCCTTAAACAATTTGCTCTTTAATAAGCTTTTCATCTGTGAATCAGCAGGTGAGCTTTGGTTTGGTTTAGAGACAGGAGGCAGCACATGTTGTATGACCTCAAAGAAGTATTTTCCTACAGCATCTAGCCTATTATCCTATAGCCACACAATAAGGTTACTAAGCAGTAGATCTGGCTAATGCCCCTGATTTTAAGCGGCATCCCTCACTGCAAATGTTCTTGTTATTCAACATATTGTTCCACTGAACCCTATTAAAATGAACACCAGAGAGCATATAAGTAAAATTCTGCTCTAGAAAGCCCTCTGAAAGGACTAGCTACATTTTTAAAATGCATTATTTACAGACAATTATAGCCACCCTTCACCATACAATGCAATTAAACCGTGTAAAGTCTTCTACCTTTGAAGGCCTTTATTATTAATATTTTCTTTTAAAAAAAACCTTTAAAGTTACAAACCTTGTGAGGGCAGTTTATATAAAACATAAAACAGTAACAAATAGATAGATTTTAAAAATTATATTTAAAATCCTTTAAAATACAAAGGCTATGTGAGACCCAAGACATGGTACTATATTTGTATCATAGGAGCTGTCAGTGAGGTAGAACCTCAGCCTCTAAATGTTACAGACAGCTCTTTAATGCCTTTTAAAGTTTCTAATTAGGACTGAAAGCATTAATGTAATCAATGTGATGGATCGATTAAACAATCAGACACTTAAAAATGGATTCAAAATCTGAGCTGTCCTGGGAACAGCATTATTTTAACCCATCTGTTTGCATCTCTCTGTTTGTGTATTTTTTTACCTAAGGGGGGAGGGGGTTACTCTCTTGGATATGGTCCTAATCAGAGCATCCATAAAAATACCATTTGATAGTGAAATATGGTATGATTTATTTTACTCAATTGCCCAGTTAATAGCAATATAATTAAGAACACTTTTAGCCTTCATTTGTGAAGCAAACCTAAAACAACTATGCTGTAGTATGCCACGCCTGCTTTTCCCAATACTAAAGGAAAAGCAAACAATGCAGAAAACCTTTAATTTGACATTCCCCCCCCCTTCAGCTGGTAAAACTAAAAGCTAGATGTGTGCACAAGTGTAGTATTCTCCTAAACAAATGGCACAATGACAAACCGGCGAGGGAGGTGGGAGAGAACTCTGCAAGCTGGTGTTTTCAATTTAGAAACTATGCATTATTTACACTGCCATTATTCCACTCAATTTGAGTTCACGCTTTCATCCTAATTTCAGTATAATCAAAGTCAATGAATATTTAATCAGCATTGCTTCCAGAAATTGAGCAATGCCATTAACATAATGTTCCCAGGACTTCAATGCTGATTTCCCTCAAATGCAAGGGGTCTTCAGCTCTGGTTCCCTACTCACTTTTCCTGTTTTAACCAATAGTTGCACAAAATTCAGTGATAAGCCTCTGCCCATCGCATGAAATGGGCATAATGCTAGGTCTCTATAATACAACAAAATCACTGGACCAAATTTTTACATGTCACACATTCAAATAATGTCCAGCCACACCACGACTTGTACACATATGTGAAGGTGTTTCTGACAGCACTGGAAAACCTCATGTGAGTATCATGCTTTACATATTACTTTTTCCATCAAGGCAGCTGCTGTGCAGACTGCTTTTCTAATCTATGTTCACACAACCAAAAGCTGCTTGTGATACCATGCAAACATTACAAAATACATCTCTCTCCACCCCCCACCCCCCACCTCCGATACTCATTAATTCCCATGTAGGAAAAAGCAGCATTTCAAACCCACGTGCTACTAAAAACTGGACACACACATACATATATGGATACACACACACAGCACTCCATTTACAGATACCTTCCTACATAGGGATGGATAAGGCATAAGTCTGTTCTTTCTCATTTTCTATGATTAAAAAAAAAAATCAAATTGTACACATTTCCCCACAAAATATGCATCTTTGTACAGTTTCCCCTAAAATATGCATTCTGTATCCTTTTGATGAACTGAGAATGGCAAAATTCAGAGACATGTGCAATCCCAAGGATAACAACCCCAACATTACTCAGGGAACTGCAAACGAGGTCAACCTGCTTAACAATATGGACCGAACAAAATTTCCAACACACTGCTTCCTGCTCATGTATTTGCATCAGTTCAGTCTTCTGCTGCTTGGCGGTCATGTTAATTCTTTCCTTTCTTCAGCAGCAAAAAGAAAATCACCTTCCACTTAGGGAAACTATACATGGGCTGTGAACCACTGGATTCCCTTCTCTAAAATTTGGTCGCATTCCTGAAGATATGATAAGATTCACCCCTACCTGGACAACTCAGCCATTGCACAGGCAAACTATGATTGGATTTCCTTGCATACTTTTCTTCTCCTAAATGCAACCATAGGGAGGGGCTGATTTGGTAGGGTTATGATGCTAAGTGAAAGGGGGTTTAATCTCAGGGAGTTTTTGTTTTGTTTTAATCCAATGATAATCTGGCAGTCATTTATTGGAAAGCACATTTATCTCCAAACACAAATACTTGGACAGTATCCCAGAATGTACTTTGCAGGTGCCTACTAACCATAGAGAACAAGCCACGGGAATAGCTCCACATTTTTGCAGGGTCAATCACTTTTAATGATCAGATGTAGGACTCAAAATGGAATGACAAAAACTGTAGCCCCCTTCAAGGTTGACAAGTATGCAAACGTACTTACAAGCCTCCCTGTGGGCATATTGACAAATCCCTTTCAGACCTTGTTCAATGCGGCAAGATGAGGGGCGGAAGGGGTTGGCCAGGGATGCAGTCTTTCCCCTCCTACACACTTACAATTTAATAATGCTTGAAGAGGGATTGTAAATGCATGCTATGCATGGTAGGCACTGCTTAGTGGAGGAAAGTGGAGCAGCCCAGCAGGTATTTTCCACAACAGTCCCCAGTAAAGCATTGTTTACTAAAACTGGTGTAGTCTGCAAATACCATAGCATTCTACTCCAAATTAGTGTAGTTGTGCAGGCCTGTTGAGCAACCCTAGGAGGTAAAACTCATGTTTAGTTATTTGTCATTTTTATATTGTGCCCTTCTTCCAAAAAGGGAGCATAGGCAGTGAATAAAATCAGACAATACATTAAGTATGACAACATTTAAAACATCAAACAGATCCTCATCACTAAATGAGGATGCACTTGCCTAACACCAATCATACCCCAAAGGACAAACGGGTGAGATTCTGGCTTGCAACTCAATATAGCTGGAAGGACAATAATAACTACTGGAGAGGGAGTTGCCTTTGATAGCAGTTCAGAACCAACAACCTTTATGGATGGCAAAGGGGTGGGCCATAGGAAAAGACAACCTACATCCTATATCCAAAGTCCCTCTTGTGATTAACATGCAATACTATCTAAGAAAATAGATTTAGCACTGGTCATTGCTCTAACTACACTGACTTAATTGTTTTCTTACTGGTTAGGTTTCATTGTATGCTTATTGATTGTATTTTTTACTAATTGAATGCTGACTTATTTAATTACAGAGGCCTTTGCAAATTGTACATTACATCAAAGTCAACTCTGAAATTATATATCACAGCACACATGGAACTCTGAATACCACAGGCATGGATATTTTGTGCATCATGCTATGATTAATCATGCTTGGTTCTTTGGCATTCTAATAACATGTTAATGTTTTGTACATGCCTTACATTTCCTAGGTGGAACATTAAAAGCTAGCAGAAAGGCGGACTTAAATTCTCTGCATAAAGACAAAACTGAAAATCTCAAAATGGGAAGAAAACACTTTCCTATTATACATTCCTGTTAATTATAGGACTAGAATAGTCACAATCTGCTATGGCTTCCTAAAATAGGAAGATTTGATTCTGTGCTTGTTTTCAGCACTGGTCTGACCAAACACCAATGACAATGAGGTTGATTTTGTAACATACATACTGTGTGAAGAGGATAGGAAGAAATATTTGTTTAACTATACAAATATAGTAATATCAGCAAGCACATTTTGAAATGTGGAAGTTCAAGAAATAAGCTTTATTATTACATTGCTAACCCAACATATCCAATATTGTTGGTTCATCCTCCTTTCCTATTCAATAGTCAGTTTCAAATTTGGTCTAATCCAAACACACTGGAGCCAAATGAAATCCTCCAATGACCTTTCAGGCACTTTGGAGTTGAACCTGTAGGCTCTGCTCTCCTGTATGTTAATAATCCCTTTACTGATCTCTAAAGGGTTCTTAAAATGGGAATAATCAAAAGGAATTTGTCTCATGTAATGTAAGCCCATTCTTAAAGCTTCAGGAGGCCGTCAATTTGAATTTACCTATATTCAAGTTTGCCACTCTCAAATGTTGAAACAGTTATAAAGTCAGGACTGGAAAAATCCCAAGTGCACTATAAACATCATTGGGCTTTCAAAAGCAATTTTATTTAGGACTTTCTATTTACTCTCAAGACATTGGACTAAATTAATAAACAGCTATAGATTTTTCTTTACATTATTTTAGCAGCTAAAATGATGTTTTGTTTTGTTTTTTAAAAAATCAATTATTAGTTATAATGCAGTGTTTAATGCAAGTGAACAGAGATAGCAGTTCCCTGTGGTGAGTTTCTGGCACAGCCAGACTCTATATAAGAGGCTGAATATCTGCATCTTTGCCCATAGAGGTTCTCCACAAGATTTAGAAAATGACACAACCAAGGTTCTAAACTCCACAGGAAGACTCCACAAGTAAAACCACTACTGCTGCTGCAGATGATTAGCCCTTCAACACTAAGAGGACAATGGGCATTGTGGTGGGGACACACTTTTATTTGTATGTCGCCTTCCCCCAGTTAAATCCATGCTCAAGGCTGCTTACAACCTGACCGTGGGCCAATACCAGCAAGTGCAGTTCCATTCTCCCCATTGGTGTGACTGGAATAATGTGAAGAGGAATGCATTCATTAGGATAATAAATTTGCAAAATCCCATTAAGCTATCCTGATCCTCTGGTGCACATGTCATTAAAAATTGCTTCGCTGTTACTTTAACATTCACATGTAAAACTAGGCTTATCATAAGCTTATTATTGATCCTCTTTACCCTGGAGGTTTTTACTAAAAGCTGGCAAAATAAAAATAAATAAATACATGTAAGCTCATGTGGATCTATAACCAGTCAGAGCTTTTCAGACAGCAACTGGAGTAAAGGGAGGTAGGAAGTATTTGACTAACTGGGACAGAACAAAAAAACAACAACTACTAAGATTGGTTTCATATAAACCTGACTTTTTGGGATTAGAAATAATAGCAATAAGTAAATGAAAGGTGGAGTTTAACAATTACTTAGGGCACATAGAAATGAAGTTTGGATAGCAGAGTGCACAAAATAACGTATTTGCTGAATCATAAGCTTTATTGTAGTTTCCAAGCAAGCAACCACATCCCCCCCCCCCAAGCTGACACAGATGGACAACAGATTACAGCCTTCAGTGTCTTCTATATGTAATAATTTTATTTCAGGCTCCATTCAGGAGTGTCAGGTTAAAGTCTGACATAACCAGGCAGAGGGCCTTCTCGGTAGTGGCACCTGCCCTGTGGAACGCCCTCCCATCAGATGTCAAAGAAATAAACAACTATCTGACTTTTAGAAGACATCTGGAGGCAGCCCTGTTTAGGGAAGTTTTTAATATTTGCTGTTTTATCGTGTTTTTAATCTTCTGTTGGGAGCCACCCAGAGTGGCTGGGGAAACCCAGCCAGATGGGTGGGGTATAAATAAATAAATAAATCCATCCATTTGGGGGAAGATACTTTCTCAACACCTCTTATACCAGTTTTCTTCATAAAAACGATTACCTATGGCACAGAATTATTTCATTTTGCCACATTTATGCACATTTTTATTTCAAGGGTGTATTCTTGCATGTTAATGAAACGAATGATAACATGGCAAAGAAAGAAGGCGGAGAGGAGAGAGAGAAAATAGTTGGAGCCATGGACATCTGCTGATTCAGCACCATCCATCTTAAATATTCCACCACCTCAACATCTGCTGCTGCTACTGATTCATTACACTGATGTAATCTACTAAGTAACAGCCAGCAGTACTCTGCCCTCCCAACTCATTGCAGAAAGCGACTTGTCACAAACCTACACGGTAGCCAATCGATGCAAACCTATTTTTCTTGGATTCCATTGTTTTTCTGCATTAACCTTATTAACCTCTATGCACAGTGGAGGGACATTTTATTTGCTTAAGCGTCTACTCTGGATTTCACTGATAACACTGTGGAAGTGAATTTTGCTGTAAGAAATAAATACCTTCCCAAACTCTGTCTCTTGCTAATCCTGCTACAGCTATGTGCAGAGTTGAAGGAGGATGGTTTATGTACAACCTGATGATCGCTTGAGCAAGTGAGCTAGGGTTTTCTAATGCCTTTTAAGTCCTTCTCAACTGGCATCCTGGTTCAAGTTTTCTTTTCCTTTTGATTCAGATCTAAATTCACAAGCCTTAACTTTCCCTCAGATTTGTGTAACAAGTACCACATTACTGCCAGACAGCAATCCAGTCCTGGGAAAAGTCCCCAAAATTACATCCTAAGTGAAGTGTAGTCTAAAAGGGGCCTGGTGAGGAAGGAAAAACTCATCCATTTTTTACTTGCCAATACTGAACAAGTGGCCATTCCCAAACAGATATAAGATTTCCAGTCAGGAGCAGCTGCAGACCAGATCTGAAACCTGAAGCAAGTCTTTTCGACACAAGGTGTGAAAGCCCACACATTAATATTCTCTTTGGACTTTGCTATGGTTGAAGCATGGGGTCCAAAATGGTGAATCCTGTCACCAAGTTGATATAAAAGATCTCAGGAGGGGGGCAGATTGTAGTTTAGTCATGATTTATTGTAAATATTGTGAGTGATTTTCTGTTTAATTATTATTTGCTGGTATTTTGCGAGTTAATCTTATTGTGATCTATTATCGAAAATTTATTTGATACAAGTTGTTTATTTTATTATGACTTATTTGTATTGGATCCAGTTAAGTGTGATCTTTGCTATACATTTTGTGGTTTTGTTGGCTTTTAAACTACCTTGTGTACTGTATAGCAATACAGAAACCTGGTATACAAATTAAAAGGGAAATAACAATGAAATGAAAATCTGCATTCTAATGTATTTCTGAAGGCACATTTGAATTCAGATGCTATTCCTCTGCCCTATATTACTCCCAGTGCATAGCTTCATGGTACTTCCTGATATGTCTTTTATTAAGAGGCCCAAGTGACCTCCATGGGTAAAGGTAAAGGTACCCCTGCCCGTAAGGGCCAGTCGTGTCCGGCTCTAGGGTTGTGCGCCCATCTCACTTAAGAGGCCGGGGGCCAGCGCTGTCCGGAGACACTTCCGGGTCACGTGGCCAGCGTGACGAAGCTGCTCTGGCGAGCCAGCACCAGCGCAGCACACGGAAATGCTGTTTACCTTCCCGCTATAAAGCCTATTTATCTACTTGCTCTTAGGGGTGCTTTCGAACTGCTAGGTGAGCAGGAGCTGGGACCGAAAGACGGGAGCTCACCCCGCTGCGGGGATTCGAACTGCCGACCATACGATCGGCAAGTCCTAGGCACTGAGATTTTACCCACAGTGCCACCCGCGTCCCAATGGGACCTCCATGGGTAGGATTGCATTTTAACATCTGGTATGCCAGCTACATCTGGAATGGGAGAGACTGGCCACTGCAGTCCATGCACTGGTAACCACAAGTCTAGATTCTCTGTAGGGCTGCCCTTGGGCATGGTCTAGAAATGCCAAATTGTGCAGAATGCAGCAGCTAGGCTGCTGATGGTGGCAGTCAGCATGTTACCAAGCCAGGTTCAAGCTTTTTGTATTACTATACAATGTCTTGAACAACGTGGGCCCAGAATAAGGGCCCACTTAAGCCCCATCACTGAGATCATCAGGAGAAATGCTGTAAGTTGTCCCCTGTGTCTCAAAAGTCTGACTGGCTCTCCTAGAATTGGGCATTTAGTGTAGCTGGTCCCATGCTGTGGAACACCCTCCAGTGGAAATTCAGTAGACAGCCTGGGTGTCAAGCTTCAGACATCTCATGAATATCTTAATGGTGACAGTCCTATTTGCTTGCTTACTTTTCTTTTTTAGATGAGCCAGTCATTCTTTTGTTATTTTGTATTGGTTAACAATATTTTGATATTTTATGTGAGTGGGTGGTATATAAATGCCTCTATAAATGAATAAAACAAATATATGGAAGACACACTGCAAACAATAAAACTGCAAATAATTTATTGGACATAGAAGCAGTGCACTAAATGGTAAAAAAAACCAGCAGTGTTTGTGTGTGCATGCACATGAGAAAGAATGAAAAGTAGGGTGCAGCTTCCAGCAGGCAAGCCAGATAACAGGGTCAACCCTAAAACAGCATACGCAATAAGCAGTGCTGGTAACAAGATTAGAGGTGGTGACTGCTTCATAAATGATATTTGTACCGTTTTCAAAATGAAACGATAAAATGGATGAATACGTGGGGAGGAATTGCAAGTGCTCTCGTTTACATTCCTCGTGAACTAACTGTAATAAGAGTGACATCATTTATTTTGATATCTTCCTTGAGAGCTTAATTCACCAGTATGGGAAAGGTATTCCGTTGCAGGAGTTGGAGCTGATGTTAGCTTGCGCTTTAGCTTCATCTGAAAACTGAGAAAAGTTTGCAATTGTTTGGATAATAATGAACTATTTTAAAAGTCAGTGCCACACTACAAGACCAGTCATTCAAGCTGAGGAACTTAGCGTCGCTATGTTGCACTTAGAATTCCTATTAATATTCCACTACGATACACAGTGCAAGAAGAATGGATCATCGGAATAATTAAAATATGTTTAATTTGCATGGAGCTCAGGGCATTGTTCTGACATCAAACATCAGTGTCAACTATATGTGAATTTCAACTGACAGTGCTTCATTTATGTGAAAATTAGCTTAAGTGTACAAAGAATGAAAAATTTATGATTATTTCACATTTTAATAAATGCAGCGTTGTGCATTAATTTTGCCTTCTGAAACTATTTTGACAGTGACAAGGGAATCCTTAGCAGACTGCACCACTGTTCCCAGCTTCCTTTGGAATTCTACTGCTGAAAATATTATGCCAGTTATGTTTTCATTCTTTGAAAAATATTATTCAATAAAGCTTTTCTGAAGAATTCCATTTTCCCTCTTTCCCTTTTCTGTCTCAGCTCAAAAGAACATAAGGTTTCAAATCAGTCTGCACATAGAATTAAATATAAACCTTCTCTGAAAATGCACATATTAAAAACACTGGCAATCTTCCAGAGCTGTCTGTTGCACATGGCCAACCAAACAATTCTTATCAATGCCAGATGTTGTTGGCCTCCCCATCAGCCCCAGCCAGCATGGCTAGCAGTCAGGGATGATGGGAGTTGTAGTCCACCAACATCTGGAGGGCACCACAGAGACTATCCTGACATATGAGATATGTGACATATTTTTAAACTTTATGGTGCTTGAAAGCACAATTCTGGTTTACTTGTTCACTGCAGACCCACACACTTACATTATGTGCACCAGAGGAGACCACTTGAAAGGCTTTCAAAGTAAACCCCAGTTTCTTCTATATTAAAGTGTCCTTAAGTGTGTCTCATGCAGGTGAACCAGAATACACAAGAGCCCTGTTTGAGTGTCCTTAGCACCTTTCACGAGTTGGAGGCAAATGTCTGCAATGGAGAGCCTGCTCTAATTGTGTAGGCTACATGAATGGTATAGAACAGGCTTCCTCAACCTCGGCCCTCCAGATGTTTTTGGCCTACAACTCCCATGATCCCTAGCTAGCAGGACCAGTGGTCAGGGATGATGGGAATTGTAGTCTCAAAACATCTGGAGGGCCGAGGTTGAGGAAGCCTGGTATAGGACCCTGGAAAGTGATACTTCTTAATACCACAGGAAGTTAAGTAAATAGAAAAGACTTCACACTTCAGAAGTTATCCCTCCAACTTACAGGGGGATGGTGATGAGAACAGTGGAGGCTGGTGGAACCTAGATATGGTGGGTGCGTAGGAAGTCACGTGGGTGGCGCGTAGGTCCCCAGTCTCCTCCCTTGTGAGGAGGATGTTGTGATACTAAGTCAACCACTAGGCAGCCTGTTTCCTTGTTCTTTTAAGGGAGGAGCTCAATGCAACATACTATCATGCAAATGGACAGATGACTGCAGGCAGTATATATCATTTGCCAAAATAAAATTATAGCAATTACCCCAGTGTCATGTAGTGAGCTTTGTGACTGAGTGAGGTTTTGAACCCAGGTCTCCCAAGCCCAGGGACCCGCAGAGTCTTCGCAGCTTGCGTAACAGACCTCAGCAACTCAGCATTATGGCTAATCTACTTTATTTACATATAGAACACTTGGAGCATTCTGACTTAGCTCCTTCCTCTTTCTCATCAGACAGCAAAGAGAGAGAACAAAGGACAATAGTCCCACTTCACGGAACACAGCAGTACAAAACATCCTGTCTCTGTCACTTCCCACTCTGTGGAATGAAAACATACACCATCATGTGATAGACAACAATCTCATGACTGCAATCACGGAGCAGGAATCTTAACAGTTTCCTACATAAGCCCAATTTCATACTCCTCTCATGGGCTCTCTCTCCCCTCTTTTTAGCAAAAGGGTATGTGGTTTATTAAATTAATTAATTACATTTGTTAGACCAGGCTTCCTCAACCTCAGCCCTCCAGATGTTTTGAGACTGCAGTTCCCATCACCCCTGTCCTGCTAGCTAGGGATCATGGGAGTTGTAGGCCAAAAACATCTGGAGGGCCAAGGTTGAGGAAGCCTGTGTTAGGCCTACTACTAAGAATAGTCTTGAGGCGATTTATGAAGCCAGCAAGAGCAACAACAAAGAAGGCTTATATAGCCTTGAGCAGAACAATCCCAGTTTCTCCCAGAACATTCATATATAAAATCACTGCCAACACAAAAATAGACCAGCAAAATGTCCAGGTCTGTGGGAATGCTGAAGCATGATGGAAGCATGGGGTTTTTTTAAGCATTGACAAAATTACCTTGATATTTAAGGTATGGTCCCTTCCAACTCTACAATTCCATGATTCTATTATTCTATCACACACACACACCCCAGCTCAGTTGAAGCCAATGAGACTTTTCTATTCCAATGGACTCTTTTATAAACCATGATTCTGCTCCAAATTATTCAAAGCTCTCATTACAGCCTGACAAAGTGCACCCATATCCCTGTAGAGGCATCCGCCCCAGAATCCCTCGTCTCCAAAACCTGGAAGTGAACTTGTACAAAACCACCTGGGGGTGTCCTCAGTAATCCAATGCCGAGCACATTCTTTCCCAGCACTTCCCGACAGCTGCATCCAGCAGAGCTGGCAGGAGATAAACAGCCAGCTGCTAACCCTAAGAGGAGGTACAATGTCACCACTGCAGGTAGATGAAACCGGGGATGGCGGGGGGAGGAATCTGTCAAGAGACTGCATAGGCAGAAAACACAGAAGGAAAGAATTTAATGGAAAGAGAGTTTGGGGGATAATTACAAGACAGGTATTTTTAATGGTTGCTGGCAGATTCCCTAACTCTTGTATTTAAATGGCTTTTTTAATTAAAAAACAGCAGGGTTTGAATACTAATCTTTCTCAGCAGATAGCAGATGATGTTTCTCAAGTTTTGGAAGGACTAAATCAGTCTGAATCCCACCCTCTGTCTTCGCAAGCCAACTTTGTTGCCATGCTATACTATTCATGTCTGTGAATGTGGCTTTTAAAAAATATTCATCCCAACATGGCAGGAAACATCTAGGTGGGACTAAAATCACAAGATGTCCCACCATTTCTCCCCTTTCTTGTTCTTTTTCGTGAGAGACAATATTTTTGAAGTAACGAGAAAGGACAGATAAGAAGGGGAACGGTTGCCAATGTGCAATATATAACCCCCTAATAGTAAAGGCAGAAAAGCATTTTCCTCTCCTTTTTTTGTCTCTCTCTTTGTAAGTTATTTAAGTTGCAGGTGAAAAGGCTACGTTGTCTGACACTCTTGGGTTTTCTTTGGAATCTTCGCTCATGTGATTGCAGGAGGGGTGAGTTCCAAAGAGAGGCACTGGTATCAAGCATGCTATACATAAATAACTGGCTAGACAATATTTTCCTGTGACCTGAGACTTCCCAAATGTACAGCAATTTTATGCCATCCCAAGTCACAGTATCTGTGGGTAAGAGGGTTTTAAAATAAAATTAAGCCACATCCTATCTGTCACTTCTTGGTTTTCCCCATTGTACATTTCTATTTCGCCTAGAAAAACATCAACTTCAAGCAAAGATACTTCAAGCAAAAGACTAACTTCAACATTACACTGAATCTTATTCCTTAAACCTTCTTACACTTAGCTCAAACAAAAAGCCATAAAACAAATCAGCAAGGAAATTGTTGCATTTTAAGGCTGCCTTTCAAGTACTAGTCCTCAGGGTTTCTTATGAAATTTTTTTGTTCATACTTTCTCTATCACTTCCTGTGCTTTCTCCAATCTCTTCCATGTCTCCTTTTCTCTTTAGTCTGAGCTCCAGGCCTTCCCTATCAACGATTCATTCCTCTGACGTTCAGCGCTGTTGCCACAGGGAAAACTGAGTGATGGTTTCCCTAATGGACAGTTCTTCCATAGACTGATTTAAAGCTATGCCTGCTTCACATATGAGTCTCTATACACTGATCTCAGAAACAGGAGTTGTCAATTAGAAAACCAAGCAAGTGCTCCAATTTATGCTGATTATCCTCAATGATGTTGTCAATCAAGCTCATACATCTGACTTCATTCTCAACTACCTTCTTTCCTTCAGTCCAAACATTACCTCTAAGAATAGCTTCTTTCTAACTATTGGAATTAAACACTGTATATTATTAGATAGCATGGGGGGGGGCGATATATGAGAAATTTATGAAAATTTAGAAGACTACTCCCAAGCCTGCAACAATGTTTAACAGCAGACTAAACGATTCATCCTGTTCAGAGTTAAGTTACCATGTATTTAGCAAAGTCTATTGGTACAAGCTGGTGTCAGCAGTTGGCACCATCAAGAAGTTGCTGGCAGCCCATGCCTTTATTGTTAATTATTATTATTATTACTTATTATATTTATATATTGCCCTTCATCAAAAGATCTCAGGGCAGTTCACAAGATAAAGAGACAAATAAGTAGTTAGGACAGAAACAAAACAACAAAAAACCCCTCCCACAAACACATTTAAAAGGGTTAAAATATTAAACAGCAAGAGGCCTGTTTGAAGAGGAACATTTTTGCCTAGCATCTAAAGATATATAATGAAGCTACCAGACAAACCTCCCTGTGTAAAGCATTGCACAAATGAGGAGCCACTGCTAGGTGTTACAAGGAAGAGCAGAAGGAGGGACATGGAGTAGCAGCACCAATGTGTCTCTTGCTTTGGCTTTCATGAACTTATGAACACTTCTGAAATCAAGGAGGATTTCTTCAAAGCAAGGTGTTTAAGACTCAGCTGCAGTGTGCTTTTTTCAACTGGTGCCATGGTAAATATCCAAGGCTTTTGTGCCTCTCAAAATTACCTTTACAATTCACTTGTCTGAGGCAACGTAAGATGGCACTGGTGAATGTATTCCTTCTGTTCAAATTCCAAGCAACTTTTCTTGTTAATTTGGCCACTGAGATAGCCAACATTACAACTGTATCAGAGTGGTTTTCAAGTTTGATTTGCCATAGCCATTGAACAGAAGCATGCGGATCAAACAAGGTTGAGCAGTTTGCCATCCACCTGTTTCTCAAGAGCAACCAGGCAGAAGAAAGCTTTTCTGACAATTTGAAAGGGAACTACTTCCAATTTAGAAGGAAATGATTGTGTACAATCCAACCTGATGCCTCTTAAACTACATCACAAAGCAATCCACTGTCACTTAGTGTTCTGTATCTGTCAGTCACCCAAATTAAAGTGATTTCAGATAAAATATCAACACCACCTTGATTCAGTCCAGAATGATTTCATCAGGGGAATGTGGGGTGGTTTTTACTTTATTTTTGTTATTCTATCTATTATAGCAAAAAAATCTTGATCGAGTAAAATATTTCCCTTTTAAGTTTCTAAATGTACAACTTGTGGCAAGACAGGCATTCAGCTGTAAAGGGTTATTTGCTTTTGAGAAAATACATTTAGCTGATTGCACATATTGAAGGAGGGAAGAATGCTTGATAGATTGCATCAATGACCTGTTTATCTCCTTAGCCATGGTCTTTATTTAAATTTAGGGGCCACCTTTTGGCCTCCAGTTGCTCTCAAAAGCAGCTTCCAATCAAATCCTAACAAAACACCTCAAAATGCCAGAAGCAAGAGTTTCCAAAACAATGTATAAAACACACAAATGCTAGGAGCAGTTCCTCACATTAAGAAAGAGCCCTAGTTCTCAGAAACCTTGACAGGGAAAAAAAAAACCCCTCCTAGATCTACTACAAATCACTCTGTAAGGCACCTGTCATTACAGGAATCCTACATCTGAAAAGAATAGTCATGGGGAATTAAATATGCAAGAAATGGCTGGCATTATAACAGGAGCCTGCATATGGGGTGCAATTTGTCTTTGATTGCTCTGTGCCGGCAGACACATTGCTTCCCTCATGGGACCTCCGGCAATGAAAGCCATGCCACTCCATGTCTGGGACAGGCTGACATTCAGCTGTGTCCTATATTGCAAGCTATTTACTTTGTCTCATAACCTTGAGAATGGAACTAACCCAGTTTCAGAGATGGGGGACCTGTGTCCAGATAGTCCTGGACCCCAGTTCCCATAATCCTCAGCAAGCATGGCCAGGGGTCAGAGATGATGGAAACTGGAGTCCAGCAACATCTGGAGAGTCAGTGTTTTCCCATACATGCCCTGTTTGTGTAATTCCACCCTTTGTTGTTGTGTCATTCTAGAATGGATAGAAACAAAGACAACAAACAACCCAGCGCTGCATCTGCACTTCTGATTATACCTGCACGAAGCTTAGAGACCCACCCACCCCTTTTTGTGTGGGTGCCAATTGCTCTTGGAGTGCCAGTGGCACTGGAGAACAAGGTGCATGTTAAAACACTAATCAAATTATTGCTTCGTCTTTGTAAGGACCCTGCCTTCACATTTTCAAGTGTAGGTGATAGCATTCAAGACATTTGAGTCTGGGACACGCTGTCCACTTGATCATTTCCCTGTATTATCACCAGCTTTTCTTATTTACAAGACTCATTCTGAGTTCAGAAGCAACCACCATTCAGAATCAATCAGCTCAGCACTATTCCTGCAAAAATAGTGTGTTCTTTCTGTCTGACTGAAGCACATCCTTGCAAATGAGTGCAGCTTCCAGGATGTTCTCTCACTTGGCCTCTCTTCCTCAGGCCCTCCCTTCTAAGTTTATATACTGTATCTATGTTTATATGCTTTGTATACATGGAAAACAAGAGAAAGAAAATCACAACTAATGGAGATCTAGTAGTACACACTGCAAATTCTGCATGCATGCAAAATATTCCATTTACAGCATATTCCTGAACATATCTACTCAGACATGAGTCCCATGAAGTTCAATGTGCTTATGGGGGGGGGGGAATAAGCTACTAGTGTAAGGTTGTAGCCTTAGGGCGCATGCATTTCAGTTACAACAAGCTTCCTCAACCTCGGCCCTCCAGATGTTTTTGGCCTACAACTCCCACGATCCCTAGCTAGCAGGACCAGTAGTCAGGGATGATGGGAACTGTAATCTCAAAACATCTGGAGGGCCGAGGTTGAGGAAGCCTGAGTTACAGCTTCATGAGTCTTTCTTCCTCCCAGACCAAACCAGAATAAGTCAGCAGAACTGTAAAGACCACATTATACCCATTCATTGTATATTGGGACTAGATGACCCTTGTAGTCCCTTCCAACTCTACACGTCTATGATTCTATGCTGAGAGTTAGTAGGGGGTGCCAAGAGCTGTCAGTATTTGCTTCACAGAGCAACAGTTCCCAACACCCTTAACAAACTACAGCTCCCAGGATTTATTTTTATGGGGGGGGGGGGGGACAGAAGCAATGACTGTTAAAGTGGCATAAGAGTGTTTTAATGTACAGTGCAGATGTGACCAGAGAATGAACATCCACATTTTAAGATGTCTGTAGAAATTTACCACCAGGAAAGTTATACCAAATCTAATTTTCATCCTACTGTCTCCACTCAGCACTTACCCCAAAGCTGAAAATGAATACTATTTACAACTACGCAGTGCATCATCTCCAAATGATTCTGTTCTAGTATTGAATGAATGTTCCAGTATTGCCCATTGACAGTTTAAGACTATGTCGGACTATAGAGCTCACTGGTCTGCCTCTTGTGGAAGCTGTGAAAAAGATGGGCTGATCTAAAGGTCATTTTCACATGCAGATTTTCTAAATAAGGATTTTTATAAAGGGGGGGGGGACGATTTTTTTTTCTAGACTGGAGCTATAGCCAGCCATAAAACAATACCAGCCTCACAGATGTAGGCATGGCAACTCCTTGTGCTCATGGCTGAGGTAACGTGGCATACAAGGGAAAGTGCCAATTGTTATTGAAAGGTGGAGGCCCTCAAAACACAGAAGCTGGAGGGGGGCAGACAGTAGTGGTACTTGCACCATTCTTACCAGTCTGTCGCTGTACATGAACTCTCTGTGCTGGAAATGCATGCTGAAGGAATTAAAGTGCTGAAACAGCGCAGAGCTAGTGCAGCATAGTGGCTAAGAGACTAAGCTATGAATCAGGCAGCCTCTGGGTGTAATCATTTTATCTTGGCTTAAGGCACCTGCCTAGTCAGCCATATGCTGGAGTAGGGAACCATTTTCCACCAATGCCAACCTTCTGAGGGACAAATGTTAGTTGTGAGTGGGTTCAGAGGCAAAAGTGGGAGGAGCGCCAAATTAAAACGTTGCCTTTATACCGGAGGATGCTTTCTACATATTCTCTCTATCTTCCCTCCAAGCAGACAAGCACGAGGCATTATCAGAATTCAAGAACTCATTCCAAGACTGACATAAGAGCAGAGGTTGGTGCAATGGTTTCTGAGGTCACAAAGGCACCTTAAGCAAACAGAGTGGGCATCTATAGTTTCAAGTGAGAAATGTTATTTGGGACTCTCTTCAAGGGGGAAAGTCTTCAAGGGGGAAACTCTCAGCTTTTTCAGCTTTCAGTTGGTACCTCACCCATCTGTGCCAGAAAAACGATACAGGAGGAGAGCGTAGACTAACTTTCACAGGAAAATCTAATGCTGTCAATTTAAAATTACGCTCTAGAATATATATAACTGTGTTATATAACATTATGAATACACATCCTGTATTTCACACATAGTTTTCAGATATCCATTATTACAAATGTGATCTAAGAACTCAACACTGGTTAAGCTTCAAGTACTTTAATTAAACCTTGATCGTGCACCTTAACAAACTAGAGCAAAAGTAAGCACTGTTATGTGCTAGTGAATCCAGTGGAAGAGAGCTAAGCACATGCTTAATTTGTCATTGAAATTACTCAGAGGAAAGTGCTTGACTTTGGTTGGATCATGCCCTCCATTTGTATCTGAAATTAAACTAGGATTTTTTTTGTGACATAATTTCAGGCCTACATTAAAATGTTACATTTAAATGACCTCGTTCTTCATCTGCAAAAGATATTAAAAACCAAAACAAATTCCTCTCTATCATGTGCATTTAGGATAATTTAATGGGCTTTTATTCGTGCTGGTTGGCAGCGTAATAAATCCAAAATAAATTTATTTAAATATTTTAGAGTTACATAGTTTGAAAAGAGAGCTTTCCATTTAGTTGAAAGCAGTTAATGATACTATTTCCTCTGCCACAATTTCGGGGTGGGAGTGGAGAGAAAGAATGTGTCTTTATTCTTGCTATGATAAATGACATTTTAATGGAGAGTGCCCCTATCACAAAATTTGATTTGGACACATTATGAAACAAATGACAGGTGAGACCACACAGTTCAAAACAGACCATTTAGGTTTGTTTAGCCATTAAAGAAGTTTTATTTTTCCTCCCAAAGGCAGCTACAGTTTTGATTAAAGTGTGATCCCAAGAGCCAAATAATTTTTGAGAAAGCATCTATTCAGTTTTTGAAGTTCCTGTGAGAGCTCTTAAAAATACGGAGAACCAGAAAGACAGGTTTTTCAGCAACTAAATAATATATCTGATTTTCTTTTCACCACTTAGTCTCAGTCACACCGTGATAATGTGGTTTTCACAAGATTTACAGCGGCTTCCGGACTGTTTCTAAGTTCAATTCAAAGTGCTAGTTTTAATCTATGAATTCATAAGGAGATTTGAAGGTCTGTCTTCTCCCATACAAATCAGTTGCTTCATTCCAATAATCAGAAGCCTTTCCCTTGCCCTCAGTAGCCCAGAGGTCTGTCTCATCATAGGACTCCTTGCACACCTCTTTCAATTTGTGTAAGTTCTGGCTCGCCACTAGGCTTCCTGACCAGTTTTCTGTAAAGGCGTGTCTCCAATATATCCATCTCCAGTCCTTTTGTTTCTCTCCCCAGTCTTACATCCTGTAAGGCTGTAACTTCCCCTTTCCTAATCAATCTCACAGCATCCTTCCTAATGTAGCCTCTTTGCTTCCAAGCCCATACTGTACCACTCTGAGCCAGTTTTAACCCCACCCGCCAATACCCACTCTTTATGCAAGTCCTGGGTGTCAAGGAACTTCTCCTAAAACCTGGCCCCGCCCTGACACGTTTGCCAAGTATTCCACAAGGAGGGTGCAAAGATGGATGGCTCCATTATGGCTCCGTTGCCTTAGTAACACCAGTCGGGCTGTTCCATTATCGATCACCCATCCACAATGTCTCCCCTCACCAGACTAATTTACACAGAGTTGCAACTTTTGAAATAGCTGCAGTTTAAATAGAATTGCAGTGCACCTCACCGTAGTGAGGAAGAGTGGGACTAGGCAAATCTGTATGCCTCCTCAGCTCCTGATCTTCTTGCCCATGCGTTCCAATGATGCAAATGTCCTATTACAATAAACTATACTCATATCAAAAGTTATTGACAACACGGGGCTTGGTTTAATAGAGAGATTAGTTTTAAACAAGCATTGCCATCTGTCAGGGCCTTGAAAAAAATGTGCAATGATACACAGCCATAGTGTGACATTTTAACGCATGTACTGGCTTCTGCAGCCTACAAAGGCTGAATATTAAGCAAACACCTGAAGTTGTGAGTGCTGTAGCATAGAACAAGCCCTTCATGTTTTGATTATGTGCACACTTAAAGAAAACTGGGTGCTTCCCTGCCTCTGTGTTTCCCTTAATTACTCAGACAAAAGCATATACTACACTTCACCCCTCATTCAGAAATCAGCTTGCAATCACTAACACAGCACCACACCCCTTTCTTAGGGCACTTAATTGATCTCAGAATAAGTGACATTGAGGATTTCTTAGAAGAGTCCCTATCTGCAAAAAATAAACAGCTCATATAAACTGTAGCTTTGATTTCATACCAAAAGCAGTGGAGTACAGCAACATGAAACCTGTAACTTCCATGCGACTCTCTAATACTTTTGTAGCATGGGGGATTGGATTTCTTAATTGGTGCCCTGAACACCCGGCCTACCTGGCAGCAAGTGAGTGTGCCAAGTCTCCAGTCCAGGATCAGTCCATGTGTCCAAAATCCAAACCAAAGCAGTATCCTGTAGAGATCCTGGAACATCCAAGCTGAGGTCCATCAACATGGGCAGTTGAGCAGACACAGCACCTCTGCTCTGCTTCCCTTTGGTACTTTGCATGCTGATTGCAGCACCTGGGCTTGATGAGGCAGGTGACCCTCACCTGTTCCAAGCCTACTCTAGCTGAACAATCAAATATGGGAATGCTCAGTTGCAGCCCTTAAAACAAAACAGATGTTGCATGTTTCAAAGACTTCTCAGAATTTTCTGTTTGTGCAGAATGCAACTTCTAGGCTACTCTCAGGGGGCTGCTATACACTGCTAGTTCTTAGACAATTTCATTGACTGACAGTCCATTTCTGGCCACAATTCAAAGTGCACATGCTTATTTTTAAAGCCCTCAAGAGCTTGGGGCCTGGGTATCAGGGATACCATCTCTAATGTAAGCCTGCACCGATGTTACATTTATAATTGGGGGTGCTTCTCTGCCCTGCACCTTCTGAAGTTGGGGAAGTGATCATCAGATGGGCCTTTCTACTTGTGTCTCTCCATATGGTCAGTGCCCTTCTCTGAAAGCTCTCTGGTACCAAACTTGATATTTTCCCAGTACAACAGACACAGCCTGGGCCTGGGTAGCTGCTGCCACCCTTTTACAGGTCTCTGCTCGCTTTTATCAATCTGAATAAAACAATCCTTTGTTGTGTTTAGTTTATATAATTATTGGTGCATTTCTGCAATTATTATTCCATGTAATGACTGGATCAAACACCAGGGAAAAGCCTCTTTAACCAAAAATACCATCGATAGCTGCCAAAATATCAAAGCATTAGGTGCTTCTCTAATTTCAGCTGGTAATTGATTCCATATTTATTATTCTGATTGACTTTTTCTTGTTGCAGGGCACTTTTTATTTGTGAGCCATTCTGAGAGCTCTCAAACTAAAAGGTAACACATGCATACTTAAACATACAAAGTGGGGTAAACACAAGTGAGATTACTATCCTTTACCCTCCTGCTTCTACATTAGTGCCTATTTTTGCATATTTCACCACTATGTTTCCTATGAAATTTTAACCATGAAGTCCCCCTCTCAATTTTTTTAAAAGAAGCAAAAAAGGATAATGCAACTCCCCCCCAGCAGCAAGGCTAGCTCCTGGGGCAAAGCTGCCCCCATTTCACTCTAGTTGTGACAGGGTAGCACAGAAGAATATGGACATGAGCACACACATTCACAGAAAAACTGGAACCGTGTTATCACCTGGAAAGACCCTTCCTCTAATAACTTGCCACCTTTGTAGCACAGCCATCTTGTTAGGGATGGAGAAATTGAAGTCAATTAAAAAAGCTGAATGCAGCAGTAGGAAATCAAATTTCCCTCTCCCCAGTTATCCTTCTTGCCTTTGTTATAAATCAGTGTACGATGCCTTCCCAAAGTTCTGTCCCCAGGCAACAGCCGCATTTGCTTTTAACCTTTGTAAATTAAAACAAGTTTGGAGTGCACTTTGATTCAATGCCGTGGCTCCATTTACTTTTGATTTTGTTTACTCAAGCAATTCCCACTTTGTAGCATCAAAGTTTGGTGTTCGCAGTTAAGCGCTGTTAATCTACATGATGAATATAACAAAGCTTACGGAAGAATCCCAAATGGACAAGCATGATAAGAGATGGGACAAAGCACTTGGCAAGGCTCCAGGTATACAGGATATTTGGTATCCAGCCTCTTTAATTACTTGCAGACAGAAATGTGACTAATAGAAGGGCTTAAAAGTATCAGACTCCTCTGGTGGCTACTGGGGATTCCTCCGCTTCCTTACAAAAGGGGATATGGCACCAAAGATTCCTCTTCGTATGAGTGCAAGCATTCCATTTCCACTTGTCCACCAAAGAATAGTTAATTTTGGGGGGGTGGGGAGTAATACCACTTTTGGTGGGTGGCAATATTGCATCCCACTACTCACAACGGCTTAAGGCTTTGCCTATGTTCCAAGCAGACATTTGAAAAGGCTCGGGCGCATTATAAAAGTTTACGCTGCCTTCTCCAAGAACAAGCAGCTTACCATGGGACAAGGGAAGGCAGAGGCAGGGCGGAAGCAAGGGCCTCAAGCAGGGGAGGACGGCACCCTGCAAGGCCAAATTGGACACCTTCCCCTAGCCCAAATTCACCTTCCCAAAGCCAGGAAAGGGAGGCACTGGGCTTTGGGGAGGAAATGCAAAGCTCTGGCAGGGACCTAGAGCCCTCTCACCTCTTTCCCAAAGCTGGGCAAACACTAACTAGGCTTTGGAAAGGCAATGAGATGACTTCAGGACCCTGTTAGAGTCCTCACCCCTCCTTCCCAAAGCCAAGGCTTTGGAAAGGAGGCGAGAAGGCACCGCCTTGGCCCCTGCGCCCTGTGCGGGGGAAGTAGTCACACTGCCCTAAATCTGCTTCCGGCCTCATGGGGGGGGGGGGGGAGAGAGACCTTGAAGCCAAGGCTAAATTGCCTTGTGCAGGGGGCTATGGTTGATTGCTAAAGGAGAACAGCGCTCAGATGTTGCTGTAGCAACAGCTAACATTAGACTAAGCAACAGTTCTGAACCAGTTGCAAGATCTGCCTTCACTAATATGTGCCTCTCCAGTTACAAGGGCCAAGCCCTCTCCCTAACTTTTCTGTTCTGAAAGAGTGGAAGAGATTCTGGTTACCCAGGGCTCCTGCAATGGGAGTCCTCTTAGTTAGAGGGTGGAAATGTGACAAATTTGGGTGGGAGGGGCACTAGCATCACAGACTTGCCTGGTGGAAGTGCTTCTGAGGCTGACCCTGGGTGCCATCCCCCTTCAAGTTCATGCCCTGAAGAAGGGGGCTCTGACCTCAGCAGTGGCGTAGTGTGGTGGGTGCAGGGGGGGGGGCCGGCCGCACCGGGCGCAACATCTGGGGGTTAGGGTAAGGGGGCACAAATCCAGGGTTAGGGGGCGCAAATCCATGGGTTAGGGGGCGCAAATTACTTGCCTTGCCCCGGGTGCTGACAACCCACGCTACGCCACTGGACCTCAGGGTCGTGGCAGGGGGGGCATTTTAGAACAGGCATTACAAACCCCAGACTCCATGTGGAATACTGACTCCATTTCTGGCCAAAGGGAAGGCCTTTCACAGGAGCTGGCAGGAGCATACAGTACTACTTTCCTGTGAAATTAATAGCCCTGCAACAGTAATCACACTGCCAGTATATTTAACTTCTTTACCTTCAGTGATGACCAGCAAATATAAAGGACAGCGAAAGGGAGGGAAAGAGAATCCAGAAACCCACCAAGAAAACCACCTTCACAAGCCACTGGGATAGTTATGTTTCAGAAAGTATGAACTAAGTCGGTTTGCCTTTAAACTGAATTGAATTGCTTCATCTCTGTGCCTCCCTCAGAAAGGCAGAGAACACAAACACTTGCGCCCTACATCTCCTACATCCACAGTGCCCTTACTTTCCCACTTCTTTGCCATCCCTCCCCCAATTTCCCCTTACTCCCTCCTATACTCTTGGCCTTAGTCCCTCCACAAGCTTTCTCTCTCTCCTTCTATTCTCTCCCCTTTCCTTCAGCCCTCTGTTTCTGGGTTCACTTCACAGTTACAGGCTTTTTTAGCTCAGCTTTCTCACCTCACTCCCCACTTCCTGCCAACAGAACAGTAGGCTTCCTGAAACACAGATCAGGGTGAGATTGCCCCTCAGCCAAATGGATGTGTTGTTTTCTTCACAGATGCTCCATTTGAGCACATGCTCTTGGTGTTACCTTCCACTTAGCAGAGCAGATAGAATGTTCCTGATGTTTACTGTTCTCTTGGCAAGTTTTCTCTTTTAAAAAAATTAACCAATGAAGTTAAGCAAAGGTCATTGGCACTAACACCATTTTAGAGCTGGCATTTGTTGGTTTGGTGAGTTGGGGATGAACAGGATAATAAAGAGGTAGAACAGGATAATAAAGGTAGTCATCTTTGCCTAACCACCATCACTTTTCTTATTTCACTCTTCTGGTTTACTAGGAGTTTAACAGATAGATGTGTAATTATAGATGAATCAAGTATTGGCTTCTTGCAGAAAATAAAACACCATACACACTCATTGACTCTTATTTCCTACATCTGTCTTCTAAACTTTTATATTTGTGTCCCAGTGTCTTTTAATTGAGTTTTTGCATTTCATTTTCTGCTTTAGGGAAATGTGCATTTAAAAAAAAAATCAAAGTTTCCTTTAAATCTACATATGCAACTTCATTACTTGAACTAGAGACATGCAAGAAATCTCTCTCTGATGTGGAATGATCTGCAGGGTGGAGTAGAAAGAAAATTTGCCTTTGTTTTTGATGTTCAAATTAGATTACAAATTCATACGGCCCCTTTTAATACAGCCAGATTAAAAGGGAAGATAGAACACAATCTACAGAAGAGCTAATTTATGCAGATCCTTCTCTAAAGTTTATGGCATAAAGCATTTTTAGATAAAAATGTAACAATATTCAGCACATCGCACCTTCAAAGGTTCTTAATAAGTGAATGTGCACAGCATTTCTCTGCAGTAATTTTGCAGGTATATAGTATAAAACTATTTTACAGCAGGACCTACCTTTGTTTCCAGGCTGCTCCCTAATCTGGTATTTTGTGGCTGCTCTTTTGCAGTTCAGTACAAAGGGCTTTTTTCTGGGGGTACTCAAGGGTATGGAGCACTGGCAGATTTTGTTGTTGTTTTTTTCTAGAAGAAAAGCACTCGTTAAAATTGTGGCACTTATTGTAACAACTTCATGGTGAGTACAGACACCTTTTTTCTAGAAAAAAGCACTGAATGCATAAATAAAATTCCAAAGCTCTCTATGGATATACGCCAATCAATGTTACTACCTCAATATTTAAGCTCCTATGCTGAAGTAAAGAAAACATTTTTGTGGACAGTTCTTTCAGCAACTGTGCTGTCTAGTTGAAAGGGTATCATTCCCTTTATTTATTTTCTCAAATTTACAGTCTGTCTTTCTTCAAAATTAAATCCAAGGTGGCATACTTGCGATTCCCATCAAGTCACTGACCAGACCCAGACTGGCTTATCTTCAGCAAGACCTTTATGAAAAGATGTTGGGTTATGATTCATGTCACTGGGTGAAGCACCTATTGAGAAAGCGTGTTCTCACTAAGGGAGAGCACGTGTTGCGGCTGGGACCAGACAAGCACCCTTTAATTGCCAGGCAGAATTGAAGGAGGGAGCCTGGCGTGGATTGGTGGTGATGTTGCTGGGGCAAATAGCATGTTGCCAATTTGGGGGTGGGATCAGAGCTTATTTAAGTCTGGCCCACAGCTAGCTGCTTTCTCTTTCGCTGTGGGCATCGGATCGCCCGCCCGCCCTCCCTTGTTTGGGCTTGCGCTTTGACCTTGCTTTGCCTGTCTAGGGGTTGCTCGCTTTGATGCGAGGGCCTGGTAGGAATTTTTCAATTTGGCTGATTAGTGTGTGCCATCTGGTTTTCGCCTACTGCTTAGCAAATCGTCACAACTTGTAAGGTTGGCGGTTAGGCATTGGTTTAAATTGGTTGGTGGAGGGGTATGGATTGGCTGTGCCTGCCCCTCCAATGCTGCTGCTGCATGGGAATTCCGGTAAAGGAATTCAGGGGCTTACCATCCTTTCGTCCAAACCCCTGGAATCGGGTTTGGGCCGCGTATTGCCCCTAGGAGCATGCGGGGAGAAGCTGAGGGTCTGTGGCGCAGCTCCAGTCATCCCTGATCTTGTTCCTCCACACTGTCTTCCGCTGGAATCCAGAATTCAGTGCTGTCCCCCAAGGCGGGGGGGACAGCTAGTCTTAACCAATGCCTAAGCAACCACTCACAATTTGTATATGAATAAAGTTGTGGCCAAAATTATGCCAAAAAACCTTAAACAAAAATTAACGTGTGATGTGTGAGTTATTGGGCTTGGGGTGTTTGGGGGATCTCAGCACGCAACTACCTATCTTAAACTAAGGACATTTCCACACCTCACTTCCAGTATGGAATATGTGGCTGAGTTCCTATGCAGCCAAGATAGAGGGAGGCAAAGTTGAGTAAGACTGGATCATCATCTCATCTATAGGTCAACAGCCATCACTTTTGACTGATGGGACTCATCCTTGACAGGTTAATCCTTTAGCTGAATAGGTGCACAGGTTAAGTCCCTTCCTGGTGTCCTTCAGAACATGGGTCAGGATCTGTTGTGGGATTAGAAGTGTTGCAGCAAAACAAGAACATCAGAGTGACTTTTTCTTGCTCTTGCATATGGCCGCAGTATGGTGCTGATTATGTCAGTTGATCCAGATGGGCAGCAATCAGCATTGGAATTAGCATGTACAGATCATTCCAAGAGACTGGTGTTGGGGATTCAGAGCATCCATCACCTGCAAAGGACTACTTCCAAACAAACGTGCTTAGACTCTGGTAACCAGGCCCTTAAAAAGAAATGCAGGTTCCAGGAGAAAAGTAATATCCGCTTTAGTTTCTAATTTAAAAAACAAAAAAAACCCAGGAGGAACCTTTCATTTTTCATTAAAAAGAAAAAGAAAGATATACAACAAAAGCCTTCCTCTGTTGTCATATACAAAAGAGATTAAAATGGCACATACAAAGCAGATAACACCCAAAGAAATGGCAGCAGAATACGTCAGGAGCTAATAACAAAGAGGATACACAAAGATCAAAAGGTAAGAGCTCCCCCCATCCTGTATCTTTGTTTAGACTTGTTTAAAATGGCAAACATAACGGCATTGTCCTTCCATGATCTGATAATCAGCAGATGAATTCCTATCTTCACAACTAAAGAAGACTTGTTTCAAAGGGGCGACAACTGAGATTAAAATCATATAAAAGCCAACAAATTTCCTCAGATGTGTTTGCAATAACATCAGAGTTTATTAAAAGAGAAGGATATTAAAGTAACACCCCCCCAGTCACATAGGGATGGTGTGGAACTTTAGGCAGGTGAACAAATATTAATCCATTGCTGCCACAGTGTCCTTCCAGAGCCACCCATTCACCAAGGTCAGAGTGTCACTCCAGGAATGTGTGTGTTCACCATGGTAATGTGATGAGCAGGCACTATTCTCTGATCGGTAGCCAAAAAAGATGAGAGGGAGCAATCCATTAAAGACTGCTGCTGGACCTTCTATTGAATTGCAATCAGTCGTGTTAGGGCATACCTGCACAGTATTTATTTTATTATTTATTTAGAAAATTTATAAACTGCTTGCTAAAAAAAAAAGTTCAAACAAACCATGACTAAAATATAAATTATAGTTGGAAATTGCAGCTCTGTGAGAAGCTACAGTTTCCATAATTCGTTTGAGGAAGACATGTGAATTAAATGTCTGATGTGTACACAGTCCAAGTGTTAACATGACGTCATGAAGAAAGGGAGGAGCAACTAGATATATTTATTTACAGAAAGTGAGGAGGAAGGAGAAACACGAATAAGCACGATGTTTAAATACTGCCATGAGGAATATCAACATATTAAATATATGAAGTTCTATCTTCGAGCCAAGCTCTCTCCCCTAGCCAGTCTGCACCTTAACAGAACAGGAGGCAGTTACCAGAGAGATCTGCGTGGAGCTTGCTACTATCACAAGCAGAAGAAGCCACTGCAGCTCAGTTAGGTGTCCTGCATAATGCAGGGTGCATGTCTACAGCCACCCTCTGAAGACTCCAGCCCCCGTTCCTGCGCCGAGTGCACACTGTGCTTCCAAATCTGTACCAAGGCAACTTAAAGTGCCACAATGTAGAGATATTTTCAATATTAAGAAAATCTAACATTGCTTGAGCAATAGAGAAATTGTTCAAGGAAGTAATTGATACATGGTTTACAGCAAGACATGGGAGCAACATCCAGCAAAAAATGCCTTATTCTATTTCGTCTTGCATTGGTCTATGATGCGCTTGGAGGTCCTTCCATGTTCTGTGATCTCTCAGCCTTTGTGCTCTCTTTTCTACTTGTCTGAACAGAAACATTTTGCTTTCTGGGTCATCCGCTCCAGGAGAATTGTGTTCTGGATGGAATTGCCATAAACTGAGCAAAAAAAATCTAGCCCCAAACCAACAAAAACATAATTCTTGTTTTGTTAATAAACTGTCCAGAGCTTCTAGCATATTTGCAGGAAAGTTTATTATCAGGATCTAAGCCCAATGACCTCCCCTACTCAGGAATATTAATTTCAGATAGAAGACAAATTAACTTCCATCATGATTTACAGACAGATTTCCAATGCCAAAAGGGGTCATTATAATCCCCACTCTGGCTTCCAGCATAAAAGATCCCACAGAGATAGCCTGAATAATTACTATACATGAAGGCCATAAACTTTTGTCTAAGCTTGAGCTTGTCTATTGGAAAGACATCCAGTCTTGATTTAAGAACTCTCAGTGGTTGGAAAATCCAGTAGCCCTTGGTAAATTATTTTACTGGCTAATTATTTGACCTCTTGAACATTTGCAAATTCATAGTGCCTCTTATTTTCGGCAGCTAGGCTTTCTTATACTTTTCTTTGCAGCTTCTAAGAATATATCTCACAAAACGTCTAACAAAATCATTCCGGTGAACAAAAGCGATAATAATAGACCAAACTTATTTGTTACTCCTATATGTAACCATTTCAACAGTCACCATCCTAAAATTTCACATTCATGTCTTTCAAATAACTTTCTCAAGGCTGACTTGATATATAGCATATCGTGCATGTGCATAAGAGGGAAGACTCTGAGCAACCCGACTCCATCCAAACACTGTTCTTTATGCCAAAATAATTGTTCTGCACTCTTTAAGCAAGACAGTGTATCTGAATGCCATCGTAATTCATTTTTATATACCATATGCACTATATGGACTAGTTTAGCCATCAGCTAGCAATGAACTAAGTTGTATCCAGAGAGAATGTGAGTTATTGTTACTGTTTTGTTCTTGCTTAAGAGAGAAAAATAAAGTTCTGGTACAGTATGTCCTTTAAGGCTTCTATGACATGCACTGTGAACAGGGCCTCCCCTAGGATAACTAGTGCCCTGGGTGAGATATGCCTTCAAAACACACACACGCACACGCACACGCACACACACACACACAGACACAGACACAGACACAGAACCACAAACACACACCTCCACTATCACAGCTTTTACTCTTAATATTTTTATTTTGTTTCGTAACAGTTCCTGTCTTTCAGCAAGCATTCTTTATTTTAGAGCAACAATTATTTTTTCATTTAAAAATAAAAGTTATGAATAAAAAAGGTATCCAGCTGACCTTTTACAGCTTATGGCTTTACTTCATTTTTTATAGTGCTTGCAGTGTTTATAGGATTTGAAGTGCTAAGCATTCGGTAACATTGTCTCACAGTAAAGTACATAGGACATCAGAGTGGAAAAACTGAAAAAGGAACATATTTTGACTCTAAATGAAGATATTTATAGTTAGCACCTGAACATTCTGTTGAATAAAGGGTTACAGCACACATTTTTTGCCACCCCAGCTCCCTGCTACCAGTACATTCCAAAGACGCAGCCACTGAGCAAGAAGAGAACTAAGAAGCTCTTTCCATGCTATGTCTCCCCACTGCATGAAAAGCTTTTGAGCTCTCTGCCTTGTGTGCACTTCCTTTTCGTGATTGCGTGCCAGCCGGCTGCCAAGCGCATAATGCTGCGATCGCACACAAGCTAAACGTGCACATGTTGCGAGTTGACTGTATGCAGTTTGTTTAGCAAATATCTGTAAGAAATAAAGGAGAGAGGAAACTTTCCCCAGCCTGTCTCATAAGGAATCATTCTACTTCACTTGCCTAACCTTCTTTCCTAGGTGAGATGGTCCCTGAAGCACCTGCTGAAGGGGGGGGGGCAGTGGCTCTGGATTCTGTAAGCAGAGAAAAAGTTATAAACCAAAGGCATTGCCAAGGCCAGAGAGTTCCAGCTTTGCTAATCCCATCTGCCACAGAGATGCCAGGTTAAATAGCCAGGAAGCGAAGAGCAATGGTGATTTCTGCTTGGCTGCCTATTCGATACCTATGTTGCTTAGGAGATTTCTCCCTGAGTTATTACTTAAACTTAACAACCATTACAGCAAGATTGAAATTTAATCTGCACATAAAATTAGCACCATAGCAGAAGGAAAAGAGGGGGAGGGTGAAAGAGCACGTAAGGCATCATTATAGCATTTTTTAAAAAGCTTTTGCATGGATGCTTGTTTTGCAGATGTTAGGTATGCAGTCTGAGGTGTGTAGAGTTCCTGCAGAAAACATGCCAAGAGTATACTCAGGGTAAGTGGGTACTTGAACAACAAATCCAGGCAAATAGGAATGGCCTGATGCAATTTAAGTTTGTTTTGATTATTAAAGTCAAAATCCATCGTTTCTTGTGTGTGGTTCAGTACACTGCAAGAGGGACAGCATCCAAGTGCCAAGTTGGATAAAAGCTGTGGAAGTCCATTAAGCAGCTTATAAAGATTACTGCCTTAGTTTTTTTGGCACCTGCCATACATCCACTCATAGGATACATGGAGGGAGAATATGGTGTATTTGCTCAGAACACAGCAAGAGGCAGCAGGAATCCAAAGCTGTTCTAATCTCTCTTGAAAAACCAGTGTTGCCCAACCCTGGCCAAATGGGCCTGTAACAGCCTCCAGGGTTGCAGCACTGGGCCTTACAAGCACATTGATATAAGCATCCTATTGTGGGGGAAAGCGCTTCTATTAAACCAGCCTTTCCATAACTATAAGGTAATGCTGCTGACCACCATTTTTCTTCTTGCCCTCCTGCTATGGTGGTTGGCCAGCTGTGCCACAGAGGAAGTTAGGAGCAGAGGTTTTGTAATCTCGGCAAACAGCCACAACAGGACCATGATCATGTCTATTTTAGTTGCCTTGAACTATTCTCTTCCATACAAGGTCAAAACAATGCTCATCATAATCTGTCTCATAATCTGAGGTTGTCACCTGCTTCTCCCCCTAAAAAAAAGCAAGGCAAGTCAGCCCAGTTCAGGCCCAATGGCACCGAGCAGAAGAAGAAGCAGCGTTTGGATGTGATATCCCGCTTTATCACTACCCGAAGGTGTCTCAAAGCGGCTAATGCTCTCCTTTCCCTTCCTCCCCCACAACAAACACTCTGTGAGGTGAGTGGGGCTGAGAGACTTCAAAGAAGTATGACTAGCCCAAGGTCACCCAGCAGCTGCATGTGGAGGAGCGGGGAAGCGAACCCGGTTCACCAGATTACGAGTCTACCGCTCTTAACCACTATACCACACTGGCTCTCAAACCCCTATTGCTGGTGCTGCTTGCTTGCCACTGTCCCCTCTTCCTGCCACTTGCACTTCCTCTTCCTTTCTGCTGTGCAGGATGCAAGAACACAAGAGAAGCTTGGCAGGGTGGAGGAGCCAGACCAAGCAGCCCTGCAAACCTGGAGCTGGCCTTGGTTCAACAGCACTATGATTGCATTACCATAAGGATAGATGCCCGCTGCCACCAACTCTCATATATGACATGCATGGTGGGTGCTATCTAGTAGATCCTTTACCTTTTTTAGCTTCAGGAATAATTGCTTAGCTGGCAAGTGACTGGCAGAGAGAGAACCAAACCCTTAAAAGTTATTCAGGGCAAACAGTGCCCTCAAATCCCCTGCTGAGGGATGTAATCCTATAACCGCAGTACTGCAGCATGGTGAAGAGGCACATCAGTGGCCTCATGATCTTCTAAGGCAGCTTCATTATTTAACTGAGCATAACTTCAAGTGTGTCTTTGCACTTAACACACATTTTGTGAGGGGGGGGGGGAATACAAATAGCTGCCTACTGGGAGAAAGCTAGCAATTTTCAGGACCAGAGTACTAGGAGAAGGGGCGGTTACCATTTCCATTTCCTTCCCTATGGTGTCTGTGACAATAATCACCCCTGTGAAGTTGCTATTTGCATTTGCACCAGTGAGTGATTGGGGGAACTGTAGAAAGTGTTTTTATTTTGGTGCATGCGGGGCAGAGGACAGACTGGGTGCAGTTGTTTTGTAAGAATTTGATATGATCCTTGCTGAGTCGGTCCGAACTTCCATCTGTTCTAGCATTCCATCTCCAAGTGCCTCTGTCAGCTCACAAGCAGGGTATGAGCATGATAGCATTTCCCATTGTTTCCCACCACCCTCGGCAACTGCAGCTCAGAGGTAAAGTGCGCCAGAACATTTGGGAGAGGGGTAATTATTAGCCCTCATAGCTAATAGCTGTTGGCAGATCTAAGTTCCCTAAATTTCTCTAATCCTTTAACAAAATGTCATCACAACAAATGAATTAGATTACTACTTTCACCCAACTCATAATTAGATTATGTGTAGCTTTGCTTTGTTGAGGCTCCTTGGATTTATTTTTATCTCTGCAAATGAGACTCAGGGAAGGGAGCAACGCACAGCAGGGCATTGCTTAATGTTGGCGTAAAGGACAGAGGGAGGATATGTGGCCCTGCAGGAGTCAATGGACTACAGCTCGCATCATCACTGATCATTAGCCAAGTTGGCTGGGGTTGATGGACACTGGAGTCTAACCACATCTGGAGGACCACAGGTTCCTCATGTCAGCTTTGAACTCATAGGTTTGGGAGTTCAGATCCCACTTCTGCTCTGTATTCATTTTGTTGCTTTGGGCAATTGTGTTTGGTGCTTAGATCCATTTTTTACCTTCCAAGGTTGTTGCCTTGATCAAGCAGCATGTCTTCATCTAGGCCAACATTTTGTTTCCAGTACAAAAGAGGCCAGCCAAATTTACCTGGCAAGCTTATGAGGTAGGCATGAGGTCACCAACATACCACTGATGCAGTCCTGAGCATCTAGAATTCCAAGACAATGTCTCTGAACATGGAAGTTTAATTTAGATAGCATGACTAACAGGAAAGGCTTCCAGTGACAAGTCTGGGATGGAACAGAGAAGAGATGGGTGGAGCTGTAAGGGAAGTGTGGTGGGACTGGACAGGATGAATAGGGCTTACTACATCCCCAGTTTTGGGATGAATCACCCAGAACCGCTTTCTACAACAGCAGCTGTGTGACCCAATGCAAGAAGAATGAAGAAAATCAACTTGGGAAGATGGATGATGGCAACAAATTACAAATTAAAGGGAAAATAATAATCAGGCATCCAGCAAAGGGACATTAATTACATTTCAAAAAGCAACATTCATAATTAATTTTCTGATGCCCTTACAAATAGGAACAAGCTGAGACAGTGGTTTCACCATGTTTTTAAATTGCTAAATTAATTAACAGTCAATCATCACAGAGAAGATGAAGGCATCTTTCTTTGACATCATTCAGTAATCTCTAAGGAAATACTTCATTTTCTTCCCTTTTTTTAATGAAAAAGGATTACAAGTTTAGGTTTTCCCCCATCTACATATTTAGATCAACTTTCTCCTTCAGAATTTTAGCAAATCATTCCAAAATGAATTCTCCTTCTCAATTAGCATAATTCCTCAGAGATAGGAAATCAACCAACACTGTCAAGTCATAATCAGTTCGAACATGCAAAACATTTCATTGAGGTCAAAGAACAGCTTCAGCAGTCATGGACCCTTTTGTTGCTATTGTTTTGTAACTTAAAAGTCACTTGGCTTGAAAGGAGAGGGTGGGCATAAACTAGGTGCTGTGCTGAGGAACAGATACCTGCTTGAAGTCTTACTTATTTTAGTATATTTGCATCTTGCTTTTCTTAGATCACAGAGCTCATGGTAGTATACATAGGGTTTCCATGCGGTCTCCCATCCAGGTATTGGCCAGGCAAAGACCTGCTTAGCTTCAGCAAGGTAATTCCAGCATGTGCCCTCAGACCACGCCCCAAAAGTTTGTTTCAGCTTTGAGCAAAGCGCAAGCCAGCACATCTCTGCAGTTAAGTCTAGATTGGATTAAACCAGACAGCTGATATTAGGCTGCCTTGAGAGGGCATACACAATAGAAAGCAGGGTAAAACTCTTATATAAAAAGGAATTAATCAATAAATAATACAGTTCTGATAGAAGTTTAACTAACTAAAGATTTAAGTCATAGCCAGTCTGTGAGAATGACATTTTAAAATTACAAAGACAAAGGACACAACTGCACTGCGGCATACAACTTCACACTCTTGGATAGTTAAGACTGAGCTCAGAGCATGTTCTAGCACTGAAACAGCAATTCCATTTTTACCTGCTAAGAATCCCTAGCATTTTTGCTATAGAATTTTTGCTACAGGGCTCTTTTTTATTCCCCAAGCTATTTAATATCTGTATGTAACCGCTGTTTGAGATCATGCAACTTTAGGGAGAAGTGTTATTGATATGTGGATCAAACACAACTCTGTTTCAGTGACAGTGCTATAATCACTGCTTCATCATGGTTACCAGTTGCATGGAGACGAACAAACTGAAACTCAAATCTAGACAAGGTGGAGGTACTGCTGGAAGGTGCTATTTCAACTGCACTGGCTTACAGTCTGTTTCCACATCTAATTAAAAAAATGCTCATTTTGATTTTTAAAGCCCTTTATAGCTTAGGACTAAGGTAACTGATGAAACATCTGCCTCCTTGGGTAGCTACTAGAGACTATCTTCCATAGAGGGCTTCCTGGGGTATCCCCACCTTCTGATGTGAAGGAAGTGGTTCCTAGAAAGAGGTGGTGGCGGCGCTGATGTGTTTCCACAGCCTACAAATAACTTTAAATTTACATTGTTGTTGTTTAGTCGTTTAATCGTGTCCGACTCTTCATGAACCCCTGGACCAAAGCACACCAGGCATTCCTGTCTTCCACTGCCTCCCGCAGCTTGGTCAAACAAAAATTTACATTAATCCTTTTGTTTTATCCTTTTTATACTTCTGTGGCTTTTAGGTTTTTATATGTTTGTTTTTACATTTTTTTCTAAACTGCGACGGAAAAATAATTGAAGGGCCAGACAGAAATGCAATAAATAAAACTGTAAGAAGCCGCTAGTCCTCCATCACATCTCACCATCTATGCAATGATCAGACCTACATATGTAAGTAGCCTAAGAGTACATCCTGCTCACTCTAAGTATCACCACACAGCAAATTCCAGCTCCTGGAAATTTGGGTATGTGTAGCAGTATCTATGTGGAAGTTCACTGAAGAGTGGAAAGAACTGCCACAATTTTGCTGTGACACACTAACCGAAAGGCTGCCATAGCAGCAGCCTCTCTGTAGGATTGTGTCCTCTGCAGAGTTAAGCGGAAGTAGAATTTGATCAAGTAGAAGGAAAACTCTCATTCAATGCAAGCGGCACATCCATTTCTCAAAGGAAAGAAGTCAGTGACCAGCTATGTAAAATTTCTTGTTGAATAATTGTTCCAATTTTAAAATCTAAGTCATTTTTCTTCCTATTAGAAAGCCTGGGGAGAAGAGTCTTTTGAAATATCTGAGATGGTAAAATTTAAAAATTAGCTACTGAGCATGAAGTATGCAATAATTGCTCTTCATAACATTTTTATTGCCTCTACATTCTTTGAATTATTGCTTTAAACTGCGCTGTGCCATTACGATGAAAAAAATGGTATCAATAAAGTATGTGTGATTGATGTTAAGATTTTATCACTTTAAGACTATGAAAATCGGAGGCATGCCAAAGTAAAACCATTTTTCATGACATTTCTTCTTAATTCATAGCAATAATGATACCCACGCATTTCATTTACCAGGGTGTTTTGGGCAAGTGGTTATGCCCACATCAAAATCCATACATCCTATGATTTTGCGTGCCATTATATATGCAGTTTGAGTTTTAAGAATTACTTTGCTTCTAAGATGTTGTGCACCGTGTCTTACATTCTTAATGAAAGTAAACACTGAATCTTTGCCAAAAAAACAACAACAGTTAATGAATTCTTAAATACTTATTTAACATATATTAGTTATGGGTAAGAAATTCACACAGCTCTCAACATGAGGTCAGTTCAGTGGCATGAGAGTAAAGAAACAACTGGGAAGTGGCTCCCACTTTGCGTGAGTGTGTACACACACACAAATACACACATGGGATCCTAATGCCTGCCTACGCACATTACTTCCAGGAGTGTTTTGATTATGGACTTCTCATGGACTACAGTATTAAAAAATATGCAAGCTGACACTCTAAAGAGCAATTGCACTGTTCTGAAAGGTGTACCAGGAATCCAATGCGGTTATGACCAGGGGTCATAAGTGGCTTATCCCTGTATAGAAGCATGAGGAACAACATACTACAAATAGGACCAAGATACAACCCTGAATAGCTCCAATGGCAAAGTATATATTAGCATCATTGTTTACGGAAAAACTCATTGTTAGGCTGTATTTCTCTCTAGTTCTTTCACAATTCCTCTTTCTTTTAAATGGACACCCGAATGGGAGAAAAACGAAGACACCAAATGGAAATTAAATGTTATAATGATTAATGTCCATGGTGTGAAAGTGAAGATGTCAAACCCCATGCCAGAAATCCACCAAATATACCAGCAACATCATAGTCTAAAGAAGCCCTTTTTGCGATTTCCTATATCACCACCACCCACCACCAGGAAAAAACCACGTGTGCCAGAAGTACTTTATTTTGAACCAGGCCATGGATATCACGAATTATAGCAACAATGTTTAAAATATCAGGCTCAACAACTCTTCTGCAACTATTATGCTCCTCACATTCAGGGGAAATAAAGAGACCCCAATGATATCCAGCATATCTGACATCTAGTACCCCACTGATATCCAGCAATATCTCTTTCCTTACATATTAACAGATCTGGACTTGCATTTTGAAAAATCAACTCAGCACTTGCCTATGCCCATGATTCCCAGCCTAAACAGAACAGGTTATTTGCCACTGGGATGTGGGATTCCACAGGCCCATTCCCTGATTGTAAATCACACATTTGCAGCATTGTAATCCCAAGTTATCTCGGGAAGGTAACACCCTAAAGTGGTGGCATATAAATCTTTAAAGTAAATATATGAAATTGAGCTGGAACTAGTCAAGCTTTTGAAGAACGGGTGTTGTCTAATATTTGGGACATGAGAAGCCCACATTCAATGCTCCTGGTCTGCTAAAAATCACTTCATGCCACCACCAATCAAAGCATTATTTTCCCATTGAACTTACAGAATTGTGGCAAAGATGATTAAGGTAATTCTATGCATTCAGAAAGCTTGGTTAAAACATTTGCTTTCCTTTTAAAGAGATAAGATGTAGGTGACTAAGCAAGACACAACTGTACTTTTATTCCAAGTGCTGAAGCAAAATGCAGCACAGCAATTTTAATAGGCTTATATAAACTTCAGAAAAGCTTGAACATTTTGAAGAAATCCAGTGAACCCAGACCAGCCTTCTAGCAAGGAACTTCCAACATATAGCAACTTTTAGAAAATCAGTATCAAAATACATTATTATCCTAACTTCCCTACATTCAGCTAAAACATTTGCCTGTAATAACTGAGAAAGATACCGATGAATCCTGACCAAGCCTATTAAGAAAACTTCTTTGTACATTTCACCATCCATGCACAGATGCTATATGCAACGGTTTTAAAGCACATGAGGCATATAGTAGGAACAACCAGGTCCAGAAAGTAAATACAATATGGAAAATTTATTGTAATAGAACCTTGAAGACGGCCCAACTTCAATCTGGACAAAACTTCACAGGGTTTTTATTTAATAGTAAATGCCAGCTCCAAAGTCAAGCACCCAGACTGTCAGCTATCAGTTGCCCAAATATGCAATTTTTTTAAAAAAAGAACCTGATTACGCCATCTAGTTGACAGAAAGCATTCTCCAGTGGGTACGCTGCCTGTTGGAACCGGAATGGCAGCAACTGTGAACAAAGACATATCAGAAATCCTCTTCCATTGCACACTTTCTATTCTTCCACATGCTCTGATCATCTAGAAATAAGGATGCAGGGTGGAGGGTGGGGACAGGAAGAGCAGGGATGTGTATCTCAACATGTCTAAACTTTTACACATTAATCTAAAATACGTTTTTAAACGTCTTTCACAAAAATGGCTTGTTTTACTTATTTAATAAGATTTATATACTGCTTAATCATTCATAAGGTCTAAGCTCCTTACATAGAATATAAAAAGATTCATTCATTGTATCAAAAATGTTGATGAACTGAACATCAAAACCTAGTTAACTGAAAAATCTATCAAAATATAAAACCGGCAGTTGTTAGAAATTATAGGTAAACATTACTTGTTTGGGTTGGCTCACATGAATCTGTAGCAGGTGCCCAATCCAATCTAGTGACCAGTTCCTAGACCACTGTGACCAAGCTATTCTAGTCCAGAAGTGGCTGCAACTGTCATACAAACCAAAGCTGAAAAAAGGTGCTCCTAGCTATCGAGGCTACTGGGGCCTCTAATTATGGCACTAGATCCAGAGCACCCCCAAACTGTGCGCCTGCTCCTTCGGGGAAGTGCAACCCTGTCCAGGGCAGGCCATTTCTCAGAATTTTTAAGGTGCTCAACAATGCAAACAATTTCCTGGAAGTAGACAAACTTGCATACAGCTGCAGTGTTAACCCTCAAAACCACTCTTTGTATTGTTTGAACTGTTGCAGGCAGCAGAAATCAAGAAGGTAAATACATTCACAGACAACAACACACTAGTTAAACCATGAATTATGAGTGGTGTACTAAGCCACAAATTAGTGTGGTGCCTGCGCGCTCCAGTTGCATGGACTTCAGCAGTTCTACTGTGGTTTTCTGTTCTAGTCGTTCCAGGAAACTGTGGTTTAATCTGCTGACCCACAAATTTTCAGTCCCTAGTATATAGAAAAAGTATATACAATCCTATGGAAGGCTATTCACAAGAAGCTCTGCTTACAGGGCTTATACTATAGTAAGTGTACTTAAGATAGTTGCCATAGGCTATTAATGTAACCCAACGGGTTAAGTCCAGTTGTGGATTTATTTGCTTCTGATGACGCCTCTGCTAACACAGAAAGGAAAGGCAAAGCAACTCACTCATCTTCCTTGCAATAGATTCAACTTGTATTTTCAACACATTTTTAAATAAAAAAAATTATCAGAGCTTGGATTGTTTTTCGAATAGATTAAATGCAGATTATATACGAGTATAGTCCAGTGCCCTCATTAAAGGGATTTGTTTGCTTCTCTCTCTGCCCATCAAATTATTCCATCCCAATCATGTAGTTTTGTTTACACTATTATGAAAATGCACACCTTCCCCAAAGATAATCTTTAAAAATGCAGAGTGCACACAACTTGGAAGTACAATAGATGAGAAGAAAAGAAAGATGCTTACTCAAACCTTCTTTGTAAAATATACACAATAAAGAAAAGTGATCTATATGTTAGTTATAAAATAATTTGAATTGCCTAGTTTTACAAATTTAGAATGAGTATGTCCTCCTCTGGAAATCCTGTTCTTATGCACACTTAACTATGACTGTCTTACCAAAGTTGACAGGACTCACTTTTCAGTCGATATGCATAGGGTTGTATTGTCAATAGTTGCTTTATAAAATAAGACACAGATGTTACAAAAATGATGCTTTCATCAATGACAAATAGGACCAACACACACTCCTTCACTTTTCTAAAGCTCTAATGAGAAAGCCAGTGTTTCCATCGCTTATAGTTCCATAGTTGATTTATAGAGACTAATAGTACCACATCTTAGCTTTTTCTATTACACTACATTAGAATCAGAATCAGAAGAATCTTTATTTGCATCAGCCACTAGCCATAGCAATAAAATAAAATAAAATGTACTGAAGATAGAGGTAAAAACTTAACTATACAAAATACATTTTGGAGGTTTACATCAATAATAAAATAATAGATCTTATTGTAATTGCCTCCGCTAAAAACCTTGCAGTTTTTGCTGTCATCTGATCATCTTGATCTGCTAAAAGAAAGGACACAGTAGCAATGGTTGAGTGACCCAGCATGGACAATAATACAGGGGTAGTAACCTCACTCCTCAAATCTTTATAAAGAGTGCAAGCCAGAAGACATGAGCCACTGATTCAATACTGCCATCTCCACATGGATAGAACCATTTTTCCAGTGGAATTTTTTAAAACAGACGCTCAAGTACAGCTGAAGGCAGTATATTCAATCTTACGAAAGTGAAAGCGTAACTGTATTTTGCAATTGTTACATTTTGCAAATAGGGTGCCAAAGTGTCAAAATGACTAAGTGGAAAATAATCATACTATGGACAAAATGTCCTTATTGTAGCCAAATTATTCTGTCATTCGATATCATATAGGGACTGTTTAATTAACAGTTAATAACTGTTGTGATAAACCAGAAAAGTAAAGCTTTTGGTTGACAATTTTAGTCCAAGCGCTCTCATGACAATCTTGCAATACTAAGGATAGTATACCAGTGGGGTTTAAATTTAGGTGAAGCCAATAATTAAACGTCCTACACAAAATCTGTAATTCAACAGAGGGGAGATTAGCCTCTAAGCACAATGAAGCATTTGGAACACAGGATGGAAGAGGGGGGAAATTGCCTTAGGAACTTAGATTGAACAGCTTCTGTAGATACAAGGCAAGTGCCTGTACAAATCTGAGCCCCATATAATAACTGTGCTAGAGGTTTACTTTTAAACTAAACTATAATAACTGTGCTAGGGGTTTAGTTTTAAACACAAGGGCTGACGGTATGTGATTGCTACTTTTTGTATGGAAAAAGCGTGTCAGAATGTTGGCACTTTGAGATGGTTTGTCCTTTGCATATTTCTGATGTGCTCCCCATGACCCTGCTGACTGGAAAATAAGGACGAGGTATTTAAAGACTTAGGGATGTGGGTGGCGCTGTGGGTTAAACCACAGAGCCTAGGGCTTGCCGATCAGAAGGTTGGCAGTTCGAATCCCCGCGACGGGGTGAGCTCCCATCGTTCAGTCCCAGTTCCTGCTAACCTAGCAGCTCGAAAGCACGTCAAAGTGCAAGTAGATAAATAGGTACCGCTCTGGTGGGAAAGTAAACGGTGCTTCCGTGCGCTGCTCTGGTTCGCCAGAAGCAGCTTAGTCATGCTGGCCACATGTACGCTGGCTCCCTCAGCCAATAAAGCGAGATGAGTGCCGCAACCCGAGTTGTCCACGACTGGACCTTACGGTCAGGGGTCCCTTTACCTTTATTTAAAGACTTTAACTTTTTTGATCAACTAATTATCCATATACCATCTATGAGCCCTATAGTTTATTGAAAACACTATTACTTTAGTTTTCTTGTAATTCAGCAGCTGTTCTCTGAAAAAACACGAAGCCATTAGACTACATGGCCTCCAAGAATAACTGCAACATACGTACTAAACAGGAACCACAGTTCAAATACAACATTTTGCAGATAAAATATAGTTTTCCCCTCTTTTAAACTGAACAAATCAATTTTGGGCACAATCTAGATCATACGTGCTCTGGAACAATCATACTGACTTTAATGGTATCTACTCTAAAAGGCTTGCATTCCAATAAAACATTATGAAAAAGCATGAAGATGTTTAGTTCATTAAAGGAAACAAGTCAATGAAAAAGAAAGCTGTTTGAAAAGTACTTTGTGAATGAAGTATCTTTATTCCACGGAGCAATAGAATGACAATGTAGTATATAGGTCTGGGACTTGCAAAATGATCTGCCACAGGCTGAACCACAGTCAGCATGTCACTTTCCTTGAAAAACCAGGGAATTTGATTCTATTTTGCTGTAGTACTTAGATGAGTAGTTTCTCAAAACTGTTTAAAAATAAGCCAGTACTTCATAATACAATCCACACCAAAAGGTCACTTTAGCCCATCACCCCAACACCATGAAATCAAGACCACCACCAGAGTAAAACACTAATACTTTATTAAAAATTCAAAATTTATTGCAAATTATATTTTGCTTCTCTCCTTTCTTCATTTTTACATGATTTATTGATATCCATGATTTTTTCACAAATGTACTTGTTGACTTTGGAGAGTCTCTGTGCAATTTCAGTTTCGTCCACAGTTTCTTGTGCTATCCTGTCATACAAACATTCTGAAATGGAAAAAAAAAAGGCATTAAGAATGACGCCTCAACAAATGTAAAACACAGCCGATGTGACTGAGCAAGGTAACAGGCACATGAAAGAGATAGCAAGAGGGCAGCAGTTTGTTGACAGACTTCAAAAAATTTGGCTTATGCACATGGTTTTGTGCATGCAGATCTCTGGATCATGAACAAAATAATGTACAATAATACTTTCGGCTACATTTTAATACTGCAGTGTGAAATGTTTCTGGTTGATTTGTAGTTTGAATGATAGGCTACTAATCACAACCCAACATTTAACTCCATTAAAATTAAAGGCTATAATTATATGCACACTTCTTCATAAAACACTTTTGAGTAAACAGGTTTAGGATTACACCAAAAAGGAATGCATATAGCATTATTTGACCATTATCTAGCACATATTTACACTTTCTAGCTCTGAAGTCTTGTTTTCCAGGCTAAACATTTCCACTATATCACACAACCATGGTCACAAACTCCAGAGAAAAATCTATGTTTCTCAATGTTCCCTTTGCTGCTGCAGATAGCAGGTTCCCTAGTCATTTCCAACAAATGTTCCCACTTTTTCAGATTTTGTTTTCCTGAATCACACTAACATTGGTAGTCTGAAGAAGTGGAAGCTGACCTATGCTGAACATATAAGTGATGCATTATTCCAGCAACAGCATACTTCTGTGACAGACAAAGAACTATGAAGCCTCCTCTGGTGGACTTTTGAGGTGCTCTAAAAACATTATTTGAAGTAGGGTTACATTGGCCAACATATTCTATTGGAAAAAGAGCACACAAGAAAGGTGTAGTCAAGAGATACTTCCAAGCAATGGAGCAATGGAGCTGCATCTTTAATGCCCAAGGATAGTCGAAGGCAGCTGGCTGAAAGAGATGAGGATATAATCCAGAAACTATAAAGTCATTGTAATCTTTGTTCCAGATTTTGGAAGGAATAAATGGGCTGTGAATAGCCTGGTTACAAAGGCACAACTTTAAGAGGGAGAGCCCTGCTACTCTTAGAACTCCATATACTCTCTCTCTAAACACACATACACCCATGGTGGCAAAGTGGCAAAAAATATAGCCATTGTGCCTGCTGGTCCTTACTATTGCTTTAATGGCTTCCAAACTGATTAAACAACTTCTGCTTTGCCTAGTATTTTCCCCACCAGCAATTTATTGCTTCATATGGTAGAAAACCACAGAGATTCACTTAATTAACAAGTTTTATAGCATTGTTAATGTACCATATTAAAGTTATGACAATTAAATATTCTATACCCTTTTCAGTTTCCTCTGACACCTTTCAGAAGTTTTAGAAAAGGTTATTTTTCAGTGACAGGGTTTACAATGTTTGCATACCATACTTTTTAATAACTTCCTTAAAATAAACTACGCAACAGGGACTACTAAAGAGCAAGACATATTAGCCCCATTAAGGCTTTGCTCCATTTTTTAAAAAGATGTATTTTAAGGAAGCTATTCTAGGACCAGAGAATAAAAGTAAAAACCACATCAAACATGGATTTTATGAGCTCTCATCTTGAAATGCAAAAATTATTGGACAATGAAAAATATATTTAAAATCCTAGTTATAATCTAAGCTGAAAAGGGTAGCTGCCAATATGCATTAAAATGAGGTCTGAAAGAGCTGGGGGAAGAACCGTGGCTAAAAATGGTGTTCTAATTTAAACAATGACGGATGAACTGTGATCAAGGAAAACTACCTCCCACCCCTTCTTCAGTACCAGAACACTGAATATTTGAACTGAAAAACAAGGCATAAACACACAGAGAAGGAAATTCAAGTTATTACTGTGTATTATTGAAATCTACCCATGCTGGCTGTTGCTGTTTTATTTCCAGCATGATTCCCAGATGAACCATCACCCCAACGTTAAAATCCATCTCACAGTCTTGCCAGTGAGGGGGAAAAACTAGTACAATAAACCTTGATGTGCACACAGATCTGGTCTAAGTGCATTGTTGCATCACTGCCTACAGGCATAACCCTGATGAGTGTGAAAGTTCCACTGATTTCACTAAAATTTCCTAGACACAAAATAGCTTGTGCAGGATCATAAGTTTAGAATGGAGTTGTTAAACTGTTGCAGAATGTTGAGCGACAACTCTGCTTACTCTGCAGACTTCAGCTGTTACTAGGATTTAAGGAGCCACAAAGTCAGCTTCCCTGAACACTACTAATTTTACTCATTCCCAGAACATTGGCTCGAGAGCCCAGAAACACAAGACAGCTGATTAACTAAGCCTGATGCCGCCCCATAACTAAAAATATTTTGGGAGAAAGGAAAGAGCTCCTAGCTATTGGGCTCCACAGGATTATCTCTAGCAGCACAGGAAGATGTCTTATAGTCTACCAAGTGAGAGAGTGGGTTCATATAGCTCAGTACTCTTCACAGTGAACACTGCTGAGCTGCTGCCAGTCAGACAGGTGTCTTTTCCAGCCCTACCCTGAGATAGCAGAGAGTCAACCTGGGCTCTTCAACCTGCATTCAAAGCATTTGCTATCCCACTGAGCTACAGCCCTTCTCCATGCTCATTTCTGCTCCTTCTCAGTAGCACTTGGAGCATCTCAATTTTTTTCTTTCCTTGATTGAAAGCAGTTTCTGCACCACTCCAAGTTAACTTCCTATTCATAAGAGCTGCTCCAGTAGCATCATTGGTTTCCATGCCAATGATAAACTGGCTGACAGTCTTGCAGTGCTGGTGTGAGGACCAGCCTTGTCCCTGTGGTTTCTTCAAGTGCTACAAGGAGTTGCCATGCACATATATCTGTGTCCCTGGTTAACAGATGAAGTGGGGCTTACCCTCTCTTGCACTATGCATTGAATTGGATGTGCATAATACTTAGTGAATCCACTTGTTTTCTTAAGCTACGGAGAACTGATATTTATAGCCTTATGCATCATTTAGATAGTACCAGACTTAGGCGATGTGAAAAGAATGTTTGAGGGTTCCTTGTGATTATGTATTCCCTTTCAGTGATATAAAGAAGTGATTGTGCTATACATGGATACACATCAAGACATGGTACGTGGGAACAAGGCTGACATAAAAAGTCAATTTGGCACAGCCAAGGAGAAATCTGAATACATTTAGTAGAGATGCCCTCCAAATGTTGCCAGAGTTCAATTTCCATGATAGGCCCAGGCAGCACGATCAATGGTCAGAGATGATGGGAGCTGTAGTCCAGCAACAACTGGAGGGTGACAGGTTTCCTATCCCTAATATAAAGTATGCAGGTCAGAATATACAAGGTACACCTAAATCCCATTGAGATTAGAGCCTACATATTCAATCCTAGGCATGCGTTTTAAGGAGTAAACTTCACTGAATACAATAGGATTTGCTTCTGAGTAAGCATACATAGGATTGTACAATTAAGCATATTAATTGTACAATTAAGAACATTAATTAAGTACTTAAGTTGCATCTATTTCAATGCATTTTTAACTGGGTTTATTTTTCTCTGGATTGCAACCAATTTTGAAGAAGCTTTGAAACATAGTTCCTTGATTGAAAAAGATAGTCAGACATGCATACTCTTTTACCATTTCTAAAGGTGCTGTCAAACAAAATTTCATATTAGTTTTATTTTCAGAAGCAGGGATTTTCATTCAAATGCCAGATTAAGTATGGCAATGCCTTTCTACTTATCAAACTGCCTTAAGGTGTCTATTTTCCTCTTTAAAATGGATTGCAGATCCTCTGTCTGCATTTTGAATGAAAATTTGGAGATTAGAGAAGTGGAAGGCTTTATATCGACATATATTTTTGTATGTATGCAGCTATACTCTTTTTTGTGTGTGAGAGAATATATTAACAAAGTATCAGTGCAATGATTGATTAAAGGTGTCCTCAAGATCCACTGGTTGAGGGCCAGAGAATATGGTACAAGTGCTAGTAGAACACATCACTACCATGACAGACACCCTAGTGAAAATATCAAGTACAGCAACAGAATGGCTAAAACAGGGCAGAGCTACAGGCAGGAGACACTATGACCTGCAATTCTCCAGACTACAGACATGGCCCCATCAACAGCTGAACATTATATCATGCCCAGCCATGATGCAATTTTCCTCCCACTGACTTAGATGGCAAGGGGTGGGAAACGAAAAATAGTCCATGAAGATAAAGGACCCTGGACGGTTAAGTCCAGTCAAAGGCGACTATGGGGTTGTGGCGCTCATCTCACTTTCAGGCCGAGGGAGCCAGCGTTTGTCCACAGACAGCATGACTAAACAGCTACTGGCGCACGGAGGACAGTGACGAGTGCCAGAGCGCATGGAAACACCGTTTGTCTTCCCGCCGCAGTGGTACTTGCACTGGCGTGCTTTCGAACTGCTAGGTTAACAAGAGCTGGAACAGAGCAACGGGAACTCACCCCATCACAGAGATTCGAACTGCCAACTTTCTGCACAGCAAGCCCAAGAGGCTCAGTGGTTTAGACCACAGTGCCACCCGCATCCCTTTTGTTGTCATATGACAGGCCATATGACACAATGTAACTCAGCACCCAATCACAGCACACTACCACTAGCATATTAACCCAACACAGGGGGAGCAGCCTGCTAAAGAGGAGACATGGTATCCATCTTCAAATATCTGAACAGGTGTCACATGGCAGATGGAGCAAGCTTCTTTTTTCCTGCTCCAGAGGACTCAAACCAATAACTTCATGTTACAAGAAAGGAGATTCCGACTAAACATCAGAAAGAACTTTCTGACAGTAAGAGCTGTCCCACAGTGGAACAGACTCCAATGAAAGGTGATGGACTTTCCGTCCTTGAAGGTTTTTAAGCAGAGGTTGAATAGCCATCTGTCATGTATGATTTAGATTCCTGCATCACATGGGGGTTTAACTAGATAACCCTCAGGGTCCCTTCCAACTCTACAAATTCAAGTATTCTATGACTGGGCATGTAGGACAACATACAGACGTCACCAGACCCTGTCTTCTCACTCACCCCAAAACACCTGCTCCAGCTTCAGTGGCTATGGGCTGCTGACTATTACTCATTGTTCCCTGTCAGTGACTCCCTTCTCTTAACAGATACAGGATCCACTTGAAACCTCATTCTGCGCAGACCATGAGAAAGGTCCAACACATGACAAGCAGTAGAGACTAGGAGATTTCCAGCTTTTGCTCATAGCATCCTACTTGTTCCAAGCATGTGCATACATCCTTGGAAGATTCATCACAGACACAAAAGAGATGAAGGTGTCCCTAGGATGCAGCTGGTGCCACAAGGAGAACCTGCTCTTCTGTCTATTGAGCAACCATCATAAAGAACCTGCTTTGGCCATCCCAGAAAAGTGTTTTTCTCTTTCAGGGTCCACTCTATCCCAGATGCACTGAGTTGAATAAAGGCAATTATTCTGCAACAAGTTTTTTTTTTGTTTTGTTGCTGTTTGTAGGGTCGTACTCAAGTAAGCTCTGGCCTCAGGATGGGACTCTGAGAGGGGAAGGAAGGAAGCTTGAAGTGGTGCTTTCAATGGTTGTTCACTCATGAGTGGGCAGGCCTATCAGGTTGCACAAGTTCGACGGTGACAGTGTGTAGTAGGCAGTCATTTGGCAAGGAAGAAGGAAAAGAGAGAGGCAGAGGCCTACTGAGATTCTAGTCAGCAGCGCTGGACTATCAGGCAAATTAGCAAGGAAGGTGACTGGTCACATGGGGTGCTAGGGGAAAGGGTGGGCCAAATGGTCTGGTTGGCCCATGCAGCAGCCAGGCTATTGCTTCATGCAGTGCTCCTCCTGATTTGCTAAGGTGTGTCAAGTGGGAGGAGGGGGGCTTCCCATCTTTCCTAGTGTGAGGTTGTACCCTGAATTTTAAACTGGCACTCCTGCCATGTAAAATGTGAGCTGTTCCACCCAGCTATGGCTCCTCCTCCATTCCTTATGCTCCTGGTATCTATGGCTGCGTATGGTGGATGGGGGCAGCATTATCTGGACTCTCCTTTTCTTCTGTGTGTGGTGCTCCAAATGGTGGTTGTGAAGAGAGTAACTCAAGTCAAACCCCTGCCAGGAGAGATACCTGGGGACTTGCAGTATTGTGGTCATTGATGGCTATGCCAATGGGGCTGGTGGAGTGAGGCGCTCTAATGTTGTGTGTTGGGGTACGACCCTGGCATTGTGAGTTCACTGACTCTCTCCATGTGTGAGTAGGGATAGCGATGGTCAGTTTTCAATGTATGCTAGGGGCACATCTGTTGCTTTCCCACCATTAAAGAAAAAACTGGTTATGTGTTTCCCACCTCTTCTGCATAGGATATATGGGCTTTTCTGTTGTTGTAGCAATAGCATATCTCTCCTGCCCACAACAGTGTAACTGGAATGTGGAATTGTGCTGCATATTTGAATAATATTTTTTTTAAAAAAAAGAGGAAGAAAGATTCTCCCATTTCATCACAGCAGTATTGCATGCTCCAAGTCACGTACCTCTGACAATGCTTAATTTGTGAGGGGACAGAGGAGGTTTGGGAACGGCGTCTTTCTTTTTTTTGGTGGCGACTCCTGTGACGCTTCTGTTCTTAAGAACATCTGTTCCCCAGATCATAACCGCTAAGTTTTTTGTATACTTTGAATCCCCTTGCGTTACTTGCAGTTGGTGCCATTTCTCCTCATCTACCCAGATGCCGCTGCCAAGATGGACCTGAAGTGTAAAGGGAGGGAAATGCAGTCAGTTTTCAAAAAGCAAAGAGCATCCAGATTAGTAGTGATTTGTTTAATATTTCATAAGAACCAGCCACTGATCTTAAAAAATAATATTCCTGCAATATCTTAAGGTATGAAATGTTAGAATTAACTTGAAACTGAGTTCTATGTACATTCATGTAAATTGAAAGCAAGTTGTTCTACAGACAATTATATCAGAAAGTGAATTCATACAACCATATAGGCTCAACGATGATTGAGATACTAGTCTCCAAAAGACATATACACACACAGATATCTATGAATCAGATCTAGGAGTTCCAAGTTACTTTCAAAATCTCTCACATAACTGTGTCTAACACAAGGGAAGACATTCCAGCTCTTCTAAAGCTATGATTTCCATCAGGTGTGTGGTCTGTGAGTACCTTTTGCCGAACAAATGCAAAAACCACCAGGAAAGGAAACCACAACTCAAGAAATGTCTGTAAAGGTCTTCTAGCTTTCTCTTGGCCTGATATGAGGAACATGAAATCCACCTAAATTCCACATGAGAAATATTTATGAAGTAGCCTCCTAAATTACCTTTCCATTCTCAAGAATATATTTGTCCATTACTGGAACAGCAGCAGGATAGTATGTTGATGTATTTGCTTCCTCACTGAAAGCATTCTGTACTTCAGGCTCAGGCTCAATGGATTCTGGCTGAACTTTTTCAAGGTCTAGCGCAGGACCTACACAGTCCAGAAAACAGCATTTGAGTATATCAAACAGCATTAATTTAAACAGATTACACTGATTCTATAAAAAACTGGATCTAACTCAAAATCCCAGAGCTCAAAACATGTAATCCACATTCAGTACAAGGAAAGCACAACTCTATCCCAGATTAATCCAGATATGGGCAACATCCAATTGTTGTTGGCATCGGTCTGTCTTGAGAGACAATGGAGGAGTGCACATGCAGGGGTAAAGTCAACATATGGTCAGGAGCATGGGTAGGCAAACTAAGGCCCGGGGGCCGGGTGCAGCCCAATCGCCTTCTCAATCCGGCCCACGGACAATCCTCGAATCAGCGTGTTTTTACATGAGTAGAATGTGTGCTTTTATTTAAAATGCATCTCTGGGTTCTTTGTGGGGCATAGGAATTTGTTCATTTTATACACACACACAAACACACACACACACACACGACCCCACAAGGTCTGAGGGACAGTGGACCGCCCACGGCTGAAAAAGTCTGTGAGGGTCAGGAAAGGAGGAGACACTGTGCCTCCTTCCACTGCCCCTGATTGCACTGTGGAGAACAGGAAGGTTTGATCCAGCTGAGTGATTTGCCCTGTACCCGGCAGGCTTAAACAAGCAGAGTGCGCAATCCTGCTGGGTGCTGCTTTGCAAGTGCCTTCCCTGCGGGGAACATGCTTGCAAAGCAGCACCTTGCAGCTAGCAGGATAGAACCTAGCTTGCAATGCTGCTGGGTGCTGCTTCATAAGCATATTCCCCAAAGGTGTGGTAGCAAGTGGAGGGTTCAATACTGCTGACTGCAAGGGGTCCGCTTCACTAGTGTGTTCCCTACATGGAATGTGCTGGTGAAGCAGCATGCAGCAGGACTGAACCTTCCTGCTCTCTGCAGTGCAGACAGAGGAAGGGAAGGAAACACAATCTATCTCCAAAGCCATGTATGGTGGGGAGGGTAGGAAATGGGCCCAGAGGCAACATGTCAAAAGGTATGTGCTATCTCCAAGCCCAATTCCCCTTCACTTATCCTGGTTACTTCAAAAGCACAGGGCAAGACTGAGTCTCCCTTTGCCCCCCAAAGAGCAATTGGTTTCAGGGCAGGAGACTGGGTGCATAGAAGAACCTTGAGGAAGTCTGCACTGCAGCCAAGAGCTCTTGGACACAGCAGCAGCTTGTGCAGAGTTGTCCTGCCTATCCCTTTCTGTAAGCTGAGCAGGAAGCGCTTGCTTCCAACTCAGCTACCGTAATGATGCTAAGCCAGGGATTTCTCTTCAATCCTTCCCTGGCTGAATGTAGAAATTCCGTAACTAGAGAACCTGAGAAGAGAATGGCTCACTCCTGTATCAACAATTCAAGGGACGGGCAAGACCTATTTCTATCTCGTAACAGGAGTGTGAACAGCATTCCCCTTAGCCACATACAATTCTTGCAGCATGGAGAAATAATACAGAGAACAACCAAAAATGCGGACACTAAATATTTATTTGTAAAAAGAAAAGGTTACCTCACCAGAAACCATTATGCTATTTCTATTTGGTGGCCTTCTGCTGTTTGCTGATAATCTATGTATTTGTACGTATGAAATTAAACTCTTCCTAACATAGCATGACTAGTAACCTCTACCAAAACAGCAATCCACAGTACCACTACAAAATAAATATATAAATGAGGTTCTATTACTTAGGAGCCACTGACAGAAAGCAGTAAAATTAAGAGTCTATATCTCTGGATAGTTTTATTTCCAAAATCAAAGCCTCTTCTAACTAGATAAACTTCACAGTGATTTCACAAACTACTAAGAGTTGCATTTACAGCACAGCGTGTTGTGAATTAGACATGCAATTCCTTTTAATGTGTTTTTGCTAATTGGTGTTGCGTGCCTAATTTGCCATGCACCATGCCTACTTTTAAAGTTTCTCTCTCTTTGTGGCTTTTGTGCTTCGGTAAGCAAGAAAGAAATTGTGCAGTAATGGGAGGTTTCTGAAAGTCAACAAAATTATCTTAACCTAGCAAACACAAGTGTGGAGTAAGGAAAATCCCTGTATCAGTGAATAAATCTTTTCATTTGTGAGGTGTAGAACATCCAGAACTAGAATTAGAAAATAAATACAACAGTGTTAGATATTTTTTCCATAGTTTTGCTTCCTAAGTTTCTTGTGAATCATTTTTGTTATTTCAAAGTCCCCAAGGGTGGCATTCTGGGATAAAATATTACCAGGTTATACAGTAAGATAACTTTCAGATGATACATTTAACTCATGGCAAAGACCGTGTCTAGCATTGGCCCTGTGGGACACTGCAAACTGATATTCTTGGCTACCATCACCAACAGACAGCCAAGGCAGATATATAAATCTATTGGCTAAAGGGAGGGGACTAGTAGCAGACTGTTTCTCACAATGCAGCCACATTTCTGCCCAGAGGCACCTAAAAGCTGATGCCTGCATATGAGGCCACTAAAAGCTTGTGGCTGCACCTCACACAAGGGCTGGACGATGTTGGGTTTTCAACATAATGGTGTATCGCCAGCCAAACATTGTGGTTTGATGATATACAGCTATGTTGAAAAGAGCTGCATTGGCCCCAGCTGGCAATATACTGGGTGAAACTCCTGCAGCTCTCATTGTGGGAGCTCAGGTGTTTTCACCCCAGCGCCTCACGGGCTGTGGCCAATACAGCTGGCCCAAGCCTGCTGCTCAGCTGGGGGTGGGAAGGCTCCTGCGCCCAGCTAAGCAAGCCCCAAGATCCCTTGGCCAGGCTCCGCTGGTGGCGGGAGAGCTCCTGCTCCCAGCGGAGCCAGCCCCAAGTCCCCTGCCGCTCGCACTGGAGCAGCAAGGACCTTGGGGCTCCTTAGCCAAGCTCCCTCTGCCTTCGCTGGCATGGGGGGACAGTTACCTTGCCAGCTTGCCCCCCATTCCCGAAAGACAGACCAAGAGGCAGTAGCCAAGCAGTAGCCTGTCAGGCTCCATGTGTCTGACTGCCTTTACCTGTGCGGGTGCGCTGTCTCTCTCCTCTGGTGGGGGGTTGTTCACCCCAGGAGGAATGATATAGCCCACACTCCAGGGCGAAGTCTGCAAGGCACGGGGTGCAAAGCTACTGTATCCATGCCTTGTGGGGATGGGCTGCTGGAAGCTGCTGGTGAGCGCTGGGCCCGCCAGCAGCATCCCAGAGCCCCTACACTGCCTGGTCTGCCTTCCATCTTTCTGGGAGGAAAGGTGCAACACACCCTCCCAAAGAAGGCAGTCAGGCACGGTTGGGACTCTCTCAGTTGGGAAGGGCGGGCTACAGGCTTCTCAGCTGAGCAGCCCCAATCCCACTCCTACTCGGGTGCAAACAGTTGCAGTCGGGGATCTCTCAGCTGGGAAGAAGAGGCTTTGGGCTTCCCAGCTGAGCAGCCCCGCTCCTACTCATGTGCAAGCAGGAGTTGGGGTGGGGCTCTTTCAGCTGGGGAGGGGGAGCACTTTAACTGAGCTCCCATCCCGCTGGTGGTGGGTCAGGGGTTCCTTGAGGCGAGGACAGCAGCTCACTCCTCAGCCAAGCAGTTTAAAGAAGTGGGGGAAGGAACGAGCAGTATCAGCTCCTTGCAGATTCAGCTTGATTCTCCCTCTGACGGGGCAGAGTGCGATGGCGGTTTCACCAGCGGTTGAAAACAGCAACATCGAAGTCTGGGCCAGGCCTTTAATTAGACTTACAGCTCCCATGGTAGGCCCTGGGCTGCAGCACAGCCAGATGGTTGGGTGAGCCAGACTACAATCCAGCTGCTTCCAATGCCTTGCTCTCCTGCTGCCTTCCCAGGCAGCAGGCACAACTGGGACTTCAGTGTGGACAGGGACCCACTGATTTGCTGCTTTAATTCCAGTACACACTACAACATAACAGCACAGCCTAAGTGTTCTTTCAAAAAGATAGCGGGGAAAGCCTTGAATGTAGATTCACACTTCCTGAGATGTATTTGAAGTGGTAAGAGTCCAACATACAATATTTAAGAGATCAAAAGAGCACAGGCTTGGGATTTTAGAGTGTGTGCAAAAAATATGAACTGGGCTTCTCAGCTCTTAAAATGTTTCTCTATCAAAAGGAAACAAAATGAAATATGCAGAAATTAATCCTTTCTGCTTCCCTGCTTCACCTGTGCCTGCTTATGCCTTCTAAAAATTTATGGAAACTAGTTTTTATCTCCTGACACACTTGACATTAGATCACTTAGGGAAAGAGTACTACCTATGCACTCACATAAGGAAGTATGCTGGCTTCTTAACGCTTTGATTCTGAAAGGTATTTGTAGTAAAAATAGAAAAGTACCTTCTCACCAGACCTTTTCGTAAATCAGACCTGTATTTAGCCGAATAGCCATAGGTGACCATGAAGGTCAGTGAACTGGCAGAGAATGGACACGTATCTCCGTCCCTCTTCCGCCTGCCCATTCAGTTTGCAGGCTAGCTGTGGAGGAAGGGAAACTCATCCCTCAGCTCTGCCCCTCCTGTGCCAGCCTATTTGGTAGGGCAGTTTTTACCAGCCTACTAACAAACTGCATTTCCATGGCCACTAGCCTCCTAGTGGGCTACTAAAAATAAAATAAAATGCATGGTAGTATTTAGAAGGGTAATCTAAAGGGAAGTGCAAACATTTTGAGAGTTCAACTTACTTTGACTGCATGAGAACCAGCTTAATAAAAGAAGAAAAGACTTGTAGCTAATTAAATATCTGATAAAACTGTAATAACTTTCTTTAAAAATTAAACTTCAAGTCTAAATATTGTTTATTACTGCATCTTATCTCTTACCAAGAAACACAACATTTATCTTCCTTGTTTTAAATGTAACTGGCTACTATAATTAAGAAATCCGATTTGTCAAAATATAGGGCTATCACATCTTCAGTGACAGCACACTCCAAGACACTGGAGGAAAAAAAATAATCTAACACTTTCATATTTTCTTCAAATACCCATTCACACAGTACTGGAGAATGTAAGAGAAGCCACCCAGCCATCCCTATATTTCAATGAGCTAAATGAAACTTCAAAGAAGAATAAGCAGGGGAATATCAAGTAGAAAATTACGACATCATGCTTAGAAGAAGGAAATGAGCAGAACCTTTTCATAATACTTCCCAGTGGAAAAGATGTCAGATGCTAAGAAAGAGATTTGTCACAACTTCCAAAACAGAAAAGTAACCAAAAAAAGTTGCACAGAGAAGGACTGAACACTGACAATAAGAGGTATTTGTAGAGTAACACGACTGAAAGATGAGCATGGCATATGTATGCACAGATCCAATATGTTGTGGCAGTGGCTTAGCAGTGGTCTAGCAGAAAGCCTATAGATTAAACAGTTTATTGGACTGCTTCTCTCCATATGAACCTACCCAGACCCTGAGATCATCCTCTGACGCTCTTCTTTGTGTCACCTCCATGGCAGGCCTGGAGGGTGGCAACACAAGAATGGGCCTTTTCTGCAGTGGCTCCCCATTTGCGAAATGCTCTCCCCAGGGAGGTTCAGCTGGCACTTTCATTATACCCCTTTAAGGCACCAGATGAAAACATTCCCCTTTAACCAGGACATCTGATGCCCTTTTAAAATATGATGGGGGGGGTGTTATTGGCTCGTTTTGCTTTTATTATGTATTTTCTGTCACATCACGTGAGTGTCAAAACATAACTCAACTCTTTCTGAATCAAGTGACTATGCAGGAATTGGGTAAGTGCTTAGGTACCATGATGGGCTGGATGAGGGTCAATAAACTGAGCTTGAATTCTGGTTAGGATTAAGGTTCTGTTTAGGAGCACTTCCCAGGCCTAGGAACAGATCAACTGACTGTTCTAAATAGGGTTTCACTCTCTGAAGGAGCAAGTAAGTAGTTTGGTGGTGCTCCTGAATCCATCTTTGTCACTGGAGAAGCAGTGGATAAGGAGCACCTTCTGCTAGTTTGGCTGCTGTAACAGATATGACCATCCCTTTATTGGAATAGCCTAGGTAAAGTGGTCAAAGCCCGGAAAGTCTCCAGATTAGATTACCGCAATGAACTCTTTGTGGAGCTTCCCTTAAGGTTGAACTGGAAGCTGTTGCTAGTGCAAAACGCCACAGCAAGACTGTGGAAAAGGGCACCTATCAACTGTGCATAACACCTGGGCTGAAAGAGTTTCACTGGCTGCCATTTTGCTATTGAGCCAGGTGTTAGGTCTTGCTATTGGCATATAAAGCACTGGACACATTGAGATGAGGTTACCTAAAGGAGCACCTTTCCTTATACAGTCGAACCTTGGTTCTCAAACGCCTTGGTACTCATCCATTTTGGCTGCAAACCCGGAAGTGCGTGTTCCAGTTTGCGAACAGCCGAACATCCGACGCAGCTTCCGAGTGAGTGCGGGAAGCTCCTGCAGCCAATTGGAAGTCACGCCTTGGTTTTCAAAGGTTTTCAGAAGTCAAACGGACTTCAGGAATGGATTACGTTCGAGAAACAAGGTATGACTGTACCCCTATCTGGAGACTTTGAAACATTGGAAACACACTCATAATAGTGCCACAAGCCTTGTTTGTCAAGCCAGTACCTGATTGTCCAAATGTGGCAAAAGTGTCTTTGGTTTTGTGTAAACCAAACAAAGTTTTAGATAATATACATTTTGAGAAAATCTAAATTGAATTTTAAAAATCAATGGAATTTACAGACATGGGACTGAAAAATAAATTGGAGCAAATGTTGTTTGCTCAAGGAGATCACTTTGAAAGTTTGGCTTATGGTTCTCCAGTCCTATGAACACTTATCTGAAAGCAAGTCCTGCTAAATAGTGAGATTCCGAGTACACATGCAAAGGATCATGCTGTAAGATGGAACTCTTATATTTATTCAAGATATTTATTGGATTCCTTTTCTCATTCTACCAAGAACTTTGGCAACAATACTTAAGCTGCAATAAATGATGTCGCAGACATAACTGGACCAGTGTGCTATAAAATATTCTTATATTTCTGCATGCTTTTTTCTGGTTTGGGTGGGAAGAGATACCTAGATGTATTTATTTATTTCAAAACATTTATATACTGCCTGATTATAATAAAACCTCAAAGTGGTTTTCAAAAAGAGTATGTTTCCACAGCTGCAGCACAGCATGGCTGTGTGCAGCCCTGGAAAAGCATGCCAATATTACTAGGATGAAAATTTCTATTAATAAAAAGAATGAAAAAAGGAACATGAATACAGAATTTTCAATGTATGAAATGGAAGATTGGTATACGCAATGAAGCAGATTATATTGTGATTATTTCAGCCATTCTAATTTAAAATTAAATTATTTAAGAACTTGTCCCACATATATCCAAGTACTTACCACTGCCTAGTCTGAGAAGCAGTACATCCTGTAGCCGTCTGTTCAAGTCTCTGAGCTCCTTCATTTCTGACACTAATGTCCCATACTCCTTTAGTTTTTTTGCTTGCTGAACAAGCTGCCTTCTTGTTCGCTCAAGTTCTTGTTGAATGTGTCTCATTTCTTCCTGCTGCTGCTGATAGCTTCGCAGCAATTCTTCATAAAGAACTCGAGGAACTACAGCATCGTCCATATTGTTCATCCTTTCTGAAGATTCCATAAATGTTGCTTCAGGACTGGAATTGCTACTGAGACTCATTCCATTTTGTTTTTCAAGGCGCGCAACAACTGCTTCAATGCTTTTGTGCGTACCTTCATTTTGTTTCCTTCCATCTTGTCTCTGTGTGTTACAACAAACATTGTGTTAACATATAATACGTAGCATGCTACAGAGATCTATAGTTAATTAAAACAGGAATTCACCAGAGTCCTCAAGTAAATGATGTGCTTATAATGAACTATACTAAATATGAAGTCATTCTTTTTTATTGAACCATAATAATAATAAATAATCACAATCTTTTCAAGTTAGCATTTGGAGAAAGCAGGGCTGCCTACCAAAGCTAGTCAAAAGTTGCGGACAATTGGCAGTGGGAATTCTCCACAATGCACAGAGAGTCCTTAGTATGCTGAAGAGAATGGGACCACACTGGTTTACATGAACTCCTTTGCCGGTTTGCAATTGTGCCTTTTGTATGAAATTTATTTTCTCAACACACAAACTAAGAAAGTTGTTAGCACCTAGATATTTTTCAACAACACTATTAAGTGTTGAATGCTCCCAGGGGGGAAAAAATAGGCATAGATATTGTGTTATTTCATTCCATCAGCTGAAAACTATATTTTTCTCAGTGCATTGAGGTGACAAAACAGATTTGCTGAAGGCTAGCTAATAGTTCTCTGCAAAATTTCCTGGCATTTATGTAACGGTTAGTGTCAGTCTAGGACTTGGGAGAGAACAGTTCAAATCCTCACTCAACCATGAAGTTCACTGGGTGACCTTGGTCCAGTCACTGTTTCTCAACCCTACCTCACAGGGTTGTTGTGAGGGGAAAAATTGGGAGAAAGAAGCATGTACACCAGCTTGAGTTCCTTGGAGTAAATGGTGGGAAATACATACATACATACACACTTAAAAGAAATTTTTGTACGCTACTGGTGTGGCCACAACTTTCACACCATTAACCTAATTGGGGGGCATCAAAGCTCAAACCAAGTGACTGAGTGGAATAATTCCACAATATAACAAAATTATTAATGAAATAATTTCATTCGGCATCAGGCAATCCAGTACTGTGCAATAATCAGCCATATCTCAACTGAGGTAATGTCTCCAAGGCAAATTTATCTGCCCTTCCTTTGACTCTCAGTATTAGTACTTAAGCTTTCTTACAGCTACTTTGTGCCCCATTTTAACATCAAGCAAAGCAGATGTGTAACTGAAAGAGTTTGCTTTAAAATAATAACTGTTTTCATGATAAAACTGCATTGTTTTGGCTTAGGGCAACATTGTAGAGAAACACTACATATGTAGCTAGTAAATGCAAAAATATCAAACAGCCCGTGTTTTCATGTTGAATTAAAAGTTTATTTTAAATTCATAACAAAATGAGAATGTGGCAATAAATGCAGAATAAAAACAATGTCAATATACTGTCACAATAGCACTAAAGAGTTTATCAGTATCATAAAACATGGATGTATCAAATGTTAAATTTGTATTTGGATATAATATGTGCATGAACAATAAACTGCACATTTTTATACATGTTAACAGTAATGATCAGTGCACAGCTCTTGAGTGAGAAGAATGTCAGAGCTGCAATATTTACTTTTCCTTATTTTCTAGTCATCACCAACAGAGATCTAAAATTCTGAAAGAAAACATACAGAAGACCAGCCTGAACTTAAATGAGAACTACTCAAGTATGACAAAGTATACTCATACTTGGGGTTGCCCTACGTCTGGAATTTCCTGGACATATCCAGAACACTGCAGTCAGAATCCGCACGAACGATTGTCCTTTTAAAAATGCTCAAAAACTTCATTTTTGTGAATTTTTTGTGGGGAAGCTCAACAACTTTTATGTCCAGTTTTTCACTGTATGGTATCCCTGAGTATACTTGCAACATAAAAACAGCAAACCCGTTCAAAAGCTTTAGTGCTTTTTTTCCTGAATGCCACACCTATTTCTAAAGAACATACAGCTCTGAACTTCAAATGTTTTCTGAAGACATATCTTTTTACACAAGTGTATACCAAACAATAGTGTTTTGCCTATTGTTTTAGAATTTTGTAACTTCTCTTGCAAGTTTAAAATTGGGGGGGGGGGGAGTTAGGGAGAGGGGAGGGGAGGGGAGGGGAGGGAGAGAGAGAGAGAGAGAGAGAGAGAGAGAGAGAGAGAGAGAGAGAGAGACTTGTCTTATTTCAAGTCTTGTAGTCCACTCTGGCAGTGCCTGAAGTAATGAAGAGTGGGTAACTATTTTGTAAAATAGAAATAAGAATGTAATTGTGAAGTATAAAATCCAGGATTTAACAAGGAGATCAGTTTCTGAAAAGGGTAGAAATTCCAGGTCTGAATTCCAATTAGCTATAGAATTTGAAGAATCATGCAAAATTCAAAACTGAAACATGCATCGACTGGAATGATTCTTCTACTGTTCCACAGTTGATCTTGTCACAACAAGAGGAAACCATGATGATGAATCTAAGAAAATAGCAGGTGTGACTCCAAGTGCATGCAAATATAAAGATATTGACAGCATATTAATTCTGAAAGATGAAGAGCCATAATTAACATATTTGTCCGCTACTGAAAGCATTATCAGTTCTTTCAGATGGTCCAGTGTATTTAAGTCCAGGTATTTATTCAAGTGCATTTCCAAAATTATTAACTATCTGCTGAATAATAAGTGTGCTGAATGCTTAAAGGAATCAGTCCCTCTAATCAAAATGCCCAAATGCCAGAACATCCACTGATCTAATCAAAAGAAAAACAGTATTTTCTGATAATACACTGTTCTTCACTGCATCCAGAAATTCTCTGCCAATACTTTTAATAGGCCACAGGGGGAGAATTATTTGAAGGCAATCTTATCCTGTTATTTGGGGGTTGTTTTGAATCCTCTTGATAGTGCTCTAAAGTTCTCTGGTGGATCACAACATCTCTTGACTTTCTTGAAATGTTTCCTGGTTGATAATTTTATAGGAAATGGTGCAACAATATTCAATGGCACAGTTTATATCTAAGAACTATAGGATGTTCCTTTAATGGCTGTTGAGCCCGTTTCGCACAATTTAGTGACAAGGTCTCAACTTTCAGCAAAATATAACTATACCTATATGGATTGTGGGCACAGCACAGTATGTGAAATTGTGCCACTGAGAAGCCGGTCATTCTCATCTTATTAAAATATTTGGAATGGAGCACAAAACTACAATTCAGAGGAAAATGTTTCTCTTTTATGGCAAAAATAAAGAACCACTTATCAGGAGGATGAAAGTTTGCAGGCTATAGTCTACCATATTGCTGCTTCAGTTTTCACTGACAATCAGAACTAAGATGCAACCATGACAAATGTGATATAAGGACAGTGCTTCATGGGCATCAAGCACCTCAAACTTTTAAGAATGCTATTTATGCAGAAAAGGTCATCATTATACCTGTCACACCAAATCAAGCTGCTTTTCTTAATTTTTTTATGTATAAGACCTTAATTTTTTTCACATCAAGATGTCCAAAATAAGAAATACAACATATCCTACATACCTAAGCTGTTGACAAAACTAATTTACAACTTAATCATAAAATAAGCAACAAAAACAAGTGCTACAACAAAGATGACAAAATAACTACCATAACTGTACATGAAACACATTATGGAGCAGTAATAAAATAATACAGCAGAATGCATAATACAGACTGAAAATAACCTTTTGTCTTAAAAGACAGGCAGATATTGGCCGGGTTCAAAAGTCACTCTAAATCAAGCAACATCTTACTGTGAACTTGCAGGCATTTGGACTCTGAGAGACGAGATTGCGGCAAGATCTTGACAAAACCGAGCCACTAAGCTATTTTCAAAACAGCTTGACAGTCTGGGTAACTGGGTGTGTTCCTCCCCATGTTGACTATAGCTAGCATTTATGAGAAAACATACCGTATTGGCCTGAATATAAGCCTCACTTTTTCCCCAAATTCCGACTGTGATAAGTTAAAGTGCAGCTTATATTCGCAACCTTACGGTATGCAGTCAGGAGCGTGGGACAAACAGCGGCAGGAGCACAGCAAAGCTGCGCCAGCCCCGTGTGTAGTCCCCGTCCTCTTCCCCAAGGCCGGGAAGGGATACAGTGAGGAAGGGGAAAGGCCACTGGCAATGTAGTGTGGCTCCCCCCTCCCCCCAAGTATGCAGCCAGGAGCAGCAAGGAATGGAGTGGCTTATATTTGGGTATTTCCCCTCCCCTCCAATTTTAAAGGTGTGGCTTATATTCAGGTGCGGCTTATATTCAGGCCAATACGGTACTTGCCATACCTGGAGGTATAGCATTTCATAGCACACTGAATACTGTGTACTACAGCAACAAGCAAATGAACTAACTAGCATGGAACTTTCCATGTATTGCTATTGGATTATCCTACATATAGATTTAAGAAATGTGTGTTAGAGAATGAATGAGGAGCAACTGTTCCCATAATTCAGAAAAATATATATCTGGTGAGTTTGGTTGAAGGGAATCAAAATGTGCTTTTCTGGGCCCGGCATGTGGCAGTATTGGTGGCAATAAGATTGGAGACCTGGTTACTCCATGAAGTCCAATGTAAAAGCAGAATGTAAATACAGGGAACTCGCAACTTGGGCACATTTAACTTGTGCGCATTCAGCTTTATGTACTTGGCAAATTTAAAAAATAAAAAGGGTGAGGGACGGGGACAGGCATTGAGGAAAAAATACACTGGCAATCTCACACGGTTTTGCCTTAGCATGGGAATAGCATGAACTATTCCCAGAACGTAACCCAGCAGTAAATTAATAGTTGCTTGCATGTGTGCATCATACTGATCTACAATTCTTATACATTGATCATATGGTGTGGTTATCATGCTTCTACCATTTTTTCTTGTTAAACAAATAAAATAAACTTACACTGCAACATTAAAACACAAACAGTATGCCTGTGGCATACGTACGTAATAGCTTTTGTATATGCTGTTTCTCTATAACGTTGTCACTAAGCCAAACACCTATTCCCTGACTCTAATGAAAACATTGGCAGTCATCATGAATCTAAAATAGTCAAAATGTGCATGCATATGCTCCCTATCTGATTTTCCTATAATTAAAATGAAGTACACCTCCACAAGCAGGCTTGAGTACTGGTATGTATTGGCAAAGGAGAGCCAGGTAATGTTTTCTTCAGTATATAAAAGGCTGATTACTACACAGTACCTGGTAGCAGGCTAAAGAGGGAAAGCTTTGGCAAATAATATGACCCAGAACTATGTGTCCCACAAACCATTTTATCACATAAGCAAAACCTGGAATACAAACATATATTAAAACATTTTTGCATGTCTGTTGTGTACTTTTTGTATGATGTTTCTTCATTGCATCAGAGATCTCTTCATTTTGAGCATTTATTCACTCCATTTACTTTTAAACCAGATGAGTTCAAGAACTATTTCTAGGGTACATGTCTTTAGATGCATCCTGACAAAAATCAGGAAGGAATTTTCCTGAGAACTTTTAGCTCAAGGTCAGTGTATTTCGTTACCTAAATCCACTGAGGAAAAAATAGTTTCCAGATGGTGAGACTAAAATCACTGAGCACATTTTCCTGCTCAGCCAGTCACTTAAAAAGACAAGCACACTGTGTATTGTTTTATGTTTCATACTGATATTTTTATGTGACACTTTCAGTTTACCATGTGCTTCTTGTGAAGTAGGCTACTATAATTTCCATCTAGTAACGAAAAACATAGGATGAAGCCCCAAAGCTGTCACGGTAACCCCATCGATCACATGAATTTGGGTATCAGCACCTTCCCTAATGATCCCCAGCATGGAATTTGCCTTTCTCACAGCTGTTGCACACTGGGTCAGCATCTTCACTTAGCTATCTACTACAACTCCAAGGTTTCTCGCTCCTGGTCATTCACCTCCAGTTCACAGAATATATGTGGAATTATGCTCTCTCTTTTTGTCCCTACATGCATCCCCTTACACTAGTTTGCACTTAAATGCATTTGCCATTTTGCCACACTGGGTGAATACCCAGTTTGGAGAGGTCCTTTTGTAGCTCTTTGATGCTCCTTTAACAACCCTGAGTGGTTTAATATTTCCCACCCTCATGCACACTCTAAATCTGTTCTGGGGGATTCTCCCAACTCTCTAGAGCAGATTTGGCCAAAGCATATTGAGGGAGGAGAGAGGAGAGGCCTGTTGCATGAGCGGAAATCCTTTTCTGATAGGATGAGGGAATTGGATGTTCCCCTTCAATAGCAGAATGAATTATGTTGTATATATTTCATTGTGGGGTTGATGTTTTTTGTTAAGATTAGACCTTTTAAATATCTAGAAAAGGCAGGTGCTGATACTCTCAAACCCATAAACACATGGATTATACATGTATCATACTTCATCCACATGCCACACTTTAGAGAATGCCACTCCACTCTGATGTTATTTACTGGTGTTAACCAGTTAACACCAGTAACCAAAGGGAAGAAAAGGCAGCCAATGAAGGAGTTCTGCAACAGACATGAATGCGAAAGAGAAGTTTCTTTCATGAAGTGTCGTAAAACTTTCTTTTAAATTTACAACACAAAATGAGTAACAACGCTGAAAACTCATATTCACAAAACCCTGTGGCTGACCTTCAATTAAAAAACTAGCAAAACAACTCTTTGGGCCAAAGTGAAACAGTGTCCAACAATGACTAAAGAAAGGAACTTGAGCAAATAGAATGAAAAAGCCCCATGCATTTACAAGAGAGACATTTAAAGCAATTCAGGAGTCTGGATCACATTCACACTCCCATCAGTCATAGCCAGTAATACAATGCTTTGTATGCTTTCCTTTAAGGTCTGAAGCCACAAAGTTTTAAAAAAGAGCAACAAAAAAACTTCCAATACCTTACAGTGTCTAAGTTCCATATCTTCATCCCCATAATCTGTAATTTCTCCTATTTCTTCTAGGTGATTGAGAGAAAGCTTGGGGATTTTAATTTTCTTCTGCATCACACTGTTTTCAAGATCAGTTTTATCTTCTGTAAAATTTACATAAAAATAAAAATGGTCAAATTCATCAAACTTTTCATCAAACTTATCATTCAAATGTTGTATCACTGAGGCCAGACCACTTAAAGTTTCCCATGCTCAACTGTCTTCAGTGTGCAGTGGAATTCAATTGCTCCACAGACTCTAAACATTAACACCAAAATGAAGAGTGCCACATGTAATTCTACATTTTTTTAATTCTGTATTTTCCAAGACAGAAAAAAATACAAGCACCACATTTGTATTTGTGTTGTTTCATTTAAATGTATGAAAATTTTAAACTTTCTATTGCAAAAGGACAATTCTTTTACCAAAAAAAAGAGGAAGAGGCAATGTTTAAAGAAGATATGCTGGCATTCCTCCAGCATATATGCATTAAGAATACCTCTCCCCTATCTCTCAGAACAGTTATAGCAAATTCCCAAGCAGCTGGCATACTGAGAAATGAAGTTCTTTCAGCACTGTTGACACCTGCAGCAGGTAGCAGCTCAACTTACAAGAGTCAGATGGAGAAAAACAGAGACCACTCTCCCAACATTACCACTATGGCATTGCTAAAAAAAAAAAAAAAACCGTCACTGCCACTGTCATTTGCCCAGTTTGCTCTCTACATTAATGTACTAGTGCATAGTGCTCAAAAGCTCCCACAGCACTCTTCCTCTCCCCCACTGAACTGTGGACGAAGCAAGCCAGAGTCTGGATTGTGATGTGTTTCCTCCAAACAAACCATGAACAGTAACCAAGGTTTGTAATTGGCTTACAGCTCATGGTTTGTTTGGAGGAAAAACCACGAGCCTAGGTTCAGATGACATGACAACACAGACTCTGGGTTGTTTCATCTGCCGTGCGGCAGCAGGAAGTGCGAGGGAAAGGTGCTGTGGGAATGTCTGCGCAGTGTGTGTTACACTATGGTTTAATGTGCCGTACAAACTGAACCAATGTCACCACTGGTCAATATCCAGGCAAGTGGGCTTGCTGCGGAAAGGAGTTAGACCATGTTTTACTGAGCCCAATTCAAAATAAAACTGTCAATATTTTCATTATATATAAATATGTCATTTCCTTTGCTCTGGCAAGGAAAAGATTAAGTGGCAACAACAAGCAGGACTTTCTGCATCACAGGGACAGGCAGAGGCCTGAATGGGACCTTCCAATCCTAACTATGTTTATTGCTTTTTGAAGCAGAGGCCACCACTGGAGTCCAGTGGCTTGAGAACCAAGACAGGAGTGTGTATGTTTATTTGCAGAACTTTGGAGCCTTCAGGTGCAATTTCCAGGCAGACTGTTCAGAACCCGTATCACCCCGATAGTTTCCTTCCTATACTTTTCATTTGTCACTCAGCTCCTGGCAAGCAACACATAATTTGGGACCAAGGCAGATATTATCAAGACATCTGAGAAATCAAACAGGGTTGATGTTTCTGCTTACTGAGATGCATAATCTCCCTCTGCATTCTGCAAGATGGTTAATATATTTTCATTTGTTAATGCTTTTTTGTTCTCATGCTCTTTCAGCTTTTATCAAGGGATTATATTATCTATTGCTCTGCTGCTCTTGATTTTTGGATCAATTCTAATTATTATTTTTTTAATGGGCTGACTTTACTTGACAATGTTTTTATTGTATGCATCTTTGATCTTTTGAAAGGTGTCTAATAAATCTTGTAAAGAAAGGAAGTTTGCTTTGGTGTACCCCTGCAAATTTTAATATATTTACCTATGATTATTTCGTAATATATGCGTGAGACAAACTTAAAATTCTGATCAATATTTATCTGTAATTTCCTTTCTTCTATGTAAACCTAACTTTCCCACCCCCACTCTCTCATTTTTAATCTCCTGCTCCTTATGACAACATCAATCTGATGACTCCTTTACATAGTTTCTCTGTGGAAATGAAAATGCGATTATCCAGACCTAGCAGTCAGACTGATGTGTTGTTAAAAATGGCAGACTTATAAAATGCACTGAGAAGAGGACTCTGAGGATTGCTGTTTAGAATTTTATTTCATCACTACTTCTTGCATCTGGCTTGGTATTTCTTATGACTATCTGCAGTTCATTTTAGCTTGTCTCGGTTCCCTTTTTTTGCATCTTTTGTATGTATTTTCTTTACTCTGCCTCAGGATACAATTTCACTAGTTGAGAGATCCATTTCTGTCTTTGACAAAAAGGAATTGCATTCATCTGTGTAACTCATCCCTAATGAATGCTGTGCTCCTCATTAAACCCTGATTTACCTTTGTTTTCCTTTTCTGCACTGTCAACACTAACCGTTTGTGAGCCCACTGAAAGCTGCTGCTTCAGGAAAATGAAACTAAGTACATACGGTACTAGCAGCATCCACATGGAAGTGTTTCAGAGAGCTTCATGGAATTTTTTCTTAGAACACAGTGTTTCCGTGCATGTTCTTTTCCTAATCAGCAACTCCTAAAGATATATTAAATCATGTGTTTACAATATGTTGTGGAAAAACCAGCATCTCTTACAGCACAAACATTCTAACCTCACTTTATCAGCAATACAGCATCTTTTATGCTTTGAAATTTTATGTCCACTAAACCAGTCTTCCCCAACTGGTGTCCTCCAGATGTTTTGAACTACAACTCCCATCACACCTGATTAGTTGCAGCTGAGAGGGGGCTGTAAACCAAAACATCTGGAGGGCACCAGGTTGGGGGAAGGCTGCATTAGACTATATTAGGCATGGCATGTCTTGGAAAAATACTGCTTAACTGGCAAAAAACTGGACAACCTTTCAGCACTGAACAACCTTTCAACACTGAAGAGAGTGTTGGAAGCTAATGCCCAATCTCCAGTCTTTGTTGTATCAACAAAATACATTCTTGCAACATAGCATAGCTACATTCTATGACACAAAATAGCTTATGTTTGAAGTAAGTGTGTGACTACTTCTGCAAACCCACATAAGCCTTGGATGTGTTTCTCAAACACCAGGTAACCCTGGGTTTTGCAAGGAAAACTGCCTTTAAAAGAAAGAAAAATCAAGAGCAGTTTGTGATGAGGGAAGAGGAATATCTGTGGTTTAACGGTGGGGAGGTGGAGATAAATCCCTGTTGACATGTCCAGTCCTGGCTTACGGATGTAAGAAAAAAAAGGGTAATTCAAAATAGATTTATAAAAAAGACTTTAAATAAATATTAATAACATAATTCTCATTGATTTTCTATTGATCCTGAAAGCAAATAGTGATGAAGCAGAAGTGCAAGTCAGCTTTTTTACGCCTTGGATTGGTGTAAAAAAGAGTTACTGGCTCACAAAATTTTCACGAACCTGTCTATCTATATGTAAAAGTGTCAGTCATGTATTCAACAGCTGGAAAGGAAGGTAAAGAAACCCCTCAAATTTAAAGATTTCTTTGTCTGGGCACCTGGAAGCAGTTCTGACAGGCAAGCAACTATTGGGACATTTTTGCGACATGGAGCACAAACCAAGGAAGTACCAGTATTCTGGGACCATATAAAGATCCTGCCAGTGTTAAAACTGATTTGTTTTATTTATTTTGGTTGCTTTGGATAATGTTGAAAGCAAAATGTTGTCAAGTAACATCAGAAGAAAGCAATGGCTCAATCTATATTATCGTTAACCAACCCATTCCCGTCAACACCTACTAAGCCTTACAAACAAACTAATTATGAGAACCTGATATTAGAGAAAATGAAGCTGCAGAACATCATGGTCTACTGATCTTTAGAGAATTTTTAAGCTGGCTGTTACTATAACTGCTCAACAACGCCCTATTTTTCTTTGCAGCTTCCCATGAACACTCCACACAGGGATGTTTCAAGAATCTGTTAGTGCTTGTAGCTTTCTTTGGTATCTGATAGCTCCTGAAATCCTTCTTAAACCCAAAGAAAGTATTACTAATACTAAAAGAAGAAAACAGAAGGAAGCAGGTTCTCCATGTTCAATTAGATATGTGTGGATTCATGCACAGCCCAATACATGGCAAAGCAAAATAGACAGCTGATAATCAAGCTAGCATATTATCATAAAGCCGTCAAAAGCAGATAGGGCAATAGAATAACAAGCATGAAGTGCATTGTAACAGATAGATGATGAAGCAATCTCAAGACTTTACTGTATGCCAATTTTTACACAGGACAACTTCAACATATCAGCTGGATCACATCAGCGAATCCAAACCTTGTAGGCTAGGAACTAGGGTTGGGAAGCTGTGGTCCTCCAGATGTTGTTGGACTACAACTCCAATTATAATAATGCAAGACCTGGCCTGCTGGATCATTCCAAAGACCCATCAAGTCAGCATTTTGTTCCCAGGTGCCTATGAAAGTTCACAAGCAGGACATTAGCACAAAATTACTCTCCCGTTCATGTTACCCAGCAAGTTGTATTCAGAGGCATCCTGTTTCTGATTCGAAAGAGTTATAACAGCTGTGGTGTCTAGTAGCCAATGATAGTCTTATCCTGCATGAATCATTCAAGTTGGTCATCACTACATCTTGTAGTAGCAACTTCCATAATTTAACTCTGTGCTATACTTCCTCTTGTCTGTCCTGAATCTTGCACCATTCAGCTTCACTGAGTGACAACAATTCTAATATATATAATTTTTTTTGGGGGGGGGCTCCATATTCACTTTCTTCAAGCCATGCATGGTTTTTTGACTATCATGTCCCCCTTTATTCATCCAAACATTCCAATATCTCCCCTCAATAATTTTAGCTGTGGTTTTCTGGCTCTACATTTTTGAATGTGACAACCAGAACTAGATAAAGTATTTCAAGCACAGTTGTACTATGTATATGTATCAAGGCATATTTCACTCCTAATGATCCATCACAGGAAATTCATCCTTTTCATAGAGCTGCCCCACCTCTCTTTCTTTGTCAGCCATTCTAAGTTCAAACCCCATCAGTGTATCATTTCTGATCACTGACCAATGTGACTGGGGTTGGGAGTCCAACAACATCTAAGAGCCACAGATTACCCACCTCAGTCACAGGCAGAATACCTATCAAGAAATTCAAATACACACTGCAATATGTAATTTCCTAGCTCACAAAACTCAGCCAGAATGGACCACACCTTGTACAATTTCAATATTTACAATCACGAAATAAATGAATGAGGAGCAAGACTATGAGCAAGTGGTAGACAGCTAACTCAGCCTGCTCCAAGAACCTTCACTTCACTAGTCCAAACTGCTGTCATCCTTGTCATTCCTGTATTGCAGGGAATTGGATGAGATGAACCCTCAGGGTCCCTTCCAACTCTACAATTCTATGAGTCTAATGAATGTTGGAAATTCTGTATTACTGCTTTTGAGGTGGGGAACCCCTCAGAAGAGTAGGGTCTTCCCCAAATCAGGCATTCTCAATAGAGAGTCATCATTCCCCATACTGAGAATTCTTATTTTCCTACATCACGTTTGTGACCAGGCATGCTGCAGGTAAAAATCACCTCCAGCCAACCAGGAAGGGAAGAGTTTTTAAAAGACTGTATGAAGCACTTGCTTGAAGTTTCTGACAATAAAAAAACCTAATTTTTGCATCAAGATCACCACTGAATTACCTATATTTTGGATACGAATGATTAATTGTTATGCTGTAGTCATAGAATGGTGTTGTTCTTTCAGTAAAATATACATGATGATATCAAAGTCACAACCCTGGGGGAAATTACAGCAAATGTTTGAACTACAGTCTAGCAGTGAAAACTTTGCAGTGGGCCACCCTGATTAAATAATTGATACTAATCAGGAATTGTCACTGTTGTTAACTACCATTTGTTCTGCACTGATTGAACTTAGCATCTAGGTATGTTGTACTCAGCATATATAATGATTTATAGAACAACAGGTACCTTTTACAAGCTAGAGCTTCACTTCCTGTCTTGCAACAGATATGATATTCACCTCATATTTTAACACAGATATGGGGATTTTTAATGTTACTGATTGCATAAATAATCCTGTGACCTGAAATGCTTCTTGCCCCCTAAGTGTGTTTAGCACAAATCCTGCTGTTTGGCATTTTGAATACAGAGCGTTATTCTAGATTATATAAGGTTTTCCTCTTGCGGCACAGAGGATTGTTAATTCTCAGTCCTGCCAACAGGGTCACCACACCCCCAACTTTTCAGCATGTCTTTGGGATCAAACAATCCTCAAAGGGTAAAGGACATTTTGCTTTTGAACTCTGTAAAACAGAGGGGTTTTTTGTTTTTTAAAAATGGCACCTCAACTGCCAGCTCATAATGCCCAAACTTGAGAATGGATACTTAGAAAGAAGAGCCTCTTTTCTATGCATGCCCCCAGAATGTTCTGCTCAATGTGTACCTTTCTTAGATAACAACACCCTTGGGATTCTTGTGTGCTGCAAGTAGTTTTCTCACTCTGGAGATATACTAAAAAATAATATTTTAAAGCTACAAACAAACTTGTATTCGCGAGGGGGAGGGGGGCAAACAACTAAGGAGCAGTGATGATATTAATTTACTTTTTCCAGTTTTTGAATCATAGTTCAGTAGCTCAGGCCTTTTAAAGGCTAGCCTTTTCTCTCTCCCCCTTTTGCCTTCCTTCTTATCCTTGATATAAGCACTTTTCTATAATTCTGCAAGACCTGTATGGCAGTTGGGGGGGGGGTGCTGTTTTGCAGATAGAAGATTGTGATTTTACACAGCACATACAGAAAGGATTTGTTTATTTATCTGATAGACTTGTATTATCCCACTTCAGAAAGGTATTTTCTAGCAACATGTAGCTTAACAATAAAAACAAAACAAACTAATATGAATAAGCAAGTTCAAAATAACATGTGGCAGCACAGGAAGCAATCAAGTTGAAATTTCAGATATAAAAGCAGCAGAACTGAAAAAGCAACAATAAATTAAAGCCATTTTTGCATGGCATAGAAGAAATTAGTAAAAAATAAAATAAATCATCCAGCATGTGCCTAGTGGAAATCATTCCACAGACTGGAAACTACTACAGAGAAGGCACAACACCTAACCTCAACAAGCAAAAGACTGAAAAAAATCTCTTAAGAGATCATCAGAACCGGTGGTCTTTGGCATAACCTATAAATCCTGGGATCAAGGCAACACCAACACCTGGACACATACAGGAAGTAAATTAAGGTGGCAAGATAACGCCTGCCCATCATCAGCATGGTAGATATGTTCTCAATATGAGATACTTCTGAAAAAGAACTACAGTGGTACCTTGGGTTAAGTACTTAATTCGTTCCGGAGGTCCGTTCTTAACCTGAAACTGTTCTTAACCTGAAGCACCACTTTAGCTAATGGGGCCTCCTGCTGCCGCCACGCCGCAAGAGCATGATTTCTGTTCTCATCCTGAAGCAAAGTTCTTAACCCGAGGTACTATTTCTGGTTTAGCGGAGTCTGTAACCTGAAGCGTAATGTAACCTGAAGCGTATGTAACCCGAGGTGCCACTGTATAGCTCAGCAGTTGAGCACCTGCTTTGAATGCAGGTTCAATCCCTGGAATCTTCAGGTAGGGATGCAAGGTTCCCTACCTGAAATGGTGGTGAGCATCTGCCAGTCAATACAGACAGTACTAAGCAAGATGTATCAATAACATGACTTGGTATAAGGCTGTTTCCTATGTTCCTAGTGCAGCTCCACATAATGTATTATAGTTGTCAAGCCTGAATGGTACAAAGATAAACATGGCCAGGATATGTCTGCTCAGAAGGAGTAGCAATTGGCACTCTAGTCTGAAGCACTTTGTGAAAAGTGCTGCATGCCACCAACACGAGTTGGGTGTTCATAGCAAAGGATGGGTCTAACAGTACTGCAGACTTAAGAGGGCATACAACCCTAAACAGAACAGATCCTCAGTCAGGCAGACTACTTATCTACAGAACCTGCTTTAGGTAGCATCCCACCTTGATGTGTAACTTTAAAATATTTAAATAAATAAAAATTCCCATCTTGTTTGGACTAAGCTCCATTTTACAGCTGGACCTTTGTCCTTAACCACACCTAAAGGACCCCAGGACAGCCTTCTGGAATCCACCAAGTGCTTACATTCCAATAACCTGGTCCAGGATGGTGTGGCTGATATTATTCAAATGCCACTGAGGTATCCAGAAAATTATCAGTATCACACTTCTTCTGTCCTTCCACAGCAAGTCATCAGAACCAACAAATCAGTATCTGTGACAAACCTAAGCATAAACCCTGATCTAAATAATCAACATTATTTAGGAATGTGTAATTGTCCAGCTACCATCTGACTGATATCTTGTACTGGAAGTAATATTAGTGACCAGCCAGTAAGGTAAAGGTAAAGGGACCCCTGACCATTAGGTCCAGTCGCAGACGGCTCTGGGGTTGCGGCGCTCGTCTTGCTTTATTGGCCGAGAGAGCCGATATACAGCTTCCGGGTCATTCTGGCAAACCAGAGCAGCGCACAGAAACACCGTTTACCTTCCCGCCGGAGCAGTACCTATTTATCTACTTGCACTTTGACGTGCTTTCGAACTGCTAGGTTGGCAGGAGCTGGAACAGAGCAACGGGAGCTCACCCCGTTGCAGGGATTCGAACCGCCGACCTTCTGATCAGCAAGTCCTAGGCTCTGTGGTTTAACTCACAGCGCCACCCGTGTCCCATGACCAGCCAGTAGTTGACACTAATAACCACTTCCTGAGCATGTACTATGAAAATAATTAGGCAACACCCTAATCTGTGACTAAATTGTTTTAATTGTGCTGTTCAGGCTGTGATGAATGTCAGCAATTTTATCCCCAAGTAAGTCACAATAGGCCTTCAAGGTTTCCTTAAGATCTTTCTGTGGACTCATTTGGGGAAATCTCATCATTCAAAGACACATCAGTATATGGCACTGAGATGATACAATAGTGCTAGAACAGCATACTCGTTGGGCAGTATCGCTGCCAGAGAGTGGTCTCAAATATGAGCTCTCACTTTTGTCCAGTCATATTTGTATTCTAGACATTGCCCCCACCTTCTTCATCAGCTATTGGATAAGCTAAGGCACTGTACAGCCTCAGCTCAATAATAAGAGGAGTGAATTTACAGTCCACATCATTTCAGAACTCCATAATGTGATCAGGGCTTCAACAGGACCAGCAGCTACAACAACAAAATCTCAAAGACTCTCAGGAATTATTCAGAATCCATCAGCCTCTGCAGCCATCTTAACAGGTCTGCAATGTGACACGTGAAATATCACTGTGATCCAACTCTCTGAACTGCCAGGATGTGTGTGTGTGTGTGTGTGTGTGTGTGCATGCAGCAGAGGTGTACCTCTGCCCAGCCTTGTGTGGCTCCACTGGCACAGAACACTTTAAGCCACAGAACACTTTGAGCCATCACCAGCAGTTACCCCACTCACCCGTGGTAAGCATAAACCTACAAAATGGGACATTCTGGAGGGTGGAGAGGGAGCAAGTAAATGAATCACTGGCTCTTCAGCAGGCTCTGCTTCTGTCACATGACAGCAATGGACACGATCTGGGCCTCTTCAGTGCACCAGCTTAGGTGTTGGCTAACAAAATGAACCAGGCTGGTACAAGAGGTGTGGATGTGTGAAACTTGTTGCTCTGCTCTGTTAAGCCATGTTGCTGCAGACCAGAGGTCTGAATTGCTCTCCACACCTCAGTAGGAAAGGAGAGAGGTATATGCCTAGGGGCCTACTTCTCCTTGTGAACTGTTGAAACAATGTATGGCGGTATTAGCCAGAATTTAGGTTCAAATAGTGAAGCTGTATCTATATGCTGGGGCTAGAAGGGGATAAGATTACCTGGGATAAAGTCCACCTATCTCCAGCATGGTTCCCTTAATTCATGTGGGTGGGGGGTGGGGGAAGAGAGGGACTCTGTGAATAAAAGAAGGTGCCCATTATGTGCAGTGAGGCATACTTCCTGTGTGTACTTCTGTGGACTTAAGAGTGCAATCCTATACATACTCACCTAGCAGTAGACGTTTATAGGACTACACTGTTAATTTGTAAAAATACCAGCCATATGGAAAACCTTGTTGCACCGCATCTGGCAGTTCATGAGCAGAAAGGACAGAAAACTATGGTTAGCCATAGTTATTGTCAACAATATCTGGTACTCAGAAGTATATGGTTTCTGAATATGAAAGTTCCATTTAGCACTCATGGCTAATGACAGTTCATTTGTCTGCAATCTGGGGGCTGGGACTCACTTTATTTCTAGCCTGGTATATACTACCAAGAAAATGTATTTTCTACCATCTATCTTCTTCAGCCTCTGATTTTTTGGTAAGCTGTGCTATTATGCATGTAGGTCACCTTTCTAATGGATCACAGGAAGGAGCAATTCTTGTAATAATATGGCCTCTATATGCTACTCCTCATGGAGGTTTTTAAGATGACACACATTTTGAAGAAAGTCCATACAAGCTCACTTAATACTAGAACTAATTCTCACAAAATGCTATTACATTTGCTCAATGGAATTGAATGAAAACAGATATAGGATACAGGGAAAAATATCCCACCATGTAATATAGCTAACTTATGGAACTCACTGCTCCAAGATGTTATGATGATGTAAAGAAAAACCGATTGATCAATGACTTTAGCCATGGTAGTTCACTAGATCATCCACATTCAAGAGCAGCATTCCTTTGAATAGCAGCTGTTTGGCTGCAAACAACAGAGGACTGTTGCATTCATACTTTGCTTGTGGGATCCCTGGAATCATCTGGCACACTACTTTTGAAAGCAGGATGATCCTTCTGTTTTATTCAGCAGGGCTCTTTTCATGACTTTTCTGTGGTAACTACATCCTCAACTTCCTCATGACCAATCTGCCCATGTTCATCCTTTGGTTTCCATGCCTATCACACGTGGCGAAATAACCAAAGGCCTCCTCATTCCATGCACAGAATCGCTGCAACAGTTCCTTCTGGACCCTCGTTTTCTAGGATCTCACAAACTTCCCAGTCCTTGCCATTATGCCCATTTCAGCATGCTACCCCTGACCCAAACGCCCCCATCCTTTCCTGTAGCCATTCCTTCTTCAGCCAGAAACATTCATTCAAGCACTCTTGAGCACCTTGGGAAAATACTCTCTTAAAAATAAACAAACAAAAAACAAAACCCCAGATTATTACTGTTGCCATTCTCATACGAATGAGCATCCCTGTGCCTATGAGAAGCCCCATCCTAGGCCTCTGCAGCAGAGACCCCTAGAGACGCATGAAACCCCTCCCTCAGCAACACACACACACGGAGACGGGCAGGCCCTACAAATAGCGGGGCTGCAGTCGGGCCTCTTCCCTCCCACCCATTTCCCCGGGTAGGGGAGCAGGAGCAGCAGCAGGAGCAGCAGCTTCTCCCCGACCCTTTCCTTCAAGGAGCAGGGAGGTTTTTTAACTGGTCTGGCCTCCGGATTGCACCCCCCTCCTCCCCTCCGCCCGCCGTCCCCGCGCGCCCCCCGGTTGCCTCACCTGCCAGCGCCAGGATCTGGGCCTTGTGCAGCAGCGGCCGCTCGCCCAGCTCGCGGGGGCTCTCGTCGCCGTCCTCGGGGTCGTGGGCAGGGCTCCGGTAGACGGTGTAGACCTTCTGGTTGTCGAAGTCGAGCCGGGATTTGGGGCTGAAGCCCTGCACGCACGACACGGGCAGCGCATAGCACACGTTGTCCTCCAGGAACCGCACGAAGGCGTACATTATTGTGGCGCGAGCGGGGGGCGAGTGGGGGGGGGGAGGCGGCCCGGCGACGAGCTGGCGGGGCGGGCGGGCGAGCGAGGGAGGGAGGGGGCCGCGCGGCTTGGCTCCCTCAGCCCCAGCGCTTTCTGTTATTGTTCCTGAAAATCCGGCTCGGCGCTCGGCTGAGCCGGTCTAGGCTGCACAGGCTTCTCTTTGCCAAGGCAGCCTCGGGCTCGGGCTGCGAGCAAGCAGCACGAGTCGAGCGCCGAGCGGAGCGAACCTCAGCCTGGCGCGCGTCTCAGAGAGAATCGGCCCGGCGCGTGCGGCGGGGAAAGTGCCGCTCGCTCCCTGCCAGGGGATGGCGGAGGGCAAGAGGAGGAAGAGGGAATTCCCAAGTGATGGGCGACTTTCGGGAGCATGCCTCCCATCAGCCAGAGAGAGAGAGAGAGTGAGATGCCAGCTGCGGGTCCGCGCTCTCTGCGGGGACTGGGGCGCGGCGGCCCCGATCCTCCGTGCCACGCGCGGCGGGGGAAGCTGGGGGCTCGCGGGCGGGGCTGGCCAACGAGATCGCACGTGTGCTGCGGAGGAAGCGCCTTTCCCGCAGGCTCCCCATCGCCGATCCCCATGAGGAGGCGAGCAAGCGGGGAGTTGCCCTTGGCGAAGTTCAGCCACAGTTTAAACGTCTCCCCCGGCGGCCCGCTGGATGCCTCCTCGGCGGCGGCTGCTTCCTCTCCCGGTGGGAAGCTTGTGAGCCACCCAGAGGGGATAGGCGAACGGGCCAGTGCCTCTTGCTAGCTCGGCCTCTCTCTCTCCCACCCGCCGAGGCGAGGGAAAGCGAGCTGTGCCTTGCACGCCCTCCAGCTCCCAGAGGGCTACAGAAGAGCGTGCAAAGGCGGCAGGTCCCTGCACAAGTAACAGCAGCCGCTTCCTCTCGCAAGGCCCCACCGGCAGCCCTGGCGGATCCTTCCTGTCGCGCCACCCCCAGAAAGGCGGCGGGTGGGCAGGGACGCTTCCCGGAAAGAGCTGCTTCCCACGCTTCGTCTCAGAGACGTAGCATGGAGGATTGGGCCCAGCAGAGATACTTGGAAAAGGAGAGTAACCCTGGCTGTTCGTGCAAGAGCCCCGGGGGATGCCGATTGTGCTCCATCCGGTTAAGAGCACAAGTATGGAGCAGCTGCTCCCGTAGGGATCAAACACTGTTCTCTCTTCTTGTTAGATCTTGCTCTCTTAGTAGTCTTGCTTGTCCCAGTCAAATGACAGGACACATGCAGGCCTCAGTTGGCCGCAAGGTACTGTATTGCCCGGCTGTGGACTTTGGAGTTCAGAGAGGGAGCCAGTGATCTCTGGGTCCTCAGCTGCCTTATTCCACCAGCTAGAGATGAGTGAGTGGCAAGCAGGCAGCAATAGCTCTTCCTTTCACTTGCCCGTCTTGGTGGAAGAGCAGGCAGCAGCTATGTGGTGCCCTCTGAGTGGGGAGAGGAGAGAGGAGGAAGTGCCAATGCTGTCCTCACAGGTGACACACTCCTGTGGCCCCTCCAGGCACATTCTTCACTCCTCCCTGAGGCAGCTCTTAAAGGCATGGGGATATTGAAGTTCCCTCAACACCCCTCCCACTTCCACAGAGAAGACAGCACCTAGAAAGCAACTCTTGAGTGATCACAGAAATGTACAAATTCATTCAGAATTGCCTTTGGAAAATAGTGTATCTTCCAAATGGTCATAGGTATGTATTATTACACAGTGATAATATGAACCCTTTGGGACATTCTGCTATGAAGTCTTCGCAACATGTCAGCACCTTGAGCTGCCACACAGACCCTTGAGTACAATTTTCTCTGCGGGTATTTGATAGAGAAGGGCCTTTTGCTCTTTCAATTTCCTGGCACCTTTTTTGTGTTATGAATGCACCAACCATTTTAAAACCTCCATTCTCTGTATTACATAGAATTTGCTTGTAACTCCCTATGCTAGTGGGTGTATTTATATATATATATATATATAAAACCACACTAGTTATAGCCAAGCCATGGCTTCTGCTGAAGCTTGAAGAATGTGCACATTCTTTAAGCTTCATCAGAAGCCATGGCTTGGCTATAACTAGTGTGGTAAAGTATTTAACAGTCTTGGTCTCAGACTTGGGAGATCTGGATTCAAATCACTGCTCGCTGTGCGATCTTTGGCCAGTCACATTTTATCAGGCTAACCTATCACACACCCCAGGGATCTTGCTCTGGGCTCCATGGGGAAGGGATGAGATTCTATGAAATGAGTAATACATTTCTGCTGTAGAAGTGCAGAAGAACTTTTACTTGGTTATAACTCCCTATGAGTTCAATAGGATCTATTCTCTAGTACTGTATAATGATAGTAGGCTTCAAGGTCATAGGAATACACTTGTATCTATCATCCTTGCCCATAAGAATGCCTGGGTGGATATGCATTGTAACCATCCAGTATCAGCTCTGCAAACACAGCTTTGTAATACTCTGTGGATCTGCAAAATGGATACAATATAAAAGGAATACAATTTATGAACATAGGCAAAATCATCATGGCCATTCAGAACAAGAAATAATAACAATGCACATTCCTATGGCTGAGGGGTTGGGGGAGGCTACACTTGTGTCTCAGAATTATTCAACATGAATATAGCAAAAAACTATAATGCAAGACATTGTGCAGAATCATACCCATCCTAAAGCATTCCTGCAGCCATATGTAATAAAGTAATGTTTCATAGTAGACTTGCACCACATAATTTAAGCTAACATACTTTACAGGTCTAAGGAATACAATATACATATACAGCATATGGAAAAGCAGAGGGGGACATCTGGGTTTGTGCAATTGTGGCAATAGGTAACATAGTAAAATCTGAAATGGTAGATACAGATTATGCATGATTAAGGGTTGCAAGATGCTACCATCTTAAAGTAAATGAGAGTTTTCTTATTAATTTTAATAAAAGCATTGTACCTGCTCTGGCTGCTTTACAGTGCAATCCTATACATGTCTACTAATAAGCAAGTTCAGTCGGCTAAACTTAAATACCAACATATACCAACAAATACCACCCATCCAAACATTGCATGGATTTACTGTGATGGTGAATGTGAAGTCAAAAAACCTTTGCAGGTCAGGGAAAGTGTAAGGAACAAAGAAAGCAAACACTAGCACATTTACTGCTCTGAGCTGGTGCAAGGGCACATCACATCCCTTTGTTCGCCACTAAGATCTGACTCACCCACCCCAAATCCCATCCAGTGGCAGCTACCTCACACACCTGCATTAGGAAACTGCTTCAGGTAGCCTGTTTCAGGATACACAGCAAGCAGAGAGAGAGTGGTCCCTTATACATGATTCAAAGAGCTATCAAATGCAATCTGACTGAACAAGCACTCCATGTTGAAATGCAATTCATACCATTAAGAGGGGACACGGAGCAATAAAGATTTATTTAGAAAAATGTTTCCTACTTTTCTTGCAGAATGCCTTACACACTAACCAACACAACAGTGCTGAAAGACCAGCTCCATCAGGCCTCTTATTTTTCCACAGTCACCCAGCGGCAGCAATCTCATTTTTTTAAAAAAAAGGAAGGGGAGAATATTCTTGTTTATTAAATGTATATCCTGCACTTCCTCACACAGGAGCCCAGGATGGCAAACAACAAGAAATTAAAAAAAGTCCTCCTAGTGTTGCAGCAATAAAACTGCTAGCACAATGCAAAGCTAAGGGTTGTGTATGGTTTCAAATTAGATGGGGGACCATGTATTGAGATTCCTGCATTGCAGGAGATTGGACTAGAGGACCCCCAGTGTCCATTCCAACTACAGTTCTATGATTCTATGAAGATAAAATAAAAATTCAGGTACAGATGCACACTGGGAAAGATCTCAAAAGTCTTGTTGCAGTGGCAACCTGTCCCATTTCATTGCCTAAGGTGAAATGGCAAGGTCCCACTTCTGCCAAAGCTCCCCCACCCCTGAAGCCTCCCTTACCTGGGAAATGTGGGAGCGCCCACAAAGCAGTAATGCCAGTGGTGGGTTCTGGCAGTGCTATTTTTCTTGTTCTCTTATAATGGCAATGGCACTCACCTGAGAGGTGTCAGAACTGAGTTTCAGTGAGTTCTAGCTAGAAAAAAGCCTTGCGGTATTGTGAGATGCTATAGAGTGCACAAGTTCTCACTGGACGTCGCTGCTGCTTCCCCACCAGTGGTGGCAGGGTGCTTGCAGGTGCACTGCCTCTTGGGGTTCCACCACCTGAGGCAGCAGCGTCAGCCTGCCTCATGGGCAGGCAAGCCCTGGCTTGTTGAAAGAGGTAGGTTGAAAGGATGACAGAAAAGACAGTTGTCTAATATTTAAGGAGAGGAACTTCCAAAGGGTAGGTGCCACAACACTAAGGTTTGGTTCCTGTATTGTGCAGTATGAATGTACTGATAAGATGGGATCTGCAGGGGGCTCTAGGCTGCAAAGCAGAGTGATCCATATAAGGGGTGATACCATCTTTCAGGTATCCTGGTCCCAAGCTGAATAGGGCTTTTATACACTAAAAACAGCACTTTGAACTTACCCCAGTAGGTAGTTGGAAGCCAGAGCTAATTAAAGCAGAATTTGGGAGGTGTAAAACACAGAGCTGGACTATAAAGAAGGCTGATCGTCAGAGAATTGATGCTTTTGAATTATGGTGCTGGAGGAGACTCTTGAGAGTCCCATGGACTGCAAGAAGATCAAACCTATCCATTCTGAAGGAAATCAGCCCTGAGTGCTCACTGGAAGGACAGATCGTGAAGCTGAGGCTCCAATACTTTGGCCACCTCATGAGAAGAGAAGACTCCTTGGAAAAGACCCTGATGTTGGGAAAGATGAAGGGCACAAGGAGAAGGGGACAACAGAGGACGAGATGGTTGGACAGTGTTCTCGAAGCTACCAGCATGAGTTTGACCAAACTGCAGGAGGCAGTGGAAGACAGGAGTGCCTGGTGTGCTCTGGTCCATGGGGTCACAAAGAGTCAGACACGACTAAACGACTAAACAACAACAAAACACAGGACAGAGCAAAACTGCTCATCCCTACAGAGAATTTATTGTTGGCATGCATTCTCTCTGGAGTTGTCCTCCATGTTACAGAGCCTCCAGGAGAAGTTGAGCATTTACTCTTGCCAGTCCCATGCCATGGAACACTCTGCCAGCAGGGATTTGGCAGGCATCCTCACTCTTGACTTCCAGGTGTCTCTTGACATTTTTATGCTGGCAGGCCTTTGCAGATGTTTACATTGATTAGCCAGTCACTCTTATGATAGACAGAGCTCAGAAGCTGGGGAGGTGCTTGGACGGGCAGAACCAGACAAGCCAAGTGGAAGGTGCTTTTAGGATCATCACTCTGAGGGGCTACCAGCAATTCCTGAAGTGACACTAAAATTAGGTCCATGAAAAATCTTAACATGAGTCAGAGATCACCAGGACCAATTTCTATTAAATCCTGTTTTCAGTTATAGAGCTCAACTCTGGAAAATGTGCAGCAACAATAAAGAAAGGGAAGCCTTTTGTTCAGTACTGAATTGCAAATAGCCACATCATCACTAGGATTGAGAAAATAATTTATAGGTAGAAGGGTGTGATTTATACAGAACCAGCATCGCCTTTTCAAAAATAGAGCATTATTGTGTGCCTTTATTGGTTTCTAAAAGAGGGGGGGGGGGGACCTCTGCAAGTTTTTAATAACTGTGGCATTTATTTTTTTACAAACTCAAAACAGAATTTTTAAAGATATCTTTAAAAAGTGATGCTAACATTAATATGTTTTATGATGGCTCCTACATGGGATGGCATGCAGCCTTTAGAGTGATATTATGCAAATGCAGCTGTGAAAACTAATAGCAAAAATCTGCATTTTTCCACATTTGCAGCATGTTATGTGCGTTTATAATCTTTGCTGTTAGTAGCATCTCTTACTCATCAAACAAAACTCAGAATATGCTGCCCGCTATTTAAATTCTCTACAAACATCAAAGCCAGACATTTGAATAAGCAATTTAATGTATACATTTTGATTCAGTTCAGTATTCTGATCATCTCCTGGTTGGAATAGTATTCAGGAGGATGATTGAAGAGAAATACACCACTCAGAATATCAATTGGAATATTCTTGCAATACACTGTTCTGTGAGGATAGTGCAGTACTGAGATTACATTCTACATATAATCAAATTCTGATGCCTCTACACACACTCTTGGTATAACCATTCCTTTATAATGTTGTATGCAAAACACAGCACTCAGATATTTTGAAGCACATACAGTCTTCAGCTACAGCTTTGTCCAAACAGGTGAGAAAATAAGAGTCAATGAGGAGGGCAGGGGAGGAAGGCACTGTTGCAGACATGTTGACTTTGTGAAAGGCATCCTTGCCATCTTCATGATTTTGAGAAAGGAGATAGTGTATTACCTTTTTCACTGTAACAGCTGAAGTGTGAAGAGAGGCTGAGTATTTAAATTCAATATAAATTTACACATTGGTTCCTAGTTGTTTGCTGATGACTTACTTAAACCTTGGAATATTCTGATGTGTGAAGTATTTATTGATGGCTTGCATTTTCTAATTTCTAGTTTCTCTCATCTAAACTTCTTTTCTTATTGTCATTTTATTTCTAAGCTACTCTTCATCTGACAATTTCAGGGCACTGTACTTCAATACATAAAATCCTACATAATGTAAGAAATGTATTATACAATCTTAACATGAAACACACTGTGCAGCATACATCACCCCAACAAATTCATGGAAACCAGAGTATCAAGTATAAGACTCATGCTAATTACTATCTGTTATGAGTGAGTTGATGCAACTGTTTAAGGACTGATCACATCTCTCTAAAAATAAAAGTTCCTTTCAGGATGTGTCAGCTCCTAGAGCCTGAGTCATATAGGATAAACCTTAGAAAAGGACGGGGAGCCCCACCAGCCCAGACTGGGTTATGTGCTGGTACCAGAAGCAGTGTGATTTTACTAGCCAGGTCTCCAGGTCAGCCCTTATGAAGAATGGCCTGCTGTTGGACTTGGTCAAAAACATTGCCATAACTTGGGACTTTCTTTTGTCAGAGGGTGTCCCACACAGCAAAGGCAAAGGAAGCTGTGAACCCAGAAAGAACCAGTTACAAGTTGGGGGTGCTTACTTTGCAGCAAAAAGTTTTCCCTTTTCCTGGAGAGTTAAGTGCTTCCAGAGCATGTAGTTTACACTGATGCAGAAAATGTGGCTCCACAAAATCTGCAAAAGAGCCCTCAGTTTCCACCTGGCTGGTGCAATACATGAGTAGCTCAGCTGGTTAGGGCATGGTGCTGATAATGCCAAGGTTGCAGGTTTGATCCTCATATGGGAAACTGCATATTCTTGCCTTGATGATCCTCAGGCTCCCTTCCAACTCTATGGTTCTATGTACCACTCAGCTCCTTGTTATAGCTGTCTTATGGACAAAACCACTGCTGTGTTTCAGCAGTCATGTCTTGTACTGAGATCTGGCACTTGCCTTCATTCTCAGCTGGACAGCTCCCCTATCTTGCTGGTGAGACCATCACTCCAAACCACAATCTGTTGTGTTGATATATTCTGTTTTAAATGGTTGTCATCTGCCATGTGACCTTACAGTGAAGGGCAGATAATACACTGAAATAATAATTCTGCCTTAGTCTTTCAACAGCCTACCATGCATAAGCTTGACCAAGAAACAGAGTCCAGAATGAAACAATGCAGATAGGAGCAGACTTGATTCTAAAGGACTGCACTGGTAGCTACGGACAGCGTAGCAGGCTTAACTCCCATCTAGGTTTGTCTTTCAGTGGTTAATGGGAGGAGCAGGACGTTAAAAGCACAGCAACAAAAGAGCAAATAAGTCAGAGAAAGCCTGAGGGGGAAAATAAGTTATGTGAGCATAAATAAAGAAGTGTCAGAACAAACATCAGTAAGAAGATAATTCAAGGAGTTACAAATTGATAACAAAAAGGGGAAATGAGAAAGTGCACAGTGTGGTTGGCTTAATAAAGAGACAGTTGCCAGAAGAATGAAGAGAATGAAAGGGAACATACAAACATCTCTGTTTTCAGTTCATAGAGTCCTTTCTACAGGTCAGTTACATTGGGGAGGGAGAAGTGGGGAGAAAGAGGTGGGAGAAAGAAGGGGGTAATGATTTTTAATTCTTTTGCATAGTGATTGTACAGAGTTTTTGTGTCAGCTTCATGTGGATTAGTGGATAGGTTTTTTGTTTGTTTTTAATAATTCCCAGTACTTGCAGTGATGCACTGGTGACACATGTAGTTTAGCTGTAAGAGGAGGCAGAACAGTACTTTATCAGGTCTACTAAAGGAAAAAAACAAAACAAAAATATAGCTTTAAACTGCAACCAGGCAGATTAAGTTGGCCAGCAAAAGCTCAGTCACAGACACACCACTGACACTCCAGAAAGCAGAAGGGCTGTGTAAATTTTTGCTATAGCAAATTATAGAATCATCTCTGTAGGTGTGTGAATAGAATCTTAATAAGCATGTGTAGGAGTAAGGTTTGATGCAGACATCCTATTTCTAACCTAATTAGGAAACAGTGTTGAACCTTTAGTGACACCAGCTAACCAGATCATTCTGAACTGCAGATTCCAGGCTTTGCAAATTGGCATGGCAGTAAATCTTAGTTGTACTCTAGAATGCATCTACTCCTCTAAATAACAGGTGCCAAAGATCTCTTGGATATACTGACATCCTATTTTAGGGCCAGGCACTATACAGTTCAGTTGTCTAATTCCTTCCATAGTATTGCACTTGGGCCAATGCAGGGCATTTTGCTCCCCAAAGCAGGGTAGCTTACCTCTACTTTTTAGTAAAATTGTGCAGTGAAAATCATAATAAATAATGGCATTTCACAATTGTACTGAGTGCAACCAAATGGTGTCGGTTGTGGACACAGCTCAGTTATAGTGTGCATGTTTCATATGCAAGAGATTGCATGTTCAATCTCTGGTATCTCCAGCTGGGGTCAGGAAAAACTGTGGAACCTTGGATAGCTGTTGCCAGTAAGTGTAGATCAGGAGTAGGCAACTGGGTATCCTCCATATAGGCTGGACTACAACAACTAGCAGCCCTGACTACTGGGCTATGCTACCTGAGGCTGATGGGAGTTGTATTACATCAGTTTACCTATGTAGATAATACAGAGCTAGATGGACAAATGTTCTGCCACAGTATATGCACTCACATACCCACACATGAGCACACATTCTGCAGCATACATTCCCTGCTCTACCTTTCCTCCCCTTTCAGGTTTCAACTACTGTGCTCTATCTCTCTCCTTACCTATTTTAGATGTTGTACCTGCTGTTGTCTCTTTCTAGTGTTACCTGGTGCTGCTGGACCATCCTTGTGCTAAATGTCCCTTGTCCCATCCTAAATCTCAGCTTCAATTTGCAAAAGTTATGGATGTAACCTTGTACAGCAGTGCCATTGGTAACAACCGCCTTTACTGATACACTGGAACCCAAACACCGTAATTCACAGGATTAGGTGATGAAGTTTTCCTAGCTTCACATCCTATCTTTTCCCTTTCATAGTTGTGACTTAATGCAGTTTGACCTTCCTTATTTCTTTTGATCATTCAAAAGACTTTGAAAGAACTATTATGAAAATAAACTGAACAGTCTGTACTATAAAGATCTCAGAATTCTGGCAGAAGCAAATGAAATGACCAGGAAAAAAAACTAGTAAAACTAATGCCACCAGCTGATATATTAGTTCACATTATGTTTTCCAGGGGGAAATGTCTCTGGGCTTTCTTCTGTGCTCATTTACCACTTGTCAATCAATCAATCAAGGTGATACTTCATATATAATTAGGTAGAATACCTTGATGGAATTTTAATTTTAATATATTTCAAGTTCTGTTCATCAATCCTTCAAGGCTGTGAAAGTTGCACAGAGTGTTGTAAAAGAACCAGGTTGTGAAGCTTTTATATATTTCCAGGTGACCTTCTGTTGTGAAAATACTCTCAGAAGAATCAGTTTTTATATTATGCAAATTAAGACATATGAATCAAGGATACTCTGACACTATCCTAGAGTTAACAGCATGAACAATATACATTCTTGGTACAGCTATTTGAGCTGTTCATCTGATTCTTTGTCGAAACCATCCTATTGGGATAATATAAAATACAGTAGCTTTTGTACCTATATACCTAACTTGTTATCATGATTAACAATTAGAGAGAAGTGCTTAAGAAACACCTCTCTCTCCTCTCTAATTGTGAATAAGACCTAATGACTGGGAAAGTAGACAGAGGTCAAATGGCAGAAAAAATAGGAGACAACTGAATGTTGTTCTTGCAGTATCACAAAAGTGAGTGGAAATATATGTTTCTGATAGGAAATAACAACAGGGATTAATGGCAGCTCATCTGAATTTACCATGAATAGCTGAAACTTTAGGGTCTCTGGATAGATAGAAGATGCGAGTGCCTTTATCCTGATTAAATTAAATCTCCCAAAGAAGTGAAAATACACCCCCCACACACACACAAAGCTACTTTGCAACAAATGATCTTTCTGTGCAAGTTTTTTGATCCCTTATGAAACATCCAATAATTAGAACACACATAGGAGAAAAACTTGAAAAGACTTCATTAGGATCTAAGCAAAATTCAAGGGAAGTGTCACAGCACCTAGAATACCCACAGGCATGCTGCAGAACTTTGCATTTGACATTACTGTTATGAAGGGAAGAGTAATAAATGTGGTTTAAGCTTCCTAAGGATGGTAGTACATGCCCTGCATTACACATATGTAAATCGCTGGAGGATCAAGGCACAGAATAATCTCTCTCTAGAGACAAGACATGAAATAAAAATAAAGATTTAAAACAAAGCAAATTAATATAGTGAGTCTCCCGCATAGACAGATTTTTAACAGAGACCACATGAAGCATGTGAAAGCAATATAACTAAGGATGCCATTCCAAAGCAAGCAACATGCTTGTGATTACAAGGGTGAATTGGGAAATGGTTGATATGGCTGTACTTTGAAATTGCTTCAATTTTATCACCATATGTCCTTGCACCATTGTGTCCTATAATTTACAGACCATGTGTTGCCTGTCATTTCATATTTTAGAGTACAGATACAAAATAAAGTTTATTTAGGCTGTACAAAATGCCTACATACCCTTCCTAACTTAAATTACAGGCAACGTCTGTCAACAATTTTATTTTAATGAAAACTACTATATCTCAACACCCCATATGATATAAGAGGTACAGGAACATCAGCTTGGAAGATTAAAGCTCTACAATTGCTATCAACAATAAACAAACAAAATCCTATTCAATGTAAACAAAATTAGGACAAGTAAATGGTACCCAAAGATTTTCCTTAATGAACCCAACATTCTTTTAAAATGGGTGGAACTAACTGTTATATGACTTCGTATTCTGAATTTCAAATCTGATATTTAAAAATTAGCATGAATTCAAATTTTACCACCCCCATCCCTTGTGGTTCGGGAAGACTGCTGTGCATATAAAAATAGGCAGGTGGGGCTAGGAAGGAAATAAACTGTACAAAAGAGAATGTGAGTGGTATCGAAGTCTCTGTTAATGACTTACACTAGAGGTAGTCAATGTAGTGCCCTCCAGATATTGTTGGAGAACTGCTCCATGACCATGCTACCTGGGGCTGCTGGGATTTGGGGTCCAACAACCTCTGGAGGGAAGCATGCTAGCTATCCCTGACTTACACCATCTCCATTTTTGTAATACTTTTGTATTTAAGTATTGTGCACGTTGGGCTGTGTTCTACTCGGTGTAGACCCATTGAAATTAATGGACCTAAGTATTCAAGTCCATTCATTTCAATGGGCCTACTGCATGTAGAAATTGGTTGGATCCAACCTTTTGACTATTTCTTCCAAATATTAGAATTAACTCAGCATAATTGACAAGCTTAGAAGTTTATTTGAATGAGAGAAAGTGGGTTGGTGGACAGCAAGCTAGGGGTGATTGGAGAAAATCTGACAGTCTGTTCCCCTATATCCCAGGGTTTTAATCACAAAGGGACACACATCCCCCACCCCAGCAAATATCTAAAAATCATCGAAATAGGCATAACATCAATATACAAGACTCTCCTGTTCATACTCAAGTTCCTTTCTGACTTTCAAGTAGAAAGTTATTCCCACTCTGCTTTCTGGCTAAAAAGTAGGAGGCTAAGATTCCACATCAACACAGAAACTAGTCAGTCTTTTCCCATTGGGATCAACATCTCTTAACTTTGCCCTTCTGGTACAGTGGTTAATTTGTGATAGTACTCAATGGTTTAGAACTAATATCTGTTCAGAAAGCCAGGCAATGGAGCAATCTATGGTCTCTTCAATGTAACAGACTGTTCTGAATAATTACTTGCTTGGTTGTAGGCAAAGTCTTTATGACATGGCCATCATAATCATAGTTTATGATTTTTTAAAAACTGTAGTTTCATCTGAGAAATACTCTTCCGACAAGTTTAGCAACTTGGCTGACCCCCAACTTGGGACACATTTTAATCAGAGGAAAAGCTAGCAGAAACATCTTTCTTTCTGCCTGTGGACCATGTGCTGAATGTTTGCCGTGTTAGAGAAACCTACTGCAATTCCCACTGGAGAAAAATGACCTATTTTCAAGAACACGCAAGGAAGTGTTCTGAAATAAACTCAACTGCTAGCTGCACTTCCTCGGGTACAATAGTAACCATGCTACCTAGAGAAATTTGATACTACAAATGGGGGAAAGAATGCAACTAAATGCCAAAGGCTCAACAACTAAATATATGTTAACAGACAGAATCTGTACAGATATATATGCTCCCATTCATTTTGGTCAAGAGCCAGTAAACTGTTGAGAAAATAAGGATGGATCGTAAAGGACATAGGACATAGACATACTGTTTAATAATTGCACAGTGAAAAAGCTGGACTAGCTATTTATTTATCTTTCAACTCTGTCTGCATTTCTTTCAAGCTAAAAACCAGAGTCAGATCATGGTATATAAACATATTTTGTAAATAAATAAAATATACTATGGCCTATATTAGACAGAAATGGAGCTGATTTTGGTCCTATGAGGCGACAGCAAAAATGCTTAGAGATTACATACTAGAGCAGAGTTTTCTAAACTGTGTGTCGTGACTCGTTATTATGTTGGGTGCAGTGTGTAGGTTTGTCATGCAAACACTCCCCGCACTCTTCCCGGGGCTGGAAATGGGTTAGTTTAACCTCCAGTTTGCTAATAAAACTGAATTACTGTGTTGTGAAATGATGCATGTCTATAAAGGGTGTCACCAACATGAAATGTTTGGATAGCTTTGTTTCTAGAGATTTAAATTATATGATTTTACTGAGTTACAGTGCAATCCTATGCTTGTTTCAATCAGAAGAAGTCCCATTATGTTCAATGGTGTGTGCTCTCTGGCAAACTTGCATAGGATTGCAGCCTAAAAATCCAACTACCGGTAAGTTGTACTCAGAGTATTCATTGAGATGAATAGACTTGACCAATTTAAGTTAATTATTTTCAATGGGTCTACGGTAAGTATGGTTTAGCAGGATATCACCCACTGTTTCCAAACATATGATTTTATATTGACACTGAATTCCATAAGTTAGCAACATTTATCAGATAGTTAATTATTCTGTTTAAACTGATAACAGTAAGAGCAATAGGTGTTCAATTGCTTGGGTCTTTTTTATTTGCATTTGAAATGTAAATCAGACTGTGCAACTTTAATTTTAGATTTTGGAGTTCTGTCAATTTTTCCCCTAGTTCCATTTCTGTATATTGGCAGCTCTGGCATTGGCTGCTATGAAAATGTATTCAAATGGCTAGATTAACAGAGAAGCCTTGATGCTTAATCCCCCCCCCTTTTTTTTTAACCTACTGGCTAATTCAAGCATCTGAATTGTCCCAGAGATTGGTGAAGAATTGTCAAGTATTTTTGTTACTCAGCCAATAATTGAGAGACAGAGAAAGACCACTAAGTAAAACATCATTTTGAAAATGTGTTTCTCTGCCAGATTCTCTGACCTGAATTTTAAAGCATTTTTTCCACTTTCATATTTTTTGAAACAGAAGCAAACATATGTAATAACCAATTGGAATAAGTCAGAGGTGTCCATGAGATACAAGCAATTTTATGGATGGCAGAATAGCAATTTTGCTTAAATGACAGAGCTCCATAATATGTCTCTTATTTAAATGACTCAAAAATAAGATATGTGGACATAAAAGTGAAAACAGAATATGAACCCAAATATTTTAGGAATCAGGGAACTTAGTAATCATTTCCAATGAACATATCATTGTATGTGTCAAACAAGCTCATACCTAAGACTTTTGGGGGGTTATGTGTATTCAGCTGGTCATTGATTTCACAAGCTGTGCAAACCTACTGCATTTGTGAGTTGAATTGAGAAAAATGCACTAACACCAGCAATTGTGCACATTTACATTAAGGCATGAAGAATAGGTATAAAAAATAGAAACCATAAATAGGGATTTTTGTGCATAGTCCAATCAATATCTAGGCATTTTCAACTGCAGCATTATTGTGAACCAGCCTGGAATAAATTTCTGATGAAGGACAGTATATAAATATTTCAAATGCTGGAGAATATAAATTCATCAACTTCTTTCATACATTTCCTGGCAAATATACATAATCTGCAGATGGAGACGCAACATACAGTTAAAATAGGGTTTTTAAAAGCTTGCGGTGTACTGGCACAACAAAATATTCAATCCTCTCTTTAAAAGTGGGAGGATCCAATCCTGCATGGTGCTGGTCACTGCAATCCACTTGGATCCCATGGGATCAATTGGGCCTTGTTTCTCCTGGGAAGACACAATCATTGGTCTGGCAGGTCTCACCCCCCCCCCCGCCATCTAGCCTGATTCTTCTGTATCACAGATGCACCTCCACCCTCACCCCTGATTGCTCTGGGCCAATCAAACTGTTGATATGTCCCCTGCCCACCTAGCAGCTTGAAAGCACGCCACTTGATATGTTCAATTTGTGTGTGTCTCCCACATCACTTCAAGATTAAGCATGCTAGATAGCAATATCTATGACAACATTTGCTGACTTTAATGGACTGTATCCATGGTCAGCCCAGTTCACAATGAATGTTTTTGGGTTTTTTCATAGTGTCCCATATGAGTAAGAGATCTAATGAAGAATGCAGGCAATGAGTCCTAAGCAACTGGAAGTCAAAGAGTATGTTTAATTCTATATAGCTCAGATCTCACTCAGTGCAACCCTGAGGTTTCACAAAGGTTGAACATTTCCCCAGCTCAAGGGCTGAGATTTTGCTCTTTGTTATCAAATCTTCAAGGATCCCAGTGACATAGTTTAACTATTAAAAGAAGCTATAATTATAACTACAACATGGTGGCTTTTAATCACTTGCCTACAGATAGGATCTGCACTTATAGTTCATATATGCAGTCTCTTTAGGAGGCAGCCAGTTTCACTAAAACATCATTAATGTAATTAATATATTTCATTACCTTTGTTCTGCTTCAGCTGCTCAAATTGAATGCAAACACAGAAGGATTTTGTCAGCTAAGTAAGAAGAAGAAATGTCAACTCTAATACAAAATTTCTTCATTATGATTCTTGAATTTGATTGTGGCACTGAAGCAAAATGTATTTGTCAGGATAATGGCAAAAGAAAGGCAAAAGAAAGTAAAACAAAAGGAAGTCTTTGTTATTTTAAATAGTTGAGTTGTTACACAATATGATGGACTTCTTCTGTTGTACCTTAACGGATAGCAACACAATCAATAAGTGGCTGTAACAATTTCGTTCTGCTTCACCCACTGTAATTGAAAAGTAACTCAAGCAGAACTTTGTAACGGTTTGTGGTATTTTTTTTTGTCCTTTTTAGCTTTTTTATATTAAGATGAAGATTAGGCTTTAGTGGTCAAAGTAGGGGTAATTGTTATTATAATCACCTTTCAACAAGATGTCTTATCTATGAGAATAATCATGTAAGACCACTGTAGCACGATTGAGGAAGCCTAAAGGAAAAACCATGAATTTGAAACTGAAGGGCTGGCACAAGATTTTTATTACAAGAAAGAGGAAACAGGGAAATCTATGATTCCTTAAAAGTATCAAGCTGATGATAGTCCCAATTCCCTCTATAAGGAATGGCAGAATACCAAACCCTATACAGTGGTACCTCGGGTTAAGAACTTAATTTGTTCTGGAGGTCCGTTCTTAACCTGAAGCTGTTCTTAACCTGAGGTACCACTTTAGCTAACGGGGCCTCCAGCTGCCGCCACACGATTTCTGTTCTCATCCTGAAGCAAAGTTCTTAACCTGAGGTACTATTTCTGGTGGTTGGACACTGTTCTCGAAGCTACAAACATGAGTCTGACCAAACTGCAGGAGGCAGTGGAAGACAGGAGTGCCTGGCGTGCTCTGGTCCATGGCGTCACAAAGAGTCAGACACGACTAAATGACTAAACAACAAACAACTATTTCTGGGTTAGCGGAGCCTGTAACCTGAAGCGTTTGTAACCCGAGGTACCACTGTATTTACATAGACCATATTGTTCATGTTGTGCCATGTCTGGGGCCTTAAAAGTTATTAGCACATAAGTAGATGGCAAGCCTACTTCCAAAGAAGAGTTTTTAAATTTACAGTGGAAATTAAGTTGACAGAAATACTTCATTCTACATCCAGTAAAGATAAATGCAAATTCCTCTCCAGATCTTATAATGCTTCCATGATAAGAACAACTCTACTAGTATTCTATCACTATATCCATAATGACAGCAGGGCTCCAGCCATCTTGCATCAGGAATAGAACAATGCTTTTTAAGAAACCACTGGCGCTCTAGAGGGGAGTGGTGTGTGTTTGTGAAAGACACACACACTAACACACACACACACACAGAGAGAGAGAGAGAGAGAGAGAGAAGCAACCAAGCCAAAGACTGAGGCATGCAGAAATATAACAGAAACCCTGAAAATTCTAGACAACACAAAGGTTGACCAACATCCAAGTATCAATGCTGAGTTTTTAAAAAAATCAATGAAGTATTTAGGAAGCAGATATGAGCAATGATAAATTGCAAGAAATGAATAAATGCACAAATAAAATATTTGTATATATTTGAACTGGGGCATCTCAACATCACTGATACCAAACAAGTGGAAACTTTATTCTGAAAACTTCATGATATCTAATTGCTGATATGTTTGGATGTTTCCATTCAGCCCTAATGGAAAAGACCTATTACCTTTTTCACTACATTTTCAAGTGTACAACTGCAACTATGTAAATAAATAATCCACTATTGGCAGTGGTTAGTGTGTCTGTGTCTGTGTCTGTGTGTGTGTGTGTGTGTGTGTGTGTGTGTATGAACAGCAACACTTTGAGTTTAGTTTGTAAGTGAGGTACTCAAAGTTGTGCAAAAACTAATCAGCTGATAAACAACTTTCTGAAACTATATAGACTGTGGCTCTTCAGTGCAGCTAAAAATGGAAGAAAAGGAGAGGTGACATATGATCAGCAGGCAATGTTAACAAGCTCTCCAGTGCTCTGAAAAACCAGATGGAAATTATTTCTGCTATAATGGATACCAGCAGGATTCTAAGAGGCCAAAGAACAGTCCATTTGATGAGGCTTAACACCTTGATATGGTGAGAGTTCGCAGGTATCCTTTGGTGCTTTGCAGCAACAGATAACCATGCTTGAAGTGTGAAGGTAGATTCCATCTCATAACAATAATTTCCCACTCTGCCATTAGGGGATGTAGATAAAATGTGGTTTCATTTATATTCATAACTACAAACAGGCAAAATGCATGTACTCTGTTCATGAAATGTGATATACTTTTGGTTCCTGAAACTGATAAACCCAGAGGTTCTCCGTTTTCATGCCTATCATAAAAATTACGCTGTATGAAAATCATTTATCATAAAGATAGGATAAAGAAAAGAACCCCAAAAGAACACAAGCAAATATAAGGGAATAAGATTACTTTTGATATTCTCTCAGTGCCAATGCCAATTTCATGCTATGTTATTATTACAGGATCTATTCCATTCAACACCATCCAAAGTACAGGTAAGCTAAAGGCGAGGAGGTAACTTGGGTCATAAGCAAGGCTCTATTTGGTTTGCAGCATTTAGAAGATTTGGTGGGGAAATACATTTAAACCAGGATCAAATAACCACATAGTGGCAGAAGAGTGAGAAACCTGAGATGGTGTTTCAGCAAAACTCACACGTACAGTTTCCTACTAACATTATCAGCCTCTTAGCTTATAATTTCTTTCTTTTTTTTTTACCTTTTTAACTACGAAGTTTTTCACCTTTTAGGGTTCCCTATGTTGTTTTTAATAAAAGGGTTTCATGTCTCCTCCTTTGAATAAATGACAGTTTGAGGTAATTAAATCTCAGCCATTAAATAACACAGCTGTCAAAAAAGCTCTTTAAAAACATAATGTAACATTCCAAAATACATGTTAGGGCAATGCTTTTATTATGCCAACCCAAATGTCACAAAATGGTGCACAAGTTTTTGAGTTCCCTGGAATTCTGCATTAGGTTAGATAGTTAAAAACTTGGGGGGGGGGGTATAGCCAAGCGGGGACAGCTACCCCCCAAATCAAGTAAATAAATAAAAATACTTAACTGACCAATATTACAGATAGCTCAGTTCTGCCCTCCCACAAAAAACCACATAAATCCTGTCTATGTCTGGGGCAAGGGGCAGTATTCAAGCCACCCTTGTTTGTAAGAGTCTTAAGATGGAGTATGGGAGAAAGAAGCAGCCATTTAAATGAGACTCTTTCAGGTAATTGCAAGAGCCAGGTTGCATCTAGGCATCATATGAAGGAGAAAACACATAATGGCTCATTCCCTATCTCTGGAAATACATCCCCCAGTGCTTTGTGGCAACCCCTAAATAATGGAATTCTCTCCCTCAGAGATGCATCTAGCATCAGCATTGTATAGCTTCCACTGTATGCTGAAGACACCTCTCTTTACCTGGCCTTTGACACTTGTGATGAGAGAGAGAGAGAGAGAGAGAGAGAGAGAGAGAGAGAGAGCTAGCTGATGGTAAATTGTTGTAATTGATTTTAATATTGTATTTTTATATTGTTGTAAACTGACTTGGGTCCTTATGATGAAGGGTGGGTTGTAAGTCCAATAAACAACAACAACATGTGGCCTTGAACTGTGACAGTAATGTGGGGGCACTGGAATTGCTTGTGGGAAGTGGAATGGAAGAATGCCTGAAGAAGGCTAAGGAGAAATCTGGTATCTATGGGTTCAAGCCCCAGAGCTGCTGTGGTCTCTCTATATGGCCTTGGGACATATCTTACCCTATCTCAGCCTCAGTTTCACAGATGTAAAATGTAAAAAATAAGTGATATACCTTACAAAGCTATAGTGAAAATGAATACAGGCATTATGCTTTTATGTGTGCTGTTTTGATAACTGTTTTAGAGATACCACTTACAGGGTTTTTGCATTTTGGGTTTATATGGTTTTATAAACAAATCAAATTGCAGAGAGCAATTTGCATTATACAATAAGCAGCAGTCTACCTATCTTTATTAGTTGTTACTGTAGAATCACAAAAAAACAGGTTTTGCTCTGATTGCCTGAAATACCACCTTGTCCTATCTTCATAACTACACAAGGAAGTAGTTATCTTACTGCTTATGTATTGTAATCACATGAAAGTGTTTTTTAAATCAACAGCAACAGGTAAATAGTACTATAGAAAATCAAAATGGGAGCCTGAAAGTTACTTTTGGTAATTTGAAGAGTCTTTGGCAGCTAGAGGACATGCTGGTTTAAATAATAACTTTCCCCAAATTTTTTTTTTTAAAAAAACACCTTTAAATACAAAAGGTGAGCATAAAATTGGGAGAAAATGTAAGCCTAAGACATATTTTTTCCCCATTTGCCAACTGCAAAATAGCACCAGCATAAGAGATTTCATCGGCTAAATTTATGGTTCTGCAAATGTTCCATCCATTTAAATCACCCACTCTGTGACTTGATATCTGCAAATCACCCTAAAACCTTGATAGGCTGAAATGCTAAATGTCAGAATGGGCCATCTAACGTTCATTCTTCTTGATAAACATGGAGGAGGATCTATCATAATGACATTGGGGCCTTTGGAGGAGCCTAAGGTCTAGCAATTATGCATATGAACTGAGTGTTTAAGTCTAATCATCAAGGAGGGGTGATGGATGGGTCATCCGTTCTTGTAGTTCTAAGATGCCTGCAAGAGCAGGATGGTCCCCAAGTGGCACCCATAAATTTTGGCCTTTCACAAATGCCCACATGTTGTGTCAGTATCACCCAAAGCCCTCATTAGTTAGACAGTGACCTTTGTGGCGTGACTATCAGGCAAAGGCCTGGAAGAGGCCAGCCTTCGATTAGCACTGCAATTTGTTCATTAACTTCTGACAAGAATTTGCAATTCTCAAAGACATTTCTCTTTTGAAAAGGTCAAGATCTGAACTGTGGCAGCGGCCCAGGTTTTGTAGGAGAGAGAAGAGGGGAAAGCACCTGTCTTAAAAATACAGCTAGAGCACAAATAAGTGCTTCATTATCTCCATTTAATCTGTTTTCAAACCCTCGAACTGGATGAGGTAAACCCAAATTTGGGGCAATTAGTCAGCATAGAAGACACATCCTAAATCTCTTAGACAATTTATCTTGCTTTTTTCCAAAAAAACAACCTTGAAATTACAAAACATGTATCTGAAAACAAATTATCCCTAATTAATTAATTACCAGCCTCCGTTGGCAAACTTTACTGTACTGTTTATTTATGTGTTTTCTGATGTTACTTGTAAAAAGCATTTAAAGAAACAATTAACTTTTCTGCCACTTACAGCTGAGTTGCAACTAGCTTTGAATATTGTGAGGCTGCAGTGGCTTTAAGGCATTGCCAGCCATGACATTAATTTAAAACCCATTCTCCTCTCACACACAGAGAATTTGTGTGTCTAGCCACCTACACAATTCACTCTTCCAGCACTAGATATGACTTGTACCTGCAGAGAACAGCTGCTCAGTGTGGAGACAGCCATATAAACAAGTAACACTTTCTGGGGAAAACAGGGAAATGTACCAGAACCAGCAAAGGAAGAAGTTCTGAGGATAAATTCACTTGCAGAAGACAGGTGTTGGTGCATAGACACTTGCTAGCTAGCTATCCCCAGCTCCTGCACAACAATATCCACCAGATTAAAAGGGGTTCATGTCAGCTATAAAGAAGGGGAGGAGTTAACATGAAGTGAACACGATGAGGTAATTTATTATGGTACTGACATGAGATAAATTTGATGCATGAAAGTAAAGATCTTGAACAGAATTCTGCATCTGTCATTCTGAAAGTGGAGATAGCTGAAGGAAAACAATGTGTTTAGGGCACACATACACTGACTGGTGGTTTGTCAAAAGGTTTTAAAGGTGTGCTTTCTCTGAGCCAAGCCTGTTTTACAGGGAAAGTTCAGGGTTCCAGTACTACAAAACAGAGCAGCTGGCATGAAATGTTATTTTCTGGAGACATAGTCTATTCAATTACACTCTTTATTGGAATTCAAAAGCTGTAGTTATCTCTTTGGCAGCAGATGATAAAACCTTGCTTGCTACTACAGGCATTGGGCAAAATGTCAGAAGACCAGGCAAACATGAAGAGGAAATTTGACCCACTTTTGTAAAATCATAAGGGTCAAAGTCTTACATTAAATCCAGTGGGAAGATCTGGAACAAATCCCATTTGATCTACAATGTTTAATTCTGAGTGAGATTTACTTGGCTGCTATCATTTTCTAAGCTGTCCCTGCTGAATGATACCCATCATTTGCTGCATAAAAGGGAGCAACAATAGATCACAAAATAAATCTAGAAATTGTTGCTCAAATATTTTTAGAGAGACAGAGAGGCATTTGAGAGAGAGGCAAGGAGAGGGAATCAAGTGTTATTCTACAATAGGCTGCCAACAGTAATAGAGCAGTATAGGCACAGAGAGGATGCCAAGCATGCAAAGAGCGATCTAAATCTTCATTACTATGGGAAATACAAGAACTTTGTAAGTCTTATAGCAAACTATAGAATTGAAAGGATTTTGTAGAAGCACAGAATAAGAATGGCATTACAGTGCTGTACTGGGGTTGTTGCTTTTTCTTATTTTCTGGAAATATCGGGTGGAATTCCAGTGCTAAGGAAATTGTTGCTTCAACACAACTATTTCTGCTTGCCCAATGGAAAAAAATCTACAGTCTACTCCAGATAGGAGGGAGGCACAGGGACGTGTGGGGGTAAGAGAGGAAAGGCAAAGACCCACTGCTCTAAAGAAAGTCCTTCTGTTGGTTTCTGCTAGAAGAATGGGTTAGTTGAATATGACCCATATATATTACTTGTGTTTTACACACATAATAATGTGGGTCAATGCTTTCACTGTGACAGCGGTGTGATTATCAGTTCTCCTTGCCACTAGGTAACATCATACTATAATCCATGTAGGATGAACAGGATCACATAGGGCAAATCACTAAGCATATCTAAAGTCAGATCAGAGGAAGGGCACTGGCATAGGAGCTAACTCCTTGGGGCCGAGGGGTCTACAGATCCCTCAATAAAATATGCCCCCCCCCCCAAGTTGATGGGCATTGCCACTCAAATGGTGTACATGCACCGCATCATGTGATCGATTATTCTGCAGCAAACTAATTCATTAGTGTGGTGATCTTTGGTTACAGGCAAAAAGTGTTTTTTTTAAAAATTCATTAACCAGTTCATATTTAGGTACAACAGTTCTTTTTACCTTTTACTGGTACAACTGTGCCTATCAATTCCCATTTTTGTGAAAGTACATCTAATGTGGGTATAAGCCCCAGTATTCCATCAGCTCCACTCAAAAGGATGAATAATATATATTATGTTCATATCACTTAATCCCTCCAACTAAAAGTACCCTTTATTTGGGCGAAGAAGCAGAAAGAGGTAAGAACTCAAAGGTATTCTTGTAGTAGAAGTTGGAGTGAAACACGTAAAATAGCCATACTGGTTCTTCCAGTTGCAATAGCTTTGCAGGGGTTGGACTAGATGACCCTCGGTCCCTTCCAACTCTACAAGTCGAGGGACAGCTGGTCCTATCTCCCTCATCCCACCACAGTCTAACCACTGACAGAAGAAACAGAAAGTAAAAAATCAGTGACAATCCATTTCAAACTCTTTATACAAATCCTTTATTATGATGCTATATCTAAACTGAATCTGCTAGTTCTTCAGACCTGGGACAGACCTGCTCCACTAGTTTTAAACCACCATAGGGGACAATTCATGGACTGCCTACAATAATGTAACTGCACTGAAGTTAATGGTGCAACACTAGTGTAAGTAATACATGGTATCACTTCTGCCACACTTATTAAAACAAAGCCAAGTGACCAGAATCCACCCTCCCCCCTATTTCAGTATGTTTTATGCGTGACTGTCCTTAATAAATACCTGCCCTGGTGAAATAGCACAGAAAACATACTTTGAACTGATGGGCAAAAGAAACGGCGCCTGTTCTCTGAGCTGTCTGTGACAGAAAGTGTAGTTGCAGGGGTGAAGTGAAGGTCTAGATTTTAGATACACACCTTGTCAATAATCTCAAAGTCAGGCTGCTGTGGTACAGCTTTCTTTCTAGGCTGTTGGTACAACTCTATAGAACTAAAGAAAATGTTTGTTTATATGCTTGAGTGTCCCAAGGTTGTGAGAGGCTTCAAAACCAACAGCTTTAACACAAGTTGGGTGTCTTATATAGACAAAAGGTAAGGTATAATAAAAACAAACAATCAAATCTGCTCTATGGACATCCTGGGTTAACTACATCAGTGGAACTAACTGACAGTGAGCAGGTTAAGAGAAAAACTCTACAGAGTGCCGAAGTGCTCTTTTTTGTTCAGTCAGTCCATATATACTAAGTGCAGAAATGTAATTATCCTCAACAAATTAGATGAGTTTCTTAAAGTAGTGAACATGGTTCTTAAGGGATGAAAGAAAAGGACTAAATGCACTGAGGAAATGGAAAGAAGAAATCCTGAGCATCTCAGCCACCGAAGTAGAAATATTTAGGATTTGTGGGTGCTTTGGAACAGACACATCATTCCCTTTTTAGAATGCAAATGCAGAAACTTACAGAACCTTCTCTGGGCCATTTGAATAGTACAGTCTATAAATATAAATGGCAGAAGGAGAAAAGTCTGCATTATTCAAGTGCTCATATCTACCTTGCTTCAACCTGAGCCATGCCTCTTGATGGTGCAGAAATCCAAGGTGAAGCAAGTTAAGAAGTTGCCTTATGGTAAAAGACCGTACAAGACAACTCTGTTTATGGAGTTCTTCACAAGATACATTTTAACCTCCCATAGTTCAGTTCCATATTCATACCAATAATAAGTGAAGCCAGTATTCCTCCCCATCTCCACTTACTTAATTATGAATTAATGGCCTTAAGCAAAAGATCGAAGCCACAAAATCATTCAGTTTGTTCAAGAATTTCCCAAGAACCCCCAGGTATTTTTAATCTTTTTCATTGTGAAAGAAAACTGTATCCATATATACTCCTTACTATTAACCAAGATATGTTTAAAGGAGCCTTATTTGAAGTATATGGAAAACAGTGAGTCATGTTTGATCACATATCAAGTTTGGCACACAAAGAAAAGAGCATTTCTATTCCCATTTGCCTAGTATATTGCATTATGATTTATTATTTCTTACCCGCTCTTCACCATAATGTCCCAGGGTGGGTTACAGCAATGTAAAAATACAACATTAAACTCAGTTGAAACAATCTATAATCAAGAGGTGGAAGGAGGGGGTTCTAAAACATATATAAAGGTAAAGCGGCCCCTGACCGTTAAGTCATGGACGACTCTGGGGTTGCGCGCTCATCTCGCTCTATAGGCCGAGGGAGGCAGTGTTTGTCCGCAGACAGCTTCCAGGTCATGTAGCCAGCATGACTAAGCCGCTTCTGGCAAACCAGAGCAGAGCACGGAAACGCTGTTTACCTTCCCGCCGGAGCGGTACCTATTTATCTACTTGCACTGTGACGTGCTTTCGAACTACTAGGTGGGCAGGAGCTGGGACCGAACAACGGGAGCTCACCCCGTCGCGGGGATGCAAACCGCCGACCTTCTGATCAGCAAGCCCCAGGTTCTGTGGTTTAGACCACAGTACCACCCACATCCAGGTGTCAAAAGACAGCGTAAAGAGGTGCATCTTCAGTGTGTGATAAAAGTTATACAATGAAGGTGCCAGACACACCTCTGTGGGGAAGAAATTCCACAGTTAGGGTGCTGCCACAGAGAATGCTGTCTTCAGGGCTACACACTCCATAATTCTGATGGTGGTAGAACTTTCAAGGGGGGCCCTTTTGCTGATCTCAACACTGAGGGTCTGTAGAGGCAGAGGGAGTCCTTCATGTATTTGGAGCCTAAGTAATTCAGGACTTTAAACACTAATGTGAGCACCTTGAATTGGGTCCAATGCAGCTGGTTCAAAACAGGGGTTACATGCATTCTAAATGAAACTACAGCCCATAATAGGACTGCTCAGTTTTGGACCATTGAAGCTTCCAAGTTGTGCTTCTAGGGCAGTCTCTGTATGGCATATTGCAGTAAACCAGCACATGGTAGTTACCAGCACATGGAATACTGTGGCCAAGTAATCTCTTTCCAAAAGTGTCCATAGCTGGCAAACCAGCTGGAACTAGAAGTGTCACTCCTAGCCACAAGGTCTCCAGAGCATTCAGTGGCAATGCTGGATCTGGGAACACCCCCTGAGTTACAGACCTGCTCCTTCCAGGGAAGTGTAGCCCCTTCCAGAATAGGTAGCTTCTACCATCTCTTGGGCCCAAGACTTCAGAAAACTAAAACCTTTGTCCAATCAGGATTCAGTTTCAAGTTATGGGCCAACTCCTGTCACAGAAATGCCACTGACTCTTTGTTTTAGATGCACCTTCTAAATTGTCACTTATTGTTGAAGCTCAATTATACACCATGTCACATGCCTCAAAGAAGTTATATCCATAACATCTCAGTTGTAGGTACGGTAACTTAAAATCACACTGATTTTTCACAAGGAGATTCCTCTAAATATAACGTGCCTATTATATGAGCCAAATCCCCAATCATTTCAAATTTTTATGCTCTCTCCCACCTTTTGATTGTCCACACATCTTTCCCCATGTCATAATCACCCCAAAACTCTTTGGCTTCCAATTTAGATGGCTCTGTGGATTCTGATTACTCCATTTGCCACCTGTTTAAATGGCAGCCGTCGATCCCAAGTGATGAGCCTTGCCACATTGTTATGAAACTTGGACCCTCACTGGCTCTACTGCAAATTTGACTTGACTCCATTTGATGAGCTGGCAAGGGCAGAGCTTACCTCTGCATCTCTTGTAGCTCCAGTCACTTTGAATCAATGTCTGGCAAGTTGTAAAAACTGATGCTCATCCAAGGACTCCTTCTCTGCAGTCCAGAACTTTCATAAGCAATCCTCCTGTTTTCAAAGATGCAGATATGCCAGTATCTTTCTATGGCAGAAATATCTCCTCCACCCTTGGCATCCCTTCTCATTGTTTTCCTCTCTTGCTCTTGAGGTGCATTTGGCAACTGAACTAGACAGATGCAAAGCTTTCCCCTTCCTGTTTTCCAGCAGAGGCATTTTGAGGTCTGAGTCTAAAGGTTCTTGGCAGAGCTGCCTGTTTTGTCTGGGTCAGTTTTGCTTTGCTGAGGTTAGTCTGTTTGCCTTCTAGATACAGTGTCTCTTGACCCTTACACAAGTGTGAGGAATTCAGCTCTATCAAGTGCATTTGTGAAGAGAATGAAAGGCTGAGTGGATGCACACAAGTTGCCCTTAGAGCATCTCACTTTGATGTTTGCCTCTGTTATATAAATAGTTCCTTTGATGCTTATGAATTAATAATTTGATTTCACATAGGTACACTAACTCAACACACCAGCATGAGAAGAAAATGGGCATTGCACTTTCTTTTACCCACAGGTCAAATGCAAGTAAGGCTTAAGCACACCATTGTCCTCTAGAAGCTTAAAATAGGGCCATTGTTATCAACTATGTGCAATATTTCATTTCTTTTTGCTTTGCAAACTGAACTGCTACAATTGTTACTTGATCTGTGAAATGCCATTGATGAGATTAAATTACCTACTTGTTCATTTTGCCCAAATGAGAGTTGAGACACACTGTCAGGTTGATGCGATGAACTGCCCCAGGGCCACACCTGCCCTCTATGTAACTAGATACCTTCAGTGTGCCAAAATAAGAGATTTCTAAAGAGCTGCAGACCTCAAGTTCCACTCTTTGAGATGAAAGTAAACCATGCTTTGTACACATAAAGTAGGGAAATGGCACTCCAAGTATGACTAATGGGCTGACATTTTGCTTTCTTCATCAAGATGCAGAGCCTTAAGGTTAAAATTTGAGAGTTGTGCCTACTCAGCTGCAAGTTATAGTTGATCAACTTCTTCAGACATGGAACTGTGAATCTCTTACACTGTTCAGCCAAACAACAACAACAATATATTTCTACCCTGCCCATCTGGCTGGGTTTCCCCAGCCACTCTGGGCGGCTTCCAACAAAAGATTAAAAATACATTAAAACATCCGTCATTAAAAACTTCCCTAAACAGGGCTGCCTTCAGATGTCTTCTAAATGTCATATAGTTGTTTATTTCTTTGACATCTGATGGGAGGGCATTCCACAGGGCTGGCGCCACTACCAACAAGGCCGTCTGCCTGGTTCCCTGTAACTTCGCTTCTCGCAGTGAGGAAACTGCCAGAAGACCCTCAGTGCTGGACCTCAGTGTCTGGGTTGAATGATGGGGGTGGAGATGAGCCTTTAGGTATACTGGGCCGAGGCTGTTTAGGCCTTTAAAGGTCAGCACCAACACTTTGAATTGTGCTTGGAAACATACTGGGAGCCAATGTAGGTCTTTCAAGACCAGTATTATGTGGTGTCAGCGGCAGCTCCCAGTCACCAGTCTAGCTGCCACATTCTGGATTAGTTGTAGTTTCCGGGTCACCTTCAAAGGTAGCCCCACGTAGAGCGTGTTGCAGTAGTCCAACTGGGAGATAACTACAGCATGCACCACACTGGCAAGACAGTCTGTGGGCAGGTAGGGTCTCAGCCTGCATACCAGATGGAGCTGGTAGACAGCCACTCTGGACACAGAATTGACCAGTGCCTCCATGGACAGCTGTGAGTCCAAAATTACTCCCAGGCTATGCACAACAGCAGAGGTGAAAAACAACAGCTCATGGGTATATATGCATACCATATTTTCCACAACAAATGGGGGAAGAGAGAGGAACCCAGTTTTTGTTCATTATACTCAAGTGTTCAGAAAAACAAGGATTTTAAAAAGTTGTTCCCACTCATTCTTTGCTTTGAGGGAAGGCTCTAGCAAGGGTCACTCTCAGGCTTACAATTCTGTACCAGACTTAATGGCGTACAATGATGCAGAAGTGATGTAACCTTTAGTGGCAGAAATCATCTTGAGATTGTGCCTAGCAGCTGACTCATCCCACCTCTGTCTAATTAGATCCTGATTGTGATACGGTGGTGGCTGCTTTAAATACAGATGTAGCAACATAGTATGGTACTACAATGAAAAGTATACATTGTGATACCAGAACAACCTGACACCCTGGCTTGTAACATTGTGCTGACACATCCCATCATCAGATATATTTTTAATGGGAGAGTTTTACCTCATGGATTCTGAAATGTACGGATTGTAAAATCAGGGTGGTATACACAAGTGCATGCAATTCACCAACTCTTAAGGAGAGAGTGTGACTCTTAGCATTTCTAGCTACACAGCATTGTCTGTAATTCATTTTACTTCAAGATATGCATAGAGTTGCTTTGTATATTTATAGGCTTTGACGGATGAGCCTATTAATATGGAGGCAAGTTTTTATGAACCTGCAAATGGGGGCTGTCCATGCAGCCGCTATGACAGTTGTGTGAATTATTTACAGCTGCAGTTCATACAAATGGTATCTCCACAAGTGTGCTTCCCAGATGCAAGCCCAATAATTGTATCATACATACCTAGAGGAAAATGTATGCAGGCTGCTGGATTAAAACCAAGATGTAAGTAACACCTTGGCCACAATCCAGCATATTTAAGTCCATTTAATGTCAAACCACATATTATGGTAAAACCACATTCACATTCAGGTGAGTGTGTGTATTTTAAAATAGCAGCTGTGGAGGTTTCAGATAGAATCAGTACTCTAGAACAGGTAGAGGGTAGTTTAACCCACTTCTTCCATATCACAACTGCAGCAAAAATCACTACCTCTAAATCTGTTATTGGCCCAGGAGGGGAACTGCTACTGCGCTCCCTTGGCTGCTACTAAAAATGCATAAACATGCAAATGTGATGAATACACATTTAATGTAATGTGTGGTTTGCTTCTCATTTTAAAGGGCTTAAACACACTTAACTCTGTGTTGGATTTTGGCCAGTGACTTTGTAGCACTGAGGATTGCAGCCTGAGTGAAGCACTTTAAATCTCAGTGTAGCGAGAGTGTCTTGATTTAATTGTTTTGCATTCAAGAGCAAAATGCTATTACCACCAAAGAAATCCAAACATTAATTCTTAAAAAAAAAACAAAAACAAACATTCCCTTTGTCAAGTTAGCTGCTTGAGGAGAATGCTGCCCATCCAGGGGATTCTAAATCAATTGTGCTACATAGGTAACTGCCAAGACTAATAAGACTTTTGTTTTTAATTTGTTGTATATTTCCTCAAGATGTCACTTTTCTCATCAAGTAAGACTAAAGGCACTCAAACAGCTTATATCTAAAATAATACGGAGCTTAATAATGGCTTCTTGTCTTGTTAGAGGGATAAATGAACTTCATTCTGATCAGGATTTGTGTTTAAAACAACAACAACCAGAAACAGGGAATGATAAGATGTATAAACTTGTAAATTTGGCATTACTCATTATACACCCTCTCATCGCAGCTCCTTTCCTCTAACACAGTGTGAGCCAGTGTGTTGTAGTGGTTAGAGTGTTGGACTAAGATGTGGGAGATGGGGATTCTAGTCCCTGCTCAACCATGAAGCCCGCTGGCTGACCAGTCACTATCTTAGCCTAACCTATTTCACAGGGTTGTTTTGAGGATAAAATGGGGAGACAGAGAACTATGCACATCACCTTGAGCTCCCTGGAGAAAGGTAGGATAGAAATGTAACAAACTAACAAACAAACCATGATTTAGACCCACGTTTTCACTTGCTTGTAGCAATGAACGTTTTCCTGTTTCAGGGGCACAGGAGAGCTACAGAGGGAGGGAGATCACCAAGGTTGGACATCGTGGGCAAGTGGGATCATTTGCTCTAAACTCATCCATTGTGGTGACAGGTGAGCAAAGTTCATTTAACACCAGGTAAGGATATGCAGTATTTCCCTTCTATTTCAAATGTTTCAGGTTCAAGCCTTAGCATTCAATCTCAAAGGTGCTTAAATGCCTTGGCCTCATACCTGGAACTAGGCAGTGTCACTAACTCTAGTTACAGCAATATTATTTGGAAGAAGTAAAGATAGAAAGGAAACTAGGAAGAAGTTTCTAAAGTGAGGTATAATGGGTCTGGCAACAAATTGCTTCCAGAGAAAACCATATGAATGTTTTTGCATTTTGAGAGGCGCAGAACTTTCTAAGACACTCTTGTGCTTAATTGGGAACAATTTATTTTGGTTATCTACACACTTCACCTTGAGCCTGCTCAGACTTTTGTCCCACTATGGCCTAAAAGCTTCTTCTCAACTAAATGTGTATGGGACTATATAGTGTGTATAAGACTATAACCCAAGTATCTAAAAACAGCTAACTGGAAGTAGCATTTGTTGCCAGGCAAGAGCAATTATATATGTAGGCATATATGCTACGAAGGAAAGCCAATTGCAACAGAAATTGAGGGCCCGCCGGCTAAATATTTTATGGAAAATGTCTTTTGTAACAAGTTACCCCAAAGATAGATAATCAACTCTGGATTCCGTACATATATAGTAATTTTATCCCATCTCTAAATATAATTGACTTTTACCTTTACTTCTTATGCTTTTAATGTAAATTGCAGTCTCACTTGTGTTGTTATAAATGGACTACATCCAATGGTATTACTGCAATTCACAAGAGCCAAAGACACTGTTCAATAAGCATGAACTAATCTGACACACTCCAGAAGGCCAAAGATCTCAAGGTGGTTCATTTACCCTAAATGTGTGAATGTTATGGAGCTAGAACAATAAGTGTTCCTGACAAAGGGCATAACTTTATTTTATGCAAAATAGTATTGTTTAAAATTAACTTAAATACAGCAGAAATTCACAGCCAACTTATTTTAGCATCGCCTTACTGATCTATTAGGCTTTTCTACAGCAAGTGATTGTAGATTGAAGTCTAACAACCCTACCCCAAATTTAATTGGGAGGAAATATTATATAGACTTGTTTCCAAGTAAATAACATTGGATTACAGACTAACAGTGTAGCAGTGTTATTTGAGCAGCTTGAATCTCACAGGAATATATGAGGATTTTCATACAGCCTTGAAAACCTTCCACAACAGATGCTTAACACCCAAGGTATTGATCTATCCATAGCCATCACCGATGGCCACCACTCTGACATTGGTCGTACAGATCTTTGTGTTCAGTGCAGCCACCTCTTTCACATTTTAGCTCATGGAAAAGGCTCAGCACAAGACACCCTGCAGTACATCCATGTGGCTTCCAAAATGTCTGGATAGCGCTACAAATTCCCCTGATACTTCAAGTGACAGTTGCCATTGGTGAGCCTATCTTTTCAAAACTGAAGCTCATCAAAACACACTTGCAGTCTACCATGACAGGCTCACATCACTAGCTTTCCTATCCATCAAAAGCAGCATTGCAGAAATATCTTTTTAAGTTTATTTGGCGGGGGAGAAAACCCAGGATAAAACATAAAATTATGAATGATACCCAAGAGAGGGTTCGTTCTGTTCTCCCTGACGTACAATTATATTTTGAAGCATCATGCTTACGTTGGTTGAAAGACTGGATTTTACTAAAGAACAGCCATCTGTTAGACCAGGAAGGGCATGATTTAAAATTTGGATGGCATGCATGCCTGTGCTACAGAAAGGCAAGGGTATATGAGAGCTTTTCAAACCATATAATCGGGGGGGGGGGGGATCTTTATAGGGTATGGGGAAAATATAAAAAACTACTGTAAAGAAAAACACTAATGTGGCTATCACCAACAGAAGCCCTGGCATGAAAAAACAACAACATAGAGACAACCTGGAGTACATACAAAGAGCTTCTAAACATCACTGGGGAGGAATGTAAATAGAAAGAGTATGAAAAGATAAAATACCAAGTGACAGACTGGTTTTGTTACTACCAGTTTAGGGGGACATTTAAATTAGACCAAAAATTTGCTCTTCCTGGATATACCTGTGGTCTTCAGAGCAGTTTGTCCAATCAGGTCCTTAAGACAAAGAATAGAATGAGAGGATTACAGCCTCATCCAATAAACACTGGACCAGCATAGCCTTTGTTCATTTCAGCAGAGAGGTGCAGATTGAGATTACCTAGTCCAAGTAGGAATTATCTTCAAATGAACAAACAAGTAGCAAACTGAAAAAAACTCAGTTTGAAAAGGAGTTGTTAGTATGCAAGGTCAAAAAATTATCAACAATATGCAACTTATTACTTGAGCAGGAGGCAACGGAGGAAACAGTAAAGTCTTCAGTGATAAATTGGGCTAGAGACATTGGACACAATATTGATTTTTTATTATGGGAGCAACTTTGGAGAGTAAATATAAGATTTACAGCATACTACACGTTTTAAAATAGCAGAAGGAACCTTCTCCTGCATGTGGCGGTCATGTGGCATAATCAAAAATTATTGGAAAATGATTTTATACTTAACTAATTCCAGCATTGCTCCTGGAATTAATAACAACAGAAGTCTCAAAAAATAGAGAGAGAAATTTGTTCCTATACACAACAACAGCTGCCAGTGTACTATTAGCCCCCAAATGGAAAACCGCTAAAGTACCAACAAAAGAAGAATGGCATATTAAACTGTTAGAATATGTGGACCTAGCAGGGATGACTACTAGAAGAAGAAACCAAAATGACGAAAGATATAAAGATGACTGGATATTGTTTATGGAATATATGGAGAAGTACTATAAGCAAATAATTTACCTAGCAGGATGTCAAGATTTTCAGCAGAGTAAGAAATAATAAAGTACATAAAAGTTGTTGTGATAGGGTGAACTAAGAAAACATGGGGAAAAGAGGGGATAAACAGAACCATGGAAGGAGAGGTTAGGAATCGGTCAAGGAATGTTTTCTGATTTTTTGTCTATTCTTATAAACCTTTTTAAAAAGAAAGATCTCTTTTCTTTATTTCATATATTTTTCTTTATTGTATCATTTTTGTTCATATTTTGTTGATATGGAATCTTAACAGAACAAAAAAAAATTGAAAAAATAATAAAATAATCACTAATTATTATTATTATTTTAAAGTGATGGCCCTAGCAGGAGGGGAACGCACTATGCAGGCTTCAAACCGTGTTGGTGTGGCACTGAATGAAACATGAAGCATAAACTGCCTCAGCCTTTGGGGTCAGAACCTGTGATTCTCTTCACAACCTGGTAACTTACTGATATTATGTGACCAATCAACTGGTTAAATACAGCTTTGAAGAAAACTATGTAGCTGTACCTATGTCACCAGACCTGAATTGAGCAAGAGACATATTTGGTGGGGGGGAACAGGAAATAATTATTTTTAAACTTCGTTTATGCAAAGTCTGCTTTAGCAGACTAGTTTCTAGGCATATAAATTCTATGGACCTACAAAATCTGTATCCAAATCCCCACTGTCACTTGTGATTATTAATTCTTTATAATTCTTTATTTCTTAAAGCACCATCAATTTACATTTGGACCTTGTAGAGTTTCAGTATGGAGAAAATGATCTCAAATTGCTTTTGGATCTGCACTATCTAAACATTTCAAATACACACAGTGGTATTTAAAAATTAAGTGAAGCTAGCGCAAAACTAAAAAAAAAGCTCCCCCCCCCCCCAAAAAAAACCTCAACAACCTCTCTGTGTGGATTTTCACTTTTTGAAATATGGCAACCCTACTTTAAGCACATGATGCATTTTAATCCTATTTTGCAAAGAGTAAATTCTGTCCATCCATCCATCCATCCCAAAGTTTGTAGATTTCTAGAGCTATTTCAAGCAGAAGCCATTATCTCATCTTTTCATATATATTAATTCAAAGAGAAGAAGAGGCCCATTTTTTAAAGTGTATGAGGCATGAGAAGTATCATTTACTTCTAGGAAATAAATAATAAGTGCCTTGTGATTCTAAGGCAATAGAGAGGTATAGAACAAAAATCTCTATTCTGAAAGCTGCAGATGATGCAACTAGTATTCATAGATTCCCTACACTCTTATCTACCCTCACCAGTCTTTTTTACTCATTGAATTTTAGCATTCATCATTTTATTTGATTTTATAAAGCAACACAAAATCCCCTCATGCTATTCCATCATGTTAAACAGATGCTGGACCTGTATGTGAAAGGCGCATATTGGTACATTTTGTCACATGTAAATTGCATGCAAATACATTCAAAATGAATTTGTTTATCATTCCTGAATTCTAATCCAGAGGTCTTATTTTTAAAATTCAGCTTATATTCTGACATGTATACAAATGAGTTTGACTCTGGAAAATAACTTCATAAACTTGGGGTTAGCAAAGCAATTAGAGGAGGCATCTGGGAATCATAAAATGTGGAAAAACAACATTTACATCTCTTGGTACCTCAAAGGTTTCATTTTCTCTCCACCCCACCCCCCTCCGGCAACTTAAATGAATCATTAAAAATGTCACACTTATTTGTCGAAGATGGAATATGGTAATGCTAAGTATTCATTTTGTAAAAAAAGAAGAAAGGGCTGACAGAGCATAATTCTTAAAATTTCCTGGCAAAATTTATAAGTGGACACTAAAGCTTTTATATTAATTATTAGTACTTTCTAGAGAGCCTTGCAAATGCATAAATATACTTCATCAAGGACCGGGAACATTTTAGTCATCTTATTCCTTTAGTCATCTTATTCCTTTATGAGGTTAAAAATGGTCCTTTTACTTATGAAGGATACAAAATAGTAAGAAGAGTAGCTTTCATGGACCTAGTGATCAGAACAGTGATCAGAACTTTCCATACCGTATGTTTGGAAAAGATAATGTAGCAGAGCCACAGCTGCCCACATTAATCCATCCATCTCAGCTACCTTTAGCTGCCTTTGCCCCCCAAAATGCAGTTCTTCATTTGTTCCATTACCAGCTTATCTGCATTCATTTTAATAATTCATATACTGCTTAATATAACAAAATCTCCAAGTGGTTCACACAAATTCTAACAATAGAAACGCAAGCAAAATGCATCCAAATGCATTCAAATGCGATAAAAATACAGTAAAACGTTAAGCCGAACATTAAAACAGAAATCCTGAAATTATGGCTTTGGGCTGTTACAAGGCTTCAGTAAAAAGACATTAGAGACCCACGACCCTGAAGAGTCACTGACAGTGGAGGCAATACTGGAGTAGATGAACACAGCGTATTCTATCAAGGAAGCTTCATGAGATCCTATCATGGTATCACTGATTTGATGTCTACAAAGCTTAAGGAGTTTTGATCTACCCTGACTAGACAAAGGTGAGTACTATCAGAAGAAAGGAGTGGTCACTTTTAAAAGTTAGCCATTCATTAAGTGTGAAAAGAAAGTGGCAATGTGCCACTATCTTAGCATCTTCCTGCCACCATGGACCTGAATGAAAGGAGAAATGAGCACATTTCCTTCTCCAAAACACTTGATAGTCAGAGGATTCTCATTATTTTGTTGTCCTATAGAAAAGGCAGTATGTGCACCACAACAACCGTGACCTTTTGTTGTTTAGTGGCCTGTTCAGATACCATTTCTTCCCCTGGATGCATATTCAGATCAGGAAATGAGTCGAGGGCTTATACATTCCTTTGGTCTTTCATGATGTGTGTAGACAGTAACAACTATCTATATACTAAGAGATTCTATATTTTCTCAACATGTAATATCTCCATCCATGACCCAACAATATAGGCTTTCATTTCTAATATGTAAAGGTCTGAACAGGCCTTTGACGTCACTGACATGTGCAGAATTAAACCATTTCTGATATTAAAACTTCATTTCCTTGTTGTTTTAGATAGTGTCCTTTTCCTATACATTTTTTTTTGCTTAGGTGAGCCTGAAAGAATTCCCTCCTGCTTAATGAGTAGATCAATTATTGTTCATAGAGGAAGATACTGTCTCTTTAAAGGTTATTTGAAGGTTGATTGTTATCTTATTGCTTATATCCAGCAAATCTATTCAGGCTTATGAATGAATTTGACCTTTTTATAGTTAGTGGGAGAAAAAAAAAACAGAACAAAAGTTAATTTAGAACTCTATACTACAACACTTTTTCCCAGAGAAATGAAAGGGCATTCAAATCGATACCTGCACAATAACACTTCTGATGAATGTTTGTACCCAATTTTCTCATTTTGCTAACTTGAGATTGGAAATTTTGAATAGTTTTCAAAGACCATATTCTTTATGTGCTGTGAAGTATGTGGTATTGTGTCCAAACAATGCAAAGGGATAATCATTATAGAAGTATCACTGGGCCTGAAAAGGTCAGTTAGTTGGAAATGTCAGCTTTCAATGCAACTATGCTGGACCTTCGTAGGCAAGGATCCAATTAAAGGGACATGCCAAGGTGCATGGAAACATCACAGTGACCTAGAATAATAATAAGGTGTTGCAGAAAGATTTCAAAAGTAATGGTGTTAGCTTTTCAAATGCCTTCTCTATGGTTTTTATTTAACTTGATGAAAAACCATTTCCCGACAGAAAAAAATACGCTCGCACACACTTAATATTCAGGTTTCCTATATACTGTGTGTGTGCACCAAAACTAAATGTTAAGCAAGCAAAAAGACCAATCTTACAGTGTTACAAGCAGCTCTGCTGTAATTCCTATTTTTAAAATAACACCTAGCAACGAAAGTCGCTATGCTAGAAATTGGGTTAAAGAAGAGTCCCATATTTAGTCACAAAACAAGAGATATGGGGGGGGGGGCTGAGGAGAAAATATAATATCCCTATATATTCTGTGGGGATGCATAGAAGCGCCTTTCCGGAGTAGCTAATTTGTCTGCCCACCACAGCAAAATATTGGATTGTATCGTTAGCAAGGCTTGCAACACTCTGTATATGACCATCTAGTTTTTAAAACTGCTGCAAAATTTTAAGTATCATTCAGTCATCCAGGCATACAAATTATTTTGGAGAAAGACTGATGATACAAGAGAAAAGATAATTTAGGCTGGATAGACAAAAGTAGATGAAGGTCAAGTACTTCAAGATGTGAATATTCATACAACATAATGTCAGGTTTCAGCCTCAGACCCCAAATAAAATAAAACTCCTGTTTCGAATATGAGTCCAGTGAAGGGAGCTTATGTAAACAGCAAAGACTTATTCTGGAATCATGATTTGGAAGATGCAAAGCTAGTCTGAAGAACAGAGGCAATGAAGCATGATAATGCAGTAGAGCACAAACAAGATGGAAGAATAGGGTGGGAGTCCATAGCTGTTGGATCTCCATTTTGCTCAATTGATTGTGACGGAACGGAATGGCTACTAGGAGGAGAATTTATATGAATATCCTGCATGAGGGGACAAACAAGCAATGGCATAGGAGAACCTGACAATAGCCCCCCCACAGCTCTTTGCGCATGGGATATTTCTCTGCTGTGTAAACAGAGTACACTTATAATTTGGCAGCAGTTTTAGAAGTTTAGGTGGACATATACAAAGTGATGCAAAGCTATGAGGAACAGAGGCTACAAGGATTGAAAAGGCCATTTCTGCACCTGAAACTGGGAAGCTGTCACACAATAAATCATTCCGTTTATGGCTTTAAAAAAGAAGCCTAACCTCTGCTCCCCAGGTATTGCTGTTCCACCCCCTCTGTACACCTGCCTGCTGATTTTCTACTGTGAAAATATTCTTCTGCAGGCAGCCAGGATTCATTTGAAGGACACACAAATATTGGATCATGATAGGAGGCAAGCTTGGAAAAAGAACAACTGGGATTGCTGCATCTTGTTCCTCAGCCATGTCTTTGAACCAGTTGCTATCTCTCAGCCTAGCATATATCATAGGGTTGTTATGAGAATGAATGGGAGGGTGTGTGTGGAGGACTCATGTTCGCTGCCTTGGGCTCTGTGGAGGAAAGGCAGGATATTAACGCAATAAATAAATAAATACTATTGTGAATTCTCTTACATGGTTGAGGTTTTCCTTGAAAAGGCCCAGGATCTTTTCGTATCCCGTGGATGATAAAAATGCCAGAATCAATATTTCAGAGCAGGTTTAAGTATTTTGCTGAACTAAGTTACTGAGATGCTATTTTTGTAGTCTGTTGGGATTTATTAGGCTACTTCTCCATGTCCCACTGCTACTACTTTATCTGGTCATGGAATTAGGTAAATCGGACGAGGCACAGTATCAGAAGTTACTTTTGTTATCTCAGAAATTCTATGATATTAGAAAACTCCATGATGGCATTATACCAGCTGCTCCAACTGTGCCATTCGTGCTGTGTGAGACCTGCATAGGCCAAGAACCAAATGAGCTGCCCTCCCAAAACTGATGCCCTCAAGATGTTTTGGATTACAATTCCCATAATCCTCCTGCCCATTGGCCATGCTGGCTGGGAATGAGGGGAGCTGTAGTCAAACAACATATGGAGGGTGCCAGATTAGAGAATGTTGCAGTTGAGTGCACTGGATGTGCAAATCCAACACGTCCGTACTGTAGTAACTGTAGAATACAAAGCTGGGAGAACCCATTGTAAATCTACAGCTGGACAATACCACTTCAGACTGTAAGTGGGAGCTCATTTTATAAAATGCTCTCATACTCACTCATACACACACACACACACACACACACACTACCCAAAGAAATGTAGAATGTAAGGCTTGATTTCCCCCCCTAACTTTCTAAGTGTAGGGATTATTCCCCCCCCCCAGTAAAGAAGCATTCAGCTCCTCACCAGCAGTCTGAATTGGTATAGTCCAAACACAGGTCTACTACCCAGCAGCGGTTTGTGCAAAGCAGACCATTGCTGGTTAAAAACAGGAAAACTAAGATGTACAGTGGTGCCTCGCAAGACGAAATTAATTCGTTCTGCGAGTTTTTTCGTCTTGTGAATTTTTCGTCTTGCGAAGCACCACTGTGTATTGACGGTTTCCCATAGGAATGCATTGGCGGTTTTAAAAAAAAAGGCGCAAGACGTTTTCGTCTTGCGAAGCAAGCACATAGGGAAATCCGTCTTGCGAAGCAACTCAGAAAATGAAAAACTCTTTCGTCTTGCGAGTTTTTCGTCTTCCGAGGCATTCGTCTTGCGAGGTACCACTGTAATGATTACATGAGTAGTAATGGCTTAACGCTGCAATCCCCTTGATATTGGTGGAATGTCCGTCCGAGAAAATATGCATAAGACCAAGGTCTCATCAACTAGCCTTGAAAACTAATCCCTCTTCCCACCTTCCATAGAGTTGTGTAAACATTATCTCCAGAATTACTATTTAACCCCGCAAACAGATTAATGTACTTCCCCACCTGCTAATTTATTTGCCCTCTTCTTCTGAGCATTATTATATTTTCTTCAGCGCAGGCTGTCATTAATAGGAAGATATGTAAGAATTCATTTTAAAATACAACAGCCTATGAAGCTCTCACCAACAAACATGAAGAGTAATTATGTGTGGTTGTTTGAAAACTCAGCCAGGATCCCTTGACGTGTACTTTGATCAGAATCAATGTAGTAATAATTAGCATGGCCTATTAAGAATAGTTGGAGCATGAGTTTCTGTGGTGAACAACTTTCTGTCACATTTTATTACCCTGTATCATTTTTACTAATAGGTGTATTATAGCTTCATGACTTTGAGTTCATATTATTTTCATGCTTCAATTAGTCAGAAGCGTCCAGAATGTTCAGGACTGTAATAGGAATGGCTTTTCAGAGAGTTTTAATAGTGGAATTTGTTCTTAAGCAACTTTTCCCCAAAAACACATCCTGAAGCTTTTCTTTTCATCTAATTTTGCACGGCGGTTTCCTAGGCAGTGGTATGGAGGAAAGCAAGCCTCAATCAAAGGAGAAATACAGTAAATCTCACATATCATCCCATTTAACTCTAGGAAGGTTAACATATTATTTTCTAACCAGTGAAAAATTAACTGAGCAATGCAGAACTGCATCTATAATTTGACACAATAAAACAGCTCTAGCAGAAATGAAAGCCACCTGAAAATTATCCATGTGTGAGTCACAAATTAATGAAATGGAGATAATCTTACATTTTCATGTTTAAATGAGTTTTTAAAGACAGAGCATAGAGTATTGGATATACCAAGGCAATTTTGTATGTTCAAGTTTTTGAGTGCAATGAGCTATCCCTCCCCCCGACATACAGGCTTGGGTGGGGCCATTTGGAATTGTAGTCATATCTGTAACTCTTGTTTACTTCTCTCTCTTCTATTTCACAAATGACACTGATTATTCTTCCCTCACGAGGCCCAAACCCCATCATTTTTGTTCAGTCTGGTACATCTAGGGCTCCCATGCAGTTTACAAGACCCCTAGTACCACTCTCCACTCTCACACGTCAACCATAACGCTCCCTGCCTCCATCTATCTCATTTATAGCATCAAATAAGCTGTTGACCCAGACCACATGGGAGTTGTTCAGTCTGTATATAGCCCTGTTATCATTTTAAGTTTTGTGATTATCCCATTTTGGAGTCTCAAGCAGCATCAGCATTTTACCTTCTGATTCTTTTGGTACTTGTTATAATAAACTTTTTTAAAAACCTAAATTGTTATTCAGTGGTCCTTGCTAATTCCCCCTAGTAATAGGACTACAGTACAACTTCTTCATGACACACTATCTCTCTAGACCCAAGATCTCAAAATATTACACCTATATAGCGATCTGTTAAAACATAAGGCGTAACCTGAGATATGTGTAGGCTTGGTAACATCACACTGCCTCTGTGTTCTATGCTGGAGTTTCCTTTTTGGTGAGGTGGCAGCAATATATGCCAGAAGCTTTGCACAAGACAATACAAGGTCTCAAGGGATCTCCCTTGGACTACATTAGCCTTCTTCATCTCTAATCCTCCAATGCACCATGATCACCATGCTCTCAGAGTAGATCAGAAGAAGCCAAATGCTTTGGATTTGGATCCTTGCCATTAATGCTACATGGTATCAGCTTTCAGTTTTTTTTCTATTTCTTACCCACAACTCAGACTTACTACAATGCTTAGCTACGACGACACAGAACGGGGTGTGCCATGCAGCTACTGCAATATCCCGTGTCTGCTAAGCAGAGTCATCCAGCCTTCACCCCACACGGCCAATTCTGTTGTTTTGAGCACTTAGCAGGAAACAAACAAAACTAGTATGAACATTATTGGCATGATTAATCGCCACCGTACTAAACGGACAAGTAGCACTTAATAATAGCCATGCTAGTATGTTCCTCAGAAAGCAGTTTTCAGAAACATTTTATTTTAATGTAGTATTTTTTAATAATATATTTTCCAAGATGACAAACACATTCTCTTTTTCCAGCAGTGAGCAATGATAATATCGGCTCCCTCTGTTCTTTAGTAAATATCTAAGTTTACCACTGCAGAGAGTTAAATGGAATGCTTCTGTGATACTTGAACATACATTGTGAATTATAGCATATCTACCCTGCAGACATACCACTAACAGTAACCCCAGGAGGCTTAAAGAAATATCAGCACTCAAATTCACAGAGTAAAGGTCTGAAGAGGCAGCTCTGTGAACGGATAACTGCCCGCGGCTTTACCAAGCACAATATAGCTGTCAGTTGTTATTATGTTAAAGATTTTCTGGTGAACAGTGTTTTTCATTTTGCATGTCAGGGAGGGGAGAAAGAGACACATTCAGACAACCATCTCTTTAAGAAAACATAAAAAGAGCTGAGCCTTGTGGCTTACTCACCAGGGTTGGTTATAGTCAAGAGGTCAAGTTGCCGCTGTTGCTGAAAAACAAATGATAAAAGGAGTTGCTGAAAGATGACTAATTTTCGTAGGTCAGCTTAGACATGCCAAGCAAGTGTTCTGACATTTGCAATAGAATTAATTATGACTTACATGGCTCAATGTTATTCTTTTGGATGGAAGCCATGTGCACCGTGCCCAGCCCTGTGAATGCCTTCTCTCTTGCACTCTTTTAGAGTGTTGGTAATTAATTTAGTGGTAAAAATGCACATATGCATGTCTGCTTAGATTTAACAACCTTTGTCAAACCAAGGAAGCATTTAACACATCGGCAAAGGATATTATATGATTTAAAGTTTGGTACCGATGTGCAGGATTCTGTGGCACAAATTAGCATCCTTGGTTTTTTTATAAAAATAAAACAACACCTTATTTTCACAGTGGAGGAGTAAATGAGATAGAAGTTAATTAAAAGTGAGAGAAAGAGGCCTTGGATAATCAAGGGCTTTGTTGTTACCACAAATAACTGATCCTGTAACTATCCTTCCAGAAGCTTCATGCCATTGGACACAATACCAGCACTTGCAGGAAAACAATACAGAGAACAAGGAAGCAGAACTATAAACACTGAGGCCCACTTCATGACCAGAACAGCATTGAAGTTACCTTTGCATGGCTCCCATTACCATTCTGGCAACATATACTGTTAGGGTACCAAGGGGTTGCTCGAGAGCAAGTAGGCAAATGCCTCCCTGATCAGCTGTGAAGCCTTGCTTTTGATGCCAGAATAAACTTTCTCTGTGCAGAGCGCCACTCTCCCGTGGCTGGCTTATTTGTTGGCAGAATCTGTGAGTGGGCGGTCCTTAAACCTTCCCCAGCAGAGTAGTTTGTTGACGCCCAGTCTGCGCCTCCTCTCTCGGCAGGGAAGCTTACTGCGCAGGGAAGGCCTGGCTAACGGAGGACCTCTCTCCTCCCTGCTTTGCCCAGGCAAGGTGTGCTGGCACCGCCTTGCCTCCTCTGAGCCCTGAAGTTCCTCTCCACTGGAGGCGTGGTTACTCTCCTCCGCGGAGGAGGAGCTGCTTCCCACTATCTTTGGGGGCTCTCTGTAATCCATCCGGCTTTTCCCCTCTCGCCCCTGAGCTGATGGCAGTTCCCTGACATATATCAATCAATCAATCACCTTTCACATATATATCTCAAGGCAATGTACAAAACATAATAAATTAAAACAGTAGTGTTTAGTGTTAAGAAACAATAAAAAACAGACACCAAACAGCAGAGACCTAGTCATCCAACTGGGAAAGCTTGGAGGAGAAAAGAGGGCAGGAACTAAGTCACATGGTGCTAGAGAGGTGTGGAATTCAACCACATGGAAACTGTTCTCACATCACCTCTGAAAATGTCAGCCCTTGGATTCAGGAAATATATGCACAAATTTTCAGTGAGTAAAAGCAAGAATTGCTTCAATGCTTTTCTGAGATACAGTTTTCCAAAACTTGGTTAGACGGTTCAGTGTATTTCAGATATCCTACATTCAGGGAACCCTTTCCACATTGATTTCACAGTCATGGTGCTATGTACTCTTAAAACCTAATAATTGGAGTGGGGCATATTTGTTCTACAGGGCCTCTCGGTTTGCCTTGGCCACCAGCAAGGCATGGTGGCTTACCTGTTTGGCATCCCTAGCAAATTGACAAACTGCCCTAAAATGTCCCCTACTCCCCCTTGCTGGGGCAAATGTCAGATGAAGGAGAAATAAGTAACAGTTTGCAAGCCGCCCAGGGTTGTAGGAACACACTTTGAAGTCCACTGCTCTCTAGTCAAATCACTTGGAAACTTTCCACTGTCGTCATCTGTAGAATAAAAAAATTCCTTCCAGTAGCACCTTAGAGACTTAGTTGGTCTCTAAGGTGCTACTGGAAGGAATTTTTTTATTTTGTTTTGATTACAGCAGATCAACACAACTACCTACCTGTAACTTCATCAGTATAAGTGAATGAATGTGATTTCTTCAAATTGGCATTGGAGCTGTACTGTGATTAGGGAAAGTAGAAATTCCTACAATATTTTATCCTCTTCCACTAAAATACTGACTAAAATACAGTTTTGATATCTTGGTTAAGAAGCTGCAATATTGGCTTTGCTTGCATATATTTGATATGAATTCCAAGCATATTTGTATAATTGTGTACTTAAGAGTGCAAATGTCACTGTGATGTGATGATCTACCCACACATCTGAAAGGTGAGCTTACCTGTCCAAAACCATTTACAGAATTTGTTCAGAATAGGTTGGCTCAGGCGAAACATTATAAAAACAGTACAATGAATTTGAAACATGAGCAGTATGGATCTGGAACTCACAGTAGAACAATGAATGAGCTCTGAAAAGATAAGCCTTATTTCTGCAGATCTCACATACATATAGTTTTTTGTTTAAAAAGTTTTGCAAATCCTCATATTTCTGGTTCGCAGAATCACTAACAAAGGTGTTTAGACAAAGTATGTTCTGAACAAGTTATCTTATAATTATTTTAATATTTAAGCATGTCACTGTGTACTCGTCACCCATCAATGGTAGGTAACTAAATTATAAGAAAGTACTAGTGCTATTCACATTGACAATTCATTTATTTTGGTGCATCCAGCATTCGTTTGACATTCACTACAGCACAGAGAGTTTTCCCCCCTTCATCATTCAAATGTTACAGCCATTTACTTCTTTTTCCTTACACTTCCTAATAGTTGTTATTCTTCTAAACTCTCTTCGTCCAACATTTGTGTAGCACTGGCATTGCAGAATATACTGTCCACTTTAATTTATCTCTCCTAATCTGCTCAATAATGTCTGTGTTGCTTTCATTTATTGTCAGGCCTATTGATCCACTTCTAATCTAATTCTCATCATTACGCTGTCTCTATTCTTTTGGTGACACTTGGAAGTCCTTGAAAATGGAAGCACGCCTGCATGAACACTAAACTGAAAAGTTTGCCTTTCCCAAAATCTTGCTCTTTCAAGGCCTCATCTAAAAGATTGAAACTTATGTCTGTGCAGTCGAAATGCTGAATGCAATTCATTTGATGGTATATGAACTTTACTGACAGTCAAGTGTGTTTAGTTCCTACTTGCAACTGAACATAAGATATAATTCATGTCCATGAAATGGCACTAATGGTGCAAGGTTGGCCATCTCCTGTTTCCTTGGGAGTGTTATTGTACAAGAAGAGCATTGTGGACAACTCTGAGCATTGGTTTACTTAGGTCAGCCTTTTTCTATGTCTTCCAACAGGTCCCCTCCCACTGCAGGACTCAGGGTTTAAACAATATTTAAACCCAAGATACCTTGGGGTGGGAGGCCAGATTCATAAGATGCCAAGCTGTCTGACTTCTTCTTACAAATACATTCCTAAACCAAAATATACCTATTAAGAAAGAACTGAACTATTTTTTAATCATAATGAGTTATATGGGCTACGATATGACACCCGCAGACTCTTATCATGTGGAAAATTAGGTGGTTGCCTTTAACAAAGGGACATTTTTAGAACCAAAATAATTCACATTGTATCATATATATATTTTTTATCCTCATTCGATATGAACCAGCATTTAGAACAAAAACTAAAACAAATCTCCTCAACACTTCAATTTATCTTTCTACTACCACGGGAGCCACCTTTCTCCAATTGAGCCAGAATGTTGAGCTGTTCTAACCCCTCAGAATATATGAGTTGAACCCATTATACAGACACAACCCACCAACGCATGCCATCAAGCACTGTTCATTTCAGTATGGTAGCCAAACTTTTATTAGACTCTAAAACTGTCTTTATTAGATTTGTTGCTGAATAGTTCTAAATTGCAATTCTAAGCTGACCTTAAAATTTCTTCATTGCTTACTTCTTCACTAACTTTTCCTGACTTAAGACTTTAAACTTTCAGCGTTCTTTTAACCTTTTATACTGGCATATATTCCCTCTCTTTCTCTCTCTCAGCACTTACTTCTTTTCCTTAGTATTGATGCCCTTGGAGATATTTGCTGACTTTTTTCTATTTAATTCTAACCTTAATTAACTCAGGGTGAGTTGGAAGAGTGCAAAGAAGGAATTATTTTTTGTGTAAATTAACTAATTCATTTAAGGCTAGATTATCTGCAAGATGTTCTCCTGCACCACTCTTATTTCTTCTTGGTACATTACCCACCTGTCACTACCCACGTGTAAAGGTACCACAGATTGTTCAGTTCCTTCCTTTATCATACATTTTGTGAAAAGAAGCCCAGTACAAAGATACCTAGTGATACCTAGAACTGTTTCCTCATTAACACCATCATCAAATTACGGTACATCTGACTGCAATCAGTTCTTGATCCAGACAAGGAAGTGTGGCATGTTTTCCTCAAAATGTTAAGCTATCAAACTCGGAGAAATTAAGTTCTCTTGATGAAGTTTCTACATTTTTTCTCTGATTGGATATTCCTTAGTTGGAGTGCCGCAACACCCTGCAGTACAATTTGGATATACCCTCTGATCAAGACAAAAATGCTATTTCTGTTCCTTTTAAAGCAGATAATCTGATAATTAAAAACATAAAAAGTTATCACACTCAAGCACTAAATAATAAATTCTTTCAACTAACCCCTCCATACAGCACAATCTCATACTTCCTTTGCCCTCTATTATTAGTTGCAAATGTATCATCGGATCATGATAAAATGTGCCACTCATCTTGTTGACACTTGGCAGGGATCTTAGTAAAACTCAACTACCCATGCCTATTACTTTGTGTGGATTTTATTATCAATAATGCAGGTGTGTAGGTGGACTCCAATAAAATGTGAACACTCTCCGTAGGAGCTTTTGTGAATTTCCAGAAGCATCTGGTCAGTCATCTTCCTATACACTTTCTATATCTTTGTATTTCCAGTCGTGGTTCAAAAGCAGAGGCCAATATGAATAATACAAAAGAACATATATGGGTAGTTTAATGACTATTGCAAAGGTATGGGGGGGGAGTATCATGCATGGAAACAAAACTATCCCTATACAATCCTGCTATTTCCATGGTATAATGGCAAAGCTCGCACAAACATGCAATATAAAAGTCAAACTCTACATGTGGCAGAATCCCAGCTCTTTCTTATTGCTTCCCTTTTGCTGATGCATAAGAAATTGGAGCACAGGGTGAACTCAATGCCTCGCTTGGGAAAGATGTCTTTCCTCAAGGCAAGGCACTATGGGTGAAGTCACTCCAGAGTGTGCCTTCACCACTGTCACTTTGCCATGATGGCAGCAAATACTGTTTAAAGTTACTTTAAGTTTAAAATGCAAAGATACATAAAGCAGCACTAGTTATTTATTTGTTTGTTTGTTTGTTTAATTATTTATATAGCACTATCCATAAAATATTTCAGAGTGGTTTGAAGCAATCATACATAAAGCCATACAACAAAAACCATACAAAAATGTTAAAATCAGAGATGAACTAACAGACACTTTATAGCATCATTGCAATATGGCGGCAGCATAGCAATCTCTGGTGTGACCTCATCGACAATGCATCACTCTGAGGAAGGGCTGTGCACTCAGAGAAATGCATAAGATAGACTCCCCAGAGAGGATTGGGTTGTGGGCAGCAGCAACAGTGGGTAGGTAGGAGGGAAGAGTGGCAGCTGGGAGGAAGGAAGAATCATTGGTGGCAGTAGTGCCAGTGGCTAGTTGTCCAGCCAGGGTAGTATTTGTCCCTGCAGGCAGCAGATAAGAGGTGTATAGCTCACCATCTGAGCCATGTGGCTCAGTGTGGCCGATGACAGGATGAATCCTGATCATAAAGATTCTTAACACCAATTCCTTAGTGTATAATATCCATTAGCAAGGTAGAAAGCAATAATTGGGCAATGAATGAGTTTTGGAAGCACATAAAAATGAAAAGATTTCCTCTTTCTCCCATTCTTTACTTATACTCTGCCTCCATCCCTGCTCACACTTGCAAACTTTGCACATCAGAAGGTTGGTCTTAAAGTTGAGCTGAAATTTCTCAGTCATTTTCCTTTTGTTCACCCCCCAAAAAACCACTTTGCAGATTTTTTTTGAAAATTCACCACCATATTGGGGGGGGTGGCAGCCATCACCCCCCCCCACAATACCCCAGAAGGATGCTAGACCTAGGGCATTGTGGCAGATGCAAGGTTGTGGTTGGGCTGCCAACACAGCTGGTGCTCCTCCTGCCATTTACAATGGCAGCAAAAATAGTAGCAACTAAAAAAAACTCAGGAACAAATAAGAAGCTGTGCTGCTGCTGCTACTGGTGGGCACCCAAACCCACAAGAAATTGTTGGATTACTCCCCCACAAGAGAAATGTCCTCTCCTACTTTTTCTGCCCACAAATACAATAGAACATTTCAAGATGCTATTTCCATATGGCTGTAGTCTTAGACGTTTTAGTATTCAGGGTTAAAACCAGGGTTGAACCAGTGGATGTACTAGCATGCCTATGAAACGACTCATCCCCCCAATAAAGTTTTTGTTTTAAAAAAGGCATTCTAATTTGTGACACAACAGCTTCCATTTGAAGAACGAGATATTGTTTTTCAGAACAGCCAAACAGCAAAACCAGTGATGTCTCCCCATGCTCAGAATTTCATCCACTTGCTCAGGGTGGAATGTTGAAAAATAATTTATCACTCTTATCACACAACTTGCATCATTCTTGACTGAAGGGAGTTGGTCCCACATCTGAAGGGCCATAGACTCACCATCCATGTATCCATTGTATATGACTACTTTCTTTTCTGGTCAACCCAACAGTAAGGTCAAGATAAAAATAAACAACATGGAAGAAATCCAATTTATGAAACCCCTTGGCTGGGACAGCATATCTGAAGTGAGGTCAAACTGGGAATGATTACCATGGTGGAGGCCCTGAATATTCACAAGGCACGTTTTTCAAGCAATAATAGTAATTTTGGACATATTGTGGAATGTGGAGCTGTGGTAATCTGATTTATCTCATAAGCACATTAAGAGAAAACTCTTCAGTGTTTTTTTCTCTTGAGAGCGGTAGCAAATGTTTAAAGGCTTCCTCTGCTGTGATGACCCTGAACTGGAGGAATATGGTGACTCTTACTACTTGTTAGGAGCACGGGAAAACACTTAAATCGATTCCAATATGACAAATTAGAAATCAGTTCAGTGAAAAGTGTTGAAAGGTATCAGGTGCTACAAGATCAATTCAAGAAGAAAGATTAAAATAGCTGAGGAAGTACAGGTTGGCAAAGAAATGATTAAGGGAATAGGAAATCATAAAAGCAGACTTTTCAAATCTGAATGGTACTTACTCCCCCAAGGAAGACTGGGGGTTTTTTTTAGTTCAAACATAAATGCACAGTCCTACAAGTCCACTACCAGGAATAATGGATGGAGCTTAAATGAAAAGAAATATCACTATCAAATTCAACACTTTCTTTCTCAGACAGGCAGTACAGAGCAAGAAACTGTGCTCTTAAGGCTTTGAAAGCCACACTTCTTCTAATGATTCTTGCTACATGATTAAATATGTACTGTGAGGCCATTCCTGCTTTATCAAGGGAAAGAAAACCTGATTTTACCCTGTAACCTCTGTGGTTTAGTAATCCTGACTCTCATTTTATTCATTTAGAGTAGGATAGTGGTCCAGTTATTCAGAAATCAAAGTGTTTGGAAAACAGGTGAGTATGATTAATTGCATCATTCAATATTTGAAAATATTAAAACTGGAGTTGTAATTGCATTTAAACTGATGCATTATCTTGGGAAAGACTATTTCATGCTGATGGTAATGTAGAAGGTAAGGTTTCTACATCTCTTGCATTACAGAGTTGGCACAGTCTCGAGAAGGCTAACGAACTCCCACTGATATCAGGGGGAAAGACACTGTTACAATACAATCCTATGTATATCTATTCAGAAGCAAGCTCCATTGATTACAACAGAGTTTACTCCCAGGTATGTGCCATAGGTATAGGACTGCAGCCCTAAGCATGGATGTTTTCAAGAGGACTAAGCACACTCCTGTCATGAGATTGGACCTAGGCACGGGTAGTGCTTTAAAAAAAAAAAAAAAAGTGTCAGTAGTCACCATGAAATTGTTACAGTAAGTGCCACACTTTTTAACAACAACAAAAAAGAGGTGCCTGTGCTGTACTCCCTGGAAAAAAGCACTGGGCATGGGTGAATGTGTCAGTTTTTGTCTCTCTGTTTCTCATTTTTCCAATCTAAAGTTCAGCTCTCCACACTACCTCATCAGTTTGTAAATAAAAATAAAAATTGAAGTCTTGAAAATTCACCAGCATTTTAATGTGATTTTCTCCTAACACATGTTTGTATGCAATTTTATCTATCCTGCAGAACAATTTCTCCTACATTGCCCATTTTTGTATGCTATTTTTTTACTAGCATATGCAGCTTATGTACAGTTTGCCCTAGTATATGCATTTCATACACATTATTTCCCTAGAGAATGGTATTGCTAAATTTGGATAAATGTGAATTTTGAAGGATGGATTGGTTTCAGCCCCCATCTTGTTTTGAAAAGTGAAAATTGGGTAGGTTCGCCTTTAAATATGAACTAAATTGAATTTCAGTTTCCCAATTGGACTCAATATGTGTAAAATGCCTTCCGTATCTTCCTCTCTATACTACTTGATCAATAAAAAATGTTACTTCCCTTAAGAGATCTCAAATATTAACTGAACTGAGTTACTATCATTTTTAAAAAAAAGGTGTGAACCAGTTAAAATCAAGGCCATCCATTTAGAAACAAGCTTTAACCATCTGGCAGGCCTGTGCAAACTGAAGTTCTACTCCTCCTGAAGTTGCTTTAAAAATGTGAAAAGCTTTGTTTTGGTGCACATATAACATGGAGATTTTCCTGTGGCCTGGAGTTTTTATTTGGTAAAATTACAAAGTCATAGCCTTATTGCTGTGTTTGTGACATCAATTACTATAATACCAATACAGATCACCCTAGTGCCACAAACAGAGAATTAGGCCTGAATGTGAGAAATAAGCAGCAGGAGCTAATAAAATCTGTGTTAAACAGCTATTTATTTCAAAGAAAGAATAAACAGAATAAAAACAATAAGGGCCACATGTGGTGCTATTAACATTGGAAAAAAGAATCTATATAGGATATGGATTACAACTTCAGCCTGGAAGAACTGCTTCTTCGTTGTCAGACTTAGCCTCTGTGTAATATTAAGTAATACTAAATAACAGGAAAAGCATTCGGACAGAAAAAAGTATAGATTAGGGAAAGCAATTATTAACATTTAGGGCCTACGATTTGTTGGGAAGGTGGGCTTTGCAATTCAATGAATTTCTAATTAGAAACAAAGTGCATCTGCCTATAGCAGTAATAGGATATTGATCAACCACTGTTTGTTTATGGGAGTATTATTGATAGCAGAAATAAGGTTTACACAATTTTCAAACCAAAAACACAGATCAATTTATCTAATACCAATTGGGTGTTTTCTTCAAGCCAGGGTAGGGCAATCCTTTTCTTGTGTTGGAAATTAGTGTCAAGCCATTCAAATAACTTTCCTACTCTAAGGACATTCCTACTCTAAGATAGGGAAGGGGAACCTATGGCCTTCCAAATGTTGTAGGATTCCAAATGGCTTCCAACAGTCCGGTTCCCACCTGACCCAGACTTTGAGAAGACTTCCTCTGAGGAAGAGGCTTGGGACCCTGTGAAGAAACCCAGCATAACTGAGGACCTGGAAGAACCAACTGAAGTGCCTTGGCTCATAGATGTCTAACCTCAGGCCTACAATAACCATCAAATTACATTCCTAGAACAATTCCCTGTCCACAAAGGAGCTATGAAACCATGGTTTAGTAGTGCTATAAACACAAACAGCAAAGGGCTGCTGAAAGTCTTAGGCTCACATCCTCCCCTGGCCAACTCTTCTCCCAAATGGCCAGAAAGAGGGCTCTAGCAAATTTAGTTACACTTTTAACAAAAACCTGGCTTATCATTATATATGAATCAGAGGTTATGGTTTCAAACAAGCTCAAGTAAATTTCACAATAAGCCACCTTCAAACTAGGCAAAAGCAGCAGCAAGTGCACACAATGTAGAGCAGGAGATTGCTAGCTCAAATTCACACAGTTCCCCCACCATTTCCTGGTACCATTGGTGCAGTGTGAGTGTGCTCCTACCCTGTGCTGTCCACATCCTGCCCTCAAATCCATCCTGTTTCACTTTATCTCTGCTTGCAGAACAACCATGCCAGCAGCGTATCACCACATTTTTTGTGTGGAGACAGTTTATCTGCTCCTCAGCCTCTATAGCAGGACTTCTGCTGAAACCTACAACCATTCAGCTGGCAGAATTCAAGTTTAGAATGACTCTGTTAATCTCTTACTTTGCTGCTGTCAGAAAGAACAGCAGAGGCAATGGATAAATTCAATTAACAAAAAACCTTTCAGTTTAACACGTCGTATTAAGGGCTTTTCGTGTTCACTCCCCAAAATGCTGCGAAAAGACAGCTGTTAACAGACATTATTTAGGCAATACTGATATGGTACTGTATGGTATCGCATCATGTGATTAGTTCTTTAAAAGTGTTTCAGCTTTTACTGGTTGCCACTGCTTCTCTACCTATAACAGTTGCCTCCTTTTTTAAACAAGGGGGAAAGGCTGGAAATATGGGTTGCCAACTTCCCCTATTCGCACCAGCCTCCTATGTTTAATGGGCTGCAAACCTCTAATGACTCCGGCTGCCTTTCTGCCTGTAACAACCAGCTCATTTTTTAAGAAGAAGTTATAAATAAGGGTTGCTAATATTTTTTCTTAACTAGGCCCCCAAAATTGGGGTTGCAGGCCGCTACTTCTCTACCTGTTTTTACAGGCCGCTACTTCTCTACCTGTAACAATTAGTTCACTGGGCAAGGGGTTATGCAGGTTCATGTGCCTTGCAATCATCCAGGCAAATTTCTGCACCTTCTATGAATGTGAAAGGTCCAGGAGCATGGTGGCTAGGTGGTTGTTGCTCTTGTTTAGGTCAATTGTCATACCTAACCTTACAGGTTGCACTCGAAAAAGAGGATATTCAGCAGGTACACATACAGAGCCACACAGTTGACCCCTAAATCTCCCTTCCCTCCATTTTAGTTTGAAGGCTTTTCTGTGCCTTCAAAAGATGCTGTCAGGAATGCAGCTGTAGTGCATCTCAGTTATATTTTCCCCTCCCCTCTTGCCTTACAAACTATTTTTTACTTATCACCTGTGGTTTCTTCACCCAGTATATTTTCACACCTGTAATTTCTAACCTCTTGACTACCTGAGCTGTAAACACTTCAAGGCTGATAGGCCTAGTCTGTGAATATTTCCATCTCTCTCTCTCTCATCTGTCCCTCTCCCCACCAGTGTTTTTTCTGTCCTTCAAAGAGCTACACTAATGGTCATATTCCAACCAACCCTCTCTGCTTGTCGTTCACTCAACATTTCATTCATCCCTCTCCCCTGAACATAACCTTCTGTCACAACAGGCACTTGCAGGGTCTTTTATTATAAACCCCCATTTAATAACAGTGGCCACAAAAAATGCCTTTAAAATTGTAAACATGTTACACAATTCGTGGGCAATGACACATACTAGATGTTCCCCTTGACCTAGCACGATTTCCAAAAGGACACAGTATAAATAGAGAATTTTTCCTTCAAAACTACTCCAGCAAAATTTGTGTAAGAAATCAGCATACTTCTCAAACTTGATCACCACACATTTAGCTCATTCATAAGACACCATTTATTATCCTTTCCACCTCAAATGTGGTATGGACCATACTCATCCTAACCTCTCATACACTGCCAAGTTTTATAGAATTGTAGAGTTGGAAGTGACCACATCTAGTCCAACCCCTGCAATGCAGAAATCTTTTGCCTTATGTGAGATTAAGAGCCTCATGCTATAAAATCAGTCTGTTGAACCATTTTTTTAACTAAAAGCTGTAATACCTATTTTCCCCATCCCAATTTTTCTTTGTAATTTTGGGGTGCTATTCAGCCAACTTACCCTTTGTGTACCTATAATAAATTCAAAATCTTCATCAAAATCAGGTTTCGCTCCATCCTGAGCACTATCAGCCTGCTTTCTTACCTGGTGTTTCCATTTTAATGGCATCATTGTTGAGATGAAGGCCATCAAAACATTTGTCTCAAGGGGTCTGTTTGTGTGTCCAGTGCCTACTGACAAGGCTGTGTATATTCCACGCTTCAATAATTGCATCATGAATTTGGTACATTTGGTTTCTGACAGGTTTTAATTTGACCTATCTTGATGTCACCATTTAACTTTCTGAAAATCATATGCATGTGTCAAACAGAAATCTCCATTCTATTTAAATTATTCAAAACGGAATAAACAGATGGGAAAATAACAGATCCCAGTAGATACTGTTTAATGAAAAAGGAGGAAGCAAACATTTGTGTCTTGACAGAAAGGGGGCAGCTAGTTCAATCTCTCCAAGCCTCCTTTCAGTAATTTGCTCTAAAAGGTAACAATGTATCCAGTTAATCAGGATGCCTCAAAGGGAACACAGCTACATAGTGTTCCTGCTTTTTAATTTTGAGGGATTAATCTATTGAGCAATCTTTCCTTGTACCATTTTGTCATGACATTTATTCACTCCATGCGTAGCTTCTAATCTGTGTGGATGATGACGTGCTCAAAATAACCACAAAAGAAAATCTAATGGCTTTGATCCAACAGAGCCCAGCAATAGAAGGTACTTGTGGAGTGAGTCTCTGATATATTTTTATTCCTCCTGTAGCTGCAGCCTGCTTTGACCCACAGGAGTTGCTTTTTGGGAGCTCAGTGAGTTGCAGTAGGGAGAAGGCAAAAAACCACTTGTGGTTCTTATGATACAAACCAAGGTTTATGGACAAATGTATGACACTGGGGAAGCGCTGCAGGTCAGTGATGGAGTATATGCTTTTCATGTACAAAGTCCTAGGTTTGATCCCAGGCGGGGCTGGGAAATATTCCCTGCCTGAAACCCTGGAGAGTCACTGTCAAGTCAGTGTCAACAATACTGTGTTGAACCAATGGTCTGTATTGGTATAAGGTAGCTTTCTGTGCTTTATTATTTTCTACGATCTTAGCTAATACTAATTTCAACTTGAAGTTTCTGTTCTAAAAATGCCATTTGGAAATCATAGTCGTAACTGCTAAGATCCTAGCAGAAATTGCATTATTATGGTTTCACAATCAGTAAATGGTTGTGCATATACTTCATAATCCTGAAATTACTGTAACTGATTATGATATCATGAAGATACTTCCAAAACTATGAGACAATGAATTTGGGATTAGGTGGCTTTTGTAAACAGTCTTCCCCATAAAATTCAGCTCCTCCTTTAACGGGAACTTTAAGGCAAGATTTTTCACAAAAGCCACTACAGAGGAAAGGTGCATCCAAAACATGCTCTGAGGCAACCAACCCCACTCCCACCGTAGTGCTCCATTTTATTCTTGGCAGCTTCAGGGCTATTTTTGTTTTGTTCAAAACAGGTCCTCTTCTTGAATATCAGTGGCCTCAACATGCCGTCAAACAAGATTTGGCTTCAAGATAAAACCACGGGGCAAATAAAGCAAATTCAAAGTGAGAGCAATGCCTTTGCTCAACACTAGCTTCGTTTGTTCTTAGCGGTGTACATCACCATGAAGTTAAATCTGGGTAGCTGCATGAGGATATCATTGCTGCTAGAAATGCATTTTTTTCTTCATCTAACAAAAAATTGCCCATGTTCCAGATGACTGGGTTGGGGCAATGAACCAGCAGGTGGAAATATACACCATGAGGAGCCTGAATAAATACTTGATCACACACCCCAGCTCCTTTACATGCTGAAAATGTTGCCTGGAGATCAGTTGCATTAGCCCCAGTTGTTGCCCTAGATGTGTTATATCATTGTATTCCAGTTGTTTTTAAAGCACACTCTAACCTTTCAAATTCTAATATTCAATTCTCTTATTACAAATTAAATATCAACATAATTAAATAATCCCAGCATCTGCGCTCTGGAAGTTATACCCAAATTAGACAGAACATATTGTTCTTAAAGCTGGGTTAGATTTCTCATGTTCATACTTAAATGCTCCCACAGAATACATTCTGGGGGAAATGCGTCACAGCTTAGTACATTATTCATAGGATGGTTGGGACAAAATAAGCCAGAAACACAACAGCTCTATCTACAACATGAGTCAAAGGAAAGCCAAAAAGAAAAGAAAAATCTGGTTCAGAGTTTAAATGTTTGCATCAGCAAACTGGTCATATGTTCAAAACATTTTGCTGCACTGAATGTTGATAATTAAAGCAGTACACCCTGTAGTCCCACTTGAAAATAAGAAACATCTAGCCTTTCAGATTCTCACAAATGTCTCATGGTTCATATTTACAGGAAACCATGTCAGACAGTAGTCTTTATGTAAATATATACTATGGACAATCAAGTTCTAAGGGAAGTGTTTCCCTAAGGTCTAAAGGCTTCTTTCTTTGTCAGTACCAGATCTCAAAGGAGATAGAAAACATAAAATATTTACCCTTAATAGATTTTTATGTTTCCAAGCCAATCATTGAAGTGGGCAAGTCAAGATGCATTTAATCACAAAATGTCCTGCTACGAATGTGTCTAGCATCTTAGGCTAAAATGGTTCAAAACCAAAACACCTCTGTTCATAATTGTTTATGTTTCTAAGCACTAAGCTAGGATCCTGTAAATTCTCAGCACAGAATTCTGCTCTCCTTGCATATCCAGCAACACCAACATTCACAATTTTATGCAGGAAATGCTTGTCTTTGTTTCCCTGTGGATAACACATTTTGTAGTCATTTGAATGGCTCTGGTATGTAAAGAGTAACTCATGAAGAAATATCAGTCCATTGTTTCAAACCAATTTCACAGTTGCAGGAAAGGTGAACAAAGTTTCCATACGTGAATGAGCAAGGAAAATTTATCCTCATTCTGATCGTGAATTCCATTATACCAGACAGCTATATTTGGGGTTTTATGGAAGGGAGGGAGAAGTAGAACATAAGAACACAGGAACACAAATGTAAATGTTTCAATTTATAGGATAAAAATAAGTATCAGATTTCTTTGTCTCCCCATCAAGCTTAAATTGCTCTTCTGGGTACTAAAGAGAAAGATTGATTTTCTTGTGAAATGTAGCTCCAGCGTACTACTTTAGGCTATAAATTCTGGGTGCTGGAAACAGGGGTCAATGCATTAATGTCATAGACTAAAGGAACAAGAACATCAAAATCACTAGGCTGTGTTTCAGAGATTACTGGAAAGTCTGCCCCTTCTATTGACAATGTCACAGCATTAGTACAGTAATATCACCACAAATGATAACCATGAAGAATTAGAAACTTTCTAAAATATATGGATATCTTCACACAAGCATGACTGGACTCCTGCAAGCGACTTTCACCAGGGTGGTTTTATACAGAATGCTGCTGAGTAGTTATGGGTCCAAACATAGAAACTTTGTGGACATGCGAAACCAGCAACGATTTATGAGTCCATAACCATGAAGCACCATCCAGTTATCTAGTGTGCAGAATGGTCAACATGGGAACTGCTTTTTTGATGAATATCATTCAGGAAAGAATGATGACTACTTATATATACATTTGTTATTAGCTAAAAATATTCAAGAGCAAAGTGCCGAGCTATTCATAGTTTCTCTGGCTACTCTCCCAGAGGTAAATGACATGGCAGACATTTCCCATGGCAGATGTTTGGTCTGGCAACTGCAAGGACCCTAGTGTCCACTGAGGGGAGCTCTGCCTTCTACTTATCACCCACTCCAGCATAAGCAGTATGAGCCAGTTTAATTGAAGTCAACCTACAGGCTGATTGAAACATGACAAGTTTTTTTATGTGGGTATAATTTCCAGGAAGCCACGAGTGTCAAATGCATACACCTCTCAGGCTGGCAAATAGATATAGATTTATTATGTGTTGCGTTGGGGTGTGTTGCATATGTGTTTGTCTTCAACAAAATAATTGCACACTAAAGGTTTGTGCAAATGGACTCTCAAAATTTGCCACCTTATTTAAGGAGAGAAATTGGGGAGGGAAAACCATTCAGGATGTATAGGGGTGGGACTCACCATCAGGAATAGCACATCTTCCCCCCATGTCTCTCCCCCCCCCCCTTTTTCACTGCTCCAAGTGGAGGCAGGTCCACAAATGGGTGCAGACTGGAACATTTTGTATTCTTCACTTTGCCCCAGATCTAGCATCTTTCTGATACATTGTGTGTTAAATCATGGGCACCACAAAACAAACAAACAAACTGATAGCAAATACTGAAGAGAAAATTTTGCCAAGTGGCCTTCTTTATGATTGCAAATTCTGGAGAAACTTTCATATGCAAAGCTTATATGTGCAAATGCCCCCTTGCTGCAGGTCTTTACTTTGTACACATGGATACCAGGGTTAGGGCTACTCAGCAAAGCACTGCTCCTTGTTTCCATGTTGCTCACTGAGGAAGGGAAGACTATCAAAACAGGACTTATGCTTCTCTTCCAAGGCTGAGTCACCTCAGCCTTGGCAAAACTTTCTATTTTTTTATAAAATAAATTTTATTAGATATTAATAAAGAGTTACAAAGATTAATATTCTTTTTTGTCCAAACTAAAATGCTAATCTAGATAAAATAAAAACATTGATCCCAAGGAAAAGAAGAGAAAAATAAGGGGGGAGGAGAAAGAAAAAGAAAGCAAGGAAGAAAAAAGAAGAGAGAAAGAGAGGGAGAGATAGAAGAAGGTTTCAAAGTGAGAGAAAAGAAAGTTAAGAAACCAAGTCACTTCCAATTCTCCCTTTGTCAGCTATATATATATATATAAGCATCATTCAGCTCATCCACTCCAATATAACTTGGCCAGACTTTCTAGAAGAGAACATTGTGTCCGCAGCACAGAGTGGTGGCGTTGGCTAAAGGAGCAAATAATTATGCATAGGCTGAGGAGGAGTTAAAATGTCCACAGCTTTTATTAGTTATATCTCACAGAGTTTGGCTTGGCATAGGACAGAGATCCGCTCCTTGGACTACTTGACTTTTGCCCAATACACCAGCTAGCCTGAGTTTCTTGGAGTTGCATGAACCTCAGGCCCACCATGAATAAAACTGATACATATCAAGCAACTTGGGAGTGTGGTGGCCAAGCCAGTCCCCCAAGCTGAGGCTGAGACCTTGAAACAACACCCCCAAATGTGAAATGGTATCAAGGCTGCCCCGCCCATGAGGCGAGGTGAGGCAGTAACTTTAGGTGGCAGATCCAGCTTCCTCTGTATCTGGCCGCCACACCCACCTGGCCACCTAATCTGCGCCTAGCCATGGCACTGGGAAGGCACAGAAGAGGCAGTGGCAGGAGGGTGTGGTGGCAGAGGGCAGTGGCAGAGGAGGTGGTCAGGCACAGAGGCAGCAGCTGCTGTGGGGTGGCCGGCATTTTCTGTTTTGCCTGAAGTACAAAATGTCCTTGGCCAGACCTGTATGGATTGCCTGCCACATGCTTATCCATGCTGTGGATCCAGCCACAAGCTCTAGCACCTGCGATAAAAGAATTAGGACAAAATATACTGAATTGGCATCAACAACAAGCAATGCTGCCTGTATTCCCTCAGAGACAGCCCTGTCTATATCCCTTCCTAGTTAAGGGGGTCCATAGATATGTCTGGCTGCCTTGCTATCATCAGTATTGCTTTTGGCACTAAGCTTCACCCCAATTAACATTTCTGAGAATCATATCACAATACTCTCTTCTCAAGCAATTTTGCATCTCAAATGTTTTGCGCCCTAAAAAAGCTATTAAGGCACTACTGTAAATAAAGGAATGACAGCATGTTCAGTTAAACTCTTTTGTTTGTCTTATGGAGAAATAATTACCAGAGAAGTATTCAACTGAATATCCAGAATTCTATTAAGACTCCCCATTTTGACAACAAAAAAAAATGTTTCACAATCTTAACTGAAGCTAATCAGGGGTTCTTTTTGATCGTGTGGAATAAATACAGCAGAGACCATCAGTTTTGATGAAGCTCGTAGAAAAAGACAGTAGGATTGAATATGGTTCTCCCTCTCTTTCTTCAGAAATTCTGGCACCACTTCCCTGATTTCTGAACCTCAGATATTAAAGAAACCCTTTGCAGAGAAAGGAAAAGGCGCTGATCATAGAAATCACACTAATCTTTTTCGGGAAGCTGATGAAAGCAGTGTACAGAATTCCTCTGTGCCTCTGTTCCACATGAGAACACAGGAAGCTGCCTTATTGTCACATTCACAGTACACATTTAAAGCACCATGATTACCCTTTAAACTATTGTGGCTTCCCCCAACAAATTCTGGGAGCTGTAGTTTGTTAAGGGTGCCGAGAGTTGTTAGGAGATACTATCTTCTCCTCACAGAACTACAATTCCAGAGTCATTTAACACTCATTCCCTCTCCCCAGGGAACTCTGGGAAGTTTAACGTGGTGTCTTTAAATGTATAGTGTGAATATGGCCCTTTTTTCACTGCAGCTGATGCAGGTCTGCACACTGAAAGAAGCACGACAAACTCCCCCTTCCCCCCATCTGTTGTAATTTACATGGTAGGCACATTTCCTCAGCAATGAGGCATGCGAACTCCACATATCTGAATTGGCCAAGCACCTTACAGGTTATTGTGCTGCATGTTACACAAGCAGCCCAAAAGAAGAAGCAGAAATCACTGGTGCGTTCTCTGTCAGCACTTCCAAAATAGCTCTTCAGTTCAGTTGTTTTTTATTGTTTAGTCATTAGCCACTACAACCTTTCAACAGCTGAACCTTCCCTCACACAAGACCTTGGCTGCTAAAGCACTTGTATTAGAAAGGAGTGAGGTGGGTGGGGGTGTCTAAGAGGCAGAAAACTAGATATCCTCAGACTGGGCCCAATCGGAAAAATCTAGTAATTAATGTATAAACTTGTGCCACAAGCTGTGGCAATTGGCACTGGCTTGGAGGGATGTTGTTGTTGTTGTTTAGTCATTTAGTCGTGTCCGACTCTTCGTGACCCCATGGACCAGAGCATGCCAGGCACTCCTGTCTTCCACTGCCTCCCGCAGTTTGGTCAAACTCATGTAGAAGACAGCTAAACAATATTTGGAAGATACTGCCATAATATTAGCCATGATAATGTAATGCAAAGGCCGCTCAGGGGGCCGCTGACTTCATGCCCTGCTGTGGACTTCACAGAAACATCTGGCTGGCTACCATGGAAAATAGCAGATTGAACTGGATGGACTGTTCCCTGAGCTAGCGGGACTTTTATTATATCCCTCACTACAGTATTTCATTCTTTCTGACTTAAAGATGTCTCAGGAATGATAATGTATGTAAAGTCATAGAACCATAGAACCGTAGAGTTGGAAGGGACTACTAGACAGGGGTGAAGGAAGGGGGTGCGGTGGGGGCAGACCGCCCCAAGTGCCCTCACTGAGGATAGTGACATTCAGCGTGCTGCCCACCCACGACTCCCAAGCCTACCCCAAGCTATCGGGATAAGGGGGGAGTTGCACCGCTTTGCTGGTGGCATTCCCCCCTTCTCCCTTTGTTTTGACAGCTTGGGGGAGGCTTGGGACTCACGGGCACCTGAGCGGCTATCCCGGACCTGGGAGGGCACCCTCCATGCCATGCCCCCCTTGGAAGCATGCCCATCCTGGGCAGCACGGGCATATGCTCTGCCACTGCTACTGGGATCATCCAGTCCAACCCCCGGCAATCTTTTGCTCAATGTGCGGCTCGAACTCACGATCCTAAGATTAATAATATCATGCTTTTCCAACTGAGCTATCCAAGAGCGAAGAAAGAATAAAAAGAGGAGCTGATCTGAAGAGATTGAGGTGAAACAGAAAACCTAGTCTAATAATAATAATAATAATAATAATAATATGAATAATAACAACAACAACAACAACAATAATAATAAAAGCCACACATCTGACTGGGTTGCCCCAGCCACTCTGGGCAGCTCCCAATAAAATAACAAAAATACAATAGAACAGCAACCTTTAAACACTTCATTGTACAGAGCTGCCTTCAGATATTTTCTGTAGGATGAATAGAACAGGATGAATAAACGGAGGATGAGCGTCAACGAATGAGTCCCATCAGTAGGAGACTATGTAAGCACGTCCGCTTGATCACTGAGGCTTTCCCTCCTCTCCTTCCCCCATGTGCCCCCACGCCCTCCAAAACTGGCTTATAGGGACGGGGAGAACCAGCAGAAGAAAGCACAGGGGGAGGAGAGCCAAGCTGAGATGCTTGCCCTGATGGAATGATCAACTTTCCCCTTGAATTCTCAACTTTGACACATAGTTTTTGTAGAAACAAGTAACAAGATGAAGCTAGATTGCCAACTGTTTTATACAGCTATTTTGGAGTAAACTTTGGAGAAACAAAGAAAGCTTAGTATCCAAATGAGTGCAATTTGGTAACAGCTCTTAAATAAAAAGGTAACAAGTTTTCCCAGCTAAAACATTTTTTATTGGATGTTTCTTAGTTGGTTAATAAGGAAGATGGTACTGATTCCTTTATTTCAGCTCAGATATAAGGCCTAAATTGGCAAAACAAATATAGCCATGCACACACATTCAGCATAGCACAAAGTAGCCTATGTAGTGTGCTCATAAAATAAAAAGGTGATATAAAGAGAAACAACAAAGAAGAGGGAAAATACAATTCACAAGGAGATGAGAAAGAGACTTTATATAGAGAAATGTATTGACTAGGTGAAGAAGTTGCTATATGTACCCATTCAATTTAAACTGACCTTACTCCGTTCTTTTTATTTTGTTTCTGAAGGATGTGTGGGCTCTGACACATGACAGCATGGATAATGAAGGGAAGTTTAGTCATAAGTAATGACCCTGTAAAACTGTATGAGTAACCATTAAAAAGCAATGGAAATTTAATTGAAGCTCACAAACAGCCTTTGTTCCACACTAACTACAAGACTTCTCTTTGGTTAGTTAGTTGAGTTTATTAAATTTGCGGAAGGGTTCCCACAACCAAGTGGGACGCGGGTGGCGCTGTGGGTTAAAGCCTCAGTGCCTAGGGCTTGCCGATCGAAAGGTCGGCGGTTCGAATCCCCGCGGCGGGGTGCGCTCCCGCTGTTCGGTCCCAGCGCCTGCCAACCTAGCAGTTCGAAAGCACCCCCGGGTGCAAGTAGATAAATAGGGACCGCTTACTAGCGGGAAGGTAAACGGCGTTTCCGTGTGCGGCTCTGACTCGCCAGAGCAGCGATGTCACGCTGGCCACGTGACCCGGAAGTGTCTTTGGACAGCGCTGGCCCTTGGCCTCTTTGAGTGAGATGGGCGCACAACCCTAGAGTCTGTCAAGACTGGCCCGTACGGGCAGGGGTACCTTTACCTTTACCTTTACCTTTCCCACAACCAAAGGTAGCCCCAAAGTGCTTCACAAGAGAATAAAAATACCAGATAGTTGTTGTTGTTTAGTCGTTTAGTCGTGTCCGACTCTTCATGACCCCATGGACCAGAGCATGCCAGGCACTCCTGTCTTCCACTGCCTCCCGCAGTTTGGTTAAACTCATGTTGGTAGCTTCAAGAACACTGTCCAACCATCTCGTCCTCTGTCGTCCCCTTCTCCTTGTGCCCTCCATCTTTCCCAACATCAGGGTCTTTTCCAGGGAGTCTTCTCTTCTCATGAAGTGGCCGAAGTATTGGAGCCTCAGCTTCAGGATCTGTCCTTCCAGCGAGCACTCAGGGCTGATTTCCTTCAGAATGGATAGGTTTGATCTTCTTGCAGTCCATGGGACTCTCAAGAGTCTCCTCCAGCACCATAATTCAAAAGCATCAATTCTTTGGCGATCAGCCTTCTTTATGGTCCAGCTATCACTTCCATACATCACTATAAAATACCAGATTACAATATGGAATAAGATCCATCCCCACCTAGCACAGGAAAGAAGGCCAGAAGAACCACCCCAAACCGGGCTGCTAGTGCTGTCCAAATGCCTTGGAAATAAATGTGTCTTCACTTGGCACTGAAAAGGGGATAGTGCCAGGACCAGGTGAGCTTCCCTAGGGAGGGCATGTTATAACTAGGTCAGCACATTTAAATCAAACTTCAGCATTCTGTTGTTTGTCCTGTCCTTGTGCTCCAAGTCAATATTACTGAATCACTGAGCCTGGCATTTGGTTGAAAAGCCTCCAGCAGACATGCTTACTCTAAGACAAATTTAAAGAACCTATGGACCTCCAGGTGTTCCTGGACTCCAACTCTCATCAACCCCAATCAGCATGACCAGAGGTCAGGGATGATGGGAGTTGTAGTAATTGTAGTTGTAATCTGCAGTTGTTGTTGTAATCTGGAGGGTTACACATTCCCCACCCCTTCCCTCAGAAAACATACCATCCGTATTTTCCTTGGAACAAAATGAAAATATATTGCCAACCGGACAGTATCTTGGGAAATCTTTTCACTCTTCATTTTCAGCGTAAATTAACATTTTTAGTGATGGGCAACAGTGTACATGCATCCTAATAATCTAAAAAGAGCATTAAAAAGAAACAATAAGTGCCTTCAGGCATACTTCTTTTCCTTCCTTGAATGTTTATTACCTGCCAACACTGTGGCATTTGATTGCAAACTGCCCTCTGCCTGAACTACATTCCTAATATGTCTGAGAATTATGCATTCAATAAATCTCAAATAAATCTCAAGAATGGCACATACATTGACTGGTGTCTCTGTGTTGTTGAGCAGAGAATCTCAGACTAACAGTGTTAGAGCTGATGAAAAGTTGCCTTAGTAACAATTGCAAAATATTTATCAAAAGTTAAATTCAGTTACAAGCCTCAGAGCTTGTCACCTATACATTTTAACAAATTAGTCCTTGATGTGCACACCTTTCAGACAAGAGAAAAGCTCTCCTTAAATTAATCTGACAATAATAGTTGTGACTATTAGGGTCCAGTTCATCAATCTTTGATTTTCTGTGGGCGTCGCTTCATTTTTCACTCTCTATCTCCAGGCAGCAAAACAATTCTGTTTATGATTGACTGTCAAAATGAAATCCAATGATCAGAACAGAAATATTCTGCTCTGAACTCCTGTATGTTTACTGAAATACAGAGAGTAAACTGGACACAATTAATCAAATCCATGGATCCAAGAGCCAGACATTTGCTAAAGGAGCTTAGGGGTTAGGATACCTTCACAGAGAATAAGCTTGTTATTAATGGTTCAGTACCTTCTGCTGGGCTTTATGCATCTGAGTACCAGTTGCTGGAACCCACAGGACGGAAGAGTACTGAGGCACTCAGGTCCTTCTTGCATGTTTTCCATAGGCACCTGGTTGACCAATGAGAAAACAGGATGCTGGCCTAGGTGAACCATTCAGTAGGCTCTTCCTACTATTTGTCATCTAAGGGGACAATAGACTTGATTCAATTGTCCTCTTCCCTACTGATCAGTTATTTTCTAACTGCATGGGATTCTAACCATGTATTTGGTTGATGCCTAGTTTGGTCATTAAATAATAGCTACAAGCAGAAGCCCCTAGAATCAAAGTTCCATTTGTCAAGGACAGCTATCACATTTATGCCCAAATTTCTTTGCCTTTATAGGCTTAAGCCAAACGTTTCATGTTGCTCGAGCTATTTTTGAGGGGTGGGGGAGGGGGGAAAGTTCCATCTATTTAATGAAGTCATCCACCAGGCTCTAATCGGATACTGCCTGAACAGATAAAAACAACATATCCTGTCTGATGTTGTGTCCTTTGGATACCAAGATGTAGTTATGGATTTGTCAGGGCAACTTTGAAGCTCTATGTGAAGAAATAGGATTTGACGGTTTTCTTCTGCTTCCTTCATAGGTCTTATTTGGCTGGAGAAGATGCTATTGAATTCTTGAAAAGATCAGACATGTGAATCTCTTGAGCAATAAAGAGGATGCCATTCATTTTTCACTTGCCCCACCCTAAGAAAACAAGTGTTGCGGGAAAAGCCAAAAAACAAGCAAACAAACCAGTTAAGTTTGTATAAAGGAAAAGGGGAGACTGCCATACAGAAAAATTGCATTCAATGGAAGGTCATATAATTATTATTTTTCTTTTATTCTATCCCACTATTTAGAGTAGAATTCAAAAACAAAATTATCTTAAAAACCAGTAATTCAAATACCTGTACATTTGATATTACTGATGAGAACTCCATAACAATATAATTATCCCAACTATTATGTGGATGATAGTGTGATTTGGGGTGGGGGTGTATAATCCTAATATAGTAGAGATGTGAAAAATGGCAAAAATCTAGTTAGCTCAGGACATTGAGAAAAATTATGATACAGAAATATCAACAGCAAATAGTTTAAAGATAAACAAATTCCTACCCAGAAATAAGCCCTGCTGAGTTCAGTGAGACTTACTCTCACATAAGTATGTGTAGCAGTCTTACAGTAGTGGGTGGTGTAATGTGGCACCAAACTGAGGGCTCCTCCACACTTCCTTTTGCCCAGCTGGTATATAGTACTATAATTAATATTTTAAATACATCGAAGTCAGACCTCAAAAGGAGTCTCTTCCATTCACCTGGGATAGCACTCTGAAAACAGGATTATAATTCTCCAAGACAATTAACGGCAGCACTCTCACTCACTCACAATATGAATCCTTTGGGACAGAATATCAGAATGTGTTACAGTGCTGGATCCACGGGTGCATTTGAAAAATTAAATGAGGATTTAGCTTGGGAAGGAGGCAGAGAATTGGAGTTGTGATAGCTTTAGACAAAATGTCAATAGTATCGACTATAGATGAAGGGCATTTAATCGGCTCTCCATCCCAGTGCTGTCTATGGGATTCTCTATTTTCTTCAGTGTTCTTCCTCCCAATTGAGCTGATAAGGGATTAAAAATAGGAAGGCAAACGCAGGAAAGAAGTTTCATACAGCAGCAGATAGAAAGGGCAGCTTTGTGCCACCTTCCATTATTTTGAAAGATATGACGCCAATAAATCTAGTGCAGAGCAAGGGCAGCAACAAGCTTGTGTTAGTATTGGTCTTGGCCTATTTATGTGCTCTGGGAGAAAGAAGAATGATACTTGTGTTCCACTTGAGAATCATAAAACATATTGGTAGTAGGAAATGAACTCTGGGCTTATGGGGCATCAGCACTGGTGGAAGAATTAGTCTGATGCTCATCAAAGCGCAGCTGCTTTGGGTTTTTGTGTATCACAACAGTCAATTTGCTGAAAATGCTTTTGGAATGTCTCCCTACAAAATTAACAGCATGCACCTCCCCACCAATCTTCTACTGACTTCTCCCTCCCAGCTTGCAAACTTCTGTAGCTTAGGCAAAATGCATATAAAATGTGTGAATTAGGAGAAATGTGATTATTTTTCATGAGGACTTAACAAGAATCACAAACTGATGTGGAAAAGTGACAAACTGAATTTAAGATTGGGAAAACAAGAAAGCGAGAGGAACCAAAACCCACGTGCCACCCTTTTTTAAAAAAAATGGCTGTACAGTGTCTCCCTTGAAATTAAAAAAGAAAATTCTTGAAGAACTAATGAGCAACCAGCTTAGTGAGCCATGATTTCTGCAGGAAACACATCTTATGTGGTGCATGTGTGTATACTTTTAAATACCCAAGTACAATTATGCATGAATTTGGAGAAGCCAACTGGGCCAAGGTTCCCAAACACATGTTCCCAGGTACATACGTACAAATATTGTATGTTTGAAAGGAGCCACCAGTTCTATGCTGGCATTTCGTGGATAATCATAAACTGCCCATAACCAAGGGTGGCTACAATGATCAGATGAGACCTGATCCAAACTGCTTTAGATGTAGTGCTAAAGACCTATGGGATACTTACTGACAACTACACAGATAATTTTAAAAAGAAATAAATCAAACCTTTAAAATGGCACAGAATTCTCCTGGTTCAGGCAGTAATGTGAACATTTTACTCATGCACTGCTTAATAATATGCTGCAATTTATCTCTAAATTCCAAACCCCTTTGTAGACCAGAAAAGAATATCAGGCAAACATAAAAGGAATATAGTGTAAATAAACAGCTTATCTTGGGAGAGAAAGATAAAATGGACAACATTAAGGTAGGAGAAACCTTTGCTGCTGAATTTGCCACTTATAGATTAATCTGTCCATTATTCTTCAATGGAAACCTTTTGCAGCATTCTGCCAGGGAGTAAGTAGACCCCCACCCTATCTACATTTAAATGTATGTAAAAGGCTACTACTGTATATCAGGCCCTGTTGTTGTGAAAGCATAAGGGCATGGATACAACCCAGATTATATTTGGGGGGGCGGAAACAAATTCTTGAATAGATCTCATCATAAGCCAACCAACATGATTGAAAACACGAAATATTATAAGGTTCGCCTGAAGCATGCTTAGGTGGCTGTGGGTGCCGAAAAGATCTTCAAAATCACACCAGACTTACTGTTTGGTAAAGACACAGCTTTCTTAAATGACATTAACCTGAGGCCACATAACCATCTCTATTATGTGCCACCGATACATGCAAATGTGTGTGGATGTGGCGGTGGTAGGTACACTGCTTTCCCGTGATAAACAATGGCAAAATTCCATCGTAAGAAAACAAGTCTCTGCATCAGAAGCCCTTCTCAGCCAGCTCACTAACACAAAGACATTTCGGAACAGTTTTATTGTATGGAAGTGGAAAGGCTTGCGGGGGGGGGGGGTTTGAATCTAATAATAGGCTGCTTTTACGCGAAGATCCAGCAGGTAAAAGCTCTGATTGAATTTCATCTTGATTTCATTAAATATTCATAAAGGCCAATTAGAAGGGCAGCTAAGTAGGCCACAAGGCCCCTTTCCATCATCCTGTCAAAGGCAGTCCATCAGGCAGCAGCTATTTGCATTAGGACCCAGCAGTCAATATCTTCATTTAATCTTTATGTACTGTCCCTCTAAATCACTGCTCTCTCTCCTAGTGTATGGTTTTTATAGCCAGATGAAGGAAAGCGGGGGGGGGGGGGGCCCTAATAATTCTGAAGGCAAGATGCTTACTCGGTAGAAAGCAAAATGCAAATGAGAAATAACATCCTCAATCAAATGTTGGAATGAAAATCTTTTCTTTAATGAGAAATGACATTGGTGGAGCACTGATTACCATGAAGAAAAACTGTTTAAAATTCATAATCAATCAAGCAAGTTTATTTTAACCTTTCATGACTAAACTGCTGGGTTACAGTTTAATTTATTGATGGTGCTTATCTCTTCCTCCAACCACTAATTTTAAAATTATAACTCAGATAGAATACTCTGTTGAGTTGCAAATATATATGCTGATGTTTACATTGAGGGAAACCTATTAGCCGTATATTACAGATAAAGAAAAAAATAAAGATATTCTCACATCCCTGTATACACTATATATTCTGTATATGTGCACACACATGCAGTGCTTTCCTACTTTGTTTTGCCCCCCACCCAACAAAAAGAGAAGGCTGCTCTTTTGTTTGGAAGCCACATGAATGAATTTAATTTCAAAATCCAATCAACCTTCAAGGACAGCTCAGACACAATCATTGTCATGTGGAGGCCTTGTGACTTTCTAACAATAGACACTAATGGAAATGTCCATCTATTTTGGCCACAGATATAACCATCTAGGAAAGACTGAAGAAAATACAATTTACAACAATACTTGCATCCTAAGGAAAACAGGAGATAATATCTCAACACAGAAGCACGTGGATGCATGGAAGGATTTGAATTTTTAAAAACTAGCATCTGCCTTCATCGTGTCCTGTTAGAACTGATGCACAACATACCAAGAGGCAAAGCAATTGAACCACAAGGAATATGGAACAACACAAATACCAGAAGCCTGCAGCAATGTTAAGGCTGGTACATTCCAGTATACACAATCTGCTCTTATTTGGGGTCTCACCCTCACATCCCTGACCCTCCCTGTCTCTGTCTGTCTCTCTCTTGGCAATGTTTCACCTATATGAGCTCAAGTGGGAGGCAGCAGCTATTGTTTTATAATGGGCATGGGTGCCAGCCCCTTCCACAACACACCTCAAAAACTGTGAAGTGGGTGCCCATGATCACAAAGATGTCTTATCTGAGCAGTCAGTGGCTAATCATTAAGTCCATGGATTGTTCTGTTATATAGTGAATTCCTGTGGATTTCTTCCAGTAATCTACAAACACTGGTGCTCATTTATATAGTTTTTAATTCTTACTATCTTTTGATAGCACACTGTGATCTTTTTCTAAAAAAATACTTGTACATTAAAAATTCACATTACTAAAAAAATGTTATCCTTATTAAGTATATCCAGGGATGGCAGATTCGGAAGCTACTGGCAGATCTCAAATGTGGGGGGGGGGAGCAGAGTATAAGTTTTTAAAATAAATAAAAAATAATCTCTGAGTGGTTTGCAGTAGATTGGCAGGGTTCTCTTACTCCCAATAGTTTAACTATAGCAAGTAAAATAGAAAAATCTCTGCCACGGCTGGCCCTGTCCTAATCACTTATGTCTTTAACCTCAGTGTACCTTTCCTGTAAAATATGAGTATTGGCTGCTTTTGACTAGCTCTTTGTGCAGTTTTAGTGGCCACTATGAGAGTTTTGTGCTAGTACCCCGATCTACAGCAAATCAGATTAAAATTATATTTGTATATGCTAGATGCTACCCACACTCAGACCTGTTTGAAAAACTTGAATAGCTTTTGTAAAAACGAATTTCCATCTTAATATTTTCTCATGTGCATTTTCAAATTTTATTTTCTCTTTAAGCCAAAACATGCTTCCTAATGACATTCTGAAACTGGGCAAATCAAGCCTGCTCATAATTCTTATTTTATGTGACACAGTAGCACTTACAAAGCACTGTTCTCAACTTTGCAGTTGTTCCTTGCAGCCACTAGAGGCCACTGTGACACTTGCCAAGGGGGCATACAAGGGGTCTCTGTACCTTGGGCCTCCTCACTCAGCCCAACAATTTTGTTTGTTTGTTTGTTTGTTTGTTTTAGTTTGTTTTAGCAGTTGGATAAAAAGCCACTACAGGAGGAAGTGGTAGCTGCAACAGTTTCACTGGGCCATTTATGGTTGCCAAAAGAGTCCAGTACCCTGGTGAGTCAGATTCTTTGTAAGCATTATATTGCACTGCTTTTTTTTATCTATAAAAAGCTGGCTCTGGGTTTCTTTGACACAGACTTAGACAGGGTGATGTCTAATTGTCATCCATATCATACAGGTTTGAACTATTCAGGGTGACCTCTGACACAATGGGGAACTGGGGGACCACCTTGGGAGACCAGGTTTCAAATTCTCATTCAGCCATGAAGCTCGCTGGGTGACCTTGGGCCAGCCACTGTCTCTCAGGCTAACCAGCCTTACAGGGCGGTTGTGGAGACTGAATGAGAAAAGGGGAAGACCATGTACACCTTGAGCTCCTTGGACTATAAATGCAGTACATTAATTAATAAATTAATAAGACATCTATCACCAGAATCCCATCATCCCATCTTTATGTTGTCAGATCCTAGCAGGCCACACACACACAGTTTTGCTACCCAGGCATTTTCTTCAGGAATGATTATATCACCTCTTCCTCTTTATGCTTCTAAATTGTATCCTCTGGTGCTGCTGGGCAACTGCTCTTTTACGCTATCATTGCAGCTGACTGGGAAGCTGTCTGGTGAGATTCCTTACCTCGTCTTTCTAGACCAGCTCCAGGTTCACAAATACAGTGGTACCTCAGGTTACATACACTTCAGGTTACATACGCTTCAGGTTAAAGACTCCGCTAACCCAGAAATAGTGCTTCAGGTTAAGAACTTTGCTTCAGGATGAGAACAGAAATCAGGCTCCGGCCGTGCGGCAGCAGCAGGAGGCCCCATTAGCTAAAGTGGTGCTTCAGGTTAAGAACAGTTTCAGGTTAAGTACGGACCTCTGGAACGAATTAAGTACTTAACCTGAGGTACCACTGTAGTGAGCTCATTCTCCAAGCACTAATGTTAACGTAGCCAAAATGGTGGCATGCACAAACAAGGGAGGTATCAGTAAGCTTAAAGAACCCCCAGGTTTGAAGAAGAAGAACTCATTTTTTTGGCGGGGGTGGAGACCCTCCAAATCAGCTCAGTGCATTGGCGGGGACTGGAATTGAGTATTCTTGGTGTAGGGATAGCAGGAGACAAGTTTCCTGGCTATTTAGTAAACTGAAATAGAGCACTTCACACAGCAACATTTGTTGCAGGTCCCCTGTGTCATTTAAAAGTTATGATTGGATTGGACAGATCTCAGTTGAAAAGAGTGCCACTGTTGGAAAAAACCATGTTCATAGTTCAGAGAGCCTCACAACTGATAAGAGTGGCACCTGAAGAGCTGTTTCATCAGATTATTTTAAATCACAAGGAACATGTGGAAAAGGTGTTCTCTAAGATAACAGTCAAAGTGACATACATATTTTTAAATGTTTATTCCTGTTGCCCAGGTCTCAAAATCCAAGGGAATTAAACTGGAGAATAAGGAGGCTAATGTAGGCCTTCAGTCTCCTGTCTTTTAACCACCCTAATCAATATCACTTTCAAAATGCTATACTACAATGCTTAATAGAGAGACTATGGTGGAAACTGTCAAGCCCTCTCCACATTTGACAACAGACTGCCACAGACTGTCTCCCAAGGATTCCCCCTATGGTGCTCTTCAGTGGAGAAAATGACTGTGATCACACAGGAAAGGAGGGAGACTTTGCTTCTTTGAGCAGAATCTAAAGGGCTGAAAATCCCAGAGGCCTACAGACCCTGGTAAGGAGAATTTCAGAATAGGCCAGGAGGATTCTTTCTAGTGTGGTCTGGTACACAAACACTTTCAACTGTGCTTTGAGAGCCAGTGCGGTGTAGTGGTTAAGAGCGGTAGTCTCCTAATCTGGGGAACCGGGTTCGCGTCTCTGCTCCTCCACATGCAGCTGCTGGGTGACCTTGGGCCAGTCACACTTCTCTGAAGTCTCTCAGCCCCACTCACCTCACAGAGTGTTTGTTGTGTGGAAGGAAGGGAAAGGAAAATGTTAGCCGCTTTGAGACTCCTGAAGGGGAGTGAAAGGCGGGATATCAAATCCAATCTCTTCTTCCTCTTTGATTGTATTTGTCCTTCTCATTTATTAATCTGAATTCTATCAGATTTTCTTTCAAGGCCATATCTAACTCATCTAAATAGAAAACATTAACATTTCCCAGACAATCCAGCAACAATCTAAAGAAATGCATAGCATGGCTGACTGTGATTTTGGCAGCAACCTATCCATCCCCCCCCCCCCCACGAAAGGAAATAAATGGTAGAAATGGGCTACAATGCACATGTATCATAACAGGATGGATCTGAGGTATATGGAGGATTTCAGAAGACACATCTATTGACATCATGGCAAAGCACTCTGTGCACTATTGCCGCTCCACATTTGTTATTTTCTATGAAGAGTCACAGTGACCCAAACAAGCACTAAATGTCATTTGATTGAATATTTTGCTTTTTAGTTGTTAGCTAGAAGCTCTGCAAAGAAGATGTGTTTCCTTGAATTTATAATATCACCTGTATGTTCAAATTTCTATCTAATACAGATGATTCAATCACTAAAAATGACATTCCAAGATTGACGATCAGAACATGACTTCTTCCGAATAGACAATTAATAATCATCTAGTACTTCAATAAAAATGACTCAATGCTCAGCATGAGTCACCCCAATGATTTAGGGAAGATGGAATCACTGTTTTCCAAAAGGCTATCCACAGACAAGCCTTCAAATTCATTTCTAAAATTACCCGATAAACTAATGGTAAAGAAGACGTCAGTGCACTATGGAAGTCCATTAAGAGAACAAACTCAAAGAGAAGCAAATAAAAAGCCAAATATCAAGCATGCACACTGCTTAGGTCTGCTTCCCTCTCTGCTCCAAACCATAAATAGGTACAAAATGAGATTTGCTAATGAACATCCTGAGAAGCTGATAAAATGCAAGGCGATTCACAGCAAAGTTAAAGGAAGAAGACCACTATGTTGGTGAAGTCAGAACCCAAGACATTATACAAATATCCACAAACTTCGTGAGAAGCCAAAATATTTCATCAAGAGTCAGGGATGTTGGAAAACGCCCTGGGGTGCACCTGCAGCCCCCAAACTCCAAGCGTCTTCCGGTATGCGCAGCACTCGAAAAGGCAAATTACCCAACTGATATATAGGTTTTCCCATGCCTTTGGATGTCAAAAACCATTCAAAGTTCACGCTAACCACCAAAACCAGAATTACGAAATATTACAGAAAATTCTGTGGAAGCAAAGTAATATTTTATCTAAATCCAGTTCTGGCTTTTGTACAGAAAAGAAACTCTTATCTTAGACATTATCTCTCTGGTGTTAGAAGACATCTTGCACCTGGGTTTGAATGCAATGTAATTTGTGAGTTTGGACCCCTCGATGGTGGGGTTGCGAATGCTGATAGGCTTTTTATTATTTATTTTATTTTATTTTTGTTATTTATTATATTTCTTATTTATTTTAGAATCAAATCGCTCTATTGGCTAATTTTAAGGTTTTTTTTTATTATTCTTCTGTGTTTTGAGCAACCTACTTTAATTCAGCTTTTTTATCTGCTTCTGATACTTGTTGCTTGTTTCTTCTGCCCTGCTTGTGTGTTATTATAGTGCTGCATTTCCCATTTTTTCATGTTGAAGTTATAAACTACCTAGGGTATTTTAAATAGAAAAGTGATAAATAACTATTTTCAATAAATAAATAAGAATAATTATTACTTCCCTCAATTCACCACTGAGCATCAGTTCTTTTTTGGGTTGGGGAAAGACCTTCCCCATACACACACAATCACAAAACTTGTTTCACAGAATCATAGAGTTGGAAGAGACCACAAGGGCCATCGAGTCCAACCCCCTGCCAAGCAGGAAACACCATCAGAGCACTCCTGACATATGGTTGTCAAGCCTCTGCTTAAAGACCTCCAAAGAAGGAGACTCCACCACACTCCTTGGCAGCAAATCCCACTGTCGAACAGCTCTTACTGTCAGGAAGTTCTTCCTAATGTTTAGGTGGAATCTTCTTTCTTGTAGTTTGGATCCATTGCTCCGTGTCCGCTTCTCTGGAGCAGCAGAAAACAACCTTTCTCCCTCCTCTATGTGACATCCTTTTATATATTTGAACATGGCTATCATATCACCCCTTAACCTCCTCTTCTCCAGGCTAAACATGCCCAGCTCCCTTATAAGGCATCGTTTCCAGGCCTTTGACCATTTTGGTTGCCGTCCTTTGGACACGTTCCAGTTTGTCAGTGTCCTTCTTGAACTGTGGTGCCCAGAACTGGACACAGTACTCCAGGTGAGGTCTGACCAGAGCAGAATACAGTGGCACTATTACTTCCCTTGATCTAGATGCTATACTCCTATTGATGCAGCCCAGAATTGCATTGGCTTTTTTAGCTGCCGCGTCACACTGTTGGCTCATGTCAAGTTTGTGGTCAACCAAGACTCCTAGATCCTTTTCACATGTACTGCTCTCAAGCCAGGTGTCACCCATCTTGTATTTGTGCCTCTCATTTTTTTTGCCCAAGTGCAATACTTTACATTTCTCCCTGTTAAAATTCATCTTGTTTGTTTTGGCCCAGTTCTCTAATATTTGGCCCAGTTTCACTCTCCTGCAATTTCTTGTTGCAGGTAGACCACAGATGAAAAGAGGTATGAATTGTCCTATGATGTTTCATTCAGATCCCACACCCCTTAAGTTAGTGAAAAATTGATGTTCTGTACCTTTTGGTGTCAAGGCTACCCCTGCTGGAATGAATGGGGGGAAAAAACTTTTTAAAAGCACATTGTTTGTTTGCTTGTTTTGTTTACTTATGCTGTTTCAGATGGAAAATTCCCAAAGTGACTAACAACAATAAATTTTTTTGTCTAGCACTCAAAAATAATTTTTTTGTCTAGCACTCATTCACATATATCTACAGCTCCATTTGGGCTTTTGGTAGGCAAACAAACACCAAGCCAGGGTGTCATCTCTACACAATTTAGAACCCTCCATGAGTTTGAAGGTGAAGGGCTGAAGTGGGAAACCTCCTCCACTGGCGGAGCCTTTCTGTGTGATTTAGAGCTCTGCACTAGATGCTGGGAGTCTCAGTGAATAGAGGAAGCTCACTGCTTTGGATCTTCACCCTCATATTCTAAGTGTGTAGAGATTCTGCACTGGAGAAGGTGGGACATAGCAGCACCCCCTAATTCTTATGTGTCTATTTACACATGAGATTGAGTGCCTGAACAGGGCTTATATGTAGATGTGTTTCTGTGCATGATTGCTTGCATCCTGAAGACAGAGACCAACAGACAGAGAGATCACCATCACTGCAATCCAAAATATAGTCACTCAAAATTAAGTCCCACAGAATTGGATGGGCCTGACTCCTTGGTAAGTGCACTTAGGATTGCAGCCCATTTCTCTAAGTGGTGCGATGCAGCCTTTGAAGGAGAGAGACTTTTCAGTTATTACAAGCCATCGTCTCAGAACAAATCTAAATCTGCACATGGGGATTTTCTACAATCATATAGGTTTAGTTTTATTCTGACATTCTATTGCTATTCTGATTGTTAGAAGGTATTAGCCTAAGTAGCATATTACCTAGAAGATCAGTATCATTTTCAGTTTTCTGTTCCTACTCTCTACACCGCTATTCTTTTCCTTTCTTTACCCTTTCCTGTCAATTATCTCATCTCTGCCTGCTGCCCATCTGAGGAAGCCAGCAGGACCCCCCCCCCAGTGCCCGCCAGACTGTCTCATTCAGCTAACTCTCAGGTTGCTGCTGATTGCCGTCTTTATTCATTACCAAAACACTTGCTACATAGCGCTTGAGCCCTGGCAACCAAACTCTAAATCCTGCCAGCAAGACCATAATTACTAGTACGCTGCAAACAGGGGACGGAGTCTGCTGTGAGTTGTTAGAAACAGAAATGAAGAGAGACCCTTGCTATTTTCCTGTAACTGTAGCCGGCCAGTTACTTGTTTGTTGGTAGATATTAATGATGAAGCTCATTCATTTTTAACAAGGTTTATCAGGTGCAAAATGTACTTCCAAACAAACCTCACAGATCTGCCAGAGATAGCACTTGTAACTATTTATGGCCAGGATTTTATTTTTTAACAAATGTATCCTTATGTATAGATTTATGATGAATTTGGAGCCACCAGCCAAGTTTTAAAGCAGCACCCAGTCTGAAAAATGATGCTTCTGAAACACTTGACATATTACACTATATATACATTAAACTCTGTCCAATTTATATTTACATATGTGTGCATTTATCTTTTTAGAACATCAAACCACACACACACACACACAGAGAGAGAGAGAGAGAGAGAGAGAGAGTATAGTAATCTTTGATGTTCCAGAAAGAGAGAGAGAGAGAGTTTCTTTTCATTATCTTTTTAGAGCATCCATATGACAAATGGGTTTTTGGTTTGTTTGTTTTTACCAAAGTCTGCATATTTTTAAACGAACAACATCCTGAATACTGGTGTCCTGGACACTGCTGGGCTGGTCTGAGGTCAAGACATGTGATTACATGTGATTACCAACACAACTCCCAACAAATTGGCCCCATATCATTTAACAACCATAAATATTTTGTTCCAAGTTATACTTTCTTAAGAACCTATGGAAGCAACCATTTTATGAAGATATGCTAGCTGAGGGGCAACAGTGGAAAGTGTTTTAAGCCAGTGCAATGCTAGATATGCTGGCCCAACTTCTTGGATACAGCTGCGGAACACTCGACTAGTGTTCCTGCTACACCAGAGAAAACATGCTAGCGGAATGGCAAAATGTGGTCTCCCCAGCATGAGGAACATTGGATGTTCCACCAAGCTAGTGCTCCTATTGTTGCCCACATGATCCAGGAATATAGAACTGGATCTTGAGGGAGGGAGTGGGTTGTGGGTGGGAAGGCAAATGCCCCATGATGTGTGTGCTGCCTATCTGTTGCTGAGGCTAAACTGCAATGTGGTATTTGCAGAGAAAACCCTCCTGGGCCTGACTGCTATTGGCCAGGCCTGGAAAAAGTGAGTGTGGCTGTTCCCACTCACTTGCCCCTGGTGCACTTGGAAATTACACCTCCTGGTTCCCATAGCTACAGCATATTTCACTCCCAGCATAATTGGTTTATAGAATTGCTTACCCTGGCTAGAGTTTGGTGCACTGCTCAATAAGACTTGTTTGTTTTCGTGTTATTTAAATGTACATAACTGTACACTGGAGTAAAGCATAAATCTGTTAAAATGTTTAACCAGGCAAATTTCTGAATGCTCACGACTTTCTAACGCAGTTGAAAAGGAAAAATTTAAAAACTGAGTCATCCATATGTGACATTTATCCAATTCTGTAAGTCCGTATTATCGATGCAACTTTTAATACTAAACAAAAGTTTCACAGAGAAGAACGGTGTGAATACCCAATATTATATACGGAATAGACACTTTGTTGGTACACAGTCAAACAGATTTGCTTTAAAAGAAAAGAGAAATCTAATTTACTGTACCAGCTTGGAAGACCTTGCCCCTGGATTTGTTTGCAGCGCTTTGCTTAAGGTTTAATTCTATTGATTACACATTCCATTTCCAAAGTGCCATTTGCCTGAAGGAGCAGGTGGTGTTTGCTGTTTCCATTTAACTGATATATTAGCCATGTGGTGCACTGCATCAGTGGGCAGTATTAATCAATTTATAGCAAGATGACAGAGAGAATCACTCACACAGCAGAATTGTAAGAGGGAGAAAAAAGGACAAAGGCAAGAAAATAATGACCACTAATGGAGAACCTGAGAACAGTGGAAAAACTCTGGGGTTTTGAATGGCTAGTCCTGTTAGTCCTTCCTAAAATCTGAAAGAGATCTGAAAAAAGCCAGCAAGCATCCAGATAATAGGAGGATTTTCATGAAATTTTAAATACAGGAGATGCTTAGATTTCAGAGGAAATTGAACAGTGCTTTGGATATATAGGAGTAATATTTTTCATTATACAATCACCTGTAATACCTTATGTGATTTTTAGTCTAAAATGCATGAAACCACATGCAATCAAAGACACATCAAAAGAGTACTGCTTTCTGCACTATGTACATTTCCACCATTAAGCCTAAACATGCAGTCTCGTGATAAAGTAAAATATATTTTGTCATATAATCAGTTGGATGCTCTGTGCACTTTTATCAGTGACATTCATGTAACCATTTGCAAGATCAGATCCTTTTAGGATAGCTCACCCACTTTTATGACAGCTTCACACAATCACGTGATAGTTATGTAATTTGTCCATGCTAACAGCATCAATGCAGTGATGTGATTAGGTAATTTCAGACTTGGGAACTCTTTAGATGGTAATGTGTATTACTTCACTTGCCTCAAATTACAGCAAGCTAGCCCTGCTGCACTTGGGGGTCTTCTTCCTCATTCTATTGAGTAGGCCCTGTCTCAAAGACTTGCCCTTACAGCACCACTGTATCAAATAATCATATCTGATTGGTTACATGGCATCACGATGTCATAATGCTTAAGTGGTCCCTTATTGGTTGGGACTGTACAGCACAGAAGAAACAAAAAATTAAAAATAGCACTGAAGCAGCACCCTACTTGGCTTGTGAAGAGGACTGAAAGCCTACTGCAATATAATGTTTGTGTATGTATAGTATGTAACTAAAAATTCAATAAAGATCATCTAAAGAAGAAGAAGAAGAGGCTTTGAGCAACATTTTACATCATTCAAAAGCGAGTTTTTGTTGTTCAAAAAATAAAGCCTCATAAAAGTTCAGCACAACCCTAATCAGTGCTAGCACATTTACTTCATTTATATTATCTATAAGATCTCCTTATATATCAGTGTTTGTTTAGATTGCTTAATACGTTATATTGCTTTAGTATAGTGAAGTGCCATATTACACTGAAGCTACACTCTATAAATTAGCAAATAAAATAATGTTTGAGGATCCTGTCTAAATGATGTAATGGTAAAATGAATCAAGCACTTAATGAGAGCCAAGGAATCATTCTGCAATGGAGGACAATGTTGCATAATTCAGTACAATAAAGTTTTAACAGCTCTAATAGCTGCATTTTATAATGTAAACCTGACCAACTTTTCAATTAGAAACCACTTTATATACCTAATAGCTGCTTTGGATATTTTTAAACAAAACATGTGCACTTTACCAAGTGAGAGAAAGAGAGAAAGAGAGAGAGAGAGAGAACATTTAAGGGTCATGGGCATTGGAATGGGATGTCTGAAACAGATAGGCCTGTCTCCAATTGGTATGCAACACTGGGGGGATGTAGAGGATGTACCTGGAGTTGTGAGAGTTATGTTGTGTATAGAGAGGTCAGAGTAGGGGAGGATTTCAGACCATGTGATCACACCTAAATCAAAAATATAAAGAGATAAAAATTAAATAAACTAGAATTATAAAAAACGCTGTAACTACAAGAGCGACAGCTGCCTAAACCCCATTCACATCATGTCTCATTAGTTCAAAACTATGAAATAAAAATACATATCCGACTTACTTGGTAGTGAAAGAGAAGGGGCCTGGTGAACCTGGATAATAAGTCCATGCCCTTTGATCTACCCAAGCATGAAAAATATTAATTTCATATAAGATCGTCAGGGCCAAGCTATTTCATTTAGCTAAAAAGAAAATATCCAAAGGTGCTTCCAGGCTGAGAGTATTTAGCACCACCCACGCATTGTTCTACTATTGTAAGCTACATAACTTTTCATCCTTCAGAAGATATACCTTCCCCCTATCTTGTTAAATAAACTACAGGGCAAAGACTGCAAATTCCACATTAAAACATCCAGTGTGCAAATACCCTAAGTAGGTGTTGGTGTGCTGCACATGTATTGGTGCATTTTTAATTTTGTATTTTATTTATTGGTAACGGTTGTAGTTGGAGAGAAACAGAGAGAGAGAAAACAAGTACATTTATCTATCTTTGCTGCCAGTGCAAACAACTGGAAAAGAGTTGTTTTCATATTATAAAATAATTATATTAAAAAGGGGAGATTTATTGGCCACATTGCTTTGGAATTTGTTATGATGAAGGCTGGGGCACAACAACATAGCTATCTTGCAACAAGCCTGTGCCATCCAGAGCATTGTGGTGGAGTCATTACATGCTACAGAGACAAGTATGGCTGCCAAGAAGATTCTCCAGAAACTCAGGAGTGCCCTTGGTGATGCAATTAAAACTGTGAACTTTATTAACTCACAGCTGGCACATTGAGGAATCTTTGCAATCTTATTTGAAGTAATGGGAGCCTATGAAACCATTGATTACTACCTACTGAGGTTTCCTAGCTCAGTATGGAAGAAGGATTGACAAGAATATACGAATGGCAAAGCTGAAGTTCCTATTTGTTTCTCCAGGGCAACACAACCTCACTGCTTCCAAGTCACTTAAAAATACAGTGGTACCTCAAGTTACATACACTTCATGTTACAGAACCCGCTAACCCAGAAATAGTGCTTCAGGTTAAGAACTTGGCTTCAGGATAAGAACAGAAATAATGTTCCGGCGGTGTGGCGGCAGCAGGAGGCCCCATTAGCTAAAGTGGTGCTTCAGGTTAAGAACAGTTTCAGGTTAAGAACAGACCTCCGGAACGAATTAAGTACTTAACCCGAGGTACCACTGTAGTCTTGTTCTCTTGGTGTAACAGATATGAACATATAAATTCTCTCTCTGTGTATAGAGGACCATGGGGTCATTCATTACAAACAGAATTGTGATCCTCAAATGTACATCTAGATTATCTGGTTAAATTACCATTACTGGAAGACTTTGTATAGCAGAACGCAAGCTTTGGCCAACACTTTTGTGGCCTACAAGACCAATTTCTTTGTACTTCTCAAGTGGGTACAACTATCATAATAAATCAAGAACTCAGGTTTTTCCTCATGTAAAGCCTGTCAGATAATTTAAATCTCCCAAATAACAAAGTCCTACTAATTTGCCAAAGAGCAAGAAAAAATACTAAAAACAAGTCAGTAGTTTCTATATAGCTGTGACACAACACCACCAGCCCTTTAACCAACCAAGTATTGTGGCTTGCAATCCCAAGCAGAAGGTTTTTCAAATGCCCAGTTGCCTGGATCAGATGACTGATGGGGCTGCATTCAACCAGATAAGTTAGAGGTTGTGCAAGGTTGTCATATGCGGTAAGTTCCATGATCAGTATGCAGTCTTCAATATTTTGTTCAGATTTCCCTCCAAGTATAAGAATGTTCCTTTGGATTCACCTTTAGGGCTATTGAGATAATGTTTAGGTAATAAAACACACAAACACAAAATAGGCTCAAAATAAACTAGTGTAGCTTTTAGCAAAGGCCACAACGAAGCAAATCTGCTCACCCAGCAGAAAAGCCTTCCGTGTGAAGTGAGCAATACTTAGAAGAGAGAGACAATGTGAGAAAGGGCAACCAAATTCCATCTTTTTCTTTATTCATTGCCTCTCAGCCTAACCTATCTCACCTGGTTGTTGTGGAGATTGAATGAGATAGGGAGAACCTTGAGCTCCTTGCACAAAAAAGGTGGAATATGAATATGAATGCAGCAATACGTAAATACATACACGAGAGAAATACATAGATGAGAGAGGGAGAGAATGTGAAAAACTGTTATCCCAATTCCATATTTTTATTTAGCAAAACCCAGCCTTCTCAAAATGGGATTTATCTTCTCTTTAGCAAAACTCAACCTTTTTATTGTGTCTAAACTACTGATCCTATTCCAACATACAGGGAAAAACAATGGAGAAAAGCCTGAAGAGAAAGTAAACAGAAAAAGAAAGGTTAAAAGGCTAAAAGAGGAGGGAGATACAAGAGAAATAATTAATTAGACTGATCTCTATATGCTTTAGTAACCCCCCTCACCCATCATCTCTTCTTTGAAAATGTACATTGGTTTATGAGACTGTAGAGATTTATAGCATGGCAATGTAACACCAGAAAAGAATGGATTCTAATTAAGAGATATATCAGTGGAATAGAACTTTGTCACAGGATAATGAACTCCTGCTGTGAGATAAATGCAGAAGCAAAACTTACGTGGTTTGTGAAAGTAAATAGTGAGGTGTTGCCAAGATATTCCAAATGGGAAAATGTTTTGGTTTTTTCTAATAGCGGTATTTTTGTTTTAAATTTCTTTCATCTGTTTGCTGTGTGTCATGTTTGTTGTTGTTTAGCAGAAATGTTTCTCACTTAGCAGAATTGATTTTGCCTTTTTCTTTTATACTCAATTATGTTTGAAATAAAGGAGAAACTCACGTGTTCACTAGCATACATATTAATATAGTAGATTGGCCACCGTGGAATGAAAATCATTTGGGCATTCAGTTCAGAAAAACTGACGGGCTTTTTACATACTGCCTCAATATCCTTGGGAATACCTGTTGGATTCAGATATGCAGAAGCTTAAGCTAAATGCATTTGTGATACCCTGGATTCAGTTATTGTAGAAATGCTGCCAAAATTCTCTTCATCTAAATTTATACATGGACGTTGGAATTCTAAATTCCTAAGTGAAAATTATGCATTAGAAATCCTCTACTTGTTCTACTTTCTGAGTCTCATATACAGTGCCAATCATGTGGTTTGCCACAGCTTTCAATTCTGTCACATTTCACTGTGCTCTTTCTTACTTACACAAATAAGCACATTGATAAAACATCACAAACAGTTATCATGATATGATTATATCAAGATTCTCTTTGAAAATTGTGAAGGAATGAAAATGTTCCACCATCTTGTATTTTGCAGTGATTGCTATTTGTTTTAGAGGCTTTTTTTTTTTTACAAAGGAGGGTAAAAGTTTTCACGAAGGTTAAAGTATACAGAAAAGGACTAAGAGAAAGCTCCAAAGGATCCCAGAAGCTGAACTGAGGAATGCAAATGCATAAATATTGGCTGGATTATGTAAACTATCTAGAATAGGTATAGCTGTATGTCTTTATTTGTTCTTACGGGTGATGACCAAAACTGTAAAATTATATATTTTGTCTATAATAATGTTCTCAAAAAATGTTTGTCTTGTTGCTTTACTAAATCTCACAAGTAAAAGCATGGGTTGTTTGGGAAAACGTTGGTCTGAGGCTTTGTTATTCACGCCTAAGTGCCTCGTATAGGGAGAAGGTTAAGGTAGCCAATGGCCAAATGGACAAAGGGTTTTCTAGTTTGTGCAGTCAAAAAAGGTGACTTGCAAAAGAAAACTTGACTCATGTAATCACATTAAGTGATATCCCATGGAGATATTGCGGCGAAGGTGATCAGATGATGATGGTTGGGAGGTGCTCAGAGACTTGGGGAGGAGGTCCTAGTGGGTTGGGGGATGAGAAATTGGGACTCCAGCATGTGATCTGGATGAGGGTCCCAGCAGATAAGAGGGAGACGGATTTGAGGTCTAGTGGCCTGTTAGAGGAGCAGCCTACCTCTGGGATACTGGACACCTCAAGTGCTGCATCAGAGATGGCTCTATAGTCCCCTGTCATTGAAGAGCCCTTTCCTTTAGGGGAGGCATCTCAGAATAAATCTGACAGTAACCCAGGTTTGTTGACTCCCTCTGTCTCCAAGGACATGGAGGCAATAGCTCCAGCACAAGCAAGTCATGCATGCCCAGCATCTACAGAGCATTGCCCACTTGTTTGGATATGACCCATGCAAAAAGCTGTGTCTGTCATGCTCTTCAAAAGGAGAGCACAGGGGACATGTCAATTGTTGGAACAATGTCTTAGCTGAGGCTAGCCAGGCCTCAGAGTGATCTGTTCTGCTTTAGCTGTCTAACCTATAACCTCATGTTGGGACACTGTTCTGATTTCATCAGAAGCTTTTAAAACTTCAAGTTGTGGCAACAGGTCAAGTTCTGAGTGTGAGTTTGTTAATGAGCACCAGAAACAAAGCATAAGGAGAAGATATGAACAAATAGAAGGAAATGAATCTGCAGTAAACTTCATGCTCCAATTCTGGAATCATTTTAGAAATTCACACCATTAAATTGTAATTCAGGAGGAATAGAACTCAGGACAGAGCCAGTCCACAGGGCAATAACTGGAAAGGAGAAAATCAGTTTCTTTACTCCAGTTTTTTAATTGAAAAAGTGAGTAATGTTGACTCATAGAATGATGCTATTCACATATATTCCCAGTAATCCTTATAACTGAATCACAGATCAGGAAATGAGATTGGACTGAAGGACAGTGAGTTCATGGCTGAGCTTGGATATGAAAGGCAAGTTGGTATCTAGCTCATAGAGTTAACATTCATAACCAACAGGCTACACTAACTCTTTGGGAGTCAGGAGCAACAGCCAACGTTACTTTTCCATGTTCACATAATGTTTTAGCTTAGAGTCCTTGTGGCTTTATTAACTGGACAGCTCTTGCTCTGGTAGAAAGATAACCTACTTCCATAAGTAGGCAATTCATATATATCCCAAGGATGATTTTCCCCTCCCCATGCAATATAATCCATGCATTCAATAAATACGGCAGCATCACTGGAGCAGCAACCAGCACCCACTCTACTGATCTACATACATTAACTGAACATCTGAAAAGAACCCTGCTTATACTTGTGGGAGCCCCATTCAGGAGTTTGATTAAAGCATATATATCCTGTTGCCCATGCATGTTTATTGACATGCAGATCATATATCATTAAAGGGTTCCTGGTCTGCAGGGAGTGAAGAAAATGCACAACACTTGCTGCATGGAAAAAATAATTCCACAACCATCTTTGGAAGCGATTACTGTGGTCAGTTAAAATGGTTTCTACCTATTCTTAGCACCTCTGTGTGAAAAAGGGCTATTTAGTAAAAATGGCAAAACTTGTCAACAATATTGGTCACATTTTATTACGGTATATTGTTGTTATATTATTATATTATATTGTTGCTGCTATCATTTGCTCTTGGACTGTGAGCTCCCTGTGTGGCCCACCAACATGACATTCAGGAGGCCTCTCCCCATTCGATTGTCATCACAAGGTTATACAAAGTCTGCTGCCCTGCAAGAACAGGATCCTTTGGAAGCACAGGCTCTGACAGACTTTGCACACAGCAAGGCATCCGTGACATCTTGGCGCCTGCCAGCTCCATTCTTGCTTGATTAGCTCTTGGTTACCACAGTGATAATGTCTGGAGGCACTGATTAATGTACAATAATGGTACATCTCACTGGAAAGATAAGCTTATAGAAGATCAATTAAATGCTGGCAATTTCACAGACTACAAGCGGGAAGAATGGGGCTTGGAGCATTTTCCTTCAGCTATTTTTTTCACACACAAAAAACCAGCTTTCCCTGCCTACTCTAGAATTTTCATGTAAAACAGCTGGTATTATAGAAGGAGGGGAGGGGGGAAAGAATGCAAATAAAATGAAAGGTGATGGTAACCTATTAAAATTACAAGGGGAAATGGAGATGAATAATGGCCCCAAACATTCCCTCAGCTGTCAAAAGAGTACATATTCTGCTTTGATGACAGGAAAGGGTTTTTGCATGTGTTTTTTGTTTGGTGTGTGTGTGTTTTTAAACTTGACATAAATGTTACACAGGAGAAAGCTATTGTTTCATGCAATTGCATTGTTGCCAGGACAACCAAGTACCAAAGTTAATGTAGGTACATGTGCTAAAAGTGAATTCTTAAATTGGCATCAAAAGTGATTCAGAATAGAGATCATCCATAGGAAAACATAGTGACCTTAATGTAACAGAATTCTTCAACTGAAAGGTGAGCTTTCTCCTACAATTTCTGCAATAAATATAAAAGAAACTTAAGTTTCAAAAGTGTGAATACCACATTTCCATGATTATGGTTTTTATGGCTTGAAGAAAGGAGATTTCGACTTAACATCAGGAAGAACTTTCTGACAGTAAAAGCTATTTGACAGTGGAACGGACTCCCTTGGGAGGTGGTGAACTGTCCTTCCTTGGAGGTTTTTTAGCACATGTTGGATGACCACTGTCATGTATGATCCGGTTGAGTGTTGGACTAGATGACCCTCAGTGTCGCAACTCTATAATTCTATGCAAACTGAACTAATGTTACAGCTGTGAGTATCCCATATATATTTTTCTTTGCACGATGTGAACCTGTATGCTTTATGCATTTCATAGACTTATCTATCAGTTCTTCAATAAATTGACAAAGTTAGGATGGGCGCAAAGAGATCATTGACCCCACCTAGCAACATGGGCAACAGGAGGTCAGGTGAGCACTGCCACCCTGCCCCACTGACCGTTACCAGATAAAAGGACAGCAGAAACTGGCACAAATCTAACTGTTTTGGCATTGGTACTGATCAAGGGCACTAGCCCTGAAATCTGTGTTAAAAACAACTACCTCTGAAGCAGCATTTGTATGTACCAATGAAAGGAGAAGACACCTGGGAAAGTGCAGCTGAACATCCATGTTGTTTTGGATGGTTCCCATTGGTGCTTGGCTATCCAGCAGCTCAGAATAAAAAAATAATATGCTGCTGCAGGGCCGGTACATATACCTTTGAGCTCCTAAACTAAATACTAAAGTTTCCCTCTTAGGAACCAGCCAGCTAATGAGACCAGAGGGTGCCACAGTTGTGAGGCACTGACAAACAGATTCCGTTTCAATTAGCATTTGATTCTCAGATGACAACTCATGAACAGAGAGGCTATGGAATATGTGAGGCATAGATGTTCAAAAAAGACATAAGACAAAAAGGGAAATGAAGGATTCTTAAACTGCAAATTGAGTCATGAGGCAAATCCCGCCCATCATTATTAATTATTATTATTTTGATAAGCGATTGAAAGGCTTTCGGGGAAGGGAAGGAAAAAAAACTCACAGAAAAAAAACTGTAATTAGACAAAATCACTAAAATCCTGAGGGGAAACCTCAGGAATTATGATAATTTAAGCAGTTAATTATTATATCAGATATAGCACAAATAGCTAAAGGGAGATGATCCCCAGTGAACAGAAAATAACATCCAGGGGAAGTTTTATTCCCAGTTGCTATTTCCACCCTAGATTATGATATCATCGGTGATGTCCATGATCAGTGCTGAGCTAACAGTTTTATGGCTCCAATTTGTGGGTGGGGAGAGGCTGCAGGGGCAACCATTTCTTGGAAAAAGTCTTTTTCAAAAAGGAATTCGGTAAGCATATCCTAAATATGAGAATTTGTTTGAAAATGGATGCTAAATGTTTTTATTTCTGCAGGCCAGAGATCATAATTAAAAACATACTTTATCAGTAGAAACACCAAAGTGAAAATATTATATACTTCTTTCCAATTCTTTATCATACTTCTCTTCTTTCTGAAAGCTCAGAGCTGCTAATATGTGGTCCCCAAAAGTCTCCCATTGAGGTATTGATGAGGTCCATAATTCTTTTTCCAGTGCTATAGGATTTGTTATTCCTTGCCCATTCACCTGAGTAAGATAATCATGAACACAAACAATATACATTTTACTGATCTAATAGTATTTATCTAGGTTTGCACCACAGTGAAACAGAGATGTACTCAATGGTTCAAAATGTGATTTTTTTTTTATCAAAAAGAAAAGAGTAGATTGGGTGAGCATTTTTGATAGTTCAAAAGCACTGGAGGTTTGTTTGTTTTTTTCAGTGGGCTTTTAATTTGTTTTCACAGCGGTTTGAACAAATTGAATTTGTTAATTAAAGTGGTAAAATGAAATGCTGAACATTATTGACTAGATGCTAATTACATTAGCAGAGATATGGAGAGAGGGAGGAGCTCTTCTTTTGAATAGTCAGGATAAATCATATTAAAAGAGACAAGTGATTGGTCTGAGACCAAACTCCATGGGGAGAAAATAGTTTACATATTGGGATCTAATGTTTATCACTTGTGATTTTCAGTTGACAATATCAATGGAAACATGATTACTGCTGTACCTCTTTTCAAAGCGGTCTGCTCTTTGGAACATTCACTGAGCAGAGATCATTACCCAATTAAATGTCATGACGCATACTGTGCTAATCAACAAGGACATTGTTTTGAGCTTGCTCTTAAGAAAACCACAGTGCTTAGAATCCGCTATTGAAAGTCTCAAAGAATGGTAGAACTGACAAGAAGAGTCTGCTTATCCCCAAATCTGGAATGAAATAAAAGAATGATGAACCTGTCCTCTGCTCAGGCTGGAGGAAGTGGTAGGTTGAGGGTGACTTCCACCAAATTTTACCAATTCATCATTCCCCTATAGCCCTGTGGCCACTGCAATATGCTTTGGAAGGTTGGAAGATGCCCATGTTGGGAGCAACTAGAGAGGTGGTGTAGGGGCCTACAGGAAAAAGCAGGGGTTCAACAAAAAATGACACCCCTTTCCCGCAGTGGGGAATGTCTACTGGATGTCATTACCTACCATGACTTTAAAGAGTCTTTCCATCTGCAAGACAGCAACCCACTGACTGGCAGTAGGTTTCCAGGGTTTCGGTCACCAGTCCTACCAGGAGATGCCAGGGATTAAGCTTGAGACCTCCTGCATGTAAACCATGTGCTCTATCACTTAACTGTGGCCTTTGTCTAAGGACTCAGGCAGCAGGTCTTTCCCAGGCTGGCTACCTGAGATCCTTTTAAATGGAGATACTGCAGACTGGAACTGATACCTTCTTCATCCGAAGCATGTACTCCAGCACCTCCTTTATACAGGAGCACCCTTAACAACTAATGTTGCCATGCCACATGCATTTTGAACTTAGAATCTGGTTCTTAATTACAAAATCTGCTCAGTGAAATGGCCCTAGTAGAAGCTCTGATGCAATGTTCCCCTTGTAATTGAAACTTCTTAATATTATCATTTGAGGTTAAAAATATAAATCCAAGAGTTTACTGAACAGTCCATAATTATGTGGCAACACAATCATTTCATAGATTTCCAGGTGAGCAATGCAATCCAGTATTCATTTGTTTAGACACGAGCTCCAAAAACTTCAATCGTATGCAAGGTACCAGCTAACACAGAAATATAATTGTGAGAGAACTGTTACAGTTTCGGTACAAATCCTTGAAAAAAGACAGCCTCATGCAAAACAACAAAAAGTATTCAGAATCATGCTACTAAGGAAAAAAATATTGTGAGCAATATATATACATATATATATATATATATATATATATATATATATATATATATACACAAACACACACACACACACACACACCCCACACACACCCCTCAATGGTTCTCTAGCAAAACTCACATCTGTGTCTGCCCTCCAAAACTACAGAGTTCGGTAGGCAAAGAAGGGGTTGTGGGGGGACTTTACAATCAAATGTCAAGAAGACTAAAATCCAAAATTTGGCTGTGCTGAATTATTGCAGTAGCTCAGCTTCTTGCTCCCATAGCAATACCTGCTAAATTTTGCAAAGAAATGTATCTTAGATACTAGAAATGGAGGATTTAATCTTGCATGAATTAACTTGCTCTGAGGGGATATCTTTCTCATCTGGACATTAAGTTTTTAAATTATATGAATAAATAGTTAATGGAAATAAGAGCTTGGATATTTGGGAATCAGGAGACAAATCCAGTAGTTTATATGCCCAGTAGGAACTTGCTGCAACACACCGCTCTGTAACTTACATCAGTTCAGTCAGAGAGCATAATAAAGCCCCAAGCAGATCCATGGAGACAATAAATTAAAGGTTTTGAACACTCTGGCATGTTGATAGCATCTTCATGAGTATGGTTGAGAAAATAAACAAACTGTGTTTAAAGCTAAACCCCTTGCACAGTTATTATAGGGAGCTCTTCTGATTCTGAACAAACACCGTACTTGCTAGTTGCAAAAAGGTATGTGCCTTGTCACCCTTCTTAGCCACTATAAAACAGGGAGCAGTCACAGCATTAATTTTCTTCAACTTCCCTTTATGGAATGCTGCACTTCCAGATATCTGAAGGGCACAGTCATGTTACAAGGCTGGAAATGTGTCAATACTATCGCAGGCATCATTGTACCACCTTCTTTGCTTGCAAGAAGGGAGCCTGAAGCAACAAAAAGAGTGCAGATAGCTAGCTTGTAAAAGGTAAAGGTAAAGGTAAAGGTACCCCTGCCCGTACGGGCCAGTCGTATCCGACTCTAGGGTTGTGCGCCCATCTCACTTAAGAGGCCGGGGGCCAGCACTGTCCGCAGACACTTCCAGGTCACGTGGCCAGCGTGACAAGCTGCTCTGGCGAGTCAGAGCCGCACACGGAAACGCCGTTTACCTTCCCGCTAGTAAGCGGTCCCTATTTATCTACTTGCACCCGAGGGTGCTTTCGAACTGCTAGGTTGGCAGGCGCTGGGACCGAGCAACGGGAGCGCACCCCGCCGTGGGGATTTGAACTGCCGACCTGACGATCGGCAAGTCCTAGGCGCTGAGGTTTTACCCACAGCACCACCCGTGTCCCGGTAGCTAGCTTGTATTCTGACATAATAACAATAGGGAGAATACATAGGGTGTAGTTTTCAAAATATTTTGCTGCAGTGCAAATAAATATTTCGAAAGCTGAACCCTAGTTCAAAGTGACTGACAAAGTCACCTATTGCTCTTATGTTTACCTAGTTGAGAGTTGTGATATTTTACTGATAAATGTGAAGAACTCTAGGAACCAGTACCAGTTTGCAGATTTGATTATGGGTTTATTCACCTACAGTTATTGTGGATTATTTATACAGGTCTTTGAATGCAGGAATTAAGGATATCTTTTATCTTTTCATCCTCAAACATCAAAATCCCTATATAAAGAACTAAGGCTGTAAAAAGAAATTAAGTCTTTTTTTTAGCTGGGACTTGAATCCAAGAGTCATGGCTCTTTATCTGGTGCTCTGGGTATTTGGTCAACTGGCAATCAACTGTGTTTTATGGATATTCCAAGGAGCCTAGATGGGAACTGTGACAAGAAATAAGAGCCAGTTCTAGAATGCCTTTCCTGAAAAAAAAGTCAACTACAAAATATAGCGGAAATATTGTGGTTTTTGCTAGGCATTCTGCAGCTGCACCTCTTAACATAAGCTGCAGAAAGAAATGAAAGAAAGAAACTCTATAGCTGATTCACATGCATTTGCAAATTTAATAGCTCCCATAAGCAGTCTACTTGTATGAGCAGTGTTATGCATTAGGAGAGAACTAACACCAACTCAGCCTAGAAAAACAGAAATGATTGTTCACAGAAGTTGCTCCTACAATATTCTGTGAGCTCCTTCCTTCCATGCTACATTCTAGACTATTCATGTGAGCTGTTGTGTGCAAAATAAGCCCCTGCAACAGGATAATCAGAACTATCTTTTTCAAGTCTGTTTCTGGATACTCATCCCTATTCTATACACACCACCAGCACAGAACATAATTGCATTATTTAATTCTGGGTTTTTTTAAGAGGAGCAATAAATCTAATTCAAACAAGAGAGTAGCATTCCAAAGGGGTTGCATCTCTCCACTTGAAAAGTGCTGACAATTTAGAATACAATTTAGAGGTGGTATAAAAGAAAAAGAAGTGTACAGGACCTAATTAAAGGTGATGGGCTTTAAAAATAAACCTTTAAGCAATTGCTAGCTTCTTTCAAGGAAAGCTTGATTGAAGACAAGAAACAATTAAAAGTACCCCATAATTCAAAGAGGCAGTGATACTACCTTGCTATTTGTCAAGAAAACCATACTGGTTAAAACTGCTTACTTAGAAAAGGCATGTAAAAAGAAACTACAGATATTACATCTTGAAAGACAAGGATGGCACCCTGCAAGCAAAATTATTAATTTTCACTAGGCAAACACATGGAAGGCAAAGCTTAAAAACCCCACCAAAACAGTAATATTCCTCCACTGTAATGCATTGTAAGAATGAACTATCTGGAGAAAGCCTACAGTATAGATCAGTGGTAGACCACGAGAAGCAGAAACGTCCAGGTTTTATCCCAGGTATCTCTAGGCAGCGATGGAAAAGCCCCCTTCTGGAACTCTGGAGAGCCACAACTACCGGTAGTTCTTGTAGACAATCCTGAGCAAGGTGCACCAATGATCTCAATTGATATGAAGCAATTTCCTATGTTCCTAACTGGCCTCCCTTACATTTTTGAAGTGATCCATTGGATCCTGCTGATCCAGCATTCTCTATTTCCTTTTCTCTACTATGCTAGTGCTATAAATGCAATTTAAAGATTTTGGAATTTTAGTTTCTACTAGAGATAATTGGCTGTCCTCTCTCCACACTTCAGCTATTAATTGAGGGGAATATATTAAGAGAGCTGGAAAAGTTCCTTTCAAGGGCAGTTGGCCTCTAAGGCACGAACCACCATACTTCAACTTACTAAGCTAAACCATTTGGTTCTTGTTGGATGCTGGATACAACCATATTCATGGAAAGACAGTCCAAATATACACACCCATTCCAATACCGTCTTTATCTGTACCACCAGTAAACCATCAATTCCTTAAGCAAGTACTCACAGCCCCAACTTATTTGCAACCCACTCATCTAGCGTACTTTACCTGGCCCAAGAGGGTGACATGTTGCTTCTCAGGCAGTGTGCTTGCCCTTGTGCTTTGCAGCAGAAGGATGCTGCATTGAGTCTAAGCCAGACGCTTGGTGCAAAACTATCCCATTGCCACAATGGATAAGAATTGTTGGAGACAAAAGTGGTGATAATAAAGTTTCTTTCCAGACTGCCATGGTTGGCCCAGACTGAATGGATTCATATGAGTGGAATCTCAACTCTCTCACTTCCTTCAATGATCACCATGTGTAATACTAATACAGTATTGTGCTGGGCAGGAGAATAAATCTTTATGCCTCCTATAATATAATATTTACTGCCACACTGAACACTGGGGGAATAGTTTTTGACACTTTTATATGGAATTGAAAGGGTGTATTGAGACAACTTTTACTGCACTATTGATCTAATGGATAGATCACTAAGAACAAATTTGCCACATAGCTATCATGTAGGATTTCAGAGGCATGAAATGATTCCCAAGGTTCAGATATATTATACAGTGAAGGATTTCTTTTCTCAGTATAGGTTTCCCATCTTTGCAAATAATCATCTAGGGCGATAGAAAATATTATTTTTTTGCTAATTTATCAATCATTAATCATAGAAACGAATAGTGATTTGATTCTCCAAGTGTTAGTTCGTATATAGCCAAAATGGTGCCATCCATTTGTACACAAAAGGAGACATATCAGCGGGCTCAAGGGAACCCCAAGGTTTGCAGAATGACAAAAAATAATAATCTTTAGAAAGAAAAGTCTTTGGAGGAGGATGAAAACAAAACAAAGCCCAATGAGGACTGAACATGTTCAGTGACTACAGAACGCTGACTGATGGAAGATTAAAGAAAAATGGGGGGAGGAGTGGAATGAGGTATCCTGAAAAAGGGCAGGATTCCAGCCAGCTAATCATGAAGAGGAATATTTTGTTGCAAATGCCACTTGTTAAATCCTACAAATAAAAACTTCATCACATGACATTATGAACAATTTATTGAACCTGAATGGTTCCCTGTGGTTGCTACTCAATGTGGACTAACTAAAAAAAATGTGCCCATGATCTGCCATCCCATTTGAGGAGATTTTTCAGAAGGTAAATCTTTAAAGAGTTTGGGGTTCGCCTCATCATTGCCATTGGGGCATTGTTTAACAACCACAACAGAACTCCTCTCGGCGGCTGCTAAGAGTCAGCCAGCACCTCCCCCCCCCATTGGCACAGATGTTGTATAATTCCAGGATATCCTTGGTTAAAATAGCAGCCCTACAAAAAATGGCAACCCCCAGTATAGCTGCCACTTTCCTCCCAGGACAACTCTGTTCTCACATAGAAAAAGTTCTTAATTTGTGATAAACACTTCTCAAAACTTTCTATGCAGTTTGGGTCAGGTAACTTAGAGGCAGAAGATCACTACTGTTGCTTTTGCATGAATGAGATGGGTTGCTGTAATTGCATTTAGTGTCTGACAATATGCAGGTACAGAGGGGCTGATAGCCACAGACGCCTTGTCTCAAATCCTGGTCGCACACCTCCAGTGGAGGAGCTGCTTTCACTACCTGTAGTGGGCCCAGAAGCCTCCTTCCCTCAACCACTGCTGCCTGTCCACCATATGCCCAGCCTGTGTTTTGCTGCTGCTGCTGTGTTGCAAAAACAACAACAACACTCTACTGAAAAGCACACCAGCAACAAAACTCTGGTGTTTGGGATATGTTGTTGTTTTGTTTACCAACGCTGGTGAAATCAGGAAGCACGGCGAGCTTCTTAAAACAATCACCCAGGTACACCTGCACAACGGCTAGATTTCTGGAAGTGGGGATAGAATTATTACTCATGATTGCCAAAGCAAAAATACCAGTCTGAAAGACTGTTAATCTTTCCAGAATGGGCATACAAGCAAGTTGTGAACAAGGATACCTTCTGAGCCATAGCAACAAAGTGAACACAGGAAAAGTAGAAGTTAGATTCTTCTGGCATTTTGACTAAATACATGCAAACTGTATGCAAGTTAGGTTAATCATATGTACATTTGGATGAGCATGTTATCTTGAGAACCGCAGCTTGAAATGTGGTTTCAATGTGTCCTGAGTACTGAATGTTGCTCAACCTGTTAAATACAGTACCTAGGAAGCCAAGGTTTCACCTTAAATGCAAAATGCAGTTGAACTGCTGACACAAAGTGGTGCCCACTAAATAGCACACAGACTCAGGCAGTGTTAAAGACTGTATGTTAATCAGTTATTCAGGTTGTCATTCATATGCCATGAGGGTAACTTCACAGCTGATATTATGTATATACATTCACAGCAGTTAAAATTGGGTTTCTGTACTGTTTTTTTCCATATACATTCACAACATGCAGTAAACTGGAGTAAAAACTCTATACATTGTAATGATTATTAACAATGGCATTTATTAATATGTGTTAATGGATTCATAATAACAAAACTACAGTCAAATAATATTATAATGTATTATGGAAATTTGGAACCATGTAAAAGTGCCTTTTTAATGCTCAGCACTTGGATGGGGGGGGGGTTTAAAAGAAAAAGTATAAATAGATTGTAGTTCAATAGTTTGTAAAGTTATACAAATTCAGAACATACCAAAGGAATAATAAAATGTATGGGCACATCTTCTGTGAGTCTAAATAATATTCAGAGTTTTTCATGAGGAGCTGGAGAAACTTCTGTATTTAAGAGCCAACATTTCAACAAGCTTAGGGAAGCGACTAGTCAACTCAACAGCCCTGCAGGATCCTCTGTCCCCGCCCCCCTACACCCCAGAGCAGTATCCACCAACCTTTCCTTGATAACGATAATGAGGTACTGCTAATACACTTAGCCCAGAATGAGCCTAGTTTGCCAACAAGAGTTCTAATCCAAACACTCCCACCATTCCTAGAGTGACACTGCCGCCAAAATCCAGACTCACCCCTTTGTATGCCAGGAACAGCAAAGACAAATTGATCAGTCTATGGCTGTGATGTTCCCCAGGGAGAATAACTCTAGTGCTGTGCAGGCTTATTTGCCAGTTTGAGTTCTCTCATCTTCTCATTTTTCTAATGTTAAATTTAGTTCTCCACAATTTGTGAAATGTATTTTTTTTTTTAATCCTCATGAAAACCCATCAGCATTTTAGTGCAAATATCTCCTAATAATATATTTTTTAATGCAGTTGGAAGCAATTTCCCCACATATAATGGATTTTTGTATGTTCCATTTCACCAATATATTCATATTTATGCGTCCTTTCCCCTCATATATGCATTTTTTTTAAAAAAACCTGTTTGGTTGCAAAACTGCATTGAAAAATTGGGATGGCTGTGTTTAGGTTCTCATATTGTTTCAGAATGTGCAAATTTGAAAGATTTGCCATGAAATAAAAGCCAAATTGAATTTCTCCTCCATCCCTAGTTGCCAAAAAATTAATTGCCTCAGCTGAAAATATGTATCTTTCCAGACTGGAAATGCTAAGCTCTACTGTGATTCAAGCACCATTATCCCGAGAACTCTGGAGAGATAGCTGAACTTCCCCCAAACACTCACAAATCAACCACCATCCAATTCAAGCTAAGGGGACTTCACCCATCACTATCAGAAAGTGCTTCAGAAAGAGAAGGTCAAAGATATGGTCCTGCAGCTAGATGTAAAATGGCTCGGTCTGGATCTGATTCCTGCTGTTCCAACACCTTTGTGATTTTTGCAGTGAACTCTGCTATACGAATTCTCACCTACAGTCTGTGTATCTGGAGAGGACAGTTATTTGCCTTGCACTGGACAGCTCCCTCTGATTTGCAAGGTCTCTGCTCCACTACCCCAGCCCAATTGCAGACCTTTGCTGGTTCTCCTTTGGCCTTCCAAGCTCACATGAGCCCCCAATAAGATATACTTTAAAGTTGTTGTATGTTGCTCCTATAATGATGCTCTTATTATCAAACAATCAAGTTTGGATTAAAATACATTTTTCATGGTGATGCTGAATTATTTATAAATGACGCCTTCTTACAAGGCTGCCATTATTAAATCACAGAAAAGCAGAAGGGGATCGAATATGTCATTATTTCAGCCTCATAAAGGACTCTCCGAAGCATTCAAAACTCTAGTAGGAACAGGAAGTATGAATGCAAATTCCCTATGTGACTTTATTAGATTGCTAAGAAAAAGCGCACATATTCTGTGATAGGATTCCTCATACCTTGAAAGCAATGTTGCTTCCCTAAGACTTCAGAGTGTGTTTTTTAAAACAACAACAACAGCACACACACAGATCTGGCTACAAACATCTTTCCACATGAATAGTTGTTTTCTTCTTACAAAGGTTGGGACATCCATTTTACTAGGAAGCATGCATGTTAAACAATTGTTATTTAGAGCATTTTCTGATATTGAAACTAGTGTTCAGGTATTTCCAGTCACCCTTACTCAGAGGAATATTTTTTTAATTCTTGAGACGCTCGTGGGTGGGTAAAGACAACTGAAAACAGAGCTCAGTTTTATTACTTTCTATCTTTTTACTGAAGGGATGTGGGTGGCGCTGTGGGTTAAACCACAGAGCCTAGGACTTGCCGATCAGAAGGTCGGCAGTTCGAATCCCCACGGCGGGGTGAGCTCCTGTCGTTCAGTCCCAGCTCCTGCCAACCTAGCAGCTGGAAAGCCCGTCAAAGTGTAGGTAGATAAATAGGTACTGCTCTGGCGGGAAGGTAAACGGCATTTCCGTGCGCTGCTCTGGTTCGACAGAAGCAGCCTAGTCCTGCTGGCCACATGACCCGGAAGCTGTACGCCGTCTCCCTTGGCCAATAAAGCGAGATGAGCGCCGCAACCCCAAAGTCGGTCATGACTAGACCTAATGGTCAGGGGTCCCTTTACCTTTACCTATCTTTTTACTGGATTGTAAATAACACACTAACATAGGCAATGCTGTCATTTCCCTATTATTATTTAATTATGATCATGTTTGTCCTTTGGTTAAAGGTCAGCAGGACTATTTGTATCTTTATACCACGATCTTCCATTTAATCTGGCAACACAAATTAACGCTGCTGCTTTTGGTGGTATTCCTTCCCGAAAGTGACATCCTTGCCTCTGTATTGCAACTCTCCCTGTTCTAGTTCTACTTACATGCCTTTGGATCTAAAAATACAGGCAGAGATTTGCCCAGTTGCACATGGGAGGGGATGCTGCTGCTAATAAATCCACCAATAGGTTTTGAAAACTCAACTCATTTGCTTATTCATTCATTTGTTTCAGTAAAACCAGTAATGACAAATGTGGGCAAGAGATTATACTACTATATATAACGTACAATCTGTCCTTTCCAAGCCTTCTCATGGCAACCTTTCAATGCCAGTCTCAAACATAGAACATTCATATCACAAGGGCTCTGATTGACCACACTGGCATGCAGCAAAATGCACTTAATTGCATGAGGCCAAACAGCTGTCTAGCATAACTGAAAGGCCACCTCCCTCACTTGAAGTTCTCTGGGCTCTGCTTCTGGCATGTCTGATTCTCCACATGAGCTGAGCTGAGGATGCACAGCTTTCTCTCCCATGGTGCAAGTGTTCCTCCTGGATGCACTAACTGCTCATATGGGACAGTCCTGCTTCACAAATGACTACAAAACCAGGCTGAGGTGGCCTTAGAAATGCTTGAGGTGCAATCAATACTCAAAGAAATCAATGGCTAAAGGTGATTACAAATGATCTAATTATGCCAAGAAGTGGGAGTGGCTCAGGGAGTAATAAAAGGCTAGCAAATAGACTTCCACCTGGAATTATGCATTCATTAGTGGGTTGCTCCACATAATCATTTCCCCCCTAAAAATCAAGCTTCTTTCACTGGGTATAACTAAAATACTGGAAGAAGAAGAAATCTTTTTGAATGTGAATCTTGGTTGCCCCATTATGCTGACACACTACATTTCTTCACTAAATGTTAAAATGAAAAAATTACTGTATCCCCTGTCACTATGCAAAAGAGTGGTTATGTTAGATGGGAATTAAAATGTTTACTTCCCTTTACTCACAAGAATATAAAGCCTAATATATTCAAGAGCTAGTTCATTGCTATTGGCAACCGGCAAATCCACTTCACTTCAGCTAGCAACTGATTTATAAAATACTAAATTGTAATTAGCTGTACCATCCCCAACTGTAAGAACTATTGTACTGCAAAAATATTTCAAGCGGGGGGGGGGCAGATCCCCTAGAATTAAGAGCAAAATCTGAATGAGAAAATAAGTTTCTGATCAGTGGGAAGCATTAATCTACATGGGAAAGAAAGCCATTTCTTCCAGCTATACAGTTCATATTTTTCTGTTTAACTATGTTCCAAGTGATGCCAATTACCAATGAGTTAGTCACAGACTTGATTATCTTCCTAATTTTCAAGAGCCTTGCTCCATTGATAAGAATCTCTGGTATACAGTCTGGATCATCCGCTGCTGCTCCATCAACAGATATTGAGTTAAAAGGACCATAAATCCTCCTTGGCAACCTGGTCTGCTGGAATAATGGAGAGCATTTGGCAGCAGAGGCTGAGCTGTAATTCAAGCTCATCTCCTCCGACAACTGGAGAGGGACACACATGGCTGCAGAGCTCATTTTGGAGTCTGAAAGCCATTAAACATCTTTTGCTGGCTCTGACGCCAAGTAGCGCAATGCCAGAACCTCAGTGCCAAGGGATACTCAAAGAGAAGGCATATGGTCTGTTTTCACTTCTGTTGAGAGTTCAATCTCCTTATTTAAAGAAATAATGGAATGTATGTTTCTTTATATGAAAATTGCCAGCTCATTTTAAGGGAAGGCTAGTGATATGCAATTATGCTTACTGTATGCTATAACTTAGATCCAATCAAGCTACAACATGCATCATGCCCTTTGTAGCACAGAAGGGCAGGTTGGGGTACTCCTGCATCAGCCATCACCATAGGGTTCCAACTAACTCTGTTATATTTCCTTCTGTACATAGTCATGAAATAAGTTAGGGCAGGAAGTGGGCATGGGAGTGAACTCACACCAGTGCCAGTGCACTGGCTCCTTCCATGTCTAAGGGGCACAGGGGCATCACTGCTGCAAAGGCCTGTGCTTGAGTGGTACCACAAGTGTTGCCATGAGTGTTGGGTGGTGCCTGTCATTTTTGCTCTGCTGTGTGCTGTTTGGAGTGGTGTGTTTTCTTCCTCCTGTTCTGGGTGAGTATAGGATTTGATGGACATTATTCTGGCATAGTTAGCAGCATCTTCTGCCCACCCCACTCCACCCAGGGTAATTGGTGAGTATAATAGCTCAGCCTGCAACTTGATTGCCAAACGGATTGGTAGGCACCATTATTCAAGTTTGGATGATCAAACAAATAGAATCTCAAGCTTACTTCACCAAGCTCCAGTCATCGGGGACAGCAAATATATGAACAGAGACAATACGGTAAACATTTGTGATATCCAACATTCGTTATCTGCTCTTAGACCCACTAAAATCAATGGAATTAGGTAAAACCTAAACAGACTTGGTGAATGGGCAACAAAATAGCAAATGAGATTGAGTGTAAGGAAGTGAAAGTAAGGGGTGTTACAATGTTAGGCACAGAATCCTAACTTCACGTGTGTATACTGGCTGTGATTATCCAAGAAAGTGACCTTGGTAAGAATTTGTGTGGATAGTTTAATGAAATAATTGAATGTATGACTGAGGTGGCAGTGAAAAAGGTAGATTCAATGCTAGAGATTATTAGAAAGGAATTAGAAATAAAATGAGCAGGGCCCTTGATGTCTTGGGAAGCATGACAGCAGTTGGTTCTCACCATTCCCTGACAAACCTCAAGTCTCCCTCAATCTCTATGCATACTATATTATTAGAGAATGACAGTATGCTTCTGCATACAGGATGCCGACAACTAGTGGTATGGGAAGGACATCACTTTCATGGCTTTCTTGTGGGTCTTCTGGAGGCATCTGGCTGATCATTGATGTATATAGGATGCTGGACTAGATGGACCCTTTGTTTGACCCAATGTGTTCTTGATTTAGGCAAAATACAGCTAAAAAGTTTAATTGCACAGAAGTACAGTATACGATTCAATGCATGTGATACATTAGTGTATTCCAGATGGAATATTTTTTTTGATGGCAACACACAGTTTCAACACCATGGGATAAATGGGTAAACACAGGTAAATAACAGATTATGTCAAGATAGTTGAACAAATCCCTATGCAACCTTGAACTTTCTCTTTCTTTCTCTGCTACATTATATTGTGAGAATCTGCTATCTAGATGCAGCCTAAGAATATTTGGCCACCACCATTCCCACCCATAACAGCATGAGAGATAAGTATGAGCTGTTTTCTGGTTCACAGAATCTGGCATCCATACTAGACAGATACAGTCAACTAGCAGAAGTTAGGGGCACAGGACTGACCCTGATGGGAATGAAATCCAAGGGCAGACATTTGAATAGCAGCCCAAATTTTTTCCAGTATGTTGCCAGGCTCAATTATAAGATGTAAGCTAGTAGTGATGGCATTGTGTCAAGTGAACTAATACATCAGTCTTTAAAAAACAGAACATAACAAAATAATTCCTTTCATTAATACAGTTACAAACAGTAAAACTATTTTGTGTCAAAGTGAGCTTTCTGAGCAAATGTCAGTTTTATCAGTCAACTAGAATCTTATAATTTGAAAGCTTCTTTAGATATATACGTATATGAAATGAGGGCTGACTAAAGGATAAATGAGTCAGAGGGTGTGTGTGTGTGCGTGTGTAACAGTGCCTTTCCAACTTCCATGCACACAGGCTGGTATTTTATAATAACTGCTGTCTGAAATGCAATTCAGAGTTCAAAGACCATTTTGGGTCCATCAGAGCAGAAGCTGTTTTCATAATATGGTGTGATCTGTGCCTGTTGCAACCAGATAACTGGCCCTTACATAGAAAGGCATGTTAAGACGCAAACTTAAATTGAACATGATCATCAGGAACACATGTGTAAATGAATTCCGACACCACCAGTAATATCCACAGTAATTTGTGTGCCTGTAAAATTGTTAATTTTAACACTTACCTAGTTTGAAGATTTATTTCTCATTACAGAATCTCTATGGTACTAAAGAAAAGAAGATAAGCAAGTGGGAATCCAGATGTGTTTCTTTGAATGTCTACATCAGTAGCCCAGAGTCAGTTATGCAGTGTTATCTTTTTTTATCCCCATCAAATTATCACAACACTATTTCTTTGCCTTGAAGCTACAAGAACTAAAAGCTTGCCCTTTCTCTGTTCTGTCTACCTCCTAGTTGGCAAAGACATCCAGTTCAATCAATATGCTGGCAGTCACAAGGTAACATCAAGCCACCAGACCATAGCAGCCACTTAGCTTCCTCTTCTTCTCACCCTCCTATTTTTTTCTCTCCCTGCCTCCATCTCTTTTATCAGCAAGACACTAGAAAGGAACCATATGTCAATCAAACTGAATCTCAATAACAAGTTTGCCCTGCTTATGTAATTTGTATGAGGAGGGGGGTAGCCAAACCATTGTGATGAAACAAACCCAAATTTCTGATTCGAAAATGTTTCCATTTGTGCTCAGATGGATACTAGCCTGACCTTAAAAAGATGTTTATTCTGAATTAAGTCTTACTTAACTTGAAATGTACAGGACTGCAGTCTAAATCTCTTAATGTGAGTTTGCTTTCCTAGATTGGACTTTATTTATTTATTTATTTATTTAACATATAAATATCAGCCAATTTAGCAGGCCTTCTGGACAGCGCACCAAATTTTGAAAATTAATAAAATACAAACAAAGCATGGTCAATATAAATGTAATAATTACACCAACATGAAACAGCATAAAAGAATCATGGAGCGGCATAAAATACCGTAATATTAGCATTTTGGGTCATACATCCAGCGGCCCACTTAGAGGCCACTGTATCACAGATTAACTAACAGTCTATATTTACTGACATCCTTATGAAGGAAATAGCAAATGTAAGAAGAAAGGATCTTTGCAGGTCATGTATTCAGTCTAGAGACAATACAATTTACCACCACTGACAGTAAATTATTAATCCTCCTCCCCTCTAAATTTATTGTTCCTTGTTATGGGCAGATCAAGTGTATTGGGGGGTGGGGAGTAGGAAGATTCCATGGTGCAGGAACTAGGACTTACTAAATTTGGTTCCCTTTTTAACACTGTTCCTCCTGCCTTCCATGAGTTATAATGGGAGATAAAAGATGCCAGTTCGAAGACTGTGGTAGTCCCCCACCCTAGAGATGCACCTGCCATGCCCTTTTAATGCCCCCCTTTTGCCCTTACAACCCATGGAAGGCAAGGTCCACCCATATCCTATGGCTCCTGGGACATCGTTGGCCTCTAACTTTCCCAGTGTAAAAGTTCTAAGTTGCAGAGGTCTCCTGATGCAGGAGCAGTGTCCATGAATGGACAGGAAGAAGGTGGGGGAGTAGTGAGGCAGAAGGGAAGTTGCAGGGAATTTTTACAAGGCAGTCTGGGGACAAATGAGATCTCCTTTGGGAACCATCTTTTTCTTAGGAATCCATATTTAGTTGTTATATTAATTAGATGCCTCTATATGGCAAACAATATAAAACACTGAAACAAAATATAAACAATTCAAAAATAATCCAAATGATCAACAAGAAAAAGCAAGTAATTGGCACCGGCACAATCATATAAAAAAACTAAAAACCCCAAATGCAAGCGAAAACTAATTGCCATCAGATTAAACACAGACTAAAATTAGACTTGTTAAAATAACATTATGATGTTAAAAGGCATGGGAGAAAAAGAAGGTCCTTACTTAGTGCTGGAGAGACATTAAAATAGATGCCAGTTGAGCCTCTTTAGAGAGGGCCTCTGCAGATTATATTAAACCACGGATAACCCAATACATGAGAAGTTCCAGTAGGCAAAGCGAGTGCATATACTGATCAAAGCAATTTGCTTTATCCTAAAACAACACACCTTAAGAGTCCTTTATTTCCAAAGGCAATAGTAGGTATAGAAGTGGCAGGTTGCCAGGTTCCTCACAGCTGGTGGGGAGAGGACACCAAGACATTGTCACTATGAAGACCTGCACTGTTTCTGCCTTGCCTTACAGTAGAAATGTGTCTTCTCTCTTGATAAACAAGTCTAATCTGGGCAAAGTCTCAAAATGTCAAACATAAAGTGTTCCAAAGGTAAATAAGTAAATTTCAGGTTTATGGCACAGCAGTAGCTATGATGTATTGGGCTAAACACAAAATTATATGAAGACGTAACATGCATACAAGAAAAGCTACATAAGTGACATCATATTAATTAGCCACCAAGTACACACACACACACAGCGCAATGTTAGTGGTAGCATTTTCAACAGAGGCAGAAGTTTTTCAAGAATTCATCTGAATAAGAACCAAAGATCTATAATCTATGGCTTTAAACTGTCTTTGTTTTATTACTGAACTACTGAAACAAATGCACTACTGCACTACGATGCAGTGGTAAATAAGGAATATGTGCTGCAAAAAGGCAATAAGATTTACTTCTGAGTAGGATTTTAGGCTTAAAGACAATTACCGGTAATCACCATGTAGGTACTGAATTACTAACAGAAAACCTTCCATATCAAAAATACTGAATTTTGTTTCCTTAGCGATCAGAGCTGTCATAGAGTAAAAATGTAAAGAGCCTGAGATTCAAGGCCAAACTACACATCAGGTAAGGGGCTAATTCACAAAGGGGTGAAATTCCCATTGCCAAGCAATACTTGCTTCAGGACTGCAGCAGGGGAGGCGAGGAAAGGTTAAATTCCCTCTCCACACTTGTTAATCTTTTCATACCCACACCAACACACCCAGATGCAATTTGCATGTCAAAACTGGGTTGGCTCTCAGGTTTTTGCTGTGATCTAGTCCATATGCAAAAATATTCACTGGTTTATTTCCTCAGTCAACATTGGTAGATACCAAACTGAAAATCTTGGTGTTAACATCCACAGCAATACTGCCCTGTAAGTTATGCAACAGTTCAGAGCATAAGCAGATAGAGGATTGCAGCCCTAAGGGCATTAATTGATCCTTATATTCATCACATAATGACTCCTGTGTTATCTGATTAAGGAGCCTTCTTTTGTCCACATTATATACTGTCTATGTCTGAAGAAGTAGGTTCCATTTAGCCATCATGGCTAATAGCTACTGACAGGGCTACATAAACTTTTTTTAAAAGCCATAAGCCAGATGATGTAGTATATACTACAGCAAGCCAGTTAATACTTGGGGCTTCCACTCTACATTCATAGTGCAGGTATATATGCACAGGTCTTTCTGCTCATAGGTAAGTTCTGCCTTGCCTCTGCAAATATTCAAAAGCTATGCCAAACAGATTATTTGCACAAAGTCTAAATATTCAGGAGAACTCCACTGGGCTTTACTGTTGACTTTTATCTGACAGGACTGATAACGTAAATGCTAAAATAGCTCAACAGCATCCTCACAGAAGTCAAGAGGCAGAACAACCATTTACTAGCCCAGCCTTACAGCAGGAATTTAGGTTCAAACTAATATATCAGACATATTAAATGATAGCATTTGTTACACGTATCAAATTCTGATGGTGATGATTACTATACCTAAAACCACCCACTGGGAAAATATGAAGTGGCATAATTCTACCTTTTAGTCCTAAAACACTTAGTATGGTTGCTATCATACCTACATGACAAAGCAGGTCCCTTGAAAGCATCAGCAATGCTGGGTCCTCAGATAAGCACCTTTATGACTGTTTCACATATTAGGAAAGAAATGCTGCTGCAGGGTGGGTATAAGGCGCTCAACCAGCCTGATTGCTGTCTATGCCACTGGTGCTGGTGGTAGCTGTACATATTAAACAACCGGTCCACAGGTTTCAAATATTACAGCCCCAATCTACAGCCACAGTTACATGGAAGCATCCACCATCCAACTACCATAATATATGAAGGCACCTATATACAGGTCCATTGCTGGGAGGTATATTTTAGTGCTAGAATCCTAACTTGTGGTCATCCGACTTTAATCATCCCAAACTGGACACACTAGCTGGAGCTGATGGGGACTGGAGTCCAGCAGAATCTGGAGAGCTTCAAGCTCCCAATTACACACCAGCACCAGGCACCAGCCAAAGATGAACGCTAGGAAGAGACCTTCTTTTCCTCTCAGCAAAGCTGGAGTGCTCCTGCTCCTGCTACCACTGTGCTGCAAAATGCAGCTCAAAGGAAAAGGGTGAGAAGAGACCGAGGGACTGCTTGACTGTGCATAAACCACAACCTGGGACAGCATGGAGAACCCGCTAGATTAAAAAAATGGATGCTTCCAATCTCCTCCTCTGAAATATGAAAGGAGAGGGAAAGAGAAGCCTAGTGACATTCACCATTGTTTCTGTTGCATTTGGAGTGGGTCTTACAGACCTTCCGCTCCAGAAGAAATTTGTCATATTGTGAGACAATGGCCAAAGTCTAAATACAAAGCAGTTTGGAACACTAGAGGCACAATGCATGAAATTTCCAGTGATGTTGAATTAATGAACACATTCTCAGAGTTTTCATTCTATTAATACTTCAGACCCAGGTTTTAAAAATAGTCCATTTTTAATAAGTGCAGAGTGTCTCCAAGAAAGATTGATTGCAGGGGCTTTAAGGCCTAAGAATTTTGTGCATGGTATATTTTGGAAATCTTTGAAAAATTAACCCAATAGGTTAGCTAACTAGAGACGCCACAATGCACCACAACTCCAACACTGCCCTGGACTGAGTGAGACCACTAGGGTCTCATGCAAATACATTTCCAGCCCTGCTCCATGGGGTCCTTTTAACTGGAGATGACTGGGATTGAATATTTTACCTTTCTGTTTGCAAAGCATATGCTATATTATGAGCCAGGCATCCCCCACTCTTATCTACCCTTCCCGCATTTCTATCAAAGTATGTTCAGATGAAAGTTCTGTGACTCTGTACTTTTCTCCACAGAGGAATACTTGGATGAAATTAGGTCAAATATATTGAAAAAGTAGACCAGAGAATGCAATTATCTCCTTCATATGAAGAGTCTTACTGGGTCACATGAGCAATCAATCATACTCAATCGTTTACCTTTTGACAGTGGCCAGTTTGGAATGTTTTAGAAAATTCCAGCTTTCAACAGCATATTGTCTTGGGATAGCTACCTTTAGCAAAAAGATATATTTTGGGGTGATCTTAAGTTCTGCCTTTTCAGAAATTCTAAATTACCCTCTGATAGTGTAGCATATGTTGATACCCCCTGAGAGATGAAGGAGATACAGAAAATATGTACGAAGGACAACAGTGGTCATATCTGAATGAGGAGCCAGTAAATGAATAGTAAAGAAAATACCATTGTCAATAAAGACTATGCATTTGTTTGGTTCCTTAATCCCAGTTTCTACTTAATCAGCAGTCATACATATATTTTTGTCATGTTCATTTAAACGTGCTACTTACTATGAGAGTAGCCAATGTGTTGCGCTCTGGATGTCGTTTGACTGTAACTCCCATCATCCCTGACCACTGGACAATGCTGGCAGGAGTCACTGTCCAACAACATTTGGATGGCTTCCGTTTGGATACCCCTGGCTTACCAAGTCAAGACCCTCTAGTAACAGAAATGTTTCATTTAAGTTTCCCATCCTTTTTTGTTTTTAAATGTCCACCCCATCTGCTTTCAGACATCTCATTTCTAAGTCCAAGTATCCTGTGTTCAAACTCCTCACATAGAAAATGTTCCACACTTCTGTTTGTTTGTTTTTTCATTTAACCATAATTTTCTAGTTCTACAACAAAAATTTGACATAAGGTGACCAGAACATATCACAAAACAAAGCAGTAAATGGGCCAAAGATTTAAATGACAGTGCAGATATGGCCCTGTCAAAATAATATTAATTCTAAAAAATAAAAAAATAAAAAAGAGTTCCATAAGGTACTTCCTGATTTATTGTTTGTAACCAATGATTATTATAATACAACTTATAAAAAGCACACGCCAAGAGTATGTTAAACATATACATTTTCAGAAATGCAAGTTGTCTAATGCTACAATGGTAAAGACCTCCTAAATTAATTACAGTGGTGCCTCGCAAGACGAAATTAATTCGTTCTGCGAGTTTTTTCGTCTTGTGAATTTTTCGTCTTGCGAAGCATGGTTTCCCATAGGAAATGCATTGACGGTTTCCCATAGGAATGCATTGACGGTTTTAAGAAAAAGGCGCAAGACGTTTTCGTCTTGCAAAGCAAGCCCATAGGGAAATTCGTCTTGCGAAGCAACTCAAAAAACAAAAAACTCTTTCGTCTTGCGAGTTTTTCATCTTGCGAGGCATTCATCTTGCGAGGTACCACTGTAGATTAAAACAACTCCTTGGAAGTCTACACTGTTTGCGGTAAAAATGATAACTCGTAACTTTCTCAGTGCTAGTGCAAATAAAATTACTCCCTAGCTAACAAACTTCTCCACTCTGGCTACTTCCTGATTACATGCATATATTGTTGTTGTTATTATTATTGAGTTTATGTTCTTATATTTATATCCTACTTTTCTTTCATCATGTAACTCTAGTGAGTGTAGATGTAGTTCCAGGTGGTCACCCATCCAGGCACTAACTAGCCCAAATCCTGCTTAGCTTCAGTAAGGTGTGCACATCATGTGCTTTCAGACACATTGGTATTATGTAATATTAGAGTATTGCATAATGCTGCTAGGGTATATAAAACTATTACAGCTTTCATAGATTTTCTCCCGTTGGCCAATTATATATAAAAAAGTGAAGTATGCATCTCCCACAAGATAAGATGCAGGAGAAACATTACATTTTGATATATTATATTGCATTCACAAGCTAGGGAAAAAATAAATAATTTCACTATGGTTAGATTACTGTTGTCAACACAGCAGGAAGTAACAACGACCAGGCTTTTTCTCTCTTTTTTTTGCAAGTGATTAATTAAAAGGAAAAAAGAGTTAATCAAGATAAACTTCTGCACCTGGCGAACACAGGACTGAAAGTTTATCATGTCTAAATATGTTTCTCATACATTTACTGCAAATTAGTTTTTGAAAGTGAATTTCAAGGTCTAGCGACTCCGAGGTTCACTAACTCAGTTTTCATTAAGTTTTCACAAATGATCTACTGTAGCATTATTCTTTTATAGTGCTGCAGATTTAGGACCCACTATGAAAAGCAATTATGCTGTCAGAAAAGTGTATTTTGACTTATTAAAAAATTGAAAGGTTTCAGAAAACTATTTATTTTGGATCTCATTGGATGTGCATGTTGACAGTATAGTGGAAGAAAGCATTTTTCTGTGTGGGGGGTTGGTTTTGTGGCTGATTTGAATCATATGTCTTTGCTAGGAACTTAGAAAACACCTTTTGGCAAATATTTACCAAAAAAGGCAAACAAAACTGAGTTGAACTCAGAACACACTACTGATAATGCGCAACACACTTATCAAGCCATAGGTGGCCTTACAGTTATTAACTTGATACAATATCCAGATGGATGATATTGTCTCCAGGGAATGCTGGGTAAGAACATAAGAAAAGCCCTTCTGGACAGACCAAAGACCCATTAAGTCCAATATCCTGCTCTCACAGTAGTAAACCAGAAGTGTGCAAGCAGTAGTTTTAAAAGAATGGCTAAGGGATAAATCCCATGTTATGGACATAAACCTTTGGCAATATCCTATCTACATACCAATCAGTATGGAAGGGAATCCACAAGCAATGAGGAAAATCTTAACTCCTCTTTGCAGTCTTCTGGCTTCTTCACTTTTCTCTAGTCTTCTCATTGGTTTACTACAAGCAGAAGAGGGTATGTTCACAGAGGATTTTTGGTGATGTGGGTATGCTGATTCAGTGCATCCATTCGCTGAAAGCCAAGCAAAAGCCAGTAGTGTCCAAATCTTATCCCTGGTAGTCTGCACTGGGGTCATTGTGAATGGTGCGGTACACACATGGCAAAGCAAAATTCCAGGAAGGTGGTACCGAAGTGGTGTACTTCAATCCAGCCACTGTGTGTTGACTCCTTATTTCACCCTCCAGTTGAAATAAGGGTTTATGGCATTCTAGAAATTAAGCTCTTTCAGTATACATCTCTGAGGAATGTTGATATAGCAGATAGAGCATTGAGCCTGGGGATGTGGGCTCAAATACCCAACAGCGGTGCATGAGGAGCAGAGGGATCCTGCTGTGCTTGCTGGGGCAGCAGAAAGGTCAGGAGGGGTATGGGTTGGCAGCAGTGGCAGCCCAGCAGGTGCACACCAACCTGGAAATCCATTTACCTTGCCACCAACTCACCCCATCCTGTCCCTGTCTTGGCATATGGCAGCACCTCTGCTGGGAGAGCACCTCTGCATATATCAAGTTGGCTATGAAGTCCATTCTGTCACATTAGACCATCCATTATCTCTCAGCCAGATCAATCTTGCATGGTTGTTTGGAGAATAAAATAGAACGATTCATGTATACTATTCTGAACTCCTTGAAAGAAGGTGATTTAAATGTGAATTATAAAGAGAAAAAGTGGTTTCATGTTCAGTGTGTGGCTTCTTGTGTAGCCAAAGCAGTACCACCCATGAGAAGAGGCAGATATCTACAAGCTCAGAGGAACCCCAATATATGCAGATGCAAGAAATCTTTAAGGAATAGTATTATAAGAGGGGATACAAAATAGCCCAATGAAGACCTAGGGCTTAGAATGATGACTGGTTGTTACGAAAAAAAGAAAAAAAACTGGGGTAGGGGGAGAGAAATGAATCACATTATCCAGGAAAAGAGTATTGCTGGCTGGCTGGAATCCTGATGAGGAAGATTTGCAGATCCCACTTTTAACAACAGTAAGTTTTCAGAAATAGATAAATCATTTGGAACATGATGACTCCACTGAACTTCTCAGAAACTGTATACATGCACTTAACTGCTCCAGTACAGTGACACCAACAGTGGAGGGGGTTCTGTTGCGCAACTTGAAGTTATTCCAATTGCACCGTAATTTGGTTGGATTCAACCCACTGGCTTCATTTCTCCTGATTAATGAATCATTACATTCAACATTTTGAAACTTTCATGCCAAGCTTCCTTGCTTCTGATTGGTTTGGAATCAGCTGATGAGCCATTGTGTGATGAGCAAAATAAAGAGCTGGCCCTATGCTCTCAGGAGGACAACTGCTCTAAACTGCCACATATATGATCGCATGATGTCAAGGATAATTTCTGTTTTACAATTCAGCACTTAGCACCAACTGTGTGGAAAGTGCAGCACAAAACAGTACTGGGTTTTAGCTTGCAAGACAAGGCATTGCATGCTATTTACTCAAAATATGTGATTTAGAGCACTAAAAATACTACAGTACATTTCATATAGAGAGAAAAATTTTGTAGATTGATTTATTTTAAAGAAACGGCTTTCTTCTAATTGCCTTGAAAGAGTTAAGCTCTTTTCAAGGTTAGTGAGCAATTTTTTGGCATTGAATTGACACAAAGTGAGGGATGCTGAACTTCAACAGCTGACACGGGCTTCTGCAGGTGCAAAATCACAGATGGTTACATGTCATTACTGCTACTGAACTCACAAAAATTTGCCAGGTTATGCAGAATACCATACACACAATATGCTATAGAGTTTGAAGAGCTTTGGATTCACCTCAGTAAAATTAAACACATGACCAGCAAAGGGCTTGCTCAGAGGGAAGAATTGGCTTCCAAATATTCCACTGTGTTCACAGTACGAAGAAACCAGAAAAAACTTTGCCATGATTTTCCAGTTTCAAGAGTGGCAATAGACCAGATCAGTTTTCAATGAAGCAAGGACTGTGGGAGGTCCAAATTTAGAAGCAAAAACGAAGCCTGTGGCTTTTTCACCACGTTATATAGCTAATTGGCATAACATCTAAGCAGGGCAGCTACATATATCAGGAAATGTTGTGGCTTAGAGTCATTCTCACACTTGACAGCCCCTTCCTACCAAAAATGAGCAGCTAATCCACTGATCTGAGTTAAAAGTTCTAAATGTTTTTGATCACTTCAAATTTCTATGTATTGCAGGTGACAGAAAGGTATTTGCCAGGGACCAGGAAACCTGTGGCCCTCATGTGTTGTTGGACTACCAATTCCCATCGTTCATTACTATTGGCCATGCTGCCTTGGATTGATGAGAACTGGAGTATGATAGCATCTGGAGTCACAAGTTTCTCCACCAAATTTGCTCCAGAGGGAGAAAACGGGGGTAACGGAAATTGCCTCTATCCCTGTTCTGCTGGCAGATTCCCTTCAACCAGGGGATGGTCACCCGTGGATACCACCCAAATAGATCTATCTCTATTGAGTGAAGAATCAATGCTGGGATGGACTGGCAATTTAGATGTCAAGAATGTCTAGAGATTCAAAATATGCACATCATAAAAACAGGAATAATCAAAGTACTAAAAACAGGGGCACTGGAGAGAACACATGAAATAGGGCGGGTAATCCTATCAAGGTTGACTAGTTTCACACCTTTCACACTTGGCTCAAGTTCCATCTTTCATTTCTCTCCTTTCCCAAGCCAGATTGTACAAGCTTTCCCATTGACTGAATTTCTTTCCTTTACAGTACACTTTCCAATTTTGAATATTAAAATTACAGTCAGCACAAACTGGCAATTTAAAACTTTTCCCCAACTCTAGCCAAATGGATTACAATCAGAAATGTCTTAAAACCACAATCTATTAATTCTACTGGGTTGACAAATTGCCTGCTGTGCAAGAAAACCAAACAAAGTTATAATAACTTGGACGTCAGAGAATAAAAGTATCAGCAGTGGCTGATTTTTGTAATTCATTTCACTTCTACCCAGTGATTTATTGGAATTAAAACAGAGCACAGACCAAGGACAAAGAAATATTGTGGAAATTACTATTAGTTAGGGGCTTTATAGAATAGCCATTAAATATCTAACCATCTAGAGGCTAAACTCTGGCCTTTTGTCCTGATACAGATTTTTTGGGGGGGAGAATAGAGAAATAAATGTGTATACAAATCATGACAAGTGATTTTTCTCAAGAGGTCTCACAGAAATGATAGGGAAGTGAATCACCCTTATTTATGAATATGTCTGAAATACAGCTATTATGGCTCCCAATCAAACAGAGGCAAGTGCCAACTAGAATCCCTGTAGGTTAATCAGACTATTGTAAAACTAGCCATCAATTCTCTTTCTAGAAGTGATGCAAGACCCCAGGGATTCTCTAGGATTAGAATTTTAGAGGAGCAACACATATATTTGAATGGTTATTAGATTTGTTCCCTTCTGGGCACCAGTTTTATATCCCTCCTCTTTCCCCAAATCTATTAAGATTGGCCTACTTTGCTTGCATGTGAAATGGGGGCCAATTCAAAGGCTGGTCCAAATTTTCCCCTCCTCGGGTATCCTGAAAATATCCTCTTCAAAAACAGGGGCTGATTTGATGCAGCTTTGCTGAGGAAGGAGGAATTTCTCCAAAAGCTTCGGGAGCATGTTGCCAATTGCTTTACAGGGTCTCACCAGGAAATGCCGTCAGCAGGAAACTGGAGAGAGCTTTGCACCACTTTCCCCTGACAACCCTTTCCCCAAAGCCCTCAGATTTGGATGGAGCACTGTGACACCGTGACTTCCATTGAAACAAAGTAGCCTAATAATGTATGATGTGTGAACCCCTTATTGGTCAGACCTAAAATTCACCAATATCAGCCCTTTATCAATTACAGCGCCTTGAGTCAAATGCTACAGAAAAGACCATGCACCAGCGATTTGTCCCTGTGTGTATACAAGCTGGAATCTCCCACTGTAGGCGATGACAAAGAAAAGCACCTGTACATTTGTGGAACTCCATCTGCTGTAACACATGTGGGATCCCCATGGGCGCATGGGGCTGTGCATCAGAATCAATATGCATAATGGAAAACAGGAACAATGGTTTCCTCTATTCCTTACTAATCACTCCAAGTTACCGGTAATCTAATTAAAATCTCAAGCATGAGGATACATTCTCTGAGTATCTCAGCAAATTGCACTTGATATTCTTGTCCTTAATGAATATCTGAAGGAATATAATTTCATTCTTTGCTGATGCTTAGAATGTACAGTGTCAACCAGCCAGAGAAAAGAGTAATTATCAATTCACATGTGATGTTCTTGAAAGAACTGCAAAATTATATTTCTTAAGGCCCTGATCCTGTTCTGATGGAAAGAAATGGCACAATTATTACTCCTTCCAATAGAGACTGCAGCCTTGAAGCAACCTCCTAGATATCTTAATGGAATCCCCAGCGAGGCATGAGGAGCCACAACATTAACCCTGCTACGTATCCCTGCTATGTATGCCTTCAACACCTGATATGAAATGTTGTCACAGAAAGGCAAATAAATTCTTCTATACAATGCTGTTTTAGGAATCTTTCTATACATATTCTATGCGGGGGGTGGGGAGAACCAGCACCTCAGAGGACAGTCACAACTGTGGATAAACATTTATAGCCCCAAGGTGGCAAACTTTCATCCATTGTCAGGTAAGAAATAAGCAGAGGTCCGGAAGTGGGGGCAATCAACAAGGCCAATGCCAAAGCCAAGAATCAGGACCTCCTTTTATCACCCAGCAACATCCCAGCCCATCCCCAGAAGCCATCAGACTCAGGTGGTTGCCTCCTGGGATGGGGTCTGGGCTACACATACACTCAGTAATCTGCTGACCACACCTGGAGGAGGATCCATCTTGCTCTCCACCCTGCTGCCACCATGGGGTAAGCAGATATCCATGGTCTAAACTGTGGTACCAAGTAGAATACGCAATCTTGCATGTGTCAGTAGCTGCCCAAATCCAGCAGTCCATGTCTATGAACTGCAAGCGCCTAATACAACTCCAGTGGTCATGTGAATTGCTATTTCGCTTAATAGTATAAGAACCATATAATTATTTTGCAAGGACATTGCCGTAGGATCAATTTCTCCACCTTTAAAATAAAATGCTATTTCTTGCTTTGCTTCCACATTTACATTTCATAAATGTCACAGCTCCCTCCCCCCCCCCACCAACATTTATGCAGCAGCAGGGGACCATTATCCTATGACAATGAATGTTTAATACCACTGGCATACCATTGGCATAGTGCTTAATTAAAATTGATCTTTTTTGCCATTGATCGGCTATGCATGCCAAGCGTGCCCTGAAGCAAAACATTTGGGTGAGGATTGAGGAGAGCAGTTGGATATAAATCCTCCATCATTTAATTGATGACCAGTCAGAAATCTGAATTTGGATCCTTAAGGCAAAAACAGACAAACACTAAGACAAAATCCCCAATGGATTTTGCAAATATAGTCTTTTCATAAATTGTTGCATTGAGGAGAATATTATACTCCATTTGCAAACAGTTGGTTAACCCCCTTGCTGTGCAGCAGTCACAGAAAGAGCCTGCCTAAGTATTGACTAATAGGGCAGCAGATCTGCAGTGGCTAATATAAGGGAGCTGTTTCCTGGCTCAGTCCTGGAGCACATCACATTAACAGTAAATGAAATAGTGAACTTATATCACCCATATGGAACCACAGCCAGCCTCTACACATCTGGAATTAGCCCTCAGGGCTCATAGGTGTGCTTGAACCCTGGCATCTCTTTTTGAGGAAACAAAATTTAAATAAAGTTCCAGCTAATCCCTGATCTCTGTTTTGATACTGGACTGGTTTTTTTGGTCCGTTTTTTAGAGGGAATAGGGTAGGATTTGTCCCTTCATTCTTGTTGATGGAGGAATATAATAATATAATAATAATAATAATTTATTATTTATACCCCGCCCATCTGGCTGGGTTTCCCCAGCCACTCTGGGCGGCTTCCAAAAGAATATTAAAATACTGTGATACATCAAACATTAAAAGCTTCCCTAAACAGGGCTGCCTTCAGATGTCTTCTAAAAGTCTGGTAGTTGTTGTTCTCTTTGACATCTGGTGGGAGGGCGTTCCACAGGGAGGGCGCCACTACCGAGAAGGCCCTCTGCCTGGTTCCCTGTAACTTGGCTTCTCGCAGTGAGGGAACCGCCAGAAGGCCCTCGGTGCTGGACCTCAGTGTCCGGGTAGAGCGATGGGGGTGGAGACGCTCCTTCAGGTATACTGGACCGAGGCCGTTTAGGGCTTTAAAGGTCAGCACCAACACTTTGAATTGTGCTCGGAAACGTACTGGGAGCCAATGTAGGTCTTTCAAGACCGGTGTTATATGGTCTCGGCGGCTGCTCCCAGTCACCAGTCTGGCCGCTGCATTCTGGATTAGTTGTAGTTTCCGGGTCACCTTCAAAGGTAGCCCCACGTAGAGCGCATTGCAGTAGTCCAAGCGGGAGATAACCAGAGCATGCACCACTCTGGCAAGGCAGTCCGCGGGCAGATAGGGTCTCAGCCTACGTACCAGATGGAGCTGGTACACAGCTGCCCTGGACACGGATTTAACCTGTGCCTCCATGGACAGCTGTGAGTCCAAAATGACTCCCAGGCTGCGCACCTGGTCCTTCAGGGGCACAGTTACCCCATTCAGGACCAGGGAATCCTCCACACCTGCCCGCCTCCTGTCCCCCAGAAACAGTACTTCTGTCTTGTCAGGATTCAATCTCAATCTGTTTGCCACCATCCATCCTCCAACCGCCTCCAGACACTCACACAGGACCGTCACCGCCTTCACTGGTTCTGATTTGAAAGAGAGGTAGAGCTGGGTATCATCCGCATACTGATGAACACCCAGCCCAAACCTCCTGATGATCTCTCCCAGCGGCTGCATATAGATGTTAAAAAGCATGGGGGAGAGGACAGAACCCTGAGGCACCCCACAAGTGAGAGCCCAGGGGTCTGAACACTCATCCCCCACCACCACTTTCTGAACACGGCCCAGGAGGAAGGAGCGGAACCACTGTATGACAGTACCCCCAGCTCCCAGCCCCTCAAGACGGTCCAGAAGGATGTTATGGTCGATGGTATCAAACGCCGCTGAGAGATCCAGCAGAACTAGGAAACAGCTCTCACCTTTGTCCCTAGCCCGCCGGAGATCATCAACCAGTGCGACCAAGGCAGTTTCAGTCCCGTGATGAGGCCTGAATCCCGACTGGAAGGGATCCAAATGGTCCGTTTCTTCCAGGCGTGCCTGGAGTTGTTCAGCCACCACTCGCTCAATCACCTTGCCCAAGAATGGAAGATTTGAGACTGGGCGATAGTTGGCCATCGTGGCCGCATCTAAAGATGGTTTTTTAAGAAGCGGTTTAATAACCGCCTCTTTCAGCGGGTCTGGGAAGACTTCCTCACGGAGGGAAGCATTCACCACCCCACGAAGCCCATCGCCCAGCCCTTCCCAGCTAGCTTTTATAAGCCAGGATGGGCAAGGATCAAGGAGACAGGTGGTTGGTTTCACTCGTCCAAGCAGCCTGTCCACATCCTCGGAGGTAACAGATTGGAATTGATCCCACGCAATTGGACAAGACAGGACTCTAGCACTCTCCCGCCCCGGCCCTGCTCCCACGGTGGCATCGACCTCTTCCCGAATCTGAGTGACTTTATCTGCAAAAAACTTTGCAAAATCATTGCAGGAGATCATGTGGCCCGTACTGGGCCCCGATGTAGCAGGTGGTTCCGCTAGATTGCGGACCACCTGAAAAAGTCTCCTGCTGCTGTTTTCTGCAGATGCAATAGAGGCGGTGAAGAAAGTCTTCTTCGCCGTCGCTACTGCCACTTGGTAGGCTCGACATTGAGCTCTAACCTGTGTCCGGTCAGCTTCAGAATGGGTCCTCCGCCACCGGCGCTCTAGCCGTCTCAACGATTGTTTCATTGCCCTCAGATCCGTGGAAAACCACGGCGCTGTCCGGGCTCCATGCAATCGGAGAGGGCGCTTCGGAGCCAAACAGTCAATAGCCCTGGTTAACTCCACATTCCAGCGGGCCACCAGGGAATCAGCTGAAAGGCCATCAACATGGGATAAAGCATCCCCTACCACTCTCTGGAAACCATTTGGATCCATTAAGTGGCGGGGGCGGACCATCCGAATCGGTCCCACCTCCCTGCAGAGGGGAAGGGTCGCAGAGAAGTCAAGTTGCACCAGGAAGTGATCTGACCATGGCACTTCTTTTGTTTCGCTTTTACTTAGTGTCAGATCACCAACATCCATTGAGGTAAACACCAGGTCCAAGGCATGTCCGCGGCTATGGGTTGGGCCAAACTTATTCAGGGACAGCCCCATGGAGGCCATGCTTTCCACGAAGTCCCGAGCGGCCCCTTGTAAGGTCGTGTCGGCATGGATATTAAAATCCCCTAGGACAACCAAACTAGGTGTCTCCAGGAGGACATCCGCCACGACCTGAAGCAGCTCGGGCAGGGAATCCTTGGTGCAGCGGGGAGGTCGGTACACCAGAAGGAATCCTGTACTGCCCCTATTGCCCAACTTCCAGAACATGCACTCAGAAAACTGGGTCTTCCCAATAGGACGCCTGGTGCAAGCTAATGACTTCCTAAAAATCACTGCATCATCAGCAGTCCAATAATAAGGAACACTTATTATTCTTATGTTTTATTCTGTGTTTTGGATTTTAAATGTTTGATACACTGTTCTGTATTTTAATATTTTCTAAGGTGCTTTATGATGTTTTATTTAAAATGATATAACAATAATAATAATATATCTCTTATCACTAACATTGTAAAACATCCCATATGTTGTAAGTAAATAGAGTGTAGAACTATGAGTGACATTAGCTGATGTCAAATCTCTGTGTAGCTATGAAACTCACAAGGTCACGTTTGGCCAATCACTATTTCTCACTTGAACCTCCCACACAGAGTTGCTGTGAGAATAAAATGTGGACAGGAAACCTATGTATGCTACCCTGAGCTCCTTTGAGCAAGAATGTGCTAAAAAGATCATTGAAATGTGTCCTTATCTCTGTTTCAATCCATACTTTTACACACATTTATGAATCCCTATTTCCCTGTATGTCACATTTTAAATGCATCTTCCAGTTGTGAGGGATATAAATGTGGGTGTGTTTAAAAAACTTAAAATTGTGATTCTTTAGGAACCAGATATATTATCTAGCCAAAAAGCTAACAGTTGTAATATGTCATCACAACTATACAGTAAACTTAGGTCCTTGAATAAGAAATGACAATTTCTGCTGAATATTTCACAATGATGGGTTAATTGTGTTATGGTCAATTTATTAAATATTTTAAAAGGAACTCAGGGTTAAGCTTTTTTAAAATTGCTACACACTGTCTGATTGTGTGAATGTGTCTCATAAAGAAGAGCAAGCTAGTGTAGTCTTTGAAGCAAAGTCAAAATGATGTCTCTCCTCCATTTCCTATTTTTAGTGACAATCAGAGATGAGGCTGAAGGGAGGAAAATAGCTCCTGTGTGTTGTGTTTGCTCAAAGTGACAGTTTCACATTGCTTTGTTGTAAGGCTGCCCCTATGGGTTACTGTGTGGAGCATAATTTTCGAGTCAGATTTTTAAAAAAGTTGCTGAGAACAAGACCATAATAGCATCAAAGTAAACGAATGCAGATGACACCTCTTCCATTACTGTCGTGACACTTTGGGGTGATCATATTTGTGCTTTTACATGTGCCACTGCAGACCGAGATTATCATTGGAATGTATTTTACCAACTGAAGCTTACCTAAAAGGATGAAGGAGGAATACAAGATGCTCAGGGCTAACATGGCATAAGCTTAAGTTTACTTTTCTGAAGCCCGCTGAACATGTGCACTGCAAGAATGCCTCACCCAATGAGGTGGAGCCGCAGCAATAACCTCCCGGCAGTGGAGTTGCTGTCATTTACCAGGAGGTGTGAGGAAGCGACAAGGTCAGGCCTATGTGGGTGCACCTGCAGGAGTACCAGGTTAGTTTTGCTGGTGCTCCTACACAACCCCAAACTCCTTGTTGTCTTGCCCTTTCCAGTGAGCAGCAGCGGCAGCACTACTGGGTGAGTGTACGAGAAAGGCAAGTGTACACTTTTTTTGAGTGCATATTACTGGGTAAGTTATTATTTAATATTGGACCCTATTTACATTATACACTGAAACAAAAATGAATTAAAATCCTCTTAATTTTATCACAACACTGCAAATGTAAATAATATAAATCAGTAACTACCTGTGCCTGTGAAGAGCTAACAGTCTAATTAGACCTCTTCTATAAATGTCAAATGAAGTTAAATTTAAAATGTGTCTTGAAGCCATGCAGAAAAAATTGCTTCATTCAGAAAAAAGTGGGGGATGTGATCCAAATATGAAGAAGTCATCATTTACAGCAGAAAGGTATAAGAGAGGAAATTACTATTAATGATCTGTCGCTGTGATTCAAGCACCCCTTTCACCTGGAGTAACATTGCCGTTTAAAAACCATCAGCCTCTAGGCCTCTGTGTCCTCCTGGCATAGCCTACCAAACATCAGCATTTTTTAATAGAAAACTATGTGAAACTATTTCATAGAAAGCTTATGCGCCTTCATTTCACTGGTGGTTAAATGTAGTTATTTATTACGGAACAGTCATGCATAGTTAACATTTGTAGTATGTGCTCCAAGAGAATATTTTCACTTGCTTGAGAAAACTGTTGAGAACCTTCAGGTGTCAATTGGAAAAGAGTAAAGACCTGGGCCCTTTTGCCAGCACACCCATATGTCTCAAACTGTTAGGTGTCTGAAAATTTGTGTAAGGCGCTGATAGCAGACTAGCCAAAAGAAGCATCCTAACAGCATTAACACGGAGATCCCAAAGTGTGCTGCTAGACTGTTTCCTTAAAGTGTAGCCACTCTGGGTTTCTTCCACATTTTGACTGCATCTTTGTGCTGGAAGATCAGAATGGCCAGCAGCTTTCACAGTCAGTGCATTAATGGGCCTGCAGAAGTCTGCATGAACAGCTTCAAAGAGTTTACTGAATTGGATCAGTCACCATCCAAAAACCCATATAAGGAGAGCTCCATGCAGATATGCTCCTGCAGAGAGAGAAGAGCAAGAACTCTGATAAGGGTTCTGAGGGAATGCTTTCCATGCAGGAGAAAGTCTCCGAGAAAAATATTGCCAGAAATGGCCTACCATATACCACCCTGCCTGAAGGGTTGAAAGCAATAGAATAAATAGAGAAACAAATAAGGTTATGCTTATGGAATGGCCTGAGAAATAAAAAGTTTGAACTTGCCTTAATAAAAAGGCAAGAAGACAATGCAATTCAGAGATTATTTTTTAAAAGGCTTCTGCTGATTCTAAGCCATGCGAGCCCAGCCTGCTGCCACTCAGAAACAAAGGCGAACCACCACAAGACAGCCCAGCCTGATAGCATCCCTGACTACTGGGAGGCTGTTCTTACTGCTGCCAGCTTGGGCTCTGACTGTGCATCATCTAATGTATGTAGAATTGCAACTCCACCTCCGCTACTCTGTTGAAAGGCCAGAACTGAGCTTTGGCAGGGAGCTGTGAAGGAAAGATGTCTTGGCAAGCAGGAGCAAAAACAAGTTTCCTGGAGAGATATCATTAGCCCACTGCATTAGTTTGTAGTCTAGAAAATCTTCTAACAGCTTTCCCTCCTACACTCTCCAACCCCCGTGCACATGCTTAAGGACTGGAGAATATTCTTCCCCTATATTTTAATTGGCAGTCTGCTAGGTCTTCTTTTCCCACAACATGAGCAATATATGTATGATTATATTCTCCCAGTTTTCTCCTGACGGGGGTTCAGGATACATTCTTGACAAGATACTGCCAATTGCATGCAGATGTTACACCAAAATAACTACATGGGAGCACAAATTAGAAAGCTATTATTTATGTTTCCAGTATTATGATTTTCACAGAGAATAGTTCACTTCTTTTCACTAATGCAAATTTTTAAAGAAACTACTGTAAGCCCCCAGTTGTTATACGATGATATAGCAGAGTGAGTGGCAGAGAAGGCAGAAGCAGTGCCTCATTTCTTGCCCAACACCTGACCTTTACTGTGCAATATGGATCTTTTCTTAGAGGTTCTGTCCTAAGGAAGCCTTGAAGTTATCTACTGTTATTATGGTATTACAGCAAGAAGCACAGGAGCTGCCTGGATAAAAGTTATAAATCACAACTGCCATATGTCTATTTCTTCTAAAAGGTGTTGCTCTGTTTAGACCTGTTCAGCCCTCATGCAACGAGGGAAGACTGGGGGTGCACGGACTGGGTGTCCCCCCTCCATAGCATCCACACTGGAGGGCAGTGGTATGCAGCAGGCAGTCTGTTCTATGCATGCACGCTCCCCATGTAACTTAGAATCCTGATTGTGCAGAGTTCTAACTTGTGCAGGGAGACTTCATGCCTAGAACAGACTCCCTCCAATGCATGGAGGGTGGTAGGGACAGGCAATGGGGATGCAATGCACGGACCAGGGAGATGTCCCCATTTTACCCTCATCACATGAGGGCTAGAATATAAACAAGATTTTGTCTTGTTCATTTGTACACTATGCACTTTACATATGTGACTTGAAAGGGCTAAAGCACTTCAAAAGGGTACTTTTAGGCAAACTGACAGTAATGATTTGCCACATTTTATCTCAACCTTTCAGCGGCTTGTAGATTCTTTTTGATTCATATGCTGAGTAGTAGTTGAATCCCCCCCTCCCACATTCTATGGGCTCCATCTTTCATGGAAGTACAAATCAGTGCAAAGATTGCCATAAACAAGAATTAAAAACACAAATACACAAGAAACGCCACGTTTAGATGTTTTTTGAAAAAACTTCAAGATTTCGGATGTGACCACATGACATTGAATGTGAAGTTAAATAGGTTTTCTAATTAATCAGGCATTTAAATCAGACCTTTTACAAAGAATTTTACCTTATATATGTCAGCTGGATGGGTCCAGTATTATAACAACAACAACAACAACAACAACAACAACAACAACAACAACAACAACATAGCAGGTGTTTCCTTTTTTAAAAAAACGAATAAAACATACTGGACATTAAAATGAGTAATCTGTATTTAAGTGAGGGTTTTCAACCTCATTCTATTCTGGGTAGCACTTGGGGGGAAACAAAAATAGTGCCAGTTATTGATATAAAAATTTCAGGCTTGCAATACATAGAAAAACAATAAGGAGGAAGATTCAATTTTGCAAGGAGGTTGTAATAGGAGTGCTTCCTTGTGGGATAAAAGAGAGCATGTGAGAGGTTGGATGAGCATCAATCCACTTTCTTTTTTTGGGGGGGGGTGTCCTTGGAAGTTTGTCTATAATTTAATCTCCCAAGGGAAATTTCACTCAAGTGCAGCAATTTTTCATTTCATTTGGCTGATGGACTAAGAGACTCTTAGGGAGAAGGAGACCTTTTAGACATTATTTATATACCACAGCATGTATTATTTTGCTGACAGAGGATAATATTTTTATAGTAGTACCAACTCCATATGTGCGCGCATGAACACAGACACAAACACACCTTTTGTCTTACTAATGCAGTGTAATCAATGGTCAATAATCTTATTGCTGAAGCAGTCTTGTAGCTGCATGAAGTGAAACAAAGTAAAATCTAAAATAATAAAACATGACAACAGACACATTCATGCCACTCTCTAAATAATGTTTCTTGCAAGAAAAAAGGGAGTCGCTTGCCAGAAAATCTGCCTTTCTTTCTCACAACCTAGAATAGTGCTGTGTTGAAAATCTTTTTTGCATTTTTGACCATTCTCCATTATATAATATGAAAAACACTGCATTCAAAATGCACTGCACCCCTTTGTTGAAGGGGAAAGAAACACCTATAATAAAAGTGAAAATGTCAAGGAAAACAATAACTGCATACTTTTAAAATAATAACTGCACCAACATTTATTTGGTGTATTAGGATTTTTGTTTATTTTGTTAAATTTTATCTTTCCTCCTAAAGGAGTGCACGGCATTTTCATGTCACACCACTTTTTGATCCATAACAAAGGTAATAAAATATATAACACCTAATTGACTGAGGCAACACGGCAATGGTCCCAAGCAGATACAGTGACCGTAATTCCTTGATTCTTGCATTCCTGTCTTTCTGCTGGAATGCAAACCAGACCTAGAATCCAGCACTAAGTTATTACAAATTCAAAACATAGAAAAAATATCATGGCATTATGCAAACTACAAATACTATCATATTTTTAATTATCATCTGTGTTTTCTTTATGTGTACCCCCTTAGCTCTCCTTCCTAACAGGTGGAACATTTTTATTTGCCAGATTTTAATAAAATCCAGCGAACAATACTGAATCATTAGAGATCATGGAAATACCATTGCAAACCCCCATCAATGTCACTGACTAATATTTCATGCTTTTTTAAAAGACCTTTGAGATGTCAATAGATTTGTTAGGCATTTCAGTCAAATTCCCCTAAAATTCCACAAAAGGAATCACAAAATTCAAATTAATCAGCATTCACCTAGGAGCATTGAATAACTCTACATTTCAATGCTTTAATTAATGGTTGTATAAAACCTTTTATTTTAGAAGACCAGAAGGAAGGTAATGCAAGACCCTCGGGATGGGGAGATGATCCTACTAGCCCTCTGATGTAAGCTATTCATGGAGTATGGTGAAGGGCTTGGAATCAAAGGGAAACATTGGCCAATGCTTCAGGGTCTGGAGGTCAACCACCCCATTTCTTCTCACAGACATTTGTCCCTGTCCCGTGTCTGCTTTTTGTTCATTGCACTCCCAACTTAAATTTGGTGATCTTATCCAACATGCAAACTTAAGCACATCAAGTTCATTTTTAATCAGAGGTTGGATAGCCATTTGTCCTGTATGCTCTAGCTGAGATTCCTGCTTTGCAGGGGGGTTGGACGAGATGACCCTCAGTGTCCCTCCCAACTTTACAATTCTGTGATTCTATCATTTATTCTAAGCACAGAATGCAGACTAATTTGGTGCAGAATCCAGCCAGACCTGAATGTAAGCAGCATACTCAGTCATCACTAGTGGGCTCTCTAATAGTTGTACGTTTTCTTCCAAGAAGCACGAATTATGTGAGTTCAATGTACAGCATACATTTAGCATCTGTTTACCTCAATAAAAAAGTGGCAGAACTTCTCATGAAGACATTGACTTTACAGTGCCAACTGTACATTTGTCAATTGTGGTTAATAGCAGCTGAAGAATTAATGAAGGTTGTGAGGAACTGGATTTTGTATGAGAAACAGGACCTCATTTTAATAGCTGTTTTGGCTATGACAGCATGGAGTAATGAAAAGTGACAGTAACATTTTACAACTTCCATTACAGAACTACTGAATACATATTACCTGTTTCCAAGGATAACTATAATGATCTAAAAATAAAGAGAAGGTTTCAAGAGAAAAATGGAAGGTAAAAATGAAATATTTTACCTAGTTAGATCAACAGTTTCTTCACATCTTAGTGCAGAATTAAAACAGCAAGAGAAGGGCTTAAAATTAGTTGGGAGGATGCTGGCTTCAGCAAATGTACAATAAATATTTTGGGCAGGTGGTCTGACTGGGTGTTCATGGCAATGATTTAGTTGGATGGATTCTGGATGCTGCTGCTGAACTTCAGGGCCCTTGCAAGTAGATCACAAAGTGTTTCTATAAATAAAGGATCCCTGCTAGAAATGTGAAGCTTCGGGAATTGCCATTATTCAGCTATTGATTAAAATATCTATGCAAAAAATAGGCTAAGATAAGGAACATTTTCTAGAGGTAGAGTTTAGTTCTTATACAGTTGAATGGATTCCATAATCAATAATGACTATTTCAGACATAATCTAGGCAAATTTATTGTATACACGCATTTTAAAAGACTGGAGGAAAGACGCACCAGAGATTTCATGACAGAATTTAAGGGACTGTAAGATGCAGATGCTGCATTCAAGAGCTTTTACAATGTCAAGACTGATGGTGGTCCGAGCAATCTGTGGTACCTCAAACTTCACCAAGAAGATTGAGGAGCACATGCCAGAAACAGTGTTTTATAGAGCCAAACGGGAGCGTATTAGCTCCTCAAACAACTGCCTGACCAGGAGAGAAAAGTATCTTCTGCCCTCTGGCCATCTGCAGAAGTGACACTGCAGAGAATAGAGGCCAGCAGTTCCCTCTGTCTGCCAGCTGACCAAGTCATTACAGGGAGCAAAATCCCCTGACCCTTAAGATGTTACACACATTATGATGATGATATTGTTGTTATTTAGTCGTTTAGTCGTGTCCGACTCTTCGTGACCCCATGGACCAGAGCATGCCAGGGACTCCTGTCTTCCACTGCCTCCCGCAGTTTGGTCAAACTCATGTTGGTAGCTTCAAGAACACTATCCAAGCATCTTGTCTTCTGTCGTCCCCTTCTCCTTGTTCCCTCCTTGTGCCCTCAATCTTTCCCAACATCAGTGTCTTTTCCAGGGAGTCTTCCCTTCTCATGAGGTGGCCAAAGTATTGGAGCCTCAGCTTCACGATCTGCCTTCCAGTGAGCACTCAGGGCTGATTTCCTTCAGAATGGATACGTTTGATCTTCTTGCAGTCCATGGGACTCTCAAGAGTCTCCTCCAGCACCATAATTCAAAAGCATCAATTCTTCGGCAATCAGCCTTCTTTATGTCCAGCTCTCACTTCCATACATCACTACTGGGAAAACCATGGCCTTAACTATACGGACCTTTGTTGGCAAGGTGATGTCTCTGCTTTTTAAGATGCTGTCTAGGTTTGTCTAGGTTTGTCATCACTTTTCTCCCAAGAAGCAGGCATCTTTTAATTTCATGACTGCTGTCACCATCTGTAGTGATCATGGAGCCCAAGAAAGTAAAATGTCTCACTGCCTCCATTTCTTCCCCTTCTATTTGCCAGGAGGTGATGGGCCCAGTGGCCATGATCTTCGTTTTTTTGATGTTGGGCTTCAGACCATATTTTGTGCTCTCCTCTTTCACCCTCATTAAAAGGTTCTTTAATTCCTCCTTACTTTCTGCCATCAAAGTTGTGTCATTTGCATATCTGAGGTTGTTGATATTTCTTCCGACAATCTTAATTCCGGTTTGGGATTCATCCAGCCCAGCCTTTCGCATGAGATGAAATGATTTTACCAAAAAACCCACCCTGTTGTTTTTTTTATTAAAAAAATCAAAAGAAATACAATACCATCTATGCCTTAAAAGTTGCTTTTGGGGAGAATAGCTAATGTATTTGTTTCAAACTTCTCAGCATACCCATGCTATCTGTAGCACAGTCAATCCTTGTTTTGCACAGGGGTTTTGTTCCAGACCCCTGTGCGTGCCAGTGGAGCATCTGTAAGCCCATTCCACCCCTTTTCATGACTTACTAATGACTTTTTAGGGCTACTACCAGGTTTGGCAACATGCATGTGTGTGTGATCACACATCATTCTGCCATGCCTAAATTGGTCATTGCCTATATGCCTCCTGTTCTATATTTCCAAAAATGCACCCATCCACCTCACTGCAGAAGTCTGGACACAAGTAAAAAAATACTATTAGGGGAGGACAAGCTGCAGGCAGGGATGGGTGGTGGCAATCAGCCTGGCAACAACCAGAAAAGCACTTGATTTTCTGGGTGGGCCACCAAGATGGTACAGAGGGGCCTGGACGGCACCTTGCCCAAGGCGCTCTCAAACTGAGTGCCTTTTAATATAAGAACTACTGTGGATTCTTTGTATGTGTTACTTAAAGTGGGAGAGGCATATACATCACTTCCAAGTAAGTTCCCGCTGATAGTATCACTGTGTGTAATTAGGTTTATTCCTAAGGAAGCATGCACAGGATTGTGGCCAGGATTCACAGAACATTTTTCATTGATATTTTTATCTGGTCTGCATCCAATTTCTATTACACAATCCGTAAATCAAGCTGAACTTGTCTTTGAAACCTGTATTCAGCAGGAAAATTGATGGAGCAAAAAAGACAAGGGGTTAAAGTGTCTTCTTGTGTATAATATTAGTCCGTATAAATGTTTCCCTGTGATATCACAAAACACTGGTACAGTGTTTTCCCCCCTTGCTAATTAGATAAGAATCTTTCTAGCTTGTTCTCTCCAAGGACACAGTTCTGGGTTGAAAGTTTCATTTTTAACTTGAGGGAGATGTTTCTCACCTTTTTCCCTCATCGGGAGGGCAGGTGATTTAACTAGCTAAATAATCCTAAAGGCATTTTAAACTAACAAGATAGAAAATTACTTAGAAATTCAATCCCTGAAATTCCACTGAGATTCTTGCTTTTTGTGAATGTTAAAGTGCTGGGAATCTAACTTCCAAATTTCTTCAGATTGAAACCAGTGCAGCATGTATGATGCTGAGCTGATGTCGCATACATGTTAGATGGATCTTTCCACATTAGTTTTGGATTTACTTCAGCTCCTCAGTAGAAGATATAAGTAATTTTTCAGGAGGCATAATCTTGCAACGTGATTTTCATACAAAAAATCATCCTCTGAGAGCTAGTCTTCCTGCCTCTACACCCACCTTATCACCAATTCAGGTTAATCCTCAAATACAGGACAGCAACAGTACCTGAATACAGAGCAAAATATATTTAGCCTGCAGTGTTATATAACCTGTCAGTTAACAAATGCATGACACAAAGTAAAGCCATGTAACCCAATTGAAACAGTTTGTATGGGAGGCTGATTTCCCTTGGGAACAGCAACATCAAGTAAGAAACTGAACCCGTTAAGTATAACCTTTTCAAAGGGCAGAAAAATTCAAAGGTAATCAAGGATTTTCCCCTAGAAGGGCATTTATAATTATATTCCACTTTTATTTATAAAAAGCCTTTTAATGTTGGTACTACAAAAGGACTCCACACAAAGAAGTCTTGCTTTATATAACTAGATTCCATCCCCAAACCCTTTTATATGCAAACGGCTCTTGACACAAGCTAAGCACTGACAGAAGAGAATTCCCTTTCAGAACTGGGAGATACATTTCCAAAGTAGCGCATGAGAGTTTAGTCATATTTCTCTCACTAATACCATGGAAGAGATCACACACACACACACACACACACACACACACACACTTATATGTACACATTCAAACTAAGTCATTTTCTCTTTCGTTCCAGAGTGGTGATTGTTGATTTCTAAATGCCATCAGACTGAGCTATTATTATATGACGGTAATAGGCAGATTCCAGTGGGCTCCTAATTTAACAGAGACCCACGCTACCGCACAGGAAGTCACATTTGAGGGATGAGTTCCATTTTTCTCCTGTGGTATATATATGGCCAGCAGAGTCTGAGAGCCTGAGGACAACCTTGGAGCAGAAGGAACAATTTCTTAGCAGCCACTACAATGCTTTTCTTTTTTCCCCCCTTTAGAGTGATTAGTCTGCATTTTTAACTCAAGTCAGATTCCACCCTTCCCAACCCATTTCCTGCAAATTGAGAGGAGATGCTTTGTCTATATGTAGACACATGATAATAAAATTGAGGGGGTTAATTTTTGTGAATTCTGGTACAAACTGACCAATTTTATGATCCATGGTCTCATGTGTGGCAGCTGCGAAAAAGGTGAATTTCATGGTAGGAATTTCATGCTAGGAAAGTTTTGTTTTGTTTTCTAAACCCTACTAATATTATAATGCTTAGCTACAGATTTTATTTTATTTTTATAGCACCCTTCATCCAAAGATCACAGGGCAGTTCACAACATAAAAATACAAAATGAGACCACAAAATACACAACCAACCAAACAAGCCGCTGCCACCCCATAAAAGGTCATACAGATTATTTAATCAGACCAAGACCTGGCTAGAAACATTATTTGTTTTATGAAAAGAAAATGCACACATTGCAGAGGTGTATAAAATTACACAGTGTGGAAAAACGGGGAAAAGCAACATTTTTGCCCCCTTTCATAACAAGAGAAGCTGAATGGTGGGGGTTTCAGGATAAAGAAAAGAAGGACATAGTTAAAACTATGAAACTTACCACCACAATATGTAGCGAGGGCCACCAACTTAGATGGCTTTAAAAGGGTATTTAGACTAAATCATAGTGGATAAAACTGTTAGTAGGCACTAGTCGTGGTGCATATACGCTACCTCAAGGCAGCCTGCCTCTGAATACCAGTTAATGGGGATCAACAGTGGCAGAAGGCTACTGCCCTCATTTCCTGTTTGTGGGCTTCTTTGTAGGGAAAAGGATGTGGGACCATAATACGTTGGAGAGAATATCAGAAGCAATGCAGAGGAATTTCCCACTGCCCACCCACAGTGGTTGACCAATTGAGACACTCTGGTCAAAAGGCTACAGGTTTTAATCATAGATCTTTGCTTTCTGACAGGATGCTTTCATAAAGTAGATCCATTTTAGGTGACTATAATGAAATACAAACTAGTTTTTGAAGAGCTTTTAAGATGCTTTTGAGAAGGTTCAGATCAAAGACCCAGTTAACGTAACTCCACACATTAAATATTTAGTCCTTATCCAGTCAATCATTCCAGGATCTTGAAATTGCAAAAGGGGAAAAGAGGACATTGAATGTGTTTCACTGTGGGATATTATATTGAATGAAGACCTACACAAGTTTGTTGATACAAATGGATGTCTTCTGATTGCTACGTTTGTGTAACTCATATTGAGGGAATTCTTTCTGCACTTTCATGAATGTGAGAATAAATTCCTTCAAGTGTCAGTTCAATGGGAATGAGTCAGTGTGGTGTGGTGTGCTTAATCCTTGGACAAGTTATGAATTTGCAGCCTAACTGGCCAGGGGCAAGGCAAAAATGTAGTAATTTGCCTACCTAGTTGAGATTAACATGGACCCATTCAAGTTGGGGGCTGGTCTGAAATTGAGTATTGGGGGGGGGAGATGCCTCCCCCTTTCCATTAGTGAGAGCCTCAGCAGTAAACAGAAGGGTACCTTTGGATCCAACCCTATAGCTATAATCCTAAACACACTATTTAGTAAGTCCTGTGGCACTTAGTGAGGCTTACTTCTGACTAAACCTGCATAGAAGTGCTGCAAGTCATGATCAGACACATGTTGAAGCACTTGTCAGACATGCCAAAACTCAAATCCATGCTGATTGCACAGTGAGAAATATTGTTCTTGAATCAGACCAAAAGGTGTGTGTCCTTCATCTGGCAGCAACCTTTGAAATCTGGCCTGTTTCTCTGTGACCTAATTGAATCATTGTCTGTTTCTCTCTGCCCACAATGGACTTTTTGAGTTCACCCACATATCATTATCTACTATACATATTAATTTAAAATAAACTTTCAACTTCTCTACTTTTCTGGCATTGAATTTTTTAAAAAGCTAGTAGAATCAACAATTTTCTATAGTGTCAATCTTCCTACATAGCTTATAAACAATCAGCACACTGAAAGATTTGTAGCCACTCTTCTCCCACTACTGCTCAGGTGTTCTGTCTCAACTAAGCTCCTGGTGATCAGGTTGAAGCAGTCACCCTTACTGGATGAGCAGACATAAAGGTAAAGGTACCCCTGACTGTTAGGTCCAGGCGCGCATGACTCTGGGGTTGAGGCACTCCTCTCACTCTATAGGCCGAGGGAGCCAGTGTTTGTCCACAGACAGCTTCCAGGTCATGTGGCCAGCATGATTAAGCTGCTTCTGGCGAAACCAGAGAAGCGCACGGAAACAGCACTTACCTTCCTGCCAGAGTGGTACCTACTTATCTACTTGCACTTTGATGTGCTTTCGAACTGCTAGGTGGGCAGGAGCAGGGACCGAACAATGGGAGCTCACCCCGTCGTGGGGATTCGAACCGCTGACCTTCTGATTGGCAAGCCCTAGGCTCTATGGTTTAGACCACAGCGCCACCCGTGTCCTGGTGGTCTGATTGAGGCAGTCACCCTTACTGGATGAGCAGACATAGGTAGGCTATAACAGATCATGGAAAGCAAGACAAGGCACAGGACCCTGGACAGGCCAGTGTGGCAGACGATTGCTGGAACTCATCCAAGGACAGCTAGGCCTGCTATTAACTCAGGAGCTGTGTGTTTCTTAAAGGACTATCACACAATATCACACCATGCAAGGGGGTAGAAGAATTTAACTCTTGTCCCCAGCTGTGGTTCTGATAAAATCCTCTAGCAGAGCTACTATTTGCATTAAGAGTGATACCCCCATTAGTGCTAATGGGTCTGATTTTCATTGGGACCATAGCAGGTAAGGAAATGGTTAACCCTCTCTCCCATCTCCATGGTTCCAATACTGCTAGCCCCAATCCCCCACAGTTGCTATTTACATTCAACACAAATCTGAAACTTGTTTGGCTCTGAGCTTATGAATGTTTATCAGATACTTTCTGGGAACCAAATAGAAGATTCTATCATATTTAAAATTATAAAAAATAATAGTTTGTATACTGTAAAGCTATACAGCTTGTACTGTTATAAACAAAGCTGATTAATATTTAAATGTCATCCTCAGCTATGTGGAACTGTAGCTGAAACAGATTTCCTTTTAAAACTGCATGATGTATATTAAGGCAGTAGTATAATCTACTTACATACAGGAAATTGAGGTCAAGTAGAAATTTATAAGCTATAAAACAACCTTTAGAATATTATAAAGCAAATAACATTTTATTAAGCACTTTGTAAAATGTGAACCTGAGAAATGTATAAGAAATAAAAAACATACTTTCTTAAAGTAAGAAAAAATGCTCTAATAAAATTCCATTTGTACTATCTTTCTCTTGTAAAATGTAACTCACGCCTTGCTTTGGGGGGCTATTTTATCTCAATCATCAGCTAACAAAAGCCTGAGAATCATGCTTTTCTTACAAATAAAAAAGATTTCTAGTTTTCAGGATGAGAGTGACTGCTGCAAGGGTAACATTGGTATAATGGAAACATGGAGTCAGTGATTTGTTTTAAATATTTAGGGTTGGCAAGACTGCTCCTTAAAATGGAAGCATAATCATTAAAACACACGTGTAAGGCAGTGGAGTTCCATTCAATTTAACAGATCATATGCTGTTCTGATATTTCAAGGCTGCACCTAACCTGAAACCAGACTGTGCTACACTCAGAGATAATCCTTTCACTTCTAAACCACCAGGTCTTTAGCTCTTATTAACTTGCCTTCTACACAGAAATTATTCAGGTCACATAGAACTTTTAACACCAAATGTAACCAGGTAGTCTTTCAGTCTCTCAGTCACTACCCAAAATAATCATCTCCCTAATAATTTGCAGAGTGAAAGATTGAGTTAAGATCACAGATTTCACTGGAGGTGGCCTTCTTTACTAATAAAATTAGTACCAAGCTGAACAAACAAGCATCTCCTTCATGTTTTTGGTAAATCTACCCTGCAATCCTTTAGAAGAAAACACAACTGGCATACAAATATATATACTGGGACATGGATTACTGCTCGCTGATGGGCAAACTTTTCCTGGACTCACTTCAGTGGATTAGCTTTTTCTGAAGAATTGAAACCCCACACAAAGAAGAAGAAGAGTTTGGATTTGATATCCCGCTTTGTCACTACCCGAAGGAGTCTCAAAGCGGCTAACATTTTCCTTTCCCTTCCTCCCCCACAACAAACACTCTGTGAGGTGAGTGGGGCTGAGAGACTTCAGAGAAGTGTGACTAGCCCAAGGTCACCCAGCAGCTGCATGTGGAGGAGCGGAGACGTGAACCCGGTTCCCCAGATTACGAGACTACTGCTCTTAACCACTACGCCACACTGGCTCTCAAAGGCTTTTCAAAGAGCTTGAAAAAAGCATGTGGATGAGCCTTGTACTAACCCTCCATGATCACTCCACCCCATGAACACCGAAACCCTACAAATTCCCCTTTCATTTTTATGAACTCACTTGGCAAAGGGAGAGTGGCAAGAACACCAGCAACTTTCTCTCCTCTTTTGTACCTCATTCTGCCAGGATACCTAACAGAAAGATGCAAGAACAGCTTCCCAGACTGAGAAACATAGCTCCCTATGGCTCCTGAATCCAGTTGTGCTTTGGTAGATGGAGAAAGATTGACAGGGGGGAGAGAGTTTGCTGTTGCCACTGCCCTTCCTAGGGAGTGTTTTCCAAGTAAGTTTGGGGAAAGGAAACCAGAGAGGGATAGCAGACTTGCAGGCAGTGATGGTTGGGGAATGTGAACCATGAAAAAAATCAAGCCCAAACCAAAATTCTGGAGGGCCTGAACTCACTCATAGTGGAGTAAGACTTTTCATACTTCAAGTTCCCACGTCAAACCTTCTCCACCAGCATCATTAGTCCAAATTCTATAAACCATTCCCAAATGCACCTCACAAATAGAGGACACCTGGCAAATCAAAGGTGAACTTGTTTGCTACAGTCCTAGCGTGTCAGGAGTCCTGTACTGATAGTTTATATAATGGTTCCTAGTTCCAGAATATCACAATCCCACAGACTATAACAGTTCAATATTTCCAAGAAGGAAAAATAGATCAAAATAATCTGAATTAGCAAAATTTTGCAATGCCAATTACTTCTGAAATTTTGATTTAACCCTTCTTTCCAATCTGATAGTCAACAAATTATTGCTCAATATTCAAGAGAAAAATATGGATATCAAATTCCTGAAAGGTGCAGTTTAGATGGTTTCAAGGCATTCTAGGACACGGCATCTGTTGCTCATTCTTTTCTTTACCAACTGTGCATCATTTGTTTGTCCTTGAGTACAGTCAAGCAAATAGTAAGCGAAAGATGTAGTTAACTATCTTATACTAATGTAGAAACAGCATCACAGCCGGTTCTTTTAATAGGCTTATACAAAATAGGCTTGTATAGATTGACAGTAAACAGCATAACACACAGTCCATTGATCATTATTCCCTCCAGCAGGTTTTCCTGCCATAAAATGGGTTATAACAATCTGCAGTTGATTCTGCTTTCTCATCCCAGCAGAGCCATTAAGTTCAAACTTCCCTGAAACTTCACCCAGTTCCATGCTTTTTTTTCAATGAGTTCAGAACAGGGAAAGTGTGAATTTGAGGGAGAGGGCAGGGATGACCTGCAAACTTTACTGATAATTTAAAAAAACAACAACACACAAACAAACCTGTGTTTCTAAACGAACCATAAATTGTGACTGAAGGACTTTTCGTTGTTTTATACTATAACCAATCAAACACAGAACAATCCCTAGAGGAGTGATTTTCATATATAAAATAACCCAAGGTTTTGTGAATGACAGACTGTGGCCATATTATTTCTTTATAGCCACTTTGATGATGTTTGCAGAGCACCAGGAATTAGTGGTGACAAACCTAGAAGTGCTTTGGGGGTATTAGCAATACAGTGGTACCTCCGGTTACGAACTTAATTTGTTCCGGAGGTCCGTTCTTAAGCCGGAACTGCTTGTAACATGAGGTGCGCTTTCACTAATGGCACCTCCTGCTGCTGCTGCGCTGCCGACGTGCAACTTCCGCTTGCATCCCGGGCAATGTTCACAACCGGGAGCATCTACTTCCGGGTTAGTGGAGCTCGTAACCTGCAGCGTTTGTAAGGAGGACAGTACAACAAAGCCTACTGGGGGGAAAGGAGAAGTCACTAAACAGACTTCATTCTGTGGTCATTTGGCATAAGACTATCACTTGAAGAAACATGACACAGTTCTTGTAATTTTTTTACACCTTTGATCACACAATTTTTATTTATTTATTGGGATAATGAAAGTATGCTAGACTCTACTAGAACATTTAGTAACTCTCCCATTTTTATGACTACAGAAAAACATAGGTAGAGATCATCAGACAGGTCAGTATCCCCAATATATGCTTAGATAGTTCTGCATAGGGTAAAATCAAATAAAATTCAAACAACCTTCCATTCCCCTAATTCTTATAAAACATAATCTCTCCTTTTTTTAAAAAAAAAAAAAAGGATAACAGGATATTTTATTTTTTGTGATTTTAAGCTGTTTTAAACTGTTTTTAATCTTGTGCTTTAATGTTGTAAGTTGACCTGGAACCTTATGGTGAAGAGTTTGTGAAGAAGAAGAAGAAGAAGAAGAAGAAGAAGAAGAAGAAGAAGAAGAAAGAAGTCTGCCCCAAGCCAGAGCCCCAATGATGTTGTAGTACATACAGATGTATGTGTTTCTATATTTCATAGCTGTTTCATAGAACTATAAAGTTGGAAGGGGCCACAAGGGTGATCTAGTCCAACCCCCTGCAATGCAGGAATCTTTTGCCCAACGTGGGGTTTGAATCATTACCCTGAGATTAAGAGTCTCACCCTCTACTGATTGAGGTGCTTCAATGGACAGAGCAATCTTATGTCCATGTCTCTATGCACAGTACAAGAATTAATTAACAGTATGTACTTACGTATTTAGCAATCACAAAACCAAACGGTGGAAGGATTTAAAAGAAGGATGGGGAAAATGTGACCATCCAGATATTGGACTACAACTCCCTTCAGCCACCACCAGCAAAACCAATGCTCAGGAATGATGGGAGTTGTTACACAACAATATCTGGAAGTCCATAGGTTCCTCATCTTTCATTTAAATTTAAAAGGCCATCTAGTCCTATATACCAGGCTTACAGCAGAATAAAGCAACAGGTAGATAATAGCTGAATCAAAAAACTGAAATGGATCTGTCAATAACTTGTAGTTGGCTTCCTTCTCATCATTAATACCCCTAGAAAACTATTACTGCCCATTACTGTATTTGAAGACGTCATCTGAACACCTGGAAACTCCCGGAAAGGACCCAGCAAAAGAATTTAAAAATGCATCATGTTTTCATGACTATACAGTGGATTGCACCATAAAGAATGACATGCTGCTTCTATTTTGCTTAGCTATTCACATATTGCTGTTTCTGAAGCAACATTAATGTTGCATCTTTCTGAAATTAAGTAGCCCCCAAATGACTGAGGATAAAATTTCAGTGCAATCACTGCCTAGGAGACAGGGTCATCTTTGCACAGTATTTTGATTGCTGTAAGATTATGATTTGCTATACTCTGTATTCTTTTCAGCACCTGCTTAATACATTGTTTTTTTAAGGCAAGCCTATTCAGAAATGTAGAAGTTATGTGTATTTTATCTCTTTTTAAGCTACTGTTTATTTTAATCGTATTTTGAATGTTTTTAAACACCTGTTTTTAAAAGTTTTATTTTATATTTTTGTAAACCCCTTAGAGATTTGTTTGTTTTTACAACCAAGCTCTATATAAATATTGTTTTAAAAAAATCATTTGACATAGTTATAATACTATGCCAAAGCTATAATAACTGATTTGCCACTAATTACCTGGCTGATTTTTTTCTTTTTAAAAAACCAACCACTCTAAGGCACAACAATCATGTCAGTATAAATGGTACCAAATGGGTATCTGCCATGGTACCAAGCTTGTAGGATTGCATATTCTTGAGATCATTTCACAGAATTTTAATGCTCAAAAGCTCTCAGACATAAAAAGTAGACTCAGATCTGCTTATCTTCATGCTAGCAAAAAGAACATGTGCCATTTGGCTCTACAACCACTGTGAACTTTGGTAATCTAATGGAAATTGCATGTCCTGTACTGCTGTTCCATTTTTAATTTTCAAAGAATTTCAGGAAGCATTTATGGATTTAATTGTGGAAGTTTTCAGAGGAGAAAAAGTATAAATGTGATTAGTGTCAAAATATTAATGCAGCATGATGAGTGACTCACCAATCTCTGGGTATAATAACCTTATTCTGTCTCCTTTATATGCTGCAACTTTAATCTATTACCCAACAGAAAGCATCTGCTTTCAATGAACTCTCTCAAACACTGATAATTTAAGTTGTTCAAGATAACCAAGGGAGTGGGAGGGGAGCTCACCTTTTCTCAACCTCTTAAAACTGAGCATGAGCAACAAACACTGTAAAATCTTTAACTCACATTTTTAAGCTTTCTAGGAAAATGTCACATGAAGAAAAGCTAGGATTATTTTAAAAGTACTACATTATTTGCCAAGCTTTGACAGAGAGCAAGGTTCAACAGTTGTGCAGTAGTAGATGTTGGTTTTTTGTGATAAAAAATGGAGTAGCTCTGTTGCAAATCCTCCATCACTCAATATGCCTGTTACAGAAAAACCAAGCTATAATGACCATAACCCATAGAACCGTGAAATTAGCTCTATAAGTCCACAATTAAAAATCTACCATATAACTCCCCACTCCACAATGCCATATGGCCAACTGCTAAGGAAAAGCAAGCTTAAAAAGATGTTTGCGATATGATGGTGGAGAGGATGGGGGAAAACCTGCTTGAAGAACAAAAGTTTTTTTTATTAAAGTTTTTTTTATTAAAAAAATCCACTAGCCTAGCAGAAGCCCACTGCATCAGCTTAAACATATCTGACTCGAAGTCAATATTTAGAATGATAACTTAGTAAATTCTTATACCATATTTTGAACACAAGCTATTTTTGCATTGCAGCTATATCACAAATAATTGGGTACGACCCAATGTACTCTAAAGCCATTATTTCAACATATGTAGCTATGTAGAAAGAGAAAAAATAAAATCTTTGTGCCTCCATTATAAGGAGTTTCATGATTGTTTTGAACATTATGCCAATGTTTGTGCTCAATCAAGAAAGAAAATAAAAGAAAAGACTACAGATATATGCATCCTCCAAGATGGACATTTAAACATTGTCAGTATCACAATAACAACTTCATTTTCCTTTTATGTAATTTGCCCTCTCCTTCCCTCCCCCTTTTAAATTTTGACTCTCATGTAGGGAAGCATAGAATAGAATGCTCCAACAGTTTTATTCTTTCTGAATTTATCTTTGTTTAAGTTTCCACTCTGATAAACTTGAAACAATATTCTACTTTTTGCACTTTTTTATTAATCAAGGAAGCAGCTGATAAACGTGTAGTATAAACTCTAGAATTTATAAAAGGACCATTTATAGCATTTACAGCTTTTGGACAATGATGATCTTCAACTCAACCAATCCTACCTAATACAAGTCCTGCATTACTTTATAGTAAGAAAAGTACCCTTTTGACATGGAAAAGGAACAGACTGGACAGGATTCATGAGGGGTAATATAAACATCCATATGTATGCCTGGGATTTTCCTTATTGAGACCCAACTTCAGGTTTCATGGGAACCTGAGTGGAATATCATCAATGGGCTCCCTCCCTTTGACTTGACGGTTCAATTGTAATACCATACTTCCAGAGTCCTCTGCACCTCATTGGTTGGCCCTAACCAGTCTTGGTACATATCAGTGCCTGATCTTGGTGGCCACCAGTTGTAATGCAGGCCATACTTTTTGATACTAGAATTATGTAGCTAGCTCTGGCAAAACTGAGCAGAGGCAAGCCTAAATAGTTTTGTTGTTAACAACAGTGGCAGTTGCAACAGGAAGTATAAATGCTGGACACAACATGGGCATGTTTTACATATGCCCACGCAAAGTAACATCCCATTTTGGAGAAACACATTACTTTGGTAACAGAATCATGGTGAATGTGGAGGGAGAGGATGGGAGAGTAAAGGTGTTAGCAATAAAATCCATGCCAGAATGTTTTTCTTCTTGTTTACATTTTTCTTTTAATATCTTTGGAGGCAAATTCAAACTACGTGGCAATTTCTCCATGTCACAGTCATAATTCTTTATGAGAACCTGTATTTGCATATATTTCACAGTGAAGCTAAGCTCTGTTGTGTCCTTGATAGCAACAAAACAAATACATGTTGGGTGCATCAGCTTAGATGATGAATGCTACTGTATTGCCATTATGGTCCAGGGATCAATAAGGAAATATGCAAATGCATTTATTACTCACCACACTAAGTCCCAGAAGTTCTCTGCAGTAGTAGTCCATGCTCCTCTTCTGTAAATTATCAAGATAATGCTGAAGCCGTGTGTAAGTGTATGGGTAGCAGTAAGCGAACTGGTATATGTCATCCTCTCGATCAAAGCAGAAAGCAAATGACATAACGTAGTTCTTCCTGTGATCAGGGCAGCGATAATAATACACGTTTTTGGGTGGCAGCCTTTGCCTAAAAGATAAGACAAATGCCACAATCAAAATCCATTGGCTAAATTAAATGCAACAGTGAAGTTGTACATATATGGCGAATGGGGAGTCTCTCTTCCCTGACATAATGGCTCTATGGCTCTGACTGCAGAGGAATAAATCTGAATCAGGTTTCGTATGTAGATAATCCACCTCCATTTTCCATGTTATCATCCACCACCTTCCAAGCTTAATGCAGAAGGAAGTTAAAACTCTGACAACTGAAATCTGGATCACTCTAGTTCTTTGAAAAACTTCACCTCTGCTTTACCATACGTCACAATCCTAGGTATGTCTACTCAGAAGACAGACCTATTAAGTTCAGTGGGGTCTTCAGTGAGGTATTAAGTCAAGTGGCTATAGGACTGCAGCCTTTCCTTCTATATTGCTGCTGTTCCTTCTTGTTTTTTGCATAAATTGTCAATATTTTATGAAAAATCTTAATAGTTAGAATAAATAAAATAAAACCTCATCATAAGGCAATGCAGGTGTCGGCTCTGGAAGTAAGAGGGGGGAAACACAGTAGATTTCTTATTTAATTTGAACGAGAGAACCTTGTTCTGTGCAGCATCTATGCACTAGCACAATAATTCAATATGATTATGTAGCAATCTTGGAAGGGTGAGTAAAAGACCATTCCCTAGGCAGGCAGGCTGTGGGTACTGGCTGTACACCTTTATCTGCCTGGACAGACTCCACAAGGGTCTTGCAATTAAATACAACAAATTTTCCAATCCTATTTGGCAAAAGCATACTATCATCCTGCAGACAGTAGCTTATTCAATTAAGGAATATCATAAACAGGTCCCATCTAATGCTTGTAGCAGAAATCAGCTACCGTCAGGCAATGATGGCGAAGAAAACGTAATATGATTTACAGACATAGCAGTAGTAATGTGTCCTACGGTAATAGTTCTGAGAAATGAGACAACTGGAGAGGATCAGTTTTGGCCTTTCATTGCTAATATGAAATGGAGGACAGAAAGTTCTCATGATAGAAGAGTCTTTCCAATTAGCGGCTGTTAAGGAGTATGCAAAGAAAACGGACATCTTCCTGGCAAAATACAATGAAGACTCAGTGATGCAGTTAATTAGAGATGACATAAAAATTATTTGTCCTTCGTATTGCTTTGGCTCTTAAACTCCAGTGAATAAAGGGGACCACTCTTGACTGTTGTTCTTGGTTTTATTTACATTGTGCAGACTAAAGATCCTGATGTTAACCAGCCAGAAACTACTGCTACTATTATTTTTGCAGACCGCAAAGACAAAAGGGCAGAGGGTTATAGTTTTCAATCTGATATACCGTATTTTTTGCACCATAACACTCACTTTTTTCCTCCTAGAAAGTAAGGGGAAATGTCTGTGCGTGTTATGGAGCGAATGCCTGCGGGTGGGATCTGCAGCAGTCATGAGCAGAGGATCCATGGTTCCCCTTCCTTCCCTCCTCCATGGTTACAAAGCATGGATCCACATGGATCCTCAGGATTTTTGCATTGGGCTACTCCAAACTCACTGTCAGATCACATGTCTGTGGCCATAGCATGAACCACAAAAATCATATATCCACTATTTCGTTTAGAATATTTTTTTCTTGTTTTCCTCCTCTAAAAACTACATGCGTGTTATGGCCTGGTGCGTGTTATAGAGCAAAAAATACGGTAAATAGCAGTGAAGGTGGGGGAATAGGTTAAGGTAAATGACCCCTGGACGGTTAAGTCCAGTCAAAGGCAACTATGGGGTTGTGGCGCTCATCTCGCTTCAGCCGAGGGAGCCGGCGTTTGTCTACAGACAGCTTTCTGGGTCGTGTGACTAAACCACTTCTGGCGCAACAGGACACCGTGACGAGTGCCAGAGTGCACGGTAACAGCATTTACCTTCCTGCCACAGCAGTACCTATTTATCTACTTGCACTGGTGTCCCTTCGATTTGCTAGCTTGGCAGAAGCTGGGACAAAGCAACAGGAGTTGCACGAATTCGAACTGCTGACCTTCCAATCAGCAAGCCCAAGAGGCTCAGTGGTTTAGAATACAACCAGCTAAGCAAATAGCTTCCAGAAATATCTTAACATATTTCTATCAGGTATCTCTCACTATACATAAGATCAAACAGATTATACGGTTGTGAGTAAATAAACTGAAGCCCCCAGACCTCAAAATGCAATGCAAGTTCAAACAGTGCATTGGCAAGTGCAGAACCTTTGTTTCTATGCTGGCAACAGGAGAAAGTGCATTGATTATAATGAAACAATTCATAGTGCTAGGAAAAGCTACTTGAGATTTGTTTGATACTAGTTTGCTACTAGTAGCACACTAGTAGCACACAGTAGATGGCACACAGCACAGGTTGCTTCTGTTTTATTTTATTTTTAATCTCTTAATGTAACATGCTTGTGTGTTTCTGCAATCATGCTTTGATGTTATTGCTCTCTTCCATTCTGGTCCGAAAAAGTCAAACATCTGGGTGTCAACAGTTTTAACAAAAATTATTTATCTATATGCTTGGATATTATAGTGAAACTTATAATTTAAGACAAGTCATAAGTCAATTTCACAACCCAGTGCCTTTCACTGGAGGAAAACCTACCCTTACTTGAGCGATAAAAATCCAAAGTCTCAGAAAAGGTTCAAACTCTTAATACAAAGCTTGTCCCCCCTAAATATAATTGTAATGGGACTCATGGGGCTGTTAATCTATTCTTATCACTTTTAACACTTCGTCAGTGCTAATCTGTTCCCAAGTCAAAGGGAAAAGGAGACTGAGTGTTTCAATACCAACAAAACATCTTTACATACAGGAGCCTAATCAGATTAGATTTTATCTGGGAATTAAAAAGGGAGGAAGGGAGAGAGACAGAGGAGCACAAGAGACAAGGTGCTAGATATGGCCAATCGGGGGTTTTGATAAGAAAAAGACATTGCTCAGTTCTTGCATTAACCTCTGTGTCCTAGACATACCATTGTTTAGTCTTTCCCTCTTTTTGTTCTACGCCTGCTGGAAAAGGACACCCACACACTGTAGCAGCAGCTGCTTCTATTAATTTAAAGCTATTACAAAAATTAAAATTAAACCCAATTACTTTGGCTGGTTTATAGCCGGAGAATGGCTGAGTCTGATTGTTCCCTCTGGTTATGGACAAAACAATATTACTACCTATAGGCAGCTGCCAGTAGAATACTAATGTGACCTAGGCCTGGCAGGAACAGATTCAGAATGTGAAATTTAGCTGCATTTCTGAATAGAGAGGGGAAAATATATATCTTATCACAGATCTGCAGAAATGCTCCACCCTTTCATGCTATAGGCCATGCAGTACATGACAGCTAAAGTGAGGAAGCCATACTGGAGCATATTTCTAGTTACATATATCCTCCAAGAGCCTTAGTTAGGACTACAAATGTACATTGCTAACTAATACTTATGTGCACTGTGGAACTAACTAAACTTCTGAATGGTGATTTGATGAAAATGAGTCCATTCATAACAACATCCATCATCTCCCACTCCATTGGCTTCAGCATGATACTGAAACAACGTTTGGTATTCCTAACACACATGCACGAACAGTCACACAAACTTATGGGAAAGCTTGTACACAATCCACAAGTTCCTGATGGAGGACATTGAGGCGCAAGGTGTAAAATGTTTGGAAGCAGCAATTTCCTGTCTAGACAAGCAACACTACTATCCCCTGAATAGATTTTAACCATAAGATGTACAGACACCTTTACATGCATTCCACTCATGCATGACCACATTTACGTGAGTCATCACAAAATAAATAAATAAATTGGCCTTCCCTCACTCGGGACTGCTGCCTTGAAGTCACTTGAGGGATGGCAGCCTTCGATCAACATTGCTGTTGTTTCCTTCTAGAAATGGAAACATGACGCTGACCAACACTTTACCTAACACTGCCCAAAGAATTTAGGGTTAAGAAGGGGTTGCTTGTTTGACATGGAACTGAACGGCCCTTATCAGGGGGAAGGGTAACCACAAAAACATTTTGAAACCATTTTCCAAAGCAGTTTCAGATACTGTGATATAACTGCTTTTATTCTAGATGCAATTAATTAGAAACACTTCTGCATATATATCTCCTCTTTAACCACCTGATTGCAGTCCCCATAGCTTTTATACCTTTTAGAACATCTGGCTGTTTCTCTCTGCACAGAAGAAAAATAAAATGAAATATCATAACCTTCAGTGTTTTAGTTAAAAGTTAAGAAACCGGCACTCCAGAGTGCCAGGCAAGACCCTACCCTTCCTTGAGATGCTGGAGACTGAACCAGGGACCTTATGCACCCAAAGCATATGCTATACACAGATTTCTTTGTAACTGGAATAATGCAATGTACATTTACATTGTGTGCTAATTAGGAAAAGGGGGAAACACACACTGCAAAGACAGTGCTTCTTTACCTGCCAAGCTGACTTATAAACAACCTCTCAAAACACAATTCAGTCCCATAGAATTGTAGAATGATAGAGTTGGAAGGGATCCCAAGGGACATATAGTTGAACCCCTTGGAATGCTGGAATCTCAACTGCAAGATAATACATGACAGAAGGACATCCAGCCTCTGCTTATAGCTCTACCACCTCTCACAGGAGTCTGTTCCACTGTCAATCAGCTATTAGTGCCATAAAGTTTTTCCTGATGTTTAGTTGGAATCTTCTTTCTTGTAACTTGAAGCCATTGGTTCAGGTCCCAACCTCCAGAGCAGGAGAAAACAATCTTGCTCCATCCTCCATGCAACAGCCTTTTAGATATCTGAAGATGCTTATCATATCTCCTCTTAGTCTCCTCTTTACTAAGCCCAATTCCTTCAACTGTTCTTCATAAGGCTTGGTTTCCGGACCCCTTATCACCTTCGTCTCCCACCTCTGCACATGCTCCAGCTTGTCAATATCCTTCTTAAATTGTGGTGCCCAGAACTGGACACAGTATTCCAGGTGTGGTCTAACCACATTACCCCATACATGGCTGCTTGACCAGTTTCGTCTGCAGAACTAGCACAAGTGCCATACAACACCCATTCCACACTTGTAATGGATCAATCCTTCAGCGTGGCAGCATCTACACTTTGAAACTTACTGCTTTCACTGTACTGTTTCTGGCACCTGCTAAAAGCTCTTTTTTGTTGTTGTTTAGGAATAATATGAATGTGTTATATGTACAGTGCAGGATCGGGCAAAACAAGCCACTTTTATGCTTCTGGAAACAAATTCACCCCCCCCCCCCCGCCCCAAGGCTCTACCTCTTCCTTGAGGAATAAAAGACATAAAGGGTAAAATCTCTGGCTTGGAGCCTAGCATTCCTCCAGTCTGAGAAATTCATTTGAGCATGTTGCCAGGTTGAGCTGGAGACATGAGTCCCTACAGTGGATGAATCCAGTTCTGTGAGGATTGCATGTAAGGGTAAGAGAAGATTCCTTCCTTGTCCTTTCCTCCTTTAGTCCTTTCACTTTATGTTATTCTTCAGTTCTCAGTCTAATTGACTAGAACTTATCATTATGGTACAGAATGTTTTGACTTTATTTTTTGCAGTCCATAGCAGCCTGGGAACAAGAAACCAGCCTCAATCTCACACCCCAGTCTCTATGGTACATTGTCAGTAGACCACACGGTCAGCTTTAATAGCCTCTTAGCTTCAATTAGCCAATTAGACTTTTCCACTATTTCCCATCTCCCTTTCCCATCTGTTCATCTATTCCCATTCCCCTCCTTTCTGCAGAAATAATTTTTAAAATCCATGTGAACTTCATTTAGGGTACTCTTGGGTGGCATATCTTGCACACAAGACTAACTTTAAAAACCTCCCAAGAATGCAAAAAACTACAGCAGTAATTTGGTGATGTCTGAATTTCAGATGCTGTTTTCAAACTACAAACATAATGGGTTTTTGTTGTTGTTTGGTCACAACATGTTATTAATATGAAATTAAAGTAGCTGCAATACAAATATGATGTAGACAGAATATCAAACAGAATTTGTTGAGTCTTCTTTGGGTTTATAATAGTATTGCATATATTCGTTGATTTTTATTTTTACTGTGGAATGTGTGATTCAAGTGGGCAAACATTTTCAGATGCACTTTCAGAATAAACTAAACTACATAATCTCAATAGAAAACATTTACAATATGTTTCTCTGTGTTTAAGAGCTTTGAATTCTCACCACTTTCTTTTCCCAAGAAATGATTTTCTGACAGCACATGCATTATTTTTTTAAAAGATTCTCGGTAAGACATTGGACTCTGTAAACCTCCTACCATCTTGTAGCCCTTGCTGAACTGTATCCCTGCCACTCCCATGACTTCCATTGACCCCAGATGTTCTGCAGATGAGCAAACTGACCCCATCACCCAATACCTCTTTCTGGTGGTGCACAATTGGATGTATTCTATGATTATTTAATGCCATATATTCATTCATTGCTCATTTTATACTCATTCAAAGTCATCCCCTCATCAAGAATAGGTCAGACGAATCCATTATACAGGGACTGGGGAGAAAGCATATTTGGGGAAAGGAAGATTAACAATGTAATTTGGAACACATTTTAACAAGTGTCCAACATTCTGATAAACCTTATTTCCATATGGAAACCTCGAATCACAGTTGTGAGAGGGGGAGAACTTGGGAAAGTATAAACAAGAGGTGAGGAGGTTGGCTTAGATTTCTGTGAACTCTTTCTCCTTGGAGAGTGAGCGTTTACAGGTTTCTCTCGTCTGCTTTTTGTCTTTGTGAAAGAAGAGTTCACACTCAAATGCTTCTTGCATTTATTTAAGCATTTTCAAACCATTCCACTTCTTGCTAGCCTAACTTTCACATTCCCTTTAGTTAATTACTTGTAGTTCGTACTTGAGAGAGCAATATTAGTTACTCTGATCAACTCTGATTTATTAGTTACACTGATCTGAACACTGCTTTAAAACGGACCCCTTTTCCCTATTGATTTGAAATTTGGCAAATATAATTCCTAGAAGGAACAAGAAGGCCTGAAAAATTCATGGTGATTTGAAAAATTCATGCAGAAGTATAGACTGCAGAAATGCAGCTGGGTCTCCCATTGAAAGCAATGCAAAATGAAAGGGTATACAGTGGTACCTCGGGTTACATACGCTTCAGGTTGCAGACTCCGCTAACCCAGAAATAGTACCTCGGGTTAAGAACTTTGCTTCAGGATGAGAACAGAAATTGTGCTCCGGCGGCACAGCAGCAGCAGGAGGCCCCATTAGCTAAAGTGGTGCTTCAGGTTAAGAAAAGTTTCAGGTTAAGAATGGACCTCCGGAACGAATTAAGTACTTAACCCGAGGTACCACTGTACTGAAGTGGGACGAAATGACAAAACTATAAGTGATGGGGGGTGTCTCAGACAACTCTGATTCTTGTCCTCCCCCCTCCAGTTCCCTTCAACTAGAGCCGTTTTCATAGACTTGGGTCTCTAGATCAGGGATAATAATAATAATGATGATGATAATAATAATAATAATTTTTATTTATACCCCGCCCTCCCCAGCCAAGGCCGGGCTCAGAGCGGCTGAGATGATGGGAGTTGTAGTCCAAAAAAACAGCTGGAGACCCAAATCTGGGAAACACTGATCTAGAGTAGAATATGGTTCACAAATAACCTGAGTGAACACTATCCTCTAGCAAAGGTAAAAAGTACCCCAGAGCAAACAAATGACCACAGTTTGTCTGTGTTTAGGATTCCAGTCTAAGTTGTCCATAATGATAAATTTGCATTGCTCTTCAAACTGGTAGATGTGGTATTAACCAGATATGATGTTTATGACATTTGTATGCTGCCCTATAAGCTGGTACCAAACAGACTGCAAAGATTTAAAACAAAATGGAGCAGAACAATCGTAACTGGGTGAGGGAATATCAGAGTAGCAGAATCACCACTGTATTCAAAACCCTGCTAGCTCCTTCCAGTCAGGACAGAAGGTGTGGTGGTGGTGTTTTGTTGCTTCTTCCTGCACCAGCAATAGGACTGACACAGCCGAGGGACCTGAGAATTGAGTCTCTTGGAGGATCAACAGAGCTCTGGATCCGTTGGTGCAACTTAGGCCCATGCAGAGTTTGTCTGAGGCCCAGGGTAAATGTCTTGTTAGAATATCGTGTTAAATGCAAAAAAACAAAACAAAACAAAAAAAACCAGCCTGTCCCTGGTGGGGCCAGTTTAGCCCTCTGAGGCCTGGAGCAAGTGTATCCAGCTGCCCTCACCTGCCGCACAGTACCACACCACTTCAGGGCTACTGCTGACAAAAGGACCACCAGTGATAGCTACCCACCTGATTGGGTGCAGCTTGGACCTCCATCACAGCACAGAACAACCTCTACCACCAACATATTCTCTGTCAGTGGAGGGTGACAAAGAGGTACTTACACTGCATAATAACCCACCCACCCCTCGCCATCCCTGCCCATTAACATCAAGAGGTTGGTAATTTGTAAAACAAGAGCACAACAGTTTAGAAGGGAGATTTTCTTCTGTATTAACAGCTTCACAAAAGCAAAGATGTTGCATGAATATTTACTGATGCATCCTGTTTTACAGATTCACATTTCCCTCTAGCATGTAAAACAATCTCTCGCTCCATCAGATTCCCTTTCATACAGTGATAAAACATTGCAGAGGGAGACGGGGATGCAATTACCTGCCATTCTCTTAACTTACTCTCACTTTTCAATTTGGATGTTCCCATGGGCTTTTTAGTTAAACAAGAATTGCCCTGCATTGTACTTAACATACATTTTTTATTTGTCTCCCAGAGTTATGGTCAAATCTTACTCCCACTACAATTAACAGTTCTCTGTTACTAGCAAAGGACCTTGATTAGAAAGAGCATTTACATGAGAAACTTGTTATTTGTTAATGTTTAAACATTGCTCTATATATTCAGGCCTCAAATGGCAAATACTTAGAAGTTAGCATGCTCACTCAGTGTCTTCATATATTTACTTTGCTGTAGGGCTTGTGGCTGGTTCTGCCTGCAGCTGGAGAGGCCCACTGCACCCAGCCAATCATCTTAAAACTGGATAGCTAAGGAGCAGGGCTACCAAGATGAAAATTACTCCTCTGTGCCTAGAGTTTTAATATGGGCAAAGCTCAGCGCAGGAATAAGCAGGAGCAGTATTATTTACATAGTTTTTAGAACCCTTTAAGTAGTCTCAATGAACTGTGAGTACTAACTAGGACAGAATACTATAGGCACTGGTTGCCAGCCATGTCAGAGCTACTATAGAACTGGAAGCAATTCATAAAAGACCAAGCAAAATTATAAAGCAAGGTGGAGCAACACCCTTATAACATTGCAACAATGGCAGGAGGCGTTAGTTTAGGGGGGGAAGTGTGTAAGAGAAGGCATACGAGATGTATAAAATTATTCATGTTGTTGAGAAAGTTAACAGAGGAAAGTTTCACCCTCTCTTGTAACACTAGAACTCAGGAATATCCAATAAAGTTGACTGCTGGAAGATTCAGAACTGACAAAAAAAGTACTTCTTTCACACAGTGTACAATTAAACTACGGAGTTAGTGCCACAAGAAGTAGTGAAGACCACCAACTTGGATGCCTTTAAAAGAGGATTAGGCAAATTCATGGGGGATATGGCTATCATGGACTACTAGCCATGATGACTATATTCTGCCTCCACTGCCATAGGCAGTGAATAACACTTGCTAAGAATCACAAGTGGCAGCATGCTCTTGTACTCAGGCCTTACTCAGGCTTTCCTATACAGATCTGGTTGGCCACTGTGAAAACAGGATGCTGGACTAAATAGACCACTGGTGTAATCCTGCAGGCTCTTCTTAAATTCTTAACTGAGAGCCTCATTCCAGATCTCAGATGATCTCTCCCAATGGCTTTCTATAGATGTTTAAAAGTATGAGGAATACAAAAAAAAAAAGTATGAGGAATACAATGGAACCTTGCAATACCCCACAGCATAAATGCCCAGGGTTACCCAGCAGGAAGAGTCAGTTTGGTACCCCTGCCCATACAGGCCAGTCTTGACAGACTCTAGGGTTGTGCGCCCATCTCACTCAAGAGGCCGGGGGCCAGCGCTGTCCGGAGACACTTCCGGGTCACGTGGCCAGCGTGACATCGCTGCTCTGGTGAGCCAGAGCCGCACACGGAACGCCGTTTACTTTCCCGCTAGTAAGCGGTCCCTATTTATCTACTTGCCCCCGGGGGTGCTTTCGAACTGCTAGGTTGGCAGGCGCTGGGACCGAGCAACGGGAGCGCACCCCGCTGCGGGGATTCGAACCGCCGACCTTTTGATCGGCAAGCCCTAGGCGCTTGAGTGAGATGGGCGCACAACCCTAGAGTCTGTCAAGACTGGCCTGTACGGGCAGGGGTACCTTTACCTTTTATAAGCAGTTCGATTGTCAACTACAATGCAGTATTCCTACATGCTTTATGCCAAATTCCATGGAACCTGGAAACAACAAGATTGTGACCTCTTTCAACTCAGCACTGCATTTGTCGCCCTTGTCATTCCTTAGCAACCTGATGGTTGGACGTGGATGACTGTGGGAGGAAGAAGCTGGAAGGGAAGGGAAGAAGGGAAGAAGGGAAGAAGGCTCAGAGCCCAGGCAGTGGTGGTGGGAAAATGATGAGTGGTCAGAGGGAGAAGGGGAAGAGGAGGTGTCAGAAGCTGAAGAGGTAACAGGGTTTAGCAAGCTGAGATGGTCTATGGCAGACATAAGTCCAGAATAAGAGGCAGAAGCTGAAGTAGGTGATTGGGGGAGGAAGGCCAAGAGGCAGAGATGGTGAAAAGTCATGGGTGTCTCCCCCTCCTGCTGCAACAAGCTCCCCTTCCCCTCCCATTACCCAGAAACAAGCAGAGCAGCAATAGGCTGCATGCAGGCGAAGTCTCCAACTGCGTAGGGGAAGCCCTGGAGAGGAGGGGACGTAGACGCCTGTGGAGAGGTGGAGACGTTCAATCTCGGCAACTGATTTGGAGCAGGACCTGCTGTGCTCGTTAGGCCTGACAGTCAAGACTGTGGAGACTGTGTTTTTGCAAATAGTTAACTCCAACTCTGAACTGTGTGATTGCTGACCAGCATGCTCTGTGACACCTGATGTGAGCTTTTCCCATTACACTGGTTGCCCAGGGGTTGAGAGCAGGAAAGGGGACGGCCTCTTCTGCAAGTCAAAAGGCATGCAGAGGTTCTTCCACCATGTCTCAGTATATGGATTTGTGCTAAGTCTATGCTGTACAAAGTATTCTGCTATCTATTGTGCAGCACTTTGCAAAACCTCAGCAGAATTTCTTCCGCTGGCCTATCTTTGGATCCTCAGAAAATGGAACGAAATCAGTCTCACTCAGAAGCTGACATTCTATGGGTTGAAAACGAGCGTTTCAGGGACCATATGCATCCTGCTGGCCCGTTTCCGAACTGTACTGATACAGCAATTCTATGAGTAGTAAAGAGAGCATTTCAATATTGTTCTGTGGGATTGTGGGAAAGATCCATAGCTGTTTTTGTTTAACCAAATAAAGAGGCAGATGTAATCAAGGAAAAGCAGCATATGGGAGAAAACTTATAAGCAAATTGTCTTAAAATGTTGCAACACTACCATGCATCTCATCAAGAACTAAAGGACATTTGTCAATACACTTACATAAAATGTTTGAGAAAGTACCTGATGTATAATTCATGCAGCTATCAAGTTAAATATACAAATGTCTAAAATGTGGGCTGTAATATATGTATGTGAAAGCTTCCAACACCATACAAAGTTCCATATTTGTTGCTGTTGTGGGCTACACTGTGTATATCAAATGTTCTCTCAGTCTTGTATTGTGACAAGATTTTGTTGAAATATTTTCTGTGCTAACTACCAAGATGGAATTTCAATGATGGCTACACAGGTTTATAATGCGGTACTCTAGTTGCTTTCTTTGCTGTCCCATGTTGGCATCCGCCTCTTCTGAGAGACAAGTGAAGAGTGTCATCAGGGCTAAAGTCAAACTGTTGGAGAGTTACAGCACCTGCTGTGGCTGTGGAGACTAATATGGGAAAGACATATTTTATTGCAACTGGGGCAGAAGGTGGCCTCCTGTTTTGATGCTATATGGTGTTTCTTCCCTCTGCGCTCCTCCCAGCAGTCAATTCTCCTCTGGTCACTGCTGTGGATACACAACCTGACTGTCTCCAGGTGAGGATTCCCACGCAGAAGGGTTAATGTTTCCAGCCTTCATGTTATGTTTGCAGACATTTTTAGAAAGCAGAGTTGGTCTGCCAATAGGCCCAGTACCTAAATCCAGCTCCCTGTAAAGCACATCATTGGTAATCCTGAATTTGATGGAATTGGCAGGATGGAAGCCCCTTCTGCGGGTTTCAGGTAAAACCATCAACAAAAGATTTTATCTGAAAAGAAAAAGGCCTTCATCTGACACTGAAAAGACAAGTGTTTACCACCAGTGGTGTAGGAATAGAGGTGCGGTGGGTGCGGATTGCCCCGGGTGTTATCACTGAGGGGGGTGACAAAATGGCAAAAATATGTGTTTTAAAGGTAAAAAAAGGGGGGGGCTCATGACACTTTTAAAAAAAAATAACCCCGCACCCACTGTACCCCCCCTTCCTACATCACTGGTAGCTAGGTGAGGCAGCAGGCACCACACCTGCAGCGTGCCTGAGCCACGCGTCTCTCCTGAGGGGAGGTAGCAGGCGGACTGCCTGCAAGCTCTGCGCTGAAATATACTCGGAGTCAGCTGCTTTTTCAAGCAGCGTGGGGCTTGCGTCTGCCCACCGCCTCAGCCACCCTATAGCTGAGGGGGAGGCTGCAGAGAGGCTCCACACAGTGCACCCTGCGTTGGCTCGCTCCGCCCCCATGGGCAGCTTGCCCCACCCCCATGGGTAGTTTGCCCTACCCCTGGCTGCAGGACACGCACACACTGGGCACCCGAGTGGCTAGCTACAACGCTGGTTACTACACAAGTCATCTATAGTGATACTACTCAAAACCAGGGTGCCACCACAGAAAGGGCACTCATATGGGCAGTGTGGATTTAGAAAGGAAGCCCTGTGATGTGTCAATTTCCCTCATGAATCTTAAGAATTATTTTAGACATGTAAAGAAAAATTAAAAGTTGAGGAATTTATTTTTATTTTGGAGCAATATGCTACCCAACATTTTCTGCTGTGCTATATGACCTTTCTGCCTAGCTACTGTTTTGCTATTGATTTTAATTACTCGGTTTAATTTACTGCATGCCAACACAAAGCTGTTTACTCCTACTTGCCAAAATGTTGCCTTAGTCTCCCAGAGGAAGGTAAAATGAGTAAAACGTATATGTTTCACTGTTACATGCTATTCATTATAAAGAATTTAATAGATTCACTTCCCATAAATGTCACCACTCTAGAATGTAACAGCCAAATACACTAAACACACACAGAAAGAGAGAGAGAACACACACATTATACCAGCAAGGAATTTAAAACAAAAAACCTTATATTATGAAAGGCTATGACTTGAAACAGCTTACATTTTCAGTTTTAATATTCATCTCCTAATGCGTAGGGGAGACAGGCCATATGTTCCCCTTCTCCATAAAACGTATGGACAGAAAGAGTGTGAAAGTTAGCTGTCTCTTAGATATTAAGCTACTATGCTAAATAAATAAATAAATTGTTTTTTCTGGTAAAGACCACAATTTAACAGTGTTAGGTGTGGTTTTAACACACATTTGCTGTCCTGAAATAAATGTTACACCTGTTATCACCCTCAGTTCCAGACCATGAGTGCTGTAGCAGAAACAGTATGGAGGGACAATGAAGTTCAAAAGGTTGATTTAATTGCCAAATACACAGAAGGTCCCGACCTTCAAAATCTACCTTTATTCACAACAGTTGGGGATTTATGCTTCCTTGAGCTTCAAACATGACACTCAGCGTAGGCAGCTTGGCCTTTATTGCAATCATACCTTATTTCAAAAATAGAACACAGTTATTCATTTCTGAGTCAGGTACAGAAATTTGTGATTTAATATCTTTGCACAACATACATTTATCCCACCCCCCACCGCTCTATCTCATCAGCAGACTTGATTTCCAAATGTTGTATTTTCCTAGTGCTTTTATTATGTTCCAAATAACTCAGCAGTTGCTCTTTACTTTTCACTTCAGCCGAAGTCAACAACCACTCACTAAAATAATTAATATCATCTAGAATATGCAACCTGAATTTAATGAGACCTCTTGCCCCAACCAGGCCTTATCATATATGAAGCAACTTAATAAACGTAAAAGCAAATTAGGATGAAACTCCAAGTGGAATACTAGGAGTGCTCTTGTTCAAGATTCTACTCAGCCACGAAAATAAATGTTATAGTGCTATTTGGATCAGGGGGGTGGGGCAGGAAGGGGGGCAAAATAAGGAAGGGCAGTGTTCAGTTGACATTCCAGTGTGTCAATAAGTTATGGAGGATTGCTATGACAGATATATAAAAGAGGAGGAGGAGCTTGTGTTTGTGTGCATTACAGTAGCACCAGTGTGAGTGGAGAGGGGAGGAGGAAGAGGGGGAAGAAGGAACCTGCAAAGAGGGAGGTGTAAAGGGGGTGGCAGAGAGAAAAAGGGAGGGGGAAAGTGGGTGGCAGAGAAGGAAAGTTGCAGAAAGAAAGGGTGGCAAAAAAGAAGAACAAAAACCCCAGACTTGATCCCTTTGTCTGCATCACAGTAGATAAATTTCAGAGTTTCCCCTCCCCCAAATAAGGACCTGCCCCCACTGGCATCATGCCGATCCAAGTTTTCCCTCCCTGAGCTCCTGCCTGGAGGACAGTAAAGATGCTGCTTGGCCTTGGAAGGGTTCAGAGAGAAGGGGGAGATATCTGATCTGCCTTCCTGTCCTGCCCTCTATCCTCTATCTCATGGGTAGGCAAACTAAGGCCCGTGGGCCAGATCCGGCCCAATCGCCTTCTAAATCTGGCCTGTGGACGGTCTAGGACTCAGCATGTTTTTACATGAGTAGAATGTGTCCTTTTATTTAAAATGCATCTCTGGGTTATTTATGGGGCCTGCCTGGGGTATGCTTTTATTTAAAATGCATCTCTGGGCTATTTGTGGGGCATATGAATTCGTTCATTTTTTTCCTCTTCAAAATATAGTCTGGCCCCCCACAAGGTCTGAGGGACAGTAGACCGGCCCCCTGCTGAAAAAGTTTCCTGACCCCTGCTGTATCTCAAGGGGGAGGGAGGAGATGAGGGAAAGGAGGGGGAGAAATGCCCAGCTAGGAAATGGCAGGGAAGGAGACAGGGGTCCTGAGCCAGGAGCAAGCCAGAGTAACACGCTCCCCTTCCCCATTGCACCCCAAAGTTAGGCTCCCACCCCTACCCTGATCCACACAAGAGAGTTGCCCAACTGTTGTTTTTACTCTTAATGTGCTATTGTTGCTTTTCGTTCTTTACATGGTTTGTGGTTGGCATGGGGGGTAGAGCAACCCAGCTGTGGGGCAGGCAGAAATTAAGTGGTAAGCCTTTTCAAGAATAAAAGTACAATTAAGGGGAAAGCTGCACCTGTTGACTAGCATTGGACACAACCCTGGGTATCCCATGTCACATCTTCATGGAGGGCTGGGAAAGACAGCGCTGCCTAAGACCCTGGATAACATCAGTCAATCAGTGCAGGCACTACTCAGCTACACAGACCAGTGGTCTGACTCAGCATTCAGAACAGTTTTCTGTTCCTTTAAAGCTTATTTTTCCTTTAAGGTGGTTCACTGATAGATGCAAAAGAGATATTTTACCATTCTGTGTCTATTGTTGCATTCACATACACTGTTTTCCTTTTACACACAATAAATAACAAGTAAATAGCACTTTCTTGCCTTGTTTCATATCATCTTAATTTATATGCTCAGAGTGGCTGCTAAGATTTGTTTTACAAAGTGAGTCCCAAGACTATTTGTCTTTGATGTATTGACTGAGATCTGCTTCAGTCAAACTTTTTTTTCCAAAAAAAAAATCTTATCTTTATAAGGACATAACTATAGGCATACTTAAACAACGTTTTCTTCTACTGTTTTATTTATAGTTGCCACTTGTATCTTTAAATATGTAATAACTACAGCACTGCTTCAAAATAACCTTGGAGAATATCATTGCCAGAGAAAGGTAGAAAGAAATGAGAAAGGTTAAAAAGAAAAACGGGAGGAACCCAGTCACCCTAAGTTACTTTTCTCTGCGGCATTATCATATGTTTGCTAATGGCAGCCTGCTATCTGGTTTCAAAAGGGGGGAAAAAAGAAAACACTGTTTAATTAGAGCGCAGTTGCTGCTTTATTGTAGCATTACTGTGAAGTGTGCTGAGATGCCTTCCCATAGGCAGGTGCAGGTGGCTGTACAGCTCATTTAGCCTGGGTGAGTAATGTCAGTTCAGGAAAAGAGAGAGGCTTCTGTCTTCAAACTTTCAATCTGCCTCCATTATCTGTGATCAAGGTGGAACCACAGGGGAGTGGAATTACTGGCAGGTCTAGGACAAGTGAAGAGGCAGTGAATCTATAAGACATATTAATCATCTTTCCCTTCTCTTCTCTGGCGCCAGCCTGTGCCTCCGACTCCCCGGCGCCAGGCAAATGGATTTGCTGTCCCCACAGGTACAAGCTAGTGCCTTTCAGGGGCAAGTCATCAGAATAATAATTACTGACACTGCTGAGATCAGCCCTAACCAATCCAGAAGGGAACAGAAAAAATATTATGGGACGGATGGATTTCCTGAACTCCTGTGTTAGTATATATAGAAGCAGGCTTTTAATCTATTACAATAACATTAAGAATTTCTTTTAAAATCGCATCGCCCTAAATATGTGCCATGGAACAATTTTCATAGTATGATTTGCATTGCATTAATATTTAAGATCTTGATGGTTTTTCTTATATATTACTGCATCGTTTTACATTACCTTAACTGCCACCACCCAGTTGATATTAATGGCATGATTTCAGAACTCATAGTTGTAGGCTGCAAATCTATACAAACTTACCTGGCAGTTAAGTGCCACTGAACACAATGCAGCTTATTTCTGAGTAGAAATACGGTATATTGGCTTGTATCATAACAATAACTTTGGGTGATAACTCCACAGAGTGAATGCAGTCCAATCCTACATATGTTCACTTGGAAGCAAGTCTACAAATTATAACCAAACTTACTTTCAAGTAAGTGTGCATTGAATTTAATCTGTGAGACACTTTCCTTTAAATTAAATTCTGAGGTAGTATTATTTATGCATGTACAGTGTGTAGATTTTGCCCCATTCTATACTCAAAAGCTAAAGGCCAAGAGCAGTACTGTATTTTTAGTCCTTATCACGTAATTAATATATATATATATATATAAAATTTGTGGTGATGATACACTGAATGACATACTTCTAATTCCTGAACACACATTTTCACAATGACTTGCATATAGCATACAGGTATTTAAAGGAAATGAAAAATAAACAACAAATTAGAGATACTATTGAATATGTATTCTATAGGAAAAAAGAAGAGGAGGAGTTTGGATTTGATATCCCGCTTTATCACTACCCGAAGGAGTCTCAAAGCGGCTAACATTCTCCTTTCCCTTCCTCCCCCACAACAAACACTCTGTGAGGTGAGTGGGGCTGAGAGACTTCAAAGAAGTGTGACTAGCCCAAGGTCACCCAGCAGCTGCATGTGGAGGAGCGGAGACGTGAACCCGGTTCACCAGATTACGAGTCTACCACTCTTAACCACTGCACCACACTGGATATTAAACTTAAGGGTGGAATTCAGTGTAGCACTCTTCCATCCATTCTGTTTACACAAAAATTACAGCTTGTCAGATGGAATGATACCCCTTCACATTCCTCTATGCACTGCTATTGTCAGGGACTGGGCAGAGGAGTAATGGTGGAGACCGTGCCTCCCACCCTGACCCTTCCATAGAAGAAGAAGGCAGTTCAGAATTACAACAGGGGTTTGAGGGAGGTCACAGCTCAGGGGCAGATGAGGGGAAAAGCTGTGAAATAATGAGAGAGGAGGAAGAAAAAGCACCAGAGGGCCACAGTGTCTTTAGAAAGCATTCCAACCCCCCCTCCCAGAACCCGGCCAACATTGAAAGTAGGAGAGCAGACAGCTCAGATGCAGAAGGCGCTGCTCAGCACCCATAGTGATGACACATGGAGAGGAGAGAGGGAGAGGGTGGAGACTCACTCAGAGCAACGCCATTATTCAGAGGGACCACATTCCCAAGCCTCTTTCTGTGAATATTGAATAAAAGCCTATGGTAAGGACTTTCCCCTGGTCTTGTCCATTCCTGGCAACCTGACGTGGGGGTTGGTTCCTCTGCTGCCTGACAGCTCTTAAGATTCTCCTGAGAGCTCCACCCTCAGCCAGTTGGCAGGGCAGGACATGCAAGAGAAGAAGAGGGGTAAAAGGTCTGCTGCATTAGAGTCACTACCCATCTACTCCAGCATCCTGCACTCATTGTGGCCAACTAGAGGCCTACAGAAGCCTGAGCACAACAGCAGTTTCCTTTCCTGCAATTTCCAGCAACTGGTTTTCAGAAGCACACTGCCTCTGACAGTGGAGGTAGAACAAAGATCTGTAAATCTGTAGCCTTATCTTCCATAATTTGGCTAATCCTCTTTTAAAGCTATCTAAGTAAAGCCCTGTTGCACAAATTGAAGACCTTTCTCAGGTCTTTCACTGTTTCACCCGAAATCTTTTACTATTCAAAATACAGGTTAAAATATACATAGCTAATCATTATTTGTAACATAAGAGGAAAAGCAGCTCCTAATACATTTCCCCCTTCAAACAAAATCATTTGCATTTGCAGCATATAAATCAGTTAAATATTTCAAGTGTCAATGATTATTCTCAATTTCTAAACTATCAAATGTATTCATGATCAATATTTCATTAATATAATAAAAGCCATCAAAATTGCAAGCATAAATGAGTGGATTAAGATGCATTAATTGATAATCAGTTGATCTCAACATTAATCTTAATGGCAAGATTTTGTATCATAAAAGCATCTCACACACTGACTTCAGCTTTGAATTCCAAGATAAGCACTTTTAATTTATGTATATACCCTTTGTGGTAAAATTCCAAAGGAAACAAATTATGTAGATTTGTGCAGTACCATATGTACTCATCATTTTTAAAACAGCACTTTTAAGTCTTACCTGCTCATATTATAGACAATGTCAAATCTAGGAGATGCCTCTTTATAACAATGGGGAAGGAGGAGCTACCATTCTAATCATCGTTTTTCTCTGCAACCTGCTGCAACAACTGCCAGTCATTTCAGCCAATCAAAAACTTCAATTGATTTATCCCCCCCCACACATTCTGAGCAATTTATCAATGACTTAAAAAAGAAAATATTAAATTAGAAAAATGCACATTTGATTAAAAATCAACAACGAAGGCAGTAGATTTGCAAAAGATGAAACAATCAGACACCTATGATTCGTGCAGAACTGACCAGTATACAAGGATGTTTTATCAGTTTTCTTCAAAGCAATGATATATTCTGTCTCAAGCATGCCATTTTATTTAGAAACTAGTTATGTTTGGCTATGCAGAAGCAGTGTTAGCATTAACCAGTGCAAGGGGACAAGAAGGCTGGACCATCTCAGGAGAAGATACAAGTCACGTAACTCGTGGTAATGTATTAAATGTATTTTGCAATGCTTCCCAAGAGCAATGGCGCAGTCCTGTGTCCCTAGCACTGCTATAACACCACCCCAGTAAAATATTGTAATAAGGGAATAGAGATGCAGCAAGGGCTATGAAATGGCAAATGAGACAAAATTGCATGGATGCCTCACATGGGAGTGACTGCTTGCTTTTGAATATCAAGTCTGTACTTACACTGAAGCAGTAACATGACAGCTGGGAACTGGATAACCTGTTTCAATTTGACACCATGTATAAATAATGCAGACACTTTAGGAGTGCTGATGCTGTGAACCCCTCCATTGTAGGCTTGGGTTGTATATGTGTGTAAATAAACCATAGGTCCTAAAGATACCACAGTCTCCGCTGTGCCTCATTTCCAAAAGTAAACACAAACGCTGGGTAAGCACCTGGAACCCCTGGAATCTTGCACCACTTGGAGATTAGGGTAACGTGCAACAATATTTCAGGGCAAAAAGGGGTATTTCTTACTAGCTTTTCCAAATGCCAGATGTTGTCAATTAACTTTAAGTCATGTCCAAGAAATCCTTCTTGTTATATTCTGTAGTATTATGTGGAAAGTGTCACCTCTGGAACAGAGGAACAAGCTGTTTTTCATTATCATTCAATTGTCCCAATCAATCTGAGAATTAAAAGCAAAAGCCCCTTGCCGCATCATACGAGCTACTTGCTGTTACTTCGAACAGCTGCAAAAAAAGAAAAGCAACTCTTTTTTTTACTTAAAGACAATGCCAAGAAACAAATCACATACTTTAGAGATAAATTAAACATACACTTATGGTAGGTATGGGAAGACATCTGAACTAACAAGTAGTTTAATGAAATTAGCTTCTGCTGTATGTTGATGTGCTATTTGCAAAAGCGGTATTCACAGAGGTTTTTTTTTTTTAACTGCTATTAGTATCTTACTCATTTAAATACGGGGAATGTAGTTCATTAAAAACTGGCTTGGCAAATGCCCACATTAAAGAACTGCATGTGTAAGCAGTACAAGAGCTTGCAGAGGACAGATTATGGCACAGGCGTAAATAAATACAGATGGCCAGAATAATTCATTCTGTTCATAAGATTCAGGCTGCAGAAAGTTAGTACAGGCAGCCTAAACGAACCAGTGATAGGCCAACAGGGAGAATTGTTGAATTACTGTAATTAACCATTCATAAACCGCTAACTGTAGGGATATTGGGTGGCATTCAACTAAGCTTTACTCAGAGTAGATCTGTTGAAATGAATGAACATGACTAAGTTAGGTCCATTAATTTCAATGGGTCTGCTCTGATTAAAACTTAGTTGAATACTAGCCACTATCTGCAATTTGATTAGGAGGCTATTTTCTCATAGTAGTTTCCATCACAGGGCCTATAAAGAGTGTATGCAAAATCAGATGATTCTCAGACAGAGGGAGAGATATTAAAAAACCAGAGGTTGATTTAGGGGTGTGTGACTGGTTTGGCTGCACTGGGAGCGGAGCCTTGGAGGTGCCACAAGTATGGTGTAGAATGGAAGGCAAGAGACAGGGGGCACTGAATTTTGGCATCGCACAGGGTGCCACTGAAATTTGAGACTCCAAGGTACACCATTGATAAAAATAAAGATTGACAAATGAGACTTGCAACAAAATATGGCGGTGTTCTGGTGAGTTCCGGCTGAAAAAAAAAGTCCTCTCTAGAGCTCTTAAAACAATGACAACAACACCTGGAATGGAACTCCTCCTGGTGAACTGGAACACGTAAAACATGGAGCTGATTCTATTAGCATTACACCATGTGTGGTTGTATGGAAGTAAATCCTACTGTATTCAGTCAGGCTAATTCCCACCTACAGTAAGTGTCATTTCTATGCACATGGGATGATGCTGTTAGTCCTGACATCCATAGGCAGTTTCCAACACAAACCTCACAGCAAAAGTCACCTAATATATAAATGTCACTCTTACATTGCTAAATTTCAGCTTATGTGTTTTTTGTCCACCCATAGAGGTTTCTAACCAATAAGACATTTGCTGTTGCAAAACCACTGAGTCAGTGCATAAAAATAGTATATGCAATTTTGCATCAATAATAAAAGAGAGCATACAGAATAAGCCACATACAAAATATACTGCACACTATAATGCATGGATAAGATTATGATACCTAAACTTGAAATGTTTTCTTTGTAAAATTAATGTGTACTTTTAATCTTACCAATAGGTGTAATGTCCTGTATATTATAGTGCAGTAGAATTGTGAAAGGGTCTATTTGGTTGCTAGGTTCTGCCTATTTTCATATGGAAATCACACAAATTAAATTATCTCAAATAGCAGAATAAATTCCAGTAAAATCGTATTTTCAATATGAATCATTATCTCCTCTAGTCATATTATAGGTACAGCAGTGTTTCTGTATTTATATTTTTTCATTAAACATAAAATGATTAATTCCACAAGTTAATTTACTTTCCCCCATCAAAACACCAACATGGAAATTAAATATTCTAGTGCTTAGAGATATTACAAACTAATTTATTGAATGAAGTTTATTGTTTTAGATGCATTTTCCTAGTAAGTGTATGCTGCTGTTATGGTTCTGCAGTGTTTAATAGCTTGTGCACTATTGTTTGCCATTTGCAAACAGTTCTGGAATTTATGTTTGTACCAAATGCATATCTAAATGGCAAATGTTGTAGGTTTGAATGATTCCCTGTATTGTTCACGAGCATGTGTATTTAAACACATAAAACACACACATACTACCGTCATAATAAATCTCAAGAATGAGATGCAGCATAGAATAAATTTAAAATGTATGTGTGTGTGACTGCCAATTAGCTATCAAGCTAAATTCAGGTTGCTAGTTTGGGTATATAAAACCCTATACAGCTTGGGACCAGGACAGTCTAAGATAGAGTCCATGGTTCCCTTGACCAACTACTTTTTTTCTGTGCTTCCCCTGTGGGGAAAAGCACTCCAAGCTTCAGCAGCCCAGTTATGTCACCTCTTGCCTGCAGAGCCAGCAACCTCACTCCTTTTTGAACACTCTCCCTTGTGGATTGTTCCCTCTGCCTCCTCTCCTCTCCTGGGTAGTCCTCTGGGCAGCCGCTGCCACCGCCATGGCATCAGAGGAGGCAGGGAAGGAAAAGGGATGGAGGCCAGTGTTGCCCGCGGCACTCCTGACCACCATTCAAATCACCCCAGGGTGCCAGTGCACACTGGTTGAAAACCACTGGTCTAAGCCCTTACATACCCAGTCAATCACTGTGTTCTGCAGATGAGGTCCTCTTGCAGATAACATTTTATTCAGAAGGTCCATTCCACACAATACAGAAATCAGTCCGTTTGTTGTGGCACCTACCCTCTGGAATGCCCTCCCCTTAAAAACTAGACAATTACCATCTGTTGTCTTTTTGGTGCCTAGTAAATATCTTCCTCTTCCAACAAGCCTTTTAACTTGAGATCTTTCCCAGTCAGCATCTGTATTGGAATTGTTTTAAATGTATTTTTATTGTTTCACCACTTTTTTTTCTGCCATGGGCTCCTTTCTGAGGAAGGGCAGGAAATGAATTAATCAAAGAAAGAAAGAAATGCATGTGTTCTGAATTCTTGTCCCTTTTGGCTTCTGAAATCTAGCAGTGAAGGAACAGCTCATTGGGCCAATGTGGTTTTAATTCCTCACTGTGAGTGGTATTGGTCTGATGTTGCTTCATGGTTGGGGTGTTAAGGCCACTAGTAAATAAATTTTCCTTGGACCCAGAAAGTAATGATAAACAAATAGCAAATATTTCCTTCCTAGGAATAGTTCTGAAGTGTGTGGTTGCAGATCAGATACATGTGGTTTTGAATGAAACTTTATTTTTGGGATCCATTCTTACTGGGATTTCAGACCACCTTAGTTGCTCAGTAGGATAATTGTGTCAGGACAGAGACAAAGCGACTGTGACCTATTGGTTTTCCTAGATCTCTCACTGGCTTTCACTATCATCAATCACTGAATATTTCTGGGATAGATGTCCAAATTAGGGACAGGATGATTTTGCACCTACTTGAATAACCAGTCCTGTAGGTTAATTAATTTAGCCAAGCCTACCTCACAGGGCTGTTGCAAATATAAAGGGCTCCTGAGCAGGAAAACAAGATACAAAAAGAAGTCACACAGTGCATAGTTGAACTATGGAATACACTCCCATGGGAGGCAATGTTGGCCACCAACTTGGATGGTTTTCAAAGAGGATTTCTAACCTTCAATGCCTCACATTACTTGGGACTCCAGTAGCTAACAGAGTGACTTTTCCCATTTGAGCTTACCTGGGCCTTGAGATCATCTATGGAGGGCCTCTTTTTTTTTTTTTTTTACAAGCCTGGTAGATGAAGGGAACACAGTGGATGTAGCCTACCTTGATTTCAGCAAGGCATTTGACAAGGTGCCCCATGATATTCTTGTAAAGAAGCTGTTAAAATGTGGTCTTGACTATGCTACCACTCAGTGGATTTGTAACTGGCTGACTGACCGGACCCAAGGGTGCTCATCAATGGTTCCTCTTCATCCTGGAGAAGAGTGACTAGTGGGGTGCCACAGGGTTCTGTCTTGGGCCCGGTCTTATTCAACATCTTTATCAACGACTTGGATGATGGACTCAAGGGCATCCTGATCAAATTTGCAGATGACACCAAACTGGGAGGGCCCCAGAGGACAGGATCACACTTCAAAACGACCTTGACAGATTAGAGAACTGGGCCAAAACAAACAAGATGAATTTTAACAGGGAGAAATGTAAAGTATTGCACTTGGGCAAAAAAATGAGAAGCACAAATACAAGATGGGTGACACCTGGCTTGAGAGCAGTACATGTGAAAAGGATCTAGGAGTCTTGGTTGACCACAAACTTGACATGAGCCAACAGTGTGACGCGGCAGCTAAAAAAGCCAATGCAATTCTGGGCTGCATCAATAGGAGTATAGCATCTAGATCAAGGGAAGTAATAGTGCCACTGTATTCTGCTCTGGTCAGACCTCACCTGGAGTACTGTGTCCAGTTCTGTGCACCACAGTTCAAGAAGGACACTGACAAACTGAAACGTGTCCAGAGGAGGGCAACCAAAATGGTCAAAGGCCTGGAAACGATGCCTTATGAGGAACGGCTAAGGGAGCTGGGCATGTTTAGCCTGGAGAAGAGGAGGTTAAGGGGTGATATGATAACCATATTCAAATATATAAAAGGATGTCACATAGAGGAGGGAGAAAGGTTGTTTTCTGCTACTCCAGAGAAGCGGACACGGAGCAATGGATCCAAACTACAAGAAAGAAGATTCCACCTAAACATTAGGAAGAACTTCCTGACAGTAAGAGCTGTTCGACAGTGGAATTTGCTGCCAAGGAGTGTGGTGGAGTCTCCTTCTTTGGAGGTCTTTAAGCAGAGGCTTGACAACCATATGTCAGGAGTGCTCTGATGGTGTTTCCTGCTTGGCAGGGGGTTGGACTCGATGGCCCTTGTGGTCTCTTCCAACTCTATGATTCTATGATTCTACGATTCTATGATTCTTCAGATTGCCCTCTACTGCTGCAATTTGTAAAACAGCAACAATGGCACCTTGCCTCCGTAATGCTCTCCTCATCCCCACACCAGAGAAGTTCACTTGGCACCAGGCAAAGACTTTTCTTCTTCTCCAGGTTTTTGTTGTTTAGTCGTTCAGTCGTGTCCGACTCTTCGTGACCCCATGGACCAGAGCACGCCAGGCACTTCTGTCTTCCACTGCCACCCGCAGTTTGGTCAGATTCATGTTTGTAGCTTCGAGAACACTGTCTAACCATCTCATCCTCTGTCGTCCTCTTCTCCTTGTGCCCTCCATCTTTCCCAACATCAGGGTCTTTTCCAGTGAGTCTTCTCTTCTCATGAGGTGGCCAAAGTATTGGAGCCTCAGCTTCACGACCTGTCCTTCCAGTGAGCACTCAGGGCTGATTTCCTTAAGAATGGATGCGTTTGATCTTCTTGCAGTCCATGGGACTCTCAAGAGTCTCCTCCAGCACCATAATTCAAAAGCGTCAATTCTTCGGCGATCAGCCTTCTTTATGGTCCAGCTCTCACTTCCATACATCACTACTGGGAAAACCATAGCTTTTACTATACGGACCTTTGTTGGCAAGGTGATGTCTCTACTTTTTAAAATGCTATCTAGGTTTGCCATTGCTTTCCTCCCAAGAAGCAGGCGTCTCTTAATTTCGTGGCTGCTGTCACCATCTGCAGTGATCATGGAGCCCAAGAAAGTAAAATCTCTCACTGCCTCCATTTCCTCCCCTTCTATTTGCCAGGAGGTGATGGGACCAGTGGCCATGATCTTCGTTTTTTTGATGTTGAGCTTCAGACCATATTTTGCGCTCTCCTCTTTCACCCTCAATAAAAGGTTTTTTAATTCCTCCTCACTTTCTGCCATCAAGGTTGTGTCATCTGCATATCTGAGGTTGTTGATATTTCTTCCAGCAATCTTAATTCCGGCTAGGGATTCATCCAGCCCAGCCTTTCGCATGATGAATTCTGCATATAAGTTAAATAAGCAGGGAGACAAAATACAGCCTTGTCGTACTCCTTTCCCAATTTTGAACCAATCAGTTGTTCCATATCCAGTTCTAACTGTAGCTTCTTGTCCCACATAGAGATTTCTCAGGAGACAGATGAGGTGATCAGGCACTCCCATTTCTTTAAGAACTTGCCATAGTTTGCTGTGGTCGACACAGTCAAAGGCTTTTGCATAGTCAATGAAGCAGAAGTAGATGTCTTTCTGGAACTCTCTAGCTTTCTCCATAATCCAGCGCATGTTTGCAATTTGGTCTCTGGTTCCCCTGCCTCTTCTAAATCCAGCTTGCACTTCTGGGAGTTCTCGGTCCACATACTGCTTGAGCCTTCCTTGAAGAATTTTAAGCATAACCTTGCTGGCATGTGAAATGAGTGCAATTGTGCGGTAGTTGGAGCATTCTTTAGCACTGCCCTTCTTTGGGATTGGGATGTAGACTGACCTTCTCCAATCTTCTGGCCACTGCTGAGTTTTCCAAACTTGCTGGCATATTGAGTGTAGCACCTTAACAGCATCATCTTTTAAAATTTTAAATAGTTCAGCTGGAATACCATCACTTCCACTGGCCTTGTTATTTGCAGTGCTTTCTAAGGCCCTTCTTCTCCAGGTTTTTAGCAGCTATTAACAGTTATTAGTGTTTATTTCACATTGTTTATTTCTGAAAGGCAATCCTTTGTTTTATTCAAACTTGTCCTGTTGGTTGATGTTTCAATTTAGGTATTTTTAAAAATGGTATTCTACATGTTTTGTTTTCATTGTAAGCAGTCTAGAGGCTTCTTGCATAGGCAACATATAAATAAATAGAGAAATAAAGTTCTAATGAACACTGCCCTATAATCCATATGTGGTTGAATTATAGCAAAAATAATACTATTTGTTATATTTGTTTATGTGTACCCGTACTGTCATGCTGTAACTATAGCCTAGAGTCATGAAAGATCTTAAAATTTCAAAAACCCCAATTTAAGGAACAAAGAAGACAAATAGACAAGCCAAAACCTTCCTATAAGTAAGCACCATTAGAGTGCACAATTGTTCCAATACTAGATGTTTTTGCTCACACATATAGTAAAAGCCCCATCAATTCAGTCAATTAAATCTGGACATATAAGAGTATTCAGATGAATGGATCAAGGACAGGAAATCAGACAATGGAAACTACTCAATGCAAGGTTTTGTCAGGCTAAGAGAAAGGACTTCCCTTCAAGCCATCTGTTCCTCGGGGTTAAGGGAATTTGTGGTGTGACCTTCTGTGTTATTAGACCACATACAGAACAATGGGCAAGCACGTGCCGTTCGATTAAATTACTGTTAAAAACAGCAGACATCTGCTCTAGTAAAGGTTACACTGTGCTTTACATATTTATGGTGTGCTTATAATTAAATCAGATACTATCTTAATAAGATTATACTGTGATACTGCAATACTGCAAGTGTTTACTAAGTTAATAATGGAAAATTGCTTTCTGTCTGATTTTACAGGATAGAACCTTACAAGGTTTTTTGGGGTTTTTTTGCTACTGTACACTGAATGTATTTCTTTAGTCAGAGCAGTTGCCTGTCATCATTCTCATCCTGCATTAGTAGTAGAAGTATTTCCACCAAAAACCCTCCTTAAAGTTTCTGGTGCAATGCCATGCCTGTATGTATGTATACCTAGGGTCTGTGAAGAGTGGGGGAGAAAGTAAATATATATACCCTTTAAACTTCACAATCATTAAATAAAATAAAATAGTCAACTGTGTATCAAGGAATATCTTGTGTGTCAAACTAAGGTAGCAAATTTGCTTCACTAATGCTCACCAGGGAGTGGACAGAAACAGCTACAACCTTCCTATTGAGGTTAGCAGGCTGTAAATAGAAATACATCAGCAAGTGAATCTAATATATTATCAGCTATTTTACTCAGATGCCTCATTACTGATGGCTGATGTGATACCCAAGTTGTCTATAGACACAAAATTCTATTTAGTATGTTTGAACAAAAATGGTAGATAAGGGAAACAATCAAAATTTAGTTTCAGTGAAATTCTATACATTTCTGGGCTAGTAGTTCTTTGTTCAAATACTACTGATAACCAGACCATGAAATAAATTAACATATTTTCAGATTATGTACAGTGGTACCTTGGTTCTCAAACGTCTTGGTTCTCAAACGCTGAAAACCTGGAAGTAAGTGTTCCGGTTTTCGAACGTTTTTCAGAAGCTGAACATCCGATGCCACTGTCAGCTACTGTTTCCAGGGCACCTGCACCAATCAGAACCTGCGCCTTGGTTTTTGAACATTTTGGAAGTGAAACGGACTTCCAGAATGGATTAAGTTTGGCTGCCCTTGTCCCTCCTCGGGGAAAAGCCTGCAAGCGCCACACACACGCTCCACACAGCTCGTGAAAGGGAGTGCTGAGCAGAGCCTGGGATGCATGCAGGCTCTGCTCAGCACTCCCTTCAAATATATTTTTTTTCTAGAATCCCCCCTCTAAAAATTAGGTGCGCCTTATGGTCAGGTGCGCCTTAAGGAGCGAAAAATATGGTATATATTATATCATGCAGTCCAAAGCAAGTGGTAAACTTCACCTAAGGCTAAATACCAGCATGAGACCGATAGTCAACAAGTACCATAAGGGAAAGTTTAAAATAACTTTGAAGAGAGAGTCCAAGAGAGGGTCAAATTGTCAAGAGGTAAACTAGGTACTACAAAAGAGTAGTACGTTAAATACATTATTAACAGAAGTACAAGACTATTTGGGATTTATTACAGTGCAAACCAAGAAGCTCCCTGTTGTTGTTGTTGTTGTTTAGTCGTTTAGTTGTGTCTGACTCTTCGTGACCCCATGGACCAGAGCAGGCCAGGCACTCCTGTCTTCCACTGCCACCCGCAGTTTGGTCAAACTCATTCTGGTTGCTTCGAGAACACTATCCAACCATCTCGTCCTCTGTCATCCCCTTCTCCTTGTCATCAGGGTCTTTTCCAGGGGGGCTTCTCTTCTCATGAGGTGGCCAAAGTATTGGAGCCTCAGCTTCAGGATCTGTCCTTCCAGTGAGCACTCAGGGCTGATTTCCTTAAGAATGGATAGGTTTGATCTTCTTGCAGTCCATGGGACTCTCAAGCATTTCCTCCAGCAGCATAATTCAAAAGCATCAATTCTTCGGCGATCAGCCTTCTTTATGGAAGAAGCTCACTACATAACCCAAATATACTTTCATCTCTAGCAACTACTTCTAAGATTTGGACTTAGTAAATAGCAACATCTCTTAAGCCCTGGGTTGTCACTTCAGAACTATACAATTCACTGGCGACTGACACATCACAACCAAGATCTCAAACTCTGGCAAGAGAAAACTGGTGACTAGTGGTCATAATCTTCTAAGAGAAACTAACTATTCCTGTGGAAGGCTCTCACCTAACATTCTTTCAGGATCTCCAGGTAAGGCATATGGTAACTCAGCTAACAACAAAGTTAGTGCCTGTCGTTTTTTATGAACAGAATTTTAGAAGTGTGCCAATCTAACTGTGGCTTGGGGCCAACTCTTCCCACCCAATAAGCATCATATCTATATATTCATTTCATGGTATTGCTTTTATTCTTCTAAATTATTCCACTTATATATACTAGACATAAATAATATTAGCAAAAGGAGTACTGCTTTTTTTGTTTTAATCCTAGAATATTGCATGCAAACATTGCGTCCTATTTTTATTTCAATTTTATCCCATTTTTGCTTGATGGTGAATATTGCTTGATGAGGAATATTAATATTTTCCTATTTCTGATTGATGATGAATTGGATTTGTAAGATCCATTTGTATATATGCCTAACCCAGTGGTTTTTTTTCTTTAAAAACCCATTTTGACTCAAGAAAACCACCATTTTATAGTTCAAATTGGGAAAAATAAATTCAGTAAATGGACAAAAGTACAAAGATTCACAAAATGTTTAGGAGTATGTGTACCCCTGCGTACCCCCCAGAAAAAAGCACCGGCTTAACCTATGGCAATTTTATCCATGTTGGGGAAATGCATGGAAAATATACCTTGATTTTTAAACATGCTATTTCTTACGTTTAACAGAATCAGCTCTCTGAAAATTAGACTACCTGTTCCCTAACATAACTGCTGGCACTTTACTGAGTCACTCAACCTTCTTACCTTGGACTCTTTGATATGCCTTCACCCTCCAATATTATGCATCAATGAGCTAACTAAAAGACAAAAGGGCTATTTCTGATCTTTGAATATATTGAATATAAAGTTGCCTGTTTAGCATAGAATGAAATGAGAAAAATGTCCAAGAAAGGCCACATCAGATCAGTTTAAACCATAACTCTGGCACCACAGCAGACTTAGCAGTACAATCTCGGCTTCCTGGTTTAATAAATATGTTTGCAGTTCTTCTGCTCTCCAGGTCACTCATGCCTAGATACTTGGTCCCTCATGCTATCCCAGGTTCCATAGCTACAGTGTGGGACTTTGAAGAAACTGCATATTGGCTCAGAAGGCCACGAAAGGTCTTTGATTCTTCTACTGAACAGCAAAGACCAAATCACAGTCTTTCTCCCCAATAGCTGTCAGATGTTGGAAGTGCTTAGCTACATTCTTCCTTACTTTGAAAAGCTAGTCTATGCCTTGCTAATGCAACTACTGAGTTCTTGCTTTCTGGCCCAGGCTCTTACATTGATTTTACCATGACCTGCTTCCCCTTGGTTTACAAAGCAAAAATGCTCCCTAAATGGGGTTTTTCAAAAGCCCCGAGCTCTTTGTAACTATAATTGCTTCATAATATAATTAATGTAACTTAATTGTTCTGAATGTTCTTGAGCACATAGTCATCTTTTGAATCTCTAATGCATTGAGTCACAATGCTGATTTCACAGGAAATCATTCTTTGTCTAATAATAGACAGGTGGGGGGTGAAGGATTCCATGCTTTACAGGGAGATGGAAAACTGTGCCTCTTCATGTCTACCCAAATGATTAGATTGGTGTCTGCTGTAAATTAAGCAAAAACAGATTTTCATTCATTGGCTCCAGTCTGAGCTATATCTGGCAGACAAATTCCAGAGACTACCATTACTTTCTATCTATAAAGACTGCGATAAAGACCGGATATTGTCCTATTAGCACACAGTAGCATGTTTGTGATACCAGTAAAGTGCTGATATAGTCAATTTAGATTTGTATTATTGTAATAATAGAACTTTGCTCCGCCTTTCTCATTGTTATATATCATTGTGGTCTTTTCTTTTTAGATTTATAAAGCACCTATTCTCAGGGCAAATTGCAACCCTACCCAAACCAATTTACAGCTTAAAATATCACAAAACATAACCTTCGCATGAAAAAAAAGATACATCTTTCTATGTACAGATTCTTCCATATTCATCCATTAAATGCTTATTCAAATAAAAGAAGCATCACTGCCAGCAGATGCTCCGATCACACATCATGCAACAGTGAGGTTTTAAATACACATTTGGAAAATGAGAAACTAATGTATCTTGCAAGAGACTTTTCAGGGAAAATGGTGAGAGTAAATATATCATCATAAGGAGCATGGTGCATGATGGGGAACCTTATAAGTTACGAAGCCAACAAATGCTTTCTCCCACACACCCACCAGCAATACAGATTATTACAGGGATATGGGAGCTGGCATTTTAGCAAGAATGTAGATGTGGAATTTATCATTTTAAGCGTAAAGCATGATATGCCATTCGGTACTTAAATGCAAAGCTGGGCATTGATGGCATCGTACCAGATTACTCTGTGCATCCTTCTTTATATACACTTTAATTACATAAGAGACAAAGAAAAGTTCTTTGGAGATTAGGTAACTTGTCTTCTGTTCAGTGTACAATGCTAGCAAATTTCAAATGCTACAGTTTTAGGTTTGTGAATTTCATGGTTTTTGAAAGAAGGAACATAGTTATGGGAACGAGCACATGTGTTGCATGGAGAAGATCCCATAGTTAACCACTGGCATTTTCAGCTAAAAGAAACTCCAAAGTGCCAGTTCAACAGACCTCAGTGTGAAACCTTTGAGAGCCACTGCCAGGGCCGGATTAAACCCTGTGGAGGCCCTTAGGCAGTCAAAATCTTGGGGTGGGGGGCTCACAGATTATCTGTTTTTGACTTTACCAACCAACAATTTTAATAAACCAAGTGGTGGGGGCCCTAAAAGGCATGGGGCCTGTAGGCTGGCACCTACTTTGCCTATTTGGTAATCTGTCACTGGCCACTGCCAGTTGGAATAGCCCATACTCTGCTGGCTAGAATTGATCAGGTTATTCAGATAATAAAATATATTTAACTGATCAGCTTCTGTGCATTCTGGGTTATCATTCGGTTTTTATTTTAATAGAATAAATTGGGGGGGGGACGGGACAGGGACAGAGAGAGACTTAAAGAAGGCAATGTGTCTAAAATCAGTGTGGAGTAAAGTGATGTGCGGTGAGAGTTCTGATTTTCAAAAACTTTATGAAGATTAAATATTCCCATTCTGCTGTATTTAACTGTAAACTTGATCTAAAGAGTTTCCCCCCAAATCATAGATATTGGCAATCAGTTTGAGACAATTTGAAAATACTTTTGTGCCACACTCTCCTGAATTCTTTAAGACTAACCATCAATATTTTTCTCGTATATTTGAACTTCACATGATCATATTACTGAATATGGTATGGTGCCTATTTGTGCAGGAGTTTTCAGAGCAAAGCTATGAGCAATTCACAGTTCTAAATTACCCTGCTCAGTATTTGAGAACTCTGCAGAAGAAGTATTGCATAAGGATTTATTGTCTTGCTCTCAGTGGCTGAGAGATTAGAAATAGCCACTCACTGGAAATCACACATCTCTTTTGGTTTCATGCTAGCTTGGAATGTGGAAACCTACCGGATGGAAACTCTGAACCATCAAATCTGTGGTAACAGATAGTCAAGAAATAATTGGAGCCATCAATAAATTTCAGAGAAAGAAAAACATTACTTTTACTACTGTCTCTAATAATAATAACAACAATAATAATTTATTATTTCTAGCCCGCCCAACTGGCTGGATTTCCCCAGCCACTCTGGGCGGCTTTCAACAGAACATTTAAAACAAAATAAAACTTCAAACATTAAAAACTTCTCTAAACAGGGCTGCCTTCAGATGTCTTCTAAAAGTCGGGTAGTTGTTTATTTCCTTGACATCTGATAGGAGGGCATTCCACGGGGAGGGTGCCACTACCAAGAAGGCCCTCTGCCTAGTTCCCTGTAACCTCACTTCTCGCAGTGAGGGAACTGCCAGAAGGCCCTTGGCCCTGGACCTCAGTGGGGGTGGAGATGCTCCTTCAGGTATACAGGACCGAGGCCATTTAGGGCTTTAAAGGTCAGCAACAACACTTTGAAGTGTGCTCGGAAACGTACTGGGAGCCAATGTAGGTCTTTCAGGACTAGTGATATGTGGTCTTGGCGGTCACTCCCATTCACCATTCTAGCTGCCGCATTCTGGATTAGTTGCAGTTTCCAGGTCACCTTCAAAGTAGCCCCATGTAGAGCGCATTGCAGTAGTCCAAGCGGGAGATAACTAGAGCATGCACCACTCTGGCAAGACAGTCTGCAGGCAGGTAGAGTCTCAGCCTGCGTACCAGATGGAGCTGGTAGACAGCTGCCCTGGAATTGACCTGCACCTCCATGGACAGCTGTGAGTCCAAAATGACTCTCAGGCTGTGCACCTGCTCCTTCAGGGGCACAGTTGCTCCATTCAGGAACAGGGTGTCCCCCACACCCACCCGTCCCCTATCCCTCCAAAACAGTACTTCTGTCTTGTCAGGATTCAACCTCAATCTGCTAACAGCCATCCATCCTCCAACCGCCTCCGGGCACTCACACAGGACCTTCACCGCCTTCACTGGTTCTGATTTGAAAGAGAGGTAGAGCTGGGTATCATCTGCATACTGATGATCACCCAGCCCAAACCCCCTGATTATCTCTCCCAGTGGCTTCATGTAGATATTAAAAAGCATGAGGGAGAGGATGGAACCCTGAAGCACCCCACAAGTGAGAGCCCAGGGGTCTGAACACTCATCCCCCCCCCACCACTTACTAGACACGGCCCAGGAGAAAGGAGCAGAACCACTGTATAACAGTGCCCCCAGCTCCCAGCTCCTCTAGATGGTCCAGAAGGATGCCATGACTGATGTTATCAAAATCCGCTGAGAGATCCAGCAGAAATAGGAAACAGCTTTCACCTTTGTCCCTAGCCTGCCGGAGATCATCGACCAGCATGACCAAGGTGGTTTCAGTTCCATGATGAGACCTGAATCCCAACTGGAAGGGATCCAAATGGTCCACATCCTCTAAATTTTCTTCCTTAATAGATTTGATGTGTTTTTACTATTTTAAATGCCGCTTTGGACATCTTCTATTTTAAGGTGGCCCAAAAAATGCTTTATGTTGAAAACATTAAAATAAAATTAGCAGTAAAGTCAAGAAAAAAGACTAGGGTCTTTTGATATGAACCAACTAATATGAACCAACTCATATTATTTTTTGAACAGGGGAAATGGGTTAGTTTTCTTGAGTAAACCTAATGTGAAGATACAGCTACTATGCTCATCTCCATGTTTTTAAATACAGAGCTACTAATCCACTACCAGGTCTAGCAAACTTCAGATGAAATCTCATAGACAAAAAGCCTTCAGCTAATGGGAAAGTGAATGACTCAATGGAAGTGTGTTTGAAATTCTGAAAAAAATATATGATAGCTGTACACAGTGCATTCCAGCAAAGATTATCACAAATCCATCATAGTTGCCTATTAACACGACTTGATGCATAACTCTACTTGCACTTTGGAGAAAATGTATTTGAAAATACAGGTGACATTGCATCTTTTTTCTCCCAGTGCTTGGCACCCTGCTGGCAGCCCTTAACACTCACATGTATTTTACATTTGTTAATAGGAGCAACACTTAACCGTAATGTTAACAACAATGATGGATTCTGGACTCCGTGTTCTTTTCCCCTGTTATTCTGCTGCTGCTGTGGTGTTCTATAATTGGCCTCTCTGCAGGGGACCAATGGCTTCCTTCTCAAATGATTTCTCTATAAAGTCTCAGCTCTTGTTAATAGATCCTGACAAATAACTCCCACTGCTCCAAGGTTCCTTGCTTCTTGTTCTTATTAACAACTGGAAAATATACATTGGTATCTGTTAAACAAGTATGCTTGAGATGCCCAGCAGAAATGCATCAGTACATTGGTATATCCCACCCAGGCCACTGCTGAGCAGGTTCCTTGTCTCCCAAATTTAGTCCCCAACAGGATTGGTTAATTAGAAGCTCCAGGTGGCCTTGCTATTCTGAAATTGATGGGGATCTCAGAATCCCTTTGGTCTTTATAAGAATTCAAATCTAAAAGGGATAACATATTTCAGACTATCAGTTTTGCTTCATCAAACCCACAAGGTTTTGATGGTTAAATCTATAATGTTAAAAAGAGACTTGGTGTGAGCATAGTGTACAGAATATGCTGGTTTCATTGCTAATATTGCACTTGACAGTAACTATTTTTTTATTGGTGTTTCTAAAGGTGGGGTGTGTGTTTTTTTACAATGACAAAAGGCCAATAGTTAGGAGCAGTTGACCCCTGGGTCCAAATTTCTCTTTCAGCACCATTCACATGCTCTGTTATCTAAAGAAGGTCCAGTCTTCCTTTAAAGAAAAAGAGGGTCCTTTCCAAAATTCATTATTCAAAAGGCCTTTTTGACAGCAAACAATAGTAAGCAGCCTTTTACTGTGGTACAGCAGTGGACTGGTGGTGTTAAGAACAGGCAAAGCCCTCCTGCCTTCAAGTCTAGAACTCTGTTTTCACAGCGGCCAACCAGATGCCTATGGGAGCCCACAGTAGCACGCTAGCTTGTGATCCCTAGCAACTGGTATTTAGCTGCATGCCAGCTCTGATACTGACGGTAATACAGCCATCATGACCAGTACTTATGCTCCAGGAATTTGTCTATAAGAACACAGGGAGTCCCACTAACATAGAGATAGCAGTTAAAGCCAAGTTCATATGCTCCTTGCTTGGTGAACAAGCTTTCTGGTTCCCAAAAGCCCTTCTCATTATGGATACGCAAGCTGCCTGATGTATGACCCCCAAGGAGTTGAGTTTTTGCGAGCATATTACTGAGCACTCACAAAAGCACACACCCTTTGTGAGTACTTAGCAGGTGAGCAGAAGAGTGAGCTCCATCAAAGCTTGCACACTTATATACAAACTGGTCTCATAACTCACACACAATACCTCATGATTTGATACCAATCTTCAGATATACTTTTCACCCCAAAGCTGTTGTTGCTGTTCTCAATAGCCAAGCCTAAGCTCACAATTATGCATGACTTGCTGTCATTGTTCTTGTGGTTCCCGCTGGATCTGACGTGATTACAATGTGTATTGGAAACTGTCTGTTCTGTTTCCTTTAATGCAGATTCTCTCCACTGCTGATGTGACTGTCAGCCATCAGCAAGATGCATTTGCCAAAGCAAAAAAAAAAAAGAGGAAATAACTGAATACACTTTGTTTTTGGGAAGTGGTTGTTTTGTCAGTGCAGCTTGGTAAACTAAAAACGTTACACTAACATTAAATCTGCTTAGAAATATTGTATTTCTGGTGGGATGGAACACTTTCAGTGCAGCAGGAAGGAGATGGTGGATGCAGACTTGGAAAGCCAGCCAGACACAGTTGCAGTCCAAGATAATAAAATATTTTTTACAGAAGTGATCCAACAATTAAAGGGTTAAGTGTGCACCTCTGAGCAGGGGAAATGAGGCATGGGCAGTTGATGGGGCAGTGGATGTAGTTGGTACTTTAGGTAATCCTTTCAAATAATAGAAAGGATAATAGCTGGCTTCGCAAATGGTGTAAACAGGAACGGTTTGGATTCTTAGATCACGGACTGCAGTTTCTTGAGGATGGACTTCTGGCAAGCGATGGGCTGCACCTCACAACGGTTGGGAGGAATGTTTTTGCCAAAAAACTAAGAAACCTCATCAGGAGGGCTTTAAACTGACTAATGTGGGGGAGGGAGACAGTGCTCCTGAAGGTAGGAGTCTATTAATTGATGAAGATGATCATCCAAATGTCATAGACCAAATGGAGCAAACAGCAAGCAGACCTAGTGGTGGGAGGAAAAAATCCTTAAATAAGAGACACGGGGGAATGACTAATGGACTTCAATGTCTGTACACTAATGCACAAAGCATGGGAAATAAACAAGATGAGCTTGAGCTCTTGGTACAGCAAACTAAATATGACATAATAGGCATCACTGAAACCTGGTGGGATAAGTCCCACGATTGGAATGTAAAAATGGAGGGATACAATCTATTTCAGAGAAACAGACCAGACAAGAAAGGAGGAGGAGTGGCGTTATATGTCAGGGATGTGTATACCTGTGAAGAGATCCAAGATTTAGAACCTCAAAGCCAAAGTGAGAGCATTTGGGTCAAAATTAAGGGAGAGAAGAATAATAGTGACCTCATTGTGGGAGTTTACTATAGATCCCCAAGCCAAACGGAGGACATAGATGATGCCTTCCTGGAACAGATGGCCAAGCATGCAAAAGGAAGGGAGATAGTAGTAATGGGGGACTTCAATTACCCAGATATTTGTTGGATGTCAAACTCAGCCAAGAGCATAAGGTCAAACAGATTCCTCACTGGCCTTGCAGACAACTTCATTGTCCAGAAAGTGGGAGAAGCAACAAGAGGAACAGCCATTTTAGATCTGGTCCTAACCAATGTCGATGACCTGGTTAGTGGGGTAGAAGTGGAAGGATCATTAGGCGCAAGTGATCATGCTCTTCTGAAGTTTACTATACAACGGAAAGGAGCAGCCAAGCATACTAGGACTCAATTTCTTGACTTTAAGAAAGCCGACTTCATAAAACTTAGGGAAGTGCTGGGTGAGATCCCATGGACAGTAATACTAAAAGGAAAGGGAGTTCATGATGGCTGGGAGTTTGTTAAGAGGGAGATAGTAAAAGCACAACTTCAGGCAATACCAATGAGACGGAAACATGGAAGGTGCCTAAAGAAGCCAGGGTGGCTATCTAAAGAACTTTTAACTGAGTTAAGATTAAAAAAGGATGTGTACAAAAAATGGAAAAGGGGGGAAACCACCAAAGAGGAATTCAAACAAATAGCCAGCACATGTAGACACAAAGTCAGAAAAGCTAAAGCACAGAATGAACTCAGGCTTGCTAGAGAGGTTAAAAGCAACAAAAAAGGCTTCTATGGGTATGTTCGTAGCAAAAGGAAGAACAAAGAAACAGTGGGGTCACTCAGAGGAGAAGATGGTGAAATGCAAACAGGGGACACAGAAAGGGCTGAACTCCTCAATGCCTTCTTTGCCTCAGTCTTCTCCGATAAAGAAAACAATGCCCGACCTGAAGAATTTGGAGGAAATGATTCAGCAGAGGAAACACAGCCCAGAATAACTAAGGAGATAGTACAAGAATACTTGGCTAGTTTAGATGTATTCAAGTCTCCAGGGCCAGATGAACTGCATCCAAGAGTATTAAAAGAACTGGCAGATGTGATCTCAGAACCACTGGCAGTCATCTTTGAGAATTCCTGGAGAACAGGCGAAGTCCCGGCAGACTGGAGGAGGGCAAATGTTGTCCCTATTTTCAAAAAGGGGAAAAGAGAGGACCCAAATAATTACCGCCCAGTCAGTCTAACATCAATACCAGGGAAGATTCTGGAGCAGATCATTAAGCAAACAATCTGTGAGCACCTAGAAAGGAATGCTGTGATCACCAATAGTCAGCATGGATTTCTGAAAAATAAGTCATGTCAGACTAACCTGATCTCATTTTTTGACAGAATTACAAGCCTGGTAGATGAAGGGAACGCAGTGGATGTAGTCTACCTTGATTTCAGCAAGGCATTTGACAAGGTGCCCCATGATATTCTTGTAAAGAAGCTGGTAAAGTGCGGTCTTGACTATGCTACCACTCAGTGGATTTGTAACTGGCTGACTGACCGGACCCAAAGGGTGCTCATCAATGGTTCCTCTTCATCCTGGAGAAGAGTGACTAGTGGGGTGCCACAGGGTTCTGTCTTGGGCCCGGTCTTATTCAACATCTTTATCAACGACTTGGATGATGGACTCAAGGGCATCCTGATCAAATTTGCAGATGACACCAAACTGGGAGGGGTGGCTAACACCCCAGAAGACAGGATCACACTTCAAAAAGACCTTGACAGATTAGAGAACTGGGCCAAAACAAACAAGATGAATTTTAACAGGGAGAAATGTAAAGTATTGCACTTGGGCAAAAAAAATGAGAGGCACAAATACAAGATGGGTGACACCTGGCTTGAGAGCAGTACATGTGAAAAGGATCTAGGAGTCTTGGTTGACCACAAACTTAACATGAGCCAACAGTGTGACGCGGCAGCTAAAAAAGCCAATGCAATTCTGGGCTGCATCAATAGGAGTATAGCATCTAGATCAAGGGAAGTTATAGTGCCACTGTATTCTGCTCTGGTCAGACCTCACCTGGAGTACTGTGTCCAGTTCTGGGCACCACAGTTCAAGAAGGACACTGACAAACTAGAACGTGTACAGAGGAGGGCAACCAAAATGGTCAAAGGCCTGGAAACAATGCCTTATGAGGATCGGCTAAGGGAGCTGGGCATGTTTAGCCTGGAGAAGAGGAGGTTAAGGGGTGATATGATAGCCATGTTCAAATATATAAAAGGATGTCACATAGAGGAGGGAGAAAGGTTGTTTTCTGCTGCTCCAGAGAAGCGGACACGGAGCAATGGATACAAACTACAAGAAAGAAGATTCCACCTAAACATTAGGAAGAACTTCCTGACAGTAAGAGCTGTTCGACAGTGGAATTTGCTGCCAAGGAGTGTGGTGGAGTCTCCTTCTTTGGAGGTCTTTAAGCAGAGGCTTGACAACCATATGTCAGGAGTGCTCTGATGGTGTTTCCTGCTTGGCAGGGGGTTGGACTCGATGACCCTTGTGGTCTCTTCCAACTCTATGATTCTATGATTCTATGATTCTATGATTCTAGAAGGCTAAGCTGAAGAACAATGAATGCTGCTTGTTTGGCTGTCTCTGCCCTGCAGGCAAACAAAGAAGTGGGTGCTGAGGAGGTGGCTGGTTGAAGTGAAGAGGACTGGAGGGTGAACAAATGTTCATAATAATGCAGATATGGCAGAACTATGGGGGAGCAATACTATTTATTTTGTGGAGGTGACATTAATAGAGTTAAAGCAAGTACAGTGCATATCATATTATAGAATATACAGTACTAGTAGTACTGTGGCCCAGAAATTTGTTCAAAGCAAAAAATATTGTGATTTTTAAATGGATAGTGTAATTTATGAGTTTAGACCCCTCACACCAAATATAAGATAAAGCCATGCCAAAGTCATGATCTTGGCTCAAAATGGCAGCTAGCATCAAAACGCATTTAAGACTGCTCCCACCCAGGAACTTTTGAATCACTTGATCTTGAATCAAACTGGCCTGCAGCCACCAAACATCAATGAAGATTGCTGCCCCCACCTCAGGAACCCTCAAGCAGAGTTTGGCAACATCTTGAGAAGTAATCAAACCTATGCCAAAAAACAACAACCAGACAAAGTCATGCCAAAATGATGTTTTGGTCCACCACCTTGTTTCAGAATGACAGCCGCCATCCAGACATTAATGGTGACTGCTGCCTCCACCTCAGAAACACATGTGCAGTGTTTGGTAATGACATGGGTAGGCAAACTAAGGCCCGGGGGCTGGATCCAGCCCAATTGCCTTCTAAATCCGGCCCACGGGCAGTCCAGGAATCAGCATGTTTTTACATGAGTAGAATGTGTCCTTTTATTTAAAATGCATCTCTGGGTTATTTGTGGGGCCTGCCTGGTGTTTTTGCATGAGTAGGACGTGTCCTTTTATTTAAAAAGCATCTCTGGGTTATTTGTGGGGCATAGGGATTCATTCACCCCCCTAAAAATATATATATAGTCTGGCCCCCCACAAGATCTGAGGGACAGTGGACCAGCCCCCTGCTGAAAAAAATTGCTGACCCCTGGGCAATGACATCTCAAGAGGCAGCTGAACAGATGGACAAACAGACAAAGCACTTTCCAAAATATATAGTAGACAGAAAGAAGTTTCAAAACACACCATTTTTCTCTGTGTTGCTCTTGTGTGCCTTGGGGGCAAATGATTTGCATTAGAGTCAACATCAGTCAAGCCTTTTTTGAGCTAGAGATCAACATTTTTGGTTCAATGGTCTAAATCTTGAGAAGTCAAGTTCATGGTCAACATTTCCAATATGGGCCGAGCCTATACCGACTAAGTATTGACAGGAACGGAACCTGCATGATGACAACAAGCAGACCTGCAAACAGGCAGACACATAGCAGAGAGCCCCATCCCTGCTCAAAGGTACGTTCACATTTCTGTGCCCTAAAGGCCGTTGGTGCTTCCAGGATTTGGGTTAACAGTCCTATCTGTTCTTCTCACACAACTGTGAGCATTCCAGTAGGAATACTCACTTTTTGAGTGCTCGTATCTGAATCTTCAAAACTTTCCACAGCTTGTGAAATTATGTATACAGAATGCATGCAGAGAGAACAAGGTAACATCTTTGCTTTACTTTTGATTTCCATGGGCTTATTGGTTTTGTGAACATGGAACTGACCAACATATGGAAGACAGGGGCAGCAGACACATGCGACTCTGTTCATCTTCCATGTATTCCTTATACATGTTTTCAAACCAGGTAAAAAGAGCTTAAATATTTACAATCAACAGCAAGTGGCAGGAGTGCAACTTGATATTGTGCATGTTTGCTCAAAAGCAAGCTCCAATGGATTCAATTTGGCTGGCTGTCACATATGTACAAATAGAATTTCAACATTAGTCTGCTAAAAGAATGGGAGTATGCGGCATAGCAAAGGAAGTAATATACAGTGGTGCCTCCCAAGACGAAATTAATTCATTCTGCGAGTCTCTTCGTCTAGCGGTTTTTTCGTCTTGCGAAGCAACCCTATTAGCGGCTTAGCGGATTAGCGCTATTAGCGGTTTAGCAGCTATTAGCGGCTATTAAAGGCTATTAAAGGTTTAAGGGATTAGCGGATTAGCTGCTAAAAGGCTATTAGCGGCTTAGCGGCTTAGAAAAAGGGGGTGGGGAGCGGGGGAAAATCTCAAGACTCGCAAGACATTTTCGTCTTGAGAAGCAAGCCCATAGGGAAATTCGTCCTGCGAAGCGCATCGAAAAACAGAAAACCCTTTCGTCTAGCGGGTTTTCCGTCTTGCGAGGCATTCGTCTTGCGGGGTACCACTGTAGCTTCCTACCTACAAGCAAGAAGTAAACTACTATTTCTTTCATAATGTGAGCATAACTTGATATGACAAATCTAACCAATATGGTCTAAGATGTGTCCGATATTATACAAACAATATTGACATTCACATTTTAAACACACACACAATTACTGTAGATGCTAAACAGAAAGCTAATTTTGTTTCATTATATGCTAATCCATTTAGGACATAAATCATTTTTCAATTTAAACAAAAACATCTCCCAAACCTGCGTAACAATTATCATAATCACCACTTTTGCTAAATTTCTTCCATGAAGACATTATACATATTCCTGGTAGACTTTTAAAAAAGCATTTCTAGTTGAGGTCAGAGTATATTTTCCCCATATAACCATGAGGATGAGTCCCAATCCCTTGGTCTGCAATGGTAGAGTAGCAAAACTGAAGTGCATGAGCGAGCCTAATGCAAAGGGTTCCTTGAGTCCCTGACTGGCCTTTAGGACAGCCTCCCCAAAGGCATGGAAGCAAAAAGAAGAGAAGATGTGGATGAAATTGGGCCAGAGATGAGGCAGTAGTAGAAAGTGAATGAATGAAATAATACAAGATGAATGAAATAATTTAGATAGATACAACAAGGGGGACCCACAGCAAACTGTTGCAGTGTGAAGTGCTATTGTTTAGAGGTTCAGTAAGTCAGCCATGCCCTTTTTGAAGATATTCTACTACATTTCCCGTTTCCCTTACTCTTCCATCTCCCTGACATCCAGTTGTTTTCCTATGGCCACCAAGCATCTTCAGTCACCATTGGTTTTTCTCCTCCCCTTCAGATTTTCTTTTCTTTTCTTTTTCTAAATGTTTCTTGCACTCTTTTGTATGTGGATGATGCTGTTTTGGCTACATAAGGATCCACACTCAGAGAAAGATTCTCCTCCCTGGAAGAGAGGGGAGTGGTTGTGGGCGGGAGCCCGAGCTCCGCCTCTTGCAGGGGGGGCGTGAGCCCCCTGCCTCTTCCGCCCACCTGGCTGGTGCCCACGCCCCCCCACGGCAGGCACCCAATCAGGTGCCTCCGAGGGGGCGTTTACAGCAGCCTTTTGCTGTGACACCAGCCCCTCCTCTGCCTCATTCACCTTCGTCATCTCATCGCGAGTCACCCACCCTCCACTCCCCCTTTTAGTTCAGGGTCTTAGTTCATTGGCCTTGCTATGGACCTTAGGTTGGTCGCCCTGGTTGTCCGGGGGGCCTGGTAGGAATTTTTCCATTTGGCATTAGGCTTTTTGGTTTTTTCGCCTACCTCGTAGCAATCGTCACAACTTTTGTGGTATTGGTGGGTAGGTTAGGCATTGGAATTGTGTTGTGGTGTGTTGAAGAGCTAGGTGTGGCCATCGCCTATGCCTTCAATTTTTGGGTATTCCGTTAAAGGAATCTGGCGGTCGTGTATTCTGTCCGATGCCTGCTTGGCGGGAGGCCATGGCACGACCCTCGGTGACATCAGGGGGTGAGCCTTTAGTTGTATTAGCATCAACAGGCTCCACCTACTGGTGAATAAACCCCCCTTGTTTAGAAATCCAATGCCTAAGCCAATACCTTCTCACTGCTGTAATCAATAAAGTTGTGGCCTTTTCTTGCCCATTAACCTTATATCACGTGTCCTTGTGTGTTCATTTCACATCGCGGGGGTCGGGCCCTCGAACCACAATGAGTTTGCTTTTGTATATAGCACAACCACAAGAAGGTCATGTAAAGGCAGTGAACATCTACAAGGAAATGGATAATAAGTCCAACTATTGGCAGACAGTCCAGCAATAAAGATTGTGACAGGTGCCCAAGATACTGACGTGTGTAAATCAAACATAAAATTAATGAGAGAAAGCAATGTAATGACTGAAACAACCAACAACCAGGCAGTGAGAAGAGTTCTAAATAGGAAGCCTCTACTGGAAATCCGTAATCCAGTCCCTCATTGTTGGCATAGTGAATGTAAAACAGCAGCAAGATAGGAAAATAACTTGAAACAAATGATTACAATTTGAGAAACAAGCAGGCCCATTGTCTTTAGGAATCTCTACAATCAGTAGCAGGTAGAGTGGTGGGGCAGAGCTGTTCTCTTGAGTCCTGACACAGGTGTCACTGCAGATTACCTGGGTGGGGTAGGAGGGCAGTGAGGTTGGTGCAGAAGCACTGATGGAGCCAAACCACTTCTTCTGCTGGTGAAACCACCCAGCAAAAGTCCTTTCCAAATAAGCTGCAGCAATGCTGGTGTTTGGGTGGCGGCTCCACCATACACACCACAATGACTACTTATTGTCTACAATGATTCTGCACAACATGGCCTCCAGTAGAAATGAACCCAAGAGGATAGAAACCAGCAGGTTTCTTATATAGCCAGTAGATCACTGTAGTCTGCAGGAGAGTTTCTCCTTAAGGTCCAAAAATCTCAGAAACCTACTTGGAGTAGAGCTTTCCGGGTGGCTGTCTCTGTTCTGTGTTCCGCATACCCTTCAAGATACAACAGGCACCCATGACCTGCACTTTACAGAAACAACTTGAGACATTTTTGTTCCTACTGGATAAATGGGTCTTTGCCACGAGTGTCTATTTTTAATTGTTTTAAATATATCTGCTTTTTATGTTTTTAACTGTGTTTTTGCTGTTTTTATTGTATATTACCTTGCGATAATTATGTAGAAGGGTATTAGTAAATTAATAATGGTGATAAATAGTAATAAGCAACTAGGGAACAAAAATTAGGATCACTCTGAAAAGCAAACAATATATCAACACATAATAATCAGGATTTATAAATGTAATAAAAGTTTTTTTAAAAAAACCCACACCCCTCAAAAGCCATATCTCAGGTGGCTACATGGTTCTTCTCCCCTCCTCACACATTTGTACTCTCACAACAATCCTGTAAGGTAGGCTGGGTTAAGAGATAGTGACTGATTCAAGGTCACCTAAGAAAGATTTTTGAATTTGTGTCTCCCTGGTCCTAGTCCAACGTTCTAACCACTACCAAAAATACAAGATGGAAACGCATGATATCAGTGTGTTCATAAGTCAATAAACAGAGACAATATATCCCATTGTTACAATTAATTCCCAATTCTATTTCAGGGTGATTGAAAAATGGCAATATTTCCAAAAGTACCAAAGCCACAAAGTTACAAAAATCAATTGACAGGAAAATCCCGCCACAGTTTCTGTGGTCACTGAGAACAAATATATTCAAAACCAATGAGATGCTTTTATTTTTGTCAGTTGCTTACTACTTTAGAGAATCCATCATATCCCCAAGAAACCAAGCCAGATTGAATCAACTGCATCTTTCATTATACAGGATCTGCAGTATCCCTATGGACGCATATGCAACAATATTAGACAGAAAGAAAGGCTATATAGTCATTCTAGATTTTTCATATTTTTGAACTTATTTGCTTTATACTTGATCATATTTATTATTTTGTGTTTATATATTTTATTGTCTGAAATTTGGAATAATCTTAATTCTTTTGTTCTCTAGTTTATTCATGGGGACATCAGCCTCTTTTTAGCTTCTGTCTCTAGTAAGGAATGCCTAAATGCTATGCACTTGACTGCTTCTGATTATCTTTCTGTTTGGGAAATAAAATAGCTGCTACCTACAGATTTTCTATGCATACTAAGGCTGGATGACAGCTTCAAGGTCACATACACCAAAGACTCCCATGCAGAGGAAAAGACAAAGAAGGTGGTCTAATTTCAGCAACCAAACACAAAAAAGTCTAATTTAAACAAAGAGGAAAATATGACAACAGTGATGATGATGCAGCAGCAGCAGCTTTTCCTAAGGTGGGCGTTGGGGAAATTATCTAAGTCATATTCTACCTTATTTTAACAACAGACGGTAATAATATAATGATAAAAAAGAAAGAAGCAGGATTGAAACAATTGCAGTTTGATCTCTATTCTTCAGTCACACACTTTCTGAGAAAGGAATAATGGCTGAGGTCTTTGTTCACACCAATATCCCTGCTCTCCTCAGTCAAACATTATTTACATTATAGATTTATTATAATACTCTGTTCTGTTGAGATAAAGTACTTATTTTAGTAGCTAAAAAATGCAGATGTCCTTGGTGAAATTAATAATTCAAAAGCACATAAATATTTTAAGTACAATAAGCAGTCTGCTTTGGACCAGAGACAAAGGAATGAAATTAGTTATTTGTAGATGAGATCTTGATTCCAACAACATGTGACCTCCTCATGCCCATTTTGTTACTTCATAAGTACTATTATTTATTATATCTGCATACCCCCTTCCTCTGGAAAGTGCTGAGCAGATTATTTGGGACTGCCAGACACTTTCACTTTCAGTACATAATTTTTGCCTTAAACATGTTGTAAAAGTGCTGAGCAGATTACTTGGGACTTGTAAGGATTTCTAAGCCAGGCCATTAGCAGGTCTACAATTAGGGATGGGGGATAAACTAGGTTCGGTTCACATTATAACTCCTATTCTCAAACAACTGCACTGGCCTTATTCAATGAGTTTCTAGTGATGTCTAAAGCCCTGAATTACCTGACACCCAAATATCTGAGAAAGCAGCTTCTCTCGTATAAACGTGCCTATATTAAGATCAGCAGATGAGGTTGCTGCTGGTTCCTGGGTTAAATGAAGGGCTTGGTGTGAGGCTCCATGGAAGAGCCTCTTTACCTGGATGCTAGGTAAAAACTTGGGGTGTATGCAACCTTGGCGTTATCAGCACTATGCTGTAATCAATGGATCTATCCAGCATTGTAGTTCCACTGGTACATTGGACTTCCGTGCATGCAACAAGGCTCCCTTGTCCTCTTCTTTCCCCTTCATCCACCTGGACACATTCAAAAGCAATTCTGGAGGGTAAAGGAAGCATCTGGAACAGATTTTGGAGAAATGGGAAAGGGAGAAGAAGCAGAAGTCCCACCACAGCAGCAGAGCCCTGCTGGCTCTACATGGGATCAACCCACATCTTTCATATCAGGTTTTAGAAGTTGATGGGAGGTCATTTTTAAGTTTTGATACTACTAACTATACTGGGTAGGATTCACATAACCAGCACCAGCACCAGGAGCCCTATGCAAGGTCATCAGCTTGTGCGACGGGGCTTCCCCCTCCTCTTCTCCAGAATTTGTCTTGGGGGAGGGGGGATCAGGAGAACCCACAGAACAGCACACAGGGGAGGAGAGGGGAGGTTCATCCCATCTGGCAAGCTGCAATGCTTGCACAGACAGAACACCTGTAACAGTGTGCCACTAAATTTCACTTATTATTTAAGTATTTTTGTTAATATTTTTGCTTATTGTGTATCATGTTTTTTGATTGCCTTATTTTGTCTGTAAGCTATCTTGTGTCAAGGGACGCGGGTGGCGCCGTGGTCTAAACCACAGAGCCTAGGGCTTGCCGATCAGAAGGTCAGCGATTCGAATCCCCACAATGGGGTGAGCTCCCATTGTTGGGTCCCTGCTCCTGCCAAGCTAGCAGTTCAAAAGCATGTCAAAGTGCAAGTAGATAAATAGGTACCGCTCCGGCGGGAAGAAAAATGGCGTTTCTGTGCGCTGCTCTGGTTCACCAAAAGCGGCTTAGTCATGCTGGACACATGACCCGGAAGCTGTACGCCGGCTCCCCCAGGCCAATAAAGTAAGATAAGCGCCGCAACCCCAGAGTCATCCGCAACTGGACCTAATGGTCAGGGGTCCCTTTACCTTGTGTCAACGGCAGTATAGAGCAATCTGAATTTAGTGATGCAATTCTCCAACCAAAATATATGTTTAAATATGGGTATCTAAAAGACACGTATTAATGAAAATAACAATTATTGGGAGGAAATCGCTTTTAAAATATATAGTGGCAAAATTGCATAAAAGGTGTTTATTGGAAGAAACATGCAATAAAATTATGATGAAGTTTGATGAGGACCTTTTTAAAATATAACACTAAACTGATGTGGTAATCTGAAATAACCATAACGTAAAGTCATATGTAAACCATAATGTAAAGTCATATGGGAAAACCTGCAGATAATTATCATTAAGAAGGCCATGAAATTAATTTAAAATTCTAACATACTGTTGTGAAGGAGCATAGATAAACTTTACAATGGACTGGTGTAGCCACTCTGGATTGGACTGGGTGAACTGGATAGGACAGGATAGGATGGGCTGGCATTTCAGCTTTGAATAAAACATAGCTATGACAAATTAGTACCTTGATCATGCTAGATATAACTATATTCATTTGTTTAATTAAACAATCTAGGCTTCTCTTTGTGTGGGTCATTTTTAAAAATGTTAAAAATAAAATTAAACACATAATTAAGCTGACAGGAGATAAAGACCCTTGTTCAGTAAGCTGAAGGCAGTTAATTTATAAGGAGCTTAGTCCCTGAAGGCTGTGTAGTTTATTAAACTTACTGAGGCAAAGATGTGATAAAATATTTTATGTAGTTCTTTAAAGGCTAAATTGCTCTGACACTTTTAAAGTCCACAAGATGCAAACAATTAGGGTGCCTTGTTATCGGGATTTCCTTTCAAACAGACTTCATACTTTAAGTTAAACAAAAATCATGTCTATATACATAATTCTGTAGCCTTTTCAGATTTTCTCTTTTGAATGGCAAGCATATTTGATTTAGTGATCTTCTGAAATAGTCATGTGTTTGTAAGATTAATTAAATAATTCTTTGGGTGTTATGTTTTCTGTCTTGGAATGTTTAAAATAAATACAATATATCAGACTGAAAAATAGATTCACCATAAGCTGGGAATTCTATAAAAACTTCCCCACTCTAATTTATTGGCTCTCTGGTTTTAAAGGCTGGTCACTATGTTGTTAATAAGTGTCACCTACGTGTGTCAGTGAGGCTACATTGACAGACCAGTTTCAGGATGAGCTGGAAGACATCCTGAATAAACACCCTGTAAGGGTGGTGGGCCCATTTGAATGGCCTTCTCTTGGAGATTGAGGGAAAATAATGTGTTCCTGAATGCCCTGGGGTATTTTCCAGCAGAGAAAGCTGATGATCTGATCTGGTCTTGCTTGGAAATAGCAAGATGAAGCAGGCAACTGATAAGATTGCTTCCAGTCTGTTCTCCAGCATTGTGGATTGAGAATGGCTCCTTGGTATTCTGGTGAGCTTTGGGCTATGATGGGCTATGCAAGCTTTTGTTGTTGCTGTTTAGTCATTTAGTCGTGTCCGACTCTTCGTGACCCCATGGACCAGAGCACGCCAGGCACTCCTGTCTTCCACCGCCTCCCGCAGTTTGGTCAGACTCATGTTTGTAGCTTCAAGAACACTGTCCAACCATCTCGTCCTCTGTCGTCCCCTTCTCCTTGTGCCCTCCATCTTTCCCAACATCAGGGTCTTTTCCAGGGAGTCTTCTCTTCTCATGAGGTGGCCAAAGTATTGGAGCCTCAGCTTCACGATCTATCCTTCCAGTGAGCACTCAGGGCTAATTTCCTTAAGAATGGATGCATTTGATCTTCTTGCAGTCCATGGGACTCTCAAGAGTCTCCTCTAGCACCATAATTCAAAAGCATCAATTCCTCGGCGATCAGCCTTCTTTATGGTCCAGCTCTCATGAAGACTAAACCATAAATGGTGCAAGTTTCACACCAACAAAGCCAACAAAACACTGGTTATCACATATAACTACCATGTGGCAGTGCAAGCTGAAAAGGAGGTTAATTTTGCAGCTTATCTTGCAACCTCTAATAGTCTGCCAGCAAAGTTATTTTGATTGCCCCAGAGCTTACTGACTCCCACTGTGGGGACGGACCTCAGGGACATTTGAGGACACACTGCAACCAACTAGCTACAACTTTAAGGAAGGAATATACAATGTTTCCATTCTTGATTCAAATTTCACTATTGAGAGTGGGGCAGAAGGCTTAACTTAGCTCAGCACACCACTTTCAAGTCAGCAATTCATGCTTTACATTATAGCCAAATATTATTTATTAGGATTTTGGCTGTCAAACAGCAGGAAAGAGGAAAAAGAAAAACATTTCAGCATCATTCAGGTTAACGAATATAAATATTTGCCGACTTTTTGGAAAATAAAATATATGAATATATGTATCTCCCGGCATTCACAAAAGCCACCCAGCAGTGGCCATTACAAAAGAGTCAAGGAGAGTAAACTACTTTTAAATTTCCTAGTCAGATGCAGCTGTCAAGTAACACTATGTTCTCCACTGATGTGAAACCCTCAAGAATGTCCAACAGTTGGGGGCTGTCAAGTATATCCCTGAAATCTAAAGACTTTAAGCAAAGAGCTTAATAAGATATGTATGAACATCATGCCAACTAACACTAATATATGTGACAATTTCAGTGATAGGCACTTCTTTCAAAACCCAAGCAGCATATGCCACTCAATAGGTGGGTTAACTTTCAAAAACATATTTTATGAACTAGTCTAGAAAGAAAGAAAAAACCTGATTTCTCTTCTGAACTACAATATTCTATACTGTGCACTGTGAAGAGGGAATGAAATTTGGACTTGGTTTCCAGTCTGTCTCCTGCACAGAGAGATGCTCTGACTGATGGAATGCATCTCCTCTTTGAAATAGCAGGTAAGGTCAAGATTGAGGGACATTTGGCTGTATATTTTGATAGGAAAACACTCCCAATGATTTGTTCAGCTTCTGTTCTTTTTATTTTTTAATTTTTTAAAAATTGAACTTGGATATGGATTCCCTAGTCAGATATTGTCAATTCCCAAACTTCCATTTTGGGACAAAGCAGTTTAGCAGGTGGCTGCCTAGCAGCTTTAGGCATTCATAGATAACCGCAGCTTCCTATAAATCAGAGGTGGCCAACTCTCAAGAGACTGCAATCTACTTTCACAATTAAAAACTGGCAGTGATCTACCCCCATTTTGGGGATCAGCTCAAAGTTGTTGAGCTTTTTAGGGGTGGGAAAAAACTTTTGGGGGGACTTCCATTTTTGGGGGGAGTTAAAGGCAAGGGACAAAGAGGTAAAGTCACTCACAGAAAGATCACTATGGATGAGGGCGGGGCGATGGAGCTCTAAAGAAAGGGAGCAAGAGATCGACCGCGATCTAACAAAACCTCGCGGGGATCTACCAGTAGATCGCAATCTACCTGTTGGACATCCCTGCTATAAATCAACCAGTCTAGCTTTCAACCTAGCCATGGCTGAATCAGTCCTTTTTCAGTCTGTGTCACTAGTGCTTGTGCTCAGCCGTGATTTCATTCTGTTCTATTTTTGTAATAATCTACTGTTTATTAAAACATACACATAAAAGCATGAAAATCCACCTTAAAATACTTCTATTATTTTATCCCCCTGTATTTAGACTATGAGCTGAGAAAGAAATGAGAACAATTGAGAAGTGCAGTGATTAACTAAGACTGCAATCCCACCTTCACTTACCTGGGATTAAGGCCCACTGAATTCATTAGGGCTTACTTCTGAGTAGACATTGCACTTTAGGCTAGGATTGTACTTTAAGTTCTGTCCTGCAAATCATTCCCTGAGGTGCAAATCAGATCAGTTCATATTAGAACTTGTAAAGATCAAATTCTACAGGTGTCTCAGACATGGAATGGATACTGCACTACTGGCTGCTTGTCTTGTCTTGTCTTGTCTTATTTATTTTATTTTATTTTATTGCCAACCAATCTTTCCAAACCATTTTGTTGCTCTTAGTGTTGTTGATTCCTGATGTATGGGTGTTATAACTGCAGGAGCTTGAGGCTCTTGGACTGCTCTTGATACTACTTGTTCATTGCTAGCAGGTCCCAAATGGCTTGGCATCTTCCTATAAAATTCCCTCTTGGTCCTGCAAAAGATCCACCTTGTCCCTTCTCTTCTACAAACTGCCTGTGAAGTTCTTACAAGGTATGCTGTTAGTTTTCACCCAAATGCTGATGACTCTTAACTGTGCTTCTATTTTTTCATGATTCAGGCACTGGTGTTTTATCCAATGCATGTTCATAGCGAGCTGGCTGAAGCTAAATCTTTACAAGACAAAAGTAATGTTGGTCAACTGGCTATTTGACCTGGAAGAGCTTGACACTTCCATTGTAGATTGGGTTTACCCCCAAAGGCAGACCTCCATTGCCTCCAAAGACAGACCTCGCATGCTTGTAGTCATTGGGTGCTTCTGGATCTGCAGTTGACTTGGAATCCTAGGTTATAGTGATGGTTTAGGGCAGGCTTCCTCACCTCGGCCCTCCAGATGTTTTGAGACTACAATTCCCATCATCCCTGACCACTGGTCCTGCTAGCTAGGGATCATGGGAGTTGTAGGTCAAAAACATGTGGAGGGCCGAGGCTGAGGAAGCCTGGTTTAGGGGATCTGACACTTTTCTCAAGTCATGTCGTTTTCTGCCCATATGCTTTTCGAAAGACATGAAAGGTGGCAACTGTATATATTATTGCTTTGGATAAAACATACAGTATTTTAAAAATTGCTTCAGAAGTATTACTTTGCAACTGGCCAAACTACTGGAGGCTTAATGAGTGTTTCCCAAGTTTGGGGGGAGGCTCTCTTCAGGCTTAAATATTTCCTGTTCTTGAATGGAAATTATTTAATTATTATGGCTAGAATTCTTACTGCATTTGCAGCACCTAAGTGACCTCTCCTCTCCAGGAGTGCAAAGAGAAAAAATGTCATGGTGCATCTGCATCAGCACAACCAGATGCCTTCATCTGCCCCACCTGCAACAAAACATGTCCCTCTCGTATTGGTCTCTACAGTCACAGCAGGCATTGCAATCTTTCAACAGTTTGACTTCACCCCCAAAATCTGCACACCTTCCTTGTCTCCCAAAAGACGGATGCCAACAATCCTTAGCACACTTACTAGTGGAGAAATCCTATTGAAAGTAATGTAACTTAAAGGTAAAGGGACCCCTGAATGTTAAGTCCAGTTGCGGATGACTCTGGGGTTGCGGCGCTCATCTCGCTTTACTGGCCAAGGGAGCCAGCATTTGTCCACAGACAGCTTCCCGTTCATGTGGCCAGCATGACTAAGCCACTTCTGGCAAACCAGAGCAGTGCACGGAAATGCAGTTTACCTTCCCGCTGGAGTGGTACCTATTTATCTTCTTGCACTTCGAACTGCTAGGTTGGCAGGAGCTGGGATCAAACAACAGGAGCTCACCCCATCCTGGGGATTCAAACAGCCGACCTTCTGATCGGCAAGCCCTAGGCACAGTGGTTTAGACCACAGCACCACCCGCGTCCCTGTAACTTACTTCTGAGTAAATATGCTTACAATTGCTCTGCCCATCACTCAGAATACAGTGACATTGAATTTATGTAATTATAGCTCCTTATTGTTGAAGCTCCTGACAAAATCTTCCAAAACTGTGCTTTTCTCTAAGAATGTCAATTGATATAAAAGTCCTGAAGTAAGGCAGATGGAATTTTTAAAGGTAAAGACTTTAGCCTCAAGCAAGCTGTCTCAAGATTAGAAGAATGATTAAAACAAAAATAATTCAAGGCATAGATAAAAATTTGACAGATGTTTCCATTTCCTTGCCAATCCATTCTCCTGCATTTAGATACTGTGGACTAAACCAAGATGAGACCACTGAAAATACAATCAGGTAGATGGCAAGGAGAAATTATGTTCTCAGTATACCTAGGGTATATTAGGTCAGGAATTTCTTATCCAACTGAAATATGTGGAGAATTCCATTAGCTCAGAAATTAACAGGAAGTAGAATCTAAGTTAGATATGGCATGCAACATATTTATAGAGAAAACTGCAATGAAGCTTTAGCTTTTCCAGTAGACCCTGTTTTTAGGTGTCTTGGTAACAATATTCATAGCCTCTCCCATTAGTTTGACAATGTTTCATATGCCTAAAGCTCTATTTTAGATTGGTCCTTAAAAAATCGACTTGAAAACAAGATACTTTGGAGCATATGTTCTTAAGAAGTATGCCTGAGGTATAGAATCTAAAATAATCCTACCATATTCAAACTAAAGGTTAGGATATTTTCTCACATTACATTTTGAATTTTGTACTTGTTTTAAACTCAAGGAGATAGTAACTATGATTAGACTTGCCTGTTAACAAAATGCATCACCAGAACTAATAGGTGCACAAAGAGGTGCAAGTAGGCATAAGCTACCTTGGCCTGGACACTACCAATAGTGTCCAGATCAAGAGAAATAATAGTGCTGCTCTATTCTACCTTAGTCACAGCACATGTGGGGTATTGTGCCCAATTCTGGGTACCACAATTTAAGAAGGGTATTGACAAGCTGGAACATGTGCACAGGATGGCAACCAAGTTGATTTAAAGAGTCTGAAAACCATGGTTTATTAGGAATGGCTGAGAGAGTTGGGTATGTTTAGCCTGGAAAAGAGGAGACTTGAGAGGAGATATAATACCCACCTTCAAATATTTAAGAGGCTGTTGCATGGAGGATGGAGTAAGCTTGGCTTCTCCTACTCCAGAGGATAGGACGTGAATCAAAGGATTCATGTTACAAAAAGAAGATTCCAATGAAACACCAGAAAGAACTTTCTGACGGTAAGAGCTGTTTATAAGTGGAACAGACTCCCATGGAAGGCGATGGTCTCTCCTCCCTTGGAGGTTTTTAAGCAGAGGGTGGCGATCTACTGTGGATGATTTAGAAGAGATCCCTGCATTGTTGGGGGTTGGACTAGATTACCCTGTGGCTCCCTTTTGACTCTACAGTTCTATGATTCTGTGATTTTATACCTCTTCCATTCCTAGATAATCCATTTTGAAGATAGAAAGCTACATTTTTATCTCTATATACAATAATTAATCTGTATTTATTTTTTCCTTTGGGAGTTTTATATTTGGCCAACAGTGGGGAATGAAGGGTTAAAATCTGCTACTCCCCAAAGCCAGGGCCATGCCTGTTTTGATTCTGTTCTCTGTGAGAAGCCCTGCTTGGATTTCATAGTTGAGCACACCTGCTTCAAGTGCTTTCCTCACTCTTAATTTGAATTTTTATATGATATTTTTTTCACTATATTCACCTTCACCCTCATAGTACTTAACTGGTGATAATACTCACAGCATAATACAGCAGTGCTGCAGCTTGAAGAAACCTTTATTTTCCTTTTCGGCATGCCTTTTAATTTGATCAAACCAGTATGTCTCTAGTGTGGAACAGATGGTATATATTTGGGAAAGTTTTAAAAGGGAGACGCTGAAACACAACTCCTCTAACTGCAACAAGGTTTTGCATATACCACTCTGATTAAAGTATCCATAGCAGTTCTATAGTTTCGGAATGTGAGTTGAAGTGATATTTCAGTAGGGAGAAAGTAAGCACCTCAGGACTAGTAATTAATGAATAACCTGGGGGGGGGGATCCCGCCCCATTGAGAGTTTCAGAACATCATCAACATCCCTTCCCCCTCAGTGCCCAAAAGGAAAAGTGTGTGTTGCTCCTGATGAGAAGTCCACAGGGCACAAGGCAGGAGTGGAGAGAGCTCCGAGGGAACAAATTGCTTCATCAAAAAGTGAAGGATATGTAGAAAGGCTGCTGGTTAATAGCCTGGCACTGTTCCTGGTTGTACAGGAAACCAACAGTTTTTTCTGGGGGTGCAAGGGACAAGAACCTGATTCAAGTGATTCCTGACCCCTGGAACACATGAAGAACCACTATGACCAACTGGCAGCACACTGAGAGACCTTGTTACTGATGTCCCCACCAGCGTCTAATGCCACCGCCTGTGATGTGCTATGGGATCACTTTCAGTTTATGCAACCTGATTGTGTAAATAAGGTGCTTGAATCCCTATGGCTCACCACATGCCCCATTGATCTCTGTCCCTTTGGGCTTATTAAGCCTAGAAGAGTTTTGACTCGTTGGGTCCTGAGCATGGCTAACTTTTCACTGTGTGAAGGGGTGGACGGCTACTCCTAAAGAAGCCTAAAGAACTTTTAAAGACGTTTCACTCCTAGTCAAGCAGCAGGTATGCAGCCTAGGGGTCCAAATTTGTCACTGGAAGGCCAGGTGCCCCCAGTGGCTAGAAGCACCTTTTATTAGCTCTAGCTGGTAGAGCAGTTGCAACCATTCAGTGCTGTTATTTTAAAAAATCCACCACCCTGCCAATATATATTTAAATGATTTATTTTGCTATGTTTAAACTGCTGAGAACTGTATTGCCATGTCATCTGCCTTGTGGAACATGCTGCCCCTTGAAGTTAGATAGGCTCCACCATTTCACAGATTTTGCTGGATGTTTTAAAACTCTCCTATTTTCTACAGGCTTTACCAGAAGGATAAGTTGACAATCTTATATTTTTCTTTGGAAAATTGTTTTTATCTGTTGTTGTACAACACTATGGTAATTTGCAAGTTTTGATGGTTTATAAATATTCAAAGAGAACTGTGAAAAACAGTGAATAGCTGTGGTCTGAACTGCACAGTAGTCCAAAAGCTGTGGGTCAGGTCTTATTTCATATAGGAATTTGCAAAGATCCAATTCCTCAAGCATCCCTCAGTAGGTACTGTGCTGTCAAGGTGAGAATTTGTCCTTTTATATGCAAGTGTAACCTTGCCAATGCAGCATAAAGGATAACAGGAAGAAGGAAGCAGAGAAGATGAGAATCACAGAGCTGCCTAACAGCATTAGTTCAACTTTATTATGAAAGTGTTTTTAAATTCATGTAGGGATGTAGAGAAAGTGAATCACATCTGAGTGTCTATTATTTTTTGCATCTGGATATCACTAGGAAGTAACTGGACATAAATTTTACACTGATTCCAGACTGAGAAATACTGTATGATGGGTTAGCAGCAATCACCAGATCACTTCTGACAGAGAACTACTATGGGGACTTGGAAAACTCACATCAGTGCTTTAAGTCTTTGAACCAAAATCACCTGTGTGGAATTTACTACACTTGACATACTGAATCTGAAATTATTCCCTAGCTATGCAAGGTCAGCTCTCCTCCTCAGAGAAATTGTAATAATAATAGCAGAAGGGACTGCTATATAATTGTTAAGGTGACATATATTCAGGGGACTCTTTGGGTCTATTTCATTGGCTCCCAGCCCTGAAATGTCATATATTCATAAACTCTGTGATAAACTTGACTAACAAAATGACAGGCCCAATTTCAGGTTATTGTGGGTCCTGAACATACACTCTTACACACACTGGGGCAACTGAATGGATGAGATGGTCTTCTCTCCTAGGTTGGCAGTGATTGCTGCTGTTGCTCCTCCTCCACTTTGCCATTTCCACTTTACGAGGAAGGGCTCATTGGTAGAGCATCTACTTTGCACTCAGAAGGTCCCAGATTCAATCCCTGGCATCTCCAGGTAGGGCAGAGGGAGAACCCTGTCTGAAACCTTGGAGAGTCATAGCTAGTCAGTGTAGGCAATCCTGAGCTATATGGACCAAGTCTGAGTCAGTATAAAGCAGCTTCCTACATTTACTTACTTGCTCCTTGGACACACACTAGTAGGACTGAGGAGTAGAAGCAATTGCTATCATTGCTGCTTTATCTGCCTGCTTCCACCTCCTCGAGTCAATGGGATAGCAGAAGCAAGGAGGATGAGCATAAACTAGGGACGATCTAAAATCCACCATGCCAAAACACCACCTTGTTTACTAAATGCAGAGTTGGGGATACAGTGATTAAGAAGGGAAGAACCATAAAAGGAATGAAAGTAAAGAAAGAACACCCTTGGTTGCTGGCGGGAGCCATCATTGTGAGGTTAAATCCAGTTGAGAGCAGTGCTTCCTGCCCTTACTCGGGGGTCTCAAAAGGGGGGGGGGACACAGCACAGACAGTACTTGGGAGTGCACACATTCGAGTGGTAGCTGCTGAGAAAGACTTGTGAGGAGCAGTTTTGTGAAGCTCCCAACTTCAATTTTAAAAAGTTCTGGAAATAACTTTTGGCTCCACCACAGCAGAAGCTGCCATACAATGGGAAACAAATGCTAGAGGGTGAGTCAAGAGGGACTTGGCCAGTATGGTGGAGCCATAGCAATAGCTTCCCTTCAGCAGTGCTGCAGCCACATACTGGGAGGGGTAAAATCGGGGCTGTGTGGGTGAGCCAATCCAGCTCCATGTGTAGCTCCACCCCCACTGTCTGTAAGGGGCAGCGACCCTGTTGCCAGGAGACTATTGTGGTGATTCCATCCTACAAAGCAAGTTGCTTCTGCAGTAAGCTAGTGAGCAAATGCAGCCACAGCAGCTGCCTTGCTACCACCAGACTGGTTCCTCTTTGAGCCAAAGCAGTGAGAAGAAAGGTGAGCTGCTGTCATCTGGAACAATTTGGAGGGACTCAGGAAGTGATTCTCAGCAAGTTCCTTTACTAACATAATTCTTTTGCATCTAAAATGAATAGAGTTGCAGACTGTAGATGTCTCCATAAACTGCACTGAGAAGTGTTAAATAGCTAGATTTTCTCAAGTTTCCCATGAGCCTCACAAATTTTACTCAGGGCTCTGACAATTCAGCACAACTGTACGCATCAAGCCCCTAACCGAAATGCTCCTCACCAAAATGCCTAAACTACTTTACTCCTGTCCTGCTGACATTATTTCCAGTTTGTCTACTCTGGAATAGAGCCCAGCTGGATTCTTGGCATACAGTTCCATGATGACAGTTTACAGTAAGAGTTCTCTTAATGTTAAGTATATTATATACTTTGAGGCCATTATATTAAATATCTTTGTATGGCAATTGAAAGGTTTATTTTTATAGAGCTGCAAATACCACGGGAATTCATTAAAAAGGCTTAATGTATAAAAACAGAGGTGGGGGAGTAGAAAGCTGTATGTATTCTTTTAAATTATCCCGGTTTTCATAAAGTTTGATTATACCCCCTACAAGGTATGAATGCAAGTGTAAGAAAGTGTAAGATTAAGACACTTAAAAAAATTATATACAACACATTCATTATCATTCAAGGAAACAGTTGTATGCCACAAAAAAATGTTTCACTCCAAGTGTTTCAGCACTTACAAACTCAATTTCTAAATATGTGATACTGTAATTAAAACCCAGAAAGGCCTTCAGGAAAAGAGGGGCAATTTTGAAATGGATCCTACAAGCACTAGTCTCATTAGGCAAGCTACACATACAAACTACATTTGATCACCACCAACTCCTCTAGGAGTATCTATGCATATTTCTTAACCATAGAAAAGCCTTCATAACAAGGTATTTTAAAAATCTCCTATTTAAATGTGTATTCCACTCTTCAAACAGAGACTGATATGTGAAGAGTGCAATTAATTTAAAAGAATTTTTTTCCAGTACTCTTACCTTCCTGCTCCCGAAGCAAAACAGGGTATTTTTTATGTGCACCAATTTGCTTTGATTCTTTGGTCAGTGTAAACCATAGCAAGTACTGCATAGTGTTATGCAGACTGGCATTAATTAAAATGTAGCTAAATGTGTTTTACAGTCCAATTTTTAAACTCTTGTTATATGCACTGAGTACAGAATTACTTCGGAATGTAATCATATTAAGTTTGGCTCTAGCTGTATTTAACAATACTGCTTTGTAGTAAAATTCAGCTTGTACCATGTAAGCACTTGCATACTCTTAATCAAACATTGCAGTGCAATATAGTCTAAAATGAACATTCAAATCTCCTAATCTATGACCAACTTCCTGGCAATTACATAATATTGTGGGCAGAGAAATTTTGCTAACTGGAGGAAAATTAATTTTTGCCACTTGAAAATGGTCTTTGTTTTCTGATGGTTATAGTAGGCTTGCCATACGTCAGGAAAATTCCTAACATGTCCTGGTTTGGGGGTGTAAAAATGGCATCAGGGGGGAATTTTGACAAATTGGCAAAATGTCAGGGAAAACCCAGATGTATGGCAACGTAATGGAAAAAGCAGAAACAGCTCAAAAAGCTTTAAGTCACAATTTTGGGGTTCGGCTTCCCCAAAGAAACTCAACAATTTGGGTGGTTTCCTAAAAGCTAAACAACTTTGTGGGTGTCAGAAATTTTACTTTTTGAAATATGGCAACACTATGGTTATAGTTTCCCTATCCATTAGGTAATGCTATCCGATTTGGCTTTCACTGACTTTTTTTAACTAGTTCACCACCTAATAAGTTAATCTCCAGATTTGTCAATATAAAAATTACCATATTTCTCTGTATCATGAATGCTAAATGAAACCTGGAATCTGCATACGACCTACAGGTTTGCTATTCTCTTGTACAATTCATTTTAGGACTGTAACAAAAAAAAACAAAAGCTATAGTTTCAATATCAAACCATTTTCACCTCCGCCCACACAGTTGCTAAACATCCAACATGAGGAATTTTTCTAGAGAACTCAAAAGCTTGCTTACTACTTTGTGACATCAAACAAAGGCATGACCCTATGGTAGATTTTGCCGTTTTTCTTAAGAACCTACATAGCATCCTTTGCTTTTTGTGTTTGCTTAGATCAGGGATAAGGAATATGTGGCTCCCAAGTTGTAGCTGGACTACAACTTCCATCATCCCTGACCATTGGCTATGCTAGCTGGAGCTGATGAAGTTGGAGTCCAATGAACTTTGGGAGGGCCACAAGTTTCCCAGTCCCGGCTTCAATGCTCTTTAAACAACTATGGCTGGTTTTATTGATTGGTTGGTTGTGGTGAGGGAAAGGGTAAGGTTTAGCTATACTTCTCTTGCTATTGAATATTCTTGCCTTTTCTCAGTTATGCTTCTTGTGCTAATCTTAAAATGATCATAAATGAATGCTCCGATTAGAACTGAGCTGAAATTTGCCAGAGAAGATATTTTCTGATACTATTTCTGAGAATTTTATAACCCACATCTGAAAAAAGGACCATTTTGCAAAGTATTTTCATTTTGTTTTGTTTCTGCTACATTTAGGTACCATTGTTTGTTTGATTGTGAGTTGTCCAGAGAGTTTCACTTTATGGTGTGCCATCAAATGCTGAAAAAATAAAATATTTTTGCCTCCCCCTGCCCTGCCCACTTTGGTGATTGCCATCAGGGGTGCCAACTTGAATAAAATATTGGGGGGGGGGCCAGGTAAGCCCATCCCCACATGACGCAGTGCGCACACACTATTTAAATAGGAATGCCCATCAACTTTGTGGGGGCCCTGCCCCCTCAAATATCTTGTTGTGGGGGCTGAAGCCCCGATAGCCCCTAGGAGTTGGCTCCTATGATGGCCACCATTTTTTCCTCACAGTGCCCTGTAATGATGCTGAGTCAGGGGCAAGGCAGAATATGCAAAATGGTAACCAGTTTGACAACATAATCGCTGTGTCTTCTTACAGCAATAGCAAGCAGAGCGAGAGAGAGAGGGAGAGTTGAGGGGAAAGGCAGAAGCCATGCCTTCTGTTGCTGGTGTGGAATGTTTACTTGAAATAAAACTGGGTCAGAAATGGAAACTTTGTCATTCTCCAGATGTTAATGGACTCCAGCTCCCATCGGCCCCAGACAACCTGGCAAATGGTAATGGGTGATGAAAAATGTAGTTTAGCAACATCGAGAGGATCACAGGTCCCCCCCCCCCCTCACACTAGCTACCTTCAGATCTTCACAGCTTTGCTGAAGAGCCCAGGGCTTCTGTCAAGTCATAATGCAAAGGTGTTCAGGCATCTTAAATAATCCTTGTTTTATTGCACCTCCGCTATCCTTTATTGGTGTGCCATCCTTAGCTATTGAAGTTTATATTGTTTTATATTGGGTCCCTTATATGTAACTAAAAGATGCAGTATTTTTAAAGCTAAAATCAAGAAGAAACAACGTAACCAAATATTATTCAAGTCAACCATGACATGGCATGTAATCAAAATACAATCACTGATGGGGAAAGCATTTTCATAGCCATTGTCCATTTTGTATGAAATATGCATTAAATTATTAATAAGTCCTCTTAGGATAAAAATGTCAGAGCTTTTTAATATATGTTACCAGCGCCAGTTCAAAACAGTTATTGTTTGCCTTCACCACAGAAATGCTATTAAGCCTGTGGCTGTGAGTGACTGAATCATCTAATCCAGCGCAGTAAAATTGACTATATAATCTGTCGGAGAGACGCTACATCTACCATCAAAGCCAGCAAAGCAGAACCCCACATTCTATTTTCAGGTTCCAATTTTTATCAATACCTTACTGCGATGTGACTGATGCTTAGTATTACCTGAGAATGATAATAACAAAATTCCTGATATGCCAGTTTCAAAAATCTAATGCACAAGAAACATATCTGGAGCAGCAGTTTCAGCAGTAATGGTGCAAATTACATCATTTGTAACCATTTTAAGGAAAGGATACCTTCAAACAACGATAAAATATGGGTGCAGTTCTGTATACATTTTTCTTTTGATATACTGCAAGCCATCCATGAAGTTTATTAATCTTTGCCACTTTTTCTATCAGTCATGAAGCTGTAGCTTTCGCTTGCATAGATATCTGGCTCAGAAGCCAAATAAGGTGTTTGTGGATGGGGGCAGGGGAGGCCCGAAAGCGTATTTTAAGAGGCATAGTACCTGGCTGCAGCAGACAAATTGCAGCTCTCAACTAGCTCTTCCCTGGTCTTGGTACACAAGGTTCAAAGTGATGGGGATAAATGGATATAGATTAGAATTGCCACTGAAATCCTGTGTAAAATTAAATTCAAAGCAAAAGAGGGGGCTCCTCCTCAAGTGAAACATCGGAGTAATTTGTACAGAAGCCAAGAGAGTTTTAATAATACTAGCACAACCTCATGCAGAAGCAGCAGCCATCAAAAGCATAGGAAACTAACTCAACAGGCATAAAGAGCACATATGGTCACATACCCACATTACAATCATCACATGAGAGACATTTTAAATGTATATAGTTTATGTTTCTATGTATATCCTGTTTTTCTGCCGCAAGGTACTCAACACAGCTTGCAGCCAGTAACTAAAACATATGAGCACACACTTTGGATTTCTCAGATCACTCCACTTGAAAGCTATTACCATACAGTATGCCATTCATGTACAGTGGCTTGTATGGGCTGAATAGTTTTCTTTATGCCAGGGTGGGGGTGGGGACTTTGATTCTCTCTACACTGGTGCAACTTGTGAGATGTGGCATTGCAAAATGAGAGTATTATCCACCCACAACATGGCAGCTGAAACACAAAGGGGCCACCGTGTCTCTTGCCACTATCTTCTTGGAATACAACACCTGCAAATCCAAACTTATGTATTCAGCTTTATTTAAGATAGTGGTCGTCATGTATGCAAACGTTTATAGCGTGTTAAGGCAGTAACAACATGTAGAATTTAAAATAGAATCTGGGCTCTTGGGTGATATGATGAAAATTTTACAGTTTAATAATTCAAGCCATAGAAAAGCATCTCACAACCTTGAGTTCCCAGATATTCTTGAACTACAACTCCCGTCATCTCTGGCCACTGGCCATACTGGCTAGGAATGGTGGAAGTTGTAGTCCAACAACACCTGGGAACCCAAGGTTGAGAAAGGCTGGCTTACACAAAAGTGAAGGGGACTGCCAGTTACTTTCACTTTCAGTACATAATTTCTGTCTTAAACATGTTGTAAAACTGTTTAAATGGGTTGTATTCTGTATTATATTGCATATTTTAAGGTTCACATTTCATGTAAATGGGGGAAGTTCTCTCATTAAAAATTACAATAGTGATTTTATTGTTTTATCTTTTTGTAAACTACTTTGAGGGTGTGTTTTGTAAAAAAGCAATGAAGTGATGCATGTGTGTGTGTACACACACACATTAAATAAAAAACTAAAATTCATAAAAATCTTGAGAAGAAGAATCAAGCCAATTTTCTCACTCAGTGACTCAGGCTGCTAGACCTTTTAGCTCAGCTACCAGCATGCAGGTTACTGTAACAAGTGGTAGAGTGTCTACGGTCAATGCAGTGCTTTCACTTGATTGTGCCTTGAACATAAAGAGCAATTCAAAGTCAAAGTTCAAAATTGGATGCAAAAATATACAGTATTGATTTAGCAGCGTACAACGCAGTAACAGCTGCACAAATTTTAGGGCAACGGCAAAAAGTAAAGGTGCAGGGAAAGGATTTGTGCTATTATTCCAAGTAAAAGTGGTTTCTGTGAAACGTCAAACCCAATTTCATGTCTGAACATCACTTGCCTCTTTCAGCCCAGGCCAATGCACTTCTATTGAAGTAGAACCCTTAAGACAGATGAATGCTTGTAGTTTGTCAAAGATATTTCTGAATTCAGAATCCCTCAGGCTAGAAGCCCCCATATTTCAAATAAATGACTCGATCTCACAGCCTTGTTCCATCATTTCAGGAAATTCAGGAAAACAGTTACAGTAACAAAAATGACTCAAACTTTAGATGTCACAGAAGACAATACAATACCAACTGTGTATTTTAGCTTCCTGTGTAAGATGGTTCATTAGATTCATCACTAGGAGATGGCTCAGAGATAATGTCAGTTCCACTGTTTTTTTGCTCAAATACACTCCAGGAAATCAAACTAGGACTAATGGGTTAATTTGTCTCCTCAATTGAGTGTCCTGGTTCCTTCCACAGATGGCTGCATGCTTTAATGCAGTTTCTGGAATTCAGATGTTCTTTACAAAGTTATCGTGTTGAAAAGGTCCATAGAAACTACCACTATTTTGTAAATACAAGGTTCTAAACTGTACTTCACAATCTATTGAATCCACTAATGGTTTGTGGTTCACATGTTACAATTTATTATCTATTAACAAGTGAACATTGTGAGGTGCACTCCCAACCGCACAATAATTAGCATTATGTTATCATTTTAAAATAACCACCATATTTTTTTGAACAGGAATAATAGAAAAAAAATCATTTAACTATTTGGATGCTGAAGGATATAAAAGCTCTATCAGCAGAAGGTACAAACGTACAAAGCAAAGTGTTGGCATATCCGTGGATGCCAAAAAGTGTGTGTGTGTGCATGCGCGCGCGCACACACACACACACACACACACACACACACAAACAACTGGATGCTATACATAAAACTGTGGCCATGGACAGCATGTGGACATGGACTGCATTTAGGCTCCATGTTTAGTTCATCAGCTCCCATTATGAAATCCAGAGAAGCCCAGATTTCATTTACAAATCTTAAGGTTGAAGCTGTATGTGTGAAAATGTAAAAGAGACTCCCACATGTACCTCGGATTTTGTCTGATGGTATGAAGCAAACTTCGCATCTCAATTGCTGGCCAGCAGCGGGGAGGGGGAGCAGCCAAGTGCCCCCTCAGCTCACCTTTAAGGTGAGCAAATGATGAAAAGCATGGATCAATAAAGTGTGATCCAGTACACTGAGGGAGAGTGGCATATCTCCTCAAGTTACAGCAGCAACAGTCCATGTGGTGCCTTGAGATGCTTTGCACTCTTGACTCCCACTGTCCATGACCAGCGCTTTCCCCTAGAATAGGTGTCAGTACTCACCATGAAGTTGTTACAGTAAGCGCCACTCTTTTTAACAAAAAGAGGTGCTGGTTCTGTGTACTGTTGAGTACTCCCTGGGGAAAAGTACAGTGGTACCTCGCAAGACGAATGCCTCGGAAGACGAAAAACTCGCAAGACGAAAGAGTTTTTCATTTTCTGAGTTGCTTCACAAGACGGATTTCCCTATGGGCTTGCTTCGCAAGACGAAAACGTCTTGCGCCTTTTTTAAAAAACCACCAATGCATTCCTATGGGAAACCGTCAATACACATTGGTGCTTTGCAAGACGAAAAAATTCACAAGACGAAAAAACTCGCAGAACGAATTAATTTTGTCTTGCGAGGCACCACTGTACTGTCTATTACCAGGGACCATGCTGGCTAAAGCTTATGGGAAATGGAGTCCACAGTATTTGAGGTGAAACCTCTTGGCTACCAGTGAGTTACAGAGTACTTGTGCAGTTGTGGAGAATGTTAGTTATTCAATGCTTGTTGCAGATCTTTACTGATTAATAAAGTTGCAAGTATGACTTAATTTATATCTGGAGTTTCTTGTATTCTTATAACATTCCATTGTATTTAAAAAATAATAAATTCACTGAATTAAAAAATAATAATGTAAAGTTAAGGACCTTGCATCCACATACTGGCAGATGTCTTCATTCAGGGCAGGTGGGGGGAGAAGGTGGCAGTGAGGAAGCACCAACCTCTAATGCAGGGGTAGCCAACATGGTAGCCCTTCTTTTTGGCAGTGATTGTATTTTATTAGGCCTGTGTGTGTCATTTTACATCCTGGTTCCAGAACCCTAAAATCATTGCACAGCCTATTCCTTGGTGAGGAGGGCTGCATACTAGCTATGTTTCGGGAACAAGCAGTCAAATGAAAGGCTACAAAAAGTGGAAAGTGGGACCACAAACCTGCCGCCAAAGCCCAAAACAGAAATGGGGACACACACAGTCTAGGTTGGCTTCGCCCCTAACCTCCATTCATTGGTCAGAAAATGTGTGCCTACAAACGTACCTGTAAGTTCTGAACTCCCAGTCATTTGGCAAAGTACTGATTGATTGTTTGGACTAGAGCCTGGGTCATATGTATAGAGGCCCCTATGCATAAGTTCCAATCAACATAGTCTCATTTCATACCTCTATACCTTTTGAGCCATCTGCACAGGGCTTTCATGACATGAGTTAAAGAAGATATCTTTCTTTTAAAAGCCAAACACTACAAGGAAGGCCCCATCCCCTGCATGTACACAAACAAAGAAAGAGAGAGAGACACTTGTTTTCTCTTGCCACCACCCTTTTTTCTGTACACATGGCTGCTGGAAAGTTTTGACAAGGTATATTTGTTTTTTGTTAGCATTCATAAAAGGTGTGAATAAGATTCTAAACTTTCTAGTACAAAGCAAATCCAAACAAAGAGAACACTCAAATTAAAGCTCTTTCATTTTTTTCTCCAAGACACAGCAGCCTTTTCTAAGCTTTATTAGAAAATTATCATGCCAGCTGTCTCTTTTCCTTGACTGTTATTCACACAATATGCCTCTCTCTTGTTTCTTTTCAGCTTTGTACATGTATAATAATGAGTTTTTCTAGAATGGAAAACCCAGTGGAATATTAAAATTGCAAAGAGCAGTTCTTCAAGTTAATTTCGCCAAAGTGCATCACAACACAATACAACATTGTAAGAATGAATATCTAATAGGGTCTCATTCATGGAAATTAATTAAAAAATGTTATTCTGAATATAGCTTTTCATATATGTACCATTGTCTATTGGCAATAATTTTAAGAAGTTAAACATTTATGAAAATAAATTGTTCAAGACCTATTTAATGGATTATGTTATGAACAGCGAGCTACCCTTTATTTTTAGGAATTAAAACTGTGGATTTGGTTGAGAGATGTGCATACTATTATGATTTTTCAGGAAAAAAGAAGAATATTTTTAGTCAAGCTGTAGCTTTATTTAGAACAAATTAGATGATCAGCACCACTGTTGTGCCTTTGGGCCAAACTAATTGTAGCACGTCTTACATGTTTAGCTCATTATTGCTTAACCAACGGCAGTGGGGGTGAGGAGGAATCCACATGAGGACTGCAGTGTTGAGGCTAAACCCCTTCCTCCCCTGCTTATTTAACTTATATGCAGAATTCATCATGAGAAAGGCTGGGCTGGATGAATCCCAAACCGGAATTGAGATCGCCGGAAGAAATATCAACAACCTCAGATATGCAGATGGCACAACCTTGATGGCAGAAAGTGAGGAGGAACTAAAGAACCTTTTAATGAGGGTGAAAGAGGAGAGCGCAAAATATGGTCTGAAGCTCAACATCAAAAAAACGAAGATCATGGCCACTGGTCCCATCACCTCCTGGTAAATAGAAGGGGAAGAAATGGAGGCAGTGAGAGATTTTACTTTCTTGGGCTTCATGATCACTGCAGATGGTGACAGCAGTCACGACATTAAAAGACGCCTGCTCCTTGGGAGAAAGGCGATGGCAAACCTAGACAGGATCATTAAAAGCAGAGACATCACCTTACCAACAAAGGTCCGTATAGTTAAAGCCATGGTTTTCCCAGTAGTGATGTATGGAAGTGAGAGCTGGACCATAAAGAAGGATGATCGCCGAAGAATTGATGCTTTTGAATTATGGTGCTGGAGGAGACTCTTGAAAGTCCCATGGACTGCAAGAAGATCAAACGTATCCATTCTTAAGGAAATCAGCCCTGAGTGCTCACTGGAAGGACAGATCGTGAAGCTGAGGCTCCAATACTTTGGCCACCTCATGAGAAGAGAAGACTCCCTGGAAAAGACCGTGATGTTGGGAAAGATGGAGGGCACAAGGAGAAGGGGACGACAGAGGACGAGATGGTTGGACAGTGTTCTCGAAGCTACAAACATGAGTCTGACCAAACTGCGGGAGGCAGTGGAAGACAGGAGTGCCTGGCGTGCTCTGGTCCATGGGGTCATGAGGAGTCGGACACGACTAAACGACTAAACAACAACCACCAGCAGCTGCTTTTTTTTTGTTAAGAATGAACAAAACTAAGCATAGATGAAGAAACACATTACCGTGTTGGTTCATATGATATGCAGAAGCCAAACTTCAGTTTAGTCGGATTGCATGAATGTGCAGGCTCCTGAAAAGGAGCTTATACCTACCTTACTCCTCCCTGGCCCTTTTTTGCCTGCCATGCTAAACCAAGTCAAGGATTGGCTTAACAAGTCATCTGAAGCTCCATTTGCCATTGGCTCTAGTTCTCCCTACTGTCAATCCCTCTGCCTTTTACTGTAACAGCCCCAATAGGCAGCAGCTTCTACAAGCCTCCGTGGTAATAAAAAGTAGCTGCCACGTGACTAAGTTAGTGTTTCAAGGGCCCCTTAACCAATCAAGAAGGGGTTAGACAAATGTATACTATATGAACAGATACTAGTAGTGCAACAACACATGGATGGCCGCAGGTTCTCCCATCCTGATGTAATCCATGCATAGGGGTATGTATGACATTGATATTGCAGCATTCAGAGTGCAGAGTATAAAAAGCAAAATGTTTAAATAATAAATACAGCATAATTCAGATCACTACATCTCAAGCATGCTAAATAAGATCATACTGTACAATTAACAGCCCTATTTTGTGTACACCGTCACTGGTATACACCAAAAGCTTAAGAAAACAAACTCAACATGCATCTGGCAGGCACACCAGAAAATAGTCACTGAGTGGATCTCAAATGCCTTCTTAATAAGCCAGCGCTTTGGGGGCAATACTTTCTGGATTATTTTGAAAGTAACAGCTAAAACAGCTGAGTATATGGGCAATTCCCTTTGCTAAACTAAACGTGGTGGGGGGGAAACCTTAGTTGGTATGGCAGGTTCAGGGTGGGAGTAGTTACAAACACGAGCAAATGTTACAGATTCACATATAACACTAAATCAAGCCATGACTTAGTGCTAATGTGTTGTGTCTAAATGTGGGCTCATGATTTGTTTGGGGGAAACAAACCATGAACCCACATTTGGACATAACACAAGTAGTAAACCAAGAACTAACTTTGGTTACAGTTCATGGTTTGTCTGAAGCAAGCTGTGGTTTGGTTTAATGCTGCGTGCACACTGGACCAAAATTTCTTTGGATTTTCTCCTAAAAGAGTTATTCATTTTTCTAACTGTCAACCAAACTTCTCCAAGGACTAGCAGCACTGCTATAAAAAAATCTGCCTTTTCTGAAGCATGAAAACATATGTGCTAAGACAAATAAGCAATGACATATGTCTTTGGATAAGTTTAAAATGCAGTGCTGTTCCAGGACAAAGCAGCAATAGGAACAATGAAATAGCACTGAAGAAGCCACTACCATCATTTGCCCAAGAATACTGTTGCATGACACCCCAATCTCTGAGCAGTTTGTTCCAGGGGTTCCAGGCACTTACCCAGGTTTCATGTTTCCTTCAGAAAGAGGCACAGTGGAAACTGTGGTGTATTTATGATATGTGGTTTACTTACACATATATATAACCTGAACCTACAATGAAGGGGGGGGGGCTCACAACATTAATACCCCAAGAGTGCCTTGCTTCCCTAGTAGCTTTGCTTCCCTGGATTCAAACAAAAATCTACATCACTCTTTCTCTCTCTTCTCCCAGCTTGCTACTTTTCTTCTAGCTCACATCACTTCACTATCTGCTCACAACTCTGGCTTTTTACGTCTAACTACCCACAAGTTGAGGGAGGGGGCCCCACCCATTTTCTGTCTTGCACAGAGCTACTTCCTTAATGGCCCATCACCTTACCAGGAACCTAATTCAGCTTTCCCAGTAATTAGAAGGGCCCCAGGCATTCGCCCTACCCACCCACCCCCCCAAAAAACTTGTAACACTATTCATTTGAATGTTCAGTGGTAAATCTAATTCTGTAACCCTGCTTTTCAATTAGGTATTCTTCAGGTGTTTTTACTGGGGATTCATTATTCCCTGCTGCTTTCGTACACGGATTAGTTAAATTTGCAGTTTAATTTCCATCATACTCTTATAGAATAGTTTCTCTTGTTCTGCTTCCACAAAAATCAACAAGTTATTAAAGCCCTACAAGCAATCATCTGTACTAAGAGGTTAAAATGGGTGGCAGTGGGTGAGACCAAAAGATATATATGCCATTGCTGACATTCTCTCGGGAAATGCCACCAGTTATGAAATACAAGTTTGGATTGTCAGCTACGTAGGAACTGCTGATATTCTGCCATTATGACTTTTGTGCAAATGAAACTGTGTGGGTGAAAACTGTATTTAAGCAGAGTGCCTGGGAATTTGTAAAATGCAGACAAAGTTTCCCACTGCAATTTAACAATTTAGCAGGTAACTTCAACAAATAGGAAAGTAAATCGGAGAGAAATCAAAGCCAGCCTGTCAAAAGAAAAACTGAGCAACGAAGTGCTCTACCCACCACCAGGTAAAATGGGAGACCAGTCCCTCACACCACATTTTGCTTCTAGGAGGACAATAGGATACAACTGTGATAAAAGATGAGTTTTCTCCATTGCATTCTTTAGCCACAAAACAGGCAAGATAAGCAACAGGACACAATATTGTTCTTGTGTGATTCTCATATACTTAGTGAGAAATTATATTTAACTTGCAGTCATTTTTTTAACGACACACTTTGAATGTTACTGTTTTCGTTCATTGTGATCTTGAGCTTTCCCTTATGGACTACAAAATCCATTTGCACCATATGCCGTTATAATTTATTCCTGTTCTTATTTTTAAAACTCGGGAAGATGAGTCATGCATAATCTCAGATACATTTCAAAGACAGTGTACAATATGTTTTTTAATATATTCTCGCAATGCTACACAACGTTTGCAATTCTCAGCACAGCTGGACATACTAACTCTACAAATAGGGATTCCATCGTGTCAACCTTGTCCATATTAAAGCTATATGGGAAAAATCACACTGCTGCTCTTTGGCAAGAAATGAATGCTGTTACAGACGCTATCCCTTACAAACTAAATAAGCAGGAAAGTATGATCTCTCTCAAAGCAGTTTATCCATTGTGTGAGAAAACTAGGGTGGCAGTTATAGGGGTCACAGGATGGGGGGGCTGCCATATAATGCAGGGTTCATAGACAGCCAGGACTCCAGGATAATATAGATAATGACTGTGTTGGGAGTAAGGTGGCAGGGATTAGAATTTGACTCAAAGAAGGATACATTATGAGATTGCAGCAGGCTCTCTGTCCAGTTGAGTGGGGGTCTAGAGTGTTCCTGGAGTTGTGTATTTGGGACAGATTAGGGATTCTGCTGGTTTAGCAGCTGCCTCACTATCCAGTAGTCTCCTGGCCTGAGCCGACAGAGCTGGTCTCAAAGGCAATGTCGAGGACTCTCAGACTACTGGTTTTGGGGACTTCAACTTCCATGCCAGGGTGACCAGCTCTGAGGGGGCTCAGGACTTCATGGCCATAGGGCTGTCCCAATGTATCATCAACCCAATTCAGGTAATACTTTGGACATTGTTTTCTCAGCTGGGGAGGAATATAGTGATCTGAAAGCGGGGGGATATTGACATCTGTCCCTTGTCATGGCCAGATCACTTCCTGTTGAGATTTAGGCTCTCCTCTGCAGAAGCCCTCCCTGGAACTGGAAAATCTTGCCCTTTGGGGCAATCTCCCCTTCTTGGGAGCTTCTTGAGTGGATGGTTACAGACCAGATCAAGGGGCTTTTGAAGGAAACAGTTCTACCTCTCCTTTACAACTGCTGATGTGGCAGTGGATATGCTAGACCATTGTCTTGCCTCACCAATGGACTGGATGAGGGGCAATAAACTGAAGCTGAATCCAGATAAGACTGGGATGCTGTTAGTGGGTGGTTCCCTAGATTGGATGGATGGGAGGTTGCTTGCTCTTGATAGGGTTACACTCCCTCTGAAGGAGCTTTGGGCTACTTCTGGATTCTTTGCTGTTACGTGAGGCTCAGGTGACCTCAGTGGTATAGAGTGACTTCCATCAGCTTTGCCTGATGGCCCAGCTGGGCCCCTATCTGGACAGAGCTAGCCTAACTTATGTTGTCTATGCTCTTATAACCTCTAGGTTAGATTACGGCAACACATTTTACACAAGGCTGCCTCTGAAGATGATTCAGAAACTTCAACTGAGGTAGAATTCAGTGGCAAGGTTGCTCACTAGAGCAAGAAAGTTTGAGTCAAAGAACAGCAATCCATGGAATTCAACTTCATGCTGTTACAAACCTTCTGCCTGCACAAGCATTTCAGCTTATCAAATGGAACAGTCTCCCTCATCTCCCACTATGCGCTATTCTGGGGGCTCTCTCAACCTCCCCAATCCCATTTTGGGAGGACTGGTGGGGGGAGAGGCAGTGGAGAGATCCCGCTGCATATGTGAAAGTCTTTGTGTAGGACTTCCACCCACAGGGTTCCTAGGGTGAATCTCACACTATAGGTTTTATGTGGCTCACATTTATGAGGTCAACAAATTCACACAGATCTACTTTTATCTCTGAGTCATATTGTATTAATTTCCTTGCTCTCTGAGATCATCACCCAAAGCTCTGATTCCTATTCTACCTAGCTCAAAGCAAGATTTGTGAGGGCTTGGAACATGCGTAGAAGCATACTGGATTTTCCATAGGCCATAACTGCTGATCTTATATAATTCTATCTTGTTAATTTTATGGTTATTTCACATCCTTTATGTAATGTATTAACTGCTTTGGGTCACCAGATAGGGGAGAGAAATGGGATACAAGTTGAATAGATGAGATTTTACTTTTTAATGTTAAACGTTTATAAATCATATGATCAGAGAACTTTCAGGGATCAGAAAGCACAATAATCGATGCCAACTGCCTGAAGGCCAAATCTTTTCACATTGTGCCATCTATGTGGAGGTTTTTGTTACATGTTTTGGGGACCATGTATCACAAGGAGACTGCAAAGAGTGACCAAAGAATAAAGCAAACAATAATGCCCAAGAAAGTACAAGTCAAACCACACAATGAAAGAGAAGTCAAGTAATAGTAATATTTAAAAGGTTACTAGTTGGAGAGAGAGATTCATGCTGTGACTCATTTGACTATTTATTTGGAAACCATCATTTGCATTAATACTGAATTTTTAAAAAATCCTGAGCATTTTAAATAATCACACTCTTTTCTGATGTATCCTCTCTAAAGATATCAATTCTTTCCAGGATGAGCCCTGAAGAATTTGAGATGTTTCCTTCACATCTCAACATCTGCCTACACAGCTGTCATATTATACTTTTTCTAGTAACAGCTGCATGTCACAGCCGTGTTGAAAAGGGTAGTGAGCACAGAAGGGTATACACTAGGAACAATGCTGAAAGCAACAACAGAATGTGTGATATTACTCATTTACAACCACAGTGAACATTGTTGAGCCTTTTGTAATTTGGCTCAACAAGAATACCACCACTTTACCAATCCATTCCTTTTATTTATTGAAAGCATTAAGAGGCATTTTCATTTTGAAGTATTAAAAGCACTGCTTATATTTCCTCTCCTGACCCTCAAGTAAATACTGAGAGAACAAAAGTGCTTTCAGTGTGTGACAGAAAGCCAGAACTTCAATGGAACTTAGACTTCAAAGTCACTAAAGTGCTTTTGAAAATGTTAACACTCATTCCTTGCTAGTTTGAATTAGACACTCATTGTTCTAGACCAAATGGAGCTATAACAGTTATTCATTGTAAGTCTCTCTCCTCGTTTTAATAGAAATCCTTCCTTTGCTGGGATAAAAATAAATCTTCATAGGAAAACCAATCAAATGTGACAATGCTATCTGATTTTTCATAATTACATATAAACTCTATATTTGAAGTTATAGTAGTAAAGTAAAATTGGCTCATATGTGTCCTCAATGTATCAGTTTAAACTTATTACAAACTGAGTGGTTTTTCCAACTGAAGGGAAGATTTAGGATGGCCAGATTTAACTGTACAACTGAAGAGTCAGAGATAAAAATTAATTTCTGTGGTTACTATAGTAATCTACACAACCTGAAGAAAAAGCAGGTCAAATATTTTTGCCTTTTGCTGCAAGTTTCCATAAGATCCAACATTTCAAAAACATTATTCAAACATTTTTTATTTAAGTGCCCTCATAGCCACTCAACTTTAAAAGAAAATATTTCAAATAATTTATTTAAAACCATTCACCTTGGATCTTATGGAAGCTTGTAGCAAAAAGGCAAAAATATTTGACCTGCTTTTTCACAAGGTGGTGTAGAGTACTACTGCAACCTCTTTAAGATACTCAAACAGAAATTAAATTTTCTATTTGGCTCATCAGTTATACAGTGCCCCTCAATAGAAAAACCATTCAGTTTGTAAAGCAAGTAGATACATTAGGATATTTGTTTAATTTCTCACCAGCTTTGGCAACTACAGAATGCAAAGTTCAGTTTATGTTCATGATGCCTCAGCTCACAGCCTTTAAAAATGAAAGAAAGTGGTAATGGTGACATCATCAAGGCATCATCAAGGCATTCTCCCATACACTTTTAGCAAGTCAACCCATTGCTATAGCTGCCTTGCCAATACAATTGTCCTGTTCAGCATTGATGGAGACGTTGCTGATTATGATAGAACCCAGGTAGATAAAATCATCCATCACCTCAAGCATGTGATCACCACTTTTGATGTGTGGAGTGCTGGTGATGTTCTGACCCTGGATGTTGGTCTTCATAAGGCTGATGGCAAGTCCAAATTCCCTGCAGTCTTGGGCAAAACAGTTGATGAGCCTCTGTTGGGCTTCCCCAGAGTGCACTGTTAAGGCTGCATAATCTACAAACTGTATCTCTCTGATAAGGACTCACTACACTTTTGTCCTGCCACAGAGATGTGCCAGGTTGAACAGACCCCCTGTCACTCCTTGAATGGATATACACCCTGTCTTGTCATGCTGAAGGCAAATGAGAGCAACAGGGAGAAGAATATGCCAAATAGTTGGGGTGAAAACCCATTATAGATCTGTTCATTGATTAATGTGGATACTAAATTATTTACAGGCATACTGGCCAGTAGGCTTTCAAAAACCTTGCCGAACTATGTCCACCATGACCTAGTTGGATTCATAAAGCAAAGATCTAATAGCCTTCCCTATTAGAAGGGTTCTCAATACAATTTTTTGGAGGCAATCACATCTAGAACCTACTGTTCTCCTGATGCTGGACACAGTCAAGACATCTGATCATTTAAACTGGCAATTATCTCTTTACAATTCTATGTTCCTTTGGTATTAGTGCATCCTGGGTTGATATGCTGTATAATTTATACTATGGAACACTGGACCAAGTTCTGGTGAATGAGGAACATTCTTTGGCTTTTCCCATTGGCTGGGGGATTATCGTTTCCTCTGTTGCTCCACCTCACCCCCACCCCGACCATGGAACCCTTAGCTGAGGTATTAAAAGCAGGTGGTGATGTAAAAGGTTTTGAATTATTTGGAAAAACTCATCCATATGTTCACAGGTGATACTGAGTATTCCTTTCTGAAACCTCGTTACCTGCTGTTAATGCACCAACTTGCTATAGATGGCACAGTATTCGGATTCACTATCAACTTCACCCTGCCAAACCTAGAACTGCATTGGCACGAAACATCTGGCCTGAAACTTTGTCATGCCTACTTTTGATACCTGGGAGTGAATATACCTAAGAATTTAGCCAAACTAGAAAAATGGAACTTTACTCCCTCGATAAAAGATTGAACAACTAAGATAAAAACATTATCAAAGCTAACATCCTCATGGTTGGACAATTTCTATAACAAAAATGATGTTATTACTACACCTTCTTTACTTATTCAGAGTCCCACCAATAAGCATACCCACTTCTCATGTTAATAATTGGGGGGGAGGTATCTACTAAATTTTATTCATGCAAACAAGAAAACTTGGCTACTTCATAAAACCTTTTATTGGTTCAAGAAAGAAGGGGGTATAGCAATACCTAACCTAAAGTAGTATAAAGACTCCACTCACACAATATTATTTTGATTTTACAAGGCTCAACAAGGTCCCATGGTTTAAAATGGAGGATGATAGAGGTCAAGAGTGGGTTAGAATGGGAAAGATGGAGTGAAGCTTGGACTCAGAAACTTTTCAAATGGGAATTTACCATCAGTTGGTGGCTAAGTACACATTTACAATAGCACAATAGAGTGTGGACAACCCACTCTTATGCAGGTTTATCTCTGGATTGGGACAAATGAAAATAAGCTACTAAAGTAAGCATATTTTAATAACTCAATTTTTCTATGCATCATCAGCTCCTGCCTCCCCTAGAGGGCTTATTAGATTCATATAAGAAAATTCCTATCACCTAGCTACTTAAAAGTTGCATTAATCATTTTAAACTCCTCCCAGATCATGAGCAGAAGGTCTGTTCTTGTGCAATAAATATAGATGCTCCCCATGGGTGTGAATGTACAGTTAATAGTGTATATATGCACAAGAAATACTGCAGACAAAATTTGGCAAATGTGGACAACATGTAGTTTGGCAACATATATGAATGCAGCGATCGCTTATGGCTGTGGAAATTTTAATGAGCTTAAAGGAGTTTGTCCCACCGCAGCCTGTCTTGTCCTTGTTGCCATAAAACAGAATTTCACAACATGCCTGATGATATCCAGAACTTAATCAGCAAGAAGGTATTTAACGTAAGTTTCCTCTAAACGGCTAGGTAATTTCCTTAATAATAGTTGAATTAGCTCTCTTTGGGTATCACAATACAATGGGCAGTATAGAAGAACGTGCCCAATGGATTCAATCTCATTAGACAGGCATAGGCAAACTCAGCTCTCCAGATGTTATGGGACTACAACTCCTATCATCCCTAGCTAACAGGACCAGTGGTCAGGGATAATGGGAATTGTAGTCTCAAAACATCTGGAGGGCTGAGATTGCCTATGCCTGTCATTAGAGTTGCATGGGCATAATCTTTGTTCAACTGGGATATCATGATATCTGCCCTCTAACAGAGCTGAAGGGAGAACATTAAAATGGGCTCTGGGGAATGCCAATATTTAGGGTTGGGGAAGAATGTAAGATATTTTCTATTGTTGTTTTGGACTGCTGGTTTCAGAATGAAATTGTTTAAATTGAATTGTGTTTGTGTTTTATGATCTTGATTATCTATTGTAAACTAATATTGAGCACCTCCTAGCAGCAAATCAGTCCAGAATTTAAATATGAGTGAATTATCTTGCCTGCACCCACCACAGAATGGATGGAATAAGCCAAGCACTGTGAAATAGCCATGGAGAATGCTTCAGAAAAGCTCACATTTGATTTGGTAACCCATTAGTGATTGTGGGGATAACACTTTCTGTAATGTGATAACACCACTGATATCTAGATCAACATAAACAGAGATGATGTAAAAGTGAGTGAGAATTCTGTTGTCTCGTGGAACTAGATATTAATTATGAGACAAACATGGTCTGGCTTCATTCCTGGAAAACTTTGCACTTGTCTCAGAGCTACTCTCAGCCAGTTCCAGTTCTCCTATACTATTAAAGTTTTTGAATAGTATCTTGAACATATTTTTATAGTTAAATCTTTGTAGTACCCTCAGTCTGGATATTTATGAAAGCATGTGTATCATAATTTTTGCTTAAAAACTTGACTGTGATCCCCGATTTGATTTTTCTAGGATTTTAGCCCATCCAGTCTCAGAGTTGAGTGTTTGTTGCAATGAATCCAAGCACAGCCACCCACCCCTAAATGGAAAATATAGAATGTTAAAATCCCCCCCTTTCCCCCTCTTCTTCTTGTTCTTGCTTACTTTCACCCATGCCACCCCTCTCATTATTCGTTCAACTGTGGATATGCTCACAGCTTTAAATAAAATTAAAAATTCACACTCTTTTTTCCTCTGTATGCTGCATCTGGACTAGAGAATATAATTTGAGCTCATGGCTATTCTTTATTAAGTACTTTACTAGGTCAAACCAAATAATGATCATCATATCATAAACATGCAACAAAACATAGACATGTTCAATTAGGAACCTTTGCTGAATTGGCAAATAAATAGAAGAGGAACATTTCTCTCCCGTTAAAGTAAATTACATCCCTAGTGGATTCTCAAGGCTAACTATTGTCTGAATAGCTCCTTCCCAGTAGATCCTCTCATTTCCCTCTACAGCACAGTGGTTTTTAGACTGTTATATACATAGGGACGCTGAGTGTTTTGCTCACATTCATGTCAATTAAAGATGCTGGTGAAGGTCACTGGCTTCAGGGCCTAGTGAGGAGTTGCGGGGGGGGGGGGGGGCTTACTAATATTTACCTCAAAGCAGAAGCCAGCATTAGAAAACAGCCAGTTCTTCCAGCTCATATTAAAATAGGAGCCAAAGAAGATTGTGGGCTGAAGTGCTACACTGAAGAGCTGTCCTTGCTAAAAGTGCTGTTGGATGGTTGTGCAGAAGCTCACCTTCTGAAGCAGGAGTATGGTGTTCTTTTGCCCCAGAGCAGCAACCTTGCAGGCTGCAACTCTTCAAAGAAAGAACAAAACTACGAAAAGCAGTAAGAAACATTTGCCTTGGTGACTGCCTTGATGGGGAAAGTTAACTGAGAATGGCTCAGAAATGACTGCTCATAAATAAGTCCTAATGAATTTCATGAGGTTTACTCACTGGTAGCAGACACCAGGATTGCAACTTTAGACCCTCAGATCAAGATAAAGCTCTGATCAAGTATCCATGTTCATCGTCACAAGGCCTATTTGTTTAGTCAAACCTTTGGCTTAACAATGTGCTCTGACTTGTTTAAAAGTATTCATTTAGTCTGATTTTTACTGTATTCATTTGTTGTGGCTACAGAAACTCACAGTGATGATCTATATCACAATTTGACAATAATACATTGACGGTAAAAGGAAGGGGCACAATTACACCAATATCAGGGTCTGCACCCCATATTATGTGTTTGTAACGGGCGTTTGCTATTATGAGCAATTGTGGAAAGAACTCAAAAGGCCAAACCCAGACCAAGACATTTACAGAACAGGCGAATAACACACTTGCAGTGCATTCATGAAAGTAAGAAAATCAAATAATCAGAAACTACTCTGATCTAAGTGTGGCCCATGGTTACCAGTGGATGATGCTGCTATATAGGAAAAGATGTAAAGAGGTTCCTTAAATTACATAAGAAAGCTTCTGTGTATCTGAATCCATAAGCAAGCTAAGCTCTTTGCTTTCAGAATGGTTAAAAGAGCAAATCACAAAGTCACAGAAACAAATTTAATGTGACATTTGCAGGACGTGAACTTCTGTCATATTACTATCTTATTTTCAAATATAAATTGATGAGGCAAGCAGTCTTTCCTTGTTGTTGTTGTTTTTTTTCATTTTATACAGGGAAAGAATGAATAGTAAAGTGTTTCCAAGAAGTGTTAAACCCAGTACTAACCTCATTTACTTACAACAGAAGACTTAACATTGAATGTGTGTAAGAGAGAACTGGAGGAATAGGGGCAAGAGGCCACAGTCACATTGTAAAGCAGATGCAAATGCTTCAGAGGATGAAAAGTTAAATCATTGATTCAGAAACAATGTTGTGAAACCAGAACAAAAGGAACTTCCCTTGTTTAAAAATAAAGCCAAGGAATTTGTGCCTTTGGCATGTATAATTTGTTTATAGCAGTGCTGTATGATACAACAAACAGGTAGGCTGGCTGAAAATAAGGGTACTGGAGAAATAATCTTGCATGGCTTGAAACACAGGGGCAGTGACTACACTCCATCTTCCCTAAATGGTGCACCTGAAGGTAGGACTTCCATAGCTTCCTAAAGGTCTAAAAAGCAAGTCAAGATTTTTCATAGAAGGTTTGACATCTGGTCGCATGGGAACAAACTGCAAGATCAGTGGCTGGATGTCATATCATTCTCTTGAAAGCAAATGGGGAGGGGCGATATGGATCATGGCCATGGTGCAGGGGTTTGAGAGTGAAAAGATTTCCATCCTTTCCCTCACAGACATTGTCCCATTCCTGGAGCTGTTCTTAACCAAAGAGATGAAAACACACAGGCACCATACAAGAAAGCAATATAGTCACCAGAGAAAATGAAACAATACCAACCCAAAGCTTGCTGGAAAAGCAAAGTCTCACATTCTCTTCTGAATCCCAGCAGGGATACTAATCTATGTAACTGTGCGGAAGGCTCCACAGCTTAGGGGTCACCACCATAAAGACTCTTGTTCTAGCTGCTACCAGCCTTACTTGATGCAAGGATGGAGCAGCAAGCAATGCCAGTTGCCCACATCTCAAGTGGTGCATCGACCTGCAGTTTTTAATAAAATAAAATAATGACATGGATCTATACAGTGGTGGAGCTTCATACTCTGGCACCGGGAGCGGAGAGCAGGCGGAGGCATGGCACGAGTCCCGGGGGCATGGCGCACCATCCTGGGGGTGTGGTGCACCACCTGTGGGGCATGGCGCCCAGCGTGGGAGGGGCAGCCGCGATGGCACCCCACCGGGATTGTGGTGCCAGGGGCGGTGCACTCCCCCTGCCCCCTCTTCCTCCGCCAGTGGATCTATACCAATAATTTTATTCATCCTATGCTACTTCTTTATATTGAAGTAATATTCAGATGGAGAGGCACTGCACAATAACTGCTTGCCAAGTGGCTACCACTAATCTGTATTTTTTTTCAGTTTCTAAATCAATTGGTCAAAGGACTAGTGCACATTGTAGAGATTGCATCAGTGGTGAACTGGCTCACCATGGGATTTCATCAAGGGATTTCATCCGTACAACTTCCTGCCCACCTGCAAACAGGAAAGCAGTAGCAGGTTATAGAAAATCCCCCCATTCAAGTCATGAGCCACTTCCCAGAACTAGCTCACCGTCTAGTAACTGCTGTCCCATGTAGCAGATATACAAAGCTGCAACTCTGTATACCTGAAGGAGCATCTCCATCATTCAGCCTGGACACTGTCCAGCTCCAAGCACCTCTGGGCAGTTCTCTCACTGTGAGAAGTGAAGTTACAGGGAACCAGGCAGAGGGCCTTCTCGGTTGTGGCATGCGCTCTATGGAATGCCCTCCCATCAGATGTCAAGGAGATTAAAAAACGTCCCTTCAGATGCCTTCAGAAAGTTGTTTAAGTTTGATGCTTTGCTGTGTTTTTATTCTGTTGGAAGCCACCCAGAGTGGCTTGGGCAACAGAGTTAGATGGGAGGAGGAGGAGGAGGAGGAGGAAGAGGATATGTTGGCATTATTTGAGGTGCTGGCAGCTTATAATTAAAAATATTTTTTTCCTCTTCCAGTTTAGTATTTCCGTTCCTCCTCCTTCTTTCTTCTTCACTTTTTTTGTCTGAGCACTAGCATAGATTTATGTATTTTGTTTTACTCTCCCAAGCAAGTCATTATTTCCCTGCACACCGTGACTGTTCTCTAGTATGCAAAGCCTATAGTTCTTCAGTTGAGCAGTAGAAATGACTCATTTGCTTGTATACAGAATATATCACAATTGCAATTTTATATCAAATTAAATTGCTTATAAATATTAAGATGATTAATATGCAGTGTTTGCATAAAGTAGGTCCCATGTTGCTTGATTTTCTGAGCCAGCCTCACTCATATGCTGGGCAATTATATAGATTTTTATATTGTTGTTGAGGAAGTAAAATGTATGCAGGCATTTTTGAGAAATAGTGGCCTTGGGGATTGCATGAACAATGGATCAGATTCTCTTGTTCTTGTAAAGTTTAAAATCCACATTTCAGACGCTTTAATTGGGGAGAGGAGGATTTCGGTATACAGAAGTTCTAGATCTCAGAAATATTGTCCACTGAGAGCAATGCACTTGGTGCTACGTCCACCACACCTGAACTACATTGATCTAATGCTTCTCACTACAGGCGTGCTTTGGGACTATCTCCCATCAAAGAATGCATGCAGGATTTTAAAATATTAAGAAAAAAGATCTATATAAGAGACTATATTTTGCTGGCTCCTCATCATGGATTTTTGCTAACTTTTAGATGGTTTTTCAGCCACCCATGTACATGTTTTAGTCTGTGCTACTATATAAACTTGATTACAGTGGTACCTCAGGTTAAGTACTTAATTCGTTCCGGAGGTCCGTTCTTAACCTAAAACTGTTCTTAACCTGAAGCGCCACTTTAGCTAATAGGGCCTCCTGCTGCTGCGCCGCCGCCGGAGCACGATTTCTGTTCTCATCCTGAAGCAAAGTTCTTAACCCAAGGTACTATTTCTGGGTTAGCGGAGTCTGTAACCTGAAGCATATGTAACCTGAAATGTATGTAACCCAAGGTACCATTGTATTCCTGGTTTTTATTAGGGTGATTTGTTCTAAAATACTACACCTTGCTTTTCCAGCAACTGATGTCCAGAGTTATCTACCAGCAAATACTATTTTGATTTATTTATTTCATACAAATCATATACTGCTTGATTGTAAAACAACAACCCTCAGAGCAGTTTATTAAAACATTGTCAAAATAAAACACATGCAATTAAACAATAACTAGAATAATGAAATAATAAAACAAGCAAAGCATCAGCTAAATAAGCAGTGGGGGGAAAAATTAATAGAATATCATACCTGCCAAGTGCCCAATTTTTCACACAAGATTGTGGTAGCCATTTTGGGTGCCACGATCTCACATGCTCATGCGCTGCGCTCTGACCCTGAAAAAAGCACTTTTGGGTGGCCGCAATCTCATGCAGCACCCCAAAATGCTTGTTTGGGGGCACCATGTAAGATTGTGTCCTGAAAAAAGCATTTTAAGGGGAGGGGCAAGAGTCTGGTGCAGGTCATGTGACTCTCCTGGAAGCATGTCCAGAAGATATGCATCTTGGTTTTCAATCAGAAAAATTGGATGGTATGGAATATTACATATCAACAAAGGCTTGGTGCTCTGCGCATACAAGCATAACATATCCTCTGGCATCAACCCAAATCTACTCCCCCAGCGTAATGCAGAAGCACTCCTGCCTGCCATTGCACTGCAATGCAACAAAGGCAGGAAACCTGTAAGCTTGCTCAGTCTGCTGTCAAAGTGTTGGTGATGGGCAACCTCAAGGCCTCTGCTCTCCATTATTATGGTTCTTTAAACATAACCATGGACCTGATAACCTAAACAGAGGACAGCTCGCTGTACAGTAAGGCACATGGCAGCCCTGTCTCCAGGGACCTAGACTTTCACCACAGTCAAAGGCATGGAGTAGTCAGGCCCTTGCAGCTGTGGAGGCAGTAGGTAGGCAGAAGCAGGTAGCTGGGCCAATCTACAGTTGCTTGAGGCCCAGCGTCACAAGTTCATGGCCATGGTATTTTCAAGAGCCATTTTGAACCTGGCTAAACTTCCTCTCTGGCGCATGATTACAGGCTCCCCAACCTCACTTAATCACAAGTCACTGATGGACACCAGGAGTAATCACCACACCCAGACTGAGCCATAACATCTTCAGGACCCATGCACAAAAAGAAGGATTCTGGCCCCCAAATAAGGCTGTAAAAGTGAAGAGCGGAGATTTTTATCATTTTATTATTTCACAACATTTATATAGTGCTTGACTGTAGTAAAATCTCAAAGCAGTTTACAAAAAGAATACAGTGGTACCTCGGGTTACAGACGCTTCAGGTTACAGACTCCGCTAACCCAGAAATAGTACCCCGGGTTAAGAACTTTGCTTCAGGATGAGAACAGAAATCGCGTTGCGGCAGCAGGAGGCCCCATTAGCTAAAGTGGTACCTCAGGTTAAGAACAGTTTCAGGTTAAGAACAGACCTCCAGAACGAATTAAGTTCTTAACCCGAGGTACCACTGTAAAACTATCAGTTTAAAAAAAGAGAGTTAAAAACAAATATTGAATTAGATAATTAGAACATCATTGTCAAGTCCTAGAATCCCTGCCAAAAATTCAATTGCTATCAATCTGCACAGTGAATATGGGGACAGACTGAGGGAAGCACCAGGACAATTATATTTGAGTGCTACTTAGAAGAACAGTTGCTTAAGAAAGTAAGTGATAAAGACAAAAGCAGCTTTTAGAAATTTCCCAAGCATATGATTCATGCTACAAGGCAGGATGTGAAACTGATATTTGTGAAAACGATGGTGTGTTCTCTGTATCTTGCCTTCACTTACCCTGAGACTTTTCTAGTCTTAATGCACATTTCTGTAATCTTAAGGGGGGTGCCCTTGTTAACTAGGGATGTGCTGCAATGTTACTGCAGAGAATGTCCTTATTTCATGCTCCAGTGGGAAGCTAATGGAAGGCTTGAGTAGACAATGTTTCCTTGAACATATATGATCTCCCCTTTTGTATATTCATGGGCACTGGCTCTGCACTCACTGTTGCCAACTGCAATTACTAGCAAAATAGTATTTTTAACCTACTCATACAGTTCCTATTATTTCAGCTATTCATTCATATCTATTTGGAAGGCACAAATTATATGTGGGGAGCATTGTGGGTTTTTTGGTTCAGTATCCCAGCTTATACTTATTATAAATCATGCCTTGTGCAACTTAATGGATGTGAAGAATATGAAGGAAGAGGGCTCTGAAAATGTTTTGTTTGTCATACGTAGTCTGTGTACATTTACACACACGTGAGCACAGTACTCACACATTTCTTTCATGAATAAACACCACTCACATTCTTCATGCAAACACATACCATTTTGGCATCCATATTCACTCATGCTCCTTAGCTCTCATATACATATGTTGCACAAACCACTGCCTATCTCCTTTAAAGCCATGCCATACCTGGTCATGGCCACCTCAAATCATTTGCCCTGTTTCTTATAGGTCCTGCCCAAAGGCGAGTGGGCAGGCAGTGGGCAGACCTTGCTATGGAAGACTCAGTTGCCGCATTCCCTCTAGACAAATGGGCTGCTCTACAGGTTCATCACCTACCTGATAGCAATCATCACAACTTTTGGTGGGTAAAGCATTGAGTTGCATATTAGCTTACTTGGTATCCTGCTAAAGGGATCCTGGAAGCGGTGTCTCGGTCTGGGAGTCCACACAGGGGCTGATAGCACCCTTCCAAGTGGCAACCCTGCTGGGCTCACCCCAATGTGATGCATCACAGGGTGACCCTCTACCCAGGGTTGACCTAACCTCTTATCAGTCAGCAGGTGGGCTGACTGACACGCCTTCCTCTAAGCCTACTTACATCTGTAATCAATAAAAGTTGTGGCTATTTCAATCCAATATTGATTCTATATATTATTTTTATCTTGGCTGGCCCCACACTGGACTGCGTACTTCCTGCTCTACGGTCCACAAAAAAAATATCCAAATAAAAACATTGAAGGACCACTGAATTAAATGAACTGCATTCATCATTCCAGTCTGTTAACATTCATCCACTTTTCCATTTCCAGAAACCAGCAGGTGAAGTAATCATAATGGTCAGTTCCCCCAGGTAAGAACACTTAATCATTCGCTTAAAATAGAATATATGGGCAGGTTCTAGCTAAAGGTCCTGCCCTTTAACCAAGCACATACTTAACTTTCACAGGGTTGTGTACCTAGGCATGTGATTAAAATGTGATTAAAAACTACAACAGTTTAAAAAATTCCTATTATCTTTTTCCACTTCACTATCAGAGGAAGTAACTTTTGCCAACACATATCAGTCATCCCAGAAATTTGGCAGTGATTCTTTTATGAATCCCTCTTATTTATTAGAGAAAAATCCCTTATGTTACCAAATGCTAATTATACAAATAACCAATTTTCACAATTGTATTTTTCCCCCAAAGAGTTTGGAAAGAATGAGAGGTAGGAATGCGTATTCAATCTGAAGATGAACATTACAATTCTCATTTTAATCCTCCCTCCCACTCTTCTTCCCTCCACCCGCCTTGCTAGGCTTCTGCTCTAGCAACAGCTGTAATGGGAAGAAGAGGTCTCAGTTTCCCCTTTTTCAGTCTCTTTCCCTCCCCAGCAGCTGAAATGCTACTAGGGAGGTATATGCCTGGAATCCTGGGAGGTGCTGTTTCTCCCCAGTGCCTGAGAAATGTCAAATGCCTTGCAGAAATCACATCTCCCAGGGTTCACTGTGCATTCTACTCCAGTATATTCCACATGCTGAGGAAGAAGGCAGTACAGGCCTCTTTGCCCATTCACTCCATTGGCTGGTGTGAGCACTGGAGTTGTGGAAGGAAGAAGAGAAAGCCAGAAGACCCCTATGGTTAAGAAGCCCCTCTCCCCCCTAACACAATGGTCACTAACTACTAGATTTCTTCTCACTTTCCCCCGCACAATGACCTAACCTCCAATAACATCTTCTACAGAATGCAAGTGACAAGGGCATACCTACCCACGAAACTGAGGTGACTGCAGTCTACACCCAAAAATAAACTTTAAAACAGACAAGTTACAGCTAATCAAAATTCAGATGCTGTCACAACAACTCTGCCTTCTCCTGATCAATAAAACATGAAATACAGCTCTTTACATTTGCATTTTATTTGATAGATTTATAGAAAAGCAATGCAAACAGTAACCCTCCTGATGTGAAAGGAAAACAAGTTTACTGACATCTATATAAATTAACATTTAAGTTACTCCACAGGAAGCTCTCCGGCACCCAGACCACTACAGGGAGAAATACTACAGCAGAGTCTAAAATAATTTTGTAGCAGATGTAATAGATGTCAAAGCACTGCTTGACTAGAAAGACAAGTCCATGTTTAACAGCCATTTTGAAGAATGAAATATAAAAAAGGAACACTAGTGACAATTTTGCCAAGGCCAGAAGCCTGGAACCTGATGTTATATATAAAGAGAGTTATAACTTCTCTCTTCGTGCAGTTAATGTCCTATTATTTGCTGACTGATATAACTATTGACAAATGTACACCTGACAAGCTTCTCGGAGAGTTGAATACCCTGGGCAAGAGAACTGCAGGGCCCTCCTTCGCCTTCCTTGTCATACTGCAGGTACAGAGGTGACATTAGTCACGGCCTCCTTCCCCTGAGAGGAAGTTCAGGTGAACATACGTGGCCCACAGTTGAGCTGGTCAGCTTTCCCAACAGAAAACTGGATATTGCCTCAGTGGCCCTCATGTCATTGCACGTTCCACTGGGGAAATCTCTCATTCTCTTACACTTTGCAGATGCTTCTAGAATGAGCTCCCGTTTCCTAGTTGTACGAGTACACAACAGCGGCATGAGAAGCAATTTTCACACACTGCTTCTGAAGCACATAGAAAGCTTAGCCTGGCCACAGCATGCAGAACATGGCAGCAGATTGGAGTTCATCCGCATCTCCAAGCAGTTGTGAGGCCCCACTGGTCAATGGGCCTCAGCATATGCCTGACTATGTCACTTGCTAATACTAGGCTTGTTACAAGATTGTCACCTGCAGAGAATAACCATCACCACTGCTGATTTGTTCTTTGTTAACACTTACCTCTGAATTGTCTGGACTTCACCTAGCACTCTCTCCTCATTAAGATGCAGAATGTTTGAAGACTTAACAGGTGTCAAATAGATATTTGCCAGCTACAGCTATTATTCTACAGGGACGAGCTGCTGTTTCATAAATACTAATTAGAGTTTTGCACAGGATCTTTGCTGGAATACCTAAGGTGATGAGTGGCCAGTTGTTACTTTAAAAAGATTAGCGCAATTTGAAAACTAATGTCCCCAATGAGGCAATGCTCTTGCTGAATAATCAAGAGTTATAGCTAGCCTACCCAAAGAGAGTGCTTGCTCACTTCATCATTTAGAAAATCTGCTGCTTACTGAACAAGTCACTTTTCCGTTTCACTTTGAAAAGTTGCAAAACCTTGTGGAATCAAGGGAATGGCAATGCATGTGTGTGAAACGCATAAAATATAATGTATTAGAGCCTATGCAGTAAAACTAATGGTTTGGAAGAGTGAAGACTAGTATATGAAATTAGGGAGCAACAACAAACACTAAAATGAACAAGGGGGAAGGAGGGAGTTTTGAAACAAGGCGGAAGAACAAGGGAGGGGAAATGGGATAATATAAGGGATGCATATTGAAAGCAATTGTTGGAGTTTGGAGAAGGTATCTGCTATTCAGAAATGTTAGTGCCATTTAGAATCAAGCCAAAACTTCCTCCAGAGCACAGGTCTAGTATGCAATGAGTTCACTGCCAGCCATCATTTCCTGTAGATCTCCTTTCCCATCAAAGTTATATTTTCAGGAAGGCAGACTGGAAGGTAGGCTAGATTGTGGCAGAAAAGTTATTGTAGGCCTATTCTTAAATCCTATGTGTTCCTGAATATGCTTAGGAGCATCCTTTGTCACCAGGTTGTATGGCAGTTGTAGTTTCTAATACATCTCAGCCAAATGGAAGAACCCCAACCAAACCTGAGAGGAGGCGTGTAGTGGTGATAGGGGATTCCCTACTGAGGGGAACAGAAGCAGTGATCTGTGGGCCTGACAAGATGTCTTGGGAAGTGTGCTGTCTCCCCGGGGCTAAGATCCAAGATGTAACTGAACGACTGCAAGGAATCATAAAACCCACTGACAAATACCCCTTCCTCTTGGTTCATGTGGGAACCAATGACACTGCAAGCAATAGCCTTCAGAAGATCAAAAGAGACTACGAGGCTCTGGGCAGGAAATTGAAGCAATTAAATGCACAAATTGTCATCTCATCTGTCCTCCCAGTTGCACGACGTGGCCCAGGGAGAGAGGGAAAAATAGTGGAAGTGAACAGCTGGCTTCACAAATGGTGTAAACAGGAACGGTTTGGATTCTTAGATCACGGACTGCAGTTTCTTGAAGATGGACTTCTGGCAAGCGATGGGCTGCACCTCACAACAGTTGGGAGGAATGTTTTTGCCAAAAATCTCAGAAACCTCATCAGGAGGGCTTTAAACTGACTAATGTGGGGGAGGGAGACAGTGCTCCTGAAGGTAGGAGTATCAATTGATGAAGATGATCATCCAAATGTCATAGACCAAATGGAGCAAACAGCGCGCAGACCTAGTGGTGGGAGGAAAAAATCCTTAAATAAGAGACACGGGGGAATGATTAATGGACTTCAATGTCTGTACATTAATGCGCGAAGCATGGGAAATAAACAAGATGAGCTTGAGCTCTTGGTACAGCAAACTAAATATGACATAATAGGCATCACTGAAACCTGGTGGGATAAGTCCCACGATTGGAATGTAATAATGGAGGGATATAATCTATTTCAGAGAAACAGACCAAACAAGAAAGGAGAAGGAGTGGCGTTATATGTCAGGGATGTGTATACCTGTGAAGAGATCCAAGATTTAGAACCTCAAAGCCAAAGTGAGAGCATTTGGGTCAAAATTAAGGGAGAGAAGAATAGCAGTGACCTCATTGTGGGAGTTTACTATAGATCCCCAAGCCAAACGGAGGACATAGATGATGCCTTCCTGGAACAGATGGCCAAGCATGCAAAAGGAAGGAAGATAGTAGTAATGGGGGACTTCAATTACCCAGATATTTGTTGAATGTCAAACTCAGCCAAGAGCATAAGGTCAAACAGATTCCTCACTGGCCTTGCAGACAACTTCATTGTCCAGAAAGTGGGAGAAGCAACTAGAGGAACAGCCATTTTAGATCTGGTCCTAACCAATGTTGATGACCTGGTTAGTGGGGTAGAAGTGGAAGGATCATTAGGCGCGAGTGATCATGCTTTTCTGAAGTTTACTATACAGCGGAAAGGAGCAGCCAAGCATACTAGGACTCAATTTCTTGACTTTAAGAAAGCCGACTTCATAAAACTTAGGGAAGTGCTGGGTGAGATCCCACGGACAGTAATACTAAAAGGAAAGGGAGTTCATGATGGCTGGGAGTTTGTTAAGAGGGAGATAGTAAAAGCACAACTTCAGGCAATACCAATGAGACGGAAACATGGAAGGTGCCTAAAGAAGCCAGGGTGGCTATCTAAAGAACTTTTAACTGAGTTAAGATTAAAAAAGGATGTGTACAAAAAATGGAGAAGGGGGGAAACCACCAAAGAGGAATTCAAACAAATAGCCAGCACGTGTAGACACAAAGTCAGAAAAGCTAAAGCACAGAATGAACTCAGGCTTGCTAGAGAGGTTAAAAGCAACAAAGAAGGCTTTTATGGGTATGTTCGTAGCAAAAGGAAGAACAAAGAAACAGTGGGGTCACTCAGAGGAGAAGATGGTGAAATGCAAACAGGGGACACAGAAAGGGCTGAACTCCTCAATGCCTTCTTTGCCTCAGTCTTCTCCGATAAAGAAAACAATGCCCGACCTGAAGAATTTGGAGCAAATGATTCAGAAGGAAACACAGCCCAGAATAACTAAGGAGATAATACAAGAATACTTGGCTAGTTTAGATGTATTCAAGTTTCCAGGGCCAGATGAACTACATCCAAGAGTATTAAAAGAGCTGGCAGATGTGATCTCAGAACCACTGGCAGTCATCTTTGAGAATTCCTGGAGAACAGGCGAAGTCCCGGCAGACTGGAGGAGGGCACTTCAAAACGACCTTGACAGATTAAAGAACTGGGCCAAAACAAACAAGATGAATTTTAACAGGGAGAAATGTAAAGTATTGCACTTGGGCAAAAAAAATGAGAGGCACAAATACAAGATGGGTGACACCTGGCTTGAGAGCAGTACATGTGAAAAGGATCTAGGAGTCTTGGTTGACCACAAACTTGACATGAGCCAACAGTGTGACGCGGCAGCTAAAAAAGCCAATGCAATTCTGGGCTGCATCAATAGGAGTATAGCATCTAGATCAAGGGAAGTAATAGTGCCACTGTATTCTGCTCTGGTCAGACCTCACCTGGAGGACTGTATCCAGTTCTGGGCACCACAGTTCAAGAAGGACACTGAAAAACTGGAACGTGTCCAGAGGAGGGCAACCAAAATGGTCAAAGGCCTGGAAATGATGCCTTATGAGGAACGGCTAAGGGAGCTGGGCATGTTTAGCCTGGAGAAGAGGAGGTTAAGGGGTGATATGATAGCCATGTTCAAATATATAAAAGGATGTCACATAGAGGAGGGAGAAAGGTTGTTTTCTGCTGCTCCAGAGAAGCGGACACGGAGCAATGGATCCAAACTACAAGAAAGAAGATTCCACCTAAACATTAGGAAGAACTTCCTGACAGGAAGAGCTGTTCGACAGTGGAATTTGCTGCCAAGGAGTGTGGTGGAGTCTCCTTCTTTGGAGGTCTTTAAGCAGAGGCTTGACAACCATATGTCAGGAGTGCTCTGATGGTGTTTCCTGCTTGGTAGGGGGTTGGACTTGATGGCCCTTGTGGTCTCTTCCAACTCTATTATTCTATGAAATGAATTGGGCTAGTGGTTTAAGAAACTAAAATTTTGAATCCTATGCATTGCAAGTGCAAAAAGATGCTCCTGAACATGCTCAGGAATATCTAATTTTTCTTCCACTGGCCAACCCTCCTGTCGGAGGAGCTACTGGGACTTAAGGTACATCTGTGTGTAGCTTCCTCAAGAGATAAGCTATCAAATTCAGCATCTACCTAGGCAGCAAAGTGCCCTCAAGCCCTGAACTGTCTGGTGAGGCTGGCCATTGGATTCTTCTGGACAGGAAGGAATATATGACAGTTCTAGTTGAGCCTTGCCTGAGCAACACTGTTATCTTGTATTCTTTGGGCCCTTTGATTCTGCCTCCTGGTTTGTCCTTTGGTCCTAGCCTCTGACTTTCTCCTTGCTGCTACTTACACCTTGGTCCTGACTATTGGCTCTGTCTCTTGACTCTGATCTTCTGGTGCATCTCCTGGTTCCCAGCTCGTTTCTTACTGCCATCTCTCTCATCTCTGTACAATCAACCCCCTGCCCCGCACTCCACACAATGGTATGCTTCCTTGGGTGGAAGATGGCAGAAGAAGTTAGGCTCAAGCTCTCGCCCATCAACGCCTTCCAAGCATTCTCAGGGAACTTGTGTGAAAGTCCCCACCTTCTTCTGAAAATTCTCTTGAGAAAGCTCAGACAAGCCAAACTACTTAGGTGAGTCGGGAAAACCACACCCAACAGTAACTAGCAGTGGCAGCAAATGTGAACACTGTTGGTTCAGAATGTGTCTCTGCCCAATTCATACAGAAAGCATTGAAAATTACATGTTGCACGCATCCTAGTAGGAACTAATGATCCTAAGCAAGCTCAGAAGCATCCTGGCTAGTTAAAAAGGGAACTATTAAGACATTTCCTATCTTCAGCAAATTCTCTCCACCCCCAGATTCAGGTAGGTAGTCGTGTTGGTCTGATGCAGTCAAAATAAAAAATAGTCCAGTAACACCTTAGAGACCAACTAAGTTTGTTCTGGGTACAGTGGTACCTTGGGTTACAGATGCTTCAGGTTACAGACTCCGCTAACCCAGAGATAGTACCTTGGGTTAAGAACTTTGCTTCAGGATGAGAACAGAAATCGTGCTCCGGCGGCGCAGCAGCAGCAGGAGGCCCCATTAGCTAAAATGGTACCTCGGGTTAAGAATAGTTTCAGGTTAAGAACGGACCTCCAGAATGAATTAAGTTCTTAACCCAAGGTACCACTGTATAAGCTTTCGTGTGCATGCACACTTCTTCAGAAGTGCTACTGGACTATTCTTTAATTTTTTATCTCCACTCCCAGTTCTCATTTGCAAAACAAGCTTGCTTGGGAAGTATGGAGATGGCATAGAGGACTGGGGCTGATCTCTAGCTTTCTTTTTTTAAAAAATTAAGTACTGTAAGACCCTAACAGTTTTTTGATAATTTTCCTAGAAAGAACAAGGGAGTGCCTTCTATGGTAAGCTAGTGTGAGCTCACACATCACTAATAAGGGCAGTATACACAGGTCTATTGTATCAACTCACAAAAGAGATCCACGAAAGCATAAACACATTTCCCCAAAAAACATCTTCACATCTTTAAAAAGGAAAAATAAGAGTTTGTTGACAATTGTAAGAGGAATCATCAAGAAAAAAAGACCTGAGGTTTTGCCATTTAATGAGCAAATCATTTTGATCAATTTTACCTGACAAGTTACATCACATCTCATTGGTTTAATTTAGCATCTTACCTGTTTCATTGTGTCTTTCTTATCTGCTGTGAAATGCAACCAATATAGCTTGATATGACATAACACTATGTTACTTCACAGAAGTTGTGGTTTAGTGCCATGAGTTCTGACTGACATAATTGACATAAAACCCCTAACAATGAGTTTTCAGAATATATATGATGGCATCTGATAACATACAATGATATTTAGTATTTGTCACTTAGCGGCTTGCAATATATTTGATATATTACTAACAATAGATGCCAACAAGTCGAACAGCTTGAGCCTGTGCTTCTCATATACAACCTCCGCACAAGCAACCAGCAACCACAAGGAGTTCCTGGGGCTGTCATGTCCCTGGTTGGTCTAAGAAGGACTCTGATACAGATGTTACAGCAGTCACCCCAACTCGAGGGAGCCCCTCAACCTGATGGGAGTCTTTTGACATGGCTCTTCCATCCGCCTCAGAATCTGTGGACGATTCCACTGTAGCTTTTCATTCTCCAGAACCACACAGGAAACTGCAACTGTAGAATAGGTTACAGTACAGGCTCTTTAAATCAGAGCTTTCCAAACTGTGTGTGTCGGCTGCAGTGTGTAGGTGTGTCGCACAAATGCTCCCCACTCTCCCGCCGGGGCTGGAAAGGAGTTTGCTTAACCTCCAGTTTGCTAGTAAAACTGAATTACTCTGTCGTGAAATGATGCATGTATAAAAAGTGTGTCGCCAACATTACAAGTTTGGAAAGCGCTGCTTTAAATATTGCAGACAGCTCTCCCAGAGGCAGGGGTGCCAACCTGAATTTTGGAGTAAGGGGTGCAGATAAGCCCTGCCCCACATAACTGATCACATTATGTGGCGCATGCACACCATTTGAATGGCAATGCCCATCAACTTTTGGGGGGGTCCAGCCCCCTTAAATATTTTATTGGGGAAGATGAAAACCCCTCAGCCCCTAGGAGTTGGCTCCTATGCCTAGAGGAGTGGAACCACTGGAAGCTCAATGTTTTTATCATAATAGTGTGTCTTTAGTCTGTATGCCCCCTTGTGATGTTTATATGAAAGTGTGGCTTTAAAATATTTTATGTAAGTAAATAATAACATAATTTTAGATGCTTTAATCTACTTCTAAAATGTATCTTATATTCCATGACTGTTGAAGTGTAGGGGCATTAGTTATGCTCCAACCATTTCCAGACAAATCTAGGAAAATGGCCATACCCCTTTCCATATAGGAAATAAAATAAGTTCTGCACATGGCATCTATAGACAGATTACAGTCAACATAGCTGCCAAATGAAGCTATGCCATTCTGTGTGCATGCAGAAATAGCTTTATTTATTTGAGTGGTACCCCTTCTGCCTTTTATTTTTATTTTCCCCTTCAGTATTTGATACTTGTCACTGTTTGATGAAATTGTAACTGGTCTGATTTAGTCAGCTTGTTTGTATATAGTGGGAAAGATGCCTGAAGGCAAAGAAGAAGAACAAGGGAAAGTTCCTTCTCGGGAGCACAGCAATCTTTGTTTTAATGTACATATGAACAACAATTTGAAACACTGAAATATTTAAGTTACTGAAGAATATGTGCAAGAATATCCCTTAAGACAACAGAAAAGTCTGTATATTTGTAGGCCTATTTTACACAGATTTTTACAGATTGATGTTTCAATGTGAAACCACATCAGGGGAATAATGAAGAGGAAATCAGTGGTACTTAATTAACAGCAAAAATTAGAAATTAATTCTGTAAATAGAAAGATTCAGAAGGTGCTTGGTGTACTTGATGTATTTGGCTTGAAACTGTTACAAATAAGATTTTGGGGGACAGAATGGATGAGAGAACAATAATAGTTCATCTGCCTGCATATGTGGTACTTTATGGGTCTTACTCCATCCAAAATTAGTAGTTTCATAGTTCTAAGAGGCTAATTTACAAAGGACATCTTGGCTAGCAAGATCTCAGCATCTAAAATCCCAATTAATTGGGATCTTCTTGGGTGGCATGAAGTAAAACTAAAACATGGCAGCCTGATCTTATCTAGCTTTCCATGCTTGTTCTGCTGTGTCTAACCTCTCAAATGCCTCCTCCACATTTATCAGGTAAATTGTATACACATATCTTACTATAAGAGACTACTGGTGAAAATTTGCAACAATCTTTACCAGCAAAGCATCCAACTGAGTCAACTGCCAAATAATATGTGAAAATGCAAAGGAAAATTGTTTATTGACTCTGACTCTGGTATGGGCTGTATAACTACCCTCCTGTGCCAAAGCTGCCACTCGCAAGGTTAAGCCATAATATAAAAACAACTAGCTTCTGTTGTGGAGAGAGAAATAGCACAATAGCTGAAGTATATACAAAGAAAACAAAGATTATCCAAGTTTAACCAAATAAAACAAAGAGCAGCAGTTCCAAGATGTATTGTGGGCAAAGCTTTTTCCAAAACCACAATTATTAACTGGTGTGGTAACTTACCATTTCGGCCTGCTTGTGGATTTCACCATTGGAGCCATCCCATCCCGATAGAGGCTTTTTGTTTTACTGAAGTTTACAATGTTGAAAATGACTCTCTGAAAGACACAAGGTGAGGGAGAATCTCAGTTGTTTATTAAATATATTTCACATAGATCACCAATGTTAGAGCTGTGTAACCAGATACCAAATTTTGAAATATAAACAAGACAATAATTTTAAAAATCCTTCAGGGGCATGTAGAATGCTTTTGCTTATATATTTAATTTTCCCAGTATTCTCGTTGCACGGCTGAAAGTTGCTAATTGTGTTCTACTGGTAATCATTCCAGTTGGGAAAAGAAAGAGAAAAGAAAACGGGAAGACAAGAAAGGAGCTATGAGCAAATGTGTAAAAAAAGAAAACATTTATTATTACTCGGCCTCTAGTGTATTCCTTGCCAGAAACAAGATATGAAAGAAAACCCATGGGAATATGTTTTGAACCTACCACAAAACCAAAACACCAGGTTGTTGGGGTTTTTTTTGGGGGGGGGGTCTTTCCTACCTAATAAGACACCACAGGCTATGTTAGGCACAGTGTGACATTCCAGTTAAAAAACAAATCGTAACAGTGTATTTGTGGAACACCTGAACCAGATTAAGAACTGGCTAATGAATTTGAGAAAGTAGCCATTAGTGGAAATAGTTTCTAATTTAAAAAGTAAGCAATTTCTTAATATTTAATAAGATGGGGCCTAGATGAATCTCCTGACACCAGGGGTGGGGAACTTCCAGCCCATGGGCCTAATTAGGCCCACCAGGCCATTTTGGACAAACAATGGCCATTTGCCTTACACCTGATGGCATAGATATTGTGTCAGGTGTGCTGGTTCTAACCAGAAGATGAAGAATATGAAGTATGGTTTCTGCCAAAATCTTTAATGCTCAAACCAATATACTATGTAGGTCAAATAAGTTTCAAAGACACAGCAGGGTATATCCACAGATAAGTAAACTAGGACATTAATCCAACAAGCACTCCCTTGGGTAGTCAGGGGGAAATGACTGAAGTAAGTTCAAAAACATAAGTCTTGTAAGGACTTGGATTCTTAAGTGGGTTACCTGAGACAAAGGTGATTAAGCTGAGGCTGAAGCTAGGGGAGGGGCAGGATTCTTTAAGACATAAGGTTTATGGAGGTAAGACAATATAAATTTCCCACCACAGGATGACTAGACAGTCTTGGAGAGCAAAAGTGAGGATTGCGTGAGCCAATAAGGAGAAAGTGTCCCAAGTCCATTCCATATTTTTGAGTGACAAGGCTGTCTCATGTGCAGAATGGGGGGGCACCCTTAAAAAATGTAAATGAGCACTCTGATTAGATTACCAATGGGCAGTGCCAACTGGAAGGCTTTTGTCTTTCATGTCAGCAGCTGGCAAATACAGTGGTACCTCGGATTACATACACTTCAGGTTACAGACTCCGCTAACCCAGAAATATTACCTCAGGTTAAGAACTTTGCTTCAGGATGAGAACAGAAATCATGCAGCGGCGGCCCAGCGGCAGCAGGAGGCCCCATTAGCTAAAGTGGTGCTTCAGGTTAAGAACAGTTTCAGGTTAAGAACAGATCTCCAGAACGAATTAAGTTCTTAACCTGAGGTTCCACTGTAGGTTAGAATTAAATGATACTGTCCAACATTTGACTGAACAAATTCGGGGCGAGCAGGAGTCAGTTGACTCATGTTTCCTCCTCACAGCTTTCTCCTGTGCATGGGGACGTTACTATCTCCCTCTCTACAAGCCTGCTAGCAGTTACTGTTTCCCCCATCTTGCCCTCTTACTCCCACACTAACTGCCACCCAGTTTCAATCCTCGGCCCTTTCCTTGAAACGCACATGACTTCAAAGACTCCTACAGTCAACCATAGAGTCCTACAATCAACCATGGAGAGGAGAGGGGAAAACAAGCGCGTATCCCTTGAGCTCTGTAGCTCTATACTTAATCGAGGAGAATCTCCCCGTGCTTTCAGGGTACATGTGTGATTATTTTGAAGCACCTCAATGCTTTTCAGAAAAATTCCTCTCTCCCTTGCTTCCTTTGGTAATCCAAAACAAAATGATCAGATTTCCATTTTATCTATGGCCCATGGAGAATATGCTAAATGCCAACAACTGTCTCAAGCTATGTATAAGAAAAAAACCAGGAAGTGCACTCTTTCCCCAAAATTTATTCTAGTCCATTTCTAATAAGGCTCAAGGTGAAGGGGCTATGTTGGCATTGTCAGTAAAGCAAAGCAACATTCATTTGTGGCCTCAGGAGAGGGAAGAGGAGAGACCAACAGGGCAGGAAGCTTGAGGGCTCCGCAGGGTGCTAGAATCCAACCTTCTCCATCCCAAAGGTTATTAAGCATTAATGAGGCTTTGGGAATAAACCCTCATGCTGCCTTCCGATGCTGCTGTCGCAGCCGAAAAGTGGGGTGCCCCAAATCCAAAATAAAACCCTGGGGCACCTGACTGAAAACAGGGACTGCCAATAGGGCAAAATTGGGGCTCTTGAGGGTCTGTTGAATTAAGTATTCAATTTGCTATATTCAAGCTGACTTTTTAATGGGCAGGATGTCCATGAAGTACAATTTCTGTGTTTCTGCTGTTTACATTCCCAAAATAGAAATATGGCAGTTTGTGATATTAATATTCAATAGTAAAAATGTGTTCATTCCAAACTGTAAAATAGAAACATTTTAAATAAAATAGAAGCTGTTTAATTTGACTTCTGTTTATAAAACCAAATTAAGCTGGAGCAAATTGGTTAGTTAAACCTGATGTTCTTGGTGAATAATCTAAACTAACAAAGTGCCTCTATTACTTTAATGCAATTATGCTGAGGTTGGCAGGAAGGAACTTTCTAATTCTACGAAGTGGATAATGACTAACACAGGACAGGTGGCAGACACTAAGAATGGTCTCATCCCAACCAAGTGGGTGCCCACACATCTCTGCTACTTGTTTTGGGTAAATTTAATGAACTAGGTTAAGCAGTGAATTTATAAATATTTGAAAAATTATAATTATACAGCTTCAACCACTTTCTCTCAAAGTGCAGTTAGCAAGCAGTTTCAGTCCTTTCAGGAAGCTATGCTACCTAAAATCGTTTCATAGCAGTGATTAACTTTATCAAACTATGCCCCTAGTCTAATGTAACATATAAACCCCAGGTTTAAAATTAAAATAGGGAGCTTTGGCATATTATCAGTACATGTAAAACTCTACTAGATAGCCTACCAAGTGAAGTATATAAAATGTAATAATGTCAATACACACCTTAACAGAAACAGAAAATATGCAGCTTGCTCACTAAAGTATACAAATATATCCTGAAGTGAAATAGTGTAATACAAGTTTGTGATACAGTAAGGAAACATTTGCTGACATTAATAAAATAAATAGCTGCTAGATTTGACACACACATCCCTTTTGCAGGCAATTTAAATATTCCTGCTGGCTTTACGTAAGCACTTTTTCCTTCTTTACACGTTTTTTTGGTTAATTGTGACAGTCTGATACTAAATCATGCAATACAAAGTTGGCATTTATTTCAGCAATACAATACTTGCATCATATTGGTGATACTAACCAGCATAACAACAACAACAATGACCCACCCATTGAATTGGGTTGCCCCAGTCACTCTGGGCAACTTCCAACATATATAAAAACATAATGAAACATGTCTCAAACTTCCTGAATTAACCCCCCTCCCCCATACCAACAACTACTTACCCTATCTTCCAGGATAAGCACCACCATCCCATTCCAACCAGTGACAAGCAGTGTAGATAGTGTTTTATGTGCTACATTATTTCATGTTATTTCATGTTTGAGGGCAGAGGGACGTTAAAGCCCTTTGATTTCAGGTGTGGGGAACCTTTGGCCCTCAGAATGTTGCTGAACTACATCTCCCATCATCCTCAGTCATTAGTCATGCTGACTAAGGCAGATGGGAGTTGTAGTTCTACAGCATCTGGAGGACCAATGGTTCTCTCACCCTATTCTGCATGAATTAGCATTGATTCCCCAGGGTTTAAGAAAGGAGTGTTCTCCAGTCTTGTTTGGATATGCTGGGGATTAGGAACTTCAGTGTGAAAAGCAAATGCTCTACAACTGAGCTATTAACTTAATCCTGTATGTGTTAAATTTCATGTGAACATTTGTCAAAGGTAGATAATACCATTTTTATACAGCCTGCAACTTAGGCACATTTCACTTGGATGCATTTGGATTTATGACCTTCACAATTTAAAAAAAATAAATGGAAAGGGGGCAGGTGTCCAGGAAAAATGACGTTGGCAATCTTACCCACCATTAACCAATGTGCTTTGACTATACATAATTTTGGCTTTAGGCATGATCCCTGGAATATAACCCCCACATAGGTTATGGGCTTACTGTACTTTCTGGGTGTTCAAACCATGGTGCCTACTAATAACAACAGCCACTAACCAATTTTTGTACCGCTTGTGACTGTGCAAATAAATCAAACTTCTGTACAAACCTGCCAAGAAAGACTGGTAAACATTACATCTTTCAGTTTTAGTTCAGCCAGCAATATTTACAGTTTTAAATATCCAGTTGAATCACTCCTTTCACATAATACATAACTGCTGCTTCTTTTTTTAAAAAAATTAAATATTTATGGCATTTAGTCCTCCCCTACCAGTTAACAAATATTTAAAGCCTGTCTGCTGTCAGGGCAAGAAAATTCATTCCCACCTGTGGAGGGAACTGTACAGAGCCCTAGCTGATTTGTTAATCAGGAGCACCTGTGCCTTGTTATGTTTAAGTTGTCAAAGCATAGGTAGCTACTGAACTCATTTAAAATGGCAATGAAGAGGAGAGCTTACATATTTGCATGCTTTCCCCCACTTCTTGGACTTCCTATTAAAGATGCTTTAAGAGGAGAAAAAAACCCAAAAATAAGACAGAGAAGAATGACTGTATTTAGCTGAATACATTATAACATAAACATGGCAAAAAGCAACTATCTTTCCTTTAACAAAATATAGCCAGATGGTTTTTTTTGTGCATTCTTATGAATAAACTTTTGACAATTAGTATTTGGAAATGATTATTTTGTTCTGGCAATAACTCCAAGATAGTTGGTATAAAATCCATGTGTGGTTTGTTTTGGTTTATAACTTTTAAATTCCACAATGCACATTCCGTACCTTGGTAGTAGTCTTTGCAACAAAGTATTTTAAGTATAGTCATGCATTAAACTTCTCAGTTTCCACATAATTAGAGAAGCTATCCATGTTTAGGCATCCATGTTCTTTTCAATCACTATTATGGCTGCAGGTGGGTGGTAACAGCTGGCTGCTTTAGAAGTTTACTTGCAAAATCTGCTGATATCTTAATCCTCAAGAGAAGGCAGCTGAGTGATTCAAGTTTCCATTCTTAAGGGTAAGCATTATTATGCAGAAAGAAGCAACACTATGAAGTTTAGCAAGAAATTACCGCAGATTCAGGAATGTTAACATTGCAATTGAAACTGTATACTGGGTAGGGTTCCATGATTCACTTTCCATGGGACAGAACTTCTGTTGCATTAACTGTTGTACGGACAGAATGTTTCATCACGGGCATTTTCCCCCTCTTTGTAATATTGCTTTAATATGTCTTTGATGAAATTCTCCTTCCTTCACAATAACCAGCGTCATGGGAGTCCTGTTCCAAAAGTACAGTGGTACCTCGTGTCAGGGAAGAGTTAGAAGTTTCCAGTTTCTCAGAGGGAGAAAGCATTCCCCAAGGGGGGGGGAGGAGAGCAGTGAATCTAATAGAAGGGAGCAAGAGGAACAACAGGGAAGGACCGGCTGTTCCCAGGAAAGGCAAGGGTTAAGTTCCAGCTCAGATTCGGAGGAGGGGAGATACAGGCCAGCTCTAGCCAGGAGGTTAGAAAAAAGAGCGGGAAAAACGAAGGGAAAGGCGCCTTCGCCATTTTGAGGGTGGCTGGTCACGGAGAAGCAGAGCTCAGAAGATATCTGAAATAAGTGACTCTGAGGAAGAATAGTTAAGAACTGTTTATAAGATTATTTTGTTAATGCACAATAAAAAGTTATAAAAGAACAAGAAGCGTTTGTGTGGTGATCTGAAGAGGACAACGACCAGTCCTGACACCTCGCATGACGAATGCCTCGCAAGACAAAAAACTCGCAAGACGAAAGAGGTTTTTTTTTTAGTTGCTTCGCAAGACGAATTTCCCTATGGGCTTGCTTCACAAGACGAAAACGTCTTGCGCCTTTTTCTTAAAACCGTCAATGCATTCCTATGGGAAACCGTCAATGCATTTCCTATGGGAAACCGTGCTTCACAAGACGAAAAATTCACAAGACGAAAAAACTTGCAGAACGAATGGATTTCGTCTCGCGAGGCACCACTGTATTAGGAAAAATAATGTGCTGCTAATACGTGACAATATCTACGTGTGCAGTGCCACTGTGTGCAGAGATACAACAAAGGAAGTCCAGATCAATTTTGTGCACAAAAACAGAGTTTTCAATGCATGGGCAGGAGTCACCTAACCAGCCCTGTCAATGGAAGCCGTGTGCAAGGCTTTCTCCTTGTGCAGTGGGCCTTTAACCCTGGCACCCCAACCCTGAAATAGGCTAGGGGGCAGGGTCAGGAGAACCTCCAGAACACTGTGCTGTAGGAGGAGAGGGGGGATTGTTCCATAAGGCAATCTGTAGTGCTTCTTCACATGAAGTAATTGGAACAGTGTGATAATGAATGTCATCCTATGCAATTTTGGCCTTACCACATTCTAGCTACAGGACCTTCATTTGCAAACTGAAAATCCATGGCCTACAGAAAATTTGTAGTGGTCTAACCTTGTTTCTTATAATAATCTGATGCAATAAAAACTGCCAAACCCTTTCATAGAATCATAGAATCATAGAGTTGGAAGAGACCACAAGGGCCATCGAGTCCAACCCCCTGCCAAGCAGGAAACACCATCAGAGCACTCCTGACATATGGTTGTCAAGCCTCTGCTTAAAGACCTCCAAAGAAGGAGACTCCACCACACTCCTTGGCAGCAAATTCCACTGTTGAACAGCTCTTACTGTCAGGAAGTTCTTCCTAATGTTTAGGTGGAATCTTCTTTCTTGTAGTTTGGATCCATTGCTCTGTGTCCGCTTCTCTGGAGCAGCAGAAAACAACCTTTCTCCGTCCTCCATGTGACATCCTTTTATATATTTGAACATGGCTATCATATCACCCCTTAACCTCCTCTTCTCCAGGCTAAACATGCCCAGCTCCCTTAGCCGTTCCTCATAAGGCATCGTTTCCAGGCCTTTGAATTCTTCACAACTGTTCTCTTGTTACAATTGAGTGACAACACTGTAACAGCAGTCTCTCTATTTACTTTTTATCAGTCAAGGTTTCACAGTTTTGGTCTTTTTACCAATGAAGCAATGCTTTTATAGTAGATTACCAGATGTGATATGTCAAGCATAGGCATCCTCGGCCCTCCAGATGTTTTGGGACTACAATTCCCATCATCCCTGACCACTGGTCCCGTTAGCTAGGGATCATGGGAGTTGTAGTCCCAAAACATCTGGAGGGCCGAGGTTGCCTTTGCCTGTGATATGTAAATCAAAGTCTGGAAATAGAATCTGACAATGCCCAACTGTGTCTGTGACGTGGTCAGTGTGTGCTACAAAATTAGTCATTTGTGTGTCTACCTGTGTTGTGTGAAAATAATTGGGCTACCAGCCTTGAAGCTTACACGTATTTTTCAGTTAACGTTTTGTGGTCCCTTAGACATAGTGACCCCTTCATGGATCCCTGCCTTGTTGTGGCGAAGGGGCTTGAATAATTCAGAGAAGCTATGAGCTATGCCATGCAGGGCCACCCAAGACGGACAAGTCATAGCTGAGAGTTTAGACTAAATGTGATCCATCTGGAGAAGGAACTGGCAAATTACTCCAGTATTCTGCCAAGAAAACTCCATGGACATAAAAAAGGAGAAGCTTTGAGAAGAAAGTGAGAGTTTCCAAGGCATGCTCTGGTTCATGGGGTCATGGAGAGTCAAACACGACTAAGATGACTATACTACAACAACAAGACATAGTGATGAGAATAGATTTGCTCTTATGGTTCCTGTTTCCTCATTCTATCTCCTACTGTTTCCCTATTAGACTAGTGAAAGCCTTTTCGCAATGAAATTGCAGCCTCCTTAGTCATCATGCAACACCAAGATTTGCAACAGGGCACTAATGCTATGGCCCTTGCATTTGATCCTATCTACTTTTTGCCCTGATCATATGAGCAGGCTATAACTTTGACTCTCTACATCCTCTGGTTTTTCACATCTCCTTCTATAAGATGCATCTCAGAAGGCAGATATATAATGGTTGTGTGGTCTTAAAACAATGAATGCCAAAATAGTATGTTTCTTCAATTATCAATGTGTATATAATTCTCCCAGCTAGGCTATCCCTTTATAAATCTGATGCTGTAGGCTCTATCTCAAAAAAGCTTATGCCATCATAAATGTGTTAGCTTTTAAGGTGCCAACGGACACTTTGTTGCATGACTGTTGAGAAACTGAGCAATACATAGTGTAATGTTGAAAGAAGGAAGCAGGAAGACTTGATACATAAGGAGGGAACAAAAAATTATTACTATATTGCCGAATGTAGGGAAAACAGATGGTCTCCAGAAAAGCAAATTAGCTAAATTACTGGTAGCATCACAGGGATTATGTCTTTCTGTTAAAAAAAAGAAAAGAAATAAGAGATTCTCCAATAATTAAACACAGATTGGGTTTAATTCAGTGGTAGACATTTTGTTGGTGATATTTTGTAGTAGTTTGAATGGCTTTTATTGCTATTACAAGGTTAATCACAGGCTTTGCTATTCAAGTTTAGGGGTCTCATAATCTTTCATACTACAGAATAGTAAAAAAAAGTAAGATTTAATTTCAAATTTCATTGATAATGGTAGTGGAACAATGCATGTTTGTTGTTGTATAGCATTACTATTCTAATATCAGAAAACTAGTTTCAGTTGTAAGATCAACAATAAAATTGAAAGGTTTTCATTGTTGTTGATTTGCAAAATTGGTGATTTCTGGCCCCACACATTCAGCTGGACACAGCCTGGACTAGGTTTTTGGTGCTGGATAGGATAAGAGTAATCTAGATACAGGCTTAGATACAGTTCTGTTTTCATGGACAGATGGTTATCCGGTCAGAATTAGGATCACTGGCATCCCAAAACTTTGCAGGGGATCTGTTCTGATGGCTCCACCCAAAAGACTAAAGGATCAGAATGTTTTCCTGATTGTTCTTGTGGATTTCCCTATCACACCAGCTGCTGATCCTGTCAAACCTGCGGTCGACTTCTGGAACAGAGAAATAGCCAGGGACATTTACATGATTGCTCCTGAACATTCTCTCCATGGAAGTGGAGCTCAGCCAAGTTAATTATTATGTGATTTGAGGAATGCTGGCAAAGAAATGACAGGGAAGAGTACTCAAGTGATAATGGCAGATTTGTGACAAATATGGTCAAACACAAGCTACAGCTTATCACAGACCTTTATCTGGGGCAATGGTGGTGGCAAAATAAAAATTAAAAACCCTCCCACCACAACATCCACTCCATGTCACCCTCAGAAAGGGTGTTATGCTGATAGACACTCGGCTACCCTGCCTGTCTGTCTCTGTAGTCCTCGCTCCCATTGATAGTAGCAGGTTCCATCTGCTTTGTTAATTGGAGACAAAAATGCTGGTAATAAATGGTGATATTGAAGCTGGTGTCATCAAGCAACAGTTTTTTATCTGCATAATTGTGGTATTAATTAGCTGGTTAGTTTCCTATGACCAGGCATTTGTACAGCCGTCCTGATTTTTAAAGAAAAAAGAGTACCTGTTCTTCCTCTCACCAGGCAGCAGGAAAGGAACCAATGCAGCCTGTCCATTTGCTTAAGCAGGGGGCAGTGGGTGAGCAAACGGCTAAGGGAATTATTATTATTATTATTATTATTATTATTATTATTATTATGCCCTCTCACGGTCAATGTGTAGCAAAAGATTTATCCCCTTTCACATTTGGTATTTAAATAGGGTAAAACATATACCATATGACCAGAATTCCTAAATATGAGAAGCTTCACACATTCATTTTCACACCTGTGATACTTCATACCCAAGTTCATACCAAATTGCTTTTGACGATGTCCCCCAACCCGTCAATGTTTATTCTTACATCCCTGTTTTCTATATTTTCTTATGAAAGGAGGCATTGCAACGATAGGTACTGATTGATGCTCAACTTGACTACTAATTTGCTTCCAAAGTAAACTGGCAAGTGAAGCTGACATATTCAGAACTCCTAAGCACCAAATGATGCTATTATATCAGTTGTAATTTGAATATTAATGTAGTTATAGCCTTATAAAAATATTATAGCATCAAGCAATTTGTCCATACCATTCCCTCCCACTATCTGTCACCCAAATAATAAATGATACCTATTATATTAAGGCATAGAATCAGTACTTTATAGTATCTGTTGTAACCTTAGAGCAACCCTGGGATTTATAAAAATGGAAAATCTAACTGCATTGAGCCAATTTTATTCTTTCTAAGTGCTAAAATTAAAATCTCTTATGTACTGTAATGTCACTACTGGGTGTTTTTTTTGGCATAATTTCTTTCTTGAGCATGCATCTGCTCAGAAGAAAATAAGAGAAATGTGGATATCTGATTCTTTAAGCTTGACTGCTAAATGAATTGTTTTAAATATTTGTAACCTGCGATTTGGCCTTCCAAAAGGTTTCAATACAGCCCATGACAACAGCAAAATGTAAAGTACAACACTAGATAAAACAAAGCAATAGAGGTAATCCCAAATGATGAATTCGCAGTATGAAAGCCACAAACGCAGTATCAACACACCAAAACCAGTTTTGAGTCAACAAAGTCAACCTCAGCTTACTGTAGTTCAGAAGGGATATATTTGGTGGGAGTTCCAGGGAGAAAGCACCCACTCAGGGAAAAAGACTTGTGCATAATGCATTCAAGTGTGAAAAAAGTAGTACTGTAAGCACCATTTTAGGACTCTTAATGTGGAAGCCAAGTGGCAGGAGTGGCTGGTGCAGTGAGGTGAGAGTGCAGAGCAAGCCATCAGACAGCAGGATTGCACTGTGGGGATGGGACAGGCAGCAGTGAGGTGATGTCAGGACTCTGTGAACACATGAGTAAAGCCAGTCTGGTGCTCCTGCCAGTGTGCACAAGCACCCCCAACCTTACTGGTCTGCCTGGCTCCAGTAAGCACCCAAGATGCTGAATTCTGGACTCACAGCTGCCCATGGAGGCACAGGTCAATTCTGTGACCATGGCAGCTGTTTATCAGCTCCATCTGGTACGCAGGCTGAGACCCTACCTGCCCACGAACTGTCTCGCAGGCATGCTCTAGTTATCTCTTTCTTGGACTATTGCAATGTGTTCTATGTGGGGCTACCTTTGAAGGTGACTACAACTAATCCAGAATGTGACAGCTAGACTGGTGACTGGGGGCGGCCACCAAGACCACATAACACTGATCTTGAAAGACCTACACTGGCTCCCAGAATGTTTCCAAGCACAATTCAAAGTGTTGGTGCTGACCTTTAAAGCCCTAAACGGCCTCGGTCCAGTATACTTGAAGGAGCGTCTCCACCCCCATCCTTCTGCCCGGACACTGAGGTCCAGCGCTGAGGGCCTTCTGGTGGTTCCCTCCCTGTGAGAAGCCAGGTTACAGGGAACCAGGCAGAGGGCCTTCTCGGTAGTGGCACCCACCCTGTGGAACGCCCTCCCAGCAGATAACAAAGAGAAAAACAACTTCCAGACTTTTAGAAGACATCTGAAGGCAGCCCTGTTTAGGGAAGCTTTTAGTGTTTAATAGACTATTGTATTTTAATATTCTGTTGGAAGCCGCCCAGAGTAGCTGGGGAAACCCAGCCAGATGGACGGGGTATAAATAATTTATTATTATTATTATTATTATTATTATTATTATTATTATGCTGGCAAGGAGGTGTTTCTGTGCCCCTGCTCCATCAGCTTAATGAGGACACTAGTATTGGGTAATTGTGTGTGAGCAGGATCAATCTGTTGTGCGTTTTTAACACTTTTGCAGAATAAAAAGGATGGCAGATCTCTAAAGGGAGTGTACTACTGTGTTAATGCTTCATGACCAAAATAGAAGGCTATAATAATCTGCAAGAGAGGAAGTGCTTGCCAGCTCAGATACCTCCATTCAGCTTTCCGAAGCTTTGATCACTGGTCATTGTGGAGGTACAGGACTTGCCTCTTTAATGTTATTTCCATATGTGGAATGGAGTCAATAAACTATGAACTCCATTCCACAAGAGTTGGCTGGTCACACCCAAAGTACTCAATCAAAGTTCAGTTTAGCAGGAAGGAATGAGGAAATATTCCTACTATCTCCCAATATATTTACTTCCAAACACAAAGATACACAAATCAAGGATCTCTTGCCAGAGAAGTCCATCCAAGGCTAATCTGTAATTGCCTCACCCCACATCAATCTATTTCTCCTGACCATAGGGAAATAAACGTTACTAGGTTGATCTGCGTCTTTGCCTAGCATGGCAAGTTGTCGATACTCTGTAGGACTGCCTAGGATAGAATTATTTAGAAATGTTTTATTCACTTTATTTGCTATTTCTTATTTTGACAACGTGAATAAATCTTTTGATTTGAGTTCTGGAATTGACACGGTATTTTATCTAGCTGATAGTCCCCTCTATGTGCCAAGTTGTTTGGTGCATGCTACAAGCTAAGAAGGAGAGAGAAAGCGAACACTCAGGCCCTGTCCGGGCAGCAACCAGAGAGCTTGCTAAAAACTATTTCCCTCGTCTCAGGTAAATAAACTTCTTCCTCACCCAGACCTACATAGAATCAAGGGAGTGGTGGAAGTTACTAGTCAATACATTTTAAAAGTATGTTAAGCCCTGTCCGCAGCACAGGATAGGTAGAATGGCATTCTTGAAGGACATGATCTTAATTGGCATTCTTTGTCCAACAAGGTGAGCAAATGTTTGTCCCTGCTCAACACCCCATTTCTCGTTTGTGATACCATAAATATATAAACATTGTCATCATTCTGAACTAGCTTTGTTTGCCCTCAGCAATGCTGTCATGTAAACACTTCTGAGCTGCTACATGACAACCTCACTTGGAAGAATGGCAAACGGGCGAAATGCCTTCATGTCAAAACTGGTGCTGCTGGTCAAGTCATGGCTAGAGAGAAAAGGCCTGAAAGGAGGAGGGGAGCTCTGTATTCTGCATGGGGAGGGGGCTCTGTATTCTGAGAAACTTTCCCAATGTCCTGGAAAGCCTCCCTTTCGTTCTGAAAATACTTTGTGGAGAACATTCAGCACAACCTTACACGCAACAGAACACAAAGGGGCACAATATTTGAGCAATATCAGTGTATATAAGTGCAGGCATAACCTTTTGCTAAAAAGCAAAACAGAACATTAATGTTTGAATAAGCTTAATGCAGGTGCAGGGAATTCAAGAACAAACTCAAGCAAGTCTTGTGAAAGCAGTCTGTCATTCTTGGTGACCTGTTATATTGCATATGTTAATGTGACCCAAGAGTATGTTTCTAAAATTCTGCTGTCACAGAACAATGAGCAGTGATAAATAATTGATATTTGATGTTTTGCGCAGCTTTCTGTGTTTCATAAGCAAATAATCATTTAAATTATTGATGTTTCTGCTTGTTTGTTTTCAGCTTTCTTTGGTAAATCAGAATTTTATTTACAGAATATACATTTGTTGCAGATGCCTTTCAGGCAATGTGGAATTGTCATCCATCTGACAAAGATATTTTGTATGAGATTTTCATCATTTTGTGACGTTCGTGTTTTGTTTACACCACTTCAGTAATTCACTTCTGGGACTAAAAGTTGCTTTTGAGGTTTAAACACACTGCAGGATGCCAAAAAAGCATCAGATTCTTCTGTGTTTGAAAGCTTTTGGGCCATCAAGAGATCAAAACCTGCCAGAATCAAACTTGAGATCTGCCATTATAAATAAGGCACTGACAATTCTTATTGTGAAAGGTCATCCCAAGGGGTAAAGAAGCAAAGACAACTGAATTGCCCTTGTTCTTTGCTAGGATAAAAATGTGTATGCAATGTAGAGCTCTTTTGGAACTTTGCTTATGTCAGTGTTTGATATGTATCAGCCTTGGAATTAATTAATTTTGATTTCATTTTGAAAAATGAAAATGTATAGCCATATTTGTCAAATGTAATGTATATCTGAGGACAGGTTTTGGCCATTCTTATGTTTTCTATTCTTTAGAGGCAGAATACTGCAAAATACCACGAGGATGTCTAGGTCTTTTCCATTTCAGTGAATTGAGGTAGAATGACACTTAGTGCCATAGTTCAAATCACTGTATTCATTCCACAAATGTAGCAAGGTACCCAGTGCTGTGCATAAGGGGAATTCTCCAGTTGCTCCTCTCCACTCCAGCCAATGCACTCCCAAACAGAGTTGGAGGATCATCGAGAGAATCCTGGGATGTGGGACAGGGAACTGCAGTGGGAGAAACTGGGTAGAGGCAACTTACACAGTTATCTTTGTGATCACATTGCACTGCATACAGCACAAAACTGTAATCAGCTTCAAAAACCTAACTCTTATTGGCCCAAACTCCAGTGTATTTTACTATTTTCATACAAACACAAGCAAAAATAGAAAACTCACACTTAAATGTAGTGGATTCTAAACTTACTTTCAAATTTAAATTAAATGTGGTCACTTAATCTTTGACTCTATATTACCAGTTTATATTTTCCTCAACAGAGATATTTGACAACTACGGTTTGCAAGCAGTACTGTATATATTATAACCCTTTGGCTGGGTTTTTTTTTGGGGGGGTGGGTTCTGTTTTGCGATGGCATTCTGAAAATAATGCTCATGTCTCAATTTAATTTGTAATTTCAGTTTATGTCAGTTTGAAATGCTGATTACCTTTTATGGGAGTATTTAAGTCCAAATTTTGAAAGTATGTTAGAATTAGGTTGTGTACATGGTCCAGAAAGGGGCATGTTTCTGTACTCGTAGAATGACGTTTCCATATATACACACACACCCCAATTGTATGAGGAACTATATTTCACACAGTTTCCCTAGCTCAATCCAAAACCAGTTGCATGTGCATAGCCCTAGTCAGGTAATTGTTTAGACCGCCCCCATTCTGTTTTCCCTTAACATCTCATCTGCACTCTTGCCAATTATGTGGCCAGAAATGCATGTGTGAAACCAGATTAGGGTCTATGCATGTATGAGACACTTCTGCTGCATCAAGGCATTTTTCATATTCTACAATCCTCTTGAACATGTCTCAAGAAGAACAAGTTACATTCTCACACAATTTGCAACTCATTTCCACAGGGGGTACACAAGAGGAGTTTACAGCAAATTGCAGCCCTTTACCCCAATTCTGCTAAGGAAATCAATATGCTTTTCACTTGCTGGATCAGGAACTAGGGGCCTCAATCTGATTCAGATTCAAGTGTGCATTGGCATATGCATCTGAATATGGATGTTGTTCATCCATACTGCACTGCTTTCAGCTGAGTATATATTTGAATTTTAATAGCCATCCACATTCTGGTACAACTAGTCATATATAAATACATCTTTAAAATATGCCTAGAGTTGGATTAGGACACTTATCAGGCACACACATTTTAGTAAAACGCGCCAAAAAAGGGAAGCATTGAAGAGTTGCATACAAAAAAAGAAATACATCTCTCACAGATGCCAAGAAAAAGGATGGGCTCTTTATTTTTGTAACAAGCCCAACTCGTTTTGGCCACAAATGCCTTTGTCAAGGACTTAATGAACCAGTCTCAAAGCTTGTTGTTGTCAAAGTCTGTTAGGGCAACATCTCATGTATTTCAGTAACCTTTTTAAAAAAAACAAAAGCACAAATTTTCAGCTGAGCTTTGGGGAACATTTCTGACACAGTATACACATTCCATAGTCATTTGCTGCTAATCTAATGTGTAAAGGCATATTAATAAATACATCCAGCTAAACACAATGCTTCCTCCAACTTGGATCCAAAGAGCAACTTGTGATACCGATCCCACTTATGCAGGTGTGTGACCACTTCTGCCAATTTCCTCCACCACCTGCAGCACCCTGCAATGTGTCATGCAAAGTTAGAAAAGGTTCCACAACCTTCAATAGTGGGAAGAAGGTAGGAAATGCCCACTGAATGAGCATAACTCTGCTTGTGGTCCTTTGGATTTAAGCTTAAGTTGCCATTCATCTTGATCAAATTCCATATTTTCCCATATATTTATAATAGACAATAGTTTTTTACAGTGCAAGTTTTTGAACTATAAACTCATGAAATATGTCATTTCAGATAGGGCAGTGCTTGGCATAAATTTTCCAGTCATTCAGATAGATGGGTAATAAAAATAATGTGCACTTTTATTGGAGGTATGATAAGTAAATGTGTTATTGTTTTCAAACAAATGTGTATAGCTACCATGAGCTTCTGAACGAATGGCAGTTTTTAACAGTAAACTTTCCTAAAAGCTGCATGAACACAAAAGCAACTTTACTGAACTGAGGCAGGTGCTTTCCTCCTAAAATGAATTTAAAACATATGAAGAAAACTGTATTAATGATGTATATACGTGCCAATACACATATTGTGTATATACACACAATGTCCTGTGTGTTGGATGATGATCACTGTAGCTAGGGATTTACCGGTATATGTTTTTTACTGCACCTAATGCTTTTGAATTATGGTGTTGGAGGAGACTCTTGAGAGTCCCATGGACTACAAGAAGATCAAACCTCTCCATTCTTAAGGAAATCAGCCCTGGGTACTCACTGGAAGGACAGATCGTGAAGCTGAGGCTCCAATACTTTGGCCACCTCATGAGAAGAGAAGACTCCCTGGAAAAGACCCTGATGTTGGGGAAAATGGAGGGCACAAGGAGAAGGGGATGACAGAGGACGAGATGGTTGGACAGTGTTCTCAAAGCTACAAACATGAGTTTGACCAAACTGCGGGAGGCAGTGGAAGACAGGAGTGCCTGGCGTGCTCTGGTCCATGGGGTCACAAAGAGTCGAGCACGACTAAATGACTAAACAACAACAACACTGCACCTAACATCTTATTGGTATTAAATAAATCAGAGATGGACAGATGGTGAGCCTTACATTGGATCTAACCCCTAAAAAAAATGTATATGGCTCTAAGTAATGCCAACAAATTTCAAATCAAGATATAGTAGTAGTTGGGGTTTTTTTAAGCAGCTTCAATGGTACAAAAATCAATGGATCAATGTATTTTTTTACATTATTGGGTGATAGCCAACTAAATCATAACCAGAGTTGAGTTACTAAAATAAAAGAACTACTGTTAGGAGATTTTTGAAATATTAAGTGGTTTATAAATGCATTTCAATAAATACATTGACTTCAATGGGTTTACTCTGACTATGAGTAACAGTGGATACCACCCATTTTTTTCCTCTCATGCATATTATGAAGGGCAAAGAACACTGAGCCAGTGTGGTGTAGTGGTTAAGAGTGGTAGTCTCGTAATCTGGGGAACCGGGTTCGCGTCTCCGCTCCTCCACATGCAGCTGCTGGGTGACCTTGGGCTAGTCACACTTCTTTGAAGTCTCTCAGCCCCACTCACCTCACAGAGTGTTTGTTGTGGGGGAGGAAGGGAAAGGAGAATGTTAGCCGCTTTGAGACTCCTGAAGGGGAGTGAAAGGCGGGATATCAAATCCAAACTCCTCTTCTTCTTCTTCTTCTTCTTCTTCTTCACTGTCAATTCTGCCTTTTGAAAGTGTATTTTGCTAAATTCATTGGTTTGCAGCCACTCTCCCTTCAATGACTTAATGCTATCTGAGCACATACCTGTGAAGCACTTACTACCAAGCAAACCAACCTTGCTATAAAGCCTGACCATCTGTGAGGGATTTGGATTGTTCCACCACCTGGTCTAGAGTGGCCCTCAAGAATTTGAAAGTTGGCCAAGCCTGAAATAAACAAGTTTCGAAAGCAATTTCCAGAGGGCTACCTTTGTCAGTCTCTCAAAGTGAAAGCAACAGAAAGTCTTTTCAAGCCTTAAAGACTAACTGATTTATTATGGCATAAGCGTTTGTGTATTATCGTCCACTTCATCAGATGCAGCATTATCCTCAGCTGGTAGACACAGGTACACTTGGCAGTGAGAGAGAGAAATGCTAGCAGTGATGCCAGAGAGAAATGAAATGAAAGAAATACAGTGATACTGCGTTAAAGCATAAATGTATGTAGAATTATTGCAGTGACCATTCACAAAGCAGTGTTGCTGATTATGCAAATACGATTACGCATTGGCAAAGTGATTAACACCTGTAGTGGACTAAAATTCCACTACTGCAATAGCACTAACAGATACAAGTTAAAGGTACAGAGTGCCTTGCAATTCCACTTCATCCCTATAATCTTCCTGAGAATCTCCATTTTCCTTTTACCAGTGGAGAACTAAGGCTAAAGTGGATATTCATACTTGCGTTAACGTGTTTTTTAAATAATAGCCAGGGTTATCTATTATGGCAAACAACAACAACAACAACAACTGGGGTGAATTCAACCCAGACTTAATCTTGCTTAACCCATTGAAATGTTTAGCCTTAATCATGCTTAACTTCTGTCTTAGATTTAGGCTATGTTGTTGTAATAATGGCTAGCATATTATAGTTTGTCTGAGTTGTTTGTCTGAGTTGTGGGGTCAATGTTAATCAGTGAAGATATGAATTAAAAACACTTTTTTCTATTTTTGAGTCTATTTCAGTTTCCTCTTGTATTAAGAATCAGAATAGGCTTTTCTTTCTAACAGTGAATGGAAGCTTGTGTTAACATGCATATTTATTTAGATTTAATTGAATGATTAATTGGTGGAAATGAGATCATTAATCAACTATGCAATTCGTTAAGCATGACAGCCCTACTTTTTTTTTTACTTTTTTTAGAAGGTAATTCCCTGCAAAGATGTGGCATCCCAAAATGACCCTGGGCCAGAAAGAGATTCCAGAATGTCCACTACAGAGGAGCAGGTATAGCGCAGAATAAATAAATAAAACAAAAACATGACCAGCCACTTTAAGCAAGTCCCACTTTGTCATCAGAAAGTCAATTCACTCAGCTTAGCAGCATTCAATTCTCAATAACATTTTGTTCTGGGTCTCTGTCAAGTTATTCTAGGCTGTGAAATTGTCAGGAATGATGGATGACTATCACCCTTCTGCTATCTTTTTGCTTGTTCCTTAGAGATTTGCAGCTGCTGACTGCAAGACTCTTTTCTTTCGTTCTTTCTTTTTTCCAAACATGCCAAATGAACAACAGTAATTACCAGAGAGCCTACACTACAATTATTGTAGCACATAACTTTGTATCGACATCTGCAAGAGACAGAATGTTCAAGATTGATTAGTAATGATATCGCTTCCTGCTTTTATACCAATGTTCACACAGTTTATTTATTTGTATCTAATTTTCACATAAAACATTGCCTTCTCATTTCTCCCTGTTCTTAACCTGTAGATTTCTACTAATTTCTTGTAATGTATAATGGTTTAAGCAAGCGTTCTGCCAATGCCCAATTAAGTTGTACAGCATTTGTAACACAGGGCAGAATAAAAGACCACATCTGTATTTGTCATGAAAAAATAAAAAAAGTTACTCTGTTGTTCCAGAACAAACTACATAAAGGTGTACAGCAGTTCAGTGTGTGGTCTGTATAATGAGGTAAAGCAGGGTGACTTGATGCATTTTCTTCCTCTCCCATCACGCTGAAGCACAGTGTCAAACTGCCTACAATGGATTAGGGCCCTTGCAAAGCCTCATGTTGCTCTGTTGTTTCTGCCCTTTACAGTTCTCTGTTTTCCTTTTTATCTGTGTTTCCCAAGGTCCATGAGCTACAACAGATTTTCGATATGCATTCCCATATGCAGAATGGTAGACTGGAATTAAGCATAGCTGCTTCAGAAAGGTTGTAGCTCTGTGGTAGATAGAGTGCATGCTCTGCATAGAGGTCTCAGATTAAATCCCCGATCTCACAGAATTGCTTATCCTCCATCATCCCATTTATCAATATCAGGACACTCTTTGGAGGGGGGGGGGAGTGTCCTGAGCTCTTGTAGGTGTGCAAGACCAAAAAAATGTGTGTCTTTTGGTCTTGTACTCTGGTGTGAACCAGCTAACTCACGCCAGAGCACTGGACAAAAAAAGGGACATTCTGGGATCCAATGAGAATGTAATTCAGGGAAGTCCTGCTCAAACCTGACCAAGGCAAAATAGTCTGACCAAGGCAAAATAGAATGATACTATTTTATTTTCCTTGATCTGGACACTATACTTACGTTGATGCAGTTAAAAGGACTAAAGAAGCTGAAGAAGAAGGAAGGTTTACAGCTCAGTGATGGAGCGTATATGTCACATGGAGAAGATCCCAAGTTCAAACTTGATTAAAAAAAACCTCAGATAGTAGGGCTAGAACAGAATGTTGTCTGAGACTTTGGAAAGCTGTTGCCAATCAGAGTAGAATGTACTGTTATACAACAAACTATGCTTACTTGAAGAAGAAGAGGAGGAGTTTGGATTTGATATCCCGAAGGAGTCCCAAAGCGGCTAACAATCTCCTTTCCCTTCCTCCCCCACAACAAACACTCTGTGAGGTGAGTGGGCTGAGAGACTTCAAAGAAGTGTGACTGGCCCAAGGTCACCCAGCAGCTGCATGTGGAGGAGCGGAGACGCGAACCCGGTTCCCCAGATTACGAGACTACCGCTCTTAACCAGTACACCACACTGGCTCTACTTAGGTAAAAGTTCAGCAGTTACACTGCCTCAGTACTATGGGGGTGTGCAACAGATAATATTTTCAAGACATGCCATTTCTACTGCTACTACTACTACTACTAATAATAATAATAATAATAATGGATTATGTATATGCCTCCCATCTAACTGGGTTGTCCCAGCCACTCAGAGCAGCTCCCAACAATATATTAAAAATGCAAAATAATTTGCAATTCTTATCTCAAATTTTAAAAACACAGTTTGCTATTTAGCTTCTGAGAAACACAAGCCCCAAACTTCAGTGGGCATGTAAAACCAGTAATGCAACTCTGGATTGTGACCATAGTAATATGCTCATCTATATTCTGATCAGGTATTTGAACCTAAATTTCTCACACCCAATCCAAACACAGTATTCACTGCACCATGCTGCCCCTTGGTGGCTTAAGACATGAAAACTGGTAAAAATGTATTAATGTTTATAATAAAAATTCATAGCTATTGCATCGTAGAACACCCCCTGCAGAAGCCAATTCCATTATGTTCCTTGTCTCATCTTTCCATATCCTATGCTACTTTCAAAAGAATGAATAGTATCTGTGATGCAATATACGGTACTTATTTGTTCATTTTCAAACCTTTGTTCATCAACAATGCAGTATATATTTTTAATGGACAAAAAAATGAAAACAGTAAACATCTGCATGTAACAGATATGTAAGTACTTTGGTAAATTTGCTGGTTTATCCAAGATTAGATTTATCAACAGAAAAATATAGACCAATCATCTCAATGGTTTACAGAACAATCCACCCCACTTTGTGCTAGGTTGTTTGGGGGTACTGCAGCATTGGGTGGAGGTTTCCCTCCACTGGCCTCTGAGATGCCAGAGTCACTCTCATAACACATAGCTCTGCTTCCATGTACCCAATATGCAGGTGAGTGGAAGTGCGGCCAGTGTGTTCCCCAATGAAGGGGACAGTGGAAAGTTCTGGAATCAGGCATTCCAGGAGCAAGCAGGTGCTGAGCATCCTCGCATTTTTGTAAAGAAAGCCATGAACAAATGCAACAAATAAACAAGTGTATATAGGTCACCTAGCTTCTTCCCCACTTATACAATCCAATACAGTGGTACCTGAGGTTACAGACTCCGCCAACCCAGAAATAGTACCTCGGGATAAGAACTTTGCTTCAGGATGAGAACAGAAATCGTGCTCTGGCGGTACAGCAGCAGCAGGAGGCCCCATTAGCTAAAGTGATACCTCGGGTTAAGAACAGTAACAGGTTAAGAACGGACCTTCAAAACAAATTAAGTTCTTAACCCGAGGTACCACTGTACTTGGCTATGAAACCCCTACATGTATAGCCCCTGAAATATTTTGTACCTAATTTTGAATTAACAGCTGATGTTCTAGAATGAAAATTAAATGACCTTTCTTTCTTTTTTTAGGGTGGGGATCCAAAAGATTGCTCAAGGAACTTTGCAAGATAACAATAAGGTTTCAGAGGTGACATTCAACTGTCTCTGATGCAGTCAAAAATGAGGAAGTTCTGGCTCGTGGGCAGGAATTGCATGTCTCTATAGATCCCAACTGTTGTGGCTGCATTTACCAAACATAAACCAGCTGCTTCCTGCTTTACCTTTTAACCCTGTAAATGTTATCTCTATTGATATTACACCTATAACTACAGTGGAAAAGATTTAACAAGGCATTATAGAAGCTTCTGACTTTGTCTGCAGCTCATGCGTGCTTCTAATTGGAAATTTCTGCACTGTCTTCACATAGAGATAAGGATTTATGTCATTTTATCTAGAGAATAATTTTCTCACAAGAGAAAAAATTAAAACCACATTTAATCAAACATTAATTTACCATTAATGTGTTCATAAGTTATCTTACTTTATTTAGAAATTGTCAGTAATCCTGTTTGTGTATGCATTTAAATACAAGTCAGTCACTTCCTTTCTTCCTCCTCCTACAATACTCATCCCCATTCTCATGATATTACAGTATCACTATGACAACAATCGTACTGTTTTAAGAATGCTTAGAAAGGGAGAATGAAAGTGATCTTATCTGTGCAAGTCTGCCTGAAAAAACGTATGGTGAATGAAGGAGAGCTGAAGAAAGACGAAACAATACATTTACACACACAATATTAGTTGAGATTCACATAACAGCTATTATTAAAACCTAGCAGAGGCATATAATTTTGAGTTCATGACAGTATAACCTAAGGTTTGCAATCATGCACTCAGTTAAATAGGTTTTAAGCGAGCATATCTGGATAGAGAAGGTCATATGTATACAGTGGGTAGCAAAACATTTACAGGGAACTAGAGAAAATCCTTTCTTTGCAATGATACTGCTTATGTTCTAAGGCTGTGCATTATGATCACCAACATCTTGCCCTCAGAAGAAGTTTAGACAGTCTAATTTTGAATTGTTGACATCTCCTTGGTTTATTAAATCCTATTTACAACAGACCATGCTCTATTTTAGTGCAGCTATGGGGAATCAAGGAGCTTGTGGAGTTCTGTTCAGAACTTCTCAGTTTTATACATACTGCAATTTTGAAATTGCAAGAGTTTGGAATCAGGGAGGAGCTGAATGAGTAAGGTTCGATCCAGACAAAATGGAGATGTTGACGACAGTTCTTCCAGTTAACACAGGAGAAGGTGAAGGTTCAGTAGAAGGTTGTATTCCCATATACACTCTTGAGCTGCTCCTAGACCTAAACTCTGTTCCTGAAACCTGGCTGGCATCTATCACAAGGAATGCCTTTCAGCAACATATACTGGTGAGTCTGTGGCTGCTCCTGGAGAAGGTCAAATTGGTCACTGGCATTCAGGTCTTGGCAACCTCCAGGCTGGAGTTGATGAGGCTGCCTTTGAAGTCTGTTGAAAACTTCGATTAGTTTAAAGTTCAAAGTGTTTACTTTTAAAATACTAAAATACTGTCTTTCGATTAACCTTTGAAGGTGTAACTTGAGTAGTTTTGTCCAGCTGATTTAACAGCCACTGATAAATTATGATGTATTTTAATGCTCCTTTGGCATATTTCTTTCTTGCAGTTGTGTTATAGTTCCTTCTTTATATTTGCTGTTATCTGTTGGTTGGTGGTTTTGATGCCTTTATATTTGCTGGTCAATGCCTGAGGGCTATGTTCAGCTGATGAAGGAGAAAAAAGCCACATATCAATAACCAGGAGAAATTGGTAGACTGGAAACAGCCATGAGAGTGGCAACCACTTGACAGGAAAGTGAAGATTCTCAATGCACTATGCTTCCAATGCAGTGGATATTCCCCCATGCTTGTATATTGAAGGAGAAGGTTTCTGACTTTCATTGGTTTATCACTATCTTCCTTGAAGGTATTTCCCCATTGTTACCTTTCCAGGAAAACTGCGCTAAACTGTCCTTTGTGGTGGCTTGAAGACCCGATTGAAGACCAATGAGGTGCAGATCACAGCTTACATGTAGACCAGCCCACAAATAGTGAATTTAGTCAGTGGTCATAAACATGGACTCAGATCATGGCTCAAGGATTGTAGGTGAGGAAGCAGTCTTCTCCCTGTCAACTTTTCCAAGGACTAACATAGCAGGACACGCTGGAAGTCATTTGATAATTTGAAAATGGCTGACAATAGTTGGGTTACGTTATAGCCAAGTGACAATACACTTCAGGATCTAGGTCTTCAACAGATGCCACGTCTTGTACCGCATAAACCCAGCAGCAAACCCCTTCCTTAGGACAGCTGGTGCAGAACTAGGCACAGTATCACAACAGCAAGTAACCTCTGTGCCCAGTTCAGATGGTCTGCAAAAGCACCATAAGACCCAAAGCACTTGCAGAACAGCATGAACTTGCCTTACTCTGAAATACTACAAGACAAAACTACCCATTGGAATGATAATTTTATATGATTGGGAGGCTACACAGCCAGCATCTAGCAAGTAACAAATAATGCAAGAAAAAAAGCAGGTACAGGAATGGATAAGGTAACTTAAGCAAGTTCAAGGAAGGAAGGAAAGTTTTCAATCTCTTGTTTCCCTGTAGCTCCCTGTGACCCCTTAAAAGGCCGCCCCAGGAAGTCAAAGGGTAGTTCTGAAATGAGGTGTAAGAGGCTGCCTGAGAGTTTAATTATCATTAGGACCCAAGTCCAATTTTGGATAACTCTATCTATCCCCCAACAGCTTCCTACACCCCATCCAACATTGTTGAGGAAGACCTAACCAACTTTTCAGAGCAGCTTTCTGGGAATAGGGGTTTTGCTGGATCTAGAAAAGGATACAAAACTTTCCTTCCATAAATTTCCTTCATGTAGCATAGATTAAGACCCAAGCCATAATTAGAGCATGTGTGCTGATCAGCCAGCTATGTTATTTGAGACGGCACAGCAGTGGGGGAAATTACTTTGCTCCTGACAGTGAGTGGGCACAAGGTAAGAGTGCTGCAAGGCTTGAGGTGGTCAACAAAGATGTGGGCCTTAATAAACTGCTTACATACACCCTCAACAAAAACACCTTCAATAAATCAGACTGAGTCTGAGCTACTGCACAGCTGCATTTCTTGACCCATCCCTTATCCTTCAGAGACCATCCTTGATGTCTGCTCACCTGGAGACATTGTAGGAAAAGCAAGAAGGATAAAGGACTATGTATATTATCTCTCTTGACAAGAAATCTTGAAAATGCAGTTATGAAAATGAAAAAAGAAGTCCCAGGAAGCCTGAAAAGAGTGGAGTGGGGTGACACAGTTTGAAGTCTCTGACCTTTTACACTCTGGTTTGGAGGGAAAAGTGAAAGGTCTATTCAATGGTAAGGTACTTGAAATGGAGCTGTAGAATATCTGGATATGCTGGAGTTTAAAAGTTTTAAAATAATGATAATAAGCCAGCTCAACGTCTTTATAAATTTACCATTTGTCTTGCCTACCAGCAAGACTTTCTTCAGAGAGGCTGTTTGGAAGCTGGGTTTGTTGTTGGTATCAGGAAAACTTGTCTGTTGCCTTCAAATGTTGAGATGCTTGCTTTTACAAGAAACAGTAGCATGACATGACCCTGAGGCAAGCCTGTCACCTTCATTGCAAATCTTTAGGTGCCAGGCAAAAACATTTCTCTTCTCCTAAGCCTCTGGCTAATTAAGCAACATATGGCCTTTTAAACTGGTGGTGAGGGCATTATTTTGCTTGTTTGTTACTATGTTATAAAATTTTGTGGTTTTATATTGCAAGCTGCCCTGTGATCCTCGGATGAAGGGTGTTATAGAAATTTAATAGATAAATAAATAAAAATAAAATGCCCAGTCTCTTTTCTCACCTGTAATGCAGGAGGAAGAGTAGGGTTTGGAAGAGGTCTCAGGTGTAGAATAGCATGAACAGAATCATGAGGGAAAAGACATTGAAGAAGCCGTGTCCCATGAAGATTTCCACAAATAGACCTTGTTTGTCTATTTTTTTATTGTATGTTAGTTTTAAAAATAACCACATGAGAAAATGAAGAATATCAACAGGAGATACCTTTATTTTTGACAATGAAAACAAAAAACAGAAAGTAAACATCTGTAAAATGCTTATCATTTCAGCCAAAAGTTGGCCAACAAAAGTAGTGCTTCCCTTTAGCAAAAATAAGGAATTATCTTTTGACATTCTTTCTTTAGAAACAAATGTCCATTCCACTTAGCCCATCCTAACAGCCAGATCCTTTGCTTAGCTCCTCCAGAGTATCAATTTGGTGGTGTGCCTTCTGTCTGTGCTGCCCAGTCTCCTCCTCTCTTCCCATGGTGAAAGAAGGTCTGCTGGCAAAGCAAAGGAAAGAAGAAGAAAAACAGGGTTGTGTATTTTTGTACATTGTTGAAGCATGTGCACTTTCAGTCATTTAAGTGCCGATGTGAATTTTTATGTAGTTAAATAACTTTTACACCTCCAATATCATTGCTCATACCATCCTTATTAGCATATTGTTCATGCTCATTTTATAACGTCATTATCATGCAGTTGTTGTTTTCATATGTGAAGGTTTGCCATTTACATTTTTCTTGAACTGAGATGGCTACTGAGAAACAACCATAGATCCTCTGCTCCTCAACAGAAGTGCCTTTTCCTGTTTCCTCATACTTCCTTGAAGTAGTATTATTTAGTTATCAAAATCTTTATGTCCCGCACTCCCTATTCTGTTGATACAACCTCCAAGGTAGCTACAGTTCCTTGTTTTACTTCCATGGGGCTTGGAGCACAGTTCTACAATGGTTCAGTTTTTTTCTTGTGATTTGTCTCCCTTCACTAAACCACACACATTAAGCCAAGAACAAACCTCGTCCAGAGTGAGAGAAACCATGAACCTCGGTTCATATGCCATGCGAAGCCAAACTTTCACTTAGTCCAGGATAACATAGCAGGAGCAGGATTAGGAAAGAAGCACTGTGGTCATGATCTTCACTCCAGGAATGCACACAAGTTGCTCATTTGCCCCAAGACATATTTCAGCTTTATGTTACATGTGAACCAGGCCAGTGTCAAAGCGATAAATTATTTTAAGTTCAAAATTGCTTTTAGCTCTGAAAGCATGCTCAGATTTATATAAATAGCCTTTTAGTGCCTAGGATGGAAAAATAGGGATGCACAAGATAAACAAAGGACCAAAGCAACACGGGTCTTAGAAGAATGTGAGCCAACAATTAAAAAATAAAGTAACACCAGGAGCTTTAACTTTCTTTTGATCACAAATGTGCTATTATGATTATTAAGTAAAGAACAATATCAAAACGAATACATCAGAACAAGCTCCATATTTATGGAACTGTAGGTTTGTACTATTCTTCACTTTAAGGGTGATAATTAAAATATTTGAAACACCTACGGTACCTATAAAGCTGCAGACATTTAATATAGTATGCAATAACAGAATTTGATAAGGATGTCACCTTCATCAAAAATCATAGTTAACTGTGTACAGCTTTTTCCTAGGGGATTTTCCAAACAGAATTAATTGTATTTCTTCAAGTTAATTTCATTAAGAAATATTATAGCTAAGCATAACGTGTAATTTGACAAACAAACAAAATAACACATTTACTTACAGATTATATATTTCTCTGACAAATTTCTGCAGTGGGGGAAAAGTGTTGCACTACCAAGAAACAAACAAACAAAAACCCACCACAGAACAGTTGACCTAAATTATCTTCAATCTAAACAGCTGTTCACATTACAACACCACACAAAAGCTTCCTCTGGTTTATAATATAACTTTCATTTTAGTCTCCAATGAAGTCATGGGCAAGCACTCCCATTGTGTTTAATGTGGACAAGGTACCATTATTCTTGCTCAAACAAAACAGAAAATGAGGATAGAATTTGAAAAAACTACTGCAGTTGTTCCCAAGATGGAAACTGCTTTACCATGAATTTCTGTTCTCCAAGACTTCTGGATGGCTTTCCGATTATGGGTTGTAACTTCCTGGCAGCTGGTTGCCTATGCTATCTGAAACATCTACTCATTTAACCAGCTAGAAATGGTAGTTTTAGAGCAGGGGCGGCCAACTCCCAAGGGACTGCAAGCTACTTTCAGAATTAAAATCTAGGTCAAAGTTTTTTAAGGAGGGGGAATGGACCATTTTATGCCCATTATGTTGGGGGGGGGGTTCAATGGGGGGGGGACTTTTAAGGGGAAACAGGATTAGTCGCTCACCAAATCAGCGCTGTGAAAAACTCTGTCTTCCGTTGCAGATATCAGGAGAAAATCCAGACAGGGGAGAGGGGGCGGGGCCAGGTGCTCTTAGGCAAAAGGAAAGGAAAATGAGCCCGTGATCAACAGTTATTGACTGCAACCTCCCGGGGATCGACCAGTCAATCCAGATTGACCTGTTGGACATCCCTGTTTTAGAGAATTTGTTTCCAATACATTTGCATCCAAACAAATAAATGGACCCCAGACTTCCTGCAAACTAAATAAAAGCAAAGTGCTCTACAAATATCTAAGGTATACCAACGGTGTTCTTGAGGATGAGTAGAACTAGCTAAGAATGAGGGTAAAATTATTTCCTGATCACTGTGTAAGAAAAAAAATCATGTTGTAGACAAGGACCTTATCTGGCCTAAAGACCATTTTGTCACAGTGACAAAATTTTAACCCCCTTCAAGTAACAGGTTGAGAGGAATAATATTGGGCAAGATCAGTAAGACTCATCTTTTATCAGTATAGATGTCGTTTGAGACTTTTACTGGTTGAATTTGTTTTGATTGGTTTTAATGTATGTTACTTTGAGGCACTTACAAATAAATAAATAACTTCTTGGAACAACTATTATGCCACACCCCAGGGGTGCAAATTGATAACTGACCATTTACATCCCTCCTTAAAAAAAGATTCTAGGCAAAGTTACAAGGACTCTTATATCATCAGGAGGAAATCAGTATATGACATTATTTCCCCTGGCTCTAACTCTACGCTCAAGGACTGTGCCAAGAAATGGGTTTACTGAAGACCAAGAATTGCAGTTATTTAATGGAAATGGAGCTATGTACAGCAAAGACAGAAGCACTCTCCATCATCATAAGGTTATGCTTTAGGTTTCTATTTTGCCCTAATATTTCATATCTGCTTTCCTTTTGGAACACACATCAAACCATTTAAAAGCTTTTGTTTTTGGTAAAAAATCACTACAGAACTAAAGAATATTAAGCTTTATAACAAAAATCCTTGAAAGAGTGTATTGCAAAAAAAAAAAAAGAACAATAACAACACAATTACAGTTTTTGCCAAGGAACTGTTTTTAGGATTACTTCCTGACTCGCAGGAGAGACACATAAGAAGAGCCCAGCTGGACAAAACCAAAGCCCCATCTGGTCCAGCATTCTTTCCCCACTGTGGCCAACCAGATGCTCTTTGGAAGACCATAAGCGGAACATAAATGTAACTGCACTGTTCCCCAGAAACTGGTATTGCAATGATAGCTTGTACCTACCAGGGTCTATCAGAATTCCCCAGAAAAGTTCACACTGTATTTAAAAACAACCTTTACATTCCTTGAAATTCCTTGCCTAAGCAGAAATCTCCAATTTTACCTTGCAAATTTGATGTTGGCAAAATTTCGCAGCAACTCAAGTTGCTTCTACTATGCAGAAAAGTTCAATTTCTAATGGATTTTTTATGATGGTGGCCTATAAAGATTTTGGTTTATTCTCTAGGTTTTGCATTGGTGAGCATGTCTGAGCACATTTCTGTTTTGTAACAATCTAGATGATAAATGCAAACTTCTTTAAGCAGCACTGAAATGCTTCTAAGTGAAAAGATTATCCCATCCTTTTTGAAGTGATACTAAGAAATGGCAATACTTTTTTTAAAAAATGAAAACAGATTTAAAACTGCTATTAAATGCTACTATTTCTGGAGTTTAGTTTTTTTTTAATGAAAGAGGAATAAGAAAGCTGAGACTGAAGAGAACCTTTGTTACCATAGATACTGGGCAGGTGTGTCATTTTCAACTGTAAGCATAAATTTGATAAGAGGCTTCTCTGCAATGGTACCTAAATAACGTACAGAAGATGTGCAGAAAAGCACGGATGGGGTGGGAGAGAGACTGAGCTAGCTCACACCTCACATTTATCTCACAGTTGATCTGCTATCCAGTCTTTGAAATTTCCATTAAAACAAAGGGAGAACAGGTTTTTAGAATTTACTGGGCTGTGATCTCTCCAATCTGTTCACCCTTCACTCCACCACCTTTTGCGTAGATATTAATTCAAAAGGCTCTTGCAATGGGTGACATTTCTAAACATCTGAAAGTCTTTTTTCAGAGCGCTGTCTTCAATGTACAGAAGTTGAGAAATATTAATTTCCCAATGGAGATAAGTGAGAAAAATATTGGCTGGGGAAGGAAGGAGGAGGGCAAAGAAGGATGCATTGCAGTTAGTAAGCAGCTGTATAGAAAAGAGAGAAAGTGTTTAAAATGCATTTCAGAAGAATTTAATGTATATTAATGATGCATTCTATGAAACCAGCAGGTTGTCAAACTTTTACCATATCAGCAAAATTGCATCACACTACCCTGAACTTTTATGAACAGAACGGAGACAAAAATGTCACTTTTAAGAATTTTAAGCAATTTGCCCCACTTCAGTGCTATCCATCCTGCTGCTCATTGGAGGACAGCTAAAACCATTTCTAAACCTGGTGCAGCTATTTATTTGGTAAAGGCTGCTATACTTGCCCTCTGGAATTCAAGTGCACACTGCTCAATCAGCACAAAATGTACTGAAAAATAATAAATGCATCTAATTTGAATCATGAATTTTCATAATCACTAAGAACCCATACATACAAAAAAGAGTTATAACATCTAAATTTGATTCTGGAGCACACATTTCACATCAAGATTGCATACCTATGTAGACAGAGACCATTTAGGCTTGCTGAAAACTAGGACAAACCACATCCCACTCTGAAAGCAAAACCTATTAGTCTATGGAGCCATGCCAAGATAACTACCACTTATGGAACAGACATTTAGCAGTTTTAAGTTATCCCCATAACTGTCATGGCAGATGGGGTGTTTAGGAGATGACAGCCCCTATGCACCGTGTTTGGGGCCCGATAATAGGAACACTCACAAAACTAGTGCACAGCCAAATCTTTCAACTAATGTTTTCCACCCATTTGAAAGGGGTGGTTGTGGTCCCCAAACAGGAATTCTTCAGCTACAGAATCCTATGATGGCAGCCCTGAGAAGATGAATCCACTCTGCTGTCCTTCCCATGTGGATCCACTGACTAAAAAAAAAGCCTGCATCTTGTCTCTTGAAGTCTGAGGAAAAAATCTATGTCACTGAACTCCTTTGGTAGAAAGGGTGGAATATGAAATATTAATATTAATATTAATAATATGTAGATGATCCTCAGGACACCTTCCAACTCAATGATTCTATGACTCGGTCATAGACTCCTTGTCTTGGAGGATAAAAAAAAAACATTGATGAGTGTCCCTCAAACCAGTTGCCAGAGCCTAGAAAACAGTCAAGAACTATTAGAAAATGGCCAGTTGCAACACTCAGGGGTGGGTCTTCCATCCTGACTACCCAAACTAGACTGTATAGCTGTGCAAATTGCTGCAAGACTCAGCTGACAAATTTTATCTTCTGCCTCAGCTGCAGGACTGCTAACTACAGTCCTGAACAAGCATTCAGCACCTTGGACAAGGACCATAACCTCTCTTTGCCTTAGGGCTTATCCACACTTAGCTTTTGCCCTTCAGGTTCCAGGCACAGGGCTGTGCTTTAAAGTTTCCTCCCTGAGCACCTTTTTTTTTCATCCCAGAGCTTTCCCCACAAAAACCCACTCTTTAAAGCTGAAGCGCTACAAATAGCAATTGTGAATAAGCCCTGTTCCAAAACTCTAGGCCTACTGATTTACATCTTGCTAAGCAATCAATTTCCTTTGGATCAAGACTGGGATGGGGGGATATTGAAGATGTCCTTGAAGAGGGTAGGTTGGTGCTTGCCTTATTAACTGTAGATTAATTAACTTATTTAATATGAGTTACCGTAATTAGCCTATTAAGTGTATGAAGTGACTGAGAGGTCTTTATGGCTCTTGAAACTTTAGAAAAACCCCATGAGTGCTCAAGTGGCCTGAGGCTCTCCAGTGTGGCAGAACTTCCTGACATGCCTATGGGACCAGACAGTAACATGTGATGTCATGCACATTCCTGGAAATGCTGCCAAGCTGGGAATTTGCAGGAGAGAACCGTGTGCTGCAAACGTGCACAGGACTTTTCTAAAGTTTTAACAGCCTAAAGATCCCTTGGCCATCTATTACAGTTAATGAGGTAAGTGCAAATGCCTATTTCTATACATCAATGATGTCAGAGAATGAATGACAAGTGAAAGGAAGGGAACAGAATATGGGGAAAAGAAAGAGGATACAAAGTTGGGCTCTTGGCCTACAGTTATGCTTAAACCACCAGGTTGGGCATGTGCATTAGGAACAGGTCTGATGTAGGATGGAGGCTATGTGACTAGGAGTGGAAGTGACAGGCATTGAAACAACTGTCTGTACATGGAACTGCTGTTATTTGAGTGTCAACGAAGACACACATGTACTTTGTAGAGGCCTTTTACACTTGACAAATGCCACAAGCACCAATAATTATTTTGTCAAAGGCATTCTGTACAGCAATAGTTCCCAACTTTTTTTATGGTGACCCACAAGTCCAGATGTACTTGGTATGATGATTCATCACTTTATTGACACATGAATTTTGGAACGTGGGTCTCTGGTAGACATTGCATTTAATTTTTAACTACGTGTTTGCCTATTTCACAGCCATTACATGAGGGATCCAAACAAAAAAATACTTAACATCCCTATTCATGTGGAATTTGTTGAAATATTTATAGTACTTACAAAGTTATTCACAGTTTTGTTTATGGGAATGTAAGTACACCAACCATATGATTACAGGATATTGCTTCATAAGCTATAACAATGTATTCTAAAAACAAATGCTTAAATGAGCAGTGTTAGATATAATTAACTGTGGCTATCTTTTATAGTTTAATTCATGATAAAGTCATTTTAGCAAGTATCAGTGGGGTGCCTGAACTTGTATTTTGCCAATAGGGAAGTCAATGCAGGATTTGATGGTTGTCAGAGATAGTCTCACATAATTATTGATATGTAATGTTGACATATTATTCCTTATTTCAACTAAGCAAACTTCTATCACCCTTGGCTTAACTATTGACTAGTTGGCAGATCCAGTGATGGTTCACCACAAGGTGCTTGTACAGGGTGTTGTTCTGAATTACTATTACAGCTCAGTTCTGATGGTAAGCAACTTGCGGTGAACTGTCACCAGCTCTGCTGCCAGCCTCCAGAGAGCAGTTTGCAAATGTTAAAATTCAGACTTTTTGATGATCAGTTACAAGTGTCAATACAGCTTTAGAGTATGCCAACAAAACAAAGTTGGTTTTTATCATACCAGTTAAGGATTGTAACCAATAATTATTTGGGGTTTACTTCTAAAGCCTGTGAGCCATTTAGACAGGCTTCACAACCTGCATTGGAAAATGGCCCACATGTTGGGAAACACTGCCCTGGAGTAAATTCAACATTATACTAGTGTACTCACTGAATGAAGTATTAAGTAATATAGTTATTACCTGTGGAAAAAACTGGTTTATCCATTCATAATGCAACAATCTACAGTACTTTCCCCTTCTTAAACATTGTCAAAGTGCCTAAACAATGACCCATTTATTTAAATATTTGAAACTGTCTAATACCAATTCCACCCATTGATCTATTTAGCCTATACATTAACTGATTGTTAGTGGTGTTTCAAAATCTCTGGCTGAGGTCTCCCCTAGCCTGCTATGGTACCTGGGAGCATTTTAGATGGAGATGCCAGGGACTGAACTGGAATATCACACTCTACATGAAACTATACTACTGTTGAAACCCCTCCCTCAAATCTGGTCCCAGGATGAGGAAGGAGGTAACAAAGGGAATATCTCTAAAAGACTTTGTTCATATGGCATTGCCCTTAGGAATCTAAGCCAAAGTGTGTGAAATCACACATGACATGCACAATTTTCTTCCTGCTTTTATGGATTCTAATTCTGCTTTAGTAGTAACATCACTGAGAGACAATCTCCATACCCACTTATTGAGAGAACTCTGTTACTGCTTGTTGTTATCTGGATAATCAAATCATAAAGTCCAACTGGGCACCAAAGCAGAACTCCCTTGCTAACTCTAAAATACTTTAAATGCAATTTGTTCAGTAAACTGAAGTACATTAAATTTTTATATTAAGTAAATTATAAGGAAGAGTGCACTTTGCAGAATTAAAAAGTGCTCTGTTAACTTATCTATTATTCCTCTGGGAAAGTTTCCAAAGTATGTCTAGTACAATTACAGAATTTTCTATATGGGCAGGCTATAGATAGGAAAAATTCTTATCGCTCAGCAAATGATTTTTGGTATCATTTCAGAATGCTTTAGGTCTCCCACTACTACCAAAAAAGTGAAGCTCTCTGACCACAGACCAAAAACATATCAGTAGAAGCAGCTATTAACAATATTTCTGGCGACTGGGATCAGAGAACTACTGCCCACTGAAAGCAGTTAAATTAAATAATATTATGTCAAAAAGTTGTTCTTAATGGAGAGTGGGCAATGTGAAGTAAGTGGATTCATCGTGTATACTTCACTAACAGAAAGCTAAGTTCTCTGAGTACTGGTCCCTCTGTACCTAAAATGGCACCACCCACAAGACGAAGATAGCAACAAGCTTGGGGGAACCCCAAGGTTTCTGGAAGTACCAAAAAGTAAAAGAAAATTTCAGAGAAAAACCCGAAGAATGTACCCATCCCCTAAAAACAGAGAGCATGTTCAGTTGGCATAGAATGCAGAGTGAATATTGGGGAGGGCATAAAACAAGGGGGGGAGTGGAGTGGCTAAAACCCTTCACACATTTGTTTGCCAGCCCAGCTTGTACAAACAATGGGTTGTATCCAACTAAATCAGGGGTCCTCAAACTCTTTAAAAAGGAGCCAGTTCACTGTCCCTCAGACACTGTTGGGGGCTGGACTATAGTTTGAAAAAAATATGAATGAATTCCTATGCACACTGCACATATTTTATTTGTGGTGCACACAAAAAAACAGGAAAAACAATACAATATTTAAATTGAAAAACGATTTTAATCAACATAAACTTATAAGTATTTCAATCGGAAGTATATGCCTGCTTTTGGCTAATGAGATGGTCAACAACCGGTTCCATATTTGTCACTGCTAGTCGTAGCAAGCGATGCAAGTGTTCACCAGTTAGTCTGGATGTGGTTGGAGATTTCAGATGTTTCATTCGGGGAAAAGTCTGTTCACAGACATAGGTGCTGCCAAAGATGGTTGCAATTTTGAGTGCATGGTTCCTGAAATTAAGAATTGAGATTATGTCTCAAGAGCTGAGAGATGCATAGAAATTAATGAGGCTGCTTGATTTGAATGCGTCTTTCAGAGAGTCAAAATTCTGTAGTTCGGCCAATTCCATTTGGTAAATCGGATCAACAATTTCAATATCAACAGAACATGGGTTCCGGAAAAGCTCTATGTCCTGTTCATGGAGATGAAGCTCTTTAAATCTGATTTGAAACTCCTTTTGCAACATTTCTAGTAAATCCACATTTGTTTTGTTTGGGAATGCAACTGCTGGTTTTTCCTGCAACTGCTGGTTGACCCCCGACCAAGGAGGCTGGAGGAGAGATGCCTCAGCAGCTGCCAGTCTCAATCCTGAGGCGGGGCCTCCTCCCACCTGCTCTGCTGGGCAGTAGAATGAGGCTCCCCGGCCCCAAAACGGCCATTTCCCTGTCCTGCCTTGGAGCATAACGGCTGAAAAGAGAAAGTGGGGGGCAGCCAAGCTTCCCCCCCCCCGCTCCGCGGCTGCCTCACCTGAGTCACTCACCTTACGCAGAGCAGCTGAAGGAACTCTCAGCCATGGACCATAGAGAGATGAGAACGCAAAAGCACCAACCCGCCTGCTGCGCGTGTGCAGGATCGCATCATCCCTCCTTTTGCACATGCATCGCTTGCCCCCCCCCCCGCAACCAATGAACCAACCACTCATGGTATCAACGGACACCAGATGCAGAGGTCGCAGTCATGCATGGGACGCCATACTTCTTTGCGCCATAGACCCATTAGACAGCAGCGGGCTCTGCAATTGCCGAGCGGGCCGGGTTCAGGACCCTGGCGGGCCAGATTTGGCCCATGGACCATAGTTTGAGGATCCCTGAACTGAATTGTTCTGTGTGGGGAGCAATTTCCAAAAGTCCCACAGAATTTCCTCCCCTTTATTCCCCACCCCCTATGCCCCCTGCACTGTCCCCATATCTGTTTGGGAAGAAACCCAGAGCAGTTGGGGGGGCATGTGAAAGGAGGAGAGGGAGGGGAAGTTCTGTTGTACTTGCAGAAGTCACTTTGTGCATGCAATGATTCAGCTGGATACGATTGTTATTTTAGTAAATCAGTTTCCAACAACTGATTATCTGTGCTGCATGGAGACAACTTTAAAAAGTACTTATTTTATAAGAACATGGCACTTACCGTTCCCCTGAAATCTAGCTCTTCGTGTGTCAGGTTTTCATTATTATTTTTGCATGAAGAACATTTGGTATGTGCAATTGCAGCCCCTACAGCTGTCTGAAGTGGTGCAGACCACAGACGGTTTACTATTTCATTTATTTTTAAATTACATTTTTATATTGCTCACTTGATAGAAAACCTCCAAGTGGTTTACAAAGAACAAATTTAAAATATTCATTAAAAATACAGATAAAAATAAACAAATTTTCAATTTTTTTAGATACAGATTAAAGCAAATATTAAAAGCAGGTTGACATATAATTATATCAAAATAGAAATAAATACAAAATACAATTTAAAAATGATTATACATAATAAAATTACATGTTAAAATTACATGCCTGAGTAGGCTTGCCAAAACAAAAAGGGGTTAGTTCTTTTAGTAAGAACTATTCCATATTCAGAAGATGATAGCTGGAAACCTGAGTAAACAACAGCTTTATTCAGAAAAGTTGGAAACCAGACTGGATAAGACCAGAGAGGATAAAGAAAAGAACAAAAGAGTATGCAAAGAAAGCACTGCATTTAGATCACATGTTCAAGTTGTTGGGAAACTGAGGTATGGATGGAGATGGGATTATAATTACATAGGGACATACAAAGCTGCCTAACACTGAATCAGACCATTGATCCGTCCAACTCAGTACTGTCTGCATTGACTGGTAGTGACTCTCCATGGATTGAATTTAAGACCTTCTGAATACAAAGCATGTGCACTAGCAAACAAATTGCCTGCATATCGTCAAACAGAAACAACTATAAATCATACTTTGCTCTCCTTGGCATGTGATTCTTGCAAAATTACAATTGATTAGGCAAGAATGAACCCAAAGTATCCTAGATAATTCTACAATTCTTTCTACCTTTTTATATGGCTCAGAAATATTTAGCTGTATCACGTCTCTCAGGAAATATTAAGGCAGCATCCACTTCCTTGCATAGTTGATTAAAAAAAGGATTATATTATTCAAGATTTTGACCTCAGTAGTGAAGTCAGTCAATAATTATCATTTACTATTCAGCAGTGGTATAAATCCTTTCCCATGTGAGAGAGGAACCATTTGAATCTCTTACTTTCATTCATAATTAATCTTATGAGTGCCTTCCAGGCAGGAAGCTATTTCCTTTGATTCAAGAATCTAAGAACAAATTTACTTCAGTGTTATATTGGACAACTCACTGGCCACTTTCTTCAAGGTCAGACCCAGTAAATAAATAGGAGCATGCCAGTAAGTAGACATAGGTAGTATAGGTAGATATGGAAACTTAGTGTATCTCCTTCCTCCACATAGTTATGTAATATAGATTTAATGAAACAAATTGTTTCTGTGTGAATTGGGATAGCTCTCTTCATTCTGCGGATAGGCATTAATATTGTATCACTCTGAAAATAAAATAGTGATTTCTGAAAGGATTGTGAATAGCATTTTAATGGCTAAGAAAACTTATATCGCTGGTCTCCTTTTTGTGAACTAGGCTATTAGCTTTCAGATAATGATGCTAGAAAGTGTGCTTTGTAGCTAAAACTGTAGTTTGGTGGCAAATTATAACCAGTCTTGTAATGGAGGAAAGAAAATCCCAGGATGTTGTCACAGAAATTTCAGTTGCTCAGTTACCACATACTAAAGTCTGCAAGGGAAAAGTACAGTTTCACTTTTCTTCTTCTTCTTTTTTAGTAAGGTATTTTATGGGGATGGGGGTGTTTTCTGTCTGTTTTCTGAGAGGTCCTAGAGGCTCATTTGTGTCTTGAGCAGATGGGTGTTCAGCTAAGCTATTATTCCTCTTCTCCCCACACTTCAGAAAAGTGGTGAGGAATGACTGAGACTTAGCCTCTCATTGTGCTGCGATCTGCACAGAATAGTTGTTAGGCCACCTCCATCATGGAGAGTAATGGGGGAAGTAAGCATTCACTCCCTTCATCTCTTCCCACAGAAGGAAGAGGAGGATAGAAGCCTCTAGAAAAGAATTACCATTACATAAGAGAGCATTTAACAAAATCTTAGTAAAGTGTGTATGTAAGAAATTGTGTGCCACCTTTTTGGTCAAAGTAATCCCAAGGTGGCTTACACAGATAAACGAAACATAAAACTGGAACACTTTATTCCAATAAAACTCCTACACTGACTTCTTGTGCACTCCTAGAATTCAACACAAGCTCCTTGTTACCTTCAAATCGCTCCCTGGCCTTGTTTCCTTTATCTCTCTGGTCTTGAATTACCAATATTTAGTTGCACATAGCCTTCCCTGCTTCAGCTGCACCAGCCTCAGCACCTCCTTCTCTCTCAAAAGACACAGTCCTTTGTCCCTTGCTGCCCTTGATGCTTGGTTGTGGAGTCCGTGGGTGCAAAGGCATAATTAGCAAATGGCAAAGATTACTAAATATTTGGAATTACTAAATGCTGGGTGTCTTCACCTGGGTGCCAGGCAGGTTAACAGTTTAAAAATGCAGGCTGAGAAGAAGAGCTGGAGAGAAGAATCATGTAGTACAAAGAAAGATAATGGGCAAAACAGTTACCCTGTGTTGGGCAGCAGAGGAATGTGAGTCCCTCTTCCTATGAGGGAATGCTGAGCAGAGACCACAGCCGGGATTAGGATTTCAGCGTTGGATGGTGTAAACTGGGAAGGGGAGTTCCATGTTGGCAGTGGACAGTGACGTAGTCTGCAGGAAAAATCATGGCAAGATGCTTGGAAAGTGGGGGTAAGGCAGAACTCTTGGAATGGCTGGCTGAGACAAGCTGGGTCAGAGACACTGAGGTGGCATTCTGGCTACTCTGGAATCTAATGCTGCACTCCCTCTTGAGATGTGAATGCTCTGACCTGTCTGCACAGTAGACTCAGATGTGTAAATGAAACCATATATCTTAAAGACACCACAGTCTACATTGTGCCTCATTCCAAAGGAAATGCAACCTAGTAAAGTGCCAAGACCCCTAGAATTTTGCACCACTCGGCAGAGATTGGGGTAGCCTATAACAATATATAAACAAAACCATCACATATTTTTTCCCTTTGTTTCTGCCTCAACTTCCTTCCTTCCTCTTCCTCTGTTGTGTACCCAGTGAACTTTTTAAAATCTTAAGCTCCCCGAGGCAGAGATCTAACTTCTTGTACCCTGTAATGCAACATGCACCTTAATGCTGTTAAATAAACAAATAGGTCAATTTAATAGTAATTAAATAGTCAATTGAACTACTCTTCAGCTAAACTACTCCTCAATTCCCTTGGAACCCTCATGCCCTCTTAACTGCCCCAGCATGTATGCCTTCCCTCTTGGAAGATGGACACCTCTCAAATTCCAGCTTCCTACTTGTTTTACAGGGATACCAGTTACTTAGATACTTTTACACCCAAACACACACACACACCCACATCAGTTGCTAGCTCAAGACACCGACTTATAAGTTGCACTGAGCTTCTATCGTTGTGGCACTGCTCCCAAGTATGCACAATGTCTTCATATAATTATAGTACACAGGAAAAGTCAGCTTACCCTGCCTTAAATTGTATACCTTGATGAATTTTAATCATTCACATAATGAATATAGGCTGTCATGTCATATGCAAGAGAGCAATATTCAATCCTTATCATGTCCTTTAGAATGGGCAAATGGTAGATCAATCTAGGAAGTGGGGGGAAGGGGAATCCTTAATCCCAAACAACTTAAATTGTATCTAATCACTATAAATCAAAGAGGAACTCTTTTAGCAAGTGAATTTTAGCCGGCGGGGGGGCAGTGGAAAGCATGTAATAACCATGTTTTCAATATATTTTGTTCCCCATTATATCCTTTTCTGTTGTGAGGCTTGGCTGAGCCACTGATTACAGTCATTGGCTCTGATAGCCATTGAATTACACATGGGTCTCATTGTAAAAAGTAGTAGAAGGCACACTACATGTGCATTTAAAATGCATTATGAACAATAGAGCCCTCTGCCTGGAATAAAAGGTGTTTTTATTTTCCAAAACATTCTAAAGCATATGAAGACAGGCTACTAAGACCATCCATAAACCCAACCACTAAAATATTTGTATTTTAAAATGTTTATATAGCAGCAACTCCCCACATCAGGCAACTGATGATAATTTATTTTTAAATTGCAGCCTTCTGTTTTAGGAGTATGGCTACTTACAAAGAAATACATTTTGCAAGCCATTGTTGTTTAGTCGTTTAGTCATGTCCGATTCTTCGTGACCCCATGGACCAGAGCACGCCAGGCACCCCTGTCTTCCACTGCCTCCCGCAGCTCGGTCAGACTCATGCCAAACTTGTTCCTTTTATCTCTTGACTTCCTACTTTAGCATTCCAATCCCCTATAATGAGAAGAACATCCTTCTTTGGTGTCATTTCTATAAGGTGTTGTAAGTCTTCATAGAATTGGTCAATTTCAGTTTCTTCTGCACCAGTGGTTGGTACATAAACTTGGATTACTGTGATGTTAAAAGGTCTGCCTTGGATTCGTATCGAGATCATTCTATCATTTTTGAGATTGCATCCCAGTACAGCTTTCACCACTCTTTTGTTGACTATGAAGGCCACGCCATTTCTGTTACGTGATTCTTGCCCACAGTAGTAGATATGATGGTCATCCGAACTGAATTCGCCCATTCCCGTCCATTTTAGTTCACTGATGCCCAGGATGTCAATATTTATTCTTGCCATCTCATTTTTGACCACATCCAACTTACCAAGGTTCATAGTTCTTACATTCCAGGTTCCTATGCAATATTTTTCTTTACAGCATTGGACTTTCCTTTCACTTCCAGGCATATCCGCAACTGAGCGTCCTTTCGGCTTTGGCCCAGCCACTTCATCAGCTCTGAATCTACTTGTACTTGTCCTCCGCTCTTCCTCAGTAGCATGTTGGACGCCTTCCGACCTGAGGGGCTCATCTTCCAGCGTCATAATTTTTATATGCCTGTTGCCTTTGTCTGTGGAGTTTTCTTGGCAGGGATACTGGAGTGGATTGCCGGTTCCTACTCCAGGTGGATCACGTTTGGTCAAAACTCTCCACTATGACCTGTCCATCTTGGGTGGCCCTGCACAGCATAGCTCATAGCTTCTCTGAGTTATTCAAGCCCCTTCGCCACGGCAAGGCAGTGATCCATGAAGGGGTTGCAAGCCATTACTGTATCCCAATGGCAAATATGTGAGTAATAGTGAATTGATTTCAAATTATATTATATAGCTATATGATTATACAAAAGCATTATTATAGACAAGACTACACAGGGTGGACCTTTTCTCCCAACATAACTAACTGTTCATCCTACTATAAAGACTTTGTCCTGAAACACTTTCAAAGAAGTGGCCAAGAGTTAAACTTCAAGCCCTTGTTGCTTGTAAGTGATGATCGCATCTTGGATCACTGCAGCAGTCTGTCACTACCTGCTGCTTAATGTATTGAATTCTAGGTGTTTGAAGTGCTAAAGATTTTGTAATTAGGCCACTGCCTGCTTGATGTAACAAAGAGACACATAAGATGCTACTCCCACCATGACTCCCACCAAAAACCTCTTCCCTGTCCATGCAATCCATTTAGCAAGGATAATGCTTAAATGCCTCTTCAGCATGTGCCAGTTTAGCATCTGAACAGTTTCACATTGGTGTGAGCTACCCCCTGGGCTATGTGACACTAATGCTCCATGCTTTTAAATCAGTACATAGGGCAGGAACACTTAAATAATAATTTGGTACACACAGATTGCTTGGCAGGAAGCTTTCACAGCAATTGTGAATGAAGACCTATGTTTAATTTAACACTAAGAGTTGCATACGATGGTTACTCATGTTTACTCCAAGTATGATTTAGTCAGATATCACCCTAAGGCTGTGACATCAAACAAACTGTCCCAGTGAAAACTATGTCCAAAGATATCAGCACAACATTTTAGGTATTGCAGATTTAATCTTTTAATATGTAAGCAACCAAGTACTGCAAATTCTGTTTGATAGTCAGCTGAGTATAATATTGGTCTACATAATAGCTACTTTCATGGTTACAAGAGAATGTACAAAATGTTTATTTTCTCTAATAAGCTAAATCTGAGAGAAATCTACCATAGAGAATTGCAACCACTTTTCTCAAGACAAACCAAAAATGAATTGGGGTAAGCCCTAAAATATATGGATAAAAAGCCCTGCTAGTGCAATCATAAATGATGTAACCATTTTGCAAGCAATTCACATAAATTACTAAGGGAGAAATAAACAAAATATCCGATGGGTTTTCTCAGTACAAAGCATTTCAAACATAAAAAACAATGAAGGGAGACAGTTTTTAATACTCTGTTGGAAGCCGCCCAGAGTGGCTGGGGAAACCCAGCCAGATGGGCGGGGTATAAATAATAAATTATTATTATTATTATTATAAGAAGGAGGGAGAAATTAGGTGTACTGGGATAAGAAAAGCAGAGGTCCTAAAAAGGAGATAAAGAAAGATAAGGAATTATGTGAGTGTAAATGTTTGTGATATGGAAACGCAGGGAGGAAAAAAGTTATATGGCTAACTCTGCAATCCTATGCACACCTACTTAGAAACAAATCCCACTCAACACAAGCCCTATTCATGCATTTGCCTGAAGACATTATGACTTATAGTGGGGAGAAGGGGAGAAATCCTCTTACTTGGAAATACATCAGGCAGAGAAAGTAATGACCTTTAGGTAAAGGTAAAGGACCCCTGACAGTTAAGTCCAGTCGCAGAAGACTCTGGGGTTGCGTCACTCATCTCGCTTTACAGGCCAAGGGAGCTGGCGTTTGTCCACAGACAGTTTTTCTGGGTCATGTGGCCAGCATGACTAAGCTGCTTCTGACTACATTGATGGTACAAAGTATATTGTATGTTAAAAACACAATTAGGACCCACCATGCCTCATTCCTAAATTCCAGCTTTGATGATGAGTGTGTGTGTGTTCCAGATCAGGACCACACCATGAGGATTTTAACCCTTTTCTTGTTGTGTTTTTCTGTCCAAAATCCTCCCCTAAGTTATTTTCTCCTGAAGCAAATTTGCTGCACCCTGTCCCCAGGACACCGCTAGCCCCACTTAAGATAGTATGTAGTTTGGCCCTAAGGCCACTCCAAACAGGGCGTTATTCATACTGTTGTAGAAGTGATGCTAACACATAAAATGCATTACAAAGATTACAGGGATAGTAAATAATGGGAATTGGACAAATGCTTTTATAGGGAGCAAAGAAGCAAAAAAGAAAAAGAAAAAAGCATCTAAGTCTTTAAATGTTTTATCAGGCAGGGATTTAAAGCATCCTACAGCAAATTCTTAGCCTTGAAAATCGCTACAGCAGTGACATATCTGGTCCTTAAGAAGGCTTGTGCAGAAATGGCAAGGGTAATGAGTTTGCCCTTAAGAGGTTAGACATTCTGCAACCACAGCTAACTTTACCTTGAGACCCTGCCAGCTCTCTCATCTTGAAGCACAGACAGGTATGCCCTGCACAATTCCACTCAAATGAAGTGTGTGTATTAATGCCACTCATGAATCACTGCCCCACTATTTTTTAATCTATTTTAATGCAATAAAATCAAAGCATTAACAATAATATGAGGCAGCTACTAAAAATAAAGAGCAGACTGAAAAGTTTTAAAAAGGAAAAAGAAAACCAAGGCTTGAAAAGAACAGGCTTTTTATGTGTGTGTCTATAATCTGTACTGCTTTAATTAATAAATACATTATTAGTGTAATTTGTTATAATGTAACTATTTTATGATATAACAAGGGTCGAAACTGTGTGTTTGTATGTGTGTGTTTTAAAACAAAGCAGTTCTCTGCAGCACCTTCACCAATTTAACTCCTACACATTCTATTATTAGCACTTCCTCGTTTTTATTTTCCAGTCTCCTTGCGCTATAAAAAACAGTGTTTCCAAGTAAAGCACAGCTCTGTTGAAACAAAGATAAAATGTGGCATAACTTGACACAGTGCATCGATCCACACAATTAAATATCTCTATTATCTTTTATTTATATAAAATCCTATTCATTTGATTTTCTTTCCCAGGTCTCTAGTTAGCATCTGAATATTCTAATTCTCATTTGAGATTTGGTGAGTGAAAAAGCCCCAGCAGGCTTTTGATGCCTGCTTATCACATCACTAATTCTCATTTGTGCACTTCCAAAGCCCCTTTGAGTATGCATTTAGGCATTTCTTTAAAAAAAGAAAAGGAAAAGAAGAATAGTAGCTATAATTAGAGCCTTCTCAAAATTAGTGTCATAAAAGAACAATTGAATGAAAAACCATGAATAACTGAAATAGGAGTGATGGGAGTTTAAGTAGGACCTATACTAAAAAAAATATGACTATTAAAAATCTGATCCATAACTGTAGACTATTATTAGAAGACCTACAATTGTGCTGCTTTGGACAGACTCCATGCACGTGCCCTGCAATACGATCTATGCTTCTGTGCAGGTACTGCCTCAGTCTTTACACTCATTCAGCTTAGACTGTGAACCCATATGGCATGACTGGGAGTACCATGCTTTGCCTGTAGAATTGAGGGAAAAGGAAGAAACTGAGTAGTGTATAAGAAGTTAAGGAAGATGTGTATTAGAAATAAAACAAAGAAGCAATGTGTGAAGGGATGGAATATCTTGGTCTCAATAATTCTATATAAACACTTGGAAGACTTGATCTCCTGAATGTTATTCCTTTACCCCACTGAAGGAACCCCACTGAATCATACTACTGGTTGAATGTATCAAGGAAGAAGAAGAAGAAGAAGAAGAAGAAGAAGAAGAAGAAGAAGAAGAAGAAGAAGAAGAAGAAGAAGAAGAAGAAGAAGAAGAAGAATTATTATTTATGCCCCACATTTTTCCCTGACTGGGACTCAAGGCAACTTAGATAAATTAAGAACAGCTAAAACATTGGGGGGGGGGCAATAAAAACAACAACTAAACACACACACACATTAATTATACGATCTATTAAAAACATGCAAATAATTTTGATTAAAACACAACAGCACTAGCCAGATTCAACCTTTGTTATCTGCATTGACTTCCAATCAATTTCTGGGCCCGGTATTAACCTTTAATGCTCTAAATGACTTGAGGCTAGGTTACCTGAAAGATCATCTCCTCCTATGTACATCTGTCAACATTAAGATCTTAATCAGAGGTCCTGTTCTATATTCCCCTGCCAAGTATGGTGAGCCAGGTGGCTAAGTAGAGGTCCTTTTTGGTGGTAGCACCCTGGTTATGGAATGCCCTCCCCACTGAAGATTACATGGCACTTAAAATCTTTTAGGTGTTATGTGAAGATCTTTTAATTATTCCAGGTTTATTAAAATTATGCTTTGGTATTTTTTAGTCCTTGGAACAATTTATTCTTGGCTGGGATTTCATGCTGTTTTGGAATAATTTAATGCTAGTGTTGGGGAAAATTTGGGGTTCAATGCTCAATACCCTGTGGGTTCAGCCAACACTAGTTTCCCCAACACTACTTTATAGATATTATTGTTTACATTTATTTGATAGCTTATATATTACTGCTTTTTTGAAAAACTGTGAACTGCTCAGAGGGAGGAAGGTAGGTGACAGTCAATTCATGTCAAAACTAAATAAATGCATAACAAATAACAATTCTTATTAGACATTTCCCAAATACGATTTGGCTGACTTGGCAACCATGCTAAATTACATCTTGATCTGCAAAGGAGGAAGACATCGTAATTTAGGACTAAGGTTATTGATAGTATAATGTTAGAATGCTTTCTATGTAATACCCCTGAGTAGGCAAAGGAAATAAATTGTGCTGTTCCTGTTAAACATGCATCCTTATTTGGGCCAAATGTAGAATAAATATTACATGATAAAAAACAATAATGAAAAATGATTAAACAGCAAAGGTTCTGAGATCTCAGATATCTGAGGTTGACCTCTCTATACCTAAAAAAATATAGCATCTTCATATTTGCATAATTTGTTGTTAGAGGACTTAAAACACAATACACTGGATACAAATCAGCAGGGAGGGAACAGTTGGCTGGGCCAGGGAGGTCATCAAAGCCTCTTTACAAGAGGGGGTGGTCCCTGCCTGTTTGAAGGAGACAGTGGTAAAAACATTCCTTAAGGAACCTTCCCTAGATTTGGAAAACCTAACTTCTGGCCAGTTGCTAATCTCCCTTTCCTGAGCAAGGTTCTGGAGCAAGTGGTCACAGTCCAGATCCATGTGCTTTTGGAAGAAATTGGTTTTCTGGATCTATTTCAAGCGGTGTTTGGGCCCAGTTTTGGCACAGAAACAGCTTTGGCCACCCTGTATGATAATCTCTGATGAGAGACAGACAGAGAGAAGGGAAACATGTACCTGTTAATTCTTCTCGACCTCTCAGCAGCTTTCAATACCATTAACCATGGTATCCTTCTGGAGTGACTGTCAGAACTAGGGGTGGGTGGCACTGCTTTGCAGTGGTTCCAGTCTTAATTGGATGGTCGTTCCCAGAGGGCATTACTTGGGAAATGCATCTGATTGGCATCCTATGCCCTTTTAAAATGTGGGGTGTGGTTTTTTTTGGGGGGGGGGTTATTGGATTGTTTTTATTTTGATTGTTTATTTTGTGTTTTTTATATTTTGATTTTATTCTGTGAACTGAACCTCCCTGAGACCCATGGGTATAGGGCGGTATAATAATAATAATAATAATAATAATAATAATAATAATAATAATAATAATAATAATAATAATAATAATTTTCCAAATACTTTATTTAGCTATTGACATACTATGATAGATGGAGAAGTCCAATATTGGATATCTATTAAATAATAATGTTTTAAAATCCTTCAAGTTTTCTGTTGTTTTCCTACAAGCAAAAGTTTCACTGTGTTCTCCAAAGGTTGTATCCCCTACAACAGCAATTGTTGCAATAAGAACTACCAGCATAACACTGCTTTAAAATTTTGTATAGTTTCATTTCTATTTCCATGTCAAATGTAAACATGAAGAAAGTGACCTTGGATATAAAATATAAGAAGGCAATGTCAGAATTGATAGGACCTACCATTAGTATTTCATTCTGACAGGTAGGAAATAGGCATGTCAGCACTGAATGCTACAGACTGAGCTGTGGCCCTGATCACAGTCAAAGCGGTAAATTTCATCCTACCAAAGTAATTTTCAGCAAAAACAAAAAGTGCTTAAATAATACAACAAAACTGTCTAGAGAGAGGTATAATTTTTTCATCCGAACTGAAAGACAAACAAATGAAAGTGATATACACAACTTTTGTGTTGTGTAAATATCAGTAAAACATTATTTGCTACTAAACAAGATTATTGTTACAAATTTATAGCTAAGGTTTTGCTTCTTAAAAAACTTACTTGGCTGATATAGTGGAAAGTTCATGGAAAATATGTTTTAATTTAGTTAATTCTTTTAAAAGACAATGCAAATAGAATGGAAAAAATGTGTTTATGCATGTAATTAATAAAACAAGACAAAGATTACAACAAGAAGTAACACTGTCTAATACACGATGGTGGGCTCCTCACTCAACATTTAGTTATGTTCCTCTGAGCACTGCTGGAAAGCCCCTATCCAACAAACAACCTTCCATTTTTAATTCCTATTTTATAACTTCAGCAAGACCATTTTTTCCTTCACTCACTATCTCGTGCAAACTTTGTCCAACTTTTGACACGTGTTTGTAACACTGGGAATGAGGGACAGACTGGGAGCTCTGCTAGTGTACCAGCTGCCCTGCTACAATGATTACCCAATACAGTGGTACCTTGGTTCTCAAACACCTTGGTAGTAAAACAACATGGAATCCAAACGCTACAAATCCAGAAGTAAGTCTTCCAGTTTGTGAACTTTTTTTGGAAGCCGAATGTGCTCCATTTTGAGTGTTGTGCTTCCGATTTGAATGCCACACTCCCATTTCGAGTGTTATGCTGAGGTCTGTCTGTTTTTGCTATTTATTTTGCATTTTTGTGGCTCTTTTTTGTTTTTGTGACTGTGTGGAACCCAGTTCAGCTACTGATTTATTGACTGATTGATTGATTGATTGATTGATTGTGTGACTGCACTACATTGTTTATTGCTTTCATTTTATGGAACAATGGTCTCGTTAGATAGAAAAATTCATGTTAAATTGCTGTTTTAGGGATTGTTTTTAAAAGTCTGGAATGGGTTAATCCATTTTGCATTACTTTCTATGGGAAAGCGCGCCTTGGTTTTGGAACACTTTGGTTTTGGAACGGACTTTCGGAATGGATTAAGTTTGAGAACCAAGGTACCGCTGTATCAAGAAGGATATTGTGGACACGTGGCAAAATAGTCAAGAACTTGGAGTACCAACTAGGAAAGACTATAGTATCTAGGAGTTTTTAGTTTGTACCTCCTTCCCCCAACAAATGTGTGGCTCAGTTAAGTGCAAAACTAAACTACATAATCATGCTGAATATAATTCTGTATATTTTAATTTATCACATTGCTCTTTTTGTATTTTGAAGTGACTGTGATGAATTCTCTCTAGATCTTTTACTAAAAAACTAAAGCAACTTAAAACTGTGGACACAGCATAGTACTAGACATTAGGAATGTTTTGGCATAAGTTTGTTGTAGTATTCAGGTTAAATATTCCCTAATCTACTTAAAGAAATTAACTCCTTGATCTGTTGGATTTCACAGGGGCTTTAAAAGCTTCCTGAATCATTTCCATAACTAGAGGCACTGCTAAATTAGTTGTGAGAGCAAGAAGGGCATCTGACCATTTGTGTGTGTTTACATTCTGATGACATTAGCCAATGAGTATTTTGGTTCTTCTTTCTTCCAAGTAACAGGCTGGGTCAGAAACTACTGCCATATGATGCTTCTGCTTTTTGCTGGATTACTTTTGCAGATGGAGTCACCATCAAAACTAAGAGAGGCAGATTATTATTATTTTTATAAAAAACCTGCAGAATACATTTGTTCCATGAAGAAATCTACATACCCCCACTTTGAATATGGTCACAAGGACAGAAGAACGCCTGCACCAAATCCTTTAATTTTTTTAATGTTATTTCACTAAAGGATTACATATTTATCCTTGTTCTTTATAATACCTTTAATGATGTGCTTTAGAGGTCTCTAATTAAGATTCAAAGCATAAAAGTGTGCAAGAGCTGATAACCCACAGAACTTAACAGATTCTCATTAACATTCAAATGCTTCCTTCATTTGGACCGAGACAGTAAGACTTTTCCACCTCGGTGGCAGACACTAATGATACTTGCAAATATGACTAATGTCTTCATTGGTGAAAAATTAATGCACCACAATAATTTTTCTACCTGGGGTTAATGAACATGTCACATGCTTAAAATGAGTTGTTTGAAAGTAAATTACTATAATCTATATTTAGAAGACACTGCTTTTAAAAAGAAAGTCTATACTATGTTTGATGTCGCTTACTTTTACCATGAATTCTATTATTTGCCAAGTAAGACTATCTGCTGTGCTAATGGATACTGGATTTTCCCCCCATTTCCTTAGAATGTCCATTATTTCAAGGACAGAGTGCACAGTTGCCATAAACAACAACAAGCTAATCATCAAAGCTAAAGAAAACAAACATTCTGAATTCTAACAGAAGCAAAGCCAGGGTAAAAGCTCAGGAAAACATTTTCCTCTGTTATGACCTTTTGGCTTATCCCACACAGTGATTTCAAAATTGTGGACTTAACTGTTTCCCTGGCACTTTTCCTCAGATAACAGTGATTGAATGATGCACACAGTTGACTAATCCAGGAAGTGAAAGTTTCAATAACTACACTCAACAAACCAAAAGGATATGGTTGTTTGAAAACGCAAGAGTCCTCATGATTCTATTTATTCATTTATATTTCTAGCACATTCTGTGGAAAGCAACATACACAATCTTTACATAAGCTTTACAAGAATGACCCATACTGCAGTGTGTAGAGCAAGCTGAGACAGATACAGATAAACCAATGCAGATAAAGCAACCTGAAAGAGGTACAAATTAACCTAGGCCAGCCCAAGCCATTTCACTGCCAAAAGCAGAGCCTAGATTGCACTACCTGCCCCCTGCAACTTGGACTAACATTTTAAAAAGCCTTGCTGCAACAGATACTTTGTCTGTTATACCCATAGACACCCATGATGCCACCCAAAACAAATTGCTTCACCCTGATGCATAGTGGGGTCAGCTTTGTTTGTACCCATATTGTCTGAGAGGACTCAGTGAATTTGCACAATGCGGCATACACTTCAGCCTTCACTCAATATAGCAGAGGTCTGTTTGACTTCATGCTTTTTCCATTACATGAGGCAACCAATATGCCGCTAGCAAATGCAAAGTACTACTATTTTTTGTTGATGTCTCCTAGTTCCCAACATGTGGGGCTAAGTAAGCTAATGCAGATTCGTAGGTCCCTCTTGAAGTTGTGGAATACCAACCAGGAGCCCGTAATCAAACTATGGAACTTGATTCTACACAAGGCAGTGATGGACACCAACTTGGATGGCTTTAAAAGAGTATTGGACAAATTCATAGAGCATAAGACTGCCAGTGGCTACTAATCACAATGCTCTGCTTCCATGGTGGGAGGCAGTAATACTTCTGAATACCAGTTGCAGGAAGTCAAAGGAACATAGATTCTTCTTGTTCTCAGGTCCTGTTTGCCAGTTTCCCACAGACATCTGGTTGGCCACCATGAGATCAGGATGCTGGACTAGGCCATTGGCCTGATCCAGCAGATTCTTCCTGTGTACTTATGTTCATTTCTAATTTTCAAGTTTATCAGAAGCCAAATAAGCCAAATATTTAATATGTGGGACCTGCAACAAAACTGTGGTCTGGGTTGCTTTTGTTCAGGTTTCAGCCTGCTACTCGTACCTTTCTCCAGGATATTATTATTATTATTATTTAAATTTACTAGTTGCTTTTTTGCCATGACAGCTCAAAGGAACTTACAATACTGGGGTTCTTCTGAGCCTGATGATACTTCCACCTTGTCTATTTTGCTGATAGAAGTCATGCTAGGAGAATGAGTCCACTGTAAATATATAGGACAGGGTTTTCTCATATTGGTTTGGACTGGTTTAAGAGGAATGAAAACAAGTGCAAACCCACATGCAAGCATATGCCAGTCACAGCTGGGAAGTTGGAGAGTTCTGAGGAAAAGAGAAATGAGTACAGAAATTGCTGATGTTTGCTGAGGTGTCCCATGTCTGGAATGGCAGTCAGCTGAGTATGATTCATATTTACTGTTGTTGCTAGCAGTCCTCAAACAATTTGTGCACAATTTGCATTGAAATGAATGGGGTGGAATAATGTGATGACAATGTAACTTACCTAAGTTACATAAATTTGCCACAGTGAGCAATGAGGTGAATAACATAGTTTTGGGTAGAAGATGAAGTGCTGCAAAACGGAAATAGTTTTGCACCCAGCAAATACAGAGTGGAATGGAAAGGCTGCCTTCTTACACCCTTAGTCACAACATATACTTAGGAACTGGGATGAGAGCTCATACCTTCATTTTCTCCCTTGCTCATCTTCCCTCCTTCACTCATACCTTCAACAAACACTCCCCACCACAACCCCAGAGTCGGTCACAACTGGACCTAATGGTCAGGGGTCCCTTTACCTTTTACATTCATCATACATTTTCCTCCATCTGCATTAGATACTTCTCCTACCCACCACCCACACAACTTGCTTCACTGCCCTGAACTCAAGTGTATACCCAAGAAGTGGCATGGGCTGTGCTCAGCAGAGGCATGCTCTTGGGACTAATCATGTCAACTGTCAATTGGGTCCAGTCAAGAGATACCCAACTTTAGGCTCTTTCCCTTGATGATACTGTAGGTATATTATAATCCAGAGAATGTGGTTGGTTTTTTTAAAAAATACATCAAGAATTAACAAATTCATTACAACCACAGGAAAAGTGTTATAATTTAGATCTCAGGGGCCACTGAAATACTATCACTTCAAATGAAAATGTGTGTTTGCTTTCCTGGCAAATTCCTGTGGGTAACACTATGATTTTCAGTTTTCTTTGCTAGTGCTTTCTGTTTTCAGTTTTATAAAACAACGTTCTGGACAATTACTGGTTTTATTCATTTCTTGTTTTCTTACTAATAGTACTTTGAGGCAAGCTAGAAAACACACAATAGAATTTTACTGTTCTTAAATAAGCTGTCTAAACTCAGAAATTCTGTCACTCCATTTTGACAGATCAAGTAATAATGTTATCCACCATGAGAGAATATAAATGTACCAGTACAAGAATCATAGTGGGCGTATAAGCTGTAACCATCATAAATGACACTTTTTATTCCCTTTGAAAATCTTCCTGATTTATTTCATTTACTTAGACAGTGTCGCTGCTTATTTTTAATAGACACATTTTTTTAAACATTCCATCAGAGTAAACAGATAGGGAATGGTGACACTATAACCCAAATTGTCATTATTCAAAATGATTTCTTCTGCTTAGGTTGTTTTCATTTAGCAAAATAATTTCATTTTTCTGTGTCTGCACACATTATACTCACAGGAGGTAATGGAGGCTTAAAACAATGTCTCCTGCATTTAATATGCAAGGAGAATTCTTAATAGAATCATTTGCAGGATAATTAAAAGCCTGCTGATACATCTTATGAAAGTGTGAAACAAGTACAAAATGAATAGAGCCAAATGGCAATTGCTTATTTCTGTAGAGTAAGTGCTAAGTCAAAGAGGTCATAATTGCTACTTTACACAGAGAAAATGGCTTTGTTTTATCCTATATTTTTCAGCATTGAAAGTATCATCTGCTGTTTTCATACAGAAATTAGTTGCATTTTGTGCAAAGGAAAGCTAGATAGCATTGTCATTGGCTCTGACAGTTGCATCAAGCATAATAATACCAGAAATTAAAATTTTACTGAAGAATAACATCAGTTAAATCAGCACCTGCTTGAGGTTTATTGAAGGCCAAATTATGCTCTCCGCCCAAAGAAAGATCATTTATATAATCTAGCTTCTCCAAACACCCATAGGACTTACACACACAGTTCATTTCCAGGCCCAATTCAAGGTGCTCATGTTAGCGTCTAAAGCCCTAAGCAACTCATGCACCAAATACCTGAAAGACTTCCTCCTTCCCTACAGTCCCATTTGGGTACTAAGACTGGCAGAGGGGTTTATTCCACCACTGCCCTCAGAAGCTGAGGTTGGGGTGTGTGGCTTGAGAGAGGGCATTATCTGTAGCAGCTCCTAAATTGTGGAATTCTCTCCCCACAGATGTGCATCTGGTACCTTCATTATACAGAGTACATCAAATTTTGAAGCCACATTTTTAAAAAAACCTGGCCTTTGACACTTGACATGTATGTTTTCAGGACCCACTTTATTTCTGTGATATTAAGTTGTTTAAAATGATTTTTAAACTATTTTTAATACTGTGATTTAATGTGGCAACCCAACCTGGGGCCTTGGCATGAAGGGCAGATAATTAACCCCTCACCCCTCACTGAGAGGCTAGTGTACAGGCCCCTCTTTGCTGACCTTGCCCAGCAGAGAGAAGTACCATGGTGGGATGGGGGGGGGAGGCTCCACTACAGCAGAGACCCCCAACCACACAGATAGGAATCTACCACCAGTGATTCTGCTGATGATGATATCAGTGGAAACTCCTCCCCCCCTGGGGTGTTTCAGGGCAGGGTTGGGCACCAGAAACTTTAGATCCACAGGAGCCAGTTCCTTCCAGGTATGTGATGCAGCACCCCATAAGCCCAACTGAAAGCCACCACAGATGTTAAGAGTGTGGTCTTGGTGCTGATGCTGCAAAAAAGGGTGAAAACTCACATTGAAACTTTCACCTTGGCTGTGAGCAGCAGGATTTTGAATATGCTGCTTCACTGCTCCCAGCAAGAGGTTTGAACTGCCCTGCCCATTATTATTTTTTAATTAGTGAATACATGCATTGTATCCCCTCATTCCTGCTTCTGTTTCTGGGAGATGCTTATATTTGCCAATGTAAGGCAAAGCAAGCTCTTGGAGCTGCCAGTCCAACAGTTTGATCACTCTGCAGAGGAGTTGAACTGTTTGCTCCATCGTGGCCACTGAGCTTTTTGCTGCATATAAGAATCGTCACAGATACATCAAATTTAAAACTGCTGAAAATTAACACTTTGACCCCTTATTTTCAAGTTATTAAGACAGCAAGTCATATATTTCTTTCCAATTTTGGTGAAAGCTACTGACATATAAAAAAAATATTCTTGCAAAGTAAAGCCCATACTAGTGAAAATATTTGGTGAATTTGGTTTGTAAGGGTTCAAATGTTATTACGGTTTCCTTGTCCCATTTAAATCTGAGGCCATCATGTGGCAGCAATGGAGTCAGCTCCGCCCTACCCTCAAAGCAAACTGCTTTCCCCACTGTCAGCTTTTGCCCAGCTGGCATGAGCAGGAGGGCTGCAAATGTGACAGTGGCCTTGCCAGAAAATGACACAGGCCCTATACCTAATCCCTGAAGTCATGTGATAGAAGGAAAATTCATCTTCCAATCAATATGAGAACATTTCTAACATCCCACAAAACAGATTAAAAATGGGCAAAATATTATAGATTTATGGCTTACATCCCATTGTGAAAAAACTAACAGATAGTAACTAACTCCCACACCACTTTAGTGAATCCGAGAACATTTAGTGCCAGCTGGGGCAGGCAAATCCCTAGGGATGGGTGGGTGGAAGGAGCATAGCCAGCCTCACTGCCACCACATGATGCCACCAGGCCCAATAGGTCTACATGCACATGCAGCCATTTTTCTGTCCGCTCACCTTCCACCCCAGCTGGTGTGAGCCTTGGAAAGACTACAGCAGTGACAGGAGGAATGGGCAACATTTTCCTATCATGAGCAAAATTCTCTTGGTGGTAATCTACCTGCTGTGAACCGGGGCCACAAATGGCAATAGGTGGGACCAGAGGTTCTTTATACTCTTCCCTTCTCCTTCCCTTTCTTTCTCCTGCTGGGTTATGCTTCCTCACTTGGCTCATTCTTCCCTCTCCTGGGATTTCAATGATGATTGCCCCTTTGCTGCTAATAGCTTTTTTCCTAAGGGGGTGATTTCCATCATGATTGTGAAAGGGAAGGTTTAAAACTTCCAACTTCCTATGGCTTTTATTGTGCTTGATTATATTTTTACCCGTTTTTCACAAATATAATTTTGTTCCATTTTAAAAGCTATTCTAATTTATTTCAGTGCACACCACACTTTTTTAATAAAAAACAATAACCAACAGTATACCTAATACTGCAGTGCTCATCACTTTGGATAAAATGTTGTTGTTACTGCATGCACATTGCCATAAACTTGCTGCGTCTTCCATGGTTATAAATCAAGATGCATGGAATTTGCCATTGCATGAAAGACTGCACAAGGGGCTCTATGACACGTTACTCCAAGTAGTTATTTAATCATCCAGTTATTCCAAATTTGGCATTGATTTACAACTTGTGGGACTCTTGTTGAAACCAACAGGATTTCCTGAGACACAGAACAAATCAACACTGAATTTTGCCCACCTTAGCTATTATGGGATAAAACAGTTTAACACTGTGTCAGCGCAAATATACATGCTCAAATTCACAATGACCTTATGATTGTGCTATAGACCAACCATATAAAGGGTCATTTAATAAAATAATCTGTCTTCCACTGCCTCTTATAATCTCCTCTTCTACATTTATGCTCATAAACTATTACATCACAATGCAAGCAATCTGATGCAGGACTTGGCTGGTATTCCATTACTTCCTGGCAGGCAGTTCTTATACACACTGATCACAGATATTTCATCTTCTTCTAAAAATTTTCCATTTTGTTTTCCCCCCTTCAGTGTGTACATAAGGCCACTGGATGAAAAGATGTGAAGCTTCCAACTAATGTGGTAATTTATAATGGCTTCCATCTGCACAGATATAATTGTCCCTTCATAAAACAAACTAATTGTATACAGATCTATATAGAAAAACACTGCATGGCCTGACTCTGCTGCAAGAGAATGAGCTGGCTGTATACTGATGACACTCAATTGCAAATCCTCTGAGAAGCACATTTAGAAGCTTCATATAAGTTTTTAGCAATGTGGTGGACAAAATGATATAAATGTCATGGGGCAGAAGTAAAGTATCCAGATTCTATCTTTTGGAATTTGCTTTCAGGTAGGAGTAGAGCACTGGAAAATTGTGCCCCTATTCCAAACGGCCTTTATTCAAGGGAATACCATTGTTAGTGGTATTGAATGCTGCCAAGAGATCCAACAGAAATCATGGAGTTAAATTACCATTCTCTCTCCCCTGGTACATGTCATTCATCATGGCATCAGATAATCAGGGCAATCAAGCCAGTTTTAGTTCCAAATCCCGATTGAAACGGCTCAAATAAGTCAGTTTCATTAGTGCTTGGAGTTGGCTGGCAAGCACTCACTCCACCATATTGCCTAGTAAAGGGAGACTGGCATCCAATCAATTGTTGTTACAATTCTGAAGGTCCGTTTTCGGCTACACACCCCAATTCATGCCGGGTGCTTTTTGCAGCCCCTCCAGGGCTGCGAAGAAGTTCAGGCAGGGAAGTAGGGAGGAAATGAGGCATAAATCCTCCCCTTAAACTCTCCAGGGTTTCTGGGGAGTCCACATCCCACAGCACCATGCAGTCCTGTGTCTGTCACTTCAGAAGGCAGAACGGGAGTGATCTGGGCTCCTGCAGTGGATGAGCCTCCATTACCAGCATGACTTGTGGAAGGTTCCTCCACAATTTGGATCATTGGCATTAACTTAGAGGTGCCCCAAAGCAAGATATACAAATAGGCTGCAATAAATTAGATGCCAACAGAATTGGGACTTGTGAAGGTATTTGGATGGATTCCTGAATGGTTTTTCTAAGCTCTAAAATCCTTACAACAGCCATGAAGGAAAGGGGGAGGGCAGGGTGTTTTGTGTTTTTCTTGTCGCGATGGTTCAATTTTCCTTTGCCCTCCCCATACAACAACATAATGAAGAGATGTGTGCAGTTTCTATTTTTTCTGGTACTTTGAAAAAGAGGGGGGATGCACTTCAGATTTATGTTTTACAAGCAATTTACTATTGTTTTGCTATGCCTAACCCCCCCCCCAACTGAAGGTGAATGGATGTTATTTATGGCCATCTCCAGACATGGTGCTGGGGGAGGAAAAATGCTATGGTAAAATGAGCACCAACTGGACTGGTATGGACCTGCAAAAAAAGTTGAATTTGAGAAAGACCGAGAATGAAATGCAGAAGGGAAATTAATGGCGGAGATAAATCCTAGAAAAATTCACTCTATATTCGGTTTTGCCTGCTTGTTTGCTATTACCGGACTGGAATGCAGCCTTGAAGAGATAACACTGCAGTGAAACCTCTAACCAGGGAAGGATGTATGAGTGCTCAAAGAGCCAAGGAACTGAACTTGTAAAAACACACCATGTCTGGAAAAAATAAATAAAGGATTGCACATGCATGATGGATTATATATGTTAAGGATTAAATGGAAGTTGCTGTTTGTAAGGTGATAAAAAAAAGGGCAGCTGAAGAATGGAAAACAACGGCAAGTGAAATGTTGTCACCTAGAGACTGAAGTGACAATGGACCCAGCAAATTGGGAAAAATCTTGGGCATATTTTGTAATGGGGCAGGAAACCAGTTTTATTAAGTAATTGTATTAAATTAAATTTGGTTTAATCTGTAATAATTTGGAAAATTGATTTTAAAAATTGTAAAAAAAAAATATTCTGAGGGTCCAAGGAAGTGTTTTCATGAGGGGTCCTACAACTATTTCCTTTGAAGTGACTTGGACTCCCCACTCTAGTAACAGGGCACTTATTACCTCTGAAACTCAGCCAGTCAGTCCGTCTCACTAGACAAAAGAAGTTATGAAGTGCAGGAGCCAAAGTCGCAACTAGTGTGCCAGATTCCCACAGCACTTTATCCACATCCTCAGGTCACAACTGAAACACAGTCCCCAAAACCAGGTTAGGCAGTATTTTGGATCCTTCTCTGGAATGACTAATTGAAAAAGTGACATCTAAGACTGCAATCCTAAAAATGTTTTCTCAGATGTAAGTCCCACTGAATTCAATAGGGCTTTCTCCCAGGTAAATGGGATTAAGACTGCAGCCTTAATCATTAGAGTTTAATGGTGCAGAATAAGTTTAATTTGGTTGTCTTTCCATTCAATATTATATCCTCATTTTGAAAGTTTCCTCAAGGCAATAAAGACTTATCTATATCCAGTGTAATATATAAATCCCATTGAATTACAAAAACACTTTGGGATTAATAGACAAGTCTTTTGGCTTTCTATTTTTGCATTGAATTTCCAAGAACAGCATCCGAAAGAGTTGTGACAGACACTGACAAAAGCCAGGAAGCTGAATTTGACACTTTGTAAGAAAACAAATTGGGTGAATTAATGATAGAATGTTAGCTTCTGCTTTGCATTTTCTGTTCCTCCCCACTGCCCAAATTTGCACTTACTCAGTATTATTGTAATCAAAGAAGAAAGATATTTGAAAGTATTTAAGTTCCAAATATAGACTAAAGTAGACTGCTAAAATCAATACAATACTCAGGTATGTCAGTTCTTAAATCAAGCCATGAAAAGCAGACAAGGCACACTTCAGTGACTGTAGACAGCTACAGTGTGCAAAGATGGTTGGATGTCACTGTGAAAAGTCACTGCTACTACAATGACAGACAAAAATATGTAAGAGTGGGGGAAGGTTCAAGTGACTCCAGCCTGCCCAGATAAGAGATTTTTCTTCATATAGTTATTCTATTTGAAGTAAAAGGTATTCAGAGCTTGATTTGCTTTCAGATAGTCTAAAATACCCTCCCCTCACAAAGGAATCAAAATTATAATTAGTTTTTATTCATTAAACTGTTATGGTCCATTTATTATGGTACTTAGTAACATTTCATTAAAAAGCGTCAACAGTCTGCAAATTTATGGCAACAAGAAAAGTTTGTATTTTACAGTATATAGTATCATAGAATGGAGTAGAGCACAACAGTATGGGAACACTCCCATGCAATGGCTATATGTGAGATCAACATACAATGATTTAAACCACTTGGGCACCTCATACATATTGCAACAAGGTCATTCATGCAGCCTTTTCCTAGCGTATAATAGTTAAGAGAGAATGGGAGGGGAGGGAAGTATGAGAAATTAAGGAAGAATATCAGGGGCATTAGGCATTCCTATTCTGATCAATTGAGCATCATATTGATAAAAGAAAAAATCCAATGTTTGGGGCCACAGACAACACTTAGCCTTTCATTCTATGGAAGATCTAATGTAAGACTCCTCTTTCTACTTGCATCAACATCAGTACAACACGTATGTAAGTGCACCATTGATTCAATATGTTTGTCACTTCTTTTCACTCACACGTGGCAGGCTACAGCTCCCACATGCAAGTACTTGTGACAGGTGCAAGTACTGGAGTCCATGCTCCAGCACCCCCATTTCCAGTGCAATAAATAAGCCCATTTTTGGATAGACAGTTGGTTGAAGTGCCTATCCATAAGTAAATTTATTTGTAAGTGTCCCATCTTGTTTTTTGAACCAGTACATTTATTTTTCTTTTCCCCCTTAATACTTGAATGGTATCTGAAGAAGCACAATGAAACGAACCAAAAGCAGTACAAACACTAGGCGAAAGAATAAGAAACATGAAACAAAACATGGGGGTAATAATAATGCAGGTATCTATTCAATAAAGTTCCAAGTATGACTAAGTTCATTTTACTGAAGTTGCATTTAAATAAATGAGACTAATGTAAACCCAGATATGATTAGGCTATTAATCTTAAAGACAGTGTACACTGGTTTGGAGCAGTATCTTAACAAAACAAAGGAACAACTAATTCCTATTTTGTTTGATGTATATGACTTGCCAGGAATTCCGGTCCACTTAGCTGATCTATAATTACCTATAATTTTTTGTTCTTGTTTTATCCAGCAAGCATTTAACAGTCTCTTTAAATGTAATGCTGTTGCTATTATTCTTATTCTTATTATTAAATTTGTATACTGCCCTATAACCACAGGTCTCAGGGCAGCTACAACATAAAATCACAATATAAAAACACAAAGTACATTTATGTATATCATGAATGAAGGTAAAACCATCAGGACAATATATTCTTACAAGAAATTACCCATGAATGAACAACCAGCTCTGCTTCATGCTGAAAGAGCCCTTGGAAATTTGTTGGATGAGGTGTAAGGCCTCACCACATCCTCCCACCACCTTTAGATTCCAGACTGAAGGGAAATGAACTGCTCATCTAGCTGGCTCCCTTTGCTATGAAGGCTACCCCTGTCAACACAAGGACCACAAACATCCACAGTCTTTGACCCATACCAGTTTGAAAGGTTTGAAGGAGGCAGTGATAATTCCAACCTAATTAGTCTAATAATTCCAACCTCATTTGTAAGAGCAGGAGTATTTATAATCAGTGGAGACCCTCGCCTACTCTGCCTTATCCACAGTTAGGTACAGTGGATATCTGCAGGTGGGTATACTATGTCTGTAATATATTTTATATTGTATAATGTTTTTCCTATTGAAAATGAGCTTCAGTGAAAAATACTACTTACTTGTGTCCTAAATGCCATTCATGGGGTGGGGTGGGGGCATTAAAACTTTCCTTGTAAACATTACAAATCATACTTCAAAATAAAATGTTTACCATCACTGTGTAATATTTATTGTTCTTACTCTACTTAGTCTTTGTAAATGGCAATTGATATTCCAGAGAACTTTATAATGTTTTCATGATTTGAAAACAGTAGCAACACATTCCTGGCTTCTTGTTACATCAAAATGTAGATGGTAATGTAATACCGTATTTCATTTTCTAGCTCAAATACTTGGTTGACAAGGAATTGTTCAGTACTGGATTCTCTTTAGTTTTAAGATATAATTTTTAGGATGAAATTCACAAAAGATACACTAGTGAAATGAACCATGAACATATATTATTCACCATCACATATAGGAATTTATTTATCCTGTCACCAAATGCCACTGACATTGGTTTTGGAAACTTTTATCTGACAAAATCTTTTAACTACATTCTTCAGGATTACAGAGGAATATTTCAGCTCTTCTTCATGGGATTTACATTTTTAAAAATTTACACTTCACTGTGTCGATTACTCAACAGCAAAGCTGTATCTTCCTGTGTTTCAGCACTAATTCACAATGGAATTGGCTACTTGGGAACTAATTAGAGAAATTCTTAAATGCTCTAAACATTTTCACTAGTTAGTAATGTAATACTCATGATACCAGTCTAGGCTCATATTACTCATTAACAATTGTAACTGCTTTCACTTTACAAATGAGACAGACAAAATAGGAGCTATTTAACATGCAAAAAATTAATAATATCATTAAAAGTTGAGTGTTTTGAATGTCAAGTCAATATATAAACCCAGTGTAGGAACACTGACTGATCTGAAAGTTTAAATGGAGCTTGGTTCTACTCTATAAATATTTCAGAGGGCCCAGAGCTTTGGATTTTGTCAAGTGTAAGGTAAAGGTAAAGGTAAAGGTACCCCTGCCCGTACGGGCCAGTCTTGACAGACTCTAGGGTTGTGCGCCCATCTCACTCAAAGAGGCCGGGGGCCAGCGCTGTCCGAAGACACTTCTGGGTCACGTGGCCAGCGTGACATCGCTGCTCTGGCGAGCCAGAGCCGCACACGGAAACGCCGTTTACCTTCCCGCTAGTAAGCGGTCCCTATTTATCTACTTGCACCCAGGGGTGCTTTCGAACTGCTAGGTTGGCAGGCGCTGGGACCGAACAGTGGGAGCGCACCCCGCCGCGGGGATTCGAACCGCTGACCTTTCGATCGGCAAGCCCTAGGCACTGAGGCTTTAACCCACAGCGCCACCCGCGTCCCTTTCTTGTTGTTAAGTTCTTATTTAATCTAAGGCAAGGTTGCTCACTTTGTAGACCCAGGACAAAAAGGTGTTTATTGATACACACACATAACTTTACTCAGAAAAGAAATATAATGGATCTTGAAGTTAAAAATGGTGACACCTCAGGGTCTCAAGGAAGAGGTGTTTTTATTTTTTAAAGTGATATACTAATTGAGTGAAAGCTCAATTATTCCACATAATAACCTCTATTATATAGAATACAATATAAAATTCTGTATTATATAGAATTTATATACGTTCCCTGAAGGGATTGTCTGGTTGGGAGTTTATAGATGACCCCTTTCTTCTTTTCCCCTTGGTAATTAAGTTAAGACACCTGTGTTTGACAGAAAGCATTTAAATGTACAAATTGAGTTGGAGACCCATGCTCCACCCAGCAGCTTCATCACACACCATGTGAACTAGTAGGCTTAGAGACATCACAGTATAGTTACTTTGTAATGCACGAAAACAAAAACAATTTTGGAACATCTCACAAAAACGGTTTTTTGGGGCATTTTTGTAAAAAAATAAAATAAAAAAGCTCAACAATTTGGGGGGCTTTACTTTTTGAAATATGGCAGCCCTATACTACTCACTAGAGTGTGGGGCAATAAATAAATACAGCAAATGAATAATCACACCAAATGTGTATTAATGCAGATAACCTAGCAACTACAGAAAGCTTACCACATTGTATTTTTTTTTATTTTATCTAAAAAAAATATATTATCCAGCTTTTCAGACACAAAGGGTTCCCAGATCAGTACCAACAAGATAGTCTTTCCCTCCAGGCTTACAGTAATAAAGGGCATGATGTAAAAGAAAAATAGATTGGGACAGAGAAAAAATAAGCAAATACAAGTTTTAAATTACAAGTTGCTTGAATGACCAGGTAGGATGGAAAAGTTCAAAGAGAGGCCAAATGTTGCTGGTCTCTCAGTTGCACCGATGGAGTGGACCAGCATCCATTCTCAATACTGAGGATGTTGGTCATCTGTATTTACCCTGTCTCTTCCACTGTCAGTTCTTAACTATTACAGGTTATGTAATAAAAAGAAAATATAAGACTAAAAACCGCTCTATGCATCAGCTATAGCTAGAAATAGCTAACATAGGTATAGGAACTCCTGGGTAGTCTTCACACGGGGCGGGGGGGGGGGTGGAGAAGAGAACAATTTCATGTAAGTATGGGTCATTCATTCCAAGATCTCACATCAACACTGAAGTGAGTGTAAAATCCTATTATATGTACAGAGGTCATTGTGTAGACAGAAAATCTTTTACACCTAAAGAACTGCTGCATACCAAATACAGAAGTGCATGAAAAATGGAAATACTACACAATGAACAGCTGAAACTGTGAAATTGATGGAGTCTGAAGTGTGTGTGCCTGGCCATGGGAGGTTGAATAAACCTTGTAGGGAGACACTAGATGCCAGCAGTGAACTGAGAGCAACTGAAGAGAAAGGAAGGCATTTCTTCCAAGGCAAGACTTGAAAAGCTACAAACTTAAAACTTAAAATACCCCTGATAGATGACTTCTAGATTCATCTTAAAGGCACCAAATAAGATAATTTCTAGTTTTCCAACACAAGTCAAACAGTTTTCACACAGAGGAAATTATTATTAATAGTTAAACAAATATACACTGTTGAAACATATTTAGTAGTATGGGAAAATGTCTAATTTAAGCACTACATATTGCTGCTCAGTGAACATGCAAACCACAGCTACAGAAATCTGAGCTCAATAAAAGCTATGGGCATGCACTGGAATGCAGAACCCTTTTGAAATAGCTTGACAGGCACAAGGTAAATTAGTACAAGCCTACAAATTGAGTATAGATCTTGTTTTGGCATATTCTTGCACTGAACACTGCAGCTTTAATAGTCTTTTCTCTTTTACAGAATTAACACCTGGAAAATATTTCCCTAGCAGCAATGGCAGTTGTGTCTCTAAGGGCTTTCTAAACTATGTCTCTAGCTGAATGTGTACTGGCTCCAGAGCAGTTAGCATCTTCACAATTGCCTCTGGGAGTGCCTTAGGGTCAAGGCTGCTGGTGGACCTTATGGGCTGACTTATTTTCCCAAACAGTTTTTCTTTGACTTGTGCTTCATTGTGAGCACTTTGTTTCTCTGTGCTTCTGTATAAAATATAGATGAGTCCTCTTTGGGGATTTTTAATAGTAAAAAGGAGTATAAAGACTATCTGGCTCAATATTCTTTGCCAGGATGGAAGAAGGAATTATTCAAGGAAAACAAGTCCTTTTTAAATATTATCCACATTTCAATGTGATTGTTAAGTTCTTTTTATTAAAACTAAGTACTTTATCAGAAGTAAGGTGTACATTTTATATGAACAAAATAAAAACAGTTAATCTGTCACTAAAACATCATTCATATATATATGAATGCACCATGCAAGAGCCATGCGTCTCAGTGCCCACAGGCTCCACACTGTCTGCCCACTGCCTCCCCCTCAACTGTAGGGCAGCTGAGGCCCCGCAGCGCGCCCTGTCCCTATGAGTGCCGTGCGCAGCGTCTCATCCCTATGGGTCTCATCCCTATGGACGCTGTGCACCCCGTGGCATGCGGCACCCATAGCGACAGCACGTGATGACACAGCATAGAGCGTGTGGCACCCTGTTCCGTCCCTATGGGTGTTCCTGCCCCTATGGGTGGTTCGCCCCGCCCCTGGGCACTCTGCCCCAGGTGCCTGAGAGGCCTTCTCCACCACTGGTTGAATACAGTCCTTCATTTCTTGATAATGACTTTCTATTAAATCAGTTTGCAGTTTGGCAGCACATATACTAAAATCAGTTTCCAAAACAGTGACGGAAAGTTGCTTATATATACCTCTGCATGTTTGCACTTGCGTAAGTAAACATCTGAATTAACTTTTAAAATAATTTATAGTAAATAATACTTACTGACTATCTCTAAAGGTCTTAAGAGTCTTCCTGCTTTCTAAAAGCATGTTATTTTCACCAGTAAAGCTCATGAGATAGCAGTCAGTCTAATGCCCAAGATTCCTCAGCAAATCAGTAGAAACGGTGAATTTTGGGGGTGAGTAGCTTCAGGGCTCCCACAGGCAATCATACAGCTAGTGTAAAACAATGTATGAAATCTACCATGAATTTTGTTTTCTTAGCAGTAAGTCTGGTTGAAGAGCTATATATCTGTGCAATGGCTGATAGGGAACTGTGTCTTAGCATTATCACTACTTCAGAATTTTATAGGCAGAAATAAATACTTTTCAGTAGTACATACGGTACATGTTGCTATACATATTATTTTTCTTTAATGTAAGATAAAAAATAAGAATTTAAGCAATCCAGAGTATAGAGTTAAGGTAACAATAATATAAAGTAAATTGATCATTTATAAGAATAGTACAGCCATGTACTGTAATTATTAATCACACTTCATCCTTGGAACTAAAATTTATTTTAAAAAGACATAAGACATCTATATTGTGTTACACTTGTGATAATCTACTGAGATAGCATGGAATTTTCATAAACATTCTAAATGAACAAAACACAAAGCTGTCAGTATTTTTTTGCAGTCTCACTTCTTTGATGAAAGGAACACAAACATTCCTTAACAATATAAAGTAGTTTTGCAGAGCAGTTGAGGACTAGAAAAAGAGGCCAGATGGTTGGAAAAAAGAGAAGCAGTGTGTCTAGAACAGGGACATCCAACTCCCAAGAGACTGCGATCTACTCACAAAATAATAAACTGGCAGTGATCCATCCCATTTGGCGGGGGGGCCTCAGGTCACAGGTCAAAAATGGAGGATGGGGCGAGGGACTTACCAGCTACTAGAAGTACCACTGCATTTGCCCAGGAGGACCACATCTCCCAACTACACAACATGTTCCTTCATGCCTCTACTTCTCTATTAAAAATGGCCAGTAAGTCTTTAACAGGAAGGGGTTTGGGGGAGAATCATTGGCTTGGCTTGAAACATAACCAGAAGTTTTTGAAAATAACCACAAGTTTTTGAAAATAACCAACTATCCAAACAAGCTAATGTGAATATTGCTATTCAGGCAAATCAATACTAACAGTAATACCGTATACCAGAGAATAAATACATGCAAATTAGTCACATTGTTATTTATGGATATAGGTTATTGCTTTGAATGGTCAGGATAGCACTGACTAAAGATATTTAACTATACTGTGAGGTCATCTTAATGCAAAACAAAATAGTGAAAAATGATTTTTAACCATTTTTTCACATGATCAGATCTTCAAATATACAACTAAATTACACAGAAAATGCTGCCATGTCTAACTATGGCCTATGGTTGTTTCAATTATCAGTAATGGTATAAGGCAATAAAGATAGCTGCATAATTATCTATTTTTTTAGGTGCTGAAATTTACTGGCTGTGATTCAGGAATAAAAATCAAGCATTGCCCTGAATACAGGCTTGTATTCTAAAATATTGGTGCTGGTGATGGCAAATATATAAGAGTGTTAAAGAAAAACAGCTGTGAAACAGAAAATCAATAATGTGTTTTCTGTCAAAAATACTAACATACAAATTCCCAATAACTCCTGGGGTCATTGGGGACTTTAAATTGGCTGAATGAATAAAAACAAAATCAAATTAGACTTAAAAGACAACCCAACATCTTTGACCTATGTGAAGGGGAAACTAAATGGATAATTGCTTTTATTTTGTTGAAATCCTCAAAGTTAAGTAATGAATCCCCTTTGGTACTGATCAGACAAAAAAATAACCTGTTAGAGGTCTTTGCAGCAAGATCCCAATCTTTTCCTATTTAAGCTTGCTACAAAGTAAAGAAGAAAATGCTTTGCCACACTCGGACAAAACTTGGAGTAAAAGTGTGTTTGCAGCAATTCTATAGTCTGCAAAACTAACAGTTACTCACTGAGGAAACTTTAATCTTTGAGGTTATTACCTCAGCATTGCATTACGTGCACAGAGTGAAGAGAAACATTTATCTGCTTGAGAACCTCTGGGGGCTACACCCTTTACAGGTAAAGAGGGAAGATGTGGCATTTAAAATTAGAAGAATATAGTCGATGGCATATGGTCAAGTATTTTAAGTGTGTTTATGTGCTTGAAAAACAAGATACTATCTTTCAGAGCAGTCTGCCTGAAAACTAAGCCTTTATTTATTTATTTTTGCTGCTGCTACAGTGAAAACTGTTCACAGTAGCAATTTATATATTATTACACACTTATAAAAGAACATTCATGCTCTAAGGACCTTACTTTTAATAGACAAAATATAATAAAGTGAATAAGTAAATAAACAAGACAAACAGCCCAGATAGGATGCAACAAGAGGCAATATTAAGGCGAAGCATAAACAAGTTTCTGTTTCTTGCTAGTACTGATACTGAAGCAAACATGACAAAAACTACTGTAGAAATTTACTCATTCATTTATAACACAAGAGCTCTTTATGAAACGTTGTAACCCAGCTAGCATAACCCACATTGCTATAAAGAATACCAACACTGCAATCTGAAAGGTAATTGAGGTATTGTAATCATGATAGCACAGTCTTCTGGAGTAGTCCTAAAAAAGCAGCCTCAGATTATTGTTATGAAAGTGGTACTTGCCAAAGTGAAGACAATACAACTTCTAGAAGCAGGGTAAACTGCTGAAAGCAGCATTAACAGCTGAAAACAGAAAGCTCTGTGGGGATAACTGACAACAGGCAGATATGCCAATGTATCCCCTGTGTAAATTAAGCTGTATCATAAGTGATCCTGGCTGGCAGGTATGGGCAGGGGGGGGAATAAGGGGGGGATGTGTTAATGTATGAAATTGATTAATTGATTGTACCACCAAGATCACAAGGTGGTTCACAACATAAAAATACAAAATGAGAACACAAAACACATAACCAAAAATACCTCACAAACCAACCAATAACCCCACTCCCACAAACACATTTTAAAAGCCAAAGATTGTTTAATCAGCCAAGGACCTGGTTATAGAGAAACATTTTATGAAATAATGCATGGTAGTATAATACTAGAACCACCTAAATAAACAGAATGTTGGAAGAGTCAAGACAAACAAAAGAAAATACTTTTTCACAAAGTGCATAGCTAAACTATGGAATTTGCTTACACAAGATTTGATGGCCACCAACTTGTATTGCTTTAAAACAGCATTAAACTAATTCATGCCAGATAGGTCTATAAATGGCTAGTAGATATTAGGCTTTGTTCTGTCTCCACTGTTAAAGGTACAATGCCTCTGTATACCAGTTGTGGGAAATCGCAAATGCAGTGAGTGCTCTTCCACTCCGACTTCTGGCTGGCCACTGAGAATAAGATACTAAATGATATTTGGTCTGACTTCACTTCATCAAATCTGGCCCTCTTTGGAAAAAGTTTGGACACCACTGGTCTGATCCAACAAGGCTGTTCTTAAGTAAGATACTTACTTTTAATATGTACATAAAATTATTGCCAAAAGCTTGGGTGGAGAGCCCATTCCACACACAGTGTATTGGGCCCAGAAAATCCTGTTGCCACCACATAGTCAGCAGGGGTAGTCAACCTAAGGCCCGTGGGCCGGATGCAGCCCAATCGCCTTCTCAATCTGGCCCGCGGACGGTCCAGGAATCAGTGTGGTTTTTACATGAGTAGAATGTGTCCTTTTATTTAAAATTCACCTCTGGATTATTTGTGGGGCATAGGAATCCATTTATTTATTTTTTTCAAAATATAGTCTGGCCCACCACATGGTCTGAGCGGTGGTGGACTGGCCCACGGCTGAAAAAGGTTGCTGACCCCTGGCTCAGAGTAAGCCTGATATCAAGAGCTAATGCTTTTCTCCCCGAAAAACAGCCTAAATTTGTATCTATATGTTTACTTTGGCATATGCAAATGTTATGCAAATTTGTGGGCCTATATTCTGAGTGTTTAGAATACCTAACAACATCCCTGGTCAATAGTAGGCCCAACTGTGTTTAATAGGACTTATTCCCATTTAAGTGAGCACAGGACTGCAGTCTTAACAGTATCCTGTGATCACTGCTCTTCTGACATAATCTGGATGTTTGTTCTCAGAGAACTAATACATTGAACTGGGGTAATTTATATTCTTGTGTTTTGCAAATTAATTAAGAGCATCACATGAGTGCAAATCCATGCAGCAAATGGTACTGGAACTGAATGTACACTAGGACAAGGCTCTAAATATTACCTTTTTCATACCTTTAGTATGAGTTTATTTGGATAAAACAAAAAGCACATATCTAGTAAAACTTAACTACTGAACATCTCTGAGACATCTCCAGTATATTTCATTGTATATTTGGATATAAACCTTACAGATCATACAAAAATCAATTAGGAAAGGCCAAACGGAATATATATTAAGTACCTTTTTATATCTACTTATACCCAGGAATGATTATTTTTCTTACAGAAAATTAAAGACTGAACTAATCACAAAATATTTTAAAGTATTTCCTCTATTTATGTCAAAACTGTTCCATATCCCATATGCTATATCTATAGACCAATAACAAGAACAAAAAAAAACATGTCAAGTGCAACATCATCACTAAGTAGTAGCCAGCTCTTATTTTAAGTGTTCTTAAATGGTAGCTAATTTAAGTGTATTGTATTTGACTGATAATGGAGCCACAGATATTGCTTGTCTCTGAAAGTATCTATTGATATGTAAAGCAAAGACATTAGCCATGTAATTAGCCTACAGCATAACGATCATCCTTCACTCAATCATTTCAGTTCCAACTGCCCAAACAATGGTAACATTTCACAATGTTTTCACTTGAAATAACTGGTGCTGTAATCATAGTGTGAGTTTCTTATAAAAAGCTCCCACAGATAGTGTACATCATGCTGGGAAAATGAGTTTAAGTAGAAGAAACCGATTAAAACTCTAGCAATCTCCCAAGGATAATTTGTTAAAGAAGCTTTGTTACTTTGCCTTTTCTATAAAAAATATCTCCTTTATTAAAATCTCCAGTACCATAGAAGTATTTAGGGTGCTATAAGACTAATTAATATTCATCTATTTATAGTCTGCACAATTTATATTAAGAAATTAAAGCCACAATACTCTTCTGCAGAAGTCTCAAGAAAATAATCTCCGAATAGTTTTCAGTTTCATTAGTTATTAGGCTTTTAAGAAAAAGGGAGTGCTCTCCAAAGAGAAAGCTTTTAAAACAAAACATTTTATCACATTTTCAAGGCATAATTTTCATGGCACATTTTCATAAGAACATAAAAAAGCCACACCGTGCCAGGCCAAAGGCCCACCTAGTCCAACAACCTGCTTTCGCAGTGGCCAATCCTCCTCCTCCTTTGGCGATCACTCGTTGCCAAGTAAGATGAACGCAGTCTTAACAGTGAGTGACTATGGAGGCCAATTCTGGATCCACACATTCTTCCACAGTGAGGACGTAGGTTTCCGGGCAGGAGTTAATGAAGGTGAGGGTTTGCCAAACTTGCCTTCCTCTTAGCATGTTTCTCCCTTTCATCATGAGTCTGAGTGTCTTCAAAGTCCATGACACCTTTGGTAAACGTTCTCCAACTGGAGCACTCACAGGCCAGTGTTTCCCAATTGTCAGTGTTTATACTTTTTTTTAGATTTGTCTTGAGAGTCTTTAAATCTATTTTGTTGACCACCAGCATTACGCTTTCCATTTTTAAGTTTGGAATAGAGTAGTTGCTTTGGAAGATGATAATCAGGCATCCGAACAACATGACCAGTCCGATAAAGTTGACGTTGAAGAATCATTGCTTCGACACTGGTGATCTTTGCTTCTTCCAGTACACCGGCATTTGTTCACATGTCTTCCCGAAAGATATATAAAAATTTTTGGAGACACCATTGATGTAATCTTTCAAGGAGTTGGAGATGGTGTTTGTAAGGGGTCCATGTTTCACAAGTGTACAGTAAGGTGGTAGTACTTGCCAATCAGACGCCTATAGAGAGCACACAAGCAGAAGCTAAGTGCAACTGCACTCTCCCCAGGGACTGATTCCCAGCAACTGTTATTCAGAAATACAGTGGTGCCTTGCAAGACGAAAAGAATCCGTTCCGTGAGTCTCTTCGTCTAGCGGTTTTTTCGTCTTGCGAAGCAAGCCCATTAGCGGATTAGCGCTATTAGCGGTTTAGCGGCTATTAGCGGCTATTAAAGGCTTAAGGGATTAGCGGATTAGCTGCTAAAAGGCTATTAGCAGCTTAGTGTCTTAGAAAAAGGGGGTGGGGAGTGAAAAAAAATCGCAGGAACTCGCAAGACATTTTCGTCTTGCGAAGCAAGCCCATAGGGAAATTCGTCCTGTGAAGCACCTCCAAAACGGAAAACCCTTTCGTCTAGCGGGTTTTCCGTCTTGCGAGGCATTCGTCTTGCGGGGCACCACTGTATACTGCCCCGATGATAGAGCCAGAACACAGTCATTATGACAAATAGCCAATGGAAGCCTTACCGTCCATATGTGATTCATAGAAGCACATATTAATTCACATTAGAAGTCATAGTATATGGTGAAAATAGGATGGCTATATGGTGGAAGTAGGCTAATTGGGAACATACTGGGGAGGTACACACTACAAAGCTATATACATAAATGAGGGTCAAAGTAAATTTAAACTTGGGAAACTATCTTAACTGAACCTGCAGCCTTAAACACACTTAATTGGGAATGATCTCCATGGAACTAAATAGTATTTGCTTTTGAATAAACATGCATATGATTGCACAGTAAGTGCCCAGTTTTTAGGACTGCATAGATGATGGTGATGATGATTTGTACCCTGCCCATCTGACTGGGTTGCCCCAGGCACTCTGGGGCGGGTATGTAAGGCAATCATCCTTCTTGGATGGTTTTTGTATCATATTTCCATGTGTGGCTGAAAGAGTTAATGTTGGATGTGCAGGAACTGCTATAGTATGGTATTTATAAACTTCACTAGGAAGTTCAAAGCATTCTACTTCTTATGCTCATAGTTCTTGTGGAGCTGTACGAACTCATTTCTCATCATAGGTTTGTCTGCCAGCCTAGAGTCTGTAACACCAGATGTCCCTTCTACGTGCCAGAATTTCCCATTTGTTCATGTGAAAGTCTCTTAAATCAAGTTTACAAATGTCCTTATAGTAAAACTTTGAATGACCCCTGGAACACATAGATCTGGCCATCTCATCATACTACTTTCCCTTTACTTTGTGTCCATCTTGCATGCAATGCACATGTCAAGTCTACTTTCCCTTTACTTTGTGTCCATCTTGCATGCAATGCACATGTCAAGTCAGCACAGTTCTCCATGTCTGAGAAAAGACAGAATTTATTAACTCCTCATCATGCCAAAAGACTGATTCAGTAATGCTTTCCATTGATGCTCAATCCTATAACTAATGGTGATGCTTTGGGGGTGAGGTGACCAGAAAGGTAGAATCCAGAGTTCTTTCACTCGTCACTTAGTTGACCAATGTCAACTATGTCTATATCTGGAGGCAGTGGCATAGGGAGCCCTGGTTGCCACTGGGGCAGGTGTGCACTGCACCATGGAGGCGGGGCATGCCGAAACAGGGTGTGGTGGATGAACCTTGATCTGAAAATTAAAGGGTTCAAGAACTATAACCAAACCACATTTTATAAAATCATACTCAGATTTTACTAAAACAAAACTCTACAAGAGAGAAAAATTCCAAATTACACAGATTAAAATGGCTCAGAAGGTAAGAAAACAACAAACACTAAATTAAATTATCCCGCTAATTAACATAAACGCTTATACTTAAATCTCAGTAGGCTGAGCAACAGAACAAAATTCTGTCAAAAGCCTAAATAGACATTTCAGTTGGCTGGCTGCTGAGAACTTCCACTAACCCAGGTTTTATGGGAATATAGACCATGGGCACGAACCTCTTCCACCTAAATTACATTGTGAAACTGGCTTTGAAGCCTTAAGGGGAGACAGCTGCATGTAAGCTCATTATTTCTGAGGTTCTAACCCAGGCATAGGCAACCTTGGCCCTCCAGATGTTTTGGGACTACAATTCCCATCATCCCTGACCACTGATCCTGTTAGCTAGGGATCATGGGAGTTGTAGGCCAAAAACATCTGGAGGGCCAAGGTAGCCTATGCCTGTTCTAACCCATTCCCATGAACCAGTCTTAAAGGGGTGATATCACCATAAGCCCTTTTTAAAGGCTATAATAAGTGGCAATAGACACGATTATAGCTTTATACAGGATCAAAACAGCCAATTCTTTTAAAGAGAAAGACATCCATTCTAATGGAAGGATAATTACCAATATAATGTGGAATCAAACTGGATTTATCTTGCACAGTGGCAAATAATGACTTAAACATCGTAACTCCTCTCCAAATTCCCTTTGTTGTTAAACAATCAGATATCAGGCATTTAAATTTCACCAATATCATCCCCGCCATTCACCAGTAGAACCAATCCAGAAAGTTCTTCTTTATTTCCAATTTGGATTGAAATAGGGAATATCACACCAGCCCTTTCTCTACATGTCATTGGACCCTCTGGCTCTGCAACTTTAAACAATGCAGAAGTTACAATCTGATTAACTCCTGTTTGTGGTTGACTATCTGCTCCCTTTTAAGTTACTGCCGAATTCCCCCAGATGCTTTGACTCATGAACACGTTCAAATTGGCATCACTTTACTAACTTTTACCAAATCTGCCCCATGACAAAATAATATCCACACTTCTGATGAACCAAGAGTACGTGATCACCCTCCCAATTTCTAAATTTCACATGCACTTTAGCAAGAGCCACCCATTTAAGTTGGCCTTTGTAGGGCTCGACTTTAATAAAGCCGGCTGGTTCCCACTTTAAACCCTCAAGCACTTTGCAATTAACCGAGCTGATAGCCCCAGAGTCCATAGAACCCCTAATGATCACACTTCTGTCCAAAATAACAGATTCAGTTCTTAATTTATCAAGCCAGGCCTGCTGCTCAGGAGGAATAAGTTGTGAAACATCCACACAATCCATTTGATTCATTACTACAGCTGAAGCAATTCTAACAACTCCCCCATCTGCATCAGGCTAGGCCACTTCGGTACCAGATGCATAGTTTACCCTTGTTCTTGCTGGTGTTGTGGCCCAATCAGATTGCTGTATATGGGACTGTTCAGTGATTTTTCTCATTGCCATATTATTAGGCTCTTCTCTTCAATAGTCATCTTCCTAGCTTTCGAAGCTGCCTGGGGAATTAACAGGATTCTGAGCTCTACCACCTCCATTGTGAGTTACACTCTTGGCCTTATTAATTGTCTCTGATTTAATTTAAGGCAGTCTCTCTTTATATGATTGATCTGACATCAATAAAAACACACCGGACCTGAAGAAGAACCGGCTGAAAACCTTTCTCCCCCCCAAGAAAAGTTTCCAACTCTGCCCCTGGACCAGGTCTCATCTAAGCAGTTTTTTGGCTTAGCTCCCAGATTGTCCTTTTGAGGAATATAACTTTCACTTGTGGATTTACTAAAACAAGACTTGTATTGCCTGCTCCTTTTGGCCATAATCTGCTCAGTAAAAATGGCCAATTCCTCTAAATCCTGTGGGTTTCGAGCCTGGAATAAATCACCCACCTCCTCTGGGAGTGATTGACAGAATTGTTCTAACTATCAAATCATGAAATTCAGCTAGAGTTGTTACACCAGCTGTATGAATCCATAGATTCACAGTCTTTCTAATCCTTGCCTTATAGACAGTACTAGGTTCTTTTAGCTTAGGGAATGCTCTTCAAAGTTTGAACTTAAGTTGGTCTTTGACTAAAGCAAATTGATGTAACGCCAACTGCTTAAACTTGTGATAGTTCTGTGCATCCTCTTCGGGTAACTCGCCCAGAACTTCTGCAAGCTCTCCTGACATATGCAAGCGAAGGATCTGGTTGTACTCCCTTTCAGGCACATTGTATCTTCAGGCACAAGTCACTTCAAAGCGATTCAAATATGTGCAAACATCTTCTCCAGCATGAAATTCAGGGATTTTTCCCTCTCCCAGTTCTCTCCAGATTTACAGTCGGACTGAGTTGATTGTCCTTAATTAACTGATGGGGTGATATGAAAGTTTTTAGCCACTGCGTCCAATCCTCTTCATCTCTATGCCCTCTACTTTGGCTGCGTCCCCGGCACCTCCCACTAAACAGTCCTCTCTTTCTGCCTCTGAGTCACTGTCCAGATGTGCACGGCTTCCTCTCTTGCCATTACCCAGGCAGAGTCTACCCTCTTCTATTCCAGCATTCCTGGAGGAGACTCTACATTCACCATTACAATGTTTATTTCTGGGTCAACAATACTAATGTCCACTTCAGCCTCCTCATACTCCATATTATTTAATCTAACTTGCTCCAGTCTTCTCTACAAACGTTGTAACTAACCAACTAGCTAGCCAAAATAACAAACATGCTTCTGAGCACTGCAAATTTTGCATTTCGGCGTGCTGCAAGACCAGCCCCAGGCCGTGCTGCTTTGGGGAACAACGTGCTGGGCTCTGGGGTGCAAGCCGCCCCCCCCCCCCCCAGCTACGCTACTGTCTAAAGAGGCACTGAAGTCTCTGGTGATAGCCCTCAGATTCTGAATGGGCCATCACAACCCAAATCCTATGGCAGCACCTACAGTTTAAGTCATCCATTTCTATCAAGGAAAGGACTACCTTATCCCAGTTGCAGCTTTATAAAACATGGGGATGGAGGTACACAGGAATATTGTGTTGCAGACCCACCCTTAGGAATATTGCTGAAAAGGCTTAGGCATGCACACTTCCCCCCTGCAGATGTTTTATACTGTGGACCGATATATAAAAAAAGGTAAAGGACCCCTGACAGTTAAGTCCAGTTGTGAACGATTCTGGGGTTGCGGCGCTCATCTCGCTTTACTGGCCGAGGGAGTCGAAGTTCGTCTGCAGACAGTTTTTCCGGGTCATGTGGCCAGCATGACTAAGCCGCTTCTGGCAAAACCAGACCAGTGCACCGAAACACGATTTACCTTCCCACCGGAGCAGTACCTATTTATCTACTTGCACTTTGACGTGCTTTTGAACTGCTAGGTTGGCAGGAGCTGGGGTGGTTCATATGCATATGATTAAAAATAGGAAGACTCCACTAGACCTCCACAAAAGTGTGTAGGCATGGACCTGAGTGCCATTATAGAAGACAATAACATAGGCATGAGTTTCTGTAACATCGGTGATCAAGTTAATTATCCCACTGCAGGGCTAGAGCTTAAACACTGTTCGAAATGGCGGCATTTCAATCTATATTTTTGGCAAGATGCTCTTGCCTTCTAAGTGAGGTAAACTTGAGAATTCTCATGAAATGCACAAAGAAAGAAAGAAGATACTTCATTTAATTAGCACAGCATGTACTTGACAGTTGGGAACAATTTACTAACAAGGGAACAGTGGACAGTGAATTATGGGTGTTGCTTGTATTAGACATGACACTGCTTTATATCCGAATGCCACTTTGAGGGCCTCCCTGAGCCAAAAGGCAGTATATGAGAGGAAAGAAAAATCTTATTTGTGTATCTACAAGTTCTCTGATTTCAAACTCTTCTGTTAAGTGCATATCCACATATATTTTTTATTATTATTGTTTGCTTTGTATATGGTATGATGCAATACCCTGCTACTGCACTTTAAATTAAATATATATAATATAAAGATTTTTTTTTAAATGAATAATATAAAATACAAAATAAAAACTCTTCAAAAAGACTAACTGCCCCTGCTGATTATGGGAGCTGGATATCCAGCAATTCTCTTCCTACCCTACCCCAGATAAAAGGCAGCACATTTAATCCAAACAATCATTGTAATAGCTATCCAGGTGATTTGGACTTCATGGGGCCAGCCATATCACTTTCTTTTATTACATAAATGTATATCTTGAAATCATAATGTGTATTTCTGCAACACTTTAGACACAGCAATAACCTCTACTGGTTTTTTAGTTCTAGTGCAAGAAATGGTATCACTAAAGGCTCCTATGGCTAATTCTTTTTCTTCTTTTTTTAAAGTAAAATATCAGTCAATCTTTATGCAAATGCACTATTTGTGAATTGGTCAGATTTAATGCAGAATGGGCTACCAAAATACTACCGTTTCCCATTTGTGCTGCTTATCACATGAATGATACACAAGTCTTGTGCTTTTTTCCAATTCTCAAACAGAGGACTCAACAGGAGGTGGTTGTTAATAAGTAAAAGCATTAGTCTCTTTATAAGGCAGCTTTGCAAAGCCATGCTTTTGTCCTGTTAATAAATGGGAAACCAGAAATTACCAGTAATTTCACTTGGAGCACAAAAGGAAAGTAATTGTGAGAAATATCAAACACAGTGCTCTGAATAATTATAGCACATAACTGGCTGAGGTTTTAAATCAAGGGTACTTATCTTAATTGAACATCTGAAATGTTTTATTTATACAAAGAAAAGGTGTAAGAAAATTTAACTGATCCAAAGCATGAGGAGTATAGTGCTTTGTTCTGGAAGATACTCATATGTGAACTCCTGCTTTTCCTTTGACAGGATAGTAGGTAGTGCTTTAAAGCCAGCAGCATTGTCAAAGCACATTAAAGTTCATACAGACCTTTTGGGTGAAGAAGCACTTTCTGGTTATCCACAACAGAACCACTGTGTTTTTATTTCAACAGCAGAAATGTTGCCTAAATTTTAAATAAACCAGGTTGGATATTGTGGTTTCTTCTGTCAGTGATCCATATAATTCTCCTGCTTTCAGTGCATCCTTTCATGAACCACACTTATAGCACATGCATATTATATTGCTATAAGCAGGGCTTTTTTCCAGCCAGAACTCACTGGAACTCAGTTCTGGCACCTCTCCGGTGGGTGCCATTGCTATTATAAGAGAACAAGGGAGGTGTTCATTTTTCTAGAAAAATAGCACTGGTTATGAGTTGGGGGGCAGACCCCCCATAATCTCTACATTCAGTGAAGGGTCAGAATTTGAACTCTTAAATTCATGAAATAACACCAACCAGCTTCCTCATATGTTCATCCAGGTGATGGCTCAGAAAGGCTTATGATGTCTTGGTTTGTTTGATAATGGGAGCCATCAGCCAAACAGGATCCCGGCATGGAGGAGGCAGATGCCAGGGTAACAGGGGGTGTGATGTCACCACAGGAAAAGTGTGTCTGAGGCTTTTAAAGCCAGAAAAATATATAACATAAGTAACTGCAGAAAGAGGGCTCGAAAAATGTTTTTGGATTGATTGTGTAATTTCTTTTTCTTTGTTAAAATATTTGTAAATTGAGAAAATAAAAATAAAAAAGGAGAATACATGCAAAATAAACCATATTTCTTACAAAACGTAGTCTCTGCTGTGCTTTATTTCAAAGAAATGCAAACTCGATTAAGTACCAAGACCCCTGGAATTTTGCTACAGCTTGGCAGAGATTAGAGTAGCCCATAACAATATTCTCTACAGACAGAACATTTTGCAGAAAATTTCACACATCTATATCCTTTTTCAAACTCTGGGAAATCAAACCAGAATGGTTATTTTCGCTCCAAATCCTCTCATTAGAACTGTCTGAAGGACATGGAGCCCAATATTTAGGAAGTAGAAATACAAGAGCTCTATTTCTTCAACTTTACAGACTTCCAGCCAATTTCATAGGTCTCCACTTGTTACAATCTAAGCCCCACAAACTTATCTAGTTATTCCCGTTGCTATATATGTGGTATTAAAAAGAGATACTGACATTTCCAAAACTACTCCATTAAATGACCAGGAATTTGAATCAGAATCTCCCATTCCTTGCCAAGCCAAGTCACCTAATATGCAAACAGTTCCAGGATATGGTGGGCAATCCTTTGCCAGAGGTATTTTTCCATAGGGGCTGGGTGGACATTTGTCAGGGATACTGTAGTTGCACGTTGTATTGCAGGTCCTGCATCAAGCAGGACATTGCACTAGTTGACCTTCAAAATCCTTACCAGTTCTATAAAATTCCATGTGAAATTTGTCTAAACGAGTTAACTTAAATTGCTTTGACTGGAATGGAATTTAACAAAAATGATGAAAATTAAGTTTTCAGCGGCAATAGTATTTCCTTATTATGAAGTTAGCCTCTGTGGTAGTATACCCCTGAGAAAGTATGTGTCTAATGAGCCCAAAAGCCATGTGGGTATGTTGTTCTTAAGTTGTTTTCACACGGCAGTGCAAAATACATTTTCGACTCCTTTTGCAGCAACTAACCATGCAGTCACTGCTTAGAATTGCTCCTGCTGTCACCAGGAGTTAATAGACATGGAGACTGGAGATGCTAAGCACAAAGCAGAAATAATTGAGTGCTTCCTCCCTAAATGAAGTGTGGGAGATGATGGAAAAGCTGCAAAGAATCACCAGCCTGAGGCAACACAAAGTGTCAACAAGACAGGAGAACATCTCTGATACAGCTGCAGCCAGATTCTTTGACTAATCACTCGACAGCCCCATGTCAGAAACAATTTGCTGCCTCTAGGGGGGAAATGCAAAAGTGCTTGTTTTCAGCTTTCTGCAGTCTTTAGCTATATAGTAAACTTCATTTAATGGCAAAAACACTCAAAGGCTGGTACAAGCTAATTTGTTGCAAAGCAAATAGGGAGTATACATTTTGTTTCATATATTAGATTTACAAATGCTAGAAAAGTAATTTTTAAAAATAATAATCTGGGAGTGTGCATTATAGTTCATCTGGCAGGAAAAGCATTGTTTTGCTTAACAAATGAACAAACATTCTACCTTCTGCAACACACATGCAGCCTTATGCGGCTCTCTGTTGTTCTCCTAACAAATATCTAATGATTCTACAGCAAAGTACAGCAAGAACAGATTATCTGTGGGAGCTCTCATAAAAAAATAATTCTTTTCTTAAAAATTAATACAGAATTGATAGAATGAGAATTACATTCATATGCATGTAGCCTGATCCTCATTTCCTCAAAAGTAATTTCACTTATTTCAGTGGTACTTGTACTCAAGTAAACATACAGAATTGCAAACTGAAAGGTAAAATGCTAATCTAAAATGAATAAAGACACACTGGCCAAAATGTGACACTTATTGCAGCTATTGTAGCTGTTTTTATTATTATTATTATTATACTGCCTATTGACTTGGTAACTAAAAAATCTTCTGCTGAATTTGCACAATGTATGATAACTAGAAATATAAACATGTTTAATGTTAGTTGAAAGTTCAAACCACCCCATCTCTGTATACCTATTGCAAGAATTATGTGATGACACACTATTAACATGTAAAGTGGGACAAAAATATGTATTTTAGTTCCCATTTATGTCATTAATGAGTGTGAACAAGGTTTTCTGAATACAGGTATTGCCAGATGAAAATCGTTCATCTAAAATAAAATAATAATAATAATAATAATAATAATAATAATAATAATAATAATTTTTTATTTATACCCCGCCCTCCCCAGCCAAGGCTGGGCTCATCTAAAATAGCTGAATAATGTGAAATATACTTACCACAGAAAGAGTGAATGCAATGGAGTTTCTTTTTGACTAAATGTCTTAAGAATTTGTCTGTAAGTTGTTATATCGTTTATGTCTCTTAAAAAAAACATTTTGGTCTACCTCTGCACCTGTGCTGAACAGGCATATGGCTCTCATCACAGTATATTACACAATGAACAATATGCCCAGAATCAAGATGTGCAAACAAAAATGAACTTTGGATCTGGCATTTAGAATGCAATAAAAATGCATTCTTTTTGTGAAGCAGGTCCCTTTTATTTATGGAACTCAAACTGTCCAAACAGACAGATAAAATACTCTTCCCTGTAATGTAATAAGCAGGATTCCACTTACCTGTAAATGTTACTCCTTGAGCGCTTGCCTGGGGAATTCCATTTATTGGATTTTACAGGCGCAAAGAGAGCAATGATCAGTCCCTACTGTAGCACTTACTGAATATCAAGTTTTTCACAGAGAGGCATGAAAATTGAGTGAAAGCATGCCTTTCACCTTTCAAAGGCCCACGAGTGGAGAATGAGGAAGGCAGACACATGAATCCATGCAGAGCTGCTGGGCCCTGCCTCATAACTTCCTTCTTCCCCCTCCTTTATTATATAGTGATTGCACCCATTTTATTTGTATTTTTTATTTATATAACTAGGCATATAACAGGATTTGGGGGGGGGGCACTAATGAATCAGCCTTGACGGAACAGTATGCCATAATTTAATGAGAATTTAACAAACTTTACCATTGATGAATTCATGTGCATAACCTTGTTACAATCAAAACATCTGGATTGTGAACCATAGGCATTTGTTTTACTATTTTACAAGCCACTACTACTGCTTTGCCACAGTATTTTTTCACCCATTATCTTTCTCCGTATTTTGAAACCCAGTGAAGAAAGTCCATTGTTACAGGTGAGATCACTGAAATGGAACTCAGTCAAAGTGCAATAATAAACTGAAAAAGAATATAGTTAAAAAGGAAAAGCTTGACGGTCATAATCATGGCTATTGTTCTTGATTTCATGGTCTCTGCACAGTCTAAAACATTAAGAGCAACTCATAAAATAATAATAACAATATGCACTGAAATAAAACTGGTTTATCCTGAATAACAGGGGACTGACCAGATTAAACAAATCAATGTTATTGCTGGCTTCCATCCTAGTTGTGATATTGGAGGGAACAATCAATTCATTTTTGCAGAATATTTGTTCTTTCTGTTTGTTCTCTTCCTCAAATGCATCAGTTCTGATCTAAAATTGCTCATTTGTTTTCTTCTTTTAGCATCACAACTTGTTCATATGTGTCAAAGTTTCCAGCAGTGCTGGTAATACAAATACACCCCACAGATTAATCAGGTGAAGTGATCATTTATGTGCTACAATTAATATTGTTTTTAAAAGATATATTTATGGTATTTTCATAATACAGATTTGTTGTCTTCTTTTGTTTTCAGTATTCTTAAAAGTGTAGATAGTTCTACATGTTCTTGCCATTTATTGCACCAATACATAATGAAGTTACTTAATTTTTCAATGTAAATATGATTTAAGTGCCTCACCAGATTGCCCCTGATCAAGCAGCCAGGAACAATCCAGAGTCAAGGGGCAGGGCAGTGAGAAGGAAGAGAGACACATGGAGTCTGCAGAAAGAGAAGCATGAAACTGTTTACAAGAGGGCTTTCTAGCAGCCCTTTAGCTGTACATGACTCTCCCCAGCAGGGGAACTGCACACATGGTCAAACTGAGCAGGATTGAATGCTCTGCTCGCTAGCTTGTTGCAGGGAGCTGCTTCGCTAGTTTGCTCCTCACATGGAATGCACTGGTGAAGCAGAACCCTGCAGGACTGAACCCTGCATTCACCAGCTGGTAAGCGAACAATGCAATCCTGCTCAGTTTGGCTGTGGGTGCAAGGGTGTGCTTCACCAACATGTTCCGCGTGCTATACAGTGATACCTCATGTTACATATGCTTCAGGTTACATACGCTTCAGGTTACAGACTCCGCTAACCCAGAAATAGTACCTCGCATTAAGAACTTTGCTTCAGGATGAGAACAGAAATTGTGCTCCGGTGGCGCAACAGCAGCGGCAGGCCCCATTAGCTAAAGTGGTGCTCCAGGGTAAGAACAGTTTCAGGTTAAGAATGGACCTCCAGAACGAATTACGTTCTTAATATACCACTGTATATTCCACATGAGGTCTTGGGACCATGCATAAATAGTGCTAAGCCATCTGTATATGGACTGATATTAAAGTCTCTCCTTCCTATTTTCCTTCCATACAAAAGTGTATGTGGAAAAAATGCCATCCCCCATGTTGTGTGTGGAATAGACTGCAAAACTGGGAGCCATTTTTGGTATACCTTTATCTAGAACAGATTGCTGTTGATTCTTTCCAGTCCTATGATTTATGAGGAGCTCTTTAGAATCAGCTACCTCTATTTCCACTGGTGACATATTTTTCAGTTTGATATATTTGAAATGTGACATTTTATGAAATCTACTTGAAGCAACACAAACTTTGTCTTTCTTCCCACCCACTCTGTTCACAGAATGAAAGAGCTGATTATTTAAAATGTATCTGCAATATAAGATGCATCATGTATATGAATGATTAGTATCTACTATTTATTCATATCAGTTTGTTCTGCATTTTCAAACTATAACCAATTTTTAAGAATATGACAGCAACACAGAATTGTGGAGCTAATGTTTATTATCTCTCAATGCTTTTTAGCACCAATTTGTCCTTTTTACAACTAAAATTATGACTGCTCTAGTTCACAGTCAGGCAAACACAAAATGGCATCTTTTCAACAATCTGGGCTCCTCCTAGCTGAAATAGCTAGCAACAGAAATTTATAACTAAATGTAAACAATTCTGTGACAAATGTAGAATGCAAATATACGGCAGATTATTCTGGCCAGGAAGTCTCTGGACAGAGGGACATTTTTCTTGTGGTGTCACTGTCCTGTTTGAATATTTTCAGTTGTGTTAAAGAGACTCAGATGAAAAACAAAGACAGTGGGAGATAGGGTCTACAGGTAGGACGATACTCTTCTTTTGCTCACAGATGGAGGATTTTTTATTTTCTAAAGTGAAAGGCCAGCAGAGACAAGTTAGTCTGTTCAGTTTTGAGGAAGCATTGTGCTCCTTGGAGTGGCTTGTAGAGGGTAAGCAGAATTTACTCTAAATGGTTGCTTATGTTCTATGGGATTGTTTGCTGTATGTGGAAGACAGAGGGCCTTTCTTTCATAGGTTTAGTGACTTGGGTGCTACAAATTTATCTTTAGGGACTGACCTTCAGGACAAGAATCTCTGGGGCTCAGTGTTGGAGAGTTTATAACAGGTTGTGAAAGCTACAAGGCTCTAGGAAAGGCTGTGAGTGAAATATAATTATACTGTTGCCAGCAGAAGGAGGTAATAGGGCCTTTCCATTAAACCTGGGAGGAGATTGTTCTTAGAGAATGGATGCCAACCATTTAAAGTATTTAAATGCAGATATATATATAGATTCAAAAAGAAACGGCATGGCTAAAGGCAGTGGTACTGTGAAGATGGTTCCATTTTACATGCTTTATTTCTGTAGTTCATGGCATCAGTGAACTCAGCATAACTTGATATTAGTTAGTTATTTCATAAAAATTATACCCCGCTTGATTGAAAAGACTAAGCATCTGGGTAGGCTTGTCTATACAATAATGTTTTTAGCAGGTACCAAAAATTGCAGTGAAGACACCTGCTGGATATCAATAGGAAGGGAGTTCCAAAGTGTAGGTGCTGCCACATTAAATGATTGGTTTCTCACAAATGCAAAACAGGTGTTATGTGGCACATGTAGTAGTGCAGACAGCCCAATTAAAACCATTGTAGCATATCAGGTATCTCTAGTCAATATAAATATATCCATTTCCGCATTCCCCTAGATGCATTTTATTATTTGCTTATTCTTTAGATTTATACCCGTTCAAATTTATTATATCAATGTTACTTACAATAAAAAAATCCAACCTACTGTAAAACAAAATACTTGAGGTGTCAGAGTACACATCAGTTTACTGCAAGTGTATCTTTACTGTTTCCCATCATTTTCCTATTTGTCTCAAGATTTCATAAAGTATGGAAGAAACAAATTATACTCAACAAAGAAAGCAATCCATTATTATGTGGTGTTAAGCAAGACAGCATAAAATATGCACAGAAGTGGGGTATTTTAAAAACTTACTCAAGAGATGGAAATCTGTTCTTTAAAAAGGTATATAATTTTTTACATAATTTCATTGACGAAGAAGTGTAGCTATATCCTAATAATGTAAAATCTGAATTTTCTACATTTAATATCTGCAATGGCTATGGGAGTTAATGGTGATTGTAAGCCTTTGAGATTGCTTCCCCTGTCTGCTCAGAAGCACAAGGTAGTCTTGGTTCCATAGTGTAAGAAACGTGACTAGAAAATAAAATAAAATAAAGGCCTTTTTAAATCCTCAGGAAATCAAAATTCCAAATATGTTTTATGTCTGCTTGGAAATACAAGCCTACCAAGAATATTATTCCATTTACTCGCAGATTTATGTAATCATTGATGTCTGAATCACAGTTTTTTCCAATTCTGTAAACTGTTAAACATACCTACTTGTCCATATGTGTGCACATATACTACAATCTAAAAGAAAACTGTGTAAAGAGTGTAGTCTTAACAGAGCATAAGACTTACTCTCAGGATAATACAGAATTATAGCCTAAATAAACTATTGCTGATGATTCAGGTTATCAGGGACTACATAATAATAATAATAATAATAATAATAATAATAATAATAATATTTATGCTAATAATGGAAACAATTGCCTTGTCCTTAAAATACTTATTTTCATTGTACTATGGAAACTTCTCCAAACATTCCTTACAATGTACAGTTTGAAAAGAAAGATAATGAATTAACATTCACAACTAAGAATAGTCTATTTGTCCTAGATGAGCAGTTGGAGGATAAAAATAATCCATTTGTTTTGATTAAGGGATCTGTCAGCTTTGAACTGCTTAAATACTATCCTCCTCTTACGTAACAGAGACATTATTTTTATATTCATTGTTTTCAGTCATATGCCCTTCTTTCAGACTACTAAATGGTAATAAGCGTGAAACAGGAAGGGGAATGAGGTCTCTCTCTCTCTCTCTCTCTCTCTCTCTCTATGCACCTTGTGCTACAGCTTGTCGTAACTTCCCAGCTAGCTGGAATTCTAGGAAGGTGGCCAGAGGAATAGGCGATGCTCCTGAAGAAGCTGAGACAGAGAAAGATGAATAGAAGTTCTAGAGAGGAGAAGGAAGGCTGGGGAGAAGGAAAGGCACAAAACCAGGGAAGGAATGAAGGGGGAAGCACTTGTCCCTCTTAGGTCATACCTCCCTTCAGAAAAGGGGGGGGGGGGCTGCAGTCTGCCTGTGAACATTTGAATTCTGTCATGCTCCTAATATTAAAAACCCTATTTTTTCAAGCTCCATACAGACAGCAAGAACCCAACCACTTTCTGAAGTTCCAAGAAATGAGGCAATGCAGAGGAGTGTTAAGGAACCTGGAGAAAGAGGGAAGGCAAAAAAAATACCTCACAGAGAAATGAGGGTTGAAGAATGAGGGAGAGGAGGGTTTTCGGTTCCTATCTGCCTTAGTGGAGGCAGTCCCCACAACATCACAGGGATCAAAGGTGGAGAAAAACAAGAATGATAGAGGGTAAATCATTCTTGGAAATTCCTCCCAGGGAAGGGAGGAACAGGCTTCACTTGCAGTCTGCCTCAGTGGGGAGGCACTGAGTGTAAAAGCACTTCACCTGGTGAAAACCCTCCTACACCATCATTAAGAAGCAGAGGTTCTCCTGTTAATTGGTGATTAATTAAAATGAAAGTACTCCAATATCCCATGCAGTGGAAGCTGGATCCCACTTTCTTGGGCTGTCAAAATTTCTAAATGTTGAATGAGTAGTGAGGAAGAGTGGACTGATGGCGTATGTTGTTGTTTGGAAACACCAAGCAAGATGAGAGCATGATGGAAGGAAGCTAATGAGATATTTTGAGAATTCTCCAGGATTATAGCCCCACCTCTCAGCCTTAAGCTAAGAGACAACATCAGCTGGAGGAATTTCAAGAATGGGACAGCAGACAAAGTCCAAGGACTTGATAATTGGACATTTATTAACACAAATAGTAATCACTAAAAATGCAGCTGTTATCTAAATGATTAATATACCAACTGAAAGGTAATTAGATATTAATAAAAAATATGCTGCAGCAATATAATAACTGGCCAAAAAACATTGATCAAGGAGCACAGGAAATCACTTTGATTAAATTGCATAAATCTGAAAATAATTGGAATTATTTTGATATTAATTGGAATCTGTATAATTGGCAAAACTGTGGTTAATAAAACTTTATTATATAAAAAAGAGGAGGAGGAGGAGAGTAGCTTTGCTGATCAACAACTCTGGCATTGATTCCAGCCCTCGATTGATTTCATAGAACAAAGATTATCCACCTCTGATTTACTGCCTCTAAGAATCCCTCAAGAGCAATTAGCAAACACAATTACCTAAAATTTCAGGTAATCTGATAACCAGGAACTTTTTGTGTGTGTGAATATCAAGAAGTATGATTGTGTGCAAGGCATTAGTATTTCTTCTGTTCTATGTAGACTGCTCATTCCATGCAGAGCATAGGAGGGGCACAGAAACGGTTACAAAATTCTTAGGGGTGCAAAATTTCTGCTCCTCACTCATCTGAGCCCTCAAAGCCCCTGAACTGCAGCTGCACCTCAGAAATTTTCTCAGCAGCACCCACAGCCAGTTCTGCAGAGCACTGGCTCCATCAGCCAGTGGCAGGGCAGAAAGGACGGGACCTAGACCTGGGTTTGTGCTTGTAAGCAAGGGACTGCAGGTTCTACTATAATGGAAGCAGCTGCTAGTTAGGCTCAGAAAGATAGGGGACAGAGCAAAAGTGGGGAGTGGTAGGCAGTAAGGATTGTAACAGGGTGAAACAGAGCAAGAAGGGGCTTGTGACGGAGAGATGTGCCCTTGCTCACCACAGCCAATTCATTCTGTTTCTCCATCTTTCATTTTGTTCTCCTTGCCTTATGCTTATATAAAAGTGGGGAAGAGAGTGGGAGAGATAATAGCTGGTGGCAGTGGCAGTGACTGGTGAGAGCTGAGGCTATGCTTCTCCCGCTCAAAACTGCCATCCCTAAGAGATGGAAGAGGCTGTGGCACCTATTCAGTTAGCTGAAGGAGTGCAGGGTATAGGAGCCGTAGCCCCCTCACTCCCTTTGGAGCGGGGAGTTAATGGCCTGGGCAGGGGTTGAGGAGAGAGAGAAGCCACTCAACACCCTCCTTCTCTGCTGAGGGGCCCCCCACTGCTCCCTTCCCTTCTACCCCACCCTGGCCACGGAGACCTGCTTCTGCCTCAGAACTGAAGCTGTTCGGTGGCACCCGCACGGCATATAAGGTGGCGCAGAGGAAAACTCCCTCCTTTTTAACTTCCTCTTCTCTTCTCACACCCTCTTGTGGAGGCAGGTTGCTGCTCGCCCCAACCCCTCCTCTCCCCTCACCCTTCGGCCATCCCCCAGCAATGTAGCTAGAATAAGGCCTTCAGCACTTTTGCCGGGGAAGCACTACAACTCCAGAACTTTGTGTGCAGCCTTAAGGGAGCCTAGCTCCCCCCCCCCCCCAATATGTAGGGATGTGTGAGGGATGTGTTTGTGTGTTGGGGGAGTTGCTGAAGAGGGGGCAAAATACTTGCCTTGCACTGGGCGCTGACAACCCACACTATGACACAGGCACAGGCAAGGGTTATCCAGCACTTGGTGGGCCACCATGCAAGTCTGTGCCTTATGTTGTGCACACTTAATTTAAAGAACCAAAAGCTTTCTTAACAATTGAGTCATCTGTTCTCTTTATCATCTGTTTTTACTCGAATAAATTCATTAACATATATAAGTTGTCTGGGAAAGGTTGTTTGTGTTAACCTCAGGAGCATGTAGATAGTGATGTTTATTTTATATGCATATCATCATTCCACTCATGCCTTCTTCAACTGCACAAAGCTGCAAAAGGGATGAGTTCTATTTTAACTGGGTAATTGCCATTTTTATTGTGAAAAGTCAATACTCTAAATTTACCTAGAAATTTGCTGGTGCTTTTTAAAATAATCAATAAATCCTAAAACATTTTTCTTCAGTGCATAGTGAATCAAGATATAAATGGTTTTCTACACAAACAAGATATTCAATATTCAATGAAATAAACAGACTACCTTTCAACAGTTCAACAATTTGAACATGAATGATTAGAGAAATGTTCAGTGAATCATGTGTTCCATTAATTTGCTTTAATAATCTTAACTCTTACCTTTCTGTCAAGTACCATCCTAATACTGAAAAGCTAGCTTTTTTTGTTTCAATCTACAAGTGTTGTTTTCATGTCAATAATATTACTTAGTGTGAATCACACTATTGAACCACATACAAATCTAATAAGTATACAAGCAAATAAATGTACTCGCTACTATAATTTATTTTGACTGAAAGGTCATTCCTGGAAAATCAATATTCTTCTGTTCCTAGCTAACAAATTTGTATATAATATAGAAATTTAGGCCATGATCTTATCATTCCTGATGGAATCCAGAAAGCACAAAATCATTGCTGTAGGTGAGACTGCTAAGCATAGAGCACAATGCTGAGATGTCTAAGCATGTTGTGCAGTAGTGGCATGGTTGGAAAAGTCCACCTGAACATTGTTCCTAAGAAGTAGGTGGTAATTTCACCAGAGTATCAGCGGTTGTGCACACATAGTTTGCTTGCAGACACATAAAGCCACATCATATCTTACTTTCCACATTGTACTAGGCCTTATTTTAGGACACCAAACTTTCATGTGAAATATCTTCTTCTTGCCACCTCCAAATCTCTATGATATTGCATTTGCAGCTGTGAAGCCTCTGGCACCAACTGGCTAAGCCGTTGTGGTGGCATCCAAGTTTCTCCCACTTGGATCAATGTCCAGGGAACAAAACTAGTCTAGCTTCACTTAAGAAAAGTTGTTTGCTAGGATTAAAACCTCACACAGCTGATGAATGAAACTAGAACCTGAAACTTAGGGAAATTAAGGAACAGGCAATTCAGAAGTAAAGAGACTGTGACGAAAGGCTACTTTGGACTAAATAACAGGTTCCCAGAAGGAAGACGTAGGTAATAAAGCTTACTAAAAAGGGCACGTAATCATAATCCCTCCTTTTTTTTATCCTCACATGATCTGTGATAGCCAGGTTATTTTTACTCCCACTTTTCAGTTTGGAGACTTGAATGAAATATAATGTTTTTTTTAATGGCCACTCTTACTTTACCATGGCTCTTCAAAAAGTGTGCATTCCTACATCCAAATAATTAGTTAAACAAAGATATGTGGAATGTAGGAAATAAGTGCACATTTATTATGAAAAAAACATAAACTAAATGGTATTATGAAACCACACAAAACCACAGCTATATGAGTAAACTTGGCATTTGTTAAAATTCTGAGCCAGTATAATCACCTTGCTCAGTATACTGGAATCATTAAACTACTTTTCCATTCAAAAAGGCAGTCCCCATCATCAATCTTGCCATCTAAAAAAAATTACCAACCTGGAACTAGTGTAATTAAATAGGGATGCTGCTAATAAAAGCAATAGATAATTCCTAGATTTAAAAAAATCTGAAAGTTGAAGAAATGCCCTTTTAATATCTATGCTGAGAATATATTTGCTTCAAAACGAAATGTATTAGAAGTTTGACAGTCTCTCTGATCAAATAATAACATAATAGCTTTTGTCCTGTGTCAGTATATGTTAGCCAGCATCAGAGGAGAAAATAAGCAGAGGGTTGCTATTGTGTTGCTATTTTAGAAGGGCCTTCCATCTGGTAGGAAGCACAAGCCATCAGCATTGTAATTAAAATGCAATTACTGTCCCCCATCACAATCCCAGGATGATCATTCCATCTGTGTGATATACAAGGGAGGGGCACACATTTCCCCCCTTTCCAGCCCCATTAAGTTCATTTTCTTTGTATTAATTTATCTAACACCAAGGGTATAGTGTTATCTTGCATAGCAACATGTCACAAACTCTGCACTCCAAAAGCCTAAAATCACATATTTTGAATTTCTGCACCATCCTTTGAACAAAAAACATTAATTACTTCTGATTCACCATCTGTAATTAAAATATATCACTACAGCAGATTTACCTGCACTTGTGGGTACCGGGGTGCATGCTTCTGTGGCTGTCACAAATGAATGCCTCAGAGGCATTAAAATAGAAGTTGAGATATATTGAAAAAAAAAAAACCAACCCCAAAGAAAAAGAATAGAGAGTTTAAATGACAACAACTGCATTCTTTCCACCTTCACTGCAGCATATCCCTGGTGAGCATGTGCCACTTGAACCAGTGATAAAAAGCTGAAAAAACAAACATTGACATCAAAGCCAGGATGCTCTAACTCAGGCCTCACTTTATGTGCAAAGTTTAATTACTATTTGTTTTTGGACATTTAAGGTACAACCAGTTTAAACATAGGTCAGTGGTGCATACAACTGAGTCCTTGATTTGTACTGAGTGGTCTGAGGGACCAGTTTAATTAGATTGACCTTTACTGCAACACAAAGGATGTGGGAAATTTTGGCTGGGCACAGAAGCCAGACACAGTGGCGAAGGAAGCCTCTCCTGCACCCAGGGTGGGGGCACTGAGGGGCGGGGCAAACTGCCTGGCAGCACACACACGGTGCCTGTACAGACAGTGGCAGCCCGTATGGGCGCTGCGCGCCCTCAGCCACTTTACAGCTGGGGGGAGGCAGCAGGCGATCTTGTCACCCCCCCCAGGGTGGCACCTGGGGCAGACCACCCCCTGCAACAGGCTTGGCACCACACTTACCGCTCACACTGATGTGCCCGTTCTCACTTAAATATATTGCCCCCACCTCACTGAACAACCTTTTACCCGAAGGCTTAAAAACAAAACCTAACTATCCCAGAGTATCCTGTGGGGCATCTTTGTGAGGGGGATAACCAATAAGTTGGGAGTCTCAAGCGGGTGTTCTTTAAATAAACAATAAATATTTATTTTCAAAACAAAGTAGTATAATACAAGGGGAGAAACTTAGGTTACTTCAATAATACTGTGGTACCTCTAGTTACGAACCTGAAACTGTTCTTAACTAGAGGCGCGCTTTTGCTAATGGGGTCTCTTGCTGCCGCTGCGCTGCTGGCACACAATTTCCATTCTCACCCTGGGGCAAAGTTCTCAACTCAAGGTAACTGTTCCAGGTTAGTGGAGTTTGTGACCTGTGGTGTTTGTAACCTGAGGCGTTTGTAACTCAAGGTACCATTGTAATATGCTAGTTCAGTTCAATTCGTTTTCAGAGGTTTCGACTTTATAGGTTGGTTCCTTTCCAAGGCGGTACTTTCCTTCACCACCCACCCATTAACAAATCCCGCTCCTGAGGTACTTTCAGTAACAGTCTTAAGGGCCCACCACACACCCCTCCCTTCACTGGGTTTTGGAAGTCTCTTCTTTCCTCAGAAGTCTCTCCCCTCCAGACTAGTTTGAGGCCTAAGTAGACTGATCTTTTTCAGCTCCTACTTTTCCTGTCTCACCCTCAGTCTCCCAGCAAGATCCGGTCCTATTACTCCTGCAGGACACTACACTCAGTCCTTCACTTTATACTCGGTGTGGATGTTTTCTCCAGAACCAACTCTCCCTCCTTAACACTCTGTATTCCAACCTGACTCCTATCCTATCTCCCTACCTAACTCCCAACCTCCCTCCTCAACCACCTCACCTCAACCACCTTAAACTCCCCAACTAACTCTATCTCCCTACAAAACCTCTCCTTTTAAACTCTCCCTCCTGGAACCACAGCCAATCAGAGGCTGCCGTTCTAAACCATTTGCTGGCAAGAAAAAAAAGTAAAAAGAAACACTTGTGGAACCAACTTTTCCATCACGCCCCCCCCCCCTTCATACGCCGCTGGCCAGACACAGGACCACCTGTGACCAGCAAGATCAACAGTGGAGTCTCTCCCTCTCCCCTCCCCTCTCTCCACCCACAACAGGGCTAAAACTGTGAACTACACTGCAGGATTGTAGCATACTATTCTCTTAGTCTGACCTGCAACATGGTGCATTGCAGAACTGTGGGAATCTATTCTATCAGATTCAGCCCAGCCTCCAACCTGCAACATGGGTTTAGTACCTCTGGACAACACTGCATGGGGTGCTGTAAACCACTCAGAGTCTGACCCTCATACGGTATAAGGTAAACTACAGTAATCATTCTCTTTTGCTCTCAAAATACCTTTCCTCTTGGAGGAGGAAAAAGAGGAAGAAGAAAATGGAAAAGAGGCAACAGAGGAAGAGACAAGAGATACCACTGGCCTTCTCCTCTCATCCTTACCACCAACATACTCCTTGACTGTGTGTTCCTGTCAGATAGCTTCTCTAGCCAGCCAGCCTCTCCAGCCAGTGTTCTGAAGTCTCTGAGGTTGCTGTAGCAATATTCTTCTCATCAGCCACTGCCAGCCAGACTGCCAGCTGACGCCATTCCCCCTTTTTCTTTTCCAACCGATTCAGTGTTCTTTGCCTACTGAGCATGTTCACTCCTTGTTGAACGGTTCAGGGGATTTCCCCCCTCATAGGTTGTTTTAAAAATACATGTTTGTACTTTAAACCTTTTAGGCCTTACTGCTAATATCCACCAGTTGATGTGGCTTGGCCTGCATATGTTTACCCAGAAGTAAGTCCTCAGCGTTCAATCGGGCTTATACGTAAAACAGTGTAGCCTTACAGCCCATTCCTATGCATGTTTACTCAGAAGTAAACCCCATTAAGTTCAATGTTATTTATGCCCTTGTAAGGAAACCTGGGATGCTAACTTTAATTTTGTATTGCATAAGGAGATGCATAGGTGCAGTGAAAAGATGACTTGGTGTGACACACTCCCTAGTGGTCATTGGTGATAAATCAGCACAGCAAAAGAAGATAGTATTGACATCTAAAATGAGATAATTCATTTCTCGAATGAGAAAGCAATTTCCATGGTTGCTGAGTCCATCAAAACTATTAATGACTTTTAAAGAGTTAGTCCAGGAACCAAGGAAAAAAAGATGGATGGACTGCATGAGTAAAGCATTCTCATGTGGGCATTTATTTGCATAGGTCATTGACAATGAAGAGTATATGTATGGTGGGTTTGCTTCTGCATATTGCTATATGTATAGCCTTCATACCTTGGCTACATATAAACTGGCTTTCCATCTATGGACCACCGAACTAAGGTACAAGAAACAGGAAGGCTGAATTACCAGGTATTATTAGATTTGACAACAGAACAGTAGCAACTGTACTCCATATCTTCCATACTGAACTATCTCTATTTTCTTTGGTTCTGACGTTATTGTTTTTATAGAATCCAGTTTTTATAGAAACTGGGCTTCCAGGAAAACTGATTTAATTTAAATACAATTAATCAAATTTACTGACCAGCTTCAACTTTATGGGGTGGTTTTAAAATAACCAGTTAGTTAGTTGGTTTATATCCACCTTAAATGCTTTTGTGTCTAGGAAATGGTCAGATTACAACAAACAAAGAGAATTATCCCACAGCCAGTGTCAGTACTTGGGCACCAGCAATTCTCATACCCTGATATGTAACCCACTTTCCCATGTGCTTTCCAGACACTAAGAAAAGTAGCAAGAAGTATGTATTAAGGACTGTGGAAGTAATGCGGCGGATGAACCCACCTCAATCTGAGTGAGCCCCTCCTCAATCAGAGTACACTGTGCTTCTTCCTTATATTCTGCCTAAAACTTTAATCTATAACAAATCTAACAACCTATAATAAAAAATTACCTCCATGATGTTTCATTGGTATTTACTAGACTATAAGAAAAATTAGATTCAAGAATCACAAAAAGAAATTGTGTGCTCTTGGTGGGAAACGTGCCATAATTTCCCTGCGCTGCCACAAAAAGCCTGGAAAAGGTTCTCATCAAAATTTAGATTGGACCAAATGTCAGAGTGAAGAATTGTTTGGTAAATCTTCCTTTCATGTTAACTCTGAGAGTATGCTTCTCAAGGCCTTGGCAAAAAAAAGATAAACAGAAAACACTAGGACATTATTTATTTTGCCACTTGACAAGAGTGGTCAGAACTAAAACACTTCCTTTGGAAGATGACCACAATGGAGGCAGTAATATCAAAAGGTAACAATAGCTGAGACATCTAAGTATGAAACTAAGGTTTGAGCTTTTAAGTGGGAATAATCACATGAAATTTAGAATGATTTAGTAGAATGTTTAGCTAAAGGATGCAGTTCAATAGGAAATTATACACACTTTCTTTGATAAGCCTGAATGCTTGTATCTGATCTTTTAAATGAATACCCACTCCTAATGAAAGAAGATGAGGTAACAGCAGATGTCATCCATAAAGAATATGCTTTTATCATACTATATTGATATAAACTCCTCATACTTGTGTGAGTCAACAAGCACCATTCTCAAGGAACTGAAGGATGGTATTGTGGTTGTTAAGATATACTTAAAGCAATAGCCTGAAAGAGAAAGCTGTGTTTTAAAAAGGGCATGGTCTACATAGAAAAACCTTGAAAATATTCCAACATGCATGCTGTCATTTTCAGCAACATTAAAATAATTGAAAATGCAAGAAAGAAACAGGAAACATTATTTTAAAGCATGTGGACAATTAATGCTTCTGATACTTGAGTTAGCAGCCTTGGGCAGCCTGCCCAAGGTTAGCCCAGCCTGCTTCACACATGGTTATAATGTGACTGAATGTAAGTTGTCTTGAGCACTTGTTGATAAGGCAGAATATAAATTAATAAACAAATAACAACATTAAACTAAACAACAGCACTCATCATGAACTGAAATAACCAACCCACATCTTTGACACAACAGCCACAATTCAACACAGAGTTCACATCAATAAGTTTCAAGTGTCAGAGTACCCTGAAACCTTTCTAAACTAAGGAACAAACTCTCTTAGCAGGGGGCATATGGGTGTCAGTCATTCTGAAAAGGACCATCAGAGCATTGCTTGCCTAAAAGTGATGCCCCTCTTGGATCTAAAATAAGCACACTCTACTATGTTCATTAAAATGAATTCATAACAATATATTGTCTAAGCATAATTCTAAAATTCCGCATATGAAAACCATCAATAACCATGTGGAATAGTTGAAAGACTGCATTACAGGGTGCTTCCTTTGCTCATTTAGGTGATAATCTTGTAGCAATATATTATAATCTTTTTTTATCCCAGATCACAGCCCTATGCAAGAATTACCAATAGGAAAAATATAAATAGGAGAAGGGTTCCACCCCACATCAGTGTGACATATTTTAACTCATGGAATACGACATTCCAAATCTGTGGAGGTTCTCTGAAGATTTTAGAAATCTGGAAAATCAGGGTTCTAAAATACATGGGAGCCTACATGAATACAAAAGGCTCCTCACTTCAGTAATTTTCCATGAGTTAAAGATGTCAAAAGATGTCACCTTCCATGAGCTGAAACTTGCACACTTGTCCTCCCCTCATGCATCCATACTACCTACTGGTAACACCTGCATGGGGCTAATGTTGGGCTGAAACACAAGAAGTGTACAATACTTCTCAAGTGTACAATTTACTTCTTTTATGATTTTAGGACTTCTTTTGGGGCTCCTGATTAAGCGTTTGGTACTTAGACTAATGAGAGTTTGAGATAATTATTTTGGAAGAGTAATAAATGGTAGCAGTTAAAAATTGCAAATTACTTTCGTTGAAATAATCTGAGGTGGTTAAATAAAAATCCAGAAGTCAATACCTGGATTGTAAATTGTTAAATCCTAAAAACTAGTTTAAGATAATTGTGTATATCGTCAGTGAAAAATCCAAGGAGTGGTAAACCAAAGAGTTCTTCCAAATAGTGCCCATTTCTTTAAGACCATGGCTCTGAAGCTGCTGTGTCTTGTGATATTGATCTTGAGTCACAAACAGAAAAGAGTAAGCTGGAAGAAAGCCCAGTTTGCCACATCCAATCACTGAAGTTGTGCAGAAACTTCTATGTGCTTGTTCAGATCTGAACCAGATCATCCATGCCAAAATGCAAGTCATAGGCTCATGCTTATTGTCAGGCTTATAAATAAGCACACAAAGATTACCACTGGGGGCTGGCAAAGGAGGGAAAGAGAGCGGCCCTCTATATTTCTAAATAAATAAATATTATTTATTTGCAGATATACAAACTGCTTCACAATCAAAAGTTTCTGAAGTGCTATACAGTAAAACAAAATACAAACAAAATAATAAGATTACAAACACAGTAAACTAAAGCACTAAAACAATTTCTACAATTGTTCGATTATTATTCGATAATAATAAGCATTAAATGGCTGCCTAAACGTCAAAACAGTAGGGATTTGTCTAATCTTGGCTGGTAACTGCTCCAGAAGGCTGGAGATGCAACACCAAAATCCCAGGCTCTAGTACATACCGAATGTACGTCCGGGGCATGTGGTACTCTTAGTAGTGCCCCATCCAAGCTGAGCGGGGCAATCCTTAGGCAACTTGGTCTCAGTATATTCAGGGCTTTAAATCAGAAGTGGGGAACTTACATAATTAGGCTCCTGAAGCCCCCCCCCCCCCAAAGCATGCCCACCTGTCATATGTGATGTCAGGTGTGGGACAGGCAAAGGCACGGCTGGGATCGAGTGCACCTGATGGGGCTGCCCCTTGGCATCAATCAGCAGGTTGCTGATTCAAACTGCTGCTGTGCAGAAGGAAAATAAATGTGTCTTTACAGGCAGGAAGTGAATCCGAACCATGCCTGCAATCAGACTTTAAATGGGTTTGTTCTCTGATTAGCTGATGGGCGCTATGAGCAGTCCCTTTGCAGGTGCAGAGAAATCTATATATGCCAAAGGCTTGGAAGGCCCTTGCTTTCCAAAAGGTGTCTGTAACACCAGCTCAAAGGAAAGGAGGTGTGCACATTTGTATTTGTGTGTATGTTATAAATATTTACATACTAGCAAAGGGCACAGCATAATACAGACTGTACTACCTGCTTTGGGAGTGTAACTGAAGCTGTCTTTTGTGACTTCTAGACATCTGAAAGACAGTAGGAAATGAAAGGGATACATTTTCTTATGCCCATGCAGTTTTCAAAGTGAACTCTTGAGAGAGAAATGGAAGCATGACCTTTCACTTCCCCACTGGTACGTGGGAATTAGATTGTAAAGGCGAAATAAAATGGCAATCTTGCATCATATCATCAGCAACATAAATAAATAAAATGACAGGAAGTTAGGATTTATGCACAGAGGATATTATTCAGCAACCAATATACCTGTCTCACTAGTCTAGGCTGCATCCCCTTCACCATGGTTGGGAATACCTTTGTCATTCATTCTCAGGATTGGTGATCACAATATGATGCAGGGAAGATGGGAAATGTCTGAGATTTATAGGGACAAAGTCAGCACTGTTCACACATGCAAGTGCATTTGTGTGTTATAATACATTGTAGAGACTGGATGGCCATTTGTCATGAATGCTTTAGTTGAGATTCCTGCATTGCAGGGGGTTGGATTAGATGGCACTTGGGGTTTGTCCCAACTCTACAATTTTTTAATTCTATGATTCTGAGCATTTTTGTTCCACTGCTTTTGATCATCTTTTCAGCTTTACTCTCACAGCCAAAATGGAAGAATGCTAATTGGGATATACTGTATATTACTTTGAACAGGAGAAAAAGCTTTTTAAAGAGTAGTTTAATTCAATAATCCTGAACTAGCATGAAATGAAGGTTAATTCAAAGCCTGCATATTTACCACTGTATTTAAAACATGTTTAATGCCTGTCTTTGTTGTATCATTTTGCTATGTTATTTATAATATAGTTTAGAAGTTTTCTAATCTGCTCCTTAGAATCAGAACAAGTAAATTCAATTTAAAATAAAAAGTATATACAGGCACCTAACTACTTACACTTGGGGACCTTTTCATTAACCAAAATGAATGTTGTTAATGCAATTGTGCAAATCACTGCATAAAGCGGGGGGGGGGGGGGATACCCCATAAAATTGCTTCAGCACATCGCTTTGCTAAATGTAACAAAAGTAGTAAATCACACAGCAGAAAGTGCAGCAAGATTCAGATCAAAGCTGAACATGCATGATTTCTAATATTAATTACGGAAACTGTCTATGTAAAGTTGGAAGACAGATGGAGTTTGTGTAGCAGAGCCAATCTATAGAAAATTCATAAAATCTCTAATTATTTTCCCTGTGCATTTACCAAAATATTGAGATGCAAACAAAGACCTTTACTTTAGCCCACATCTATTCATTTGGAAGTAGAAGTCCACTGAACCATCCCATCCTCTATAGTTCTGTTTACCTTAGTCTTCATGCTTATTCAATAATTCATGTTATGAACTGCCTAGACAACACAGTTAGATAGACAATATAAAAGTTTAACAAATAATAACTATCATATTTTTCCATGTACAGTATAAGATGCCCCATGTATAAGACGCCCCCTATTTTGGGGGACTCCAAATTAAGAAAACACCCCTCAGCACTACCCATGTATAAGACAAGCCCCTATTTTTTTGGTAAAAAAAAACCCTAGTCTTATACACAGAAAAATACGGTACTTAAAATAAAAAAAACTGAAGTTACAGAAGCAGAAATGTGATAGCAATCTTCTCTCAGTTTATTGGAACATACTTAAACTATTATGTTTAAGAATACCCTTCGCAGTTCTGCAAATGTTCTACAACTTGTATTTAAAATTTTAAAAATGTGTGTGTTAAAAAGACAGGATTAGTAGGATTATATTGTTTAACAGTTTTTGAAACATGAATTTAGATCTCTATTTTTACTGCTCAACTTGTTTTATATAATAAAAATTATAATAGAAACATAAATTTTTGTGTAAGAGGCTATATTTCAATGAATTCAATTTGCATTAGTCTGGCACAGGTGGTTATTTATTACAGTGTATACACACATAATCTTGATGCTTTGAAGGTGACTCAGACTGCCTGAGTAAGTAAGCCAGGGACAGACAGCAAAAGCGTTTACTCAGCATCTAGGGCACACATTACAAGCTCAGCTATGCATGAAGGGCAATTTCTGCCAAGAAGAAGCAGCAAACTAAATCAAGGGCAATGGTAGTTTAATACTTTCAGTTCCATGCAGTAAGAACAAAATCTTAGTTTAAGGGGAAAGTGGAGACAAAAAGGTTATAAAAATAGTTCCACTCTAGTGGTAAAAATGATACACTAAGATTGCACTATTTTTGTGTGAGCAATAACATAACTCAAGTTTTTAAAAATGTAGTTCAAAGGTAACTAGTTTTTGTTAGAACTTTCTTTCTTCACTATTTATGAAGAATCCAATTATGTTCCACAGCACTGCAGTTTTAAAAGCTGTGTAACCTGCTAACGCACGCATAGTATAGAAAATTGACGAACATACACAGTCAAAATGTTAACACAAAGCAGAGATGCAATTGGTGATCGAAGTTACTTCAGAGTCAACAGAAACTGCTAAGCTCGGCAGTCTGTGTAATGGAAAACTGGGGAGGGCACAGTCGCATCTAGCAGTGCAGGAAGTGTGTACAGCTACCGAAGGGCATAAGTTGACTGTAGAAAGGGACATTAGACTTAGAAGAAAACTTACCCAAGGGGTTTGCTTGTCTCAGTTTAATTTATTTTTAATGTTGGTTTGGAATACATTACCGTATAGATGGAATAATTTTGCTTTAAACCTGATCCCAGCAGCAAAGTGCTGAAGGTCTGATAAAAGAAATCCCCATGAGTATAGAAATTCAGCCACCAAGCACACACCAAGAAAGTGTGTTTTCCACATTCACCATTTAGAAAAATAAATCTCTAATACTAAAACCAGCTTACTTATTACAAAATTTGTCCCATTCTCCTTGGACTGACTTTTTATTATTGAGCTACTCTATTACCATACTGACAAGTTCAATTGTATCGCCATGGCAGTTAAGAACCTATTTAAATTGACACATATGCAGGCATGGATGTGAACTTTATCTTTCTTCTAACATAGTAGCATGTACAATGTTGTGCTTTATCAAAGTAATCTGGAAATTCAATAGCAAAAATTGCATGTGAATGAAACTAATGCTACAGGTATTTATAAATGCAGATATCCCTCTGTTACTTTATATTGTCATCTATTGTATATGCATGGTTCACAATGGTTCATTAAAAATTGTATCCAATCCTAGTCCTACTCAGAAAAACCCCATTGTAATTAATGTACATTACTATCTAAGGTTCATTAATTTCAATGAGTCTACTCTGAGTAGGGCTGGCAAATATTTACAGTGGAACAAACTAGTTCAGTTGAATGAAGTGCACTGAACTGTTTTGAAAAATCTCTGAATTGCACCAGAAAGAAGTTCCCATAAGTTCCCAGGTGAACTAAAGGTGAACTGAGTTATATCATTCAATTTGAATGATTTCTATTTTCATGTTGTTGACCACAAACTTGACATGATCCAACAGTGTGACGCGGCAGCTAAAAAAGCCAATGCAATTCTGGGCTGCATCAATAGGAGTATAGCATCTAGATCAAGGGAAGTAATAGTGCCACTGTATTCTGCTCTGGTCAGACCTCACCTGGAGTACTGTGTCCAGTTCTGGGCACCACAGTTCAAGAAGGACACTGACAAATTGGAACGTGTCCAGAGGAGGGCAACCAAAATGGTCAAAGGCCTGGAAAAGATGCCTTATGAGGAACGGCTAAGGGAGCTGGGCATGTTTAGCCTGGAGAAGAGCAGGTTAAGGGGTGATATGATAGCCATGTTCAAATATATAAAAGGATGTCACATAGAGGAGGGAGAAAGGTTGTTTTCTGCTGCTCCAGAGAAGCGGACACGGAGCAATGGATCCAAACTACAAGAAAGAAGATCCCACCTAAACATTAGGAAGAACTTCCTGACAGTAAGAGCTGTTCGACAGTGGAATTTGCTACCAAGGAGTGTGGTGGAGTCTCCTTCTTTGGAGGTCTTTAAGCAGAGGCTTGACAACCATATGTCAAGAGTGCTCTGATGGTGTTTCCTGCTTGGCAGGGGGTTGGACTCGATGGCCCTTGTGGTCTCTTCCAACTCTATGATTCTATGATTCTATGTTCACACCACACACACCAAGCAGAAGGTCTAGATCCTTAACTTTCATAACAACAACAGCAACAGCAACAACCCTGGACATCTCAATCAATTAATTGCCTATTCCCTTGAGGGAAATAAATTTCCAAATAAAATGGCAAAAAGACAAGTTCTGCAGAATATGACAAAGTGCTTAGAATTTAAGATATAAAGTTATGTCCTTGAACATCAATTACAACTTTGGGCTGATGGTTTTGTTCAAAAACAGTACAGAATTTATTAGTCCCAAATGAATTGCTTGAGTGAACTAAAAAGATACCAATTTAATTATCAGAAATTTTATTTATCTGTTAGTAAAATAGATTACCCATACCCCTATCCTTCCAAGAAAACAAACTCCAGTTCCCCCAAACCCAAAATTTTTTATCTGCTTGTACTTAGACATCCAAAATGTTTGGCAGCAACAGAAATACAAGGACATTAGTATGTTATCAAATGAGATGCAATTCCTTCTAACTCTTGCATCTAATATAGGTTTATGTGCAACCCAGATTAAGTTTTAGATACATTTTCTAACCAAATTAGAAAAGATTTGTAAGGATAAGTGATCATAGGAAGTAAAATTTAAAGTGAAAGAAGCATGGAATAAACTAAATAGTATAGATACATATAAATAAAACGTATAAATATCTGTTGATTACTAAGAAGATAGGTTAATTAACCTGACAAGATGGGATGAGATCCATGAATATATAAATTATATAAAACACAAGGACCACATTGGGGGGGAGAACAATGAGTTTTTGTTTATTTATTCTTTAAGGGAGGAAATACAACAATCAGCAAGACTAAAACTATTTATTTATTTATTTATTTATTTATTTATTTTCTGCCCTTCTTTCTAAAGGAGTCCAGTGCGGCAAACACACAAGCAATAAGACAATCAGAACATCTAAAAACAATTTGAATACAAACACAAACTTAGAAGGCTTGTTGAAAGAGGAAGCTCTTCAGCAGGTGCCAAAAAGACAACAGAGATGGTGTCTGTCCAATATGTAACAAGAGTGAATTCCAGTGGGTAGGTGCCACCACCCTATGGGATCGACTGCTATATCATATGCAGTGGAACTCCTGATAACATGGTATCCTGCAGATTGCGGTGATAGAGATTATAAAGACTATATAAGTTAAGGTATGAAAATATTTTTTTAAGGTATACTGGTCCCCAGGTATAAAGGGCTATGTAAAACTTTGTGTTGTTAATAGGCTTGCAATACATCAGGAAAATTCCTGACATGTCCTGGTTTGGGGGTTCAAAAATGGTATATGGGGGAAATTTTGGTGAATCGGCAAAATGTCAAGGAACACCCGGGTGTATGGCAAACCCGGATGTTTGGCAGCAGTTTCTGCAGACAGATAGTGTTAATGTATGTGGAACCAACTGCCAGGTTACTAATTAATGGAAGAATTTCCAGGAAACTACGCTTGAAAGAGGCACACAGAAAGGGTGCATTAGAGCCAGTGACTACTGTTATAAGGTAACATGAAGGCATTACAGAAATAGCAAGTCAGAATACTGAACACAAGTTGAGACTATATGCAGATACTATAGTAATATACGGGTCTAACATAAGCAGATACGGAGGAATACCAGAAACAAATTCATTCATTTGGGATGAGAAAAGAGCTAAAGCTGACAAGAATGTAAGCTACAAGACATGAAAAGAAAGGGCGTTGGGCATTCCCGATTTATTTAGCTACTACAGTGCTGGAGTCCTGCAGTGAATATCAGTTGTTCAAAGAAGCAAATAAATATTTTAGACCAACAGAAGGGTCTATACTGAGAACTACACCCGGAATCCATTATGGTTGTCTAAACTCACCAGGAAAACAACATTAAAATGGGCGCAGTTACGTGATCAATATATGTTTAAAACCTGAGAGAGATATAAGAAAGTTTTATAACTAGAAATTAACAAAATAGCATCAGTAATTAACAATAAGAAACCTAAGTTAAATGGACAACTAGGAAATTTCCAGACATAGATAACCAGCAGGTTATATCTGTATCAAAATTAGGTATGACTTAAAACATATGAGCAAGCCATACACGATATAGAGAGCAAACCATCTGTTTTTCAATGTGTTCAAATAAGAACAGATTACATTGTAAACAACCAACAGAGAATTTGAAAAGTAAAGAATACAAAACGAAATATTTGCAAAAAAGCATGGGCTACTGAGAAACCAAAATGATCTATTTATACCAGTTGGTGGGAATCACAAATGGAAAGAAAGCTGTTGCAAAGATTCAGAGTAATCAATAACATTTGTTTTATGTTCCAGAAGAACTGAAAGAAGCTTCACAAGTATCCTACAGATTTTTCTGATAAGTTCCCTTGTAAAAACTGCAGGAGTTTACTATGGGGCAAGAACTACTAAGCCAACTATAGTAGTCATTTTGGGAACTAACGGCTGTGAAGGAAAAGGATGGTACTGTTATGTTTTTATTGTGATAAGTATATATTGTTTAATTCTATTCGTATTTAATTGCTTTTTAATTATTATTTTCTATGTTTTTAGTTGTTTTTATTTTATCGGAAAGTCGAGTTCTGGCCTGTGGAAAAGGTGATATAAATCATCTTCATCTTCATCATTATATTGTCTATTGAGTTGAACTTTCCTAAGAAACTGACTTTGGGGAGCTAACTCATGATTTTGCAATGAGAACACCCAGAAAAAAGCTTTAAAGAGAACTAGTTTATTTGGCAAATGTTTGCAGCCATGTTAGTCCATTAGAAGATGTCACAGACTATCTAGACACAGAGGAATGGTGCAGTGGCGTAGCGTGAGGGGTGCAGGGGGGGCCGGCCGCACCGGGCACAACATCTGGGGGGGCGCGCTCGCACTCGCAGCTCTCTGCCCCTACCTGGCTCACTCACTCTCTCTCACTGCAGTGCTGGCTGTGCAAATCCGATCCGAGCCGCCGGGTCGCCGCCCACTGTGGAGGGGGGGGTGCCAGGCATGCGGTGCGGTGCGGAGAGAGAGCGAGGGACTATCTGGGGGAGGGACAGTGCAGCGGGGGGCGCAAATTACTTGCCTTGCCCCGGGTTAGGGGGCGCAAATTACTTGCCTTGCCCCGGGTGCTGACAACCCACGCAACGCCACTGGAATGGTGGGAGGCACCCCCATTCTTCTCAAAGGAAGGCTTAGAGCCCAGGGATTTATGGTGGGACAAAGATGAGTGGTCAGAGAGAAGACTGGGAGGAAGAGGCAACAGGTTTTAGTGAACAGGGATCTGTGGCAGAAAGAAGTCCAGAATCAGAATCAGAAATGGAAGCAGGTGAGGAGGGAGGTTATAATAATAATAATAAATAATAAATTTTATTTATATCCCGCCCTCCCCAGCCGAAGCCGGGCTCAGGGCGGCTAACAACAATTAAATAATCAAACAATCAAATAATCAAACATTCTAAAAACATTCCATTATAAAATTAATTAAAGTCAAATTAATGGCAACCGTTGAGCAAAATTCTGTGCAGGTTGCCAGAGGAGGGAGTCAGGCTGGGACCTGACCAAAGGCCTGGTGGAACAACTCTGTCTTGCAGGCTCTGCGGAAAGATGTCAGGTCCCGCAGGGCCCTAGTCTCTTGTGACAGAGCGTTCCACCAGATTGGAGCCGCAGCCGAGAAAGCCCTGGCTCTAGTTGAGGCCAGCCTAACCTCTCTGAGGCCTGGGACCTTCAGGATGTTTTTATTTGACGAGCGTAGGTTTCTCTGTGGGGCATACCAGGAGAGGCGGTCCCGTAGGTACGAGGGTCCTAGGCCGTATAGGGCTTTAAAGGTTAAAACCAGCACCTTAAACCTGATCCTGTACTCCACCGGGAGCCAGTGCAGCTGGTATAGCACCGGATGAATGTGATCTCGCAGTGAAGACCCTGTAAGGAGTCTCGCTGCGGCATTCTGCACCCTCTGGAGTTTCTGGGTCAGTCTCAAGGGCAGCCCCACGTAGAGCGAGTTACAATAATCCAGTCTGGAGGTGACCGTCGCATGGATCACAGTGGCTAGGTCAGGGCGAGAGAGGTAAGGAGCCAACTGCTTAGCTTGGCGGAGATGAAAAAATGCCGCCTTTGTTATAGCTGCAATCTGCGCCTCCATGGAGAGGGAGGTGTCGAAGATTACACCCAAACTCTTAACGGACGGTGCTGGCACTAATTGCACCCCCGCTAGAGATGGGAGTTGCCCCCTCAATCCCATATCGTCCCGTCCCAGCCAGAGGACCTCTGTCTTCGAAGGATTTAACTTCAACCGGCTCCCACGTAACCATCCAACCACAGCTTCCAAGCATCTGGTCAGTGTGTCTGGGGCCGAGTCAGGGTGGCCATCCATCAACAGATAGAGTTGGGTGTCATCAGCATACTGATGGCAGCCCAGCCCAAAACTCCGGACAAGCTGGGCGAGGGGGCGCATAAAGATGTTAAAAAGCATCGGGGAGAGTATCGCACCCTGGGGCACTCCACACACCAAGGAGTGGCGGGATGACAATTCCCCCCAAGCGCCACCCTCTGTCCCCGACCGGAGAGAAACGAGCGCAGCCATTGAAGGACTGTGCCCTGGATCCCCACATCGGCAAGGCGGTGGTCCAGGAGTTCGTGATCGACCATGTCGAAGGCTGCTGACAGGTCTAGAAGAATCAGCAGCCCCGACCCGCCTTGATCCAGCTGCCTGCGGAGATCATCTGTTAGGGCGACCAGAGCCGTCTCGGTCCCATGACCAGCGCGGAAGCCGGACTGGAATGGATCCAGAGCCGATGTTTCATCCAGAAACCTACCAAGCTGTTCAGCAACCGCTCTCTCAATCACCTTACCCAGGAATGGAAGATTCGAGACCGGGCGGTAATTGGATAGATCTAAGGGATCTAATGATGTTTTCTTTAAGAGCGGGCGCACCACTGCCTCCTTCAGTTCCCCTGGGAATGTCCCGGTGCCAAGGGACAAATTGATGATATCCCCCAGGGGGGCCCGCACCTCGTCTGGACACGCTCTAATTAGCCAGGACGGGCACGGGTCGAGAGGACAAGTAGTGGGCTTTCCAGCTCGGAGGAGTCTGTCCACATCGGCTGGGGATATCCGGTCAAAGTGGTCCAATACTGGACCCGAGGACAGTCGAGGGGCCTCCAGTTCCTTTATTGTATCCAAATTGGCAGGGAGGTCATGGCGGAGCAACAGGACCTTCTCCGCAAAGAAGCTCGCAAATGCCTCACAGCTGTGTGTCAAATTATTATTTAAATTTGGCTGTCCTTCAAGGGATGTTAAAGACCGAATTATACTAAATAATTGCGCCGGGCGAGAGCTAGCGGATGCAATGGAGGCCGAGAAGTAGAACTTCTTAGCGGCCTTCACTGCCATCTCATAGGTTTTCATAAAAACCCTATAAGATGTTCTTGAAGCTCCGTCACGGGCACCCCGCCATATTCGCTCTAGCCGTCTGAGGTCCCGCTTCATTTTCCGGAGCTCCTCGGTAAACCAGGGAGCCCGGTTTCTGCGGGGTCGCAGAGGGCGCTTAGGTGCGATCTCATCGATGGCTGCCAGGAGCTGGGTATTCCAGCCCTCAACAAGCTCAGTCAATGAGTCGCCAGGGGGAGCAAGGTCCCGCAAGGCTTGGCGGAATCTATCAGGGTCCATCAGCCTCTGCGGGCGAGCCCAAATCGGCTCGCCACCTAAGCGGGGTGGGGGTGGAACATCAATCCTGGCTTTCAGAGCGTAGTGATCAGACCATGGCACCTTCATCGAAGGAAACATGATCACATCTATACCGGCCCCAAAGATCAAATCCAGCGTGTGGCCTGCTTGATGTGTGGGGCCCAAAACAAACTGGGAGAGCCCTAGTGTCGCCATGGAAGACACCAGGTCCAGAGCCTGTGAGGAGGGAGTGGCATCAGCATGGATGTTGAAGTCCCCCAATACCAATAGGTTAGGAAACTCCAAGGCCCAGCCGGCCACAGCCTCCAGCAGGCCTGACAGGGTGGCTGCTGGTGCGCTAGGTGGCCGGTACACCAGCCAGACAGCCAAGCTCACCTCGGAGCCCCACACTAGGCCAACACATTCAATGCCGGGGATCGATGGCGATGGTAGAGCCCTGAAAGAACAATTTTCCCGGATTAATAATGCCACCCCTCCCCCCCGGCCCACAGTCCGTGACTGGTGGAGGACGGAGAAACCCGGGGGCGCCATCTGTCGTAAGGTAACAGTATCCCCTTCGCGCACCCAGGTCTCCGTCACACAAGCCAGGTCGACCCCCTGCGAGATGAAGAAATCTCGCAGGGTGGCGGTTTTGTTGCCTATAGACCTGGCATTGCACAACACCAGTGACGGAGGTGAGTAATCCTTGTTCACCCTACCCTCGTCTCTCGGGATGGGGCGCAGATTGGAAGGGGTACGAGCATATCCGTATCTCGATCCCCTTCGCCTATAACATCTGCCCCCACCGCCATACCTCCCTCGCCCCTCCACAGTAGGAATCCCAAGCCTCATACTCTCCTCGATTTACAAAATATAAAAGCAAGCAAACAGGCAAAACAGTTACACTAAAACAAAACCAATCCCCACCCCACTCAACAACCATCCCACCCCACCCCAAAATAACACAAAACAAAATAAAAATACATGGATAAAAACCACCGTTTATGGTGGTACAACAAAGTAAAAAACTAAAAACCCTTTAAAAATATATAAAAACATTTTAAACATTTGCTGCTGCAGCACCAGTGTCCTTACAGTTGTGGCGATGGTGAATGTGGGCCCCGCCCCCTGGCCTAGTAAAGTGGGCTTGCTGGGGGAAGAGCCCTCCCCACAAACTCATGGCGAAGCGGCAGCAGCAGTGTCCCGAGGCCTCCTGGGAGCCTTATATGCTGAGGTGGAGTCTGGGGCCCGCCCCCAGGCCCAAGATGGAGAATGGGCTTGCAGGGGGAGCGGTCCTCCCCAAGACTCACCGGCAAAGCGGCAGCAGCAGTGTCCCGAGGCCTCCCTGGAGCCTTAAGTGCTGAGGTGGGGTATGGGGCCCGTCCCCAGGCCCAAGATGGAGAGTGGGCTTGCAGGGGAAAGAGCCCTCCCTACAACTCACGGCGAAGCGGCAGCAGCAGTGTCCCGAGGCCTCCTGGGGGCCTTATATGCTGAGGTGGAGTCTGGGGCCCGCCCCCAGGCCCAAGATGGAGAATGGGCTTGCAGGGGGAGCGGTCCTCCCCAAGACTCACCGGCAAAGCGGCAGCAGCAGTGTCCCGAGGCCTCCCTGGAGCCTTAAGTGCTGAGGTGGGGTATGGGGCCTGTCCCCAGGCCCAAGATGGAGAGTGGGCTTGCAGGGGAAAGAGCCCTCCCCACAACTCACGGCGAAGCGGCATGAGGCAGAGATGAAGAAGCACGAGTGTCTTCTCTGTTCTGCTGCACCAAACTCCCCTCCCTCCCTGGTATGAAGCAGGAGGAGCAAAGGCAGACATGTTGGTGTAGCCTCGGATTGCTTGGGAAAGACCCAGAAGAAGAGGATACTTAGGCAGCTGTGGGAAGGCAAGAACCTTCAGTCTCCACAACTGCCACATAGGGGCAAGACCTACCAAAGACAGATACTGTGCTTATTAGGTCTGGCATTCTTAAGCAGATCCTGCTTCTTCTAATAAAGTGATAACTTCACTTATTCCATGTGATTTATTGCTGGCTCGCTCCTAACAGAAGACTATTTTTATAGGACCAATCCAATTAATAAAATTATAAGCAAGTTTATGACTTGTTTTCACCAACAAAAATGGGAGAGGAATTTTAGAAAAGCCCTAGTGTGTAACTTTAGAATCAAACTCAAACCATTTCTTTCATCATTCACAAGACTGTATGTATGGGATGGGATCATCGGTAGGGACTCTTAATCTCTTGGTACTTACCATTACAACCTTTAAAAGAACTCAGATATCTGAAGAAGTGCCTTCTCTACACCAACACGCCTGTGAATTCAATGGAAACACTTTCCCATGTGTTAGAGGAAGCTTGTACTGTGCTGCTGCCCATTCTCTGAGATGCCCTTCCCAAAGGATTACGGCTAGAACCAATGTTAGAATCATTGTTGTGCCAGATCCAAACTTTTTTTTTTTTTTGTCCAGGCATTTAGAGAGGCATTCACTTTGTTTAGCTGCCTCTCTATAGGATTTTAATAATGTAGTTTAAGTGATTCACTGTATTTTATTTTTGATATGATTGTTTCTTTGTGCCTATTGGGGGAAACCCTCATACCTTTGAAGAAGAGTGGCATAAAAATATTTTAAATAAGTAAATAATGGAGGTGTATCAAAGGCAAACTATAATTGGTCGCCAACAGCAGCCAATTCATTTCATTTCATGCTTTTTCCCACCTCTTCTCCCAAGGACCCAGAAAACTCTTTGTAGATTAGCTATAGGATTTTCAGATGAGTGGCATGGTGCTTGGGTCTCCATCAGTCTGTGCATTCTTAAAGTAGAGGCTCAGTTTGGAAACATTTAGACTCCCAGTTTTAGGAATATTGGTGGATAATTTAAAAACCACAAAAACTATAAACATAAATACTACTGCTAGGAACTTTGTAGGAGTATATAGGATATAGTCAAATCTTCTTTGTTTCTGTTTTCAGCAATATGAGAGGTGTGTATGTTGAGAATGGCTACTAAGATCCCAAAAATATACACACAACTGTAATATTATCCTAATTTGTTTTCCTTCTGTGTTGGGAATTACATTCTCCTGAGAATTACAACCCCTAGCTAAAATTATTGTCTTCTGTTCTCATGCTCTATAATCTGTCATTCCAATGAAAGTGAGGAACAATTTTTAACCTTTCAGTAAGAGGACATAACCCAATAATTAACTCTTCTTCCTCCCACCCATTTCTTTATAAAAGCAAAAACAACGAAGACTTTGCCAAAGGAGCCGTAATTTACATGTTCAGAGGAAAAGAAACTAGGAAGATAAACATTGTAAAACAGTGTAATTTTATTTAAATTAGTTCAAGACTTCAAAATGGTTGCCTTCTTTATTCAAGCAAGAACCACTATTTAATCAGCTGAAGTAGGGTTGCCATAACCCAACCCCTAAATCAAGATAACTAGCATAACATGCAAATATGCTGAGCTAATTATGGTGGCTAATCTACATAATTTCTATCACACGCTTCAGCCTTCTTCCTTCCTTAAATAAAGAGTGATGCACATGGGACAAGAAAATTTCCCTTCTTCACATATACACTGATAAGGTCTAAATTTGCTGTTACTACACAAAGAAACAGAGGTTGCAGGCATAGTGCAGAGCTCACTGCTATACCAGTGAAACAGTAAAATTCAGTTTTGCAAATGATTAGGAAATGGGCTAGAAATATTTTTTTTTTAGTGTTATTATATAAATGTACAGTGCAGCCATGTTTAAAAGGTTTTTAATTTCTGTGAAAGCTAGTATACAACTAGAAAATATATGGAAAAGTTTAAACTGCATAAAGCACCTGATATAGATGATCTGACAGATAAATTTTATTTTTAAAAAATTCTGAAATATTGGGGCAGGGAGGGAACCCCAATATGGGCAGGATGTTTAACAGCATTCTAACGGGGCAATTGTCCTGAGATCCTTGAAAGTGTCTAGAATAGTGGTAATATTGAAACCACGTAAAGATTCAGAGACTCTGGACACATTTCATGCATTGGGCAGGGTGCTAAAACATTTACTAGTATTCTAGCTAATATCAACTGGCAAATATATTACCTAGTATAATCCATGCAGAACAAGTAGGTTTTGTTAAACATAGACATATAGCAGATCTCATACAGAAGATGCTGAATGCAGTATATTATGGGAAACTGTTGTGGAATCCATGTGTGATTGCTTCAATAGATGCTCATAAATCGTTTGATAAAATACACTGGAGTTATTTGTATTTACTCCTTAGCAGTGCTTTTTTCTGGGGGGGGGGTGCAGGGGGATGCATACCCCTAAACATTTTGTGAATCTAAGTTTGGCCTCATTGAGGGGCAGTATTTCAATATGAGTAGGAAAATGAGAATACCCCTAAACATTTTTTAAGAAAAGAAGCACTGCTCCTTAGATATACAGTCGTACCTTGGAACCCAAACGTCTTGGTACTTGGATGCTTTGGCTCCCAAACACCGCAAACCCAGAATAGTTTGCAAATGTTCTTTAGAACCTGACAATCCGACGGGGCTTCCATGGCTTCTGATTGGCTGCAGGAGCTTCCTGAAGCCAATCAGAGGCCGCTCTTTGGTTTCCGAACGTTCTGGAAGTCAAACAGACTTCTGGAACCGATTCTGTTCGACTTCCAAAGTGTGACTGTATAACAGTGCAATGCTAACCATGTTCTCGCCTGCCTATCTGACATTTTTTCATCTACTTATCTCAAGTCTGAATGCCATAGAACAGATGTAAGCAGTGTTGTGCCTTTCACATGTTGTTAAACTGCAACTCCCATCAGCTCCAGCCAGTATGTTCAATTATCAGGGATGATAGAAGTTGTAGTTAGCAACATCTGGAGTGCAACATGTTGGGTACCCTGCCACTATATAACTGGATCCTGAGTTAGTTCTGAATTTCATTTTTGGCAGAATAATTGGCGGTTTGGTTTGGGTTTTTTAAAGGAAGGATGGAGTCTGGTAGTTTGTTGTGCAGACAGATTTTGAAAATTATTATTACAATGCATAAAATACACAACAAAACATGATGAATATTTTCTGTAGAGGAGATTAGAAAAATATAATAGAAAATAAACACTCTGCCTATACATGATATTTGAATCAATGCTGCCAAATTACTACTACAGTGTAAAGATGTTAGGTAATGGAACTAAATGTTAGGTAATGGAACTAAAGGGCTCCCAATTGTCTGTTTATATTATTCATTAAAAAGAAATTATCTGAATCACTACTCTTTTAAAATAATGGACTCTGCTGTCATTCTTCAAGCTCTTGCACTGGGACTATATGAGCCATAACAATGAAACTGTATCTTTCTAGATACCAAACCCAACCTTCCCCTAGTATTCCTTGGTCATTCCATACAATAGTAAAGCACATAAAGAAAATGCTTGGCTAGGCTAGTTTAGGATGTTGGAAATTACACTTGGTTAACATTTTTTACACCAAGACTAGTAAACTATGACCCTCCAGTAGTTCTTGGGCTGCAACCCTCACCATCCCTGATCTCCGGCCATGCTTGCTGGGGCTGGTGGGAGTTGTATTCCAACATCTGAAGGGCTAAATATAGCCCACCCTTGTTTTACAGGCATAACAGAAGCATCAATCCACCTGAAGGCACCATTTATAGATAACCACAAAGGCAATGATTAAAAATGGAGTTTGCCTTATTTGTGATAATCTGTTTACAGATGAGGAATGTCCTTGAACCAGCATCTGGTAAACCAAGCAGCCACACTGTGGAAAAAGGTATCAGAAAACAGTTCAAAATATTATCAATCTGCTAGAGTCGTTATGTGCCCACCCAAATATTCACACACACACACACACGGTTTGAGTGCTAGAAAAGAAAAATAAGTTTGACTATTTTTCTTCTTCTTCTTTAGCATGGAATGAAACAAAAGAGAAAGAAACTGAAGTAATACAATACTTTCTAATCTGATAAAGCAGCATAAATAAAGACTATAATGGCAAAAAAAAAAAATCAGTCATGCTTTTACAATACTTTGTTCTGCTTATGATTACAGGTTGAAACGAATGATTTTCTCAATGACAGTATTTTAAATAGTGTGTCACACTGTCAAAATCTGAAGCTTGATAGGACCAGAGTACTTTTTAAAAATATAAATGTAAAGCATTCAAAGAAGCTCAAAATTTAATTAAGCAAAACATTAGATCAGTTAAATCTAAATGGTAGTATAAAATATTAAGGTAAAACATGTATTAGTGTGAGATTTGCATTTTTATGACGTATGAATCACAAAGAAATGAAAATGCTGCTAAATTTCAGTTAACTCCTTTTTAAAAATCTTGTTTCCATGGCAATGCTGACAGTAAGTTTGCATGGGATGTAAGATACGGCTTTTTCCCTTTTCTCTTACAAAACAATTTAGCTGAAAAGTGGCAGCATCATGGACTCTTTTCAATTTTCTAATATGCCTGAGAGGCACAGAAAATAAGCCAGCAGAAGTCATTGACTGGAAAAAATGCAGCAGTTGAGCCTTTTCCCCCTAGTTTTCTAGCTTGTGGTATGCTTTTAAATGAGCATGTTCACAAACATCACCCACAACATTCTAATTGTCAGATAGAGGTCTTGTCTCTTTAATCTGTATTCCTTGCACTCCTGGTTCAATTAAGGAAGCTTTTAACAACATTAAACCTTAGCACGGAGATCATTTGAAATTCCAGTAAAGACTGCCTACAACACAAGCACTCAAACCTCTCTTTTTCATTCTAGATCTAAAAAGAACTGCTCAATTCTCTAATGAGTAATCAGGGATTGAGGTTTCTAGGCTACAAAATCTTGTTGTCGCAAAAGAAAAGAAAAAGGTAGAAATCTAACACCCAAATCAATACTGTATTACTCTCTCCACAGGCAAGAGATGCTGGGTCAGGAAAATCATGAAAAATTCATAGCAAAGGTGGTCAAGTCATCCATAAGACAGAGAAAATAATGCTATATCTAAAGATCCCTTGAGCAATCGAAGACACTTTACAGATTTCACCGTGAATAAGTGCTGGTTTGTTTCATCGATGTGCCTTAATACTGCTCCTATCTTATTTCTGACAGTAAATGAGGATGTTTTGATCTATATTTACTATCTTTCTTATTTACTATATTCACTTCTCAGCCTCTATATTAGTCACTCATGGGACAATTCCAAGTAATTGTTTTCTGCTGAAAAGGGGGATAACTCATCAGGGAGGAGGCCTTTCCTAAGTGCATATTTCTCGGTACCAATAGTTTAATTCCAACAGTCTAGAAACAGCCTTCTCAAAAGTCCTATTGAATTCTGTGACTTCATTCTTCCAAGGAAAAAAGAGTCTCCCTCACTTATAAACTCAACATTTTGAAGCATAAACAAAGGAAGACACCAATGTAGTTCATAGTATGGTATGTGGGGGGAGGATAGTACCAGTAAACTATAGTGACTATGTTGCAAGGGCAGACTTTGATAATATGGAAACCTGAGCAATGAGAAAATTTGGTGCCCTTCCCTAAATATTTCTTATTTTCACAATAATTCCTTTAAGTACAGCTTTTTATGGATCTTCTCAGTAGCTACCTGTATAAATACAGGGTTTTGTGTTTTTGTTTTTATTATTTTGCACCCACTTGGCTTGGTACCCTGTGCAGTGGAACCTCCCAAACAGCCCTAAATCCAGTTCTCGATGTTGGATTATTAAATAGTTTTACTATTTAAAAAAAATATTAATTTCCCTATGGGTAGCTCACAAAGAAATCACCTTACTGTACCAAAACTCACAGAACTAAACAGAACTAAGGAATTTTATGAATTAGAAAGGTGTCAATAATTATGATGGTTTGGATAATATGAGGGAAGGCATATAATGTATGTTGAACAGTTCATGTGCACAACATCCAAACACTGTGCATATTCACCAGGCCTCATAGAGAATATGCATATAACCTGTCCATGAAAAAGGAATTTTGTCACATTTCTCAGTCAATATACATAATTTCCAACAAGCCTTGAGGAATGTGCATATCGCAACTGCATTTTGTACATTCTCCAGTCAATATGCACAATCGTTAGCAGGTTTTAGAAAGTATGTATACAATGGTACCTCGGGTTACATACGCTTCAGGTTACAGACTCCGCTAACCCAGAAATAGTACCTCGGGTTAAGAACTTTGCTTCAGGATGAGAACAGAAATCGTGCTCCGGCGGCACGGCAGCAGCAAGAGGCCCCATTAGCCCCTTCTTACTTTTGCTTCTGATCCTCCTCCTTTTTCCTCTTGCCTTTTCCCTGGTCTGTATTTAGGTTGGCAAATACATGACATTTTGCTTGTTACTTGGTCATATATATGAGGACAGTGTTTTGAACAAACACAAACCAAATTAGGAAAGCTCCATGATGGGTCTCTGATTAACTATAATTGGGGAGACTGGGGTGTCCAAATAGATATTGATCCAGACATTTTAAATTTTAAGGTTTGCACCCAGCAGTTGTGCAGGTGGAAAGCAATTTGCACAAACATATGGTATTTCTCTTCTCGCCTTTTCATTTGCATCCTCTAAAAAGACTTTCCAGGGGGTTGTGGGAGCTCCCTTGAATAATGTTGGCTGTGTTGCATGGGGCTACAGTGGAAAGGAGGAAGCGCCTGAAATTGGGCAGAGGAACCCATGCAACTCAGGTCAAACTGTTCAGGACTTGGGATGTCCTTTGCAGGAGCTGTAGAAGAGGAGGAAGGGGAAAAAAATATCAGTTGAAGAAACTGCCTTCCATGAGCCAGTTGTGGAGTGGCTTGGGAAAACAGTATTGAGAAAGAGAGGGGGGAGAAAAGGGTACCAAGGCTAACAGAAAATGCCCCCCAAAAGGAAATTAAGTTTTCTTTTTTACTTTTAAGAGAAAGTTTCAGGGAAGGACAAGGAAAAGCCCCTAAGGAAACTGACAGGGGGGGAAGGTAAAAGGTAAAGGTACCCCTGCCCTTACGGGCCAGTCTTGACAGACTCTAGGGTTGTGCGCTCATCTCACTCTAGAGGCCGGGAGCCAGCGCTGTCCGCAGACACTTCCGGGTCACGTGGCCAGCGTGACGAAGCTGCTCTGGCGAACCGGCACCAGAGCAGCACACGGAACGCCGTTTACCTTCCCGCTGGTAAGCGGTCCCTATTTATCTACTTGCACTTAGGGGTGCTTTCGAACTGCTAGGTGGGCAGGAGCTGGGACCGAAAGACGGGAGCTCACCCCGCCGCGGGGATTCGAACTGCCGACCATGCGATCGGCAAGTCCTAGGCACTGAGGTTTAACCCACAGCGCCACCCGCGTTTCCCGGGGGGGGAAGGTAGATGGTAGTTAAATAACCATATATGGTCCCAAATATACAGACAAAAAAAGAGAGAAGGAAAAACACTAGAAAGAAAAACTAAGGAGGCACACACACAAATTCAACATATTGGCTCAAACAAAGGAATTTTCACAAGAGAAGAAAATACCAGACCAAACATAACCATAAGCAGGGTAAAAAGGTAAAGGGACCCCTGACCATTAGGTTCAGTCATGGACGACTCTGGGGTTGTGGCGCTCATCTCGCTTTACTGGCCGAGGGAGCCAGCATACAGCTTCCAGGTCATGTGGCCAGCATGACTAAGGGAATGATGGGAATTGTAGTCTCAAAATATCTGGAGGGCTGAGGTTGAGGAAGCCTGCTCTATGGTATTAATGGGGGGGGGTGCAAGACCTTGAAAACAAAATGGGGGAGGGCCTGTTTTGGCTGTCGTTTTCATCTCACCTGGGTTTGGCTGTTTAAAAAGTCAGCAAGAAAGTTTCAGACATTGATGCTGATTTTCACTCTTTAGTTTACTAAAACAAGTAGAGATATTCTAAAGTAATTCTTTTCAGCTTAATCTTAATTTTATCAGTTGGATAAACTATATTCCTTTGCATAAAGTATGTTCTGCTGATGCTTCTAGATTTGCATTTTCATTAGATTTCAACATTCAGCACCTAATACCATAAATTTGTTTCTGAAACTCTTTAATTCCCTTGAGTGTTCCAACATATTGAATGCTATTTGCTTTGTATTATGTTGGTAACAAATCTGTAGTGAAAATGCTGTCAATATATATTCATAGCTAACGTTGTTAACTAAAAGCAATATTGTTTTTCCACTGTAAGCTGTCATAAATGTTTGGCACCCTGTTGTGTAAGCCAAAAATGTCAAAGAAATGATTAAAAAAAATAAAAAATAAAAACCCTGTGGTGATACCGTGTTAAGTTTTCTGCAATAAAATACATCCCTTTTGTATAAGCCCTTGCAATTTACCAAAAAGGGGAAAGCTTCTCCATGTTATTTTAAAGTTAGAATATTGTGACTATATGTACATTAGGAAAGGCGTTACTTGAAAGTCTATGACTGCATAAGAATAATGCATATATATTCATGATAGCTGTTATCCTTCTAAAATGGTAAGAAACTTTACATTTTAAATAAACGAAATATTTCAGAAGTAATATTATACATTTGAGAACTGAAAATTATACTGATAAATACACAACCTCTTCTGAGGGCTGTACCCTAAAAAGAAAAGTCACTGACTTGTATCCAAATGGTGCCCTTCCATGATTGCAAGGACTTTTGACCCAGCAGATGTATCTGCTAAGTGTAGAAAACTTTGGCCAGTGCGCCAAATTAAGCTTAGTATGGGTCCTAATTTGGCCCACAAGGCAATTTCCCCTGGAATATGCCCCCACGTCTACCCACTGCTGGCTCACAGCCCTCAGAGACTTGTCCAAAGTCGAATGCAGATTCAAGGGGGGAAAGGAAAGGAAAGGTTCCCCACCACTAAAAATTGTCCTCTGATCCAAAGTGAATGTAAGGCACTTACAGGTAATAGCTACATACTCCCACTCTCTATTCTTCAAACATGATTTCAAACTCTGAATAATAATGAAGCCTGGTTAGAATTAACCATAGTTAAGGTCAATGCTTCAGAAAACTTTAGCCATTATTAAGACTCTAAAACTCATATATACGGTAGGTGGTACCAAACCCCTAGAACGAAGAATATGAGAGAAGTAGTAAGAAAAGAGGAAGAGAAATTGTGAATGCTTAAAGTGGGATATTGCAGCAGTATTTTCTGTATGCTGGATTTGTCCTGAGGTCTGCCAGTTGCCAAAAACAAGTGTGACTTGAAAAGCATGCTACAAATAAGTTCCTAAATAGAAGCAAAACTAAATGTGTCACATCACTAATATCATGATAATTACAACAAAGCATCCTTCTTGTTTGTACTATTTAGAATTTTGACATTCTGATTGACAGATGTCATCATATTAAGTAAGTAAACACACCTGGCTATTTAGATCCTACTCAAGAAACATCAGTGTAACAATCAAAAGTATGAATATGCTTGCTGTAATTTCAAAAAATTGGCAACTAAGATGGTTTCATAGACATTAGAAATTAAGTGTATAAATTTAACACAATTTTGTCTATGTCAATCCATATTAATTATATTCTAAAAGCTGGAACATGTTAAGGAAGCATTACATAAAATGCTTACTGTGCATTACATTGTAATGATTCAAAAGAAATGTCTCTACTTGAAAGAATCCTACTTGGAAGATTATTAATCTGCAAAAGTTTCCACAACTGCAAAGTTACTAATTTTAGAACAATGGTGTATGTATGGAACTGATATTTCTATATAAAATATGAGGCATGTCTAAAACTCTTAGATATCACTGCTTCATTCTGCATTTAATTTACATTTCACACAGAGTAGCAAACAAATAATGCAATCATATACAACATTTATCAATTCAGGAATAGAAGGTTACAAGGGAAAAAACTGCTCATAATGAACACTAATTACATTCATTCATTCGTTTGTTTGTTTGTCCATCCTCCAGTGTTGAGACGTAATAAAAGGATAGTTTTTCATAACATGGGAATGTAATATACAGAAACTATTCCCAACCACTTTTCAATTTCAGCTTGAAACAGCTTAAATTTTTGGTAAGAAAACAAAGCAAACAAATCTAGGTGAATCTGTCAGGACACATGCTGGTGATGGGCAATCAGAGTAGATGATGCTCTGGATTGACCATCTCAGGTCTTCTAACATTCTGCTTCACTGGATGTCCACATGTTCTACTGTTGTGGGAAAGGGAGAAAAGCTTTTCTCTAGCCACACCAGGAATAACTGTAAAAGTCCGTTTAGGCACAGAGACCTTTGTTTATCAGCTGTTTCAAGGGCACAAATAGATGCAGAGGGGAGGAGGGGGCAGGAAACTTCCTTATGTTAAAACCCAGGGCAGTATATTTGTGAAAAAGTTTTTCTTTTAAGTAATCGCTTTGTAGGTTTAATTTTGCAATTAAACAATTATAGACTTGGAGTTGTAAAGGGATCTTGTGGAGTTCAGCCCTTTGCAACAAACAAAAAATCTATGCAAAGCTATCCTTGTCAAAGGACTGCAAACTCTTCATGATAGAATCTCATCAAATCACTGTAGCAGGCCATACAATTGTATACGGGTATCACAGGTGGATTAATGATACTGAAAACATAGTTTGCTTTCTTTACATTCTCTGTGCCACATCAATAACAATAATAAATGTTACATCAATAAGTAAGCTTATTGTAAGTATGTTATATCAAGTTAATCAAGACCTACCACACTGAAATAATGACATATAAACATGCTTAACTATGAACTGGACTGCAGCTCTAATGCCATTAAGGAGGGGTTATGAAGAAGGTGCAATTATATTTTATAATATTAAATAAATCACTTTAAATGATTTTACAACCTGTTCAGAATACAACAAAGAGACTTTTACAATATGTTTCTTATATGACACAATATAGTTAATAAAAAACACACCACATACATTTGATACAACAATTTGTAACATTTATTTAATACACTAAGGTTGCAGTGTCTGGTGGTGCCCAGTCTGAGAGATGCTTAAGATTTCATTATATTCATGTAGGACTCATTTTAACGGAAATTTGAGAGATAAAAAAAGCAGATTGCAGGAAGACATATTATAAAAACACACCTCACAAGTCAAAGTTAATAGTAAACCCATTCTTTTTCATGTATACAACCATGAAAACAAATATCCTGTGAACTCTAGATATATATTGTATCTCTACATGAGATCTTGGTGCTCATTGAGACAGGTACTCAATCATCTCATGGCTTTACAATCTCATCATTGTTGACTAAGGAACAAAACAGGGGAATGGGACCAATCTTCTATGCAGCGCCACAAATTTTGATAACACATTTCATGGTTTTTTCCTTGTAACATAGAATAGTCATATAAAAGAGGAATTATTATTGAATAATTCTTCCATTAAAATGTTATTTTAGTTATGGGATTTTTCCAGGCAAGACATAATGATACAAAATCATGCACAGACATACATGTATACAGACCTACATACTGTGAACAGCTGGGCCATATTAGTACTGAGAAAATGTACATTAAGGAAAGAACTGTGGAATAAAAGCAAAGTAGTATCACTGGGTTAAATCTGGACAACATCCACTCACCTGCTTGAAGGTGAAGTGGTATATATGGCCTGGCACAGCCCCACTGCCATCCAGTGGTCCCAGGCTCTTCAGTCCCAGGCTCCAACAGCTGACGGGAGAAGCAACAACCTCTCCCACCAGCTATTGGATTCAAATTTGCCCACTGGGCACAACTGGCCAATCACAGGTGGGTGAAGGGGTTGAGCCTGGGGGGCAGGTCTGACAAAGACTCTTAGAAGACTTCATTCAGGTCTGCTCCCTGGGCATAAAAACTGCCCTGACCTTTGCTAGGGACTGCAATGTGCTTTCAGGATCTTCCATCCATCCTCCCTTATCTCATGGTTGGCGCCCCTTTTACTTGTGTTGTGCTTTGCTTGACTTTGCTATGGTTTTATGGTTGATGAATTCAGGGCCGGGGAGGAATTTTTCACAACTGAAGGACCTCTACATGCCAAGCAGACAGACAATATTTATGATCTGTCACATTTTCCTGGGTTTTATTTATACTATTACACTGGTGTTGCTCTTGTTCTCTAATCAAACATCTTTATCCCATTTTCACCCCTTACAATTAGTTGTCCATTAGGAACAAAACATTTTGTAAGTTGTCTTGCCAACATTGTGATTAATCATTTGGCTCTTGTGCAGTCCAAGGAGACATTTCTTAACCTTAACTCATGTGCCCTATGATCTGCCTCCACCACTATCCACAGACACACTTTCTATAACATACAGCTACTAGATGAGCATGAAGGCAAGGTTGTCGACATGCAATTGATCTTTCATAAGAATTTGTGCTAGGATAGTCTTACACTTCTTGGAAGCTTAAGGAAAATGGTGTCTTTCTATTAAAATATTATGTGTGTTTTTAAAAGCCAGTAACTGTACAAAAAGTAAACATTACAGAAAAAGTTCACAAAGGCATCCATATGTGGATTGTTTATAGTTCCTTTCTAAAAATGTTACTGGAATTTTTTACCAAGATGACATTTCATCTGTGCTCAATAAGAAATGGCAAAGTACTCAACTAGGTGCTCTGCTAAAATGGTGTCTTAAATCTTAAACATAGCAAAACGAAAACTCTCTTGGAGCCAAGCACAAACATGCCCACAAAGGAACTGAATACAGCCCATGTACTTCGGCTGTTTGTGAATGCACATATCTGTTCGTTAGGGGACAACCAAGGCAGAGATAAGAGGTGAACCATAAAAGGAAGCTGAGAATGCATCCTACATCCCATTATAATGTGTATTGGAGTACAACAAGCTAGTTACCAACAGACAGAAGTATAAATAGGAAAAACTGGTTTAAAAGTAGATCAGTTAACTTATCTCCTAGACAGCTGGTACACTGGTTTGAGGCAAGCAGCTATGAGTGACAGATTAGCAGTAACCATAGCATGAGATCTTCAGCCCCAGTTTAAGGTATCTTTTAGCCAAATATCTTACTCAGCCCAGCATATGTGAGAGAGAGACACATTTTACCACCTAGGAAACAAGTTTCTTGTCAAATTAACATGTCTAAATAGCAACAATTTAGTACAGGCCATCTCTAATTCAGCTACAGAACAGCCAGAAAATAACAGCTATCTAAATATTCAGAACATTTCTAGTTGTCAAGCAAAAGTTTACTTCATTCTCATTTAAATTGCACTTACCTGAGATTCTTTCACATTTTCAACTGTGAAATTGAACCAGACTCGAAAACGGGGATTACATGTATCTGGTCGGATAAACAGGTCATACTCAAATTCAGTAATATAGTCCACACGTCCAAGGTTACCTAAAAAAAATTAGAAAACAGAATGCTATGTTAACACATTCCAGAAAAGCCCTTTGATCAGTGATACCTCTCTTAGAGAAATATTCTACCAAAAGACTCAGTAAAGTTGTATGGAAAATTCTAATCCACAACTGTTGGCTGTTTCATTTCTAAAAAATAAAATAAAGTGCATTTGCTTTCCAGATGAGCTGTTTACAATATTACAATGTTCACAATGCCTTACTCAGGACAGCCCACACATTCCTGAAGAAGCCTCTAGAGCCAACATATTGGCAGAATGGTTATATTTATTGAAATATAAGATCAGCAAATCAAGAGCCAATTAATAAGTGAGGGCAGATGAGTTTATTCATTGTATACAGGGGAGCACCTCCTGGCCATGTCATAGCACGTTGTCTTGAGTCGTTATTTCACATGACGGGGGGGGGGGGGGACTGCTCGGGATCTGGGGACTCCGCTTGTCCACGCAACTACTTTTGCAGGAAATGACATTTAATTTGTAGTACATCTGAGCATTCTGTTAGGTAAATTCATATTCAAAACAAAAGTAATGACAAAGTTCAGCACATTGTCATAGGCATAGCCAGGATTTATGTTGGGGGGGCAGGCTTTATGTTGGGGGGCAGAACCTCAGTAAAGTTTGCTTGTTGTTTTACTTGATTGCCCCCTGTCCCACCTTGGCTGTGCCCATAAACATCACCCGTAATAAAGAATCATTCTGCTGGTGGCAGAAATAGAGTGGCCAATAACTTTAGATTAATTAACTGAAAGGATCACGAATACCTATACTAAGCTTATGATATAAAGTTAGAAAGTAGTTTTTAAATAAAATCTTGTTTAGCATATAGTGGGATTTTTAAAACTAGGTTTTAACTTTCATCTTTTAATTTTAAAAGAATTGTAAAAAAAAAAGGTACCCAGAACAGAATAAAATAGTTATTTTCACTGAAATGCATTAAAAACTATTAAACAGAAACTATATATGTATTGTTTGACCAAACTGCGGGAGGCAGTGGAAGACAGGAGTGCCTGGCGTGCTCTGCTCCATGGGGTCATGAAGAGTCGGACACGACTAAACGACTAAACAACAACAACATATATGTATCAAAAGATTAATATTTTATTCCATATGTCTATTGTATCAAGGAAAATTTTTTTGTAAAAAAAGAATATCGATCTGTTCTGCAATAAGAGGTTAATAATTTATAGTACTATTTTATGCATGTTTACTTAGGACTAAGTTCAACTTTACTCCTAACTACATACAGGTCTGTGTCTAAATAAATATTTATAAACATTTCTTACATTTCTAGATGCATTTTATCATATAATATGCATTTCATATGCATTTTGGTACTTTTTTGAGTCAATAACTACACTACAAAATTCAGGAAAATGTGAAATATGAGGGATAACTGCACTCTGATTTGCACATTAGTCTCTGAGGTGTGGATCAGGTCAGTTCACATTGGAATTCACAAAGAACAACTTCCTCAGAATAATGTTCTGTAACATATTTAAAATACAAACACTATAAACTAATTCTAAAGATGAATGTCACTAGGAATACACACACATACGATTACTACCACTTTATTTAACCTACAATATGAACTTAACTCTTCATCAAATACTAAAACATGGTGCATCCTAGATCAATAAGAAAGGCTGCATTTCAGGACAAAAGAAATCCTGTTCCAGTAAATGCTAGCTGGAGTTTTTAAGTATGCCAACAATTATTATAAAAATGCAAGAAAACACAGATATGTTAAGCAATCCTAAAATCTTCTTAAACCACACATTGTGCTTTTCTACAGAGAATTTTAAGATGAAAAATAGACCTTGAGGGTCTTTGACAAGCCTCAGGCAATATAAAGGAAAAAGGTCAAACACACTGCTAAAAAGGACTGTTATCTTCAGAACAACAACTTATCAGCCAGCTTGCAGCCCTGCTTATTTACAGTTATTGGTCCCAGAGGAAGTGCACTTCAACACAGGTCACGATTACTTTGTAATGAGTTTGCCAGAAATGGTAAAGGAAACTAATTTGTAACAATGTGCTATTCCTTGCACATGAACTTTTGCAGACACCTTTTTTTTTGTCCAGCAATGAATAACTAACTTCAGCTTCCCTAACAAGCAATGAAAACAGGAGTGCACTCAAAAATCCAACTTGCAGGCATGAATGTGTTGAAATATCAGTAATTATCTCTCTCAGCTGTCCATTACACTATTCATGATTATGATCAATTCCCCTGTGGTTGCTATACAGAATACAGATTTCAGGAGATGAATTTGCACACGCAAATTAACACCATTTGGACGAAAATAGGTTGCACCTGTCAAAGCTTAGTAACAAAAGGTCAGATGCCCTCTTTTGCACCTAGAACATTTGGCTATTGTGTGCCTTGCTTGCAGGAATATAATTCTGGTTTGACTAAATAGAGAAAAGTGAGCACCATGGTGAACAGAAGAAAAAAGAATTAAACCTTAACTGAAAGCTCACAGTTAATCCATTCTTTAAAATACACGTGAATAGAATTAGCCAAGGCAATTTTGAGTAGTTTTTCAAAAGAAATATATAAAGTACTCCTCTGTTTTTGTCAATACATTGCCAGGCCTCAAAATACTATTTTTCATCTGAACAATAAAAATCTGGACAAGATGGCAATAGAAAATCATTAATACACTTGCAGCTGCATTTCAATCTATACAAAACCCTTAAATAAAAACAACCTGGGAACAAATGTGCAGAATTGCATAATACATACATCATTTACAGAGCTCGGAGTCTGAAATTGTGCTCAAGATAGCCAAGCAGAATTAATCTATGTTTTCAAATAAACTTTTTAAAAAAGCATTGAACTTTAATATTCATTCTAGAATGGGCCATCAGCTGAATGCTACTGAAAAGATAACAAAACTGAGGTGATAAAATGAAGCAATTATATAGATTATATTCTAAGTGAAAGCGGAAACTTCTCAAAAAAAGTCTTTAAAAATATTTTCCCAGAGAACCATGTGACACATTTCATTTTTTTACTCATGAAAAAAGATAAATACAGTGAAGGGAAGCAGTCAAATCCATTTTTTCAGACAACAAAATTACAAAAAGTAATAAAACTTTTTTAAAAAATCATATTCACCATATACACCACTATTCAGAAAGCATCTGTTAAAAAAAACAACAACACACCTATTCTTGGTGTACGTAAGTAGATGGCGTTGTCCCCTATGGGGATGCAGATACTGTCACCATTATCACCATGCTCTCTTGAGGTGCATAGAGTATATTTGGAGCTTTCTGTTGCTCTTAAGTCACAAAACATTCTTATGAACCAAGTACAGCCAAGTCTGTAATGGAGACAAAATCTTGGAAGTCATAGATCCAGCTAAACATCTAAAAGCTTCTATCCCACTTTGTTTCCCCCTCTGGGGTCCTACAAAGTGTTGTTTTCCCAGTAAAAGCCTAACTGCTTCACCACCAACACTCCTACAAAAGGAAGGGGAAACATTAGTAAGTATTCAACGAACATGCATCTAAGTTGCTGAAAAAGGGGACCAGTTGTTCCAAAAGCTGCAATTGTGTGATAAAACAGTTTCATGTAAATTGCTTGAAGATTTTCACTATAGGCAGTATATTTGTTATATAAATAAATGAATAAAATTGTGGCACCCAGCCAGAAGGTATAGGGTGCAACTATAATTTGGGGATTCTGTCAAGTTAAAAATTATCTGTTTTCACAGGCCTTTGGAGAAAGTGGCTGAAGGCCTTTGGTTTTTATCTTACGCTCCTATTGTTCTTACTGTTTGATGAGAATTATAAATGAGGTACTTTTAAAAAAGAATGTGGTTCCCTGACTTTTATACGAATGGGGTAGCCCATTCTCTCTGCCAGCTCTCCAAACCATCAACTGCCTCCTGGAGCCCTGTTCCCACTGCCCATGATCCTTACAGATCCCTAAACATGTGAAAGGATGGATCCACAGAATGGTGGCTGCAGCAACCAAGGAAAGCAAAGCAGCTGCCAGTTCATTCGTCTTTTTGGTCTCTGATTTAGCTCTACTGCTCATTCACCCCAACCATCAAAGCAGGAGTAGGACTATCCCCTCATCCCTGACATTCAACAGGCCTCCCACCATTCCTTTCCCATTTCATGACCTTGGGGAAGGGGACAGGGAAGGGGAAAGGTCAAGCAGTCAAAGATGGAGCTAGGGGCACAGGGTGGGTTGGAAGCAGAGGAAGAGGCTGTCCAGGTGGGGGGCAGGCCAGTCAAATCTCAACTGTATCTGCCCCCACTGTTGTCAGGGACTGGCAGGGTTCTAAAGAGAGTGTGGTGGAGGCAGGGAACCAGGGGAGAGACCCAGGAGAGGGGACCAGTGATTTATGGAGTGTCACACAACCCACAAGACAAGAGCCTGGGGAAGGAGAGAGAATCAGGGCAGTCTGAGGCAGAGGAAGACACATAGAATGTGGCAGAGGAAGAAGGGATGGTTCAGGCGAGGGTCAGTAGATTTTCGCTCACCCCACTGTCTCCTAGAAACAGGAAGGACTGGAAAAGGGAAGAGCATGGATGAATTCAATGCAGGATAAGTCTCAGGTTGTGGACATGCAACCTGTCAGAGAAGGGTATATAAGCCAGAGGAGGTGAGGTGGTGCCACACTGTTGCTGCAACTGCTTCATAGGGCCCAGACCTGTGGACAGCTGCATTCAGGCTAGAAGCGTGTGAGTGTGTGTATCCAGAGCACCATGGAAGCTGCAGTGTTTCTCTTGCTAATAAAGAGTTAAATATCAGACGTGTGTCTTCCTTATCTGGAATGGATCGTGACAGTTATTTCTTAGAACCAGGAGGGGCTTGAAGAGGGAGGTACAACAATGATTTCTGTGCAGAAGTCTCAGGTTGCATGTGTGCACTCCATCAGACAAGGGTACAGGGACCCCTGACCATTAGGTCCAGTCGTGACTGACTCTGGGGTTGCGAAACTCATCTCGCTTTATTGGCCGAGGGAGCCGGCATACAGTCATGTGGCCAGCATGACTAAGCTGCTTCTGGAGAACCAGAGCAGCGCACGGAAATGCCGTTTACCTTCCTGCCGGAGCGGTACCTATTTATCTACTTGCACTTTGATGTGCTTTTGAACTGCTAGGTTGGCAGGAGCAGGGACCGAGCAACGGGAGCTCACCCCGTTATGGGGATTTGAACCGCCGGCCTTCTGATTGGCAAGTCCTAGGCTCTGTAGTTTAACCCACAGCGCCACCCGTGTCCCGGAAAACAGCTACATAGAAGTTAAAATTGTGTGCGCGTGTGGTAGACCTTAGAAGTTGCTGTATAGGTGTGCATGTTTTTGTCAAGAAAGAATTAACTATCTGCCATTTGCCTTCCTTGGCTGGGTGTGCACAGGACATGGGGGCACCCATTAACCATCTGACAAGCTTCCTCTGAAGAAAGCAGAAGGACACAAGTCAATGTGAAAGATGACATGTGCATGAGGCTGTATTTTTGCAGTGTTGAAAAAGAAGATGTGACATGACTATATGAATATAACGAACAAAGAAGAGAAAGGAACTGTGGGCAAAGCCAAGGCTTTGTGCATGTTTAGCAGAGTGGGTCATGATATTAATTGATACACAGAGTATAAAGAGAAGGGAGGCTTGGGAGAAAAGATAAGAATTTCATTGCTGAGCATAATGAACTTGACAAAGTGATGAAATATCTAAGGAAAATTATCCAATAGGCAGCTAGAGATACTGAACTGGATTAGACTAAAGTTCTGGGCGTACCAAGTATCAGGTGGTACAGAGAGCCATGGGATTTGATGAGGTGACCTAGGGGTGGAGTGTAGTAGCACAGACTAAATAACAGACGCATAAGGGACCCTTCTTTTTATCTGCACCCTAGTCTCTGTTCCAGGAGTTTATAATGGAATATTTTCTTGCTGGTGTTGCTAAATTTGTTTGGATGCTTGATATATTGCATTGTAGTTTAAAATATCATATGGCATTGGAATAGTCACATTTGGCTGGTTTCTTTACATAATAGATCATATTTACAATTTCTTTCCTTAGTTGTATCCTCTTTGCTCTTCTTATGTGATATTTTTCATTATTTCTAAATGCTTATCACATTAGTGAGATCCTCTTTCCCTCCATTCCACCCATATACTTTTAAAATACTGACATTTTGAAATATATTTTGGTCCTCCTTATGATTAGACTATTTTCAAGTGACTAGCTTTTTTCTGTTATTTCCTTTTACCAAATACAGAAGCAGTTTCTTTTATTTCAATGTATTTCAGGGTTTGTGGCAAATTAAACATTAATCTTTCTCTGTAAATGTCAAGTGATATTTAAATGTTTTCCTGGCAGATAAATTATTATTAATATTAATGCAATAAAATTGCAGTTTTTGTCCTTTCTTTGATATTTACAAAAATACTAAGAATGTCAAAACAGTTCCATAGGAAAAAAAATCATTGGTCTACCATCCAGTCCACATTAGCATGAAAGGTTAAAAAACAGAAAAGAAAAGAAAGAAAGAAATGCCAGTCTTAGAAAACTGTGTTCATATCATGAAAGGAGAAAAGAGAAATTCTGTCTCACTTCCACATTGAATGTATCACTTTCACAGCAAAATTGCCTTAGTAAAGTTCACTTTAATTTAAACCTTTTTTGTGTGTGTGTGTGTAATTCAGTGACTGCTTTAAAATAATGAAAGACACATTGTCATTCTCATAATTAGTTGCTGTTGCACTAAATGAGAAAAAAAAATCTGATCCACAATCTATACAAGCAAGGTCATATGTCAAAACAGAAGTAGCTTTATATACAGATCTGCAAACAGTCCAAAAATACACAAGGCTTAGAATCAAAGCCTAGTAGTCATAATCAATTTTTTAAACATTATGTAACCTCCACCTTCCTTTCCAATCTCTTTGACCAGCTAGATTTATCTCACATTCTATAGCCCTATAAATACAATTTGCTGTTTAGATGCAAAAGCAATTTCAGCACCAAGGACAACACAGGAAGGCAAAAGGCTATGAAAGTAGTACTATGAACTTCAGCAAAGAAAAGTCAAAATTAATTTACACTTTATTTTTATTTAATTGCACTGACCATGGAACAAAGCATATAATAGCAATAAGTGATAAAATACATGTAAAGCTCACATTAATACTTATAAAACATCCCATAGCCGTATTTAGTTGGAAGCAGAACCCATTGGGAGAAGTTTAATGTAGTGCATTGGCAATTGATCTGTCAGTGCAAGCATTTCAGCTTGCAAGATGGGATGATCCCCATCAGAAATATGCAAGGATGCAAGTAGACCCAGTCCACCCACAAGAATGTCTGTGTCTCCTTGCCTAGCCCCATCACTTGAGCCGAGAACCACTGGAGGTTTTTAAGCAGAGGCTTGCCGATCAGAAGGTCGTGATTCGAATCCCCATGACGGGGTGAGCTCCCATTGCTTGGTCCCTGCTCCTGCCAACCTAGCAGTTCGGAAGCACATCAAAGTGCAAGTAAATAAAAAGGTACCGCTCCGATGGGAAGGTAAACGGCATTTTCGTGCACTGCTCTGGTTCGCCAGAAGCAGCTTAGTTATGCTGGCCACATGACCCGGAAGCTGTACGCCGGCTCCCTCGGCCAATAAAGCGAGATGAGCGCTACAACCCCAGAGTCGTCCATGACTGGACATAATGGTCAGGGGTCCCTTTACCTTTTATTACTTCCCTCGATTTTGACACTATACTTTTATTGATGCAGTCTAGAATATCATTAGCTTTTTTTCCCTGCTGCATCACACTGTTGACTTATGTTAAACTTGTGGTCTGCTAAGACCCATAGATCCTGTGCTATCACATGTGCTAGTAGTAAGCTTAGGTGCCCCCCATCTTATATTTGTGCAGCTGATAACTCCTGCCTTAGTACAGAACCCTACATTTCTCCTTATTGAAATTCATTTTGTTAGTTTGGGCCCAGTTCTTCAATCTGTTAAGGTCATATTGAATCCTGAATCTGTCTTCTGCAGCATTAGATACTCTTCCCAGTTTGGTGTCATCTGCAAATTTGATGAGCATCTCAATTTCTTTGTCCAAATCATTTATAAAGGCATTGAACAACAACAGGCCCAGGACAGAACCTTGCAGCACTCCGCTTGTAACTTTTTTACAGGATGATTAATGAGTACTCTTTGAAGTCAGTCAGTCAACCAGCTACAATTCCACCTAACAGTTACCTTGTCCAGCCCACATTTTACCAGCTTCCTTGCAAGAATATCAAGGGAGACCTCCAGTCTGCAGGGACCTCACCTGTTCTCCAGGAATTCTCCAGGATTATAGACAGAGGCTCTGAGATTACATCTGCAAGGCCCTTTAGTATCCTTCAGTCCAAGAGAAGAGGAGCCAGTTCAGGCAGGCACCTCTTGGACCCAAATATTGACTCTGTGGGATTTATTCTACTGCTGCTCCCAAAGAATCTGCACCTCATCACCATTTTCAAATGATGGTAGAGACTGAAGTCAAGAGCTTCACTAGCTGTTTTCCTATCCCTGCCACCTGTGATTGAACCACTTGACAATTTATTATCTAATGGTGATAACATTACTTGCCAGTCTCCCACAAACTACTTATGCAGATTTTAAAATCTTTTGCCATGTTCCTATCACTTGACAGGTCATTAGTAAATTTGAACCCCTTCCGGCCTTAGCACTACTACACACCATGTCAACTTCTTTAGTGCCTGACAGCTACAATTCAAAACTCAAGCTTAGTTTTGGAGCCTTGCATTCCTTTAATATTCATGTCTTGGTTTTATAAGAGATTTGATATCAGCTGATTTATCCTTGAAAGGTCCTTAATTTTATTTATATACTGCCCCTTTATCAAGTGATCTCAGGGTGGTGTGCAACACATGTTATGGAACACAATAATAAAAGCATATTAAAAATCATAAAAATAAATGGCATAACAGTCTCTGCCCCCACTCCCCAGCTTTACCAGGCCATAGATTATTTAATGGTCAAAGGCCTGGGTAAACAGGAACATTTTTGTCTGTCTTCTAAAAACATGTAACGATGGCACCAGCAAGCATTCCATAGATGGGGAGCCTCCACCAAAAAGGCCCCTTCTTGTGTTGCCACCCTCCAAACCTCTTGGGGAGGGGGAACATTGAGAAGGGCCTCAAACTTGTGTGCAGGGTCCAGGTTGTTTTGTATGGAGAGAGGTGGTCCTTAATGTATTGAAGTCCTGAGCCATGTAAGACTTTATAGGTCAACATGAGCACTTTGAATTGGGCCCGGAAACTACCAGTAGTTACTACCAGTAATTACTACCAGTGCAGTTGGGCCAGGATACAGAGCTATGAGGGCATATTGCTACATGGCAAGCCCCCATCCCACCCCCATTTAATTATTTAACTTTAAGAAAACTATGCATAAAGTGCTTGAGTTTGGGTGATTTCAGAATTAGGAAAAGAGCAGGTAGCAATGTTGAGAGCTGCCATATATTTCTTTGCACAGACAGCTGACTTGATAGCAACTGGTAGAGGAGTCTTGAAGTCCTTGATGGAGTTCCTTGCTGATGTCAGCAGCAGTTTTGGCTGTCTTGACCATGGATTTATATCATATGAGGTTTATATCATTCTGAGAACTGTAGATTTATGTTATGAGGTTACCTGAGCTGACCAACCTCATGTAGGGAACTGGCGTAGCAGCTAGTAACATAATCAACAGAGAACACAAGCTCTTACAAAGAAAATGAAACACAATATATCCCATACATTAGTATTTGAAGGAAAAACATTGTTATCATCAGCTGATCCCAAATGTATGACAGGAAAAGAGGGGATAGCATGGTAGGATAAGATTAAAGCACCCACATTTGCTCAAAGAAAAAATGCAAACAATTCTGAGCACACAGGAATTATATCTGAAAATACTGAAAGACTGGCAAGATTATGTAAGGATAGCAAAGGGAAAAACAGAGTGCCTATATTTTAACAACAACAACATGGAGACAGGGGATTACATTTAACTTGATTTCTATCTTCAGGAAATTATTACACATTTCAAAAAAACTTCAAGGAAGCAGCCTGTCAAGGGAAAAGGTGGGGCACAATAACAACACCAACAACAACAGTGGTAAAATAATCTGTTCATATTTACTGCAAAGCCTGCCCTAAAGTCTTGTGATGCCTAATAATATAATAAAACAAATATAAAATCCAATTTAAAATGAGAAATAAACAGTCTTTTAACAGCTACAATGTTAGCTTCAAAATCTTGCTAAACAGAAATCCTAAATACCAATTTTCAATTTAAAACACTTTCAAAACTTGCCAAAGGTAGAACTTTGTAGAATTTTAAAAGACAGAGAATTCTATCACTGTGCAGCAGCTTCTGGGGCCTACTTATCATACCCTCCAACATTTATCTGATGAAAATAGGGACAGCCCATTCCATAATGATAATTTTTATTTATTCCCCACACATCTTACTAGGTTGCCCCAGCCACTCTGGGCAGCTTCCAACATATATAACATAATAAAACATTAAACATTTTTTAAAAAACTTTCCTATACAAGATTGCCTTCAGACAGCTTGGGAGTTGAATAACTCCATACCCTCCAATATTTCTCTGGTGAAAATAGGTACGTCCTAAGGAAAAGCGGGACGTTTTGGGATCAAATCAGAAACCAGAATGGCTTCTCTAAATCAAGGATGTCCCAGGAATATAGGGACACTTGGAGCCAGATGGGCAGGGTATAAATTATTATTATTATTATTATTATTATTATTATTAACTGCAAAGTGTCTATATGTTTGTTTAGTTGTGTCATCCATAAATACATATTAATGATTTAAACACTCACATGTAGAAATGTCAGCGGATTTCAGTCCAGTTCACAATTTGCTGAAGTGCACCCTCATCTGTCCCATTGAACCAGACCTCAGGAAAAAACCTAGATTTGTGGTTTATTCTGCAGAGCTATCAAGAAAGCTAGTTTGACTACACGTAGTACTTATACGGTGAACTAAGTACTGCTATCATGCTTTAACAAAGTAAATACCATACAGCTTCAATGTATGGTACCTCCACAACATTAAGTAAAAATGCATTTTTAAATGGTGCAGAAAATTACCGCACTTCCTGTATACCTGCAAACACAAAGCCACACACACAAACACACATCGCCCCCACTCCCAAGACCCCTTTTGTGCATTGAATCATACAGGAATCGATGTGTGGTCACTTCCCGCACTATTTTTAATTGTCAAGTTGCAAGAAAACCCCAGACTCATATTGTGAATCTGAGCACTGAAACACCTTTATACTAAAAAGCTGTAAGAATAAGTACCTGTGATGGGAAATGGGAAATGGATTGTACACTTCAAACATATTTGCTGAGAAATTACAGAGAAACAGCAAAGAGGCTTAGCAGCTGCTGATAAAAAATTAACAAGACTCAGTTACTAATGCGAAGAATGGCTTTGCTCGAGTCCCATGAATGGCAGATCCTCCCATTTTCTGGAATCCCAGATTTCTGGAAGCTATCCTGATTTCTGATTTGATCCCAGAATGTCATGCTTTTCTTTAGGATGTCCCTATTTTCAGTGGAGAAATATTGGTGGGTATGGTAGGACATCCCTTTTTCATCAGAGAAATGTTGGAGGTTATGGAGATAAGGAACTATACAACTTTTAGAAGATACCTGAGGTATGTTTAATGTTTTATTATGTTTTTATATGCGTTGAAAGCCACCCAGAGTGGCTAGGGCAACCCCGTCAGAAGGGCAGGGTATAAGTATTGTCATCATCATCATCATTATTGAATAAAGGTAAAGGGACCCCTGACCATTAGGTCCAGTCGTGACCGACTCTGGGGTTGCGGCACTCATCTCGCTTTATTGGCCAAGGGAGCCGGCATACAGCTTCCGGGTCATGTGGCCAGCATGACTAAGCCGCTTCTGGTGAACCAGAGCAGCGCACGGAAATGCCGTTTACCTTCCTGCCGGAGCGGTACCTATTTATCTACTTGCACTTTGATGTGCTTTTGAACGGCTAGGTTGGCAGGAGAAGGGACCGAGCAACGGGAGCTCACCCCGTTATGGGGATTTGAACCGCCGACCTTCTGATTGGCAAGTCCTAGGCTCTGTAGTTTAATACACAGCGCCACCCGTGTCCCGGAAAACAGCTACATAGAAGTTAAAATTGTGTACGCATGTGGTAGACCTTAGAAGCTGCTGTATAGGTGTGCATTCTTTTGTCAAGAAGGTAAAGGTAAAGGGACCCTGACCATTAGGTCCAGTCGTGGCCGACTCTGGGGTTGCGGTGCTCATCTCGCTTTATTGGCCGAGGGAGCTGGCGTACAGCTTCCAGGTCAATAGGATGTCCCTATTTTCATCGGAGAAATGTTGGAGAGTATGGAATGACACTTGCACTGAAGAAGAGAAAAAGAATGTTCTTGATGGTGCAATAGCAGATGAAACCACAACAATGAAATGGACATGACACAAATTACCTTTTGGTTTATGAACAAGCGTGATAATAATGTTTAATTTGGACACAAAATACCTTCAACATGAGCAAGCTTCCAACTGTACTTCCAGGGAGCAGGAATGGTGGATTGACTACCAAGTAAATACATTCACACTAAAAACAATTCTTTAAAATACACAGTGTTTGTGATGCCAAAAGTCCAATTACACCAGACACCACAGAAAACAAATAATTCTTCCTAGGTGCAATTCAGACTATTAATCTGTTGCAAAATGCTACCATATAAAAAAACCCCTTTATATATTGTAGTAATTTACCTCCACTTTGTGTCATTATAGTTGATCCCAAAGTTCCCACTAGCTTTAGCAAGAACATGCAGCTATAATAGATGGTGTGCACCCAGTTTGTTTTTAAGAAATACAAACCCTAAATCAAAATTAGCATGGTAAAGGCTAAACCTAGAATGCAATTAGACCACTGAACAGAATCAATAAAGGCAAACGTGAAGAGTTATGTGCCTAATCAGAGGAATTTTATGTGCTTAACCAGTGGAATATTATGCTTCAAAGGTAACATTTTGTATTCAAATGAATTTTGAGCTTATCAGGAAAGATGTTAATAAATTATTTCCCTCTGAGTCTCATTACAGAGCATGTTCATCTTGAAATAGAGTAAAATTGCTGATTTTGCAGCAACAAATCTTCCTAAATAGGTTCTCTAAGCAATATAATTTAAAGAAATAGAAAATATGGACCATTGTTTATTTCATGAAACCTGCCCAAAATGTATCTGTAGACTGCAGACAGCTAAGTCATGCAATGGGTCGCAATTACTCACTTTTGACTTTTGAACATCTCTTAAAAACTTTTTATGTTGATACGTCTAAGTGGATTTTTAAAATTTACTTGAGTAGCTAGTCATTTTAATGATTGTTATGTACAGCCTTTTAATGGTTTTGTATGCTTTTCTATTATTCATTACTTGAAGAATTCCTATTGCACTTTTCAGGTAGACATCACAAAATGGTTTACATAAAATTATTACAACAACCAGCATCATTTTAAAAAAAGAATCACCCACAATAGAATTGTTGTTGTTGTTGTTGTTGTTGTTGTTGTTGTTGTTTTATTGCTTATTCCCCACCCATCTGTCTGGGTTGCCCCAACACTCTGAACAGTTTCCAACATAATATAAAAACACAGTGAAACATCAAATATTTAAAATTTCCTGATAAAAGGCTGCCTTCAGATGTCTTCAGAAAGTTGTGTAGTTTTTTTTAATCTGTTTGACAACTGATGGGACAGCTTTCCACAGGGTTGGCGCCACTACCAAGAAGGCCCTCTGCCTGGTTCCCTGTAACTCCAATTCCCACAGTGAGGGAACCACCAGAAGGTCCTTAGAGCTGGATCTCAATGTGCAGACTTGACAATGGGAGTGAAGCTCTCCTTCACGCACAGCAGCCAACTCCTAGGGGACAAGGTCCCTTCAGCCCTCACAATAATATATTTGAGGGGGCCACCCCCACCCCCCAGTTCATGGGCACTGCCATTTGAATGATGCGCATGTGCCACATCATGTGATCAATTATGTGGGACGGGTATTACCTGTTAGGGCTTTAAAGGTCAGCATGAATACTGAATTGTGCTCTGAAACGTATTGGGAGCCAATGCAGATCTTTTAGGACCCGTGTTTTATGGTCCTGGAGGCCACTCCCAGTCACCAGTCTGGCAGTCTCATTCTGTATTAGTTGTAGTTTCTGAGTCACCCTCAAAGAAAGCCCCACAGAGTGCATTGCAGTAGTCCAAGCAGAACATAACCATAGCATGCATAATTCTTGCATGTTAAGAAAAAGCTGTCACATTGCTTCTTCTCCCCTGCCCCTGCTCTCATGGAAAGATAGCCCTTCAAATGTCCCTATGGGGACGGTTAGGGGGAGGGAAAGGTCTATTGCTTTTATTATAAAAAAATATAAATGAGTAAATAAATTCAGTGCCCTGGTCTGATTGTGGTGATACAGATAGCAATTTCAAGAGAACAGAAAATGGTTTAACATATCAAAAAGGTTATAAAGTATTCAATTTTTTCAAAAAGCATTTCCTGAACAAATGTTTTCATTATCTAGGAATTTTAAAATAAAAGCATTATTCTTCCCCCTCTTTATTCCTACACAAGTGTTGCCAGATTATGTCTCATAAAATACTTATGAGCAGTGATTTTAATAGCATATTATCATCTTTCAGGTAGTTACTAAAATTAAATGAAGACTGAGTCACAACCAATCTTTACATTTCCTTCCCCATTTCCAGTTTTTTAATTAGCTTCCACTGTATCTATTACGCTATACATAGGCACAAATATATTACACAGTCCAAATGAACATGAACAATTCAAAATAAACACTGCTATATTTATTGGAATATTCACCATCAATATACACGCAAACCACTTAAGAGTTTAACTATAAGTAGAATATAAATTATCCAAATAAAATAACAATAACTGCACATGCACATTTATTTCTGTGATTGTATGTATTTTCAAGTGAAGTGTGTTATGGATTTCTTGATGCAAAACGTGGGTTTCTTCATGGTGCTTACATGAGCCACAGTTTTCACTTAGAGAATTACTCAGGAACCCCAAAGGTCATATAATCCAACCCCCTGAAATGCAGGAATCAAAGATAAAGATCTCTGGCAAATGACCATCCAAACTCTGTTTTGAAACCTCCAACACAGGAGTGTCCACCACCTTCTGAGGTAGCCCATTCCACTCTTGAACAGCTCTTACTGTCGGAAAGTTTTTCCTAATGTTTAGTTGGAATCTCCTTTAAATTTCATTGGTCTCAAATTTTATTGAAACAGGCTATGACAAATATCTAGTTTAGATCTATATCCTCCACATCCTATCCTGCTGTTTGACTGTGGAATGGACACCCTCAGAAGATGGTAGGATCTCCTTCATTGAAGGTTTTTAAGCAGATGGTCGGATGTCCATCTGCCTTGGATACTTTAGTTAAGATTCCTGCATTGCAGGAGGTTGGACTAGATGGCCCTCAGGATTGCTTCCAACTCTACAATTCTATGATACACACAAAGTGAGATTATATAATAACAGTGTAAGTTCTATCTTACACTGAAATAATAAAACATCAGGCATCTGGAAACAGGATGAGTTGCTACAAAAAAGTAGTTATAAAACAATTTCCTTGAGTAGCGGTTGCAATATTTGTGAACCATCGTAACAATATCTTCAACATACTACTATAAGGATATCTATCAACAGCATTGATGTAACATTTTAAGCTAAAAATGATTATCGTTAGGACACACTCAGTCAAAATGATGTGATGCTACCCACAATAAGCTTGTTTTTCATGTGTGTATGTGTGAATATGGATGTCAGGGGTTCAGGAGCAGAGTCACAGGAGAGGGAGGAAATGGAGAGCGAGGAGGAGGAGTCTGAAGGAAATGTCAGCGAAGACAGCAGTCCAAGGTCTCTGAGTCTCTCCAGTGACTCGGAAGATTCACAGAAAGGGGCCCCCATGGTCAGGGCAAGGGGAGTGCCCAGGGGGGCACCTCAGGAAGAAGGGGCCAGAGGGGACTCAGAGAGTAGCAGCTGGAAATCCGGACCAGCGTCCCCCCCAGAGGGCAGTAGGGGGGAGGAGTCCCAAGCATCGGGATCAGGTGGCACGCGGGCAGCGGGAGAACGTGAGGCAGGAGCGACCACACCCTCGGCAGGGAGCGAGGAAACGGTCATCAGGAAAGTTAAACGCGCGCGCGCGCCAAGTTCAAATGTACAGGAAGGCGGCAAGGTGGGCAGCCCGGGTAGGGAGCCAGGTCCTAAAGCCCGCCGAAGAGAGGGGGAAGAGTCAGAGGGCTCAACATCTGCTTCAGAAGAGTCCAGGAGGGAGGAGACACCGGGGGGTAGTAGGACCCAGAGGAAGAGAGAGAGAAGGAAGAGGTGGAGTAAGATTAGAGTGTTAAACTGGTGCGCAGGGGGGGAAGACTCAGATGGAGCTTCGCCGGTCTAAAGTTCAGACGTAGAGCTGGGACGCTGAGGCTTTGAAATGGAAACTATTCTTCAATAAAGACTTTGATAATATACTATCGGCTAGCGTTGGTCCTTGGTGAGCTGGGACCCGGAGCCAGCCCTGACAATATACATAGAAAAGTCTATGCAGTTATTCAAACCTAAACAACCAATTTTGTCCAAAACTATTTTTCAAGTGTTGCCCACTAAGATATGGAGGGTAGTGCCTGCATTAAAATTTCAAGCAACATTTGATGTTTATACAGTATTTCTGAGTGCTCAGGATAATTTATATAAATGCTCGTAAAACAGCTGCAAGAATTCTGCATATGCTGGGTGGGAAGGCTGTGCTTGAGATTGTCTAGAGACACCTATTGAGTTCAAGGCTATGAACAAGAGACACCCCACAATTCTAGAATCCACAGTTCTAATACTGACTAAAAATTGCATGCAAACACATGTAACAGAATGCTACTTCTCAAAAAGGATAGGAACCAAATGATATCTAGAGCAAGGACGAAAAGGGGAGTGGATAACATTTTTGTTGCCCACAATGGGTGAGGAAAGGGTGCACTTTAAACATTTAGTTGCTGTTGTTGGTCCCTCAGATTCTTTGCTTCTATTATAACTGCTTTCAAAACAAAAATATAGCTAGTTAACTTTGTCATGTGTACTGCCCAACAAAAGATAGGTCATATTCTAGAGATTATAACAGCACCTAGCTGTATTAACTAGTTTAAAAGTGCAACATTGTTTATCACTTTACTATTATATAGATAAAATGGATAAATACAAGTTAGAAGATGATTGAAGGTTACTTACCATTTTAAAGTTAACAAGCTGGAAAAAAATGAACCTTTACAAAGGCCAACTATTTTCAACATCATTACGGAGTATTTTGAAAGCACTCTGTTCTGAGCAGAAGTATCAAAACTAAAACTTATGACCTAACCAATACTTATTTATGACCCCCAATCCATTATGTTCAAATAGGGCAAAGAGACAACATTCCACATTAGAAACTGCAAGAGTTTTCTGGAAGAAATAAACTAAATGTCAGAAAAATAATTTCATGAAACCTCTACCTCACAAGTAAAACACTAATAAGTGTTCAGAGTTGCAAAACATTTTAGTCATATATCTCTCAAAGATGTCACCTGAAGTCAAAATGGAAAACACCTTGCAAAATAACAGCTAGAGAGCTGAAGAACAGTCAACTACACTACTCCCTGTGGACATAGAAATCTGTCCTATACTATACTTGTCGTTCTAGACCACTAATGAGTACTGCAACTGGAAAGAGAGTTCACCTCTGATTTTTTAAATCAACAATATTAAGGACTGAACCTAGGACTTTCTGTTTACAAAGCATGAACAATGTTCCTTGTCCTGTGAATATTTATATAGAAAAGACTGGATAAAACCATTCTAGACAAAACCAATTTTATCTTGTTCTTGCAAACATCTAGGACTAAGGATTGACCCATCCTTTTCTGTGGGTCTTTAAAAAGATTTACTCTGCTGCTACAACCTGCTGGGCGACATGGCATCTCACTTTCTTCCTGTTAGTAATGAATTATGAAAGAATTATTTTGAGGTTATTGTATTATTTCTGATTATGAAACTGTTTTAAATTGTATATACATGGAGGTATGAAGGATAGCAATGCATTGCTGATGTATTTATTCTCTTGAAGTTTTGTCATGGTCTAAGAGTAACATATAGAGAAAAGTATAACAGAAATGAAATGATGATGACAGTGGCCAGAATAATTCATCAGTGTTCCATATCTCTAGATTATGTCCACAGTAGTACAAGTCTGTCTATGCATGTTGAAGCAACATTCAACACATGCTGTATACATTTGCAACATCCAAAACAATAGACTAATTGAAATCAATTCACCAAATATGCAATTCTTGGTTATCACTGTTTATAAACGTTTTGTGGTCTAAGCTGGCAAGTTCATAGATGTCTGCAACATGCATTGTTGTTTTATAAACAACATTATACTTACCACTCTCAAAGCAGGCATCAAATATGAGATGTCCCTTTTTCGGTTGTCCAAAATACCCTGGTGGAACAGCAGTGCATTTGTTTAAGTTTCCTGTGATAATTTCATCTATTCCTATGTCACTACCTGTTGGAATAAAAATAAGTTAATTAGATATTATTGTAAACTTGATACCAAAATAGAACACAGAGATTATCTTCCTTTGCAGTTTTAATAGTTTGTACAGGTGATGAAACATAATATTCACTCATATGCTATGATGTTTTCCAAGTATATTCTATAATAGTATCTGATAAACAGCATTTCCCAGTAGCAATGAGATTTCAGGAGCTAATGATCTGGCAATGGCAATTACCTTGCCTCAACACCCCCCAATAACAGGTGGTCTAGAAACAAGGCCTTATTAGATAATGTCTTTTGCATAGGACCCCATCAACATGTGTGAGGCTAATTATTATTTAGAATAGACCCACAGTTGCACTGCAGAGCATGAAGTTCAGAGCTTTCCCTAAAGAGACAGCCTCATCATATATTATAAACATTTTCCACAGCAAGACACTGTGGTAACCTGATCACCATCTCCCAGATCAGATGGCCAGCAAATTCAACCAGTGAATTGTGCACTAGATAAGGTGGTACACAAACATTAAAACAGAGCTCCTACAATGGGCTTTAAAATTCACAGCTGCCATGCACAGTAACTTCAGTGGACTGCTAATGGTGGCTAGCGTACTGTAATAGGGAATGGATCCAAGCATTTGTGCACTCCTATGCTGGAATCCTATGAATTTTGTTCTAACCAAATGAACTGATAATGGAATAATACACATAGGGTTCATCCATATCACTGCATAAAATTGCTAAAATTCCAATCATGGTCAAATAAGTACGGCCATGGGAGACCTCTTTTTCCATCTGCTGGTCAGCCAACATATGGCTGCCGTATGCAGCCCTCTACTTACTTACATTAACTATTTTATTCTCCCTTTGTAATCAAGAACTCACATTCTCAAATGATTCAGAGTCCTAACTGGGAATGTTGATTTCAGAAAAACATATATTGGGTTAATTTGACACACTGCTTTTATCGTGTAAATATATGGTTACATTTATATTCAATTATGTGGGGAAATCAACTTTTAATTTAAAATGAACACATACGCTTTTGGTTAGAAATTAGTGGATTACCTAATTCATTCCTCTAATGTTTCACAAATGCTCCTTGTGCACATGTGCATAGGTAAAACACTATACAAATAGAATCTTGGTTTAATCATATACACAATCACACAATATTTTATCAATACATGTGTGCACAGCAGTAATAAAACATGAAGGAACTGAAAGCTGCAGCAAACAGTGCATGCATAGCAGTTGTTTGTAAAAAAATAAAAAATAAAATAGAAACAAGCAAAACAGAGCAGGATTTCTAATGCATTAGCTCTACTTTGCTAGCACAACTAACTCCAAATGAAGACAATTCTGAAAGCATCCCTAAACCCAGGCAAATTATCTGGGAGTTCATATCTATGGAAAGCACAGTATTTCCTTTAAGAAAACTGTGGTGATTTTCCTACATGCTTGCTCTAAAATACCAAACCTGATGCACAGATGCCAACATCAATTGCTCTACCAAAAATTATTTTTCAACATCAGTAAAAGCAAGAGTGTAGCACAATTACTTTCAATACTTCTGAGACTGATTACTTTTATATCCTCTTCAAATTAGAATTTGGAAAGACTTTGATATCTGTTAGTTTTTGTTTAACCCAGTTAGTTAGGTAAATATAATGCATGGTTTCTTTGCAACAAACCTAGCACCTCTTTAATGAAATCACTTGAGAAATTGGTCATTTGTGTTTTATTTTATCTAGCTCATACTTATTATAACATCACTACACTTTTCTGTAAAAGAAAGATCCAAACTACAGTAGTCTAATCTGACAAAGAATGAAACATTTCCTTCTGCAGAGAGTGTACAGCAAAGTAGACTTTAATAGGACTAAATCAGAAAGAACTGCTATTGCTAAACTATTACTCTTGCCAAAGTCTGCAATCGCCAGTCTTTTCCTTAATCTTTGGAAAAGAAAAGTGGTTTAAAATAGCAAAAAGACAGGGCAAATTATCCTAAAATGTACTTTACTGAAAACACTGAGAAGTGCTTAAGTCTGCATGGTATTCAGGAACAGAGCTTGAAACACTGTGTTCTTTAGCAATACGAACGAAACTGTTTCAAGGGCCAGTTGTTGTACATAACTGTTCCTCTGAGTAAGTTAACCCTTCATATTTTTTACAGGGTCTGACCCAACACTATCCCTCCAGATTGTGCCTCAGAGGTAAAGACCTAGCACTAAAGACCTAGCACCATTGGAAAGATGGTTGAAGAGGTTATTTTCTCTGGGCAGGACTTATGAATCATCCGACATCTAACTCAAGAGTGGGAGGTCTTTTTTCTGTAAAGGACCATACAGTGGTACCTCAGGTTACAGACGCTTCAGGTTACAGATGCTTCAGGTTACAGACTCAGCTAACCCAGAAATAGTACCTTGGGTTAAGAACTTTGCTTCAGGATGAGAACAGAAATTGTGCAGTGGTGGTGCGGCAGCAGTGGGAGGCCCCATTAGCTAAAGTGGTACCTCAGGTTAAGAACAGTTTCAGGTTAAGAACGGACCTCCAGAACGAATTAAGTTCCCGAGGTACCACTGTATTCCCTTTGGGTAATCTGTAAGGGCCTGCTTTCCAGCAGCAAGAAGGTTCATTTCCCTTTTCCATAGTCATATCTTCAAGAGAAGGGATTCAAGGGAAGGAGGAATTTAGTATTTGCCCTAAGCTAATTTAAGATGTTGTTTAGGATCAGCAAATGATAACAATGCAAGCAGAAGTAAATCCCGGAGGTCAATTTAACTTACTCTCATGTACAATGAATATGATCTCAACCTTAATATGTTAACAGTAGGTACAAAGCATTATCCAGTTTAGATTCCTTTATAACATTACTTCCAGAAGGCTAACTGCATTAGTGTAGCCACAACAACAATTTTGTTAGTTCACATTAAAGACTACATATTATGGGATATACTTTTGTGGATCAGAGCCCACTTTATCAGATGCATGTAATGCTGTTCTCAGTTGGCAGGTAAATATACAAAGGGGTGGGTGTGGGTTTGTGGGTGCCAGATGATGGGCATAACCTAGGGAGGGCAGCGGGGCAGCTTCCCCCTCCCCCGAGCCACAAAAATTATTGAAAAGCATTGAAAGTACTCAGTTAACTGAGGTTCTACACACACACCCCAGCAGAAGCCAGCCTCCCAACCCAAGCGTGCCCCTCTTAATGTCACCGATTTGGTGGTATCTTTACCCGTGATTTTTTTAAAAAAAAATTCCTAACAAAAATCCTATGCCTATGTGCCAGGCCCCTCTAATCTTTGGACCCAGCAAGTGTTAAAAGCTAATCAGGTTAGGCTAGCTTCCTGAACCCCTGGATCCAGCAAGTGTTAAAATACAAACCAGGTTAGCTTCCTCATGAGGTGACTGCCTGGGGGATGGGCCAACAAGGGAAACAAAGGAATGGAGCTCCGTGGGGTTGCTCCCCCAGCCTGAAGTTAGTGAGAAGGACAAAAGGCAGAGTTTAGAGCTGAGTTTGCAGTGATGTGGGCCAGAAGCAAAGCAGCAAGCACAGAGAGCGAGCCACGCTGTGACTAAGGAAGAAATAAGACCCATTTGGGGTGTTAATGCTGTGAACACCTCCATCACAGGCTTAAGGTGTAATAAACCATGTATCATAAAGATCCATGGTCTCTGCTGTGCCTCATTTCCAAAAGGAAACACAAACCCTGGGTAAGGGCCGAGAACCCCTGGAATCTTGCACCACTCAGCAATTGGGGTGGCTGGCATGCAACAACACATACACAAAAGAAAACTGAATTCAGTAGCTTTATCTAGAAATTGGAGAAAATGTTCCTCTGAGAATAAAATAGAATCTTCAGGTAGTATAAAATCCTTTCCCCCCAGTTTAGGATCCCACTGTTGAATAGCTAAATTCAATAATTTATATTATGTCATTTGAAGATGGTGGTACAAGTTTTGTTAGTTTTTTCTACACCCATGTGGACAGAACCTACCAACTAAAGATAACATTTGATGCAGCTGATGAAGTGTACTTCAGCCCATAAAAGTTTATGCCTTAATAAATTTGTTAGTCCTTAATGTGCCACAAAACTCTTTGCTGTTGTTTTTATACGACAAAACAATCTAGCCAGCAGAGTAACAATCTAGCCAGCAGAGTTTACCACTTCAAAGGAACAATGAAATGTTAAGATAACGGAGGGTAAATGTGTGGCTTGAAAAGTTCCAACAGGTTTGGAAAGTATCCCAAATGATAGCCAGACAAGAGGACAGATGTCTGTTACTTTGAAATCCACATTTCTTATGGTTGTTACTACCCCTATTGCAACTACAAAAATAAGCTGGTTTAAAAAGTTACTTACTTGGTGAAAATTAGATCCCCAGACTGTTACTGGCCTCACAAGAGGCCTTTTTTGTTTTGAGTGAGAGAGGGATAAATAAGAATGTCAGTCCCTATAGGCAACAATCCAGACTTTGTCCCTTCTTCTGACCAGTCTATAATCCCTGCACACTGTGCTGTTTACACTAGTAGTTTCCAAAATCCTAGTTCTGGCTATCATTTTATTGTTATTTATTTCCTTATATGCTTCCTATGTGGTATTTCAAAGAAATTTACACTATAATAAATATATAAATATTTAAAACAGATACATATATATAAATAGTTAAAAACAATTGTGTGTCTGTCTGTCTATTTATCTAGCTATCTAGTTTAAAATAAAAACAACATATACTTAAAATCAATTTCCAATACAGATACCAGCTAGTACTGTGTTTCTGTGTGATGCATGGATACTATAAAACACATGGACACAAAATCTAAGGAAGGTAACAAAGTACAATTTCACATAAGGAGACATGGTGTCCAGGAGAGTACAACTAGCAGACACTGAGAGTAGTAATACTTAAAGAAGGTGACTTCCCCAGCAAGGTATCAGACCAAGAAGATCTTCTTTAGATCTTCCTGAAATGATGGAGAACCTATGGCTCCCCAATGTTGTTGGATTACAACTCCCACTATCCTTGACCATTAGCTATGCTGGCTGGTGCTGATGAGAGTTGATGTGCAACCACATCTAGAGTCATAGATTCACTATTCTTGCTATAAAGGCTGCATCAGAGATGGAGAGGAGAGAAAGCACACCACCATCATCTCTGCTGACAAGCCAGCTCCTATTTCTATCAATTGTCATCTAGCAGCAGACATTTCACCATGATGCAAAAGAAATGAAAAGGTTCACTCCATTAGCTCTGCTCTGAGGGACCAGAAACTATGGTTCCCGCTCCTCACATTATCACCATTTCAAGTGGTCCTTACAAAACCTTCTGCTTGACTTTGCTTTTTTCCTCCTCCCTTCCAAACACATTTCCTTTTGTGTCATGTCATTAAGATGATAAGCTTGAGTGCAGGGACTGTCTTATTACTGATCTTTGTAAGTCTCTCTGGGAACCTTTTTTGGCTGAAGAGCAGGTTAAAAATGCTTCAGATAAATAAATGAAAGTCTTGATTCCACAAGCAAAATGTCAATCTTCTTCCATATGATAAAAGAAAGTGAGCTGCTTCAAGCAGTATACTCCCACAAGTCTCTTTTAAAAGACAGCATCATGAAACTCATCCCTGTATAACTGAGGTGGAGTATGACCTCACTGCAGGTAGACTGTGTTCTCCGCTTTAATTTAAAAAAAAAAATCCAAAGAAACTGCAGATAACTAAAGTTCTACCCCCACTTCAAGTTAATGAAATTCTAAGACATTCCTCCAAATGTGAAGAAGAATAGCCCTGATATATAGCAACTACAAAAAGTGCCAAAGTGTCATGTTAACACTGCTATGCTTAATTGGCACTGTAGGGCAATGTTTACCTCAGTAGAATGAGAAGGAAATTATTTAAAAGCACATAATAGCAATGAATGGGGAAACTGCACTACAATAATGGCCTAGACACAGTCAAAGAGGTCCCAGTGACACTCATACAACTGAATTCTATATACAGCTTTCACAATTTGCATGGTATTGGGGGAAAACCTCTATAATTCCAGCACACAAAACACAATATTCTATTGCAAGGAAAATGCAATAGCCCCACAAAAGAAGTGTTATCTTGGTAAAATAGATTAGATCCCCTTGAAATATGGGACTCTCTCTACATTTACTGCACATGTCGATATCATTTTTAAGGGCCCAACTCACCTCCCTTGCTTCATATATTTTTTTTACAAAAAATTAAAATCCATTTTATGTACAGTGATGTAAGACTGCATCTTTAGGGTGCAGTCCTGCAGACATTAACCTTTGAACAAAGCAGGACTTATTTCTAAATAGACATGTCAAGGATTGTGATGTCTGCCAGTTTGACATTCTAATATACATCTAGAAATGTAAACTGTACTAAATTAGTGAAATACGTGGGGCCTTTGAGAAAAACTAGAATTCAGGAGGGTCAAAATGCATTTTATTCATGGCAGCATAGGTATGATTAGGCACTGTTCCCAAAGCGGGAAGATGGTGCAAAATAGATCTGATGCTAAATATGAGATTTACAAAGTTGTGTGAACAGCTCTCCTCCCTCTCATGCTTTTACTAATTTTCACACCTCTCTGCATATTTATATGCAGCACCCAACAGAGCAAGATGTCTTTCTCTCATTCAAAAGTTTGCAACTTCACACCCTACTTGATAGCAAGCAACTTAATCCCCATCAGTAGGATTTTCATAAATTTATACATCAGTGTGTTACCTTCAGAGGGCAAATCTTAATCTCTCAGTACCTCCTTCCTCTTACATATTTGAACTGTCAGCATGATCCCTTTTAAAAACGACTGCAATCCGATGCACATCTGTATGGAGCAAGTCCTTCAGCAACGCTTTCCTCTGGGGTTAAACATAATCAAACTCCTCCAGAGTGGGCTGCGATTTCTGAAGGACGGAGCAACCCTAAACATGTTTGCTCAGCTCCCCTGTACGTCTGCACAGGATTGCAATCCCAGCCGATCCCCGAATTGCTTTTCTGGCTGACTCCCCACCACCATTACCTCATACCTTGTGAAATGTGCTCTAAACCTCCCTGCGCCCTAAACCTCCGTTCTCCTCAGCTGGGTGTTTGTGCTTAGGCTAGCGGGGGCCTCCTTTTCTGCCTCACCAAAGTGGGGGGGGGTCTGACCCCTCAGATATCCCCTTTATGAGCAGGCTTCCTTCCGACCCCCGCATTCCAGCAGGGCGACGCTTCCCTTGCCTTCTGGGCAGGGCTTCCTCACACAGCCCCTCCTGTCCCCCCACAAGGTCGTCCCCCGCCAAAGCCTCAGCGGGGCCCCAAGTTCCCTCGGTGGTTCCCTCCGCCAAGGCCGCACCTCCCTGCCGCCTAAACGAGGGCTGTTTCCACCGCCCGTCGCTCGCTTCCATAGACTCCAGCCAGCTCTTCCCGCCTTCGCCTCCCTCGCCCCCCGCCCCTCAACCCCACGCCGCCCGGGACTGCCGCTAGAATAATAACTGACCCGTTTCTGCCGTCTTGCTTCTCTCCGCCATGTTTGTTTTCATCCCTTCATTCCCTCCCCCTCCCTCCGCGAGACGCTGTCCGGACGTCACCATGGCAACGCACGTCACAGCCAGGGGAGTCCCCCTTTTCTTTTGCTCCTCCTGGAAAGCTGAGCGGCGCGAGGGAGGGGAAAGGGGTTAGCAAGAGCCCAGAGAGGCGACGGCGACCAGTTCCAGGCGACTCTCTGAGGAAGGCTCATGTCCAAAGGCACGCTGGCACGGGAGGGAATAAGCCCCCTTAAGCACAGTGGAGGTTGCTTGCAAGTAAACATGCCACAGGATCGAGACGCGTGGCTAAATATCTGTGCCTAAGCTTTGCCATGCTTGCTCGGACGTTAAGCCCTACTGAGTTCAACAGGAATTTCGCACGCATCACCCGAACTACACGATAACCCTTTCCGAATATACCCTGTGCTTGGGGTTTAAGGGACGAAACTCCAGTCATAGGCGCCAACTCTGTAGGGCTGAGGAATCCGGATGTATGTATAAGCTAAACAAACTATAGCTTAGGGCCCCGGTCTCTTGGGGCCCCCCAAAAATTTTAAAGGAAAAAAAAACCTGGATGTACATTTCCAAAATATAAGATAAAAAACGAATAAAATAAAACCTATATACAGCAACAGTGTTTTGTGTTGTGTAGGCTCCTATGATGTTAGTAATAGGCCCCATCTGCTAGCCTGCTCCCTAAAATATCATTGGTTTGCATGTTTCTATATATGTATAGGGTGCCTACATTCTGCAAGTGCAAATGTCTTTATATACCTGTTAGGTCCATAAATTACCATATAGTATATATTCAACACAAGAAAACAGTGACAATTTGTTGTTGACAAAGGACAGCTGGACATATAAAGGGCCCCATTACCTTCAGTAGCTTAGGGTCTCATGAAACCTAAATCTGGCCCTGGGTTTAGGGGACTAAACTCCAGTCATAGGCACCAACTCTATAGGGCTGAGGTGTCTTCAGCCCCTCCCATGAGCCCCCCATTTCTGTTGGGATGGGGCTGAGCCCCCATTCTTGAGGGAGCAGAGGAGGCCGAGCGTGACAGTCATGCACATGACTCACATTGGGGCCCCCCTAAATCCGAGGCACCTCTCCCACCATGTTGCTGCCCCCACCTGCTCACACCTGCCATCGCCACCGTCGCTCCCCAGCCAAAGTCGATGGGCATTGCCATTCAATATTTATATACTTATATATCTGTCACATAGTTATGCTTAGCAATCATTGTGCAGGAATATGCTATGCACAATTGACATGACAAATCTTGATAATCTGTCCTTCCCTCTTTGTTGGAAGTCTTCGCCGTTTGTACAAAATGCCCTTTAACTGGTTTCTGCTTAGGTGCTCTAAGTTTGTGGACATGTGTGGACTGACAGATGTAGACCCTTTCCGTATACCTTATTGAATTACACAGCTTTGTGAATTTATTGGCTTCAGAGTTATCCAAGATCCCGTCCTCTGTTGCACGATGTGAGGGCAGAAAGTGGGTAGAGGGAAGCCATCTTGGCCTGTCCTTTGACTCCAGTAGGAATGTTTTAATACTGTCTCCTTTGCAAGTGTGATATTACACATTGCAGAGCTTGGAAACAAGCTTTAAATAAGCCAATGATTTTTCTTAAGCTCTATTCTTCCCCTGCTCTTGCCCTTTTTGGCTTTGGCATTGGGAATGCTTCATGGGCATTCTGGTAGTGCAAGAATATATCTCCTCTAATGTTAATCTCCCCCACCTGTGTAGCGCTGTGCTCCACTATCTCAAGAGTGCCTAGAAGCTATCCTATCCTGTTCCTGCTCTGTCACACGTAGCTCACAGTTGGAATGTCCTATTGGAGACTGAGCCTTCTAGAAAGTAAATTTTAACATGGCACGTGGATATAAACCTCAAAACCGTGCATTTTATTTTCTTGCTGATCATGTAGGTCTTCTCTTTTTAGATTTTTATCTGACAAACATTTCCACACACAATAAAAGTGACATCCATGTGGGGAAGATGAACAGCTGAGTCAGCTCTGCTGGGATTTTAGCATGTGGGTCAAGTGAGTTTAAGGATTTCAAGCATGAATCTTACGGCTAAACAAGAAAAAACAAACACATTACTCTGTTCAGAGGCAAATCAAAAGCACTCAAATAGATTCATTGATTATAAGGGAATCCTTATTTGAAAAAAGTATTTGTGTATAGTTACAAAAGTGGTCAATAAACATGGAATCAAAAACTTGGAAGGCTCAAAACGTCATCTAGTCCAACCCCCCTAGCAATGCAGGAACCACAACTAAAGAATCCCTGACAGATGGCCATACAACCTCTGTTCAAAAACCTCTAATGAAGGAGAGTCCACTATTCACTTTTTTTAAACCAACAAGAAGAACATCATTAATTTAGATTATCATACAGCATCACGTTTCTGTAGGTGTGTATTGTGGTAAAGACAGAGCAGTTCTGGAACATGGGAAGGGCTGGTAGAGCAGGGGTCGGCAAGGCTTACCTCCCCTGGGCTAGTTCACTCCAGCAGAGATCCCTCCATGGGCCAGATCATGTGTGTGTGTGTGTGTGTGTGTGTGTGAGAGAGAGAGAGAGAGAGAGTGCGCCCGTCCGCGATTTCCAGCGTCTGTGCATGTGCGATTTCCGGCACCATGGAAGTGAGTCCCCGCACTATGCTGCACTGCACCGGTTTAGCGCAGCACGCGGGGACTCGCCGAGCAGGCAGCTCAGTTTGTGGGTGGTTCATGGGCCGGTTAAACGACCCCTGTGGGCCGCTTGTGGCCCATGGGCCTTAGGTTGCCTACCCCTGTGGTAGAGCATCTACTCTGTAGGCAAAAGGTCTCAGGTTCATTCAAGGTAGGACTGGGAAAGGGTTCTTGCCTGAAACCCTGGAGAGCTGCTAAGTAATAGCAAAGTAGTGTCTGGACCAATGGCTTGATTTGGTATAAGATGGCTTTGTATATTCCTATGTTCCTGTATTTGAAGCAACCTACAATCTGCATTTTCACAAAAGGGAACAAAAAAAATGAAAAATTCCAGGATTACCTTTGCATTTATTTTCTTCTGAGAGAATAATACTGTAAAAATATTTACTCTGAAGAGGCAATCTCTAATGTTTAGAGTCTAAATCAACTTCCCAAAATCATAGACTGGTCATAACCTTCCAAGATAAAAATAATTAAAACCAAGTAAACTGTGTACACAGGGGAGGTGCTATGTACGACCTGCATGGATACATTAAACCAACACCCTCTCCAGTGGCTCCTCTCTAACAGCAAAATGGTCTCCAGATATAGATTGCCCCAAAACGAGGTCAGAAAAATATAAATTCATGGCTGGGTAAGTACAGAAATTACCATTATCTCTTTGGAATCAGTGGTTCAATCTGATTGCAGTTATACAAAAAAGTAATTCATCCCAGGCAGTACAACAGGACAACTATATAAACAACAGTCTTATGTTTTATAAGAGTTTCCAACAAAATGACACTTGGTTGAGGTGTTGGTATCTAGCCTGAATGTATACACAAAAGTCCATATAACTGCCCAGTGTATCTCCTGTTCATCTTTTCACATTAACAACACAGCAGAAGTGGCTGTGCCTCTAATGGAATAGTCCAAACTATAATTTGGTGTATTATTATTGCAGTATTATTATTGCAGTATTATTATTATTCCCAGTGTGGTTATAACCACAAGTGGTCAAATGTTGCAACCCTGTGTGTGTGTGTGTGTGTGTGTGTGTTGTATTGGGATACTGGCTGTCAGTCCAAAGAACTAGAGATGACTGAATGAATCCAGGGCAGGCATAGATCCAGAGACTGCAAACAAGCAGCCACGGGCAGGTAGTAGGCAAAAGGCCAGGTTTCAAAAGAAGCAACCAATGCTTTAAAACAGGGGTCAGCAAACTTTTTCAGCAGGGGGCCAGTCCACTGTCCTTCAGACCTTGTGGGGAGCTGGACTATATTGGGGGGCGGGTGGAATGAATGAATTCCTATGCCCCACAAATAACCCAGAGCTGCATTTTAAATAAAAGGGCACATTCTACTCATGTAAAAACACACTGATTCCTGGACCATTCACGGGCCGGATGTAAAAGGCGATTGGGCCGGATCCGGCCCCCGGGCCTTAGATTGCTTACCCATGCTTTAAAGCAAACTTCAACAACTCCTGGCTGGGGCTGGTGGGAGTTGTAATTCAAAATATCTGGAGCCACCAAGAGGACAAAGGATGCTCTAAAGAACATAAGTGTTATTATTGCATACATTATAACCATGACCGTAATCTATTGGCAGACATATCTGTGGGGCTAAGGGAGCCTGCGTACATCTCTTAACAACAGTGACATGCACAGTCAGTTGCCACATATTGTGACTCTGCAGAGACTGAAGATAACTTTGGAACAAACCTAAAGCAATCCTGGCTGGTATCTAGTGAAACCTGTTGTGCCAGACTTGTTTTCCTGTTGCTTGTCTTTCAATGGCTGTCTTCATAACATAATTCATTTCTACAACACCTATTTTCTATATTTTGAAAGAGTGGTCCAAATATTTGCGCCAGTGGCACACTATGAAATGACAAAGGTTTTCACTTCAGTTGGCTTGCTGGGTATTTAAGGTAAAGACTTAATCTTATTTTTGGATTTATTAATGTTTATCTTGGATTAGACATTTATCTGCTAAGGATTTTGACCTACTTCTGTTGAACAACTAAAATGCATGATCCTATAATAGCAGATTAGAATGGTTTTTGCTATGTTGACATTTTAGCACACATTTCACATATGGTCCCTATTCAATTCTTATGATACCTTTCACACCTATACTTCAAATAACTGCTTATTTTCTACTAAGTACAATCTGTCTTGCAGCATTCAGCAGGTGTTATACTGTTTGATTAGGAACAGCTTAAATATCAGGCTTCACAACCACACAAAAGGTTTGGAATGATTCTTACCTCCGCAGTTCCATTTTTATCATATTGCTAGAAAGAATGAAAAACTTATGTTGGCAAAATTCCGTCCCATTATTTTTATTTTCACTCACTAATAGTTTTTTTTTTGTTCAGTCTAGTTCCAAATTAGTATGCCTAAAAACCATTTTTGCTATTTCAGTGTGAAAGGGCAAGCACAGATTCTCATCAAGGTTTAAAGACACTCCCTTATAATTCATAATAACTATATCAGTGTTAATCAACACATGCCAAATAGCTCACACTTTAAAAACATGGATTATTGCTCTTGCATTCATATGCCTACTTAATTTATATCAATAGTAAGTGTGTAGACCAGGAGGGGGACTTGATGAGGTTCAGCTCCACCTCCCATCAGCCCCTGCCAGCATGTTGTTAGGGATCATGGGAGTTGGAGAACAGCAACCACAGGTTAGTTATTCTGCGTGTAGAACTGAGAGACTAGAAGCATTGTTATTTCAGAGGAATAATCGCATGTGGGGAGAGAATGCTATCTCTGCCACAAACTGAAAGTGCCTCTGCAGCTATCCTAAGATATGTTCAGATGCTCATTACAAGCATTACTGCAGCCGCAGACTGACTCACTTGCTACTTGAGAACTATTCAGCCAGGATTTTTCACAGCATGGACAGTAGCAGCAATGGGACAGCTACTGAAGGTACTAATTTATATGAAAGAGTGGTGTGTTAGCAGAGCAATCTGAAGAATGCTGTCAATAAAAGGGATTTCATTTTCTGGGCCAATTTAATAAAAGCTATTGATAAATTTAGTTTCCTGTTTCCTGTTGTGAAGACTATAAATATAGAAAATGGTAGTATCTTCCACCGAAGCATTGTTACATGTGTCTGAAAGAAGAGGCATTAGAAGACAATGTAATCTAGTATGTCCAATAAAAGCTATCCCCTTCAGTTGTTTAAAAGTGTTTTAATCCGCAAAGATTCATTCGGTCTGTATTGGGTTTGCTCACAACAACCCTGTTGCTCCCATCTTATAGACGGGTAACTGCTCTTGAGAGTCAGGCCGTCATATGAGTCCAACAATGTAATCCTATGCAGTTACTCTGAAGTAAGCTCAATTGAGTTCAGCAGACCTTAATCCCAGGTGAGTATTTAGAGTTAAAGGGTCTACGCCCCTTCATTATATAGTTTCTCTCACTATGATGCTATTCATGTGCATTGTTGTACACCATCCCAATCTCAGAGCGGTATGAGATTCCAGGGATTCCTAGTGCTTACCCAGGATTTGGTTTCCTTGGGATGAGGGACAGCAGAAACTGTGGTGTCTTTTTGATATGTGGTTATTTACACATACAGTGCTACCTCGGTTTTCTAACGTCTCAGAAGCCGCACATTTCAGTTTTCGAACGCTTTTTGGAAGTCAAACGTGCCATTCGGCTTCCGTGTCGAGTTTTTTGTAAGTAAATGCTTCCGGAAGTAAATGCTTTGGTTTTCGAACATTTTACAAGTCGAACGGTTTTCCAGAACAGATTATGTTCGAAAACTGAGGTATCACTGTATATACAAGCTGAGCCTAAGGTCACTGGCGGAAGGAGTGCGGGGCGAGCACACCGCCCCCGGCAGCGCGATACCGGTGGGGTGCCATCGTGGCTGTCCACTGCCTGCGCTGGGCACCATGCCCCTGCGGGAAGAGCGCCATGCCCCCAGGATGCGTGCCAGCCCCGGCCCCTTGCTCTCCCCCCCCCGTGCCAGAGCATGAAGCTCCGCCACTGCCTAAGGGCTCACAGCTTTAACACCTCAGAAGATCTTCCTTCCCCATAGCCACAGCCTTGGATTGAAGCAGAACTCAATCGTGGCTCTCATTCTCAAGCTCCTTCCTGAAGCCTGCTTCTAGTTTAGTTCACACACTCAGCTTTCATTATTCACCTCACTACCAGAAAGGTGAGGGAAGGGACCCACCCATTTGTTCTTTGGCAACTTCCTATATTATACTAACAACCGATGCTTAAAGGACACTACCAAGAAGCTGGCCTGCCTACTTCAACAATGGGATCCCCCATTAGATTTTAACCCTTGATGGATCCAGGAATTAGAAGGGACTCAGGAATACAGCCTACCTTCCCCACCTAAACTCACAACAATGGTTAGCCTCTGTCTTTCTCGAGAGACAATAGAGTGAAGCCAAACTGCTGGAGAATCTCAGGGATATTTACAGGCTAAAATATTATAAAAAACAACAACCAATAAAACATTTTAAAACCATAAAAACCGTAGCCACATGTGAAACAGCAGGAGTTAAAATCCATACAGTGGTACCTCAGTTTACAGACGCTTCAGGTTACATACGCTTCAGGTTACAGACTCCGCTAACCCAGAAATAGTACCTCGGGTTAAGAACTTTGCTTCAGGATGAGAACAGAAATTGTGCTCCGGCGGCAGCAGGAGGCCCTATTAGCTAAAGTGGTGCTTCAGGTTAAGAACAGTTTCAGGTTAAGAACGGACCTCCAGAATGAATTAAGTTCTTAACCCGAGGTACCACTGTACTGCAACACATCTCTCATGCCCAAAGACCCGATCAAATAAATATGTTTTGATCTGCTATCTAAAAATGAATGCACTCACACCAGACTCAATGGAAATTCTGAATGTTTAAAGACAGGTGTTGCCATCCCTTTTATTCAGTAATGGTACTATCGTTGTCGTCTAAAAAGAGTATTATAAAAGCTTCCCTAGCACATCTTAAAAATGTGCATAGTATTCTTTCTCTTCGTACCAAACAGCTATTTTAAGACTCCGTTGTCTAGTCTCAATTTTAAAAAATGTGAAGTAGATCTAAATGACAAAATGATTTGGGGTGTAAGTTCACAAAATAATTTGCCTGTTGTACTCTAACAGCACTGTCAAATTTCAGATTCTACACTTAGTCAAGAAACACTATTAGCAAAAGTTAATATTTTGCTTTTGGATTTTTGTTCTGAGCGTGCAGTTTTCTATAAATTGGGTCAGTTCTAATCATATCCATTTCTTCCAGAGGTTGTTATTGTTGGAGGACAAAGAAACAGGGCGGTCTGTGGGCGGAGTAACACAAATTACATGCTCAGGTACAGAGGACGCTATATAGACAAAGTAAAAACAGGTGTTTTTTTCAGTTCATACATACAATGAACCTTTGCAATTGATTAAGAATTTCATACAACACATACAAGACTTTTTCCTGCGAACAATGTAAGTTTTCATTGTTTTCATACTAATTTTAAGACGATTGCTATTTTGTTTGTGGCAAAATTATTCTAACATTAAAACCATTAATTTTCCAAAATTATTAATATGAAGCATTCAATCTGGAGCAACAGCTCATAATCTGTTCTATTTTAAATGAAAGTTATAAATATATTTAGAGGGCTAATATGAGTGTTTACTACTTGAATAGTAGCTTATTTCTAAACAGTGAACAACTTTGGTATAATATACTTACTTCTGCAATAATTTTAAATAGGTTATTGCAGAAATGATGTTTGAAAATAACAACAGTTTTTGACGCATTATAATCCCAAATCAATGAACCTTGGTTTAACTGGATTATGGCTCAGGCAGTAAACATGAAGGATGCATTGTCAAAGGGATGTATTCTGAATTGGACATATTTAAAAATAGGTTATATAGAAAGAGTTGCTCTATTAATAATTGGTGTGTGGTTATTATTGTTTTGAATGTAAAACACTAAAGTACTAGAAGAAATGAAATGTGAAAGCATCAAATCTATATTAATTTTTTAAAAATAGTTTCAGCAAGTGAAAGGTTGGGGAAAATGGTAACTATCAGATTTCTACATGTGAGACACACTATGATTGGGAATGGTTTTAGACTGGAAATTTAATATCAAACTCATGGCTGTAAGTGTTGTCCAAAATCCTAACCACGCTGAATGTATACAAAATTACATATCTTTGTTTCACTTACCCTAAAACATAGGAAGATGCATGTGTGTTCTGTGTCTGTCTGATGTCTGTCATTAAAACTGCTAAGAGTAGTGGTGCCCACATGCTGAAATGCTTTGGTCACTGAAGTATATTTGGTTCAGGGGCTTAATAAGATATTGCAAACAGGAAATTACCATCAAGGTTTTTTTAAAACAAACAAAATGATGGAATTCAGATTAAATTGATTAAATGTGAATGCATGAGGAACACCCATCTGGCAATCAACACCCATCTCAATTTTGCAAGCTCAATCTCTGTTGGGTTTTGTCATTTATTTATTTAAGTTATGAACAACTTCTTATGAGCATCTCAAAGCAATTTCACAATACAATAAATACATGTGTAAAACAACTGCTTACATAAAGGTAAAGTAAAGGTACCCCTGCCCGTACGGGCCAGTCGTGACCGACTCTAGGGTTGTGCGCTCATCTCACTCAAGAGGCTGGGAGCCGGCGCCGTCCGAAGACACTTCTGGGTCACGTGATGAGCCAGCACCAGTGCTGCACACGGAAACGCCATTTACCTTCCCGCTATAAAGCGGTACCTATTTATCTACTTGCACTTAGGGGTGCTTTCGAACTGCTAGGTGGGCAGAAGCTGGGACCGAACAACGGGAGCTCACCCCGCTGCGGGGATTCGAACCGCCGACCTTACGATCAGCAAGTCCTAGGCACTGAGGTTTTACCCACAGCGCCACCCGCGTCCCTTATAAACTGCTTATATACAAACAGCTAAAACCATTGCATATTTAACAAAAAATAAAATGCAACATAGCTTGCCTGGGATAAACATAGGTTAACGGGGATAAACAGCTCGACTTGTTGAAAAGGCAGTCTTCAACAGGCATTGAAAATACTACGGAGATGGTACCTGCCTGATATGTAATGGGAGGGAGTTCCAAACGGCAGGTGTCATCACAGTAAAAGCCCAACTCCAATATCATAACAGATGGCTTGATACCTTTTTGATATCTGCAGGATGCTCTCTCCTGCAGAGCAGTGATTGGTTGGGGATGTATCTTCAGCAGGACAAGCCTCGCTGTTCCGGAAGGTGTTGTGATGGGCGGTTGATACTCTTGATATTTTTACTTCTTTTTTACATCTCGTTTTACATTTTCTTATTTTTAGTATTGTTTTAGATTGCTTTATGATGACTGTTCATCAGTTTTGGTGACCAAGCTTATGCTTTATAACACTTCTAGACACTTTCTTTCTTTTGGGGAGTATTTGTATATTTAAAAAGTTATTAGAAGTTCTCACAGAGCTAGAGGAAATGAACATTTCCTTCAAACTGACTGAATAGCTCTGCACATGTTAGAAACTTTTACCATGTATTTTATTTCTACACACTTAACCAATCAGAACCATATTATTAATAACAATCCAATTTTTGTATTTAAGTGTTTATTAATGAACTGAAAACAGCCTACATAATGAATTGGACACTTTTTGTATTTTATCATCATATAAATCATATGCAACTAGGGTTATTCTTATTTTTTTAATAAAAAAAAGCTGAGTCCATTTGGACTGAACAGATTTTGCCAGAGATCAGACGTCCATATGCTAATATTAGAAACAGATGGGTTTTCATATTATACACACTGAGTGTAATTCAATGCTAATCTGCCTTTGTTCAAGTACAGGGCATAGGGAGTAAAAATGTCTTTAGTACCTTCCTTAGTTTCAATGATAATACAGAGCAGTGTGAAAGTCAATTAACAGAATCAAGCGTCAGTAGTGCCACCTAATCCCATCCAGACAGATCTGATCAATGTTGAAATTTCCTGTGGAAATCTTAAACAGCTTAATGAATGTTAGATTATTTTCACTTTGTGATAGAAACCCCACTAAAACGAATTATAGCAACACTCAAAGTAGCAATTTAGTATTGGTACACTGGTAGAGATAATTCTACCACTTTCTAGCATTGAGACAATTCAGAGATCACTTGTACTAGCAGAGTTCTGTTAAAGACATTGAAATCACAGGAGTATCTGGTATTTGTAAATGTTGAAAAACTAAAGAATGGCTTAAGAAGAAAATATTAATAGGATAAGTGCCATGTATTTTAGTATATGCTTCTGGGGTCCTGGTTCCAGTGAGACTCTCTGGGAATTGTTAGGGAAGGCCTAACTTTCAATTTTACAATATTGTTGATTGTTGATCAGAGATATTCAAGTCTAAGGAAAAATGAAGAAGGGTAGGGAATCCACCACTCTTACTATTTTCATAGGTTTTAAATGAAGATAAAAAGATTATGAGAGTTCTTCTGTTGCAGAAACTTTGAATTGCATTTTGTTTCTGCATGGTAAAGTTGAGGGCTGCAACCTCTTTCCAAACGTAATTTATATTTTTTTCATTTCTTTACTTAAGAAAATATTTATATTGCCCATTCTTATTTGTTCTGTTCTCCCAACTGGCTGTACTGTATACTGCAGCCATATTCTCTGTTCAAACACAAGAGCTAGAATTACAGGCTGTCTTGACAGCTGGGGCTTCGGTACGTTTTGCTTTAATCACCTTCTAACGTGCATTTTCTGACAAGCCCAAAAGTACTTGGGCAAAATTAGCTAGAAATAAGTTCCTGCGTGTTCAGAGACGTTTGCTACCCAAGTAAGCGAGCACACACCTTGAGTGCCATATGCAAATATGTTGTTTTCCAAATGCACAAGTTCTAATAGCATTCGAACGTTTTACACGTATATCCCCACTATCTAGTTAGTATCTGTCCAATTGTTGTAAATGCAAGAACCCCGTGTTTTGCATGTGTGAAAGTCCTCCCATTGGTGCTATATAAGCGCTCCGGCTGCTGGGAGAGAATTTTAAGGGCTTGTTTCGTATTTTGCGATTATGAGGAGCTCCTCCCCAAAAGCCACGTTCTAGTATTTATAGAAACCTAGAAGCAAAGCCTCTGGATTGGCCTGAATACTCCCCCATCCCTCTTAGCACACAAGCAGGAGTAAGGGCGCCAGGAGAGCGCGGGAAATGTCTGGCCTTCTTTGGGAGTTCTGCACAATCGCCGATCTACGTGGCGGCAACGGGGGCGAAATCCCTGAATTGCGTTATATGGTTAAGCTTTGGTCGCGGAACTGTCCTGCGCGAGATCCTGTCTGCTTGAGTGCGCAGCCCTAGTCACCCATTCCCACCCGCTTTGCCCCGATCGTGTTTTCTGGTAGATCCTTCGGGGTTAATTCACAACATGCCCTGTTTGGGATCCTCGCCAACATAAGTTCCCTGCTTTATTGGTACCGATGTTCTTCCGTCTGCACCCTTAATTCCATGCACACACCGTGCCTCTGAGCAGCATGGCAATGGCATGATGGGACACGGGGCAGTAGTTGCTGTTTCTGATATTTTTTAATATTGCAAACCGCCCTATGATCTTCGGGCGAAGGGTAGTATATAAATTTAATAAAAAATAATAATACTGCTGTAGGGCTTTTGGATCCAGCTAAAACAAACAAAGAAAGAGAGGCCGCGCTCCATCCAGCCCCGTCAAGTCGAAATCTAACGCCCAAAGCAATTGCTCAGAACGCCTGCCAAAGATACGTAAATGCTTGCAACGCCCGCCTGTTCTGCCTCGTGTCAGCGGCTCCCGCTTCCCCAGGCTCAGAGCTGCATTCCCATTGGGCGAGCCGCGCGCGCTTGGAACGTTGCGTTGCCCTTTACTGGCACGCCGCCGTCACGTGGCGCGCTTTGGAAAGTTCTGCCGCCTTCGAAGGAGCGTTCCGTGGTGCTCGGGCGTTGCTGCTGAGACGCCGAGGCTTCGGAGCTCAGCTTCTTCTTCCCAGGGCGGGTTGCCTTCTCCTGGGCGGGAGAGCGCGTCCCTCGCTTGCTTTCTCCTGGCCGTTGCTCCAAGAAAAAGAGGGGAAAATGCGCCTGAAAGGCAAAGTAACGGCCACCCCTCCACGCCTCGTGCAGCAGGGCCGATTCTGCCGGGATCAGAATGCGGCCAGGATCTCATCCGCTCAGGTATTTGCGGATTAGAACAGCCCCTTTTGTAGGTCGGGGACCCCTCCCCCCAAATTTCTGCCTGGGGCAGAAGGGGCTTCCTTTGCTTTTGGAGATAACCTTAGCATAAGTATCTTACTCAAAAGTAAGTCCCGTTTGAATTCAATGGAGGTTACTCCCTAGGTGGATATAAGATTTATTTCAGGTTTATAACTAACCGTGAATTGAATTTAGTGAGGCTTGCTTCAAGGAAAGTAAGCGTAGGATTACAATATTAAAGTGAGAGCATGTTTACTCGCAGGTAAACTCCACTGCACGTTGTGGCTTAGACTACTGGAAGTGTGTTTGGTATTCTGGCCTGAGTAAATCAGTGTTTTCCAGGTCCTGAGGGAAGTTCAGACAACTCTCTGAAATATTCAGTGTAAAGTTTACTTCAAGATCAAATATGAAAACAATTCAATCCAAGTGTTATTTAATAATTGTGAGACGTTTCCTAGTTAGCCCCGTTCCCCCTTTTAAAATAAAGGCATTGCTGTTGCACAACATAAAGCATTTGAAATCTCCACATTTGCTGCTTGGGGTATAGATTATAGTTCTGTGGTCTCTTCAGTTTAGCAGTGGTTTTTGTTTTGTTGAAGTCTCTTGTCAATGCTGGGTGGATAATGAAAATCTCAGTGTAGTGTGGTGCCTAAGAATTTTAGCAGGTTAGAATCTCGCATCTTCAGGGGCCTTTGCAAATGGAAATGCTGTCTCCACCTCCCATCTGCAAGATCTGCATTACAGGATCCTTAAAATGCGCACTAAATTAATATATGTCACATGTTTTCAAGTATATGCAATTTAGATGGTAATATCCGGGACTGCTGTTTATGGACAATTTCTCAGTGCCTTTAAAAGCTGCATACCGGAAATCAACTGCTGGAGCTGCTCCTTGTTACAGTGATGGGAATAACTTCACCTGCTGAAGGCATACAGCTTCTGTCTATGAAAGAGCAACAAACCTATCAAAACGCAATTGACAGTTTCCCAAGAATATATATTTATTTGGAAGCTGCTACTTATTCCCTCGCCCCTTTTACAAAAGGCGCAGGAAAATGTTACAGATAACACATCTAAAGGAAGGATAATTTGCAAGTCAATTGTATAAAAAAGGGCAGCTGCATACACGCTCTATAAACATTTGCAAAATATTTTTTTCTACTTTTACAAAATATGTTCCCATACAAAGTGTTTTTCCTTTTGCAAATAGCAGTTTAATGGAAGCTTACAATTTTCTAGTTACCCCTAATTGCCGATTAAAAGTAGTAGTGAGAGTACTGCTTTCATTAGAAGTAGATGAGAGTTTCCACTGCAAACCTGAACCCACGCTTATGTTATTGGATATATCTGTACAGTATGTGGATCAGCTGAGGAATGAAACCTTAACATTTTGTTGATAATACCTAAGCACATAAGAACTGTCCTACTGGATTAGATCAGTCTGTCTATTGCAGCATTCATTTTTGGACTGTAGTAAGACAAATTACCCTAGATAGCAACCAACCAAAGAATTTATTTTATTAGCCAAAGGCAATAACAATTTCATTACAATTTGCCAAACTACAAACCATAACATACAGCATACATCAATTATGTAATAGAAGGCATCAAGGATTTAAGGAAAGGGAGTCAAGAGTTAATTAGTGTAATGTGCTAGCTCATACCTATCTTACTTGTGGAACCCTATGATAGCGGCTATCCAAGACCGCTATGGGCATCACCTTGAATCTTAGCTCTATAAAGGCGTTTCTTAAGGCACCAGGAATGAGTTGGGTCAAATAATATGCTCTAAAATACTGTTTTCAGAAATGAGAGCCATGGTAAGAATCTGGGTTTCCTAATTAAATGAAAATCCCTTCTGGGTTCTGTCCAGAAGATCCAATCCCAAAGTTGTCTCTTATGATGGGATTTGGACTTAAAAGAACGTTGAGATGGCCTCAGGTTCCTCACCTTAATATTTTAATTTGGGAAATGTTATAAACCGTATATATATGGAACGTACTTATAATGAAAATTTAATAAAACAGGAAAATATTTTTCAATACCACACAGATAAAATCCGCGGAATTTAAAAGTAAGTATACTTAACTGAATTATATGTCCCAGGCTACTTGATAACTTAAAGTTTTTAGCTGGCATCTGAAGCATGATAATAAGGTGCCTGCTAAATGTTAATAGGCAGGGAGTTAAGCGCCAAAGCAGGGCATGTTGGCAGTGACCATTCCCTATATGTCCTCAGGATCAGGTACTGAGAACTATACTGCCTCCGAACGTAACGTTCCATTTAGTTCTCATAATTTAAAGCTGTTGCTAGATTTCAGTCAGTGTTATTAGGTGATCGTAGCTCTGGTATTACAATAAGTGATGAATAATTTCACTTTCTCCATGCTATTCTCCATTAATTTTTCTATAAAATTGGCACGATTAAATTTCTCTTCAAATGTTTTAACCCATAACACTTGAGAATATCTGTAGTCTTAAGGGGCTCAAACCACAGGTACCTGTTCCACTCTCAGCCTCCCCAATGAAGCAGAAAGGCTTTTCACAATATGAAACACTTATAGCATAGGGTTTCAGATCTTGGGGAAGCTACCAAGTGCGTTTAGCTGAACCTGTTTAGAAGCTCAACATAGGAAGGTAGAGCATGGAGCAGGCATGTCTGCCATGTGCAGGAACAGTGGGAGCAGTGGCAGAGTGTACTTCTCCTTCCTCAGTTTGAGCCCTTCCACATCCTTTTTGAATGTCTGAGGAGGGAGAATGAGATTGGATAAAAACATAGAAGCTGACTTCTTATCTGAAACTTGCTTGTTTTATACAGTAGACTAGATTTTGTTCCCCAGTGTGCCTTGGAAAGTAGACAGAACTGAGTCCATAGAGGACTCAGAAAAACATATCCATGGCCACCCCCAAGTTTGTTTCTCATATTTGCTATAATAAATCTTGATGATGATGTTTGTAAAACATTCTGATTTTGTAATAAAAATTAAAGCGGACAGAGAATTGGAGCTCTCTTTTCTCTTTGTAGTTGATTTCCTTAAAAAAAAATGCAGAGGTCAGATTGAGTGCATTCACTGAATCTCTGACTTATTTGGACATTCAGGGACTAAAGTTGACATGAGTTGAAAGTGGATCATCAATCAGTTCCTCACAAGATCAGTTCCTCACTTTGTCATACATTTCAGCAAAGTTAGTGTTTCTATTGCTGCTCCATCCGGTCTCTTCTGCAATGCTTTTAGGAGCATTTGTGTGTCTGAAAGTAATCCCCAGGACTGGAGTTTCTAGAAGTTTTTTTGCAGGGTGTTTAAAGTCATGCATGCCCACTTCTACTCTAACATGTGGCATGGCTACATTTCTAAGTTTTCCCACATTTTCCTCATAATATGAGGTATGTGACTTTCTCATATGTTACAGGATATAAGTGCATACAGAGCAAGTGTTAATTAATACCTTGCTTGTACAGTACTATAAAATGTGAAGCCAGTGACCCAAGAACGTTAGAGAGGAAGTGTGGCTGAAACACCCTTGTGTATGTAGACAGGTGCTAATTCATGATAACCCTGGGATTGCAACCTCTGCAGCCAGATAAAGTAAGGGTGGAATGCCTCAGAGTAACAACCCTGAAAAAAAGCTTTAACTTCCCTTGCTGCTCAGAGGCAAGCTATTAGTCTTCTCGATTACTTACCTTCACCACAGTGCTATGCAAAATATTTTTCAGTTTTCTTCTAAAAGGTGAAACGGAGATGTTGTGTTTATATGAGTATAATGTATTTAAAAATTGAGTTAAATGCTATTGAGTTATTTCTGTTTTTTCTACAGGCTTCTCTTATCAAAGTAAGTACGTTTATAAGTACAGTGGTACCTCGGGTTACATACGCTTCAGGTTACAGACTCAGCTAACCCAGAAATAGTACCTCGGGTTAAGAACTTTGCTTCAGGATGAGAACAGTAATCGTGCTCCGGCGGCACAGTGGCAGCGGAAGGCCCCATTAGTTAAAGTGGTGCTTCAGGTTAAGAACAGTTTCAGGTTAAGAACGGACCTCCGGAACGAATTAAGTACTTAACCCGAGGTACCACTGTATGGTTGAGTAGAAATAAATGAATGCTATTCTTTGAAATACTTGAATGGAAGTACAGTAGAACCTCTACTTACGACTGCCTCTACTTGGGCCCGATCCAAGTTGTGACCGTGGTGAACCCGGAAGTAAATTCACGCAGAAGCGGCTTCTGCTGTTTGCACACGTGCAGATGCGGCTGCCACTGTCTACACATGTGCAGAAGTGCACTGCCGCTGAATGCGTCTGCGCACAGCAGTGCTTCTACCAGCGACCCGGATCGACTTATGGACGGACCTCCGGAACTGATTACGTCCGTAAGTAGAGGTTCCACTGTAAATGGATTGTGCCCAGCTGTCGTTTTGCTGGTGGAAGGTTTCTGTCAGTGGAAAGTGGAGGGAGGTAATTCCCCAGCCCCCCCCCCCCCTGTGTCTCCCCTAAATCGTCCCTGAATGGTCCCTGGAGAAACACCATTGAATTTAGTCCAATTTATTTATTTGACCAAAATTAAACTGAGGCTTAGTTTGCATGTTAAATCAAACGATAGCTTAGCAGTGGGTGTGCAGGAGAGCAGATTGGGGTCGCTTTGTTCTTCCCTAGTCGTTTTTCTCATGCACTTATTTCATAAGCTTTTATTAGATTCCAGACATCATGGACACAGCATCACAGTCCTGGAAGGGCCACATGGATGTTATCCAGACTGACCCCTCAATCTTATAACACTCAAGGGAATGCAATTTGTCATACAATACAATAGAATATAAGAAATAAAAGAAGCAATAAAATGCAATTAAGAATCACACAGTATCTAGTACAGTGCATCACAATTGCTATAGCAGCAATCCCCCCCCCCCAAAAAAAAATTAAGTGGTCCACCAAAGGCCAGCGTTTATGGGGTGGGGGTGGTGAATTGGGAACGGTTATAATGATACCTCCAGCCATCAGGCAATTTTGAAATCCTTCCACATTTTAGGCCAACATTTTAAATTTTCACTGTTGTTTTGAAATGTCCTTTAAAATACAATATAGTTTATGGATAAGGTAGTAGTAGTACCGTATAGGCCCCAAAATAAGCCACATCCCCCCCCCCCACATTCCGATTGAAAAGTTAAAGAGCGGCTTATATTCGCGACCTTACAGTATACAGCCAGGAACGTGGAGCAAACAGTGGCAGGAGTGTGACAAAGCGGCGCCCAGCCGACGCCAAGTCCGTCATCCCCTTCCCCAAGGCTGGGAAGGAAGAGAGAGCGAGGAAGGGGATAGGCCACCAGCAACACAGCACGGCTCTCTCCCCCCCCCCCCCCCCCAAGTATGCAGCGAGGAAGAGAGTGGCTTATATTCTGGTATTTTTTTCTCTCTTCCCCCCCTCCAATTTTAAAGGTGAGTCTTATATTCTGGTGCGGCTTATATTCGGGCCAATACGGTAGTATACCACCCTACACCTGTAGATCTCAGGGCAGTTCACAAAATAAAAACATATGTTTAAAAATATGGCCTAAAAGTAATCTTTGTATGGCTTTTAGTGGTTTGTGCCTCTGTTACTTCTCTAAAAAAGTCAGGAGATTTATTGTGGTACCATAATCCAGAGTTTGAGTTATCCACACTTTGCAGTTGCCTCCTGTCCATGTGTGCATTTATCACATACAGTATTTGAGATTGGTTGTTTTCATGGGACTTTGCATCAAACATGCTTTTTTTCCAGCTTTGAAAGTTTTCCAGAAAATACTGGAACTGGAAAGTTTTCATTTTCTCTAATTCATTTATATTAATTATGGCCCACATTTTGTCTCAAAGGAGACATTCATAAGCACTTACATCAAATAACAGTAAAAAAAAAAAAACCATAAAATGATTGAAAACAGAGTTTAAAAATGGAGAAGAGAGACAGCAAATAAAGATGCTAATACAGTTTTACAGTAAATAGATTGAGATCTGATTTAACGTGTAATGAAGTTAAGCAGACTGTGCAACCCTATGCATGTCTGTTCAGAAGTATGTCCCATTGAGCACCATGGAGCTTATTCCTATTGCATGTGCATACTATTGAAGCCTTAGCAAACAAAACTAAAAAAAAATGCCACCTTCGTTTTTTATGTGCTGTATAAATATCTCATTTTTCCCCAATAGCCAGAAGTAGTTGATCTGAAATATTAGACTAGGAAAAATCAATGAAGCACATTTAAAGTGGTATAAAAAATGTATTATAAGAAATTCAAAGCTTTACTTGGAAATTATTTTTATTGGATTACTTGTAAATATTTGAAGACAAGATCATTCAATAGCATATAGATCCCTTCCATTATTTAGATGGTGGTAGGAATATAAAGGCACTGAAAACATACATATCAGCATGCCTGAGGAGCTGTGCAACAAATGTATGTGTTTCCTAGAGAGAACGACTTAAAGCAAGTTTTTTACAAACTTTGATTTTAAGTTTTTTGAACAAGATTGTTGCATACAGTGGTACCTCCAGTTGCGGACGGGATCCGTTACGGAGGTCGGGTCGGATCCCGAGGTTTCTGCTACCTGAGGACTGCTTCTGCGCATGCGCAGCGAAACCTGGTAAAATACTTCCAGGTTTGTCGCGCGTGCATCCCAAAGTTTACGTAACCAGAGGGTTACATAAACGGAGGTTCAACTGTAGTGATAATGTAAATAAAAGGATAACTGTCTTAAAAAAGGGGTTGATGAGTACAGTGGTACCGTTCCGGAGCCCTGTTCGCATTCCGAAGTGAACGTAACCAGTGTCTGCGTGTGCGCGGGTCACGTTTCGGCGCTTCTGCGCATGAGTGTGATGTCATTTTGACGGTCTGCACATGTGCGCACGGCGAAACCCGGAAGTAACGCACTCTGTTACTTCCAGGTCGCCGTGGAGCGCAACCCGAAAATGCCTAACCCGAAGCGTATTCCTCCCAAGGTATGACTGTAACTGGAATGAAATTATGGTGAATTCATTTCTAATTCCTGTTGTTATACAGTGGTACCTCAGGTTAAGTACTTAATTCGTTCCAGAGGTCCGTTCTTAACCTGAAACTGTTCTTAACCTGAAGCACCACTTTAGCTAATGGGGCCTCCTGGTGCCGATGCACTGCCAGAACACGATTTCTGTTCTCATCCTGAAGCAAAGTTCTTAACCTGAAGCACTATTTCTGGGTTAGCGGAGTCTGTAACCTGAAGCATATGTAACCTGAAGCGTATTAAACCTGAGGTACCACTGTATTTGCTATTTTGCTATTTTTGAATTTTTCAGTGACGAGTGGATCCTTCTTACAGTCCTTTATTGTTTTGTGGAAAATGGATGCCAGTTGCTGATAAATATGTGGCAGTTGCAAAGTTCATGGAATCAGAATGGTGGAGTTGGAAGGGGTCTGAGGGTCATCTAGTCCAACCTCCTGCGATGCAGGAATCTTCTGCCCAATGTGGGGCTCAAACCCACGACCCTGAGATTAAGAGCCTCATAGCCCTACTGACTGAGCTTTTTTGCTTTGTTGACACAGGTAAAATAAAAAATTTTCACCCGGTGCAGTGTAGGAACAGGTAATCTGGTGCAATTGTTTTTGTTCCGAAACAACTCTAAAAACAAAGCACGGCTAGTTTATTAGGGTAGTTTAAAGGTCCCTTATTGTCCAGTGTCAGAAGAACAATTAAGTTTTATCTGAACGGAGCAGGGTGTCTCTAGACACAGGTAAACAAAGCACGTAGTGATATTAAGAGAGAGCGCTTGTTTCATTGAAGAATCCTTTAAAAACGTGAGGGGAAATGCCAGGGGGGGAGAACCATAAATCTGTTTCTGGATTGGAATATGTTCCATTGGAAGTTAGTAGCATATGGCAGTGTAGATCTCTGTGCTGCTAGTTTTTCTACAGTTAATGCCAATTGTCTTTCATTGCTAGAATATTTTAAGAAACCTCTTGGTTTGAAAATGTGCAATGTTTATACTCAGGGAGGGGAGGTGGCGAAAGGAAGGTCAACTTAGGAATTCCTTTTTTTAGAGAGATCTGCCATGCCCACTATCTTCTGCATTTGAAGGGCTCTGGCAACATTTTCATTTCATAAGGTTTTTAATGAGTGACTTGTGATTGCCTCTATATAAATTTTTAATGTTGATATATGTGGTTGATTTCTTTATTATTTTTACTCGATACAGTTTTAATCGTTTTATTCCTGTTCCATTGTTTTAATTGTGTAAGCTGCCTTTGAAAAGAATTACTATTCAAGGCGGAATAAAAATGACTTCAATAAATGGAGGATAAAAGAAAATCCCAGCTTGCTTGCTTGCTTCCTTCTGACCCAAATGGTATTGTTTCCACATGGGTAAAGGCTCATCCTTCTCAGGGGTTTTGAAAAAGACTTCCCATTTGAGTTTTATGTCCTGTTATGCGAGTGTGAGTCCTAGATTTAGAACAGAACCAGCTTGGAACTCTGAGGAACAGAGATGCAGGGAAGTTGCAGAATTTCTTCAAAGGCCTCTTTACTATACAATTAAAGCTTTAATAGTGTTATGTCACAAACTTTGGTTACTCAAGAGGTCCTCTGAGCCACTTTTTGTACCTAGAACATTTCCTTAAAAAATATTTCTCTTCCAAATGACTGCTCTGTAGTAGTGTCCGTTAATTGTACAGTGGTACCTCTGGATACGCACACCTCCGGTTGCGTATCCTTCAGGATGCAAACGTGGCAAACCCGGAAGTATTTTTCCAGGTTTCACCACGCGCACATGCACAGAAGTGCTCTACCGCCGCATGCGCAGAAGCAGTCCCTCCGGTTGCAGAAACTTTGGGATCCAACAGGAGCTCCGGAATGGATCCCTTTCTGGGGGAGAAAGAGCAAGGAGATTGTGAGCCGCTTTGAGACTCCTTGAGGGGCGTGAAAGGCGGGATATCAAGTCTAAACTCCTCTTCTTCTTCTGCAACCGGAGGTACCACTGTACAGTCATACTTCAGGTTACAGACGCTTCAGGTTGCGTGTTTTTGAGTTGCACACTGCACCAAAGCTGGAAGTACTGGAACAGGTTACTTCCGGGTTTCAGCTCAGAAGCACTAAATCGCGCTTTGCGCATGTGCAGAAGTGCTGAATCGCAACCCGCGCGTGCGCAGACGTGACACTGCGAGTTGCGAACGTGCCTCCCGCACGGATCACATTCACAACCCGAGTGTCCACTGTACTAGTTTATGTAGGACATAATTGTGGTTGCTGCATAATTTTGTCGTTTCAAAGTGGTTTTCATAGTTTTCAGCACATCTTTTAAATAACTTATGATTAGCTTGGGATCTTAACAGGATTTCTATTTCATAATGTGGTTCAGGATGGCATTTGACACATTCATTCCTTGCCCGCGCCTTAGGTGTGTTCCCTGCATGTTTTGAAGCTGAGGGACTATTTAATGGGTCTGTATAACATCTGAATTGGGTTTGAGAAAGGTGTGTAGTCGTATTCTGAACTGTAGTGTTGACTCCTTGCACATGAAAACTTTCTTCCTTCACTAATAGATTGAAAATGAGAGTACTGCTCTTTTTGTTGGAGATCTGTTTCAGTCACGTTGGTCTGGTGTGCAGTGCGGCATATGGTGGTATGTCAGTTGTTTGATATTGATTGGCTGCGTTTCGCTCTGGGGATTTCGGCTTCTTAAAAATGTGTCTTATGTCTGCTCACCTCCACTTTGCTGTTTGGCTCTATTATAAAACAGTGCTCTTAACAAACAGGATAATAAAAATCTTGAAAATCTAGGAAACCATGAATATTTTATTCAAAACAGTAATTATGCTTTGAAGTTACACTTTAAAATTAGTGTTCGGGAGATTAACAGAGGGACCTAATTGAACAGAAGAAAATGTGTACATCAATACTTCCTTGGAAAAGGGATGTATTTATTTTCAATGTAAATATGGGGAAATAGTAATAGCAGGCAGGAAGAAATGTGATGTTTATGTGAAGAAAAAGAAAATGATTGGGATCATCATATATTTCATTGGGAAATACTAATTGTGTCAGGTGAGGGTATGCCTCTCAAAGGAAACTGCACTACATTTTGATAACATTAGGAGACATATTCTTCAACCACCACCGTTGAGTCTGGAATTCTCTGCGGGGAATCTAACTAAGTCACTATGTGAGGGGAGTTAAATTTGCTTGCACCATGGAACTTTGCCTTCTCCCAGGTATCCATCCCTACCACCAAATCTGCTTGGAGGATTGAAGAGAAACCCAAAGCAGATCTGGGTGAGTGTGGGGGCTCAGGGGCAGGGGGAGAGAGTGAGCATCCTCTTGCACAAGTGAAAGTTGTTCTGCTTGGACAATTAATTGGATGCATCCCTTCATATACCTGGATTTCAATGTTCTGTACCTTCATACTTAGCCTTTAAAAATCGAAGTCACCTGAGTAGATTTATTAGGACAGTGGTACCTCAGGTTAAGTACTTAATTCGTTCCGGAGGTCCGTTCTTAACCTGAAACTGTTCTTAACCTGAAGCACCACTTTAGCTAATGGGGCCTCCTGCTGCTGCCATGCCACCGGAGCACGATTTCTGTTCTCATCCTGAAGCAAAGTTCTTAACCTGAAGAACTATTTCTGGGTTAGCGGAGTCTGTAACCTGAAGCGTATGTAACCTGAAGCGTATGTAACCCGAGGTACCACTGTATTGAGAAAAGAGCAGTAGCCCAGTTTAGATTGCCACTGTGTTGCTGGTTTTCCAGAGGCAGAAAATAGGAGAAAATGGGGATAGTTTTTATAATGGAGGTAGCTTGATTAGTGGTAAGGTTGCACAATGATCTATATTAGGACCATGCTTTATTTTATTACATACAACAGTATTAATGTTGGAGAAATACAGCAACAAACAATGACTTGCCTGTTTGACCTATCTGATTAAGAATTATTTAATTAATTTATAAATGCGCTGTAGTCAGCGGTGATCAGCAGTGTGGCCAAGTTTACAGATGACACCAAATGTTTCAGGAAAGTGAAAAGCCAAATCAATACGGCAAGGAGTTCCACATGGACCTCCATATTGGTGAATCAGTGTAAGTGCAGAGATGCACATATGGGCAATAAGAAAAACATATATACACTGATGTTGCCTACATTGGCAGTGACTAACCAGGAGAAAAAGATGTTGACATTAGTTATGTGTTAAATAAGTACTTAACCTGGTCATTTCCCTTTGCTGTTTGGCTCCATTAAAAAACAGTGCTCTTAACAAACAGGATAATAAAAATACTAATAAATTTGCATCGGTGCATTCCAGACCTTTTAAATATGGTATAGTCCAGACTACGAAAGGGGCTTTTGGGTTGTTGTTTTTATTTTGATTATGTATTTTGTGGTTTTATATTTTGATTTTATTCCATGAACTGCCCTGAGACCTCCAGGTATAGGGTGGTATATAAATTCAATAAAAAATAGTCATTTGGAGAAACAACAAACATTCTGTGCCAGTTTTCTGCTGAAATCACTCTCCACATCACTGCTGTTTACCCACAAACATTGGGGGGCTATTTCAGCAGAAATGGGACCCTAATCTAAATTCAAGACCCTTATCCAGAGCACCTCAAAGGGTTGTCCTGGGCAATTTCAACATGCAATCCATAGCCACCTGAATTGTGCCTACTCAGGACATCGTGGCTAACAGGACAACCATGGAGCTCTCAACACATCACTGCCCTGGCATATTGGCAGGTCATACTCTGAACTGGTCTTTTCCATGGTTACTATGGTTGATGGTCCAACTGATGGATTTGTAATGCTTGCCATGGGCAAACCATAGAAAATTGATGAATTTCTAAAAGTTCAGGAACAGCCATTTTTGGATAGAAGTAGTCTGGCGACAATAATCCATGCTCTTGATAACCTCCAGTCTAGGTTACTGAATTGCACTCTGCATGGGGCTGCCCTTGGAGACTGTTTAGAAGCTGCTGGTGCAGAATGCTGCAGCAAGAGTGTTGTCTTAAAAGTCTTTGCTGTCTGCCTATATGCTACTGAGCTCACTTTAAGGTTCTAATACATGACCCAGTTAGCTGAAGACCACCACTTCCTGTATATTCCTTTCTGGGAATTACAATCTGCTGGAGATGCCCTGTTTGTTAATTCACTGCTGAGTTGAGATTTGCACCTCTGAACTTGTCAAGCTACGATCTCAGCAATGGCTCTAGTCTTTAGGAGTGACCTCCCGCTGTGAAATTTGGCTGGTGCCAAATTTGCTTAGTTTTCAGGGCTGGCTAAAACCTTAACTCTGTAGCCAAGTTTAAAAGTGAGACTTTTGTGTATTAGGCTGCTGACTTTTGTAGTGAGGTGTTTTTAGAGCAGTTGGTTTTCATATTGTGTGAACGAGTGGTTTTTATATTTGTGTCAACAAAAATTCAAATGGTCTCAGTGATCTAATTTAGCAATGCATGTTTCACTTTTACTTAGTAAACAAAGTTAAAAACGTGGAAACGATGAAGCTTGCCCAATAATGTATTTGCAGTTGGCCTCCATTCATTACTAATGAACTGGAAGATGTTCCTATATGTTAAACTATGGTTAATGCCTTCCAAGCAGGGCCTGTTTTTCTTGATGGCCATTGACAATAGTTTCCTCCTGGGATGTTATGGTTAACAGCAACTCCCTGTCTTGTTTCCTTGCTTGCACAAAAGAAGCAGCAAAGTGGATGCATGTGTGTGAGGCTCATTCATATCGCAGCTTATTAAGCCACATTCTAAAATTGGAAACCTCCTAGGCTACATCTTAGGTAGGTGCCTGCTGAATGGGGGTGGAAATGGAAATCTTTGTTATAGCTGAGTAGGGAAGGGGAGTGTCTCTCCTTAAGGGGGTATAGTTTAGATGCAATAAGCCACATACTCCTGCATCCCTGAGGTATCAAGAAGAGGCCCTGTAGACTTTTTTGCTCAGCAGTCCCCTAGGTCCTGCAATCATTCATTGGACTCAGAAGCTGTCTTCATATGAATTGTCCAAGTGTAGATTACAGCACACAGTTGAGTCTTCTAGTGCATATGGACTGGATCATTACAGCACTCTCTCGTATTGAATCTTACCAAAAATAATGCTTTCTGTTAAGCTTTTGACAGAATTCCTGAAATCTCCAGCACCTACTGAAACTTAAGGCTGCATACACATGACATTCTAGAATTAATGGAGATGGAAGTTCTTCTTTTTTCTACGTAGTCCACATGCTGTCTAGATCCACTGCATATTTTTTGCCCTTGAAAAGCTCTTCTTGAAAAACTTGTTTCATGCCCAAATTAAAATATCATTGATTCTGCATCACTGGGATTATATCCACACTTACCTAGTGATGTTGTGGGTGGGCGTATACAATGGTGGGTTTTCAAATGGGTACCAATGTGTATCAAGTAACCACACCCACCCTTGTGGAAGGCAGGACTAAATGTAGATCAAAAACAGCATGTTGAGGACAATTCTTGATTGAGAAAAATGAAATGGTGCTACAAATGGGTTGCATGTGTACACAGCCTAAGGTGAAGTATATGCAACTGAATGAACATACATTATTCTCAATATCTCTTCATTCCATCTGCTGTCTTTCTGAGCTCATGTTTAGATTTTAAGCTCCTCGGGACGGAGAGCAGACCTTTTAAACTTTATGGAGTACTACTACTGCTACTACTACAACTACTGCTACTAATAAATATAGTATTCCTGTAGTCTTCTGTATCTTGTTTATATTCTCCATGAAATGTCATACACAAATCTGAATTGTAGATACCTGAATGGGGCCTTGCAGTTGTTTAGAAAAGTTACTGTTTTGTTCCCAGTACCACAACCTGAAATCAAGGGTGCTTTGTTTTAGCTGGAAATCACACACTGAAGACACTGAGATGATTTTTTAAAAAATTATTTTAATCATCACTTTTAGCTTATCCGTTCAGTCACAAGGACTATAAACATCAAGCAAGAACTTGCAAGTGGCATAAAAGCTAGGATGCTCAGCTTTTCTGTAGGCATTGTAAATTTTTCATCCAAACATTACACTAAACCTGCAATTTACGTGGGGGTCGTGTTCCAGCGATCGCATCTAAAGCCAAAATCGTGTGTAGTCAAAATACATTGGATTCAATGGTGGGTGGATTGCCAAAGTCTCTTTTCCTGGAAGTCCACCCCCTTTCCGCTCCCTATTTATTTATTTATTTATTTATTTGCCAACCATGTAAAGCTGAATGCGCACAAGGTAAAATGCACATAAATTGCAGGGTTACTGTATTCCAAGCAACTAGACAAGTTAAATGGGATTGTTGTAGAATTCCGCTAAACTGAGCAAAGGGGACAGTGCTGAAGTTTAATGAACATTTTACTAAACCCTTTCAAAAGTGGTAATTGGGGCTTTTCATTTAAGATGCCTTGTTTTCTTAGGGGTGCGGGGAGAACCCTGGTAAGTAATTTTTGAAATGGCTCATTTATCCCCCCCCCCCAAAAAAAAGCTGTGCATGATTCATTGACAAAGCAGATGATACAATCATGCAAGCCACACCTTTGTCCCTTATAAATACTTGGCATTTTATTTGTATAAGGAGCCACAGTTAGGAGCTGTTCAGTTGCAATCTCAAGATGTTCATTTTGAATCATTCCACGCTGCCCACCTGGTGGCTAGAGAGTGAACTGTTACTTTAAAGAACAGTTTAAGTAACAACCATGCTTTGGAGTAGCAGGCAAAAGAGAGCAGTACATGTTACAGGAGTGAGTCTGCTCTGTATGCGAAGAGGGAAAATGCAGCTCACTGACTAGGTGTTTTAATGTGTTAAATCTAGGGAGAAAACATTGTTGTGTGCAGGAAATTTGACTTCCCCTGTGCTGATAGAGGACTGGATTTGCAAAGGATTCTCTTTTCCGTTTCTCTAAAACCAAAATCTGTGGCAAGATGTTTGAAATCACCAGGACGCTTAGTGCTGCTTTGTTAAATAATGAGGTAATATTTTGTCACATCTTCTGGGCAGTGTTTGGTTTTTCTTCTTCTTCTCCATATGTTTAGAAAAGATTCCATCCTCAAAAGTGAGAGATTTAAAAGGGGGGAAAAAGAGGGGGGGAATAGAAATCCTTCGCTTTATTTTTCTTTTTTCTTTTTTTAAACAACACCTCCCATCAATCATTTTGGATAACAGGATTCTCTTTTATTTGTGGTTTTAATCAGCTGCTGTTGCCTAGGACATTATGCCACGCAAGCCTTCTTAACTGCACAGTGTAGGCAGTTATTAACGCTGAATTGGCTTCTAGTATAGTCCATCTGGACTCTGTATGAGAAAGCTTGCTGGCGGTTCCTGATGCTAAGATACCCGCAACCTTTGGGATGTATGCATGGTGGAGAGGGACACAGTGCTATGAGATCACTTCTTTTAAGGGAAACTGTCATTAATGAGTCAAGAAACTGCTCATTTATGGTAAGGAAGAAGAGGGGAGGGCAAAAGGACTCGTGTGGTTTCATTTTGAAAATGGATTAGCTGCATTTTGAGTCAAGTTTTGGGGGGGAGGGGGAGATAAAGGGGGTTTCATGAAAATAGCATCTCCACTTGGAGGCTTCTCTCGGTTTATGGTTGAGAGACTTTATTGAAAATTTTGATGCTTTACAAATTGTGTCACTGCTGGTGATGCACTGGTCAGCCGCCCCCCCCCCCCCGAAAGATGAATGGTCCTATTGGAAATCTGATAATAAGACTGTTCCCCAGCCCCAACAATAGGATTCTGCCTTTGTCTTTAGAGAGAGGCCTCTGTGGACATTGGTGTATTTGCCTTGTGGTTTTTCCCCCCACTTGCTTTATTATTTATTTATTTCAATTCTCTTAAATATTTTTCTTATGTGGTTCTCAGTGTTGGTGCACATTGTACAAAATGCATGGATTTTTAGGTTGGCAAGACAGCCAATTTATGCTTGTATCTGCAATTGTATTTTAAGACAAAGAGCTGAATAATGATTCTGGACATTTAAAAAACGGTGGCTAATGAAGTGCGTTGAGACGGAGAAAAGGATGGAGAAAGGATTTCTTTACTCTGTTTAATTTTTTTTAACCTCTCAGAAATGAATTCAAAATCACTATTACAAATGAAACTTGCCTGTTACAGTTGGGGTTCACCATCCTCTTGCCCAGCCATTTACTCTACCGTCGTACTACTTGATGTTTTTAAGTTTTGAAATTGGTTAGTTGAATTTCTTAGTTTTAAGTAGACAGCAATCAGATCCAGAAGCAAAAGGGAAGCTTACAGTTATTTAAACAATGTACAATTTTCTTTTTCAGTGAGTTGCTTTTATTTCAGTTTTCACTTCTTTATTTTCGTTATGGGTTATGTTTGCTCATTGTGTAGTAATATTGTGGTCTCAGTGGAAGATGTGTATGCTGCATGGCCCATGGTAGTGTTTTACTCAGATGTGGCTGCATTGGAAACTGACAAACAAATCAGTTTCTAATAGCTTGGAAACGTTTTAGCTAATTTCAGATCGCACACAGAATAGTTTTGCTCAGAACATTCAGTGAGAGCATATTTTGTGTGTGTGTAAAATTGTTAATCTGAGTTGGCTATAGTATGAGCAGGTTCTAGTTTATAGACTAGGCTGCTTAAAACAAACATAAGAATAGTGAATGCGTTTTGGAAACAAACTCTTTTTAATTGCAAATGTAAATGAAAATATCCTTATCGAAAGTGTTTTCACTAAGTGGGTGGACAATGAAAAGTTTGTGACATTTTGTGTCACATTTGTGATTTTTATTTTCTCAGATGCAAATAAGCAAAGAAATTTCCACAACCATACTAAGACTTAAAAATGCTCTCTTGTATAGTGTAGAAAGGCATTACTGTCTTTTGTCTTAAACCAGAACAGAACAGTCCCTAAAACAAATCCCTAAAATCTTTCTCCCCCCCCCATTTTCTACCTGAACATTCTGACTAAATTTTTGTCCTGAGAAATATCCCGTGACTGTAATTTTGTAAATCAAATTTACAAAATACATGAACGTCCTTTATTATGGGCAGATCTTCGGGAATTACGTAGAGACTAAACACTATAGCACCAGTGAATAAATACAGTTAAGATTCGCATTAAAGTGTTTTTGTCATATCTTTTAAGCCTAGAGGCAGATCATTAAATATGCATTTCTCTGGAAAGCAACTGTCGAGAAAGATAAGGTGGTTTAAATGGTCTAGACTTCACAGCCTTGCATGGAAGAGGTGAGAGGATGGAGTCAGTGGAGCATGGCTGAGGTCTAACACTTGAGTGTCAAAGTGCTGGAAACTCTAAGGTGTGGCCTGAAACTGCCCCTCTCTCTGAGTGACTGATGGAGGAAGGGGGAAAGAGGTGTGGGTAAAATCCATGCATGTGTGATGTTCCTAAACTGGCCCTTAATTACTAGACACAAGCAGCAGTTCAGAAATCTGGTCTCTGTTGTTGTAGAGGTCACCAAATCATTAACATTGTCAATCTGGCAGTAGCTAATTTCAATAGCACCTGATGTTGCAACGCCTCCTTTAGTTTCCCTAGCCAATCGGATCTTGCTTTCAGCTGACAGATGGTCCCATAAATGGATGTAAAAAGGAGAAGCTGCTAGCCAATTTCATCAAGGCTCTATTCAGTTGTTAGCTACGTTCTAAAATCAGGGGGCTTCATCACAGTGCTTGGGTTTTTGTTTTGTTTTCCTCATTTTGCTGCACCCTACAACAGCACTGTGTGTTTTGTGGATTTTTGATTTTGATTTTTTAATTTATAAAAAAAGATACAATTCTAACACATTTAGTTCCCTGAAACCATATCAAATCCTTAGAGGAATTGAAGCCTTGCAAGACCTATTATTTGCCATTAAGAATGGTTATGGTAGGTATTAGTAGTTTTTAAAATCTGTTTGTTACAGCAGTCTTTCATAGTCTGTGTATAGAACATATAGCTTTCCCCAAGTCTGCATTTTGATCAGTCTGTGTTGTCACATGAGTTTAGTTTGCTCCCGCTGACTCGCTTGTTAAATGTCTTTCTCCCTTCATTTATCTTCCTTCTCGCTCTCTCCTGCTCTCTCTCGCGTTGATATACTTGCCTCGCTTTTAATAAAGGGCAGCCGCGATGTACTTTGCCATTTTAAGGTCATTATCATTTCTCTTTTGGAATAAAGAAAAGGCTGGTTTCCAGCACGAGGCTGCGTGTGGCCAACAGAAATGCTGAAGGCGGGGGTTGGGGTGGTTATTGCCCCCACATTCACACGCGGGCATCACACATGCAAAATGGAATCCTTGAAAAAAATAAAATAAGGAGGCAATTGCCTTGGGACTGATACTTTTTGGTTTGGTGTATTGCGCAGTAGGCATGGTATTTCTTCCTTCCTTCCTTTTTTTTTAAGAGAGTGATTTATAGGAGCTTCAGTAAATGCTGCATATTGTATTTCAAAGAGTTTCCTGTCATGACCTCATAAAAAGAGGAGGCGGCTTGTATGTGTACCAGCGCCTAGTATATGCCGATTTGTTGCATCGTTGGGCAGGAGTTCTGTAAGAAGGAATGTCAGCTTTTACATAACGTTCTTTTTGCTTTTGACACTGTGTGGGGCTGTAAGGGTCCATCTTTGTGATCACAGATGGAGTGGAATGGCTTGAAAATGGTAAGTGGATGCCGGCAGCAAACTGTCCATATAGGCAGTTGGTATGCCTTGTGAATTATGCTTGCTTAGGGTGGCAGATTGTGAGCCATAAATAAAATTACAGGTCGTTTTGGCTTTTAATGGGGGCACCTGTGTATGTAATGTGTATGTACAACTATTATATAAATATAGTCAAGTGTCGTGGCACTGAGTGTTTCATCCAGTGAGCATGCATTTGGGTGATCTCCGCTGACAGTCGCGGTGCTTTTGTAGTGTGTCCCCAGCACAAGACGCCTTTTAATCTTCATTTGTGCTACACGATTGCTAAGTTGAAATCTAATGACTGCATGTAGTGTTGCCGTAGAATCCAAACGCTATTGTGAAACAAGGGTGCTTTCTTTTCTGCCGAAGGAAGTTAAATCCATTGGTGTGATAGTAGTATTTCTATTTTTGGAGCATTCTTCCAGCAGAGAAAAATCAGAAACTACATGACTTGTTCTCTCTACTCCCCCCCCCTCTCCCCACCACCCCCTTCGCTGTTTCTTGTGCTTTCCTTATAGATTGTGCAAAATGGCTCTATCAAATATGGACTTTTGAATCTTTCAGAACAGAGCAAATCACGGAGGTGGGGGGCAGCAGGAGGGAGGGAAAAGGCATTAACATTCACCTCATTCTTCCTACTTTTGTTTCAATTAAACATTTTGCAGGCATTCCCTCTTCTCTCTCTGGATATTTATTATAAACTGGGAAACAAAGCTATGGTCTTTTCCCTATTCTTATAGGATTTCTTTGTCTAGCTGCTTGTTTTGATGGGTGTAAAACAAATAAGATTAGACTGAGCAGCCGAACTGAAAGCGATAGCTGGGAGGAAAAGCCAATGAAAGGTTGCCGGGGAAACGAGCATTGGGGAAGCTGAGTGGGGGAGCAGGTGGCAGTCATGTGGGAATACTGCAAACAGCGTAAAAAAATTCTGGGGCTACCTCAATTATCTTTGGTGTTCTTTGTGGCAGTCACAACTTTAATTATTCTTTATAAATAAGTGTTAATTACATTTCTGGCTCAAGCTTACAGTGATTTCTAGAATCCTTTTTTTTCTGCATCTGTTCTTTTTCTGCATATGGTGGGTGGGGGCTCTTTAACCATTTTATTTCTGATGTGAAATTGCATGTGCAAGAAAGTACAAGGCGCAAGGGAAGCAGAACACTATAAGGATACAGGATGCTGAATGGAACTAGCAGACTTGCAAATGCTCTCTTAGAGTATTCATCAAATGTCAGGGTGAGAACTGTGCACAAACTTACCCTAAGTAAAGGTTTTTATGTGGAAGTGCTGTTCGTTGTGTGTTTTGTGAAATGCCATGGTTCTGTAGTGGAATCATTATTTAATGCAAATACAGCCTATCATTTAGTTTATGCATGGAATCGCAGATTTCAAATATAATGAAACTACTCTCTTTCCTACCCAACTTAATTTCCACAGTCTTACAGATCTTTTATCGCAATACGTTATCTGTCTTTTGTGAAGCAGTACTTAAAATACAAAAATATAAGCTAGGTGCTGTTAAGAACAAACTTAAGTATCTGTTGCTAATTTTTATGGTGCCATATGTTGTCGGGCACAAAATAATAGCATAGCATCTCTTAAAAGAAGGTAATAGGCATGTAAAGCATTAGAAGACTTTGTTGGTTGGCAGGTGATGGTAAATATAATACAGAAGGCTAAGGATGCTCATGCCCGGAATGTGTGGCAAGGATAAAAGAGAAGCATACCAGAAATAAAGGGGCACACCTTTTATGCTTGCCAAATTTTGCATTCCCTTTCTTTGGCACATTATTTGAATGATCAGTTAGAATGGAAATGCTAGTGTTTAGAAGGATTAAAAGACGAGAAATCAAGTCTGCTTGGATTTCATTCCTTAACTAATTCTTTTGGAGACTTCAGGGTAGACGAAATTGACCATGTCGCTATATAGGAAAAGAAAGTTGTATGGGTTCATATATGGAAACACTGATGAATTTTTAAAAATCATTTTCAGATGCAATATTATGTTCATAATCTTGATTCCACATTCAGATTATTGAGTGTCTCCCTCCCCATTCTCAAAGAGTATCGGCATACAGCTCTATTGTTTTCTTGAATCATTTTGGTAGGTGTTTTTTTAGGGTTCTCCTTTCATCTACTCTACACAATTTTAGTGTAGATTTTCATTTCCTCCTTACATATATCTCATTGGCATTGAGCTATCAGATTTTTGGTGCCAGAGATGGATGTAATATCCATAGCTTCTATGTATATGTAGCTCTTTATTTACTGTTAGTTTATACACGGGAGATTTTCTTGGGTAACATGAAAGCTTATGAATAGAACCTTTGTAGAAGAAAAATATATAAAACCAGCAGATTATTTATGATTGTTTCTGCACTGAACCTTTAATTGGATACCTAAAGCAGGTGAGATGTGCGAAGCATTTTATTTAAATATCTATAGTTTACAAAATTCTAGTCAGGACAAATAGTCCAGTTTATGGATTGTTTAAATATTGACTCCATCCTTTAATGTATAATTATTCCTATTGCAGTGCACATAACTAATGAAACTGGCACGTTATGTAGAAAGATGCTCTTCTAGGTGGACATCTTTCCTTTGGCTCCTTTCTTTTTGTTGCCTCTTTTGGCTGCGTTGGTAAAGGAAGAACTAGCATGCTGTATTAGAGAATCACAACAAAAGGGTGACCAAGAATAGAATCACAACAAAAGGATGCTTCCAGTGGTGGGCTTGGTTATATTCTGTTCTTAATAGGCATAGAAGAGTTCTAAACCTCTAGAGTTCAAACTTCAATGGATTATTTTTTCAGTGTTCTGGAATCTTAATAAATTGTTTTTTGGTAATACCTTTTCTTTTTTCAATCTTCCACACGTTTTGCCCCCTAAGTTATGTTTTAAAAACTTTGAATGCCTAGTATGTCGCTAGGAATGCATGTTAGGAGTTACTACATATGTAACATTAAGTCTTGCGTATGCATGACCTTGTGGAGAGGTTATGGTTCTAGGTTGTGTATGATTACCCACATAAAGTAACTTCAGGAGTATATAAATCCTTGATATTTTTGTACATAATCCAGGACCTTAAGATAGAGTGGGCATGGAGTACAGCTTGAATATTTAATTGCACTCGCAGCGTTGTCACACTTTTCAGTTTCTCTGTTGTGTGGCATTTACTATATGTGATTATATGCCTTCTTATTTGGTTTGACTTTGGGGCATCTGACAGAATACCCTCTGATACACTGGCAAATACTGCAATGCAGTATTTTTTTCAATGTCATTGGGGTTTAGGGAGAAAAGAATTGCAAGAAATTTTAGGCAGGGCTGAATCACTGATGGCATCAGATTTTGTAAAATTGGCCAGTACCTTTTGGAAAGGCAATTACCCATCTTGTGCCATTTCTGCTCTTCTCTCAGAGGTAGATGAGTGAGTGGGGTGTATGTGTCTGCGTGTTTATGCATGCGAGCATGTGCGCACTTGTGCTTCGATTGCTTTGGTTTAGTAAGGCTAAACACATTTGGTCTTCTGTGAGAACAGACAAGGATGCATGAGATGTACATAATCCTGTGGCAGAAAAATACATAATTCAGTGAAAACATTTGTTCTTTTCACCCCTTTCTAAAAAGTACTTTGGCTAAACTTATCCTATATTTTTAGTTTATTATAATCAGTGTAGAATATGTTCGTTTACATTAAACACAGATTTACTATGTACAGGAGAGCTATCAGTAATGTTCAAAATTTACTTAGCTATTCCTTCAGGCGATCTCCTAAACACCTTAAAGTGTAGAAGACTTATGGGTCACTAGCTTCAGAGTTGAAGAAAAGAAAGCAGAGGTAGTAAATTTATATGCTATTGCAAAAATTGTGTAAACTAAGCTGTCAAGGGAAAATGAAGGGATAAACAGAGGAGGGAATGTACCAATCCAGTATGAGAGATAATGGACAAATTTTGAATTTGTGTAGTAGAAGTATCACTAGCTTGAGTACGTATGCTTTTTGCTTTAAATATTATCTATGTTTCTTCTTAAATGATAGCATGGGGCAGCAAAAACAATCCCTTCTTAATTGTTTTGACAATAGTTTTGAAGCAGCAGTGTTTTTAAAAAGCCGTATAGCTGTATATGGCGAACATATATTTAATATTTGTAATAATTTGATGGGGTTCCCACAACTAGAAATCATTTATCTATTAATTCATTAAGAATTACCTCCATGGCCAGGGCTATTTATTTTCTCTAATAACTACATTAGTTTGCTTTAGCCATGGCACAGCTTTTGTGCCCATGGGGCCCTGTAGAAGTAAAGAGGAAACTGAGAATAATTCCCATCCATTATTCTTCCCTTAACTGTACCTTTTAATATGAAGTAGTAATCTAGAAGAGCCAGGAAATACCAAGAAGCAGTGAGAAACCCTTAATTAAATTGGATAAAAAGGCAGAGAGAACATTGAAGAAACAAGGTCAGTTAAAGGCTGAACATGCTTTTTAGAAATGCTCTATGCAAGGCTGGCTGGGGCTATATTTGGGAATGAGAACATATATAAAATGCTGAAATGTTCCTTTGTTGCTAAGGTGAACACAATTATGCCCAGTACTCTACCGTGATGGGCAGATGAGATGTCCTTGGCCTGGCCTCTTAAGAGGTACTTTAATTTTAAATTAGCTTGTATCATTAAAGCTTTAAATTAGCTTGTATCATTAAAACCAGCAGAGACAATGCTGTGGGCATATGTGGTTATCTGCACATGCAGGAGCACTGGATTGGGTGTTGATCCAATGTGTTGTGTGCCATTTCAGTGATCCTAAACCTTGATGATACAGAGGATATTCTGTTTGCCTGTTTACTTGAAACTGATGCACATGAATGTAGAAGTTGTAGTCATTTGTAACACTTCAAGGAAAATCCTTGCAAAGCGCTTCTGTGCATGCTTAAGTGTTGGCTTTGGACTGTGATACCACTGGACCCTTTCCAGTAGACAACATCTTTAAATTCTGATCACTTTTGCATTGCCCTAGGCATATTTGCTTTTTGATTGATATGATACGTAGACACTCGTAATTTCTAACTCCCTGTAGATTGGAATATTGACCAGAAATACGCCTGCGTTGTAACCTAGAAGTTTTATAGGCAATGTTAGAAATTCACTTGTATTGTAACAATAAGCAGTACTTCACTCTGGCTGGTAATGTAAGTTGGCCTTGCAGAATAGCCTTTTTGATATTCACTCTGCTGGTTAGTGTATTTATTCTCCAGGTTGCACCTGAAAAATAGCAGACAGGCTCCATCTTCATAAAGTGCCCTCTGTAAGCAGACTTAGCAGTGGGAAAGAGCTGTGAAAAATAAAGTGTAGCAGTCAAACTTGTTTAAAAACTCTCCAAGCTGAATTATAGCTAATAAAGGAGTGTTGTCTTTTCCATCGCGTTCTCTAACAAAGGTATTTTGGAATTAACATAGAAGTAAGTTGTAGTGGGGTAACTTTGCCCACCAATTCGTTCTAACCGGAGCTGGCCTTTTAATGACTAAGACCCTAGTGTATTATCAGCTTACATAAGAATTGCAGAAGCCTCTGCCCCATGGATTTCAAGACATATTGGTTGTCATAAGAAAAACCTAACCCTAAAACAGCTTTTCCATTAAAAACAACACCCTACACTTGTGTTCTACTTTTTGTGGAATACAAGGGTATTCTTATTCTGTTAATGTTTATCATCACTAAAGCACACTGATAATTAAGATTAGACATATTTCATATGAGAATTGTGTTAACATACATTTGGCCTTGAAAGCTTCCTGTCAGTGCATATAAAAATGGAAATCAGTCTGGTGTTTATCACAAGCTTAAAAGACAAAGGCTGTGATTCTGCATTCAAGCTGCTTAAATCTTAGTGACCTCAATGAAATTTAAGAAGTCTAACTGCAGAATTTCCTGTCAAAATCCGGGCCTAAAGACAGTTGAATTACAGTATTCTTTTTACCTGCAGACCTAGAAACTAGATTTTAATTCCCTTTGGAGTCAGATAGAAATGCCCACTGAAACATTCAGTTACCTTTTCCAAAATCTTCTGCAACCTTTAGGATATTTTGAAAAGTGCTAGTAGTTGAACTAAGGTGAAGCATTCAAGTAGAATACAAAGGGAGAAGGTTGAACCATATAAAATGAAGCTACTAGAACAGGGTATGCCCACCAGCTATTGGGAGTTGAACGAGACATGTGTTTTGAAGGTTGAACCACCATCTAAAATGTGTTACATTAACTGTCTGCTCATAAAGTCAAAGAAGAAGCATACGTGGTCTTTTCTTCTGCCACCATCCATCTAACACTGGCACTTTTTTGGTGCTGCCTTCAATGCATGCTCCAACTCTAAGCATTTCTTAGTACTGAATTAGTTATTGAACTGAAGGTAATCCTAGTTCACCAGTTGCGGCTCATAAGTGCAGTGGGAATGAGCGCAACAAATACATATTTTTGGGATGAAGCAGGCCACTTATTTATTTTGGATTATTCAGCAGATAAGCAGTGTTGGCGTGGCAGTCGGGCAAGGATCTGGTCTTCATTTGAATCAGTGTTGGAATAAATACTGCTGCTAGACAGTTGGGAAGCACCCATGAGAGTTGGCCAGCATTAGACTCTGATGTGGTGTAGATGAGGCATCTGGGTTCCCACTGGGCAGCTGGGGGGGCGGGCCCTTTTTGAGTTAGGGGTGTGGCTTGATTAGGCCCCCCCCCCCATCCCAAGGCCTCTTATGGAGGTTCTCCTTATGTTTAGATCCTGCCCAATGCTGTTCCACCCAAGGTCATCACAAAGTATAGAATGCATAACAGAATGACCTTGACCATCCTGCCCACCTAGTACTTTTGCCAGATCCTGTGGGACCTTGCAAGAACTGTCTGGGGAGGCCGTAGCCTGGCGGCTGCTGATCCACCAGACAGCAGCATCCCACACAAAAGGCATGGGAAGCAATGGTATAACATATTGGTCCAACTTTATCTACAGGTTTTGTTCTTACATTTAGTCCGAAACAAACGTGGTATTTCAGAAATAGAAATGGGATCCAGACAAAACGTTGCTTGAATGCAGTGAGCAGTTTTTAACAGCTCATTTTCAGTGTTAACTTTGAACTTGTAAATTTTATAATTTATATTTTATAATTTTATAATTAACATATACAGTGATGTCTCTCTTCCCCCCTTTTTCTTTTGGCCTGTATTGCTGTGCTGCTGTTGAAATGCGTGTATTTTTGATTACACAAATATCCATATCTCTTTCTAATGTGTGCCAGGTGTGCTGTTAAGGTGCAGCTTTTACCGTGAAACATTGCAGGAGTCTTTTAAGAAGCAAGCTCCACTGAATTCATTGAGGCTTAATCCTACTTAAGGAGGGCTACAGCTTTGGAGCATCAGTTGTTCTTTCTGTAAGAACAGCTATTGTAGCGAATTAGCCAGGTCTAGACAGATTCATGCATTGTAAAGGCAAACTTATAATGCAATCCTAGTCATATCTATACAGAAGTAAGCTTCATTGAAATCATTTTGACCTGCAGCACAATCCTGGCCATGGCTACATCAACACACGTTCTACTGAATTCAGTGGGGCTTAGTCCCAATTAAGAGGGGTTTAGATTGCATCTTTACTCCTAGGTAAGTGTATTTAGGATTGCAGTGTTAGTATAGCAACTAAAACGGCTTTGAATGTGCCCATTTTAAGGAACCAATTCAGTAGCTCTGCATAGTAGCATATGTGTTTGGAACACTTCAAAAACTTTACTGCGAGTTTAACCTACTCAGAGAATCTTGAATGTGGTTAATGAGTTGACATCATGTTTGATCATTCAGAAAGTGTGGTATATATTTAACAGTAGAACTGCTATTTCCGTAAAATGAGTGTATTTTTAGTATCTTTTCTTTGCCAGCACTAGATCTGAAAAAAATATTTGTAAGTTGAATATTTGATGAAGTGGAAAATAAAAGCTGAAATTAACACTGTGTTTCTTATACAACTTTAGTTGGAAGTTTAGTTAGGTGTGGAAATCATGAGGTGTGAGTTAGCAACACATTTTAGTGAAGGAGGAGGAAACAATATTTTTCCACCACAGTTTTGGTCTTTAAAAGGCTTCAGTCTGAATCCCAGCGGTCGCAAGTCCTGGCATACGCATGCAACAGAATGAGATGGTAGAATGAGGCAGTACCCACTTAAACCTGCAGGTGATAGGGAGTGCCAGGCCCTAAGATGCTAGCTTTCCACTTGCAGAGAAACTTCTGCATAGGGGGATTTTTTAATATATATATATATAAAATTATTTATACCTGTAGCCCATCCTGTGACCTGTCTGTGTCACCTCGTTTTGCTGAATATGCAGACCAGACCTAAGCTGCCCTTCTGCGGCTGTAGTTGCACATAGCGACATAGCTAGCTCTCTGTATTATCACTTCATTGTCATGTCCTATACACTTGAAATGAACTGATAGATTATTCTCAATTTGTGAACAAAGTAGGAGACAGTATGAATGCAGGTGGACAGTAATTGAACATCATGCACCATTTGCGAGGTGTTACTAATCCTGTAGGGGCAGAGCTGTTTTGTAACCAGAATTTAATCAGTCTTGTTCTCTTCACAATTATTTTGTTATGGTATGCAGTGCCATGATCAACTTCAGGTGAGGAAACTTTAGTTAATTTAGGGTAACCAATTGTGTGGTTTAAAATAATAATAATAATCCTATAATCTATATTTTACCATTTTAATCTGAGATTTCTTTGTAGGATGAGGTGCACATAGGAAGAAAGGAAACACCATTTATATTGTATGGTTATATTGGATACAACTGTAGTTTAAACTTTAATATGTCAGGTTTACCTATTTGACTGTCACAACTTCAGCTGTCTTGGGAATCAGATATTGGCTTTGATAGAATATAATGAATTTTGTATACTTTAATATTTTCAGGGTGAAATTTTGCATGACAATTACTATACACATTTATAACCTATATTTGAAAATAGTTTCTTATTGGCTTGACTTGTTCACAATGATGAAACCTTGTTTGCATAACGTAACACAAGCGCTCCTATTTTCCTCTGTCAAAGTATATATTAGAGGGCTTTATTACTGCCTTAAACGTCCAGCTGACTATAACTGAATGGTCATTTAGAGTTTTATGCAGGAGGTATATCCCATTTGTAATATGTCATCTGCAGTTTGTTCTTCAGTGTAGCATTCACCTGTGTTGTTACATGCTGGTCACATTTGACAGCAATGAAGTATTTTATTCACGTGCAAACTTAAGTTCATCTTTGCAAAACTTGCTGGTTTAGCAATATACCATCTTGTCTGTCTTTCAAAAGCTTTAGAATAACTGAAAAGTTGCAGCAGTAGGTGTTTGGTATCTCTGTGCAGATCTTGTGCATTTTTTGCCCTTGGAATATACTTTTCATACCTAGAGCTATGCTGGAGTCATGACCCTTAGACCACATGTATACCATGCCATCCCTTTGGTTAGTGTTCTTTTCACCATGGTACACAGTGCACCTCAAAGCACCAAAAATGTATTGTTCTTTTATTCAGCTTCACCTACTCCTGAGCATTTCAGACTGCTGAGAAATGCTTTAGTTACCTTGGGACTAGATAGCTGCCACATCCTTAAATGGGGTTGCCTTTAAAATTGTCTACAGAAGCTCCAGTTTGTTCAGATGCAGCAGCTAAACTTACTGGAGTTTTTTTGTTGTTGGGACATGTAGTTTTCATTTTGCAACAACTGCAATTCAGAGCCTTGATGATGAGGATATCTTTGGGTGATGAAAAGGCTAAGGATTAAAGCCTACACAAATCCACAGTAGAGTCCCTAAGATGGTTGGATGGCTCCTTGTACGCCTCATTCTGTCAGCTGCTCTAGCCAAGCTGAGGATACCATGCTCAGTGATATCAAACACCGCATCAAGGTCCAGAAGTGAGAACCAGGTCGCAGTCCCACCCCCAACCCCCAGTCATGATCTCTGTAAAGGTTCCGTGGACAGATCATAACCCAAACAGAAATGGATCTCAATAGAAGTGCTATCCAAGAATGCTTGCAGCTTGCCCTATCACAACACTCTCCACCACATTCCTCGAAGGGGGTTTTGTGACTGTTAGTTTTTCTGTTCAAGGAGTTGAGGCACTGTATTTTAAAAATGTCATCTATTAAATAAATATTGCTGGAATTTTAGTGAGCAGCTGTAATTACAGGTGTGATAGTGTTAAACTTCTAAATATAACCATATATCATCAGAAATGTTTTCAAAGGCAAAACAACATATCAACTTTTCTGTAGAAACTGTAACTTGGAAAGAGACATTGCACATACTTTTGAACACCAAGAAATCTTTAATAAAAATACATTTAAAAACAAAACAAAAATTTAGATACTACTTAATTGTAAACAAAATATGTAAACTGATTTAGTAGTATAGTTTTGCTGAGGGAACTTGAGTAACAGTGCCATGATGTTCAACTGATAGAAGTAGAAAACAAATACTCTTGTGTTCATCCAGGTAGTGGTAATATCAGTGATAGTAATATCTGACTACATGAAGTATTTAGTGCCCTCTTCTCAGCTTCTTCCACAATTTAACATTTTGGCATACCTTTACTCTCTAAATTTTGGTTTCTAATCTTTCCATCATTTCAGCTCTCCCCACCCCCTTTAAAAATAGTTGTGAATATGTTTCAGACCATGGGTACGCAAACTAAGGCCTGGATCCGGCCCAATCGCCTTCTAAATCCGGCCCGCAGACGGTCCAGGAATTAGTGTGTTTTTGCATGAGTAGAATATGCCCCTTTATTTAAAATACATCTCTGGGTTATTTGTGGGGCATAGGAATTCGTTCTTTTTTCCCCAAAATATAGTCCGCCCCCCACAAGGTCTGAGGGGCAGTGGACCAGCCCCCTGCTGGAAAAGTTTGCTGACCCCTGTTTCAGACCTAGATTACATGACAAAGTGTGCACCAGTGTATATCCAAAGAATCGTACCTGTAAAACAAACATTTCAGTATTATCAAATGTTTCTAAGGATCTGTTTTAATAACATATATTTTTATGTCCTACCTTCCTTTCATCGTGAAACTGAAGGTTGCATGCAAAGGAGTCCCAAGTGAGCTCCCACCCAGAGCATTTCATCAGATGCTGCTTCAGCAAAGTTGTTCATTCCCTTCCAACCATGCTCACATCAGTCTATACATGAGACTTCATTTATTTTACAGTGAATTAGCACTTTAGATGGTCATGTCTCTTCCACAAATAAGAAACACTAAAATACTTTCTATCTTCATCCTAGATCTGCCAGATAAACTGGTTGTAAATACTTTCCCAAGGAATGGTTTGTTATTCTGTTGCAAACTCGTAATTGGTGCCTGCCTGTTAAAGGCCACAATCCATTTTAAGGTTGGATATAGGAGATAAAAAGATATGTATTTGGTGAGACAGGATTATATGTTTTTATTTCCAGGTATTTGGTGAGAGAAAGTAGTATGTTTTTATTTCCAGCTTTTAATATTAAGTACCCGCTAAAGGAGCGACTCAAACATTAGATGGCCGGACATTATACACTTGCACTGCTTTCTACAAATTTCACTCTAGCCCCAATTCCCTTCCTAAGAAATCACTGCTGATGTTGTTCTGCACTACTTTTTCTTTTTCTCTCAAGATAGTTACTTGTACAGAATCAAATACATTATCATTAATCACACTGTTTTCATTTTCATCAAATGAAAGTGTGTTTTAGGACTGGGTAACGGGGGAGCAGAAATAGATCATTAGCATTGCCCATTGCTTTGTAGATGTGTAGCACCTCAAGGTTGTATCCAGTCCTACTCAGAGTACACCCATTGAAAGTAACGGCCTTCTTTGAGCATAGTTTACTTGGATACAATCCATAGTGTTGGGCTCACCACCCATGCATACTTGACCCACTTTCTCTGATAAAAATGGACTTGTTTAATTGGACTAGAGGTCTGTTTAGAATAGCATTGTCTGTGATGGTGGCCAGTCTCTTGTCACCAAGATGTTTGCAGACAGGACAGAATGATTGCCAGCCTCTTATTTGTCCCCAGCAACTGGCAGTAGAGGTTTATCACCTGGCACATGTATATTTTCTTTCTGGCTTTGATGGCAGATATCCCTTGATTATGTCCTCTGAAACATACTTAGCCTCGTCATCATCACTTTATTCTGTGGCGGTGAATTTTGTTGGGTTGTTATTCAGGTGGAGGTGGGAGGGAGGTGTTTCCCCTGGCCTACACTGGAGGAATTAAATCTGAAATCTAAATATATGAATGACATGTTCTGCTATTAAACTGTTTGTCATTGAACTATGACCCTTATGTCCTTTATTTCCTAGCAGTAGAAGATTACAACAGATAGTTAAATTATCATCCCCCAAGTACTTAGGAAAGCAACACTGACCCTATATGAGGATAGGTTATGGTGCAACCGTTATAAAATTAACTTACTTACTTACTTGCTCTTTTCTATCTATCTGAAGATAGTAACGTAAAGATATAAAACGAAAAATAACTTAATAAAACGCCAAGACTCACAACCGAGATTGCCTCTTGCCTCCTTAGCAACCTCAGCATTTTCTAGCTGGTCACGGGCTAAGCCATTTGCAAAGTGTTTGCAGAGATGGCCTATGTATTCATACATTTCTGAAATTTAAATTTATTTATTTTTTAGATAGGTGGCGGAAATTGAAAGCTCACCTTCCCATTGTGCATAGTTTGTTGGAGAGATTTCAGGAGTTAAAACAACGAGTGATCTGATCATAAGAGCGTAAGAAGAGCTTGTTGGTTCAGACCAGTGGCCCATCTAGTCCAGCATCCTGTTCTCACAGTGGCCAACCAGGGGCCCATAGGATGCCAGCAAGCAGGATTCAAGCACAGGGCCACTCTCCCCTCCTGTGATTTCCAGCCACTGGTATTCAGAAGCATTACTGCCTCAAACTGGAAGCAAAGCATAAAATCCTATTTTTAAAGATAGACGTTCTCAGCATTGTGATGCTGTTCGTATATGTCATTCTCCAGCCTCTCATCTCTGCAGATACTTGCTTCAAGTATAAGGAACACTGTAGTTAAACAAAACAAAAACAGCAAAAGATTGCTTAATACAGTGGTACCCCACGTTACAGACGCTTCAGGTTACATACGCTTCAGGTTACAGACTCCGCTAAACCAGTAATAGTGCCTCGGGTTAAGAACTTTGCTTCAGGATGAGAACAGAAATCATGTGGCAGTGGCACGGCAGCAGCAGGAGGCCCCATTAGCTATAGTGGTACCTCAGGTTAAGAACGGTTTCAGGTTAAGAACAGACCTCCAAAACGAATTAAGTTCTTAACCTTACCACTGTAATTTTAAACAGAAAATGAATTTCTTGGCTAGAAAGCAAGTTTATTTTCGAATGCAAACTAGATAACAGCAGAAAAGTATGTGAGCTGTGAGAAGGTTCACCCCATGCACACTCCCAGCAGCTTCTAACACATGCAGGGCAGCCACATTGAGAGAGCAGTGGCACGATTGCTAATGCCTGCACTGTATCTTCCTTGGCTTCGCCCCCTCATGGCGCTGCCATTGGCAGGCAGTTTTAAAAACGTAATTGCTACTGGAATTTCTGAGGGAGCAGATAGTAAGAGAATCTTTTACTCTTCCTGCATTCTGTGGTGTCCTCTCCATCCCCCCCCCCCCAAGCCTGAAGTTCTGGGATAGTTTTTTGGTAGACAGGTTCTGCTCTATCTGTTCATGCCTTCTTGGGCCACTTTCAGAATCTAGGTGATGGGTGTGTCTGACAGCTCTGAGATGGGTGGCATTAGAGGCACAGAGGAAGTGTTGGAGATGAAAGCAGGGCTGAAGAGGGAGGAAGGGCATGGGGTTCTTGTTGCAGGGACAGGCAAGGCGAGCAGGTTGAGGGATCCTCCACTTAGCTCCTTCCCAGTATCCTCACTGTCGGGCTCCCCCAAGTCGGGCACCTCCCCAGGGTCCCTACAAACCATCTACAGTGGTACCTCGGGTTACGGACGCCTCAGGTTACAGACACTTCAGGTTACAGACTCCGCTAACCCAGAAATAGTACCTCAGGTTAAGAATTTTGCTTCAGGATAAGAACAGAAATCGGGCGGTGGTAGCAGGAGGCCCCATTAGCTAAAATGGTACCTCAGGTTATAAACAGTTTCAGGTTAAGAACGGACCTCCAGAACAAATTAAGTTCTTAACCCGAGGTACCACTGTACCTGCATCGTCCTGATTTGACCAGCCCATGACTGTGTGTGTGTGTGTGTGTGTGAGAGAGAGAGAGAGAGAGAGCGCCACTCCTGTCTGGGTGGCTCTCTCAGTAGCAGAGCAAGGGCTAAAGCAAATGTAATAGCGTGTGAGATAGGGATGGAGCAGAGGTTTTATTCGATTCTTATGTCTGATTCAGTTCTTAGCTGTGATACCTGCAGTCCATTGACTCTTGGGACACTGTTCTATGATTCTCATTTAAAGGCAGACCTACCTAATTTGCACTTTTCAAACTGAAGCACAGCCATCTTTTAAAATTCTGGGAATTTCTGAATGCAGAACACAGGCTGTACCATTGAGCTACTGCCTCTCTGATTGGATTCTCCCTTTTCAATGACTTCTGTTATACTACGGAAAAATAAAAACCAGCAGGAGACCTTGTCAAGTCTTCTTTGGCCCTAACATTATGCTTGGATGCTTTTTAAATAAAGTCGTAGCCATAAGCGTATGCTTCTCTCTTTTTTGGAATTGACATTGGCCTAATTCAGTGATGGCCAAACTTGGCCCTCCAGCTGTTTTGGGACTACAACTCCCATCATCCGTAGCTAACAGGACCAGTGGTCAGGGATGATGGGAATTGTAGTCCCAAAACAGCTGGAGGGCCAAGTTTGGCCATCACTGGCCTAATTCATGCACCACATTAAGTATAGTAAAAACAAATGGTCATTTCATGTGAGTGTGCAGTCTGCTCCTGGAACACACTCATTCTGCTCTGGACCCTACTCTTGGTGTCTTTGCTTGTTGCATCTGAAACCAGACAGATTCACACACCAAAAGTGATAACCCAACGGTTTGATGGAAACAAACCAAGAGCCTGGATTTGGATTGTTGTGACAAACCAGACTCTGGCTTGTTTCTGGTAGCGTAGCATAAGCAGAGCAATAACTTTTCAGAAGCATGTACATTAAGATACAGTTTGTACATATGATGTGCATACCAGTCCATTTCTCTCATGCAATATGTCAAAAACCAACAAATGTAATTGAGACAAAAGTAGAAATGCAAAAGTAGAAATGCGAGTCCGGGATCAGAATTACAACCTGTTCTGGTACTTTCTCTAGAGGATCTGTTTAGAGGGGTTTCTGGATGTTCAGACAGCTGCAATATCTAGGAATGCCTTTTCCCAGCTTTGGGTAGCGTACAAGTGCCCACATTCCTGAAGAAAGCAGATCGTCCATTCTTACACAGCCATTAATCATATCCATATTAGATTATGGAAACACGCTGCATGTGGGGTTGTCCTTGAAAAGTGTTCAAAAACTCCAGCTGGTACAAAACGTTTTGGCCAGAATAATTTCTACTGTTCACTTCTCTGACCATATTACCTCCCAAAATGAAGGGGAAATGTGTGTGCGTCCTATGGGGCTAATGCAGGTTTTCGCTGAAGCCTGGAGAGCCAGAGGGGTCGGAGCGAGGGCTTGGGCTTCCCCCACCCCAGCCCCGCGCCTGGGGGGGGAAAAATAATTTTCCTCCCTTTATCCCGCCCCCCCAAATCTAGGTGCGTCCTATAGGGCAAAAAATATGGTACTTTGGTCTTGCTTAAATTACACTGGCTTCCACTTTTGTTTCTTGCTCCAATTCAAGGCACTTGTTATTACCTACTTCGGGCTGCCTTTGAAGATGACCTGGAAACTTCAGTTGGTCTAAAACGCAGCAGCCAGATTACTGGCTCGGTTTCCACTTAGAGTTTATAAACCCTGTTTTAGAACAGCTGCATTGATTGCCTGTTTCCTGGCCCAGTTTAAGATGCTCATGCTAATGTTTAAACCCCTAAATGACTTAGGTCCCAATAGCTGAAAGATTGCCTCTCAAAATCTTGGGGGTTGTTAGCCCAGGAGAGAAGATTCTCTCTAGCATCTCTGAAATTGTGGAATTTCTGCCTAGCATAGGTGCATCTGTTACACAGTGTATATCATGGCTGAAGATGCACCTATTTGCCCTGGCCTTTGACACTATTATATATGATTTTAGAAAGCAATTTACAATGATATGAAGGCATACTTACCCCATAAAATACAATATAAAACCCTGTAAACGTTTAAAACATAAACTTCAATATATTTTTGTTATTTATAGTTCAGTTATTATGCAGGTATTTTGCCTGTTACGGTGCCCAGTAGTATGAAACCATAAAAGTGCCAATTTTTATCTTAATCATGTTACAGGCTGAATCTTACATTTTATAAAAAAGTTGTAACGTTTTGTCACTCAAAAATTTAAACATTGATAAGCATCCGTTAGACCAGAAGCTTAATTTTTCTGCAACTAAGAAGTTATGTTTTTCACCAAGGTTCTTTGGGAAAATGTTGATGATACCCTCATACATTTTTGCAGGTTGTTGTCTCAAAATGCAGAGGGTTAAAGATTTATTTTGGGGATATTGGATTTGCCTGGAGGCAGAAATACTCTGAAACCTAGTTTTCCACTTTTATTTGGAGTTCATAATGTATTTATTAAGTAAATAATAGCAAGTCTTGTTGTGCAGTACAGAAGCTTTAATAAAAATAGTAATTGACATTGAAACTTGGCAGTTGTGTTATTGAGAAGAAAATACACTTTTGAAGGTCCCACAGATAAGCTTTTATATTATTTCCATGGCGTTTTTTTCAGATACCAGCCCACTTAAGCAAGAATAAGTTTATTGATTGATATATTAAGAAGTTATGCCCTGTCCTTGAAGCACATTATCAGGATTACTTCCAATAAAATACTGAAACACTATGCAATAGCTAACACATAACAAGAAGACATTGATTGCACAATCTAAACAAATTTAAGCATTTATCCCAATGTTTTAAATAGAAGAAATTAAGTATTCGTTTAAAGCTGTAACCTTATGTCCACTTCTCTAGGAATAAGCCCCAGTGATCTTATTGAGACTTCCTTTTGAGTTTGCATGTATGAGTATATCTAGTATTCTTCCAACATTTTGGCTAGTGGAAATATGGGTTTATCATGTCTGCACAAGATGAAGGTTTTGGGGTCTCACATTTTAATTCTTCATTTCCTGGAGTAGTAATGCTATACCAGCAACTGAGGATGGGTGACTATGTTAATTTTTGGCTTCTTCTTCTTCTTCTTCTTCTTCTTCTTCTTCTTCTTCTTTTTTTTTGGCAATATTAAGTTCGATTCTTCACATTTTCAAATCAGGTTGTGATTTTTTAAATGCAAATTTCTCCTAATATACAATTTTTTGCATGGATTCTTTTTAACATGCATATTTTTTGCAAACTATTTGTATTTTTCACTAATGAATGCATTTATATGCACACTGTACCCCACTGTAGGCATATTTTACATATTACATGGCTGGAGAACAATATTGCAAACATTGGAGATGTGAATTGTGGAGGATGGCTGTGTTATAGTTTGCATATTATTTCAAAAAGTGTAAATTGGGCAAATTTGCTTTTAAATGCAAACTGAATTTCTCCCACATCCCTATCAGCCACAAGGGAAGAATCAAGAAGCTGCCAAAGTGTGTGGCACAAAAAGTTAGGAGTATCTCACCACCTAATTTACTGGAATCTGAAGACTTGGGGGGGGGGGATCAAGAATACAATCTCCCAGTGCAATATTATTGGCAAAGTTCATTTCAGCTTTTTAGAAGTATAGTCGGAGTGAGACCTCTATGATGCCAGGTGTTGTATAAACAAGAAGGGAGTTTGTTTGTTTGTTTGTTTGTTTGTAAAAGGAGCATGCAGGGGACCACAGGTCGGCAATTGACACTACTAAAGTCATGATGGATGGAACTAATACCCCTAGATTGAGTTTATCATATTAACTTAATTACTTAATGTGTGTGTTCAAAATACTTGATTAATTGGACATGGGTTTTCTGTCTATTAGCTGTAACTTGGACTGAGTTAATATAGGGATTCATACTGGATTCAGATAATCAAGAAAGGAGTATAACTGTAGATTCAGGTAGGTAGCCGTGTTGGTCCGACGAAGTCAAAATATTTTAAAAATTTGTCCAGTAGCACCTTAGAGACCAACTAAGTTTGTTCTTGGTATAAGCTTTCATGGGCATGGTATCTGAAGAAGTGTGCATGCACACGAAAGCTTATACCAAGAACAAACTTAGTTGGTCTCTAAGGTGCTACTGGACAATTTTATATATATATATATATATTTTGGAGTATAACTGTTTTGTATTTTGTTTTAAATGCATAGACTAGCTACCATAATCTTTCAGCTACAAGTCAGGTTCTGAAACATGGATGTTATATATGGTGTAGTTTGCAATTGCAGAATAGAGCACAGTGTTGAAAATAATTATTTTAAAGGAGTGCATTTCTACAAGTCTTAAGTTTGCAATGGGTCCCCTCTGACACTTTGTTGTGACATGCAAAAGCATGTTGGAATGATAATGAAAGAATTGCCTTTGACAACAGAATGCTGCATTATTTATCAGTGTTTATTTTATGGAATAATTTTCTAAGTCTGTTCATTAATTAACGTTTAGAAATAATATGAAATTATAGTTAATGAATTTTTGATAAGTTATATTTTACCACAGTGACTTTCTTTGCCATTATAAACTTTCACAGTCCCTTTGCGTATTTTCCCTCCCTTTTAATTTCAGAACCCATCCAACCAATTTGAAAGTGATTCCATTTTATTACCATATTTCCCAGTTCCCTTTGCACACTTAGAAATTGCTAGTTTGTGAATGCTGATCAAACTTGTTTTAATAATTTGGGGTGTGTTTTTTTTACTTTTGTTGCTCATTCAAACATATTTTCCTATTGAATGTACATGCACTAGTCAGATTGGGATTTAAAAGATTTTATTTCTACAATGCAAGGTTTTTTCCAGTTCAATACCCAGATGTTGCTTGACATCTGGGAATATTAACATTTTTAAAGAAAATGATCACTTGCCTGTATTGATCAGGGGTAGTGGGAGTTGTAGTCCAATAATGTCTGGAATAAGCCACGTTGGCAACTTCTTCTTTAGGCTATGGGGCAGCTGAGTTTAGAAGCTTGCAATAAAGTTTATTGCCATTTAAGTTGTCCTTGTTGATACCACCACTTTGCCAAACAAGTGGAGATAACAGGAAGAGGGAATGTAAACAGAAGAGGCAAGAGTAACAGAGTGGATATAGAGTAACAGGGAGAACCACCTATCGACCTGCCATTATACTATTCCAAGTGATTGTTCCTCAAGCCACACTTCCCTTGCAGGGTTCCCGACATATAGCTGTATATCCTGTGAGATTTCAGGCATATTTGCAATGGTGTGTTGTCTCTGAAAGATTCAATCTACTGCAAAGTTCACAGCAGTGCCCCAGTTCAGCTCCATCTAGGTTTGGAAACTCCAGTATGCACATGATGCTTGTGCATCCTGAAGGCTTCCTTGCTAACTTAAATATAGAGGGATGGGCTCTACCAAGTGTTCAACATGGAGTGTGTATGGGAATAGGAAAGCCCGCCTATCAGGAGCTCTATGTGTGTCTGGGTGTTAGGCTTTGAATTACAATATTCTGGTCCTTAATGCTCTGTGGAACAGCATGCTGCATCTGCCCCGCCCTTTTATTGCTGAGCGTTGTTTGAAGAAAAAGGAAGGGTGTTCCAGGAAAGGGCAGAGAATTAGAGGCTAATGCTTAGGTGCAGCACTTGCATAAGGCAAATGGAGCTCCATTTCCTCTTCTCACCTTTTAGTCCAAACTTTTTGTTGATGGACAGGGGATAGGAGAGGAACAGCTTTATGTTCTGCACAGATAGCTCTTTAAACATGGGTCAAAAAGTGGCAACTCTACATGAAGTATATACAGGCTGACTGTTGACTTGTCTGTCTTATTTAAAGGAATGCGGATTTTTGCTTCTTGAATTATTTTGCTGGTCCACAGCATCCATCAGTATTTAGATTTGAAATCTGCTTGATGCAGCTGTGTGAGCACGGGGGGGCGGGGTATGTTCAGTTGAATTGGGACTCTAGAATACAAATGGAGATTTAAGGTTTGAAATGTGGGTGGGAGCAGGGGGGGAATGTTGCTTTAGCAGCCGCTCATATTGCCATAGCCTTTTTCTGAATCTTCCATGTTCCATGAACATACAGTTGTGGGAGGAAGAGCCAAGGCAGAAATTTCCTGAATGGCTGTGAGTCCTGGGAGACCTGTTCCCTGCATTTCAGGCCTTTTCTTACCTGGCTTGGGAGGGTGGGGCCCTGACTGATTCCAGCTACCAAAGCTGAAGCTGCTGAACAGACTCTTGGGCTGGGCTTTGGGGGCTTTTTCTGTTGAGGGAGGTTCTTGCTGTTGGCTTTGTCTTTATTTTAGATCTTGTTCTGATTTATGTGGAAATTATTCAGGTTGGTTATGTATTTTGGTTGTGTACTGGTAGTAAGATGGAGCCATTACCTTGATCTTCTACATCAGTGGCTCCCAACACAAACACCACCACCACCAAGAGATCGCTTGAAAATTACTGAAGGTCTTGGTGGAGCACTTAATGATTTTTATGCCTGTTGCAGCTATTATAACGTGCACTGCTAGATCATAAGGATATATGTCCAGTGCCTTTGCTATACCTGTTGCACTGTATAGGCACATCCTCACTTGCACATGATCAGCACACGTGTGACGGCTGACACGTGTGTTGTTTTCAGTGCCAAAAGGGGGTGGGGGCGGAATGGACTTGGGCATGTCCAGGAACAGATGCCCCTGCATAACCAGGATTCCCCTGTAGCCCATGAAGTTGTGGCCCAATTTAATCCAATAACAGTTTGTGTCTGTCATTAATTGCCACCTGCTCCTGCGCTGCCAGCTCCACTGTTCTTAGGTCTGCAAAGTGGTCTTTACAAATTGGTTCTCAGAACTGCACTTTGAGGTATATGTGCTTCCTGTGTTTATATCTAGAATACTAATGCAAAGATTGCATTCCAGAATTTCAAAAACCAACATCAAGTTAAACACCGAGAATAATCGTATTTTGATTTTGCTAGCACTCTTAGAATTTGAAGCAGAGTATTAAGCAGTAGGCTAAATCCCCCTTACTTCCACAACTTCCAATATCATGTATGTGGTCTTTCTGAAACAAGAAAGCTCTTGAGAAAAGCTTTTGATTACAAGTGGTGCATGAAACAAAATACTGCAATGTGGAGTGCTTCTGCCTAAGATCACAGCCAGCTGTGCCCTCACCCAGTTTCAGCCCCTTCCCCTTTTCCATCCTCGCCCTGCCAGTCAGCATTCCATGCCTGCTGAGCCATTGACATTAGGCAATGTTATTTGCATGAATGGTGTTGCTTTGGCTGCGTAACAGTTGGCAGGTTGAGAATGAGTTTGCCATAACTATACATTGGTCTCCGCCCCTGCGAGGCAGCTTGCCCACCTGCCCAAGTCCCTTGCCCAGTGCTTCCCAAGCATCCAACAGCCAGCTGGTTGCCAGGCACTTGGGAACCGCAGTGTAAGGGTTTGTGCCAGCCCTGTCCTTGGCATTTTCCAAGTGCTGAACACATGGCTGGCAGAGCTACTTTCTGCAAGGATCAGCTGTGCTAGAGTTTCCTACAGGGAACCAGTTTGCATATTTTATCTGGCAGACTTGAAGACATTGCCCACCAGCTGATAGGTGGTGACTTCAACCCTTCTTTGTGCATATACTGGCTGCATGATAAAGTTCCCCACAGGGAACTCGGTCACACAGCTGGCCCAGTTGTGCCTCTGCCCCACACCTGATGTCACATATGATATCATATTAGGCAGGTATGTATATTTTGGAGGGGCAGATTGGAACCCATGCCTTGCCTAACTTCCTCACCCCCGTGTCTTTACTTTTTCTACCAAGTCAGCAAGTCCCCCCCAAACAGACCCTAAGATAGTTTTTCTGAGGCTTGTAAGAAAATTGTTCTCCTAGCCATTTTTGCAAGAGGAAGTGTCATCTTCCTGGTGGTAATTCTATTATTTCAAAAGATGCAGTGAACCTTCCTGTAAAGTGGCTGTCCAGTTCAAAGGGTAACCATCCACTGATGACTAAGGATTCCTTGGGAACCCAATAAGTATTTTGATTTTTCTCCTACTCCTATGCATCAAGAAGATTCTGATGCGGCAAAGGATGTGTCTATGCATGCATCAAAAGATGATGGTGACAGAGCTGTGGCTTCCCGCTTCCTAACATTTGCAGTCCTGGTGAATATTTGTGAGAATTTCACACAAGGCAGCATGCACCTTACGTTCACAAACCTGTCTATGAACAAATACAGTTTGTTAATTGGTTGTTGCAGAGTAGTTTGTGTCATCAGTAGTTTGCCCCCAACTATTTTATGTTCCTTTTGCACAATATCTTGCATAATGAAAGCCTAACTAATTTCCTTTCATTTATTCATATGTAAAATTTAGTTCTGAACTTTCATTGCTATTGGCCTATGTAAGGAGACAACTTTGAAATCTGTAGCATTTGAAAATTGTAGGTTATGCTCAGAACCATGTTTTTGTTTTTTCTCTTCTATGATAAGAATAGAACTGTTAAATGCATCAGTTTGCTTTCATAACTCACTATGGCATACCCAATAATAGTGTGATGGAACAGTGAGAGATTGTTCTTAGAAATAAAGTTAAAGCATCTTTAGGACCAGGTGGGGTCACTAGGTCTAGAGGTGGTAGCTCTCCATTTGAATCATTTTAAAAGACTGAAAGAGTGCACAACTTTTCTGCCCTCCTCTTTCAGTTCCTTTGCCCATCTGCTGTGGAAGATAGGACACTGGTTTTGCACAGTTGGTAAAAGGAAATAATGATAGCATTTCCCTTTTTCCAATCCCCATTTCTTTCAAGTTAAGAAAAGCAAACATCCCTAGATCACAATCAGCATAAGTGCATGATAGGCTTCTCGTTGGCCACTGGGAAACAGAATTCTGAGCTAGATAGGTATTTGGTCTGATCGAGCAGGTAATTTCTTACGTCTTAATGAATTATGTTGAATAATTCTGTATGATTTTAAAGCTTACGTATCCTTAAAAGAAGAGAAGTTGGCTTAATAAGAGTTTTACATTCCCTATCTTGTACCCCCCTTTTAAACAAACAAACAAAATGAAGAGGTTCTTCCAGTTTCAGCAAAAGTGGGGCTGTTTACTTGTGCAACATTAGCTCAAATATATAAGTATTTGCAGTTTCAGGCCTTTAGTGTAGGAATAAATCAAAAGAAGCCCTTGGTGATAAATGTAACTGAAGAATCCAGGCCTTTCAGTGATACAAGTAAGTGTGTTCGGTAGAGACTTGAGAGGTTATTGCTTCAAGCTGATCACAGTCACATCTTTCTGTAGCTTGAATGCCCTAGATAAACCTGTCACAGCGCTGGGTGTTACAGTAATTAAATAGCTAATGTATTTTTACCTTTTCAGTTTCTACTTCTATATGGGACTCTTCCACTTAAATGGAACTATGATTTTAATCATAGTCATTATACCTTAAATCAATTAAATTGGTGTGGTGTAAATACACATTTGTGAAAAAGGTTACACCAGGAAAAGAGAAATTAGCTTTTCATTAACAAAAAGAGGAGGAGAAAAAATAGACGGGGAGGTTTTATTTGCCTCTGCATCTTAGTATGTGCTCTCTGCCAAAGACTAGCATGACCTACTTTACAACAATAGCAGAAGAATCAAGCTGGGTTTTTTTGTTAACTGTCTTAAATTGGCCATGAATGCTACCTACGTATTCATTTGTAAGTATCTTTTTAAAAATAGCAACTGTATCTCAGACTTTTAAGATGGTATTTCCCTCCCTTTTCCTTTCTGTTCTAGATAATTAGCACCATGGAGCCTCAGGTGTCAAATGGCCCAACATCCAATACAACCAATGGACCTGCCAGTAACAGTAGGAACTGCCCTTCCCCTATGCAGACGGGGGCTGCTACAGATGACAGCAAAACAAACCTCATAGTCAACTATTTACCCCAGAATATGACCCAGGAAGAGTTCAGGAGCCTTTTTGGGAGCATTGGTGAAATAGAGTCCTGCAAGCTTGTGAGAGACAAAATTACAGGTAAAGTGCTTCATTGTTTTCTTATTACTTGAGATTGGGACTTGCATGCCGTGGGCTTCTTTTTCTTTGACTTCTGACAAGGTCTTTACAAGTTGCCAAAGTTTACTACATCTTTTTTATAAAAACACTTTACATTGCCCAGCAATATAGAAATCATGTGTCTGTGTTTCATTACGATACTTCCCTCAGTCATCCAACACCAGTGGCATGAGGTATGCTAGATATTCTGAAGAAGAGCAAATCGCACAAGTGCCTGTGTGTGAAATTACAAGATGAGGAAGCTGAGATGCCTTAGACCTAGATGAAAGTAGTATCATCCATATGACCAGGCATTAACCATAGCTTTGATGTAACACACGAGGAGGGGCGCTGCTGCACACCTCACCTCCAGGCTACACTGCTACTTACCAAGGGGGTGAGGGGTAAGGGGCTGAGGGGAGTGGGGATGTCAGCAATATGTGGATATAGCGGTGGAGCCAGTCCAGTGCTCCCACCAACACGCCTACAGACTGCCCAATGAATACGTATAGATGTTTACTGTGAATGTAGTACCATGAGGCCTAGGTGGTGGAAGTAGATGCAGGAGTTCTCATGGGGACTGAATTTCTAAATCAACGCAGAAAGGGCTGGAACCATGGAAGTGAACCTGTTTGCAAGTAGGTCACACAACTAACTCATAATTTCAGCTCCCTTTCAAAATTAGGACCATTTTAGTTTCTTTTATTGTAATCAAAATGTGTATTCTCTTTTAAGTTATCATCCTGTTCCTCTCCCTCCTCCACTTTATAAATTAAAATATGGTTCTTATGTTGATTCAGTTTAGTTCATCATTATGGGTTGTTTTCTATAGACAGTTTGGTACAGCTTAGATACAGTATGGTTATCAACCTTTTCCCAGTACCAGAAAGGTTCACTAAATTTGGTGTATTCTGGACATAGTTTGTTGGGGTTAACAAGCCAGGGTTGCCCAATTAGCTTGGTAAAACAGCTCATCTTGTTTGCTTCATTCGTTATTGAGAAGAGATGACTGCTGCCAAAATGTGCAGAGGAGTTAACAAACTTCCTGCTTTAGTTTCTTTATTTCATGGTAACAACAATAATATACGACACATTGTGAAGAAGCAAGCCTTGTAATCCAGAAGGTTTAGGAACTGTATTAAATTGACAGGAGCATGTGGTCAAGGATGAATGGTGTCTTGGGAGGGGCTGGTAAGTTAGGGATGTTTAGGAAAGGGTTTGGTGAAAGAATGGGTATTATAAAATCAGCTGAAGCAGGAATGGATATGACTTGAATAACAGGGAAGACTTGTAGACAAAGGGAACAGTGATGAAGCTTCAGGTGGAACACAGAAGACCTGTAGACCTTGGTGAATAATCATGAGACTGCAGAGGGGAACAGTGGTGGTTCAGATGATCATGGAGAAGGCAAGAAAATGCAGATGAGAAGAGCTAGTTGAGAGTGCAGTAATTGAGAAGATTTAAAAGTAAGAACTAGAAGCATAGAACATGATAAGGAATCAATGTAAAGGCTTGAAGTGACACATTTTGACTTGGTTGAAGAGAGTAGAAGTGGTTGAAGAGGACTAGGAAAGGGGAAGTTTGGTTATCTAAGAGAGACTTAAACCTCCCTCTACCACATTTAATAGACCCGTACATCATTTCAAAACCCAATTCCAAAACTCATGAGACTCTCCAGAGTGTCACCCTATATATATATACCATGAAAAACTGAAGCTGGAGCCAAAAATTTATTGGGGTTATCCGTGGGAATCTCCATCCCAGCTATAAATAGGAAATTGAATACAGGACATTGAAAGAGATTTAGAGGCTGCTTGAGTGTAAGTAAAGAAAAAAGCAGGAGGAGTCAAGGAAAAACTGGTATCTCAAAGAGTGACCAAAAATATCTATATACAGTTAGTGGGAAAAGCAATGAGAATGGATATCATCTACGTGTAGGCATGCTAACAAGAAGTAAGCAGAGGATGATAGAAAAGGCTGAAGGCAAGTAGATGAGAAAATTGAAGCAAGGCTGAAAAAACCCCAAAGGAGATGGGATGCAGGTAATGGAACTGAAGCTGATTCAGAGCTGGAAAATAGAGACCAAAGAAGATCATATGGAGGGTTGGAGAATGTACAGTAGATAGAAATTTTAACTGGATTGTGTCCACTTCTGCTTGGCTACAACATTTCCTGTAGGGTAAGGGGAAGGTTTATGTTATATGGAAGATGAATTTATGGGTCTAGTAGGTGAACAGTGCTCATTTGTATTTCTATTGAGATTCAGATGTTAAATGCTTAGTATATATTTTAGCAAATAAGCCCTGCCATATAATGTGCTGAATTCAAAAAAGTGTAATGTGCGGCACAAGCGGTATGGCACCTGGCCTTCTCATCAGCATCTTAGTGAAGAAAGAACTGCATTTGTTAGTCGCTGTGCAGTCCTGTGGACAGAGAGATGGCTTGCAACATCAGCATCCTTCCTGATAGGATGTTTACTTCTACATATGTGAGCTATATATGAATTGTCACCCTTGTGAATGATACTTTGTTGGAAGGAACACAAGAAGCTGCTATATCCCAAATCAGACCATCGGTTCATCTAGCTTAGTATTGTCTACCAGGCAAAGTCAGAGATTGAGCTTGGGATCTTCTGCATGCATCTCAAGTGCTGTACCACTGAGCTGTGACACTGTCACCAGCTGCACTACATTTTAGGCAATGCAGCAGTGGACAGAATAAATCTGAAGAGATTCAAGGTAGACTCAAGTTGCTAATTATTAAGTTGCATTGCTCCTCTTGATAGTGAGCCTTCATAAGAAATTTGTTTTTGGGTACTTGTTGGCCCATGCTTATCCTGTCCCAGCTGTACTAAGAGCCAAGCAAGGTTCAGCTGGAGCTGGAGTTGCATGGTATCAATTAGGGGCCATTGAGCAACATTCTTGGGAGCCAGTTCCATATAGCATGGAGAGCTCAAGATTCTAGAAGAGCCAGCAGGCATTGTTTTGGCGGGGGCATGAGCTCATAAGCTAAATGGCAAAGCAGCCTCATGAGCCCCAAGATCCATTCTCTTTCGCGAAGAGCCACCAGACAATGAATCGGGTAGAGCCTTTCACTCAAGCACATAGCTGTCAACTTTTCCCTTTTCTTGTGAGGAATCCTATTCAGAATAAGGGAATTTCCCTTTAAAAAGGGGAAACGTTGACGGCTATGCTCAAGCATTTCCTGCTAGTCTCCATGTGAGCGTTCTCTCTTCTCTGCCAGCAATTTAGAGGGAATGATAGGTCTTGGGCTGTAACTGAGGTTGTGGAGCTGTACATTTTTTGTTCTCTTTTCGAGAGAATCCCTGGTCTTACAATGTTTCTTCTGCATTGCCTTAGATTTCAATCTGGCTTTGAGTCTGAAATTCTTGAGGCAAGCACCTGCTGGCCTATATCCATAGAGATCCCCTGTAGTTTGGAAATACTGTCTGCAATATCTGGAGATTGGGACATTCCAGGGCGGGTATTGACCCAGATTCCTTTACCCCAAAACTTGGTTTCCAGGATGCCGTTGAGTTCTAGTTCAGTTTCATAAATTGTGACTGATTTGCATTACACAGTTTGACATATTTGGGTAATATATTGATAGGTGTTGAAGGTATGTATTGATAGGTGCTGGAAGCATTCATGTAACTTCTTTCTTATGTCAAAACAACTTGCAGTGGCTTTTATGTTGGAATGGCCATGTGCATTCCCTTTGAGGAATTAGTTAATATTGCGGGTTTCACACCTGTACTATATGAAACTGTTCATATTTATAACCCACAGTATTTATAGTCTAGAGTGACTGGCATAATGAAAACCTCAGTACTTCCACTTCTGCAAAGGAAGTAGATTTTAATAGGCTAACACTTAACATCCAAAATAATTTGATGATAAATTCAGGGTGTGTGCAGTTCTGATATTTTAGACAAGTATTTAAATGGCTATTGTAGGGCTGAATAAATCCCAAATATCTACCTGCTGGAGTACCTAAAATGGGGGTGCTAACACAACAGAATTTAAAATATTTTTCCAGCTTTCAGTTAACTTAATAATAATGTTCAGAGTCTTCATGCTGGCTTTTAGGTAGGTAGACTTTAGAATCTGATTCATAATGTTGCGCATTGCTTTTGAATATGCTTTTAAACAAGCATATTCTTTTACAGAAAAAATGCTAATTTGGTAGTATATCAAACCAAGTTGACTGGGAATGACAGCTTCTGAGACAGCCTTTAATTTGGACTTCAAAACCAAAATTGTAAACTTCAATTGTGTTTAGTAGTTTCCTGGAGCAGGCATAAAATGCTAGTGATCTATATTTGCTATAACTTGGGACAAACTTTAATTGTGACAGAGTTTGCAATAGGGGAAATGTCTTAATTTCAGAGTTTTAAAAGAATGAGCCCATAAGAAAAGGAAGTCAGGATAGGCCAAAGATGTTTAGCTTTGTTTGGCAGAGATGTTTAATAAAAGCATAACTTCTAGTTGTAAAGTGTGCTTATTAAATTCTTCATTTACACTACCTAATTAATTCTAGCATTTTAAATTAACTCTGAAACTGGTCCCTGCTGTATCATTTCGAAGCTGCAGCATATTTTGCCCAATAACCCAGTTGTGAGTTTTAATCAGCTGCTCTTCCAAAACAAAAACAAAACAATGGAACCTTGAGTCAGTGAACTATCTTGCACAGCGAAGGTATAATATCAGAAAGAGGAAATACTTTTCTCATTTGGGTGGGGTGGGGTTTGAAACCTAGGGCTTAAAAATTGAGACCGAATTGAAGCAAATTATTTTCCTAAATTATATTACTCTTCGTGTATGATAAACAAGATATGATTCTTCCTACAGATAAGCAATAGTGCCAGAGTATTTTGGCCAATAATTAAAATACAAGTCAGTTTTCTGTGCATTCCTAAGAAGTATATTATGCCTGTTTTGATCTAGTTTCCTTATATTCAGGACTTTTTAATTTTTTTCCATATAACCCGAAGCAGCAGTTGCGAAGTAGTACCATCTTAACAATTGAAAACCTATGGAAGCCTTGTAGATAAACCCATGACAGTTGCTGGCCTGTAGTAAATAAATAGCCATAGCCTGCTGGAGGCTGGCAGAAGAGGGACAGACAGAAAGAAAGCTTCATCCTTCTGGTAATATTCCTTTCCCTTCTTATACTGGACATATAGGAGATAGTTCTTTGTTCTGTGCTGGGCACAGAAGAGGAACAGGGTGCACCATTCCTCTGCTGTCAGTCCACTCAGTCACCTACATGTAATTCCTAGTTGCCTGTAACTACCAGGCTAGTGCTTAAACACAGGGCTGAGGCATGAATTAGAGGGGGAACTCTGTGTAACTGTGCACCTTACTTTCCCCAATAGCCTGTGTACATACTTGAATAATTTGAAACCATGCATGGTGCTTAATGCACAGCATCCAGATAGGTCTCTTGTGGTGGTGGTGGTGTTGCTTTAAATTAATTACAGCCATAGGGGAAGGGAGAGAATTGCTGAGGTCACAATGCATGGATTCCTGACCTGTCTGGACATGCACACCTGAAAATCCTTCTTCCTCAGCATGAATATCAGGCTTAGAAAAAAATGTTCCAATAGGCACCAGTTTGCAGGGGATTGTGGTGGGGAAGGAAGGGGTAAACTGTAACCCTAATAACATTGGGCTCTCGCAGCTGTACTTACCATATTTTTTGCTCTATAAGACTCACTTTTCCCCACCTAAAAAGTAAGGGAAAATGTGTGTGCGTCTTATGGAGCGAATGCAGGCTGCACAGCTATCCCAGAAGCCAGAACAGCAAGAGGGATTGCTGCTTTCACTGCGCAGCGATCCCTCTTGCTGTTCTGGCTTCTGAGATTCAGAATATATTTTTTCTTGTTTTCCTCCTCCAAAAACTAGGTGCGTCTTGTGGTCTGGTGCGTCTTATAGAGCAAAAATACAATTTAAGAAAAACAAGAGACAGAGAGCTGGATGCTGCACAGAAAAGTACAACGTGTAGTATGATTCTTTGTCTGGAGCTCAGCACCACTTGGTTCTCTCAAACCCTTGGGCAAAGTGGTATATCTGCTTTGGTTTTCATCTGTTTTCCTGAACTATGGGGGAGAGCCCATTTTATTCTGAATGATGTGATGAAGTAGCTTCCATCTAGCAGTGGGTAGATTTTTTTCTTTTTTAATGGTTTGAGTCGCTGGCCAGGACGCCCAGTCCTACTGTAAAGAGTTCTGCAAGGACATTTTCCCATTATGTAACTGGATGTTAGAATTCCACAAAGAGTCATTGTGAGGAATTAATCCATTTGCGTAAATTAAATTAAATAATTAACTGCATGGAAAAATAGATTATGAGTTCATGTTAGATAGCTCAGTGAAAATACGCACTTAGTGAACTAGGAAATTTCCATGTTAGGGATGGAAGTTAATACAACCTGTATTGTAGTGCTGCTGTTAATAATAATAATAATAATTTTATTATTTATACCCTACCTATATGGTTGGGTTTTCCCAGCGACTCTGGGTGGTTTGCAACACATATAAAAACATAATAAAGCATCAAACATTAAAACAAATGGATGGTGTAGCTACATCTGGACTATTGTGTACAATATTATCTTAAAATTTATATTTAGTAATGTCTTCAAACGTCAAGAGAGAGGAGGAAATAAACAAGAACTATAAGGTTTTCATCACCTGGTTAAAAGTGAGCAAAGGTGAGGCAAGTCAGACCTCTCTGAAGGGAGTATTCCATAATTCGGATGCTGTGTTGAAAAATGCCTTTACCTTGTCCCACCAGCCAGATAAATGTCTGCCAGAAGGGCATCCAACGCGAAGGGGATGTAGTAGAACCAAAATTACCACGGGGGCTTCTAAAGCACTTGGAAGCTTTTCACTTTAGAAATTATATCTAAGGAGGGGTCATGATAGAGGAGGCCTTTAAAGAATGCAGAGGAAGTGAGTATATCTGATTTCTCATTCTCTGGCGTAATAATAGAAGTCAGAGTCACCCAGTTAAATTGATGAGCAGTGGAGTCAGGATGAGAAAAGGAAAGTCTCCTGGAATTTGCTGCTACAAGATACTGTGACTGCCACTGGCTTTAATAGCTTTTAAGGGGAATTGAGACAAATTTCTTAGTTCTTTCAGCGGCTGCTAACCATAATAACTAATGGGAACCTCCCTGTTTGGAGGCAGCGTAACTTTGAATACCAGTTGCCAGGGAGCAAAACAATTGGGGAGTGATGTTGCTTTTACTTTACTTGTAGATTTCACAAAGGCATCCGGCCACCTACTGTTAGATACATACCACTGGTCTGATCTAGCAGGCTGCTATTACATTCTTAACAGTGCCTGCCTTTTGCTGCACTATAGCCATGAAGCAGAAATTCAAAGAAGAGACACTGAAATATGGATATGTTGGTTCTGTGAAGCTTAGAGTTACTAAATACGTTTTTAGCTTGGTGCATTATTTTTGCTACTTAATCCACTGTTGGTTTTGTTTTTTTGGGGAAGAGTTATTATTTCTTCAAATGTATCTGTTTGTGTGTGTGTGTCATACACGTCTGTGTGTCATAAAATTCATTTACATAGACCATGCAGTGTTCTACCATCATTTGGTAAATCATTGAACCCAATATTTGTAGTATGTCATTTAGCACCAAGAAGTAGAAAATAACAGTTCTCTGATACCTGGATTTATAAAATACGTTTGGTTGATACGATGTTTGCTCTGTCTGTTTCCAGGCATTGCCATTACATTTTTTTACCCATAATCCTGCCTTTCTCCCGCATAAGTTTTTTATTTTAGAAAAATGCTTCACAATATGCATTTAAATGTGCATTTTCTCTAACTACATGTATTTAAACATGTAGTTTGATGGGTTTAAACTGCATAGAACTATCCCAGTGTTAAGTGAAATATGAATTTGGGGTGGTGGTGATTAATACCTGATTTGCAAATTTGCAGAGAGTTAAAATATATTCCTGTAAGAGACCATTGTTCATTGGTTGGATCTTCCCTCCATGGAACCAGACAAACATGGCTAAAAGCATCTTCCTAGGAGGAGGGACACCTCCCCCAGCAGTTTCAGGGAGGCTGTAGGTTTCGTATCAGAATCCAGCATTTTAGCAAGAAGCACTCTTTCCTCTCCCATCTAACTCTAGGTTACCAATACACCTTTGAAAGGCTACTTAACTTCCACTTATCCAGGGATTGGTAGTAGCCCATGGGTAGGCAAACTAATATCCGGCCCAATCACCTTCTAAATCCTGCCCGTGGACAGTCCGGGAATCAGCATGTTTTTACATGAGTAGAATGTGCCCTCTTATTTAAAATGCATCTCTGGGTTATTTGTGGGGCGGGCATAGCAATTCTTTCATTATTTTTTTTCAAAATATAGTACAGCCCCCCACAAGGTCTGACGGACAGTGAACCGGCCCCCTGCTGAAAAAGTTTACTGACCCCTGTAGCCAGTCATGCTACATGCTCTCCAACCTGATTCTGAATATTAAAAACCCAGTCAATTCAGTACAGTATTCGCGCAGAAATAAAACTGCTAGCACATTTGCAAAGCCAAGCTGAGTCCAGCATAGTTCCCCACAAGCTCTCTGCTACCTCCACCTACAAATAAAAATTCTGGGGTGGTCACGTGTTTCAGACCTTTTCAGAGTGTTAACAGGACAGACACCTTCACTTCACTGCTGTACTGCAGGGTCTGCTCCAGTCTCTAGGGCTTATCATGGTATTTGTGTCGAAATGTATTTTCAAAAATTAAAAAATTGTCCAGTAGCACCTTAGAGACCATTGGTCTCTAAGGTGCTACTGGACAATTTTTTGAAAATATATTTTGACTGCATCAGACCAACACGGCTACCTACCTGAATCTAGAACCATGGTATTTGCGTGTGTAGGATTTATTACCCTTCCTTAAGATGTAGCAGTTTTTTGCTGTTCTAATTTTCAATGTGATGGGAGGAGGGGAAATTAATATTTTCAGAATTTCTGTACTTCGCTTGGAAAGAACAATCTGCCCACCCTGGATAGTCACATGAATCCTTCTCAAACAGATTGTGCTAATTGCTGCTTTGTTAGTGTTGGACTCATTTGCTGGTTTTGTAGTAACTTTTTTTGTTTGTTTGTTTCCTATCCACTTCTTACTTCAAATACGTTTTCGTTTTGCTTTGAGTGCCGCTCTCCCTTGCGTTGCTTGAGAGTGGTGGGATAGCCCTCCGCACAGGGCAAGAGGTATTCCATTCACAGGAAGAGGTTTTTAGCGGTGTTTAGACTCAGCTTTGTGGAAGTCTTTTAAGTGCCCTTCTAGTATTTGTTTTATCATTTTCTTTTAACGTGCGCCTTGTGTTTTCAGCAGATAAGATGATGTGCCCTAACCTCTAATCAGAAAGAATCAGTGCAGTCCTCATTTATTTTATCAATTAATGCCATCAAGAAAACCTGGCTGTCAATTTGTTTCTAAGTTGTGCTGATAAAGCCTTTTACGACTCAGGACCCCATTTCCCATGCCCAACGATTAGCATCAGAGGCCTTTATGTTTGTGTTCTGAATTGCGGCTGTTCAGACAGTGGCAACAAGGTAATCAGCCTTTTCAGTAGTAGCCCCTTTTCTATGGAATACTTTCCTAAAGGGGCTTGATTGAAAAGAGGATCTCTCTGTCACCTTTGCCTGCACCCTGTCATTTCACTGCCAGTTGCTCTGAATGGTCAGCTTTATTGAGGAAGAATACTTAAGACTTTGAACTGCTGTACACAGTCTTTTTTTTCTTGTCTTTTTTTAGAAGGGTAAGATTTGATGTGAACTAGCGGGAAGTGATTAAATGCCTCATTTTGAAATACAGATGGTTATCTCTCATGCTATCTTCTCCTCAGGGACTAGTTAGGAAATAGAAACTTGAATCCCTTTCAAATTGATCACTATTAGGCACATTACATGTGTCATTCCCCATCTCCCAATTTTGTAAACAAGATACTAGAAATACCAGATATTTGCCAAATACATGCACCTAGAAACTCACTTCTTTTTGTTTTTGGAGGTAATTAAACGTAGGTCTGATTGCATACCAGGTGTGCTCATAAGAATAAAATGTGTTATAAACGAGGACCAGGAAATATAAAAATACCCCTTTTATGGGTTTTTTTCTTCCCATTTGTAGATTTGCTAGAGATAGATTTTGTGCTAGTGCCAACCCCATATGGCCTTCACATACTGCTCGGCATATAGTGTTTCTAAGATTGGCATTTAACCAATATAAAAAAAACCCCAAAAAACCTTAGAGAAATATTACCAAATAATAGCCAAGTACTTAAACATTAATTTTCTACAACAGTATTAAATAAAAGTGAATGAGAATTCAGAAAATGCTGTCTTCAAAAGGATAGCAGACCCTTCCAGATATTTCACTGAACCTCATGCTCCATGTACATGGAGACCTTTCAGATATAGTTGACTCAATGGCAGTCCTGATCCATTGACAGTTGTGATCTGTTACCTTTTGGTCACAAAGTTCACTTTTTGAACTTGGGCTCTTCTTAGGAAATCCCATTGTCTTCCATATCCTCTCTGCCCATCCACCATCATCCACCCGTTGGGCAGATTAATGTGCAAAGTTCCACATCTGCAGTTGCACATTAAAATCTGTGGGCTGGGGATGAATAAGTATTCAGAAAGTTAAATTTTCCACTAGTTTTCCTCATTTGATTTCTCCCGACAGTTTTGAGGGCAGATGCCTTTATTTTAAAATGAACTGATTCTCTATTGTACCTAGCCACGCAAGAGGAATTGTTAGTGTCTGTCAGGGGTTCAGGAGCAGAGGCACAGGAGAGGGAGGAAATGGAGAGCGAGGGGGAGGAGTCTGAAGGAAATGTCAGCGATGACAGCGGTCCGAGGTCTCTGAGTCTTTCCAGTGAATCGGAGGATTCACAAAAGGGGGCTCCCATGGTCAGGGCAAGGGGAGTGCCCAGGGGGGCACTTCAGGAAGAAGGGGCCAGAGGAGACTCAGAGAGCAGCAGTTGGAAATCCGGACCAGCGTCCACACCAGAGTGCAGTAGGGGGGAGGAGTCCCAGGCATCGGGATCAGGCGGCGCGCTACCAGCGGGAGAACAGGAGGCAGTATTGACCACGCCTCCGTCAGGGAGCGAGGAAACGGTCAAGAGGAAGGTTAAACGCGCGCGCGCGCGCCAAGTTCAAATATACAGGAGGGCAGCACAGTGGGCAGCCCGGGTAGGGAGCCAGGTCCTAAAGCCCGCCGAAGAGAGCGGGAGGAGTCAGGGGGGTCAACGTCTGCGTCGGAAGAGTCCAGGAAGGAGGAGACCCCGGGGGGTAGCAGGACCCAGAGGAGAAAGGAGAGAAGGAAGAGGTGGAGTAAGATTAGAGTCTTAAACTGGTGTACAGGGGGCGGAGATTCAGATGGAGCTTCGCCGGTCTAGACCCTAGACGTAGAGCTGGGGCGCTGAGGCTTGGAAATGGAAACTATACTTCAATAAAGACTTTGATACATTACTACCGGCTAGCGTTGGTCCTCTGTGAGCTGGGACCAGGAGCCAGCTCTGACAGTGTCCTTTTTACTTAGCTCTGTGAATTGGTTTCCTCAGCTGATTCTTCCCCCCACCCCACCAACCAGCACAGCTTTAAAGGTTTTTCAAAGTGCCCCAAGTATGAGATCCTTGACAAATTTGAATTTGTAGATACAGCTTCCTGTGAATGTGTGAACCTGACAAGAGTCTTCCTGGACATAAAAAAATAAATTTCAGAAGCTACTTCTTTTAAAATTATTTTGCTGCTCTTTTTGGCTTTAGGCTTTGTGAAGGTTTTCAAATAATGTATGCTATAAAACAAGTATCTTGAAATACATCGATAGTTATTTGAGGTACTAACTAGGCTTGAGTTTAAGAAGGGTGGATTCTGGCAGGGGGGAAGTAGGGATGGGGATTTGCCCTTTGGAGATCTATCCAAGGGTAATGTTTTGTGAGTTTAATATATATTACCTAGGTTTGCCTTTAATTGATGTCTTGAGTAGCTGAATTGAAGTACAGGCAGCCCCCTGTTTACACAGGTATTACATCCCAAGGCACCATGCCCATCAGTGAAATCGCATATACTTGTACAGTGGTACCTCGGGTTAAGAACTTAATTCGTTCTGGAAGTCCGTTCATAAACTGAAACTGTTCTTAACCTGAGGCACCACTTTAGCTAATGGGGCTTCCTGCTGCTGCTGCGCCGTCAGAGCACGATTTCTGTTCTCATCCTGAAGCAAAGTTCTTAACCCGAGGTAATATTTCTGGGTTAGCGGAGTCTGTAACCTGAAGCATCTGTAACCTGAGGTACCACTGTATCCCATTGAAAAAGCCTGCAAACACCCCGTAATGTCCCCCTCCTTCATTCTACCCTTTTAGTGACATTTTTATGGCATTTCTGGGTTCGGCGCAATACATGTATTCACTGTCATGTATATACTGAATGTGCGTAAACGGGGGGCTGCCTCTACTGAATACATCCTAATGGGTGCTTCTGAATTAAACTAGCTTCTTGAGCTTGCACCATTTTTTTAATTTTTAAAAGAAGAAGTAGGATTTTGCCCTTAAGAAGGCTGTCTTGAAACATTGTTCAAAATGACCCCTCTTCAGTCCCAGTGCAGCTCACAATGAGCCCTTTTAAAAGGCTGAAATCTGTCTGATCACTTGTTTGGAAGGGAAGACACCTTTTTCTCTTGAACAACATCTGTGGAAGCTTAGCTTTTTAAGTACGTTTCCATTTCCTAAGCAGTGGAGAGGGGGACCCCACATGCAATGCCCACATTGCATATTCCACCTAAGGATATGTACATGGTTGCATGTCTCTTAGTATTGGGGATGAGAAGAAATCTCAGTGGTGGATTGCTTGGGTGGGGCATAAATGCTTGTGTACAAGGTAGTTTGTTTGTATTTTGTGAAATGGTTTTGATTTTGTCAAACGACCAAATTGCAAACACTTTTCTTAAAATCTAAGCACCAGAGGGTAAGATTACACCTAGCTCTATGGACTTCAAGAAAGCCAGGTGTTTGCACTTGGTTTTGTTCATGTTTCAAAATAAATGTGTCTTTTGCTGTTGCCCTCATTTTTTTTCTATTAATTTCTGCAAATGCATCTTGCCCTTCCTACAAACATAAACACTGTTTTCCAAAACATGCACTGCTTAAAGTTCTGCAGTTTAATAATTTTTAATGACATCTAAATAGCAGTTTTATTTCTTTTAAGATGGTGTATTATTAATAGATGTGATTTCTCTTATCATTTATTTTTAGGTATCTGTAGAGTTTGCATTGCTTCCAACCCACCCCAGTTACTTTTTCCAATTTGGCGACTGTGTCCATTTAAGTTGTAGAAGTAGATAGGGCACAAAGACACGTTCAGCTTTTACCTTTCAATTCATGATGTCTACATAAACAGTGCTTTTGATTTACATGTTCCAAATCTATTTAACCATTCGTATAGCATTTGATGAAGAGGGAGCTTGCCTTCTAATTTCTCTCCTGCAAGTTGCCTATATTTTATAAATGGTTGCATTTTGTTTGTTCAGCAAACGATGCACAAAATGGATTAGATGTTTATAGAGGATTTAAGTAGCTGGCAGAAGCAACCCAAAGAGGAGAGTTCCCATTAGAAATGCCACTTGAATCCTTACGCCATCTATATCCAGTTATAGTGCAGAATAATTGCAATTGTTCCCCATTAGTATTGGCAGAATTCAAATACACGTAGGCTGCTAAGGCTTTTAGTACATTCCCAAAAATAATTCTGTATCCTCTCGCATGTGTGTGTACGTATTAAGGATGTGTGAATAGTCCTCAATCCATTCCGACATTTTGCACTTTCACCTGGCATTTTCTGTTCCCCTGCAATTGGTTTATTTTGTGCAACTTTTTCTTTTATTTCATCATCCACTGTATCCCCTTTCAAAGTTGATGCATTTCCAGAGGGGTAGCCCTCTTACTATTTTGCAGCAAAAACAAGAGTTTGTGGCATCTTAAGGACAACGTTTATGAAGGGGCTGATGGCCCATTACAAAATCATCAGTTGCAGCAATCCTAACCATGTCTACTCAGAAGCAAGTTCACTTCTGAGACTTACATTTGGGCTTGCTCCCAGGTATGGGAGGTTAGGATTGCAGTCTTACTGTCCTGATTTTATGGTTCAGTATAAACATGAGTCCAGGTGGCGACCATTTTGCGTGCGTTCAGTTGACACATAACCACTGGCACACAGGTCATTTTTGACCCGGAAGATGACCAGGGCGGGCTTATGTATGTTCTGTTGATGTGCATAGGGCCAGGAACAGAACTCCTGCACAAGTTAGGAGTTGCCTGTATATGTGTGTAAGATAGATGAATGAGTGTGTTTTCAATAGGTGCATAATCCAATGTATTTGGTATTTGCTGATCTATTTCTTGTAGCCCGAATATCAACATTTGAGTGGGCAATTTATGTAATTTATTTGTGTATTAAATTTCTTTACCTCCATTCATCCAAGGATCACAGGGCGGATTACAACTAATCCAGAATGCATCAGCTAGACTGGTGACTGGGGGCAGCTGCCGAGACCACATAACACTGGTCTTGAAAGACCTACGTTGGCTCCCAGTATGTTTCCAAGCCCAATTCAAAGTGTTGGTGTTGACCTTTAAAGCCCTAAACAGCCTCAGTCCAGTATACCTAAAGGAGCGTATCCACCCCCATCATTCTTCCTGGACGCTGAGGTCCAGCGCTGAGGGCCTTCTGGTGGTTCCCTCACTGCGAGAAGCAAAGCTACAGGGAACCAGGCAGAGGGCCTTCTTGCTAGTGGCGCCCACCCTGTGGAATGCCCTCCCATCAGATATCAAAGAGATAAACAACTACCTGACATTTAGAAGACATCTGAAGGCAGTCCTGTTCAGGGAAGTTTTTAATGTGTGACATTTTAATGTATTTTTAGTCTTTGTTGGAAGCCGCCCAGAGTTGCTAGGGAAACCCAGCCAGATGGGCAGGGTACAAATAAATTATTATTATTATTATTATTATTATTATTATTATTATTATTATTATTACAACATAAAAATACATAACATAGTATTTTACATAACATATACATAACATACCCTCCCCACAGTTTCAAAAACCATAGGTTGTTTAAATAGCCAAAGGCCTGGGAGAAAAGGAATGTTTTTGCCTGACGCCTAAATATATGTAAACAAGGCGCCAGGCGAGCCTCCCTGGGGTGAGCAGCCTACAAGCAGGGAGCCACCACAGAAAAGGCCTGCTGTTGTGTTGCCACCCTCCTGACCTCTCGTGGAGGGGGCATCTGAAGACGTGCCTCAGATGATTAGCGCAGGGTCTGGGTCAGTTCATATGGGGAGATGCGGTCCTGAGATGTTTTGCTATGTCTTCCAACCGTGAATTGTTTGCAAGATTCTTCTCATTGTATTTTCTTCTATTCTATAGAAGAAAATGAACAGTTGAATTCCTGCATGATGTTTAGAAGCATCAGTTCATTATTACAATTAGTTGACATATCAAGCCTGTCCCACTTGTTTTCTCTGCATAATACTGCAATATTGTAGGAGTGCCATGGTGGATTCTCAAAGAGAATTCCTGCATTCCTAGATGCAGATATGCAACACAGTCCTGTGCATGTTTACTCAACAGTATGATCTAATTTCAGTGGAACATGTTCCGTAGTAAATGTGTATAGAATTGCAGTCTAGTTTCTTAGTATCAAGGAGAAGCAATTAGGAGTAATAACATCTGGCAAGGATAGGTCTGTCTAGCTCACTGGTTTCATGAAAGAAGTTGGATGTGTAGGGAGGCAACTGTTTTGCTAGCTGTTACTTTGTTACAGACGAAGATACGGGATGTTTTTCTAGGGGATGCATTATGGTACATTCTAAATGTTTTTAACAAACGGAGCAAAATATATAATTTATATAGTTGTATTCAGAATTTCCAACATTGTTTTCCTTATTTATAGATGACTCTGCCCCGCTGTAAGAGCTAATTCAGAGCAGACCCATTGAAATAAGTGGGTTCAGCTTACTTTAAACCAACATTGAATGCTACCCTTAGAGTCCTCTGGCCCGTTCTGTTTTCAAAGTTTTCTTTCTCTTACAATGCTGTTCTTTTATTATATTGGTCAGAAGCAATCCTGTTTTTGCAAAACAGACCTTTGCCCCAAACATATTTTTTACATTTTCTTCCAGTGTCTGCATAGTGTTACATGGAGTGCAGTGTGTTAACTTGAGACTCTTGTTGTCAGAAGTTGGCCACTTGTCGTCTCCACGCAACTAATTATTATTTATTAATTTACCACTTAATGCCCAGATATCTACATAAGCTGATTTTTATTATTATTATTATTAGCTAAATTTGTATACCACCCTTCATCCGTAGATCTCACAAAATATACTTTAACTAAAGGACATTCTTTTATTGTATCAGGAAAGCTGTTTTGATACATTCTCCTATATTGCCTAGGACAGTGGTTCTCAAACTTTTTTCTCTGGGCCACACTTTTAAGAATAGAAATTTGCTCGTTCCACATTGGAAAAACAAAAAGAAAGAACAACTAGCAGTGTTTGATTTATAATGTAGAGCACGACTACTTTATATTACGATCATGGGACATCCAGAAAGTATAAAACAATGCAGCTACATAATAACATGAATCATTCCCAAAATATAATTATAAATGAACCTCTTACATATGTACCTTAGGTATGTATACAAACCCAATGAGAGGTGTGAACTTGCAGTATCATGTGATTATCTTGCACTTTGTTTTGATAATATTATATCCTGTAAATAATAATTTTAAAAATATACTATACTATACTATACTATACTATACTATACTATACTATACTACACTACACTACACTACACTACACTACACTACACTACACTAAAATGTTTAAATGTTTCTTTGTCCTTGAATCTTCCCGCCATACTTGCCATTTATGCTGCCACACCCTTTGAGAACCACTGGATTAGGATGTCCTTTTAAATCACGGCTTAGTAACCAGTCCTGCAGAATTGTTCCTAGTCAAAACCTAAATCATCTTCAAATACCCAGTGATATTTCCAAGCCTTGGCTTAAGTATTTAATGGCAGTTTTTACACCTGCTAGCACAATTAACACTCCAGTACTCCAGCATTTCAGTGATATGACATATCCATATAAACCAATTTGCTTTCATCACTAGACCTGCCAAGTTTGGTAGCACAATCCATTATTGGTTTTTTGAATATTACAAAAGCAGTTTAGGGCTGTGGCTGGAAAACAGATTTGAGAGAAGAGCACAGGACCAGAAACTGTAAATGGCATTATACTTGCGAGATAATGTTGGTGCATTTGTTATAGATTTGTTACTGACCTTTCTCATTTACTGAAGGAAATGTTTTTCGGCAGCCAAAAAGCAACTTTACGGAGTACATTTCCTTGCATTTAAAGCTTAAATATATTTTTCCATCTTACTTACAGTTTACTACAATTTTTGTCCTAAGATTATTTTCCTGATTCTTATAGGGAATCATCAGTTATTAGTCATACTCACTGGTGCTTGCTGACTTCCTGTAGCTGTCAGCCTGCCTTGCTTAAGGTAGGGTGCTTCCCACTTCAGGGGAATACTGTGCAAACTTCATGCTGTCATGTATTTCAAGATCCCCACTCCATTTATCAAAATTAGCAGGATACAGTGTTCTGCAACATAAGGATGGCAATATTTTGCTGAAATTCTGTAGTTACTTTATCTGTTATGGAAACACTTCAGTGATAACAACAGAGAGGTCCTTTTCAATGAAGCAAGCTCCATACTGTTTTAATTTTATGTGAAGAATATAAATTGAGCTCCTAGTGAAGCTAACTCAATTCATTCCACATCAGCTATTATGGTTGGATTCTTCCACATCAGCTGTTTGCTTGTTTGGCTATTTCTATATTGCCTTCCACCATGCAGTCACAGGGCAGTGTACAACATATTATAACACACCAATACACCCTGAGGAACTTAGTCTCCCCACAGGGGAAATAGAGGAGAGGAGAAGGAATTAGGCAAGGAAAATATTTAACATTCACTTACTGTATTTTTCGCCCTATAGGATGCACTTTTTCCCCTCCAAAAATGAAGGGGAAATGTGTGTGCATCCTATGGGGCGAATGCAGGCTCTCTATGAAGCCTGGAGAGCGAGAGGGGTCGGTGCGCGCCGATCCCTCTCGCTCTTCAGGAAGCTCTCCAAAAGCCATGGGAGGGCTGCGCGAAGTCGCAGCTGCCTGTTCTGGGGGATGGGGTCAGGGGAAGCTCCGGCTTCCCCCGCCCCAGCCCCGCGCCTGGGGGGGGGGGGGAATAATTTTTTCCCCTTTATTTCCCCCCCAAAAAACTAGGTGCGCCCTACCGAAAAATACGGTAAATTGTAGTAGCCAAATGACTTTAAAGGGGCCTATCTCTTTTTGTGTGATAGTTGAACTGCTGTGTGAGGGGTCATTTTTGTGTGGGAGGAGTGGCTAATTTCCCCACGCAGCTGTTATCAAACTGGAAAATGTGCGGTGCTACTTGCAAAAAAAATGTGTTTTCTTATTTGCAGCAAATACCTTTGTAAGGGGCAGTTTAGATGGGGGAGTGATGGAGGGAAGCTTCAATCTAATTTCCCCCAGCTGTGTTTACTTTTGAAAAACTGGGGACTCCTACATTCTTATCTATTTGCACCCTTGGACTGTCCCAAACAATATTACCTCTTAAACTAATGCTGTCATAGTTGTACATACGATCCAGTTGACATAGTGTACTTGGACCTTCAAAAAGCTTTCAACATCACCATAGACCCATGACTAAGTTTAACAGTCATAGACTAAGAGGAGAGGCCCTCTTTTGGAATAGGACTGTATGGAGAGTTCTCCAAATGGAGGGGTGTAAAAAGTGGAGTCAGTCACAGGGGGAAAGAATTGGGACCTGGGCTTTTAAAATGATTTAGAGAAGGAGGTGAGCAATGAGGTAACCAGGTTTTCTGTTGAGGCTACATGGTTAGGTTGGTTATAACAAAAAGGGATTGCTAAGAGCCCCAAGAAGATTTTTCTAAGCTGAATGAATGGGTGGTGAAATTGAGAATTCAATTCAGTCTAAACAACCATAAAGTGATGTACGTCAGGACAAAAATGTATTAATTTTAAATGTACCTTCCTGGGGTCTGAACTAGCACTATTGATTAGAAATGAGTGCCTAGAATTGTAGTCCAATGCAGTGCAGAAATCTCTACTAAAGCATCCATGGCAGATGGCCATTCAACCTCTGCTAATAAACCTCCAATGAAGGAGAGTGCACCACCGCCTTCCTACGTAGGGAATCTGTTCCACTGTTGAACAGCTCTTGCCGTCTTCTTGATGTTTCGTCTGATTCTCCCTTCTTGTAACTTGGATACACTGGTTTGGGTCCTACCCTCTGGAGCAGGAGATGCCAACCCAATATTTGGCGACTGTGAAAAAGGCAAATTCCATGCTAAGGGATCATTAGGAAAGGAATTGAAAATAAAACTGCCAATGTCATAATGCCATTATGGAAATCTATGGTACGGCCACACTTGGAATACTGTGCACACTTCTGGTTCTTTCACCTCAAAAAGGATATTGTAGAGTTGGAAAAGGTTCAGAAAAGAACAACCAAAGTTATTGTGTTGCCTCTTGGTTGCCTTTTCTCTTGGCTTGAAGCCTCAATTGCTGTAACCTTTCCTCACAGGGGAGTTTGCAGGCTTCTCATAGGGGTCTTGGCTGGCCACTGTGTGAACAGGATGCTTCATCAGATGGGCCACTTTCCTGATCTAGCAGGCTCTTCTTAATGTACTTAAGTTTCAGTATATGGTCTCTTTTTAATCGAGTTGTTTACTTCTGATCCAAACACGGCTGTGTCTGGTCATCCTTACAATTGGTAATACTTAAAGGCAGTCAATCCTGTGACATGTCGTATGAAGCTAAGGTAGCCTTGGAAAATAACCTCTGTTAAGGTTTACTAGCCAGCAAAATGTTTTACTCATCTGCTTTTTATATAACAGGGCAGAGGAGGATGGACAGATCACTCTGTTCCTCCTTTGCCAGTCCCTCTTATGAGTAAATAGTGGATGAATAAAACATTTTATAAGCTAGAAATGAGCACTCTGTGCCTCTTTTGACAGCCCACTTGGTTTCTGTGCTGACCGTGCAGAAAGAGGCTTTGCTTCCTGCACATCCAGCCTTGAAGCAGATGAGAGGTGAAGTGATCCATGCCATTTTATTTCTACGGGAGAGGGCTTCAGCTCTCGCACATTCAGCATAAAAAACTCTGCATAGATTACTGTACCCCTTCACCCACTGTGCACCTGTGCTAGATGTACATCCAGCATAGAAACCAATCATGTGGCAAGTGGTGGCACAAAACCACTCAATCCCTTTGCCATCAACCTAAGTTGGCATTTATGTGCTGGATATGCAGGAAGCGAAACTTTCCTGCACACCCAGTCCGCAGTAAGTCCTCTGGGTTTCGTAGGAAAACAGCAAGCCGGCAGAGGAGTGAAGGAGCATTCTTTTCCTCTTGCTTTCTGTTCTTATCACACAGGAAAGAGCTTCACCTCTTCTGTCTTCAGTATAGAAGCATTAAAGGGCTGCCAGCAGAAGGATGGAACGATTCATAGCTTCACCAGCAACCTGCTTGGTTTCTAGGCTGGGTAGAAAGCATGGATCTTTCCATTCTCGAAACGCAGGGCAGGATTCACCTAATGAGCCCTATCAGCGGAAGCCCCATGCAAGGAGCTCTTCTTGTGCAACAGGGCTTTCCACCACCCCTGCAGAAATGGCTCTGGGGAGGTCAGGGGAACCCCCAGAGCAGCTAGGGGGCAGGGAGGAGAGGGGGAATCATTCCATCTGCAAGCTGAATTATTTTTACAGTGCAACATTGAATTCCACCCACAGAAGGCCCCAATTGTTTCATCCTCCCTTTGGGGGCCTTTCAGTTTCTGCATTAGGCATGGAGGGGTCAAAGTACTTTCCTCCACACCCAGCATAAAAATGCTGGAAGTAGCTGGAGAAGGGACTGGATACTTGCTCCCACTTTGGCTTTCTTGCTCACTCACCACCAAAGAAAAATTACTAGTCATCTAAGATGGCAACCAAGTGGACCAAGTTGGACTGAGGCTCAAATTACATATTACAGGCAGAGACCATCTAACATGTGTCTGATCGTGCACATGCTCCTTGCTGCCGACCCAGAAGAGCCCCCAAAGCATTGTGGGCTTATGCGCACTCTGCCCATGCGCACAGGGGTCAGGAACAGAACCCTTGTGCGAAATGCTTGCTGCCTCTACTTCATTGGCAGTTTTAGATGTCTTTTTAAAACAAGATACTTTCAGGAATCGGGCTGCAAGGCAGGGAAGATATAGGCCTACTTAATTATTGATAATTCAGCTCAAAATCACCCTCCTCAAATTGATCTTTTTGTTCATATGACTGAGAGAGAGAGAGAATATAGATGTAGGCTGCTGGGGGTGATGGAAGTTGTAGGCCAACAACATCTGGGTGGTCACAGGTTGCCCACCCCTCTTGTAGGTGAAAAGCACCAGGAAAAAAGTGGTTTTAAACAGAATAGCCAGAGGGGAAAGAATTAAGCAAGCTTCCTTTCCCTATTACACAGCTTGTCTAAGCTGATTTTGCTTTAAAAAAGAAATGTGGGCTTCACCTTAACATGTACTTTATTCCTGAAAGCAGCCATTTTTTTGTATTTACACTCCTTCAATATTGCACTGTCCAAATTGTTTCAACTGCAGAAACCACAAGATATTGAGAAGACCTTTCTTGCTATTTCTATTAGTCTTCTTATTCTTTCCTCTTGAGAGTTTACATTGTAGCACCGGTTGGGAATTTTTGCACATTTCATTGGGACCAGTGCTGGTCCAAGATATTTTGAAGCTGCCTACTCCACACACACACACCCATTGGATTAATATTGAAGGGCAGGCGATTTTTAAATAATTTTAATTGTACCTTTGCAAACAAAAAAAATACTCCTTTATTTTAAAAGAAAAACAAAAGCCAGGCCTTTTCAAGCCCATTTTAAACATGAATACTACTGTTTGATTTCCATGCGAGTTCATTAAGCTGCGGGAGATCAGAAACCAAATGGCAGGCACTCATTATTTCTGTTTGCTTGGACAATCAATACTTCTCTTCCCCATGTCCATTCTCTCTTCCTGGGAGTTTACAAGAGAGCATGCTTAAAAATAAGTTTGAAGTTTGGTGATAGAGAACACTAATAGAGGACTGAGCTGTTGTGCACTGCTTGTTTGACCATTTCCGATTCATGGGCAGCAAAATTGCCATGTTTCCATCTTCCCTTCTCTGCTACACAGCATTACACTGGAAACTATGGCATGAGTGCGTAGAAGTGTGAAAACTATTTCTTCACCCTTTACTGAATGCTACAGATGTTCTAAAGGAGGCAGGTGACAAATTCTTCACTTCGTAGTTTAATTAAAAGATTAGTTAAGTAGCTGTCACCATAGGGGAAATGTCATTTGCCTTCCGCTGCAGCAGAAATGTTGCAGTTGATTGGAAGTTGAACCAGCACTTCTGTTCCTCTTTGCTTGCGCCGAGACGGCAGTAGCAAAGGAAGTAGATCACTGAATTTCATCCCAGTGCATGTAGAGTGCTTTGGCTGCTGACATTCCCATTGACAGGACTTTCTAACCATGATTACTTTCCTCTGAATTTGTACTTCAAGTTCTTCACACCTTGATTGTGGTTATCAGCTGGGAATCTGTGGTGCATGATGAGACCCGTCACGTATCATTGCCTCGTACCTTAGCGTAATTCCCCTGAATGAGGAAGAGAAGTGAGGTTGCTAAGAGACAGTGATGCATCCCATGACGGTGGCTAGAAATCCTAGCAGGGAGTCAATCACGTAAATTATCTTGTTGCAGCCTTTAAAACAGTCTTGCAAGGTAGGTTCGTATTAACTCCATATTGCAGGAAGTAAGGTGGGGGGAGAGAGAGCCGTTTAGCCACCTAGTGAGATTTGATCCAGGTTTCCTTGGTTGTAACTCAGGGCTGTTTCACACTTACCTTGCTTTAAAGTTCCCTGTCCGAATTCAGTTTGAACCTGAAAACTCGTCCTTTCATCTTGCCTAGGTGCAGTTTTCACTGCCTTGTCCGCATCTAGTCCCCAGTGGGTAGTCAGGCATTTTGTAAATTCAGAGTGTTAAGACAGGCAGAAAACATGGCATCTCCTTCTGAATTTCAGTCTCTCATTCTCTTGCCTCATAATGGAAAAAGATGGAGATCTCCCACTAGATGTAGGAAAGCTGCCTCCGCTTATCATTTAGTCAGCCAGTTTCTCCATGTACATTGAAATCAGTTGTGTGTATTAAAAGCTGTTGAATCAAATCAAATGGGGAAGATGCTATATAGAGATAAAGGGGCATTTAGTCTGTGTACACACCCTACATTTAAAAGCTTTGCCACCACTGCTCCCAAGAACCTTGGGAACCGTAGTTTGTTATGGGAGCTATGAGGATTAAGCTGCAGTTCCTATGATATATTTTTTGAACAGGGGGGGGTACGCTTTAATTGGATGGTGTGTGCCTCCTGTGGGGGGACATAGCATATGTAAAACAATGAAAAGCTGAATATATTGAGGCAGAAGAACTGAATATGAACTTGGGCAAACCTGTAAGCTGCATGTGCATGGTGTTGATTGGCGTTGGTTGTCATTTTTACTGTAATTATACTCATTACCTTTGAATTAACGAGGGGTGGGTTCTGATAGATTATAGGGGGAGTGACAAAAGTTTTCCTTGGTCAAATGTTCTTACTGCGTTGCAAGGCCAAGATCATCCCTGACCTGTGTGAAGCCCTATGGTATGTAGTTAGCACCATGTTAAAAAGCTAAGCTGTTTGTACTGGATAAAGTTGATCTGCGAAACGTAAACACGAAACACGACAATAAAACAGAAGCTGTTGAAATTTTGGCTGCTAAAATGGGCTCCTGCCATCCGAATGCAGAAGCAGATTTACTGTTTTGTTCTTCCTAGCATCACCACATGAGCACAGTGCAAAGAGCACAAAGTAATCATCTATCCTACCATGTGATATTATGTCATTTCTGATGGTGTATGTGCTGTCACAGATAAGGCAGTAACATAGATGCTAATTTATTGGCTTTTACATGTTTGTTCATTTTTAGAATTCATCCTGATTTTTAGATAATCTTTCTGTTTCTTTAAGCTTCTTATTAATAAGAGCCCTTCCCTGCTGAAAGGCAGTATATAAATATTGTAAATAAATACTATTTTCAACCAAATCAGGTAAAATAAATGCAGGGTTTCTAAAGAAAGGTTTATTATTTGTAAGAATTTGGTTAGCTACTGATATGTGTTTTAGTTTAAGCATTTCATTTATTTCACTTTAAATTGCAGTTGAGTTGCTTGTACAACTAATTTTTATTTTTTTAATTCTGTCTGTTGATTAAAATAACACAAATCGTTTATAAATTCTGCATGTAATCCTGCTGCTACCTCTCTCTTGTCTTTTATTCTCTTAATGTGATTCCTGTAGGGAAAAGCTTCAGTAAGTGTGGCCACTAGTAAATTCTTAATATATCCGTTTAGTTTTCCTAGTTTTAAGGGCACTATGGAATCTAGAAGAATCAGCACCTGTTAATGACAGACTCTCAGGATAAAAATATTTCTAAGCAGTCCTCCTGAAAGCTGTGTTGGCTGTGTGGGTATGCTTTCTGGATTGGAATGGAAGTGTTAGGTGAAAAAGTTTATCAGAGAAAAAGGATTTCATTCCCCCATTTGGAAATCGTACACGTGTGCTGCAAAGAATACTGAGCCCTTTTTTTTTGTTTCTTATGTTTCAACAGGGCAGAGTTTAGGGTATGGATTTGTTAACTATATTGATCCAAAGGATGCAGAGAAAGCCATTAACACTTTAAATGGACTCAGACTCCAGACCAAAACCATAAAGGTAAGAGAATACAAAGAGTATTTTGCTAAATTCAGGAGGAAGAGTGTAGTTAAGACAGTGTCTGGCTATCTCATCAATGTTGCATTCTTCACAGCCCAAAGGGTGCAACTAGCTCTTACTTTGGAACAAAGGAAAGGTGTATAGCAGATGGCACTTTCTTCTTCTTTTCAAACTGCCTATTGTTTTTGTTTATAAAAAGAAAAGAAAAAAACAAGCAGAAAATCTTTAAATGACTATTACAGGATTTCAAGTCAGCATGTCAAAAGCACAACGTTTAGAGAGTCATCCACAAAAATCATAGCAGAAAATTAGGGGGGGGGGATAGGCTTTTTACGAAATAGCTACTACATGGGGTTTGGTTGCTTATTTCAGCTATCATTATCTTGACATGAGATAACTGGGCATACGACTGATGCTCTTGTCAAGATGCACCTGTAGTTATCCTAGAGTAAATGGTGATCAGGTACCAGTTTTTAGCATTAAGTTTGTTTTCCAGAAAGCAGAACATTCTGAAGGAAACTCAAGATCAAGTGATCTTAAAGCATTTGTCTGCATTCTGTTAGCATTTTTGGTACTGTAGTTCTTTATGGGGGGAACTATAGTACTGGGCTGTAACGTCTTCCTGATTTCAGAGAGAAAAACTCCATGCAAATTCTTTCATAATATAGCTACATGTACGTTGTAGTAATTTAATATATATTCTATTTTTAGCATACTCCTTCTAAATCCACTTAACATGGTATCAAATTTGATATCTTTTACACTAAGAAAATGCTTACTATAGGATTCCCTGCAATTACTACACATTTTGCTTCAGTGAGTTAATATGAGGAAACAAAACAAAAATATTCTTATCATTACAGTGTAGTACTGAGTCAGCAGCTTCCTTGTCTCCTTCCAAATTAAAGGAAGAAATTGCTGACTTCACCTGAAAGCCCATAAGCAAAAAAAAAAGAGGGGGGGTCCTCCACTTTTTTAAGAAAGAAAGGAAAAATAGATTGTATGTGTCTTAAATAGTCCAACTTGCATTAAATTTACCCTCAAGGTAGAGATTTTTAGTGCTGTGTTCACTTTCTGTATTATTATTCTGCTTGAAAGCTTGGTCATCTTTGCTGTTTTATAAGTTGCTTTCTCATGTTATTATCATAGTGCTATAGACTCAAATTCAGGGTGGGGAGAAACCATAATAAGCAGGATCTTAGAACAGCAGAATTTATTGACTAGGACTCTAGTATCCACTTTTAGATGCACGCATTTAAATAGGTTTTCATACTTAACCAGTTAATGACTAAAAAACCATTATATTTTGATAGTGTTTATCTCTTTTTTTTTTACTCTTCAAAGTAAAATGTGTATTTTGAGGGGTAGGGGTGGTCTTGATCAAAAGGACAAACTTCTTTTAATTCGAATATGTCTACCATATTAAATTTGGATAGTTATTGTTTTTTAAAGACTATGGCTATGATTTTGGTCCAGGGTACATCAAGGTGGTTAGCGAAGAAATAATAAAGGAAAAACCCAATAGAACTGTGCTGTGCAAAGGTATAAAATAATATGTAAGAAGCACTAAATAAGTTTTTTAAAAACATCCTATCTCTTCCCTAAAGGTTTGTTTTGCTGGTTAGGGTGTGAAAGTAAAAGAGAATGTTCAGCCATTTCAACTCATTTGTTTATGTATAACTCGTTCTGTGTCCTTGTTTATTTTTCGATTGTGATATGTTCTGATCTGTGTAAACACACCAGAGAGGATTATGTTCATCCGTAATTTTTCCTATAGCATTGAAGGTTTTCTTTTCTTCTTAGTATCTGCTTTGTAAAATGACAGGCTGTTCTCCTTGGCGTTAAATGGGACACCTTCACCTTGAAATTTAATAATTTAACAATTACTTATTTTATTATTATGGCCTAGAAATGTTACTGCTTCTTTGTTTTAAACCTTCTTGTTTCCTACACTAAAGTGCCTCCCACACATATGCACTGAATATGGAAAACAATAAATAGACAGGGATTTGTTTTTGCATTTCTTCACATGAAAGAAAGCCTAAACTCTCTCTGCACATGGGGGGCGGGGGGAATATATCGTGAAGAATGCTAGAATTCCCCCAAAAACTAACACTCTGTGAGCAGGGGTTTTTTTAAAAAAAATATGGGACAGCAGGATCACCTAACTGCAGTTTGAAGTGATACAATTATATATAGATCATGTTAAAGAATTATATTTGTTACCATATAACTAAAAAAACGGGGGGGGGGGGGGAGCCACCACAATTACCAGTACTTAAAACACCATAGATGTGTGAAATAAGGACATAGAGCTTGCTTAATTCCTTCTGATTGGTAGAATGCTTGATTAAACTATGGTGGAGTTTGATTAACTAAAGTTGCTCTCAAAACAAGGGTAGTTAGTGATCTGCATGTAGAATTACAGAACCGGGATAAAACATCTGTATGTAAATTGTTCTAGATGATGAGATAACAGTTAGTCATCTTGTTGTAATCCTAGTACATAAGAACATATTGCTGGATCAGGCCAGTGGCCTTTGTAAACCAGCATCCTGTTCTCTCAGCAGCCAACCAGATGCCTGTGGGGAGCCCACAAGCAGCATCTGAGCACAAGAGCCCTCTGCCCACCTCTGGTTCCTAGCAACTGGTATTCAGAGGCATTTCAGTGCTGTAAGTTTACAGTGTCCTCATAATTTTATGCTTCATTTAAAATTATGAATGAATGAAAATACTTCCTGAAGAAATACAGCCGTTGAACAATATTGTCTAGTTTTAAGTTGGCTCCTTCTGTCCATCAATGACCATGATAAAAAGTGTAATTACACAACTGCCACTATTTTCGTGACAGTTTATTTAGTTTTAATAAAGTTTACATTTTATCATACTTCTGGTACTGAATTACAAAGTTGGTTGGCTAGAAGATGAAACAACGCAAATGGCATCAAAGAATCTAGAATCTTTATTTATTTTTTATTGCACTGACAATGTGCATAACACTTTGAAGTATAAGAGGATAGGTTTCTACTCCAAGGAGTTTACAGTGTGAAATCTGATGCTGGTCAAGCTGCAGAGAAGAGAGAGAGAGAAGGAAGGAGTGGGTCTACATTTCAGTGGCACACCCTTAGTCTTAATTACAGTAGGATATTGCACTGAAGGCTTAATGGAAAACCTGGGTTTCAAGAAGCCATTTGAAGGAGACGAGATGTTGCATGTCGAGACCCGAAACTACCCCCTCGTTGATGAATAAGACACAAGGACACGGATATTCGGTTAATGGTTATTGGGCAAATTTAGGCCACAGCTTTATTGGTTACAGAATGTGAGCGGTATTGGCTTAGGCATTAGAATTGACCCGGCTATATTTTGACTCCTACCCGTCATGCAGGAAGTCCTGTAAGGGTCAGCCACTGGTAGGGGGAGTCCTGTCGATGCAAACCAACTCGATCTCCTCCTGGGTTCCCAACGGGGTCGTAGCATGTCCCTAGCCCTGCCCCAGGCTTTGGATGAGATCCACAACCCCGGATTCCTTTAACGGAATACCCTTAAGCTTAGAGGGGCAGGTGATGGCTACACTTCCCCTCCCCTATCATAAGACTAACCAATGCCTAACTGCCAAACCTTACAAAGCTGTGACAATTGCTACGAGGTAGGCAAAACCCAAATGGCCCATGCCAATTTGCCAAGTGGAAAAATTCCTACCAGGCCCTTCAACGGCAACCAGCCGAGGTCCATAGCAAGGCCAATGTTGAAACCTGAATGTCGAAACTAGGGAGAGCAGGTGGGAGATCGAGGAAGCGGGATGTGAGAGCAGAGAGATCAAACTTGAAATGATGTTCACAAACAGTCAAGTGAGAAAATACATGGGAAGTACAAAGCTTGGGAGCAGGGGCGAAACAAAATCGAATTCTTGAGACGTACTGTAGCCCTAGAAACTTCTGTAGGGAGAAGTAATTGGTAGAAAGTGTCGGGGAAGGAGGGAATCCTCTTTCTCAAACATTTCCTATTATTAAAGGGAGAGGACAGGGAAATAAATTTTATTATTTTGCTGTTTGAATACCATAGCTGTTCTACCATACTTGTCTCAGCATGTGGAAGTAGAAAATTGCAGATTTAGGGGTGTGATTCACATCCCACTGAAGTTAATGGCAAAGTTTAGTTGATGATAAGGGCTGTGGATTGCAGCCTTACAATAACCAATGGGAAGCGTTCTGTTGGCTGTGGTGCTTTAACCCACTTGCGAATTTTATTCCCATGGTATTGCCAAAATAAGTTACTGTGTAAGTTTTGCTTGTCAGGACCACAGTTGCTTTTACAATCAGTAATAGTTGCTATGATGCTTAGTCATATAAATATTCCTGACATTTTTAGCATTAGTTAATGTCATTGGCCTGTCAACAGTATTGTTGCTTTTTTTTTTTTTTAAGTGACTGCTTTTGGGTGACCTAAGTGAGTGATTTTGTTCCTTCCACTTCAACAACAGGCCAAGTAATTGCATGAGGGCAAGTAGTTAAAATTTGTCACATAAATGGTTGTCATTAAAAGGAAATACATTGCTAGTGTCCGGTATAATTAGGTTTTTAAACTCTCTCATGTGTCATCTTTGACATGATGTCAGAGACCACTGTAGATGACCAGAGCATCTATCTGCAGCCCTAGCTCTTGCAATGACAAGCATTTAAGAAAAAAGATGTTAGCAAATAATCACACTTTTAATGGAGTAGTGATCACCATATATGAGAACATTCCCATGAGACAACACAAATTTCAAATAGCCTTGTTACAGAAATTATTTTGACATCTTATAGTGTGTGTCATGGTGTTGGTCACCCTGTTATGCCCATCAAATTTCAAACATTGGCCATTGGGCAACATTTAAATTTTTGGTCTTCATCTTTGGAGGCGTAACAAGTGGAGAAGTTATAAACCTTTTGTTTGAACACAGACAGAATTTTTGACCAGTATAAAAGCAGTGGCTTGGGGAGTTCAGGCCAGGGAAGAAATGCATGAATTCAAATTTTCTTAAATACAGTTTTGTCAGAGAGGAAGTTGCAGCTTGGGGGGGGGGGGCTGAGTCCACAATGTGAGACACCGCGGGCACCTGTCTGTTTTGCTGCCGTGATAGATGTCCATTGTGCACACGAGGAGCTGATTGCAAAGTCAGGTCTCACAGTTTAACTGTCAGATGCCAACCATGCACTGAAAGATAACAGCATGCCCAAAGTTGCCGTCCACCTTGTACTCAGAGATCTATATAACGATCACATTTGTCACTTCTGTCACAATCTTCACACCGCATTTATTTCAGCCTCCAGTGAGGCATCCAGTGCTGTGGCTGCTGTGACATGGATGGGTTTCAGCTGATGTCACCTAAAGATGTGTGCAAGATGCTTCGAACGCTGCACCCAACCATTTGCTTCCTCAGCCCTTGTTCCCTCTTGGCTTATGAAAGCATGCCAAGCGAGGTTGACCTGGGTGTGGTCAACACATCATTGCAGGATGGAATGGTCCTGGCAGTTTTGAAAGGTGCTTTGATTCAACCACTCCTGGAAAAACCTACATTGGACCCCCTCGTTTGTAACAATCACTGCCCAGTCACAAATACCAATTCTTGAGGAAAGGTGATTGAGGAGACTATGACAGGACAGTAACAAGTATTATTGAGTGATATGAGTTATTGACATATTCCAGTCAAGAATCAGGCTTGGTTTGGGGACAGAATCAACAGTGAGCACCCTAACATAGGACTTTTATCAGGAGGACAAGGGGTGTGTGACCCTGTCATTCTTGAGTGATACCATTGAACATGATGTGGTCTGGAACTGATGAGATGAGCAGTGTTTTTAATATTTGATGTTGTCTTGTGTTTTAATTTGTTGGAAGCTGCCCAGAGTGGCTGGGGAAACCCAGTCAGATAGGCGGCATATAAATAATAAATTATTACTATTTTACAGTGGTTCTGATCCTTTCTTTGAGGTCAGTTTCAGAGAATAGAGTGGTGGTTTTTCAGCCCCCTGGCAGTGGGGTGCTGTACGGTACCATCCTCCCCCCCCCCCCGGTGTCATTTAGCGTGTATAAAGTCATTGGGAGCTATCATTAGGAGATTTCAGTGTTAGAAACAGAGATGTGAAAGCTAGGAGCTAAATGGCACCTTAAACCGAGGTTATGGGTGCAACAACAGATTGTCTAGGCACACTTTTTTAATAACAAGAATGCAAAGCTGAAAATGAATGAACTGCAGCTAAAATATTGTGTTCATTTTTCACATGGTCTAGTCCTTCTCCTGCCCACCCCCCTTAAATTCTTAAGAGGGTCTCTTTTCCAGTCTTCAGAGAGTAGCTAGAAGTGGGGAGGCCGCAAAAGGTCCTCCTTTCCTTCCACTCTGCAGTTTTAATCTGATATCTTAGTTGCAGTACTGCGCCCAGAGCTCAGAAACTGCTCGCGCTAATGAAATTCCCTGTCGCAAAATGTGCCTAGAACAGTAGGAGTTTCGAACACTGGAAGATTTTAAGGCTAGGGTATCTAAAAGATTAACTCACCCACAGATTAACTCACCCAATTGAACACTATACCCTGCGCATGTCTTCTCATCAGGAGGTATGATATAGGAATCATACTTTTAGTGTGGTTTGGGTGCCTAATAAAGACATTCCTCTTATCACAAGCCTTTCAAGTGAAGGTTTTTACCTAGTCTTTATCTGCATTGATCTGGAAATTGTTTTATATATCTTTTTATAGTTGATGTATGTTTGTTTTTCTCCTGCCAACCTAGCAGTTTGAAAGCACATCAAAGTGCAAGTAGATAAATGGGTACCGCTCCGGCGGGAATGTAAACGGCGTTTCCGTGTGCTGCTCTGGTTCACCAGAAGTGGCTCAGTCATGCTGGCCACATGACCCGGAAGCTGTACACCGGCTGCCTCAGCCAATAAAGCTGTTTTGGCATGTTTCGTGGTAAGTGATTCTTACATGAAAACAATCCTAGTACTATCATGCTATCCTTCCTTTGAGGATCTCAGTGCAGCATACATGGGGTTTCCCCATTTCATCTTCACACTCTGAAGTAGGTTAGCCTGAGAGTGATCTGGGCCAAAACCAGCATTTAATACACTACTCTACACTGGCTCAGTGTGAGGTCCATGTGAATTAGTGTTAACTGCCCCTCCCCAAAATAGTGTGATCTCTTAACCTAGAAACAGTTGCGATGTCTGAATAATTATAATGCTAGTATCCTGGATCATATTTTTATATCTAGCTTAAAATAAATTCAGCTCAGACACACCTGCTTTAGGGCTTCATGTAATTCTTGCCTCCTCCTTACCATGTTCTAAGCCCTAGGACTGAATTACCAGATGGCAGACCAACTGAATAACTTCAGCCAAGCAGTTATTCTAATCCATTTGATGTTGAATTAGAATAGCAAATTAATTTGAAAATAACAATATGAAGCTAATCATTTTATGTTACTGGGCAAAGTCCTTAAGCGGGTGGTTGCTAACCAGAATCAGGTTCTCTTGGATCCAGTCTGGTTTTCTAGATCCATTTCAACTGGGGTTTAGGCCTTGTTTTGACACAGATACTGCCTTGGTCGCTCTGTATTTGTTGGGTTAGGGATGGATGAGAAATGGGGAGAGTGTTGATTGACCCTGGTATTCTTTTAGAGTGGCTGTCCAATTTGGGAGTGGGTGGTTCCACTTTAAAATAGTTCCTAACCTACTTAGATGCCCATCTCCAGAGAGAGGTGTTGGGAGATGCTGCTTGGCCCCATGGATTCTCCAGTGTGGGATGCCACACGGACCAGATTTGTCCCTCCAGGCTGTTTAGCATCTACATGAAACCACTGACTGGGCTCATCCAGGGATTTGGACTGTGATGCCATCAATATTCAGAAGAGACACAAATCTGTTTTTCATTACCTGTTCTGGATAGAGTTGAACTTCTCCTAAAGGAGCAAGAATACAGTTTAGGGGTGCTTAGGGACACAGCAGGTGTCTGTGGAGACACAAGTGACCTCAGTGGCACAGAGTACCTTCCATCAGCTTTCACTGGTGGCACAGTTATGACGCTGTCTTGACAGGGGTAGCCTAACTTCTATTATAAACACTGTACTAACTTCTTGCTTTAGATTACTGCAGTGTGTTATACTTCGGGCTGCGTTTGAATACAGTTCAGAAACGGCACATAGTGCAGGATTCAGAGGGCAGACTAGGTGATCTCGTGATACCATACTAATTCTGGCACAGTTGGCTGCTAATTAAGTTCCAGACTCAGTTCAAAGTGCTGGTCAAGATTCCAGTACCTTAAGGACCAGCTCCTCACGCATGAACCTACCCAGACCCTGTGTTCATCATCTGAGGACCTTCTTTGTGGACCTAAAGGGGTTAGTGGAGGGGGTTGGTGAGGTCTTGGGGGGGAGGTGACGAACGAAGCAAGCAGGGACACAGCCCCTAGCAATAAATAATTCTGATAATGATGTTCCTAATAGGATCCAGTTTGGTCTTTTTTTCTCCTTAGGAAAGGAGTGAGTTGATTATTATCTTGCTTCTCACATATATTTGGATTCACACATTTTTTTTTAAATTGCCAAGAGCACATTTTTCTTCACTTTTCTCAAAAGTAGCTCTCTGGTAAGTGGGGAATTCTTTGCTTCCCCAACAATAACATTTCTCCATTTGGAAGAGTTAACGGTGTTACCAAAAAGATGCTGTACAAGAAGGAATATTCATGGTGTGTTATATAAATGCCACATCCAGTTTTGTGTTTCAGGCATGAAAACAAGCACCTGGATTTTAGGGTTCTTTAATCCCGAAAATATGCATAACATGAGCAGATCTCTTTAGGTTCCTCTCTGTTCCCCTGTAGAACCCTTCCTGAACTGTTGTGCATCCATTCATTTAGGTACATAATGCTTCACATTCCCTTCTTCCTTTCTTGTTGCTTTTTCATCAAGTCTAATCTTTCTCTCTCACTTGCATCTTACCTACACTCCTTAATGTGCACCCTCAGAAGCTACTTAGTCACCTCCATATTAAATTACCTATTTGTGCTACTGACTGGCACAACTTAAATATTAATAATAAACATGGTAATAAACATTACATTAGGATAAAGGTGACGTGATCAAATGGCCCAACTCCTGCAGCGTATTTCACCTCAAGCAGTTGATGAAACCCAAGAGCAAATGGTGACAAATGGAGTGATCTATTTCTTTTCCTTTTCATTGAACTTCCTGGTTTAGGTATATCCTGAAGCATTATCTGTATCCCCTAGAACATCTTGACTTAATAGTTATTGATGCTCCTATTTCACTTACAATTACATAATCCCCCTGTGCAGCTTGTTATGAAAGGTAAACAAAGCATTCTGGAAAGTACTGTCTGCACATGAATTCGGTTTTTTCCTGTGCTGCCTCCATGGGTACCACAGCAAGACACTTACTAAGCTCCAACATATTTAGTACTTACGCTCCGTGGAAGTTCAGAGTTAACAGATACAGAATAAATATACAAAGGGTGTAACTGATAGCCGTTGCTTGGGAAGGGGAAGAGAGAGGAAGCCCCAGAACAGCATATAGGGAGAGGAGAGGGGAGTTAGCTTTGTCAAGAAAGCAGAAATAGTTGAGCTGAATAGTCTCTTTAGCACTATATTGATTTCTACCCATTGTTTGATGGGGTAACTATATCACAAAATTTGGTTAAGTGTGAATTTCAAGGGATGGTTGTGTTTTGGTTCTCATATTGTTTTGGAAAGCGCAGGTTTGATAGATTCGCCTTTAAATGTGACCTGAACCAAATTTGTTCCGATCCCTACTTTGCAGACAGCTTATATAATTTTTGTTCTTCCTGGATGGATCATGGAGGGATTTAGGGCAGATCCTGAAAAGGCTCTGGCTGCGTGCATTCCCAGAGATCCCTCTTGTTTTTTAAAAGACATTTCAACAAACTTTCCAGACCCATGATTCTAACTAAATAGTACATCCACGTATCTATATATCCGTCCCACATCTGGAATAGAGCATAGATGTTATAAGAAAATGGCAGAAAATTGAATGACGATCAGAAGTAATTGTGCCATCTAGAGTGACCACTGAAAACGAGCCTTAAAAAGTGGCTTTATAAATATAGAAGCTTCAATATATGCAGGAGGGAATCAAAGAATTGTAGAGTTGGAAAGGATCACGAGGGTCATCTAGTCCAACCCCCTGCAATGTGGGCATCTTTTTGTCCAACATGGGGCTTGAACCCACAATCCTAAGATTAAAAGTTTAATGCACTACCTACTGAGCCCCTCCCTGCAACACTTCATTTTGGATCCTTCCAGCAGGACGTTAACACACACAAATTCACTGGGCAGTAGTGAGCGCTCTATGCCAGCATAAAGGTATTTGGATTGCTCTGTCTGAAAAACAGCTCCCACTGTACTTTTCTATGCCTTGTAACTCTGTGGGCAAGAGGGGCTGATTATCATTGGGAATCATGGTTCGGGAAGGGAGGGCTAAATCTTCCCTCCTTTTGGAAATGACCGTCACACCTGGTATCTAATTTTTTTTATAAAAAAAAAATATATGCAGTTGCTAACCACACGTAGTAAATAAATGTGTGTTTTGGCCTTCATTTTAGGATTTGTCAAACTACTACTCTAGGCTCTTCTTTCCAGTTGTGATGTATTGGTCAAACTGCATGTTAGCGCTTAATACATAGTGTGCAGCTACATTGCTTGTTTGTCCTTAACTGCATGCTCAGGGGGCTCTGTTATTGGGATTGCAGCATGTGGGGAAAGGAGGTTTATCCCTGTCTTCTGGTGCCACAAAACACACAGACGCTGCATGGCTACAAGGCTTAGAAAATAATTCCCACCTCTCTTTGGAGTGAAACATTTTATTTGCAGCTGTCTCCTGAGTCCTTTCTCTTTGCTGTCTCTGCAGCTGAACTACAGTTAGGTCTTCTGACCTACCCCGCTCTTATTTGAAGCCCTGTTTCTTATCTGCATCCTTTAATATGATCTACACAACTACCCAGTTACCACTGTGTTTAAATTCCACAGTTATGTCTCCCCCCCCATTTCAAGTAAGTGAAGGGAGCAGCAAGAAACATTCACGCAGCTCTGCGTGCTGCTGCTGCTTCTACCACTTTATCAGACACTGTCCTGCACATTCTAGAACCCTGACTTTCCAGGGTACTGAAACAGACAGGGAACCCCAATGAGTATAGGAAGCTATGCAATTGAGACATTCACCCTCCACAAGTTGGATGGTGACCAGTATGACCAAAAGAGACAGAGCTACTGCCTCCTTCCCTTTTCCTGTAGTAACTTAACACTTAAGCCAGGCATAGGCAAACTCAGGCCCTCCAGATTTTTTGGGACTACAATTCCCATCATCCCTAGCTAACAGGACTAGTGGTCAGGGATGATGGGAATTGTAGTCCCAAACATCTGGAGGACCGGAGTTTGCCTATGCCTGACTTTAGCCATTACAATTATCTTGTTATGTGAATAGGAAGGTGCTTACCCACCATAAACAAAACTTTAAAATTCCAGCTTTAGGAATGTGTCCTTTACATTCCAAGATTTTGGGATGTTTTGTTGTCATTCATATAAAGCATAGGTTGTATTATTTAAGTTAGATTTGTCCATTTTGCTTTCTCCCTGTTTTTCCAGTGTTCAACTTGTCTTGGTAAACGAGAAAAGGAAGAGTACCATGAGGCTAGTAACATTGAATGTTAAAGAGGCATTAGCTGCTTCGTATAATTATTAGAATATTATTAGAGGACAGCTACCAAGAAAGTTAAAGCTCAGGTTGCTTGGGTATTGAAGTTTGAATACATGTAGTTTTCATTCTCCAAGTCTTACATCTGATGTATTTGTGCATGTCACCTGAATGAGTACTTTCCATTCTCCCCCCCCCCCCTTCCGCTCCTTGTGGTCTTATATGTATCTTAGGAGTCAGAATTAGGACAAACCTATGATCCACATATAGGGATGCGGGTGGCGCTGTGGTCTAAACCACAGAGCCTAGGACTTGCCGATCAGAAGGTCGGCGGTTCGAATCCCCGCAACAGGGTGAGCTCCCGTTGTTCAGTCCCTGCTCCTGACCACCTAGCAGTTCGAAAGCATGTCAAAGTGCAAGTAGATAAATAGGTACCGCTCTGGCGGAAAGGTAAATGGCATTTACGTGCGCTGCTCTGGTTTGCCAGAAGCAGTTCTGTCATTCTGGCCACATGACCCAGAAGCTGTCTGCGGACAAACTCCGGCTCCCTATAGAGCGAGATGAGCACCGCAACCCCAGAGTCGTCTGCGACTGGACCTAACGGTCAGGGGTACAATTACCTTTATGATCCACATATTTTGAAGACACTACAATGGCAACAAGTAGTTTTACTATATACAGATGAATGCATGAAATTATGTTCACAAACACAGTTTATATAAAAACACTAGGACTTAAAAAAAATAGCATGTATTATTTAGGCTATGAAATTTTGAGTGGCACCTGTGTTGGTATGGTATAGTTAAAATAAAAAAGAACCTTTGCCTCCTTAGACAATGTTATTGTGACATCGGTCTTTGTGAATTACAACACACTTTATCAGATGCATGCCATGTAATCCTACATTCACACAAGTGCTGAGAAGAAGTGAAAAAGTCTGTATATAGTAGAGCCAGAAAGTCATTACAGTTAGGGGATAACAGTAGGTGTTTGCTACATTGCTATGACGAATCTAATTTTTTCAAGATAAAATCAAACTCTACCTGGGCACTCCATTGCCTCTAGCTTGCAAATCATAGTACCCTGGCAATATTCCTACATTGTTGGTGGTGGTGAGTAGCCAGGCTACTGTTTTATTGCCAGAAGAAATATAGTGAGTACTTTGCTGCTAATACGCCTTACCAGTATGTTTTTAATTCTCCTTTTGCTCCCCAATCCTTCCTCACAATACATGGCCTAGTACATTTTTGTGCTTATCTGCAAGATCATGTGAGATTAGAGGAAGAAAATCCAGTGAGTAGGCAGTTACAGGATCACTGCAGGCAGTCTTTCATAGGTCTGATGCCTGACTAAATGTTGGGATTTTTTGATTACATCCCACAAAGGAATAGAACTGATGGCTGTATTTTGTATGTAAGCCTCTTTAAAAAAATTGTAATCACTGCAGAAACAAAATAGGAATTAACTTGATAAAAATAAACATGTTTTTGACAAGCTATGTTTATTGCAGCTAGTTTTATGCATACACAGGTGTTTTTAAAATGCTGAAGTTAGGCTGACTTCCAAACCTTTGCTACCTAATGGCCCCCAACCCAACTCTTATAATCTGTTTCACATGCAGATATGCCCATTTCCAGCATATGAGGACTTGTTGACTGGGGTAATAATATTGTGCAAGTATTACAAGAGGAATAGCCAATGTATCTTTGACATCCACCTACAACCTTGCATGGGGAAATAAAAGAAGAGAGCAGTAGCTCTTTCCCCAAAACAATTTGGGATGAGGTGTAAGTAAGGAAATGTTATCTTCACAAACCCATTGTGGATAAGTGTACATTTGCCACATCACAGGCTTTGCTGATGACGAATGATAGCTGATGGGGCTTGAAGACACTGTGTCTCAGTATCCTATGTCTCTGTAGAGTTTTGTGAAAGACTCAATGTTCCCTGAACCTAAAATTTGAAAACCACTGTCATACACTATAACCAGTCCCTCTAATTGTTTGTTCCCTTTTTATCACAATTCTTTTTAACATTTATATTTATATGCCCTGGGATACTTTAGAAAATAAGTTATGTCTGACTCCTAAATATTGAAATGTGGTTTTAAATTCTTTGCAGTGTAAACATGTGTAACGTGTTTATCTTCTTCTAATGAAGATTGTGGAGGCAAATATTAGTTTTCTCTGATATTTTCTTTGTTGACTCATCTGTTTTTAGAAGTGGAGAAAATACATTTATCTATCAGTTGCCTTTTTGAGAGATAGGTGTTGCTTGTCATGTTACTGACTTGAACCCCCTCCACACATGCTGTTGGTTGAATGTAATACAGCAATTTATGGATAAGCTAGATTTTAAATACTTAGTTTTAGACAAGAGTGAAAAGCTTCACAAAGTTGTTGGGTTTGTATATTCCAGTATTATAGTGTGCCGGAAAGCTTAATCTCTTTATACTCTGTGTGGAATTGCTAGCAGTACAAGGAATGGGTTGGCAAAATGGCTTTTTGTAAGATGAAAAATACATATTTTCAAACTGGAGCTGGTGGAAATAGGAAACAATATTGACAAATTAAACAGACCTCTATATATAAATCATACATTGCATGTTGACTGCAGTTATTAAAATGAATATTAAATCATTCTTTCACCGAAATGTGTTGTATTTTGCTAAAGCATTATTAGAATTCTGCATAATATTTTAATATGTATTGACTAGCATCAGCTGGATGTTTTTCCAGTTTGAGGGGCAGTTAGAACTGAGTTGAAAATAGCATGATGCTGAGAATGGGTTCACTAAGCAGATGTTTCGTTAGTTATTCTGTAATGCAATCAGGGCAGATCCTGCCAGCTTAGTATGAATACATAAAGAGAAAACATCTCTCTGTAGAAAGCCTCATCTGTTTCTAACTATTAAAGCAAAACAACAGTGAACCTGTACATACCAGGTTCGTTCAGATTGTGCTGGATACAGTAAATCATTTTATACACCCACAGCCCAAAGGGGTAAATTTACAAAGCTGATGTGTGGGAGGCAGCACATTAATCTGCCTATCTTCAGTCACTGTTTTTATTCCTGCATTTAAGGACCTTATCCTTGCATGTGTTTTAAAATTATTTCCAGCTTTCCTTTTGTTCTCAACATTTTTTCTACTTCTCAGTTTCTATAGTAAGAGCAGGTAGAATCAAGTGAGAAGGTTATTTTAAACAAGCTGTCGGAACTCAAAAGGTTGAAAACAGTCTGTTAACCAAGTGTGTGATGTAAAGGTCTTTGTGGGATTTGTGCTTTTAAGCTTGTCCACATATGATCTAGGATTGGGGTGAGTGGTGAGGCAGCCACGTTTGCTGATAACAGTAAATTGTTCAAGGTCATTAAAACAAAAAAGATGGGTGGCAAAATAACAAATGCAGTTCAGTGTAAGCAAGTGTGAAGTGATGCGTGTTGGGACAAAAAGGTCTTAATTTCTCTTAAAACTCATGAGAAACTCAGTGACTGACCAGGTACAAGACCTTGGGGTCATGGTGGATAGTCGACCTGTGTGTGGCAGCTTTGAAAAAGCACTAATCCCTGGTGCAGCTGTGTTTGGAAGACGGTGAACGGTTCTGGTTCCTCACCTCAAAAAGGATATTGTAGAGTTGGAAAAAGTTCAGAAAAGGGCAGCCAGAATTATTCAGGGGATCGAGCAACTCCTCTATGAAGAAAGGTTATAGCCTTTAGTTTAGAGGAACGGCATTTAAGAGGTGACATGGCTGGAGTTTATAAAATTATGGCATGGAGAAGGTGGGTCGAGAGGAGTTTTTTTCCTTCCTCTTTCATAGTACCAGAACTTAGGACATCCAGTAATGTTGGAAAGCTCAGGACAGACGAAAGAAAATGCTTCTTCATGAAGCACATAAACTGTGGAACTCGTTCCCACGTTTAATGGCCAACTTGGATGGTTTTAAATCGGGATTAGACATATTCATGGAGGACTATGGTGATGTTCCTCCCTCACTGTCGGAGGCAGTGCTTCTGAATACCACTTGCTGAGAATGGGCAGAGTGCTGTTGTGTTTTTGTCTGCTTTCAGGCATCTGTTTTTGGCCACTGTTAGAACAGGATGCTTGACTAGGTGGTCCACTGGTCTGATCAGCAGGCTATTATTATGTTTAAAACATAATACATTATTTAACCACGTGTTGTTTAACTCCTAGGTTTCCTATGCCCGTCCAAGTTCGGCATCAATCAGAGATGCTAATCTGTATGTCAGCGGCCTTCCAAAAACGATGACCCAGAAAGAGCTAGAGCAGCTTTTCTCGCAATATGGGCGCATCATCACCTCAAGAATTCTGGTTGATCAAGTCACAGGTTGAAAAACGTTTTATTTATAAGCACATTTCTAAACTTGAATTTGTTTGGAAGGTCCTTCATTTGCTGTTTTAATTAAAGCTCTCAAGTGCTTTCGCTCTACTTTTTCTACACAGGAATATGTATAAAGGAAATTGCATATTTAGATTTGCTGACAAAGGGAGGGGAGGTTGATAATCAGCTGTAATTTCCAAATGGTGGGTTGGGGACAAATTAGTAATTTGGGGAAGTCTTGTAAATGTGTGATCAGTTGGAATGGGGGCAGGGAATTCTGGTTCAGGCTGAAATAAACATGGTTTCATCATAAAAACATTTCGACAAATATGATATTCCACATTTATAAGAGGGAAAACAGCCATATGTTTACAACTATATCAATTTTTAAATTTTTTTCTTTTTTACCTAACTGTGTATAGGACCATAAATGTTCGTATATAGGTGGAGTTATTAAGGCTGTATCTTTGTAAACAGCGCAGAGATTACATAAATAGTGTGTGAATTATTTAAATAAAATAAAACGGTTGCAATTGCAATAGTTTCTTTAAAGGCCAACTTAATGCATGCAAAGAAATAGAGGAAAACAACAGAATGGGAAAAACCAGAGATCTGTTCAAGAAAATTGAAGATATGAAAGGAACATTTTGTACAAAGATTACCATAATAAAGGACAAAAGTGGTAAGGACCTAGCAGAAGACATCAAGAAGAGGTGGCGAGAATACACAGAGGAATTATACCAGAAAGAAATGGATGTCTCGTACACCCCAGGTAGTGTGGTTGCTGACCTTGAGCCAGACATCCTGGAGAGTGAAGTCAAATGGGCCTTAGAAAGCACTGCTTATAACAAGGCCAGTGGAAGTGATGGTATTCCAGCTGAACTATTTAAAATTTTAAAAGATGATGCTGTTAAGGGGCTACACTCATTATGCCAGCAAGTTTGGAAAACTCAGCAACGGCCAGAGGATTGGAGAAGATCAGTCTACATCCCAATCCCAAAGAAGGGCAGTGCCAAAGAATGCTCAAACTACCGCACAATTGCACTCATTTCACTTGCTAAAAAGATTATGCTTAAAATTCTACAAGGCAGGCTTAAGCAGTATGTGGACCAAGAACTCCCAGAAGTGCAAGCTGGATTTCGAAGGGGCAGAAGAACCAGAGACCAGATTGGAAACATGTGCTGGATTATGGAGAAAGCTAGAGAGTTCCAGAAAAACATCTACTTCTGCTTCATTGAATACGCAAAAGCATTTGACTGTGTTGACCACAGCAAACTATGGCAAGTTCTCAAAGAAATGGGAGTGCCTGATCACCTCATCTGTCTCCTGAGAAATCTCTATGTGGGACAAGAAGCTACAGTTAGAACTGGATATGGAACAACTGATGGGTTCAAAATTGGGAAAGGAGTACGACAAGGCTGTATATTGTCTCCCTGCTTATTTAACTTATATGCAGAATTCATCATGCGAAAGGCTGGACTGGATGAATCCCAAGCCGGAATCAAGATTGCCGGAAGAAATATCAACAACCTCAGATATCCTGATGACACAACCTTAATGGCAGAAAGTGAGGAGGAATTAAAGAACCTTTTAATAAGGGTGAAAGAAGAGAGTGCAAAATATGGTCTGAAGCTCAGCATCAAAAAAACTAAGATCATGGCCACTGGTCCCATCACCTCCTGGTAAATAGAAGGGGAAGAAATGGAGGCAGTGAGAGATTTTACTTTCTTGGGTTCCATGATCACTGCAGATGGTAACAGCAGTCTCGAAATTAAAAGACGCCTGCTTCTTGGGAAAAAAGCAATGACAAACCTAGATAGCATCTTTAAAAGCAGAGACATCACTTTGCCAACAAAGGTCTGTATAGTTAAAGGTATGGTTTTCCCAGTAGTGATGTATGGAAGTGAGAGCTGGACCATAGAATTGATGCTTTTGAATTATGGTGCTGGAGGAGACTCTTGAGAGTCCCATGGATTGCAAGAAGATCAAACCTATCCATTCTGAAGGAAATCAGCCCTGAGTGCTCACTGGAAGGACAGATCCTGAAGCTGAGGCTCCAATACTTTGGCCACCTCATGAAAAGAGCAGACTCCCTGGAAAAGACCCTGATGTTGCGAAAGATGGAGGGCAGTGTTCTCGAAGCTACAAACATGAGTTTGACCAAACTCTGGGAGGCAATGGAAGACAGGAGTGCCTGGCATGCTCTGGTCCATGGGGTCACGAAGAGTTGGACACGACTAAACGACAACAATGCATGCAACACTTTATTTCCTGTGGTATTACGTAACTTCCTGTGGCCTTGTGTAGTAGGTTCTTGAAACTTTTTTCCCTTTCTTCTTTTGCTTATTTAAATGCAATATTCTTTTCGCAGGTGTTTCTCGTGGTGTAGGATTTATCCGTTTTGATAAGAGAATAGAGGCAGAAGAAGCCATAAAGGGACTAAATGGCCAGAAGCCTAGTGGTGCTACAGAACCGATTACTGTGAAGTTTGCTAATAACCCCAGTCAGAAAACAAGCCAAGCCCTCCTTTCCCAGCTGTACCAGTCTCCCAACAGACGCTATCCGGGACCTCTCCACCACCAAGCTCAGAGATTCAGGTAACATTCTCCAAATAATTTATTTTATTGTTGTTTACCAAGTTATAGGTTAATTTTCAGTATCTTATGACTGGGAGTTCGGTGGGCCATCTTTTTGCAGGTTCCTGAGTTGACAGAACTGTGGTTTGACCAGATTTTGTCGGGCAAAGGAATGATAGGACAATCATGTAAACAAGAAACGGAATATGTGTGAATTATTACCCCACATAAAAATGAGAAACAGAATTCATTTTTCATTTATACATGGTGCATTGATACAAAAAGATACAAAAGATTAACATAGCAGTTGGGTAATAAAAAATAAAAGCCCCAGTTGAGGGAACTAGAGTTACAGTAAAAAAAAACTATGTACTTGTTGCCATGTGCCCCAGGATATGATTAGCTTGCAGCAATCCCTTGTTAAGCAAAAGGTGCAGGAAGCAGGTTATATACTAGATCTTTTCCTCTGGCAATCAAAGTTGACAATACTGATCACCTGTTAAATGTCTCTTAACACAGTATAGTTGCCCTGCTTATGAACTACTGTTGTGGGGACTTTCCCTATTCATGGCAGCCTTTTGCGTAAACTTGTTTCTACATTTGGATTGGTTTCCATAGAGAAAGCATTAGTACCTATTGGCCTTGCTTTTAAAGCGCTCAGATAAAGTGCAAAGAACACACAGCTTTATTTCAGTATCTGTTCATTGAGTATAATACATATGTAGATAGAAATAAATATAAAGTGGCCTCCCTCACACATAATACTAAACCATGGTTAGTTTAACCAAAGTGGCATGTGTTTGAGTGTCAGCCCATAGTTTTTTCCTGGTACCATCACAATGTGAAGCCATGGTTTGTTGTTGACTACACAAATCCTAGGTTGTTTTAACTGTGATTCAATGTTATGTCCTCTCAACAGTCTTGCCTAATGATGGTTTGTTTGGCCACCTTTGCTAGATACTTGCCGAACTGTGGCGGCAAGAGCAGCTGGAATGTAAACCCAAGTTCTGGGGAAACAAGCCATGCCTTGTTTACTTGTCAGTTGAGACAAATTGATATTTGCTTAAACTAACCAAGGTTAAAACAAAACCACAGTTTAGCATTCTGTGCAGATACAGATTTCTGAACAGAATATTCACAAATTGTTTCACATTTAAAGCATTTACAGAACACTTCTTGGTTTTTCTGATGAAGTGTGATGGATGTTACATTTTTATTTTAAAGTTAATTCTTCTGAACAATGTAGCTAATTTCAGTTCGTTATTTTTTGCCTACAACCCTGACCCCTTGGAAAACAAAAACCCATTTGCCTAATACATTAATATGGAAAGCTCCGTATTTTTAAAGTTGGGTAGGCCTTTATACATGCTACATTGTGACTGCCCATCATACTAAACATTATCAACTTTGTTTAATGATCTGATCTGAAAAATGTTAGGATAATCTGCTCTGGCTTTTAGGCATCAAAAATAATTTCTCCCAACAAAAGAAAAATGTCTACAATTCACAATACTAGTACAATCCTAAACGGCTGCCACCAGCGTATTTATTACTATTATTTCTATTTACAGGTTTAATGACAATGGAAAGGTAAATAGTGGAAATCATAGCAAAAGTTACAATTTCAGGCTAATATAGTGTGCAGAAGCAAAACCGCAAGGGAATTCTTCTGTGATGAATCAAATTGTAAGATGGTGGAATGTTACCTTTCTTCATTACCAGCACATTTTTAAATGTCATTTGTTTATTGTGGAAGTAAAAGCAGCTCTATGGCTGCTGATTCATTAGACCCGCTAGATGTACAGGAGTTGATGTTACGAATTTCTTCTTTGAAAATGGAGCATTATTAATAAAAGTTCCATTGAGCAATCTTGCCATCTGTGAGACATTAACCCAGAGACCCTCCTTCTCTTTTCAGGCTGGACAATTTGCTTAATATGGCCTATGGCGTAAAGAGGTAATTAGAATTGAACAGATTGCCAGATGTCCATGTTGGCACAGATTGGTGCTATAATTTTTTTTTTTAATCACTAACTTTATTTTGTTTTTAATTCTTTCCTTTTTTCCCCCCACCAGCATGCCAAATGTTTTCTGTCTTTTCGTTTGGACTTCAGTTCGTTTTCTTTAACACCATGCACAAACACACACACACAAATAGTGTGTGATTTTTGTGTGCATGTTCTACTTTTTCTTTTGTTACAGGTCTTCTAAGATGGTTTAGGTGCAACAGCTACAAGCATTCTGATTTCCTAAGTGTATTGTTAAATGACTCTTTAAAAGTCTCACTCAATCAGAGTTTATTATAACAAAGATTTGGTGTCACTGGGCTTATAGTGTGAAATTGTCACTGAAAATGTGACTCAAACCCAGTATTGTTTAGAAAGGTAAGGGAGCTGCCCAAGTTTCATAAAACGCTGTAACTGTGTGCACCTTAATCAGGCCTCTTATTTTCTTTGTTGCAGGTTTGACAAGTGTTTCCAGTAATTTGGAGCTTGTGGTTTGCCTTCTTTTAAGTTAAATTGCTTGTTCTGATTTTTATTTCATAGTGTCACTACTGGAAATTTGAAAATACTGTCCTGATGGCATGAAACTGTTACATTAGTATGACTTCTCTGTTAATAATCCACATACATCAGCACAGAGGTTAAAGGACTGTTTCTTACATTTATAATCCAAAAATGCTGTATGTATAGCCTCTCACCGTATCATGACATGGAACATACACAGCTGTGTGCACACATGTCCACTTGTGATCCATCCATGTTGAAAAAGTAGGGTGTGACAAAACAGGCCCACCCACTCCAGTCTTTGAGATGGGGTGGGCTGCAAGGCACTCTGTGGATTTCCAAGTAGGACAGAAATTCACCAGTGGGGAAGCCCCCTCTCCTTGACACCACATTTGTCACATCCACAGAAGAGAATTTGATCATTAGCATTTGCCAACATTCCTGCGAGGTGTGAATGGGGTCATTCACCTCCAGATGGCAGACACAGGAGGGGACATGCCCAGGGAGGGAGATGCTTTGGATGTGCTTTTGCTTTTTCAAAAAATAGATTTTATTGATACATCAGGACAACAATAAAACGGAGGGGGGCATAAATAACATAAAATTTTGACTTCCTTTGGATGTGAATTGATCTCTCCTAGTTAATGACATGAAAATTTCTGGGTGCAGATATTTTCTTAAAAGGACAGCGTGAGGTGGGTTGGAGGCTAGCTTTTTATTACAGGGTGTAGGTATCAGAAATATAGAATGCCACCCACAGACTGCAGGTATAATATTTCATGCTGCATGTCAATACTGTATGCACAGTGTAGGTGCAACCACACACACGCAATATTTCTGGATTGTAGCTTTGAACCAGCACCTGGTCTGCCTTATGAAATCACACAGGGTGGGGCAGCCATGCTCCCCAACATTTAGAGATTTTCAGTTGTTTTATACATTCCCCAAGTCTTTCTGATCATTGTACTTCTGGCAGGGAAAAAACATTCCTACTGCACTTTAGAAGTAACAGTACCTATTTTTCCTGCACAGATTCAGTTGAGAGTGGTCACTTCAGAACTTAACACCTGGTGCTTGAAAGGATGAATTTAAACTAGGGCGGTTAAGCAGTTTTACTTGAATAATCTCAGCGTTAAACTTTGTTCCTTTTTACCTCCCCGCTTCCCTTGATTTCTGGGGTGATTGGGGCGCACCAGTTACAATCGGCTTAAATTGCATGCTACTGAATACTACCTCCCCATGTGATTTCAGGTGACCATGTGGTAAGTTTTTAAACAGCTACCATATAGTTTCTGGACACTGGAATCCATCTAGATCAGGGTGCTAATGTGAACTAAAACTCCCATCATCCCTGACCATTCACCACCATGGCTGGGCCTCCCAAATACTAGAGTCCACAACAACTGGAGGGTGTCCTGCTGACTACCAGGACCTAGATATTATATCCATGTAGGACAAAGATTTGCATGAAGCAGTCTTTAGTTTTCATAACTTGTCATGTTAATGGTATAGCGAGTAATAAGTCTAGTAAATTACAGAAAACAAAAGTGCTTGCTGCCCTCTGTGGGGGTCAACAGTTGTGGTTCAGCTAAGCTAGCCCCACACAGATTTAAATATATCTATGTAAAGAGACAGAACTCACACATGTAATACACATTCGTATTGCACACAACATCTTAGACAGGATAGCAATGCTTTTTCTAGGGCCTCAGTAGTTTCAAATAAAGGTACTTGGTAATTCACTGATGCCTGTGTGAATACAATAGAATTGTAGAGTTGGAAGGGACCCCGGGGGTCATTTTGTCTAGAAGTCTGCAATGCAGGAATCTCATCTAAAGTATCCATAACAGATGGCCATCCAACCTCGGCTTAAAAATCTCCAAGGAAGGAGAGCCCACTGCCTTCCGAAGGAGTTAGTTCCACCGTTGAACAGCTCTTACTGTCAGAAAGTTTTTCCTGATGTTTAGTCAGAATCTTCTTGTAACTTGAAGCCATTGCTTTTGGGTCCCAGCCTCTGGAGCAGGAGGAAACAAGCTTGCTCCATCTGCCATGTGGCAGCCCTTTAGATACCTTTGATCGAACCAATTAAGCTTTCATCAGGCAATAAAGGTAGTAGCTACAACCTACTCAGATAAAACCATGTACTACATCACAACATAAAGGAGACTTCATTTGATTGCAGGGTGCAGCCAAGTTCTCCAAGGGAACCGCTAATACACACTCAATTTCAGTTCCTTATATGGAGTTCAGCAGCTGTTGTTTCAGAGGCATTTAGTAGTGCTTTTTAAACTGAACGTTACGCCGTGTGCTGAATGTGCGTTCTTCACTGCAGAGAATTTAACAGGCTCTTTTTCTTTTCTTGGTCTTGGTTTTATGTAACGTATGCTTGAAAACTGATCTGTAGATTAGCCCTCCTCTCTTTTTTTGTCTTTTGTCTTTGTTAATCCGATAGGTTTTCTCCGATCACAATTGATGGGATGACGAGCCTTGTAGGAATGAACATCCCTGGCCATACTGGGACTGGGTGGTGCATCTTTGTCTACAACTTGTCCCCTGACTCCGACGAAAGTGTCTTGTGGCAGCTCTTTGGCCCCTTTGGGGCAGTCAATAACGTCAAGGTGATTCGCGACTTCAACACCAACAAGTGCAAGGGATTTGGCTTTGTCACCATGACCAACTACGATGAAGCTGCCATGGCAATTGCCAGCCTTAACGGATATCGCTTAGGAGACAGAGTATTGCAAGTTTCCTTTAAAACCAATAAAACCCATAAATCCTGAATTTCATATCCTTAATAATTATTATAAATATATATATATATAAATATATATACGAACAAACAAACAAAAAACTTTCAAGGCTTATACTCAACCATGGACTTTTATAAGCCAGTGTTGCCTAAGTATTAAAACGTTGATATCCTGTGAACAGGAAAGGATTTTATAATGCTTAGAAAAAAAAACAAAAAACCTTTGATGCATTGAATGTTCTTTCATAGCTGTCGTTGTTGAATATAATATACATAGATAACAATGTGCAGGGATTTTTACCCGGCCAGCTAGTTTTACTACCTTCCTTGAAGGTGGGTCTTTTTAAGATGACCATTCACTCATTTGAAAAATAAATAAATAAATGAAAAAAATCTAAAACCATTTTTACAGACTAATGGGGTTAGCAGATTTTGCTCTCTTTTTTTTCCAAAATGTTTGATCCAATCAGATTGGTAAACCCCCAACATAAATTAAAGAGGAACAATAAAAATTGCAAAATGAAAAAAAAAAAGAGAAACATAATTTTGCAACTTTTTTATTTTTCCTTTTTTATTTTATATCATGTGAACTAAACAGTCTTCTGTTAGGGATAGGGTAAAAGGGGGGGATACCTGATGACATAACAGTTTAAATAACATTAACAATGTTGCCAAAGAGGTGGTCTCTTTGCTGAAAATGGGTTTCAAGAAAAATCTATTTTTATAAAATATAAAGAATTTTTACAAGAGAATCTGGATTTGAGAAAAAAATATTTTGACTGGCTAATTTAGGGGAAATTGACAACTTTGTCATGTTCATACTGCACTGGTAACTTTTTAGAGATCAAGATGTGTGTTTTAAACTGGATTAAGTAGATTGTTTTTTGAAGGATGGGCTACAAACAGATGATCTTCGTATCTTTTCATAGCATGTAATAAAAATATTAAATACAGAACGGGAGAGTGTTCTTCCCAGGCACACAGTTACCCACAGTCAAAACCCAAAAGCAAGGAGATGAGTTGCAGGATGGTTTTTCTTTAAGTCATCAGTATGGGATATCAGCAGAACAAAAGTTTTGGAAAAAAATTAATTTTAATCAAAAAGTTCCTTTCTTTGAGCAGTAGGTGCTACAAAATTATTTACATATCTTAGTATCATAGTTAAATGTAATGTGTTTAGAGGGGGAAAAGTACATTTGCTTTAAATTTGTTAAGAATTTTCAGATTCACTTTCTAGCCCATACTGATATAAATTGGGCTGTGTTGGCACATTTGAAACACTCTTTACGTTGCTTGAAACACTTATTTATTTAATTGCTGATGTGACGCATATGCCAAAATCAAATATTGCTAGTTTGGCTAGTCTACTTATTTGTTTACTTAAACTATGGGAAGAAGCATATTATTGTGTCATTTTGTTGTGTGTGTATGTGTATATATAATATAAATATGTGTATATATAATATAATATATATATATATATAAAAAGAAGTTATTTTTTTCCTTTTGGTTAACTTATTCTAAGTTGTAACACTTTGCTAGTTTCGTTTGTATATGTCTTAAAATGTTTTCTTAATGATACTTAAGTGGCAAGAGGTATCAAGGTAACCTGTGTAGAAATATTGTTTGATATATTGTCATGTTTGTCGTGAATATTATTATTTTTTCTTACTGCACAGTAGAAAACAACAACAACAACTGGGTCTTTATTTTAATGTAATTCAGATTGGGGAAAACAGAGCTAAGGGAACAAAATGACTGAGGGAGTCCTCTCCCATGTTCAGTGCACTGATCCTTTTCGTATGTTTGTGCTTTGTATGGTTATATATTTAAAAGAAAAAAAAGGTCATGCTCTTCCCTGAGTACTAGAAACAGTTACTCGCTATGCATAATCTAGTTGATAGTTAAATTTGCTATTGCTTTTCTTGTCTTGTTATATACAATTTTTTCAATACCAGTTTAGTCTTAATGGTAATAAAACGTTATGGTTCTTTATAACTTGTGCTTATTTTGTGCATTCTCCCCCCTCCCCGCCCCATGCTTATACCCACTAACTGCATGTAAACAACATACTGGTTTTATTTCATTTATTTATTTTCCACACTGAAGCAGCAAACATTTTGTAGTACAATAATAATTTAACAGCAAAGGCTGTGCATCCTAAATGTCATCAGTTCATTTACATTTTGAAATGATTTTAAATTTCAAACAAAAAAAAACAAAAAAAAAAAACAGAAAATGCCCTCATTCAATGTTTGGGGAAAACCTTTCTACACCATCTGCTGTGAATGAGCGCAGTTTGCTGGGAAAGTTTTGATGCAATTTCTAAGCATTAGTGGGGAAGGCATGTCAGAATCTTTTCTCTACAATGTGTTTTACTATCTGAAATTTAAAATAAAAAAATCTTTCTTAGGACCAGGCAGTTGTATATTTTAGTTATAATGTATTACTTCATGTTTAACTTGCTAGTTTAGATCATTTCTGAGGGAAAGTATTGTAAATGTTTTTTTTCATAACCTTGTTGTGTTTGAATTATTTGTATTTAAATTGTCCAGACAATAAATGAAAGTGTGTAGAATGGCTATGGACTTGCCATATTTTTAAAAGTGTTCAGCTGTTTTCATAACCACAGCTTCATCCATATATCTTAATAGTTTTTAATCCTGTAGATCCCATTTTAAAAATTCTGGTTTCATCTTTCCAGCGCTTATAACTTTTCCATGCATGCAGTTAACAATGCACTTACTAGGGGTGTATGCAGGCACTAAGATTTGCCTTGAATCTGTCTGTTTCTGTACTTGCTCTGCTTCAATTTGTGTTTTGAGTTCCAAACCATTCTGTATAAAACGAAGTTGTGTGTTTTCCCATTAACTGTAATGCAAGAATCTAAAAACATCTAAACAAATTTACCATTTTTTTAAAAAAAGTGAATGAAATTTACAGGTACAAGGAAGTCTCTCAAGAGTGGCCTTAGCCTCCCAAATTGTAGACAAATAGTTCCAGGGATGTTTTTATAGGAATTAAAAGAGAGTCGGTTTCCTACATAATGCCCAAGTCTCTCTTCCTCATCTAGAATGTATACATTTTTGTCTCATAATTATAAGCTGCCAACCAAAACCAGATTCTCTTTGGGATAAGGTGGAACAGTGTCTATTCCTCAGGAGCTGTGATGATGTAGCTGTAGGTCTTTATTGTCTGAGTGATGCTTGTCTGCAAAGGGCGGGTCATAACCATAGAAGCCCTAGCAGTGAAAGGCATTTCTCATGGCTTTTGTTAATGATTAACTATATTGCTAGTGCAGAATAGAAAAATAGTACTTCCTACTTAGTAATCACAGTTTTGGAGAGAGTGCCGCTGAATAATCCAGTCAGAAGAAACAAATATACCGTGTGGCAGCTGGAAAATAAAATGTGGGAGGGACAACAGTGAAAATGGAATCATAGCAGCCAAATCTTGTTCCTAACCTTTAAGTGTTTGTAGGGATCAGAGAGTATCCATGATCCACTTGGGCCTCTTGAATGGCTTCTTCCCCACCTCATTGGTTTTCCTGCAGTTCTCTCTTTTAGTCAAAGCTGAACAGAATACAGGCTGAGCCCCTGATGATTATTACCTCCTTTGTATATATCCTGACAATGAGAAACCACAACATAAATCCTATAACTGACTGACTGACTGATTAACTAACTAGGAACAACAACTTGGTAGTCGTAGTGGATAGCTCAATGAAGATGTTGTTGAAAACAATTTCACAGGATTTAGTAAACCTGGTGATTTGAGTGGCATCAGAGAACTCACTTAAGTGATCAATCAACCTATAATCACAGCACCTTAAATGCCCATAGCCCCTGGAATTAGAATTTCAAGAGTGAATCAGTCTCTAAGCTTACTGAAAGAATCAAAACAAAATAAAAAAAATTCTTTCCAGTAGCACCTTAGAGACCAAGTTTGTTATTGGTATGAGCTTTTGTGTCTATGCACACTTCTTCAGATAGAATCAAGAAAGAATTCTTCGGAAAGAATCAAGAGCACTTGGTAACATTTAGACTTTTGACTCACCTGCCTTGTATCCTTGGTTAAGTGGCCATACACACAAGACGCATTGGCTCTAGTATACAGAAACTGGTAGAGGAATCTAGAAAACAAACAAGCCAAAGCAAGTTGAATCTGGAACACCTGGAACTCCTGTTTCAAATGATTTAGTCATCTTAACCGTCCAATGATAATCTCTAACCTGTATAAAGAAGCAATGAATCACTTCAAATAGCATGAAATAGTTTAAATGACGGTTTGCCAGTTGGCCATCCATTTTGAATCCCTGAGTGTTTGTATATTTTGTAAGCATCTGGAGTCCAGAGAGAAATTGCTCTATTCAGCATCTCTGCTACAATACTGTCTTCAGCAGCCTTCGTTTGCTTCTAATGCACATAAATAATTGGACGCTGTGGCTGCATGAAATCAGTTCATTTCCCTCATACTTCTAAACCCTACTGGAACTTGCATAGCAGTAGTGTCTGCTGAATTATGATCCTCTAGGTTGTCCTAGATTTCAGCACTTTCCCATGGATACCTTTAAAGCAGAGATGAGGAACCTGTGGCCCTCAAAGTATGCTTGGACTCCCACTTCTATCAGCTGACCAACTGTCAGGGGCGACTGAAGTTGGAGTCTAGCAACATGGAGTATCACAGGTTCCCCTTCTCTGCTTTAAAGAGTAGCACAATATTTTGACATTCATTTGCAGTTTAAACAGATTTCTCCACTTTGTTTATAGCCCGGACAGCCTCCTAGAGGTTTATATGAATCTCATAAATACAAAAATTTGCTCCACATTTATCTTTCCTTCAGGTTCTGTTGCTAATTGGAAATACATAAAACTGCAGCACTGCTCTTCATGGCCAAGCTTTGGAATAATATATCAGCTATCTGCTTGATGGTGTGCAGTTCTACAGGACTTTTACTAATAACAAATATTTCTTTTTTGCAAGAGATTAACAATGGTGACAATAATTAGTTTCATGCTGTGGGATGAGTTTTTGCAGCTTACGGCCGTCTTAAATAAATTTGAGTATTCATTTTAACATTGCAAGATCATCACGTTTATGTGTGCATTGTAGATCACTGATCAATTGATGATTGTGGATTATGTGTGGAAGGAGGTTGCTTGTATTCCAGGGAGAGTGGAATATAGAAACTCTTTATCCATGTATTTTATGGGTTCTAATTAGTGGAAGCACATCCACCAGAGGTTGGGAACTGCAATATTGTCCCCAAATGTTGATCTTTTTTCCTTATGAAGAAGACATAACTGTGTGCCCTCTGGACTATGAATACTGGAATCCCTGATTCTAGTCAGCTTTCTCTTGTTCTCCAATCTTTTAAAAAAAGAATTGCTTCAATAGTTGCTCAGAGGCATAGATACCTTTCACTGAAGACCACCTCCTGAGGGGACATCAAATCTGGCTAGTCTCATGAAAACTCACTGTTTCCTGTTGACCCTCAGTGTCTAGAAGTTTCCAGCATTAGATATAGAAATGTGACAGAGAACAGGTACCCTTCGCTATTCTCTTTTACTTCCCAACCTTGCTTAACTTCCAGTCTAATCAGTGCTGCTTGGTGGTCCCAGTTTCCATTGCATCGGAACAGATCTAGGTATTGCTCTCTGATGACTACTATGACTGAGCTGTCAAGAATTCATATAGGCTGACTCCTTTGTGATAACTAGCCTACTCTAGACTTCACCTCTGCTGGATTTCTGTTGATACCTGCTCGTGTCACAGCCTGGAGCTGACACTTTCCTTAGGTAAGGAGACTGATTTTAATTGTGATGATGCATAGGTATGTTCATAGTTCAATAACAACATCTGCATGACCACAGAGCTCTAGAAAAAGGATACTGTTAACTTGTCAGATATTTCATCCTATCACTTGTATTTGATACACAACTTCAGTTGCACTACCAGGAAAAAAAATAGTCTGGCTATGGGCATCCTTCCAACAACTTCTGCAGTGAATATAAGAGTACTTCACATCCACCGGTTTTTCTGCAATCGGCTCTTCCCTGTCTTCATTCAATGCTTCCTGCCTGCCCGTTTCATCTAATGGCCCTGATGTCAATTTTTGGTGCTCTATTTCTGACATAAATTGCTACATTTATAATAAATATTTGCAGTAATGTGAGTGCCTATAATTTACTTCAGCTATTAGAGCAGGATTGTCCAAAATGTATATTTAATATGAAGCTCTGCACCCAGGTGTGTGGGTGTGTTTCCCAAGAATGGTTAGCCAAGATTACTATAGTCACATCTTGAGCATGAGGATATCTTGCTAATGTTTAAGGACGAGGAGAGATTAGAATGGGTGATGAAAACTAAATCCTGCTACTTTTTCATGTTCCTAAACTTTTTCTGAGATTCGGTATTTGTCACTATTGCAGGCAATACATTTGGCTAGATGAGTTGCCTGTTTGCCTAATAGTATGGTGGTGCTTTAACCGTGTATTTGACCGTTTCCAAACATTTTCAAGCACACTTAAGTTCTCTGTAAAAAGCAAGAAGTTATCCTTTTACATTTACATTTCTTATTTCAAAGAACTCTGTAGGATATGGAAGCTTGTGGAAAACAAGCATTTTGAGAGCTCCATTGTACTGCATATAATTGAACACTGATTGATTTCCTTAGCAACCTTCTGCATAGCAACATCTGGAAAAACTAATACTCCAGCCAAAAATATGACACTTATTTACAAGTGAATTTCAAATTTACAACAGCAGTAGCATTTCAGTCTAGAAGACATGGCTGCATTTACTGACTAATTAAAGGAAATACTCGAAACACCAAATCTTGTGTTGTGTACATCCTTAAAAACCACAAGCATGAATTAGCTTTTAACAAATAATACAATTCTGATTTTAAGTCTCAGTATGAAGCACTTAATTAATTTTGTAGGATAAGGAATCTGTTGCAAATATACAGCACTTCACCCACTCAACACCATCTGCTGTGGAGAATTAAATGTACAACTCGCAAATGAAATCCTACAGAGCTGGTGCAAAAAGGTCTTTGCTTGAATTTAAACAAGGCTGTGGAAACCAGCAAACACATTGCAAAAGATCATGAAAACAACAACAAATGTGTCCATCAGTGAGTCATTCTCACAGTGGTTTTTCATATACTGGTTCTGTTGCAAGAACATTTGCACTTGATGCTAATTTTCCATATGCAAAATTCTTGCTTCAGCTTCTGATTGTACTGCCTTGCTTTTGCCAAAGCTTTCAAACATATTAAGTCTATGATTAGCCCAGCAATGTAAGCCAGAGTTAAGAAAGTAATAAAGTTATTTACCATAAAACCAAGTTGTCATTTTTAAACCATTCTTCTGAGTGTTACCGGGGTATTATTTAATTTCCGTACCTGTGCCTATTAGACCAATTTAAGCTGGATTAGACATTATCAATGAAACATCTTGTCAAATTTTAAAGTTGAGATTGTCTATTTGAAAATTTGGCAGATGTGGAAATTGTAAATCCTGTCTCACAAATCTGTTCAGAGTTCTTCAATAGTGTCAGCAAGCAGACGTGATCCAGCTGACATAGTACACTAGGACTTTCAAAAAGCTTTCGACTAGGTACCTCCCCAAAGACTCCCAAGTAAGTTAAGAAATAAGAAGAGAGGTCATCTTGTGGATCAGGAACCGGTTAAGTAATCAGGAAGCAGAGAATAGGAATGAATGGACAATTCTTCCAACAGGGATGTAGAAAGGGGATTCTCCCAAGGTAAGTATTAAGACCTGTGATTTTTAACTTGTTCATAAAGTGTTCAGGGTGGCTTAAACAAGAGATTGTGAAGAGCTCCAAAGGGGCTTCTCCAAACCGGGCAGTAAATTGGCAAGTGCAATTCAATGTATGTAAAAGTAAAGTAATGCATGTCAGGGCAAAAATAATTTAATTTCACATCTACATTCATGGGGTCTGAACTGGTGGTGACTGACTAGGAACAGCAACTTGGAGTCACAGTGGATAGCTCAATGAAGATGTTGCCCCATGTGTGGAAAAGGAAAACTCAGTGCTAGGGGCCATTAGGAAAAGAGTTGAAAATAAGACCGCCAATATAGTGCTATTATGCAAATCTATGGTGTGACTGCATTTGGAATACTATATGAGCAGTTCTCGTCACCTCACCTCAAAAAGGATATTGTAGGGTTGGAAAGGGGTCAGAAAAGGGCTGCCAGAATGCTCATTGGGACCAGTGGCGGAGCATATCTAAATAGTGCCTGGGTTGGGGGGAGGAGGTTGCTGTGGCACATGTGCAGGGGTGGCCCAGTCCAGGAGAGTGGGTGGCAGCCGCTCTCCGCCCCCAGGGAAGGAGGAGCCTCAGCTGGGCATGCCACAGCTGCTCTCTGGAGTTGCAGCTGGGCGTGCCAGGCATGGAAGGACACGCAGAGAGTGATCTTCACCCTCTGCTCTCTGGCCCCACTGCCAGCAGGGTGCGAGGGGGGTCTTGGGGGTGTGCCTGGTTCATGCCCCCTCCCAGATTTTGCACCCGGGGTCACAGCCCCCATGGCCCATCCCACACTACGCCACTAAATGGAACTGTTAACAGCCTTTAGAGTTTTTAAGTTCAGAGAAAAGGCAAGTAAGAGAGATGGTAAAAGTATAAATTATATATGATATAGGGAAAGTAGATGGAGAGAATGTTTGTCTCCATCTGTTATAACACTAGAATTCATGGACCACCAATGAAGCTGAATGTTGGGAGACTGTACGGGCAAAAGAAAGTACTTCCACACAATGTTAAACTAGGGGCATGATAGTCACCAACTTGGATGGCTTTACAAGAGGATTAGACAAATTGTTGGAGCATAGGGCTACCAATGGCTACTAACCCTGATTCCACAGTAGAAGGCAGGGTGCTGCTGAATATTTCCACCCACTCCATTTTCTGTTCCTTCCAGTAAGTGCATTCTTTGCCCATTTAGTATGATCAGTCCAGTTTGCACTATTTGGTGGAATTCCCTCCTAGATCTGCAGCTCTGCAAACATTGTGGTCTCCCCAGGCCTGCTTGTTTCCTATTTTGCATGGAGAGTACCATTTTGGCTGCATAAGAACAGGTAATAGGAGAAATATGGGTATTGCTACGAGACCGCCCTTGGATGGGCTCAGTTTGCAAGGGGAAATTGCACTCAACCTGCCTCCACTACTTTCCTCCCCCCGCCCCGCCCTGCCAAGGTTGGATTAACAGCAATAGTGGGGGAGGGAGATTTAGTTCTTGCAGGTAGGGTGTGTTATTTTAAAGAGTGGAACTTTTTTTTTTTTGCAAATTTCAGTGAGGCGGTCTTCAAAATACAATTCTGGGTGTGATGAAGTCACATTTGCTATTTTTGTGATTGGACATTTATCTTGGCAAGTCTACATTGGATAAAAAAGCACATAAACTGCTTTGAGTCAAGCAAAGATGTTTAATTTTACCTTATGAAAACCTCAGGTAATGCTAAATAATAATAACAAATATTAATATATATAATAAAACAGCAATTACTTGGTGATCATTTTTAATGATTTCTATGCAATTTTACACACATTTTGCTTACAAGCAAAAGTAAATTGTATCAATTTAACCAATGTATGTTTTGGATTCCCAAATCATGTTACAACTTTTTAGCAATCCTCATTCCTTTTCGGAATTTGAAAGTTAAAAAATCCAACACACCCTTATGTCTCATGACTTGAAACTGCTTTAATTAACTGTTTTGATTATTATACTGTTTTAATGAAATTGTTTGTTGTACTTTTTAATTGTGGATGTTTATTTTAAAGCATCTCTGACCCACAGGCTTAATTGGTCCTGTCAGACCATTTTGGCCCAACCACACTTAATTGCCGGTATGGGGCAGCATAAAAGTGCCCCTTGGCTGGGTTTGCAGGCACCACCGATCAGCTGTTTGGTGGTACCTGAAATGCCTCCTGCTCAGCAACCGTTGGGTGATCATTGGAGATGACCATGGTCTAGGAACATTTGCACAGGTATCAAAAATGTGTCTTCATTGTATTCCTAGGCCAAGACAGTTATATGAATAATGGTGATAGGAAGGCATGGTATAGTTCAACCTTTGCCAATCTGGTGCCCTCCTGATGTTTTGGACTACAACTCCCATCATCCCTAGCAACACATGCCTTGCTTGCTCTGTTGGTCACTCATTTGCCTCCTCTGGACCAGAACGCAGGCAGCCATGCTGTAAAGGATCAGCACCCTGGACAGAGTTCTTGTGCTGGCCCTCAGTCAGGAACTTGGGTCTCAACCTGTGCCCAACCACACCAGCCCATGGCACTGCACCATGGACTGTTCATAAATGTTAATAAAGATACACTACCCTCTGCTGAGTTCACATTCTGTTTCAGTAATGTAAGCATTGATGTAAATAATACTGGATGTGCTGCAACATCTTACAGTTGTATGGTTACTACTCTGCTGATTTTAAACTAGTATGAAATATTCTTTTGTTCCCCTAGACAGTCTTTACCGCAGCTCTCCCTCAGAGCTAGTCAATGGGAATTTTAAATATTTGCCAACGTTTTAATGAATTCTCATTTTCAGTGGTCCTCCTGAGAGAGAGAAGAACCATAGATTATCCAAGTGTTTTGGGTTTCCATCCCTCACCCCCTGGGCATTCAAATGAATGTGCTTGCAACAAACATAAGTTTGAGCTTGCAAAACTGTTCCTTTTCATTATTAGAAATAAAATGTGCTTGTGCTATATATTAAACTGCATTTATATGCAGATGCAAATTCTTTCAACGTAATTAAAAGCACAGGAGAGGCAGGACTTTTCATAACGGAAATGCTGACAGATTCCTTCAAATGGTACAGAGGGATTTCTGCTGCTCTTTTGACCAGATAAACCAAACAGGTAATTCAATGTGATGTGCCAGCCATGAACTTGCTCCATTTAGTTTTAGGCGCTTAGGGAAGTTAAATATAAAACAGTGCAAAACTACACCGGCTTCAGGGCTCTATGGTTACACAAGCACTGGGGGTGAAGCTTTTAAGTTTTGCTTTTATTTTTCTCAAGGGCAATTGTTTCCCAAGTGAGATAGGCTTCCTCGAAAAAATGCAACTCCTTACTCTGCCTGTTTGGACCAGAAAACAGAGTGGAACTGTCTGTAAATCAATGCATTTCAAAACTAAACCTCAATCACTGCTTGCCAATAGTGGTAGCCAGCAGTCCCAAAGATGACAATTTTGGGGAACAGCAGGCCTGCTTTTCTCCACCCTTTCTGTTTTGATCTTCTTGTTGCCTGGCTGCAAGAAAAGGTGAATATTTCCAGCAATCCACCTTTCTTTTAGTTTCCTATGCATGCCACACCTCATTTTTAGCTGCAGCGTAGCAAACCAAATGAATTAAAATAACCACTATCATAAAATTCTTAGAGCGACACAGAAGCAACCGCTGTGCTCCCCAGACACAAACCTGAAAACATCCAGCCAGACTAGTAGCTTCTGCAGTGCAATAGGCAAGACTACAAGCTTGGAACTATTAAAATTTCTTGTGGAGCCTAAGAGTTCTATTCTCCACACTTTTAAGAAAGGTAAAAACACCTGCTTTAGAAACATTTGTCTTCTGTGAAGACACTTCCATTAGAACTGATTTAGTTATTTTGATTCTGTTATCATCCCTGAACATGCCTTTTAGACTGGTTAAAGAACATAGGATTCCATCTCGAATATTCCTAGACTTTGCCATGTGTTTATGGGGGAGCTTCTACTTTTGCTTTTCTGCATTTGAGATAAATGATGGGAAGTGTGACTAGTACCTGCAAATACATGTCCACATACACCACAAACTGAAGCATGGATGGGGGAAGAGAGCCTAAACAACAACAGTGTGCCTATGCCACCGGTGAACAGTCCAGAGCTGACAACATGGACAGAGTCTGTATCGTTTTTAACTCAACTAATTTCTTTAAAAGGAAAAAAAACTTAACTCCCAGCATACCAAAAAAATAATAAATCTGAAGCTCCCCAAAATCAAACATGTTAATTAAAACTGAGTTTAACAGCATGCCTAAACTGAAATGCTTTACAAATAACAGGCAATAACTTTCACAGATCTCAGCAGGTAATCTGTTTTGCATCGTGGTGGAACAATAGAGAAGTCCATATCTCAAGTCCCTGCCAAGCTGCCCCTCTTTGTTTGCTGCCCTCTCCCCAGATTTTAAAGGTTAGGTGACCGAAGTCACATTGAGGAATGGCCAGATGGAAAAGGGCAATCGCTAGGGTACATGAGACTCAGATTGTTTAAAGTTGACATGGGGAACCTTTGGCCCACCAGATGTCACTGAAGTACAGCTCTCCCCTGATGTTGGCCATGCTTGCTGAGACTGATGGGAGTTGTAGTTCAGCAGCATTTGGAGGGCCCAAGTATCCAACACCTTGTTTAAAGCTGTTTAAGAGAAACTTTTGGCAGTGACTACTGTTAAAGGAGGGACACGGGTGGTGCTGTGGGTTAAACCACAGAGCCTAGGACTTGCCGATCAGGAGGTCGGCGGTTCGAATCTCCGCGACGGGGTGAGCTCCCGTTGCTTGGTCCCTGCTCCTGCCAACCTAGCAGTTCAAAAGCACCTCAAAGTGCAAGTAGATAAATAGGTACCACTCAGGTGGGAAGGTAAACGGCGTTTCCGTGCGCTGCTCTGGTTCGCCAGAAGTGACTTAGTCATGCTGGCCACATGACCCGGTAGCTGTACGCCGGATCCCACTGGCCAATAAAGCGAGATGAGCGCCGCAACCCCAGAGTCGGTCACGACTGGGCCTAATCGTCAGGGGTCGCCTTACCTTTACTTACTGTTAAAGGAGTGGGACAAACAGCTTTGTGAGGTGGTAAGCTCTCAGATGAAGATATTCAAGCAATAGATGGTCTCCCAATATCTCTCCTAACTCTATAATACTATGAATAACCAGAATTGGCAACAGAGGTGGCCAGGGTCACTGTTTTCAAATTGTGTGGATATGACGATGCATTCCTGCTCCTATCGGGAGGAGAAACAGCCCACACAGACTGAATCTATGGGTCCGACACCAGTGCCTGTGTGTCATGTGGTTCGGCTTGGAATCTTTTCTTTAGGGGGAAAATTGCAATCAGATGCAGGAAGGGTTGAAGCCAAATGGGTAGAGTACATGGTTTTTTCCTCCCTGCCCTAAGTTCCAGTTTCAATATCCTAAGACTTTATACAGTTTCCACAATCTCTGGTAGGAAGGCTGGGAAAGACCCCTGCTTGAGACCTTAGAGAGCTTCTGCCAATCCAAGCAGACAATATGGAACAATAATAGAGCAGGCAAGATGGAACAATAGGTGTTTATGTGGCATGCAGTTAGACGGCCTCTTACTGTTCTAAGAGTTTTGTAGACATTTTGAGGCTTGATTATGGTTGTCTGGAATTGTTTCTTCTTCATTGCTCTTGGTGACCGGAGTAACATTGGGGAATAGCCACCAAGTATTCTAGCACAAAAGGCACAGTCACAGTGACAGTCCGGCAGCTTATGAAATGCTAAAAATGCCCCAGAAAAACAGTGAAGTATAAATTCTATGGTCTTCTCATTCCCCACCCCCTTAAGCTCTGAAGGAGAGAATTACTATCTTCTGAGATGGATAGCATCATTAATCAGAATCAGACAATTCAGTTTCTTGCACAATGCCAAATCATCCTGGACTTATATTTGCTCTGACTGCACAGGAAATAAATATAGTCAAGCAACTGTTTGATTAGGAATGCGGACAGAAGAGGGGGTGGGAAAATATTAAAGGGGGAGTTTTTGAGGCATAAACAGAATTCCAGCAAAAGGTTACTTCTCTAACATTATTATAGATAAGATTATGGGGGTTATGCATGTGTATCTATGTATGTATGTATGTGTATGTTTTTATGAGCTTAGCAAAAGGACATCATAAAATAAAATGAAATTATGTGTTTCAAGAATTTTATATGCTTTTAACTAATACAAGTTGTAGCCAGTTTGAAAGTATTTATGAAAATATGTTTTAATTTATTAAGTATCCCAAGACAGGCATAATTCTAAACACTTCATGATCTCACCTGTTTTGGTTTCACAAATGAATGGTGTGGGTGACTATTTAAGACAGCTTCAAAATAAATGCAAAGCAGCAATAAACAGAATACCTCACAAAAATAGTAAGCAAATGCATAAACCTTTTTCCATGTAGGATTAACTAATTCTTCTCTATTCTTCCTATACTCTTAACAACATCTGTGTTCTCTGGCTTATATATGGGATTTAAATTGCATATTGTAAACTGCCTTGAGTGGAAATAGGAGGTACAATTTTAAAAACTAAATAAATGTGTAGTGTGTTTTCTCACTAGGTTCTTAAAGAAAGTCTTAGACCTAGTTTTCAACTCAACAACCTTCTGTCCTTCCACTCTAGTCAAAAATGTCTGCTAAGGGCTCATCCACACTTCCTCTTGTCCCATTGCTTCCACCCAGGGAAAACCGCTCTTTAACACTCAATAGGAGCAAACAATGGGACGCGGGTGGCGCTGTGGGTTAAAGCCTCAGCGCCTAGGGATTGCCGATCGCAAGGTCGGCGGTTCAAATCCCCGTGGTGGGGTGCGCTCCCGCTGTTCGGTCCCAGCGTCTGCCAACCTAGCAGTTCGAAAGCACTCCCGGGTGCAAGTAGATAAATAGGGACCGCTTACTAGCGGGAAGGTAAATGGCGTTTCCGTGTGCAGCTCTGGCTCGCCAGAGCAGCGATGTCACGCTGGCCACATGACCCGGAAGTGTCTTCGGACAGCGCTGGCCCCCAGCCTCTTTGAGTGAGATGGGCGCACAACCCTAGAGTCTGTCAAGACTGGCCCGTATGGGCAGGGGTACCTTTACCTAGGAGCAAACAACAATACAGGTTTTTTTCCAGATTCACATTTGCTCCAATTTAGCACTAAAGAGTGGATTCTCCATGGCAAAGGAGCAGGCAAGGGGAAAACCACCCAGACCTGTGCCTAGAAACTGTGGGTCAAGCAGAAAACCACTTGGACCCATGCTTTCTAGGCATGAGGCAAGTATTGATGAGTTCTTACTCTAAGTTGGCCTCTATGCAGGGCCATTGTGCTGATTTAGCTAGTGCTGAGAGATTGGGGCTGTTGAAATAGTACTAGCTCTCCAGCACCATTACGAAGAAGAATAGTATCCATCTCAAACTAAGCCACTTAAGCAAATGAAGATTGACGTCAACAAGTCCATTGCCCTAGAATAATCGCAGAGCCTCTTCACATATTCAAACGTTAGCAGGTTCACTGTGTGAACTACCTTGTAACACATGAGAAGATTTCTTGCTGCTCTTCCTCCATGTTTACGCAATGTGTACACACTGCACAGGACTGCAGTGGGACTCATACAGGTACACACGATATCCAATTGGAAAAAGAAAAATACATTTACTAGGTCACACATTACAGGATACATGCATAGCACAAGTGATAGAACCAAAGTATCAAATGTGAGGAGCTTTTGCAGGATTATTTCTAGGGGAAGGCTGGCAGTGTTTCTCAAACTTGGGTCCCCAGCTGTTGTTGGGCATCATCCCTGCCACTGGTCCTGCTAGCTAAGGATGGTGGGAGTTGTAGTGCATTGGCAGCTGGAGACCCAAGTTCAAGAAGCACTGTGGGAATGAAAGCTAAGCCTATATGGGAGAACATAATCTTATGAGCATTCATAGAATCATAGAATTCTAGAGTTGGAAGGGGCAACAAGGATTATAGTCCAACCCCTGCAATACAGGAATCTTTCATCCAGTGTGGGGCTTGAACCAAAGACCCTGAAGAGTATTGTGCTCTACCAAATGAGAGCATCCCCAGGAAGAGTGGATTCCTTACTTGGGTAGTCCCTTTAGCTTCAGTCAAACTATTCTGAAGTTGTTAAAAAAAGAAAAGACAGTGAAATTTACTGAGAGCAGCTAGAGCCTATTCTTAGCATCAAAACCTTATGACACCCTTCAGTTGGTTTAATCACAATGGTGTGGCATGAACATTGCCATTCAAGTATCAAGCATGTCAGAAGAGTGCTGTTAGTTCAAAGGTTAGAGAGTTCCAGTATATTTTCAAGCGGACATGATAAAACAACCAAATGACTGATTCTAAAGGTATGGTTAAAGCAACAGCTGCCAGTGTGGGGTACTAGGACATACACTGTTATGCTTCAGATGTTGTAAAGAACTGCTTTTACTGAAATTTTTATTGTTTCCCTCCCACCCCCCTTTTGAAAGCCACCCGAAAGTCTTATTAAATCAAGTGGTAGATAAATCTTGTAAAATAAATAGACAGAGAAATCAAAATAGGATACACGAGTCAATAAGAACCTGATATTGTGCACTGACAATGAAGTTCATTGGCCTCAAACTGATGGAGATCACAAAAGTTGTCTTCAAACTGGTGGAGCATTGGCTCCTTCAAGTTGTTACCTGATGCCAGACGTAGCTTCCTGGGGGCGGAGCGGTGATGTAGGGCCAGTATGCTAACTTCCAAGCAGGTGGGTCCTTGTTGCTTGCTGAAAGGGAGAGGTGGTGGGGAGGTTGGCTCAGTGCAAGGAGTGTCTGATTGCTTCTGCTGCTGCATTTGCACCACGGTGGCCTCTCTGCATTGCCTCATGTCTCCCTGCTCTCCTGGTAAGCAACCCACCTGCCAGGAAGTTAGCATAGTGGTTCCACCTCATCCAGCATGCTGCTGCTGCTTAAACACTTTTATGCTTAAAGAAGTATCAGAAGACAATTGCAATACAAAAAAAGAAGAGCTTGTTGTGCTGTGAACACACTGCCAGCTTTGCCTCGAGCATCTGTGCTGCTATCAGAGGTCAGAATCACTGGGCACCTACCGAGGCCCAGTCCACAGCAGGGCAGCCAACGTCTAACTCCTGGACTGCTGCCCCTGACACTGCTGCCAGTTCGTCAGCCTTTCTCTGAGGGAGGGAGCAACAGTGACATCAAGGAGAAGCAGCTTCTACTTGCCTTGCCCTTTGAGAGAGGACAAACAAACGAGCAGTTGTCACTGTGACAAACAAGAAAGGGACCTACTGAGGACATATTGATAAAGGACTCCCCCAAACCTGTCTGGTGTATCAGCCAATCAAATACTATGTCATTTTTGCCCCACTTTCTCTCATGCACACCCATCTCCTACTGCTGTCCACCTCCTCATCCAACTGGGAAATAAAGCAATTAGGTGACAAAGATGGGAGCAGTGCAGCCTCCTGCAGTCAGAGGCATTCAGCTGATGGGTGCCCTGCTACCCAGACGGAGGGTGATACCAGTAGCAGCAACTGGGTAAAAGAGTGAGTGAGGAGTGCCAATGGCAAGTTTGTTTGATTCTCTGGGTTGCTAGAGATGGATATTAATGCTAAAGAGAGATCTCACAGCGTGTTTACAGCACTGTGAGCTTCCTTTTTATATGACAAATGTTTTCCACTTAAACCTAGAAGATTCATACTGAACTATATTGTCTGATGCATGGGCCTTGAAAGAATCTTGAAATATATTGGAAATGCATTCTATTTAGGGAGAGCACTATGCTTCCCTGATTCTGAGATTTAATATTATGGAACAGTTCATTTGTTTAACCCATCCAGTCTTTTTTTTCTTAATTAATTGTTCACGGTAATCCTTTGTCCTCCAGCATCGTATACGTTGCCAGCAGCACACTATAATGTTGAGCTACTGATGGCAGCAGGAGGATCCTGCCTCTTATCCACAGCTGCATCATAATTCTTTATGATACACAATTAATCTTCTGCATAATTGGCTCAAAGCTGGTTGTCCCATGTAAAACCCATCCAGCCAGTCTCTCAATTTCTGGTGTCCTGAAATGTTCACAAACGTTTTAACTGCTAAGGGGAAAGTTTCCATCAAAGAACATCAGCAAGCAGAACCGATTCTATGAAGGAAGGAATTTCCAGTTCCTTTGGAAATTATGAAGCAAACAATGTATATCAGTTTGGCTGGCAAAACTGGACGCAGAAGACTGGCAAAAAATGTGGGGACACAGGCAGGATACAGAAAGGTGTGGAAACACATACCTGGAAAGCTTGGAGGAAGGTACCTGAGGAGCAAGGGCCCAGATCGCACGTTAGGTCGATGAAATGGGACAAACATAGACATTTGAATTTTGAAGCAGGAACTAAATGGGAGAATCAAGGGAGAAGGAAGGAAGAAATAGTGAGGAGGAGGCAGGGAATTGTAGGAAGGATGAGTTGTTGAAAATGTTGTGTAGGAGGAACAATTCCACACAGTGCTTAGAAACGGCGATAGATGTGCTTTTTGACTGAAGCAGAGCAGATAAATCACACAGATTCATAGGTCTGGAACACTGGGGAGAAGAGAGACCAAAGGAAGGAGGAATTTGGTTCCTTGATTTGAAATGACTAGTCAAATAATCTGGTTACAGATTTGAGTATATGTATGGTGATTTACGTTTTAAAGGTCAAAATTCTCAGAGTATTGCAGGAAAGAGATCTAAATTTTTGAGCGCCATCTGTAACCTAGACTAGATCTAGACACATCAAAGAAGCATTCCAGTTAAAAGCGTTGCAAACTTTGTATGAGAAATTGGGTTAGCAAAAACGGAACTCCACAGCACCATCTGGTGTCACGGTGTTAGAATGCATAAACAAGGCATATAAAGCATTTTTTCTTTACCAATGTAGCTGAGTCCCTAGAATGCATATTAATCTGGAGTTTATGAACTAGCAAAGTTCTAAAAGGCATTTGTGTCAGCATAACACTTATAGATACCAGGCTGCCAGCTTACTTGGGAATCTGAAGAAACCATTGGCTGTGAAAAGCACTTGTTACTGATCTTTAACTTAGTAAGATTTAAAAGTGTCTAAATATACAGCTAGTTGCTGAGTTATTAATAGTGGGACTTTCACATTCATTACTGCTATTCCTCACTTTTTGGAGTGTCTAATTAAAGGAGTGATAGAGGAATTGTCATTTGCTGTTAAAACACTGCTGGCTGAGAGGTGTGAAAGTAAAGACTCTTTTCAAACATTTGAAACCCTAATGGATTATGTCTATCAGAAATCTCAAATGCAAATGGAATTACCACTAGTCTTCAGTCATGGCAAACAAAATTAGACTGAATGGAAATTAGGCACTGCAGAATCTACATAGGAATTTTCTCAGAAATGCCACAAAATATATCAATCTAAAAAGCCAAAGCAGCATTTTTCTGGGAAACAGATGCTTTTCTCCGACTTCAGCTAATTTTAAAATATGGAGAGGTTGTTTTTAATTTCAGAGATGGATTCAGACCTTCCAGTTTCAATGTGTACTTGGCAAAAAGAAAAAAATCGAGATTTATTTTTTAAAAAATCTCTACTGGGATTCTGTACAACTGTGCATTGCAGAAAGGATGCGGGTCATTGCTCCCTGCTGATTTTATCTTCCCCACAATGAACATGCAGAATCAGCAAGCTCCTGCCTTCCTTGTGCATGTTTATGCATTGGTCAGGACCAGGTGTCATAGCTGCACGTACACATACCGGAAGCCAGGAGATGGGGGAGTTGTGGAGGGCTTCTTTGTTTTGTTTTTTTAATGTGGCTGAGTGCAGGAGAGAGCCTGCTGATTCTGTATGTTCACTGCTGTGGAGGGGTGGGGGGGAATCAATATGAGAGCTGAGAACGGGTGCAATGGTGTACTGCAAAGTGTAACGTTAAGCTGTTTCTGGATGGAAACAGAGCTGATTTATTCTTAATGACTTCACTTTGCTGACCATCAGGTTTTTGTTTCATTATTCAAAGGCAAACACTGAGCAAGCATTTTCTGAAAGTGCCAAGCACTCTAGAGCAGGAACAAGCAAGCACACTGTGTGTCCTTCGGATGTTTGGTTTATTTATTACACACAATTTGAGGGAACTGTTTGCTCTTGAAATGCATCCGGAGCAGAGCTTTTTTAACAGGCCTCTCCCCACCAAGTTTTGTGCAACTGCTCTTTTTTCTTATAGGCATTTCAGATTTACACAATATCTACGGCGAGATACAAAGAGCTTATTTTAGGCGCAAAAAAAAAGCTTGTGTTTCTGAAACTTTCTCTTACACACACACACACACACACACACACACAAACACGTGTGTCAATTACTTGTAAAATTCTCCTAAGTTTCAACAGCAAATTGACTTGCAGCATGAGGCTCCGTGGTTCAAGATACTGAAATCCAAAGTGCCCTCACATGGGATTCAGGCTCTCATCTCTTAGTATAAGGTGCCATGCATCAAGATCTACCCATCTGTTTCTCAGCCTTTCAGAAATGTGTGTTCTGTCAGGCCAACCTAACTAGATATTTGGAGGGGGGCGGGTCTCTTCTGCCCCACTGCTGCAGGCAGAAATGGGCAAGGCTTTTTGCTGCCTGCAGTAAAGGATAGTCAGTACCCCCTGCCACCACCACATTCTACATATAGAAGGGAACTGGATGGGCAACTGTATCTTATTTCAACATGTGCAGCAGGACAGTGCCCTCCCCAACACCTGAAGGCAGCAAGGTAGCTGCAGCTTCAGTGGTGCAGAGCAGGCCCCATGGCACACACAGCTCTCTATCCTCCCAACACTTGCTTTGCTCACTGCTTCCCCTGACACCTGCTTGCTGCCTACTCAAACACGTTGTGTGAGCAGAGTGGAACATGCACACACAAGTCGGCTGCTGGAGTGTGTGGCCGGAGTTGGCAGGCTCTCTGCCTGCTCCCTCGGTCAGGATTTAGGAGTCTTTCAAAGTATTTAACACACTGGGAGAAGGCAACATGGTAAGGCAGCCTGCAAGCCAAATCCAGCAACAAGCATCACTGCCTCTGGGGTTCAGGACCATAGGATTGGCCCAGTGAAGGCATTCCGGAGGACAAGGTCATAATTTGTCCACTTATTCATAAAATTGTTTTATTTTTAAATTACATCGAAAGCACTGCCAGCTAACATACGTAGTTTCCTGAAAGGTGACACTTGCAGCTGAGATACACTCTACATTCCATTTCCACAAACCCCAAAACTCACCCAGTTATATAGAACATTGAAGACAATGGCAAAGATTTATGTACGACACAGCTTTTCTGTAATTCAAACTCAGATTTCCCAACTGGATTAATTTACGGTGCTGCTATTAGTGTCACTTTTAACTAAGTATGAGCAGAGCAGGATCTTGGGTAATTGAAACTGCACGAGGAAGTTTTATAACTTTGAAAGTGAAATGACACTTTCCTATTATAATATATTTCTGGATGTAGCTTGTGCCCATTAAGATTGATTATGCTAAAATTGCTCCATCAAAATCTGCACAAGTCCTTTTGGAGGCAGCACTAGACAGATACTGAATAAAGAATTGTTTTCAAGGAATTATAGATTTGGAAGGGCCCAAAAAACAGACTAGACTTGCTTAGAGCAACCCTCTACCACCAATCAAGCAGAATAACCAGACTATTTGTAGATAATCTAACATCTACAAATGCTAAGAGTTCTCCTTGCAAAGTTTAGGAATCCATTAGAGAGATGAGGAGCTCACATGTTGGAAATCCCTGCCAACTATGAGCCCAATCATAAATATATTTACATATGTTATAAACACATGCATGCTTCACACATTGAGCAAAAACTGAAGACTGCCCAGAAATGTCCCTTAGATCAGAATACAGCTGTGAGGTTACAAACTGAGACCAGGAGCATGAAGCATTTGAACCCAGGGCTTAAATAACGGCACTGGTTGTCTGTCAATATAAAGGGGATGTGTAAGTCAGACAATGCAGATGTTGAGTCAATATTGTAGTTATATCACTATATGTTGTGCAGAAACAACAGCAACAACTAACCCCATGTGGTTTCTTTGAGATGCCACTACTGCTCCATTATAATTATGAAGCGGCACCCAATTAGGTCAGGCCTTCAATAAACGTAACATTTCTTAAATACACCATATGTACATCTGCATCCTAACAAAAACATGACCACCAAGTGGCTTGCAATCATAAAACCACACATGTAATCACATATGTAAAAAGATAAGATCATTCACAGACACAGTTTATACTCTAGATACCCTATCCGGATTGATTAGTAGGCAAAGTTAAAGTTCCAAAGTGCAGATTGAGCAGTGTCAATGTTAAGGTTTGTAATTTTTATTTCAGTTACAACTATGTTTTGCCCTGTTAACATTTGATTTGACCCAGCTCTACAAAAATGAGTTGTGCAGACATTTTGGAGTTTAACTGGGGAGACCTGTGTTCAAATTCCTGCTAGGCCATAAGGCTCTCTGAAGGTTAACTGGGGCTGATCTCCATATCTCAGCCTAACAAGTCTGTTGTAAAGATAAATGGGGGGAAACAGTCTATGCTACCATGGATGCTTTGGGAAAAGGAAGAGATAAAAATATAACAAGTCTATAAATACATTCCCTGTTTACCAAGCAAGCTATCATACAGCCTATATTAAGCCACAGCATACAGAAATTTTAAACTGGGTCTGACTTCAGTGTATTTCCTTGCCTGAAGTAAAGCCTTCCGCAGGTTGAGAAACTACAACTCCCATCAGCCCCAGTCAGCATGGCTAATGGCCAAAGGTGATGGGAACTACAGTACATTGGAGAACCAAAGATTCCCCACACTTGGAGTAGGTCCTTGGGGTATGCAAAGATCAAGCACTAACTGCAATGCCAATATCCCTTCACTACCACCTGTTTTTATTTCATTTCACTTCCACTGGGAAATTCTGTCACCTCAGAAATAAAAGTTCCCCTCTCTATTTCTGCAAAAAACTCCAGTGTGAGCAGAGCAGCTCTCCTGCATTGTTCTCCACATGACTCCTTGTTTTAGTCAGTTATGGCTGTATATACTCTCATTTTCTCTGATTCCGGAAGCTGTTATGTATTTAGGTGGAAAATCTGTCAGCCCATGCTCCTAATAAGAAACATACACATAGACGTGAGCAGTACAGTGGGTGAAAACACTGACCATTAAAATGTAGTTAAAATGTTAGTTAATCTGATCTACAGAGCTCTGCAAAATGATTTTGTATGATTTCCCCCCAGCTTAACATTGTAGCATTAATATTTCATTGCCTAGAATTCACTATGATTGTAGTCCTGTTACTGTCTTGCTCAATTTATTGCTTGGGAAAGTTATTTTTAATCTCTTGCAGGAACTAAAAATGCACACTTAGGAAAAGCCCTCCCATTTGGAACTGGCTTGATACATTTCTGATTAAAGCCATGTGAAGATGGATCCTGAAGCACTGTTTATTGGAACAAAATTATACAGTAATTTTCTGCTGCAGCTGAAACTCTATGCATGACGATATTAGATCACACAATTAGTTTTAATAGACGGCATGGCTGGGGGGTGAGAAATATGCCATGGATGGCGGATATGATGTGTAGATCCACTCTAAGTGAGCTTGCTTGAGGCAGCTTGCTGACATGGTTATATTGGGTGGTGTCATGGACCGGCTGGACAGAAGAGGCACCATCTGGGGAATGCTGAAGAGAAGAAGACTCAAGAGCCCAGGCACTTGTGGTAGGATGACAATGAGTTTTAGAGGGAATGACCGCTCCCCACATCAAATGGGGGGGTGCCTTTTGCATGGTCATGCACAACCCCCCGGATCCCAGTGCAGCTCCCAGTAGTTTGGGCTAGCTTCACCCTCCCCAGGCTGGATACCTGGAGGTCTCCGCCTACCTCAGCCAATCGCCCAATCCCGCCTGGGGAGGTGTTGCCAGGGGATCGGCCAGGTAAGGGGAGGGACCGCCCTACCCACACAACAGAAGGTGAATCTTACCAGAGGCAACAGGGTTTAGTGAGCAGGGAGAATCTGTGGCAGAGAACTCCAGAATCAGAAGCGGAAGCAGAAGAGAATGGAGGCCAAGAAGCAGAGATGAGTCAAGCTAGTGAAGAAGCAAGGGTGTCTCCCCTTCCTGCTGCAACAAGCTCCCCAACCCTCTGGTCTCCCAGGACCAGGAGAGGTATGAAGTGGGAAGAGCAAAGGCAGACACAATGATGTAGTCTCAGATTGCATTGGGGAAAACCCATTAGAGGAGGAGATTTAGGCAGCTGTAGGAAGGCAGTCTCCACAACTTGCCTCACAGGGTCAAGACCTATTGAAGAAGAGTTGCTGTGTTCATTAGGCCTGGTACTCCCAAGCGGATCCTGTTTCTTCTAATAAAGAATTAACTTCACTTACTCCATACAATTTATTGCTAGTTCACTCCTGGCAGGTGGCCAGATGCTCTTTGACTCCAACTCCCATCTAGCTAACATGGCCAGTGGCCAGGGATGGTGGTGTGTGCAGTCCAACATCTGAGGACCAACGGTTGGGGCAGACTGGTCTAAAGGATTTATCTTATTATGGGAAATTAGCAAAAGAGCTAGAAGACAGGCACTCCTGGGTTTTATCATGTTTTCTGTTTTGTGGTGGTCCACCATGCCACCGCTAAATGAGACTTTGAATTACATGTCAGTCAACAACAAAGATCATCCTGTCACAATCATGCTCTCCTTTTTTAATTTCTGGCAATCCTAAACTGTACATGATTGCTACGCTCTTCTTGTGTGGCTCTCTCTGCCTTTAACAACTACAGAGTAAGGAGATGGAGATAAGCTTTCCTCATATAAAGGGGGAAAGGTGGAAACCCTAATTGCAGCATGCACTCGCACAGCAATTGTTAACCAACATGTCTGTTGTGTCTTATTGGTGAGGAGAAATTGGAGCTGCATACAGCTGAGGGTGCAGGGGGCAATTACTTGAGATGCAATTGAGGCCAGGTGCACCAAACGGAGTTAATCACTGAACTCAGGTAGATATTTGAATCCTAAATTGGTAGAATGCCAAAATATCATCAATCAATGCTACAACACTGGCAAAATACCATGATTAACCTCGGAATATGAAAATCCTTTAATTGACATACATGAAAAGAATTTGAAAGAAAGGATCAGCCTCCTTGCACACTTTAATTGCTCAGATTGTGTGAACAAAAGATGGCTAATGATGATTAAATCACATTCAAGGGTATACTAATCCAAGATAAGCAGTCTTGACAACATGCACCCAAGATAGCTCATTTGATAGGCCACTGGTAGTAACTTCTATGATTTTTGCATATTTTTAACCAACTAATTCACCTAATCCACTCTGCTAATAATGGATTCCTGGGGGGAGGAGCCATGTTGGCTCTCTGGAGAGTATACACAATAGAGTTTTTTTCTATATTGAGAAAGGGGAAGAGTGAATGGATTGTAAATCTTTCTGCTATTTATTGTTCTGCCAATATGTATCACAGCAATATTGTAATATATGCAGGCACACTTATGGATTTTATTTATGTTCAAAGAAGTCAGTTACTTGCACTCGCTGAGACTCGATAGTCTCATTTTACCATTGGGTCTGCTGAAAACCTCTGGAGAATTAAAATTCTCATTAAGTCCACGGGAAAGCAGAATTTAATCAAATGCATTCTAAAGCTCACTGTTAAAAAATATGCAACTATAAATTGAATTTCTCTTAGTAGCTGGCACAGCTCTTCAGCAACAGCAAAGTCTTTTTTTATTTATTATACTATGAATGCAAAACAGATAAAATTAAATCCTACATCATCAGTAGCTCCAATCTCAATACATTACTTACTAGTGAAACTTTTCTGCAGTACCTACAAAAAAACACCATCATGTGTCATCTTTCCAAGCCTTAAGGAACATCCTAATCTGAAATTGAAAGATAAATATTGCAGTTATGAGTCTTTCTGTCATGACTCAAATAATTTTAAAATTGCTGAGATGTATTCCTCTAACAATGGTAAAATGGGTCTAATGCAGGATAAAATGGCAGTTTTAGTCTCAGTAATTTTGATAGCAGCTTGTAATTTTCATGTACTTGTTACATTTCTCAGATCGGCAAAGATTACAAGAGAACACTTTCCCATAAGGGAAAAAATATCCCATTTTACTGCTCATATTCTTTACACACAGTATACTTCAGCTTTGAGAATGATGAGGACTTTTTTGAGTGTGGTGTTTGATGCTATAAATATAACATTGGACCATTTGGCACTGGAACAGATTGCATGAAATTAAGATGTTGTTAGGAGCCACCTGGCCAGTTCTAAACCAACCTGAACTGGGATTTTTTTGTTTACATTGGTAGTTTCTTAAAAAATCAGCCTTAGCGTTATTTACAATTTGTACATAACTTAATTAAGTTCTGCAAATGAGTACTGTATTGGAAAGTGACAATTCTGTTCTCCCGATTAATAGTGCTTACTGCGTTCCTTTGTACCGAGAGCTGGATTCTCCTCAGGATTCTGCATGGTAAATGTCACAATGATTCCTGTTTTGTCTCTCGCAGAGGTTATTTCAACTTTAACAGGTGAACAAAAAGACATGCAATACTTTTTTGCTTATTGTGAATGGGAAACCTGCCCTTGGTGCACTTCTACCTGTCACACCGCTGTTAATAGCAGAAGAGCTTTGGAGAAGTGGGCTACTTCATATTAACCCTGATGGAACAATTGTCATTCCCAGGACTAGTTACTTGTGCAGTGATCCCAAGCAAAATTCCCAAGAAGTATTAAGTGCCACTTGGTGGCCCCTCCCTTCCAAGCACATCTGTTCAGGGTTTAGGTCCACCACCCAAGCCAAGGCCGGAATCCCTTTTCCAAAGAATGGCACGTTTTCAAATAACTAGGTGCCTTAAGCCTTGTTCAGATGTTTTTCCTTGTAAACAGCAGGAAAAGAACTCAAGAAGGTGTAAGTAGAAATACAGTGTAAAACCATTTATCACACATGTTCAAGAACCGGGCTTACAACCAGGTAAACAGGTATAGGATTGCAGCCCAAGATTCTAAGTGTTATAGCAACAGCCAACAGGCTGGAAAAACATATTCACGTGTGGAGTTCACTCAGAAGCCCGTTTTCAATCTATTAGTGTTGTAGTTCATTTCTTTTTCATATTAGCAAATCACCAGCTTACAAACTATTTAAAATTCAAAGTGGAGGAAGCTTAAATATACAACTGAAGTTTTTCGCTGCTTTGCATAAAACTTTGGAGACACTGAGAAAAGGCTATCCATGACCCTAATATATAAAGAGGATTATTAATGTCCCACATTTTTGGTTCCCTGCTATTAATTTAAGACCAGATCACTAGATTTGGTGCCCCAGTTAACAGGACCATGTTACTGAGATAATAGTGAATTATTTTTATCCTTCCTTTTCCTCCCGCCCCCCTTTTATTTAAACTCTCTGAATGTGAAGCAATGGGGATAAACCCAACCATGCTGTCCTTACGGAGAAAATGAAACCATCACATAACAGCTCCTGCACATAGTTTTCTGTCAAATCTGTCCCTTGTTGCCATTGTAATTACGGTAATAGTTATCGGCAGCGCAGTCCAGTAAACATTGCTCCCAAGTAACCTGAACAGAAATCGGGTAGAGAGATAGGTATAGGGTGTGTGTTTGTGTGTGTAGATGTGCAGACCTCCCATGTGTCCCTATTTTCCAGAAGCCATCCTGATTTCTGATTTGGTCCTGGAATGTCCTGCTTTTCCTTAGGATGTCCCTAATTTCATCGACAAATATTGGAGGGTATGGAGTTATGCGACCCTTGAGCCAAGGAGATAAATAACTATACAACCTTTAGTAGACATCTGAAGGCAGCCCTGTATAGGGAAGCTTTTAGTGCTTAATGTTTTATGTTTTTATATATGCTGGTAGCTGCCCAGAGTGGCTTTAGCAACCCAGTTAGAAGGGCAGGGTGGTGGTGGTGTTGAATAGAATGTCCCCATTTTCATCAGGAAAATGTTGGGTGGGTATAGGCGAGTGCTGCAGAATATATCTTGCTTTTTATATTGCATCCTTGGTAATCTGTGTGGCCTGCTATGGTATATGTAACAAACTGCTGTAGACAGTTACACTTCTTAGAAAGTTTATTTCCCATTTTGGGAAATATTTTATTATTCTTTGTAAACAAATGTTAAATTTACTAAATCACAGCCCTTTATTGGGAAAATCTGGTAGTGTCAAAATTCTCTACTAAACAGAAAATAAGGACTAACTCACATCTTTAATTCTAAGACTTACAGTGTATAGAGATGTCTGCTCAGAAGTAAGCCCCACTGAGTTTTGTTTGAACTTACTCCTGGATGTGTATAGGATTGCAGTCTTATTTCTTTGGTCATCGTGGACCAAATGTGGAAACAATGGTTTGAATATCCCAGCATGGTCATGGAACACTGATTTATTGCAGTGCTAGACACAATATTTTTGAAGTGTTTGTAGCGGTGCACTATTAAGGGTTGGACTCATGGTGAAACATTCAGACAATTGCATGACTACCTCACCTTTAAATTCTGAGTTGACATAAAGAATCACTTTAATTGCCAAATGGAAAACACGGCTCAAAAGTGGTTATATGAATGGCTCTCACTGTTACAAAGACACTTTGTGTGCTGATTCAGGTGATGTATGTTTCAAGAATGTAGTGAAACATTTTGCTTGCATTATGTTCTATCAGGACAGAAACCCATTTTAAAAAGCAAACAACACAGCACGGAAACTCTGAACTGTTGTCTGCCCACCTAATGAAGGAAACAAGTCTTTCCCACATGTAATTAGAATTAAAATGTCTGTGCTAACTTTAACAGTCTAGCCATTGCAGCTTGTCCTACCCATCTTTCCTGTTTTAATGCTTTAAGAAATACATTTTAATCCCTAGAAATACATTTTAATCCCTAGCAATCAGAATATATGTCAAGAGAAGATATCATTGACCAGAATTCACACCTTAAGGAAATGTACTCTATGTTGGACTGAAGAGAGCATCCCCATTGTTCAACATAAATTATCATTCATGCATAGTATTTATTTTTAATTTAAAATCTAAAACAGTGAATAATTAAGTACCACAGAGAATACTAATATGCTGAACAAAGTGGTGCTAAATGGGACTTCTTCTGCAAGCTTTTGGTGAGCCTCTTCCTATTACTATAAAAAGAGGTTCTACCGGGTATTTGCATAGTACATTGGATAAGCGGCATTAACACAAAATGAAGTGATTTTTATTTATTAATAGTTTCCCCTTCAAATCCAATAAGTTTCCTGAATTTGTGAAACATTAAAATGCAAAATGCACAAAACAAAAACAATATTAATGAAAACTTTGAATTATTAAAATGTACGGCCACTAATTATTGATCTGATGCTGTTCTATATAAAGGCAACATGCTTGGCTGCACAGAAATATTTGAAGATCATTAATATACATGTGTTTATTTTGCTGAGCCTAAATTGGAAGTGGTAGATTATTCCTATTGTCTAACAAATTAGGAAGTGTGACAGTTACTGCCATGCAGGCATGATGTACAATTTCTTTCCCCATCTACTTATTAATTTCTGTCAAATTAAAACTAAAATACCATTGCAAACCTTGAAGAGCAATAATATGAAAACTAAATGTGAATAGCTATTAGGAAAACGTACTACTTCTGATTGCTCCAGGCAAACACACACAGAGAGGAAAGGAGCAAGAAAGAAAACTAAACTCTGTATTTGTATAAGTAAAAAGGGGGGGGGGACTCTTTGAGGAGCTGCTGCCAGATCAAACTTAAAACCTTGTCAAAACAACATTTATACTGTAGGGAAATTCTGAAATCTTAGTCCATCCTCCTCCCCTTTCAGGTTTCCCCTTAAAACAAAAACCAAAGTGAAATTCAGTTCACTATAGAATTGCCAATGCATGGTTTCACTCCGAGGACAGATTAATAATTTCTTATCTTGTTTCAGCTGAATTTCATGACCAAGATATCCTGTAATTTTACACCTCCTCGTGATGACCTTTCTACTGTACTTATTTCACCAAATATCACCGGCAACATTCTTTCCATTCCAGCAACCTTCAGGATACATGGATCTTGATATTACTTTGGAACGGCTACACTATGAAGCCCTCCGTAAATAATTGATGACATGTAGCTCATTCATTGTGAAATTCTGAAGAGTCTTAATACTGGCAGAGAGCATTCATCTTTAATGCATTTTGTATAACTCAAAGTTAACCTTTAGAGAAGGTACATGCTTCCTTTCTATGAATCCCCAAATCAGCTTTTCTAATCTTACACTGGATAATCACATATATCTCTCAGAGCAATAGCTGAGCTCATGCTGTGAGTTTGACTTCCAAATATAAAGCGTTACAACAAAATGCATTTTTGGTGTAAGCTGAAAGAACCTGGCAACTGGTCCCAAAAATCCTTTTGTTAACGCTTCAAGAACGCGTTTCTGCTACAGTGACATCGGCTAAGCTTTTATTCTCTGGGCAGCTCCATTCTTGGTGACTGTGAAGAGCAGTTTATTAGCAGCCATTTATCCTACTACCATCACAATATTTCACTAAGTATCTGAATTGATAGAAACGCCATCAAACATAGCAGACTTACCCAGCCAATGAAGAAGAAGAAGAGGAAGAGGAGGAGGAGGAGGAGGAGGAGGAGGAGTTTGGATTTGATATCCCGCCTTTCACTCCCCTTCAGGAGTCTCAAAGCGGCTAACATTCTCCTTTCCCTTCCTCGCCCACAACAAACACTCTGTGAGGTGAGTGGGGCTGAGAGACTTCAGAGAAGTGTGACTAGCCCAAGGTCACCCAGCAGCTGCATGTGGAGGTGCGGAGACGCGAACCTGGTTCCCCAGATTACGAGACTACCGCTCTTAACCACTACACCACACTGGCTCTCCTCAATGAAGTTATCAGGTCCTCATGACTGACCACTGAATAAACCAAACAAAATGGCTGAAGCATACCCACGGAAAGGCAAAATCTAGTTGACCTATACAGCTGTTCAATCAGGTCACATGATTCCAAGACCCAGTTATTAGCCAGAAATAAGTTGGAAAGTTCTTAATTGTTGCAAACAGGCTTTGTGGACTGGTCAAAATACTGTTTGTAACACTCATCATTTGCAGCAATGTCACACAAACAAATCAAGAACAAAAATTGCATTGCTCCAGTAAGCATACATAGCTTACATAGCCACATGTATAACACAAATATTTGCAGCATGTTATCAAGGAATTGAGCATTCAAAAGAAATTCTGGAAATCCATGTACTCATTTCACAGACAGGAAACACTGGAGCTGAGAATTTCAAGTCTGAAGGACAATCGGTCAGTACTGAGGAACTCAAAACCTATGTAAAGAAGATCTCCCAGGGAACTGAACCAAGTTACAAGCTTCAGGTCAAGCAATCCATGGAGAGAAGTCAAAGCCCATGCAAATATCTTATTCCTCTATTCATTCCCTCTTTCTCTCACACCCATTACATGCAAACACACACGTCCCACTTCACACTTGCTCACGGTTGTGTCCCATTAACCACAGTTTATCAGTTTGGACAACATGACAGGTGGTGGTTAAGCAAAAATGGGAGTAAAAACTTCAGAATGTCTTGTGGTATTGTTAGAAGAGTTTGAGACCTGTTGCAGCTTGTTCATGCCATGTTAATTTACAGTATAGTGTGGTGTCTGAATGCACCCTTCTACACAGAGACACAGACATATGCCACACACATTTACTCTTGTATATATACAGTGGTACCTCGAGTTACAAACGCCTCAGGTTACAAACTCCGCTAACCTGGAAGAGTTACCTCGAGTTGAGAACTTTGCCCCAGGATGAGAACGGAAATCATGTGCCGGGGGGCGCAGTGGCAGCAAGAGGCCCCATTAGTGAAAGCACGCCTCTAGTTAAGAACAGTTTCAGGTTAAGAAAGGACCTCAAGAACGAATTAAGTCTGTAACTAGAGGTACCACTGTATATACTTTGTCATCTGTGAGAAGTCAAAGGACAGTGGCTGGAGCAGAGCTGCCCAGTTTCCTCTGCTTTTTGGCAACTCACCACTTATCCTCTTGAAAGCCCAATATGAAACTCTATGCCAGTGCAACTCAACCACCTCTCCACAGCACAGAGTTTCGACTGTAGCACCAGTTCTACTTACCACCATTTGGGGGCATGCATATTGCTACCCCAAGAAGCCATCAAGCCAGCCAGCCATGGCTCAGGATAATGGCTATTATCAGGTACAGAAACTATTTGAAACTTTGCACATATATCCATGAACACACAGACACGCTTCATTCCTGCTATTTATCTCTGAGCTCATTTTTCTAGAGACTTTTCATATTAGTAAGCAATGTCCTAAATTTCAGTTGGCTCACTTCATTCCACTTGCTCATCACATGTGTATTGAGAGTCTTTGTCTGCCTGGGTTTTATTGCAAATACATGCTATTATTTGACCACAAAGGGTATACTCTGCAGGTTAAAATAATAATTATGTAGTATAAAATAAGTACGAATAATGGTAGTAAATGTCTGTATGTAAAAATATTCCTGATCAATTGCCTATGCTTTTTTAAAGCTAGAGATGTAGGAAGTATAAACAAGGCACAAATTAAAAAGCATGCTGCCTTATTAACATTTCCTCTAAGCAGACACAAAACACTGCATCCGCTAATATTGTCTTCTAGACCTTGTTTTTTATACATTTTCTTTTATTTATTGAGACCACTTCTTAGTCATCTTTCCAATTGAGCGGGTGCTCAATGCAGTGTAGAAAACAATTTTTGAGGACATTTGGCTCAAATTCCAGAATAGCTGTTGGGAGTATTGAGTGAAGGTGTGTGGCGGGTGGCTACATAGCAAAGTGTTTGCAGGATTTCTGTTCAATGAACAACAAGTTAATTAAACTTGCAAACACGCATTTTTAAACTTCTCTTATTGAGTGTCAAAAGAAAGCTGGACGAACGCTGAAGCTATCTCAGCAAATGACAATGTAATCAATAGACTGCTTTCTTTCTCCTCCCTTATTTACTGCAGCTTTTTCTCAGACAAAAGATTTCCAGAGCAGCTGACAAATATTAAAAAGAAACAAAGGAAAGAGATGGTAACAAATATCTAAGAAGCTGAGAAAAGGGCCTATGGTGATGATTTTAACACTTTATTATTAATTATTATTATTATTATTATTATTATTATTATTATTATTATTAATATTTGTAATTCCTCCAAAGATCTCAGGGTGGTTCCCAGCATTAAAATACAGAATAAAACCACAAAGTATATAATAAAAACAAGGACAGAAATAAAACTACTTCTCAGTAGTGGAGCACAGCCTGTGGAATGCCCTCCCATCAGATGTCAAAGAGATAAACCACTATACAACTTTCAGAAGACATCTGAATCAGGAAGTTTTTTATGTCTCGTGGTTCATTATGTTTTATATTCTGTTGGAAGCCGCCTGGAGTGGCTGGGGCAGATGGGCAGGTTATAAGTAACAGAAAATAATCATTAATATTATTATCACACCTCCCACAAATATATTTATAAGGACATAGACTATTAATTAGCCCAAGGCCTGGTTGAAGAGTAACGTTTTTTTCTGGTGCCTAAAGATATATAGTGAAGGTGCCAGACAAACCTCCCTGGGGAGAGCATTCCACAAATGAGGAGCCACTGCAGAAAAGGCCCACTCTCATGTTGCCACCCTCTGGACCTCTCGTGGAGGATGCATACAAAGAAGCGCCTCAGATGGTGATTTTAGGAACTGGATCAGTTTATATGGGAAGAGGCGGTCATTGAGGTATTGTGGTCCTGAGCCATTTAAGGCTCTATAGGTCAAGAACAGCACTTTGAATTGGGTCCAGAAACCATTTGGCAGCCAGGGCAGCCAGGGCAGGATCAGTGTAATATGCTCAAACCAACTTGCCCAGGTGAGCAACCTGGCTGCCAAATTCTGCACCAGTTGCAGTTTCTGAACTATCTTCAGAGGCAGCTCTACCTATAATGCATTGCAGTAATCTAATTTAGAGGTTAAGGGAGTCGGGTGGCGCTGTGGTCTAAACCACTGAGTCTCTTGGGCTTGCTGATCAGAAGGTCGGCGGTTCGAATCCCCGTGACAGGGTGAGCTCCCGTTGCTCGGTCCCAGCTCCTGCCAACCTAGCAGTTCGAAAACACATCAAAGTGCAAGTAGATAAGTAGGTACCGCTCTGGCGGGAAGGTAAACGGCGTTTCTGTGCGCTGCCTGGTTCGCCAGAAGCAGCTTAGTCATGCTGGCCACATGACCCAGAAAAACTGTCTGCAGACAAACACCGGCTCCCTTGGGTCCTTTACCTTTTACCTTGTTTAGAGGTTACCAGAGCATAGACAACAGAAGTTAGGCCATCCTTATCCAGATGGGGCACAGCTGGGCCGCCAGCCCAAGCTGGTGAAAGGCACTCTGCAGCACTGAGGCTACCTGAGCCTCAAACGACAGCAAAGGATTCAGAAATACCCCCCAAACTATGTACTCATTCCTTCAGAGGGAATTTACTCCCATCAAGAGCAGGCAGCCTCCCAGGTCTCAAGATATTTACAGCTTTAAAGGGCTATTTAGGGCTTTAACCAACATTTGTGTTAAAAAATGCAGTGGTAGCCAGTGTTTTGGTTTTAGGACTGATGCGATATGTTTCCTTCAACTGGTCCCAGTGCATGATCTTGCCTCTGTACTTTGTCTCAATCAAGGGGTCTTCAAAGATAGCCCACAGACAATGCATTACAGTAATCTAAACTAAATTAAAATTAACTATTGCCAGAGCATGTGCCTTAGCATTCTCTATTCAGAAACTGTCTCAGGTGACTGATGCTAGTGAAGGTATATCATGCCATTGAAACCACTTGACTCCCCAGATAAGGCTAAATAAAAAAGGACCCGCAATCCATGAGCTTGATCTTTGAGTCCTGCCTAGGATAGGCTGAACACCAGTTTTCAAATCAGACAAACCACTCATTAACAATAGCTCAATCTTCTACAGTGCAAGCTTCAGTTCCTTGGCCCTGTTCCAGCCCATTACTGCTTCCAAACACAAACTTAGCATCTCACTTGAAGCAGACGAAAAGGAGAGATGGAACAGAGTAACATCAGTTTAACACTGATTCACCTAAAATTCCCCAGATGACCTCATAGAGCCATTTCATGTAGACAGTAAAACAGCTTACAAGACAAAACAGTCTGATGGCACGCCACAGCATAAGAGTCATGGGATCAAATCACTGAGCTAGTAGTCCTTATGGAAATGACTGTTTAGATAATAGTGTGATGGCTGGAGCACAGTGTCCCCAATTCCCATCCTGGACAGTCCCCAACTTTGCTGATTGTGCAAGGTTTTAAATCACTCAGGGTGGCTCCCCACTTCAGAATTTGGCCTTGTGGGGAGCTCTAACTCGGAGAGTGGCAACATAACTTCTCCTCAGTGTTTGTTTACACACCAGAAGACTGAATACCCACCAATGGAGGTTAGGTGCCATACACATCTGAGTCACATGACCTCTGGCAGCATCGTTTACTTTCTGGGCTGGCTGAAGTGCCCATTAGCAATGCAATTATCAAAGCACTCTGTCATGGTTGCAAACAGTTATTCAATGTGTCCCCACAGACAGAAGGCATCAAAGGCCATTCAAATTAGACTTCACTCTGTAGCATCAAGGGTATTATTTTGTTTTGCTGAATGTTCTCTGGTGTTTTAGAGTATTTCTTACCTGTTACATCTTGTTAGCTCCATGCCCAATCCTCTACCACTGTCTCCATGGAAAGGAGGGTATGCTCTTCAACTTGATGGGTCATCAGCAATTATCCAGGCTTGCTATGCTTACGTGCTAAGCCTCAGTTCACTCTAGCAAGGCCTAACCACCACTATCCCTCTTCTGTGAGAGAGGGAACAATGGTATGTCAGGCTAAGATTCAATCCAGTTATGCCAGACACCAGGCCCAGTTTTAGTCCTAGGGCACTTTAAGGTAGAAGGAGAGCACTTCGCCATTCTAGAATATCCCAGAAGGAATCCCATCCCCACCCCCCAAAAAAAATCAGTAGGGTAAAAATAATTACAAACATTCAAAAATGTTGCTGAAATTAAAAATGTCATATTCAGTGACAGTTATTGGGATCCAATGGGACTAGACGATTTTTACACCTCTTTCCCCCTGCCCTCTTGAAAGTACAACATTCATTGAATTCTAAGAGGATAAAATTGCAGTATTTATTTATGGAATCTTATCCTGCCTTATCCCTGAAGTCTCGGGACATATAACATTAAGAACACAATCAAAATGCTAGTAGTAAGCTGTGGCAGTGGTTGTATATATTTAAAAAATGTATAGCTTGTGTAGCTCCTTAGAGACAAATGTCATATTATAAGGCAGTAAGATTTCATACATGTTGAGTCTACTTCATTGGATGCCAGGAAATGGAGTTATAGCAACAAGGCTATAGAAACAGTCACTCGATTTCTGGTAAACAGATGAGGTAGGCTGCAGTCTGCTTGTGGGCTCCCCATAGGTATCTGGCTGGCCACTGTGGGGAAAAGAGGCTGAATTGGATGGACCTTTGGTCTGATCCAGCAGAGCTGCTCTTGTGTTCGTATGTTCTAATTTAAAACAAAAACCTGAATTTCCCCCTTACAATAAAAAAAATTAAGTCTCAAATGTGCCTCATGACTCATACATTCAGAACAAAAATCTTAAAATGCTGCTTAAAAAACAACTACTAGCACAACTCCCTTCTCATTGTTGTCCGTAAAGTGAATAAAATAATCTTATATCACTTAAGGGATATATTCACCTATACCACAAAGTTAAACTGGTGTGCAGAACAATCCTGTCCACGTTTACATGCCAGTCAATTCCACTGTGTTCAGTGGGATTTACTCCCTAATAAGAGCTGGATTGCATGATACAATAATGCAAGCTATGGTTTACTGGTACCATGTAGGTGGATACCCTGAGAGCAGCTTATTGCTGCTTTGCTCCTCTCTGGTCTTTTTCACTCCTGTGCCACATTGAACTCAGTGTTGACTGAACCCAGGCTTGTGGCTGAGGTCTCTTCTCACATGCTGTGAGCTGTAGCCAAGGTTCATTCTTGGCTACAGCTTGTGGTTAGTGAGAAGAGAGCTTAACCACAAGTCCCAGTTCAGATGACATGCTAAGCCAACTTTGCCTTAGCTCAGGACAAGAAGCAGGGAGGAGCAAAGGCTTCAGGTTCACATAATCTTATTAAGCCATCGTTTCGCTCACCACACTGTGCAAACCAACTCCAAGAGTTTTTAAGACCAAAACCTTTATAACCATTCAATCTCGACAGGCAACTCTGGGAACTGCAGGTCTACTCAGAAGCAAGTCCCATCAGGTTCACTGGGACTTACAAGCAAGTGTGTGTAGAACTGCTACCTTGCAGACATATACATCTATTATATTTCTCGCTGCATTGTAGAATTATAGAAGTCACTTCCTATTTTTGGAAATGCAATAAAATAGGAAATGGGTGGAACGTCATTCAATACTCCACATGCATTGTATGTTCTTCTGGTAAAGCATTTAATTCTATTATCTGCATTAGGAGAAGATTAAAACTGCACTAATTTGTGACGTGGGAGAGGTTCCCAGTAAAAGCTTCCATAATACATTTATGGCATATCTTCTACTCTCTCTAATGTGCCATCTAGCCATGAGACCCCATTAAGCCCTTGAAAGCTTAAATGCCCATGAATTTGATTAGAAGGGGAGAATCGTTTTAGTTTGTAACAAGAAAAGGGGTTTGTACATATGTCTCTTTAATAGGATTTTCTTTGGAACTAATCAGATAGCAACTTGTTATTAAAGGTTAAGATCATTTTTCCAAGAAGTATGTGTACCAACAGCATCTGAAATTTCAACGTCAGTTGCATCGTTCCATCCCCTGCTTTGGTTTACACATGACTATATTAGATTTGCTGATGATATAATGAAATGACACTGCAGTGGCTAGAATGAAGGAGGGTGCAGCTGTTTTATTACAGAATATTCTTGGTGCCTTAGATGGACAGATTTAGACAGTCTAATGGACTGGAAACATTAGACAGGAAATTTTAAATACCTTTGTGGATCTTTTTCCTCTCTCTCTCTCTTTTAAAAAAAGCTGCTTTAGCATCGGCTCACCTGGTACTTACATTTTCTGTCTAGATTACAAATTTTCTATTCCTGCCAGTAAGAATCTTTAGGAGTTTGATTCCCATACACTATTTTGTGCTGAGCAAGTCTCCTTCATCGATTCAGGCCCTGTAACCATGGCCTCTTATGAACACTATTGACTGCAACAATCTCTGACTACCCAGCCAGGATTGCTTGTTATTATGAAGTGCAGTTGTTTCTTGTCAGCACTACACATCTTGAGCATGGACCCTCGCTCTGCTGCTGCGGCACCCTGTACCATTCAACCGTGAATTAACAAAGGTGACCTTGTGGCAGATAGGAACTGCAATACTTTTGATTTGAGTCGGTTTATTAAACTTGCATCATACCCATTTGATATGATTGACTTGTAATAAGTACAAACCTTGCAAACTCATTAAGAGGGCCTTGGCTACATGAGTCCCTCAGCCACCCAGTGCTCCTACTGTGCCTTATTATGTCTTCTGCATCTATGCTTGCTTGCACGATTACCACATCTAAGATTCTGCCTGCCCTGTGTGTTTGTTTCTTCATCTTGCCAGTTTTGGCTAGACCACCTGTCTTTAGATGGGTTTGTGGCACCTTGCTCTGTGTTTTTGGCCTTTTCTATTGACACTTCTTTCAGCACTTGGTATTTGGTGGTGGTTTTGATAAGTGCATTTAGGCACGTGCATGAAGGAGTACATTCGGCTTATCCTTCCCTTGCTATATGAGAACATGGAATAGCCCCTTGATGCCAAAATACTATGTGATATTTGAATATGTTTGTTACAATTGCTTTCTCTATACATGTGTTATGGTTAGAACATATCGGGCTTTTTCAGCTACTGCCATTATGGTTTTGATTACGGGGGCACCTTAGCTGGAGGAGGGGAAAGTCAGTTGGGGAGCATAAGATGGAAGGAGATGAACGCGAAAAGAAAGGGATCAAGAGCTGAGCTTATCGAACTATGTAAAAAGTTTGACCATCGTATCAAGCTGGAATATCAATCTATCAGAGGTTACTAGAGAGAACTTCAAAACTACTATGCAGTGGAGAGTCTACGTAGTACCAATTTGCCATGAATTGTGCATTTGAATCCGCTTTGCTTATTTCTTTTCTCCCGTGGCAGTATTCACAATGATTCACTCATTGTTTCAGCCACTTAAATTATGCTGGTTATAACTATGCTTATCTCGTTTCAAAAACAGATGTAGCTTGCGCTTACTAAGAAAATTAATATCTACATCACACACCAAATGCTGCAAATCTACAAATCCATAAAAGCATAGGGTAGAATGAGGAAACAAATTCAGAACCATCTTGGGTGATTTAGGCTGCAATCCTATGCACGCTTACCTGGCGGCAACAACAGGTGTCAATCTGCATCATAATGCTTATCTGCATAGGGAATGTGAATTTCCTTTCAGGGGTCTTTGTTGTATGTAGCTAAAACTGGATCGAATCTCTATACATTCTGATAGTAAGAGCTGTTTGGCAGTGGAACAGACTCCCACAAAAGGTGGTGGGCTCTCCTTCCTTGGAGGTTTTTAACAGAGGTTGGGTGACCATCTGTCATGGATGCTTTAGCTGAGATTCCTGCATTGCAGGGGGTTGGACTAGATGACCCTTGGGGTCCCTTCCAACTCTATAATTCTGTGATTCCCCATGTATCCACAAATGACTATGTCCCTAGAAGCACTGATATCTAAAATGTTATATTAATGTTTTAGATGTCCCAGCCATTTGGATGAATGAAATTGCACACTTTTATAATTGCCACAGTCAGAGATTACAGCTGGATTTTGTTGGTTTTGTTCCATAAACTAGCAGCAGAATGATCAGAATTCCCACATCTAATTGATGGAGAGGCTATGGACTCTGCATTGGTGTAAAGTGAAATTGTTAATGAGAAATTAGGGCTGCAGTCCTATATACACTTTCCTAGGAGTAAATCCAACTGAACTCACTTGGGCTTACTTCCAAGCAACCATGCATAGGATTGTACTGTTAGGGTATCTGTACTGAGGAAAAAAGATATAGGAGCTATTAATACTGAAAAATTGTATTGTTTAATTAGCAAATGCTAATTGCACAATGGAATATTCAGTGCAAGAGCAAAATATCATGTGGTAAGAGAAGATAGCAAAGTATTCTTATGCTGAAAAGGTATGATAGACAAAAAACACAAAACATGATAAAAAGGGAAGCATGATTGTTCTTTCAAGCAGCAAAATGCTATTACCTGACAAAAATAAATGAAGGCTATTTTTCTTTCTACTCTGTATAAGGCATCCATAATATGTTCTTGTTTCATTTCCCATTTGCATATGAGTTCAAAAAGAAATATATTATAATTTGGACAATTCAGCTGGATAAATCAAGAAATTCAGTGAAGTAGGGGGGAAATCTACTCAGAATGGATACACTCTTATAGGAAGGATGTGGAAGATAGCATAAGAAAAATACAACAGCAAACAAGCAGAGTATAGTACGCATTTCCTTGTTACCAAAATGGAATTCCAATAACTTTAGCAAACCATTTTTACAAGCAAGGATGTTGGACTCAAAGTGCCATGAGCCTCAGCCAACATGGCCAATCATCAGGAGTGATGGGCATGGCCAGATTATCCATGGTGTAACTGGAGCAATTTCACAAGGACCCATGTCTACAAGGGGGCCCAGAACCTGAGCTTTCTTTCTTTTCTTTTTAAAAAAGGAATCTAGCCCTGCTAGATGGCAAGTTTTGAATCAAAATGTGCAGGGTGCCAATCTGACCAGAGATAACATTTTCCTAAAGTCCAGGACACAAGTGTCATTTTACTCTGTGGTTTCATAAATTGGAATAGCCTATAGCCTATATATTCAAGACACTGACTTCAATGGGTAGGTGAGGAGTATCCATCTCCCACTTTTTGTGGGATATATCCAGCCTCATATAACCAACATACTTAACTCTAGTTAATGTATGATGGAGTTAAGACCATAGAGTAAACTGTCCTGCCAGGCTTAGCTAGGTCATACCCTCTCATCTTGGGAGGAAAGGTTACCAAGCTCTTTGTTCTCTCATTTTTTCCACCATGCGAACCCAACAAGTAAGGATGTCTATAGTGGATGCTCCAAGCTAATATCGTATGACTTTATCTATCCATATTTATGTTTCTATGCAAATAATTTAGAAACATTTGCCAATTTTGAAAGTTGTACTGCCTGTCTTTTCTTGCTGCTGTATGGAAAAGCACATGACCTTTGAAGAATTTGTAAGTAAACAATTTTTAATTTATCAAATGTGTGGTCTCTTTCTATGCTAAGGGTAGTGGGAAACTTTGTAAGCGATGTAGAAGGGGATATTTTAAAGGCCAAACAGCTTATATTTCCATGCTTTACTTTGCTGCGTGTTTTGTGATTTTAAATCTCTGCTGGGGCTCTCTCACCAAAGTCCTTGCCCGAAATTCTCTTTTTCTTTTTTTAACCAAATACACAAAACCATCACTTTTTAACCTAAGAGAAAATTTATTTATTTTTGCAGGTAACAAAAATGTCATGAGAAGGAAGACACACCATTTTCTGTGCTATGTGCAAACAGAGGTATTGCCATTGGAAGAGTTCACTAGAGCTTAACTAGAAAGACAGGTATGTGTTATAAAAGCTGCTAGCTGATTATTCTTTTGTTGTTAGGCAAATCTGGGTCCTTCCCTAGAAAGCTAATTTGGCACACGCTTAGTCCAGGATACTCTGATGAAAAGAAAAGTCTAAAAGTGTGTAGGTCTTTCCCAAGAGAATTGAACAAAACATATATCCAGAGACAATTGTGGCTTTCATAAAAGTTGCCAACTGACCACTGCATAGTCTCTTGCCTGTTTCTCAAATGGAATTGTTTGACATGTTTAGAAGTTAATAAGGCTGTAGATCAGGGGTGGTGAACCTGTGGTCCTCCCATCAGTCCTAGGCACCATTGCTATAGCTCAGAGATGATGGGGATGGGAGTTGAACATCAACTGGAGGGCCACAGGTTCTCCATTCTGAACGTAGAGGGTCAAATGTAGGAATTCTGAAATCTGTTACAGTTCTACAGCCTGCCATAGGTTCAGCACCTGGGCCATAAAGCCTAATCCTAGGAACTATTCTGATGGGACTATTGTTTAAGGATGCTAGCACTACCAAGAAAGCACAATTGTTTTCTCAAACTGGGACCGGCGTTCTATGTTAATGCTGTTCAAAGGTTTTCTACTTCTGCCATGAACAAGCATGGGATTATAATCATCCTGTATGCAGTATCATACAAGTTCAGGGGCCAGGATTAGCAGCACAATCATGCATCACAGTTCCTCATATGAAAAACTTTGTAATGGCAAACAAGCCATAAGAAAATACTTTAGCTTTAGCCAGTAGAACGCATTTGTCGCATTCAGCTTGCTGCCTAAAATGCACAAGGTTCAGTTCCGGTTGTGTAACTGGCATTCACTAATCATCCCATTAGATTTGAAATATCACAGTAGCAATGCCACTGCCACTTATTACACAACTAGAATACATTATTTGTTATGAAAAACACAGTAAAAAGATGAAAAAGACACAGAGGACTTAATTAAAATGAATTCCACTCCAAAACCAAAACCCTCTAAATCATAATGAAATCCTGCTAGCTGTGAGCTGAATCCCACATGTAAGCTGCACCTTCGCTGAAATGTAGATACTTTGATAAGAATCGCAGTCCCAATATAGGTATGCTAATAATGCAATATATGGTGAAGCTTCACTGCAACTCATCACTGGGGTAAGTCTAAGGGGATGCACGCAGAAGCAAATGATCCAGCTTTGTATACATGCTGATTGGATCTGAACTGGCTGAGATTCTCCAGGAGGAAAGAGGTATTAGGGGTATGTGAAGGACAGCTAATTGAAAACATCTATTCAGCATTCAATAGCAGGGATAAACAGAAGATGGCATGTTAAGGGAATATTAGGAAAGATACTGAAAAGAAAGCAGACATATTCATGGTTTTGGTGAAGCCTTTTGTCCAGTGGGCCAGATTTCTCCACCCATGCAGGTACACTCTGACAGGTGTGTGTTAAAAGGTAAAGGTAAAGGTACCCCTGCCTGTACGGGCCAGTCATGTCCGACTCTAGGGTTGTGCACCCATCTCACTTAAGAGGCTGGGGGCCATCGCTGTCCGGAGACACTTCCGGGTCACGTGGCCAGCGTGACGAAGCTGCTCTGGCGAGCCAGCACCAGCGCAGCACACGGAAACGCCGTTTACCTTCCCACTATAAAGCGGTACCTATTTATCTGCTTGCACTTAAGGGTGCTTTCGAACTGCTAGGTGGGCAGGAGCTGGGACCGAAAGACGGGAGCTCACCCCGCCGTGGGTATTCGAACCGCCGACCATGCGATCGGCAAGTCCTAGGCACTGAGGTTTTACTCACAGCGCCACCCGTGTCCCTGACAGGTGTGTGGGGAAACCACTATTCAGCCACCTGGTGGTGTCTCCAGAGTTGGATGTGGCATTTTAGATTGGCCCCCAATTTCTGGATCAAATTTCAGAAATCTTGATCTTCAGTCCACCCACTGACTTACATTGGGAAACCAAAATGGGCATAACATTTTTCTCCCCCCCCCCCCCACATAGGCGCATGAAATTTGGAAGCTTGGTAGCCCATCATGAGGAGATTAACTCTGCCCAATTTCAGACAGATCAGATCCAGGCCTTTTTGTGCTGGCTAACTTAAATTTTCCTTTATTTCTTTAAAAGTACAATTCAGAAGGCATCAGCTGTATCTTGGGATAAAACAGAAAGTCATTTTTTCTCTCTCTTTAAACAGAAACCTACTAGTATGGGGACATTCTGGGAGCTTGGACAGTCTTCTGGCTGCTTTCCATGTTGGGGAGATCATTTATTCCCCTTAGCATATTACACTAGAAACGCGAAAAGGTCCCTACACTTCCTTTTACTTAAATTTCTCTCTTAACTGATAGTCCATATATGCAATAGATGTTAAAGTTAAGAGTGCAGTAAGAAAATATCAAGAGCATGGGCATTTTTCATGAGAGAGAAGAAAGGGGGAAATTACATCCCCTCCAAGGAGGGGGATCACTCACAGAAAACATGATTGGTCTAGGGCTTAGAACAAATGAAAGAACAAATTAGAATAGCCAGGAGATCCCAAGAAATATGAATGCTACACAACAAACAGCACTCTGGTACAATGTCAATTTTGGGGCCTTTCCACACTGACCACTAATTATGGTATAATTGCTTCTTTTTCTTTGGATTTTTTTTTGTCAAGATCAATTTAGATCTATTTAGTTCTACCATTTGGTAGTCTATTAGGTCAATTTAGTTCTACCATTTGGTAGAACTTTCTTGGATCCAACCCAAAAGTTATTTTCTACAATTGTGTTTCTGCGAACTCCACACAGTACCTCAGAAGAGCAAATTGATATTTAGACCTTTCATCCTGCTCTTAGTTGAGCAGGCAGAGAGCAAGCAGTCTCTTTCAAATGCGGCCCTGTCCCAGCAATACCCTTTTCTAAATGACTCTTCATCTGCAAATAAATAAATAAATAAATTGCTTTATTTTGGGAGCATGGTATTTTGTTTTGCAGTAGTCCTGGGGGCTATTTTCCCCCCAACTTGGACCAAAGAAACAGTATTTTGTGTACTTCCTAGGATGGACACTTATGCGTTATCTTTGAAGGACAAGAAAGGGCACAGATATGCATATGCTAAAATATATGCACAGAAGCAACATTATATACTATAATTTAAATGTAAATACAGTATCTCTCTTCATAGTGAGGAAGACGTAGCTGTGTGCCTGCTCAGTCTGTTCTCCAGGTGCAACATGTTGATGGGGAACTTCAAGGCTGCTGCTGTCCTAAGCCCAACTTGTATTAGTCAGACGTTCAAATGGAAGACTCTATTCTACAAAGTAAGACACATGGCCACCCCATGTCTCCAGATTGGGGTCTTCCTTATTTTTCAAATTAGCTCAGACAATTTCCCTTTACTGTAGAACTGTGGCTTTTACGTTCCTTTCCGCTGCCTCTCCACACTACCTCCACCTTGCCAAAAAACCCACATACTTTCCATGCTCAAATCCAAATGGGAAAATGATGTTTTCGTTACCTGTGTTGGAGAGACTGTTGGGCTGAGCCACACTGAAGTGCAACTTTGTCACTTTAATAAACCGCTTCCATAAGAGAAATGTCCCTAGCATTCAAACACAACCCCTGAGAACTTCAATTATTTTCATAGAATCATAGAATCATAGAATCATAGAGTTGGAAGAGACCACAAGGGTCATCGAGTCCAACCCCCTGCCAAGCAGGAAACACCATCAGAGCACTCCTGACATATGGTTGTCAAGCCTCTGCTTAAAGACCTCCAAAGAAGGAGACTCCACCACACTCCTTGGCAGCAAATTCCACTGTCGAACAGCTCTTACTGTCAGGAAGTTCTTCCTAATGTTTAGGTGGAATCTTCTTTCTTGTAGTTTGTATCCATTGCTCCGTGTCCGCTTCTCTGGAGCAGCAGAAAACAACCTTTCTCCCTCCTCTATGTGACATCCTTTTATATATTTGAACATGGCTATCATATCACCCCTTAACCTCCTCTTCTCCAGGCTAAACATGCCCAGCTCCCTTAGCCGATCCTCATAAGGCATTGTTTCCAGGCCTTTGACCATTTTGGTTGCCCTCCTCTGTACACGTTCTAGTTTGTCAGTGTCCTTCTTGAACTGTGGTGCCCAGAACTGGACACAGTACTCCAGGTGAGGTCTGACCAGAGCAGAATACAGTGGCACTATAACTTCCCTTGATCTAGATGCTATACTCCTATTGATGCAGCCCAGAATTGCATTGGCTTTTTTAGCTGCCACGTCACACTGTTGGCTCATGTTAAGTTTGTGGTCAACCAAGACTCCTAGATCCTTTTCACATGTACTGCTCTCAAGCCAGGTGTCACCCATCTTGTATTTGTGCCTCTCATTTTTTTTGCCCAAGTGCAATACTTTACATTTCTCCCTGTTAAAATTCATCTTGTTTGTTTTGGCCCAGTTCTCTAATCTGTCAAGGTCGTTTTGAAGTGTGATCCTGTCTTCTGGGGTGTTAGCCACCCCTCCCAGTTTGGTGTCATCTGCAAATTTGATCAGGATGCCCTTGAGTCCATCATCCAAGTCGTTGATAAAGATGTTGAATAAGACCGGGCCCAAGACAGAACCCTGTGGCACCCCACTAGTCACTCTTCTCCAGGATGAAGAGGAACCATTGATGAGCACCCTTTGGGTCCGGTCAGTCAGCCAGTTACAAATCCACTGAGTGGTAGCATAGTCAAGACCGCATTTTACCAGCTTCTTTACAAGAATATCATGGGGCACCTTGTCAAATGCCTTGCTGAAATCAAGGTAGACTACATCCACTGCGTTCCCTTCATCTACCAGGTTTGTAATTCTGTCAAAAAATGAGATCAGGTTCGTCTGACATGACTTATTTTTCAGAAATCCATGCTGACTATTGGTGATCACAGCATTCCTTTCTAGGTGCTCACAGATTGTTTGCTTAATGATCTGCTCCAGAATCTTCCCTGGTATTGATGTTAGACTGACTGGGCGGTAATTATTTGGGTCCTCTCTTTTCCCCTTTTTGAAAATAGGGACAACATTTGCCCTCCTCCAGTCTGCCGGGACTTCGCCTGTTCTCCAGGAATTCTCAAAGATGACTGCCAGTGGTTCTGAGATCACATCTGCCAGTTCTTTTAATACTCTTGGATGCAGTTCATCTGGCCCTGGAGACTTGAATACATCTAAACTAGCCAAGTATTCTTGTACTATCTCCTTAGTTATTCTGGGCTGTGTTTCCTCTGCTGAATCATTTCCTCCAAATTCTTCAGGTCGGGCATTGTTTTCTTTATCGGAGAAGACTGAGGCAAAGAAGGCATTGAGGAGTTCAGCCCTTTCTGTGTCCCCTGTTTGCATTTCACCATCTTCTCCTCTGAGTGACCCCACTGTTTCTTTGTTCTTCCTTTTGCTACGAACATACCCATAGAAGCCTTTTTTGTTGCTTTTAACCTCTCTAGCAAGCCTGAGTTCATTCTGTGCTTTAGCTTTTCTGACTTTGTGTCTACACGTGCTGGCTATTTGTTTGAATTCCTCTTTGGTGGTTTCCCCCCTTTTCCATTTTTTGTACACATCCTTTTTTAATCTTAACTCAGTTAAAAGTTCTTTAGATAGCCACCCTGGCTTCTTTAGGCACCTTCCATGTTTCCGTCTCATTGGTATTGCCTGAAGTTGTGCTTTTACTATCTCCCTCTTAACAAACTCCCAGCCATCATGAACTCCCTTTCCTTTTAGTATTACTGTCCATGGGATCTCACCCAGCACTTCCCTAAGTTTTATGAAGTCGGCTTTCTTAAAGTCAAGAAATTGAGTCCTAGTATGCTTGGCTGCTCCTTTCCGTTGTATAGTAAACTTCAGAAGAGCATGATCACTTGCGCCTAATGATCCTTCCACTTCTACCCCATTAACCAGGTCATCGACATTGGTTAGGACCAGATCTAAAATGGCTGTTCCTCTTGTTGCTTCTCCCACTTTCTGGACAATGAAGTTGTCTGCAAGGCCAGTGAGGAATCTGTTTGACCTTATGCTCTTGGCTGAGTTTGACATCCAACAAATATCTGGGTAATTGAAGTCCCCCATTACTACTATCTCCCTTCCTTTTGCATGCTTGGCCATCTGTTCCAGGAAGGCATCATCTATGTCCTCCGTTTGGCTTGGGGATCTATAGTAAACTCCCACAATGAGGTCACTATTATTCTTCTCTCCCTTAATTTTGACCCAAATGCTCTCACTTTGGCTTTGAGGTTCTAAATCTTGGATCTCTTCACAGGTATACACATCCCTGACATATAACGCCACTCCTCCTCCTTTCTTGTCTGGTCTGTTTCTCTGAAATAGATTGTATCCCTCCATTTTTACATTCCAATCGTGGGACTTATCCCACCAGGTTTCAGTGATGCCTATTATGTCATATTTAGTTTGCTGTACCAAGAGCTCAAGCTCATCTTGTTTATTTCCCATGCTTTGTGCATTAGTGTACAGACATTGAAGTCCATTAGTCATTCCCCCGTGTCTCTTATTTAAGGATTTTTTCCTCCCACCACTAGGTCTGCTTGCTGTTTGCTCCATTTGGTCTATGACATTTGGATGATCATCTTCATCAATTAATAGACTCCTACCTTCAGGAGCACTGTCTCCCTCCCCCACATTAGTCAGTTTAAAGCCCTCCTGATGAGGTTTCTTAGTTTTTTGGCAAAAACATTCCTCCCAACCGTTGTGAGGTGCAGCCCATCGCTTGCCAGAAGTCCATCCTCAAGAAACTGCAGTCCGTGATCTAAGAATCCAAACCGTTCCTGTTTACACCATTTGCGAAGCCAGCTGTTTACTTCCACTATTTTCCACTCTCTCCCTGGGCCACGTCGTTCAACTGGGAGGACAGATGAGATGACGATTTGTGCATTTAATTGCTTCAATTTCCTGCCCAGAGCCTTGTAGTCTCTTTTGATCTTCTGGAGGCTATTGCTTGCAGTGTCATTGGTTCCCACATGAACCAAGAGGAAGGGGTATTTGTCAGTGGGTTTTATGATTCCTTGCAGTCGTTCAGTTACATCTTGGATCTTAGCCCCGGGGAGACAGCACACTTCCCGAGACATCTTGTCAGGCCCACAGATCACTGCTTCTGTTCCCCTCAGTAGGGAATCCCCTATCACCACTACACGCCTTCTCTTAGGTTTGGTCAGGGTTCTTCCGTGAGCGGTCCGTTCCAAGGTCGCCTGCACATTCCCTGAGGACTGACTTTGCTGCTCATCTTCATATACGTGATTGACTGTAATGAGGGAGAGATCCTCAAATGGAGTCTGCTCTTCGTCTTCCATACTAGGGGAGAGGACCTCAAAGCGATTGTGTATTTCTAGACAATCAGAGCGAACCCTGGGCCTCCTACTTCTTTGAGTCGTGTTTCTCCACATATCGTGCTCCTGTGTTGGTGAACTAGCCTCCTTCTCAGGGGAGTCCCTTGTCTCCTCCTTGGTGGAGACGGTGTGCTCTGTTGCTTCCAAGAAGAGCTCCAGCTCTCTAATTCTTTGGAGCGTAGCTACACGTTCCTCCAGTTGCTGGACTTTGTCTTTTAGGAGGGCAATCAACATGCAATTGCTGCACGTAAAGCTGCCTGCAACCTTTGGCAAGATGGCAAACATTCCGCAGGAACCGCAGGCGACTGCAGCTGTTCCCTCCCCCTCCATCTTGAGAATGTGTCGTTGGGCTTGAGACTAGCTCCCCTAAATCTAAAAGATGTATCTACCAATCATGAAGATTACTGACACCTTCCCAGGGGAAAGCTGTTTTAGATTAGCCAAATCAGATCCTGCCTTGCCCTCCTTTGAGATGGAGAATGATTTAGCTGCTTATCCTTGGGAAATCTGTGTAATCCAAAAATTAATCTAGAAAGCCCTCCTCTCTTTGCAGTAAAACACCATTTTTAACAAACTGCTTTCTTTGCGCAAGCATCATTGTCTCAATGCCTTCCTCACCCCAGAGTAAAAGCAGCTCTAATTGTCCTAATAAAAGTACCTTAGCATCAAAAGGCAGCAACTGTCACAATATAATTTCTCGCCCAAATACAAATTTGTCCAGGGACAGGAATGGCTGCTACTTTTCTAACTCATGAGAAAGGGAGTTAATTACTTACTACTAGTTAAACCAAAGCCCAGAGGAACTGATGAAACAGCTTTCTCTTAGACTCCCCCGCCCAACGTATCCTAGCCTTCCATACTCCCACTGCCATATGCAACACGGCTTTCAAGGCATTGTGACAAACGAAGCCACGCAAGTTGCACCACCTGAGCTGCTTCATTAGTCTGATTTACCTCCCAGGTTCCTGTTTTCAGCAGTCTGCTGCTCTTGTGTGAGAGAGAAACAGGCACAATCTCCCTCCAGAGTTCTCAGAGTCTTTTGTCCTTCCAATCAAAGCAATATGTGCAGCCAATATACAGGAACTCAAACACACCAAAATAAAAATAAGACTCTTTTAGAACAACTGGGGGTGGGTCTAGCACATTTTTAAGGCCACCTTTTCAGATTCAATTTCTATTATTTTTCAAAGTTCATTAAAATTCAACCCCACTATAATTCTGAATTCTTTTCTTAGAAAAAAAACCCCAGCCTATTCTACTGATTTTTCTACTACAGAAAAACAACCAAGTCTCAGGAGTTCAGTAGCTCATGGTTTAGTATGAAATAGCAGACTTTCCATTGTATCCATCAAAACAACCTTCCCCAAACTGGGACTTGGGCTGTTGGGAGTTGTAGTCCAAATAAGGAGGAGGGCACCGGTTTGAGGACGGCTGTCTTAAAATATAGTTTACATGATTAAAAGGGGAGGGTAAATAACATTGTTGAGGAAGCACAGATTTGACCACAGTATTTTCATATAACATGGAGACAACAATATGGTAGTATTTATATTCTTATAAACTCAATATATGTATCTGCCAGGATATATATATACTTAAAAATGATATCAACCTCATTTAATCTCATTTTCAAGCTTTTTCTTTTTCTTTTTCTTTTTCTTTTTGTGGCTTCCCAAAACAGCCTTCCTCTTGTTTCTCCCCAGGCCCTGTTATTCAAAGTTATACTCCTCTTGAAAATGGAAACTTCATTAAGCCATCAACAAATATTCATAGATTTATTTTTCATAAACATATCCAATCATTTTTAAGCCAACTCAGTTAGTGGACATTACCTCATCTTGTGATAGCAAGAGCATAAATTACACGTCAAACGAACAAGTGTCCTGCCAGTCAGTTTCATTGGATGGCCCCATACATAGTGACTAGTTCAAAAAATTACCTCAGTCTGATCTCTCTATACCAGTCAAAATTCTATTAACCTCCTATTACTTGTTTCTTTGTTGTGTGTCCCCCGCCCAAGCTGTAGGGTCCCAAATACTTCAGCTTTTCCTCCTAAGGACTCCAGCACCTTGCTGGTTTTGGTTGCCAAGCTCTTTTCTATATCTTTTTTCAAAGTCTACAAAACCATTTTTTTGCCATTGTAGCTGTTTTTCAAGCAACCATATTTGCAAACAGATATGAGAAAGGGTGGGCCTCAAAGCTATAGTTTGTAAGATGTACTCTTGGAATAAAGTAAAATGGCCAACATACATTATTTGTAACAAGCTCAAACATCGGCATGAGAAATCGATGCCCTCAGCTGCCTCAACACCTAGCCTTTAAAGTTTGTGTGTAAGACCTGGAGTGGAGCAATCCTTGATCCTGGTGAATTGGAATACACATAAATCGTGGGTTGCATACCCCAAAAGTTCACTGTACTGGACATGTGGCCACCCAAATAGTAAAGCAATCTGTTTTACAGTGGCACCTCAGGTTAAGTACTTAATTCGTTCCGGAGGTCCATACTTAACCTGAAACTGTTCTTAACCTGAAGCACCACTTTAGCTAATGGGGCCTCCTGCTGCTGCCGCACTGCCGGAGCACAATTTCTGTACTCATCCTGAAGCAAAGTGCTTAACCTGAGGTAAGATTTTTGGGTTAGCAAAGTCTGTAACTGAAGCGTATGTAACCTGAAGCGTATGTAACCCGAGGTACCACTGTATATATTTATAATGAAGCAGCATTTGAAGACAAGTGCCTTTAAACACTACCGAAGTCCCAAATGATAACAGAAGAACCTGCTCCAGAATGAGTGGTCACTTCAACTTACGTAAACCGTGTTTGTGCCACAATTCCATAGTTTCTTTTCTTTCAAGTCAAGTGGAAGAAGATCCTGTGCTCTGTGTCAACAGATAAACAAGGTAACATCTGTGGCTGAGTGGTCCAACAATAGTGTGTGCGTGTGCACCCCCCCCCCCAAAAAAAAACAACAACATGGAAAAGAGAGTATTCAAAGCTATGTTGGTAAAAAGCTTGCAATGTTAATGCAGTTTTCGGTGTGAGCAGTTGCATACTGAAGTCAAGTGCCGCTTGTAACTGAAGTAATCTAAGTAACTTACTCTCTTGCTAATCATTGGGAACAGCTGAAGAGATCAAGCTTCTTGGGGAGGGAGGGGAGAGGAAATGTTTTCAAACATCTTCCCTGCCATGGAGCTCTGTAATGCAATGCACCACAAGTAGACCTTGTTGTCAACAGCATGCTACAGGAGAGGCATAGGCCCTTTCTGTTTACATTTATTTGTATTCCCTTATTGGTTTTTCCTCCACCTAAATGACTGCCCTCTGAATTTTCTCAGTTTTACGTGCACTGCAGTTAAATGACTTTTAACTGATAAATATGGAAAACTTGATGACTTGGAGAGAGAAAAAAACCTTCCATGTCAATTCGGCAGTTCATATTCATGCTGAGATTGTATCTAATTTTGAAAATCTTCACACTTGTGCCCTGCCATCATGTGTAATCTTTTATGCATGGCTACCTCCACTGCTGCTGATGCAGTTGCTATGCGACAGATGAACCTGCACCGTAGGGCCCTGACATTAGTAAAAGCAAATTGACCACGGGAGCACTAATCTAGCATGAAAAGCAGTTGGTGCCGCACATTTCCTTGAGAAGGATTACCTAATCAACAAGCAAAACCTCCTTTCAAACGTGAGCTGAATTTACCTGGGCTCGGAGTTCCCTCATTCACATCTTCTTTGCTACATCATATTAGCTTAAAGGGGTAAAAAATCTATACATGTGGTAGTCACAAGCTTGCTCTTTGCAGAGCCTGTGGCGTTTGCTGTGCATATTTGTAGATTTCATGTCTTCCTCTTGCTTACTGAAAGCAGCTTCTTTTTCGAGGTCACTGAGGGTATATTCACAAATCATGATGCCTAAGATGCCCCTGGGTATTTGAAATGAATAGCTTTTTACTTTCAGGGATCCCTTTCGAGATCAGCTCCCCTGCTGAGAAAGGTTAGCACGTTGCCAAGGATTCTACCACTCGATCTGCACCACACATTGAGTTTGTGTGGGGCATTTGCCATGTTTGTTGGTCTTCCGTATCACCACCTGATGTTTGGTTCTGATCTTGAGCAGAGCATACCAGCATACCCTCCAACATTTCTCCAATGAAAATAGGGACGTCCCATTCCATAATGATAATTTTACTATTTATACCCCACATATCTTACTGGGTTTCCCCAGCCACTCTGGGTTGCTTCCAACATATATAAAAACATAATAAAACATTTAAATTTTTTTTTAAAAACTTCCCTATGCAGGATTGCCTCCAGACAGCTTGGGGGGGGGCGGATAACTCCATACCCCCCAACAATTCTCTACTGAAAATAGGGACATCCTAAGGAAATGTGGGACATTCCGGGATAAGAAACCAAGACAGCTCCTCTAAATCAGGGACATCCCTGGAAAATAGGGACACTTGGAGGATCTGTAGCAGGCAGTGAAAGGAGGATGCAAGCTTCTCCCCACTTCACCCCATATGGGGGTGCTATACTACGGAAGAAACTCTTTTTTTTTCATAGAGATGGGCAAATTTGACAATTCTGGTTTGTCATTTTTCCATTCTTAAGCTCATTTCTCCATATTCACACATGACTTTGCATTTTTTTTTAAGCCTCATGAAGTATTTCTCCCAATATACACATTTTTATATCCAATTATATGAGAATTTCTGGTTTGAAAAGTGTGTGTGTGCGTGTGTGTGTTCTCCTAAACATTGTTGCTGAGTGGTAGTATTTTTTCATTCCTGCTCAGTGATGCTTGGTGATTCCCTGTGACTCTTTGCACATGGTGAATAGGAGGCATTTGACTTGCTTCCCTTGAGCAGAAGCTTGAATTTTGTACACCAGCACAACTCCTCTCTATGTTCACAGTGTGGGTTTGAGCAGCGATGTGAGAAATTCCAGATTAGGTTTGCAGGAAGTATGTCATTCGCCATAAGCAAAAATCACACAGGACCAGCTCTACCATTAGGCAGAGTGAGGCGACAGCCTATTAGAAGGCTAGTGTCCTTTGGTGCAGCCATTGGCTCTTCTTGGCAGTGGGATTTAGGGCAGTGGGGAGTTGGTGTGTGAGAGTTGTATAGTGTTTTCTTGACCATCAGAGAAGTACATCAGCAGCAAAGCTGCAGCCTCAGGGTTTTGAGGGTTTGGTACAGAAGCTGGTGCTAGTGGATCTGCTCAGTATGGTTCAGGTAGTCTGTTTCCTTCATGAAGGACTCTGCATGTGAGAACTTGGGGTATGGGGTCATGGCAAGAGGTGCATGCAGAATTTTCAGATGCCAAAATAACTTGGCTGGCCTTGGGTGCTATGTCCCTTGATTGGGGGTGGGGGTGGGTGCTTGAAGCTCTTCATCAGCCAGCAAAGTGTCACAGGCAAGCCCTGATGTGCACGGTGGCACCAATGGGCAGATATTTAAGTTACACAGGTGTATGCAACATCCCGGAGCATGCAAGTGTAACAGATTTAGATTCCAGAATGTTCATCTATGTTGCCCTGGGTCATCTTGGGTCATGTCTGCGTATTTATTCAACTTCCCTCACTTGTGTCATTTTTTTCTTGCTTTAATGTGACAGAGTCATCAATCAACTAAGAAGTTGCCAAAGGTGAATGCAAGGTTTTGTTTTGTTGCTTATTCTCTTCCTTGTTTCTTGCTAATTGTGAGTAGCACTTACTTCTCAGCTGTCACCTTTTATCAATATTAACACAATATCTGAGCACTGCAGTACACAAAGCAAAATAAAGGAGGAAGGAAGGAAAGCTTACTTACTACACTTTACGGATCTAGGGATTTGGAGCATTCCTGAGAAAACAGGCAGAACGCCTTAAAACATTTGGCAATGATGAAAATAATTTGTGGGCATTTTATGTTGTCAGCTGGAGCTCCCTGAACAAGAAAAGTATTTTTGTTCACTTATGAAGTGAATTTCCAACATGAAATCATTCATTTAAGATTACAAATACCAAGGCCATTTTTTCACAAGTTATGTCAAACCTCTTTGCCCCAACCCCTATTGATACATTTACCCAAATTTAGTGAAAAACCCTGTATATCCATTTTTGTTTTGATACCTTTTAAATGGCTCGCTTTCCCCCTTTCTGCATTCATAACTTCATCTTATGTTATTGTCAGGGGTTCAGGAGCAGAGGCACAGGAAAGGGAGGAAATGGAGAGCGAGGGGGAGGAGTCCGAAGGAAATGTCAGCGATGACAGCGGTCCGAGGTCTCTGAGTCTTTCCAGCGAATCGGAAGATTCACAGAAAGGGGCTCCCATGGTCAGGGCAAGGGGGGTGCCTAGGGGGACACCCCAGGAAGAAGGGGCCAGAGGGGACTCAGAGAGCAGCAGTTGGAAATCAGGACCAGCGTCCACACCAGAGTGCAGTAGGGGGGAGGAGTCCCAGGCATCGGGATCAGGCGGCGCGCTGCCAGCAGGAGGACAGGAGGCAGGACTGGCCACGCCTCCATCGGGGAGCGAGGAAACGGTCGAGAGGAAGGTTGAAGGCTGGGCGCGCGCACCAAGTTCAAATGTACAGGAGGGCGGCGCAGTTGGCAGCCCGGATAGGGAGCCAGGTCCCAAAGCCCGCCGAAGAGAGAGGGAGGAGTCAGGGGGGTCAACGTCTGCGTCGGAAGAATCCAGGAAGGAAGGGACCCCGGGGGGTAGCAGGACCCAGAGGAGAAAGGAGAGACGGAAGAGGTGGAGTAAGGCTAGAATCTTAAACTGGTGTACAGGGGGCGGAGATTCAGATGGAGCTTCGCCGGTCTAAACCCTAGACGTAGAGCTGGGGCGCTCCGGCTTGAAAATGGAAACTGTACTTCAATAAAGACTTTTGTACATTACTACCGGCTAGCGTTGGTCCTCTGTGAGCTGGGACCTGGAGCCAGCTCTGACAGTTATGTTAAAGATATGTAGCATCTTTTAAAAAACCGCTGCCACAGGGAGAGGAGCCCTAGTCTGGATCTTGACTGAATCAGGGATTGTGGGTGTGCTTGGTATGGTTGTGTGGGTACACCTTGCCATTATAGCAATGAAAATTACCACACACACACCAGCAGCAGCGGCTTATCACACATGCAGTAGCTGTTTTTCTCCCAGGGCAAAGAGTAACTAGGGAATGACTTGGGTGGAGACCATAGTTGGGGAAGTAGGGGAGGTTACGATCATAAGAATAGCCCTGCTGCATCATTTGCAGTCAGTTTTCGCAATGGCCAACCAGAAGCTTATGGGAAGTCCAAAGACAGGACATGCACACAAGAGCATTCTCCCAGTCACAATCTCTCGTATCTAGTATTCAGGTGCATACCTTCTCTGATACTGGAAGTAATATAGACATCATGACTACTTGCCACTGATAGTCCTATCCTCTGTGAATTGGTCTAATTGACTTTTGCAGCTGTCCAATCACTACCTCTCGTAGGATGGAATGCCATGGTTTAACTCTGCACTTTCTGAAAAAGCGCTTTCTTAGTGTCTGTCCTGCATCTTCCAATATTTAGTTATTTGATGACCCTGTGTATTATGAGATAGAAAATGACCTCTAGACACTTCCCTTGTGCCATGCTTAATGTTATATCCTTCTGTCATGTCTCCATTTACTTGCCTTGCTTCCTAAACTGAAAAGCCTCTGGTGTCGTGATCTTTCCTCATTGTGGAGTCTCTCCCTCTTCGTCATAATTTAGTTGCCCTTTTCTAGCTCTACAATATCCTTTCCAAAGTGTGATGACCAGAAGTGCAGTATTCTGAGTGTGGTGAACCACATTCTACCCCGACTGTGGTCCCACTCTGAGTGGCTTCCTTTGTGGCTCGTTTTATTTATTTGTTATTAAATTTATTTTCCATCTTTCCTCCAAGGAGATCAGAGCGGCCATCCCTCTCTCTATTTTATCCTCACAACAACTCTGTGAGGTAAGTCAGGCTGAGACACTGTGGCTGGGCCAAGGTCACCCAGTGACCTTCACAGCTGAGTTGAAATTTGAACCTTGGTCTCCCAGATTCTTGTCTGACACTCTAACTACTACATCACACTGGCTCAGTCAAAGGAAGAAAGAAAGAAAGAAAGAAAGAAAGAAAGAAAGAAAGAAAGAAAGAAAGACAAATACGAACTATGTATTGATTGATTGATTGATTGATTGATTGTATTGTATAGATTGGCCCTAAATCCCATTTAAGATGGGGATTAATTTCAAGTAAATAAGAATTTGATCTGTTTCCATAGAGTACAGCATAACTTCCAAATTCTTTTCATTTATATGCTGCAAAAAAGATAGCATTTTAAAAGCAGCAGAAATCCAGTGGTGTGTTTAGGGCCATATGAGCCTTTCTTTAATGGCTTCAAATAGAATGCTGTTGCTACATTGACCCCAGAGGATGAGGGACACCAGAAAGGTAAGGAAATGGCTTTTATAGGTCTAGCATCTGTTAGTGAGAGAGTTCAAGCTTTTCACCCCAGTGAACTCTGCATGAAGAATAGCACTTAAAAGCTTGCACATTCCCTAACCAACAGATGCCGGTCCAATAAAAAAGGATCATTTTACCCCCTTGTGTCTTTGTGTTCCTTTAATTATTTCATAATGAGATCTCACTTGAGCTCTAAAGCAGAAGGCCCAAATTTCTGAGCTGGAGGGTCGTGGTTGTGTAGGTTCTGGAAAATGCGAGAGACAAAATTGGTAAGATGCTATCTTTATTTGAATCGAGTGATACAGACAAAAGACTGGGAGTGCTTATGAATAGATAGAGCTATTTGTAGTGAATTTGGGGGAAGAACATGCAAGCTTTTGAATGACACAATGGGCTTGGTCTGTTCAAAGTCTTGCATACTTCAACTTTCTAATCCAATTACTTTACCTGACCTAGTCCAAGGATTGAGTTTAATAATGAAAATGGAATGTTTGCTTTTCTTTAACTAACTTTCTATAACCTGAACTGAATGATCTATGTCGGTAAAATGTTTTCCCTTCCTTTCAAACTACATGATGTTTTGTTGGTGCTTCGAAGCTCATATTGGGTGCTCAGCACTTAAAATTACTAACTGGAAAGTTTTAAACCCACTTGGCCAATTTGTTTCTAGTGGCTGGCGTACAAGCAGGCTGACAGATACACAGGAAGAGAAGTTCTGTCTCAGTAGAAGGTGTGTATGCAAAGGATTCTGTCTTAATCTCTCTTCTATTTTTCAGTGTACCTCAGATTCCAAATGTAATCATTATTAAAACCGGTTTCTCACTGTCTTGCAAAATTGCAGTTTCATTTAACTCATCCAATGAGCTGCCTTTCCAGTGCTGCCGCTGATGTTTACTTCTTAGTTCCTGCCAAATCCTGGCAGACAGGGGTGGCAGACTATTCAACATGCTATGTTTAGGGATTTAGCAGTGTGACTCCCATTAACCTTAATGGGGATTCATGCAGCTTAATCCCCACCCTGAATATTTAACCTCCGCTGTCTCTGTCTTTTCCAGTCGGTATAAATTGCCTTGATAAGTGAAGTAAATAACAACAAACACACTCTGACTTTAATATGATATTTAAATGTATGCATTTTCAAACTAGCCTTTTGTATATTGCACTTAACAACCATCCACTGCACATTCTCTTCCATGTATTGAGCCATGAAGCCTCTCCACAAACAGCACATGTGCCAGTCTGGGAAGAGAGGAGATGAAGGTCAGAGTCAAGTGGTATGAACATTATTACCCACGTTACAAAAATATGTCCAAATAGCCTTCCCCCTGCTATGGCCGGTTAAATCTGAATAGAGTATGCTATATAGCTCCTTTCCAAATTAAGTCCTCCTTTTGAGTTTCATGTTTTCTTTCAGCAGAATGAGGTCCTCAAAGCGTGGCCTCCATAAGTAGCAAAAGAAAGTGGGAATGAGCTGCTGAGGTGGCAGAATGCACTGTCCACTTCAGAAGGCAGGCATAGAATCCCATTTTTAAATGTTCCTCCATATTATAAGGACGGGGTGAGCTCCCGTTGCTCGGTCCCTGCTCCTGCCAACCTAGCAGTTCAAAAGCACGTCAAAGTGCAAGTAGATAAATAGGTACTGCTCTGGCGGGAAGGTAAACGGCGTTTCCGTGCGCTGCTCTGGTTCGCCAGAAGTGGCTTAGTCATGCTGGCCACATGACCCGGAAGCTGTACGCCGGCTCCCTCGGCCACTAAAGCGAGATGAGCGCCGCAACCCCAGAGTTGGCCACGACTGGGCCTAATGGTCAGGGGTCCCTTTACCTTACCATGTTATAAGGGAGATGTCTTTAGTATATTATTCTCTGGTGTGGAATTCTTTATTTTATTTAACTTTCAGGGAGTTTGTTTACACCAGGGACTATTCAAAAAGGGTATTTCCCACCTGAAATTTGAAATGGTACATACCATAATTATATTGCCTCATGTTATCCCCCAATTCTGCTGCATTTGTAAAGGAGGCCTTAATGTGCCCTTTTGGAGTTACAATTTTTCCTGAAAGCATTGATATAGGAAAACCAGGTTACAGGAGACCAGACTGAAATAGGTCCAGATAATTAGCTTCCTCCAAGCACACCTGAAGTTGAATAGCCATCAACAGTGTTGGACACCTTGGCCAGAAAGGGGATATTTGTGACTTGACAATAGTTGTCGCAAACCTCTAGAACTATGGAAGGCTTGTTGAGGAGGAACTGTGCCAGCGTTCTTTGGACCCACCAAGTGAATCTCTCCAGCTGGCTCGTACCAGCAAAGATAGACAAGGGTTGAGAACACATATGGTAGGCTAAACTCCCCCAAGCACTCTGTACACTTCACCAGGCCACAAAAACTGAAACTGATCCCACACTATCTGAACAAAGGGCACTCTGTACACTTCTAGATCTGAACTACAGTGCTGCTTGTGGCAAATACAAGCAATTTTACTAACTTCAAAGTCAAACTAAGGTGAAAAGAAAGGGGGGGAATCTTAAAAGTTAAATTTATATATTTACAGATATATAAACTTTTCCATAGATTCCTATGTCTGAAAATGCCCAACAATAGCTGCACAGTGTATTCTTCAGGGTCCCAATTAAGATACTGAACTGCTGTTCTCTGTATGATAACAACCTGAAGTGCTGACAACACGCTACCTGTCAACAGGCAAATGAAGGCCAACCATCTGTTCTACTATAAATTGTCTCCATTACCTTAGATGTGGAAATCTCTTTTAAAGACACCCTAATTATCTGGTAACCTGAGCTAAATGATGCAATATTATTTTAACTAGACCTGCCATTAAAAACAGGGGGAAACAAACATTAGAAAATTTAAAGAAAGAAAAGTTATTGAAAACAACATTTGATTGCATGTCTGGGAGTCTGATGAACATGCTTGCTTAGGTATGTGGATGGTTGCTTTCTAGAATCAGAACTGTAGAAAGCAGCAGTTTAGGACACTTTCAGATGTCATACTGAGTTTCCGTTGTCACAGAGAAGGACAAATCAAGACTCCCAGAGTCCTCTTCTCTCAAATCACTGTTCTAGAAAATTCCGAGTAATACGTGAAATGGCATATTGTTTGAAATTCATATATTCTACTAAGCATATATGGAAATTAATAGATATACCTATCAGACAGGCAGGAAAACAGCATTAAAGGGAATGACATATTCTGTAGTTTTGATGATGGAATATATTTTCAACAAGCACTATATTTCTGCATCTAGCTGAAATAATTAATGCATAAACAGCATATTTACATAACTAGCTGAAATAATTAATGCATATACACCAAAACTGAATTCTTATAACCAGCACCCATATAGTTAGTGAATGGTGGTTATGAAAACAGCAAAACAATGGGAGCTATAGTGATCAGAAATGCTATTATGAAGATACTTCCATACAAAATTATTAGCATCACTTCAGTAGAGCTATTAAAACATCTTTACATATCTGTTATATAGTTATTTCATGGTTTTTATGTGAAATTTTATTTATTATTCATTTTGTTTAAGGGCGGTTTACAATAATAAAACACAGATTAAAATGCATTTTATACTGTGCTGCTTTTTGTATTTCTATTATTTTTGTGAAATTGATTTGTCTGAGGAGAAACACATTACAAACACCAAAAAGACAAAATGTCTTGGGCCAGCCCTAGCAGTTATAGTTGATTGAGAGGTCTTGTGCAACAAAGTCACTTCCCAAACCATTGGAATTTTTTGCAGTAAGGAAAGTGACAGGTAAATGCACTGCAAATTATGGGGTAACACTTTGGTGCAACATCATCTAATCTCTCTGCAACAAATTCAAATGACTGTTCATTAAATATTGTTATTGTTAGCCGACATTGTCTGCAAACAAATCAGGATGAATGCTCAATAATCAAATTGTCTAGAAGCACTCTGTGCCATCAAAATACTGGCTTGTCAGAAATACACTAGACTATAATATCATACATGTTTCAGGAGTAAGTTATTAATCTGTAGCTAAAATAGTGGACTCAAGACATTATATACAAATTTGAGTTTATGAACATCAAGAATGAACCATAATTTGGAGCAACAACCAGCCTGTTTTTATTATGTCATTTGCAAGTTGTTTTGCTTCCAATGTTTTTGGTCATTGGGTTGGATCTAGATTTTATGGATGGAGAGTCTTCTTCTGTACTTGGTGATCTGTGGCAGATGGGGTAGACATACCCCTACCCTCTATAAACTCCAGTGGCACCTACTACACCATTTTCAGAGGATCCCCAGAAGAATATATTTGACATCCTTTGATGTCTTATACATTTCTTGCTCCACCTACTTTTGTATCTGACTCTGCAAGGTTACCCAGAAGGGAATGTGGCAAAGGTTCCCAATCCCTGACATATTCTTTCCTAAGCTAACTCATGACTTTTAGGAAAGATGGAATAACATCTCCTCCAAAATAACAATTTCCCATTTGTTATAAATGGCATTATTCAGGGAATTGGGAATTGTTTAGAATTCATGTTTCATAGTCCAACAAATGGGTTGCATTCACTTTTAACATGCCAGCTATGTGTGTGCATATGTGCTTTACATTTCTGTTATCTGTAAATCTCACATTCATGTCTTACTTTATGAGTCTATGTATAATCAACCAATGTCTATTTCAGGCTTCCTCAGCCTCGGCCCTCCAGATGTTTTGAGACTATAGTTCCCATCATCCCTGACCACTGATCCTGCTAGCTAGGGATCATGGGAGTTGTAGGCCAAAAACATCTGGAGGGCCAAGGCTGAGGAAGTCTGGTCTATATGCACCTAGCATCTTCAGAGTCTGTAGGTTGTTGATAGTAGGTTGTTGACTACAAAAGATCATGCCAAAATATATATTTTTAGGCATCACAGCATTTCCCCCCTCTTTTTTAATGTACACTTTGGACACTGTTATGTGCAAGCCACCTCAAGGTGTTATATATCATAAAAGCACAAATAAGAATCCGAAAGGGAAGTGCGATAAATCAATGACAAAGCATCTGCTTTGCATGCAGAATGTCCCTGGTTCAATTCCTGGCATCTCCAGGTAGGAGAGTAGCCTGTCAGAAATCCTGGAGAGCCAGGGTTATTCAGTATAGTTAATGTATAGCCAGATGGACCAATGGTCTGGCAATAAGTGAAGTTTTTTCTAGGAGATACTTTTAAACCCAATATCTAAATTTTGGATGTTATGTACAGTACTGATATACTCTTTAAAAATCCATTTTTCTGCCAGATTTTAATCTAAATTCACTTTGTTTGTTGACTTCTTATATTTCAGAAGGCATATCTTTTAAGAAATTGAACTCGGTAGCTGTTCCAGGAGACCTTTCTATTAAATGAAATTGGATCAACTCATGATTATGTGAGCCAAAGTTATGTCCAATTTACCACTTTTCTCTCATGATTTTGCTGTTCTCCTGGAACCAAATTTGACTTAGCATCTCATCTTGGTTGAGTAGGAGGATAGATGATGGAGAACAGGATTGGTTATCACATACATGAGTAGTTGGGGTCTCCTTTTGTTGGTGGCTTTTATTTATTTCCAGATCTATATCAGGAAAATTAAAGTCATTCATGATAACATAATGCAGATTGGTATATTGTCCAAGATTGCAGGTCTATAGCACACCCTTAATTTTAACTCAGTTGGAACCACTCTTGTCATTCTTGCTTCAAGAGATCTTAGGCCACACTGATTATGACTGATTGTTCACACATTATTATCATCAGTACAGTTGTGTTGTTGGATGTATAATGCAATCTTATCATTAGCTCAGTCTTTCCTTTATAGCTCAGACTCATCAATGTCAGCATTTCAATCATGGCTACTATTTTATCACATTCAAATGATCTCTAAAAATACCTAGGTTCTATCCTGCATCTAATTCATTCCTCCATGTATGAGTATATACATGCCGTGCCAGGCCGGGTTCTCAGATGAGAGTACAACTTAAATCTTTATAGGTGTAAGATTCCATGCTCTTAGCAGGCACTGATATCAGAGCCAATAACAAGCAAAGGCCTCTTTTTCAGAAGTCACTGACCAAGACATGGCAGCTTATTAGAACAAGTATACTAAGTAGCCCATGAACCAGAGGTTCCGTTCTAGGAAATCAGTTCAAATCCAGTGTGCCAAACTCATCTCAGATCCACCCATCCAAAAACCCTCGTAGTTGTTTAACAACAATAACAATAATGCTTTGCTGTTGTTTCAAATTCCTGACCTATCACAATGGGCAAAATCACAGAGAGACCCAATCACAAGAATCAGGCAGAAAAAAATCCTATTAGTCTAGTAAACCTTACTAAATACTTTCAGATTTTCAAATCCTAAAGTGGCCAATACAACAATATCAGCCCATGTCCCTTCCACATCTGCACTCCCGGAAAAGGAAGGTTGGTAAAGGAAGAATAGGGAGGGGAGCTGTGGGGTCTGTCTGTTTTCCTCACAGTTCCTTCTTGATTTTTTTTTAACACAACCTTGCCTTCTTATTCAAAAGATGGAAGAGAGAAGCTATAAAGGAAAGCCATGAAGTCACCAGGCCAGTTAAGTATTCAGCAATTTGGGCCACTCCTGGGCAACCTTCTGCTCCTTACCTCCACAAGAGGACACAAGCCCTTTAGCAGACCTGCTCCCCTCTCTTCCCCAGGCCCCTCTCATGGCCACAAGCCACTAGAGGTCTTCCTTTCCCCTCCCATTTTCCAAGGGCACCTTAAAGCGTTTCATAGGTATTCGTATCTCTTGGAGGTCTTTATCAGGCTTATAATATCCCTCAGACCTTTTTGCAGGCCTGTCTCATCATCCTACACACCAACTAGCACCACACAGCAAATCAGTCGGCTCTGTTCCTTCTTCCTTTCTTAATTTTTCTCTGCAGAACTTCTCTGCAGCACCAGCACTTCTCAGCTGGTGCTGGTAGTCACTCACTGAGACATCCTTCTTACTCTTACTCATGTGCACTTCAAATCTTCCCACTGCAGCAAGTGGGTCCAGCCAGTCAGTCACTGCCTGGCCATTTAGAGCTCCTCTGTCCACCTCCCATCTTATTTGTGGCTTGGTTGCACTTTTCATTCCACACTCCATCATATATCTGATTGCCATTCAGGGGAAGAATGAGTTAGCGTTGACTTTTGTATGCAGGCAAGCAGCTCCTTGAGCAACAGATCAGCACCACAGATAGTGTGGGCAAGCCACACAATTGATTCGGGCTTCAAGCTTCACAAGTAAGGCCACATCCCTGTACAAGGAGCAAAAGTGAACAGTGGAACAAAAGAGAAGTTGCTAAAGCTACTTAGGTCCTTAAATATACTGGTTGGAAAGCAAAAGCAGTGTTGGAATATACAAATTCCCAGAAAACTAATACCACAGGCTCCCCAAATTTCATAATCTTTGTTCAAAAACAAGGTCAATGAGTTTCATATGGAAAAGCTGAAATGAGAACTACATCATGGCAGAGATGAGAACAGCTCAATTCCCAGTTTAGAACTGGTTGTATAGAGCAGGGGTCAGCAACCTTTTACAGCCATGGGCCGTTCCACTGTCCCGCAGACCATGTGGTGGGTCGGACTATATTTGGGGGGGAGGGAATGAATGAATTCCTATGCCCCACAAATAACCCAGAGATGCATTTTAAATAAAAGCACACATTCTACTCATGTAAAAACACCAGGCAGGCTCCACAAATAACCCAAAGATGCATTTTAAATAAAAGGACACATTCTACTCATGTAAAAACACGCTGATTCCCGGACTGTCCACGGGGCAGATTGAGAAGGCGATTGGGCCATATCTGGCCCACGAGTCTTAGGTTGCCTACCCCTGGTATAGAGCATTGGTACTTTGTGATTTGAAAGAATTTGAACCTCCAACATAAAAGCACTTCTAGGACCCGTTCAACATTTTGATGAAATTTAGTTTGAGTCAACAATTGAAGCTCTAGAACTATGAGACAAAATTGGTCAGCAATATTCCCCTAAGCACAGATAGGAAAAAGCATACAAAATGTTATTTCTGCCATAATTTTAGGCTTTGATGCACTACAATACAGATGTGCAGATATATGTTAATCAATATATTGTATTAAGAGCAAAAACTGCTTTTGCTACATGATAGATGTTTCATAGTATCTCATAATTAGTTTTGTTAGGTTATTTTAATTCTGTTTCTATTGGCAAGATGCAGTATGAAATATCCACTAATTAGATAGGAAGTTCCCCTAAAGACATCTATCAACTGTTTCTATTAATATGGGCATCTATGAGTAGGTAGGAAGGAAGAACATTCAGGAACAACTTTTTAGTTAATTAAATTGATGTATGGCTGCAAAACATTTTTCCCACCTCAACAAATGCTTGATCATGTCTCCTTGACAACCATTTTAAAACTTTCCACAGTCTTATTTCTGAGTGAAAGATAATCCTGAAGCCCACAGGACCAGAATATGTTGAATCCACACAATATACATTCTTCATATATTAGGCGAAATGCATCTCAGCTCTATTAAGTACATAGAACAACAGACAAAAGATTTGTTCTTTTCTTTGTTGTTACCGTAGATAATTATATTATCATTATATTTATTACAGGGGTACCTCAGGTTACAGATGCTTCAGGTTACAGATGCTTCAGGTTACAAACTCCACTAACCCAGAAATAGTACCTCGGGTTAAGAACTTTGCTTCAGGATGAGAACAGAAATTGTGCGGCGGTGGCAGTGGGAGGCCCCATTATCTAAAGTGGTACCTCAGGTTAAGAACCGTTTCAGGTTAAGAACAGACCTCCAGAACTAATTAAGTTCTTAACCCGAGGTACCACAGTATATACTTTTCACCATCAGGTTCAATACTAAAAATAGTTAAAACAATTTACAGTCACAGGAATAAGGTGGGTCCTGAAAATGCACATTTCGGGTGTCAAAGGCTAGCATAAAGAGGCATAATCTGGCTGCTGTATTTTGAACCAGCTGAGGTTTCCAAGTTGTATTCAAGGGTAGCCCCATGAAGAGCACATTGCAATAAGCCAATTTGGAAGTTATCACAACAGGGAGTACCATTGTCAAGCCATCTCTGTCAAAAAGGAGCTACAGCTGGTAGACCAGCCATAGCTAGAAATGGGCACTCATAGCCGCTGCCTCATTAAAGGCAGATGGTGCCTCTTCGCCTCCCCTCCAATGTAGAATTGATCATTCCCTGGATCGACTCAGGCAGTTCCTAATGGTTAGCTTTAAGAAGCCAACATAGGCAACAATTAAGGGGGCAAGTGGTTAGCTGTCCTTCTTCAAGCAATTTGTTTGCATTATCAGGGTGCAATGGAACAGATGGAACAGACAGTATATTGGATACATCCATTGAATCTGATCTAATTGTGAAATCCAACTCTTTGAATCTGAGCAAATTTGCTCCAAAGTGCCTCTCAGCATTGTTTTTGTGAGCTGCTGAGGGTATCCGAGCAACTCTCTCTTGGCCAGGTGACAAAAGCCCATTCACCACGCAGAAAAACTATTCCAGACTGCTAACTGCAGATGCAATGGTAAGGGAGCAGTAAGTTTTTGCCATCACGGTCGCGTGGTAGGGACAATTATGGAACCTCACATGTGTTTGGCCAGGTTTACACCAAGATTTACACCGTTTGTACTCTACCTGTCAAACTTCCTGTTTTATTGAACACGAGGACACTCAGGAGTGATTGTGTTGAAGACTTATCGCTTACTATTTCACATTATGACCACAGTCTCAACAGAAGCACCATCCATATCAGCCAGAAAATCCCCCAGAGCATTCAGGAATCCATCATATACCATAATTATCCAAGGGCGGACCACTTCAGTATATCCTCTACCCCTGCAATGCGAAATTCAGCCCAAACCTTACTAGGGAATGATCCATCCATTACAACACACTCACAATAAGACCCCAATCAGCTGAATATTATCATTCTGCTCTGTGGTATATACCAGGCCACAAAGGTTTCTTAAAACTGTGTTAAACTATAGTTTGTCTAAGTATAGCCAGTGAGTTACTTTTATAATGCTTACTCAAGGATAAAAGTGATTGCTGTGGGTGACTGCATATTATTAAAATCCGTAATTCTTATAACACAACAAAAATATGAGTCATTTAGTTCAAGGTGTTTGTAATTAATTTTCCATTACACACTTCTATAGCCTGCATAAATTCACCCACGAATTTGCCCTTTTTACCCAAGGTGTTTCTATATTTAAGGAACATATTAATTATAAGTAGGTAAAAGTTTCTGGACATAAAACCCTCTTCTTATCCAACTTAAATGTTTCTGAGAGTAATTCATAGATATTAAAATACACACACAAAAACTTGAGCTTGATAGCAAGGTTCCAGAAACGTTGGTTGGTTTCCTTAACTTTATTTGAATCTCTATGCTTTAGCATGGCATCTGAACGCATATAACTCACAGCTGTTACCAACTAGAGTTTGTATTCTAACCAGAGTTTGGAAGCAGGTTTAAAGTTAGCATCAAAGCTTAACCCAAATGAGAGTTTTGTAATTGTAATTTGAGTCCTCAAGAAGACATCCAGTAGAGCAATTCTGCGTTGTTGAGAATTAGTTCAGAATTGATTAAATCTAGCAGTTCAAAAGCACGTCAAGTGCAAGTAGATAAATAGGTACCACTCCGGCGGGAAGGTAAACGGTGTTTCCATGCACTGCTCTGATTCACCAGAAGCGGCTTAGTCATGCTAGCCGCATGACCCGGAAGCTGTCTGCGGACAAACGCCAGCTCCCTCGGCCTATAGAGCGAGATGAGCATGCAACCCCAGAGTCGTCTGCAACTGGACATAACGGTCAGGGGTACCTTTGCCTTTACCTTTTTAGCTTAATATTTGGGACTCTATAGCCAGAGGCCTGCTGTGACAGATTTGCAAGACACTCAGAGGATAAAACCACTCATTTCCATGCCAGCTTCGCCATTGTTATGATAGGTCTGGGACAGCATCCAATGCACTTTGTGGGATCAGTTTCAGTTTCTGAAACTATATTTCATTTTAAAATACCCCTATTCTACTCTCCATGCTCTCCATTCCAGTATAGAAATTGATGGTGTCACTTGTGGGCTTTGTTGGGTCATCATACCAAATCACACAGACATACACACCCTCAAATCATATGATTCCCACAACCATTTTAGAGGTCTTCAAATGAGGGTAATCCCCACAACCCCTGCAAAATTAGGCTAATGTGTTCACCTACAGTACACAATCACTCACAAGCAAGTCTAAAGAGTGCAGACAAGTATGTGTGAAATCGCACATGGGTGATCATTGTACATGTTTGCTCATACACATTTAGAACATAGCTAACCGAATGGGAGCATCCAAACAATGAAGGGTTCTGCTACTTGGGTTTGGTTCAACAGTCAGTATACCATTTCAGCTCATATGTGAGAAATAACAAGAGGAGATCAATCAGTTTGATGCTAGCTTATTTCACTTCTCCCTCTCCCTCCCACTTCTTAAATTCAGATTCTTTATCACCTGCGTGTTGAGAATGGAATGAGTAATGATTGCCACTGTGATGGAGGATGTCTGCTTAAATCCCAGTAAGTCATCAAATGGCTGTTATGTACAAAGATAGTGCAGTCAGTAATCAAGCCTTTTTTCAGTAGGGTTAGGGAGCAATGTTATATGTGCATGTTATAGTAGTTACAAAAAGGGGTATTTCGCTATAAGCACCACATGTAGATCAAACTGACAGACTCCTTGGGGAATAAGCCCCATCACCTTCTGAATGCAAGACAAGCATAAAACTACTGCAGCAGCAGGGGGAAAAATATCAGTTTGAAAATAATTAAACAGCAAGTCAGCCACCCATAATGATATTCAGCAGTGCACATTAGGGACAGTTTGCTGGGAATGCACAAGAGCACTCCAGTTGTTTAATTAACATTGAAACGGCAGTTCCACAAGAACTAAAAATCCTGTTAATTTATGTGTCTCTTAATGATGCTCATTTAAATACTGTCAACTTTTCTTGGGTTTAATATTCATGATTTCTAGTCATTAAAACACCAAAGCTCCGTTTGCGGATTCATTGCAAAAACACACATTGTTTGATAAGGATGAGTAGGACGACAGTTCTTTAATAAAAGTTAGGGTGCTTCCCTAAAGTGTACATTTCCAAAGAGGTCATGGTGACTCGCTCTATAAATGATATCACTTTGCTCGTTGTGGCAATACAATAAACCACTTGGGCTTTCTTCAGATTTTACATGTAACTCCAGCTCACCATATGAAAAATTATGTCCATAAAAACAATTACTTTTCCATCATGGAGCACGTTAGCTCCATGGAAATGTGTCTATATATGGAAATTATGTGTTTAAATATAAAAATAAAGCCCTACAGGCCTTGAAATACTGCATCCAATATCATTTGGGTTCAGCTAATGGCCTTACAGTTTGGCTTCATCAAGGAAAGGAGAGTTTTGACTGGATCAGCTACCATACATGCAAAAGTACTGAATTCACAGGTGAGAACTGAAAGGATAGAAATGAAGGAACATGAAACAGAAAAAAGGGAAAGGGAACTGACATTTCTGCCTGTTGCCACTACTGACATGTAGCCCAGTCCTATGTATGTTTATTCAAAAGTGAGTCTAAATTCAATGGGTGTTACCTCCTGGCAGGTATATAGGTATTAAAAATAAATTCAATAGAGACAAATGCAAAGTTCTACACTTAGGCAGGAAGAACCAGCTGCACAAATATAAGATGGGGGACAGCAGAACTGCCAGTAGTACATGTGAAAAGGTTCTAAAGGTTTTAGCAGCAAAAAAGGCTAATGCTATTCTAGGCTGCATCAACAGAAGTATAGTGTCTAGATCAAGGGAAGTAATAGTCCCACTCTATTCTGCCTTGGCCAGACCACACCTGCAATACTGTGTCCAGTTCCAGGCACCACAATTTAAGAAGGATATAGACAAGCTGGAACCATGTGCAGAGGAGGATAACCAAGATGACCAGGGGTCTGGAAACCAAGCCTTAATGGGGAGCAGTTGAGGAAGCTGGGTATGTTTAGCCTGGTAAAGAAGAGACTGAGAAGAGATATGGTAATCAAATCCCTAAAGGGTTGCCACATGGAAGATGAAGCAAGCTTGTTTTCTCCTGCTCCAGAGGGTAGGACTCAGACCAATGACTTCAAGTTACAAAAAATAAGATTCCCACTAAACATCAGGAAGATGTTTCTCACAGTAAGAGCTGTTCAACAGTGGAATGGACTCCCTCAGGAGGTTGTGGAGTCTCCTTCACTAGAGATTTTTAAGCAGAGGCTGGATGGCCATCTGTCATGTATGATCTAGTTGAGATTTGGTAAATTGCTTTGATGCTGATCTCTCACTAGGAAATGATGCATTGCAGGGGCTGAACTAGATTATCCTTGGGGCCTTTTTTAACTCTACAGTTCTTTGAGTCTATGATTCTATGGTTTAATATTCATTCACCTGTCTGATTTAAGTCCAAAACGCTGGATGCAGAGTTATGCGCAGATGGGCAGGCCTTTCTGGTGGACTCCTTAATCCATGCCAAATCTTTACCCAATAGTTGACTGCAGCTGGATCTGAGGACAAGGTAGAAGAATAGTTTATTAGCTGTATTCCCAAATAATTGAAATGAATATTAATGGAGTTTCAATATTACCATCTATCTGAAAGAGTTTTTGGCAATGAAGCCTTGGCCAACTATATAGAAATGTTAAGTGCTCCCAAGAATTATTGCACTAGGCTGAATTTGCAAAATACCTGGGAATTAAATCATTTCCTAGTGAGAGATCAGCATCAAAGCAATTTACCAAATTCTCATTCAGCAGTTCATTTCAATTTGTGTGTGTGTGTTAATTAACAACAGGAACTAAGAACATTCTGTGGATGTAAAATACAATTGTAGTTAAATTATAAAACACAGTTTCTTAATATTCCAAGCACTGTTTAGTAGAAACAACATCAATGCATTCTTATCTCTCTGGAAGTACATTTTTTATTAAAATGAAAAGTTTATTATTTATGATTATCTTAGTGAGAGCATAGGCTTATGCCTATATGGAGGAGCTAAAACTTTCATATTCTCTTGTGCCCTATATTTGCCTGGCTGCCTTGTTCACTTATTTGGGGCTCTTTAATGTATCAGCTTCCTCTGGTTATTTTGTACTTTATACAAACAACTGTGAATAAATTGTTATTTGTGTATAGAGAGTACTTTCTCGGCTCTGGGATGTGATAAGGTGAGGCCCGGAAGAAAGTGATCATTTAGTCCACTTTATTTTAGCTTCTGAAGGGGATGGGTTTATGGAGGCCATTGAAGGTTCAGTTTTACAGCCTCATTCTACCATCCATTGTACTGTAAAGCAGTACTTGGGAGGAAGAACAATGACCCTGACACCAGCAAGTCATTGCTGTGGCCTTGTGAGCTAGCCCATTATCTCACTATGGTTTGACCTCTCTGCCAACCACTACTACTCTGCTGATTGTGATTTAATGACTGGGTGGATGGGCACAGGCAGCAGGGCAGTTAAACCTAGTGGTGCAGCCATTTTGTAAAAAAAAAGAGTTGCGCAGCGTCAGTTCTTGTTCCATGATTCAGTTGTCTTTCGTGTCATTTTGGACAGTTTGCCATTTCAAATATTACAGCCATCATCACCAGAGATGTCACATACAGCCTGTATGTGGGAGACAAGTGGGCAGAGTGGTTGGGGGCTTTGGCTAGATTAGGATGAGCAGATCAAGAATATGTCTCCTTTGGAACAAGACCAAAGGCAATATTTACTAGGGAGATGAGAAGCATAAAGCTGCCATCTACACAGTGATTACATTCTGAGAAGCAAGCTACGTGGAAATGGACTGATAGGTAAAAGCGGAGCCATTTTGTCTGGAGGAGGATTCAGTCAGGTTAGTCATACCTGAAATCTGGAGCAGTACAAGCCACCAGTGAGAACTAGGCCCCATCTGCACTGTACATTTAAAACAGTATCATACACTATCTCACTTTAAACAGTGAGAAGTATGATTCCCCTCCCAGAGCTACAATTTCTAGAGATTGACTGTTAAACCACTTTAAGAATGGAAGGCCTGTGAGGGCAATAGGTGTCTCCTAACAACTCTCAGCACCCTTACCTTGGGGAAAGCCACACACTGTAGCTTTGTGAGGGGAATAGGGGTCTCCTAACAACTCTCAGCACTCTTAACAAACAAATGGAACCAAGATGATAGGCAACAGCGATGGAGGAGAGTCTGTGGAAACAATTTTCTGGGAACCAATTGCACACAATGAGTTCTTGTAATGAGACAAAATTATGTCCAGGAACAATCAAGTTGTTACTTGCTGTGACCCAGCATTAGTTGGTCAGTGAAGTGTGGATACACCCAATGATTCCTCGAGCAAGACAGTTGTCCGAGTCTTTAAGATGTTCTGTTTTCAGACTAGTGCCCATGAAAGTAGGAATGGCAAAATAAAGGAAGGATTGGGACAAGGGGCTAGTGGCCAGAAAAGTTGAAGGAATTTCTCTCCCAATACAGACCTACTCACATATATCTATCCATCTTCTGGGGTCCTTCTCCGGGTGCCACCACTAAATGAAGTGAAGCGGGTGCCACTGGCTACTAAAGTGTGAATTTATCTGCTTTTATTGGGGAATAGTTTGCTGTTTAAATGAAAGTTTTATTGTTCCCCACCTTGAAATCTTAGGCTAAAGGGTAGGCTGTAAATATTTCAAATGAACGGATGAAAGGAGGGACATTGTGAAATGCTTTCCCTGGATATTCTCACCTGGCACCCATTTTGAATTCTTTTCAACATCATGCGAAGACCTTTTTATTCTCCCAGACCTTTTAGAAAAAGTGCTTTTAATGCCATTTCCTCTGTCATACATTTTTATATCAGTTTTAAACATTGCTGTTTTATTTTGTTTTAGATTTCACATGCAGATTTTTTTTACAGTTTGGGTTTTAAAATGTGTGTTGTAAACTGCCCAGAGAACTCCAGTTATTGGGCAGTATAGAACCGGAATAAATAAACAAACCTACATATCTGTATACCTGCAGTGAGCTTTAATACTAGGATTGATAGGATAGGTTTGCCCTACGAAGTATGTTGCTAAATCAAGCCACTTATTGCATCATTAGAGCTCTGCATACCTGGAAGACTGCAGTGGCCATCTGATATCTCTATAGCAGCCAATTCTCATTGGGTCAGGGTTTCTAGATATTCTTCCTCTTTCTGTTCTTTGAGTCAGAAAAAAAGACAGCTAAATGTTCTGACTGATGTGGGAGCAGCACATTTATTGATTTTATTTGCATTCACATGGATGAAGTATTTGTGAATATTTTTCTATATATGTATATTTTTTAACAGGAAGCGACTGAATGAAATGAAGACAGCAGCTAAAGATGGGAGAGAAGAAGGAGTTTAATTTTACACTGTGTAAAATTGAATTTTGTGGGGAAGTAAACCCTGGGATTTTGGAGAGGACATAAGAAAAACTGAGTTTTTAATATTTAAATTAAGGCAATTATGGTACATAGAGATTCAGGCAAGATTTTGAGGCAAGATGATTTTCCACATCTATATTCATATGGCAAACTGGTTTCAGAAAAGTAATCCTATATCATAATAAATCAAGTTACCACATACTTAGTACGCTAGACAACTCTGTCATCTTAAAAAAATGATCATATGAATTGGTTTTTAGTCTGCTTAATGGTGAAGTATAATTATCAGAAGCTGGGTAATAAAGAAGCAGCATTTGGCTCATTCCACTTATTCTCATATTTACAGGACAGTTCATGTGATAAATCATGCCATGACTACAACTGCATGTTTTATTCATTTTGCTGTTTATTTTTTAATCCTGCCTTCTATACATGACGTGTCCTGTCTTGAATACAGGATCTTTTGAGTATCCGTTGATCATGGGAGCATGGCTAACATTTACTATTTTGTTCCTACCTCCTGAGACCTTGAGGGACTGAATTGACCTAGGAGAATTGTTTTGGGGGGAAACATTAGAAGAGGTGTGGATTTTTGGTTCCAGTTACCTGTCTTGATTTTACTGGTGGTTCACCACTGAGATGGCCAAGCATTTGATCCCACTTTTAGTTGCTATTTTAATGTTTGGTTGTAACTGGATTAAAAGAACAAAAGAAAAAATCCCAGGGTCCCTAAGATCTAGGTTTGGGGCAAATATTCTCTTAGTGAGAGAAAGCTCCAGCAGAGATTTAAAATCACAAAACATTCAGCAAAGTAAAGAGTGGAAATATGGGCTGTTAGACATTTAAAATATTGCCTTCTAAATATCTTTCCAAAATTCCCGTTTTGTTCTTCTTCTTTTAGCATAGAAAAAAAGAGCACACATGTGGTAAGTTAAAACTGTTTACTTACAAATGCTTCGAAGGTCGGATTCTTGTGCTTTTCCATACAGCAACAAGAAAAGCCGTGGAGTTTAACTTAGTTTCAAAAAGGTAAGAGTTTCTTAATTATTTGTATAGAAACACAAAGATGGCTTGACAAAGCCATGCAGTCTAGGCTTGGAGCATTTATCTCAGATGTCCTTTCTGGCCGGATTAACATGGTGGAAGAGAATAAACAAAGGCTTTGGTAACCCTTCTCAAGGTGAGGGTGTGTGACCTATCTAGGTCTGGTATGAATGCTTACTCTATAGTCTTAACCCCTTTGTACATTAAGTAGAGCTAAGCATGTTGGTTACATGAGGCTACACACTTTTGCATTAGTAAGTTTCAGTACTTGAGGTTTTGCATGCCTTGTTTGAGGTTTGTGTGCCCTGAATGTAACCTTCAATGTTTCGGTGTGGGTGTCATCCTACCCAAAGACAGTCCACTACAGTGTGGCAACCAACAAGTTTAGCAGGACTCAGCTGGAGGTATCCAATGCCCTTGTTCCATTAGTGAAAGGATTTCTGTGTGCACAGAGGAACTTGTCCCTTTCTCTCCCCCTTCACATGCCCTGCATTCTCCCAAATCTGCTCTGAAGGGTTGTGTGGGGACCCCCCCAAAATAGCTTTGGGGAATGCATGGGGAAAGAAAGGAGAGGAAGTTCCATTGCGCAAGCAGAAATATTTGAGCTCATGGAATGAGTGACTTTGTGCTACTTTGAATATAAGCCCACTATGGGACCTTACAGCAGGGGTAGCTGATGTGGTTCCCTTCACAAGTTATTGGACAAAAACTTCTATAAGCCACAGCCAGCATGTTTAATAGTTGGGAATGATGGGAATTGTAGTCCATTTTTTAAAAAACACACACACACATGGAGGGCACCATTAGACAGTGGAGAACAGTGCTAAAAACTGAATTGTGGACTAGGGGAAAGAAAGAAAAAAGATTGTGAGAACAAAGCTGATATGAGGCTTGCTACTTGCAGTTACTTTGGGAGCAATTGCCTTTATTTTACAAGCACTGAAATGTGCGAGAATAAGCTCACTGTTATCATTGGCTGCATTTGGTGCTGAGCTTTTTATTTCCAGTCTCTTATGAACTCAGTGTTTGGCAAAAGCTCAGAGAAATCCCATCTGCTTTAGCATGTGGTAGGAGGTTAATGGTGACAAAAAGTCACACTCCATGAGAGCTTTTCTCATTTCTTCAGTTTTCCTGACAAGTGGCTTTGCCAGCTTTCAGGCCTCCTTTTCCCACAAAGGGCATCAATGTTTCATTAACCCTCCCCCCTCCAGAAGATGGCCTGTTTTATGTCAGGAACGCCGCTCCTTTTTCCTGCACCTTCTGCTTTTCGCAGGCAGGGCTGTATGGGGCCCCTAATTTAACACAGTTTGGGCAGAGACAGTTTCTTTTCTTTCTTCAAATGCCAAGGTGAAGCCCAGTAAACTCCTCACATTGCTTTGTGCCATTCCATCAAGGAAGGAGAGAAAGAACTTCCATTATTGGGCAGGTCACCATTCTTTCCTGATGTCAAGTGATGAGTTTCCAGACTGTAACCATGCTGACATTTGCTGCTGCCCTTAGAAAGCTGAAGCATTGAATTGAGTCATAAATGACTTTTTGACTGAGCTCAGTCTTGCTTCTTGTGAATTTTGTTACTTCGCTTGATACAGATTACTACTGAAGGGTTCTGGGAACAAAATAAAACATCAGCTCATTTCCTATGGTATAAACAAATGCCGTGGATAAGAAGAGAATCATATGCCTGGTATTTGTGTTGATTTTTAAAAAATCACAACTAACTGTATTGGGGGGCTGCCTAATGCGTGTAATAAGACATTGGCAGAATTTGGGGCATGCAGTGAGTGCCTGGTACCTTACCAAGTGAGAGAAATATATACATATTAGAGTGGAAGGTTGAGAGAAAGATGTGTGTGTGTGATAGAGGGAGAGAGAGAACTTATGATCAGAGAGATCTTATGATCAGAATCTCAAAACACAACATTTACAATGGTGCTTGTGATCACCATTGGCCAAGTGAGGGACTACAGTGCAATCTTACCTATACATGCCTACTCAAAATTCAGTTTCACTATTTTCAGTGAGTATTACTATCAGCTATCTGTTTATACGATTGCATGCTTACTCTTTTGTTGCTTGGCAGTCAAACTAAGGATGGATTTGGCCCTGGGGTTTCTTCCTTGTGCAAAAGACGTATGGCGCTAGAGCTTGTGCAAATGGCCTCGCAAAATTAGCCACCTATTTCTGGTTAGAGAAATTATGGGGTTGGAGAGGTACCGTTTCACCAGATTTATCCTGGGGAAGAAAAATTATCCAACAGTGTCTTAAAAGGTGATGCTCACCTTCAGCGGTGGCAATAGTGCAGCTTATTTCTTTTTTCCAAAGGGAGTGTTGGTGGTTGCTGCTGCTGAGCCTTTTCACTGGCACTGTCCACAATGCCCCAAAATGTTGTAGCTGTTGCCTGCCCCTCCAGACTTTGGGGTATCATGTTAAAGGGGTCTGGAAAGAGTTGGGGTTCTTACTTGATGTATGTCATAGGACCCCCTCACCTTTGCTTGATGTCTACAAGGTGTACATCCAGCAAGTGGGATGGTTGTCAATGGTCATACCCAATGCCTATGCCAAAACCTTTACACCTGTAATCAGTAAAGTTGTGGCCTGATTTGACCCAAAATAATGTTGTTTAACCAGCTAACCTACTTCTGGTGTAAATGGGCTGACTCATCAGCACAGGGAGAACAACGAAGCATACTACTACTATCACCAGGTGACTGCTGACCAATCATACAAGACAAGAACCACAGCTCCTGCCACTGCAGCTGGCCAGCTCAAAACACAGTGTGGTCTGTGCAGGTGATGATGGCAGTCAGGCACACAATTTCTGCTGCAGCTAGCATCCCCAGGTAATTCAAGATAGGGGATGTCGTCACACCAACAATAATGCTTCTTTTGCCACAGCAATCATGCTGTTAGTTTTGTGACCACCATATTGCTCTCCCCCTCCCTTTTCCTCTCTCCTTTCAAACAACTGGAAGAAGCCAAGGAAAGGGCAAAGCAGCGCAGTGGAAGAAAATGGAGGAAAGGATAGACCACACATTGCGCATCTTAGCTCGGAGTCTGAGCACAGCCCTGACCCCAAAATGTAGCTTGGAGAGGGAAGGGCAGGAGGCAGTGGGAAGGGCTGCTGCCACCACCTCTTCTGCTGCTGCCTGAGGAAAGCAACTTAGTTTGCCTCATTATGAAGCTGGTTCATTTCTGCATCCCCTTCATTTTGCACCTTTCATTTTAGATCAGCTGGACTCTTTTCTTCTCTTTATTTCTGCTCTTTTTAAAAGCAGTGCTCTTTTTACTCTTCTGCCTTTCTTCCACTCTCTTTTAGGAGGGTGTAGATAGCTTCTGTGCACAACATACAAATTGCTTCCAATGTTCTCATTTTGTTTCCTTTGGGTATGCTTGCTAACTTTTAGAGTGCAAAGATGCCTGCACCCATCACATCCTGTTCAGCCATTTTGAGATGCGATAGCCTCAAATGCCATTTCTGCACTTAGATGATTATCTTAATAGCCCTTGAAACATCATTATTTGTTAATGTGCACTTAAACAAAGGGCAGTCATAAACGTCCCATTGAAAGTGGGGGGAGGAATTGGCAGCAGTATTTAAGAATGCATTTAGTCCATTAGTGTACACCACATACATAAGAATAAAAAATGAAGGATCTGGTATTTGTTTCTATCATTATACAGCAGTTTTATATTTACTGCCAAACCTTGGTCTAACAACTCTGCACACTGAAAAATGAAAGCAACCTTTCTTACTTACAAGTGGCCTCTGAATACCATTTTGCTAGAATCCAAGTGGGGAGTGTGCATTCCACAAGGGTCCTTCATAAGGGCTTCACATCGGCAACTGGTTGGCCACTGTAAAAACAGGATGCTGGGTTAGATGGGCCATTGGACTGATATGTTGTGTATTTCCAACAAAAGAAAAGAAAAGAAAAGAAAAGAAAAGAAAAGAAAAGAAAATGGCTAAAGTTTTAAATTTTCAAAGGCCCTTATAGGAACTAGGGTTTATTCGCAATAGTTTCTCTATCTTGAAAATAGCATGTAGCCATACAAACTTTCTCTTTATAGCAGATTCACAATCCAGATCATCCTCCTCCTCTCCCCGTTGTGTTTTTTTGCCTGGTTTATTGCACTTTCCCCAATTCTGATAATTATCTTGAACCACGTACCTGCAAAATATGCCTGCTTGGTTTCAGAAAATAATGGCAGTGGCCGCTGCCAGCAGATGCCCATGTCATACTATCTTTTGTCAAAGTCTTTCTACAATTGCCTTCTCTGTGGTTATTCAGCCACAAAGGAGACAGCTTTACAGTAGTGGCACCCAGCTTTGCAAGCCCCTTCCTAATGACAAGGAAGGGGCTCGCAATGGCACGCCTAATAGCAAGCTCCTTGCCATTCCAAAGCATGTTTATTTATCTAGACGCTTTAAATTGTCTAAGCCAGGTATGTGGCCCTCCAAATTTTGTTGGACTACAAGTCCTGTCGTCCTTGACCATGGGTTGTTTGGGCTGTAGCTGTTGAGAGCTGGGGTTCAACAATTGAGGAACGACATTTCTCCCACCCCTGACCCAAGCTCCAGTTTACTTGATATTTTAAAATAATTTTGAGTATCCTTGTAAAAAAAATCCATACTATAGTTAATGGGTTATATCCAGTCATGTTGCTCAGCTGACAACAAGGCTTCTGTCAGCAGAAGAAGGATGGTACCCACTGCCAGTGATTCCTTCTCCCATTGCAGCCCCCCCCCTCCACCTCCCAGCACTCTGCCATAGATATAGGAGGGCTCTGAAGGGGAAACTGACAGAAATTCCTTCCCCCTTTTGCTAAAAGAAGCTTTACTGTCAACTGAATAATACTGTGAGACACAGCCCAGCTGGTATTCAACATGAACGCTAGAGATCAAAAGTCAAATGTGTTAAATGTGGCCTGATTTAGGAGGAGCAAAAGATACTGAGATTTTAAAGATGTAACATCTGATCCCAAAACTCTTCAAGCAGTAAAGGGCCGTCTGACATCGCTGCCCTTTGGGAAGCACATCAGATGCGGTCCCCTACTCTGGTGGGGCTGCCAATGTTATTTGATTTTGTGAGAACATGCATATTGTAGTACACTGCTTTGCATTCTGAACTGTACAATAGCTATGCAGATGTTTCAAATTAATAAATGCTATACCCTTTCTGAAGGGCCTAGGACTTGCTAATCAGAAGGTCAGCGGTTCGAATCCCCGCAACGGGGTGAGCTCCCGTTGCTTGGTCCCTGCTCCTGCCAACCTAACAGTTCAAAAGCACATCAAAGTGCAAGTAGATAAATAGGTACCGCTCCGGCGGGAAGGTAAACGGCATTTCCGTGCACTGCTCTGGTTTGCCAGAAGCGGCTTAGTCATGCTGGCCACATGACCCGGAAGCTGTATGCCAATAAAGCGAGATGAGCGCCGCAACCCCAGAGTTGCTCACGAATGGACCTAAAGGTCAGGGGTCCCTTTACCTTTTATACCCTTTCTGATAGCCAAGGAGAGGCAGCCAGTGACAAACTGTGTCTGTTGCTCTCTGAAAGGCCTGACGCTGAAGGGAATCCTGTCAGCTCCAGCTTGCATAGCCAATGGTCAGGGATGATGGGAGTTGGAGTCTGGAAGGCACCAGGCTCAACTCCCCTGATACATACTGTATGAGAATCAGCTAGGGGAAGACTAGTTCTTGACAGCATATCATGGGTGGGGATGAAGACAGCATTAACTAGGTAATTCTGTTCATATCCTCCAGTGTACTGAGTCTTATTTCCTACTTGCATTTGCAGCAATGGCATTTGTTAGCTTTTGGTTTGCCCATTCTAGAAACACAATTAGCATAGGCTAAATATGATTTCTGATGCAACATATTGTTGTTGTAGTTATTCTTATCAGTGGGAGGCCAGCCACATTAATACAATGGTAACTAATACCTGGTGCTTGGAAGGCGGTAAAATAAAAAGCTACAGAACATGCCAAGCAAATTATCCATTGCTGAACGGGGGAAGAAAATTTTCTTCCTGATTTCCACAGATGATCAACTTATGCCTTGAAGCATTAGACTTGATTACGCTAATCATTATTTTAGCTTACATAGCTACAAACTTTATTAGTGTTGCCCAGTGACTTTGCTACTTTGGGAATTTAATCAAACGGTTAGAGTAAATGGAGCTATTTGCTTTATCCCTAGAGGCGTGCATATATATATATATATATATATATATATATATATATATATCCACTTCAAATATCATTGAAATAAATATTTAACTCTATACCCCAGTGAATTTTAGAAGGTTATTTATTTATTTATTTATACATACTCCACATACTCTGGCTATACCTAAGCCATTGCAATTTCCCAGGGGCCTCTTCTACAGTTCCAGTTGCTTTGGGGCATTTATAATACTGGATGCCAAACTCTGGTTTTTATAATATTTTGCCTTGCACCACAATAGATGTGCCATAGTATTGTTTTCTTCTCCACCCTGCCACTTGATAGCCAGAGCTGAGCTGGATGGTGAGGTTTTAAGAGTTCCATATTTTAATTTGCTTTTAATAATTAATGTATATGTGGCTTTGCTTTTAAAATATTATTCTCCACCTATGCTTTGACAATCCTTGCTGGAGGCCTTTTGGTACAAGAGGGAAATGCTTTGGGATACTGATTTCTACTTTTTAAATACTATATGCTGCTCACAGAGCTGGCCCAAGACATTTTGCTTCCTGATGTGGAAAAGCAAATGTCACACACAAATCAGGTTGCATAATAATACCTAAGGCCAGCCAGGTTATTTAGGCACCTGAGGCAAAAAACCAAAAATGAAAAATGATACAAATCTCCTGCTTCTTGGAAGAAAACAGAATAATGATGAATTAATAAGTTTTTGCTGCCCTTTCATGACACTCAGAATCATCCACCTGATGCACCTGCCTCACTCTGTCTAATGGTAGAGCTGGCTCTGGATACACATCTAAACTATACACCAAAATGCCTTCAGGAGGGGGAAAGTGTGAACATAGAACGGAATAAACCACCAATGGGAGATGTGTTGGTGCCTTTATTGTTGGTTCAAGGGGGGCGGGGAATTGACGCGCAGCGTAAATTAATAATGCAGAGTTTTAAAGAATAAAAGCGTTACTGAGTTAAAATAAACTTCTTTATAAACAACATGGTTCCAAACAGGTTGACTGAGATTACATACTGACTCTGTTCACAGCTGAGGCAGACAGACTCTCACTGAAATCTTACAGAGAGCACAAAGTGAAACTGGTTGCTAAGTCACGTGTCAGAATGACTCAACAGTTAGCAGTTAGGCTTGAATAACTTTAGTAGGACCAAATGATCGTGCAGTCCCAGCACTTCCCAGCCTGCTTTGCTGCTTCTGCTCTAATGTGTCTTTGTCACATGACAAAAATTGTATAAAATAAGAATTCCTGCACGCTAAGATCCAAGTTTGGGGCATGCTCGAAGCAGATCCCTTAAGTAGACAATACTTACCTAGATGGAGCAATGGCCTGACTCTGCTGCTATGATCGAGCATCCCTAAAGCACTGTGCTTAGCCAACTGCCACCTTTGCATGCCCAAAGGCTTCATCTCTTGAGCAGGAGGACCTGGAGTGGGGCTGATTCTTTGTAGGGTTAAGATCAGCACAGGCCAACACCTGAGGCAACACAAACCCTGTCACAGCAGGACAAGACAGGCATTGACAAGCAACCTGCTCCAATCCACATTAACACCGGTGACTTAATCATACTGTCAAGATTATTTGTGAAACAATTGGAAAGAAAAGCTTTCCAATGTTCAGCACTGGAGCAATTACACCTTTGAGCCTCGCACCTTCAAGATCGTGTCCCTTCTCACTGGGCTCATATGCCATGTGGAGTAGTATGCATCTCCTTAGGGATGGTGACACACAGAAATTCAGCCTGGGCTTCCCTCCCACAGAGACAGGAAGATCTGATGCTAGTAGCTGCTCAAGTTTCCAGCCATTAGACATCACAGAATCTAGCCCTTTCTGGAGTTGTGGCACCCTGTAAACATAATTTACTGGCACCTGTAAATATTCCGCTTCTTCAAGTATAGTTTTCCCTGTGAGATCTCCATGTCAGAGATAGTGGAGCAATGGTCCAGGTTGCATTTCTGTCTATTAAGTCACCAGCTGTGACTTGTTGGAGTCAAGGTACAGCTGGCCTGGCAGAGGCAGACAAGAAAGCTTTTGGGGTCCATGCAGAACATCTGCCAGGTGCCACCTACACTCAGCCAGATCAGTTCCTGGGGGTGCTGACAAGAGAGGGAGGGGCAGGAATAGCAACTCCCTTGCAGTTGTGAAGAAGAGGAGCTGCAACAGCAGCAGGAAGCAGAGGTAGACCTGGGGTCTACATTAAAAAGAAAGGCACAGTCCCATTTGTTTTTCAGTTTCTCTCTCCTGTTGGCCCAGAAAAAGTTCGTGTCTTTTAAAGGCTGTTCTTTCACAATACAGGAGCATGTCTATAATAATGAACAGTATTTTTGAGCAGCTTTTGAAGCCACTTTTGAAGAAACGGCTTTGTATTCCATTATCTTTTCACAATGGAGAGTAGTAGTTTTTTTTACCTCCAGTTTCCAGACAAATCTGTCAGTTCCATGAGACCAATATATTCTTTCAGTGCAGCTGCTTGTTCCATGTTGAATTAATTCAAATGTTATCTGTTAGACCTTCCTCTGTTTGAACCCCATTACTAGAAGCCCCGTCTTCAAGGAGATGTGCATAAACTGCTACTTCTCCTTCACTCCTCCCTGCCTCCCGCTGCTTGTTTTGCCTCCTTCCATCTCCCCCTCCATTCCTAACTTTTTCATTCCTCTAACTGTGGAGTATTTATTCTAAACAATTCACTTTTACTTGTGTGCCTCTGAATTGCAAACTGCCCTGTTTCTCTGCTGAATGTTGTAGTCTCCTCCTTTGCACCCCTTCAACTTGTGTAGATTTATTTCCTTGGCCAGGTCAACAAGGAGGTCAAACACTTGATAATTATCAACCTGAACTGAGGCTGCTTTGCTCAGGTTGATTAGTATGTTTCCAACCTCATAGGTAATCACTCTATCATTGTCTTTGCTTGCCAATTCACACTGCCTTTCTGGCAAAACAAATCACTTCTTAGATCCAATTTAATTCCTTCTTGTTCTTTTGTCTTGATGACATAAACCATATATCCCTTATTACAAGAGTCTACAGGGCATTATCAAATGTCTATGTGTCCAAACACCATCCAGGATTCTGGAAGGAGAAAATGGAAGCTATTTGAGAGAAAGCAAAAGGAAATAGATAATGCTAGCATTGGGAAATGACAGCAGGGGAAGTCTTCACAACAAATGCCCAATATCAAAGGCCTGCTAACAAAAACAAAGAACCCTTGCTTTTCACTGCCATAGGCAATTGCCCCAAACTCAAAAGTTGTAGGAACAGCAGAAGGCTGGATAACTGCTCTTATATTTGTATACATTATTATTATTAGCTAGACTTGTTAGTAGTTTGTTAAACAAAACTCTCCAGGTGACCTTGCATTTAAAATCATTGACGTAGATACATTATAAAATTGACACATTCATACAAAACTACATTCAATTCATAAAAAAAATACACAGAACACACACACTGTAGATATGCAGTCCCTAGTAAACAAGTTGATGCTGTCATGACCTACAATTTGGGGATCCTGCAGTACATGGCAGAGGACTCTGATGAGGATGAGGTTCAGGATCCTTCCAGGGAGTGGAGAGAGAACCACCAGGACCTCAGTTAGGGCTCTTCCGGCCAGACGCCACAGTCTTGCAACGTTCCTCTGATTCAGAGGGTGAGTCTCCTGCAGCACCTCTGCCTCCCCAGTTGCACAGAAGCCAACGATTCCCTGTAGGTTGCTCAGTCTAAAGTCTCTAAACGGCTTTCTAAAATGCTCTACAATCTTTAAATGGTGGCGTAAACTCAAGAGGCTGTGCCAAATTTTCATGGTTCCATTTGTCATACTAAAATTTGCAATTTCAGTTGGGTAGACTTCATCATCATCAGATCACATTCAGCAAATTATCAAAAAAGGCCAGATCCTTCCCTCATCGCCAACTACATTTCCAGTCAAGCTGCCCATGAGCTGCCAAAGCTGTTGCTGCTTCTGCCTCCATCTTTGGCAACAGTTCTGTAAATGGATCTCTGTGCCAAATCAGATGCCATGTAGCAAATGGGCTGACGTTGCACTGTGATGCATGAGATGGCGAAAGCCAACAAAATGCTTTATAGTAAATAGTATACTGTATGTCATCATGTACTGATGGGAGGCATGGCAAGGTCACTTGAACAAGCACAGGGCTTCATGATTCAAAACAGGTACACAAATGCCAAGGGGTGGGTGGGCGTGTCACAAATTGCCCTTAAATAAGTCATTTTTTGACATACAAAAATGTTTTTCCTCCTTTGTCAAAAGAATCTGAAAACGCATGAGTAATTTAGGCTTGGATTTGGACACTGTGCAAGGAGGGGGTAGAGACAGTGCAGATGGTGAAGTGGAAAATATATATAAATGCTCTTAAATTGTATTAGTAAGACAATATTATTTTTTCAAAAGTTCTAGCTAATGTTTCTTTTAAAAATCTACATTCAAGGGATATTCAGGGATGCAATCTACCGTATTTACACAAATCTAATGTGCCATTGAATCTAATGCACACTTCCATTTTGAAAACCTTGAAACCAAAAAAGGATTTGCTAGTGAATGTAAATGTGCCATCGAATCTAATGCACACCCTAATTTTCATGATGCGATTTGGCAAAAAAAAGTGTGCATTACATTAGAGTAAATACGGTATTGCTATGTACATCCCATGTCCCTGCACAGAGCAATCCCCATAGGACTCAACTGAACCCTGCTGCCACTTTTTCCCAAGTCCTCATGTGACCCTCTTCTTCTGCTCAGTAAAGTTATGCAAGCTCCATCCAAGGGAAAGATGTGCAATGCAGGAGGTGCACATAACCATCCATTCTCCACACTGCCTTGCTGATGCCTGTGCTCATGTGCACACATGGAGGTAAAGAGTAGGTATTTTGGATAAGTCAAATGAAAACAGAAATAGGAGCAGAAAGTGCCAATGTTCGTTTATTTATCCCTTGTTTGGAACAGAAATCATTGCAGGGAATATGATCAGTATTCACTAATGTTCTTGCTTTCCATCTGCAAACAATTTGTAATTGATTGCATCACCCCTTTAGCTTCCCATTCCTTTACACTGAGATGAATAGTGTGGAATAGAGTCATGCTGACATAATTTACATAATTAGTTATGTATGTTAAGTAATTTTGACACAGAAGTTTTCAGCAGACGATGAACCGCAGTGGAGTGGAAACACCTCTGCATGTGACAAATACAAAAACTGATGTCTTCTTACTGATCTTTAGTGAGTGGGGGAAAGATCCATGAGGATCCATCTGTTTATAGGTGAGTAATCTGTTCTGTGTGGGGAACTGTCATATCCTTTGTTTTCTCTAAATGGTCATGCTGTGATTATATCTTTTTAAAAAACAGCACAAACACAATATTTTCATATGAATTGATAATGAACTTCTCTTTTATAATTACAAATCTAAGTGCATTACCTAAAGAGGAAAGTGCCTAGAAAGCATTCAATAATACTGGAAAAGGCAGACCAAAGTGAGAGAAAAGTTCCCAAAGGTACAAAATCACCATTTCTCCAGAGCCCTATCTCACAAGAAACAGCTTTCCAATTAGCTTGCTCCAGACAAAATGGCTTCTTCATTCTCAGAATTTTGTTCAAAATCTGTCTCCCATCTCTATGTTGGCTTTGTCCTGAAAATCACAGTCAATCTCCTACAATGAACATCTACTCTGAAATGCCATCTCAGCAAGGCACTACAATGGAAGAGTCTATTATATGACCCTTCTTTTCTCACCAGTAACGTACATAATGTAACCTATGTATCTTGGCAACACAATGCTCTGCAGCAGAATGCTCTGCTCATTTGAAGATGTTGGTATAAATCCATAATGTGTTCTGGAATATAACAGGATATTGCTCTAGTGAAACTCCTCAGAGCAGTATCTCCCATGATCTTCTGCCCGGACACTGAGATCCAGCGCCGAGGGCCTTCTGTGGAACATGACTCTTGCATCATGTTCAACTTAGCTGCCCTATCATTCAAGCAAAGAACACCCCTTACAGTTTTCTGTGGTACTGATATGGTTTACTTTCACCGGGAAGACAAAGGTGGAATCTACACACATATAAAAAACACTGTGAAAATGCTTTTATAAAAAAACGTTTTGAAAAATATATTGAATTTGCCATAGCTCACCATCATCACCTAGTGTCACTTTTGTATATTGCCCTTCACAACACACTTAAAACTTTTTATTTGAAGCTGTATAGCTGAGTCCTAAGTCTGTTTAGGGGGGCTCTCAATTTATTCAGAGGACTGAATGACATTATTCTAAAAAGAAAGGCCGAACTGTTTCAGACTCCTATATTTCCCTCATTTTTATTTTTGTTTTCTGTATTCAAAAATTTACCCCAGAACAATCTAATGTATTTGGGAATTATTAGTTTAGAACAGTGGTGGCTTTTGATAGGTTCTGAGGCAGTGGTGCCCCCGTCACTACAGCAGCAGTGTGGTCACTGAGATGGGGATGTGGTGAGTTTCGGGAAAGCATATAACTCAGGATCATCAAATGAAATAAATTAGCAGGAGATGAAGGATAAAAGGAAAGATTTCTTCACAAAACACATAATATTTTTTAAAAAATAATTTTTATTAACAAACCAATCAAATCACATTAGTTCCAAATTACAAAACCGAATTTTAAATTTTTGTTGGGGGTACCCATGCTTTGAGCTCAGAAAGGGTCCAATCATCTCTTATTTCTGCTGCTTTGATGTTCACAGTTCTGTCCATTCATCTCTTTATTGTTTTCCTTTACAAATCATCTTTCAATTTTCTTGTTGTTATCGTATTTTTTCCCTTTCTTTATAACCTCTGAAAGTCTCCACAAGCAAGTTGAAACAAATGTTGTTATAGTCCTGTGTGGATTTTCACATTAATCCAAAAGTCGTATTCAGATGGCAGACGCCATTTAAACATTTCCATAAAATACAGTCTCAGCGTCTGCTCATTAACTTTCCCAGACCTGTTGCTCCGACATCAATCTTTTCAGGGGGTTCGGCCAGATCAAACGCAGAGTCAAATATGATAACAAAGCCGTAGCCTCCTCCCCCTCTTGACCGTCAATCCTGCAACAGAGCCTGTCTTGTCATGGCAGTTCTCTTTTAGAACTGCGTCATCCCAAAAGCCTTCTATTTCCTTTCCAGATCTTCCACAAAGCAAAGCCTTTAGTTAATGGTTCATTTCCACACAGTTCATCATTCCATCTCACTTGTTATCGGTCATTGCAACAGTTCTTCTTAGGGGGGTTGTTAGGTAATCACATAGAGGAAAAAAAGAAAAGTTTTTTCCCCGCTTTCCGCCCCATTCCGACATACCGACATCTTTGATGTAGTCTTCTTTGATATATTTTCCTGTTCAGTCCAACCCGTCGCTCAGCTTCACAGAGGTCGATTCAGTTAGCAATCAATACTCCCTTTCTTCACTCAAAACATGTGCATTTGCTGTTCTCTAATTATTTATCTTGAGCTCCTGCAACCAGGTCACGATCAGAAGTACAGTGGTGCCCTGCAAGATGAATGCCTCGCAAGACGGAAAACCCGCTAGACGAAAGGGTTTTCCGTTTTGGAGGTGCTTCGCAGGACGAATTTCTCTATGGGCTTGCTTCGCAAGACGAAAATGTCTTGCGATTCCTGGGGGGTTTTTTTCGCTCCCCACCCCCTTTTTCTAAGGCACTAAGCTGCTAATAGCCTTTTAGCAGCTAATCCGCTAATCCCTTAAGCCTTTAATAGCCGCTAATAGCCGCTAAACCGCTAATAGCGCTAATCCGCTAATCCGCTAATGGGCTTGCTTCACAAGACGAAAAAACCGCTAGACGAAGAGACTCACGGAACGGATTCTTTTCGTCTTGCGAGGCACCACTGTAGTGTCCGGGAGAGCGAAAAAAACTCACACAAGGGCTTTCCATCTAGTGCCCTCACCCCCTCCTTCTTTCAAACTTGGAGGTGATTTATAAGCAACCACAGACGAGGCAGTGTTTTCCCATTCCCCCTGGGAAAACTCGGGAGGCTGATTACTCCCATATTAGCCTCTTAATTACCTCATATGAGCTGGAGAGATGGTATTGTCGGCCATCTTCCAATGCGCCCCTAGCAGGGCCCCCCACAAAACACATAATAAAAGTGTGGAATTTGGTACCAGAAGATGCGGTGACAGCAACTAGCTGACATGGCTGCTCTGAGGTTTAGAAGGCGTATGTCGCTGAATACCAACTGCTAGGGAGCAATAGTATAAGAGATTGTCCACTGTAGGAAACAGGATGTGGAGTCTGGTGCGTCTTGGGCCTGTCCCATTTGAGCGCTTCTCTGAGATCATCAACATGGAAGCTCTCAACAAAGTCATTTCTACTGCAAGTTTCAACCAAAAGAAAACCAGCATGTTCTTCCTTCACAAACTTCGTGATAGGGCTGGTGACAGTGAGTTTATTAAATTTAGCCTCAGGATGGGCAAAAGATATATGACATTTTGGTGGCAAATGTTAATTTCTCCACATAGCCATATGGCCACATAATAGTTGGAGCTGGTTTTTTTCTGTCATTTAGCAGTTATTAATAGGCTTAACAATTCACTTTTTCAAAAAAAAAAAATTATTTAACAGAACACATTATTAATGTGTTCCATAATATTGGGTCTATTTGTCTCATTGTCAGTTTATTTTAGACAAATCCAAATACCATGGAATTGAGGTGCCAGGAGCTGCAAGCAGCTTTCATTCTCTTGATTGTTTCAGCCCAGGCCATACTGGCTGTGCTACAAAAGGCACCATCTGGTGCTGTTGATGCTTGAAAAGAAGCCATTTTCCTTTGTGCAAACCCTGCAGTCCACAGCCCTGAAGAAGGTGTGCCTATCAACTGCTTTGCCTCACTAGTATATGGGTCACTATTTGTAATACTGAACAGGATCTGTCCTTATCATGGCATCTAATGTCTGCACTACATCTTTCTTCTTGAATCTATTGTTAACTGAAGGGAGCTGTTGTGCTATAAATGGCTAGTAGTCTATATGGTAGCTGTCACCTAATCAATTTAAGGGAGGTTAAAGACCCATAAATGACCTGCCTGTCTCTAGCTTATCTTGGACCACAGAGATCTCAACCATTTTAACCAAAATGGACCACATGATGGATTAGCTGGTGGAACAAAACCACTACAACAAATATTTCAGTGAGGCATCACTGACCCACCAAAACCATACCATTAGCATACCAGGAACAAATTTCTATCATATTTTGGAGGAAACTTCATTAACTTGAAGGAAGCAAGGCAACAGAATAAATGATATTAGAATGCACAACATAACCACCACTTCTTTCTTCCTTTGGTCCATCGCATGGCATAAAAGCATACATTCATTCTTCCCTCTCCCCTTTTTTCCACCCATGACCTTTCCACTCATGGTTTTCATGCCTTGTGACGGCCCAAAGGGAGAAAGAAGAGGTTATTTGTGGTAACTGAAAGCCAGTTTACCTCTAGAGTATCTACACATACCTAAAGATAACACAGAATTAATGTAACGTGCTAGCTATGCTTTGTTGCTTTGTTGTTCCTCTGCCAATTCAGGGGAGCAAGCAGGGATGTCTGTAAGTTTTAAAGCTTCTTAATGGTTGTTCAGTAGCTCAGATGCCTAAGATAGTGTATTATTAAAGCATGAGACCATAGTGGTTGAGCATCATCGTCAAGATGACTACAGGAGGGAAAATATCCCAATTTCTAGTTCTCGTGAGTAACCTTCCCATCAACCCTAGCCAGCATATACTGACTGGGACTGTGAAAGTTGGAGCTCAAACATGTGGAGGGCACCAGACTGTATTGTTATGAGACTGGAAGTTGTGTGTCTTGTCCAATGGTCATCTCTATCCTGTCTTGACACTAATCAAACCTGCCTTAGTATTAACAGCATATTAATTCAATTCATGCACTTTGTACCATATACCACAATGCATGCATAATAAAATCAGCCACAACATACACACCCCCAAAGTCCCACTAAGCATGTTTACTAGAGAGTAAGGACTGTTAGAAACAGTAGGGCTTACTTCTGAGTAAACATACTAGGTTTTTGTCTATGGACGCAGGTAGCATCTGCACCAAATATTTAAATTCCTCTTATACCATTTTTAACAGTCATAGCTTCCCCCCAAAGAATCTTAGAAACAGCAGTTTGTTATGAGTGCTGGAAATTGTAGCTCTGTGAAGGGTAAACTTTGGGATTCTTTGGGAGAAGCCATAGGTGTTAAAGTGGTAGAAGAAGGCTTATGCTAAACAAGGACTGCTTGTTATGGGCCAGATGACTGTATGCTTAGTTATGGAATTGGCTAGCTAAATCAGAGGGTAAAGCTAATTCATTGGTCCTAATCCAGCACACAGCATTTGGCACATTTAAGTCCATTGAAAACAATAATAAATAGCATTAAGCAAAGACTTTTCAAACAGGCAAAATCATTTTATGTGAATTTATTGTGAATGTGTCCTTCCTGGTTTCTTCAAAGACTGGATTGTTTTTTAGACGCAGAACTTGTGGCATTCCAGATGTTATTGGACTACAACTCCCATCATCACTGACCGTTGATCATGCTGGATGGAACTTGTTGGAGCTGTAGTACAGAACATCTGGAGGGACACAGTTTGCCCATCTCTGCTTTAGGAGCAGGAGGTGGGGGTGATCTGCTGCATTTCTACATAAAATGGTTTCTCTTGCTAGAATGCTTCCTACAGTAAACTCTTTGGCTTAATGCTAGCTGTTATTGTATTGGCAGAAGCTGCACACATCTGTAAATTTCCTTCAGCTAAGAATGTCATTATACTGTGATTGTTCATAGATGGGTTTTTATTGTTAATTAAGAAGTATCCGGTTGAATCATTTCCCCTATATTAAAATAAAGATCTAAACGTAACCTACAGTTACTATCAGAATATAGCACAGAAACTGAGCATTGTAAATGCAGAAAAGGGGAATGCTGTTAAAATGGCAACATGATCTTCCTCGATGCATCTTGCCTACTGATTATCTAGAGCAGGTCTTCTTTTTTTTAAGTGCAACTCTCTTTGTCCAGATATAATACGACTTTTTTAAAACAACACCAACACCAACACATATTTTGAATCTTCAGAGCACAACTTGGGCAGTCCCGCTAACAGCACCAGCATTGCTACAGCTCTGCCAGTCTTGCACACTGACTCCAGTATATTATGCAAGTATAATATGGCACTGATGCCGTAGGGTAGATCTTACATGCTATTTCACCATCCCAGCACTGACATTTTAAAAAAATCAGCTAATGTGGGTTTTGTCACAATACAATGGTTCTGCTCCATTTTCCAGTTGTGGACATCCATGTTATGAGCAACAGTACAGATTGCGCTTTATGTGATTGATTGATTGATTGATTGATTGATTTTTTTGCCAGATCCTCCCCCCTGGGGGGGGGGGAATTGCCACACAGCTGCACGTGCTTAAGATTCATTTATTTCAATGGGACTGACATGTGTTGTTGAGCTGCATGCAGGATTGCAACCCAAAGTTGGCAAGTGAGCAGAACTAACAGGTGAGAGGGGTGCTCACAATGCATCCTCTATGCAGACCCGTGTTAACGTAACCCTGGGCAAACAGCTTTTCCTTTTGCACGAACCTCTGATTATCCAAATGTGTTGGAGATCCCCCAGGCAATTCAGGTATAGAAGGTTAGTACATTTCATATTTCACTCTAGGAACTGCTTCATGACAAAAAGCAATTTTTCATTTTAGCACATTTGCATGCAGGATATAATTTACTCACTTGCACCCTCTAGTGGATTCCTTTAGATTAATACAAATACCGGTACCTTTTCTTCAGAGGCTTCATGGTGCAATCCTGCCACTGGTTTTGAGCAGGTGGTGTTTTGGTTTTTTTAACTTCTGTGGATTTTATACATGGTCAGCGGTGTGAAAGGTTGCTTCTTAATCTCCTTTTTTTTTTGTCTGTGTTAAACCACTGCCATACTCACAATGACTTACTAGTGCAACACTTTAAATACCTTTAACAAAGAATTGTTCTTGCTTTTGTCTGAACATTCCACCACTATTTCTTAATTGCCATGTGGCTATTATGCTTTGCCATGTTGGTTGACATCTGCAATATATACAGGATGAACTCACATTTTTTTAAAAAAAAATACTTCCATTTATCAGACTTTTAGCTTAAAAAGTAGCAATTAAATTGATGCAGCTGAAGATAACAAAGGAGAAAGAAAAGAGACAAAAACAGGGGGAAGGAACACATAGTGCAATAAAAAGATTCAGCCATTTAGTACATCAATTCAATGCCATTTGTGACAATCCTGGCTTGTTCTCTTCCAAAGTCAGGGCCCCTTATGCTGGACTACAGTGACAATGGAAATGGCACAGGAAAACTGAATTGCATATAGCAAGCAAAAATAAAGTCATTTTGCAGAGCCACAACTGACACACCTAATTTTTTTCTTTATTTAGGTGGTTTCCTAGGAAGGTGAGGTGAAAGAGAAGTGGAAATAGAAAGGAGTCTATCAACTCCTGAAATAAAAAAATACATGAATCCGAATTTCAAACATGCTAATGGGGGTTTGAGTTAGCAATGACTGGCTAGGAGATGGTTCATGAGGTTACCTTGAGCAGCTCAGTGAAAATGTTGGCCCAGTATGCAGTACTGTAGTTGTGGAAAAGGCCAAAAGACAAACTTCATGTTAGATATCTTTAGAGAAAAGATCAAAAGTAAAACTATTGTGATTACAATGCCTTTACACAAAGCTACAGTGCAGTCATACTGGGAATGTTGTGTACAGTTCAGGTTGCTACACTTCAGAAAGTATATTGTAGAGCTGGAAGAGATTCCAGGAAATAATCAAAGGGCTAAAGCAACTCTCCTGTGAGGAAAGATTGCAGTGCTCGGGGCTTTTTAGTTTAGAAAAAGTGAGAAAGGAAAGACACAAAAACACAACAGAGGTATGTAACATTGTGCATGGTGAAGTCTCTAACATGTCACTGCAGCAGACAGGTTTCCATAATATAAACACATGACATGTAGCCATAGGAAATCTGAGATCATGTCACTTGTCACGTATTTACCATGTTTTCATGTATATGGAAAATGCTATACCAGAACCTATTGAAAAGGCCACATATAAACCAGCCTCTGAAGCTTGCAAAGGTGACCTCAACTGATGATTCACACATGTAGGTCATGACTGGCTAGAACAGGAAAATGCAGATCCACAAATACATTCCAATCAAAGAGTCATATTTTGGGGGGTGAATTGTCTCCTCTACCCTGTGATGCATTATCCATATTTACAGGTGAAAAAATGAAGTAGCAGTAGTGTTCTTAGTGTCTATTTGATCCAATCCATGTCTTCCGAAGTGCAGATGAAGTTGCACTAATAGTTGTAAGAATGGTCTGAAGGCACCTGCTTCAGTTCTGGTGGCTTAGGCCTTGCTATATCTGGATGGGAGGCCACCCTGTGGATGCCCCTGTTAGCTCATGAGAAGAAGAGTAGGATACAATTGCAAAAGCCAATTGTTTCCAGCTAAGCGGAGCACAACAGACACCTTAAGCCTGCAAAGCCAATCTGATTTCATTTTGTCCATTGCATTGATTCTGCACATGCACATTCCCTTCCTCCACAGTAATATACACCTAGCTTTACATATGGTAAATCCTGATTCAACAAATCACATGATCAGGTTTATTGTACATTTATAATACACACATTGACCAAGTCTATGCAACTTTTGGGGGGAAGGAAATCTAATCGGTTGTCGTTACCCCCTTGATAATTAATGCAAATTCTGCTGACATGGTGTATTATATTAAATATGCACAGCAAGATCTATCACCATGCTTCTCTCTGCTACTGTGATTTAATGTACCAGGATATGCATAACAATCTCAGATACTGGGTGACAAGAAGAAGAAGAAGAAGAAAGTAGATATCTAGCTGATCTTTTGCATTTAGATGTATTTTAAAACTGAGTACCCCCCCCAAAAAAAAAAAATCAATGTCCCTCTCATGAATCTAGTTCATTTGCCTTTCAAGACACGATGGTTGCATTCTGTGTAAAAATAGCCACATGAAAAGTCTGCAAAATCAAGCATGATACTTTACCGACCTCACTAACACAAGCCCTTGGCAATCCACAACAATAATGCCTTTTTAAAGAATCAATTATGTACATTATAAGATTAGCCTTAAACTGTGGGCCTTGGCAAGACAATTTGCTCATTGCATGGTAAACCACTAATACATATTTGGGTTGCATATTTGAATGTTTGTCCATCTCATGGGGCGGGGGGAGGCTGCCTTAGTTCTAGAGATATAAAAACTCCCCACAGCTCAGTTCAAAATGATCTCGGATAATTTAAGTTGTTTTCCAAAATGAACAAACCCGTTTCTTGTGAGTCCATTCGAAACTTTGAAAAGTTCAATGCACTTTTTATTACATGATTGTGAACATGAGATTCAAATGCTTCCTCCAATAAGCTTTATATCTCCTTACTGCTCCAAGATATAAATCCTGATATAACACATTCAGTGGCCAGATATTGTATTGCTATGGTTGACATACGTCAGAGGGTGGTATGTGCCACACAGCAGCTCTAAAACTGAATGTTTGATTTACATGTTTTGTGTGCTTTTATCTTATGCTTGTCTACTGTAAGAATATGAGTATGTGTATCCTCTATTTCTGCAGTTACTCTATTGCCCTTCTAACATGTTTTATTTACATATGGAGGTGCTTTTACCTTCTGCTGATCTATGACCGTAATAAAGATTTGGATGAATGGAATAAGCTTCCAAAGTCCACTGTGAACCCTGCACACTTCCAAACCATGAGGTTGGGATGAATTTTGGGAGAAATGCTGCTCAATTTGCAATACAGGGAAGCATTATGAGCTATAATTCATATTCTGAACCAAGTAATAATAAGTTTTGTCAACCTCTTTCCTAGACTCCTTTCCTCTGGCTGGGTTTTCTCTGTGCAGGATGTTGCTTGGAGTTTTCCTACGGTGGAGCATTTGATCAGGCAATCCTTCCATTTGTTGTCTGAAGTGGTGCATCCCACACACACACAAAAGTTACCACATGGTGTGTCGTTTGTCTTTCACAGTTAAAAACCTTTGTTCATGGGAATGAGGGCCAGACATATGTTTGATTTAAAAAGAAAGGAAAACAAAGATTCTCGGGAAACAAGATTTTCTCTCAGATACTCTGCTGAATGGCACCACATGTAGGCACACTGGATACATACAGCCCTCTGCTCATAAACTGCTAATGAGATACTTTCAAATGTCATAGGATGCTGCCTAGCACCAGCACAACTCAGTTATAATCAGTTGCTCTATTCTTAATCACACAGCATTAGTGTGGTACAATATCCCTACAAAAGTCTGCAGCCTAGAGTACAGAAACCACTGTTTTACCGGTGGGGGGGGGGGGAGGTTAACTGCTCAGTCTTACCTATAGGAAATATGGGTCCAAACCATTCAAGGTTAAGGTACTGTCTGACTTGCAGGCGAAGCAGCTTGCTGCATTGACAAAGTAAAGTAGTGAAGGGATGCCATTTTGTTCAGAGAAACACCTCTGGAGGTTATACCTCTTCCCTCCTCCTGCCTACCACTGCTCTGAACAAATTGACAGCCTGCCATGACAGCATTTCAGGGAGAGCTGGGGGCAGAGGAGTTAGGAGATCAACTGTAGATCTCCTGCAGAATGTGTTGTTTGGCCCTAACCTACATATTTCAATGGAAGAGATTAATCACATGCAGGTATCTTCCTCATGTGTTGAACTCTTAATTTTGAAATTGATGAAATACGAAAGTGCATAACTTTTGGATAGATAACGTGCTTTGTTTTTAAAAGGTCCCTTTGTCTAAATGAACATTTTACATTTAAAAAATATTTATTTCTTTAAATTCACCACCACCATAAGCTTTTCTTGATAGTCCATAGTAGATTTTATACACACACAACAACAACAGGTTGAAAACCAGCAAATAATAAAATTATAAAATACTATTTTCCCCTTAGCATCATTTTCTGACAGAAAACAGAAGAAACATAAGATTGTGTTGGGGAAGGCATAGCAAAATGAAAGAGAAAAAAATAATTTCCCATATCCTTACAACTGTTAGTGTCATCAATATCCTATGTGTCATCTGATCTGGCAGAATAAAAAGCATGATATTATTGTCTCTCCTAAGGTAAGCCTGAAGAGCATTCACCTGTGCTGCTTTCCAGAGTATTGCTGATGATGGTTCAGAATCATAGAAACACAAGCTATGTGTGCCATTTATTTCACCTACGTTGATAGTTTCCCAGTGTATGTTTTATGCAAAGAAAATATGATTCAAAGTTATTGTAGGATATATGTAGCCTTATACAGGGTGAGTCTTTTAAAAGAGGCCCTGTGGAACATGTGTACTCTGTATTCACGGGGCCTCTTTTTAAGGAGACACCCTGTATAACCAACATGATTAACCTAATTAATGCATGAATGGAGTTAAGACCATAGAATAACCAGTCCTCCAAACTTAGCTAGGTCACAGCCCATTACATTGGGAGGAAGGGTTACCAAACTCTTTGTTCTCTCACTTCCACAAGATGAACTCTATCAATAAGGTGGTCTGAGCTGGATACTCGAAGCTTAGACTGCATGGCTTCAGCAAGCCATCCTTGTGTTTCTATACAAATAATTTAGAAACCCTTATCATGTTAAAAATAAGTTAAACTGCCTGTCTTTTCTTGCTGCTGTATGGAAAAACACATTAATCTGACTTTTGAAGAGTTTGTAAGCAAAGCTTGTAAGTAAATTACCAAACGTGTGGTCCCTTTCTATGTTAAGGGAAGTGGGAAACTTTGGAAGCAATTCAGAAGGGAATGTTTTAAAGGTCTAACAGCGTATATTTCCACACTTTACTTTGCTGCACGTTTTATGATTTTAAATCTCTGCTGGGGCTCTCTCAACAAAGAGTCGTTACCCCAAACCTGGGTCTAGACATCCAGGGAATTCTTTTTTTATTATACCATAATACAAAATTAAAAGCCAACGGTTAAAATGTTTTATGAAGTAAGAATCAAGTCCAGTCCTTGGAATACAGTTTTAAATCTGAGCGATGCATGTAAAACCAATCCAAAACATTTGCAGCTTTCAGATATACAAATGTGAATTATTTGAGTTTCTTTTTCCTACTGCCTGGGAGGCTTGAGAATAAAAAAGTTTTATAGGCCTGGGCAGTTACTCTGGATATGTGGAGGGTGGGGTGATTTAAAAAATAAATCTTCCTGTCAGACTAGGAATATGCCCTCACTTACCGAGTTCAGGGTATTCCACCATTTTTCAGCAGAGTTTCTTTTCTTTCAGCAAAGTAAGTGGCTCATGTGTATGTCAAACAAAGCTTTAATAATAAAGAAAATTGTAACACAATAACAAACTGTCTGAGAGAAACTAAAACAACATCATGAGGCAAGAAGCAAGAATGACAGTTGGTCTCTCTAACTGAACTTAACTGAACACTTGAAGGGAGGGGCTGATTCTGGAGCAGAACACAAAAGCCCCGCTCACCAGATACCAGTCATTCTACTATTCAAATTAGGCCCCAGTGTTTTTCTAACCATTTCATCCATGCCTGTAGCTTAATTTGTAAGATGAAATTCTGTAGTAGAAGGAACTACTGAAATGGCAAAACTCTGACCAAGTTTGTTAAGCATATTTTTGCATGGCTAAAAAGCTGACCCAATCCAGATGTGTTGCCAGAGAAATGACTAGCTAGTGGTGCTTCCAAAAGAAAAGGACAGGCTTTTCCTCTTCAGGCATGAGACCAGTTTCATTCAAGGAAACCAAACTCAGGATATGTGCTCGTACTCCATAAGTCTCTCGACCCTGAGAGATTGGGGTGTGGGTAACATTGTATACAGCCACAGTCATGCCACAAGTGGTGACAAATTCATAGAGCATAGGCCTATTAATAGGCAAATGAAAACTCAAGACTTGGATGTTGTAGCCTTTGGAGTTACCAGATACTAGGAACCAGGAATACGGTGTGGCTGTTGCCTTCATGATCTGCTTATGAAATTAAGCTTCCAGAAATATCTCTCTGGTTGCTGTTGGCAACCATATGCTGAACTAGATGGACCAGCAAGGCAGTACTTACATTCTTATAGCACCATTAATTTATGAAAGCAGTGAATTACTAACCCTACAAGTCATTGAGAAACAGTTGACAAAGCAAGAGGGGGCCTCCTAGCACCTTTTTGTTTGCATGCTTTTACAAGTTTAAGGATGCAATCCTGTATACTTAATTGGAAGGAAGTCTTACTGAATTTACTGGGACTGGGTAAACATAATTGGGATCATGGTGCAAATCCATTTGGCTTTGGGACTATTTAGAAGAGGGGTGGGCAACTTTTTTTTTCTGTCAAGGGGCACACTCCCTAGGGTGAATCTGCTAGAGCCAAAGGTGAGTGGGCTTGGGCTAAATTGGGTGGAGTCAGAACCAAAAGTTTGTGGGCCACACCTTCTCTCTCTGTCTGTGTCTCTCTCTGTCCCCCGCACCCACCACCAGGAAGAAATTAAGTCGATGGTGCCACCACTGATTTAGAGAGTAGATAATTAGGACAGCTATTGCAGTGCTTCTTCCCCCCTCCCCCGTGTTTTATGATAGTAGAATTTTCTTGAAATAAAGTCTGGAACTCAATATATCAGAAGCATTCCACCAAAGAAGTCTCATCCAAATTAATGAGAGGTGTACAGGAGATTAATATGACTAGAGAAGGCCTACCTAAGTGGTTTCTACCCATGATCTTTTGCCTTCCTTGCAACAGCTTTTGCCTAGTTATTTCTTTACTTTTAGTTCTGGTAGGAATTATAAAAATGATCTCTACCTTTTTCATAGGTAAATAGTTTTAGAGCTGCTGTGTTTTTATTTGCTATATGGGGGGGGGGAGTGTAGAGAGAAAGAAAGAAAGAAAGAGGTTTTACTTAGGTGAAAAGATAGAAATAATTTGAAATAAATAAATGAATGAATGAATAAATGTTGACCAAAAAGAGTTCCAACCTAAACATAAATACTGTGTTATTTGCAGGTTCGATCAGAAATCCGAGTGCCATGCTCATTGCAATCATCATTCATGATGTGACTGTTATAGAAGTAAATGGTTTCTCTCTCACAAACCAGAATTATCTCACACAAAGCTATGGATGTATTAATGGCGCATGGGAGAAAGATTTATATGCAGGATGGGCCCATTGGAAACAAACCCCCTCTGCTTGTTATTGAACAACTGACAAAAAGAAGATGTACAGTGTCCACATAATTCCTTATTCTCAGGAAGCTCTCTCACTTTATAGGAGGGTACAGCCATGAGATTTTCATGCCTCTAAATCTGGGAGGAAGCAAGCATCTATGCTCATGGATCACAGAAAATACATTGTGCGCCTCAGTATGAGAAATAACCACTGATAATATTAGCCCACATAGTGGTAAGTACCTTTCTTAGCAGTTTGGTCCATCAGAAGCCCTAGAGTCCAGTACATGTGTGTATGAGAGGCAATCCTGGAATGTGCCAGCCTCTGGATTCTCACTTCAATAATGCTGAAGTATTGTTAATGTTTTGTTTGTTATTCTGTTGTGTATTTTTGTGTTTTTCTATTGTGATCCTCAGATGAAGGGCAGTATTTAAATTTACTAAATAATAATAATAAATTCAGGTGAAGACAAAATATTGCCACAGGAAGTCCAAAGCTATGAACACATCACAGCTGGAAATTGGGTCAGAAAATACTGCCACCTCAAAAAAAAAAAGAAAGAAAGAAAGAAAAGGCTATTACAGATAGGAATGCTATGTGAAGCAGAGAAGAAGACTTCTTACATAAGGACTTCTTCCTAAAAACAGAGATTTCTTATGTGCAGCCCAAGCATCACATGTGGTGTACAAAGAAATGAATAGAAGAATAGATTATCAGCAATTTAATTTGACCCAAATAGAAGGAGCCTGGATGCCCTGCTTAAGCTGTCAGCAGCCCTCATAAAGTCAATCACCTGTGTTATTTAATTCCACCCTATAATACCAGGTACAGTATGCAATATGGGTTATTATGATTTGAGTTGAATCACATATCTTTACTACCTTGCCTATAATGACTGAAATAGTTACAGAAAAATACTAAGGGCAAACCCACACATGATAAGGTTGGAGAACCTTTGTTTGTTTGTTAGTAGAAAACAACACATGAAAATTAATTAATTAAAGAACATCAGCTATCTTTCCCATATATAATGGTGTCATGATCCTTTAGAATTTTTACCTTTTCTTCTGCTATGTTTTTTTTTCCCTAGCAGCAAAGAGAACCCATATAATTTCATAAAATATCTGCAATTTTTTTTAAAGAAAAAATAATGCTTTTGTTGCAAAAATGTTGGTGTGCAATTACTTCCATCTATTTTTTTAAGGCCATAAAGAAAAAGCACCTATTTGTTCTGCACTGCAACAATGCCAGCTGCATTCAATCAACTAAAAAGCTGCAAGCCATAAACCTTCCTCCACAGCTATAGAAGAAGAAGAGAGAGAAAAGGCAGGGCCATAAAAATTCATCAGGATAATGTAGAGATGAGACGCGTTTGAATCACCATCCCTGCAATCAACCAATCACTCATCCTGTGGCATTTACAGCACATCTCATTCCCCTGTTCCTTAAGGACAATTGATTTTCCTGATTCCATTAGCATAACGGCGAGGAAAATGACTGCAGTGCAATATTTCTGGAAAGTTCCAACAAGTAAGCTGTGTGCTGGAGTGTGACCACAATAATAAGCTACCTAGCTAGCAACTGTGTGTGCTGCTGTTGCCGCTGCCGCGGTATCACAAACAGCAGTAAAAAGGACACAGCCTAAGTAATTTTGGGTTCAAGCATAGAGAAATTCCCTCTTCCAAAGAATATGAAACAAAAAAACAACTTAAGCAAATAAACATAATTTCAAGGTGGACTGAACAGTTGGCAACATCTAGAAGCCTCTGTGTGTCAGTGTGTCATGGTTAATAATTCCATTTTCTGAAACATTAGCAAATACTCCTGCATTCGTTTTCCGGGGCTCCTGTTTTTCTGCAGCTTTATAGAGAGAGAAAGCAGCATCTTTAATAACCCCAGTTTCTGATAAATATACAAGAATAACTCCTCACGGATTCCCCAAAGAACACCTCTAATCATTCAGAGCATTACACAGTCATCAGCCCCAAGCAGGGATCTACTCATTTCTCAAATTTTCTCTTTAACTTGCAATGAGATAATAATGCACATATTGTCTTAAATTATTCAAGATGATGAAAGTTTACTAGTGAGCATGCACTGTCTACATTTAAACACTGCACACAATTATCTATGCCCTTGCAAATGCTCCTTAAAGATGCATGCAATTTTTTTGAAGTGCAATTCAGAGATGGCTCTATCTCAAACAACATAAAATGCATTTCCATCTTTTGAAGCATCCTTTAAACTTCCAGGTCCCTATCTGTTGTAAATATTTGAGTCCCTTTATTGTTGCGAACCCAGTGGGTTATTCATGTTAAGCTCAGTCTCTGAATTGAATCTGGAGTTGATACAAGTGCTGCCCACCAAACAGCCTTCCAGTTACAACCAGGGAAAATCAATAAACTCCAACAATTTCATTGGACAACAGAAGCTGTAGGACTATATTATTGTAGGACTAGGACCCAAAATATGGGATACGGGTGGCGCTGTGGGTTAAACCGCAGAGCCTAGGACTTGCTAATCAGAAGGTCAGCGGTTCAAATCCCCGTGACGGGGTGAGCTCCCTGTGCTTGGTCCCTGCTCCTGCCCACCTAGCAGTTTGAAAGCACGTCAAAGTGCAAGTAGATAAATAGGTACTGCTCTGGCGGGAAGGTAAACAGCATTTCTGTGTGCTGCTCTGGTTAGCCAGAAGCAGCTTAGTCATGCTGGCCGCATGACCCAGAAGCTGTATGCCGGCTCCCTCAGCCAATAAAGCGAGATGAGCGCAGAAACCCCAGAGTCGGTCACGACTGGACCTAATGGTCAGGGGTCCCTTTACCTTTACCTTAGGACCCAAAATACCCTTCATTGTTATTGGGTCCATAATGACAATAGAACCCATTGTCTCTCAACCAGATATCATGGTGTGTTTGGCATTTGCTTTAGCATCCAGTGCTTTTTTCAGGGGAGATGCATACCCCTAAACATTTTGTGAATCTTTGTACTTTTGTCCATTTACTGTATTTATTCTCCCCAATTTGAACTATAAAGTGGTGATTTTCTTGAGTCAAAATGAGAGTACCCCTAAACATTTTTTAAGAAAAAAAGCACTGTTTACATCAATTTATTTTATAAGATAGTTAACATTATTTGTGTTGATTTTGCACACAGTCCCCCCCCCAAAAAAAAAATCCCTCAAGCCCTGCATTTTTTTACTGCTTACTGTCTCCACCCCCATGGTTATCCTTTTAATTTATCTTAACTCAAATCTGCTTGGACTACTGCAACACACTCTACATGGGGCTACCTTTGAAGGTGACCCAGAAACTGCAATTAATCCAGAATGCGGCAGCTAGACTGGTGACTGGGAGTGGCCGCCGGGACCACATACGTTTGGCTCCCAGTACGTTTCCGAGCACAATTCAAAGTGTTGGTGCTGACCTTTAAAGCCCTAAATGGCCTTGGTCCTGTATACCCGAAGGAGCGTCTCCACCCTCATCGTTCAGCCCAGACACTGAGATCCAGCGCCAAGGGCCTTCTGGTGGTTCCCTCATTGTGAGAAGTGAGGTTACAGGGAACCAGACAGAGGGCCTTCTCGGTAGTGGCGCCCACCCTGTGGAACACCCTCCCTTCAGATGTGAAGGAAATAAACAGCTATCCTATCTTTAAAAGACATCTGAAGGCAGCCCTGTTCAGGAAAATATTTAACGCTGTACTGTTTTTAACACTTGATTAGGAGCCTCCTAGAGTGGCTGGGGAAACTCAGCCAGATGGGCGGGGTATAAATAAATTATTATTATTATTATTATTATTATTATTATTATTATTATTATTATCTATGCCTTCATAGTGAAATGTCTCATTTGTAGTCCCATAAACAGCACTGATAATAGTAATGTTCCTTAATTATCCTATACTTAGATGTGCTGCTGCTATTGTAGGTCAAAGGACGGGAAAAATTTTGCTCAGGCAAAGTGTGGTAGATCAGTTGCAGAGCGCAAATTTTGCCTTCAGGCAGTCTTGAGATCAATTCCCAGAGACCTCATGTAGGACCTTCTCTGAAATTCTGGGCAGCCATTGCAGAAAATACTGAGCTAAATGAACCAAGGATCTGACCTAGCATACTGAGCAGCTTCCTATATATGTTTCTATATTAACAGAAAGCACTGCTTGCCCACCCTCCCCACACTGGTATGGTTCCAGTTGTTGTTTCTCCATTTTCTGACCTGCACCTGCTGACCACGAATTTCAGTAAACCATAATGATCTTCACTGAACTGAAATGAACTTCAAATTAAACTATGCAGCCAACCGTTTGGTGTGTGGATGGCACTGAAAGAGGCATGTAGGACTCTTAAAGGGCCCTTTATACCAGCTGTCTAGGAAACACAGTACAAAAGAGAACCAAAAAGAAATAAACCTGCTCTCTTGGCCCTGCAATAACCAAGTGTTTACACAGTGAGAGTATTTCATGGTTGTTTTGTGGTGGTTTTATTGTGGCCGTGATGCTTTTTATTGTGTGTGTTTTTGTTGTTGAAAATTGCTTTGGCTGTCAATCTGTCAAAAAAATATAGTAAAATAAATCTAGAAGAGCTGGGCTCCAAAGGAGGCCATTGGGATTTCTTCTCACTGTGCCTGACCTTACATGGGGTGGCTAACCTCTTTCAGGCCAGGAGCCACATTGACTCGTGGTCAGGCTTGAAGAGGCTCAAGTGTAAAGTAGACATGGAACATTTTGCAGAGTTTGGAGGAGGTCCACAAATACCTTTTTTCATCACAGAATCACATCAGGGGGCCTAGAGGGATATATAAACTAGCAAATGAAGGGGCTTGGGAGGGTCACAAAAAAAATTCACTTCACAGCATCACAGTGTGGGTTCTATAGGAACAGTCAATGGTGATGGTGATGATGATGATGAAGGAGGAAACAGGACCTCTGTAGAGTAGGACACATGGTTACCCTGAGTGAGTGAGTGAGTGAGTGAGTGAGTGAATATATGACTGACGATTGTGAGGATTGTGAGGTGAGGATTGCCTCTCTTGGTATCCCATAAAGCAAATCCCCTTAGCAAATCCCCTTGCTAATTGTCTAGATGGTGATGAGAGAAGCCTAGAGGGAAAACTACAATGGCAGGGCAGCCAGACTGGCTAAAGCTGCATGGTGAATGAAAGACCTTGCTCAAAAGGAGGAAAGAAGAGGAGATGCAACAAGCAAGGTAAAAGGAGGATAGGAAAATGGAGGGAATGGGAATCAGGAATTGATAACTTTGAGGAAGTGGGGAAGTGAGAAGCTAGCAGAGATGGTGAAAGCAGAGCTTGGGATTTAGGAAGGTTCAGACCATAAGCCTTAGAGAAATGCCCCGCCCATCCTCCAGAAAGGCCAGCCAAGAATGGGAGATCCCAGGAACTAGCCCACCATTCAGATCCAATTCCCCATGGCTGTCATAAGGGGACAGCAGCTGAGAACACAGTGGGGAATGCCAAAAGGATGGTTGGATGGGCAGAAAGAAATCATTGTTGCCTGTAAGCAATGTAAGAGCAGCCTTACTGAATCGGAAGAACCCCCCCCCCCCCCGAAAATATCAGCACCAAGGTGATACAGCTTTGTAGGCATTTGAGGTGGTGACCATGACAAAAAGCTTTGTTTACCCTTGATTATTCACATACATAGATTTCCTTGCTCTTCCAGCTACCCTTTTTTTCACACAGGAACTCCCCACCCCACCCCCACTCTGTTTTGTACAGTGTTCTAAAGAGAGCAAATGCTCCCAGTGCTCCTTGGGGACACTGTATGATAACTCATGCAAGCATTATGGCTGCTGAGGGGGATGAAAATCACCCTTATTAGCAAATTAAAAACCTGTCTGTGCAGCAGGATGGAGAAGGACAAATTTGGAAGTTCTTTGCTCCAGCCCACAATGTAACACTTCTCAGATTACCATTGGGTATCTAAATACAGGCTCATGTGCTTGACTCGGTTTTTAATTTATTGGCCTCAGGTTTCTGTTTTTAGATTCCTTTGCTGTCCCAAAGGCAAAAACTCTAGTTGATGTTTATATTACACATTCGATCCAGCCTAATCCCAAAGCATTTTACAAATTATTATACACAGAGATTGTTCATAGGTGCAAAGTGACAGCCGAGAGCTATGCGTCTGACTTCAGGACTCAAATGTGAGTCACAGAGAGTTGAAGAAGCAGAGGAATAAGGCTGCAGTGTGAAGCTGATACTTCTGTCGTTCTCATCACCCAGCCTCACAGCTTTGGTGTTATGTTAATGCGCTAATAGTATGAGCTGCTGTTGTGAAACCAGGAGTGAGCCTATATAACATCTTCAGGACGTGTGCAAATGTAAGCAGTGGCTGCTTGCTTAACAGTGCTGTCAGCACAGAAGCAGTTTCCCAAATATAGATGGGGGCAAAGGGTGCTGATTCAGTTGTCCTGCCACACAGGACTGTGTCCATCCCCAGTCCCAAATGTAGATCGGAAGACTACAATAGGTGATCCAATCCAAATGAGCCATTTCCTTGTGGCTGAAAATCTCTCTCTCTCTCCTGTACAATTTTGTATCCCTCTTCTGCAGTACAACTTTCTGGATCTCTAGTTAATGAAACCAATACTAAAGGGAAGGCCCTTTTGATGTTAACCAAAGTCTAGTCTATAGCAACACTACCAATTAGGTACAGTGGCGTAGCGTGGGTTGTCAGCACCCGGGGCAAAGCAAGTAATTTGTGCCCCCTAACCCGTGGATTTTAGCAGGGGGCAGAGAGCTGCGAGTGCGAGCACCCCCCCCATGTTGCGCCCGGTGCAGCCGGCCCCCCTTGCACCCCCCACGCTACGCCACTGATTAGGTAGATGTCATACTTTCTAAGGAAGAGTCTGCTTTTGCAAATGATATTGTACATCTAACACCAAAAAAGTGAACCAGGGCATTTTGTCGCCTGAGGCAAAGAACAGGATGGCTTCCCTGCTCTATTCCACATAAAGAAGCCAATCCTATGTCAACACAAGTGATGGGACAATGTTCCACATTGCAGGCGACGGTAGTCAACTAGCTTAAGGGCTGCAGGGCAGGTTGTGTGGCACACCTAGCTATGTTCATCAGCACCTCACTGCCACTTCCTGTTCCCAAGCAACTGCTGTTCAAGGTGGGCACCTCACTCTGCCTAATGGCAGCACTCCTATATTTGGATTTGCTGCTTCTCTCTGGTAATGCATGTTATATTTCTTGTAGTGGGCTGCAAGTACTGGAGGACCTACCATGTGGATCACATCTGCACCATACATTTAAAACACTCCTGTATCACTTTAACAGTCACGGCTTCCCCCAAAGAATTCTAGGAAATATAGTTTGTTGGGGGTGTTCTGCCCACACAGGGTTCAGTTATTTAGTGATAGCAAATCTGTGTATTAGTATTAGGTAGAAGGAATAACAATGCTGCCTCTTGCTGCTCCTTTAAGAAAAAATAGTGTCTTTCCTCCTTTTTAGACCCCAAGGCAGACTGGGAAATGTAGGCACAATATTCTACTTTTTATTGGTTCTGTCAGATAGCAAGAAAGGACCTCCCTTCTATTGGCTCTGGACAGAGCCGAAAGAAACCCCCCTTCCTCCTTTGCAATCTAGTGGCAGTCTAGTTATGGCAAACCCAAAAAGAATTCACTTTGTGCTTACAGAGCTCCACAGAGAACTTCATAAAAAGCTTCTAACAATCTTCACTCAGAGTCATAGAACAGCCTATTGGAATGTGAGTAATATTTCTACATGTGCCTTGATTTTCTTCAATAAATCTTTGTATGAGAGCTTTGTGGAGTTGTGTTAATCCTATCCAGAAAGAGAGAGAAATCTCCAGACGGAACAGGAGGTGCTGGGAATTATAGCTCTGTGGAGGGTCTTCTAACAACTCTCAGCACCTTTAACAAACTACAGTTCCCAGGATTCTGGGGGAGGGGGCATGACTGTTAAAGTGGTAAGAGAGTGCTTTAAATGTATGGTGTGGGTGTCACCATGGTCTATATTCCAAGGTGACCAGGTAATATCTGTCATCCTGTATAAGGATTTATATAGGATCAAATCCTCCACCCATTAATATTGAATAACATCTCGTCTTCAAGACTAAAAGTTTTTCATAACCAGGCATTTGTTTTGAGATCTGATTTTTCAACAGGGTAAATGGTTATTCATTAGGGCAGACATGAATAATATTCACCAGGAAATTCACACTCACTGAACTGTTCATAGTCTACACATGGGAAGTTCTCAGAATGATTCTGTGATGCTCATGAGAGAAGTTGAGAGTTTAGTGCTGGAAGAAGCACACGTGCTGCCTTTTATGCATTACAGATTGCATGCGTTATTCAAACACTGGTTTGAGCCTCGGTGTCAGAAAAAGTAACATATAAGGCAGTCCTCAGAGGACACAAGAAACAGCTCAGAATCTGAGGACAACAATTACCCTTCCCAACTGTAAATGAAGCAAAATAAAACTCTACTCCATCTTTAAATGTTTTTTCTGCACTTATGCCATCCATATTTAAAACAAATGGGAGCCTTTGTTTCCATGGCTAATGAAAGAACCCTTTTTCCAGAATTTCACCCTTGCAGATAGAAATCTTCTTTTGATCTTTACCCTAGATATAATAATGAATAACATGTTCATTTGTTCTGCTTTAACCTAAACAATTCTCCTACTTTTACTGCATTAAACACCCTGATGAATCTATAGAGGACAGCCTTATTTCCATATTAATAGAGCAATTACATCCGATAATGAGGAAATAAATTGTAACTACTTTGACTATCCCAGCCAGAGAAAGTTCAGTTCCGATGCACTTAAAAAGACATAAAGGTTTTCTATTGATGGTTGCAGGTTGCTTCAGACTCAAGTGTAATGAAAAGGTTAATTTTTCAACAGCACACTGTACTGAAGTGGCATTTTGAGGCTGCACAATAACTTTGAATATATAGAAGTGCTGTAGTTCATAATGAGTGGGGCAGGCATGGATCAAACCACATTGGCCCCATGCTTTGTAGTCAGAACTGGAGAATTAGTCCAAAGTAAAATGATGGTTAATGTTCCAGGTATAGTAGAATAGAGTAATAAAACATCTATCCCAAACTAGAGTATGCTGCAAAATATATGAGCATCAGGAAACTCAAAAGAGTTTGGCAAACAGCAATTACAAATTCATGGAAAGATATGCTTATTTGTGACTCCACAGTAAGGCTAAAACCACTGTTGGGGAAGTATCTCGGCAGAGGACATGCAGAAAGTGCTCAGTGCAAAATGGCAACGAGAGGTTGCTCCATTTCTTGTATGTCACGTAGCCTGTGCCTAGAGATCTTAGATTTGTTGAACTGAAGTCTGACATGGTTTAAATAAAGGAAGCCACTGAGTCAGAGCAGAGAAAATAGAAAGCTCTAGGCTTCTGATCCTGGGCACAGAAGCAGCAAAATGCTGCATTTCCAAAATCAAAGCCCTGGCCAGCAGTGAAAAGGTACTGATCTTCAGTTACTTTACATTTCTGAAGCACTCCTTGGGGGGGGGGGAGGGAATCATCCACTTTTTACTGTCCCTTCTGTCATTGGGATGATACTATACCCCCGTGATTTAACTTTGAAAATGGGAACTATTATGGGAGAAAGAGGGAAGCAGTCGTTTTAAGGGGTCTGTCTGGCAGACACAGTTTTGAGCAGCTTTAACCAACGACTGAAATGGCTTTTGACCAGTTTTTTATTATTAAAGTTAAAATTGAGAACATAAATCCCACCCTTTTAGATTTCTTAATAAGAATCAAGCTCTTAGGGCTGGCATTGTCATGTGTAAAAGTAACTAGGGAATGCATGGCCACTTTTGATAAACCTTGTGAAAGGTGAATTGAACAGAAAATTTGGGCAGTGCGTGCCAGTCGATGGAGACAGAAACAGGGAATTGTGGAGGTGGAGTCTGTGAGGGATGATGTGGGCCAAGGGTGAAGCAGATAGAACAGGAAGGCACTTTGTTGTCATTTGCTGCTACTGCTGCGGTAATTTCATAGCACTTTGAACAGAGCTAAGCTTTTAGCATGTGATCCTAGAGACCTCAATCAATTTGGAGGAGAAAATGCTTGAAAATGCTGTAGAAGAGATTATCTCCAGGGCGGAGGTGGAAGAAAAGTGGGGAGCAAAGCCCAAGAGGGATAGAAGATGATGGCCAAATCTTAAAAAGTGAAGAGCATCATAAGAGCCCTCCTGGCTCAGGCCACACATCTGGTCCAGCATCTTCTTCTGAACCAGATGCATATGGGAAGCTCACAAACAGACCTGAGTGCAACAGCACTCCCCATGCCTGCAGATCCTCTGACAGTGGAGACAGAACATCACCATTGTAGTTAGTAGCTGCAGATAGCCTTATAATCCTCCATAAATTTGTCTAAATCTTTTTTTTTTTAAGACATCTAACTTTGTGGCCATCACTGCATCTTGAGGCAGTAAATATCATAGCTTAACTGTGTGGAGAATTTTCTTTTGCCTATCCTGAACCTCCCAGCAGTCATCTTCACTGGATGGCCCCGGGTTCTACTATTTAGGGAGAAAAATCTATTTCTACCTTTTACATCACACATAACCTTATACACCTGTATCACATTCCCCATTACCATAGCTGTCAACATTTTCCCTTTTTTAAGGGAAATTCCCTTATTCCGAATAGGATTCCTCGCAAGAAAAGGGAAAAGTTGACAGCTATGCCCATTACACACCTTTTCTCATGAAACTCAAGAGCCAAGTTGGACTGACTTAACTTCACTTTGTAGCAATGGGCAATGATAAGAGTGAAACACTGTCTCCCCTTGCTTTGGGCTGGAGCTAAGACTCCATTCATTCGCTAGCTCCTGTGATTAGTTTTGTTTTCCAATCCTGTTTTGCTTCTGGAGCATAATCAAAGGCAGTCCTACAGAAGGTATGTAACAATTGCGTCATCTGGGTGTAACCAAGGAATGGGTAACCAGAGGGAAGATCAGATAGAAACTGTTAGTAATAATCCCACCAAATTAGAAAATAAGCATATACTCTGCCACCACAAGAGAGACGCGGGTGGTGCTGTGGGTTAAACCACAAACCCTAGGACTTGCCGATCAGAAGGTCAGCGGTTTGAATCCCCGTAATGGGGTAAGCTCCCATTGCTCGGTCCCTGCTCCTGCCAACCTAGCTGTTTGAAAGCACGTCAAAGTGCAAGTAGATAAATAGGTACCGCTCTGGCGGGAAGGTAAACGGCGTTTCTGTGTGCTGCTCTGGTTCGCCAGAAGCGGCTTAGTCATGCTGGCCACATGACCCGGAAGCTGTACGCCGGCTCTCTCGGCCAATAAAGCAAGATGAGTGTGCAACCCCAGAGTCGGTCATGACTGGACCTAATGGTCAGGGGTCCCTTTACCTTTACCTTTACCTTTACCTTTACTGCCACCACAGTCAGAGGCAGTATGGTTCTGAATACCAGTTGCTGGACACTACAGAAGGGAAGTGTACTCTTGTACGCATGTCCTGCTTGCAGGTTTCCCACAGGCATCTGGTTGGCAACTGTGAGGGCATTCTGCTGGACTAGATGGGCCATTGGCTTGATCCAGTAGGCTCTCCTTATGTTCCCAGAAGTGGAATATAAGATGAAATATTGTATAGCTAACTCACACTTTCTTCTTGTCAGGAGAAATTACTAATTAAGCATCTAAAGGTGTGGCGGACCTAGCTCTATGTAAGCACAAGAAAGCAGAAATTAGTTGGGGGGGGGAGGGTTTCATAGCACAGTCTAAATGGCTGTGGCATCTCTGCTGTGGGGGGGAAAGCACATTAAAAGAGAAATAACAAACCTCCATATACTCCTACAGGAGCTATTGCCATTTACATTTTATTTAGAAAGCTTAATCAGGAATTTTTTTATCACTCCCTAAAAATGTTTTAAAATAAAGACAAAACCTTGACTGCAGCCCTGGGTGTATTTTGCAGAAATCCGTAAATAGCAGGGGCTCTTTCAGATAACATTTTTTAAACCTTCCAGGTGTTGGAACATGGGCAAACAGCTGCGTAAAAACAATGGGAGCCATGCTCCTGTAGGTGAGCCTGTCACAACCTAGTATCTTCCAGATGTTGTCAGACCACCCCCTTCCAAGTTTCTATGCCTACATAACTCCCATGCAATGTAAGGCTTTCTGTTCACCCACTCACTACTGGGGTAGTTCTTTTGTTTATTTGCAGAACATCAAGAGCATGAGGAGAGTAGGCATGTGCGAACTCCAAGCTGTGCAGTTTAAAATGAAATTCTTGAAGCTTCCTTCAGTATTCAAGACTGTGTGTGTGTGTGTGTGTGAGAGAGAGAGAGAGAGAGAGAGAGAGAGAGAGAGAGAGAGAGAATTTCTTTTGTCAAGTAACTTGAGCACTTACTTTTTGGGACGTATCCAAAGTTACCTTGTTTATTTTTGGAGAATTTAGCAATGACTAATAACTTCCAACACTATCTTATTTGTTTAGGGGAATTTGCAATGATCACACACATAGTTATAAGTATCATATTTATTCACAAAAAAATGGCTGGCAAAGAATAAGATGGTTTTGCACTTACACAAATATGAAAGAGGACATGGCTAGTTTGTACATCTGACAAAGGCTACACACCCCAGGTTGCCTGGACCACATGCTTTCAACATGAACCAATAGAGAGGTAAAGATAGGTGGACACAAGACTCATATGGCGTTCTGGGGTTGGCATTTAAACCAAGCAAAACTGAAAGGAGAATTAGAAGATGAAAAGTTCACGTGCAAATCATTGAGGTTCAATGTCCAGTTCTCATGGGAGCGAGAGGTGAGCAAGACCCATAAAATAAGGAATGTAAATAAAAGTGAAAGGGTTGGCACATAGTGGTTATTTGTCTTAGAATGACAGAAGCATGGACTTGTAGAGTTGGAAGGGACCCTGAGGATCATCTAGTCCAACCCCTTGCAACGCAGGACTATGCAGCTATCCCTTGGTGTTATCAGCATCACGCTCTAACCAACTGATCTATCCAGCCTGAAGTAAAATGATCATGGAGAAGCAAAACCACGATCTACATAGGATCTTGCATTGGTGCCGATTTCAAGTAAGATCATGCTGGTTTGGGGTGCAATCTCATCAAAGTCATATGAAAGCTTGTGTAATTTTGGTGAGCTCGCACCAGAAATTGAGACCATCTGACCCAAAATGGGCACTAATGTCAGTGCTGCTTCTCCACTAGTGGCAGAGGTGGCAGAGTGGCAGTGCAGTGAAAGCATGGCACTTCCTGTTTCACCTCAAACAGTAAAATGGGATTGTGCCACCTCAGGATACAGGTTTATAGGCACACGTATAAAAGGGACGCGGGTGGCGCTGTGGTCTAAACCACTGAGTCTCTTGGGCTTGCTGATCAGAAGGTCAGCGGTTTGAATCCCCACGACGGGGTGAGCTCCCATTGCTCGGTCCCAGCTCCTGTCAGCCTAGCAGTTCAAAAGCACGCCAAAAAGTGTAAGTATCCATGCGCTGCTCTGGTTTCAGTGTTCCATTGCGCCAGAAGCGGCTTAGTCATGCTGGCCACATAACCCGGAAAAACTGTCTGCAGACAAACGCCAACTCCTTCGGCCTGCAAAGTGAGATAAGTGCCACAACTCCAGAGCTGTCTGCGACTGGACTTAACTGTCAGGGGTCCTTTACCTTTTTTTTATAGGTACCTAAACAAATCTAGTAACAACTCCACTACCCTCCTGCCCAATATATAGGGGGGGGTGCTGTTGGATAACTGAGACATTAGTTCCAGTATTATTTACCAGATTGATTTTGGGTATCCTTATAATTTAGTCTCACCTTTCTTATTCCCATCCTCCATTTTTTCAAATGAGAGTTCGGTTCAGACTTAGTGCTATTCATATGTTTTGGACATGGATTTCTGTAAAGAAGCTCCAAGTTTTTCTTTAGGCAAGCATTTGTCTTGCCTTCTATTTAAAAGTTCGTAATCTCTAGGTTAAATAGTTTTGCTTTGTGATGTCTTTCTTGTAGTATTATGATCTTAAAGTACCTTTTTGTATTGTTTTTGCATATTGTATTAGAGTGGGGGGGAAGCATGGATATGGGAGTGAAATCAAACTGCTACCACAAACTACAGCAGATGTTGTGAAGAGGCAGGCCAGAAGACAGATTGTAGCACACTGACATAGAGAATTAGATCTGCTATAAAGCGTGGGAGTATTTACTGCTAGACTTCACTTAAGAGCACTGCAGCATATTATAATCACAATCAGACAATGGGCATTCACTAACGCAGGGTCACCAACATGGCCACTGTAGGCACACATGCATCCACAGAGGCCTTCCCTGCTGCCCACAGGGACCTCTCCACACTCCTGCTGATATCAGTCTTGAAAAAGGTTTTGGTGTGTGCTTGGTTTGAGCATGTGTGTGGTTCTAAAGTGCCTATAAGCCCAAAAAGCTTGGTGATGCAGCCTGACATGGAGTTCTCTCCACAGGCATTTGGTTACCATAGATTTGCATATTAATTTTAGGTGCCCCTTCTCCAAGCAAGAGTTGTTACAGTTTCCAATCTTACAGTATTCAGTCGTACTTTGGAGTTTCAACAACTTAGTTCACGAACAATTCGGAACTCAAACGTCACAAAAAACCCCAGAAGTTTGCAAACTTTGCCTCAGAAGCCAAACATCCGACGCGGCTTCCATGGCTTCCAATTGGCTGCAAGACACTGCAGTCAATCGGAAGTCTCGCCTTGGTTTCTGAGCGTTTCGGAAGTTGAATGGACTTCCAGAATACATTCTGTTCAAAAACCAAGGTACAACTGTATAGAAAATGAATTGTGGTGTAGTGGTTAAGAGTGGTAGACTTGTAATCTGGTGAATTGGGTTCGATTCCCCGCTCCTCCACATGCAACTGCTGGGTGACCTTGGGCCAGTCACACTTCTTTGAAGTCTCTCACCTCACAGAGTGTTTGTTGTGGGGGAGGAAGGGAAAGGAGAATGTTAGCCGCTTTGAGACTCCTTAAAGGGAGTGAAAGGTGGGATATCAAATCCAAACTCTTCTTCTTCTTCTTCTTCTTCTTCTTCTTCTTCTTCTTCTTCTTCTTCTTCCAGCCTGGGGTATGCTCAGGGATTGACAGGGATGATAGGCTCATTTTGAAGTACTGTGACCCAGTCAGGGGCAACCCATCCTATTTCACCAGCTGAAGCAAAACAGACCTTCACACGCCTGCCCCTGCCGGCCTCGCTTATTGGGGTTGGGCAGGTGTGTCTTCCAGGTTCTAGTGAGATCTTGCAAGAACCCCACAAGGTCATGAGGAGGACTCCAGAAGTCACCACAGCCACTTCTCTTCACTTCTCTGGTGGGATGTGTGTGCCCATGAAGGTGCTTCTTGGATTCCGCCTCTTGAGGTGGCTGCTTCAGTCCGCCTCATGGATGGGCTGGCTTTGAACCCAGTTATAGGTGGAATGCTCCCAAGGCACAAAGAGCGGCTTGTACTCCATCCATTAAGGCCAACCCTTTAAGGCTGATTCATAGCAATTTGTGCTGTGTCCATTAAAGCTGCCCAGTGTTACCTTTTGTTGTAGCACTTGGCTCAGTTTTGAAAGTAGACTAAAACATTGGCCAGAACAATGACTGTGCTATTGAGCTACATCAGATACTACTGTGATATATTGGTGAGTCTGGTTATCATCAATTCATTTACTGGAAAAATCCTTCTTAATGCCATTTTTCCTATGCACCAAATCTTTCTTTTTCTAAAACTATATTTCTCTACCATTGTGTCAATTTAATAGCAATTGTCATTAAGTGATTTTTTCCATTTAGCATCAATTGAAAATTACTGATTTCCTGCTCCAAACAGCAATTAATGTCAATTATTCAACACAGTGCCATGCAGTGCTACAGATTTTCCATTTAACTTCACTATGTATATGTCACATTTGGCACTTTTTCAAATCTTTGAAAGAAGTTCCAGAATGGACTTGAGGTGGTAATAGCTCTTTAGGATATTAAATATATGGCGCTAGTCACATTAGAGGAGTAGATTTATGCAGGAGAAGCAGAGCAGAAACTAAAGAGGCTGGGTGGGCATCCTTTTATTTTTTTAAAAAAATCACATTTTAGAGGCGAAACTTGTTTACGTTATATGCCATCTGAGAGCCCAGCCAGGACCCTCTTGCTGATTTTAGCAAGAGAAAATTCAGAATAGTGGTCTTACTCCTGAAAAACTGTTACATATATATAATCAGCCAGTGCCAGGGGCACTATGTCTCTGAATACCAGTTGCTGGGGAGAATGCTGTTGTACTTAGATCCTGCTTGCAAGCTTCGCATAGGCATCTGGTTGGCCACTGTGAGAACAGGATGCTAGATAGATGGACCTAGCAGGGTTCTATGTTTCTGATAAACACATTGTTGTTGTTTAGTCGTTTAGTCGTGTCCGACTCTTCGTGACCCCATGGACCAGAGCACGCCAGGCATTCCTATCTTCCACTACCTCCTGCAGTTTGGTCAGACTCATGTTTGTAGCTTCGAGAACACTGTCCAACCATCTCGTCCTATGTCGTCCCCTTCTCCTTGTGCCCTCCATCTTTCCCAGCATCAGGGTCTTTTCCAGGGAGTCTTCTCTTCTCATGAGGTGGCCAAAGTATTGGAGCCTCAGCTTCATGATCTGTACTTCCAGTGAGCACTCAGGGCTGATTTCCTTAAGAATGGATACGTTTGATCTTCTTGCAGTCCATGGGACTCTCAAGAGTCTCCTCCAGCACCATAATTCAAAAGCATCAATTCTTCGGCGGTCAGCCTTCTTTATGGTCCAGCTCTCACTTCCATACATTACTACTGGGAAAACCATGGCTTTAACTACACGGACCTTTGTTGGTAAGGTGATGTCTCTGCTTTTAATGATCCTGTCTAGGTTTGCCATCGCCTTTCTCCCAAGGAGCAGGCGCCTTTTAATTTCGTGACTGCTGTCACCATCTGCAGTGATCATGGAGCCCATTAAACACATTAGCCTATTCCTAAAAATGAATAGAATTAATACGAATGTGTAGCTATATGACTGTGTCAATCAAAGCATTGCTTTCAATTCAGAATATTGGATGGAATACCAAACAATTGTGACTTCAGTTGTGAATGACAGATGGTGGACATTGCAAAATTGTCTCAAGGCCGCTGTCAGGCATGGTCTACTTAACTAGATTGATACTGGTTTGACCTGACATGATCACTATTGTGCTCTGAGGTGCCTTGTATTGTGTCATACTATTGATCTTGTTAGTGCATATTCGCAAACACATGCGTCAGTGATTTCACATGTACAAGAGGAAGATGTGTTTGGGTCCTGAGCCAAGAATGGTGGTGAACCAATAGAAGCACTGGAGCTTTCTGGAGGTGGGGGTAATTGAACAATTTATAAAGAGATTATGTACAGATCAGTCCAGAAATTGCATGGTTAACTCTAAGGGGAAGTAAACATAAATATGAAGATGGGGACAGAGGGGGAAAGGTTTGTGAGCTAACTTACCCTGACTGTACCCTTTGAAGAACTGAGCAAAATGTCAATTTTAGATAGTCTCCTAAGTGTACATTATTGGAAGAAAAGCAATCTAATCAACAATAGTACAGTATCAGTATCCCACAAAAGCTTTTAAAACAATGGATATAAGATTTATTAATTCATTTGCCTCAACATCCATTTTTATTAAAATTATGAACATACAGTAATTAGTGTTATCTAATCAATTAAAACTCAAACGTCATCTCTATTGTAGTAATGTATAGCATCAGTGGTATTCAATCTATTGTTAGTTTTTTTGTAGATGGGACATAATTTTTTATTTAATTAGATGGTATTTATTTATTTATTTATTTATTTATTTATTTATATTCCATCCCTTTCTCCATGGAGCTGAAGGCACTAAATTTTGGGTTCCCAGGTGGAATAGTTGCATGAATCATGTACCTTCAGCCCATGCCTTGATTTGAAATAAAGACCTACATATCACTGGTAGAGAAAGCACTCACAGTCTCTCTGGAGGAGTTCCTTTGCCTTGTGGTTTCACCTTAGGGACTCATTTTTATTGGGCTAAACTTCAGTACTACTAAAAGAGTGAAAACATCTTGCTTGGAAACATTCTTACTGCAATGACAAAGCCTCAGAATCATTTCTTTTTTGTGGCTAAAATCCAAGACCATAATCCATGAATGGTACGGAAACTTAGTCTTTCCTTTTTGTGATAAAGCTTGCTGAGCCACTATACAAATAAACACATACAGTTTTAAATGAATAAATCATGCAAATACATGCTAATGTATACTAAGGAGAATGAAGAAAGGAGATTACCATTTTTTCCTGCACTTTCAAAATATGTGAGCGATATTTGCTTTCGAAAGAACAAACTCATTTAGACAGAGTTTATACAGAGCCAAACAAACACGAATCAGCAGTGAAAGCTAATTTTATGTTCAGCAAAGAAGGAAGATGTGCTTCCTGTGTCAATAGGCAAAAACCAATTAAATTAGGCAAACTTGAAAACATGGAAACAAAAAAATATGTTCTAGTACATAAAAGAAGTTTAGGAGCTTTATTCTGCTTGCACATAGTGAGCTGGAGGGGCTTTTGTGAGAATGATGAAGGTGGGATCATCATGGGAAGCAAGATGGTAGTAGAATGTAGTACACTATTCCAGTTTTGAACCAAAATCAAGCATGCAATCCCATACCTACTTATCTGCATCTCAGTCCTGTTAAATGGAATAGGATCTGTTTCTGAGAAAATATGCATAGGGTTGCATTTATGCTTTCTGGAGTTATTTGAAGCAAGAAGATCTGGAAGATCTGGAAAATAGCTGTGGGATCTCCTGATAATTCTGTGGTAGTGGGTGGACACAGACTGTTGAATGGCTGACCTAGTTGAAGTTATTAATAGTGAATTCTGTGGAAATAGTAACAGGCCAATGCTTCAAAAAAGATAAGATTACAGTTGGTAGTGTCTTTTGACATCAGCAAATTAGCTTCGCCCCTGAAAGACATAATACTTCACTGAAGTATAGCAGAGGTCTGACTAGTCCTCTTGTAAATAATTATTACATTCAAACTAGCTACTGTGTTTTGTAGAAAGAACATACATAAATTTTGCTTTTGAAATTTGAATATACCACAACTTTATCAGCAGTCAAGTGGGACATCCAAAATAATTAGATAATCAGAATTTTTAGTATACTGGAGTGGTCATACTTTAATGGCTCTTATTATGGTGTTAGATACAATGGTTGTTCTGCAAGCATTCTTTTAAATCCTGTTATCATGCAAATTTGCAAAGATTCAGTAAGCCCAGATTCAGAGGATCAAGTTATAGAACTGTGAGGGCCACTCACTAGAACAATAAACTATTTGAAAATAATCTCTATTTAGCAGCCACCAAAGCTGACATTTCATTACCTATTTTTATCCCAAACCATCAAGCCATGAATCATTTCTCTTGCATATCAAACTTTTAACATCAGAAATACAAAAATATGTGTTTTTTGCAATGCAAACAAATTCAAAAGATGAATAGTCATCAAACATATCACTACAACAATGCTGCAAATTTAACTGACCGTTTTGTGATCTCTAGAGATGTCAGCAGTTATTATAAATGACTTTCTAGTTAATTACCTGTTTGGGAAATGGAGGAGACTGGAGGTTCACAGCTGCTCGGCTAAGTAGCTTCCGTGCCCACCTCGTTCCATTGAATATGATAAATAATATATTGTCTACCACCCAGACTGCCAGACAGTGGCTCAGTCAAACCCCTTTGAGATCTTGTTCTGTCTACCATGTGTGAGAATAGAAGCAGAATTGGATGGTGTTTAATCTTGGTGGTCTCAATCCCATATGGAAGACAGCAGTGATTTATACAGCAGCTCCTTCTCAAAAGCAACAGCTTTAGAAACAGGGAGATATTAAGTCAAAAGATGTTTTAATTTAAAATGTTTCAATATACAGTCTAATGATATCTCAATATCATTTCAGCTTTTAGAATTTTCTTCAGAAAAGGGAATGAGTGGGAAGAGAAAGGAAGGAAGGGGAAAATATCAGCAAACTAATTTAGGTGAATTATGCAATTGCTGTGCAATGTCCTGCACTACAATCCTATGCACATTTGTTTAGAATTTAGTCCCACTATGTTCAATGGGGCTTAAAGGGTAAAGGTAAAGGGACCCCTGACCATTAGGTCCAGTCGTGACCGGTGTACAGCTTCTGGGTCATGTGGCCAGCATGACTAAGCCGCTTCTGGCAAACCAGAGCAGCGCACGGAAATGCCGTTTACCTTCCCACCAGAGTGGTACCTATTTATCTACTTGCACTTTGACGTGCTTTCAAACTGCTAGGTTGGCAGGAGCAGGGACTGAACAACGGGAGCTCACCCCGTCATGGGGATTTGAACCGCCAACCTTCTGATCAGCAAGTCCTAGGCTCTGTGGTTTAACCCATAGCACCACTCGCGTCCCTTCAATGGGGCTTACTTCCTAGTAAATGTGTATAGCAGCTGTCCCCAGTATTGTGCCATGTATATGTTTTGAACTCCAACTCCCATCAACCCCAGCTAGCATGGACAATGGGCAAGGATATTGGGGACTGGAATCCAAAAAAATACAGAGGGAACTAACAATGAGCTTACCATAGAGAGAATGCTGGAAGCTTGATGCGAGGGTGTACTTTGTCCAGGAGCAATGATAAGAAGACAAGGAGAGGACAATAGCACTATGTCTGATATCCTTCTGCATCTTGGGCTTTTCATACTGTGCACATTATTCTTCCTATCATGCAGCTGTAGTGAATGAATAGTGAGAATTACCTGAAATACTGATTCAAAGATTCAGCACAAACTCTATTTTTATGCAAAAACTCAGTGTTCAGTTGCTCGGCTAAAACAGAATCTCTGCTGGAATCTACTCGGGAATATTTATATTGCATTTTATTATGGAGCCAAGACTACAGAGTTGTAGCATTTGAATTATGCTCCACCTGCTACTGTGAAATTTACAGATAAATTCTTATTAGTCAACTCATCTCTGCTCCTTTTGGGTATGGAAGCCAAAAATAGCTTATTTATGTATTTAGCTTTTAATGGCAAATGTAAGATTTTTAGCTAGGTTGACAACACTGCCCTCCAAGTTCATAAATATTTGTCTCCTCAACAGCAGCATTTATCTCACATAGGCACACAGACCAGTTTTGCTTCTGACAAGTTTCTTGTTTATTTATTACCCTAATAACAAATAGACTGTCAGGTTTGCTGGGCCTCAAAGATGAACTAAATCTGCTGACACAACTGATTGGGAAAGGCTGTAAATTTCATTTTAAAATTGTGCAATAGCTTATCTCCAAGGGAAAGTTGTGGAGATCACAATTCTTCTAGTGACCCACATATTAGTAACAATGCTCTAAAAATGCTTTCCCTCACACAGGGGCGTGGCCAGATGTGATATGGTAAGCCTAATCTCACACACTTTTTATTGTACACACAAGTATGCAGCAATGCTGAGAGGCCATGATTACAGAATTTAATGGATTCTGTGAACTAAATACATCTTTGCTATGGGACTACAGTAGGATACTGGTTGTATGTTACAAAAGTCCCCCTCCCCTATATAGTTAGCTGAAGTGTACTGGATAATTCATAAACTGCTTTTTCTGATGTAGGATGCTTCTGCGACCCAGGCAAATCCAGAAAAGGTGTTCAGGCAAACATAGTTTTATTTAAATGATTTTTCAGACTGTCATTGAGGTTAAGCCAAATACCCTCACCACACTTTCACAGGATAATTCATCTTCAATGAAAGGGGATTATTGGTCGTTTTCAGGATAACAGGTGAATTCAAAGAACTGTGGGGGGGGGGCGGCTTACCTTAAATATGAGGCAGCTAAGGACTTTTACACATACAGAGAGAGAGAAAGACAGACAGACACAGACAGAAAGACACATGCACAGACACAGGCACAGTCTTTGCTGCCACTTCAGGCAAGAGCTTGGCTGACCACAACAACCCAAAGGCATTCCCTTCAATAATTTGGGACAGAGTCCCATGGGAATGATGCCATGTCATGATGCAGTGGTGTTCCAAGGGACTTTCTTGCTGGGAAAAGATGACTACCTTGAAAGATTAATCTATTTTCATTGCACGGCTTCACTCTTCCTCCAAAAGCAATGACAATGTCCAAGCCACATACTTTGACCCAGTATTCATAGAAACAGCCATATAAAATGAAGCTGACCGTAATTTTCCATGGTTTTCTAAACAAGTATTGGAAAAGGGAGAGAGAGAGAGAGAGAGAGAGAGACTCCAGATTCTGGGGGGTATCAAATCCAATGTGCTAGTTTTACATGTGGTGGTTTTCTTAATATCTCTCTGTATATGGGAAATAATCAACACATAGGATGCCCCCAGTTCCAGCCTAAACTAGTGCAGCCCAGTAAATGTTGAACTATGGGACTCATCTGATAGCGTCGATTCTTCATCTCATAGACTAGCTGACTAATGACTCCATCTCCTGTCAGCAAAGCAAAAACAGAACTAATTAGAGTTCTTACCTGAAGGTGCTCAATCCTGCAGAGACTTTTTGAGTTGGTGCAGATGCCAGGGAGAATTCAAAGCTCTTTCATCCTCCAGGATAATGGCACTGTTAATTCACTGTGTTAATTCATCTGATCAGGAATGGGAAACAAGGAAGGAAGGTTGGTGAGGAGCATGTATAGAACTTCCCACCAACTGTCCCTTGTTGACAAGGAGAGAAAGGTCCCTAATGTGCCTGAATTCAGAGAAGCTACAAAGCCTGGCATTCTCCAGGCCAAAGGCCAGGGCAGTACTTAGTCAGATCACCCTAGTACACTCTAGAAGGCATGCCATGGCACAACTGCCTCACCATACCATCGGATTGTCTTACAATTTATTTGAGCAAAAGTCAATCCTTCTGCCAGTGTTTTATTTGAAATTGCTTTAGAAAAGACTTCAAATCTCCCCACCCCCGCTCTGTGAAACAACTTGTGTTAGATTTCTCTGTACTGCTGTGCGTTTTAAGAAATGAAATCAATAGTGTCTAGGCAACTGGCATGTCCTGGCTCTTGGTTATCATACTGTTCACAGCTGCTTCAAAATTATCTTATGTGAGGTGGCAGCCATCTTATCAGTTGTGCTGAAGATCTGACTAGAGACTTCTAGCATAAGTGGAGCTGGACTGTAACAATCTGCCTCTACCTCTTTACAGGGAGGATAAGTAATGCATAATGAACATCTACTTCTCCCTTTGTTAAACCTCCTGTGGTCTCCAGTGTTATACTTAGATTGTAGACACTTTGAAATGTGTATATATTTTAGCTGGATTTTCAAAATTGATGCCAACATGAGGCTTTTGGAGTAAGTCATATGATGATATTTGACTGAATTATATTCAGGGTAGACCTACTGAAATTAGTCTACTTACATAATATCAGTGGGTCTGCTCTGAGTATGACTTTGTTGGATACCACCCATAAGGAATAAAATCCGTATTTGTTCCTGATGTTTCGGGAACGAATAATATAATCTCACCCAAACTTCATACACCTCATGAGCAGGGAGCTTCATTCCCTCCCCAAGCAATGCAAAAGAGGATCTCTGTTGGGAAGAATAGGAAAACAACAGCTGCTATGTAACCTGTTTTATAGTTTCCCCTTGTAAAACAAATCCTTGATATTAACCTGTGTCCTATGACATTTCATTTTTATTTACTTACTTATATTTTTTGTAAATCTATCCTGCCATTCCAGTGCCAATACACCACTCAGGCTGGCTCCTAACAATAAAAATATAATAATTGGTAGTATTAGTATTAGTATTAGTATTATTTACTAGTATTCACCCTAAAGTCCTAACATAGCACTTTAAGCACAACATAGCAATATAAAATATATTAAAAAACAGTCTAAAACAAATCGCAAGAATATGCATCTCAAGTGTCAAAGGCCAGATTAAAGAAGTGTGTCTTCAGAATTTGACAATAACTGTATAGTGAAGGTGTCAGATTGTTTGGGAATAAATCCAGAATATAGTTGTATCACAAGGAGTAAGAAGTGATACTCGGCAGTTAACTCCTTTGGATGCCCTCAAAGGTACTCAGTCACAGGCCTTACTTAGACTTGCTTGTACACTAGAGTTCTGTAAAGGCATCAATAAGTTTGCTAGAATCAGCATTTATTATAGTAAGGCCATATGATGGATGGGGTGGAAGTCTGACCTGTTGCCTGCCCAAAAAAAGAAGGGATGGGGCCATTTGTTTCCTCTGTTCTTTATTTCCCTCTTCCTGTAAATAAAACCTGTTAAAGAGCAACTTTATTGGTCTACATTGCCTATCTGAATCCAGAAGAACTGCTGCATTTGTCAAAGGAACCCTTTGGCAGAATACAGATGCATCTCTGTGAGGAAGGAGTTGCACCACTTAGGGGCTGCCACAGAGAATGCCCTCTCCTGGGTCACCACTTCCTGAACTTCTGAGGGTGGTGGAACAATCAAGTGATCTGCTGATCTCAATATTTGAGATGTATACAACAACAAAAATGCACATTAAAATTCATGGTGGGAAAATTAGGATATGAGTCAGGAGTCAACTTTGCCTTCTGAACAGCAGCCTGAAAGGGGAGAAGGCGGAGTGACTCCACCTGCAGCTGATCAGCCTTCAATAACACAGAGAAGGCACTGATGAGGACCAGCTGGCTTCAGCCTTCTTAAGCACAGCTTCTAGCAGCAGTCAGGTGCTGATAACAATGCTTGTAGTTCCTGGCTCTACCTTGTTGCTTCCTACTCATCTTGACCCCATGATCATCGGGTTCCCTGACCCCTGGACTGTCTGGCTATGCAGATTGCTGTTTGCCCAACCCTGGGACTGGACCTGACTTTGGATGCTGAATCTGCCTCTAGACAAATACACTTCAGTGACTCTTCTGGTTGGCTGGCCTCCCACTCCACTGACTTCTGCACGTTGATGCCCAGCAATGAGACTCTGACAGGATAATCTGCAACTACCCAGGTCAGTCTCAGCTATTTGACCAGATTATCTGCAAGCCACATTCTGAATACATGTGTGACAGGGTGGAGTGGCAGTGGCAGACCATTGCCACCAACCTCACTACCACCTTATATCTTCCCATTAGCCACTCCACTACCCTCACAGAATGCTGCTGGTTATAACTGGTGGAAAAGCAATATAATTTCTTCAACAGGAGAGAGTTTGTGCTGTTAACCAAGAACAGAGTTCAACAGACACCACCTTGGTTCTTCTTTCCTGATGAAGCCTAGCCCAACACGAACCATATAAATCCATTAAATACTCTGTGGGTTTTACTGGTTCTACTCAGCCCTCACATTTATAGCCACTTGGCCCTTACTTTGAGACATTTAAAAATAAACCCTTTGATAACTGTGTTTAAAGTACTACATTTTTTGGTGTGCAAAGAAGAATCTGCTTTACTCATTTTATATTACAACAATTTATTATGCAATGTGATTACATGTTGGCAGCATCTCTGATTAGGACTTTAAACAGGAACTAGCAGCAGTTATGTTGAATGTGGTTTTCATTGGACAAAGCACAATACCATTGATTGGATGGCGATTATATTCAGCATTAACTCCAGCTCTATAAAAATATCACAAAGGAAATGGGTCTGGTAGCATCAGATATTTCTAATTGCATGGATGAACAGCACATGTTGTGACTTTTGATTTTAACAATCTGAGTAGACAAAGGATGCTGTAGGTTGGAGCAAAATCATTAATCTCAGTGGTTATGAAACATTTCTCCAAAAGGCATTAATGACTTGTTTTTGACCTTGCGTTGTTCAACAGGGTTAAAACAAAAAGCTGAGTCAAATATTTGCAATGACCAATGAATTTCACAGACCTGATAAATTATCTTTAGAGGCACGCTTGTTTCTTTTCACAGAGGTGTTTATGACTTTTTAATTCAGTATTTGGTAAATTCAGAACTCGCAATATGGTTTCCTGATTAACAGTTTGTCGTTTGACATTCATAATTGTAGGGTTATGCATCTTGTTTGTGTAACATATGGCTGGTTGACTGTGGGCTTCTACTAACGAAATACAAATGCTACTGTAGGAACAAGGCTCTCGTAATTGCTTTTGCGCTGGACTTGTACATACAGCTTTGGATAAGACTCAATGCAGTCCCAGTGGGTCAACTCCTGTTCTTGCTGGGTCCCATTTCAATATAGTTTCTGCCTCTTTTTCCTACTGCCACCTGATTCTTTACCATGTGTCATGTGCAACTGTACCTCCACAATGTATGCTTGTATTGGAGTGCATGAACACCCAAATACAGATCCAAAACCTAATATTGCTCCCCATATAGCACTACTGAGAATGTGTAGGTGTAATACTGTAACTCGCCAGATAATTTTGTTCACACCCTTGTTCCAGCAATTAGTTTTGGCAGGCTGTGTGCCCATGTACTCACTAGTCACCTGCATAATATCCTGTGCATTTAGGCCTTGACCTCTGTCAAATTCTGATTCAAGTATCCATTGTAAGGAGCATTTTGTTCATTTCATAAGGTGGTCACAGGTAATGGTTTTGGAAGGACTTGAACAAAGGAGATTAGAAAATTCTGAATTGGAAAGTTTCAGGCTTTTTATGATTGTCATATCTGGATCTGGAACAGACAAATAATTACCAATAACCACCGTACAATGGGTAGACAAAATCTTTTGTGGATACAGGTTTAATAACCTGGAGCACTGTCTCCAAGGGGCTCAGGGTGGCTTCCCTTGGTTTCCACCAATATTGGGCAAAACTCCCTCAGAACTACTCATTGATGGTTTTATAATCCAATTTGATTGGTGCGTATTCACAACATAGGCAACACCCAATGTTGGAGGGAGTGCAGAGAGATTGGAACTCACTGGCGCCTTTGAGGGATAAGCACACATTTGGGAGAGAGTAACTGCAGAAAATCAGCTTAATTATTGGCCGACAAGTAGAATAAGATCCTACGCTTTGTCTTCTCTCATTATTCTCAGCTGCTACTGCTAATCTAATTTTGAAATATCTAATGATATATTGTAACTGCCTGTTTAGTGATACCTGAAGACTGGAAGGGCCAATTACACTGGACTGCTGGTAGAATAAAGCCTTGTATATTCTCCCCCCCCCCCATCTTGATATTTTATTAAGGATTTTCTTGTTTTACAGAAGTGCAATGCCTCGTATTTTTTTCCCCATGTAACATTTTTACAAATCGGTTTCATTTGTTGAGGCATTAGGGGGAGAAGGGAGAAAAAAGAAAAAAGAAAGGGGGGTGGAGAGAGGGAAGATGGATGGGGGTGGGGTCGGGTGGCGGTGTTTCTATTATGTTTAATGTATGTAGAGTTTGGTGCCAGCGTTGCTTGTGTTGTTCACTTGTGTTCCTTTGGTGGTGAGAGAGGTTGGGGTTGGCCTAGGGTGTGATTGTTTGCTTGTGATTGGCTGTGGTGATCTTTGTTTTCGTGTGTGAGTGAGGTGGGTGGGTGTTTTGGATCAGGTTAGCCATATTGATTTGTATGCTGTTGGTGGATTATTGTCCTTGTCCTGTTGGGCTGTGTATGTGATAAAGGGGAGCCATACCGGGGTGAGGGCGTCTTCTTCTGTTTGTCCCCGTGTCAGTTTCAGTTTATTACTTAATTTTTCTAGTAGGGCTGTTTCCCATACTATTTGGTACCATTGGTCCATGCTTACTCCTGACAGGTCTCTCCAATGTCTGGCTATGATGCTTCTGGCTGCTGAGAGTAGGTGGGTTATGAGTTCTTTGTGGTGTAAATTGGCATTGTTGTCTTGGAAGATGTTAATAGGGCCAATTCTGGGGTGATGTCTATTACTTGCTTAGTTATTTTACATATTTCTTGTATGGCTGTTGTCCAGAATAGTTGGATTTTGGGACACTCCCACCACATGTGGAGGTATGTGCCTGTGGAGGTGCACCCTCTCCAGCATTTTGGTGAGGTTCCTGGGTGTATTAGCGCTAGTTTCCTTGGTGTTAGGTACCACCTGTAGGTGAGTTTCAGTGTGAGTTCTTTTCTTTTCATTGATATGGATTTAAAGGGGGGTTTAAGACCACATTCTGGGAGTGGGGGAGTGGAGCCCACCATCTTAAGGTCTTTGGGGAGCCATGGACATGGAAGTCTTGGCAACCATTTGGTGGCCTTTCATTAAATATATCACTACTTGGTCCTTCTGTGAATGTATCAAGTATGATTTTATTTGCTGGTATCTTCGAGTCATTTTATTTCTATTGCTGCCTCACTGGATCCTGTCATGTTCTTTTCTTTGTGGTCCATCTTACTTTCATAAGTGTTTTCATAATGCAGGGGGAAGTAGGGATAAGTTGTTTGTTGTTCTTTTGGTTGTTTATCCTTGACTCTTTGAATTATGTAAAAGGCACTACATTCAAATACGTATTGCTGGTATATATACACACACACACACAGAGAGAGAGAGAGAGAGAGAGAGAGAGAGAGAGAGTATGTAATAAGAAGGTAAAATGCCACAAGCCACACAATCTGGAACAGGATTTGTACTAGAGTGTACAAAAATACTGACCTATTGAACGCAACTATTCGCAAACTTAAAGGTCATCATGGAACTGGCCATTTAACAGCACATATAATAAACTCATAGTAATGTTTGAAAGCTGCCAAGGAAAGTGGCATGATGTGGGAATTAATTACCTAACCTTTGCATTGAATGTGTCATATCAGTAATTTGACTTTTATTAAAAGACTGTATAATCAGAAACATAATCACAAATGCAGTGTTAAAGAAAAAGTGTGATATGAACCTTTGTACTCGGGTCACACATAATGTAATACAATTTTACTTTCAGCTTAATGCATTATATGTATGAGGTTATGCAGCAACACAAAAATGCAGAGTGAGAAATGAGAGTCAGCTCCAAAACCTCAATAATTAATCCTTAGAGCTGTATTGAATTTTTTGCAGCTCTTGACTTTCATATCAAAATGTACATTTTTACAGGGTACATTTTTTTTATAAAAAACCCTAACCTGCTGTCAAAATATGCAAAAAATGTAATTTTCTTAAAACCATTAAAAAAGAAAATGTTCCTATCTTTAACAATAATATCCACAGGTAAGATGGGTGTCTCCTTCCAATTCCATGTAGAAAACAAGCTGCCATTGAGTCTGTTATCCTACACCTACTTACCTAGAAATAAGCGCCATTTAACTCAGTGGGAGTTACTTTTGAATAGAATGTCTACTGTACCTGCACTGTAAAGGTGTGATGTATATCATGATGACATCCTCAGTCATTGTTTAATAATATTGTAGAAGCTGACATAACCAATCAGATACATTAACATTAACATTAAAAGTGATGGTGCAACCAAGGGCCAAATGCGAGAGAGCCACCTTTTTTGAGATTTGAAAGTAGCTATAGGATGCCTGAATTGGGCTGTGGCTATGATGCTGGAGGAAATGGTTTTAACTCCTCTTCCCAATTTCACAGCTTTGATTTAAATCAGAGTCCTCCCAAGTAAGCTTCCATTAGCTTCTACCACCCAACCCTGCACATCCCTAGTGTGGGCAACCCAGCCAGGTGGGCAGGGTAGAAATAATAAAACATTCATTCATTCATTCATTCATTCATTCATTTATTTGTTTGTTTGTTTGACCTGGGGAAGATGCGGGAGGGTGGAGAATGAACCACCCAAAATCAGATCACAGGTCTCCTGAATCATGAATTGTTTGGCCTTGCTTGTGAGCACAGTGCAGTGCAATTCAAACAAGGGTGAAAATAAAAACAGGAAAGGTGGAATTGATGGGGAACCAATTGCTGTGAAAGGGTGGCAATTTTCAAAAGGTAGTGGCAGACCTTCTTGCAGTGGTGAGGGGCCACTTAGGATTGCTGACCTCTAGAGACTAAGGGATTCTGAAAGAGTCCTGAAAGACTCAATTTTTTCAGTAGAAAGAGCCAGTGAATAGTGCTGAGGGCTTTGCTGTTGAATAGTGAGATGTGGAGCTACATAATGGCTCCAGAGAACACTCTCCATGGAATTGTAGAGTTGGAAGGGACCCAGAGGTGCAGGAATCTCAACTAAATCATACCAGACAGATGGCTATCCAACCTCTGTTTAAAAACCTCCAAGGAAGGAGAGTCCACCACATCTCATAGGAGTCTGTTCCACTGTTCCACTCTTCCCTTTAAAGTTCTTCCTGATGTTTAGTGGGAATCTCTTTTAACTTGAATCCACTGGATTGAGTCCTACTCTCTAGAGTAAGAGAAAACAAGCTTGCTCCATCTTCCATGTGACAGCCCTTTAGATATTTAAAGATGGCTGTCATATCTCTTCTCAGTCTTCCCTTTTCCATTCTGAACATACCCAACTTGATCAACTATTCTTCATAAGACTCAGTTTCCAGACCCTTGATCATCTTGGTTGCCCTCCTTTGCACATGTTCCAGTTTGTCAGTTTCCTTCTTAAATAGTGGTACCCAGTACTGGATAGAGTATTCCAGGTGGGGGGGTCTGAATCAGCCTTAGCCATCCTGATAGATGGGAAAGAGATGGGGAGGTTGGCCTTGCAGCTTCTGTTCTATCTCTAGGCAGCTTTCAATGCCATTGACCACAGTATCCTGCTAGACTTGCTCTGTTGGGTAGATACTGGGAGTTCTGCACTGACTTCCCATCCGCTACAAGGAGGCCTGGTTCTAGGAACCTATCACTGGGTGTCTCATCTTTTAAAACTAGTGTCTTATCTTCATTTTTCTAGAATTATGTGGCTTGCATGTGGGTGTGGTCTCATACACTGGAAAAGAGCAGGGCAGTATTTTTTAGCACGCTTTATGGGCTAATTCCCAGGGTTGCCCAAGGCATTTCAGCACTTGAGGCAAAACTCCCTGCTGCCACCACACAATGTGGGTGCAAATTTTATAATTAGTCTCCCCCACTGGACACTGGGGGAGATCCTTTATAGATCTACCCTCCTACCTGCCAGTGACACTTTGCGTTGGTTCCTCCCTTTAAGAGAAGCTAGTGCAAATCCCCGTCACACCACTGGCCTGAGGTGGGCCAACTCTGGCTAATTCACACAACCACTCAACCGACCTGTTGAAAATATGGGCTGACTAGATCCTTGCAGAGTTCAAACATGTAGTGGGTGTGGGTTTTATCTGCCACACACCTGGTTTGCAATGCCACCTTAACCTTACTGTACTCTGCAAACCCACTTAGATTCATTCAGTCGACATGCTGTCAAATTGCCAATTTGGTTGGTGTGAATAGGTCCGCTATATTGCAGAAATGAAACACTTGCTTTCAGGACACTCGTATCTTCTGGTAAATGTTAGCCACCTAGCCCTCACATGTGAGCTGGGAGGTATTTTGCGATCATTCATTTTTAGCCAGGTAAGAAAGGAGTTTAGTGTCCAGGAAATAAATGAATCCTTGATTCTCTGTGAGTGAAGCTTTCTGAAGCTAAAATGCTTGCTTTAAGTCTCTAATGTTTCAAAATACGGTGAAAAATAGCAACAACATTGCCTCCTGTAGAAGCAAGGCAGAAATAAATCAGAGGAGTAATTTACTTCAAAAGCCTCTATGTTTGCCTCTTTCCCGTCTCCTAACTGGGAGAACAAAAATGAAAATAAACACCTAAAATTGTCAGGTAATACAAAGCTGTCACAACTAGAGTGATTCTGAATGCATCAGACACTGGATTCACTTAGACTATTTTGAGCACTTGGTGGATATTTTTGTTCCTTGGCTGCATTTCTAGTGTCAGTCAATAAGGCTGGGAGGTTCAGACTGGGAGGTGTATGTTGCAGCCCTTCACACGACTGGTCCCCAGAATGCGCACATAGGGTCTGAATGATGCTGCAGTTGGGAGGATTAAGGAGAAACATTCCTCATGTATGGGAATCTAGCAGTTCCAATCCTGATCAAAGGCTCACAACTTTAGGCCTGCTTCTGTTCCCTTTTATTTTCCTCTGAACCCAATACTTCTGGCTGTATCTCACAAACTTTTGAATGGGGAGTCACTGCAGAAAAGTAAAACCACTGCAAAGAGAATGCTTAGCATGGAATTGGTGCTATGCCATGTGCCCAAGGGAGGAGCTGAACCCTTCCGGGAAAGTCTGTAAAATAAAAAATAAAAAAGTTTTTCACATTGGATGCCATATGCACAATGTCAGAACCTGTCTAACTTCAGTGCACAGTGTGCACTGCTAGGGAGGTGTCGCTGTGTTGAAGAACCGACTCCAAGTCACCATTTTCCACCCTGAGTAACATCAATCACATCTGACCATTGGCCAATCCTGGCTGGGGCTGTTGGGAGTTGCAGTGTGCAGCATCTGGAGGGCACCATGTTGGCTTCCTTGGTGTAGACCCAACAAAGTGGTTTGGGACCAGAGTGCCTGAAGGTGCAACTTCTCCATATGCGTCCATACTTCAGCTTTAAGATAATCAAGCAGAGCTACATTCCAAGGACCATTCTTTGGAAATAAAGAAGCCTTGGGGCAATGAAGGAACAGGGCCTTTTTTCTGTGGAGCAGCCTTCCTGCTCTGAAGAGACTGGGTGGCTAGCTTGCTGATTTAGGAAGCTGGAGGGCAGGACTTCTCTGTTCAAGAAGGCATTTAGCTGACTGACTAATGCTGCTTGCATGGTTTCTTTTTTGCTGCTTTTGTATTGGCGATTTTAATGTGGTTTTTAAAAGTGGATTTTAGACAACTTTAATATAATTGTCAGCCATCTTAAGGACCTTTTAGGCTGGCTGGTTGGGAAAGCATTTAACAATAAATAAATAAAATTGCCATCTATTCCACATTAGCAACCCTGAATAAATCCACTTTGCATTGAGATTAATTTTCACGATGAAATGCAAACACGGCATAAGTTGAGACTGACAATCCTATCCATGTCTGCACAGAAATAAATTCAGCGAGACTTTCCCCCTGATAAGAGTGTATAGGGTTGCAGCCTCAGTAATCTAATATACTGAGCACTAAGGAATGGCTACTACAAGCCGGGACTGCCTGCTTTTTAACTATGCCACATAGTGCTGGAGTGCTGGATGTGGAAACGGACACATAATTTGGCAGCTTGAAAATGCCAGCTTTCATTTAAAAATAATGCAATGATCTTGCTCCGAAGATAAGCTTCAAAGTGGGTGGGGAATGCCTGATAAAGTGGGATGGAAACTGAACATAAGAGTCCTGCTGGTTCATGCAAAAGGTCCATCTAGTACAGTACTGTTGTCACAGTGGTCAGCCAGATGCCTTTGGAAAGCCTGCAAGCACAAAGGGAGTAGAAGGGCACTCTTCCCACCTGTGATTCCAGCAACCGGTATTCAAATGCATAGTGCCTTTGACAGTGGACAACATAGCCATTACGGCCATTGATAGTCCTAGCCTCTTTTTTTTTCTTTAAGTTTTCCATGTTGGTGGCTATCATTACCTTCTAAGGGAGCAAATTCTATAGTTTGGACTATGTGCTGTGTGAAGAAGTGTTCCCTGACTCTGCAACCTCTTGCCTCATAGATGTGTGCAATCATTTTACAATGAATTAGTGAACAGAACTGAATCAGGTGTGTTGAGATTTATTCTTTCTGAAATGGATTGAGTAAAAAAATTGGGGAAAGGGGCTTCCTTGTTTCAGATGGCAGCGGAGCAAATTTTAGCCAAGCTTCTCACAGCTGCCATTTTGTTTTCTCATAACTTCTTGCACATTACACTGCTTGCCATGGTGGGGTGACATGTGCCGCACAAACAAAAGGAACATCCTAGCTGGAGGCTGCCCTTTGTTCCCAGATGTGTCCCTGCAATTGTGACAAAAGGAGGCAATGGGCAAAACAACCACTGCCAATGAAACAGAAGGGGAAAGGAGTGGAGAAAGACAATGAATGGGTGGTATTCAACAAATGCATCCCATCAGTGTAAGGATTTCCACTTGCACAATGGGACTTTCCCCCTCCCTTGTCCACCCATGTGCACACTCCATGCCCTTCCTCAATTTGCTCCAGAACATTGGGGGGGGGGGCAAGAATTGATTTAGGGGTCACACAGGGGGAGGAGAAGCAGATAAAATTCCATTGTGTTGGCAGAAATTATTGCACTCACAGAATGTTCACTTTGACACTACATTGGATACAGCCAAGTGTAAGTACCAAAACAAATACAAGTTGAGTGAATGGATAATCAAAAGAATATGATTTAACTAATACATAATTTTATGAAAGTAGTCTTTAATCATGAAAACAAATGGAACAAAAAGGTGGGAGGGACTCTTGCATACCCCTGCTGCCCGCTGTTGTAGCTCACCCACCTTCAAACACATCTGTATCCTTTATTCTGGAGAAGTTATACGTGGCTAGATATGTGACTACATTTACCAGTGGCCTTAGACCCTGGGAAACCTCTGCCAAGCCAATCTAATGGCCTCTATGACTTAAAAACAGCTCTGACTTTAATTTATACTTCTGCTACCCTGGAGTGTGTTATTGCTTTAAAAACAAATGAACTTTATTTGTTAAGTCTTTCACTAACACAAAACGTGCTTACTGTCTGTTAAAATATATTTAGCATTGTTCGGAAACAAAAATCAATATATCTGTATCTTCTGCTCTAGCCAAAGGAATTGCTTTTATTCAGCTTCAGGATACATGGGGAATTATATTGCTAAAAGATTTCACACTTCCTACAATGAAGTTTAAACTTTTTCTGAGCATTCAGTGCAAGATAACACAATATCCAGGTGGTGATGAGAAAAGAAAGGTTTATTTATATAGTTATTTATAATGTATTTAACAAAGAAGGTTTTTTTAAAAAAAAAAAACAACTGACTGGAAAAAAAGGCTTCTCATTTGACTTTGTTGACTGCACAAGCCACTATCTTTCCTGGTTTTGCTGAGGAGAACATAGACTTGGATCCCATGAGGTTTAGAAAGTAATTAATGCAAACAATTTAAATCTGATGTGGAAAGATGAATGAACTAAACAATGAAAGGTAGATTACTTTTTTTGCTGGCTGTTCACCAACTTGGGTCAGAAATGACACAGAAAAGATTAAATGGCACACTACACCAAGCAACATTCTTATCACTTTTATTATTGAGAATGCATTTTATTGAGAAGTACATAAATGCATATGACATTCTTCACAAAGAAAATACATCGGCATTATTATCATGTTTATACCATACCAAATGGAAACATATCAGGAGATACTGGTGGGGAGATAGCAGAAAGGAATTGTTCTGATCTATGCATAAGGTGAGTTGGTGCCATTGTCCATAGTTTTGAAGATAAGGTTTATAGAACGAATCGAAGAAGGGAAAAGGAGATTAGAGGAAACACTGAAGAGAATAACTAAAGTAGGGATGAAGGAGAAATTTGACCCAGTATGCATTTAAAGTCAAACCTATCAAATTCGCATGTTCCAAATCAAAATGCAAACCAAAACCACTAACCTTCAAAAACACACTTATCCAAATTTTGCAATGCGGTTATCCAATGACTGTTTACAAAAGTGCAGATACTAGGAGAAAGTGTGCATAAAAATGAAGGTGCTAGTGAAAATATACAAAAATGCAATATATGAGTAAATTGCTTGCAAAAATGTGTACATTGGTAAAAATGTTATTAGGAGATTCTGTTGCATATTCATGAGGAGGCCCCTACAATTCAGAGTTCCCTGTGAATGATTGGTTATTAAACCACTCCGAGAACTGTAGATCTGTGAGGGGACTAGGACTCTCCTAAAAATTCCCAGCACCCTTGACAAACTACAGCTCCCAGAATTCTTTGAGGGAATTAAACAGTGACTGTTTAAAGTGCTATGTTTCAACTTTTAATGTATAGTACAGAGGGGACCTGATTCTCCTCTTCTTTGCAGATTGGGAGCAAATTTAGGTTACTGAGTAGGGTTATATGTTCAGGACCCTAACAGTGTGGCTTGGCATAAATGTCTTGAAAAGGGAAGCACTACATAAATCATAATTCCCTGATTTTTTTTTTTCTGTTGAGAGAATAGCCACTGTTGAGAGAATAGTCACAGTGCAAATGCTAAGAGGTTTGTTGGGTGTCTTTCCTCTTCCAGCCATTGCTTTGTGTGCTCTGCAATGTAAAATGAGCTGGTTGTGGAGAGGCTTTGCTGCAGTGAGCCAGTAGTCACTTGTGTGGTCATGTGATGCTGGAGTGAGCTGGTGTGGAGAGCATTCATGACAGAGAGAACAGGAACGAGACCAAAAAGAGATGCCATTTGAGAGGCTGAACGGCACCTGTCTCCGCTCCAGCTGGACTGGAGAGAAGGAGAGCCCTTCAGCTCACCAAATTGCCAGTCCTTTACTATTCAAGTAGAAAAACTTCACAAAACTGTGAGGAACGCATATTGTACGGATTTCAAAAGAACTCATTCAGTAGTATTGCTTTAAAGCAATGGGGCCTATGTTTCTTTAAAAACATTTATTCAAATGCTTTCTGAATACCGGACTATTCTTTCTTTTCCCCCCAGATTAAATGCACTTGGTAAGACAAATACTTATAATTCTTTGGTTCATTCCTAGTACTACTCATCCTTTGGGCCTTGTTTAATAGTGAAGAATCATCCAGCGTACTTTAAGACTCAAAAAGACACTGTGTGTCAATAAACGAGTTTGTGCTTGCAATACTCAGGAAAGTTGTGTGTGCACATGATTGGAGGGGGGGGTGTAACTGACCGGGGTGTGATTTGACATGACTGAAGCAGTCTTTGAAAGCTGTGTGACAGGCAGACATTGAGCAAGGTTAAGGTATTTTCAGACAGAATTGAGAGAGCTATAGCAACTAAAATTCTGCCTGTGGTGTGGCATGCAGTTGTTAACAACACAGGGCCTCTGCTAAAAAAGATGGTGATGCTAACTAGAAGGGAAATTTCCTTCCACATTTCTGTTGTCCCCCCTGCCTTCTCTTCTCAATGCTTTCTATCAGCCATATGCTACCCTCCCACTTAGTCCCTTCATGCTGCTCAGCTACTGAAACCAAGAAACAACTAGCTAATGGAGAGATTCATGTACTTTGCCAGGTTAACTTGCACTTAACTTCCCCCCACACCCAATCATATCTTCTCAGGCTCAAATTGTTGTCTTAAACGGCGTTTCCGTGCACTGCTCTGGTTCGCCAGAAGCAGCTTAGTCATGCTGGCCACATGACCCGTAAGCTGTACACCGGCTCTTTCGGCCAATAAAGCGAGATGAGCGCCGCAACCCCAGAGTCGTTCGCGACTGGACCTAATAGTCAGGGGTCCCTTTACCTTTACCTTTTTACCCCAACAAAAGGAACAGGTATTGTATGGCGTCATGTTCCTGTCTAGCTTGGACAGCTCATTGGAGGGAGGATCCTGCTATCGTATGGTGGTTTTGGTTTTCAAAAATAAATAAATACAGCATTTATCCATCCCTGGGAAATTGTGTTATTTTATACCAAAGGTTTCCCAGGGACCGAGAAGAATCCATTTTGTGCTCTTTTTCAACTAAAGGAGCAGTGATTTTCTTATAAAGAAATGTCATGTCTTCTTCCATGGGAAAATTTTGTATTTTTTTCATACTTCTATTGTGTGAGTATATATAAAATGGTAAGCTGATTTGAAAGGTTTTCTTGAAGAGCAGCATAAATATGTGGTATGAAGTGAAAAGTCTGCATGCTATGTGTACAAGCAGTTAACCAGACCACCAGTGCCGAAGGTGGAGGGCAGGTTTTGCTCTCCTGACAAGTGTCACCAAGTCCAGTGACATACTTAACAGATGCACTCTCAGGGCACCCAATGCTATGAAAGCTAAACCTGCTACCTGCTTCCAATGTCCCTCACGATTGAGAATCTAGCCTGCTACTAGCCCTACCTCTTATTCTACTCAGGAGCCCAACCTGGGTTCTCCTTCTTGGAGAAGAACTCCTGTTTGGTGGTAATACTCATGTTTTGCATGTAGAAAGCCTTAGCTGAGACCTCAGCATCTCCAGTTAAAAGGACCAGGTATTAGGTGATAAGGAAAACCTTCTGCCTGATCATCAGAAGACCTTCAGACCATACTGGACTGTATGGAGAAACAATAACTACCACCAGAAGAACTGCTCATACATTGAAGCTATGTAGGATTGAGGAGCAAGGCTGTACTAACTAGTCTCACTCCTGATGTCACCCATACCATTTTCTTAGTTCCTGACATCCACATGTATAGCCTTCATGCATACAGGCTTCCCTCTTGCAGATGTTCTCAGTGGATACTGCACTTACAGCCTGGAGAGCTCAATCAGTGACTAGGAAATTATGGGCTGGGGCTCCTTATTCTATTTCAGTGTAGCTCTCTATGCTTCTTGGTCACCCTAGAGTTTGACAGAATGTTGGCAGTGTAACTGGGGTTGCCCCTGATGTTGCAGCAGCATTCTAGATATTATACAAGAAGATATAAAACAAGACCTCCTTTCCTGTATCCCATCTATAGAGTTAGCCAAGAGCAGCCTTCTGGTGTTGCCCTCTATATACCAAATGGGTATGTGGGGAGGAAGCGAATGCCACATCAAAGTTGTTATTTTTCTGACTTCACCCCGTTTTGGAATTCGTTCTCTTTAGGAGTTCAGAAATGCCTGACTTTCCAGAAACCACTTACCTAAGGATTTGGGGGCAGCAGGGCAGTGATGACCAGTGGACTTTAGTGTTCTGATTATTTGATTTGAAATATTTACCTACCCCAAGGCTTCAGGAATAGGATAGGCAACCTGCTTTGAATAAATGAATATGTTAGTCCCTGTTCAGAAGAAACACAATCTATAGTACATACGCTGTATCTCTCTTTATGCTGCAAATTTCAAGGAAGTGTTAGTGCTGAGAGATCTTCATCTCTGCTAGCTCTTTCTGGGATGAGCTGATATGTTCAAAGAATCAGCAGATTTTATGCCTGTTGCTTTTCCTTGACCTGTTTCCAAATCTGAACCCAGCATCCATAAAGTCATTCTGTCTCTGCACCAGTTTATGATGCATTCTGAATCAATAGCATAGAGTGGGGAGAAAATACGAAAAACAAGCTAACTGAGGCAGTGCTGAAGTCTTCAGAGCTATATTCAAATACTCCTCTCTAGCCGGTTCAATATAATTTTCTGAATAGCACACAGCAGGAATTCATTTGCTACAAATAGCTTTACACCACCAGCATCTTCAATAATTTTGTCATGCAGTGTTCCCTAGATAGGGCCATAATTCATTTAATAAACAGAAAATTAAAACAGAAAATAAACAAAACTGAGTGAAGACAAAGCCGACATAGATTTCCTTCAGCGTTTAAAAAGAAAACATTGATCTTTTGTTTTCTATCTTTTTTTTTAGGACCTCTGTTGCAACTCCTAAGGTCACCTTCTTGACAATTCCAACAGGGGTTTATCTTGTACCATTTACTCTGACATACAGCCCAATGATTTATTATTGCTTAGTTCTTGATACTCTTCACTGCACAATCCAATCTAAAAGACACACATATTTCTCAATTCGGGGACTTCTTTATTTTATGAAAAATCAGCTTGGTGCTTTGTGGTAAATGCTAGACTTGCCACTTGATCCTAATTTCTTTCTTAAGTATGTTTTCCACATACTGTGTTCCGTTTCCTGCACAGGTCTTTACCAAATGGCATCCCTCCCCCTTTACTTCCAACAATCCCATTGTGCTCACATCCGGAGGGAAGATGAGTGGAGCTGTAACACTGGAATGTTTCTATATGCATCTAAAAAATCTATAGTGTTATATCCCTCAAGTGTTAGTAGCTGGTGTAGGGGTTTTGTTCTTTTCCTGTCTTCCTTTTTTTAAGTTAAGGTTTATATTTAGACTAAGGGCTTTACAACATTGGATGCTAATTATATTGCCAGGGGAGACAGAATAAGAAAATACTTGTGCCTTTAACTCCTTCCCTGCTTTGCAGCTCAGGGAACAACAGTAAAAATGGGCAAATCATGTGTGTTTTATATAAGGTTGCAGTGATGCCTTTAAGAACTGCATTGTGGGTAGAAATTCAACATAGGCTACACACTTCATCTGTTGAAGTCTTACCTGCCACACAGTTGCATGTGAAAATGTGCTTTTAGATGGAGGAGGAGGAGGATTCTAACCCTTGCAATGTGGGAGAAGCAAAAATAAAGATGCTGAGCTTTTCCTGCAGTGCTCTCCTATCTTAACTGCTTCCCAATGGGCTAAATTTTTAATTGGTGAGGCTTTCTCCTTATGGAATCTCTGATCTAGGAAAAGATTTGCCTGTCTTGCAGTGTTTTAAGGCACAGGAACCCTGCTGAAAAAACGTGGCAGCTCTTTAAACTGGAAGCTGAAACTGTGTGTCACTTGCACTGCTCACCACTTAAGCAATGGTCTGATGTTCTTTGTTCAGTTGGTAGGAAAATCCAAGGTGTATCTGTATATACTAAAGGTGCGGTGATTGCTTAAGAACATTAGGAGAGCCCTGCTGGCTCAGGCAAAAGAGCAGTGCTTTTCTTGTGGGAAACAAAGGTGCCGGCACTGCGTACCCCTGAGTACCCCCATGAAGAAGAAGAAAAGCAAGGCCAATGACCCACCTAGTCCAGCATCCTGTTCTTACACTGGCCAAACTGGTGCCTGTAGGAAGCCTGCAAGCAGGACATGAGAACATCAAACTCTGCTTACCTGCACTTCCTGACATCTAGTATTCAGAGGAATATTGCCTGTCACAGTGGAGGCAGAACATAACTATCATGGCTAACAGCTGATGACAGCCTTATCAATACGATATCTTTATTGTCATTGTCCCATGCAGAACAATGAAATTGAAGAAACTACATAAGACATTCAAAACCCTCTAAAAACTCTGAAACCCCATTTAAAAATACAATATACTCCTACAGAGATGCCTTATACTGCGTTTAAAACCAGAATTGCATTTGGGTAGAAACTGTTTCTCAGGCGGCTAGTCCTAGTCTTTATAACCCTGTATCCTCCATTAATTTCTCCAATCCTCTCTCTTTTTTAACCCATCCACGTTACTGGCCATCACTGCCTCTTGTGGGAGAGGCTTAGTTCCTATGTGTATTGGAACAACCATCACTTTACTTTTTCTTACTCAGCTTTGTATACCCAGGTACAAAATACCTGTGTGCTCTACCAAGCATGAAGGGTATGCTGCTCATGTAGAATTACATGAATGACGCCTAAAAAACAAACAAACCCCCAAACAGCAGCAGTGGTTGAGTGTACTTCCAAAAACTACTTCCACTTTTATGGGGGGGGGGGGGTTAAGAAAATCATGCCTAATTAGGAATATAGAATGCTGCCTTATGTGTGTGCTCTGCCACTGAGCTATGACCCTCCTCCCATCCACATATGCGCCCTCTTCACACATTATAGCAGGTAAAGGAACTTGTGTTCCTCCAGAATTATTCATTTATTTATCATTCATCCAAGGAGCTCAAGTTGGCACATATGGCCCTCTCCCCTTCTCCATTTCATCCCCACCACAACCCTGAGGCACTGAGGTAGGTTAGGCTGAGAGATGGTGATTAACCCAAGGTCACCCAGTGAGCTTCATGCCCAAGTGAAGGTTTGAACCCTGGTCTCCTACATCCTACTGGGGCACTCTAACCACTATACCACACTAGGTTGATAAGACAAGAATTACATCATTCCTGATGTTGAGGGTGCTGGCTGGGTCTGGTGGGAGTTGGGATGTAGTAAAATCTGAAGGACCCAAGGTTTCCCATCTCTGTTACAGGGTAAGTTTTTGGTTTGTTTTAACTTAGACATGATTCACCAAACCAATTGGACACCTTTCCACTTAAATATGTTTATGATTCTCCCTGTCTGTATGCGTGTTTGTGTGTATTTATGTGTGTCTATTTTGCCTTTCTTTGCAGTATATTAATATCTGCTTCAAAACTGTGACAGAATGCTTCTTAAAATCTTGGTCACCACTAAAGTTTTTGCAAGTGTTCCTGCAGGCTGTTTAAACCATTTGGTGTCATTAACCCTCCATGTACCTAGATCCTAGAATGCAGCTGCTTCCTTTAAACTGTTCCAGTCATTAGCTGGTACGTTAAGTAGCTAATGATGCTCTTACAGGATCTGCTGCCATCACACAGGTGCCAGGGAGTAAACATTTTTAAAAGGCATTTTTGTGACATGTCAATTAAGAGCTCAGATTTGCAAATGCTCTCCTGAGTAAGTTTAGTCACAGGTTCAGACCTGCCCTTCACTCAGTTCGAATGTCTCTCTTTGCAGAATTAGGTCTTTAATGAGCACAAATCAATATCAGACATTGGGCTAAAAGCTGTGGTATGGTAACTTAAAAAAATAAAATCTAGCAAAGTAGAAATAAATGGTCCAGCAAGTACTTAGTAATCTATATTTCCACTTGCTGTTTATAAAAATGATGATTTGCCTGTTGTTGTTTTTGCAAGAATGTGGATTTTACCCCTCCGTTCTGTGACATCATTGTTTTCCCACAAATTGATCAATGTAAAAAAAAAACCCCGTCAAAGAATGATGTTTACTCCCCTGCTAATTAGCTACATATAAGGAAGATTAATTGGATGTATGTAAAATATTGAAGCCTTAAGCAGCTTCTGGAGTCTCCCCTATTCTCATGGGGCAGGTGGAGGACCCCTATGGAAAAGATGCATAGCAAGGTTAAGTAAGCAATCCTCATCTTTCTGTCCACATCTGTCAGACACCTTTGCGGTCCTGCTGGCGCCAGGAAATCAGACGCCAGCCTCCAAGCACGGAACCAGAGAGGCGCAGGAGGCTGCCAATGTTGAATTTGATACCACAGCAGGAGGTGCCATTTGCTTTCCCATAGGAAAGCAATTCCACTCCTTTCCCTTTCATGCTCATATAAACAAATTGAAGATGATGTAATTGTTAAAGGCGTTGCAGTTTGGGATTCTTTTAAAATAAGAATTTTCTCATTTGATTTCACTTGCTTCTCTGGCTGGCAAAGGCTAAAAATATATCCAGTGGACTTCCATATAATAGTGCTTAGATTTGCAGCCACATAGCCTGATCATGTGTGTTTTAAGTCCCACTGAATTGACCAACATTTCCTCCTAATTGTGCATAGGACTACAGCTCTTGCATGTGTATGTACTGTTCCTAATCCCGAACAAAACTGCATACATACAAAGTCCCCTTCGCGTGTACACCCAGTAGCGTGGGAGCTGTTTCATTTTGATGCAAAACCACACCCCTGTGGTATGGAAACATTTTAGTGAGTAGGGCAGTCATATGGGTCTTCCCCACCTTGTCAGCATATGTCATAGTGACAGCAGGCAAAAAAGTTGTTGCAGAAATGCTGTTAAACATCGATTTTACAGAAGGGCCACTTTGCAGTGCAGTACTAAATGAGCCAAACAGGAAGAGGCATCAGCCCACATGCAGGTATTTGAATCATGCTTCCTTTCTGAAGTGAAAGACCTTTTTGACAAGAGACACAGCAAACAAAGTCAGTGCATCAGACTAGGACCTAGAAGAGCAGGACTGAATCTCCACTTGACCATGAAGCTCACTGGGTGACCTTGGACCAGTCACTCACTGCCTCTCAGCCCAAGTTACCTCACAGAGTTGGGGGGATTAAATGACAAGGATGTATGCCATCTTGAGCTTCTCAGGGGGGGAGACAGGATAGCAATACGGTAAAGAAATAAACTGCACAACCCTATACATGGCTACTCAGGTGTAAGTCCCATATACAGTGGTACCTCAGTTTAAGAACAACCCTGTTTACGAACTATTCGGTTTACAAACTCCGCAAAACTGGAAGTAGTGTCCTGGTTTGCGAACTTTACCTCAGTCTAAGAATGGAATCTGAATGGTGGAAGGGCACCGGTGGCGGAAAGCCTCATTTGGGAAGGTGCACCTCGGTTTAAGGACGGCTTCGGTTTAAGAACGGACTTCCAGAACGGATTAAGTTCGTAAATTGAAGTGCCACTGTAATTCAATGGAACCTAGTTCCATATAAATGTGTAGGCATTGCAGCCTCTTTCACCCCAAATGCCAAGTGTAAGATTCTGCTTTAGCTGCCTTGGGGCTGCTTTGCACTTAATGGTAAACCAGAGTTAAATCAAGGATGACTTACCAGAAACAAGCAAGTGCACTGGTGTTTTTTGTTCAAATTGTGCCTGCCTTCTCATCAATTTGCCACACCAGGGGGAGACAAACCAGAACGCTGGCTTAGTGTTACATGTGAACACTTGTTTACTAAAATAATAATAATAATCCCCAGAAGAACAAGCCAGTGTCCTCCCAGTGTGGCAAAGGGAGAAGGTGGGGTCATTCTGATCAGTGCTTGCTCATTCCCAATAAACCAAAGTTTCCTAGCCCTTATGTGCAAACCAAGTCACAGCAAAGATCATTGTTAGTGTCACTGAAAGTAGGGCAAATGCTTGGTACTGGACTGCCTATTCCCTTACTGCTTTGACAGAGCGCTTCCATAGTATCCACAAAATATTTGCATTTCCTGAACCTCCAGCTGGCTGAGAGAATACGATCCATCTCTTTGTTCTCCTGTTTAATAAAAAGACATGAGTACATAGCTTTTCCCTGATATTCTTTGACATGCTGACATACTAGTTTTTTCCAAGCACAACCATATCCTAATGGACTAATGCTGGCTTCTTCTAAAAGCTGTTTTTGTTAACTATCTGGCCAGGCTGTGCCTGTGCTTGTGTAACTGTTTTTACAATAAATTGTGCCCACACTGCATTTTCATGTATTAATACTTCATTTTTTAAATAGCTACATCTTCCCAGAACTCCATCCTGAGGCAGCGAGCTACCAGTTGTCATATTGTTATGCTTCAGTCTTAGCTGACAACATATTTTTCAAATGTCCCTGGTTTTGCCTTTAAGTTTCCGCTCTCATTCTTGACCTAAAGTTGTCCCCAAGCAAACATTAAAATGTCAGATTAGGGGTGATGGCTCAGCTTTACTTCAGATGCCATTCCTTTCTCATTTCAATATATTTTTGATACCATTTGTCTCTCTATTCTTGCTATTTGTTTGATTGGGCTTCTTTTTAAACTGATTTTTAAAATGTATATTGAATGTCTAGAAACATTCTGTTCAGGGACATATGCTACTTACTAGCCTAGTCATCAATTAATTTTTAAACAGCAAGTCTCTAGCCCCTGTGAATGCCAAAAATAAATAAATAGCTACACTATCTGGTGCAGATTTTCTCTCCATCAGCCATGACTGGTGGCCCACCAGAGGCTTCATAAACCCTTGTTTTTGTTGCCTGCCTGGATTGCAAAAATTGGTGTGTGTGTGTGTGTGTGTATGTGTGTGTGTTAAGCACCTGGCAGGCACAATATATATGGCTTGTGAGTTTCATTCAGCTTGGTGAATAACAAGTTGTGCTGGTGAAATTGCAGAAAGGCGAGACAAAAGCTTAATGTTGTCAAAGTGGAAAGCATAGTCAAGGGAAAGTATAGTGTCCTGTGTAGCAGAATCAACTATATAATAAAGTACATGAGCATTAGCTTAATTTTAATAATTACAGAATTTTAACAATCACCAAATTTAGCTAGTATTGGCAATTTATTTATTTATTTATTGGTTATTTATATTTTTAGCACAAAAGATTAGTGTAAGCAGCAATTGTTTGGCAAAACAAATAACCCATAGGGAACTAAAGCAAAGTTAAATTGTGCTTGCATAAAATAAACCATATACTGTACAGGATGAGTTACTTTTGGCTATTTGAAAATACCTTTATCTTTTTACCCACAATGCAATGCTGTACACTTACATTGGAGGAAAACCCATTCAACTCAGTGGTTCTTACTTCTAGATAGCTGGGGTAGCTCAATTGGTAAAGCATGAGATTCTTAATCTCGGAGTCATGCGTTCAAGCCTTACATAGGGCAAAAGATTCTTGCATTGCAGGGGGTTGGACTAGATGACTCTCATGGCCCCTTACAGTTCTATGATTCTATGTATAGGACTGTACCATCTTTATCAGAAGCCTGCCTTTCTCACTCCCCTTACAACTTTTAGATACTGCTTTTCTTCTAAAGAAAGCACTCAAGTAACTAATTGTTAAAAGGCCCGTTTCCAACACTTTTGCATCAGTCATTTCCACACCAGTTATTTGCAGATGTGTCAGCAAGCTAAAGTTTGAAAATAAGAACAATGTTTACTTTATCCTGATGTTTGTTGTAGGCATTTACAAACAGAAAATTCAAATTATGAGTGTGATATATGCAAAGTGGTTAAAACATTTGTCCAGGCTTCAGAAAATCTAGAGGTAAAAATATGCACATTCTACTTTAGGAAAAAGTTAAGTTACTATATAGATGGGGATATGGTAGCAGTTTGAAGATTCACATTGCAGATTTAGCTTACTTCCAAAAGCACGATAATACCATAATGATACCAGTGTCCTTTAGCAAAGCCCTGAAGCCATCCAAACTATATCAGCACCATGGACAGCAGCTAATGTTTCGACAAACTGCCTAAGGCCTGAATGAGTCTTTTCATATACAGGCCAGATGTTCACTCTTTCTTAGGCCAGCTTAAGGCTAAAACAAACCTTTTCAACCAGGGTTTATCAGAGTTTCTAAATTACATACTGGGAAGAAATTTAATTGGTTTAATTAAGAAAGTTTATTTCATGGTAATTCAGTTTTGTTATGCTGCAAGATTTAATGTGTCCTCTGGTAGAAGGGATTTGTTATAAATATTCATAGCAATTTTTTTTTTCTCCAGCCCAGCCAAAAAGCAACTGTATGGAGAAAATGTGAATGGCTGTAAATAAAAAATGTAGAATAGTTGTTTTAAAAGTCAGAAGGATGTCTGGTTTATAATCTTCCCTCATACTGCTATGCTTATTTGTTTATGTCGATATAATTAAATGTTATCTGTCTCTATCACTCTGCACTTACTTCATTGATTTGCTGTATATTCTAGAGAAATGTCATCAAGATGAACAGACAGGAAGGTTAGAAGCTGATTTTCTTCATTCCCCCAAATTTAGTCATTACTTTGCTGTTTGTTCAGTTTTTATCACACTTTAAACACAAAGGACATGACTGACCAATGTTAAGCACTTGTTCTCAGCTCTCATCAATGAGACAATTGGTCCAGATTCAACTAAACAATTGCACTAGTGGGAGCCAGAGCAACAAGCCCCACTAGCACAATGAGGCTTCCCCCTCTTCCCCTGGCACCCCCACAAATCAGCCTGAGGGGCGCCCCCTGCTTTCCACCCTGGCCAACATGGTGGGGCTGCCCTGTGACTGCCTGGCTGGGATTAGAATTGCTCTGCTCTTTATTAGCCATGATAGTGAAATCGAACCTCTATGTTGAGACTCTGTATACCTCTGAAGAGCAGGTGTTAAGAACAAACAAAAAACCATGCCTTCGCTTTCATGCCTCACTTATAAGCTTCCCGGGGCATCTTGCCAGCTATTGCTAGAGACAGGGTGCTAGGAGATATGAGCATTGGTTGAATGCAGTAGATCAGTTCCTCTGTCGCAGGAGGAAACGTGCAGCCCTCCAGTTGCTGAAATACAACTCCTATTATCCTGGATTGTTAGTTGTGTTGGATGGTGCAGATGGTAATTTGAGTCCCAACAACCTCTAGAGGGACACAGGTTCCCTCCCCCTGTCTTATGGCTGGCTGTTATGTTCATGTACCATAAAGGGTAAAGGGACCCCTGACCATTAGGTCTAGTCGTGGCTGACTCTGGGGTTGCGGCGCTCATCTCGCTTTATTGGCCGAGGGAACCGGCATACAGCTTCCGGGTCACGTGGCCAGCATGACTAAGCCACTTCTGGTGAACCAGAGCAGCGCACGGAAACGCCATTTACCTTCCTGCAGGAGCGGTAACTATTTATCTACTTGCACTTGATGTGCTTTCGAACTGCTAGGTTGTCAGGAGCTGGGACCGAGCAACGGGAGCTCACCCCGCCGCAGGGATTCGAACTGCCAACCTTCTGATTGGCAAGTCCTAGACTCTGTGGTTTAACCCACAGCGCCACCTGCGTCCCATATGTTGGGCCAAATGGGAAGATGAAATCATGGATATGTTAGTTGTAGGTGTGAGCTTTTCACTCATGTCTACACTGAGATATCCTGATGTAAACTTTAAAAAATGGCTGCATATGATGTTGTACGTGATAAATTTCCCCCTGTTGTTATTACTCTGGACTGTGCACTCTACCAGCCAAATTTCCTCCAGGGAAGATGCAGTGCTGTTTGTAATTCATGCCAAACAATACCTACTCTTGAGCTGGCAGGACATCTTTTTTCTCAATTGGTTAAATTAAGAAGAACAATGATCTCTCCCTAGATTACTGAAATCCATAAATAAGCTGTCTTGACAAAGTATCTCTGCCAATTCATAGCAGCCAATTTGTAAGAGAGGAGATTGGATTGATGCAAAACATATTTTCTTTAAATCTTTGATGCATTTATATGGGCATTTTAGGCAGCATGAAGTTAAGACTGAAAATATATGTTCCTGATACCAGGTTCGTACATCTCACAAAAGGCAGCTTCATCCAGCCAATCTTAACCAGAAAATATGTGCCTGGTTGACAATAGCCAAATAGAGCTCTCTTATTATCAGTATTCAAAAGTCAACACCGAAAAGATAACAGAGTAGGGAAATAACAAACCTTCTCACTCTGGGGACAATCCAGGCAGGGAGGGTAACATGAGTCAAACTCTTTGATAGTGTAATGCAGAAAACTTTTTAAGTTAACTTTTTGATACTGCGACCAGCACTGAATTACTATATGTGGGGCTATTTGTCAAAGCAAATACAAGGGCCCCATATTATCTCTGACCTATACAATACAGTCCTTTGCCAGCACTCATGCTTCAAGGCAGGAATACAAAAGTTATTCACAGGCACACATTTTTGAAAGCATTCATCCCAAACACTCTTATAAAAACAACCTAAGGTAATGATAGCTGATATCATTCAGGAGAAATGCAAGTACTACTGATAGGAAAAATGATTTAAAAACAGGAGAGACTGGAGTGTCCCAGAAAACTACAGGTCCAAGCAGAATAGGAAAGCATTTTTTTCCCCGGGCAAGTCGACTTGCATCTTAAAGATGTCTCCATGGAGGTGCATTAATGTGATCAGAACATTATTCAGACATTGACCTTAGCCGCATTAGGACCCTTTAACCAATGATCAGACAGAGGTTAATGCCATCAGCTCCTTGGAGATGTCTCCATCCACCACTTACATACCTCCAAAGCAGTGAGATTGGTTGAGGTTACGGCTGATGAGGCAGGCACTTTCAGACTTCCATGTTCAAATGTTTCTCACCTTGACTATCTTCAAGTCTAATCTATGAACTTTCCATTTGAGGGCACTTAATATTTGACTTTCTGTGTGTGAGTGCTGCTCTATTAACCATGAACTGAAGCAAGGTTTGGACCATTGGGTCTGTTGCTGCTGCTGCTGCTGCTGCTGCTGCTGCTGCTGCTGCTGCTGTTATCATGGGCTCCTTTGGGAAGAAAGGGGAAATATAGGTTTATTACTTCCCCCCACTCTGTTCTGCCTGCAATGTATGCAGCAAACAGTCTATGAAACAAAATAAATACTTTCAACTTTACTAGAAGTCTCCAAATTGATTTTATTTATTTTTTTGTATAAAACTAATGAACTCAAAAGATGTTCACAAAGCAGATAACATTAGCTGGAACTATCTGGATTTACTACGCAGCCCTGCAGTATGCAGTCTTTCCCATGCTGACTGCTACTTTTTATACACAGACTTTCTGTAATCGATTATTGATTGCTTATTGGGAAAGTGAAATTTGATAGATATTTGCTTCTTTGTTATACTTTTTCCCCCCTAATCCCCCCCCCCCAGCCCTACAAAGGAAATCAGAACTTGTGTGTTGTAGCAGCAAAATAAAAATAAATGCTACTTTGGAAATCCATTATTGGATCTCCTGTCTCTTTCTCTTAAAGCAGCCATGGGAGGGGTGATGAATGGATCTGGAGGGCAGCATTGTATACTTTTACCAAAGTAAATCGCAGACTTTCTTCTAGAAATTACTATTTGCCCCATATAAGACGAAATATACTTGTATTTAAAATTTAGAGCAGTGGTTCCCAATTAGCTAATTATTGAGGGCCCCGTGTTTTTCAAAAGCCAATCCATGGACCCCTTACCTCTGTAAATTTTGGTAACTATGGTAGTTACCTCTGCAAAGCATTTTTTTGAACAAAATGTGGGGGCCCTAATAAGCAAAGGATTTTAGGTATACTAAAAAACAGACTAGAGCAAAGTGATATCTGATTTTCAACAGCATTATATATCGGCAGCTAAACATCAGGATATTTCTGGTATATCATGATGTCTGAAATTGGAGATTAGGCATGGGGATGAGGTAAGGAGCAGTCACGGCTATCGGCGGTGCCTTGGAATCAGCGGCTCTGCTCTCCCTTGCTTGAGTAGCGATTTATTGCTGTGTATTGCTGGGTCAAAATCGTTATTGCAGTGTGATATCAAAACCGATTTTGGCCAATATATTGTAAAAATGCACAGCACTAAAGCAGACCACCATCCCCTCCAGACTGGCTGCCCCTGCCCTGCATGACTTCAAACTGTTCCTCTTACAGACTCAGCCCCCTTTGTGCACATTTTCAATCCTGTAATCAAAGGGTGGCAGGCCATTCACATGTCTGAAGTTTCTGGTCCCAGATTTGTGGAATGAACTGCAGGTGCCCATTTAAGAGTGGAAAACACTCTACATACACCCAAAGGCACAATGTACCTTATTAATATTTTGTCTTCCAAGCCTAAAACCATGAGAAAGCATTGCTGGGGCCAAGGGCTTGGTGGCATGTTTCGATTGCCTCCTGCTGCCCACCCCTTAGCTTTTATATATAATGCCCTCTTTGCTGATGGCCTTTAAGTTTACAGATGTTTGTTAAGCATATCATCATCTCTTCTTTCCCCAGATACTTTTTCATTGTAACTGAGAACATTTTAACGTGTTGATTGTATTGATTTTTTCCCCTTTTGAAGCAGAAATAGCAGGCTGCTCCATTTCAAATGAAATTTCAAGGACATAAAGACTGCTAGAATGGAAAAAGCCATTTAGTTCAACAACCCTGTTCCCTTTATTTTTATCTCAGCCAGGCACAGAAAGAACCGAGAAGAGCCCAGTTTCCCTCTCCCTGCCCTTTATCCAAAGGCAGAATCCTGATTAATCTAGATCCCCAGATGAACTGGGAGGAGTCGTGCTGAGGGCAGAGGACACAAAGAGTAAAATAGACTGTGTAGATAGATACACATGACACTGGCTGTGTTTATAATCCTTATATCTGAAAGCACGAAAAGGACTTGGAATTGTCACGGCCCATTTCTAAAGCCGCTGTGTTGCAGCAGTCACCTTTGCAGTCCAACGTTAAAAGTGTTGAGTTCCACACTAGGGCTAAGCTCCTTGTGAAGCACAGGCACACTTTATTTGGGTCTCACTCTATCTCTGTTGTCAGATGCACCACAAAATGCCCTCCAGCTTTTTGATTATCATGAACTGCCTTAGTTCTCACGTGCCTGAACATCATTTGATTAGTGTGCACTCAATGTCTTGAAGCATGTGCAAACCGACTGGGTCAAAAGGTGTTGTGCTTGAAAGAAAAGATGAAGTAATAAGAACATTCCATGACTGGAGCATCTAAATTCACACATGCCATTACCAATATCATGTCACACTAGGGGTTGCCAATGTAGTGCCCACGGGTGCCAGTGCGCCCACCTGTACCTCCTACAGCACCCGCAGAAGGTCTTGGTACATATCCCCTCAGAAATCTGCAATACAATACAATGCTACTTGACCATCCTGCTCAGATCCTGTTTGCACTGGCCCAGATTTTCCTACACTGAAAATGCCTCCTTAAACATGTAAAGACATTTCATGAGTTGCCAATATTGAGTGCCCAATCTCCCGTCTGTTCTGAACAGAGGAGAAATGCAAACATGTGGTAGTGGCTCATATAGGTGCCTTCCCCACCCCCCAACCCCATGGTTGGAGCAGTTGATGGGGGGTGGGCATATGCCTTTTTCTGCTTTTTTATGAAATCATTTATTGGTTTTATAAATACAAAGTACAAATAGTAAAAACATATATAAAGAGATTCTCTGAATCTCGAGACTTCCCCCCTCCATCCTCTCCATGGGGTCTCATTTTAAACATCTACAACTGCATATTCATCCATACTCCAGTTTTTATATCAAACCATATTATCCATAGTGATATTTTCCCTACAAGTGAATCAAAATCCTGCTCTTGTTTTCATCTGCTTACAGTGGTCTCCTAAGTAATTTATAATTTTTTCCCATTCTTTTATATATAAAAAAATATCCTCTTGGTTTCTGGTTTTTCCAGTCAGCTTTGCCATCTTGGCATAGTCCATCAGCTTGGTTTGCCATTCTTCTCTGGTAGGGACTTGGTCTGCTTTCCAAGACTGGGCTAATAACATCCGGGCAGCTGTTGTTCCATACGTAAAAAGTCTTTTCTGCTCCTTTGTTATGTTGGTACCTGTAATTCCTAATAGAAAAGCTTCTTGTTTCTTAACAAAAGTTATCTAAAGCATTTTTTTCCATTTCATTATATATCATCTCTGGTTTCGTAGATATGGCAGCCCCACAGACACACACACACAGGCAGCCACTGTGGAAACACAGCCAGCTCCATTGCCATAAACATGCCCCAGGTATAAAGAGGGATAAAACTTTGACACAGACTGCAGTGCACAACCCTGACCTGCTCTTCTGTCCATAGTATTAACAAACAAGAGAAATAAATACCTTTAAAATGCAGGTGTCAAATCTATTGGTAGGAAGTTATGGCTAGCTTTCAGGTCAAATAACTAACTTCATCCAGAACTTCCTGGATCCATTATTAACAGCTTTGCGGAAAAATGAACTGATTGCGGCTTCCATTTCTCTTTGCCCAAGGATAAAATTATTCTCTGTGGAATGTAGCATCAATAGTTTGAGAGGAAGTTAGAAATGAAACCACAAAGCGTCTCAAACATTGTATTGTACAGGGCTCAAAATTAAAGAGAATACAAAACCAAAACAACTATGGCATATGTGTGACAGAAAGAGATTGCTGTTGCTCCTCTGAACATGGATGCTCCATAGCGCTATCATGACTTGTAGCCATTGATAGACTTAGGGTGCTTCTAGACTGCCACTATTTGGGGTTAGGATTTAGTCACACTCTGGCAAATTCAGGTTACACAATCAAAGCAGATGTGAAGCTCAACAAACCAACGATCCAACTTTTTGCAGTAAGGAAAGTGACAGAAATGCTGTGGAAAGTGTGAGGTAATGCTTGCTTTGATGCAGTGGGATTGTCCACACTTGAGCAGTATTTACCTATTAATCCACTCCCCCCCCCCCATTCAAATTAGACTGAAGTAGTCCATGCCCTCACATATTTTAATTTGCATTGTGAGGAACAACTGCATAGAGAGCCGGTGTGGTGTAGTGGTTTAGAGCGATAGACTCGTAATCTAGGGAACTGGGTTCGCGTCTCCGCTCCTCCACATGCAGCTGCTGGGTGACCTTGGGCCAGTCACACTTCTTTGAAGTCTCTCAGCCCCACTCACCTCACAGAGTGTTTGTTGTGGGGGAGGAAGGGAAAGGAGAATGTTAGCCGCTTTGAGACTCCTTCAGGTAGTGATAAAGCGGGATATCAAATCCAAACTCTTCTTCTCTACTTCTTCAGTCTTTTCGGCAAGAAAGAACTCCAGGTTCCGTTCAAGGCAACCAAATGAAAATATCTCTCCCTAGAGATGATATAGGCCCATACTTAGGGTTGTGAGGCCTCCATTTTTAAAGGAACATCTCTTGTTTTTAAAAGATTGTCTCTTTGCTCAGAGCATGGTTTTCTATAGAATATAACAGATGTCCAATCTTTCAGAGCACTGCTATCCGCAGCACTAAATTTAATTAGACCTCACAGTGCTATTGTGTCCTTTTATCTATTGGATTTTGATCTAGCAAATGTACCTAGAATAAAAGCTCCAAACCACATTCATGTAAAGTGCACAGCCCTGTGAATTCAATAGACGTTTTGAATGCACAAGGGTTTTAAAACTACTTTAAGAGAGAGGCCGACAGACAGATATTGAGAATGTTTACTCAAAAGCAGATCCCACTAAGTTCAATGGGACTTAACTGGGTTTGTATAGGATCCTTGGCTTCCCCAGATTTCAAGTGCATGCAAGAGCACACTAACTAATACATGGATTATCACATCTCATATTTTCACATGTTCAGTGCTACAAATGGCAGCTTTCCAAATGGTAAAGGCTGCCATGATGTAAGAGCTTTAAGTGTTTCCTACGGGTAATCTTTCTTTCTTTCTTTCTTTCTTTCTTTCTTTCGTTCGTTATTTTACATTTTGTATTCTAGTTTTTTTGGCTACAAATGTGTATATGTACCTATCTCTTATGGAAAATTTAAAAGTGCCCACTACAGAGACAGGCAGATAGTAATTTGGGATTTACTGGCTTTGTTTTACAATGGAAAAAACAAAATGACCCCTGCAAATTATGCTTCTGGAATGGGAGTGCAGGTTGCCAGGAGTGGAAAGACCATGAGCTCAGTTTAGTTCTGAGACACAAGACAGGTTCCTGGGCTCAGAATTCATTAATTCCAAGGGTTGTCATTGGTATTTGACTCCTGTGGTGGATCTTGGTGCTCAAGTGAAATAAATAGATAGATTGCACAAATCTGATGGTTGCCCAGCCCAGTTGCCTATGGCTATGGTTAAGTGTTCATGTAAGTCCAGCCTCATTATTTTGCATGCTCATGCACATAAGTGCTCTTCATTCTGTAAAATACAGAGATACTGTTTGCTTTAGAACATTTTTATTTCCTAGCAGGGTCAACTTCCAAAACAGAAACTATTTTAGTCTTTTGAATTTAACACAAAATAAAGGAACCTGTGGGTCCTAGAGAAACTGAAGGCTTAAACAAAAGAAATAGTGCACAACCTTTTTGAAATAAGACTCAGCTTTGCCCAAGGTACCTCAAAATAAGAGGAAATGTCAATATATCACATTCTTCTAAATATCAGGTAGTAGCCTACAACATCCCAACCAGAAACTGCAACCTTGCTAAAGAAAGGAAATTAAACTCAGCAATATAGTTAATTAATTTTTTGTGTTAATCCTTTTAAGAAGAACCGAGAACATGAGGCTACTGAACCAGATAGCAATGTTCAGAGTTTTGGCTTCCAAACATTGTTTTTGGGTCAAACGTTCAGATGCTGAGTGTGAAGGGAAGTGACCAAATGTATTCTTTTGTCCTGCAGTGTAACGTGCTGTTTCCAAAGCTGCTGCTGACATCTATTGGCAGCAGCCTGAAAGAACACTCCTCTCGTGGGTTTTTTGTTTCTTTTTACAGAGGAGCAGCTATATGTCATAGAATCACAGAACTGTAGGGTTGGAAGGCATCCTGGGGGTCATCTAGTGCAATGACGCCTGTTGCAGGATCTGGCCTGAACTAGCTGCCTCTCTGCCTGTTGTATCAGCCAGGGGCCTCTCTCAACATTTTGGGAGACTAGTTGAGACAGGCAGACAGCTCAGGTCAGCAACAAGCCACTGTTGCTACTTCCAGCTGAGGAGGATGAAATAGCTTCAGGGGGGAATATATAAGGGTCAGTTTGTGCTGCTCCCTCAGCATCCACCACCTGAGATGGTCACTTCACTCTGCCTGATGGAAGAGTTTGCCGTGATAAAACACAACTTTAATACATTATCTTTAAAGACATTTATTCAATGAACCCAATTCAAGAGTATTCCTTAAGATCAAGTTCTCTTCCTCAAGAACAACTCTGCTTTATTCACATTAAAAGTATTCACTTGCACAATGCTTAAAAGTGTACAATTTTATTTTTATATAAAAAAAATTAAAGTTTTGAAGATACAGAAGGAAAAAAGAAAACACACAAAAATAAACTACTATTTACATGAACAAAAATCCTTCCTACCCCTATGACTTCCGATCACCCCACCCCACTGCTTCCTTCCACCACACCTCGACTTCCATATATTTTAAATTTAAACATTCCAATCTTTTAGGTTTTAAATTCTAATCTCTTTATAGCGTGACTTATTAATGCTTTCTTTTCCACTTTCCTCCTTTAGTCTAAGCATATCAGCATATTCTTTTTTGAACACTGTTTACCCATATATTCTTCAAAACATTGCCATTCTAGTCTAAGTTTTTGGTTTGACTGCATTCTTATATATGCAGTTAGCTTTGCCATTTCTATAAATTCACTTACTTTATGTAACCAGTCATCTTTTGTAGGTATTATCTCACTCTTCCATTTGCTAGCGAACACAATCCTGGCGGCTGCTGTAGCATATAGGAAAATTCCTCTCTTTTCCTTTGGTATGTCTTTCTCCAGCAGGCCTAATAAGTATGCCTCTGGTTTCTTTTGCATAGGCGTTTTAAACATTTTTTAAAGTTCTTTGTGAATCATACCCCAGTATGCCTTAGATTTTTTGCAGCTCCACCAGGCATGGAACAATGTTCCTTCTACTTTTCCACATTTCCAGCATAGGTTGGACTTCTTTACCATATTTAATCACCCTGCAAAGGAACACTTAAAATAGATTAAGGTAAGAAATGCTCATTTGCCAAAAGCCAACCAGTGAACTTCAGGACTAAACAGTTCTGTGTCCCAAGGCAGTAGGTTAAGTACCGCACTAGACACTGTCCCACACTGACCATTCATGTGTGTTTTTTTCACATGGGAAGTGCAGTACATTGTCTCGCCATACCAGGAACTGCTTGTGTTTCTTCTAGTTTCAATTCTGCAATTGAACAACCACCAGCCCAAATCATGGTATTCCCTCTCTATAAAGTGCTTGGCATTAAATTTGTGCTTCTTATGCACCCTGTGTGTGGCTTCCTCTTCATTATACTTCTCAGAAATTACTAGGGATAAAGGAAGGGAGTGAGGAGTAAATCAGAGACATTAGAAAAGAAAGGAAATGGAAGGATTCTAAATGTTTGATACGCCCTCATTAAAAAGACACATACTCTGCTGGGCATACAGTGCTGAGGACTGGGAGTTGGAGCAAAATGCCTAGCTGTGGCTAGCAGAAAACATTAAGGCAGGTGCAGTTATTAATTGGTCCTTTCAGCTGGACCGCGCTATCCCTCCATCCCAGTGTCTGCCTGCCATTTGGATGCATCTGCAGGGATGTCAGCTTTCCATCAGGATAACGAGGCAGGAAAACGAGAACTGGCACTTGGAAAGAGAACTCCATAAACCGTGGCACCAATGACAACATGTTGTGTTTAAAAAGGACATCTATTTTTATTCCAGTCCTTTACTCTTAGGCCCAGTTTCCTCCAACAAGCAGATGCTGGCTTCTCTTTGCTGGGAATGTTTTTGTATGTTGGAGCACTTTCAGTCATATGTGAGACCCCCACCTGAAGTCTGAGGTGACAGTGCCCAGATTATAGGTTTCCTGTCTCGTCTGCTGCAGACCCTCCAAGTCTCCCTGTTTTCCAGGGATGTCCCTGATTTAGAGAAGCCGTCCTAGTTTCTGATTTGATCCCGGAATGTCCCACTTTTCCTTAGGTTGTCCCTATTTTCACTGGAGAAATGTTGGAGGGTATGGAGTAATCCAAGTCGTCTGAAGGCAATCCTTTTTTAATGTTTAATGTTTTATTATGTTGTTATATATGTTGGAAGCTGCCCAGAGTGGCTGGGGCAACCCAGTAAGATGTGTTGGGTATAAAATAGTAAAATTATCCTTAGGAATGGGAAGTCCCTAATTTCATCAGAGAAATGTTGGAGGGTATGCAGCTATGCACCAGGGCTGGATTCACTTGCAGGGTTGTGGGTTCAGGGCTCCTGGCACAGTAGCAGATTCCCTCTTCAGACAGACATAGAGACAGAGAATCTGAGTTTGGTTGGCTTAATTCAACTTTGCCTGGAGAAAGGGATAAGGAATTGAAGACCTGCCATTTCTTATAGATGCACACACATATTTCGTACCTCCCTGACCTCGTGCCCTCCAGACTACAACTCTCACAATCCCTGTGTATTAGCCATGCTCACTGGACTTGATTGAAGTAGTAGTCCAAAACATCTGGAGAGCCAAATGTTCCTCACACCTGGCCTAACCTGCAGACTTTGGAAACAGCCATAAGAGCCTTGCTGGATCAGGCCAATGGCCCATCTAGTCCAGTATCCTGTCCTCATAGAGGTCAACCAGGTGGGAAGCACAAAAACAGGACCTGAAGGCAACCGCACTCTCCCCTCCAGCAGTTTCTAGCACCTAGGTATTCAGAGGTATGATATTCAGACCATGGAAGCAGAGCCATCCTGGCTAGTGAGCATTGATAGTCTTATCCTCTTCTGAAGTCATTGTAGTTGGTGGACATCCCTGCCTCCTGTGGGAGTGAAATCCACAGTTTGACTGTGCACTGTGGGAAGAAGTACTTTATCTGTTCTGAATCCTCCAACTTCATCAGATGCCTATGAGTTTTAGTGTTATTGGAGAGCAGAGAAAAGAGGTAGACTTGAAGAACTGATATCCCTTGGTACCACCTGGGAAGTGAAAGTAAAGGCCACAGATGGCAGCCGTGGAAGAGGAGAAAGTGGAAGAAGAGGCTGCATCAGTAGGATATGCCCAGGGTTGTTCAAAAGAGAGAGGAAATTGTTATAAATGCTATCATAAGTGTACAGTGATAGTGCTTTAAAGAAGCTAACTATTTGCATGGTTCTTTTCCCAGGCAAAAGAGAGACAAGGTTTCTTGCTGCTGTATAATTTTTGCCTCTCACTGCTGCTTTATACAAATGGGAAGGCTGGTAGTTCAAAACATTTTGCTACTTGGCTTTTGGAGATACGACTGGCAGTTTCTGTTCCTCGGGTTGGTAAGAGATGAGAGAGCTATGGATTGGCAGAGGACAAATAGGATTTCGGTTTTTCTCAGCATGCGGTGGGCTTGATAAAAGTCCTTGGTCACTTCTACATCCATTTGGAAATATTTGAGAAGGAAACCCGGATGAAACAGGCACTTGGATGAGAGAGGCGCCTTTGAACGTGGTTTGTTTGCCCCATTCCAGAGTAAATGAAAGCCTCACCAGCAGTGGATTATGGGATATTTGCAAGGTGTCAGCCACATGCCGATTAAGTGTTACCATGCCAAGGTTAAGAACTTTCTTCAGGAGTTTCCCTTAAAGCCTGGGCCACTTGTTTTGTTTGAATGGAGAAGAATGATTAGTCTGAGCAGAAAGATAAAATGAACCTGAAGACATTCCATTTCAAAGAACCTTTTGTGACTCTTCCATTAAATAAAGCATTTGAAACAAAGAAGGACATGCAATTGGATGCAAGAATTGTTACAGAAGTAAAATATCAAAGCTTGTTGTGTTGTACAGTTGTCACTGCATAGACTAGGCTGGCTAGCCAGCACAAAACTCTACATCAACAGGGTGGTAAAAAGAGTAAAAGGTAAAGGACAGTTAAGTCCAGTCAAAGGAAACTGTGGGGTGCAGCGCTCATCTCGCTTCAGGCCAAGGGAGCTGGTGTTTGTCCACAGACAGCTTTCCAGGTCACGTGGCCAGCATAACTAAACCGCTTCTGGCGCAACAGAACACCAGAGCGCACGGAAACACAGTTTACCTTCCCACCGCAGCAGTACCTATTTACTTGCACTGGTATGCTTTCGAATTGCTAGGTTGACAGGAGCTGGGACCAAGCAACGGGAGCTTACCTCGTCGCAGGGATTCGAACTGCCGACCTTCTGATCGGCAAGCCCAAGAGGCTCAGTGGTTTAGACCACAGCACCACCTGCGTCCCATGGGTGGTGAACCAGAAACGGCCCTCTATACCTCTCTATCTGGCCCTCAAAGCTCCCCCAAGGCCACATCCCCTCCCCAGCCACTCCTCCTATTCCCAGACAAGACTTTTCACCACTCTTTGTACCCTGAGTGTTTTTGCCTGGCTGTAATGTTTGTTTGAACTCTGATTAATCTTCTTGTTTGCCTGGATAGAGATGGTTTGGGGGGGGGGGGTGTAAAGAAGTCAACTGTACAAAGGTAAAATTCACATTCATTGCTCTGCTCACTTTCGCCTACTGCTCAGTCCAACTCCTTTACAAAGAGTGCATTTGTCAGCACCAAGAGAACCCTAAAAGGATGGCACATGTAATCCAAAGTCACAGCAGCAGACCAAGCTGATTGCATCAAATAGAATTTAGTGTTCCTTGGCAGAGGTTTTGAAGGACAATGAAGATATTAGCTAATGTAGGTGGCTCAGACAAGTGAGCCATACTGCAGGCTCCAAAAACAGGCAACAATCCTGGGATCCCAAGGCAATTTGGTCAGGAAGAATTTTGAACAATGCCAAATGTTTTGAACTAGTTAGACGCATACATTTGAAATTCATCAGGCAGTTTTGAAATGTCATGAAAACAGGGTTTGGGCAGTCTTTTGGATTAGAGCTATATAAATTAATTTAGCCTGGTGTAAGGCCAGAAAGCTACATAGCTCATGCAATTTGGCTGTTTTCACTACTGAAAGTTGACTGCTGCTGGATAATTAAAGCAGACAGGAGCTTGAAAAGTCATCAAACAGTGAAAGGACATTTTACGGAAAAGGGTAAGGAAAACGGTGTGTGAATCCAGAAACAAAATGTTACCATTTGCACTGACTGGATAACTGAGGGAAAATGGGGAGGAATGAATGAAAAATCTTCCAAGAATCTATTTTAAAAGGACAGCATGTTATGAAACAGAAGGAACCTACCAGCTAAACTATGAACGATTCAGTTGTGTGCAAAACCTGAGGGCCTGGAACTCAAGAATGGGGAAGTCTTTTTTTCAGCAATGTGCTAAAACATCTGTGGAACGGTGGTTGTATTGGGCCTTAATGAAACAAGAACAATGTACGGCTCCCTCACGTCAGTTTCTTTGAAGCTGGAGAATATTATTTTTCCAGGAAATATACAAGTTGGGTGTTGTTGTTTTTAAGTGGATTAGTATCCACAAGCTCAAAGTAAAAGGGTTTTTTTGTTAAATGTTGGGGGGACAGCTTTGCCAGTGCTGCAAATTGTAAAGCAGCTTTGAAAATGCTATGAAAAGAAACTTGTATACCAGCAAATTGCAGCATTCATAATCCATAAAAGAGTCTCTACACAGCTGCAGAGCAGAACATTTGAGCTGCAAAACTGCACTAGGGCAGATTTCTCTCAACAAGCCTGGTCATTTCAGTTTAGCTTGCCAGGGAAAATGGAATCTGTGGGTCTTTTTGGAAATACATTCCCGGCTAAGTATTTAAAGCCTAGGATGTAGAGCAACCAATCTGAATATTGATTATATAGGGTAGAAAATGGATTCTCCTTTTAAAATACACCACCTTTTAAAACACTCCACCCCAATCTCCACTGAGGGAGTGTGTGAGATTTCGGGGGTTCTAGGTACTTACCCAGGATCTGGGTTTCCTTTTGGAAAATGAGGCACAGAGGAGACTGTGGTGTCTTTAGGATATATGATTTATTTACACACCACACGAACACACATATTTATTTACACACACACACAGCATTGGCACACCAAAAAGTCCCTGCTTATTTCATATGCCCTGTCCTCTCTCCAGCTTACATCCCTGTTAACTCCCTTCTATAACTCTAGCTTACTCTCTAAGAGACCATTGCTTTCTATCCCTCCCTCTTTCTCTAAGCCAAGGTGATCCATTATGCAACCCTGGGGCCACATGTGGCAGTCAGGGCCTTTTTAGGTGGCCCTCAGCAACATTTGATGCCCACCAAATGCACACAACCCTTCTGCTGCCTTCCCAAAGGTGGGTAAGTGAGACACTGGGCTTTGGGGAGGAGGCATGAGGGTCTGACAGGGTCCTAGAGTCCCCCTCTTTCTTTCCAAAGCCTACTTAGCGCTTTCCCTGCTTTGGGACCCTTCCCAATGGGTGGGAAGGCTTTAAGACCCTGCCTGAGCCTCACGCCTCCCACCCAAAGCCCTGAGCCTATTTGTCAGTGCAGCCTAAGGCTGAAACCTTCTGCACGCTTTCCTATGAGTAAGCCTCAATGGATACAGTGGGATTTGTTTTTGATTAATCGTGCAAGGATTCTGTTGCAATATGAAAATCAAATTCAGGAAAAAAGTAACAAACTAGGATAAATTGGAAGCATCATTCCTAAAGGATATGCACCTAAGGGGTGAATTAATAAAGAGACGAAAAAATTGAAGGATGGATTTCCAGCTGAAGCCCACTTATTTAATGCAACTTAAACATCCAGGAACAACTGCCACTTATGTGAAATGTAAAATGAAAAGCTAAAAGCACAATCCTGTGCAGGTCTACTCAGAAGTAAGTCCCACTGAGTTCAATGGCGCTTATGCCCAGGATTGCGGGCTAAATGTTGAAGGCTAACTGACCCACGTTTGGCCCACCCATGAAGCAGGGTGAAGCACTGGTGCTGATTTCCACTGAGATGATGCCGGAAGCTGCCATCATTGGCTCTGTTTTGCACCTCTGCACAACCTAGGTAAGGCATGTTTTGACAGGGGCAGGGCAGAGGCAGAGCTAGGCGACACTTCCTGTTTTGCCTCAAGTGGCAGAACAGGACCTGCTGCCCCAAACTGACCTAAGATCTCCTTTGCAACCTACTACCCACAACCCAAACTAGCACTAGCACATGTGTTAAAAGCAACACTAGCTTAGCAGTATTTGTGATGCAATTACAACAAATCTGAGCGGTATCTTTGACCCAGAATGAGTATGATGGCTCAGTTCAGTTTTTGCAATGGTTGAACTGCAAGGCATGCAGGTAATTGTTATTTGAACTTAGCATTGCGTCCATTCAAACGCTAAAGTTAAGTTCACATTTCTGGGTGGATCAGCGACAAAGATGACAAAACCTGGGAGATGTTCTCATGTGCCAGGACAGTGGAGCAGTTCATTCCCTGACAGACAACCAGCAGTGTCATAGCATAAGGGAGCTGCAGGACCCTTCCTATTCAATACATCTCCCATGTGAGCCAGGCAACCCCAGTTGCACAGAGGCAACATTCACATGATATATCCTCCTCAAAAAAAGGGAAAGTGAAATCACTCAAATTGGGTGTGGTGGCTGGGAGCTCACAAGAATGCAGTGGTGTTTAGAACTCATTAGAACCAGTAGGACAGGAGGCAGGAAGGCGAAAGGTGGGCGGAGTCAGAATCACTGATAGGCACACCCTACGAATTCTAGTCCTCCACCCCCATTCTCCCTATAAGGCAATACTAAGACTTAAGGAGCTGGAAGCTAACAACCATTACTGCCCCCTGGAGTGGTTCTAAGTATGATGGCAGGTGAGTGGGGCTGGCTGAAGTTGGTGGGGCCCTATTCACCCTAGTCAACCAGCCTACACGGCAAGAATGGTTTGGTTTACACTGGAGGCTGTCAGTCATTTGGTTTGCACTGCTTGGAGGGCAGAAAGGGTTTGATGTCTGATGTTCATTTCTGAAGCACAAAATTCCCACAAGTTTCCACCTATGACAACTGAGCTCTTCACCCACAAATGCTATGTAGTTGTGCTTTCAAACAAACAAAAATACAGGTGAAGAGGAAATATATTTCACACAAAAAATAAATGTAGCCTAAGGGAATGGAGCCACATTGCATAGCACTGGAGTGAGTTTCAATGTCTCTGCGGAAAAGTCGTTGTCATAACAAGCTGGCGTGCATTTACAGTTGGAGAGACGGCAGCATAAGAAAGCAAAAAAGCAAAGGGGCCAGCAGCTTATTAGTTTATAGATGAAGATGATAAAGGAGTAGCAGGTAAAAAAAATTCCCAGGGGGTGATCTGAAGTGAAGCAGACAGGGAATGTAAGTGGATTTGATGAAAAAGTTAATTAATTTATTTTAGTCAGTATGTTGGTTTTGGCAGAAATAGTCGCTACTATCCTAAGCACAAGCTGTTCATTTTAGTTTGAGGAAAGAGGGTGCAGTTTAGCGGAATATTTATGCACATGCTACCTGACCTACAGCACATGAGCTGTTACACTAAAGCAGTGGGTCTCAAATGACACTGTGGTCCATCAGTTCATTTTAAGGCCACATTTAGTCCAAGGCTCCCCTCTTTGCTAAAGCTATCAAAGGTAACCACACACACACACACACATCCCATTACATTGCATGAATGTCCTAAACATACAGGCAACAACCATTTTGTGCATGTTCAAAGTGTGCATGCACACATCGCTGCAACCCAGAGGAGGGCAGAAAAGGAGGCAGGGAGGGCTTAGACACACTCCACCAATCTGCACATGGGTCAGAAACACAAACTCCGTGCAAAAAGGCCATTGCCTGTATTCCTACTCCAAGCATTGCTGATATGTCTTGGGACATATTCTGGGAAGAAAAAAGCAGCACAAAGATACCATGAGTCTATGATTGGACTTAAGGGTTCCAGTACTAACTGAAATGAATCAATGACTATTTCTGTATGGCTTTTATGACAATGTTATAGGTATGTACAGACTTATTTCTTCCAAAAAGCTCAAGGCAGTGCACATGGCTCCCTCTCCTTTAAAAAAAATAAAATATCACACCAAACCAGTGAAAAAGATTAGGGTGTTATAATCCGAGGTTGCAACTACAGGGGAAGCAAGGTGTTAATGTTGTGAACCCCTCCATCAAAGTCTCAGGTTGTATATATGTGTAAGCAAACCATATATCATAAAGACACCACAGTCTCCACTGTCCCTCATTCTGAAGGGAACACAAATCCTGGGTATCCCTGGAATCTCACAGCACTCCGGGATTGGGGTGGTGCATAACAGTATCATGGTGCATTTAGGATCAGCAGCAGAGTTTTGAATACTAATGATAAGGAACAAATTGCTTCCCTAATCATAGATTACAGAAACACAGTCAAACATTTGTGAAAGGCACCCCCAATATATAATCTCTTTTCGGTGCCCAGGTCTACCCAGCTGAGACTGTGCATCAGCCCCACTGAAAACAATGGGAGTTGAGTACTTAGATGTGCACTGAACATCCACTGTGAAGTAAACTCACTTAACTTTCTCTGAATTAATTTTAGAGCCAAAAGCACAATGACTTTCTTAGCCACCCTCTGCCCCTTTAAGCAGCTGAAGAGGAGAATCCTGTTACAAAGCAGTGAATCAAAAGAACGAAGGCAGGAGGAAATTAAAGTAAACCTTGCAATACTGAGCTGTTACATGCATCAGTAGATCAGGTCTGGTGGAGAGTTCTGCTGCATGGAAATGTAGATGTTGATATTCTGCTCACTTACATTCTTAACAGAGAATGAACAAAGAGGAGGAGAATGCCACTACCTCCTTGCTAAATCCAAGAGAACCTGCCTCGGGTACTTTCTTCTTACATCAAGTTTCTTAAAGTAGAATCCACAGCCTTGGTATCTAATAATCTAGGGGAAAGAGCCCTTAGGAACAATGGGACTTGAGCCTCGTGTTGCCATAAAAGCCAGTGGAGTAGCCATTGACTAAGTTCAGGTTGTACTACAGCCTTTCAGCCCATCCCTGGAGGTTCAATCCCTTTATGACATTTTTGTGCACCTCCCCGCTGGAATTCAGAGGCTTACTGCCTCCAGAAGTGGAGGTAAAACACAGGATTCATGGTTAGCAGCCAATGAGATCCTCCACCACTTTGTCCAATCCTCTTTTAGCAGCATCCAAGTTTATTTGTTGGTGCAGAAGTCTGTTCTTGATCCTGAGTACAGCTCCACTTCTGGAGTTTGTAATAGGAAAGTCACTACCTCATGAAAGAGGTACTAGCCTTCCCACAATGTAAGCACAACACAAGGAAAAATCCTAGGGGGAACACTGACCCTTTTTCAAGCTGGAGCATCTACCCACCAGCACATCTACATGTAGGTGGTCATCTCCACCCCACCCTGTTCTTTCAACTGCCTGGTCAAGCCACAAGGGCACTTTTAATGCTCTCTTTTTGCTCCTCGGCCAAATTTTTAGGAGCATTGTAATTTGTAAAGCACATCTGAACGTCTGTTGCCTCGCTCTTCTTGCCTCCTCTCACCTCATTTCTTTGCCTGACTATTAGGACCTTCATCTGAGGCCCTGTTCAGTGCCCCCTTCCTTCACAAATGTGGTTGATGGCAGCTGAAGACAGGACTTTTTCTGCTGTGGCACCTCTGTTGTAGAATACCCTTCCCGAGTTCATTTTCTCAGCATGTTTAAAATGCTGTTTTCATGGAGACTAGAAATTTTTCTCACCAGGCTAACACATGTAAAATTTTGTAGTTCGGTTAGTGCAAGGATTTTGGGCTGCACAATGCAACTTCCCCTCCTCTTCCTAGCCCCATATGCACATGCCCTAAATCTGTTCTGATGGCTCCCCCAAGCCTCCAGATCAGATTTGGGGGGTGCAGGAGCACTGGGGAAGAGCAAGGATGTGCCATTATACCAATGGAAATCCATGCACTAGTGGAAATACTTTGTTGGATGCTGCCCATTGCTTTTATTACTGTTTTCTTGGTGTGTTTTTTAATTGCTATGAGCTGCCTTGACAACTAAAGCTTTAGAGGCAAGATAAAAATATTTTTTTATTAAATAAAATAACACATTCCTATAATTTTGCTTCCAATGAGTGCTTTGGCAGGATCCCTTATTACTGAGTCCAATGCGCTTCTAGGAATATCAGGCCCTGATCCTGTATCATAGTATTTATATAACTAAAAGTTGACATCACAGTCTTTATATAACTACTGGAAATAGAAATATGTCAGTTCCACCTTTAAGCAAAGCTAGGACTAAAAGGTAGGTAAAAGGAATATTCAATGAAAAACTTGGAGTTCCAAGACCTTCTGACTAGTAATATTTGTCCTAAAGGGCATGAAATATTGCTTCGCACTCTGTAGCCACAAGGCTATTTTAAAAAGTTTGCTTGAATGGACAAAAATGCTCCTGTCAGATTAAAAAAAAAATTACGGATCACATAATGCCAAAAGTTGGCCATACTTCTTCCTGGCTGTTCCAACAACACATGCACATCCCGATATTGTTTACGCTCCCATCGCCTTAAAATTAATAGCTTTCCATGCATCTTTTGACTTCTCCGTGGCTACAAGGAAAACATCTTAAATATATTCAAGGCTAAGTGTCATTTAAACTGCCTCTGATATACATGTATTATAGTAAATTACCATAAACATGCTATGTGGTGATCGAGACAAATGCCCAAAGAGAGAATATGCATAAACACAAAAAGTAAAACTGTCTTATACATATTTAAGGGGATACATAAAGGAGGGATAGCTGTAAAGTTGGTGCAGGTAATAGAAGATATATGTTAAATTTCATTGTGATAAAACTGAGGTTTAAAAGGTAGCATATAAGTTTTAGATGTTTATGCAAGACTACCGTTAAAGACTTATAGCCTTTCTGTTTAAATTTAAGCTGCCCACATAAGATTCTATTTAATATGGAACACAGCCATTGCATCCTCCGCTAAGGCTTCCATCCATCTATGCCAGTACTTCTTGCTCTGTGGAACGGTTGGATTTGCAATCCATCCTTTAACCCATTGTGCTTTGAGAGAAAATGGGCCAGAAAGACATTCTTTTAGATTCAGTAAAGAGAGAGGAAATTGGTAGGAATATTTGTAGGGATTAAGAGAAAACTTAAGTGTGTGGTTAGTTGTATAACGTCAGGTCGTTAATGTAGAACTGAGGTGTCCTATTGCCTGGTGACTTAAGATGGTGTGTACAGCATACATATAAAGTACACACACACTTAAAAATGTTGGGAACTGTAGTTTACCCCTCACAGGGCTACAGTATACAGTGGTACCTCGGGTTAAGTACTTAATTTGTTCCGGAGGTCCGTTCTTAACCTGAAACTGTTCTTAACCTGAAGCACCACTTTAGCTACTGGGGCCTCCTGCTACCGCTGCGCCGCTGGAGCACGATTTTTGTTCTCATCCTGGAGCAAAGTTCTTAACTGAAGCACTATTTCTGGGTTAGCGGAGTCTGTAACCAGAAGCGTATGTAACCTGAAGCGTATGTAACCTGAGGTACCACTGTATACTATTTATATCCAAGGCCAGGTCAGAGAGGACCAGCTGAGATCCTTCTAATAACACACATAGAGAAGCCTGTGGAGGAGAATACTTACTCCTCATCCATCCTTCATGTGACCAGAATGGCTTACAAGCAGAGGCATCAGGGTGCAGATTTAAAGAGACTGGCTGTGATTGACTATGCCCACAGACTTAGAATCTGGCCAGCTCCGACAGCTTGCTATCTTTCACCTCCACCACTTATCCTCTGTAATCCCTCAACATGTAGTTCTGGCATGGAAATCAAGCTACTGGGCTTCTGTAATCCAGTGGTTGGCCCTGGCCAACTGGAAATATACGATGCTTGCCTTTTGAAAAGTGTGCATTCACACTTTCCGAAGTGAACCATTGGACACCTTTCTCAGAATAAAGATGCATTCACTGGTATATGGGAAAGAATGCCCTATAGCTCCCATAAAGTGACTATCTCCTGGCCTGCATGATCTTGTATGATTTTATCATTGCGCAGGTTCAGCGTTAGAAACCAATTCTTCAACTTCCCTCTCCAGGCACAGGAAAATGAACTGGCAGTTCCAGGGAGTAACTGGCTTGGTGCAATTCACTAGCAAGCCAGAAAATGATTTCACTGTGCTAAATGTGGAATTTGCACACATAATATGGAAGCTATTTGTGCAGTATACATAAAACCATTTGCATTTTAAAATGAGCATCTTCTGACTGTTTTACTCATTCTTCATAGAGCCTCCTATACATCTTAGGGAAGAACAAAAGAGGAAGTGTTTGTTGTTATTTTTCTTTCTGTTGTCAGTAGTGATGCCCACCATTACATGTATAATATGCTCCTAGTCCATTTGATATTTATCCATTAAAATATGCCAGTTTCAGAATGAGTTTTATAGTGTATTTCCTCCTGAATTTGCAGTAGATTATATTATTATTATTCACAAATAGCAGCACGCTTTCAAGATTTCTACACCTTCCCGAATGCTTATTTTAAAAAAATTTTAAAACTCCAACAAAAACCCACATAGATTAATCAAATTTTACTTAAAGGAAAACCTGTAAATGGTAAAATACTTGGTGGTCATGGGAGATTCTCCTTACTTAGCCATTTGGGGATGCCACAGCTTAAGAGGCAGGAAATTAAAAGAAGGAATATTCCCACGAAAGCTTTCTTTTACACTCATTTCATCAATCCATTATAAGAAGGCTTTGGGGTAAACATAAAGGTTGCTGGTGTGTGTGTGTGTGTGTGTGTGTGTGTGTGTGTGTGTGTGTGTACATTGCAGTTATCACTTAAAGGCAAGACAGAATCATTTCATTGTATTGTTCTGTTTTAATCACAAGGCTATGAGTAAATTTGGTAAATATGAACAGGCCGAAGAGGAAGTGCAACCCTGAATCTAAAAAGAGATGCAGTTTCAAATATTCAAGAATTAGAGCCGAAGGGCATATTGTAATCCCCCTGCTCTTCCAATGTGCTTTACGCATTGATTTCTAAATATCCTGTACCTTTTAAAGGCTATTTTACAGTAATTGCTTCCTCTTTTTTCCTCTCCCTTGGAAGAGAAGAGGAAGAGAGCAAAGTTTTCTCTCCAAATTCATTGATCCTACTTCTTCTCCTCACTTTGCTTTTTGGTGTCCTCCCACCAAAATGTGTACATTTTCCTCTCCATTAAATCAGCTGCCAATCCATCCATAACACAAACTCTCAAGCAAATAGATATGGAATTGCTCTCTATACAACTAGGAAAGGATATCAATCTTTCTCTCTCATAAAGGAATCATAGTGAACATTTATCTTAGTCTCACTAATAAAATGCGTTTTGCAAAAATTCATCCTCCATGTTAGCCAATGCTAGTAAGTCAATATGACAGCAAGGAGAAATTCAGCCCTGTTTGTTTTTCTTTTCTCCCAAGCAAGGGTGTTACACGTTTTAAAAAATAACCCTCAGTTGACTGAAAAAGTGACAAATATATATATATGGCACTTCCATCATTTCACAAAGAGGCCCCCAAGCTTAGAACTGTCAGTCATGAGACAGATGTACAGTCCTTCTCCAAACTTCTAATTCATTACCTGCAGGTCCAGATACTAATTAGGCCAGAAGTAATGCCTTGTTTATTATAATCAGCTTGGAAGGGTACAAAACTCATGATTCGGGGCTTCTGGCAAATACTGTCAGAGTTCAAAAGAGAACTGTCACTGGATTCAATTTTCTATTACCATGGAAGGATTTCTGCACTCTGCTATAGAAAGCCCTGTTCCTACAGTCTGGAGGCCAAATGAGACAACAGAGGAAATGTGTGATTGCATTTTCCTTATCAGCCATGGAGACCCCAAACTGCATAATGACTGTGGTACACAGGGAAGTCAATTAACCGTTTTCTTCCAAAGAATAACCACACACACACACACACACAAACACACACACTGTGAATCTCCTGTTAGCCCCTCGTAGAATAAACTTTGGAGGAATAGGTATTCACTGAGACTGCAGCACAGGAGGAAAAGTTTAAAGAGCAGCTTTCTGTATGTCACCGTCCTCATCCTGATCACGAGGTTGGATCTAGGGGAGCATGACCGGTCGCACCAGGCACAGAGCTTCTGGGGCTCATCAGCAGGTGTCACAGCAATGACGTCCAATGGAGGCGAAAGGCTGTGGGTGCCAGATTTTGCTGTTGCACAGGCAGCCATTGAAAACTGAGGCACCAAGACCGGCCACTGCTCTTCACACACCTGGACTACCATTTTGGTTTCAAAAACAGTTCTATGAAATGCAGTCTCCCATTTTTCACAATATTGCATAGTTTTGCCTTAATTCTAACTTACCCTTTTGGGTCACTGATCTGATGCAGCATGGAAACACCTACATTTCTAGCAAATCTGTATGTTTAGACTTAGTGTGAGCAAGACACATATTGGAAGGGACTAGAGAGTTAAACCAGAGGTTAAACCAGAGAGTTAAACCAGAGGGGAGCGGGGCTGGTTTGGCTGCACTGGGCACCAAGCCGAGTGGGCACTGCAGGGGGCGCCACAACAATGACTAACAATGGAAGGTGAGAAGCAGGAGGCGCTGAATTTCAGTGTCACACAGGGCACTGCTAAAATTTGAAAGCTTACAGTCCACCACTGATTCGACTGAACATTTCTAGAGCTGAGCTGGATAGTTTATGTTCTTGTTTATCCATTTTCACCAGCCATTTCTTCTATAATAACATATGGAGGGCCACAGATTCCTCACCTGTGCACTAGATGGACCTCATCATCATACCTTGCAAGTGGAAAGTCCATTTCACACATTGCGTAGTGGCAATGTGTTTACCATCCTGTGCAGACATAGGATGATCCTATGGCCAATTTCAATGAACATGTCTGTATAATGCATATTTGTCACATTCCATATTTTTGGAAAAATGTGCATGTTAAAATATCTTATGTATATACGGTACCTAAAATGTGTAGCGCATGAAGCAGGAAATTTAAATTGGGTTTCTTTTTCCCCCTTCACCTGTCTCTTAACAGATTGGTTCATTTCATTTTACTAGAGCATATAATCTGGATTATGAGAGTTGATCCATGTGGAATAATGAATAAGAAGGAACCTGCCTCAGATGTGTGGAAGAAATATATTGCCTTTGGGCCCCATGCAGCTGGCCCTTCTATATAATCCATGAAGTAAGAAACTCTTTCTCAGAGGTGGCCAACTCAAAAGTAACCTGTCAGAGACGCGCTCTAAATCATCATGCTTCTACTGCTAGAAAACACAGGTTGTGTACATAATTATAAAATAAGTCTTAAATTATGGCAATTTGTTGATGAACCTTCCAGTCAAGACAAATTCATTTTTTGCTCACAGTTATTCTCCATTTTACACTTCTGATGGAACACAGTATTATTTTTTTAGATATTCTCGTTGCATAGCATTTTAAAGAACTCTGAGAATTAAAGACATCTGTATTTGCATACACACGCAGCTGTTTAGCCTGACATTTACACATGTAAATTAGATGTTCAGTTGTCATGCCCGTTATTAGCCAATGTTCCAGGGGTGGACACCCATGTATATTCCAAGAAGATTATTGCCAAGCCTCATGAACAATACATTCATCTATATAACATATATTGTTGAAATACCAGTGGAATGCTTCGCCCCCTCAATCATAGATAAAACTGACATCTCTGAAAGCAGAACAGTAACATCATAATGTTACTGCAGCAGAAATTCCAGCTGGAGTCTTAAGGCAAGGCAAAGCCTGAAGACCCACCACCTGGAGTAACTTCTCTAAACTTAGCCTTCAACTAGTAAGTTTCAGATTGAGGTAACCACCCATTTTGTCAAGCTATATGAAGTAAGAGTGGACTGGAATACAACTAAAGGAGCAGTGAATTACGCCGCTGCAAATTTGCTGTTCCTTACCTCTGGGAGGTGCCTATCAATTTTATTTAGATATTTACATACATGTTTATCCCATTCTTCTCCCAAGGATCTCGAAACAGTGTACACACTTCCTTGCTCCCCATGTTGCTCTCAGGTACAACAACCCTGGGATGATGAGCTGAGAGAGACGAGTCCAGTGTCACACAGTGTGTTTCATAACTGTGTGGTGGGCTGAACTGGGATCTTCTTAATTTTGATTGACACTATAAGCGCACAGCATTCAGTCAAAGGAAGATATAAGGCATTGCTCCTTCCACAGCTGAGGAGGGAGACCTGGCTTGTAGGAAGACAACTGGATCTTGCTGTGAAATATTGGTAGAAGCCAATATTCTTTGTCAGGACCTTAATATTTCATTCTGTCTTGCTCTGAAGTGTCTTCACTTTCCTCTTGGAGTCTATATTTGAGTAAGCATGCACTTCTCAAGAGACAGGTCTTATGAAGCAGATGTTATGCTTCACAGAACTGTAGCAAAAATATTCATATTCAAGGCAGTAAAAATGCAGGATGTTAAGCTGAAATTGACAGCAGTAGCATCTGACATCTGGGTCCTCCTGAATGTGGCCTTAGATGTCTTTCTTTACGGATAGGGGAAGAAAATAATGCCCTTTGAAAAAGTATCATGCCACAGGAATTGCTCAGGGCTTGTGTGAATATAGCTAAAGATAAGATCAGTTTTCTAAATCACCGGGACAGGCCTTTAGTTCCAAGATATTTCTAAAAGAAAAATTGTAGTATTATCATTTGGTAAACACTGTGCCTTTAGAGCTGACTATGTGTATATCTGCTGTAACATATATTGAATGGTAAATGAAGATGAGAAAACACATCATTCTGTTATTACAGTGCAGAGCACCTTCAGTTAAGAAAATTTAGAGCATGCAGGTAGCTTCTTTGTGAAGGTGCAATGGAATCATAGAATTGTAGATTTGGAAGAAGTCCCAAGGGTCATTGCGTCGAACCCCCTGCAATGCAAGAATCATAGCTAAAAAATCCCTGACAAATGGCCATCCAAATCCAGTTTAAAATTTTCCAGTGGAGAGCCCACCACCTTCTGAGATAGTTCGTTCCACGGTCTAACAGTTCTTACTTCTTTCTGACATTTAGACAGAATCTCCTTGTAATTTGAATTTGTTCAGGTCCTATCCTCTAGAGCAGGAGAAAACAAGCTTGCTTATCATCCATGTGACAGTCCAGATATTCGAAGATGGCTATCTTATCACCTCTCAGGATAAACTCACCTGACTCCCTCAACTGTTCCTCATAAGGCTTGGTTTTCAGACCCTTTATCATATTGGTCACCCTCCTCTCCACACATTCCAGCTTGTCAATATGGCAGCCTGTCAAACAGAACATTGCTAGAATATAATCAGAATACCCAAGGTATTTCTGTGAAATTAAAAAGTTGGCTACTTAGAAGTTATTATCCAACTACTACTTTTGGATTTTCACTCAGGGAAAACACAGTCATGGCTCATCTGCATTGGCTTTCTAGGTGCACCTGACATACTTCTGTTACAACCCAAGCAGTGCGCAATCCTCTACATGTCAACTCAAAAGTATGCCCAATTAACTTCAGTGAGACTTACTGCTAGGTAAATGTTTTTGTACAGCATGCAGTCTAGCAACTGCCGGAGATGCCCAATTTAATATTTCTGATAAAGCCCTGGCCATTGGTGCAGAAATAGAAAAACAAACCCATGCAAATATTGGAAAGGTCTCCCATTATGAAGATTGTTGAATATACAGCAACAGGTTTAAAAAACAAACAAACCTAAAAATAAAATCTATAAAGTTGTGAAGGATGGATGAGGAAAAGACTGGGAGGCAAGGTGTTATAATACATTTTGTCAAAATAAATGCCTGTGTTAAGACTTAGGAATATTGTACCAATTTTGTGAAATAGCAGTGCTGTTCTTGTACTGAAATAGGGCACAAAGTTATAAGTATGGGCTGCATAAGACAGATAGAGCTCGGTCTTCCCCCAAAAGTGCTCAGAACGGCTTGCATGCAATTCTCAGGGGTAGCTTTCCCACCCTTGAGTTCTTCTGGAACAGAACTCAATCAGCCACCTTCAGTCATTCTTCTGGCTACCACAGATAACATGCTTTCTAATCTTTATCCTCTACAGTCACTCACTTGTTTCGTTGTGTGTTTTTACAAACATTCTGTATCCATCTCTTCCACCCAAAATTGGATCCCCAGAGCAGCTTATGGCAGGTCTAAATAAACAACAATAAAGCAAGACTTGAAAGAAAGTAAATGACAAAGACAGAGCAGCGACAGCAAAGAAAATTCAAGCAGTAAAAGTCATCCGTGAGCAACTCCACAACAAGCGCCCTCAGAACAAAACTGCAAATGGAGCCAACAAGGTGGATTTCTGGATCTTCCTGGGCAGTGAGTTCTGAGCGCTGCTAAGGAAATGGTGTGATTGTGAGTTGCAAACCTCAGTTTCTCACTGGGCAGAAGGACATGCAAAAGGGACTTCACTGTGGGCTGCAATATGCAGAGAGGTTCATTTAGGAGGAGATATCTTGGTTCCAAGCAGCTAACAGGTTGTATGTAATGCTGTCTGTGAATGAGCAGAGCAGCCTACCCTTCAACTGTCCCGATTAAATCAGGACATCCCATTTTGGGGCTCTGTGCTCTCTTGCAGGTCACGTGACACATGCAGGAGCACAGCCCAGAAAAAGCATGTCCTGGTCTTCAGCTGCAACCTGTTGAAGAGCATGGAACGGACTTCTGCTCATACAAAAAAGGACTTCACCATTCTCTCTTCCTCCCCTGAGGCCCTCCATGCACTCTCAAAATCTGCTTCAAAGGGATGGGAGACCCTCCTGAAGGGACTTTGAAGGCCCGCTGGAGAAGAAGAGATCAGTAAAGTCCCATTGTATGAGTGGAAATCTGCTTGCACATCTTGGGTTCTGCCCTAGGGATTTAATAATAAAAAGCACATTAATCTGGTTAAAATTGCAGGGGGGGGGGAGTTAAGTCTATGGATTTCTTCCAAGGCCCACCAGCCCTTCTTCTATGATATGAAAATGGATGTGCACTTCATATCACTTTATGATATGAAAATGGATGTGCACTTTAACATATCTTTTAAAGGTGGTATATAGCGCATAGAAGAATGATCCTTTCTCAACAGCGTGGGTGAGATTAGATGACTTCAGATCATTTTCAGCTTCACAGTTTGCAAAATCAAGGGATGTAAGGCATGAGTTGCTATATACACATCACTTCCGAAGCAGGGTGGGGGTGGCGGGGGAGGAGGATGATAAGTGAACTACTTGCTTGTTTTATCTCTCCAAATAATTTTGAAAGGGGGGGAAACAGTTATGATGGCAGCAAGTAATTGAATTGTATAGATAGAAGCACAGATGGATAACAACTCCCTTTCTCATTTGTTCCTGAAACTTCCTAAATGAAATTCACATCAAAATGTGAAAATCTGCAAAGCATCATTAATTTCAAGGGATCAAAGTAAGATTTTAAACAGGAACTATGAAATAGTTTCGGAGTGTATGCTTCTGATGCCTTTCCTATTTCATCTAATTAACAATAAAACAGATGTCCCGTGACACAAACAGTTTTTCCCCATCCAGTAATGCTCCTGACAATCTAAAAATGCCAATCCTTTCACGTATGTAACTTAAATGTCAGTGCAGACAGTTGATGTGATTTGGAAATAAAAGCAAAGCAAATTATTAGCATTGTCTAAATCACTGCAGGGGTTCATCAATTCAAGGTGTGTGCCTCAGGAGAAAAGATGTTTTGTTCTATGTTGTTATTTTCCTGACAGAAAGTAAATTAAATTAGTGCCACTTTCTTTTCTTGTCTCTTCTAACTGTCACTCACAGCTGTGCAATACAGAAAGGAAGTTTGCTAGTCCAGGATAGCCATTTTGAGCACGCCCAGGCCAGGTGATTTCCCCAAAAGTGAGGCCTTCTGCAAACCTCGCTTCATTGACCAGCTTGTGCCAATTACAAAGTGGGTTTGAAGGCTTGCAAAAATAGTTTCACTCAGGTTAATCCCACCATGCAGCCAGCCAAGTGCTTGGTCACATTCATATTCACCTGGCAGTGAAGCATTGTCACCTAAACATATATAATGAGGGCACCAGGCAAGCTTCCCTGGGGAAAGCATTCCACAGACAGGAGCCACTGCAGAAAAGGCCCATTTTCGTGTTGCTAAGTTCTGGAGCTCCTGTGGAGCAGGCACACAAAGAAGGGCCTCAGATGATTATTGCGTGGTCTGGGCAGAGTCGTAGGAAGGTCAGGTGGTACCCGATGCGAAAAATTTATTGTCACCCCCCCACACATTAATTTTTTTCCCCCTGCAAAAATAGTTTTATGTTATTTCATATTTTCTTACAAAGGAATGTGGATTCTGGGCCTCTGATAACAAGTAGGCGACTATGGACAGATACTTAAATCTACAGGATGGGTTGTGTTTTGGTTTGTGTTATTTTATTTATATGTATTTGTCAGGGGTTCAGGAGCAGAGGCACAGGAGAGGGAGGAAATAGAGAGCGAGGGGGAGGAGTCCGAAGGAAATGTCAGCGATGACAGCAATCCGAGGTCTCTGAGTCTTTCCAGTGAATCGGAAGATTCACAGAAAGAGGCCCCCATGGTCAGGGCAAGGGGGGTGCCGAGGGGGACACCCCAGGAAGAAGGGGCCAGGGGGGACTCAGAGAGCAGCAGTTGGAAATCTGGACCAGCGTCCACACCAGAGTGCAGTAGAGGGGAGGAGTCCCAGGCATCGGGATCAGGCAGCGCGCTGACAGCGGGAGGACATGAGGCAGGAGTGGCCACGCCTCCATCGGAGAGCGAGGAAACGGTCGAGAGGAAGGTGGAAGGCTGCGCGCGCCAAGTTCAAATGTACAGGAGGGTGCAGCAGTTGGCAGCCCGGATAGGGAGCCAGGTCCCAAAGCCCGCCGAAGAGAGAGGGAGGAGTCAGGGGGGTCCACGTCTGTGTCGGAGGAATCCAGGAAGGAAGGGACCTCGGGGGGTAGCAGGACCCAGAGGAGAAAGGAGAGACGGAAGAGGTGGAGTAAGGCTAGAGTCTTAAACTGGTGTACAGAGGGCGGGGATTCAGATGGAGCTTCGCCGGTCTAGACCCTAGACGTAGAGCTGGGGCGCTGAGGCTTGGAAATGGAAACTATACTTCAATAAAGACTTTGATACATTACTACCGGCTAGCGTTGGTCCTCTGTGAGCTGGGACCAGGAGCCAGCTCTGACAGTATTGTTTATTTATTTAATGAAATCTATTTTTAAAAACCTGCAAAGTGGTTTACCCAAAAAAAAACCCACAAAAAAACCAAAGCAGTAAAATCAAGGAAAAATTAACAATCCTACTTTAAGATACAGAAAAGCTAAAATATTAAGATTAAAATTACTTCAACTTCTTAAGCATCTAGGTATGCTTGCCTAAAGAAGAATGCTTTTAGCAGGTACCCGAAAGAAAGTGTAGCAAAGGCACGTGCTTTGTTGAAATTTCAGCCTTCACGACATAGGAAAACAGCCAAATAAACAGCTATTTTCGTGGAGGAGGGTCAAGATATTAACTGATATGCATGAAATTTCATATGTAGTTGTATAACCCCTAGTGTAGTAATATAAGACCTTTGGAGAAGGCATTTTCAAAAAAGAAATTTTTTATGAACCGCCCTAGTAGGGCAGTAATTGTTCCTTGATAATTTGTCACCCCGCTCCATGATGGCACCTGGGGCAGCCCGCCATCCCACGCCGCCACCCCTTTCCTACGCCCCTGGGTCTGGGTCAGTTCATATGGGGAGAGGTGGTCCTTTAGGTACTTAATACTGTATAGGTCAAAACCAGCACTGTGAATTGGGCCCTGAAACTATTTGGCAGCCAGTGAGGTCAAGCCAGGATTGGTGTTGCATGCATAACTGTTTTGCCCCGGTGAGCAAGCTGACTGCCTAATTCTGCACCAGCTGAACTTTCCAAACCATCTTCCAAGGCAGCCCCACATATGTGTTGCAGTAATCTAACCTGGAGGTTAGCAGAGCATAGACAATAGAAGTTAGGCTATCCCTGTCTAAACAGGGGTGCACCAGACAAAGCTATTGGAAGGCACTCCACGCCACTCAGGCCACCTGAGCCTCAAGCAACAGCAATGAATCCAGAAGCACCCCCAAGTGGCATATCCCCTCCTGCGGAGGGAGTGTAGCCCCGTCAAGAGCAGACAACTTCTTACCCATTCAGTCTGGGGAACCATCCACTAACAGCGCCCCAGTCTTTTCTGGGTTGAGCTTCAGTTGATTGGCTCTCATCCAGTCCATTATTGAGGTAAGACAATGGTCCAGCATATCTACTGCCACACCTGCAAATGTAAAGGAGAAGAAGAGTTGTGTGCCATTGGTATATTGCTGACAACATAATCCAAAACTCTGGATGATCCCACTTAGCAGTTTCATGTACAGTGGTACCTCGGGTTAAGTACTTAATTCATTCCGGAGGTCCGTACTTAACCTGAAACTGTTCTTAACCTGAAGCACCACTTTAGCTAATGGGGCCTCCTGCTGCCGCCACACCGCCGAAGCACAATTTCTGTTCTCATCCTGAAGCAAAGTTCTTAACCCAAGGTAATATTTCTGGGTTAGCGGAGTCTGTAACCTGAAGCATCTGTAACCTGAAGTGCATGTAACCCGAGGTACCACTGTATATGTTAAACAGCATATGAGGGATAAAATCAAATCCTGAGGAACCCAACACTGAAGGCACCACAGGGCTGAAGAGCACTCCCCAACCATCACCCTGGTATGGTGTGTATACAGCCTCAGTTCCTGCTTTCATGCTACATAGTTTGCTTTTCAGTTGGGGGAGGGATTAAGACACCTTGTAGCTGGCCCCGCAGCCATGAAAGTAGGGGTAGAGAACCCTTCTCAGGCTAAAGGCTGTGTTTATTTCTAGGGAGCCTTCCACGGGCCACATGCCCATGTTGGGCTGTAAAAGGTAAGATAAAGGTACCCCTGCCCGTACGAGCCAGTCTTGACAGACTCTAGGGTTGTGTGCCCATCTCACTTAAGAGGCCGGGGGCCAGCGCTGTCCAGAGACACTTCCGGGTCACGTAGCCAGCGTGACAAAGCTGCATCTGGCGAGCCAGCGCAGCACACGGAAACGCCGTTTACCTTCCCGCCAGTAAGCGGTCCCTATTTATCTACTTGCACCCGGGGGTGTTTTCGAACTGCTAGGTTGGCAGGCGCTGGGACCAAGCAACGGGAGCGCACCCCGCCGCGGGGATTCGAACCGCCGACCTTTCGATCAGCAAGCCCTAGATGCTGAGGCTTTTACCCACAGCGCCACCCGCGTCCCTATGTTGGGCTGAGCAATATGCAAATGTGAGCAAAGCAATGAATGTTCATCTTACCTTTGTACAGCAAGTTTGTTTCTACACACACTCCTCTCTATCCTCCTTCCAAGCAAGTAAGGGACATAATCAGAATTCAAGGACACATTCCAGCCTGGCTAAACCAATCAGGGAAGGTGCTAAGCAGGGCCAATGAGGAGTATGGTCTGTGGGGGGGGAGGTGTGGTGTCAGGAGTGAGCCAGCAATAAATCACACAGCGTAAGTGAAGTTAACTCTTTATTGGAAGAAACAGGATCTGCTCAGAAGTGCCAGGCCTAATGAGCACAGCAACGCTTCTTCAATAGGTCTTGCCCTTGCTCTTCCCGCTTCATCCTTCTCCTAGTCTTGGGAAACTAGCAGGAGGGCAGCTTGCAGAAACAAAAGGAGACACCTCACCAGCCCAACTCATTTCTGCTTCTTGGTCTCCCTCTTTTCCTGCTTCTGCTTCTACTTCTGGAGTACTTTCTGCCACATACTCTCCCCTCTCACTAAACCCTGTTACCTCTACAGCTTCCAGCACCACCCCTACTCCCAGTCTGCTTTCTCTTCTCTATCTGACCATTCATTGTTGTCCCACCACCAACCCCCTGGCTCTGAGTCTTCTTCCCTTGGGGGTGCCCCAGCTGGTTCCTCCCACCATTCCTTGGCATCCAGCCAGTCCATGGCATGTGGCTGGGGAGGAGATGTAGCCTGGGAAGGTCTTTGGGAGGCCTGGAAAGGTATATTTGGCCCTTGAGCCTGAGATTCCCCACCCCTGCACTACAGACACAATCCTCTGAGCTATGTCTGCGAGGATGTATTTAAATCCCATTGGGATATCTCATTATTGCTGTGAGGTCTCCAGTCAACCCCCAAATGTGATAGTTCACTTCTAGAACCCCCCAAAAAATCCAGCTAGTTTTAAAATGGCATTGATTTAAAATCGGTTAGTTAGCAAACCATATTTACTCTGGTACAGGTGACACTGCCCATTGCTTTTGGAAGATGTTTGTAGGACTGACCCAAGCAGTGTGTGTGTGTGTGTGTGTGTGTGTGTGTGTATTCCCTTGCATTTCTAGCCTATAGTATGTTGGTTGCTAAGCCCCTAGACCAATCCACAAGTAACTAAGAAACAGTCTTTGGCTTTAGAAAAGTGCAGCTGGTAAATTAGCTGTAGATATAAACTGCTGATGAATAATTAAGGGATAATGTTTGAAACACTGAAGTGTTTGTAGCAATAAGGGCTTTTTGTGATTAGATAAATGCTGAAAAGGAAGCATTTACTGCAAATATATCTCTGTGCTTGAGTGATCTTATTTTGATGCAGTTGGATAAAGCATATAAAGTTCTATCATTTTCTTCTCGTGCTGCTTTCTCATTTGCTCCCAGTACAGGTTTGTTTTTAATGATTCTGTAAACAGCTCTTCCCAGTAAAAGCCGCTTTGTTTTAAGCACTGTTGAAAATCCTGCACTGGTGCTGAAAACCATGATCATGAAAAGCAAATAAGTCCAGAGAATTCAGAGTTACTATTGCTGTTTATGTGGTTTGGAGATAAAACAGAAGCAAAGCTCCTGAAATTATTTTAAGAGATTAAACTAACACTCAGAATTCTTCTCTGTAAACTTTGATTCTGAATATTCTTCAGAATGTCTTTCAATACTTGAATATTTTCCACCTGCTCACCAATATTGGAATTTAATATCCTGTGAATTCAGTATTTGGACTCAGGTGACATGCTAAGTCATACCCTCCAACATTTCTCCAATTAAAATAGGGACATCCTAAGGAAAAGTGGGACATTCTGGGATCAAATCAGAAACTGGGATGGCTTCTCTAAATCAGGGATGTCCCTGGAAAATAGAGACACTTGGAGGGTCTGGCTGAACCAAATTTTGGCTTAGCTCAGCATGGCACAGGAGCAAAAAGAACCAGGAAGCCATTGTTTGGTTTATTGTGTTGTGCGAACGAGACCACTGAAAGGCATGCAAATCCGTACCTTTCCAAGTTAAAATACAATGGAGTTCAAAGTTGCCATTGGGTACGGTCAACCCCAGAAATACAACTATCCTGACAGTAGGAGCAAAATAGTCTCCAAACTCAGAAACAGAGGGACTGGACTGCAGGCAACTTCTTGTATGCATTAGCAACAGAAAAGGGGTGACTAGCTCCCTAAAAAGACAGTGGACTTCCATTGTCAGAGCAGAAAATTAACTGGCTGAAATTCAGGACAGTTCTATCTGCATTTATTCATAAGTAAGTACCAAAGTGTATTTCATGGGATTTACTCCAAGTGTAAATAGGGCTGCAGCTTTAATTAGCTGTGGCCGGGTTTTTTCTTTCTATATCTCTGTAGGTGCCCTACATGGTACCAGCTGACATTCTTCTTGATTGGCAGAATCTATATAGTTTTTCCCGTTCTAGTTCAAAGGGCACTTTGTGATAGAGCTCAGAAATCTGAACACTAGTGAAACATACTGTATTGCACTCTCACGCTCTCTCTCTCTCTCTCTCTCTCTCTCTCTCTCTCGTTTACTTCTGTTCCCCCTGAGATTGTAATCGGTAGATTATATGCCTCACATGAGGAGTAGATGTATGAGGTCAGCATGGGATGTTTCACAAGGTTTTCCATCCTGATAGAATCAATTCTGCAAGATTTGGAGGACAGAAGATGGTTAATGAATCCAGGGTTCCTGCTAGAGACCGCCTTCAATGTTGCCAAGCAGCTCCTTTGTTGGGGAAAATACAGATAAATTACTTGCAATGACTAGGAAACAGCTGGAGACTCTTCTGGAAGGTTGAGAGTCATTTGGGGATAACTGTATGCTTGTCTTCCTCCCACACAGACACCCCCACATTCCATAGTCAGGGAGAGGAGGCTGAGTAGGTGAGAGTGAAAAAGAACAATGGGTTGCAGCAGAAGCAACTTGTCAGATGGGTGGAGCCACTGCCCTATGGTTCCCTGTTGCTTATAGTGATCTGGTCTCTGACTGTGATATGGTCCTTCCCAGCTACCTCATGGTTTTGCCTAGCTAGGTACATTATTTGATTCGGGTATACACAATGAATATCCCTCCTCCAAATAGATTATTTGTCTCTACCATTTAGATAAATTTGGTTTGCTGAAATTGAATGGAAGGAATTACCTTAGTAGAGCAATGATAATTGCCCAGATGGCTATAAAAGGCAACTTTTAAAATGGCACTTTCATCACAGAAAACCTCAGTCTAATTTATATTTATATAATTTATATAATTATATAATAATTTGTATAAATATTGTGACTTTTTCTTTATAACCGCAGACAAAATTTCAATGAAACATTTAATCAGAAGAGATATAGGTGACATTTAAAATAAACAACCTGAGAGTACAAAATGCAATGCAGTGGGTTAGATCCAGACTTTGTCATGCTTAGAGTAGACCCCCATTAGAAATGAATGGGGCTTCTGCTTAGCCTTTAAAAAGAAACAGCTTTCATTTCTTGCAGACTGACACATGATGCGCAGAGCAAACTTGGCAGAGCAAAATCCCATGCAATCAAATGGGACCGATCAATCTAACCCCTTGCTAATTTAAGAAGCAGTATGCAGGTTTATGCCATGCAAGGTTGTGGGTTGGATAAAATGCATAAGACATGACATTCTTAACCCCACTGCTTCTATACATCACTCCATTCATTTCTGAGATGCACAACAGCTCAACATCAAATTGCAATTAGTACATCTTAAGTGCTTTCTTAGAAACAGCTGCGCTTAATCCACCCTACTGTCTCAGCTTTATTCTGGATTGGTATCTGATGCCAGTGCAGTGCAATGGGCTGTGAGATTATGCTGGCACATTGGTTGCTGCACCCCATCCAAAGCAGAGTGATGAAGTGATGAAACAGCAGGCCAAAGAAGGAAAACTAGTGTGCTTTATCTTGTCTAGGAATGCTTTAATAACTCAAGACATGCTTTTAACACAGTCTCTGCTGCCCTCTCGTGGTTTTGCAAATTATCCAACAAAATACGTCAATTTAGCATCCAAGCCAATTTTTTGCAGGATCGAAACAGTAACCCCACCAAACTAAAACATACTGCATTCACATAATATAGATGCAAAGCAGCGTTTTGAATTTAAAAGCTAAAAAAGGAGGAATGTGGATGGTAGGTAATTCATATGATGCTGTTACTGCTTAAATTGTTGTTGTTGTTTAGTCGTTTAGTCGTGTCCGACTATACATGACCCCATGGACCAGAGCAGGCCAGGCACTCCTGTCTTCCACTGCCTCCTGCAGTTTGGTCAAACTCATGCTGGTAGCTTTGAGAACACTGTCCAACCACCTCGTCCTCTGTCGTCCCCTTCTCCTTGTGCCCTCAATTTTTCCCAGCACCAGGGTCTTTTCCAGGGAGTCTTCTCTTCTCATGAGGTGACCAAAGTATTGGAGCCTCAGCTTCAGGATCTGTCCTTCCAGTGAGCACTCAGGGCTGATTTCCTTCAGAGTGGATGTGTTTGATCTTCTTGCAGTCCATGGGACTCTCATGAGTCTCCTCCAGCACCATAATTCAAAAGCATCAATTCTATGGTCCAGCTCTCACCTCCATACATCACTACTGGGAAAACCATAGCTTTAACTATATGGACCTTTGTTGGCAAGGTGATGTCTCTGCTTTTGAAGATGCTGTCTAGGTTTGTCATTGCTTTTCCCCCAAGAAGCAGGCGTCTTTTAATTTCATGACTGCTGTCACCATCTGCAGTGATCATGGAACCCAAGAAAGTAAAATCTCTCACTGCCTCCATTTCTTCCCCTTCTATTTGCCAGGAGGTGATGGGACCAGTGGCCATGAATTAGGTTGGGCATAATATAAGACTTCATGCTCATGAAGCAAGTTTCAAGAGAGAGAAAGCCTCTGTCACCTGCTCAGAAGCTGAAACCATATTCTTAAAGGACTTTCCGAACTAAAGCTCCCAGGACTCTTTGGGGGAAGCCATGACTGTTTAAAGTGATATAATGCTGCATGAAATGTACATGCATCCCCCCCTTACACGGGGGTTATGTTCTGGGCCCCCGTGCACATAACTGAAATGACATAAAGTGGGAAGCACCCTCTAAAAAGTCCCTAAATGCCTATTTTTCCCTGCTCTCCTACTCTCTCCACACAATTCTTTCTTCAACTATTGATGAAGCTCTGGGGCTGGCTGGCAAATGCTTGGGAAAGGGGCTGCCACTGCTGCGGTGCTACCTTGCCAGTCAGCTGTTAGGCAGGGAGGCTGGGCAGCCGAAACAAAGCTCCACTGCACCTCTGGTCTTTTTGGAGCTTCCTCCTCCCTCACTGATGTCCTTTTCAGGCTGTGGGGAGAGCCTCATCGGAACCCATCAGAACTCTGTAGCGCTGTCCTGCCATTTCCTGATATGATTCTATTTCTTTCTTTATTTCCCGGCACAGCATATATACACGGCTGTGTGCAAGTAGCATGTGTAAGTGGGGGAGATGCCAGTATAGAACAACTGGGGCCTCAGTTTGGACAGTGATGGCCAAGCACCAGGCCTTTGTGGTAAATGCCTCATGGTTGCGGAACCTCCTTCATGCAGAGGTGGGGAGAAATGATCTCTGACAGTTTTTCAGAAGTGGTTAAATTTAAGGCACATCTCTTTCCACCAAGTCTTTGCTTCACAGCATTGTTTTCTGTGGCTGCCCTTATGCTACGGCTGATATTAGGTCATTTTTATGCTGTTGATCTTTTTATATTGTACTTTCGTTTTGATATAAACTGCTTTGAACCTTTTGGAAAAGCAGTTTCTAAATATTTTAACAAATGGATAGATAAGAGTGCCCTTGATAGCTTGGAGGACCATTAGAGCGAAAGTGGACTAGGCTAAATCCAAAGCACTATTGAGTATTGTGGTTAAAAGGAACATAGATCTGTTTCAACAGAGATTGGTGTCACATACTGCTTCGAACCACAGAGGAAAGGAAGCATTTCAAACTCTCATGGGAAAATGGGCCGCCTTTGACTAGGATGGGGGGGGGGGAATGTTTGCATATTTAGAGGCAGCAGTGCCGAGTATAGAGTGCAGAGGGGTCTTCAGCTCCCTCAATATTTTTGGGCAAGGGGCAATGCCCCCCCAGTATTGAAGGGGCTGCCGCAACCCCGCCGCCACTGGGCACCCTCTGCGTGCCCCAGCCCCAGCCTCTGCACAGCAGCCCAGGAGCTGGGCTGCAGCTGGGTCGAGTGAAGCAAAGATCACCCACGCTCACCCAACCACCGTCTAGACCAGGGGTCAGCAAACTTTTTCAGCAGGGGGCCAGTCCACTGTCCCTCAGACCTTGTGGGGGGCCAAACTATATTGGGGGGGATGAATGAATTCCTATGCCCCACAAATAACCCAAAGATGCATTTTAAATAAATGGACATATTCTACTCATGTAAAAACACGCTGGTTCCCAGACCATCCACGGGCCAGATTCAGAAGGCTATTGGGCCAGATCCGGCCCCTGGGCCTTAGTTTGCCTACCCATGGTCTAGGAGCTCAGGAGCCAGGCGGTGGCTGGGATGAGTGCGGCCATCTTTGCTTCACTTGTCTCAGCCGTAGTCCGGCAGCCCAGTAGCTGGGCAGGAACTGGGATGAGCAAGCATGGAGATCGCCCACCATGCATCCCACCCTGTCCGGCACACACTGGGCAGCATCTGTGCCCCCTCAATGTGGGGGGCAAGTTGGCACCCCTGTTTAGAGGATTCTAGGTATCCAAGTCCATTGTCAATAACTACCAGCATCTGGGGATAGAGGATTTTTCTCCATAGCATGAAACTCCCATCTAACTGGAAATCTCAATTTCTCTGGGCCAAAATGGGTGAACAGGAGTGCTTGGTTTTAGAAGACCACATTGATAACATAACAGAAACCTGTTGGAATGAGGAGAAGCAGTGGGACACCATGTTCTCTGGATATAAACTCTATAGGAAGGAGAAACCAGAAATGATGTTACTCTTTATGTCAAAGAGGCACTGAGCCCAGCAATCAAGACTCCTCCACAGAATCATTGTGGGTGGTGTTATTGTCTCCCTGATTAAAATCCTCAGTGTGATCTTGATATCAAGAATGAAATCAAAGAAGCATCCGAAAAAGGGAATGTTATAGTCAGTGCTTTTTTTCAAGCGTATGCAGTACCGACACCTCTTTTTGTTGTTGTTGTTAAAAAGTGTGGCACTTAGTGTAACAACTTCATGGTGAGTACTGGCACTTATTTTTCTATTTAAAAAGCACTATTATAGTAATGAGTGACTTCAACTACCCTGACATATGCTGGCTACCCATGTGTTCCAGTCACTGTAGAGAGGTAAAATTTCTAGGTATCCCAAGTGACTATGCCCTAGCCAGTCATGGAACCAACCACAGAGGGGCAGCAACCCTAGATTTAATTTTGAGTGCTTTGTAGGATGTAAGTGTTGTTAAACCAATTGAAAGCATGACCATAGTGCTATTAAATTAAATATACATGTAAACAGCCAATTGCCAAGAAAATCCAACATGGTCACATTTGACTTCAAAAAAGGAAAGTTGAAAGGCAAATTCAAGAGAGTCAAGTCACTCCAAAATGTTTTAGAGTGCGTTAAAAGCTAAACCACTGAGCCTAGGGCTTGCCGATCGGAAGGTCGGCGGTTCGAATCCCCACAATGGAGTGAGCTCCCGTTGCTTGGTCCCAGCTCCTGCCAACCTAGCAGTTTGAAAGCACGTCAAAGTGCAAGTAGATAAATAGGTACCACTCGGGTAAACAGCGTTTCCATGTGCTGCTCTGGTTTCTCCAGAAGCAGCTTAGTCATGCTGGCTACATGACCCAGAAAAACTATCTGGCGGCTCCCTCGGCCAGTAAAACAAGATGAGCACCGCAACCCCAGAGTCATTCACTACTGGACTTAACTGTCAGGGATCCTTTACCCTTTTTTTTTTAAGCACAAAACTAGAAGCTCAATTGGAGTATATACCCTGAGGGCCAAGAGGGATTAATGAACAGAGCCAAAACTGCTATTAGAAGCAAAATAAATGGCTTCCTTAAAAAAAACCAAAAACTCCAAATGCAAAGAACAAAAAGGAACACATTTGCCCTGAAGAAACAAGTTTGCTGTTTGGAGGACTCAGCACTAGCTGTGCAAGCACAGGTGGCAGCCATGTCTAGGAATGTCTTTCACCAGCTTATGCTCAGTAGCAGACCTTGGCATCTCATATGTCAGGGGAGCCCTGTGCAATGCCAAAATCCACTCCTCTCCACCACCTCTTACCTTCCATTGGACTTCATAGTTACGGTGCCTGCTGCGGCGCCCCAGAAGCTCTGCACCCGGTGCAACCGAACCACTCACCACTTCCCTGGATTTGCCTTTGTTATGCTGATAAGCTGGACTCCTGCAAGGCATTCTGCCTAGGACTACTTTAAAGATGGTTCAGCTTCAGCTGGTACAGAATGCGGGTGTCCAGATGCCAGGTGGTTGAAACACATGACGCTTATCCTCTAGCAGTTGTACAGTTGCCCGGGTGGTTCCAGCTCCAGTTTAAAGGGCTGGTTTTAAAGTCCTCAGTGCCTTGAAACCTGGTTCCTTGGAAAACCACCACCACTACTGTGAACGTGCCCACATATTGAAATCAGTTTCAGAGGTCCTGAAATGCCTGCTAGAAAGATCAATTAAGTTTGCAGGCATGGGAGATGGGACCTTTTCAGTAGTTGCTTATGTCTTCAGAACTCTTTGCCCATCTATGTATGACTGGCCCCCTGCATTCAAGTTTCTAACTGGGCTTTGAAAACCCACTTATTCCAGTTTGTATTTTTATGACAGTTCTGGGATGGTGATGCAGAAAATATTGTTAAAGCTGTTGCTATAATAAGTGTTTAGATACTGTCAGTTGGTGGTATTTTAAATAGGGATTATTATTATTATTATTATTATTATTATTATTATTATTATTCTATTTCTGAATTGTTTTGTATTTTATGTATTACAAGCTGCCATGAGATGATTTTTACCCTGAAAGGCAGCCTAAAAAAACTGCCCATACTAATATGCCTTCCATATGCCTCTGAAGTTTGCTGGTAAGCACCTTAATTTGTCAATGAGCAAGAAATTTATTTTTCCCAGGTTTCCCCCACTTTCTGCTAATGATAAATCTCACATTGCTGCTTGGCCCATACAAAACAAGAAAGGGAATAGAAATGGGCTTCTCTCAAAAACATGGGATATACAAATGGAAGATAAGATACATTTTTAGATCACTTATACTAATTGAAGAACATGCGGTTTTCAGGCTCTCATTCTACAAAGCCAGCTTGGCAGAACTGGCAGGATTCAGCCACACAGTGGCAGCAAAACCCAAAATCTGTTGTACAGCTTCCCTTTACCTGATTGTCATTCCAATAGTACTTTGATTAGGCTTATTTATGTCTCAGTCCCACAAATTGTGTCATTGAGGAGGGTGCCTCTCTCACCATCTCCCAACTGGAAACTCACTGAAGTGCCCCAGCTGCGTTTTCACCTTACTGTCATGCTCCTGCAAGCCCCAATCCAGCAACAGCAGGGGATATTGGATTGCTCTATCGCATTGCATTGCTGCTTTTTGCTGCGTTTCCGCTCTTAAGAGCCTAAGAAGAGCCTAGATGGATCAAACCAAAGGCCCATCTAGACCAGCATTCTGTTCTCACAGCGGTGACTAGCCAGGTATCTGTGGGAAGCCCAAAGGCAGGATTTGTGTGGAATAGCTCTCTCTTGCTCGTGATCATTAGGTCATAAAAACAGCCCTACTGGATCACCTAGTCCCGCCTAGTCTAGCACCCTGTTCTCATGGTGGCCAACTACATGGGACTCAATGTGGTGTAATGGTTAGAATGTTGGACTAGGACCTGGGAGACCAGGGTTCAAATCCCCACTCAGCCATGAAGCTCAATGGGTGACTTGGGCTCAGTCACCACCTCTTAGCCTAACCTACCTCACAGGGTTGTTGTGAGAATGAAATGGGGAGGAGGAGTGCCATGTACACCACCTTGAGATGCTTGGAAGTCAAAGGTGGTATATAAATGTAAATAATAATAATAATAAGTGCTTTTTTCTTTTAAAATGTTTATGGGTACTCTCATTTTCCTACTCATATTGAAATACTGCCCCTCAATGAGGCCAAACTTAGATTGACAAAATGCAAAGCCCTGCGTCCCCCCAGAAAAAAACACTGATGATGATGATGCTCATGGGAAAGCAGGACCTCACCAGGAAGTCATATTCAGGGGTCTACCGTAACTCTGATTAAATTTATAGAATTCTGAACAAATGTGGGTGTGGGTGGGTGTATGTATGGGGGGGGGGGTTCAGCAATATTGGAGAAGAGAAGCTTTCCTACTTGTGATGTTGAAAAATACTGCTGGGGGAGTATGCGCACCAGAGATGTTCGTCATGAAGGAGCATAACTTCATTTTGTGGAGATTCCCTTTTAGATATTCTTAATATAGTGCATTGACTACTCTGATGGCTATGAACTTCTCTGGTATGTACACTCCCCCAGCAATCTTGGGTTTGCCAAACTGTGTTCCGTTAGCTTTCTGTTACTCTCTTGCTCCAGAGAATCCAAGATGTTTCCCCATAAAGCACTGAAGGGAAATCATGTTCTCCAAGCACTCAAACCACAATGTTTGACGCTGGAGATTGGAAAATGCACTTGTCCCCCACATACACCTCTCTTGTCCTTCAGAGGGTTGTGTGAGATATGGATGTTCAAGCACAGCAGTGCTTGTGACAATATTAGTCCTGCCTACCCCAGGTCACAATATTATATCATCATGAATAAGGATAAACTTCTTACTCAGCTACATTAGTGTGTGTGTGTTTTAAATGCGTTATGACACTGTGACACCAGATGGCGCTGTAGAGTTTGGTCTTTCGGCAACATGATTTCCTATTACAAGGTTCACAACGCGTTTCCCTGAAACGGTTTTTTGATGTGTCTAGATCCAGCCTTTGTCTCCCTTTCACATGTAGAGGGAATAGGAAGCTTTCAGTCTATGAACATCTTAGCATCCAAACCCCCCTCCCAATTCCCTGGGTAGCAGTCCCCACCCCTCTGTAGAGGCTCTTCGGGGATACTGGTGGCTCATGAGAGAGTCAGGAAATTTTTCCTTCATGCCCTGCCTTTAGTTAACTTCTCTTAGGATCCAAGTATTTCAGTCTGGTGTCAATTGAAAATTGGACATTGCCGTGATGTGTTATGAGTTTGGGGTGTTATGCCATGAGCCAGACCCCTCTAATCCCTAGATCTAGCAAGTGTTAAAATGTAATCAGAACTTTTAATTCCTGGCAATAGCCAACATCGCTTCCTGGTGAGGTGACAGGGAGTTAGGTGGCTTGGTGTGAGATGTCAAATAGGTGGGGGGCCCTCCCTCAACAGAAAAAGCCAGAGTTGAGAGCAGAGTTTGGCAGTGATGTGACCTTGAAGTAAAGCATCAAGCTGGAGAGTTGGAGCAATGTTTGAGAGCAATGTTTGATTTCTGTTTGGATCCAAAGCTGTGGCTATTGGAGAAACAAGACCTTTTGGGGGTGTTGATGCTGTGAAACCTTCCATCATGGGCTCAGGTTGTATATATGTGTGAATAAACCATATACCATAAAGACACCACAGTCACCGCTGTGCCTCGTTTTCCAAAAGGAAACATGAATCCAGGTAAGTGCCTGGAACCCCTGGAAACATACACTTCTTGGAGATTGGGATGGTGTGCAACAAATTTCCCACAGGCATCTGGTTGGATACTCTGAAATGAGGAAGCTGGGCTAGTTGGGCCATTGGCCTGATCTAGCAAGGTCTTCTTATGTTCAAATATGGAAAGGAAGGAAGGAAGGAGAAGAGACTCCCAGACAATGAGCTGAAGCTTCCAAAAGTAGGGGGAGTCCCCTCATCAACACCTGTATGAAAGATGTAAGAGACTTGTCTTTGTTTGCATGGGGTCACCCTATTATTTAGGCCTTAGCCCACAAAGGTGTCTTGGAGGCCCCTGTCCTTCCCTTCCTCACCCAGCTGAAGAGTTTAAGATAAATTCAGCTATCCTCCCCCGTTAACAAGAAGCCCAAGATCGTCATATATATCTTTCGCTCTCTTGCACAAGCTGTAATTTTTAAATGATTTTTAATAATTTATGTATTTAATGCATAATATATTTAATAATAATGATTAGAGTAGATATGCGCAAGATGATTCCTTGTTCAGTTTAATGACTTCCAACAAACTATGGAAGATTGGTGTCCAATGCATTTATGCCCATGGGCCCAGGTTTGTGTGCCTCCCCCCACCAATATATTTTGGTGGAAACTAGTATTCTTGATGCAGCCTGAACTTTGGAAAAGTATAAGTTTTTCAACTCTTAGGTGAAAGAGGGAGTTGGAATCATAAGTGATGTCATTTGCACAAGATGGCAGCTTAGCTTAGGAACGATTCGTCCCACTGGACTAATACCTCTTTAAAAAGTTGATTAGATAATAGCAAACAATTACAATATCTGCACAGCCAGGGCAAGTACCAGGATTCAGACCAGGCTTCCGTATCAGCTCGCCTTTCAGATCAACACAGATGGTTGCTGCAAGCTCAGACTGCATGGCTCTAATAAGCCTTTTTTGTGTTCCTATACCAATAATTTAGGAACTTTCACCACTGTAATTAAACCAAGTTTTACTACCTGTGTTTTCTGATTCCTGTCTGGAAAAGCACATGAATTTGACCTTTGGAGAGTTTGTAAGTAAACTGTTTTTAACTTATCAAACATGTGGCCTTTTTCTCTGCAAGAGCAAGAGGGAAACTTTAGAAGGGCATATTTTTAGAGGTCTAACAGCCTGTATTTCCATGCTTACTTTGTTGCATATTTTGTGGTTTTAATTCTGGGGTACTTTTACCAAAGATTACTTGCCCCAAACTTGGATCTTGGCATCCAGGAATTCTCCTTTTATACCTTCCCACCACCAACAACAAAACAGGGTTATCTCCTAGCTCTACAAGGACATGACAGGGATTGGACCTTGTAGTCTACCAAATGCGCTTCCCTAAGGCATCCTCAGTGCTAGTGAACAATATCATTGCACAGTTGCTAGGGCTCCAGTGTCCCAACAAGGCTCATCATTATGCTGACACAACCCCTGGGATGTCTCCCTTGACACCAGTTGCTACAGTGGAGGCTGGTCCATTATGGCAAATTAGGCACTGCCCTACCAACTTCAGTTTACCCTCAGCCGGCCCTCATCAGCTGTCTTCTTACTTACAACAAATCCACAGAAGGGCACAGCCTGCAAACTTCCTCTTCCTTAATTATAGCATTACCTGTAAAGAATGCAGGAGGAAGGGGGGTGGGAAGAAAATAGGAATTTATTGGCTCTGCCTGCTATTGGTTCTGGATCCACCTATTGTTGGTCTTCCTGTCTTCCACCCTAACAGTCTCATTTTATATATATATATATATATATATATATATATATATATATATAGTTTTCCATTAAGAACATCCAATTAACAAATCTGTCAAATCATAATCCAGTTAAAAATAAATATAAAAATAAAATTAAAAAACAGCCAAATTACAATCCAAATTATTAATTACAGCGTTACCTCGGGTTAAGAACTTAATTCGTTCCAGAGGTCCGTTCTTAAACTGAAACAGTTCTTAACCTGAAGCGTGCTTTTGGTAATGGGGCCTCCTGCTGCTGCTGCACCGCTGGCACACGATTTTCGTTCTTATCCTGGGGCAAAGTTCTTAACCTGGAGCAACCATTTCCTGGTTAGCGGAGTTTGTAACCCAAAGCGTCTGTAACCCGAGGTACCACCGTATTAATTTCTTGAGCTTCCCATACTCTGGACCTCTGAAATATATCTCCAATATTTTCATTTCTGCCTTATTCTTGTTGTTCTAATATTTTCCTCATTCCGATCTTAATGCTTTAAAGTTCCCTGTCCCTGGCTGTGCGATTCTCCATGGTGTCAGAGATCCTAAATCCTTTCATCCATTGGGTACAATCTGCCAGGGCTACTGTTGTTGCCACTAACCTAAGAGGGAGCCCAACACAGGCAACTTACACACCTCTTTAAGCCTGAAGTCAGCCATTTTAAAAGTTGTTTAGAGGAACCCTGCGGAACCTCCAAGTGTCCCTATTTACCAAGGACAATCCTGGATTTACAGAAGCCATCCCAGTTTCTGATTTGATCCCAGAATGTCCCGCTTTTTCTTAGGATATCCCTATTTTCTTTGAAGAAATGTTGAAGGGTAGAGTAGGATGTCCCTATTTTCATCAGATAAATGGTATAGTATGGAGTTATGCAACCCCCGAGCCAAGGAGATAAGTAACTGTACAACCTTTAGAAAACATCTGAAGGCAGCTTTGTATAGGGAAGTTTTTTTAGTGTTAAATGTGTTATTATGTTTTTATATGTTTTGGAAGCTGCCCAGGGTGGCTGGAGCAACCCAGTCAGATGGGTGGGGTATAAATAAAATACTAATGCTAATACTAATACTAATAATACTAATAAATTGCTGTTGTTGTTGAATAGGATGTCCCTATTTTCATCAGATAAACGCTGGAGGGTGTGATCCTGCCAGAAAAAAGCTGGCCCAGCAGACACATATATTTGATAATAGCTGCATGTCTCACTTTGAACAGACCCATGCATTTTGGTGCTGATCTCTGCTTTTTCTCCCATAAATGGAAATAGATAGATATTTGCATACCATTTGCATTTTAGAATTAATACATACATGCATTAATGTGTATACATGGGTGTTAATGTGCATATGTGGAATTGTAACATAAAAAGCAGTCCTAAAGTCAGGCAGGCTGTGGTTTGATAGGTTCGTATCAGGCTGCATTGTCATTGTTGATTTTTATTTACCTTCAATCTGATGTAAAGTGATGTCCAAAGAAGAAACAAAGAAAATGCATGAAAGAACATGATATGGTTGAAAGCATGTGCACATATTTACAGTCAAAGGCTCTCCCCCCCCCCCCCCAATCCATTTTGTGCTCGGTTTCTTTGTGGCCGTGGGAAACCTTATAACCTGGAACATCACATATTTACAGTCCTAATTTGTTTCATTTCAGAATGTTTGTGTATTGTTTGTGTTCACACTGGATCACAATACATCAGTGGCTCTGCTGGCTTTTACTGTACTCTTCTGTATAATTATGATGCATAGTTCACTACTATACAAGTTTATTAAAAATGGTACAGTATAGTACAGTATAATCTTTCTTAATCCTCTTTTGATTGCCATCTATCTTTTTATAATAGCTACAACTATTATAAATGTTAACATAGCAGGAGTCACAGACATTATAACCTCCTTCTGACATGTTCATCAACAGCATTTGGAAAATAAATGTCCCCGAAAAACACAGAAGATGGACGCACAATTAACACTTTGAAGTGTTAATTAGACAGAGCTATTTTTTATTACAAAAAGGATATATCCTTCTCTCCTGTGGTCAGGAGTAAGAAGCTTGCTAAACAGCAAGACCCACACTAGAAAAGATATCATGAGTTACAATTTACTTGATGCAAAATTATACAATTGCTACATCTACAATTGTCTACTATTGTCAGCTACATCAGAATTAACGGTAATGTTTGTGATGGCATCACAACTGCTAGTGCCATTACAAACTGCGCCCCCCCCCCCAAAAAAAATAAGCAGTTTTGTTCACTGAGGCTGGACTGATCCGTAAAATCTACACCAAAGCTTACCGCAATGTGTAAAAAAACAGACTTTCTTCCCACACATATTTGCTCATGGAAAACTTGAAACTGTACTTTGTTCAACAGTGGTACAGTTCTCTAAGAGTGATTCCAAATTAAAGTTTTATTGTGGGTGATCAGTGTTGTAAATCATGAGCATGAGTGAATCACCACAGTCCAAATTACATTCAATATTACATTAATAACCCATCCTTTCTCCTAAGAGCTGGTGGCAGTATACATGCCCTGAACTGGCCTACTGAATCCTCACAATGTGGGGGCTCTGGCAAGGACCCAGAGTCTTTTATCTTCCTTTCCAAGGCCTAGTTAATACTAGTTAGCACTTTCTCAGCTTTTGGAATGGGGTGGAAGGGCTGGAGGACCCCACCAGAGCCTTGCACCTCCTTCCCAAAGTCCAGCACCTCCCTTACCCGGATTTGGGAAGGCAACAAAATATGAGGGGGTGCCTCAAACTTTGACCTTGCTCTCCCTACCCCACACAACAAGGCAGTGTGTGGCCCACAGGTTCTATGTTGAAGTACTTTTGTGGTCCACTTGGTATGAAAAGTTGGACCGCCATGCTCTAGAGCAGGCATGGCGAAACTTGGTCCTCCAGATGTTTTGGGACTAGAACTCCCATCATCCCTAGCTAACAGGACCAGTGGTCAGGGATGATGGGAATTGTAGTCCCAAAACATCTGGAGGGCCAAGTTTGGCCATGCCTGCCCTAGAGGAAGGGACCATTGCCCCATGGTGGAGCACAGGCTTTTCATGCAAAATGTCCTAGGTTCAGTCTCTAACATCTCCAGTCAAAGCCTATGTTAAGAACCTGTAGTCTGCCAGATATTGTTGGACTACAACTCCCATGCTGGCTGTGGAGAATGGGAGTTGGAGCCCAACAACTTCTGAAGTATAATAGGATCCCCATCCCTGAGTTCAGATGATGAGAAAGACCTCCAGCTGAAACTCTGGAGAGCCTGTGCAGAGACAGGCAGCTGAATATCTTCATGTTCCATTGGCTGAGTTGGTTATATAGGAGGTGGGAGAATGAGATGCCATATTCACATAAGTAGCTTTTTAGCTCTTCCTAAGCATGCCGGCTCCCTCGGCCAGTAAAGCATGATGAGTGCCGCAACCCCAGAGTCGGCCACGACTGGACCTAATGGTCAGGGGTCCCTTTACCTTTACCTTTCAGCACTTCTTTGGGGCAAGGACTTCTTCATATACGGTATTATGTGTTGTTTATCAGCAGTTTTATCCATGTTTCCTACACTTCAGTATAAAGCATTGCATTGCATTTGTTAAACTATGACATGGAAATTCAAAATTAAGCAATATTTTAGTAGTAAGTCAAGGTGGTGGTTGGGGGAGCATTCAAAGGTTAGCAAATGCTTTTTCCTATGGAAAATGAAGCTGCAGGGCAAATACCGTAGGAAAGCACTCTGTAACGTTGATCACAGAAGAAAACGAAACTATGGAGAGGACAACACCTTAAGCCAGGAAACACACATCATTTATTCTGAATTCTTTTCTAAAAATCATGGAGTAAATCCTGCATTCATAAACAAATGTGCCCAAATATAGAGATTCCTTACAAGCAGGCCATTCTGGACTGGGCTGGACTGGGCTGCTCCATGTGTTTAATAAAGTATAAAAAGGGGGGTGACTCTGAGCATATGCTGAGTTGTGGCCTTTCACTAGTGAATAACCACAATTAGCCTATAAAAATCCGGGCTTGGGGACAGGCCAATTGGTTTCCCCAAACTTGTCATTGTACAAGTTAACCTCTGAAGAGGACCTGTGCTGTGGTTACCCTCTGCCCTTTCCTCCTTTAACCTACCTGAGGGTGAGGAGGAAAGATGTTTGCTTTGGTGAGAAATGTCATTTTGCCACTAAATTGTTAGTATAATGTTATCTTTATTATGCTGTGGATTAGGGTTGATTTCTATTAAGCAACCAGGGCAGATAATAAACCTCCTGGACGTGCCCCACTCTCAATACACAGCCAAACAATGAAAATGCAACTGAACGGATTAAGATTTTAATTAACAGAAAGTTTGCAAATGCTGGCACACTGCCTCTCCATTTTACAAATTATTTATACTTGCTTTGTTTAATTTTATTCAACTGCCAGCAATCTATTTATGGGGGCGGGGGGAGAGCAGAGGAGGAATTTTAGTAGCTTTTAGACTACATCCCTGGGGAGAATGACCTGCCTTGCCCACCAAGAACACCTTCAGATACACCCCTGCCCCCCAAGATGGAGAGCAAGAAGAAATAGACCTAAACTACTGGCTAGATAAATATGAGAGATAAGCAACTGATGTGACCCGTGGTTTGGTCCTATGACATGACTGGTGTGATGTAATAGAATGAGGGACTGTGACCATCAAATCCCCACTCAGCCATGAAGCTCAATGAGGGACCTTGGGTTAGTCACTATCTCTCGGCCTAGTCCGTCCCACAGGGTTATTGTGATGATAAAATGGGGAGGGGAGAACCATGTACACCACCTTGAGATCATTGGGGGGAGGGGGAGAAGCTGGTATATAAATGTGATAAAGAAATAGCTCATACCCTACATCAAGGGATGGGGGAACTGTTCCCTATGGTGCTGGACTCCCATCAGCCCCAGCCAGCATCACCAAAGGTCAGGGGTGATAGGAACTGCAGTCCAGTAACCCTGAGAGGGGCACAGGTTCCCTTTTCCTGCCTTCTAGCCATAGCCTGGTTCTCAACACCACATTGTCCTTTCCCCCAGTGTGTTGCCCTACAATGATGTTCTTATGTCGCTTACAGTTTAGGAGACTCAAGGGATCCGAAGGGGAGACAAGCAATGCATCTGCTCTTTATACTGGCCAATCGAGAGGAAAGTAGACTACTATTTAATGTTGGTCATGGAACCATTCAAACTATGGAGAGGGCAACAATTGAGCAAGACTTTGGAAGGAAGGACAAGGATTTTAATTGGGACACAGAGAGAAAATGCTTCCAGTTTGGTTGGTTTTTGCAAGGCCAAGCGGCAAAGTCTCCTTTATTTGGCAGCCTGGGGGCAGGGACTGTGTTTGTTCTCATGTTCAGGATCAGACTGGCTGCCATGTTTGTGGTGTGGAGTGGGTTTTGTCATGTCACCCATCCCACTCCCACCCCTTCAAATTCAAGAGTGAGGAAGGGTATTTCATTCCACTGAGTGGAGTGGCGGCTTCTTGAGTAATTGGAAGTGTTTGCTCTGCAGCTGCCTCTCTGCTCCTAGCCTACTATTGTGGGGTTGTGCTTGTATTGGGACTCTGGGCATAGGAGCCAACTCCCCTTTGCCCCCCCCCAATAAAATATTTGTCAAAGCCTCCCTTGCCCAAAGTAGATGGGCATTGCCATTCAGAATGGTGTGCATGCACCACATCTTGTGATTTGATTATGCAGGCAGAGCTTACCTGTCCCTCCCCCCCCCAATATTTTATTCAAGTTGGCCACACCCCTGGCTCTAGGATGTATGACTAGAGCAGGGCAGAGATCCAGTGAGGTGTGGTGGTTAGAGCGTTGGACTAGGACCTGAGAGACCAGGGTTCAAATCTCCACTCAGCTATGAAGCCCACTGAGTGACCTTGCTTAGGCCAGTCACTATGGCTTCGCCTGACCTACCTCACAAGCTTGTTGTTAGGATAAAATGGAGGCGGGGAGAAGCACACCATCTTGAGCTCCTTGGAAGAAAAATGGGGTATACCAAATAAATAGATAAATGGGGTATACCAAATAAATAGATATTTATTTGTACCAAATAAATAGATAAGGGGTAGCGAAGGTGCTGCCTGGGAATGGTGGAAGTTGGAATCCACAACATGCGGAGGTATGGGCGTAGCCAACGGGGTAAAGTAAAACAATAGAAATACTTAACTAACTGACCAATCACGTCGGTTCTGCCCCCACAACAAAGATCCTGGAAACGCCCATGCGCTGAGGGCGCCACGTTGGCTACTGGAGGGGCTTTGAACTGTAAATTTATAGACGTCTAGGCAGTTTAATCCCATGAAATCCCAGATTTAAAAGGTTTGATTAGATGACCTCGGAGGTCCCTTCGAAACTTTGTAGAGATGCCTCACTGAGAAACTTGAGGGAAAAAGTGTTCCGGAGAAAGAAACTCAAAGAATATATTCAGCTCATTCTCTTTGCAAGGAATGCCGTGTGTGGCGGGAGGCGTTTCCTAAATCGTGAGCGGCTCCTGGGGCTCGCTCTCCGCAGCTGGAAAGTGACAATTGTGTCCACCTCATTTCCTTAAGTAGAAAAATCCTCTGTTAGCCCCACTCCTCTTAATCCCAGACCCCAGAAAAATCAGACGGCTCCCTACACACACACAGAGCGAGAGCTGAGATTTACTCTGTCGCACGAAGTCCATCTTTTTCTCTCTGGTCCTCTCCCGCCCGTCCCCTCCCATAACCCTGTCACATTATAACCGAACAGACAACTCCTTTTTTTCCAATTAAAGTGGAATTAGGAAACTCAATCAAATTAGCTCACTATTAAAGCCCTTCATTATTAAACCGTTTTGGTGTAGTAATATTACGTTTCAACCACTTTCGGAACCTGAGACTTTATTTTTTTTAAAAAAAGGAGAAAAAAAACCTTTCCCTTGTGCTATTGATTTGGCCGCCGTTAAGGGTTGGCGTAGGGGTCAAAGAATTAACTCGAATATAATTTTTTAATACACAACAAAGGCCGTTCAACCGCGTTTATGAAATCACGGAAGGGGAAGAAATGCAATTGACTGGAGGTATCTGTCTTTTAACTCCCTTTTTACTACCACTAATAATTATTATCATCATCACTATTATTTATTACCACGTCTTCTTCCAATAACCACTAAGGAATCCAAATTTTCACCCCTCCACCCCAATATATTAACTGGTTATAGGAGCAGAGCTGTCAGTTTTAAGCCAATGTTTACACAGTTATATTTGAAGTGAAAAAGTAAACAGTCCAGCTGCGCTACAGAACAGTTGGGTGGGATTAGGTTTCCATACCAACCAATTTTAGGAGCTTTTACAGTCTTAATTCAACCATGCACTGAACTTGTTCTTTGTGAGTAATAGTTTTCCTGGGCCAAACACTCTCCAGGGTAGAAAAGAAAATCCCTCCTATATAAGCACTGCCATTCTAGAGGTACAGTAAGAAATTCCTAAGAGCTCTGTTGCTCGTCGTCATCCTTGCCTGCCAGTTAAACAGAGTCCGGTTTCCAGGTCTCCTCACTCCTCCGTGAGTTTTAGAACATATAAAATACTAAATTTACTTCCCAAGAAGTGCAGTTAGGATTGATTTGTGTACATTTCCCAAAAACTCCCACTCCTCAACAAATGACTGAAAACTAAATTCGTTTCCTTCTTTTGCTTCCCACTAAATACACTGTCGGATGACTTGAATAAACTTCCAAGTTAAGCGTGCTTTGTATCGGGTGTTGGTCAATTTCACCCGAAGAATAACTAGGCGATTGGTCGATCAAAGAAAAGGGAAGCTTTCTCTCCTGAAATCTAGCAGATATTCCTCCTTGAGCTGCGGAAGATTCTCACACTGAAAGGCGCGTTTAAATTTTTTAAAAAAGTAAATAAAAACAGTGAGTATCTACCCTCTTGCTACAGTCAATCCAATTAGCATTTTTAACAGGCGGAATTTAACCACCAACTCCTATAGAAATCGGCAATACGATTAAAGGAAAATTATGCGCAATCACCGCGAAGTTGGGTGCACAAGGCGCGTTGACAATGACATTAAGAGGGTCCCGTTGACTCAATTCGATTCAGTTCCCAGCGCGTGTGTTTAGGATCGCAGTCTCTGAATTTAGCATTCGAAACAGATCAATAAAATTTAAAATTCCTTTTCGAAACAGGACCCGTTACTTCGTCCCAAATCCATTAAAAAGAAGAACCAAGGTAATATATTATTTCTGGTCGTGTGTGTTTAACCGCCGAACTGTGTACTGGAGTGTAAGGTTTACAGCTTTTCCTGTGAACGTCTATTGCAAGCATGGTATGTTAGTTAACCGTTTTGGAAGAATGTCTGGGAGTCCGCTCAGGGCAATCGCTTTAAATCGGTCAGTTAAGGATCAGAAATGACTACAACTTTGCACTGACTTGGCATTACGAAAGCATACCAAAATACTGCAAAAAAACAAAACCACCCTTAAAATAAATAAAAAATAAAAACAGCAGGAGCTATTGAGAAGGCTACTTTTAATACAAAATAACATTTATTTCTAGGATTTATATGAAATGAAAACAGCGAAAAAGACAAAAACTTTTTGAAACAGCAAGAAGTTTGCTACACTGGAACCAATATCTTTTTTCTTGCGGGTCACGCATTAAAACGGTGTCAAGCACAGGCTTTGGATTGAGTCCAAAGAACATTTGCAAATATATCTACTTTTCAACTTTATTTATTTACAAATCGTATCTTTCCCCTCTCAGTGAGTGAATAAAAAGAAGCGTTAAAATTATTTACAATATATTTAATCTCTATGCTTGGTGTGTTTTAAACTGAAAACTAACTTTTTAATTTACCGTTAATACTAAAATCACCTACAAATTACATTAATAACTTAAGATTTCCATTTGATAACATTATACTATACACTTGCTGGTATATATGTGTATATATCTCGGTATGTATATACATATATATATCAATCTCACAACGCACCAAGAGGAATATCCATGCTTATTTATGGGCATAAGCAAAAAGATAAAAATGGCTGACAACTTTATAACAATGGAAATACGCCGGGGGGGGGGGGGACAAAAAACTTCAGTACACCTAGAAGTATCTCCCACATATTTGACCAGTTTTCGTTGCAACGAACAGGGTGAAACGAAATCCTGACAACCCAGAAATCACTCGGAACTCAGGGCTTGGGGGAAAAGGCAATGGAAATAATTCCGAGCAACTGGTGTCCGTATGCATTTTACTGGCGTTTGCAGCCGCCAATCTTTTGAAAACAACCCCACCTGCTCTAAATCGCTTCCTAAACCTCCCACCCCAAACTGCCTTCTTTATACTGGCTTCTACGCAGACGAAACTGGACACGCCAGGATTCCCATGGCAGCCTCGCCTCCAAGCTTAAACCTGTAAGTAACTCCGCTGATTTACTTCCCAGAGAACTACTTTCTGAGCAATGCGTTTAACATCCGAGTGTAAATTATATTTTAAGAACTGCTGCGATCCCTGCGGGATATAAAACTCTTGGTCAGGCCTATGTCACTCAGCCCGTGGGCTGAAGGCATGGATCTCCTCCTCCCTTCCGTTGGTGTCGGCACAGTCTATCTTTCTTCGAAGCATGTATATATACACGTGTATAAGAAGAAGGCCCGGGGTTCGTGTGGGGTGCGCGGCCTTGTCCTGGCCTACTGCTTCTCTGGGGCGCTGTTGACTAAGGGCCCGTAGAGCCCGTTGGGGTAGGCCTGCTCCTTGTGCGCACTGGCGGCGGCGGCAGCGGCGGCTGCTGCGGCGGCGGCGGCGGATCTGTCCCTCATGAGGTCGCTGAAGGCGTACTCCATGGGCGGCCGGAAGCCCAGCGTGGGCATGAGCCCGGCTGTGGAGTAAGGCGTCATGAAGGCCAGGCCCCGGCTGTGCGCCGCCGCCGCCGAGTAGGCCAGGCGCAGCGGGCTCAGCCCCAGGTGCGTGCCCAGAGGGTAGGCGCTGGCCTCGGCCGCCGCCGCCGCGCCGAAGTGGGTGGCGTTGGGCTGCAGGGGCGAGAAGGCCGAGCGGCTGCCCAGCGCGCCGATGGCGGGCGTCATGGCGCCGGCCAGCAGGGGGCGGTGGTGAGCGGCGGCGCCGGCGGGCGAAGGCTGCAGGCCGCCCAGAGGCCCTGTCGTCGTGTCCCCGGCAGCCCGAGCCCAGCTCTCGTCGCTCGCCTTTTCGGGCCCCGCCGAGCTCAGTCCTGAGGCGGCGGCGGCCGCCGCGACGGCGAGGCCTTGGCCGGGGCTGCCCGCCCCGCGGTGGTGATGGTGGTGGTTGTTGAGGATCTGCTCGATGGCCTGCACCACGTCCCCGCCGCAGCCGGCCAGGACCAGCTCCAGCACGCTGCGCTTGTGGGCGGGAAAGACGCGCGTCAGGATGTCCAAGGGCGTCCGCTGCTGCCGGCTGCCTCCGGCCGCCGCTACGGCCGCCGCCAGCCCGGGCGAAGGGGCGCCCGCTTCTTCGCGCTCCGCCTCAGAGCAGCCCGAGTCGGAGCCCAGCGGGCTGATGGAGCCGGGGCTCTCCTCCTCGGCCGCGCAGCCGTCCTTGGCGCCCTTCGAGACGGGCGAGCTGAGCGAGGACTCGCCGTCGCCGTTCTCCGAGCCCGAGCCGCAGCCGTGGCGGGCCGCCTCCGGGGAAGAGGTGCCCGGTGCGCCGTCCGTGCCGTCTGGAGACAGGGGCTTGGCCTGCTGCGGGGTGGCGGCCCGGGTGGTCAGCAGCGTCTTGGGGAACAGGTCGAACTTCTGCAGCTTGACCTCTGCCGAGGGGAGACAGAAAGAGAGAAGGGGAGAGACGCGTGAGCCCACCACTGACCATCGCCTGAACAGTTCTCAGCCTCGACGGGGTGAAGCTGGGTTTGGGGATCAGGCCGAGAACTTCTCAGCCGCTCCTCGTGCTTGGCGGCAGCCGGGGAGCTCCATTCGGAGAAGTATGCAGCCTGCCCAAACTGGACTCACTACACACACTCCGCAATGGGACACGCACGTCTCCAGGCATCTGCCCACCAGCCTGGTTAATTCTCTTCAGTACTTGCCCTGCCAACCCTATACATGTCAACACAGAAATAAGCCCCACTGAGTTATGTGGGGCTCACACGACACACACCCGGGGAAAGTGGGTGTATAAAGTGCTGCCTATCTTGCAGCTCTTATTCCTCATCCCCACCCCGCAATTTGCCAGACGCCAAAGCACCTTCCTTGGCCCCCTTTGCCGAGCCAGTTTAGCAAACCAGGCCCCTGCTCTCCACACCACCTGGCACCTCTTTAGCAGGGTCGGATCGATGGGGGGTCGGCAGAGGGCGCCATTCTCTCTCGCAATCTCCTTTGGCTGAGGCAGCGGGAGAGCCTTCCCCTAGAAGTCGAGCAAAGAACTAGCGCGAGGCTGATGCGCGTTGCTGTCGGAGCTCCCTGCCCCAGAGCGATCGCTTACAATGTGGCAATCCTAAACCTACTTACCTGGAAATAAGTCCAAGTGACCCCTGTTTGCTTCTGCATGAACAGAGGCTTCAAGCCATAAAATGGGTCCACAATAGAGACCGTGACCCCTGGTCATAGATGGGTCTGGAAGGAAGGAATTGTGGGTGGGGTGTAAATACATGTACAGATGGGTAGACAGGGAATAAGTATGGAGAAGGAAAGTTTAAAGGAGTTTCTGAGCTTGACAGAGTATATAAAAGACAAGAGGAATATATATGCCTCAGTTTTGGTTTGGAAATAAGACCCGTTGTTTCCAATGGACCACATTTATAAGCAACCTGGTAACATCCTATCTATCATAAACAGCTCGGGTAAAATTGTCTCCCACTGAAATCACTGGGACTTAATTCCACCAAGTAGTACAGTATTGAAATATGCGTTGTTCGTGGGTGCATAGGACAGATAAGTGCGATGTGTGGAGAGCGAAATGGAGTGAGAATGGATGGAGACATGAGAGCAAAGGGTGCTAAGTGGTGGAAATAGGGAGGGGAGGAGGGAGATTCAGAACTGTTGTTCGCGTATGTCCAGGAGTGACTTGGAGAAGTGTAGAGGCAATGGTAGAAAAAGCGAAGGAACGGCAAAGAATGGAAGGATTTGAGAAATGGTGCTTGAGTAGCTGGACAGATTAAAGTGGGTGAGATGAGCGCCGAGTTATAAATTTCTGCGCGCTCGGCTGAAGTCAGCTCTGTTCTGGCCATTATATGGAGATTCAGCGGACTCCCCTTTTCCGTCCCGCCTAAACCAGTGAGATTCCGAGCGTGTTTCTTGGGAAGTAAGCCCCCCTGAGGTCAGGCCCCTGGCTTACTCCCCTTAGTGCCCCGCGGGGGACGGGCGCTGTGCCTGCTCACCTGAGCCCCCCGTGCCTCCGTCTGCGCTGCACACCGAGCCGAAGACCTCGTAGGCGGGCCGCGGCGGGATGATGCCGTTGGCGGCGGCCAGGGCCAGCCCCTCGGCGGTGCCGTAGAGCAGCTGCAGCTCGCGGGCCTCGTTCTCCTCCTGCGCCTGCTGCCGGCGCAGCGCCACCTGGGCGGCCATGACGCGCTGGCGCTCGGCGATGAGCGTGCACTTGGCGCACAGGCAGTCCTTCCAGCGGCAGTAGCGCTTGTGGCCCTTGAGCGCCGAGACCACGCCGTGGTTGCGGCAGCGGGCGCACTTGGGCGTGCGGGGGTACTTCTCGGCCGCGCGCAGGAGCAGCGGCGGCGCCCGCAGGAGGCTCCCGGCCACGCTCACCGGCAGGCTGGCCGCCGCTGCGGCCGCGGCCGCCGCCACCGAGCTGGGCGGCACCGGAGCGGGCGCCGAGGGCACGCTGGGCATCTCAGACCTCAGCTCCATCCTGACGGGGAAGCAGAACCGAAAGGCTCAGAGACGGGCTCCCGGGGAAGCCCCAGGCGCGCAAAAGCGCAGCAGCTTCCCAAAGGCTCTCTCGGAGTTACGCGGTCGGGTTACTCGACGGAACGCCCCTCGGACTAGCTGTCAGCACCCGGGCCCTTTCCAGAATTACGCCCCTCTCCAAAAAAAAAAAACTAAAAAAAAACTGGGTATTTTATAAACCTCCAGATAGCCTTCAATAACTCCCACAGATAGCCTGACACGAAACCCTCCAACAGCAACTGTCATGCAGTACTGGGCAATTTGCACTGTCTAGGCAGGTTTCCTAACTAAAATACCTGGAACTTTTCAGCCTTTCCTTCCCCCAGTAAATGATCCGCTTAACTAACTCTAGGCGAAAGTAAATCTAGTTTACTTTTCGAACGCGTCAACACAAAGTGATCGCGGCCCTTCCTTCCTTTTCTGCCGTAATCCCCACAGCACAAATTAAAATCCCCGGGCGGAGGAACCCGTGGCTTCCGAGAAAGCCCTGAAGTACCTGAGCCACCGAAATGACAACCAATCCATCTCTCCTCGGCCTCTCTGCAAAGCGCAGCCGGACCCTGTTCCCCTAGTTCTTGCGGGTTTCTTCTCCTGCGGAAAGTTGCGATTGAGACTCCGCCAGGACAATGGCAACAGCGAGCGCCCCCTCTAACAAGCGGCGGCGGCGGCGGCGCCTTGGTGCGAAAGGAGACAGCTGCGCCCAAGCGCTTGCCAATGTTACAAAACACGGTCCCGGCTGAAGCGTACACAAGCCCCTGGAGACATAACAAAACCAGCGCCCTGTCCAAGGAGAGCTCGGCGGCTCCCTCGCCGCAGCAGCAGCAGCCCCACAGCCCCAACCGGCAGCGCCAGGGAGACACAACCGCCCGGGGATCCCCGCCGCCTTCGCGCTCCCGAGCGCACCAACTTCCAGCTGCCCGACCCGCGCCCAGCAGCGCCTCTCAGCCTCCCCGCGTCCCCTCTCTCCGCCTCTCCCCCACTCTGGAAGAAAAGCCCGTCGGCCAGAGCTGCCTTCTGCAGACGGCAGAGCCCAGCGCGGTCCCCCCCTTCCTTAGCCGCAACTTTGCATGTGTGACACTAAAGAGGGCGAGAGTTGCCAAGAGATAGAAATCTTCGCCGAGCCGCCCGCGAGCGCTCGCTCTATTGTTGCTCCTTACGTTTCCATTAGACAACATTTGACAACAATGTGACGCCCGCTATTGGCCAGGGGAAGAAAGCGCCTCTCTGATTGGCCAGCCGGATGTCTACAGTGTCCACCCGAAGCTTCTTTCAAATAAACTGTTTTAAAGAAGGAGGGGGGGAGGGCTAGAAGGGTCCAAAAGTGGGGGTGGGGAGTAGCATTGGGGGGAAACGCCGACAAATAGTTTCCATTTCTCTCTCTCGCTCTCCCCTTCTCTCTCTCGCGTGCTGTGTCTGTGTGTAAAATTTTCCCGATACCTCATTGCCTGGTACTTCGTTAAAATCCACTTAAAAGCAGTAGTTGGCTGTGCCAAACGATCGCGCGCTCTGCGCTTCAGGTTTTCTAGGGGTGCACCGTATCACTTGTCAAAGGTGGGGAGGAGGGAGGAAGTCGCTTGTGGAAACTTGACAGTTCAATTGATAGTCCTGGTGATTTTATCTGAGAGCACAGACTAACTTTTGTTTTCTCTTGCGCATTCTACTTTCGCAGGTGCCTTTCCTTATCCAGGCGACTGCAGCGCAAGGAGGTATATGAGAGGTACGATTTTTATGTTTTATTACTTGGGAAACAAAATAAAATTTGGGGGGGTGAGACGAGCCGGCGGAACTAGCAACTTTATATTTCTGGAAGGTCTCTTTTTTCTTTCCTCAGATTCAATTATTGGTTGTTTGTTTAATTAAAAATTCAATCAGGAATATTTCTGACTTTCCATTGGGACAATTAAAACGGGGAATCGATCCGTGAGCAATTAAGGCCGCTATCACCGGAGTCGTTCGCATTTATAATATTGTTTTGTTTCCGAATATCGTCGACTTAAGCGACGGTGGCTGACGTCACACTCCTTGGGAGCTGCTTGGTTTGAAGAGAGGTTCCTGGAAGGAAGTTGCGTGAAAGCCATGCAACTCGCTCCCACCTGGATCTCTGTCGAGGCTCCGCTGGGCCAGGCAGCGGTCCTCGCCATCCCAAGGGGAAGAAGGGTTTGGAATCGTTCACAGCAATAACCCCAGTCCCTTGAACCGACTCCTTATGTCATTTGCTGCTTTGCGCTCAAAAACCGTTTGAGACATTAGAGTGGGCCTGGCAGCAACGCACTTTAAATATAACTGAATATTTTTGAAATATTTGCAGATTGGGGCGGGTGGGAACCTGCATTTCCCGTGCTTTGGGAAGTATATTTTAAAGCCCTGTTCAGTTACCAAGAGAAAGGGGAAAGAGCCGACTGCTTTGGGTGGAACTTTTTCCCCCACCCGCTTTTCGGAAAACGCGGTGTCCCGCACATGTTTGTTTCAGGCAATGTTTGTTTCTATCTGTCCTGGCAAAATGAGGCTCAGGCGCTGCTCTTTCATTTGTAAGGCTGAACCCGCTCTTCTGCTGCCTTCATTCAAGAAGCTTTAGAATGATCTAAATTAGATGAAGGCAAAACTCTCCCCCTGAAATCCCGTTTGAGGGGAAAGCAACCCCCAGTTTTAGGGAACCAATACCCCAACCCGTTGCACGAGCTGGGGGAGGGGTGTTGCTGAGAGCACCTTCCTTCGGTCTCGATTTCAGGCCTCCCTCCGCTCAGCATCCGTTTGCTCAAGCCAGAACTCCTCTTTCGTTTCCGCCGAAGGAGACGTCTTGGCTTCTGGGGACGGTGCAAGAATTCGCTTGGCTGGCAAGGACGGGCAGTTCCCATTGTGTTTTCTCTCCAGCAGGAGGAAGCGGTCTTTTTCACGCCCCGTCCCGTCATTTATTTCTCTCTCTCTCTCTCTCTCTTTGCTGGAAGTTCTCAGCGCCCTGCTTGCCCGCACCTCCAAAGTGTGTATGTTGGAAGTGGTGGGGGGAGCAAAGTTGGGGCTGCGCTTTCTTGCTGACCTCCTACTTGTCATTTCAAGGGCCTGAGTGAGTTAACTGCTCCATCAAGGCGCGGCGCTTTTTGGAAAGCGACAAGCTTCATGGATCAGTTAAATGGATCAGTTCTGGGGAGCTGCTGAGTTGGACCAGGCAGCCAGTCTCTCGTCTGCACGGCGCGCTCCCCTAGTTTTCCCCTCAAGAGATGTCTAGTACAAACTTGGGATGGTTTCCGGGGAAGAATTTCCTAATTAAGGCTTGTAAGCAACCTCTGAAATCTGTGCAATACGCCTCTAGGTTGGTTCAGTCACAGAGCGAGGAGAGTTTCCGTTGCTCGGGGACTTCACACACGTTCTCGTTATCTTGTGTTTAAAAGAGGAGTCAGGATCTGACTTTGATTTTTATTTTATTTTTAGTGCATGGTTTCTGAGAAGTTTTTGAGAAGTTGTGTACATGGCTTTTAAAAATCATAGCTAGGCTAAACCATACCTATCGCGCGCACACACAAAAGTGCATGCAATAGAAAAGCTAACTTTATTAAGACATAGATATATAGATGTGTTGACTGTGAGAAATATAAAGCTCATGGCATATGTAGTGAAATATAATTTTATAACAGAAATGATGTATATTAAAAGGAAGAAATTATGCATGTCTTCACTAAATCAATATGCTAACCAGAAAGAATAATGAAGGGAAATACTTTTATGGCATACCGGTGCTAAACATGTCAGGTTGGAACAAGTCACGCTGATTGACATTGAAATTGTTTCCAAATAAGTGTTTTAGATCTCAAGCTGAACGATCTGTCACGAGATCCACCACCAAAACAAAAAGGCGGAAGGGCCTTGGATTTTAGACACTTTTTAAGCTAAAGCACCACGGCTTAACTAGTTTACCGATCGCGCGCGCCGGCGCACGTGTGTGTTTTCCTTTTTCATATATGTACACTGATATACTTACCCATCACTCTTACCTGCTTGTATAGACGTTAAGACTTTAATTGGCTTTTCTACACACACGCGCACACGCACCTTCCTACTGGTACAAAACTGGTGTATGTGAGAGATATATTTATCCGTCTTTTTACCCTTACCAGACGATACAGTGTCGTCTAAGTGCAGTTCTCTGTTTTTCATTTCGTCTCATCGCTGCTACGACTTTACAACAAACAAACGAAAAAGAAAAAAAGAGATCCCTGCCCCGAGGCACGAACAATATAAAATCTGAATGTTTCAGTGTTAAAAATGTTTATCTCTGAAGACTTTAGACGAAATACTCGGCATCATTGATTTTAATGCAAATCTCTGAAATCAGACTCGCTTTTAGGGGTGCGGGGTTGGGTAGTGGACACAATATTCTACCACCGGGGCTTTGCGATGAAATCCTCGGGAATACCCAGAAGGAACCGCTCAGAGGGATTTGATTGTTTCTCAAGATACCCTCAGTTCTTTTCCCCACTTTGTGGCCCCACAGCACGCGTGTCCCTCGGGGTGGGCTGGCGTGGGCTCTGGAACCAGTGGCCTAACTGAAGTATGCATCCCGCGTCTCTTGGACCCGCATTTTAACTTTTTCCTCTCAGGAAGCGAAGAAATGGTGATCACCAATAAATAATTTTAATAAACGCCAAGCAAACAAGCAAGCAAGCAAGAACAGACTCCTGCTGCTTTTTGTTACGTTGGTCGCTTGTGTGCAGTTTCCTTGGACTGGGGTGTTTCCAACTCTGACACAACTACTGTTTATGTGACAGCTAACTTGGCTTGCAGTGTGTGTGTGTGTTGTTTTTAAAGGAAACTTAAAAGCATTTCGAGGCGTCTCTTTGGTCCTCGGGTGCAGTCTTCGTGCGCCTTGGAGTGGAAAGAGCCCCGATCTCCCCCTTCCTAGTCTCCGAAGCGTCAGGATCGTGGAGACCCTGCTAAGGTTATCGCACAAACCAGCGATGCCCGCCTCTTCCCTCTGCTCTTCCCCCTCCCCTTCCCCACAAAAGGAACTTAACGCATTATTGGTCCTTCCCATCTTATGCAAACTTGTCGTTAGTTGCAGTTACTCAAGCGAGGAGAGTTTTCAAGCGCTTGACTTGAGCGTTAATACCCGGAACCTTAGCACACTTTGCGACGCAGCGAATCGTTCAATATCCCAACAAACGTAGCTGCTTCGAAGGAAATGTGCCCCCTTTAGGGTGCGATCCACAAACCACTGCATGCCAAGTCCTCAGCGAGCTTAAACCAGAGGGACTCCGGTTTGGATCGCTTCTGGGTCTTCTTAAACGAAGGCTGGCTTTACTTTCTCGCGCTTGTTTTCACCACCCTGAACGTCTTACTAACCCGTGTCATTTCCCAAAGCACCGTCGAATTCAGGCCTGTGACATCGCTCGGCGGCTAGAGTCCCTTAAAAATCCGCGTGGCAGAGCTGGGAACAGGCGCACAAAGTTTGAGATCTGCTAGTATTACAAGCTGGGAGGCGGCGGCAGTATCGCTTTGGATCGCAGGAAATTGACCTTTCTCTCCGGGCGCTGGTTTGGCGCTGTGGTTCTTTGCTCTCACTGCTGTTTCTCATTCCCCTTCCTTCCAGCTAATGAGTTACATCCAACTCAGAGCAAAACCTCTTGAATCGACGGCCCTCATTCAGTCATGCCCATTGATTTCAACGAGTTTGCTCTGAGCAGGACTAACGCTGGCTCTCTAACCATCTCTGTCTCCAGAGAAGGCAAAGGAGGCGTAGACGCCTTTGCCCCACACCAGATCTTGCCCCTCAGCCTGAAAGCAGCCCTCTTTCAGCCCCTCCACACACCAACACTACCCCAAAAAATATGGAGCTCTCCTTCGCTAGGAGCTTCCGGGGGGAGGCGTAAAATCATTGGCTTCTGGGTGTGTGGCTGAGTTTTTCTCCCTTCAACCCTTCTTATTTCCTTAGGAGCATCCTTTGCCCGCTCCTCTAAGCTCATCTGCTCCTTCTTGGTCGTGCCTGCAATGAGGACCCCGAGGCAAAGGAACAGGGGCTGGGCTGGACTGCTAGGGGGAGGCCGAGAAAGTGCGGGCCCAGAGGCGACTACACCGTTCACTCTCGGGATGAATCAGCGCCCGGATCCCTGCCGGGCAGCAGAGCTGGTCCTTTTAGCTGAAAAGATCGGGAGCTAATTGAACTTGACAAGAAGGTGCGGAAAGCACCCTGGCGGATCCAGGCAGGAGCTTTCGCGGGGCGGCAACAAACAGAAAGACAGACAGACAGGCCGGCTCTCTGCTTCCTCGGGTGAAAGAGGGAGGGGGAGTCCCCGGGGGCGGACGAGGGTGGGTTGGTCTCGGGGAGAACAAAACCCAACCAAGCCTCCGCGTCTCTCCAGATCCTCCGGAGCCCCTGCCAGTGGGGCCGATTTCAGGCAATTAAAAAAATGGTATCCGGTGGACTGGATCGGAAAGGGCTGGGAGAAAAGTCCAGTCGAGAAACGAAACATATAACTCTTGCGTTGATATTGGGGTGGGCGGGTGCCAGCTGGAAAAGACAGGCTACTAAGTTGGATTTCATTTTTAACAAATAAATAAAACGTTTTCCGCTTTTCACATGAACGTACGACGAGCGCATTGGTCAACAATAAAATGGGGTATTATGCAATATTATATTTGTTGTCATATTGCTGTTGTTTTTTAAGCACACTCATGAATAACATCTGGATTATTATTAGGGTTTATTTTGTTTTTATCCACGGTCCAAAGACCTCTAAGCTGATGTGCAAAGCATCATCACGCTTATAAAGCACTTAAGAGACACGTGCGTTTCTGATGTTTTTATAAATCGCGTTAAGCAGATGTATATGCTTCTCCATTCTCCCCCTCTCTGGGGTACGATCGAACGTCCGCTTAGTATACATATTTTCTTTAGGGAAGTCCTGTTCATTGCCGACGCCCAAGCTGGTTGCCTTAACTAGGGCCGAGCTAAAATACTGCCGTTCCCAGGTTCTTATTCGATTATGATTATTGTGGTGATTTTCGCCGCCGCCGTCAGCATTCCAATTATTTCTCGCCAGGATTTACAGATGCAGCCCTTTTAAAAATATCCTCCGCCGTCCTGCTTTTTCTTTTCTTTTTTCATTTTGGTGCTTTTGTTGAACTTTCCATTATACAGCGCCTAGAAAGCTGAAATTATGATTTATTATAATACTTTTTTAAAAAAGTACCAGTTAGCATTTTGGACAGAATCATGGAACCAAATTCCTATTTACGAGAACAAAATCGTAATTAAAATATTATTTCTGCTGTCTAATCGTGGTGGGGGGAGGAGGGCATCTCTTCCACAGGAGGCGGGGAGCAGAAACGAGCTTTCTACAGAAATATAGTTCTCGTTTGGTATATATTTATCCGGCTACTCTTCAAGGAGGCACTTTGCAAGTGCTTCCAATAATGTTAGTGATCTTTAAGGTTTCAATTGTTCGAGGGGTTTTTGCCACTGACTTTTTCATTATTTACCTACTGAATCAAAGTAAGCAAATCCCATCTGTTTTCCCTCCTGCTATCCGCTTCACTTTTAATTATCCGCCCAGCAGCCTAATAGAGATGATATTAAACTAAATCTTTTTGACATTAAAAGTAATTATCCCCAAACCAATATTACAAGAATGAAAATTACCCTACCCGCCCCCCTCCTTTCCCTCGCGTCTTTCTAAATAAATAAATAAATAAATAACCCTTCCCATCGACGCTTCTTCCAATCTGGAAGTTCAGTTAATCTAACACAGACATGAGATTGGAAACATTTTTGGTTTAATGTTAGGTTTCTATATATGGCAAAATAAATGGATTAATTAATTAATTTCTAAAAGCCCATTTTCAAGTTTCTGAAGCACTACCTACTCCTCCCTAAATGGGTGGGTGACTGCAAGATGGGGGTGACCTCGGAAGGGATCGGCGTAGGCAGGTGGGGAGGGGATCAGCGTGGGAAGCGGCTGACGACGCTGCATTCCGGCTGACGACGCTGGGTAAAAGAATCCTGCATTGCAAGGGGTTGGGCTAGATGACCCTCGTGGTCCCTTCCAACTCTACAATTCTATGATTCTATGACCTTTCTGACTGCCAGGCGTTCCTCTTCTTCTCAAGAAGCCCCGACCACAGGGCCATTAAGATAATGGTGCTATTTAGTCTGATAGGCAGGCAACGGGTCTTCAACTTGGACTTGATTTTGGCAAAATACCACAGACATCATCTGATCTCAGTGAGGACTAGAAACGTTTCCACTGGGATGCGTAGGATCGCTGAAACCTTAGCACCCTCAGTGGCTTGGCTCTGAATGAACCTTCCAACTCTTTATCCATCCAGACTTCCGAACAAATGTTGCTTCGCATGGGGATAGCCAGCCGCCTTTGACTTGAGTTAGACAAGGTTTATGGTTGCCAACCCGCCTGTTTTAAAGGGGGTTCCTTGACTTTTAAGAGTCACAAGCCTCTCCCCCCAAACACAGCTCGAAATCTCCCTCTCAGGTCATTTCCCTATATGTTTGGGGCGGGGGTAAGCCGTACAGGTGAGGTGTGTTTGCTGACCCCATCGGTTTTGGGATGCCCACGGGAGAGCAATTAGATCGGGAACTCAAGTTAGGATGGTTACTCCAGAGCCGTAGCAAATCAAGTAGATCAATAAAAATACTTAGCTGAGGTTCTGCCACCCCTAACATGAAGCCTGCCCCACTCCAACATGAAACCTACCCAGAGCCATCCGCTTCTCCCGCACAGCCCTGAGAAACCTTTGCCCAAGCAGATCCACTGGCTGGCTGTACCCGGAATAGCTCTGCGTAAAATAGTCTATGGGGTGGTTGCAGGTAGCCTCGTGGTTCAGCCCTACAGTCAAAGAGCCTAGCCTTTCATTTAATCTGGAACCCAGCACAGCAAACAACCATCCTGGTCCAACACCTGCTTTCACCCAGCGCATCAAGGAAGTTCACAAGCTGGCCCACCCCACCCTGCAACCATTATTCCGAGCTACATTGCCTTTGAACTGGGTTTAACTGTCCTGGCTAAAAACCTTGACAGGCCTCCAGGACTCTGCCTAATCGCCTTCTAAGCCAGAGGTTGTGGCCACATCCTGTGGCAGCGAATTCCAGCTAATTATGTGTGGTGTGAAGAAGCGTTGTCTTGCTCTACCGTCAAACAACCATGTCTTTGGTTGACCCCGAGTTCTAGCATTCTTAGAGAGGAAGTGGAAATTCTCCCATACTTTCTACAAAACCATTCATGATTTTATCAACCTCTGCCATGCGCTCACTTAGCACTCTCTTTAAAAAAAAAAAAAAAGCCAAACGCTTTCCTTGTAGATAATGTTTTCTAACACCTCGATAAATTGGGATGTGCTTTTTTCATAATTGTACGAAATAAATCAAATACCTGGTCCCATGATTTTTATGTAAGGGTCTTATATAAGTCCGGTGGCTTTATTTTCAATCCATTTCCGAGATGGATTTTATCTTTTCCCTATCTCCATTGCACGCTTAGTTAATATTTTCACTGAGCAGTGCACCACAGCTCCAATATATTTTTTTTCTGGAAAGTGACGATCAGTTTCGATGTCATCATACGATGTCATATTTGAAGTTTTGGGTTTTGCCCCAGTGTGCATCTCTTTACATTTAGTGGCAAATATCATTTGCGATTTTTACTGTTCATTTGTCCAGTTTCTAACGATTGCTTTAGAAATCAAAAGGCGGCGCTTTCCCGATCCTCAATAGTTACTCGTTGTTGACTTCAGATCCTGTAGTACACGTTAAATAGCACCGGTTCCAATACAGATCCCTGAGAGATCCTAATGTTCGCATCTCTTCATTGTGCAAACGGTCCATTAATTCCAGTCCTCCGCTTCCTGTTCTTTAACCGAGACTAATCCGCGAGATGACCAAGCTTATTATCCCATGCTGCTAAATTTACTCGGAAGTACCGGGAGACTGAAAAACCTAAATGATCATCTCCAACTCCCTTAATTCAACGAGTCTACTTTGGCTAACACTGGACCCAAAGTTTTTTCTCTCTCTCTGCATGCCTAAATTCACAATTTCTATCAGATTACTTTCCACTCACATGTTTGTTGGCACACACAAATAATCCTTTTGCAGAAGCCTTGCTAATTCTTCCTCCACAAGGCTTCTTCTTCTGTATCTTGAATTATGGTTCGCATCATTTCCCGAAGAACAGGTGTTTACACTGGCAGGTCTGTAATTTCCCAGTCCTCTGCCATCCCACTAATTGTTTTTAAAATCGGCGTTAGCTTGACTATCTTTCAGTTCACTGGTAAGGCGGCCAGTTTTAGTGTTGGAATGCTTTTTTGTGGTCGTTACATGATCATCAATTTCACGTTTGACTTAGTCCCTCTTCCTACATTAAAAAACTAAACTAAACTCTGGCAAATATTGCTCTGTTGGCAACAACGTTTCAACAACGGGGCTCGGGCCAATGTCACGTAGACCCATTTCTGGGGATAATGGAAACTTTAGACCTTCACTTCACAGCCGGTTACCTCCATTTGCCAAACTATAGACACCCCCTTGGGATGGGGAAAGAGAGGCGATGGTTCTCCCAGAACGTGGCAGCAGAAATGCCTCCTTCCGTGCCCGTTTGATTTCCGCCCACTTGAAGCGAGAACCTGGGCTGGCCTGGGCAGAGAGCGCGCGGGGGGCGCCCATCGCTCGACGGCGCCTCCACTCCCTGCAGCGGGCCTTGGGCTTCCATTGGGGCCAAGCGCTCTTCCCTCCATGGGCAGCTCACAAGCCTCTAGGTCGGGAACTATTTGATGCCTCCCTTGAACTTTCGGCGCTAGTCCAAGAAATGTCACCAGAAACAGCCAATCAGACTGGCCTTTTATTTCTGCGGCGCTCCCAAAGGAGGCAGAAAGTCTTGAAGGGACCATGGTGCCCTCCGCCTTGCGCCCCCTCTGGCAGGCTCCAGTGGAGCACCTCCGCGCCTGCCTGCCTGCCTGCCTGCCTTCCGCCCGCTCCTCCTCGGCCCCACCTTCCCGCCCGCCCGTCCCCCGCGGCGCTCCCTTCTCCCCGGCCTCGCTTCCCTCCCTCCCCCCCCCCCGGCCTTCCCTTGAAGACCTGCTAAACTGAGCTAATTTTAATTGCATGTTTCAACTTCGCTAATTAAATCGAGGGGGCTAATTAAAAGTGACTAAGGAACAGTTTTCAGCAGAGGGGCTTCTCCCGCTCGCCGCGCGCAAATCTTCCCCGCAGCCAGAACCGGAGAAGCCAGCGGCTCCTCGGCGAAGCGCCCCCTTCCTGGGCTCTCCGGCCGCGGCGGGGAGGCGGGGGCGCCTCTCCTTCCCGCTCCCCCTCCCTTCTCGGCGGGGGACCCCGCCCTCGGCCGTGCTCTTCTTGCAGCCTCTTCGGCTGGGCCGCGGCCTGAGCTGGCAGCGCCCCCTCGCCCCGTTCTCCGGCGCCGCTTCCTGGCCTGGCCACGCAAGCGCCGCCTCCACTTGAGCGCCGAGGGAGCCGGCCTGCGCCGGGCGGCCCGGGCCTAACTCCAGCCCGGCTGCCCCCAGGCCAAGAGGAACGCGTTGCCCGGCGTCAGGGGTGAATCTTGACCCCATCCCACCCCTCAAAAAGCCTTTGAGAGCAGAATAAAAGGTTATCGAGAGCCATGGGGAAGAGTTGGCCCCTGGCTCCCTCATATTGCACCCGCCTCCTAAAAGGAGAGAGTGAGGGAAAGAGGCAGCGTAAGGCCCGTCTCTCCCCCACCCATTTTTTTCTGCTACTTTCCTGACCCATAGAGGCGCCAGCACCCTTCCCCAGGATCCCCTGTACATTTTCTTCCCCACCTGAATGCCTATTTATTTCTTCAGCCACTGCCTCCTGTTTCCACCAACTCCACCTTCTTCCCCATCCTACAGTAAGGCTTTTTCCTAAAGTATATGCTAACCTTGATCACTTAGCCCTCCCTCAGCAAGTGCTCCTTTAAATAGAAGCACTTCTATATATCCCTCCAGCTGTAAGCCCTTCCTCATTCCATAAACTCATAGCAGACAATCTGGAGACAATCTTTCCCAGTTCTACACACTTCTTGCAAGGCAACAGAGACTGGCTCTCAAGCACTGGAGTGTTTGAGGTAAGGGCACAACTCACCTGGGTGTGTTATTATATTAATTGCTTTAACATTTAGTTTTTCTTGCTTTTTAAAAAAAGTTTGTCAAGTGATTGAGTTTTAGTTACTGTACCTCTTTGGATAATTGCTGTTTTAATACCAACAAAATGGTATTATGTCTTTAGAATCATGCCAACTTTATTAGGAGTAGTGAGGGTGGTAGTATTAAATAGCAACCCATTTATCACATAGAAAATCATTAAGAGATGCACACAGATTGCATCCGACAGTACTATCAGTGCTTAACACAGCCATTCACAGAGGACCGCTGGTTAAAATCTGATTAATACACAGTGAACAAATTAATGGATTAGCTACAGCAATTAATCGGCTTGCCTCCCCTCTCTGCTGCACCAGAACACAAGTTCATCACCAACAGTGCAAAACCAGACTAAAATACAATAGGTGTGTAAGATACCATCTTGGGAAGTTTGTGATGAAATACCCATTGATTTGCATTGGGTTGGATTGCACGCAGGCATAGTTTTATCTGGTGTCTTTTAAAACCAGCCATTTTTTTCTTAGACTCAGAAAGCTCCAGGCTTTTCTCTTCCTCTGACTTGCCACCATGACAAAAGTCCCACCTGCCACAGTGGAGTTTGCAGGGCCCTTTGCACAGAGCTCCCCCAAATTCCTCTCCAGGCATTGCAGTCTCCAGGCTCCATTGGCTTTCCCTGGAGGCCAACTTGGTAAATATTAAAAGAGCCCCTTTAAACAAACAGGCTCACCTTTAAAGACAAGTGCTCCTATAGAATAAGGCCCTGCGTGCTAATTGAGGGATCACCAGGGAGGCAGGGGCTAGGAAAGGGCCTGACCAGCATTCCCACAGCTATTGTATGGATTTTTAGGCTCTTAAAGAACCGTTCCCTTTCTCTCCCTTTTTATTTCCCAGCCCCTTGGGCCTGGATTAAAGTGACAGACAATTTTCCCTTCGCACCTTATTGATGCTTAAATGCACTTTGAGGTGATGTGAATAGGGCGGAGTGGGGAGGAGGGGAGGGGAGTGAGAGCTCTGTGAGAACACAATCAAGTGTGTGTGTTTGGGAGAACTACAAAGCTATCCACGCTTGAAGGTGGAACAGAAGCAACAGTTTGGGTACAAAGTATTACAGCAAAGGCTGGGAATTGGCTGTGGGCTTTAGTGCCCTTGGTTCCCCCACCCCCCACCCCTCCTTCTTTTTACTCCGCAAGGGCCTCAGATGCATCCAAAGCAGCCTAAGAGGCAGCATTAAGGCAACTTTCCTGGGTCAGACCACAAGCCCATCATGCCGACTCTTCGGTCTGAAACAGTGGCCGGCGCAACATGCAGCAAGGGAGCTTCTTCCCACACTGTAGAGTAAACTGAAGTGTGAAAAATAAGGCATCTGGGCAAGGAGATAACGTTTGGCATTCAGGGAGGAAGAAAGTAGAGAAATTACTGTTTGTGTAATAGAAGGACCTGGTTTCCCAAGCATCTATGGCTAAAGGGTTTCAGGTAGCTGGGCAAGGAAGGACACCTCCACTGTCAGAGTTACTAATCCTAAAGGGTGAGGTGGACTAATATCCTACTCAGTATGGGAAAGCAGCCTTTTGGATCATTGTCTATGCCAGCTAGAGGGGAAATGTGCCTAAACACTGGCATTCTTGCACATTCCACGCATTGGCCTAGGAAATGTGAAAGAAAGGGAGTTGGAAATAGGGTATCTTTCTTGCTGGTCTCCAGCAGGAAGCAACGGATATTGACCAAGCTGTGTTTGAAACTTTTCAGTTGAATGCACATTCTCTAATATCACTTTGTCAGTTATTTCAGCCGTTTAAGGAACAACTTAAACACTGTCTGCCATCTCTTCACATGTTGCGACAGTAAGTCCACTTGAGTCCATATTTCCTGAAAGCGAACAAAAAAACATGAATTTATTTTAATCCAAACACACACAACGAGGAGTGTCATATTAATGGTTTTATGCATCTATTATACGACGTATCCAGATAACACATATTCTGTATATAGTGTCTGAGTAGAATTCTTAATTTTTTTAATTCTATTGGTACTGAAGCAGTTCCATATTCCTGATTAATTTTGGGCCTTTACAGCTGTATCCTGTTTAAGACGAGGGAGACTAGAACAGGAAACTATTGTTCTGTGGGTCAATGCACCACACATTTGCAAAATGACAGTGCAACATTCTCTTATATAACTCTCAGGTGTCAGTATTGTGCCGTCCACTTTTGAATTCATTGGTTAAAAAACCCCTAGGCATTTGCTCACTGAACTTGCACTGCAGTGATAAGTCAGTTTCTGCTATTAGACAAAGGAGGTTCTTAGAAGAGGAGGCTAGGGTAAGAAACCCACCTGGAATTTCTTCATTCTAAGTAGAGGCATGTTACACTGTGTGCGTGTGGATTTTGTATATACTCACAAGTACTTCTATTATTAGTTCACATAGTCTGAATCCTGCCCTCTCCGCCCATAAAATAAAATACTAGACTGAGAGCTGGTATCATCTGACTCACTTAGACACTGGATGCCTGCCTCTCATGACAACAGGAGTCACCCTAAAATCCACAATATGCCTCTTTACAGGATCAATGTTGCCAGATCAAATATCTCAAAATCGGGATACAATGTAGTGTCAGTGGTCAGGCATAGGACAGGAAGATCACCCTTAGTGAACTCAATACATATGTATATTAGATATATATATTTAATGACAGAGATCTGAAACATCCTGTGATACTAGTGTGCTGACATTACAGGGAAATCCAAATGCGGCTGACCTCCATCTTATCATGTGAGTCCATACTGTGTAATAACCCAACCTCCCCACCCCAGGTAGGCAATTTTGTGGCAAGCCAAGCAGAAAACGGAGGAAAAGCAGCACTTCCCTCATTTGTGAGAGGCTCATTAGCAGAGCTCTTCTTGGAGTCTAATGAACGGAGCCCTTTTAAATGATATTTTATATTATCCCTACCCTTCTTGCGAACTTCAAACATGTGTTTTGTTTTGTTTCTTAAAAGGATCCGCTGGGTTCTTTTTTTGTTTTGTTTTGTTTTTGCTTGTTTTGTTTTGTTTCAGGTAAAACCCCATCATTAAAATTCAGCCCCCGTCTCTTGCATCTGCTTCGTCTTTGCCAAATGAATTGCAGGGTGAGAGAAAAGCGATTGCATTCAAATCACAGATGGGGTGCAGGTTTTTGGAAGAAATTTGAGAAACACTATTGTCCCGAATCAAAACTCAGTCCTTTGCTCCACAAAGGGGGTTGCTTTAAGCCCTCCGAGTTCTATGGCACTTGTTTTTTAAACTTTCAGGGTCTCACACAATGGCCTGCCACCTAAATGTCACAACCACTCTAATTCCAAGTGTGTCTCTTTCACTTTAAAAAAAATTGGGTGGAGGCAGCAAAATCGAGGGGAGTGAAGGGCAGAATCATCACACACAAGTTTCCCCTTCATTGCCAGGCCATGGTCTGTTGGTAGGAACTGGGTGAAATGGGATCCAATGCTTGAGTCAAAGTTGACCAAAGGACAATGACCCTACCTTTAGAGGACATTCTTCACACGATTCGCAAGGTAATGTGATTGAAAGGACTTTATATGAGCCAGCCCTGAAGGAGATGCAACACTAAGAAAGGAAGAGAGCAACTCTAGGCATGTGCAAGATGCATCTCCCAACGCAATGACTAGCCAGTAGCAACTCCCCACCCCCAGTTGACTCTTGGCATGCATGTGTGCGTGCACACACACACACACACACACACACATACACATACAGACAGGGTGAGCCTTTCTCACTACTCAGGTGCCCGCAGTGGAACTGGGCTTATTATTCGAAGTTGAAAGAGTAAGGCCAGATTGTATCTCCATCCTAAAATGTTTATGAAGGAGCAGGTGTATCCTAACAGGCATCTAGGCACTACAGTTCACCTCAATTTATGGAATCCAACAGTTACTTAATTTGCAGCAAAGGAAGGATGGGCAGTTTGTCATTAATGTCACAGTGGCAACAAGGTTGTAAGAAATCTATTGGTGTGGCAGCACACATACTTTGGAGCTCCCTGCCTGTTGACATTAGGCAGGTGCTCTTTTTGAAGTCTGTCGAAAACATTTTTGTCTAGGCAAGCCTATCCAGAGATATAGAATGATGATGTGTGTTTTAATCAGTTTATTAAGCTTATTGTTGATAATGTTTTTAAATATTCTAAATAGTTTTTTTAAAACTGTATTTTACGGATAATTTTATTGTTCTCTTTTTGTAAACCACATTGAGGTTTTATTACAACCAAGCAGTTTTTTACTTATGAAGTAAAAAACTTAGTAGAGAAGGACAAGTTGGGATGGTAGAATTGGAACCTGAATTTCACATACAACTTGGTGGACACTGAGGGTTGAAGGTCTCAGGTTTGATCCTTGGCATCGCCATTTAAAAGGGACCCAGGCAACTTATGTCTGAGATCCTGAAGGTTTACTTACTGCTAGTCAGAAGACTGGGGAAAGATGGGCCAATGGTTTGATGTTATAAAGCAGCCTCCTATGTTTATCAGTGCCTGTACATCAGGGACTTCTGAATGAAAGCTTAAGAGTGATGATGAAGCTATTCACTAAAATAGGGGGCAGATAATAACTTGTTCCAGGCAATTCCACTGGGATTTTGAGAGCCTCTCTTGTTCCTATTCTACATAACACACCTAAAGGTAAAGGGACCCCTGACCATTAGGTCCAGTCGCAGACGACTCTGGGGTTGTGGCACTCATCTCGCTTTACTGCCCGAGGGAGCTGGCGTACAGCTTCTGGGTCATGTGGCCAGCATGACTAAGACACTGCTGGTGAACCAGAGCAGCGCACAGAAGCGCCGTTTACATTCCCGCCGGAGCGGTACCTATTTATCTACTTGCACTTGACGTGCTTTCGAACTGCTAGGTTGGCAGGAGCAGGGACTGTGCAACGGGAGCTCACCCCGTTGCAGGGATTTGAACCGCCAACCTTCTGATTGGCAAGCCCTAGGCTCTGTGGTTTAGACCACAGCGCCACCCACGTCCCTTCATAACACACCTACTCACATAGTAATTGTTGCCCCAGTAACTCTCAGGGCATTAAATGTTCTCCAGGAATGTGATGGATAAACATCACCACCATGTGCACTTAAATAATAATTTCTTGCTAGAAGATGCAGATGTAAAACATCATTTTTGAGCATATACTTTCTCAAACCCTAAGAAAAGCCCGTTCTTTCTGAGTTAGATAAATCATTCCAGTTCATGGCATGTATAGCTGACTCTCATCTGATGGTCCTTTAAGAGAGGAGATTGTATATTTTCTTGCAAGGGTGGAGGCAGAAGCGAGAATGTTTTCAGAAAGATGGGGAAGTTGAAGGCAATGATGAAAAGGAAATTTGATCTGATGGGGGCACAATGGAGTGTGTGTGTGTGTGTGTGTGTGTCTGCTGTTGGGGTGGATGCTAGGCGGGGCTTGCTTCATTTGCCTTGCAAGTGGTGCTGATGCAACAACAACAACACCTATCTTTGCTTGTGGGCAGTGGCTCATGCAAAGTGCCAGGTTCTGTGCTGTGGTCTAGATTCTGTGCAACAGGGGAGCACACAGAAACATACAGAACACCACAGCCCTGATCATTATATTTTCAATTATACTAAATCCTTTTGGATTCGGGGCACCTGAGAATTAATAGCTCCTTCTCTTTAACATCCACATATGCCAGGTGGGGGGGGGTTTGAGGAAACCACTGCACAGATATCTGGTTCCACTTTACAGAAGGTAGATTGTAGCCCTGTACATGTGCATATTGGGGGGGGGGGCAGGGGGAGAATTATTTATTTAATTAGAACCCATTAGGTACTTCACTTTTTGCACCATGCTCTCCATTGCTATGTTTAATGCTGGTTTTAGTTGTTTGTTTGTTGGACTTTCTGCTTTGCCTCTTGTTTTGTTGTTTATGTTTAAGGGGTTTAACAATTGTGCATTGTATCTTATTTTCTATGTAAACTTGGCAAATTTCGATAGATGGGCAGAATAAACATGATATGAATGAATGAAACTGGGAGCCACAGGTAATTGTCTGAAAGAGCGAGGCAATCCACTACCTAATCCAAGGATTGCTTAGCATCAGTATTGATTGGGGGTTCCTTGCTCTCTCAGACACACACTCACTGGTTTCTGAGAAAGTTTAGCTCTTTGTGAATACGAATTTCTTGGTTCCCTCAGATGTGAGTCCCAGGGAAAATTTCAGGCTTATGTTGAAGACTTGACCAGGTAGGAAGTGAAGGCATTTGAAATATCCAGTTAACTCCTGGTGCCTTAAACAAGAGAGGCTGCAGCTTACAAGAAGTGTTATGCAAGCACTATAATAATTTGGGTGCAGAGTTCCTCGTAAATGCCAGTAACCTTAAAGAAAATACAAGTAAAGATAAGCTAATTAATTGTTCAGTAAGCTAATGAATTGTTCAGTAACTTAATTCAGTGTTTTTGCCTAATTTTTGACAGCAGTTGCTAGATCAACATTGCAACAATAGCAGACACTACCGAACAGTGTTCCCTGTGTAATGCAATTTCATTCTGAACTAAGGAGCACCATTATATTTAGTGGAACGGTGAGGTTCTTAAATGAGACCTCCCTTGAAGCAAATGGATATTTGTAATCCTATACTCTAGGAAAGGGGGGGGGGATTGAAAGCTTGGTTTCTCAGCATCATCACATTGGGTGTGTGGCTCTCTAGATCAGCTCTTCTAAGAGGATTGCTGTCCTGTGCATTCCTGAGGCATAGAGGGTGAGCTGGAGGCATTCTCCGCCCCCCTCCCACCCTTCACCCCCCAACACAAACAGAAGTTGAGAAGATGAGACACCCTTATTTGGGGCACAGCTGTTTAAGATGTAAAGACCCTTTAAGCATTTGGGAGCTCCTGCTTATAGCTCTGAGAAAGTAAACTTTGAATGACCCTCCAGGTTAGTTTAGTCTGGGATCTGAGAGCTGAAGGGTGGTAGAACCAGACTATGGGTTTTCCCGCCAACAAAGTGGGGGTGGGGTGGGGGTGGGTGTCGTATCACTTCCCCTGGAAATGTGTGTTATCTTTAGGGCTGGGCAGCCCCCCCCCCAGGCAGAAATTGACAGAAGTCTTTTCTTCCAGCAGGGAAGGCTGCCCAGGAGCGAGGAACAAGGCACATCTTGTTGTATAGTTGTGCAATGCACAGAGAGAGGCCTGCTCTCTCCTAGCACAGCAGAGTATAAAACGAAGCAGGGTGTTTTCTGATCTCTCCTTATCCACCCATCAAAAATGTGTGCACATGTAGGCTGAGGGTGTCATTTCATGACCAGAAGTCCATGCTAAAATATAAACACAAGGCGCTGCCAGACAGCATGCTTTCCTACATGTTATATTAAAATTTGAGGGCAAACGTTCACCTTTTGGTTTGTTATGCTCTTGAGCAACTGGGTCAGCATTCCTTTCTCCAGAGCTCAGCGTTCTGCCTCCCCACCCTCATCCCAGCAGCCACAGGGACCTAGTTGGTAGCAATTATTCTTACTAGATCTTTTACCTGCCCTTCACTGAAGAGTCCAAGGGTGGGTTACAGCAATATAGAAGTACAGCTTTAAAAATGGTTTTAAACAAATGCATGCCACCTGAAGCCGCAGTTAATCTAGAACAATGACCTGAATGATACCCTACACTGGACTGATTTTTGAAAGATAACCTGCATAACTTTGTCTCTTTGATAAGGTCCCACTTCCCCCTGCCACTCAGCACCCAGGCCATATCCACACTGCCTGCAGTTTGAGGCTGTCATGGGAGAAATAGTAATAAAACAAGTAGCCCTCTTTTAAACAGCAGTTATACAGTGCATGAGAAAGAATACAGAATCCAAGCAAAAGAACAGGAACCCATCAGCATGGGTGGGCCTCACTCGAAACTAGCAGCCAGTAGTGATTCATCTTCAGAGGAATAGCAAGATCAACAGTATAAACAAGTACCAAACGAAGGATAATGACTTCCTGTAGTGAGTAATTTTCAGGATCTCTTGAGACTAAATTCCACAGTGTAAAAGTTGTTAATCAGTTCCAAAATGGCAGCTTCATACTGGAGCCTGGCTCTGAAGTATGGAGTCGCCATACTCCAACAATAAAGTTTGTTTGTTTGTTTGTTTGTTTGTTGCACTTACTGGTCACCTTCTTTATTCCAAAAGTAAGCTTAAGTGACTTACAATAAAATAAAATAAATTTTAAAAATCCAATTTAAAATTAAAACAACAGAAAAGCAAAACATATTCATATACATAAAAGGCAGTCCAACATATCCCACCAACTAAAGGAGGCCACAATATCTAAAACTTTACAAGTTATAGGCCAAAAGCATGGCTGAAAAGCAATGTTTTTTCCTGGTGCCTAAAAGCAGCCATTGATGGTGCCGGGCATACTTCCCTGGGGAGAGCATTTTGTAAGTAGGGAACCACCACTAAAAAGGCCTATTCTCGTGTTGTCAGTCTACACCTCCCTCAAGAGAGGGCACATAGAGGAAGACCTCAAATGATAAATGCAGGGTCCAGGTTGGTCCAGGGAGAGTCCATTGTCAAGCTCCCACAATTACATGGCTATAAAGCAAAGGCTATAAAAACAAAAGAAAAATAAATCTCTCTTGCTGAACAGTTTAGGGACAGATTTATCATTACATCTATTTCTGACATCCAAGTGTGAGTGCAGATGCTTACATAGCCAAAACAGCCCTATTAAGGTAAAGGTACCCCTGCCCGTACGGGCCAGTCTTGACAGACTCTAGGGTTGTGCGCCCATCTCACTCAAAGAGGCCAGGGGCCAGCGCTGTCCGGAGACACTTCCGGGTCACGTGGCCAGCGTGACATCGCTGCTCTGGCAAGCCAGAGCTGCACACGGAAACGCTGTTTACCTTCCCGCTAGTAAGCGGTCCCTATTTATCTACTTGTACCCGGGAGTGCTTTCGAACTGCTAGGTTGGCAGGCGCTGGTAGGCGCTGAGGCTTTTACCCACAGCCCCACAAAAGGGAGGTATTAGCAGGCTCAGCTGAGACCTTGGGTTCACCAAAGTACAACAAAACTGTTGGAAAGGGCTGTGAGGTGGCCATGGAATGCAGACTATTTGTTTCGTGTGGAAGAACCAGATAAGAAGGGGAATCAAATGGAGTATTATGGAGAGGGGCATGGCTGCATCACCTGACTGGAATAGTGAGAAGGAGAACTACACACTGCAATGTTTTTTGTAGGTTCCAGTTGTGTTATGATCTGAAATTACGTACATTTTTTTCTAGCACAAATCCAAGAGTTGCAAAGTGAGTCTTTAATAAGAGTCCATTACCTCCTTTTTTAGAGTGACCTATGCTGAGTTTCCAATTTAAAAATCCCCTCATGTTGTGCTAACTTTAAATATAAGCATGAGCCTGAATAATGTCTAGTATATTTCTCTCCTTTCGTTGGTAGAAGATATGCCCCATGACATATTGAAATCCTGTATTTCTTAGGAAACTGGCTGCTAGTTTCATCCTCAGGTTCTGCAGGGACTTTCTCATTGGTCAGACTTTCAAATAATAATTATTTTTAATGGTGCATTCAAATAAGGACATAACCAGAGCAGTTGTTAGTTTTGCATTATCTGGAGCGGGGGATGTTCAGGCAATCATTTGCAGATTTACCTGTCACTTGTCATAAACATCATTTCCCTCTCCTGCTTTTATTGTTTTGCTTCCTCCTCCTCCTCCTCCTCCTTGTTGCAGTGACACCACTTTTATTTATTTATTTTGAACCCATTTTTCATTCATATCATTTCCCATAGCAGGGCACAGTAAGATTCATATCATTTAATAAGATTTAACCACTTGTTGAAAAGGGTTAAGTTCCCAGATCTGTCACACTGTGATAAGAAGCTGATTCGAAAGCTTAGGAACTTCTATCCCAAATGCTTGTTTGGCAGTGGCCTCTAACCTAACAGATGCTGGGTCTGCCCATTCGAGATGTGGCAAGTAACTGAAAAGAAAAGATCACAAAGGCAACTTTGCCTGTTCAATTACTTGAGAGGAAGCATGAGTCAAGCAGGGACTTGTTCATATCGAGCTAAAAGCAGGGGCCCATTGTCTTCCCATTTTAGCTGTCTCAATTTACCCGAGGCAGGAGAAAGAGACTTGGTAGTTGAAGCAGCTTTAGCAACTTAGTGGAATGGCCTTTTCTGCTAAGGAAGATGTTGGGACCGCACATCACATCATTCCTATAGGAAAGTGTTAAAAACATGAGTGCTGCTGGATCAGACCAAAAGTCTGTCTAGTGCAGCATCCTCTTTTCCACAATGGCAAGACAAGCAGGACAAGAGAGCAATAACCCTCTCCCACCATTGCTCCCTGGCAGCTGGTGTTCATAAGCATGCTGCCTCTACTCTGGGAGGCCAGAGGTGGCTATAATTACTAGAATTCCAATTGTATAATTGGAAGGGACCTTGAAAATCATCTCATCAAACTTCCTGTTCCATGGTAGTTGGTAGTCTCAGTGCACTTCTTGGCAGGAAAGGAAGCTCTGCTGCTTTCAGTTTCCCCTTCTTCTGACCTAGGAAATTTGAGAGGGTACTGGGGAGGGGCAAGGAAAGGTGCTCAGGCACCCATTCATGTTCATGTACCCTTGCTAGGAGTATATGCAAAAGGGCTCAAGCCCATTTGGGGGTAAACACAGTGGTCCTTGTGGAACCCTAGTTAACATTCCCAGATCTTAAAGGATGGGCACAAACTTAAGGAACTATCCTGAGCCTAGACTTTGAAAGTGTGCACTAGCACCTTGAGTTTATCTTGGAAGCAATAATAAGTAAGTAAGTAAGTAAGTAAGTAAGTAGTACATGCCCCTTGCAGCTAATGTAAGATATTAATCTGGCTGCTCCATTTTGGACTAGCTGCAATTTCTCAGTAGCCTTCAAGGGCAGCCCCTTGTAGAGCATGTTTCACACAATGCATTTGTGTCATCTTTAAAATTGGCACAAGCCCCTCTACCTGTTTAAGCAAGTGTAGGGAAACAAATACAGTCATATCTCGAGTTGAATGTGCTTTGGATTGAGCGCGTTCGAGTTGCGCTCCGCGGCAACCCGGAAGTAACGGAGCATGTTACTTCTGTGTTTCGCCGCCTGCACATGCGCAGACACTCAAAATGACGTCATGCGCGGAAGCAGCAACACGCGCCGTTGCGTCTTGCGTTCCATTCGGAATGTGAATGGGGCTCTGGAACGGATCCCGTTTGCATCCCAAGGTACCAATGTATTTTATTTAGTGACCCTCACATCAACCATTAACTGTCAACTTATAATTTATTCAAATGTCTCAAAGGGCACATAAATTGGGCCAGGAAGAGCTTACCGATATCTCTGATTTTTACTATGTGATAAAGAACTCAGAGAAATGTTTGCTAGTAATGGAAGTAGCTGTTACATTTGCCATTCCATCTCTGGCAGCAAAATCTTTTGGGCCAACCCTAGTTGTTTACCATATACAATATTTATCCAGGTTTGTAGAGTTCAGATTAGATCCTTTCCCTTTCTTCCTGCTTCCCAAGTGTAATATCAGGATTGTGTGGCTGGTAGCAAACTATGTAGGTTTGCTGTAGTCGGATGGGGGTGTTTGAACTGTAGGTGAGTCACCCTGAGTGAGTCTACTTCAGACTGAGGTGAAAATTCTACGGGTGTTGGTAGTTCAAGCATAGACAGATCAGTGGGGTTGCCTTTGCCTGCAGACTGATCAGACTTCATCCAAAGGAGAAGAGTGTCTTGTGTGGGTCAGATAGCCATCTGGCCTTTCTGATAGACTGAGGAAACCTTTTGAGATTAGGTCCACTACAGTTAAAATGGAACATTGCTGTTTAGACTTCAGATGAGCACTTGGTATTATTAGCCAACAGAAATAAATGACTTGCAGTTTGGACAGGCCTCTTCACCAATGGACTTTTGGGGTTCCAAAATGTGTCTGGCTTCTGTCAAAGAGAGAAGTGACTTTTGGGGTTACATTGAGCATCTAGAGGAAATACAAGTAAGTTCTGCACTTTAGAAGATTATTAATAGCATTCAAATGGGACCCATATGACATACCACCTTAATTTCTATTCAGCCCAACCCCTTAAAAAAGCACAGCAAATACAGTAAGCCCCAAACCTATTGGTTTAGATACAAATATAAATTGCAACATCCACACCGAATGGATAAACAAAAGTAACATCATGAAACCGAGCAAGATTGAAAGCAACAGGCTCTTTCCATGAAAACCCCCTGAAATTACTTAAATAAATCTTAATGTTCCTGCAAGTTGGGTGTATGTCATTGACATTCAGGGTGAACATGGACTATAAAGCCCTCATTAAAAGACAAAGGCCCCCAAACAATGCTGATAGGTTTTAGATTTGATCTATTTTCATCCTTAATTTCCTGGCAGTTAGAGACTTAAAGCAGTTTGCCACCTGGTTACCTAAGGAGAGCCTACATCCATCACACCCTGCCTGTAATCTAAGATCTGCATTAGAGGTCTTGCCATGTGTGCCTATTGTGAAATCAGCATGGGCGATGAGCACACAAGACAGGGCTTTCTCAGTGGTGGCTCCACTTTATGGAACTCTCTTCCAGTTAACATTTACTTGGCCCACTGAGTTTTGGTATTCAATAAAGCCTTTAAATCTTATCTTTTTACTATTGCCTTTCTTTAAAAGAGTTTAGGTCAGAAGTAGCCTATTTGGTGTCGCTGTTAAGGACTGCAACTCTCATCAGCCATAGCCAGCATGGCCAGTGGTCAGGGATAATGCAAGCTGCAGTCCACAGCATCTGGAGGGCACTGTGTTGGTTACCTCTTGTTTAGGTGCTTTAACAGTTTCTTTCATGAATCAATTTGTTGCCTCCAATCAAAACTTCCTATTTTGTTTGATATTCTAGTTTTTTAAAAAAAAATTCTCGTCTCTCTCACTTTGTGATAGCTTGACCCTGAAAAGCAATTAATAACTGAAATAAATACATACATGTTGGAAAGCTTTCATTTGCCTCTCAGAGGCAGCTTTCATTTGTCTCATTTGCCCCAATCAGCCATTGCCTCCTTTTAAGAGAAATAACTTGCCTATGGAATTTTCTTAATGCAGCCAGTCAAGAGTTCGGCTTCCTTTTTCTCAGTTCAATAATCTTTTGCCTTTGACACAAAGTTATACAAGTGCAGCCAACGTACAACAAACCGCCAGTCTCCTCTGAGCAAGTGGAACTATACAAACACATAGAGGTATTTTCTTAGAGCTGCAACATATTTGCAACTTTCTGTGAAGTGTTGGAAAAACATTTTCCCAACCTCTTGTGCACAAACTTTGTGTAAAGTGGCTTAGGGCACAAAGGGAAGGTGAGCAGGTTCACTTCTATCAAGTGGCTTGATGGAATATTTCCTCTGGGAAACCCATTTGTGCCACCTTGAGGAACACGAGGGAAGAAAGGTGGAATATAATGTAGCAGATAAAATAATAAAAGCATAGCTTTTTCTTTTTTTTAAAGACACCCTCTTATTAAAATATGCACTTTCCCCTCCATGGAGCTGAACTTAATGCAGGACTTTGTATAGTATGAAATGGCCCATACCAAGATAGCAACAATTCTGAGTGGATGCACACTCCACTTTCTGAGTGCACCTTGAAGCTCAGTTAAAACGTTGCTTATTTGCAAAACACCAGAAAATGCAGTAGGAGAATTGATGATGTGTATGTTGGAATAGGTGGCAGGCTTGTGATATGCAGAATTCCAGAATAAGTTCAGAAGCACATCCCTCTACTGATGAGTTGGACTGACCAGTTGCCATTACATATTTATTGCTACTTAAGTACATGTAGGAATATTGCAGAAGACTGCAACAAGCTAGCCCCAAGAACATCAGTTTCTTGAAGCAAGGGATGTGTGCAAGAAAGCAGGTTTCGGCTCATGCAAAGGTAGATACACATTTACATCTGGATACACATCTGCACTGCAAAAAATCAGAGCCTGCCAAATATTTGAGGGGCGCCAGGGCATGCTTCCCCCTGGATTTTCCTCCCTGCAGTACCCTGATGTTCCCCACAACCTACTGGGGGGCAGGATGGATGTTGTTGAGAAGCAGCACTGGGAATGGATGGCTGTGAGCAGGCTGGCAATGAGAACAGAAGCACTAGACCAGTGATGGCCAAACTTGGCCCTCCAGCTGTTTTGGGACTACAACTCCCATCATCCCTAACTAACAGGACCAGTGGGTAGGGATGATGGGAATTGTAGTACCAAAACAGCTGGAGGGCCAAGTTTGGTCATCACTGCACTAGGTGAATCAGCAGTAACAGCCATGGGTGTAGCCAAGGGGGGGCTGCTGCCCCTCTAAATCAGTAAAATACAAATCTGAGGTTCTGCCCTCCAACAAAAGCCTACACCCCTAACGAAAATCCTGGCTACACCCATGGTAGCAGCCAGTGTCTTAATTGCCCTCAAAAGCTTTGTTGGGGCCCAGAGTCACCAGTGTTTTTCTTTTCAGTGCTGTGCCCTTTAAAAATGTATTGGGAGATGGGGAGTAGCCAACTAAGCAGTTCCACTAACCAGTGTTTTAGCTGCACAGTGGAACTTCCCGCCCTCTTTTCTCTTTGCACATACTGTAAATCTGCTCTGGAGGATTGGGGAAACAGATTTAAGGGATGGAAAAGATTTAAGGGGTACAAGGAAGTTCCACTACACAGCTAAAACTCATTCAACTTGCAGAACTGTTTACTTGTATTTGGGCCGTATTCTTTTAAGGGGGAGGTTGATGTAAGCAAATATCACACTGAACTGACTAGTTGAGTCTTTGTATGTAAATATGGAGGCATGTTCCTGTCTGTGTCCAGCACACTGAAATGGTGCTCTTATCACAATACTTGCTTGTAAACTGTTTTGAGTAAAAACACATTTCGAAAGGTATGATACATAATTTTATTAGAAATTAAAAGAAGTAGTTGTGCAGAACTAGTGATGTGCAAGTAGAGCTGGACTGCAGCCCAGATCTAACATGCCAAACTGTTGCCTTGATAAAAATTATAAACAAACCCGAAGTATATGGGAATACACTATATTATACTTATATCCTCGTTGTGCCTTCAAAAGCCCCATCAAACACAAGGAAGGCTACGCTGTTCATCCCTGGACTACTTAGTGTTTGATCTTTGAAAAAAGACATTATTTCTCTTAGTTATGGAGAGGAATGAAAGAACAACCATGGACTCTTCCAAGACAAAGGTAAACTAGATTTTAGTAGAAACTTCAGTGTAACTGCAAATTTATTTAATGTTTCTAATGTCACCGAAAAAGTACAATTTATGAAAGCTGTCGTCCTGTTCTGCTACATCTTTTTTTTTTTAAGGCGGTTCCATAAAAACTCACCCCCGTTAAATGTAAAGAGTGTAGGTGAAGAGAATACAGAGGAGACATTTGGGTTTTGCATAACCTCTAATATCAGTTTAAACAGCCATGTAAAAATGAGGAGGTACATCGGAGGCAGCACTTACTGCTGCCAGGGAGCCTCCCGCTTTCCCCATCATACCGAGTGGGATAATAGACACAAAAAGGAACACTTTGTTACAAGTTTCCATTAATTGACAACAATAATGCCTTAAGATTTAATACTAATGCATTCAAGACATTAATGATAATCCATTAATATGAGGGACCTGACAATGTAAAAGTGGAATCAAAGATATGATCCACCGTAACAATGTAACAGTTGGGTGGGGATAACAGCTTGCATATTGAATATAAAGGGCTGGTGAATTGATATCAGCAAAGAAAATGTGACTAATACGGTGGCTTTGAAACAGAGAAAAAATGGGCACATATAAAATTGTCATTAAATACTATTGCTACATGAACAACAAGCAGCATTGTGGGCCCATATTTGTGAAGGCTTTTGATTACAGAAGTTTGTGTTCCTAAAAATCCAAATGTTAGGAATAAACCAATCATTAGCAATATTTTATTTCAATAGGAAGATATGCATTCTTGCAGTCCTCCAAGACAATGCCTCATAGTCTCAAAAGTGAACAGCAGGTGGAATTAATTTTACATGGAGAAAATTGCAACCGAATTGGCACAACAGAAGCCTACAGCCAATTTCATGCTGGATGTATACATTCACTAACCAACCAACCACACAGCATAAACATATCCACAAATTCAGATCAAGTTGTGGAAGAGTATACGAAACTACCTTTAAAACCTCGAACTGCTATTCCTGTCAATCATTTGGGTGCATTTGCGACTTGATTATGAGATCATGCGAGATGAAAAGAAATAAGTAAACAAATGTTGATGTTCAGATGGGTAAAATGGAAGCATGGTATAAAATGCGTCACAGGAAGATTAAACTACATTTAATAAATTAATAGGGAAATGTGTAGCCAAAATATAAGAAATAAAGATGAAGAAGATAAAAACAGCACAATGATCTCACAAATGAAACTTATTATATAAGATAAAGGTAATTTTAAAAATATTCTATACAATGATCTGTATTCCACATCATATTAAACCATTCATAAAAATGAACATGCAGTGTGCTGGTGCATAGCACTGGAAAATTCTCCTCTGCTTCTGCTACACTGCAGGAAAACAAGCCAGAATTTAGAGAGAAACAAACTGTGAACCTAGGTTTGGATGTCACAGCTAGTCAAACTCTGGCTTGTTTCATAGTGGCATGACAGCAGCAGGAGCAGGGGAGGAACAGAGCAAGAACATTTGAGCACCATGCACTAGCATGCGGCATGTTCACATTAAACCATTAATGTGATGTGAAAACCATGCTAATGCATATCAGTATTTCAGCAAGCCCACTCATTAGAAGTATGGTTGACAACAATCTAAATGAACATTTGCAGATGAATGCTAATTAAGGGCACAATTCAGAATCCACTTGCTTCAGAGAGAATTTTGATGCAAAAACAAGTGGTAGACCACAGTTCCATTCATTTCATTGGAAGGGTTAAGCATGACCTTAACTGTCTCTAATTAAACTGCATGGGGCTTTTAACTTGGAGTAGATTTCATTCTTCCTACTTATGTATGGAATTTGTTTTTTACATTTCTTCTGTTTGCAACTTGTATAGCTTTTCAATTAAGGTAACAAGCTGGATCTTTCCAATACATTCCATATTGTCTAATGTGGAGTTTCATGTACTGTAGATTGAGGAGGGGGCATGAAATAGTGTGACATGAATACATCACTGTATGTCCTGTGTGCATTCACAAATGTAATTGTTTTAGAAGACTCCCCCATCCACATTTTACATTTGCATTTTGGGTAAAAAATAATATATCAGCTTTACTAGCCACCTAATAATCATACACTAATTTTATATATCCAACATTCTGAAAAGCAGAACACCACTGACATGTTTATACGTTTGTTTCTGATTCATATTAAATCTTCATACTTGGATACAATCTTGAGTTATATGCAGAAAAACCAATGATCTGTTTAGTAGCTGATGTTTCTGTGGTGCTCTCAAATGCTATACCCTACACCTAGATTTTTGTTACTTTTTTAAAAAAACAAAAAGCTTATAAAATTATTTTGATACAATTTTAGGCAGCAGGTATAGTTGGGTTGGTTTGTATAATTCAGGCTTCAGAACCAATTCCCTGGGTACACATTACTCAGGATCAATAATGAAAATGCAATGAGGAAGATTTCTTAATACACTGTAATTTTACATTTTTATTGTTTGGTGAAATAAACAAGGTGCTTTAAAACAGCAGAAAAAAAATACAAACAAGTGCCAGAATGAAAGGAAGCAAAAAGGAAATAAAGGGCAGAGAGAAGGGTTCCTGTAATTTCTTCCACAATGATGAGCAAAAAATAAAATAAAATGTGTGTTTGCTATTTGAAACACTTTTAGAGGCTGGTAGTCAATATCAACTTATTACTGAACTATCAGCTAGATGCCAGTTATTTAGCACTGGCCCATTTCTGAACATTATTTAGATATTCACATCATCAGCAGTTCAGCACACTGCAGTGTAATGGAAAGTACTCCCTAAACTGAATTGGAACTGAGATCCGAAAGGGAAAAAAGGTAAATAAATATCTTGCATATATGTCAAACTATATTCTCCAAACAAAACCTTACATCTTATGAAAGGAGTCAGAAAGTACCAACAAAACAAAACAAAAAAAGGTTTCTGCTTTCTACTACTATAATACTGTTAAATCTCCAAGGCTGAAAATGTCCCATGTGTTGATTTTCTGCCTTTTTTAAAAAATTAGGTGGTGAAGTAGAAATTCAAACACAGGAAGAAAATGCATATATATGAGAGCACTGGTTCACCGAAATATCAAATATACAGTATTCTAGTGTCAAAAGTACAGGCAGAAATATCCAAGAATTCTTGGTGAAAAGGGGGTAATTGAGGAGTAAAAATTCTACTTGACAATCACTCACATTTTAACAGTGCATTAATTATAACAAAAGCCAGATGGTAAGTGAGCAACAGAGTCATAGTGTTCAGTGTTTACTGCAGAATATTTCTTTTCTGCTCATTTAAATGAGGTTGGAAACATATACTCATGTATGGAAAACTTTTAAGGAGCTATGTTTATTCTTCCTTTCCGGCTTCTTGAAAGAGGCAGAGTTGTGACATTGATTTTTGAGTTAAATGACAGTACACGGTGATTTGGATAAAGCGTTCACCGTGCCTCGTTCATTATCAAAGGATTGCTTAGTCCTCCAATCTGGCTCGATCTATTCTTTTGCCTCTAGGAAAAGTGTTTCTTGAGGGTACAATTTTAATTCCAGTAATGATTTATTTGGATCCAGCTGGGTCACCTGTGAAGACAAAAAAATAACAGAAAAAACCCTGAAAAAACAAGTACAGGTAGCCGTCATATACATTTTCAAAAGCAGACTGAGAACTATTTTAGGGCCGTTTAATTTTTTTACTTATAACATTCAGGAAAATAGCATCAATTCATACATAAGAATATGTATATATTTGCAATGGGCTGCAAGAAAGATAGTTTTATTGTAAGTTGCATGTCGTATCATCTGGCAAAAGGTCTCTTATTTTCTTTATTTAGAGAATCTATCAGCATTTGTCAATGCAGATGTTATGTTTGTGAGATTATTGGGATCTTACAGGTACACAGGACAGAAACGACATGCTTAGCACTTTTTCTATATAGACCAAAATACTCACTTAATTTAATTGGTGTTTCAAATATGTAAATGGCTTAGACATCCTCTAATAATTGCAATTTGATTTTGCAGTGCATTGCAGAGAGCATGTCACCTATGTACAGTGGAACTTCAGGTTGCCGACGTAATCCGTGACGGAGGCACATCCGCAACCTGCAGCATTCACACCCTGAAGCGCCGCGTCTGCGCAGGCATGATTTGGGGCTTCTGCCCATGCGGCGAAACCCGGAAGTAACCCGTTCCAGTACTTCCGGGTTTCCCACAGTCCGCAACCCAAAAACACGTAACCTGAAGCGACCGTAACATGAGGTATGACAGTAATTGACAAATCCATTTCAGCTCACTCCATGCTTAAATTCCATTGATTTTCTTTCCCCAATAGTGCTTGGATATGATTACATTTTCCAAGTTTAAAATCTGGGCTTGAAAAGATATATTACTGGAAACTCTAGTGCATAATAGGAAAGTGATTTAATTGTTTATCCACACCTGTGAAACCATACTGTATGATTTACCAACAACTGCTATCTAGTGAAACACATACATTAGAAAGGAGCACAGCTATACTACAATATGCATGTACACTTTTGTGTAGAAGTATATAGTATACCTTCCCAGCAATTACAATTTGAGCTTTTAGGATAGGGTCTCACCTGAAAACATTAAATACATGTTTTGTTAGACCAGATTGCCATTCTCCCCTCTCCCGCTCATACTCTGTATGCAAAACTACTTTTCACTGGCAGACTGTACATGAGCAGTGAATTGTGGGGTGATGAATAACTGCATTGGAATATGTAGCTGCAATCAAAGGCTCAAGCGTGTAACCACATAGGGTGCATTAAAATTTGAAATAAGTAGTAACTGTCTACTGCTCACAAACACAGGGCATTTTTATGTCAGGAATTACTGAACAAATCAAGTTCCAGTAGTTGCTGAAGTCTCGCTTTGTGAACAGAAAAAAGATAGTTCCATACCATTGTTACTTGTTACCACTGATGGAAGGCATCTGACAGCAGAACAGGGAGGAAGGGAATTTTATGGGGGTTGGGGGACCCTCCAAGGCAGATTTCAGATGGAGTGGTGGTCTTTGGGAGGGGAAGCGAGCACCTAACTTTCTATTCTTCCCTGTTCCACTGATGCGTGCCTTTTGTCAGCAGAATGACACCAACTAGATTCTACCACATACATAAAGATGCATGAATGCTTGAGATTATAAAATGTTTTAAAAGCCCATTAAAAAGGATTTGTGATATAGCATTTTCTACAAAGTATTATTTCCAAAGAACATACCACTTAAAATGAATGGGAAGAAACTATCTTAGAAAATATGTTTTATAAAGCTACTGCGACTCTGAATTCTGTTTTGCACTTACAGAAGCCTAATAATGAAGCTTTTTGTTTCATATTTATAGCCTTTAGCATTTCACTGCTACAGTGCTGAACCATTCTTTGGACAAGAGGTACCGTGCACCTGAGAAAAGCAATTTGCTTTCTCTGTTCAGTTCAAGTCTGTATCTAATTAAATCCACTCACTTTCCAAATCCCATAACCCCTTTATTGCAAAAGCAAGGAAAGGTAAGTAGAGTGAGAATGTCTTCTGTGTATCAGGCGAAAACTGGTTTGAAAAGCGAGGCTGGGTTAATGAACACTATCCTCCAGACTGTAACCAGATGGAAACCCATTATTCACTTGAGTGTAATTAAGGATGCACATCCTAATCGGAACTCTTGGGTTTACAAACTCAAGTTACCCTTAATAACAACTATCAACGATGTCCTTTTCTCAAGTGTTTTCAACTTTGGAGGTTAGCTGAGTACCTGTGCTAAGAGGAGGTTTGCTGCTTTTCACCCTTGCTTTCAGTGTGCCTGCTGGTTTTTTAATTCACCTAGGGACTGCAGAGTTTGCAAATGTTTACACCATTACCCAATTAACTAACAATATGGCTCCTACATCTGTCAACAAACAAAGCTGTTGTTGCTTTGTTTTAGCTGCTTGGCATTTTCTGTTCATATGGGTCGCCATTGTACTTAATTATCACGCCAGATCCCGTCTGCAGCATTTACTTTGTTATTTGTAGTATGTAAATATGTTGCTTTAGCATGGAAAACAGAAGCTTTATTATCACTCCTCTGACCAAAAGATAGGCTTTAGATGGCAAGCAAAAAACCTGAAAGCAGCAACAACTGAAAGGAGAATTAGAAACAAGTTATCTCTGGGCATATTCAGGCAGTACTTTCCTCCTGAAATTGTATCCAGGATGACAGCAAGAACAGTCTTCATGAACAAGGTCTTCTTCCCTCCCATGCCCTCTTCACCACTTTCTGATACCTGATACCTCGTGTGTGTGTGTGTGTGTGTGTGTGTGTGTGTACTTCTGATCTGATGCCCTGCAACGTTATTTTTACATTCTTTGAGTTCAAATAACAGTTCTCTGTTGAAGTAAATCAAACACCATAATTTATCCCACACTTCTAAATCCTGAAAATTACCGTAAGTTCAATACTACCACATTTCTCCTGAAGGCTCAAATATTTACATCAAAAGCCATTTCCTAATATTAGGGACATTCCTAAAATGGCTTATATTTCTGCCTACAGTTCAACCTCAGTTAGCAGTGAGCCACTGGGATTCATTATTAGCCAATTAGATATGACCACCTGCGGCTTGTCCAAAGACCTCATCTTAGTAGAGTCAATCTTGGGAGAATCATCCTTAAATTTTAAATTTCTCTTATTAGTCCCTGGCTTTCCTAGGGCACTTGAAGGGTTGTCTCGAATGGTCTTTTCCTCTTGACTGTGGATTTGGCTGTAACCTTCACAATCTCCCTCTTCACCCAAGAAACTTTGTTCTATGAGCATTATATTTAGCTCAGTGACCAGGAGTGAAGGGGGTTATAGTGCAACAACAGCTGGGGACCCCAGTTTGAGAAACATTGAAGCTGATGGTTAAATAGTATTTATATATAAAGAAGAATTACTCAAATAGTATACATGTAAATGTATTCAATAACTTAAGGGTACAATATACTATCAACTAAAGTAACTAAAAGGGACGCAGGTGGCGTTGTGGGTTAAACCACAGAACCTAGGGCTTGCCGATCAGAAGGTTGGTGGTTCGAATCCCCGCAACGGGTGAGCTCCCGTTGCTCGATCCCTGCTCCTGCCCACCTAGCAGTTCGAAAACATGTCAAAGTGCAAGTAGATAAATAGGTACCGCTCCGGCGGGAAGGTAAACAGCGTTTCCGTGCACTGCTCTGGTTCGCCAGAAGTGGCTTAGTCATGCTGGCCACATGACCTGGAAGCTGTACGCCGGCTCCCTTGGCCAGTAAAGCTAGATGAGCGCCGCAACCCCAGAGTCGGTCACGACTGGACCTAATGGTCAGGGGTCCCTTTACCTTTACCTTAAAGTAACTAAAATTATCCCGGTTCTTATCATTCCATTGTATCATATATTGTAAGAAGGGTGGCGCTGTGGTCTAAACCACTGAGCCTCTTGGGCTCACTGATCGGAAAGTCTGCAGTTCGAATCCCCATTACAAGGTGAGCTCCCGTTGCTCTGTCCCAGCTTCTGCCAACCTAGCAGTTCAAAAGCATACCAGTGTGAGAAGATAAATAGGTAGAGTTGGGTTAAAAAGGTAAATGGCATTTCCATGCACTCTGACTTCCGTCACGGTGTTCAGTTGCGCCAGAAGCAACTCACATGACCCGGAAAGCTCTCTATGGCGAGCGCTGCACCCCATAGTCACTTTTGACTGGACTTACTGCCCAAGGGTTATTTACCTTTACCTTACCTGTATTGTAAGATGCTGGTAAACATTTGCATTGAGGGGAAAATCAATAGAAAGAAAGAAAGTTCTAAATCATACTGGAATTGCTAGGAGAATAGTAGCTGATACATACTCAGTGGTCCACCCCCATTGTTGGGCAGATAATAAGCAGCAGAATATGGCTCCCTATGTTACAGCTCCGTTCCAATTTGAAGCACCATACCTCTGGGTAAAGCTATTTAGGCTACAATGGCTGAAACAGTAATATCAATAGAAGCCAATAGAAAGTCTCCAGTCACTTTCAGTGGATCATGGACTGTGTTTTCCTGGGTTGGGGTATTATTTTTGTGTTTTTTTATATATTAAATTTTTGTATCTTTATTTAGGCTCTTATGATTTATATGGAAATTGTTCAATTTGGTTGTGTACTTTTGATGTTTTCTTTCTTGTTTATTACTGCTTCTGTTATGTTTGTATGTTTAATTTTTTTTTTTGTATGTTTTAAGTCACCAAGAGCATGGTTTGAACTTTGGGAAGGCAGCATACAAATAAATGATTGACTGAATGACTTATTGATTTTCTAGGGCTTCTATCAGTATAGTGGATTTGTATTCAAATACATTTCTTAATAGAGCTCATCCTCTCCAAACCCCTATTTACATATTCACCTTAGCTGACCCTGCACGTAACACCAAATGCTCACACCCTGTACAACAGCAATTTACTGCTTCCTACATACAGCTCCTTATGCACACTGATCCAGGAATAAAATGTAAAGTGAAATAATGGCAAGCAGCCTAGTCAGGTCATTTAAAGTAATGATAGGAATATACAACTATTGTAAGTCAAACATGAGTAACAAGGATCATACTCATTACTTTCGTTCACGCCCTAGAACAGGATTCTGTTCTCAAGCAGGCAAACTTCCTTTGCCATTTACACATGCTTGAATTACTCTGGTGAATCTAGTGGACAAAGAATCCTTTAACTTTCTTTCCTAATCCCCCTTATCAAGGTGTAAGTGCTGTGAAAATCACTTAAATGCACACCTGGTGGAGGACAAAATCTTTTTCAAAATCTGTATTATCTCAGTATGACACAAACGAGAACAGTCAATTCATTCTGTCTGATAAAATAATAATCTCTACGTATACTAGGATTCTGTAATTAAGAGCTTCAAACAAGGGTCCAAATAAACACACACTTTGAAGAGGTGCAATTTGATCTGATTTAGCAACACTCATCTGCCAATGGTTTTTATTGGCAATCTGAAATGTCCAAGAATAATGGGAAAAGAAATATATAATGTGTACTTTAATAAAAATGGGTTATTTTTTTTAACAATGCTGGTCATAATACAACACTTTAAAACAACTGGGTTATTCAAATTGAATGTGTGTGTGAATTTTAAGACCAGGAATCACGTAAGTCTACGACCAATCAACTATATTTCTTCTAATTAAATAAAAATAAATATTAAAGTACTTCAATACAATTACATCTTGAGGAAATTTGATTAAGACAGCCCTTCCTTTAGAGAAAATATTTATGGTTAGGAAAATCATTACTGTAGCCTGCCCTGGGACCTTAGGGTGAAGGGCAGGTAGTAACAATAAAAATGGTTTCCATCACTTTGATATTATATAAAACAGTCTCCAAAGGTTTGTATTGTTTTATGGTTGTCAACTGTTTTGTTTTATACAGTAGTTGTATATTTTATTATACAGTAAAGGGGGCACAAGAAATCAAATAAATAAATGCAGATTCTTTACAATACCCTCTCCCTCAACCTGGTGACCACCAAAGATTTTTGACTCACAAGTCCCACCAGCCCTGGCCAGCATAGGCAATGGTCATGGAGATGCTGACGGTAGTCATGGAGTGCAGCAGGTTGGGGAAGTCTAGTTTACAACAGTGCTACCAGAAATGAGCTTTTGAAGGAGACCACTCCAACTGATTCAAAGTCACGTTTTAAAAATACTGTTTAGGAAAGAAGGAGTTGCACAAGTTCAGTTATACATATTTTCAGCATGAATGTTCTTTAAAAATTGTTTTTGATGGTTTTTTATTTGTCGCCTTGTGCTTCTTTGGGGAAGAAGGGTGTGGGATAAAAATCTATTGAAAATCAGTCCACTAAGACCTGTCAGTCTTGCAGATGTGCGAGCTAAGTTGTGCAAATGTTTTTTCCGGCCAAAAATTACAAGCATGGGTCATAGAAAAGGATTTATGAGGAATAAACAAGTTTCAGGGGAAATTATAGCACATTTGCTCTATTCCTTATTTTACAGGGTCTGATTGGACACGTCCTGAAATCGCTATGCTAAATGGCATCCAGGTGGATTTTTGCTGAATTGGCAAAATGTCCAGGAAAACCCGGATGTATGGTAAGTAGAGCTATTTTTAAAAAATAATAATAATCAGGGAAAATAAAAGGTAAGCCCCAAAATGATATTTGGGGGGGGGGTATGTTCAATGTATGCAAATAGCTTGGTGCTACTGTCTTTTACTCACCTAGGCTTGAAGAAATTTCTTAAAATGTTTTAATGCTCTGATGGAATTTCTATTGTGTATTTTAATTATGGGTGAATTTTATAGTTGCAAACTACTTAAAGGCCATTTTGGCACATGTAGAAATCTAGAAGAACAGAAGTTTTCCCCTAGAACGCCTATAGATTATGCCATCTGGATAGTAGATACCTATCTCCCAATGGATTTGCATCTGGAATTTGAAACAGGTGGAGAATATAGGGAAATGTCCTTTATGTGATGGTCCAAGGGGAAATTCCTTTAAACATTTTGTCCAGTTTGACAACCTATTCAGACATTTTGTCTAGTTTAACAACCTATTCAGATGAAGAGATTGTTTGGTTTCCGTTAAAAGACATTTACCCATTTGCTACAAACAGAACAACATTGTAAGCATTAGCGACAAGACAAAATGGGAAGAACCAAAGTAGCCTCATATGTGATTTAAGAGTTTTCCCCCCAGTTTCTTGAAAACGGGGACTTTTCATAGTATTTGGAGGAAATATTTAGTAGAATTATACAGTGTTTCAACTTTTATTATCCATCTATTTTATTGTTCATCTTTATTGTTTTAGCACCCTGAGCTCCTTTGGGGAGGAAGCTTGGGATATTAATTTAACTAAAAGGATATGTTTATGTGTTGGAAACTTTACACTGGCACTTCATTTTTACAGTTGTCAAGGACAACAGCTGGCACAATGATTTTGCTGAGGAATGTTGATAATGATGACAACAACTGTGAATTTTGAGTGCTTCTAAAATGAAATCTAGTGTAACATTTTCCTCTGTGGGTTGCTAAGGGTCAGTGCACTATGCACTCACTTTATAGGCTTGTGAATTATTTCAGTTCAACATATACCGTATTTTTCGCTCCATAGGACGCACTTTTTCCCCTCCAAAAATGAAGGGGAAATGTGTGTGCGTCCTATGGAGCGAATGCAGGCTTTCGCTGAAGCCTGGAGAGTGAGAGGGGTTGGTGCGCACCGACCCCTCTCGCTCTCCAGACTTCAGGAGAACCCCAGCGCCAGCCCCACAAGGTCGGGAGACAGCGGGGAGGCGGAACGCCGCCATCCCGCTGTCCCAAGACCTGATCTGCATGCGGGCGGCGGGGAGAAGCGTGCTTCTCCCCGCTGCCTGCCCCGCAAGCTCCGGGGACAGCGGGGAGGCGCAGCGAGCCTTCCCCCTGTCCCCGGACCTGATCTGCATGCCCCCGCTGCCTGCCCCACAAGCGCCTGGGGGGGGGGATAATTTTTTCTTTCTTTATTTCCCCCCCAAAAAAACTTGGTGCGTCCTATGGGCCGGTGCGCCCTATGGAGCGAAAAATACGGTATGCATTGTAAGATGCTAAGAAAATATTTTATTCCCTCCATTTTCTGAGCATGAGAATATCTGAAGCCATAAGTGAAAGTACCTGTGCTGAACTGTGAAAAAAGCTATATATGAATGTTTTCAAACCAAACAGAGTTTGAGAAACAGAGGACTAAATATAGATTGTATGCTAAGAAGGGATTGGCCTTTAATTTGAACGCACATTTCTAGTTATCAATGTAGGGAAGTGTTTCTAAAACATTTAGAATGGTGAACAGAAGATGTGCAGATGCTACAATATGACTGACTGATATACAGATTAAATCAATAACATGTATACAAAAATGCAGTGGCAATTTACAGATTCTTAAAGAGTTCTGGCAGTGCAAACCCCATCGGAATGAACAGGGCTAGAGCTGAAGGATCACTTTGAGGATCAGAGCCTTATTAAGATGCATTTACTTGTCCAATTACCAAAACAGCAGGAGATCATTAAATTTTCTAGTTAGCAGACACAGCAATGTTAATATCTTAATGTTGCCAAGGCTATTTCTTGGCATTTTGCTACTACACTTTCTTTCTTCTAGCAAAAATTCATAAAATAAAAGCTAAGCATGAGAAAAAAAATAACACATACGCACACACCCCAAGATTGTTTAACAGGTGACCCAAAGAGGCAACTTCCCCCAGCACCGTCTGAGAATGATCAGACAACACACTAATCAAATAAAGTTTGAAACCAGTTGAGAGAAAGGACCATAGTGAAAATTGGGGGTGGGTGGAAGAGAGAAGAGACTGGTGGTGCATTTGAACAGAATACTTTCATCTTGTAGACAACTGTATGTAGTGTTCAACATGTTTAGTTGGTCATTTTCTGAGAAACGAACTGTCAAATTAAGATGCCTACTGAGTATTTAGCACTCAGCTTAGACTATTCAATATTTCTTTTCAGCTCTAGAAGCAATTTAGAAAAAGGTGGCAGGTTGCAATCATACACTCACTCACTGGAACTTATTTCTGTGTAGACATATATTATGAAAAGTGTCAATACAGAAGAGGGAGATTTGTCTTTATCATGTTACTAAAAGTATGTCTGGGATCATTGGCAGTGGGTTCAAGACAGAATAAAGGAAAACTTTTCCCCATAAATGTATGGAAATTACTAATGCAAGTTGTTATTCTGGCTGCTAACATAGATGGATTTTTTAAAAGAATTATCAACAAAATTATGGAAGCTAGATCGATGACAATTAGTCATGAAAGCATAAACAAAAACAAATTGTGCATGGTCAACAGCAGTAAGCATTTGAATATCAAATATTGGAGACAAATAACAGCATAGTCATTCCTTCCATAGGTATCCTGATGGCTACTGTGGATAGTAGACTAATTCAGAAATACACAATTCCTGAATTCAGAAATAGGATACACATTGCAATATAGCTTCTTGCTTGCAACATCAAGCTCCCCTCTGTAGTGCATAAACTGTACAAAACAACACCAACACCTGCTTCTTACCAAAAACAAAACCAAGGAAAGGGAAGAAGGGTGAAGGCGGAAGTGTTTTTAATCTTTAACCTGTATTTTATAGTCATGCCATTGCTAGACACAATCTGGCTCTAAACCAGCCTAAATCCTTCTCTTGAGTGGATGAACTATATTATTTCAGTCAGATTAAATTTATTTTAACTACTCCTTTGTAAGGGAGGAAAGAGAGATAGTTACCCCCCCCTTCTTGTTTATTTAAACTGCTGTTGGAATTGACTAATTAAAGGGATTTTTAAAAGCATAATACTCTAAACAGAGCAAACTGGTTCTGAATTATTAAGCAACATTTTAGATGCATTTGAATAACCTTAAGTGACTTAACTGCCACCTGATCCTAAGCTACAGCTCAGATAAATAAATGTGAAATACTGTAGACGTCCTAGCTTACTAAGGCTTCCAGATACAGTAAATAAAGAGCTTAAGTCCCCAGTACACAGTCTGTAAAAGACATACTCTCTGATAAATGGAGTTCACTGGTGTACTTTTAAAGAGGAAATGCAGGGCAGGGGGGAAAACAGGGTTTAATTTTTATTACAAAGGAAAATTGCAGGTGCAGACTGTTAAGACATACCAGAGCTCTTGGGAGATGTGAAGGAGCCTTGTCTGTGTTTCAAATGCCATACAAAAACCCAGTGTCATAACCTCTCTTGAGTGGTCAACTCCACCTCTCTTGAGTTGTCACCTTGGCAATAAAAGGATATCATTTCTCACAGGCAAAAGAAACAGTCAAACATTATCTTTATTAGAGCCACCTAAAAGGTCACAAACAGTGATCAAGCTTTCAAGTTTTCAATGGCTTGCTCACTTCTCTAAGATCTTTTAGGTGGTCCTCATAAAGATACTACTGCACTGTTTCTTTTGGATTTTTTTTTTTTTTAATGGGCGAACATGGCTTTCTACAATTTCCTTCTGCTTTGGAGATTTCCTGCACCATATATGTCTAATTACATGGAATTGCTGTTCTTCCACTCACTGAAGATCTTTTGACTGACTGATTGATGTTTTTGTAAATGGAAGAGGAGGGAAGGCAATTTTGGTTGGCCTGCCATTCACCCTGCAGCCTCCCACGTCACCTTTCACCTTGTCATAGAGGGCTCAGTCCCTGACTTTCCCTCTGCTAAGTGAGGAAGGTCTGCAGGGTGCTTCTACTCTTCACAAAAGCAGGAACTTTGAAACAGATTGTGCAAGACTTTCTACTCAAGGTGGTATACATGGCTCTCACCTTCCTAAATTAATCCTCACAACCACCCTGTTGGGTAGGTTAGGCTGAGAGGCAGTGACTGGTCCAAGGTCACCCAGTAAGCTAAATGGCAAAGTGGGGATTGGAACGCTGATCTCCTGGGTCCTAGTTCAACACCCTAACCATTACACCACACTGGCGCTACTCAACACGGAGAGGGTTGAGGACTGAGGGAGAGCAAAAGGTGCAAGCACACTGTAAGAAGCCTTGCATGCATGCTCCTACCCCCATCCCCACTTTGAGCATACTCATATATAGGTGAATGTTGGAACATGCGTCTAGGTGCACTTCTAAGTACGTCTGAGCATTTGAACACATACTTTAAATAAGCGTATAGAGCTGTTAAATACCATCTGAAATGAGGACCAGGCAACGTTAAGACTTCTGTGGAAACAAGCACTGAACTCTCCTCTCTTTTCTCTTTCAGATGCTGGCACCAACTTTGAACCATAACAAATGGTAATGGCAAAGGATGTACAGTGGTACCTCGGGGTACATACGCTTCAGGTTATATACGCTTCAGGTTACAGACTCCACTAACCCAGAAATAGTACCTCGGGTTAAGTACTTTGCTTCAGGATAAGAACAGAAATTGTGCTCCGGCAGCACGGTGGCAGCAGGAGGCCCCATTAGCTAAAGTGGTGCTTCAGGTTAAGAACAGGTTCAGGTTAAGAACGGACCTCCGGAACAAATTAAGTACTTAACCCGAGGTACCACTGTACAAGTATTCCACAGCATTCTAATGCTCTTTAACCTTGTTATACAGTTGCAAACAACTCCAAGTTGTTAATGATTTCAAAATGGAGTTGTAAGCATTTATTGTATATTTTTATTGAGTCAGAGAGTAAGGAGGAGTTGGCTTAACCCTCTACACCAATGCAGGTAATACCTATCATAGTGTCTTTCCCATTTTAGGTGCTTCAGGATGTCACTGATATTTTAAAAGCTACAAGTTATCTCTAGAATAAGTTAATCTTTGTATTTACTGTAGAAGTTTGTATTTACAGTAGGGTTATGATACTGACTTTGTCAGCCAAGGATATATGTTAAAGTGACTGGAATGTACAAGAAGGAATTAATGAATTCATATTTACTGGAGACGTGAACCTATTTCAATATTTATTGGGATACCTAGACTGGTGGCCTTACTCATATTTTGCTACTGACAAACCATTTTGTCAAAGCAGTGTGCTGTATTCTAAGCCACATCAAAGTTTCCATAATTTGAGATGTCTAGAAGAGCAATGTTACATCTCATTTTGGGTGTGCTGAATTTGTACAATTCTTAGCAACAGATTTCAAATTACATTGATTAAGGGCAACTAGACCAATGCTGCACTAATCCTGTCTACTACTGAGGCAACTGGACTAATGTCTCTTTTGTTGCACTAATCAACAATCAAACTATCGCAGCATGTTAAGGCAAGTGACTGTTTAATCCAACCAAGTACCGTATTTTTTGCCCCATAGGACCCTCCGTCCCATAGGACGCACTTAGTTTTTTGGGGGGGAAATAAAGGGGGAAAAAATTCCTTTATTTCCCCCCCAAAAGCAGGTCGGGGAAACCGAACCAGGTCGAGGAACAGTGTGATGGCGGCGCTGCGCCTCCCTGCTGTCCCCCGAGCTTGTGGGGCTGGCCAATGTCTGCCCAATGGGCGGGGCGCTCTGCTTCAGGGCGCCCCGCGCGCCCACGGCAGGCTGCTATCCGCAGCGTGGGGAGCCCTGTGGGGAACTCCTGCAGGGCTCCCCACGCTGCGGATGTATGCCCGGCGCGAGGGCCGCTCTGCTTCAGGGCGCCCCGCCCGCTGGGCGGCAGGCTGCTATCCGCAGCGTGGGGAGCCCTGCGGGGAACTCCCGCAGGGCTGCCTAGGCTGCGGATGTCTTCCTGAAGCCTGGAGAGCGAGAGGGGTCCGTGTGCACCGACCCCTCTCGCTCTCCAAGCTTCAGCGAAAGCCTGCATTCGCCCCATAGGACGCACCCAGATTTCCCCTTCATTTTTGGAGGGGGAAAAGTGCATCCTATAGGGTGAAAAATACGGTAAAAAGCAGGGGCAGGCTTCTTCGTACTTGCCCCCTCTATTTTAAGTGATGGCAAAGGGAGTGCTACCATGGCATTCTGTGATGTCAATATATAGCCAAATCTCATTGGCTAAATAGTACAGTAATGCCATCACTCTGGGAACATATTCTCTGAATGGCTGGGTGTTTGTATGTGTATGTGAATGAGTGACAGAGTGAGTGAGTGAGTGAGTGAGTGAGTGAGTGAGTGAGTGAGTGACAAGAGATTCTGTGAATATTCTTCCTGCTCAAAGCTTCTCTTATGCATAGAAAATATCAAAGCCATCCAAATTACTGAACACTTCTACTACGTTAAGCTACTACTATCCTATTTGCCCGGTTGCTGCAGATCCATCTGCTTATGCCCCAGTAACTGCAGCATATTGCACTGACGGTGTAAGTTAAATCAACTCACACACTATCGGGGGCAAAGCTAAAGTGGCTGCCTAAGGACATTATCTTCTGTATTTTTTCAGGGTAGAACATGAGCAGATACTACTTGCAACAAGTCCCCTTTAACCTTTCACAATCGGTTAAATAAATACTCGATCATGACATTACACAGTCAGAATTAAACTAAGAGTACAAATGGGACTTAAGAATGTTGCAGGTTATAACTTTGAATAAAAAGTTATACCATTTGATGGCATTCTTCCTTCCACAGTGTCACAGAGATCTAACGCAATGGAATACTATTAAAATTTAAATTTAAAAAAGCAAAGGCTACTTTCTGAAGGCAATTGCTTTTGTATGAGGTGGTAACACTATTCTTAAAGCATACGAAAACTGTTAAAGAAGATCTTTAGGTATTTAGAGAAACATCATGCTTTAGCTATAAAATCTTTGCTTCAGCTTTTTTCAAGGAAGGAAGAAGATCTGTAACATGGCAGCCATCTCTGAATGGTTTTTTCCACTTTGGTTCCACTGAAAATGAGATTACATGCTTGGATGGGGATAAACCTAATTAGCGGATAATGGGATTCCTTCACAGACATTTTATACTATCTACAAGAGTTGACTCATCTGCATTATTACACGTTTCTTGGCTGTTTTGAGGGGGGAAATCCTGTAAAACAAATGCAACGAGCACAAATCCTTCGTTTTGTAGGAATTGTCTGTCATTTTGAACTGCAAATTCCCAAGACATAATAAACAGGGCAGAGAAATTAAAACAGAGTTGTATCATTATTTTTGTACTTCAGTATTATGAAGAATTAACACTTTCTGGAGCACTTTTCAATGTACAAAGAACTTTACAATTCTTATTCTTATCCTGTCAGGGGATTTCGGTCTAAATATAGTGATACTGTTAGAAGCGCAAAGTTAAGAAGAGGCTTGAGCAGACTATGCTAGAAAGACCCTTGAATAAACTGAATGGGGATGGACTCAAATTAAAAAAAACACCACTTCAATAGAAGTTAAGCTCAAGTTCACTTTTTCAGACTTCATAGACCCAGCGGTTTGCTTGAGTACTAAAAAGCACTGGCTTTGTACATATGGTTAATAACTGTAGCTATATGTTTGTTTAAAATATATTGCCTTTGATCTTGAGAGAAGAGGGGAGGAGCACTCCCTCCCATGCTGTTCGGGAGGGTCTTGCACTGTTGTGCTCTGCCTTGAGCCAGAGCTGTCAACTTTCCCCACTTTTTAAGGGAAATCCTATTCGGAAAAAGGGAAACTGACAGCTATGCCTGAAGTCTGAAATGATGAAGGGTGACAGAAATTAGAAACCCTGTCGCCTGCTCTAGACCGTCAGGATAAAGCGAATAAACAAACAAATAAATAAATAAATATACAACAACACTGATTAGAAATTAGTTGTTCAAGGCTGTTCTACAGCAAGCAGGTGTTTCATAACATTTAAGAAATGGTTAACATTTACAATTCCTTAATCATACAGCATCTTATGTGATTAGTCCTGGAGTGTACTCAGCTCCATATAAAAGCCTATTATAGTCAAATGGCCTAGTATTTTGCAGGAAGAGCTCAGAGTGTAAAGGATGAGACCGTTAACTTTATAATTAAAAGGAACTACCTGATGCCACATTACAACTGCTGATCACTATCATCCAGACTGTGAAAAAAGAGTATTCAATACTTAATTAGACAGCTGTTCCATAGGATTACAAATTCTCATATTTTAAAAAAAACAGCACAGAAGCACCTTAAGTAGTAATAGGAGAACCTTGAGGAACATGCTGTGGAAGGACTTCGAAGGAGAAGAGTTTAAAGCTCTTGCTAGGGCATTGATAGACAGCAGTGTGAAAAGCTAGGGAAACTTTGGAAAGTCTCTTAGCTGGAATGGGGGTTAAATGATGGGAACACAGAGGATTCCAAACCAAACCATTACAAATTCTAATGCCTGCAATAATTTCTGCTCATTTAGAAAATTTGTATCTTGTTTTATTATTCTGAAAAGTTTGTTCTGACTTCAGAATGGGTTTGAGGTTTCCCCACAAATTTAACAATTTCTGTCTCATAGTGGGTGCTGATGTATTATTAGGCAAATTATTCAGATTGCATAAGTTTGATTACCAACCCTTTTGCTTTCTAATTGTAGAATTTTTAAAAAGGCCCAATGCCACAATAGCTGCCAGCGTCCCACATCCTTAGAAGCATTTAGAAACAGAGTTTCCCAGAAAGTTGTGCCCCCCGAATGTTCTTCAGCCGCAATGAGAAACAAAATGGAAAAAATGCATGTTACTTAGTACAAAATTATAAATCCCCCACAAAGGTTGATTACAGATGCTACAAGTATATGCTAATCCAAAAGTAACGAATGGTTTTTCAGAGTATCTCACTGTAAAAATGGCAGCATAATTCATATTCTTAATGAGAAAACGGTGAGGACAAAATAGTATAGGAATAAGAAAGCAACCAAAGCCTTTTATCCTGATAGCAAATTCACAAATACTACAGAGTAGTAGGCATAACTAGCAAGAACTTGCGCATTGCTAGTTGCAAATAGTGGGCTTGCTCAACAATGGCCAGCTTGAAGCTGGCTTGTTTAGCAACTGACCAATATTCATTTTAAACCAGGATCCCTGGCTGTCACACAACACCAGACTGAGATTAACTGAAATGAGAAGACGTATTCCTATGGACGCATAGAACAAGAAGGGGGTGCGGAAAAGCATGAAAGCTACGGTTTAGTGTTATGTGTGAAGCAGCCCAGTGACTTCAGGCAGGCTCATTGCATTTAGGCCATGAACTCATTAGAGAAGAATGCTTATTGCTGCTTCTACAAAAGCAAATATGAAAGCAAGGTAATTCAGTTTGGGACAAGCTACGTGAAAAAAACAACACAATATGGGACTCTGTTAAAGATGTCACACTCTAACCAACAGAGCTATGTTTTCACACAACAACAAATGTTATCCGCTCTCGAGCCAAGTCAAAATGGTCACAAATGGTCAGTTTGAAGGAGAATACGGACATTTTAACTATGTGTACACACAAAATACTCAAGAGTAATCAAAGCATAAGATAATGTTAGAAGTGGAGGCAGTCAGTCTTAGTTTGAGATCCATTTTCAAATACACATTTCTATTTTATTACTCATATGCTAGGGGAGCATTCACATGAGCAGGGGTGGCGGCTTTTCAGTACTAGAACAAACATAATTTACCCATGCTGTACTATTACGTGCAAATCATTATGCTGCAGACGGATTAGAACGCACAACTGTTGTATGTGCTTGAGGTATGCGGAACAACCCATACATTGTAACTTGATAAATAAGCGGAATAGGAATGCCAAAGCAAGTTCCTTTACTTACGTCTCTCCTGGGAAAAGTCCCTAGTAGCTTGAATTCTTCCCAAGGATATCCCTTGGAAGCCACAAAATCAAAGACGACCTGCAGCTTGCTATTGGCAAGGAAACGTCGTTCAAAGAATTCTCCACTAGGTGTTCGGATACGCAGCTTACTCACTGATTCCGGGCTCTCATCTTTTGGCTCTGGAGGCAAAGCCTGCTCTAGAGATAGCCTAATAGCCTGAAGAAAGAAGAAGGACACATAGGTTTTTAGCAACTTTCCCTTTTCTTTCTGTAGCTTAGTTACTGAGACTGCTACGGCATTGTATCTGATTAATTATAACTCAATGTCCCATCAATGGCTGCTATGGTTGGAAAAGAGAGAGGCAGGAACTCCCAAGTGCTTGAAGATGAATCTATTTCAGGCCTAACACATTTTGGAATAAGACTTTTTTTGGGGGGCAAGATTTGAATAGTAATTTTAATTAAATGCATAAACCAGTGTAGCTTCTTCCTGTTGCAAATTGTCCCAGATGCATTGTCCCAGAAATCAATCTCTTTCAAGCACCTGATTTTGTGGTTGTTTTTCTGCTATGGTCAAAAAGGCCTTCTCTCCAAGATGTTTGACTACGTTCTATTACATTCTGTGAAGCAACTTGTCTTAGGAAATAGGCAACCTCTTACTACATGTTGCAACATTTCCCCAACATCTAGGCTATATATACCGGAAGGAGCGTCTCCACCCCCATCGCTCAGCGAGGTCCTCTTCCGAGGGTCTTCTGCTGGTTCCCTCACTGCGAGAAGCGAAGTTACAGGGAACCAGGCAGAGGGCCTTTTCGGTGGTGGCGCCCTCCCTGTGGAACACCCTCTCTTCAATTGTCAAGGAGATAAAGAATTACACAACTTTTAGAAGACATCTGAAGGCAGCCCCGTATCGGGCAGTTTTTAACGCTTGATGTTTTTATTATGTTTTTAGATATGCTGTAAGCTGTCCAGAGTGGCTGGGGAAACACAACCAGATGGGTGGGGTATAAATAATAAAATAATTATTATTATCACATCTCTCCTGCACATGTTTGTGGTCAAAATAATGGGATGCACAACTCCTGTGTCCTTTGAGATACTGGACTCACCTCTATTCTGACAGTGAGCTGAACCATGTTGATCCTAGGAACCATATACTAATCCTGGGAAGCAGGCAGTCTCTCCTTAGTTTTATCACTGAGATTCCATCCTGAGTGAACAAGGCAGCACAGCCCCTACAACTCAAGAGAAGCAGCCCATCCAAGCTGCCTATCAACTTCTCCTGACTTAGAAGGATGGTAAAGGATTTATAGTTCAGACTGTAACTTTGGGCCACTGCACCTGGCTCTTAACTCCTAGCTCTTGGTACCTGGCTCTTACTCTGCCAAGAGTCAAGTGCTGTCCTGTCCTTATTATGGTATGGCAGTGCTGGAGGTCCTGTTTCCTTTGGCCTGTCCTCCATAAACTTGGCTAGCAGGAGGAAAATGCTTTTCTCTTATTTATTTCTAATTTTAAGCATGCAAAAGCCCCATTTTTGGAAAGCAAATTCTTCTCCCAAGTATTCAGGTTGACATCTTGTGTCAGAAGAACTTCGTTTCCACAATGCAGTTCTATGATGTATATTTCAATATCACATCCATCTTTATTCATTTCTTAATAACAGCTCAGAAAACAACTAATTAAAATAAATCCTCCTCTTATAACACATTATTAAACCTATAGTTTACTGCATAGTGGTGATAGGTAATTTAATTGTTGGGCAGAAAGGGCTTAGGGAATTTTGATTGAGGGAATAATTGTCAAGTGCCAAATTGCTTTTTAAAGCATAAAATCAAAACCATTAAATATTTAGACTAATTAATTAATTAATTAAAATCCTGTAACCGTCTCACAGGCAAAATGCTTGACCAGATAACACAAAGAAACACCTGAACTCTTTACAAAGAAACCTGCAATAAAATTATCTGAACAATAATTTGAGTAATCCTATATACACACTTACTCTGGGAGCAAGACCCATTGAACTCAGTGGGGCTAATTTCTGAGCAGACATGTACAAGATAACACCGTTAACTGATGTGAAGCTGTTTTTCAGGTATACAACAACAGTGCAATCATATACATGTTTATTCAAAAGTTAGCCTCAGTGAGTTCAGTGGGACTTGCTATTTATATAACTTTATTGAAATGAAGCTACTTTGAAGATATGCACTACATTAAACAAAACTTTTATAAATAAATTTGATTTAAAATAATATTGCTGCCTGCTAGATCTTTTAAATGTATGAACTGAGTAATGAAATTCCAATGATTTTAGTCAGCCTTCGGAATGCTCAAGCTTCTTTAGATTCTGCCCAATGGGTTTAGGACTGGGGTGGACAGAAAGTTGAAAAGCTATATGAGCGACTGATATATCAATCATAACGAGAATCAAAGACCAACAGGACAAAGCACGAATCCAAGCACTTATGCTTGTGCAAGGCAGCCCTCTCAAATTCTGCCCAATTCCAGCGTCCGACTGCAACCCCCTTGTACCCTCTTCCATTCATTTCATAGGGTCACTGAACTATCAGGAGCATTATTTGGGGTGCGTAGGAGGCTTTAGTGGGGAGGAAGGGCCCAAAACACCCTTCTTCAATGACCGAATTTTGCTTGTGTTTCTGTGGAACCAACCCTTAAAATGTATTTTGGTCTAGTGGTCTTTTTTTTAAAAAAGGGTATTTTTTTATTATCTTTGTCCATGTTTTCTACTCAAGCACCTGCTTTTCATCCTTGTGTGTTGACATTTTCCATTGCTGTACAACAGATGCAACATTATTTACTAAACCCAAGCCATTATATCAGAGGAAAACAAACAACAGTAGCTCATTAGAGTTGTTTTCATTGTGCAAACAATACTCCACCCCCCCTCAAAGTAACCAGTACTAAAGCATAAAAATAGCTATTTACAATGGATATTCTACACCACCGGACTAACCTAAAGGACAATGATGCTTAGAGTAAAGTTAACAACTCATGGATCTGCATTTTATTGATTAAAAATATATATTCAGAATGTGAATAGGGTGGATGATTTTCAAATAGGCTAAGCCAAACGTCTGTCAGGTAAGCAAACACTATTGCACAACAAGAGATTGTAGGTAATCCATGCACTTGGACATGGGGAGTGTTAGTAAACAGCATGGCGAACAATGCTTTTGTATTGCTATACAAATATATCTTATTTTCTTTTCATTATAGCAATCTGCATTAAATTGAGGAGGCCAGTTGCAGGTTGAAATGAGGACTGGTTCTGCAGCTCTGAGTAAGAAAACAGTTTATAAAAGGCCATTGTATCCAAAAGAAAGGTTATGTAGCACAATAACAGTGCACCTATATGGGCAGTATTTATTTTAGAGAGGGACAGAAGCCATTTTGTGCAAGCAGAGTTTTTTAAATAGAATATACACTGATGGATTTATATTTTTATTTTGACACTGCCATTGTGATTATGTGTGCAAATTAACACAGGGGTGCCACTAACTATATGTTCAAAGTAAAATGTCTCACTTCACGTTCTTCTTCCTGTTCTTTCTTAATCTGCTCCAAACGAAACTGCTCTGCAATTTCTCTCTCTTGTGCTTCTCTCTGCAGAGATGAAATAAACAAGTCATTTCAGATATCATTTATCATTAAGGTATACTATCATATTCCAATGGCCCTCATTTTCCTACAAATTATGCCATGCAAAATATTGGTTGTCCAAACTGTGAATGTTCCACAGTTTTCATGGTTTCTCTCGGAGGGTGGCTGTTTTTGGATTACTAGAAAAAGGAGAAATGCATCACAAGAAGGAAGGGCAAAAGAAGACTCTAATTTGCATAAAATCTGCATATATTGATGAGTGTGTGTATTGATACAAATTTAGAAATAACGCCACCCATGGCCGCCACACTTTCTCAACTAGAGAGTAAGCTTAATATCATAATGTAATTCCTGGTCTCAAAAGAGTTCATAAAAATATCTTAATTCATCACTAAATCACATTCTCTAGTATAGAACTGTACACACCTTTGCTCTATCGGCTTCAAGAGAGATTCTGTAAGCTTCATCTTGTTCTCTTTTCACATTCTCTCGGGCCTCACGTTCATCCTGGTATGGGAAAAGAAGGCCAAGAATCAGATTAGGACCCCAAAATTATGTATAATATTCATTCATTCATTCATATCCCATCTTTTCTCCATGGAACTCAATGTGGCATACTTAGTTCTCCTCCCCACACCCCTGCGATGTAGGTTAGGCAAAGAGACAGTGACTGGTCTCCCAGATCTTAGTACAACACTCTAACCACTAGACCACATGGGCTCCTCTATTAGGTGGCAATAATGTTTGGATTAATATCCCAAGTGATTGCTTCTTCCACTGCAGAATGAAGAACTAGAAGAAAGCATCTAGCTTAACAATAAAAACAAAACAAATAAAAAGCCTAATAAACCAAGAAATCATAATCCAAGTCATCATTATTTTTAAGCTAAGTCACTATGCCATTCAGGTTAGTCACATTATATGGAGTCTGATCCTATGCATGTTTATGCAGAAGTGTGCTCCACTAAATTCAATGGATCTTACTCCCAAAGTAAGTATGCATTGGACAGTAGCCTATTAGAAAATCTGTATATTCAACTTGGGCTCATTTTGTAGGGATCTGAAAAACTATTCAAATTGCAACAGTCTCTTACCAATTTAAATCAACTCTAAAGCAATTGAAGACATTAGTAGTAGAAACAGAAACAGAACTCTGGGGTAACAAAACCAATTGCTTTATTTCCATGATGTGGCTACTCTAAATTCCAAATATGGACAAAATGACAAATAAAGGAATGAGAGGCAAGTTCAGTTTCTAAGGCCAGAAAATAGGCTCTAGTTGATCTAAGCAAGTGTTATCATGCTGCTTGATTCCATCAGATTTGCTCATGGTAAAAATCACATATTTGGGGTTAGAAAAGGAACTTTCTTCTCAATCAAAGTGCTTTTGTTGTTGCCTTCCCTAGTACCAACTCTCTTGCTTCAATCACCTGGAGTACATCTGCTCTCTGCCAAGTTTGCACTGCACCACTTGAGTGAAAGGAGCTAGGGAGTGAATGGCCCTGTCTTTGAGCATGAGACATGAGCATGATGACACATGATCCAAATAGCTTAACAACTGATGACCAGTCTTTGTTGCTGCTTTGTATTTGTCATACACCCCAGCGTTTAAACAGATTTATTTAGGCAGGAATAAAGGTACTAAATTATTTCACACTAAGGACTACTCCTGCCTTGATAGGACTCTAAATCACCACTTAAAATCAGTGGGTTATCAAAAATTATTTGGCTAGGGTTGGCAAATATGTATTTGCGACATAAATAAAGCCAGCAATGTTTCACTTTCGTAACAATATAATTATACAGCTGATGACGATGATTTCACAGTTTTAAATAAATTGTATTTGAAATCCAGCTGAATAATTTGAAGATTTAGGCTGCCCTTCATTCTTATAGATAAAAGGGCTGTAGACAATAGGCATAAATAAAATTAAACATTGTTGTATCAATACAGTATCATACATAAAATAAGGCAACCATTTTCATAAAAGAATTAGAGACAATGAAACTCATTCAGAGAAGACTAAATGGTTTTTAAGACTAGCTTCCAAATTCCTTGGCAAACAGTTATATTTTGACATGGCACACAAACTATTATTATAAAGTCAGCACAAGTTAGTGTCCTTTGGAGAAGTATTTCAAAGGTGGGAGACCACCACAGAGAAGGCTCTCCTCCAAGGTTCTTAAGGCACAGAGTATGTGGATCCCAAGGCATATATGGCTTTAACAGTAAGCACTAGCACCAAAAAGTGGGCTTCAGGTGAAAAGGCAGTCAACATAATCAATGTAATGTAATTCCATCTGGCTGCACCACCTAGCAGCTTCGTTCTGTACCAGTTGAAGCTTCTGAGTAGCTTTCAAGGATAGCACCATGCACAAGCTGAAGTGGCTAAACATCATCCCTCACCATTGTCTATATGGACTGAGGCTGAAAGGAGCTGGGGTCCCAAGAACACCTGGAAGGCCACAGGTTAGCCACCACTGCTTTAGAGTAAACCAAGTCAAAGGTTACCGAGCATGGTTTCTTGTGGGAAGGCTATTCCTGTTCTCAGCTGGCAAACCAGTATGACACTGTATTTTCCAGACAGACAGTTTCACGCATTTCCCTTAGGTTTAGTTCTTCTTCTTCTTGGCATTATTTAAACGGGATATGCCAGGGATGTCAGGAATGTAACAATACATTATGCATGACTGCCTCTCTGGGACAAAGGTGTGAAATGGCACAGCTAAACCTCCATTTCAAAGAGAACAGTTTCCTAAGCAGATGTACCTTCTAAATCAGGTTCATGGTTAGACAATGGAAAATTGTTTATCTAAGTAAGAGATTTAACTATCTAAAATATTTGCATAGTTTTTTTTAAAAAAATACTATGTTTTAATTAAGATCAATGTTACATTGCAAAGTAAGCAATCCTCAGTACAGGACTTCATCAGTGTGAGATTACAGAGAATATTATGATACCCTTTCATACTTGCAAAAATAAATATTTGCATACCGCCAGCAACAGCCCTGCTCCCAAGGTTTCTTGGCCCCTTGGAGCATCAGCAAAGGACATGTCTCTCTTGCAGTGCTTCCCCCTGCAATTATGTTGTGCCTTTGCAATGCCAGAGTAGACCCACCTTTACTGAGAAAACTATGCATCTGCCCTCCTCCCCTTCTTCCTCATCTGTGAGAGTTCCTCTTACAACCTGCCGAGTTATATCTTCGTTTTATTTATTTATGGGACTTAAAACCCAGCTTTTGACAGCTTAAATGAAGCATCATATGAACTCTGCACAGCAGCAGCCTCTCTTCACAACAAGGTGTATGAGCAAATTTCTTTACTCTTGCTACCAACTTGGTCAGATGTGCAACAGCACTGAGTGAGTGCTTACCAACATGAGCACAAACCAGCCTTTGTAACTGAGAACAAGTTCTTACTGCCATTTAAAAGCCAGCTGATTATGCCATGTTTTGGATTTCATCTACTCCTTCAGGAGCAGGGCCTTTTCCATTACAGCATGGTGCTCTGGAACTCACATCCAAAGGAAGTTCATACAACCTCTTCCCTACTAGCCTTTAAAAAGATAAGCATCTTTTAAAAAAAATAATTGGACCTTACTTCCTATTGTTTTATTGCTTGCCCTTGTTGGTTCAGCGCTTTCTTTTAATTTTGTAAACTTGTCTAATGTACCTATGAAAGTAGAGCATCAATAAAAAACATTTTCTCATCTTGGAAAAGCATTTAAAACTTAAGATATAATGTGGCAAGCTGCCTTGTACAAGACCATTCTAACTCATTAATGTCTATTTAGACAGGAAGCAGTTCCACAAAGTCATTTTAACCAGAAATGTCAAGGACTAAACTTGGGACTCTACACATACAAGAAATGTCACTGAGTGATGGTCCTACTCAAAGATGATCAAGGGTCTGGAAATCAAGCCTTAGGAGGAATGGCTGAAGGAGCTTGGTATGTTTAGCCTGGAAAAGAGGAGACTGAGATAGCCACCTTCAAATATATCAAGGGCTGTCACATGGAAGATGCAGCAAGCTTGTTTTCTCTTGCCCCAGAGAGTAGGACTCGATCCAGCAGATTCAAGTTACAAGAAAGGAGATTCCAACTAAGCATCAAGAAGAACTTTCTGAGGGAAGGAGCTGTTTGACAGTCAAAAAAACTGCCTAGAGTGGCAGTTCTTGGTGGTGGACTCTCCTTCCTTGCAGGTTTTTAAGCATAGGTTGGATGGTCATCTGTTATGAATGCCCTAGTTGAGATTCCTGCATTGCAGGGTTTGGACTTGATGACCCTTGGGGTCCCTTCCAACTCTACAATTCTGTGATTCTACTCTTTAAATTGAGGCTATTCTTATTAATAACCTGTATTCATAAACTAAGTGTTTGTGTAAATATAAGCTATCCTCCTCAGTTTTAATACCAGTTATATGTTTTCTTCTTTGACACTGATAGCAAAGCAAAAACATCTACAGTCAAATTTCAGAATGCAGATAAAAATTAAAAGTTGCCTTTAAAATGTAAGTTTCATTAAATGTTCTACTCCAAGTAATTACATGGAGCTTTTTCAAGACATGCTTGCTAAGTGCTTTACAGGTCACTGGAAAGCAAATGACATTTCACTCCCTTGACAGCCAACCAGCAATATTGCTCACTTACGGTTGTTGAGAAAATGTGAATGCCAGAAGTTGAATCTTGCCCAGATTCAAAAAGCATAATGGGCAAACAAGCTCATAAGAGTTGCCTTCCTCCATAACTTAGATAATTATTATTCATTAAGTACAGGTGAACATAATTGTACCTCAATGCCTGGCTAGATGGGAGATACAAACTTTGTCTAGAACAGTAACTAGATGATAGAAGGAAGCCAATTTACCTCACCCTTCCTACTATATAACAGTGACACACAACAGCTTACACAATCAGTGTGTGGGGTGGAGAATGACAAACCTAACAAACAATTGTAATAAAATCTATGAGTAAAACTCCAAGATACTATAATATAACTCAAGCAATGTGTTAGTTCTACTGGGCTTTACTCAAGACAGCAGGACATTATTACAAGTAAAAACGTGAACCATTTTTCAGCAGGAGGTGGTGGTATGCAAAAAGCTCTTAAATTGCTTTCTAGTGCTCCTTGTAAGCTTTAGCTTTTTAAGTAAACTGCTTTGAGAACACTTGCGTGGGAAAGTGGCACATAATTGTTGGGTTGGTTTGCATCCTAACTAGACATTCATGAATCATACAGCTCCTTCAGTCCATGGACAGGACCATGATCTAATGGAGTACCAGCAGAAGGTAGGATGAAGTTTTCCTTTCCTCTGCAGCTTCTCTCAAATTGCTCCCGTGAGCCTCCCAACCTTCTGCAACAGATTTTCAGCAGATATAGCTGACTAGTTGGGAAAGAGGAAACAGTGGAAGTTACCTTCCCACCTTGGGGCGGTGGGAGCATCCTGTAAGCATACTCTCCCCAGGGTTACTTCCAGCAACAGAAGCCTGGTACAAGATTGTAGTGCAACTTTATTCAAGTTTAGTCTAAAGTAACTCTCATTGTTTTCTGTGGGACTTAATCCAGGGTAAATATGTTCCGAATTGAGGCCTCAGTCAGTATGTTAATTAATTATAATATATTGCTGATAACATAGTCATAGGGCGTCTGTTAGACCTGCATGCATGCAAAAATTATAACATATACCATGCATCTTTTCCAAACCTTATGTTTTGCTCAGCCTCATAGTTTAGCGAACAATAACCATGTATTCTTTACAGTTCACCCCCAATATCTGGAATGAGGGGGACAATGATTCGGCACCAGATAATGTGCAACTCACAGACATCTGAGCACTGATTTCTGACCTTTCAAACACTTTCACTCATTCTGTGACTATTTCTGCAATGAATTTTAAGGACAAGGAGCAAGAGGTTGAGAGGAGAGGCTTATGGATGGGAGAAGTAGAATGATACCCACAAAGAGAAAATGACATCAATAGGTACCCTTATTTAAAAGGCCTGAGGATCACAGTTCTGTATCAACATACCTATTAAGATACGCCTTTGGAATATATAGATCTATCTAGTGCATAAGCCTCAAATGTGACCCAAAGCAAGCTGTCTTTGAAACACAACAGTAATGAATCCATAAAGCAAAATGAAAAACAGAGCTTTTAATCTGTGAGAACAGATTATGCCATGATTATTCTGCATTCCACTGCTTAGCCATTGGATATACATTATGAATATTGAAATTTCTCATTGCTTAGCTGTTATTCAGAAATGCTGTATGGGTAGGACCCCCCCTGCCCCCACCTCAAGATGTTGGACAATTGATCTTGTGTCAGTATGACAATATAGCAACATTTAATTGGCAGCTTTGATGGAATCAGTATGAAATCTTTTTAGAAATAAATTAAAGTGACAGAAAGATTACTCCATGGAAAGAAACAGTCTGCCGCTAAGCTGCAGTTAACTTCCCCCTTTTTAATTTCATAAACCTTCATATTTTATTTTAAAATATTTTCTTGATCAGTCCATGTTGAGGCCAGGCTGAAATTCCTCCCTCTCAAATCACTATCATTGTACACCATCTTTCCACTCCCACTGAATTCCCTGCACAGATAAGCATAATTCCCATGAAGCATTCTGACCCTGTGGGAATGCCTAGGATGGCTGCTGCTTGAAGCAGTGTCAAATATTTCCCCCCATTAAAAAAAACAGCAACCATCTTCATCTTAGGACGCACTCTTGATTGTAAATCTGCTTTAACTTATTTTAATACAGTGACTGTAAATTGTTGTGACCCAACCTGGGAGCTCATGGTGAAGAGTCGGTAAGAATTCTAATAAAATCTTAATTATATAATAAGCATCCGCTTCAAACATAAGGCTACTACCACCTGAAAGTTCTGAAGTTTTACTCTCCCAAGATTCATTCAATCTTTGGGTGGGGCATTTTCTCATCATCTTCACTAAAATGCTGAAAAAAGTCAGTAAAGTTCCATCAAGTACTTGTTCATTATCCAGCAAGGATAGTCACAACTATGTCCTATTGAACTAAATGGTCAGATTTAAATTGCTTCTCAACTTGGGAAATGTCTTTCTTGTGAAAAGGAAACAAAATCTAAGTTTTAGAAACTCAAATTCTACACTATCTTTCTAGCTTGTCTTTCTGCATCCTCAAGGAGGAGTTTGAGTCTCAATTAATATCTGACCCAATTAAATGCTAAGTTATCTCAGAGCAACACACAGCCCATTATACCCTGAAATTCAACAATCTTTGTGTTCACATAAAGCACTAGAAACCAAAGAACCCACCCTACATATTCTCTGTTTGCAAAGGATGAGAATCTATTTCAAACATTTTATTGAGCCACACCTGAAGTTAAAACTATTACTGCCTGCAGCTAATCATGGGAGTGTGAAAGAAAAAACACCCAGCTTGTCTAAACAAAACAACATAATAGAAAACATTAACCTGATCCTCCAAAGATGACAGACTTGTACATTTTATAGCTTAACACAGGAAAATCTATGGATATATATACAGAGTGTGTGGGTTGTTGTCTTATAAATGATATAAAAGCTGCCCAAATGAAGCCTAACTTTTACTGCTGTTCTCACATTCTCTTATAATGCTGTTCTCACATCTCATTCTCTTATAATGGCAATAGTTTCCACCTGAGAGGTGCTGGAACTGAGTTCCAGCTAAAAAAAAAAAAAAGCCCTGCTTGCTATTACTTTTTGGAAATATTTATTAAAAACCCATCACAATTTGCTTTGTCCCCAAATGGATGACTTGCTTCAATAAGCTAATTTGAGGTACTTTTTGTGCAGTTTGCCTTTTTGGGGTTTTTTTTTTTGTTACTGGTCTTGATTCTATGCCTTAACATCAGGGTGGCATGCAAAAAGCTGTGAAACAACACTTTTTGTGACTTGTACATAAAGTGACACTATAAACTTTCAACTTCTTAATTTTTGTATCCCAGGCCACTGTTAAATGCTTGCTCTCTGTTCCTGTGCCTTTAACAATAAAGCTACTCAATTTAAGTTCACAGGAAGGGAAGATGGGCTGATGGATGATCACACAATCTGAAAGCTTAGCTGACAGTCCACCTATTTCCAGATAAATAAACATAAAAACATTAAAAAGTTTTTCCTCTCCATGAACCTGAATAGTTCTCCATGCCTTTATCAGTGTTACTCTTATTTCTACAGGTGGTTTTTTTAAATAAAAGAAACACACACTATGTTTTTCAGGAAGAAAAACCAGCTGATGGGAAGTCAAAGTGAATAGACATTTTCAAGTGGGATTTGCAAATAAAGGAAGTTTTTTCAAGCAATTGTAGAACAATATATATCTACCATGAATCTTATCCTAAAGCAACGAGGGTTAAATGTTGCATAACAAGAAAAATAAACATTATGTTAGGCCTACTGTTACTTAACTTAAAAATGTGGACAAGTCAGACCAGCTGTGTAACAGTCAATGCTTTTACAGTAATAAATTCTGACAGCAGAAATAAAAAGAATGCATTATCGAGGTATCATCAAATGGGTTCTGTCAGTACATAGGAACTCCACCCTGTATAAGCTTGTCAAAAAGTGTTACTGTAATCCATTGAGAAGTCTCCTCCTCAGGCAAGAGAGGAAAAAATGCATAAGGAGGAGGCTCAAAACAGGTGTGTTGAATTGTAATACCATTATTTAATCACAAATCTCTTCTCATTAGTTTCATATGTGACAAATTCAGGCTCTATTCTTGCCTATCATGCAATGCTAGAATCATCACTCAACAGTCAAGTTAAAAGCCAAATGTAAACAATGAAACTGTGGACATGTCTTTTTAACACTGTACACTCCTCAAACACAAAAGGCTTAATAAATTACTGCCATTTCTCTTGGAGCTACCAGCTAGGTCTCCAGTAACAATATGAGACTGAAGGAAATTATATTTCTCAATTAAAATTGGACTTCCTTCGGATAGAAACAGCCACTTTCTCTGGCTCACTTTTTTCCAAAGCTGCTACTGCTCAGGATAACATTGCCAATTCATTATGATAATATACTACAATTTAATCCACAGGCATTTAGGGTGTAATCCTAAAGCCAGTAGGAGACCAGCTGTGGACCTCTGGATTCAGAGTCCCATTCCATCAGAGAAGGAAAGCCCACTGGTATGATGGCACGCATGCTGCTAGAAGATCCCTGGTACACCCACAGAAAGGTCTGTCAGTGCAGATGTCCCACTGGTTGTGTTTTGCTGGTGGAGGTAGTGAAACAAGGGCAGCTAAGGATCTGTAAGACCTCAAGATCTCTTGAATTCCCAACGTGCCCATAAGAAGCCCTCAACTACACTGTTCCGAGAGCCGGCATGGCTAATTGCTTCTCACTGAACACAATGGCAAGGGAGTAAATGAAGGAAAGCAGCCCCACCAAGAAAGGTAGAATCCCCACCCCTACTTCCCACTCAGGCTGGAGTCAAGCTGGCAGGGCATTGGAAGTGGTGCTAGCTCTGTTACCTTACTCAGAAATTATGGGAAGCCACTCTTGTGGGATTGAAAAATACCCACCACTCCCTAAAGTACTTAAGTTATCTGAATTTTAGGCCTCTATCTACATGTTTGCTAAAACTGTGCAGTATCTCAGTTTTGTCTTACTTTTCTTCTTCAGTTAGCCTCAGTGATACTAGAAGAGTTCTATCCTCTATCTACAATTAACTGAAAAACCCAGCTCCACATTATGACACCTAGCAAAGGATACTGTGTTAAATCCTATGCAAAAGTGTGTCACATTGTTATTCATGATTTGAAGACTTCTAAGCATATAAATATATGAAAAGGGTAACGTTCCAAATTTTCATACTGGGTCATTGTCGATTCCCCCCACCCTAGCTTGAATATATATTCTTTGAACATACAGAACCATTCTTTTGTGCCTCCATGTACAAAAAAAATATACATGTTGACTTAGAAAAAAATAACAGCCAAAAACCTCGGAAGAACTTTCTGTTTATCTTTTTGTGGTTTATGATGGCTTACAATTGTTACTAGGAAAACAGTAACAGAAACCGGAATCTGTATCCTGCTTGCTATTGTCACATTTTGAAAGAATGTTCATGTAAATGCATTAAGATCTTCACTAGAAAAAGGAGTTGCTGTTTAAACAGAAGTTGTCAGGAACAAGGCTTATAAAAAAGAGTTACATGTTAGCTAGCAAACCACGAAAAAACAATATTTTTTTTCACATGCCAACGCCTCTTGCTAAGTACATAATATATGGATTACTTCACTACCTGTTTAGCACATTATTTTATCTAGTGAATTGCATTTCTCTTAAAGACACTGAGGAATAAAGCTGGTTTTATTCCTCAAATGTTCTTACAGGTTTGAAATGAATTGCAGACACTATGTTTATGTTAAGTTGTTAACTATTTTGCCTTTCCAAAGAAAACCATTCCACTTCTGGTTTTTTTGTACTTCCAGGATATGTGAAAAGGGAGAAAGGTGCATGCATGTTCTCCCCTGGGAAAAAAACCCACAAGAGAGATGCAGAAACACAATACTGGAAGCATGAATTACTGGCACAATTATTTTTTGCTACTTCTCTGAAAGTGAGAAGCCATCTTATGCTTCCTGGTGTTTGAAACCAACATGTGAGTCAATAAACCAACACAGCCTATATCGGCCATGTTTGGTGGTTGACCAAAGACTCAATAATCTGCCTGTTTATATTGCCTGCCTGGGACTGTAAGACCATTGTGCCAGTGCTGCTGCTGACAAGCAGCTGGAAACCACAGCTGAAGACTGCATTTGGCTTGACATGTGCACAACGCTATCTTGGTAGCTGAAAGGAAAGGGAACAAGGCTATAACGATATCTCAGCCAATCCAATTTGAGCTGCCCAGTCAGCAGCACATGGCACACTGTAGTCTCCCTGCCCCAATCAGTAAATAACTAGCATTCCTATTGTACAGACAGTGGCAGTGCTGGTGCTACTCTACCTGTTCTCACTAACTGCAGGTCAGGGAAGGAGACTGATTACTCTCAGAAATACTCCAGAGAGAGGCTATAACACCAGAGTCCCGCTGCCTACAACATGGGTTTGTGAGCACCATGCTTAACATAGAAAGTAGACCTTATTGAGAGAAAATCAGAGCCTGTTAGAATAAAACCAGTTTTTGAAATGGTACCCCTAGTCATCCCTAACAACCAGAAGGTAACAAAGAATGGGGCAATGGAGTAGGCCATACATATCTTCACAAGCCATCCATTAGGCAGGTACAATTAGGCAGCAACTTAAAAACATGGCAACTATGATTTTAAAATCTGCACAACAATATAGAGTGGAATCCAGATGTTGCCCTTGTGATCACAGAAAAGCTTTTGATTCACGGGGCACCTCTGCTAAGTGATGATGAGAGAGACAATTATTGCAAATTCGCCCTTCCTCCGAAAGCTCCCTGCACTACCTTTCACTTTGGGCTGGAAGGTCTCTAAACTCTGAAGCCAATTTACAAGGGGTACTGTAGGGCTGCTGCAGCTCCTCCTCCTTTCTTCCATTAATGGAGGCATCTGTTGGCTCAGAAGCCCTTCTGGGAGTGCAAGGGTACCTCGGCCCTCTTTTGCATACTAAACAGCCCTATCATTTGAGACCTGAAACGCTTCCATGAAGTTTATTTTAAAAATAATATATCATCTCATGGTTACCTTCTGTTATAATGCAATGAAGATTCAACGATATTATGCATCAAATTTCATAAATTTATGCAATCCTCATAACTAAAAATTCTATCAAGAATAGAAAGGAATTAGAGTAGAGAGAGAAAATGGATATGGTAGATAGAAATGCAGGTGACATACATTCATATTATTACATAAAATAATCAGTAAATCTTGTACTAATGAGAAACAAGACTTAAATGGCTGAAAAATGTATTTAGTGCATTATTGTCAATCAATGTCTCTACAACCAGGATAACAATAATCTTGAATGGCAACACACCTATTATTACAAATTCCTAACTAAGTACTTCATTACTCGCAAATGTCACTCCCAATTTACAGAGTAACAGATAAATGTCTCATTACTGTATACCTGTCTTGTGTCTCCTTTTTTTTTGTAAAACTGAAACACTGTGACAGTTCTGGAAAACTTTATACTTCCACTAGCTCATTTAGTTTGAATGAAAGAGACCTGTACGGTAATGTATATTTTTATTATTATATACTGAAAGCTACCTTTGCTAGAGTACTAAAGTATGATTGTTTTCCTATTTTTTAATCATGAGGGTAAGGAATGAAAGAAGTGGTAAGTTTTTAGTAGAGTGAAGCCAAATTCCTAGTAAGAAAGAAATGATGAGAATAATCTCCCCATACAATAAGCTGCTTTGAACATGTGAAAGGTCGATTAAAAACATGAGATGGACTTCTGCTACAACCAACTTCTGCTATATTTTGTTCTATAGCATTTCCATTATTTCTATTACATTACTGTGATGTTATATGTTTCAGGCTACCAACCTTATTATTTACAATTTCCATCTTATTTTTTAGCTGACACACTTTCTTTTTTAATCAACATTACGAAAACCAGTATGAACAGTACATAACAGTTTTTAAATTTGCCGTTCAATACTTGTGCCTTTCCAGGTGCAATAATTCCCCCCGCCCCATTCAGATGATTTCCTCAAGAGATAATTTCCCCCAGTACTCAAATATTTAGCCATTAGATTGCTTTTGCAAACGCTATGAAATTTCTAAGGGTCACAGGTGATACTAGGATCCTCCCCTCTCTCCGATCCATTAAATTATTAAATTTTTTATTTTGTGTTCTATCAGCACCTCTTACCAGTTTATTGTTGTAGCATTTCAGTATCAAATGTTCACCTTTCCCTGTTCATCTTTCCCATTTAAAATAAAGCAAACACCTGTCAAAGCTCCCTTCCCTCTGTAACATATCGTGACATATAATGAACCTTAGCTTTTTATTTTATTTATTTAAAAGCTATATATTCATTTTTAGCACTGATGCTCACTTCTGCTCTGACTTCTTTTAGAACGCTACAGGTGATGGCTGCTCTCTTGTACAACTGGACACGGCTGCTGTCCGTTACATGCAGGGGTGGAGAACCTCCAAATGTTGCTGAACTGCAACTTCCATCAGCTCTATCAAGCATGGCCAATGACCATGGATGATGGGGGCTTTAGTTCAGCAACATCTGGAGGGCCAAAGGTTTCCCACACCTGTGTTAGCGCATCCTGGTATTAGCGTGACTTGATGAAAAGGAGAGTAGCCGCGTCCAGTTGTACAAGAGAGATCATTAGGTGGAACTTCTCTTACTTGTGCAGTAAAAACCTGCAAAAACTTCTTCTTTGCCCAACTATTAAAGCCACAGGAGCCTTGTTTTCTTTAGCATCCGGTCGTACAATGTGAAATTGGTGCTGAATTGGGGGCCGGACAGATCTAGTGCTATGAATAGAATCCAATATTTTTTAATTGTCTGGAAAGGCCTTTACTCGAAATTCACCAGATATCTGGAGTGATGTCCAGCTCTCACCTCATCTTTTATGTCTTCCTGCTGCTGAGCACCGAAGATCTCCATTGCAGCCATCAGCCTCATCATTAGCTCATCCACTGTTGTGTTACCTAGCAACAAAGAAAGATAGCTGAACTTCATATTATTAAAGTTATTAAAAAACCAGAAAGTCATTCTAGAATTAATCCAAAAGGAATACCTAGCAGGGGTTTTTATAAGTCATAATAAGAATATGAGATGAGATTCTTAGAATATTTTCTGTTTATCGGTGGGCTGCCCCCCACAAGTTTCTAATTTTTCCAATAAAATGTAAGCACAAGCATAGACAAAAGTATTTATTCTGAACTGATTGATGATGCTTTCTGTTATATTTTCCTGTAGGTGAAAATAGGATCACTAAACAGGAAGAGAAGGTTTTTTTTATTTCTTTCAGGTAGCTGAAAGAAGCATGTTTTAAAAAATATTGTCAAACTGATATGTAAAATTTGGGGTAGCTTCAAAGAAGAATTTGAGGGCATTAGCGCAAAACGCTTTCCACAGAGTAGTTTCAATTGTATCCAAATTCTTCCAGACTTTTATACTGCATCTCAAATAGCAGTATATATATATCCTGTTTGTCCCTTGAAATCCTACCCTTCCTTTCACATTAGTCCAAATATTGTTAAAATCCATTCTATGGACCTGTCAGGTTTTCATTCCTGGGTGGCAACAGCAATTCTCTATTCTCCAATGCAAGGTGGGCTGACGTGCAAGAAGATGGTAGCTTCACTTCTTTCCATTATTTTCCAAGTGAGATTTTGCTTGCTCTCCACAGCAATACCGGCTGCATTTGGCATTGTGAAATTTTGAATTTCAAATGCCGACCTTTCAGAAATCAGGATGTCTGGGACAACATACACACTAAATTTAAACTTGGAAAAGCAATGCCAAGAGTACAGAGAGGAACTTTTTATATGATAAAACATTAAACTGCCACAGCTTTGATTAGATTTGGACCCTTGTTTTGCTTTCAAATGCCGGCAGGCAGACTCCTTCAGTTATGGAAATCTCAACTTGAAATCTACAATATTTCAATATTTTAAGAGTTCCAAATTAAGAATGTTGCAAGATATCTGAATTCAATGACTCAAAACATAAAGGACTCTGCCCTGGTTATAACATCTCTTCATCCCATTTAATTTTCACAATAATGCTATAGGGCAGGCTAAAATGGGACATGATAGCTTGCCCAAAGTCTTTAAGACTGAGACCCTATATGTAGACTTACCTGGACAGAAATCCCATTGAAGACAAGGGAGCTTATATCTGAATGGATATGCACAAGAATGCTCTAATCCTAAGAACACTTACCGGAGAGTACTTTTGTAGTAAAATCCTATGCATGTTTACTTAAATCAGCCTCAATGCTGGAAATCTGAAAGGAGATCTATTCTAACAACGAACTTGAATTCCTGTTTCTAAAGCTCTAGCTACAGAAAACTTATCATTCACAGTCTGTCAGTTGTTTTCATTTTTTTGTATACTTGCTGGTAGGCATGAAAAATAAAAGCCATTTGTCACTATTTACACTATACTCCTCTTCATTATTAGAGATGCAAAGAGTAAGAAAATCAGTTTTGGCCGTAGTAAATGCAAATGAGTATAGTATAAATGCACTGCACTTTACATTTCACTAAGAGATACTTTCTGAACTAAAGAAGATAAACTATATTCTAGAGAGGACCGGCGGCAAATTAACTTGGAAGTTTCAAGAAGGAACATATGCCCAATAGAACCAAAAAACGGTACCTTGTATTACATTCAGCACCTCATTCGATGATCGTTTCCCCATAATAATAAGGAAAAGTGGAAACTGATCTGTTTTCTGAGTTCGAATAGTTTGAGCTACAACGCTACCAAAGTGTCTCGTGCACATTGTTAGAAACCTGGAAAACAGAAACATTTAAAGGGGGATGGAAATTTTGTAAACAATGTTCACTTTATTAAAGAAAAGAAAGGTTATTAGATTTGGACTAAATTAGCGAGTTTCAAAAGTCCTGCTTGTTCACTTTGTAACCATATCATTGTCAATATTGCCATTTATCCTGTCAATATTCCCATTTATCAATATTTATCAAAGTCAACATTCCCATTTATCATATTCAGAGCTATCAAATTCCATCCTGCAGCAAGTTGGTTCTCATACTGCAGAAAATGAATACCACATTTTAAAATAATGAATGCACCAATGCAAACTATTTTTTCCCTGAACAGAAGAGAATGGAATTAGTCACAATCCCAAGAAAGACCGAGGTCAGCCCAAGACATTTCGAGGTTTAAATAGCATGTTCTACTCTGCAATGTGATGTAGAACAAGATACTCAAAGCTTGTAGTATATTTTAACAGGCCTCCTGGTGATGAAATCTATAGTTTATTTTTATGTTATCACAAATATATAAAACAATTGGGGCCTCTCAATATGGAAAGAGGGATGAGAAATTTGGTTATCCTCTTACAGCAATCCCAAGGCCAGATAAAACAAACTTTTTACCAGGGGCAGTGTGCCTTGGCATTCACAATTAAAGTGGTTAACAGGTTAATAAATATGGGGTCTATCTGCTCCAAAGGCATTGCTAAAATAAAGAACAAATAAGAGAAAAACGGGGGATGTGAAAGAGTGCTAAATGATATGAATAAATTCTACTCCAATAATATATCTCCATATGCTTTAACATCTGGGGAAGCAAGTCTACAATACATTCTCCTTTCATTCACTGCCAAGGCAAGCATGGACTTATGTCACACATTCATGTCTGGTAGAATTCTCAACTTTCAGACCATTAACACTAATCATATGGCTGTTAACAGCACTTAGAACATTTAGAGCAAGCACTTGGAATGCATACACATCACACCATTTTACTATTACCTACAATAATTGTCTTGAAAGGCTTCTGGAAGTGCTGCAATGGAAGGAGGAAGAAAAGTGATGATGTGTGGGGTCTAGGGAAGTTTTCCTTCCATTTTTGGGTCCCGCGCTCTGGTGTGAGACAAGTGACTTACGCCACAGGGTGGGACAAAAAAACCCTCCTGTCTTTTGGTCCCACGATCTGGCATGGCTAAGCCAAAGCGGGACATCTGGGATTGGGATCAGAAGCCTTTCATGGAGTTTAACAAAATAATCAAACAAAAATTCAAATATCCCCAAATACATATTAAGACACTAAAAACACTGCATCAAACTGCAATCACCAACTTTATCAATACAGTAGCAACAACATATCTGTTGGACTCCAGATAATATTTAACCTCAAAGACTCAGGAAAAAATGCATGTTCAATTGGCTTTGGAAAACTGACAATAAGAGGAACAAGTTAATCCCTACAGGGAGAGAGTTCCACACCTGGGGTGTGACGACAGAGAAGGCACCCTATGAGGGTAACCTCTGCTTCACTGCATCTCCTGAAGTGTTTTTGAACAAATCTTTCAAGAGTCCAACAGAATTTCAACACTGAATTTTGTTGAAATTTCTAAAAATGAATGAAACTGACTGAAGTACCACTTCCTGGGATTTCAGAAGTGCTAGAATCAGTTTCCTTAAGATAAGTCTCTTACTCAGGCAGAAAAAAAAAGAGTTCTACTTAGAATTCTGCATGCTGTTTCTAATTTTCAAACACAAAACATTTAACCATGTTTTGAGCACCAAGCGCCACCTGTTTACCAAGAGCAGGAAAGATAGAGAAAGCAGTTATGATTGCAGTCATATACTCCCTTACTTGGAAGTAAGCCCCATTGAACTCAGTGGTTTTCACTTCTCGGCCAATGTAAATATGATTGAGTCATATACAAGGTAACTGGTATCTCAGTTACAACTGCTACATATGCACCACACCAGAATAAACTACAAGGCTCAAAGTAATGTAATGATGCCTTTTAGTTGAATCTTTAGATGCTGAATATGTCATCAAGAAGGAAAGCAATGACAAACCTAGACAGCATTTTAAAAAGTAGAGACATCACCTTGCCAACAAAGGTCCGTATAGTAAAAGCTATGGTTTTCCCAGTAGTGATGTATGGAAGTGAGAGCTGGACCATAAAGAAGGCTGATCACTGAAGAATTGACGCTTTTGAATTATGGTGCTGGAGGAGACTCTTGAGAGTCCCATGGACTGCAAGAAGATCAAACGCATCCATTCTTAAGGAAATCAGCCCTGAGTGCTCACTGGAAGGACAGATCGTGAAGCTGAGGCTCCAATACTTTGGCCACCTCATGAGAAGAGAAGACTCCCTGGAAAAGACCCTGATGTTGGGAAAGATGGAGGGCACAAGGAGAAGGGGACGACAGAGGACGAGATGGTTAGACAGTGTTCGCAAAGCTACAAACATGAATCTGACCAAACTGCGGGTGGCAGTGGAAGACAGGAGTGCCTAGCGTGCTCTGGTCCATGGGGTCACAAAGAGTCGGACACGACTGAACGACTAAACAACAACAACAATGTCATCAAGACACAACATACAATACCATCCTGAAAGCTTCGATGTGCTGTTATTGTTGCATGAAGTTGTGTGGATAACTATGAACACACCAAAACATTAGGGCTCAAAACAACATAGAATGGCACCAGAAATCTATCATTGTGGCATCTCACTTCACAGAAGCACCACTTCTGAAATTACCATGGCTCTGTCACACTGTATTGAATGGATAATTGAACTCATCCCAAAAGAACTCTAGCAAACCTAACTTTTGCTGTACTTCACATGACTATACACATGACTATACAAATCTGCAAGTATTGTGTATTGTACCCTTTACTAGGTATCAGCAACTAAACTTAAGAGCTTCAAATCTAGAAAAAATAAATAACAACAGAATAAAAGTTGGGGACTTATTTAATTATGAAATACATATACTGCTTTATACCTAGAGATAATATTGTAATATAAAATTTGTAAGTTCAATTAGTAGCAATAAAAATCAATGACTTTTACTCAAGAGTTATGCTTCTGGATATGGTACTAGCCTTCTTCACTTTCATACTTACTAGTGCAGTCTTAAAACAATAATTCTAAGCTTTTGGCCAAAAAAATGCCTTCATCCATTAGCATACTGAAGTCTGGCATTAGTATTCTTAACACGATCCTGAATAAATGAAAAAACTGATAAAGCTTTTCTCTTCCATTAGAGGACTGTTTGAAATTAGCATTTCTTTCAAGAGAAAAGGGTAGCTTATGATATGTTTTCAGATCTGATGGTAAAAAGTAAATGTCATAATAATAATGAATTATGAAAGACCAAATGCAAATATAGAATGCTTTAATAAGATCCAATTTAATAAAGTCTGTAAAAATAATGGACTTTTAATAACACAGGTCACAAAAGGCAAAACAGTGGAAATTCTGAGGACTAGCCACTGGTACAGGCTTATTAATTCTTAATTATGTTCATGAAAGGCAACTTAAATCATGTGTTTTCTTATGCCTTATGATAATATTTTAGGTAACAACTGATCTTGAAATGTATGCACTATCTGATGAGCAAAGTCCTGTTGTCTCATGCATTAGAAGGTAAATCTATTTGAAAAGACAAGCGGCATTAAAATGTCACAGGCTGAGAAGCATTTGATATCAAAATCCAAAACAGAATCACGACACTTCGTTTTCCTATCAGCGGGAAAAATCTCAACATCTACACTTCAGAAACCTAGAATGACAAATAATGGAAGTCAAAACTAGGCTTGCTGTTGAGAGCTGCTAAAAGTCTGAAAACAAATTAGACCCAACTTTGAATCTCCACTGGCCTCGTTTCAGTAGAATATATAAACTTAAGATGGAAGCCACGGAACACATTTGTTTATTAAGGGTAAAATTAAGAAAATATTTCAGACTAATGGAAGTGCGTGCAGCATCTTCATTCGAATGCATCATCAGGCTGCTACCACTGAATGGAAACTAGAGGGTTGTGATGCCAGAGACTCTCTGATGTTACTAGTGGGTGGTGTTTGGCAGCTGCAGAGACTTTCAGGGTAGTTTGCACTGTGCAAGCTCTATGCTCCTGGAAGAGGACAGTCAGATGGAAGATGTCCTTGGGCTGCGCTTTAAGCAAAGTTACTCAAGAAGACCAGCTGCTCCAAACTTGAGGATACAGAGAGGACAAATGGCAAAAAAAACCAACAACAAAAAACCTGTGCTGGATATAACTTTGCTCTAATTGTGCCATTCAATTGACAGCGTTCTGGCCCAGTCTGCGCACCATGGTAACCAAAGCTCCTGCTTTGCTTCTCCCCTACAGCAAGCATGAGCAACAAACCACAATTGCTGGCTTACTGTTAGATCTGAACTAGAGACTGTAGTTGATTTCGATTCAACATGAAGCCAAGATTTGTTCTCGGCTTACCAATTGTGGTGGTAATGAACGACAATCCCAATTTGGAGTTCCTTGTTGCTGGTACTGCTTCTGGCTTCTGCTTGGCTGGTGTTGACCTGTGACAAGGCTTTTTTGGTAGTGGCTCCCCATTTTTAGAATACAGTGGTACCTCGGGTTACATACGTTTCAGGTTACATACGCTTCAGGTTACAGACTCCGCTAACCCAGAAATATTACCTCAGGTTAAGAACTTTGCTTCAGGATGAGAACAGAAATCGTGCTCTGGTGGCACGGCAGCAGCAGGAGGCCCCATTAGCTAAAGTGGTGCTTCAGGTTAAGAACAGTTTCAGGTTAAGAACAGACCTCCGGAATGAATTAAGAATTTAACCCGAGGTACCACTGTAGCTTCCTTGGTGAGGTGCGGTTGTCTCCATTTTGACTTTCAGGAAAAATTTAAAGACATTCCTGTTTACCCAAGCATGTGATGGCTATGAACTACTGGCAATGGCAACCTTGAAATTAGTAACTGTGAAGCTATGTGATTGTTTTTAAAAGTTTTAAGTGGTTTAAAAATGTTTTAAATATGTTTATCTTAAGTTGTTTTGCTTTAATGTAACATTTGCTGCTCTGGGATCCTTTGGGAGAAAAAGCAGCATACAAATAAGTAAAATACACTAAGCCACGGATTGTGGTTTGCTGTTCCCACTAGGAGAGGAGTGAAGCAGGTGCAATCTCCACATTGGCTGTAAACAATCAACTATGGTTTACCATGATATAGAAACTGGACCAGTGATTTATTACCACAACCAAATTTAAATTCTAAAGAAATTAATCTTAAGCATCAATCTGGTAAAACCAATTTGATGAGCCATGACCTGAAGGTCAGTTCTAGAATTATTTAAGGTCAATCAAATCAGCCCCTTGAAGATAAGAGAGAATATATGCTGACCTATCTGCTGGGTTTTTTTGTTTTTTTTTAAATAAAGCTTAAAAGTATCTTTCCTCATAGAAGAGATGCTTTAGTGTCTTTCCAAAGCAAAAAGAATACTTGTTGAATATTAAACACGTAAGACATGTAATTATTTAACATTATTAATTTTATACTCTGCAAAGTCAACACAAGTCTCATTAAAATGTTAATTTAAGAATAACATTTTATGTATTAATATTTAAATTTTAAATGTAAAACTGAAGGATGTGATATGTAATATTTAAACAGGGTATCTATGCATGATTGTCTTAGTACAGTCTGCATGTGAACCACTTAACCCCAACTTTCTTTAAAGACAATTGCTATTTTTTACTGGGCTCACACCATTTCTTGCTACATCTTTCTGCAGGCAATGACACTTTTATTGCAATCTGTCCAGTCAACACTAAACTAATTGTTTCTGTTTAGGAAGTTTATTTGAAAATATTAAGATTGTTTGAGGCTATGTGCCTCTTCATCTGTAACTCTCAGAGTAGATACAGTTGAGCTTGATGGATTAGCCATTAAAATAATACAAAGCTAAAGAAACATAAAGGCCCCATCCTGCTGTAAGCCACTATGGCTAATTTACATATTACTTACTGTCCATGATTGCCACTGAAAACTTTTCCACTTGTGTATCCATATGGTGTGTGTTATCATTAAAAAGGTGTCGTGGGCCAGGAATCAGGTTCACCTGCTGAACAGCATCCTGAAAGGGGAGGAGGTGGAGTGACTCCACCTGCAGTTGATCAGCCTTCAAGGACTCAGAGGGGAAGGCACTGGTGAGAACCAACTGGCTTCAGCCTTCTTAAGCAGTTTCCAGCAGGAATCAATTGCTGGTAACAATGCTAGTAGTTCTTGGCCCTACCTTGCTGCTCCCTGCTCGTCTTGACCCTGGACCCAATAGTCACTGGATTCCCTGACCCCTAGACTGTCTGGTCATGTGGATTGCTGTTTGTTATTCATAATTCATTTGGGGAAGCAGAAGACTGGCAAAGGTCATTATTGAGTGATAAAATCCCCCCAACCTTGCCCATGCCCAAGGAGTTACTGTGATGAGGCTCTGGCCTGCTGACTAGAACAGTCTATTCCTCCCAGCTATCTGGCTTCTATTAGCTTTGTTACAAGTTGAGAGAGAAAAGAAAGAGGGAAGCATAAAAAAAGAACAGCTCTACAGGTTTGGAACATTTTAAACTCAGGAGTTAATCATCACAGCAAATTTATTAGCATACAGTTATGTTCCACTTATGTGTGGGGACAGCAAAAGAGGTTGGAGAAAATATTTTGGGGAGTGGAAGCAGTTACCTCATATAAGCCCAGGAGAAATACCAGATTATATAACCTCTTGAAGATCAGTGGCTCTGTGAGGGATTTTAAATTCAGGTAGCACTTCAAGCATGAGGGGGGCATGACACTGTACAGTATGATCCAAGAAAGGGTATTCTTATGATCCCTCTGCAAATACAGTGCTAGTTACTGCAATGCCCGATTGTCAAAGACTCCATACTTTAAAAAACTAGGTGTAATAATCTTGTTGCTTGCTGAGTCCTCCTGATAAGAAAAAGGCCAAGCACCCACATAGATTCTGTTAAATGTCTTTGTGATTTTGATAACAGAATCGTTGAGATATTACTGATGCAGCTGTAGGCTTTTGTAAGTGTAAATGGAATTGTGCCCAAATGCCTTCACACTTTTTTCCTCAGAGGCTGGCATCAGCCAACCACTCTTCTGCATCACAGCTCTTTTACAAATAGCACCACAGGATCCTATTCTTTTGCACCTTCTGCTCTACAAGTCTGAGCGATGAAAGGACTTGACACTGAAGATGTTTAGGCCACATCGTTATCAAAAAAGTCATGATGCACAGTTCTACAACAGGATTTCCCCCCCCCCCTTTATAATGGCATGACAGTCCTAAGGTTTCTCAACACAGGGGAGCACTGACCAACTAAGGCTGCAATCTTACACGCTTCCCTTAAAGTAAGTTTTATTGAATTTGTGGGACTTAGTAGGTATGCAAAGGATTATACTGTTAATGATGTATTTAGTATGGGCTAATCAAGGTGCAGATGAAATGCCAGAAGGTTACAGCTGTAACGTATTTTTTATGAAGCAAATACAACTTTATATATTTCCAGAACCTGGTCTCTATCTTGATCTGAAAAGACATTGGTATTAATTTGGTAACCTCATGCAGGGATGGAGTCTACATGCTACACTACATAAAAGGCTTCTTTTGAGTTAAAAACAACATATACTTGGATCTTAAGATAATGTATTGCGTTAATTTCAATCCCATAACTAAGGGCCTTCTGTTCAATCCAACTATACTCATCTTCATTGGAGCCTTTGCACCATAGCCTAGCAAGTTTCTTCCAAAGGCAAGGATGCAATATCCTGCTTCTCTGTAACAGACTGGGAGTGGTGCACATAAATCTAATGGTTATTCATCCATGTATGTTTTCTCCATGTAACAAAGAGATCAACAAGTTGTTGTTGCTGTTAAAATTAATGGCCACAAAGTGACAAAACAGTTTACTGAACGGCAAAGAGGGGAGCTAATAAAGAGTTCCTTTACTCAAATTGTACAGCAGAGGAATGCATGGTCACCAATACATCGGCATAAGAATTAAAACAGTTCTGTCAGTCATCACTAACTGCATCAGAAAACCACCCAGGGCATACCTCTAGCATCCAAACAACAACATGCTAGACAGACAGCAACGCAACTGGTGATCCACAACAATTTCTTACAAACTTGCTACCTGTTGAAAGAATTGCATTTCTCCAGATATGACATACTGCAAATTTGAGTGCAAGGAAACAGTGATTTCTCCACAACAGGATATAATTATGAAGAAAAATATATGGACTTTGAACAAAAATGAGAAATCAATACATATTTACTGTGCAATAAGAATTTATTTGTGATGGAAAGCTTTTAATCAGTTTTCAAGACTCTAGTTTTAGGACTTTTCCATTCTAGATTCTTCATTTATCTAAATACTGACCCTAAACTGATCTATTTTAGAGCAGGCATTCCTTGCTGCATTGCATGATGCTCTCCTATACATACAGAATCAACACAAGGAGCAGAATACCAGCAGGCATTCATTGGTGAATGGTTTAGAAGCACTGCAACATACACCAAGGCTGGAGTAGCTTCAACAGTTCACAGTGAGGAGTTGTAAGCCAATGCTACCTCTTTCCTGATGACCCCTGCAATTGAGGGGCTATCGAGTAGGAACCCAGGACTGAGGCCACTGCTCAACTAGAGTAAGATGTAGCACCACGACAGTTTCTGGAATGTACTCTTCTGGAATGTATTCATTGACTAAAGATTCTGCACATACAATCATTTCAAGAGAAGAACAGCCTATCCTTCAGCAGTACAAGAATTCTGCGTATTAATTTGATGAAATGAGCTTAGGGAGTATGACTGGCATGCAATGTTGTTTGGAGTAATTTAAACAAAAAACCAAGCCAGATCAAAGGAGGAAAGTTGTGCACCTTTAGCATTCATAAACCACAACTTTCCTTTTCTAGATATGGAGGCCTTAATGTCCTTTTGATACATATTTCAAAACACCTAACAGGGTATCATCTCAAAGAGTATATATGTTTAAATATGGATTTTCCTTGTTTAGTAGACATATTCAGCATTACAAACAGCTCTTGCACTATCTGAATACAGGCTGTGTGAAGAGACAATCACCTTTCATCCCTTCCCTTTTTTCTTCATTTCTTGCTATTAGGAAACCATTCACAAGTGCAACCATGAACAATGTTATGCAGTAATTATGACTACATGACAAAGAGATGTGAACAATTACTGAGGCTGTTTTGAAACCCTATACTAATAAAGTCATTAGATGCTGCCCTTGCCATGATCCTTCTAAAAGCTTCTGAAGTTACAAGAACACACAGCATTGTTTGTAGGGACAATTGCTGCTGGCAGAATGCAAACCTTGAGTTTAACCATGCTTCAAATTGATCTTGACATTCTGTTAAGACCACCACTAAAATCAAAAGCAAAGGAGAAAAGGAGAAAATGAGCGGGTGGGATATAATCAAGAAACAGGAGGGTTCCCTCCTCAACTTCTCTCCTCTGCTTCTTCTACAAAACAAGCTACAGACAAAATGACAAACTTGCCTGGCAGTAAATCTTTATTTCTTAAAACATTAATTAGACTCCTGACCCGGGCACCTTTAAGCACCTTTGATAATTATGTTGTTGAAAGTAAATTGAACTGTGTTTAAATTATTATAGACAAAATAGAAGCAATTTTTGACAAACTTAGACAAAAGTCTAAGAATGGACTGCTATCTAAACAGCAACAGATCCAATTCTTTTGCAAGTCACCTCTTGCTGAATTTTATTTCATTCCATGAGAAGCCATCAGAACTGAAGGCAAGTGAGTGATGCTTAAAGTGGCTGCTGTATTTTTCATGTCTTCCAACTAAATCACAAAGTGACTTTGATTTAGAACATGTATTTGACTTAAAATGGTTCTCTCCCACTTTCTCTACTGACTTAAAAACATTCAGAAGTGGCACAGACCAGACTAAAAGGGCATCTGTCATCACTTGCATGTGCACGCAGACCAGTGCATACAAAAGCAGTAAATATACTGGTTTTCATTCAGATGAACTAGCAAAAAGGATCTGTGAATCTGGGTAATTATTTGGTCACGGATAAAAGGAAATGTGTATGTCAATTACCCCTTTCTTAAGCTGAGACACTAAAGGAGAAAGAAACATTTTAAAATTAAGACTAGCAAGCACCGGCCAAGGAAAAGAGGATTTGAAATATTGTACCCAAAACATGTGTTTGGTCAATGACCTTGATCCTGAATTGCTGATGAGTTATAACAATGTACATAGAAACTGATATGATTCTTCAGTAGCTGCTATTATTTAACTTGCATTTTATTTAACTTGATAAATTAATTGTGGCTTTGTTGGTTTTATATGGTTTATGTCAACCACTTTGGGTGCAAGAATAATAACCTTTATTTGCTGCTAACAATAATAAGGCCATCAGGTAAGGATGAGCATCAGTGCTCCACTGTGGACTTCCTGGCCCCACATAATCTCTTTCAATCCTCCATCATAATGAGAGGAAGGTAAAATGCAGTTTTAGGTCTGACTCCTTCTGCAGATAATAGCGGCTCTGAATAAAGGCTGCAGAGTGAGGAAACGGAGGTAGAAAGAACCAATAGGCTGCAGTAGTAATGCACCTGGTTTGGCAATCCAATTGTCCGCTGTTCAAATTGGGTGCTACTTTGTGGAAATATGCATACAATAGCTTGGATTCTAAGAAAAGCGAGCAGAAGGAAGATCACAGAAGGAAAGGTCCCTTCCTCCCCTATCCCAGCAGCCACCTGTGCTATCACCAGCTTCTCCAGAGGATCAGGGGCTCCTCCTGAACAACATGGAAAAAGGTATGAGGGGGGTTTCTGGAAGAGGCAGAACCCACCAAAAATCATGTCTGACCCTCCAGGTAGGAGGAACAATTTTTCTATGAATGTCTTTCCACCCACTTAAGAGTCCAAGACATTTGCTTTAATTTTCAATAACATATCTAACCTTAATCTGTCCTCATACCACCAAAGTGACAGGTCCATATTAAGTTAACAGATATTTGTAGATACACATAACAAAGTCTAACAACAATCATAGCCAGGACTTTATATTTTTAATATATTGTGTTGGGAAGATAGTAATTTAATATTACCCCAGCTGTTAAGATTTATATTGAAGTAGCCTTCACAATTTTCATGTGATAGCACTATGGTCTCTAGTTAGCAATTCCTCACTATCCCAATGCTGCATGAATAACCCTGCAGCCTAAGAGTAACCTAAAGTTATATGTATATATTAAGTATTAATTGTATTTTGACCTTTTGTTTATATATAGCCATTTGAAAACTGCTATACAATAATTCCATTGTCATAAACTGATAGGAAAACCCAAAAGTGTAAGCTTAAGCATCTTATTGTATTTCACAATCAGGTTCTAGATCCATTGAGAATAGCTATAAAGCCTTAAACAAGCCCTTTATTAAGTGTTTCTAAAAGTGTCATAAGGAGTTAATAGGACACAGCTGTACAGACTCTTTCTAATAAGCAGCTTCTGTCGCTTTGGTCACCACAGGTGTCTCTGTAACCTGCAAACTCTTATAACTAGTGTATCAAAGTTGTGCTACTTAATAGACTTCTTTAGTAAAACACAACAAAGCAATGACATGCCTGTTGATTGTCAGTCATAAAAAACCTCCCTCAAACACAGATTTTCAAAAGAAACTACACAGCAATTTTTTGTCATTGTAAAATAAAAGAAACTAGAGAATTAAACAGAGACTAGAACAATACAACAGCAGGCAGTCGACTGAACTTAGCCACTGCAGATGGTTTAGAAATAGTGTTTCCTTCGACACCAAGTTGTGGGATAAAAGGAAAGGAGGGAACTCCCTACCCCCAGTGAATGGCAGCATGTAAGATTTAGCCCAATCTCTTGTCCACATATTTTGCCGTGTTAAAAAGCATAGTTACTTCATTCATATCTGTGTTAGAAAGTACTTTTTATCCCTCTTTTCAATAGTAATTAAAACAATTAAAAGCATGGGTCAACACTGTGAGCTAATCTAAATTAAATTAAGATTATGGTAAATGCATCCAAGTAGTCTGTGGAGTATTATGCAAGAACATTGCATGTTTCAGTCTTAATTTGAAAAGTTAACTGCAATTAACTCATTTGTAAGTTACCGGGCGGCATGGTGGAGGAATGCACATGTCAGTGCACTAGTCCTATAGGAACACAAAACCATGTGATTTCTTAAGCGTTCTGTTTATATTAAGTAACAATTATCAATAGCAACATGGAATGAGACCATCCTTGAAGTTAATAAAAAAGAGATCAGCTACTACAATTTTAAGATCCTTCCATCATAAAAATATATAGACATAGGCTCATTGGTACATGCAATATTTCTAAAGACTATCATGATGAATGACATAACCTGCACATTCCACCAGTTACAGAAAACTTTGGTAAGGAACTATTGCCAGCAGACAATTAAGTGCAATCTAAAGCCCAACAACTATATCACCATAGGGGAAAACTTCTGCCTTTATTTATCACAATTAGACTGCATTTGACGAAAGTCAAATGGATCAGATTAAATCCAGTGTAGCAATTCTGGATGTTTTTCATATTACATTTCCCACATGAGCTCAGCACAGAGGCCCTTCAAACTAAACTTCCTGTGGTGTATTAAAAAACTATTAATAACAAAGATACAGATGGGAAATGAGTGTTTGTAGACGGTTCTGGTATTACACTTACATATCTATGCAATGCAATAGATTCTATACAGTTCATCGGGATGTGGGAACAGGTTGCAACTTGCTTACACCCTACAGGTCCATCCCACTGCTTTATTCTACCCCATTAACAGAAAGTTCTCTCCTTTCTAAAGTCCCCATCCCAGACACAACAGATCACTGCATCAATCTGCAGGAGGTTTGTTACACTTCCTTCTTATACCACCATTGAACTCATTCTCCAAGTCTGAATCTTTATATGGCCAAACTGGCACCACCACACACAAAGGGGAAGTATCATCAGGTGTGGAGAGAACCCAATGGTTTCCACCCAAAATGAAAAATCTTTAGGAAAACACAACCCTGAGGAAGAAACCACAAAACAGGTAAAAGAGGACTTGGTATGTTTCAGATTGCTGATTTAGTATTGGGGGCTAATAGACAGAAAATCAAGTGGAGGAAAAAGAATAGGACAGAGTATGTGCTGAAAGAAGGTGTGACTGGTAGGCTAGAAATCTGAACTGAAGAAGGCCACACTGGCCCAGTTCACATTATATATTAAGCCATAGTTAAAATAAACTATGAAATAAACAATGTGAATGAGCAGCATGCTAGTGCCTGCTTCTCAAAAGTGGATGCATTTCAAAAGTCCACATTATGCTGCTCCCCTGTTCCAGCTATGCTGGTGAGGAAACAAGTCAGACTCTGGCTTCTCATTAAGTATACCTGCACTCATGGTGGTTTCTCTCCAAGATTTGTTCTTGGCTTAACACTCATGGATTGTTTAGGTGAAATAATCTACATATTTTTCCACACAGGGAACAGCAAGCTAGTTAGTTTCCTTCCTGGGACGGAAACAGCAGGAATGGAAGAAGAGTGAAGAATGGGCATTTGAGCAGTGTGTACCAGCAAGCTCATTCACATTGAACTATAGTTTATTTTAACTACGGTTTAATATGTGTGAATCAGATCACCGCAACTCTTTGTTGAAGGTTCCACTTGCTGATAATATGCTTTCCAGGTCTTCACTGAGTGATGGTGACTCTACATTTAAAATCCTCCAAGGCACCAGAAAAAGATGCAGTCATAATGCCTCTCACTCAGATATTTCACTGGTTCTCTTGCTCATTCTCCTCATTCACCTACTAACCCTGGCAGACAGGAGGAAGAGAATGGCCCAGGAGACTTGTAAATGAACAGAGTGGGAAGGGTGTGTTGGACGCACAGTGGCTGCATCCTGAGAACATTAGCCTATGAAAAGTAAATCACTGAACAATGTAAGATAAAGGCGGGGGGGGGGAGCAGTCCCAAAATCTATTATTTAAACAGACAGTATACTATGTAACATATATTATAAAGATACACTGAGTTTCTTGAGTTCTTAAAACAGTTTAATATTCAACTCCAAATTATTTACCTTGCTCTGTTTGCTTCTTTTGTCATATCCCATGCCCAGGTTATGAAGTTCTGACTAAGGTAGGAGACGATAGATTCGGCACAAAGCATTTGAGAACAGAACACGTTGGTTAGCACACTTTCATCATGGTGGAGGTAGACAGCAAGCAGCTTTCTCTGAAAAACAGGGGGAAAGTGTTAGCATGATATTTTGATTTATTTGCCCACCACTACCACCACTTTCAGATATAAGTGAAATTTCTGTCTCAGCCCTAACCAAATATTTTGGAGGCATCCTATTGATATTGCTGGAACATCCTTTCAACAATCTCAGCACCCAGCACTCCGCTGCTGCTTCCATAGAAACAATGCTTTGTTTAATGGTATTTGGAGAGAAAGTGAATTACTCTATTCTTGCGATCAAGAACCCATGGCCAAAATGTTTATTTAAGAACATTTTTTTCTACAGAAATAATAATGTTGTGACTATTATATAAAAAGAAGAAAAGCCATGTTTACATTCTGTCATGATCACCAAAATTGAATTTAGAATTTAATCAGTTGCAAATACTTACTACTGTACAACCAATAGCTGATTTTAATGCAATGGCATTAGGATAGGAGGTTTACTATGCATTAGGGAGAGGGAGAATTAAACAAGGGATGTAGCACCACATTTCTTTTTGTGCACAGCACCACACACACAAAAAAGGATCTAGGGAAATTGTGTATTCAAAACTTTCTCTGGATCTGGGGCAAAATCTCTCATTTACTTGGGTTGTAGTCCTATGGAAAGAGCATTCCGGTGCAAACTAATCCCTGATCCCCAGGCCACATGGGTAAAATTATATTGTGCATTGGGTAACATCCATCTGTTCACAAAAGGGATCGAGCAGAAAGGGGTGAGGCAAGGCAAGGCAATTTCCCCTTCCCAAAGCAGCTCACAATGCTACCTTCCACACTGTTCTGCAGGGTACCCAACTCTGGAGCAGCATGTGGGCTATATGGGAAAATGGCCTCACCCACCACTAACCCCTCCACCCAAACTCCATTCATGGAAAGTCTCAATCTAACAGAGTATATTTATCTCATAACAACACTGATTTTTGTTTCAATTTCCTTTTTAAACTAACTAAATTGTTGAGTTTACAGAAAGTTTAATAATGTTACTCTAGCACACTATGCTATTGCTTTGTTTTGCACAATATCTCAGGGGAAATTGATAACTATCAAATTCTCTAGATTCTGAATACGTTTGAAAATACAGTAGCTGATATAAAAAGAAAACTCACCAAAAAATTTCTGATACCACACAACTTATAGCTTGGAAATATTATATAAAATTTTGCAACATAAAATTTCATTCATTTACAATTTAGATAAACCTAAGTATTAATTTCACAGGTAGTTTCAAATCGTAATTTCATATGTAGTTTTGTACTGCTGGCAGTTTCACAAGAAGCATTATTCCAGGAGGCTGCAGTGGCAAAGCCCACCATAGAAAGATGAGGTATAGTTCCGTTCCTAATAGTTCAGCTTCTGTAGACAGCAGACAAATTTAACTGAAACTTATTAAAATATTGTCCTGTAAATAAGCCCAAAAACATGACCAACCTGCAACTTTTTTCAATTAGCCTAAGAAAGTAGGAGCCTATATTTCCATGGTGGAAATGTGGGCTTCATTTTGTAAGTGCCTTCTACCAAATGGACTGATGTGGGGAAGATGTTTTGCTGGCTCCAGAAGAAGCAAATCCCATTCATCTGCTGCCAGCATGGAAACCAAGTGGGTTGGTGGAGCAGGGATGGCCTTGTCCACCAGTCTGCTCAATTTCCTTACAGCCTATGGCTACCTGGCAAGCTGTTCTGACATACGGCTATTAAACTGCTTCTTCTTTAAGAGACACAAGTAATAATGAGCAAGCATCTTTCATTTAACTATTGCCTTTTTATGATACATTCAAATCTGCCGCTCAAGGAATTGGCCAAGATGCAATTAACTCAAAACATAATGTGGGTTCTGAAATTGTGATTCTGGAACACATTTTAAAAACAGTTTGCAATATGGCAAGAGGCAGGGGTTATAGGGAGTAAGAAATAGCCCTGGGCATACCCAAAGTAACTCTTTGGATCAGAGCCAATGTATTTAACCAGCTAAAAATTGCCAGTTAAAAATAAATGTGTTGAATGCATAGAAACATCTGTTCTAACAACACATTCATTTTAAATCAGCACATTTATAAAATACAGAGTTTGTGTAAGTCCTCAAAATCAATTTTAAAAGTATAAAACATTTCAACAGTAGACTTTGGAAAAGGGATTAGACATTTACATTAATGTTTGTCCGCTTTAATTTAAAAAGCGATTCAAAACCAAGTACACATGCACCAGAAAAGGCCACCAATAAGCCTAACATGCACAGTTCCATATAAGTGCAGCCAACAATGTTGACTGAAACTAAACTTGAAAATCCAGGGCACTAATGCACAATATCAGGCAATAAAACAGCATCTCAGTGGTGATATTTAATTTAAAAAAGAAGAAAGAGGCAGGAGAAGATCAGGCACTGTCTGTTTTGGAGGATCAGCCATTCTGCATTTCAAAGCGTGGATCTCTGCAATATCCAGGTTACTGTGCTAGAATCTCCACTATTATATAGCAGTTGTAAGAGAGGGAGGGCAAAGATGTGTTTACTCAGTGATTAGGGCCTTAGAATAAGCCGCTAGCTCCTAGAGAGACAGCTCACCACTTATTCATTTGGGCCAATTCACAAAGCCTAGAAAGATTAAACATCCATGCTGAGAAGACAAGCGAATGCAGACGGTGAAAAAGAAATAAAAATTCTTTAAAAACTCTTAGATGACTTCATTATTTTTTCCACAAGGAAACTTTAGGAAAGTGTTTAGTTAGAGAAAAACCCACATTGACCTCTCCCTAAACCCTTAATCTTTCCTTTGTGGTGGGACTGCTTTGTGGTAAGCGGATGGCTTTGCTCTCCTCTTTTCATTGGGAGCAGAGAAAAAAAGGCTCTTGAGAAACTCCTTTCGTCCCAAAGAAACAACCCCATGAAACTGTTAAATATAAGATTCCATGTGAATGAACTTTCCAAAATATGTACAGTTTAAAGCTAGGAGTTGAGGCCAAATACTAGAAAACAAGGCAGGTGCACACTTTAGCATATGTAAATTAGGAAATGGCCAAAAATATTTAACTATCCCCATTTATCGATCGAAATGCCATTTGGATTTCAAATTCAGATCATTCAGTTTTGCCATTTCTGTCTGCAGTTGATTGGATTTGTAGCTGTTACATATTGGCACGAAGTAGAATCATATTCAGTCTATTGGCTAAAGGTGCCTTGGATTAAAAATATATATATACTAAAGATCCAAAAGCACTCTGGGGAGGAAATGTCTACCAAATCTCAAAACTTCCAATTTACCAACATTAATAACAATTTAATTTAAAATATACAGGCAACATTTAGCAATAGTATGTGTAATGATTTGAGTCTGTGTTTTTCCTAATACCAAGAAACCTTGCAATTGCTACATTTCTACAAAAGAATCAATTAAAAACAAATCCACACAAACTGTTTTGGATGAAGCAGCAGCGAAATCGTAAAACACGAGAAGAAACCATCAATCAAAATGCTGAGTGGTCTTGAGGAGGTTAGCTTTTCAGTGATCAAACTCCTTAGCAAAGTTCCCGGGAATGTATTAAGATAATAGGAGCTTTGTCCCTTTAGATCTTCCTCTGTGAGGAAGTGAGGTAACAAGATTACTAAAAGGGCATTATCTGGAGAAAGTATTACTTGGAAGTGACACCACTATTTAATTCTGAGGAAGATTTTTCTTAAAAGCACCTGAGCTAGCTGCCAAAATCCAAATGGCTCACAATGTGATTTGGGGGCCTAGCTTTTGAAAATCTTACCTGAGCTGTTGGCTTGAGTGAGTGAGGCTTAAAACATGCCTAAATTCTCTTAAATTCTGTTTGGTTAATTTTGGTTTGTTTATTTATTAAAATTCTATTTCAGAGAAAAATTGAGAAATTACCATGGTTCAGTCATTAAATATCAGATATTAGTATCTGGCATGATCTCTTTCCCTAGTGCATTGTATCCTTTGGCAGACTTGCCTCAGAAAAGTACTTAATTTTTCAACCCAACAATCCTAAAAGGCAGAATATGCCACCATTTGAAATATATAGGCAGGTATCCCTTAATTTTGAAATGCTAATTGCTTCTGAATGTAGGTGAAGCTCGTTAAGAATTATAAATTATTCTTAAATCCAGTTTAATTTTCTGATCTTGCATTTGCAGCTATTCCCCCCCCCCCCTTCCATCAGTCTTAAGAAACCAAAGAATAAAGGGTATTAATAAGAAGGTATTTAGTCATCAGCCCAAGAACAGACCAGAATGACAGATAATATCGGAACAGAGTAACAAAACAACTTTAATATCCACATTTTTCATTGTTTGTGGTCAAACTCTTTTTAATTTTAAGTACAAAAGTATGTAAGACTTGTTTTATATTAAATAAAAACTATGTATGGGGTGTTCTGTTGCAGAATAACTATGTGGCCAATAAGGACTCTGTAGTCCTTAATTTGGTACCTTGTGCTAGAGAAAGGTAGCAACTGTGAGAAGACGAGCTCTGCACATGCGAAGGGACAGCTGATTTGCTTGCATTATTGAAAGAAATGGGGAAGCTTGCTTACATATCACAAATGCATGTGACAACACGCATCGACTTCTAAACCAGAGACCAAAACCTAATTAATCAACACCAAATATTATTTTGTGCTAGGGGATGTATGACCCTATTCAAAACAAGCTATTGACCAATTATCTGGACTCAAGACCCACCAACCCACAGGGCTTCCATCTTGCCAGTTTACTGGCCTTTATCAAGCCCATCACTGAGTCCTAGCATCAGCCCAAGGATTGCGCAGCCTCTTGATTTGGCTATTTCAGATAAAAAGAGCTGGGTATCAGCAGCATACTGTTGACATTTCCCCCCAAGCCAAATGATTGCTTTCAATGGCTTTATATGGATGATAAACAACATTAGGGACAAGATGGTACCCCACAGCACCCCAAGGCCCAGGGTGCCAAAAGACAATCACCCAACTGAAAATGACCAAACACCTTCAATATCTATCCCACCAAATCAGCTTGGAAGGATACCATGGTGGATGATATCAAAAGCCACTGAGAGATTAAGTAAAAATAACAGGTTTGCACTCTGCCTGTCCTTTTCCCAATAAAGGGAGTGACCAAGGTCAATTTAGTCCTATAACTAGGCCTAGATCCAGATTGAAATGGGTCAAGATAATCTGTTTCATCCAAGAGTACCTGCAACTGTTGAGACACAACCCTCTCAATCACCTTCCCTGAAAAGTGAGTATTTGTGACCAGGCAGCAGTTGTCACAGACCACTAGGAAAAGCATAGGCTTTTTCAGGTTTCAGGTAACATGTCTGAACGATAATAGTCTTTTGGGAAAAGGAATTGCAGTGCTCAGCCAGGATCTGTAGGTGGTACTGAAGACCAAGTTGTTGCTGACTTGATTTGAAATCTTTTGTTTTTAACTTTTGGCCTAAATGTTTGCATTTAAAGTAGGTGATGTTGTTGTATTATACAGTGCATCCACATTGCTAGGCAAGCAGGGCCCAAGCAGACCAGAGTGCAGCAGCCTGCAGTTTAGTGTCCAGGCCCTGAAAGCCAGAAAGGTGAGCAAACCGGCTTTCCCAGGCCCAGGGAGCCTGAGGGGGACAAGGGAAGGAAGGAGAAGAGGGAAAGCCCCATCACACAAGTTGTAGTCCTTGCACAAGGCTTCTGCTGACAGGGCTGCTTAGGCGGATCTTCTCTCTCAAATGTTATTTCTCCACATGCCATTCAACGTGATTTCACACAACCATTTTTAGCTCACATTTAACATCATGAAGTAGAACCAGGCAGCCGATAATTTCAGCACATTTAAAAATTGGAAGTACACAGATGAGTAAATTTGATACCATCTTGGTGAATCATTTTCAGCATCTAGATCTAAAGAACACATGATGAAGAAAACTCAAAACCAAGCAATAATTTCACTCCCCCCCAAAAAAACCCAGTCTAAACCAATTAAGGATTTAGGATCAATCAAAGATTCAGAAACTTTGTAAAATAAGGATAACTAAATCTGTTTTAACTAAGAGCACTGGTTTGCATAAATGTAGCCCTTTGCTTTCCCCTCTGTGGTGACGTAAACACTCTTTTTAAAATATGATGCTACCTCATACTGAGTGAAGTAACCAGGTCCACCTAGACCACTACTCTGCTTGAACTAGCAGCACCTATCCACAGTTTCAGGTAGAAGTATTTTCCAACCCTGCCACCAGAGTCATTTAAGCGGAAATCCCAAGGATTGAACTGGGAACCTTCTGCATGCAGAACATGAGCTCAGCTGAAACACAAACACTCAACACATTTTTTACAAAATGTGTGACATCCTTGAGCTGCTTTATAGCATCCGGCCTACATTCATAATCATTTTAGGCTTCAAAATTAATGCAGTTTCTTAATATTTTCATAGTAAAATTTCAACACACTTGCATTGTGATTACCATTTTGACCAGCTTTGTATATGTATCACTTTCATAAAATGCTTGAAGTATTGCAAAATATATTACAGTATATATGAATATTTTCGTTTAACCTATGAAATACACAAAATAAATTTGGATTTTCTGCCCGTGGGCTAGGTTGGATGTGCATATGGATTAAGTTATTCTTATCTATTCTAACCACTCACCTCCAAGCAATGTGTGTGGCTTCAAACAGATCATGTTGGCCACTGTGTTTATTTCAGTAAGTTGAAGTGAAGCATTACAGATGCCAATAGGTAATGTTTCCCTCTATCCACCTCAGGATTTGACTCATAATTGATTCTCCCATCTGGTATTTGGGTTCAGCAGGAAAGCTTTGAGATTTAATTAATAATTTCAAAGCTTGAGTTCACTTTTGCTGGAGTTGCAATATCATGATATTAGAATATTTTGCATCAGAATATTTATTAAAAGAGATGCTGGAATTATTAAAGGTACAGTACTTCTTGCTTGCAGTTAAACATTCCAGTATTTTTATTTTGGAAATGTTATCAGACTGTCAGACAGGCCTAGTCTTTTAGCAATTAAAACGCTGCAAAAAGTAAAACTGCAAAATCTGAGAATGGAGACAGAAATTTTATTGCAACAGCAAGAGTGAAACACATTTTTCACATCTGTTTCATCATCAATCAGTGATCACCTTAATATACTTTCAGAACATACAGAATGTTTGCTGAATTCCAGATTTTGTTATCTGAATGGGTTATGGCACCTGGATGGTAGCAATATGGACCCCATTATGATTATTTGGCTCATCAAATTATGGATATAGAGGATATGATTCTGCTTTGGATGTAAGGAAAACAGAAAAAAATTATATGAAAATAGGAAAACATTTACAGTATATAATAGCCATATTCAAGTATCTAAAGGGCTGCCACATGGAAGATGGAACATATTTTTCTCCTGCTCTGGAGGGTAGGACTCAAACCAATGGATTCAAGTTACAAGAAAGGAGTTTCCGACTAACATCAGAAAGTACTTTCTGACAGTAAGAGCCATTCAACAGTGGAACAGACTCCCTTGGGAGGTTGTGGAGTCTCCTTCCTTGGAGGTTTTAAGCAGATGTCGGATGGCCATCTGTCAAGGATGCTTTAGTTGAAATTCCTGCATTGCAATGGGTTGGACCAGATGACTCCGGGGGTCCCTTCCAACTCTGAAATTCTACTGTTGTATGATTAATTTTTGATCTTAGATAATCCAGGGACACACTCTTGGCTTCCCAATAAAATTGTAATAGTGTGTACTTGTGGGAAAATGTTTCAGTTTGTGTTCTTCCTTTTCTGCATAGTTGCTAGAAATTAAGAGGGGGTGCTCAGCAACCATTTGTTCCCAAGGCAAATGCTGAGGGGAATAGATTTCGGATCTGAGAATATGTTGTCGGGGGGACTAAGTGGGGGAAATTAAATAAAATTAAATTTTAAAAGGCCAATTGAGAGTTAGCTTGCTCAGTGGACATTAAATGCGGTTGGCAAGATAGAAAGCTGGTGGGAATAGAGTATCCTGGAGGGAGACAGTGAACAAAATAGTGTCACAGGGTCCCACTTGTATAACTGTGCTCATAAATCCAGGCAGCGCTGTAATCAATTTCATCTGCTGGAAGATCCTTTTACCAGAAGCATTTATGAGGCATGTAAGGGTTCAATTTGAATTCGGTAACTTACCAGCATGAAGCTGAATCCCAACATGGAAACATTGTGGGTGAGTGTTCTCAGGTTTGGGGATGAGGCTGCACAACCCCCTAAAGGAGCAGGTATGCAGTTTAGGGATACTCTTTGATCTACCATTGCCACTTGAAGCCCAGATGGCCTCAGTGTCCCGAAGTTCACGTTGCCAGCATTGCTGGTTCATCGGCTGCAATTCCTTGTGGACAGGGATAGCTTAGCTATGGTGATTCATGTTCTGGTAACCTCCTGGCTAGATTACGTGTAGCTGCCATGAGATGTCCTGGAAGCATCAGTCAATGTGGAATTTAGCTGCTAGAATTTTGACGAGTACAGCCAGAGCCATTCAATATTACCCCTATTTTGAAAGATTTACACTAGCTGCTTGTTTGCATTAGAGCCCAATTTCAAGTGCTGGTGCTTCCTTTTAAAGCCATAAATGGTTTGGACCTGAAGGTGTTCCTCTTTCTCTACTAGCCTATCCCTGTTTTAGGATCTTCTGGAGAGGCTCTGTTCCAAGTACCCTATTAAGCAGAAGTATGTTAAGCTTCCAGGAAGGACACATTTTTTTCTGTGGTGGTGCCCAACCTTGGAATGCCATCTGTAAAGAGGCACACCTAGCACTGAAATTACAATATTGTTGGCACCAATAGACCTTCCTATCTACTCTTGCATCTTTGAACCTGGCAGTAGCATATGGAAGGCATGCACATATATAAGAAATGTGAACAGATAACTCATATATAATAGCCATAACTTACAGATCATTTAAAGGTTAAATTCATGTTTGAATTAGTACACCTACAGTATTCTATAACATACCAACAATAAACTAGGGAAAAATAAACTTAGTTCATATGTGTATGTGTTTTTTAAAGAACTATATAGGTATCACTAAGACTTCTAACATGAATTTCTTTTCAGTAATTTTTAGTAAATTTTCAAATTTCCATTATAGCCATCCATTCAACATCTTTCCTCCCTACCCTTCCAAGGTTCTTTTAATTTGTCCGCCATTCCTGCATAATTTTGTAAATCCATCTAATTCATTTTCCCATCTTCCCATAATGTATTTCCCATCCCATAAATATATTATACTGTTCAATTTACCTTAATACTGACACCGTTTTCAATTGTACACAATTATTTTCAGCAAAAAATTCCCACTCCTCTTTAAATACCTGTTCTTCTTGCTCTCTTATTCTACTTGTTAGACCTGCTAACTCTGCATATTCTATCATCTTAAGTTGCCAATACGCCTTGCTATGGACCTCCCTCACCTGCCATTTTTGAGCTAACAAGATCTGAGTCGTTGCATACATTAAAAAGTTTTTCTGACACCTGGGTACCTCTGTCTGAACCATTCCTAACAGGAATGCCTCTGTTTTTTGGGAATGTTGTTTTAAACTTTTTTTAAAATGTCATTATATATCATTTCCCAATATTCTTTAACTTTTTTGCATGCCCACCACATATGGAAAAAGTTCCTTTCATTTCTTTACATTTCCAACACAAATCCGATTCCGCTTATACATCTTAGCCAGTGTTCGAGGTGCATTTTCAGGCAGGGAATTTCATTAGTGTGAGCAGTTTCTGAGCTCTGGGAGCAGTACTACGCCTAATATTTCAGATTAAAGCTGCAGAGAGGAAGGAAAGGAGGATCTTTTTATGCCTTCCCACTTCCAGTCACTCTCTGGAAAAGAAAGCCTCTTAAGAAAATTGGGGGGTGGGCAGGGGAAAGACTAGACCATGTGAAAAATGAACATAATATTTTAGCTGCAGTTCATTCGTTTTAAGCCTTGTATTCTTGTTACAAGACAAAAAAATCAGTTGTTGCGCCCATGACCTAGGTTTAAGGTGCCATTTAGCTCCTAGCTTTCATATGTCAGTTTCTAACACAGATCTTAGTTAATCTACTCGGGGTTAGATACCATCTATGAATCATTTTCATGTATTCTCTTTCAACGTGTAGCATGCAGTAAATTTCAGATCTTTCTTCTAGAGTTTCTTCCAGAGGTTTAGTTCTATATTATAGGTAAAGGTAAAGGGACCCCTGACCATTAGGTCCAATCGTGGCCGACTCTGGGGTTGCGGCGCTCATCTCGCTTTATTGGCCGAGGGAACTGGCGTATAGCTTCTGGGTCATGTGGCCAGCATGACTAAGCCGCTTCTGGCAAACCAGAGCAGCTTTTTTTACCTTTCCCGCCAGAGCGGTACCTATTTATCTACTTGCACTTTGAGGTGCTTTCGAACTGCTAGGTTGGCAGGAGCAGGGACCGAGCAACGGGAGCTCACCCCATAGTGGGGATTCGAACCGCTGACCTTCTGATCGGCAAGTCCTAGGCTCTGTGGTTTAACCCACAGCGCCACCCGCGTCCCAACGTTCTATATTATACCCTATATCAATTGCCCAGTGGGTCACCAAGGCTTTAACCAGCTTGTCTTTTGTTTCCCATTCCAATAATTGCTTATACATTTTAGACAATAATTTTTCATTATTCTGCAATAACTCTCTTTCAAATTGTGAGCTTTTCTCCAAAATTCCATTTTTCTTATCTAGTTTAAACATATCATATAATTCAGGGGCCAGCAAACTTTTTCAGCAGGTCCACTGTCCCTCAGAACTTGTGGGGAGCCGGACTATATTTTGAAAAAATAATAACGAACGAATTCCTATGCCCCACAAATAACCCAGAGATGCATTTTAAATAAAAGGACACATTCTACTCATGTAAAAACACGCTGATTCCTGGACCGTCTGTGGGCTGGATTTAGAAGTTGATTGGGCTGGATCCGGCCCCCAGGCCTTAGTTTGCCTACCCATGATATAACTGATAATACTGTAACCAATCAGTAACTTGGCTCTGCTTCTAACATGAATGTTAGGAAGGATAAATTATGAGAGAGTCACAATATGTATGCAGGAGAAGATGATGTTTTTCAGTAACTATCTTTAAAAAAAGAGATCACAATGTCTCTTCATCAATAAATAAATAAATAAGCAAGCTACTACGTGTATACCAAGTACATAAGAAAAGTACAATTTCTGATAACCAGAACCTTTCATTAACTTTCTATTTTATTCATATATAGAGAGAGAGAGTTTATCCTTATTCATATTCACAAAAACTGCTAGATGTTTTCCTCACAAAGGATAAACAAAGTACAAAGAAACTAGTTCTTGCTCTGGAGCTGAAGCTGAGTTTTTACAGAACACCTTCTGCTCAGACAACTTAAAATTCCCCAAGAAAAAGGACAAGGTCTACACACACTCTTGGCTGCAAAGTGCTCTCAAATTAAATCAGTTTGAAGTGGTTTTCATTAAGATGGATTGAGTGTGGCATCGTGAGAAACACTTTATAAAATGTAGTGTTTTACTTAGTGATTAACTATATACCAGTTGATGAAGCTCCCTAAATCCTTCGTAATCCGACCACTCCAATAAACATTTAATGAGCATATAAATTCAAAAAGCCTAGCAGAGGATTTAAACCTTCAATCTTGTTTTTATTTACTCTTCCAACTCAATTTCTCACTTCAAGTTAAGAATGCTATTGCTTCAAGCTCGTCTGTTGCCCTGGTAAAATTAAGTGCCCTCTGCAGCTCAGTTTAGAACATATGGTTTCAGATTTCAATTATTTTAGCAGTAAAGTATATATTTTAGAAATTGTATTTTTAAAAAAAACATTACTACTTCCTAATAAGTACTGTTAAGGAAATCCTCCCATTAGGAAATGAATGAAATTAGGAAATAATGTAAAATTGTAAGAGAGTTTGATCCTTTTAAACTTGTTATTCAGTTACTTGATACATTGGTCTGGTTCAAGTGTCTCTGTGGTTTAATGTGAACAAAAAAGTCCCCACTTCACTGCTCTTCCACTCCTGCTGGAGCATATTGGGAGCGACTACCCACAAGCCTTGGCTTCTTATGTCATTTGAATTCAAGCTTGTGGTTTGTTTTTCTAACAACTCACCCTTATTGCCCATAGCAAAGGCATTGTATCCAATACTGCTGCTTCACCTGAGCAGCAGACTTTCAGTTGTGCGATGGATGTTCCCCCTCCTCTCACCCGTGCATCATCAAAATCTACTCCAGAGACCCTCCAGAGCAGATTTTGGGTATGTGTGGGGAAAGGCGGAAGGCCCTGATCATGCAATCAGAACTCCACTGACATAGTATCGGATACAACACTTGTGTTGTTCTTGGCTTGCCACGTAGTTTGAGGAAAATAACCACTAGGGCTCAAACAACATGACAAGCCAAGGTTTATGATTCGCCGCTTCCAGCGTGGCATAGTCGGAAGTAGGGGCAAAAGTAAAGTAGGGATGTCTGACCAGAATGCGTTGCTGCTTGTTCATGTTAAGCCACAGTTAAACATTAACTATGCTTCAATGTGACATGCAAACATAACCAATTTTGGAACTAACTACTGCAATAGTTAATCAGTGTAGGAAGTGGCCAGAAAGGCATTTTAGACAGTATAGTATTAAAAATGTACTTACATCTCTGGCTTTTCCATAGAAAGCCTCTTGAAAAGCAGCCTCTAATGATCCAATAAAAAACACTGGATGGCAGTCACCATATCTGTGTGAATACCAAAATGTTTCAATTAAAAAAAAAACATTTTTTAAAAAATTAAATGGGTTCCAGCACTTTAAGATTTTTTTAAATTTTTTTTTTACAAAAACACAGAATAACTACATTTTCTAGGAAGCAATATTTAAAACATTTTATTTGCATTCAACACTTCAGGTCAACACACCACAATATATTTCAGGCATATACACATTTTTCATTTCTGTATAGATAAAATTGTTATCTATCAAACTGAGAGCTACCAGGGCCAGAAATGCAATTCTGAGATACAGAAGACTGACACTGAGAGCAGTCTCAAGTAAATGACTTTGGCATGCCTGAAATGTAAACGTTATCAATCTTATACTTAGTGTAAAACTTTAAGTTAAGTGATAGAATGCCAGCAATTAAAAAATGATGCCACAAAAATCAGTTTCTGTTCTTATTTGTTCATTTGTCTTCCAAGGGACAATGGGAAGACCTTCGCAGGAACAGGCCAGTGTTGGTAGCATAAACAGAAACTTATAGAGGAAGGGAGGGAGGGGTTTCCAAATGACACAAATGGAGAGCTGCTCTCCATGAGGCATTTGCAGAGGTTTGCCCTTTGCTTGTTACCCAAAACAGCAGATAGCATAAGTACTTCCTGCCACACCTCTGACCATATGAAGTTGCTCAGAATAACAAAGCTTCAAAATCAAAACTCACAAGTTTGAGCCACTAAAGTTCCCATGGTAGAGCTAACTGCACGAAACTGCATTAGCTACAAGAACAATTTGTAGAGTAAATAGTATTGTCTCCTCACCTTCCGTAACTGCATTAAGTTTATTCATAGCCATTCGACCCAGCCTCAGCTAACTACATTTCCTTCCCTTTCTTCCTAATCTGGAATCGGATGGAAAAATATTCTCAACAGGATGTTAAACTATTCCACTGCTCACTGAAAGCAGAGAAATTCAAAAGGTAAAATAAGACTTGTCCTTTTGAAGGTAGCTGGGCAATAGGAATATCGAAGAGAAGAGTGCAGAAATGGAAAACTTGATCCTACAGGCAGCTGGATCCTACTCAAAAACCACCCTCTGAAATGCCTTCCACCAAAACCAACACTGTCAGTCTTGTAATGGCTGCTGGAGATAGGCACCTAAGAACAGTTCTCAAAAGCTGAGCTGCGTGGCTTAGGAAGCTGCCTTATATGGAATGATACCATGGACTGGCAGTGGCTCTCTGAGGTTTCATTGCCATCTGTACCTGGAGATGCACAATACACATCAGGAGGCTTAGTTTGGTCAGTATCGAGTATACGCTTTCAGAGTTAACACAAAATACATTATTTCTGGTAAATGAGCCACCATAACTGCTAGAGCATGCATCCCCAAACTTGGCCCTCCAGATGTTTTGGCACTATAGCTCCCATCATCCCTAGCTAACAGGACCAGTGGTCAGAGATGATGGGAATTGTAGTCACAAAACATCTGGAGGGCCGAGTTTGGGGGTGCCTGCGCTAGAGAGTTGTGAAAATTTGTATCTCAGGCTTTTTAGACTCGTCCACCCATGTACTATCTGAAACCAGGGGCAAATTGGTTGCCAGACATGATTCCCCACCCCCAGCTCTCCTACCCCACTAGGAGAGTCACACCCCCTTGTGCAGATTGCCATAATAAGGAAACAGGACATTAGATAGAATATGAGTGCACTGACCCTACATTCAAACCATGCACATTTGGGAACTTTTCTCCTGCGTAAGATTGTGGCCTGTCCGTGGGGCATACAGAGGTCTGAGTATACCTAGCTCTAGATCACTGTTCCCTTTAGTCTTTCATTTTTCTGAAATATATCCATTCAGCCATTCCATACCACACACATAAACTTATTAGATAATCTTTTTTAAAAAAAACCCCATGGTGTATTACTTTATTTATTTATTTATTTATTTATTTCTATTTATTAAATTTGCAAAGCGCCCTATACCCGCAGGTTTCAGGGCAGTTCACAGGATAAAAATCGGAATATAAAACCACAAAATACATAACCAAAATAAAAACAGAAAGAACCCTGTAGCACACACACCTCTCAAAAAAGCCCCACATTTTTAAAGGGCATAGGTCGGATGTCAATCAACCAAAGGCCTGGTTAAAAAGGAATGTTTTTCCCTGATGGCTAAACGTATATAATGAAGGCGCCAGGCAAACCTCCCCGGGGAGAGCATTGCACAGACAGGGAGCAACTGCAGAAAAGGCCCATTCTGGACCTCTTGTGGAGGAGGCACGTGAAGGACCTCAGGTTCATATGGAAAGAGGCGGTCCTTGAGGTATTGCGAAAAAATACATATTGGAAACGTCAAAAGAATCTCACAATCGTGTGTTATGAATTAAATGTTTCAATAATTCCATCCTGAATAAGAGCTCTCTGCTGCAAAAAAAACCCACTGCAGGCTGTCTTATGGTTTAGAGTAGCTGCGAACTTAGGAAGAGTATGCAAAGGAAAAGTGTGTGATTGGATATTTAGAGAAGCTAAAGGGTTTACAGTTGGTAGGCTGAATGTGGAGAAGCAGGTCGCATTTTAAGTTTAAAAATAAATTTCCTAAAGAAATCTGACAACTTCGGGATTCAAATATCATAAGATTATTATCACTACCACATTTTTCCCAAATGCTTTGTAAAAATATAAGTCACATTCATGAACCATAGATGCAGAAATTATGCACAATTACAAGTCTAACCTTGAAGAAAATTCTGCTGTGAATTGTAATAAGGCATCTCCTTCATTTTCAGCATTTTCTGGCACTAAAGAAAGGAAGGAAAATAGTACATAGTATAGTATAGTATAGTATAGTATAGTATAGTATAGTATAGTACAGTATAATTATCCATAGAATAGTATTCATATTATATTTTTTGAAAACATTGCCTTTACTATTTTCTTTAATTGTACATATGCATTTATTCAAATAACTTTTAATAACCCTTAATGAAGAGAACAGTAATAATATGGCCCTTTGGGCATATGGAATTTGTGACCAGTTCTAGGAAGATGAAGATGATAAAAACAACGTATCGGTTTTTGCATATGACAGTATTATTATTGCAACAATAAAATTAGAATCTTATAAGCCATCTTATAACTGTTGTTATACTATATTTCAGTGTTTTTTCTTTGAAATATTTTACACAAGTATTTGTATAGCTTTTGTTCTAGTTCTAGAATAACAATAAATCTTAGTAATATTTCAAAGAAAAAACATTGAAATATAGTAGGCTAGTACATACAGCCCAGAAGTTAAGTTTTAAGTCTAAGAGAATTGATTTCTGGAGGCCTGAATCCAGAATTCATTTATACAGTCTTCATTTCTCAGGTCTCCCTTTTTAAGTCAGCTTTTTTTTTTTTTTTAAGAGTTTATCACTGGATGTTGAAATACATTTATTGGAATATATCTCAAAAAAAACCTATCTGGTGGAACCAAAAGGAACCAAAGTTTGCTTTCTTTCAGTACAATGTTACACTATTCACAGCATGAAGGATTGCATTACTTACTCATTGGAGATTTCCTCAATGCAGATGACGCCATTCCAAACATCTCTCCATCATCCACTCCAAATTCTGTGGCATCTTCAAAGTCATCTCCATCACTGTCACTAACCATATGTACATCTGTGCATTGCTAATTTAGTAAAAGCCATAGTTAAGAATACTGCAGAACAGATTTATATTTATAATATAATACTGTTTCAATATTAGTAGTTTCCCATATACAACTATAAAGGCCATCCTGTTTGAAATTAAGAACCTTGGAGGAAATTCCCTATATATTTTGGCTTGAGAAAACTATTTTGTATAAATAGGATTGTAAATAGTGGGTGTGTTCATACAACATGATAGACTGTGGCTTGTTGTGATGGCATGAGCCTAGTCTTCCCCTAGCTTTGTTGACTACCTCCTTCAACCTAGCCAGAGAGAGTTTTCACTTCGATATTTTTTTTAATGAATTGCAGCTTGTCTTGTGATCCAAGCTCATCAAACCGTGGTTAATTTTAGCTATGGCTTGTTTGAAACAATCCGACTTCAGCACAGATTAGGCTATAGTAGAGTCAAAGTGAGTTTTATGGGCAGTAACCGGAATACAAATGTGGCTTTCAGCATAGCTTGAAGGAGTGTCTGGATATCATATTTTGTGTGTGAAAAGGAAGAGGGAGGAAGGAGGTTGTGTTTACCTCTTCTGACTGTTCTCTGGTTTGTGCTGGTGAGGATCTTCTTCCAACTGTAAGTCGGTGGCAAGGATAAGAGACTCCTGATGCTGCTAGGGTCACCTAAAACACAGGATACATTGCTGCATCAACTATCAGATTTGGATAAACATGTTTCTTTCAGTGACTAAAACCAAACTACAGTAGACTTGAATGAACTGGAATAAAAAGATTGGAAAATTTAGAATTTACCCACAAGGAACGTTGTTATACAAAATGAAGCTAGAAAAAAGGATGCAATACTTGAGATCATTCCACAATATCCTTTCTTGACAAGATTTATTTTCAATATATCATTTCATTTCAATCCTCAAACTTCTACATCACGGCAAACAGTTAAAGCTACCTCATTATTGCTGTATAGCTGGTCGGCACTAAGCTCATGCACTTGACAAACTGGGAATCATTTACATTTCTCTTAACTAGTAGTGGACAGGCAATGGGTAGGAAGAGGCCCTCACCACAGTTGTGGTGACTGAAGAAAGAACACAAAGCAGCTCAAACACCATCCAGCTAAGGAGCCAAGATAGCACTGAAGACAACAGATGGTTGGAGTCAAAGTACAAAGCAGGTGACTGAGTAGGTGTGGGCAGTTCCCATTATTAAGGTAATCTGACTCAGTTTTAGACCTCAGATTCCCAAAATCATTAACAGAGAGTCTATATAGAAGAAGTCAGACTATGAAAACTGAGCCAACTTGGAAGAGGCCTAAGTTATCGAGAAGGCGTGAGGAATTGATAAGGGGCTCTCACAAGAGTAAGAACACTTAGAAGCTGTGGAAACCTGTATCAATGTAGTAGACAGTACCTTGCAAACATGTCTAGTCACTGTAAAAAATGCTGCTGACAACATATTTCTTCCCTTAACACAGACTATAGAGGCTTCCTTTGTGAAGGAAACCTGTAATATGGATAATAGTTGTACATCTCAGTTTGTGAATATGGCCTGATCTCAGAAAGTAGAGACTACTTTGCTATATTTTGTGCACTAAAAGGTTAAGGCAGTATTGAAAAATATGCAAATTACATTTAAATTGTCCAATAGTTGAGAGTTTTAAAATCTTTATTCGCTTTAGAAGAATAACAACAGAGTTACATCTACATTTCTCCCCCGCTCCATCAACTGACACAGAGCCTTCTTGATTAATAAGCAGCTATGCAAACATGTCCCTGCAGGGTAAAAATACACATATTGTCAAAACTGAATAAACAGTAACTGATGTGTATTTTTTATAACAATTTAAAATGTATTGGCTAAATGTCTGTATTTTAAAAAAATGTGAAGGAAGTTCTACTTTCCAAGTCACTGTAGTGGCTAAAAAAGTCTTATCCAAAGCCTAGCAAGTATGCTAGAAATACTCTTATTTATTTTTATCCTCAAGTCAGGGTGTTTTTAATCACTTATGTGCTAGAATTCATAAAAGCCTTAATTTGCTTCAGGTTAAAGCAAGCTGATTAAGTGTGCTAGCTAACCAAGTGAGTGTTGACCTGCCTGGACTAGCCTGCTGCCACATTCTTGTAGCAAGGTTAAATAGCAGTTTAGTCACAATTTTAAAATCACAGAGTTAAAAGGAAATGACTCTTTTGGAATAAATGAAATATTAAAGCAGACATTCAGGTCAAGCTCAATTATCAGTGAAACTCTTTCATACATAAAACAGAATCTATGCTTGCCTTTGTAATGCTGGCACTGCCATTTTATATCACATGCTTCATTCAGTATTGAACATAGTAGTGGGGAGGGGGAGTAACATCTGTTTATATACCTAAGCTCTCACTAAGGAGCGCACTAAAAGAAAGGTGACTAATGCCAAATAGAGGTTTGGTGGTAGCAAACGAACTAGATCCAAGGGTCTCATGATAGATGGCTTCCTCCCAATTAAAGCTGGATAAATGGGTTAGAATATTAGGTAAGGAAAGTCAGACATTGAGAACGTGATGCTGGCCGTTTGCTTTCTCATGTTCAATAATATTAAAACATAGCTCAGGGTGGGATTTTATATAGCTCAAAATCAATGAGAGGTTTTCTTATCTAGCTGAGCATGTTGTAGAAATGGACGTGAGAAGGCCACCATACTGGTCTCTTAGGGGGAAATAATAATGAATATTCTGTGCTAAAACTAAATGCAAGATGGAAAAACAGGCTGCTGAAGAGGCCAGGGGCCATCTTGGCTGAGAGTCCTGGAAGAACTGCTCCCTGCCTTGCTGGCCTTTTCCCACTTAGCCTTGGAGGGCAGGACCCTGACTGACTCCAGCTACAAAAGCTGAGGCTGCTGAAGAAGTGAGATACCATCTTAGCTGTCTCTTAGTGCAGACCCAGGTCATCAAGTCTGAACTCCACAGCCACCATCAACCATCATTGGCAGGATTGGCAGCAATAGCAGCAGATATGCTCTATGCTCAACATTTTATACTCTTTTTACTTAGACTTCCTTCAGCAATGTTTTCTATATAAACATGATGGGGGAGATATGCCAGGCCAAAGTGAACAAGAATATTAATAGGTCTGTGCTGTTAAATTCTTAAAGCTAGCAAACAGATTTGGGTTTCTATGCTGGCATGACTAAAGGCAGCAATTAACTCTTGGCACTCAAAAAAGCATGAAATTTCACTGAAATTATTTCAAAATTAACAAAAACATTTTGGGTTTATTCTTAAACCCTTGATAACACCAGTAAAACTAGAACAACTAACAACCAATTAGTTTTATCTTTTCACAGGAAATGAACTATTTTCCTTTTGTATACAACACATAATATGTCAGGCATTAAATCTTTTTTTTAAAAAAAAATTAAACACTAACTGGATGGTGGAAAAAAATCACAAGGGTGGAGTGTGTTCACGTTCCACTAGCACCAATGCTTACTTTATCCCTTCATAAAGTGCTGCTGAGATAATTACTGCTGACAGATTTATTCAAGGTTCATTTCACTTTTTCTCTAGGTTTTTTTCTAGTTAGAAGTGCAGCAGAGCCCATGGGAAGATCCACCCCTCACACCTGTTAAGTTTCTTCATGTTACTAGGGCCAGTTTAGACATGTCACTTTGAATTAGCATTGTACAGGGGCACTAAGTGTGACAATTACTTATCACAGGTTTAACCTTGGAAGGGAAGAGAGGGGGGGAGGAGAAAAGTTTCTAATTCAAGTCCGAGAACAGTGTCCGAATACGTAATTTAAGCCCTTTAATACAGGTTGCATGAAATTCATTCCAAGACTCATAAAAAGGTTCCCATGGTACCATGGTTTCCAAACAAGGATGCAGATTACTATAAAGGGCACATCTACAGTTACAATGTATTTGATTTTAGAAAAATAAAATTTAGAAAGGAAAATATTTTCACTGAAGACAATGGCCTGCTGTTGAAAACTTAAGAAAACATTGATAGCTGCTCTTTTTATTTTTCCTTGAAGTTTTCCTTCCTGTATTCTGAAGTCACATACACTAAACTCCAAACTCAAGCCATGCTTGGGGTCTGTATGTGCACATGATAAAGGAGAATCCCTCTTTGAGGTCTGCTGTTATAACAGTGTCAGGATTGCAGTCTAAGTATTGTTTTAGAAAAAGCAATGGCTACTGCAGACATTGTAGAAGACTAGCAAGAAGATTTATCCCTACCTCTTCAATTTGCAAGTGCCATTTGAAACACGCCCTTCAAAATCCCTTCAAACAGTCATTTACAGTGGTACCTCTGGTTAAGAACTTAATTTGTTCCAGAGGTCCATTCTTAACCTGAAACTGTTCTTAACCTGAGGTACCACTTTAGCTAATGGGGCCTCCCGCTGCTGCTGCGCCGCCAGAGCACGATTTCTGTTCTCATCCTGAGGTAAAGTTCTTAACCTGAGGTACTACTTCTGGGTTAGCGGAGTCTGTAACCTGAAGCGTATGTAACCTGAAGCGTATGTAACCCAAGGTACCACTGTATATACGCAATAATCATAGGAGTACTCATAAGAGAGAAGCAAGTGTCCAGACAACATTACAGTGAGATCACAGTACGGTGTATTTTTTGTCTATGGACTCCAATAAAGCTGCATGTGTGAGAGATAACAAGTGGATAGTCAAACATGGGATAGTGTGCAGTGTCACAGAGCTGTCAGGCAAGTACAGGTCATCCACAGGGCAGGAAGAACATGAGGCATGAAATGCAATTTCTAGCCTCTCACTCTGGATCCCTCCCAAGCAGATGAAGGCTATGTTGAAGGGGTGGACTCCTCCTCTTGGCCTGTCAGACCCATTGCTCAGCAACGTGCAGGACTCTCCTAGAGCAAAATGTCAGAGGGGGAGGAGCATCAGCAGGACTGGCACTGTCCTGCTGGGTAGCAAAGGCAAACTCTGACTCCTCTCTATCTGAATCTGCATTTACACTGCGGCTCTCCGCCTCTAGCCCTCTCTTGGAAGGGCCTCCTTCTTCTGATCACCCTTGATCGCTCAAAACTCTTGCTTCTAGCACCTCCCAGCTCATCCCTTTCCCAGACTGCTCCTCAGTGTCCCACCACCACAATCCAGGGTCTTAGTCATCTTCTCCCATGTCCTTCCTGCGGGGTTCTTGTGCAGTTGGTGCCCACCACTCTTCCTCATCCAGCTAGTTCCTGACATACATGTCTGTCATAATCACAGACCTTTTCTTAACATGGTTGTGAACTGCCCTGAAATCTGTGGATGAAGGATGTTAAAATCCTTTAAGCCTTACATAGTTATTGGCCTGGACTGGGAGATGAGGGAGGGGAGTTTGGCCAGTTTCCATACTTTAGGAGTGGATGTGGCGAGCAGAGCTAGAAAAAGTACTGGAGCTTTATATCTTTCCCCCCACCTTGTCTATCAAATTGACAGGTTTTCAGCTAATTACTTAAAAACACCTCAGGGAATATTTTGTTTAATGAGGAGGGTGTCTTTAAAAGTTAAAAATCCCCTGCCATAAACAAATGCACAACTACATACGATATTTGGAAGCTGAGGGAAAATACAAACTTAAGAATGGAACATGAAGAGGTATCATCTGCCACGAGGCTAATCATGGCTCACAAGTTAATTCGTTTTCACAAATACTTTCTTCCTGTTGGGCATTCTCCCCCTCTCAACCCAGGCCAACTGAAAGCATTCTGAATTATGCCTTAATATGTCTAGTTCAGGCAGAGAAAATACTTTCCCATCATATTGATCTTAATGTGCTCTGACAAAGCAACAGTACATTAACTTCATGTTTGCCACAACCTGCACTCTGCAATTTAGCAAATGCCCTTTACTCATAGGCTAGCAACAACACATTTCCCAATTTTCCAGTTTCTTCAGCATTATTTCCTCTTATAACACAGAAGTTAAAACATATCAATGAAAAATAGCTCGAATTGTTTTGTTAATTCATACACCTGTGAAAAGGAAGCTCTCTGATCCAAAATACATGTAAATTGCCTAAAGCAAATGAATAAACCAAAACCTCCAAAAGCAGCACTGCAATTCATAAAAACTGCTTAATAAAAATAACTGAATCACAGCATGGTGCTAGATTGAGAAAATCATAAACCTAACTCTTCAGGTATTCCCCAACAGATCATGAATCATCTGTATCAGAAATTGTCATATTTATAGCAGTGTGACTCACAGCATATGAGGTTTCTTTTATAGATGAAGGGTAGAATTTTATCAACTTTCACAGTCTAACATATAGCTAAATTTGTGCTTCATAAACCACGTAAAGCTGTAGAGCTTTCACATAAACCACATGAAAGTACAGCTGGATAAAAGGTGACAGTTTTACTCAATGTGCTGTTTCTGATAACAATTGTAGAAGAAATTCCTATAGTCTTGTTTCATTTAAAAGACACCCGTTGCACAGGGCCAGTCCCAGCTTACAGAATCATACTAATATTTAATTATCTTAGGACCCAAACTTCCATGGCATAGATTAAGGGTCCTGGGGTACTAGATTTCTCTGTCAAGTCTACCCTGCAGCTTCAACATTATTGAGAAAGATGATGATAAAACCACCTATTTCAGCATCAGCTAAATTTTATTCAACAGGACTTTCTCCGCAAAAAAGCTTGCGAATGCCTCACAGCTGTGGGTCGAATTTGTGCTTAAATTTGGTTGTCCTCCTAAGGACGTTATTGACCTAATTATTCTAAAAGGTTGTGCCGGGCAAGAGCTAGCGGATGCAATGGAAGCTGCAAAGTAAGATTTCTTAGCAGCTTTCATAGCCATCTCATAGGCTTTCATAAGCGTCCTATAAGATGTTCTTGAGGCTCCGTCACGAGTCCGTCGCCATACTCGCTCTAGCCGTCTGAGATCCTGCTTCGTTTTCCAGAACTCCTCAGTAAACCAAGGTGCCCGGTTTCGACGGGGTCGCAGAGGGCGCTTAGGCGCGATCTCATCAATGGTTGCCAAGAGTCGGTTATTCCAGTCCTCAACAAGGTCATCTAATGAGTCACCAGGAGGAGCAGGGTTCCGCAAGGCTTGTCGGAATCTATCAGGATCCATCAGTTTTCACGGACGAGCCCAAATAGGTTCGCCACCCGAGCCGGGGAGGAGCGGGAAGTCAAACTAGTAACACAACTGCTTGGAGTTTGCCAAGGAATTATATAGCACTGAAAAAATATCCAGCCATTCTTTTGTTTGCCATCCCTGGTTTTCTAATGCAGTGAGATAAATGGCACCCCACCACAGACCATTGTCATGCCAAGTGGTTGGTTGATAATCTTTGTGAATACAAAAAAGATTCAAGATTCTCGAGTTTTTTGCTTTGGATAAGCAGAGTGCAGTAATCAGTAAAAAACCTGCTACCTTATATTGTGTTACCTAGTTTATTATTAGGACAAAACTGTCAAGTTCACATGTCCTTCTGTCATTCCCAGGGCAACTGAAGGAAGCAGTGGTGTGTCCACTCTTAAAGAAAACTTCATTAGATCCCTTAGACCTATCCAATTACCGCCCAGTTTCAAATCTTCCTTACCTGGGTAAGGTAATTGAGAGAGCAGTTGCTGAACAGCTTGGTAGGTTTCTGGAGGAAACATCGGCATTAGATCCATTTCAGTCCGGTTTCCGTCCTGGTTTTGGGATGGAGACGGCTCTGGTTGCCCTAACAGATGATCTCCGTAGACAACTGGATCGAGGCGGGTCAGGACTGCTGATCCTTTTAGATTTGTCAGCAGCCTTTGACATGGTTGATCATGATCTTCTGGACCACCGCCTCGCAGACGTGGGGATACAGGGCATAGCCCGTAACTGGTTGTGCTCTTTTATCTCTGGTCGGGGACAGAGTGTGGCACTAGGGAGGGAAATGTCGTCGCGCCACTCCTTGGTGTGTGGAGTGCCGCAGGGCGCAATTCTCTCCCTGATGCTTTTTAACATTTTTATGCACCCCCTTGCCCAGATTATCCGGAGCTTTGGGCTGGGCTGTCACCAATATGCTGATGACACTCAGCTCTATCTGTTGATGGATGGCCACACCGACTCGGCCCCGAACACACTGACCAGATGCTTGGAAGCTGTGGCTGGATGGTTTCATGGGAGCCAATTGAAACTAAATCCTTCAAAGACAGAGGTCCTATGGCTAGGTCGGGATGGCATGGGGATGAGGGACCAACTCCCTTCTCTTGCGGGGGCCCAATTAGTGCCATTGCCTTCTGTTAAGAGTTTGGGTGTAATCCTTGATGCCTCCCTTTCCATGGAGGCGCAAGTTACAGCAACAACCAAGGCGACATTTTTCCACCTTCGCCGCATCAAGCAGTTGGTCCCTTACCTTTCCCGCCCCGACCTGGCCACAGTGATCCATTCGACGGTCATCTCCAGGCTTGACTACTGTAGTTCGCTCTACGCGGGGCTGCCCTTGAAGCTGTCCCAGAAACTCCAGGGGGTACAGAATGCTGCAGCGAGGCTCCTCACGGGGTCTCTGCCATGAGAGCATATTCACCCAGTGCTTTTCAAGCTGCACTGGCTCCCGGTGGAGTACAGGGTCAGATTTAAGGTGTTGCTTTTGACCTTTAAAGCCCTTCACGGCCTAGGACCCTCGTACCTACGGGACCGCCTCTCCTGGTATGCCCCACGGAGAGCCTCAAGGTCCATAAATAACAACACCCTAGTGGTCCCAGGCCCTAAGGAAGTTAAATTGGCTTCAACCAGAGCCAATCTGGTTTCAACTCTGGCTCCGGCCTGGTGGAACGCTCTGCCTCATGAGACCAGGGCCCTGCAGGATCTGATTTCTTTCCGCAGGGCCTGTAAGACAGAGTTGTTCCGCCTGGCCTTTGGCTTGGAGCCAATTTGATTCCCTCCCTCCCTCTTTCTTTTTTCTTTTCCTTCTCCTCCTGCGATGAGGCTACAATTTAATATTTTAATGTTCTATTATTTTAATGTTGTATTTTACTTTTGTTTTTAAGTTGTAATCATTCATCTTGTTTTTATTATTGCTTGTAAGCCGCTCTGAGCCCGGCCTTGGCTGGGGAGGGCGGGGTATAAATAAAAAAATATTATTATTATTATATTATTACCAACTGATGGAGCCAACAAATTATTCCAACTCTAATGGGCTTTCTGGGGTCCATTTTTTTCTTCATGATATAATTATTCATGAAACTAGCCTCAAACATAATGAGATTTTTGCACTGTTGGCCTGCCAAAACGCATGGAGCTAGTGGCTTTTTATAAACAAAAATGTATGGCAACAGGTAATTTGCCCCACATTCATTTTGTTTTACATAAAGGTCCTTCACCCTTCAAAATGCATATTCTACTAAAATGACTAAAAGCGTCTACACGTAAAGATCACTACGCCTTGCATGATAGCTACCCATTGCCAATATTATAAAGGTTAAAATATGCCAGTTGGTCAAAATAGCTGTTTTAATATTCAGAGCGGTCTAGGGTTTTTTCTAGACATCAAATAAAAAATGCATTAGTTTTATAATTGTACAAGACTGTGTGTAAAGTTTTCCTAATTTAGTAAACCAACATTTCAGCAACAATAAACATTATTTCTTACAATATCTTTGCTCTCTATCTTACATCAAGTTAATAAATTTCCTCAACCACTATATCCTGCTTATGATCATCTCCCAAAATTATTTCTTTTGTTTTACTTATTTAACAATGTAGGGCATCAACACTTTAAACACTTTAAATTGAGATGAAAGCAACAGAAATATGGTGGCTTTCCATCATCACAGCAAGTTACTGTATAGAGATTCTGTTTTTCAACATAATGTCCTGACACATGACTAATGTGCCAGGACATTAGTCATGGAAGGCCAGTCCATGAACTATTAAGTATTTATGGACAAGAGATTTCTGCTTTAGGTGGTACAAAAATAATACTGATGGGTTCTCTTAAAGAAACCAGAAATCAATGGACTATTGAACTGTTCCCCTCTTTTTACACTTCAGAGACTTTAGTACAACCCAATGTATCTCCAAACAATTCTGACTTCTGGTCCACAGAGCCATATGAGGCTCATCCAAAATCTATCCTCTTACATTTTCAGGAACTCTTTCATTCAAATCTAGAACCCTTAATATCTGCCAGCTGAAATCATGTTTTTACCATCCATGTAGACAGGCTTGGACTCAGGGGGTTGGACTCGATGGCCCTTGTGGTCTCTTCCAACTCTATAATTCTATGCTTCCTCAACCTCGGCCGTCCAGATGTTTTTGGCCTACAACTCCCATGATCCCTAGCTAGCAGGACCAGTGGTCAGGGATGATGGGAAATATAGTCTCAAAACATCTCATATATTAGTGAACACATTGGCCCTAAGTATCCAGTATAGAATTTGGTTACAATATCAAGATTCTTAATTTTCATTGTAAAATCTAGTTCCAGACGTCATAGTTGTAAATGTAAGGTTTAACACACAAAGGCACTATAATGCCTTATATGGGTGCCTGATACCCTTGCAGGCAAAGCAAAGGGTATTGTACGAACTGATCATCTTTCTTTACATACGCAGGTCAGAAAGCTGGAAATGCACAGAGCCAGGAACCCCTCAGCTGATGAGAAGCAAGAAGCCCACTGCTTGCTTCCGCTTGGGTCTTAAAGGCAGTGAGCCCCAAAATATACACACCCTGGACCCTACTCCCAACCCAATAAAGAAAATACAGCCACTATTAAACAAAGACCAATCACAAAGAGAAGAGAGTTTTAATTTAAAGCATTTGTCCCTATCATGTTTATAGAGAGTTAGAAACCCTAAGACTGGGACAGGGTGCCTTTTGTCATGGCATGC